>NC_133576.1:121127540-123598043 GCF_964106895.1 Numenius arquata
CTACTTTTTAGCTTTTGGGTCAAGTGAAAAAAATAGCAGGAAAGCCACAAGAGGACAAATTCACCTTTCACTTACACCGTGTAAATCCTGTTGAATGGGGAAAGCAGGACAAAGACTGAATACTGTGCCTTTGACATAAGGAGAAACACAAATATTTCATGAACAGGGCAACAAATGTCTTTGAAATTTGCAACAAAGTAACAATTTCAGTAAAACTGCAGAGCCTATTATTTCCTATTCATTGAAAACATATGTTGATGCTGTTGCACATCAGAAACAATCAGAAGTCATTTTATTTCTTATTTCAAAGACTAAAACAGTAGCTTACTTTTTAATACTTAACCAATTGTTACAAAACATCTGGTGAGCTGTACCATTCATACTTTATAGACAAATTCTTTCTTTAAAGGCAAATTGGAAAATGTTATGCTTTCTTTTCCCTATAAATGCAGTATTTCCTTATCCCCTGCAGAATACCTTTGCCTTGCTTACTCACTATTTCCATGCTGCTGGTGGATGTGGATATTGTATATATGTCTTTAAAAAGAAAAAATAGATTTTCTAGGACAAACTCCTCCTCTCCCCCTCTTCACTTCGCACCTCCCTCTCTTCCTTGCACCTCTCCGTGTCAAATTTTGGTCCCTCTGTTCATTGCCCAGGATGCCACGTGGCAGCCTCGCCAGCTTGCACTGTATGGATATTACCACAAAGTCTTCCACGCATAAAGAAGAAAACTAATGCCATGCCAAACACATCCAGTGTAAAATGTGAAACTGCTTTTCTTTAAGAAGGGGCAGCTAAGTTTTATGTACTCCGAGGTCATAAATGCTAAGACATGTTATCCAGGTCTCTCTTACAGTATTAAATCTTAGAAAGCTTTCTGCACTATTGCATTTGCCTCATAAATCTCATCCTAGAGCCAAGGATTCTCATATCAGATGACCCTATTGCAATTCCAAAACTCACCTGCCGACTCACTGACATACAAAATTTGAGTTTCCTGGAGGTTTACGTAGCGTGCTGAGGCCAGACATGCTGAAGTAGCAGCCTCCAAACATGCAGAGCAACCTTTTTTATTGCTAATGATGTCACTAAACTAGATTATCAAGGAATAATCGAAGACGTCCAGCCAAGTCCTTGCAGTTGCCAAGGCGAGAAGGGCCAGGAGGTACAAAATGTCAGGTCTCTCCTGACGAGAGGAACTGCCATTGCAGGTTACTGCAGCAGTGCAGGGACACCTCATCAGAAAGCAGCATGCAGGGAGCAAGGGAGAGGGCACTCACTGTACAGCATCCATCTGACAGATAACCCAGAACAGCGCAGAAGCAAGCAGATCCACGAAGTGAGAGGTATGGGCTCAGTAATCCTCCAGTAGCAGAAAGAAAAAAATCATGAAGAAAGATGTTAAAAGTGATTCCTAAACAGGAAAGTGCAAATGGCACCAGATCCATGTTTAGTTGTAACATGAGCAATGACCAGAGGATGTGGTTTTAGTAAAGACAGACGTTACGTAGAAAGATGAGGCAATGGTTATCTAAATACAGCAAAAGAATTTATGTTTCCCGAAGGCCTAACATACACCAAGCTGTGCCATAAGCCAAAGCCTTAGCAATCAGTTCAGATATGAAAGAGCTCTACTATTGACAGTTTGCTCTTGGTACCATCTGAAACAGGTACACATCAAGTGATGTTAATTGTAGATGAGGGAATGTAACAATATAATCTAGAATCCGCAGACATATTGCAGCTTGTAAAAATATAGGTACATTTGTGCTTTGCAGGAATACGTGTTTGATAGATTTCAATGTGAAAACAAGGAACGTGAAAAATAACAGGAAATTATATTATAGGTACCTTAATATAGGAAGAAGACCTTGGAAGAGGTGGTTCAGCAGAGAAGGAAAGCATTCAACAGATGGTCCCAAGAAAGTCCAAGTATTTCATGCCTTTTTGCTTTCTATTGTCACTAAAATGGCAGCTGACACAACTACAACTGACAAAAGTAAAAAAAAAATATTAAAATGAGGAATGAAAAGTATTTAGGTAACTTGTAAATCAATGGGTCCTGTGAAAGTCACCCAGACATGTCTGGAAAACTGGTTCATACAATTTCTGAGACATTATCAGTTATTTTTGGAAAGGTGTAGAGGACCACTGACATTCCAGGTGACTGGAAAAGGACAAACACAGTGCTTACTTTTCAAGCAGATGCAAAAGGGCAGCTTGGAAATAATAGGCCAGTTCAGTCTTTAAGTCCTCTTACATTAATGAAGCAAATAATTTCCTAAAAATATACCAAGGAAAGAAAAAAATTATATATATATTAAAAAAAAAAAAAGTGCTAACAGCAGACAAGTATTTGTAAATTTCCAACCCTAGTAATAGCAAACGTCACATAGCTTAACATTAGTTAACATATAGCTTGACAGTAGTAAACCTTTTGACATTGCCTAATATGACATCCTCATAAGTAAGATCAGAAATGGTCTACTGTAAGAGCTATAAGGTGAGTTTAAAACCAAATGCAGAACCAGACACAGAGCAATTTTCAGTGATTCACTGTCCAAAAAAAAAAAACGGTGCATTGAACATATTCTAGTACTATCAAATATCTTCCTGAATGACTTGGATGATGGAGTAAATATGCATTGCTGTGTTCATGTATACAGAAAAGAGAGACGCAGATACATCAATACATTATGTATGATGTGTATCTGAACTAACTGCAGGTAATAACAGTCCCTCAATTAGGGGCAGGATTAAAGTCCAGAATTATTTTTTCAGGAACTGGATAGAGATTGCAAAAGATCAGGATGTGATTAAATAAGGACAATTACAAAGTTTTATAGGTAGGTAGAAATAACCAATTGCATAAGTACAAATAGTGAATGAAAGGAAAGAACGGTTACAGGAAAACAAAAGTGGACCATGAGTCACCATGCTGAATTTCTGCCAAAACCCAAACCTCACATTGGACGTACCAGCAGAAGGGATCACTCCAAGGCATCTGAAGTTATTCTCCCACCCAACTTGGCACTGGAAAGGTACCAGGCAGAGTCTGAGTTTGTATCCAGTTTGAGGCACCACTTTTCAAGGAAAACTTGAGCTTTTGGGTAGATTATGATCAGAGATCTGTCCATAAAAGCAAAAGAATTGGTGCTATTTTATCTGAGGGAGGACACAAGACATCATAAATTTTTGCAGAGAAATTTCTGAAAAAAAAAAACACCTGATGTGGATTGTTAATAACTACAATAGATTACTTTGAAAGGTTGCACTGTCCTATCACTGGAACTACTCAACTTTTTGGACAAGTATCTGCAAGAAAAAATTAAGGGAATTGGTGCTGACTTTGAGCAAGGGAATGGACTAACTGACTTGTTGACATCCATTCCAACCCCACTGCCTTGGATTTTGTACCAGGGTTTGACAGTAACCACTGAGGTAGAATTGATACCTTCTGCCTTATCTGCAAGTGAGTGTCTGATCTTGCCTGACTGTTAGTTGGCCCATTTCTTGTTTTGTTAAAATCTCGGCAATTTTTTATTTGGTATATTCATATACCACATAGACAACCTCATGGACTCCCTTGTTCATGGAAGAGTAACATCTTTCCTGACTTTTTCAGCCCTTTCCAAAAGAAGTCTGAAAAACAAACTATGTAATCCAAAGCATCCCTTGCAGAGCCTGTGAACATTGATCTGGTTCTCAGCCTTCATGAAGGAAGGCAGCCAGTTGTCTGATGTACCGTGAAAATGGCTGATGGCTCCATGGTCAATGCTTACCACTACCCCGTTTCTCTGTCACCTGCTCCTTGCCTGCATTTGTCCACCAGCTCCATTCCTGTCCAATATGCAGTGAGTTCTTTGGAGTGAATCTGCATTTTCTTCTCTTTGTTCGCACAGTTGCTAGCAGGATGAAATTCCCATGCGCTACAATTAATTTTTGATTGTTGTAGTATTAATATTTTCTGTTTACAATTACTCACATGTAGTAATAACATACATTCTTATTTTCAGTTTGTACAAAATATACATTGAGAAAGAGGGGTCATATTTAATCTTTTCTAAATAATCAATTTGTAAGATTATTTCAGATTTTCATATATAAAATATTCTACATGAAGTGCAACATTGATTTGGGGAAGGCAGAGATAACGTAGAGGACAAGGCTTCGGCCATTTTTGTCCTTCTTAAGTCTTCAGTGAACTCTTCTAGGGAAATATTACTTTCCTTGTTATTCTTATAGCAGACAGATATTAATTCTTATCTTGCATCCACCTGCTTATCTACCACATTACAGAGGGGTCCTGCCCACATTTAATCTGCTGGTTAAATGCCAGTTTAATTCTTCTATGCTGTAGGCCACAAGAAATGTGTTCAAAGGACAGCCCCTCATATACACACCACAGTATAAACATTTTAATGAAAGAGAATTTTTTGTAGGAGGAAAAAAGTTCCTTTGCTTTGAAAATAATGAATAAGCTCTCATTGAAATGAACTCTTTATGTATATCTTTATGTTTCTGATCTGGCAGCTTTGAAGAGCTGATATCATCAGTTTTAGAACCTGGAGTCTGGCCACTATTCTCTGAAACATGCTTTACAATGGAAAAGACCATTTGAAAGCAAGTAAAACAATACAGAGAAAAAAAATCAGGTACTTTTCAAAGCTTGCAAACTTTTTATTACTTTCCAAACTTTTTTCCTAACATATGAACCATTCAGTGACTCTTGCCTACCCACACCACTGCTCCACTACTCTGCAGCTGCATTGAGGATACTAGAGCTACCAACGGCAGTGTTTGACTGCAATTTTACTTTTCCATTGGAAACTGTTTGTGTAATTCCCACTGCGTGATGCTGTGCAGTTTTTCCTGCCAGAGCCTACTCTGCATCAGCCCAAGCAAGTACGTACTTCTTCAGTTGCTCTCATTTGTAAGCAAAAAAGCACACGGGTGTAAGTCTGACTGCACTGAAACCAAAAGCAAACTCACACGTGTGCTTCAGCAGAGATGGGAAACTTGCTCTAATAGTGCTCAGCATTTACACAGCACTTCTCACAGGAGCCACCTTCATAAATTTAACCTTTTTCTACAGACAGAGGAACTGAGGCAGAGGGCATAAGGCTCAGCAAGCTTCAAAGGCTGACCACTGAATTCAACAGGAGCAAAGACAGTGCTTCTTAATCCTTTACTCCCCTGACCCATGCAGTTTACTTACCTAAAGCAACAGTAAGAGTCAGAGCTGGAGTCAGGATTAAAGTACATGATCTTTCTGCACACAGACTGTAAGCCATGACTTACTACATGCACCCGGAGGATAGCTTTTCAGACTTTCCGCCACAGCACTCTCCAGCCCATCACTTGTGCTGATAGACCCTGCTGGTCCCTGGCTGGGCTGAGGAAAGCCAGCCTGACCCCCCCACCTCAAGTCCCCCAGTACTTCTCCTCCCGTGGGAGCTCACCCTCCCACTGCCACAGAGCTCCTGTCACTCCAAAACTGCCCCAGATGAAACTAGGGTCTCTAAAAATAAAAGTAGATTTAAACCATCAAAAAATGCACCACAAACTGAGCCGACACTAAGGTTTAAATCATCCAAGGATTAATAATAATTTTGCTAATAATGAAAAATTCAAAATCAATTTTCTTCTCCTTTTATAATCATTTCATAGGCTTCCAAAAGAGCAAAATATGTATCAAAATGTGCTCTGGGTACTCTTGCAGTAGGAACTCATTTTGAGAGTCCCACATCCTGAAAGACACAGCTCCTTTTCTGTACATATTGATCAGATCATAGAATCATAGAGTGGTTTGGGTTGGAAGGGACCTTAAAGATCATTGAGTTCCAACACCCAAGATACATGTCAGAAGACAAACAGTAGCTTTTAAAAAGAGTCTGTAAATCTGTGGAGCTAATAGGAGACAAAAATTGGATCAGATGTCTGAAAGCAAAATCACAAGAAGCTGAAGAAAGACTTCTGGGATAATCCGAGGAGACACCACTCATTACAGCAACTCATATTCTCCAGTGAATCTCAAAGGTCCTGCGACATGGACCATCTACCTCTGCTGATGAAATGCTTAGTTGCAGCAGAATTTAAGAGTGCTGAAGGGTTCCTCTACTTTCCACAATTAGCCTTATCCTTGCAAGCAGAGCTTGTGCAGGTGGAGCACAGCTCTTCTGAGCTCGCATGCTGATTATCCCACTCTCAGCACATCCCTTCTTCCCACTTACACCAAGGGGGAGGGAGCAGCAGGCAGAGGAGGTGACTCCATAAATTCAGTAGATCAGAGTATCTGTCCCCATAAGTATTCTCTGGATTTATAATTACAAGCAGTACCTAGCCTTGGGACCATAGGAAATAGTCTCCAGAGTCTGTAGTCCCCAGATTTCAGAGTTTTGTTGTGTCTAAATTCATTACACTTAGCATAATGGACACTGGATTCTTCCACTTGCAAGAAAATTTAATAGCAACCCTCTAATCCTGACAGCAGAGATCACACACAGCAGATTGCAATATATAACACCATTTTCCTGTACATGAGGTTGTTTTGTGCAACCAACTCAGCTCTGAAGCATCAGGACTCTGCTCTTGCCCACTAGTTTGGTGCGAACCCAGGGATGACCCAAGAATCCCCATATTTCTTCTCCACAGCAGTTCTGAAATACGCAAAACCATCACGTAGTCTGCTGGAAAGCCAATAGGCCAGATGTGGCTGGATTCATCTTTTCCTGGTGCTGGTGTCTCCATCTCAGCCAGTCCCACCTTCCACAGTCTTGGGAGAATACTAGGCACTGCCAGCCTATTCATCTCATCCAGAAGACATCTAAAACTGGCCAGATATGTTTCTCTCTTGCCCAGAAAGAGAATCAGGGCTCATATGTAGACATCAACATTTGGCCACGTGAACCCCACACATTCTGTCTGAGGCCTGACTCCTTGAAAGCCCCCTGTTTCCCTCCTCCCCTTTGCTCCCCCTTCACTCAACAGCTCCTGCAGCCTATAGAAGCATTGGGCCTACACACACTGCAGCATGAAAAACATGTGACCAGCACATCTTGCAAGTACTTGGTGACATTTTCTTCCACCTCCCATGGATAGCTCATAGCAGGACCACTTTAAGCTCTATTCAACTCTCGCACACGGTCTGTGTTGCAGGAGGACTATGGCCTTTGCATGTAAGTTGTTTGCTATGTGCCTCTCCATAGGGTGGCTGAAAGGCTCTGAGCAGGGAATAAGTCTGCTGGACAGCCTCCAGCGTTTTGCTTCAGCCAAAGTTCAGCGTTACTAGTTCATTTATCTGAAGATCCCTTCTACATGGTCATGTAGAACCAAATTATTCTCTCAGTTGCAGCAGTGGAAACTATGACAGTAATGGATGTGCAGTCAAAAGGACAACAGGGGCTGTGGTCCCTGCTGGAACTGCAATCTTGTTGGCCATCCTCGGATTCCCTACATCTCTGCTCCCCGCAAACGGGCAAGGTAGAGCAGCCCAAAAGGTAGACCCAAAAAGCAGGTGCAAGGCGGGTGCAGTCGTCCTGTCAAACACAGACTAAGCAAACATGGCCAGTCACTCTAGCAGAGAAAATATACCTAAAAAATGGGAAGGATCTGCACAAAAAAACCATGACAAGCTGACCTGCCTCAAAACATTTTCTGTGATTTTCCAGAAAGAGAAATTTAAAAAGTCCATTATGATTCTGGTCAGTTATTGCTTTTTTTTTTTTCCTTCCATTGTTCCATTGGCCTCACTCAAACACTTTCTTCTCCCAGATCTCAACTAAAAATGCTCAACCATGTTTTTCCTTTAATAATACTTACTTTTTTTTCTTTTTTTTTTCAGAGCAGAAGTCTGCTCTTTTTTCACTTGCTTTACAAGGCAAATTTGGCATACAGTTCAGTTGCATATCCTGATGTCAGCTTATTGAAGGCAGGTGCACACTTTAATATATATGGGCACAGAGACCCCCTTCCAGACTATAAAAGAATACTGGGCATGTCCTCATGTGCAATATCTCTAGGTTTTTTATTCATAAACCTAAAAATACGAGCTGTTCTTTTGCCTATACACATTACAAGTGAGTGCTAACAGGCAGGCACCATATTTCTACATTACACGAAGATGGTGATAAAATGGCTCCAATAGTGTTTTTTCTAGCTTATTGTCTTTATGTGACAGTAATGGGAAAAGGAAATGTTACTGTAAAGTTGCACTTTCATTGCTAACAAGAGAGAATCATGCAAGAAAACTGATGAAGTAGCTTCAGCTAGCCCAACTGCCATCATTTTATTTAGTCTGGAAAGAGGTGATAAAGCATGCTGTCAAAGAAAAATCCTTCCCTTACTATTTAGCACTCTTATTGCATTAATAATATGCAATGGACAGTAATGGAGAATCATTATTCTGTCTAATGAAATAAGCATGGTTCACATGATACCATACTCTCAGATCTTGTGTGGTGTCTTTTTTATTTTGATAGATCTATTTGTAAAACGAGTCCACCTGTGGATGTTAGAAGAATATTTTTTACTTTCTAAAAGTCAAAGAAAATGACAGAGATCAAATGTTTTATATAATTTCATTCCCATTTTCTTGTTTGTGTTAACTCAAACCTCTCTAAAGGCCCAATCTACACAGTTTGCAACCCCCTTCAGCTGACATCGTGGCTGTGCCCTGTGCCAGGCCATCTCCTGGTCACCTAGAACAGGGACCTGCTGTAGCTCCTTTTGTCTCCAAGGCACTTGCTTATGTTCCTGTCTGTGAAAGAACAAGACACACAGAAAATGTAAAGAGGCAGTGGGACTGTGCCCATGTAGGGCTTCTCTCAGTGTGGGATCAGGATGCAGCTGTAAATAAGTGCCCCAAGCTCAGATATGTCTAAAGATATTCAGCAACATATTTCTCACCAATTCCCAGGGCATTTTAATACATTTGTGAGCCTATAAGGCCATCTAACCCAGTAACTGACAAATTGCCTGACAAATTTGGTGGCCTTTTACAATACTGCCACAGACTTGGTGGACAAGGGCAGAGCAACAGACGTCATCTACCTGGACTTATGCAAAGTATTTGACACTGTCCCGCACGACATCCTGGTCTCAAAATTGGAAAGTCATGGATTTGATGGATGGACCACTTGGTGGATCAGGAACTGGCTGAATCGCCACACTCAAAGGGTTGTGGTCAACAGCTCAATGTCCAAGTGGCGAACAGTGACGAGTGGTGTTCCTCAGGGGTTGGTACTGGGACCAGTGCTGTTCAACATCTTTGTTGGAGACACAGACAGTGGGTTAGAGTGCACCCTCAGCAAGTTTGCCGACAACACCAAGCTCGGTGGTGCGGTCGACATGCTGGAGGGAAGGGATGCCATCCAGAGGGACCTGGACAGGCTTGAGAGGTAGGCTTGTGCAAACTTAATGAAGTTCAACCAGGCCAAGTGCAGGGTCCTGCACCCGGGACATGGCAATCCCAGACACAAATACAGGTTGGGCAGAGAATGGCTGAAAAGCAGCCCTGAGGAGAAGGACTTGAGAGTGCTCGTAGATGAGAAGCTCAACATGAGCCGGCAATGCGCACTGGCAGCCCAGAAAGCCAACCACATCCTGGGCTGCATCAAGAGAAGTGTGGCCAGCAAGTCACGGGAGGTGATTCTACCCCTTTACTCTGTGCTCGGGAGACCCCACCTGGAACACTGTGTCCAGCTTTGGAGTCCTCAACACAGGAAGGACATGGATCTGTTGGAACGGGTCCAGCGGAGGGCCACGAAGATGATCAGAGGGCTAGAGGACCTCTCCTATGAAGACAGGCTGAGAGAGCTGGGGTTGTTCAGCCTGGAGAAGAGAAGGCTCCGGGGAGACCTCATAGCAGCCTTCCAATATCTGAAGGGAGCCTACGGGAGAGCTGGAGAGGGACTCTTTGTCAGGAGATGTAGTGACAGGACAAGGGGTAATGGCTTTAAATTGGAAGAGGGGAGATTTAGATTAGATATTAGGAAGAAATTCTTTCCTGTGAGGGTGGTGAGACACTGGAACAGGTTGCCCAGGGAAGTTGGGGATGCCCCATCCCTGGAAGTGTTCAAGGCCAGGCTGGATGGGGCTTTGAGCAACCTGGTCTAGTGGGAGGTGTCCCTGCCCATGGCAGGGGGGTTGGAACTAGACGATCTTTAAGGTTCCTTCCAACTCTAACCATTCTGTGATTCTTTGATTCTAACTGAAACAGGTCAAAGGCATATCCATGGGCACCACAATTCAGTTGTTCAACCTGATAAATTGTGAGCATGAACTCCGATATTGATTCGTTCCCATGCCACCTATCTGTCCCCAAAAATGCCCTAAGTTTGGGAGTTACTGTGAGTCAGGGACCATTCTTAGGAGGGATCAGGAAAGCAGCTTCCCAGGTGTGAAGGAGAAGAGAGCAGAACAACATCTGCATCTGCCTTTTGGTGCCAGGTATCCTCAAGCCCAGAAGGTGGTTTTGAGCACAGTCACAGCCTGTGAAATTCAGGAGAACCTGTTCAAAAGTGGTTTTGGTACTCAATATTTGTATCTAATTTTTTTTTTTTACTGGGGATTTTTTTGAGAGCTAGGAAGTGTGACTGACCAATAAACCCTACAGTAGAAGAAAGCACAGGGGAGATGGGCAAGGACAATGTGCCCATGAAGCTCAGAGAATAATGCAAAGAAGCTGACTTTATCTCAACACAAAGGGGACTGGAGGGGACCTTTGTTTTAGATAAACAGCTATCAAAAGTTGAGTGGATCAACTAGTGGTGTGAATGTCTCCCTGAGTTACCCAGAGTAGCATGGGGGGAGTGAACCCAACATAGTATATAAAAACTAAACAACTAACAGGAGAATTTCAAAGAGAGCAATGGGCTTGAACTGGCTTCCATCCAGTTATTCCTTCCCTGTGACTGAGAACACCCAGAGTCATGACAGTGATCGTATTACAGAGATCAATAATGGGAATCACATGGGTATCTTGACTGAACTCCGTATAGCAACTGCTATATTTTGCTACATTTGACTTACATTAGTATATGTTTTCAGTATATTTTGTATCACTCTGCTAAATCAGAAATCCCATGTAACATCAGCTATCTTTAAATACATAATTCGATACTAAACAGCACACCCTCCATGTGCTATATATATATATATGGAATATCTAAAAGAAGCCGGTCAGAGAGTATTGGACCCCGGCAGGAAGGCCATATTTTTTACTTCCGCATAGCAAAGACTGCAGCACCATGGAGCACCCACTCTGAATTTGCACTTCGTTGTATCAGCTGCCAAGATGCTTACACTCCTTAATCCTTAAGTCATATTAAATAGGAAAATGGGATTCTAAGTCATAGAATCACAGAATGGTTAGAGTTGGAAGGAACCTTAAAGATCGTCTAGTTCCAACCCCCCTGCCATGGGCAGGGACACCTCCCACTAGAGCAGGTTGCTCAAAGCCCCATCCAGCCTGGCCTTGAACACTTCCAGAGATGGGGCATCCCCAACTTCCCTGGGCAACCTGTTCCAGTGTCTCACCACCCTCACAGGAAAGAATTTCTTCCTAATATCTAATCTAAATCTCCCCTCTTCCAATTTAAAACCATTACCCTTCACCCTATCGCTGCATAAATACAAGTTATACCTTTAGTCTTTGATTCGCTCATCTCTTAATTCCAAGCAGTCTTCCTATGGTGACATCAATGCCATGTTGTGTTCTGGTTCAGATGGTAATTACTTTTTACCACTTTAGGAGGTTATTTTTTTCCCTTCTCAAATCCAAACCTACGGGATAGTACATTTCTCTTAACTCATGGATTCTAAGGGCAGCCCATTATAAAGTCCCATACTCCATGGAAAGGACAGGGCTGTACACAGCAGACCTGCCCTAGATCTCTGTCAAAGAGCAGCAGGCCCCTGCTCTGGCTTAAAATTTGTGCTTGAGCACAGACGTACACCCACACAGCACGGACAGGAGATGAACTTGGGCTCCAACCGGAGGTCAGACCCAGGCCGACTCCTTAACTGAAACTACCTATGATTACCATTACACTAGATCAAAACCAATAAACTCCAGCATAAACATTTCACCCCATTCTTAAAAGATTTGAAGGGCATCTAGGGGCTGAAAACAGGCAGAGCAACCTACTCCTCTAGAAAAAAAATGGAAAAAAATGTTGCTGTACCACTGTGCAGCCATGATTCACCAACTCACTTCCCTACTACATTGTTTCTGTGCTTGAACCTCCTTGCCCACTGTACAACTCATGTGAACCATACTATACTGTTCTGATAAAGCCTTGATGATATCAACTGTCAAAGAGTGGGCTTGTTAAAAGAGCTATGTAGTTCAATATTTGTTCTTCCACTGAAAGCTGCAGCATTCCTGCTTATGCAACAAACACACACGGTGAACTCCACAAAATTTTATCCCTTGCTTCATTACTATTGCATCACAGCAATCTGATGAGAATGTCAATAAGCTCTGTTACACCCGTATCTGTTTTTTGCCTTCTTTTCCTGCATCCATTTCTTTCACTTGCAACTGAATAGGCACGTGTAAACAGTTTGTTAGCTGCTCCAGTGCTATGAAGTTTAACAAAAAGGAATAGCAAAGACACAGATATCAAAAATGCTTATTTTAAACTATCTATCTGAGGCTGACAGAATCAAGATTGGAAAACCTGTTATTGTGTACATGCATAATTCATGAGCCAGAAAAAGTTGCATCCTTGATCTCCCACCATTGATACAAAATGCAGAAAATATTTTGTAGGCAAGGCTACCTTCCTGGTATCTGTGCTCCTTAGCCATGTTAGAAAATTTTTCTTTGAAATCCTGTGAATTCTCTATCTTAAACTTCATACTATGGGGGAAAAATGCATTAAAGCACAATTTTACTCCAAGAAATGACTGTAAAATCAGCACCTTTTCACTCTGTTTATCTTCCCCATGCAGGTATTCAGAGACATCTCTTCTTCCATTAGTGATAATGGGAGGGTTTTTCTACGTTTTATACCTTTTATCATTGCAGAGGTCATACTGCTAAGATAGCTATACATCATTAACAGCATTACAAAGCCAAGTACTAGCTCCCACACGGAGTAGAGAGATAGAAGTACAAACTGGAGACAATGGGGCGACATAACCCAAGTATCTGAAAGGAGAGTTATTCCTGATCAACATATGTCCTGGGGCTGAGGTGATTCAAGACAACAGGACTAGTTTAGCGTTCACTCCCCTTCTTGAGTTTATAGATCTGATTGTCAGAGAGAGCAGAGAGAGCTTGTGTCTTCCCAGACTGGGAAGCTTTTGAATTAGAAGTATCTGAGTTACAGTAATATAAAATGCGATGAAATCCCTTTAATCATTTTTCTGATCAAAGTTGACCACTCAGACCCAAGACTGTCCTTGTCCACCAAAACAAAAACACTCTCTCGGCTTCCAGAGATGATCCTTTTTCTGAGCCCAGTCGAAACGTCAGGCAACAATTTCATTGGCAGCTGACCCAGTGTAACATCTCATTTCCACTAAAAAGAGGGCATTTCGCTCTTCCTCTCTGTTCACTATGCTCTCCTTCCCCTTGTTTTATTCAAATTATTTTCCACCAGGGTGGCTGGTTAAATCAGTTCACAGAAGGGCCTGATGAGCTGGCACGAAGTAAACAGCAAGAAGATGGCCAGGAGAGATAGAGGAGGGTGGAGGAAGGAGGGACCTTACCCTTTCAGCAACAATAAGCTGTTAAAACATTCACTGCCTCTCAGGGAACCACAGCCTAAATTAGATGTGAAAAACTGGGCAGTGCCTATCTGCTTCCATTGACTCCAGGCAAATCCTAGAGCAATTTCTTAGCTCGGACATCCAGCTTTTAGACAGCTACACTTAGGTGAGATCAGTCCCCACCAGGAGTACTTGAACTGCTAAGGCAGGGTGGAGTTGCTTCATTTTTATCACATTTCAGTCAGGGACGTGTCTTGGAGTCCTTTTCAGTCTGTACTCAGGAGCACTGCAGTGATGAAGAAAAGAGTAAAATGTAAGTATTTACAAAGGACTCTGGGATTTTAGCCTAATTCTGAAGTAATCTGAGTGTAGGTACAGGCATCCCCAGTGTGACACTCAGAGGCTTGACTGTGAACTCACATCTATTTTCACTTATTTCTATTTTCATTTATATTTTTACAGGAAAATTAATTACATTCATACATTCACCGGACTTGAAGAAAATAAGAGAAACAAGTCCACTATTTCAGAGGAGAAGGCCAGTGCCAGGAATGAAGGAATGCTGACTGGCACAGTGTGTGGCAGAGCCAGACGCTCAACAAAACTTAGGCACTGAAAGCAGGTCAGATAATCTGTGAGAGATGAAAATTTGTCCTTTTGACTACTCCCTTCAAAACCACTGGTCTGTGTTTACTGATCCAATTCAAGCAAAATTTCAATGAAAGTATTGGTGGAAAATAAGGGAATGACATACAGCAATTTTGTAAGTACACGTTTGCATTACAGACTTGGATTTTCTAGAGATAGAAGAAGAAAGAAGTGCATGTCAAACCTGAACCTCTTGAGGCTGTCTCAGCATAACTGCCTCTAACTTCCTGAGGATCTTGGGAGCTTGGACTCATAAAAAGATGTTCAAGGCATTTTTATGCCAATATAACAGTAGATCTACAGAAAGACCAGTGTGTCATTTTCATGAAAAGGAAAATACCAAGAGTCGAAATACGAAAGCAATGGAGTTCAAGCAAGCAGAACCAATAAAAAAAAAAAAACTTGGTCCAGGAAATGCAACAAGCACATCTTGGAGAAATCAGTCTTTTTTTTTCCTCCCTGGTCCAAGTGCAGTTAGACTGACATTTCGAGAAGGTAGACAGATACTACGTGCTAAAGTGAATTGTCCTGGAAAGCCTTGTGTGGTATTTTCTGTGAGTCTCATACAAAAACTATTTGCAGAACACTGATTGAAAATCTCCTGTGCTGTGGAAGATAGTCCCAGGGTTCCGCAATTCAGGCTATACACACAAAAATATTTGTGATTACCTGAATCAAAGGGGACCATTCTTTATCAAAACTATTTCATTTGATGCTAATAAACCATTGATACTTTTATTGTTGAACACTGCAAATATCTTTTCCTTTTAAGCACCATCTTTTAAGGGAACTGTTCACAACATGCCTTGGTAGGAAACATTTTTCTTGGGTTTTCTCCAACCATTTTTACTAATGTGCTAAGTTCTTCCATCCATTACCTTAGGAATAGGCTACAAGCTTTAATCTAGAAGGTGGTTTCCTGTCCCTTGATGATCTGGTTCTTTAGCAAATCTTTCTATGTTAAGCTTTGTTTTTATTACTAACTGACTACATTAGGACTTAAAAATTTTGTACAGCCAAAGTAGGTGTGGTACTATTTATAAATCAAGGGCAAGTTATGCAGTTTTCATAAGGTGGTTTATATTGCATATTTGAAATCTGGAGGTGTTTCAGGAATGTATCATAAAACCACCTTCCATAAACTGTCTCTCAGGAAACAGTAATGATAACAGAGGCAGACAGATCTCACTTTAAACAAGTTACCTTGTACTCTAGATTTACTTAATTTCTGGAATTTTTTTTAACCAGATTGAAAATCTTTCCAACTTTTTGAAGTCTTATCAGCTGAGTTTTCAGAAGATTCACTTTACTGCTAAGGTTTCCAAACACTCAATAATGTGAAGCTATATAGCCATATAAATCTTAGCTCTTAAGTTTTACAGATTTATGAAAATCCTAATTGTATACCATGTACTGGGTAAAAGTAAAAATAATTCCACATATAAAATAAAAAAAAAAGTACACATATTAATTAAGCTTCCAGACCCCAAAATGGCAAATTTATAACTGCCAGAAAAAGATTTGACATCTGTGCAATTTAGTGAACATGAACTGTAACTTTTCTGGATTTTACCTCACTTCTTATTTTCACAGAAAAATGTGTGCAAAACTTCATGGCTGACAATGTGGGTGTCAGCAGCCTGAAAAGAGTGAAACAAATTGGAAAAGTAGAATGAAAATATATAAAAACCTGTAAAATTACTATGTTCCCTAACTGTAGGAAAGAGCTATATTTAGATCTGGTAACCATAATGGGACATTGGTTAGAAGATGAAGGACAAATTTCAATACATGTTTATTACTTTAAAGAAATTACACCTTGGAGTAAGCCTTTTATATTGAAAAAGTACAGTAGTAAAAAAAAAATAAAATACAGTAGTAAAAAAATAAAAAGCTTTTTGCAGAAAGTAATTTACCTAGACTATATACTTCTGTGTTTATTTTGCTGTTATTGAATATACCTGTGTAAATAAGAAATGCCTTTCACAGCTGAGACTCTCCATTTGCTCCATCCTTCAGTGAAGCCAGTTCACAGCATCACAACTGGTTCTTGTGTGAAGAAGCCCTGGAAGAATTTTATTTTATCTAGCTATCCTGAAATATTTTTCTTGCTTGTTCATTACCCAAGCTCTCAATACAGCTTGAAATTAATAAGTTATGAAAGACACCATCTGATAGCTGCTTAAAAGCACTAATAATGAGGTAGAATCATTAAAAAAAAATCTTCACTGGAACTGAAACTGATCTAAGAGGTTCAGTTTTCATCATGATGCACTTGACATGGAGACAGTCTGAAAGGAGGTGGTTTGTCCCTCCTGCTGCTCTCCCTCCTCTCAGCCCTCTTTCACGTGGACCAGCTCTGAGGTTGGTTTAGTGAATTGAACCAGAGGGGTCTGACAGGTGACAGAGCCAGCTCAAGGTGAAAGTCAGGAGTGGATGGTGAAGAGCAAGGGTGCAGCCAGAAGCTGAACTTTTGCCTTTTGGGTAGGATGGCCATCCTCCCCTGTGAAGCAGTATCCTCAGCTCTCTGACATTGTAATGTTGCTTATGCACTACTACACCAGACCTGAGACTTCAGAGCTTAGTTCCAAAGTGAAATCACAAAGACTTCTGGATGCATAACTTAATGAAATTCAAATGCATTTCAATCTCAATGATGTGCCTTACAAAGAATTTGGTAACTTTATACCTCCTGACAGATGGGAAACATAAGACATAAAGAGGTCATTGGTGTAGAGCAGGGACCAGAACTCATGTCACCTGAAAGCTAGTCCTGTCCTCTGGCTGCCAGATCAGAGTTATGATCATAATTAGGACTAAAGAGCCTAACACAGCCAGACAGGTTGATCTTGCTGCATCCAGCATAGCCCAAAAAGGCTAGAGAAAGGACTGGTGGTGGTGGGACCTGGCCCTGCTGTTGTGACACTGAAGTTGGGTAGGGCTCCTGGTTATCATCAAGCTTACATGTGACTGCCACATTCCAGCCTGATACATTCCTCTCCTGCCTCTCATCTTTGTGCAATGAGGCATCAAAAGAAACTACACGAGAACTGAAGTGATGAACAAGAACTAGGTACTCAAAACCTGGAAATCTTTTCCCAAAGTTCAGCAAAAAACGTTGTTATCTCTTCTACAGCTTTCACATGATGGTTTGCGCTGCCTCTGGAGAGCTCAGGAATGGAGAGCTCAGCTGTGTGTCTTGTCAAATCAGCAGTGCCACCCTACCATGAAGCTGAGAAGACTATGACTGTAGTCTTCCTCCTCACCCTGTGGCTATGTGGAGGACAGGTATGCCTCAGCTTGTCTTGGACACTTGCTTGCTTGGTAGAGGCCACCCATCCTCTGGGTACAGTGTAGGACTCACCCCCAGTCAGCTGGGCATCTCCCAAGGAGCTGAGGCTCCCATCAAAAGGCTTTGGAGTATTTTCTGTCTTGGTGTCTCTGTGTAACTATATCATCAGGGCTAGTTTCTTCCAAGAGGATGAGGAGCTTGGGGTTAAAGGGTGACCCTGTGATTGGCTGTACACTCACCGGTGGAGTTCAGCCCCACAGGAGTGAACATGGTAGGTAGAGCTGCAGGCTGGCAACAGGGTCCATCAACAGCCCTCAACCATGGCTAGTGATGTCCTCACAGTCCAGTCAGGAGCAAAAGGAGATGGGGCCAGAGACAGGTTGGAGACAAGTTTTCAACACCAGGAGACATGCAACCTACACAGTATATCTGAGGTCTGTGCTACGGGCAATGCCAAGGACAGGACTGGAGACCAGCACTGCTGTCTTGCTGGGGCAGGGACTGTCAGCCCTGGTGGCATGAACTGGGGTCCTGGGCCCAGAAAGGGTTGCAGGGGGACACCCATGGGGTACTATTAATGACATCTCTGTGTAGCAGACCATGGCTTGTCTAACACAGATGGGGCATTCCTGGTCACAGGAGTCACTGCAGATGGGCAGCAGGTGGAAGACATAGCCATGTGCACAATGCTTCACTGCAGAGGTTGGTCATAGCTGGCCCTACACGAGCTGTTGGGGCTGGGCTGAGCTGCTAGTTGCTAGTTGCAGGCCCTGCAACTGTTTTCTTTTGGCTGAAAACACAGAAGAGAAATAGACAGAGCTAAATATTTTGGGAAATTTTTCAGATCTAAGGTCCCATAGGCCAGGCTGGTAAATGAGAAAGATGAGCATAAAAGCACATGATCTTGAAGTCTAGGGCAAGGAAGTAACTGAGGTAACAAAGAAAAAACCTTTAAAAGAAAAAACCTTTAAAAGAAAAAAACTTTAGCTGTACAGGAAAAACAAAGGCATAACAGGAAGAAAGAGAAGATGGGTGTGCAGGCATGAAAGAAAATGTACCCTGTCTCAGTAGAAGAAACACTGGAGACCACCAGGCCCAGGAAGCCCAGAAGAAAGAGGTCTGTAAGAGAGAGAAGACAAAGGAAAGAAAGGTGACATAAAACCCAAGTCAGCATGTTTTATGCCTAGAGAAGAGCTTTTCACAGACATTAGCTTAGAAAGTAGCAATCATGAGGCAATTCTGGTTTACATACAATGAGAGTTAGAAAGCAGGTCAAAAATTCAAATGTGGCAGTTTAGGAGGGAAGAATGATGAACCCATCAGCCTATAAAGTTTTAATAAGTGGGCCAGCTATTTTCAGGTTGTGTCTAAAGGGGATGCCCTTAGGAAAAGATGGCATGTGGACAGATAGCGGCACAGGCAGAGGGCTGGCAGACTGCTTTGAGATAGGTCCCAAGCCACAAACTGAGAGAAGTCACATTGAGAGAAAAAGCCTGAGACACAGTGAGGCCAATGAGTGGAGGAGGTGCCTATGAGCAGGCAAGGGCTGGGAGTGGGAAACAGCCCAGCAAAGGAGCAAAGGGTTATGAGAGCAGAAGTGGCTGTTTAGGTATGTTGTGAATGAGAAAGCTGAAGAAAAGCTGACTTTGAGCCTAAAAGACTGGGGAACCCTTGGGTATCCCATCCACCAGGCTTCACATTTTTATAGGACTGGAGGAGGGATGGGACCCCAGTGACAGAGAGGACAAAAGGCAGCAATGCTATAAATGCCAATGTTGGGATACCTATCCCCATGAGGGGGTGCTTCACCTGCTGATGGAGACTGTGAGGCATCAGGAGGATTTTTAGGAGCCAGATTTGGGATACTAACTACACCAAAGAGGAGAGGGGGTGCAAGGTCATCACAGATTTGGATTATCCATAAATCGAGGAATAAAAGGGAGGACTCTCCAGAAATTGCATCCCAGCAACTAAAAAAAAAGAACTGTAAAAAGTTTAAATAATCACATTAGA
This sequence comes from Numenius arquata, assembly GCF_964106895.1. Classification (NCBI taxonomy): domain Eukaryota; kingdom Metazoa; phylum Chordata; class Aves; order Charadriiformes; family Scolopacidae; genus Numenius; species Numenius arquata. The sequence goes on from NC_133576.1 coordinate 121,147,216, forward strand.
AGGATACTAGGAGCAAGGAGAGTGAAAAGGAAATACAGCGAGCCAAAAGGTCTCATAATAACAAGGGCATTGTCAAAGTTCAAGTTGAGTTTGACCTTGCAAAGGGAAAGAAAGCGAATGGCAAAGTTTTTTCTACAGTAAAGAAGAGAGAAGGAAGTCGTTGGCTCTGCATTGAGAGGACAGAGTCAAGATAATCTCTATATTGCCCAGAACTCCATGAGTATCTTGCCTTCTTTTCAGGGCAGCTGACAGCACAGGTTTGCTCCATGATCAAACAGGGAGATGCATGTGGTCATCAAAGTGGCAGCCTCCACAAAGGACAGAGTTCCAAGCACTAAGAACACCCCTTGTTATTCAGCTAGGAGCAGGGACATGGAGAACCTGACAATCTGTCTTCTGCCAACATTTTTGCTATGCTGTGAAAAGTGGAACTTAAAAATGCATGCACAGCATGGGATTCTGGTAAATCCATCATACCAAAAAGTCCAAGAAAGTAGAATGCATAGTCCTTAATGTGGAGATAAAAGGAATGATCTAGACATTTGGAACCTGGTAGTTTGAACTCAAGACTATGGAAACTTGAAAACAAAATGTATGAAGGGAATAATTAGAGACATGGAGGTAAATAAAAGATGGGATAAAAGGTTACTGAAAGTATCATACCAGATTCAAAAGAACTCTTGTTCTGAGAGATTAAATTAAAAAAATAAATTTATGTGTGAGATGTAATCTTTCTTTGTAAAATTAATCTGGAATAAGTGGGGATTAATACAAGAATTGTAAGGTGCACAAGGAACCAACTAAAGGCAACAAGCAAGTGGGGAAGTACCTTGCCACAAGAATGTTGGCTTGTTAATGAAATTTTCTGATAACAGAAATTTGGAGAGCATTCTTATTAGGGAGGAGAATCTGAATAAACAGGAAGAACGAGACGACCTTAAGGAGTGGAGCAATTGAAATGGGATAACATTTAATGGTATCAAATGGCATGCTCTGTACCTAAGGATTTATAAAACAGATTTATGCAATAAACTAGGATCACATCAGTTCGAAAGGCGAGAACACCCTGAATGTGCTAACTATTCATGGCATCTGTTGCCAACATAATGCAACTACGACAAAGGTAGTGCAAAACTCAAATGTACCAAGGGCCATTTCTAATATAGTTAGGAAAGTATTGGTGCTATTGTTGAAACCCAGGAAGATCATGTTTGGACTATTGTATACTGTCACAAGGAAAGATTCATCTAAAAGTATTTTAGTATGAACAAATCATCCAAGGCTCCTTTATATACAGTGAAGAGAAACCAAGAAGGCCATTAGTCTCAGCCTATAATAGTGTATAATACAAGTCTAATGCAGTGGCTTCTGGAGGTTTCTCTCTCCTCTTTCTCATTTTTGAGTATGAGTGGTCAAGGCTGGACACCTCAGACATGTGAAAATAGGTGAGGTGAATCCAGGTCGGGAACAGAGGTTAATGAGCACTGTCTCACCCATGAGATGAATTTCGCGAGGAACAAAAAGATATACATTGACTTGATAAAGTCTGAAAATAAAAAGGTATACTATCACATCCATGAGGGTTTACAGCCATGGGTCAAAAAGATCTAGCAGGTTTTAAGATGAAGACCAGCACTGAAGGAGACTAGGAAAGAAAAAAATGAGATTGAATGACTCCATTCAGTCCCATGGTGCTACCTTTAAACCTTGCTAGTTATCCACTCATTGTTTAATCAAATTTATGCTTTACTGGCTATTTAGAGAATGTCATTCCATAGTATAGACAAATTTATGACTTCACAGTACTTGCAGTATATTTATAGCATACTCCTTCCTAAAGTAAAACACTATGTAAACAAAATTGTCCTAGACTAGACTGTTCATATTTGTCAGTGGCTGGCAAACCACAGTGTTTGTCAGTTTGCTAAAGTCATCTTTGTTTTACCACTATCTTTCTTTGTCTCTCCTCTAATCACAAATTGGCTGAAGTTAAGTATCAATACTAAAATGTTGTGAAAAATACTGCTTAACACACTCTAAACAGACCTATTGTCCAGGTCAATACACTTTTTTTTTTTTTTTTAAGCCATATAAATCTTTGAAAATACCCTGCAGAGTAAATGATGGAACTTCAAATAAAACTGTCCTGCTTGGTATAAGGCTATTCCATTATTATGAATTGTGTATCAGCACATGTGTTTCTCAAATACTCCATGTTTCTGCACATATGTTTCTCAAATAGTGTATGTTTCTGCATTATTTTGCAATCCTGTGACCTAGTCTAGCATTAAATCATAACAAGTTCAGCAGCTGAGTTTTATCCTTGCCTGTAGAGTACACGTACCATTACTGTTTCATAAATAGAAATAAGGCATTTAAACCTCTACATTATATATCCATACAGCTATTTATATTTTGCCTCTTTCTTAGCTATGACATCTAACATGTGACATTAAGAATCATCAGATTCATGTATCCTTTCAACACCTCATGATTTTTAGCTAGAATAAAAGGGGGCACTAGAATATTTGCTTATGATCACATCCTTCCCAAGCTCTAACCACAGAACTGTCCTTCTTTGGCCAAAGGACTGGGCTTGAATCTTTTGTCTCCTGTTCTTCTTAATTTATAATGCAAGAGATACAAAACCAAAGATAAAGCTTTCTTTCTAGATATACAGCAGAGCCTTTATGAAGACCCCAGTGTGGGGGAAAACTGCTAGCAAACAGATAACAGATTTGTTGTGGTAGCTTCAATATTCTGCCTGAGGGTTCCCATGCCTCTCTGTAATGGCTGACCCATAAAAAGTTTATCAACCAGTTACAACTGGTGGATAGTGGAGCTATTGCTTGACCTCAGCAGTAACAAGCTGCAAGGTATTTATCCTGTGCTTTTTATCAAAAAAATCAAGCATATGTGATTGCAGCGTCAGGCTCCTCTGGTAACTCCTGAAGCCACTGGCCAACTTCAGCCAAATCTGGAAGAGCTTCAAAAACAAATTAAGTTCCTGCAAGTCTGTGGGGAAGTGGTGGTGAGATGGAGCAAGGAGAGACCCAAGGTTGTCCCTCTAGAAGGGAAAGAGCAGGAGGGCATTGCAGGGGAGCTGTAACGTTTGGTACCATTTGCTGGGGAGAAGCAACATCCAGACAGGTATTTTGACAAGCAAAATCCAGCATAATCTTTTATTCTTGGAAGTCAAATTCAGATCTGATCTGAAAAGATGCACAACAATCAGTGAGCCAGTGGAAAGATCTGCTCAGCTAAAATCCCCTACAGAAAGCTCCAGCCCAGGCACAGTAGGCACCAGCATCTCCAGGATGGCCTATTTCTCCTCTAGGGCAGCAGTGGAGGAAGAGCAGATAGCGACCTCCCTGTCTTAGCATTGTCTCTTTGGCATGGCAATGCAACTGAATCACAGCAGGATAAATAACCAGATAATATAATGGCTGCTTTCCGCTCTTGTTTGCCAAACAAGAAACAAAATCCATGCCCTGCTGATGTGTCCCCTCAAGAAATAATTCTCACTATACTACGAAGATTATAGCTTTTTCCAAAACTGACTTCAAATGCTACAAGATACATCAGTGATATCATTTGGATAATGGCAATCATCGTAGACTTCCATAGAGTTCTCTAAAAAAGAAAAATTAACCATCATAAGTCAATAGGGTCTAAATTTCAGTATAAATTTGGACCATAAATGCAGAAGGTGAAGCTTTTTGTACTTCTGTTTTTAACGAACAGAACCCATCTGTTTTACCCATCTTTCCTCTTTTGTGAATGACTAGGAGGTACCTGAATTGGAAAAGTCTAGCGTCACTTTTCAGAGAATGTGGTACAAGAGTTTTGCGTGTTCAAGACAACCCTGTTATACAGCATCACAAGTGAATGAGCAGATTCTGAGGAATGTTTGAAAGAAGCATCCTTAATTCCATCTCCAGCTTAGTGTGACCAGCTCTTGGATGCTTATAGGTGTGTTTAAATTAAGCAGAGCTCTCCAGACCTGCAACAAAGGGAATGCTTCTGTGTCAGCTGGATTCCCACATGATCAAACTAGAGAAGGAGAGAAAGTCTTTCCTTCTGTGGAAACTAAACATATACGGTTTAGCAGACTGAAATTCCACTCGAATATGAGAAAGAATTTCTTCACGGTGAGGGTGACAGAGCCCTGGAACAGGCTGCCCAGGGAGGTTGTGGAGTCCCCTTCTTTGGAGATTTTCAAGACCCGCCTGGATGCAGTCCTGAGTAGCATTCTCTAAGCAATCCTGCTTCAGCAGGGGAGTTGGACTAGATGATCTATATGGTCCCTTCCAACTCTAAAAAAATTCAGTGAAATTCAGTGAAATTACTATGAACACTTCCAGTTCACGGACAGGATTGGAGTGGACTCCTGAAATTTATTACAAATACCAAAGGCCAAAGGGGGATGAGCTGCACCTCAGAGGTGCAAGGAAAGAATCTCCCAAGAACAAGCCACAATCAACATGTCATCTAGACAAATTAATATCCCTACTCCCAGACAGAGAATTTTTTTGAAAGGGAGGGAGAAGGGGTGGTATTTTGATTTATAGGGATACTTCAGAATTAAGGGCTTAATTGTACTTTAGCCATGCAAGCTTGTTTAAGATATCACTTCGTTCAAATATTTCAGATCTTCCTTCCTTGAAAATTCACATCTTCAACGTGACACCTGGTGATGTTTCATAAAGTGTGCATGAACAAACTGAGATAGAAGTCCAGACAGCAAACACTGAGATTAAGACCATTAACATGAAAGAAAACAAAAAGCATGTTCCGCTCCCAAACAAACCATTTATCCTTTTTACTTCCTGATTCACCTATCAAAGATAACTGAGGGGAAAAAAACAACCCTGTTTATACCTCCACGCTGGATGCCGCCCTCCGGGCGAAGGCCTGGCACCTTCCTGCAGGTGCCACTTTCCTGGACCTGTGTCAGACACTGGGAGTCAACAAGGAAACCATGGGGGAGAGGCAGGGACAGGGCTGGCGCTGGCACCCGCCTCCGTGCCTGCCTTGTACCCCAGCACCTCTCCTGCTCCTGCCCTTTGTGCGCCCCAAGCATGACGGGCAGGGGCAGTCTCCTGAGCAGGTCATATCATCAGCCTTGGAGGCAGAGATATTTTTTTTCCTGCCAAGTGTTTGCACAGCACCTAGCAGACGGGGTCTCTGTATCCATAGGGCTACTGGAATTAAATCTGGAAAACAGCAAGTAACAACAGAGCTGCGGATACTCATCTGGTACATTTACCTCCTGAGTCTGGCGATGTTGAAAGTTCACTGCATTACCAGAGAGTTCCTTGAATGTCACAGCTCCTTGCTCTGATAAATTAGTGTCTAATCCTAAAGGTGGCTCATTGGTTTTCAGTATTAGGCCCTTTATCTCCTTCCCTAGCCCAGGAATCTTCTCACCCTGCACCCAGAGAGATCATCAGTCATTCCTTTGCCCAGAGTTACCAAACAACAACCAATTTTTTAGTAAAGATGTCAAAGTGTCTGTCTAAACATCTTCTGGTTTTGGCCTGAGACTGATACGGGTTGAAAGTCTCCAGCTCTTCCCTAAATCCTGACAGTTAGCTAACAACAAATAAAAAACAGCCCAGTGATTTACTGTGTCGATCCCACATTGTTGTGCTCTGTGTTTCTTTAAGAAAGGTGTGAGTATATGTGTAAGAGTCTTGAAATACAGTGGTTGCCATGGCAATTATCTGTGTTTAGAGAGCGGAGGGGAGTAAAGTTCCATGTAAGTGGCCAGAGTAGAGTGCAAGTTAAACATGCCTCTTTGCAGGTCTAAATTATGTACTTTTCTCCACCACCACCACCCCCCACTAAAAATATTTGTGAAAATATGCATAGATTGTCTGGTGAGCTCCAAACTATTCTTGCAACAATGCCAGCTTTTTTTTCCCCCCCTCAATATTCCCACTCGCCTGTAAATCCTGGGAGAATAAAGCATAAGCCCGTGGGGCAGGGGAAAGAGGAGTTTGTCTGTGCACAGACCTTGCAGAATTGCCCGACCACGCTCCCATCCAGGAGTTTGCTTATCTGGTTCATTTCTCCCTAATGGGGCTGAGTGCATTACTCTTACAAAACTAACAGATCAAAAATATAGGTACAGCTAAATGGCTGTAAATGTAATTGGAAGGGAATGTTATATACGTATAAATCATCAGGACAAATATCCCTTAGCATTTATATTGTGCTTTACATTTTCTAACTACTCTGCGGATTTGTTGCTTTTGAACAAATGTGCATTGTGCCTGGACCTGGAAAGGCTGTACTCCATAAATCTTTGTCCTTCATTCTCTCTTATTTTCATTTATCAACCTAGATTTTTCCCCCCTTTCCTCACCTTCACGATAAAGGTAAGATTCCCAGCCTCCACATGCATGCATACAGTTTGCGTATTTATTTGCCAGGTGTTGAACTCTCGATGCTGGCGCTAAGGCCCCACACAGGGCTCTTCTGCTTTCGCATAGGAGTATTCTAATACCTAAGGACAGAGACCACAAACAGAAATTGTACAGTCTGATGGCTGCCTGCTCTGATTTCACAGGGATAGTGTTTACCTCGGACTCCACAAAATGAACAGTGATTTTCAAATTATCCACAGGTGAGACTCCATTCTCCTACTTCCTGCATGCCCCTTCTCCCAAAAGTGGTCTGTGATGGACACAGGCTGGGTAACGAAACTAGAGCACACACTTTGCAGTAGCCCTGCATAAAGAGCAGTGGTAACACTAGGAATAAGTCATTTGTTAATGCTTATTTTGAAGTCACATACAACACATACATGCTCCACTTGAGTATCTAGCAAATTCAGCAAAGGAATTGATACCATGACAGTTTGACATAGCTGCTCTTGAAAATGTGTTGCTACGGGCTTCTTTAAATAATAAAGGGGAAATTGCAAGATGGAAAAACATTATTAGGTGACTTTGAAAAAGTGGATCCTGAGGCTCTGCTGGTTTCCAAGCAGCTGTTAGTAAAGGAGCCATGTGTTCCAGCAGCTCTGAACTAAGGAGAGAGAGCTGTATGTACTCCTAGATCCAGCAGTGGCATGTTGGATGACACTGAAGTCATTTCATCCCTCTGTTCTCTCCCTTACCACTGTTTTAAAAGTTATAATAATCTTCCTCTGCAAAGAATGGTGAGCAATAAGTGAGTTTAGGAGTACGCTTTACCAAAGAACACGAAATTATTTGCTCCTTGCCTCAGTTTAGTCTTCGGTTTTACACAAGGCAATTGGTGGCATTGATAAACAATTCAGCTGATGAGGCAAAGAAAGCCAAAGATAACCAAACATGATCACAGTTAATTAAGGTGTGTGACCAGCAGGATGGCTCCACGGCAAAGTGGTTTGTTTGGTAAATATACTCCCTTCTGGTAGGCAATGCGGAAGGTTGGCATTTAGGAGGAATCTATGCAAGAAGAGGGTGGTGAACCGGTGGAGAATAGTTGTGGGAAAGGTCTTCCATGATTACAGATGTACTACCATCAGTGGAGTAAATATGCCATATGAGTAAATGGTGTCCTTTACCTCTACAATAGGGACTGTATTTCCAGACTCTGAAGAATGGCAAATCACAAGCATCACACCATCTACTCACTTGGAAAGAAAGCACTACCTCAGTATGAACTTCCTTTGAGCTAAACTGATCCAGTAATACAACCACCCAATCAAGAGGCTCTCCCAACACCACAGTGTCAGAAAAAACACATTTTACAACTAGGCAATGTACTCTCTTCCCTACCATCTTATTTACTGCTCAGCTATTGATCTTCAGATTGTTCTCTTGATATATCTAGCTGATTCAATGAGCGTGGGAGAGTGACGTAGACTCACTGGACAGTCCCAATGAGTCTGGGGCTCGTTGCTTAGAGTATCTCAAAGCATGCTAGATGCTTCTCAGGGTCAATAAAGACCCTGCCCAGTAGATCCTACTGCCTAATTGTTCTATAATTATGGTAACCTTTATGAAAGCTTAGCAATAAATAGCATTTTCCATGAGGCTAGTTCTGTTTCAAAAAGTAATCACTTGCATATGCATGGTATGACTGCTTTCTCCATATGCTGAAGTCACACCGTCTCCTCCACTTTGTTCCTGTAGCAGCACAGAGCAAGCAGCCGTACGCTACCCCGTGGTTTAACCCATTTCTGAGGACACGGGCTAAATCTGTATTGTTCTGCTCATGTATATGCACAGGGTCTGAAAATATTCAAAGAAAAAAGTGCAGGAGCATAAGATGGGTAGAAAAAGACAGTGTGGTAGAGAATAAAATGGGAAAACTCTCCTGGTAACCAAGCAGAGCCCCCATCACCTGGGAGTACCTGAGACTTACCAGTTTGGTTTTAAAGAGGCAGGTTAGAAATGCATAAGGTGTCTTGGAGAGGAAAAAGTCCATCCTATCTCAGAAGTATTCTCCACATTAGTGCGAGTCACTGAAAATGTGTATAGCCAACCATCCTCTTAGGCTCAGGAAAGAAGGTTTATGAAACTCCAGATGACGATGTTAGCACAGGGCCATGTGTGGTCTGGCCCCCTCCACCATGTGCCTCCTGGGCACCCCATCTTGCCACACTTGCCAGGACTGTGTGTCAATTTTAACTTTAGTTTATCCTCACACCTTTGCAGCACACCCAAGCCAGGGATTAATCCTCCTGTGGATGCCGTGTTGGTAGGACAACCCTCCTAGACAGACCCAGAGGTTTTCTTGCTCCAGGGGGAGCCTTGGGAGCATTATTTATGGGCAGTTCATCCCCCACTACTCCTCCAGACATGAAGCGATGCACAGACTGAGATATGGCCCATGTGCTGCTCCTTCCTAGATCTCTAGCTTTATGGAAAGTATTAGCTATTACAAGGTAACCTGTAGATGAGACCATGACATAAAGAATTTCATAGTATTTAACTATCAGTTTTGTAAAGTCCTGAGCATTTTGGCCCAATCTTGCAAAATCCTACAGTGTTCTGCAAAACACTTGCAGCCTTGCTGGATCTTTTTTTTCTTTTCAGACTCTTTGCATGCTTGCAAAGTGCTTTGCTGGATCGGGCCCTAGATACTCAAGATACTCCTTAGCTCATTTATGTGTTATATGGAGGTAGTTTGTACTAGACTTTCAATTTAGTTGTAGATCTTGGTCCATTTCAGTAAACTTCCCTCATGAAATAGGTAATATAAAACCAGAAGCATCATGATACCATGACCTGGAAACACTGAGTACCTGCATTTCAGTCTACTTTGGAAAAGAAATAGCGTCTGTCATTAGTAAATTTTAAATTAAGTGCAGCGAGGAAGGTATTAAAGAGAAATGCCTTAAAAACAAGTGGGGAAACTCAGTCTTTTTCATTCTGTGAAGAGAGTGTGACAGCATATGGTACATAGTGGGTGGTTGTTCTAAACATAACATGTATGTGTTCGACCTAAAATGTTTTATTGGTTCCTACTTATGAGAGCAGCAGCTAAAAATGACTGGTGACTGTTCTTTCTATATCAGCAGTGTGTAAAGGCCCAAAGAAAAAAAAACAGTCTTTATATTCATAAACATTTCTAAACATACACGAAACTCTGTTTAGTATAATGTTTTCTCCAAGGTACCCCAAGTTTAACGTTTCATCTTCGTGAAACTGCAACACTACAGTATTATTAATTATTACTATTACTTCTCGATCATCCTAAAATATGCCCCAAAAAAGGGGAATAATCTTCCCTTTCCCCAGAGTTACTGTAGCTCTCATGGGGACAAAATCCTTTGAGACTATAGGTATCTAGCACTACAAAACCAGATTAGCTTAATACAAGGGAAAATGTGTCACGACTACAAGTCTCCTAGATCTACAGGAGAAAACAATTGTATCCCCATCATTGCTGTGACCAAGCACCTTATAAATGCTGAAACTTGTGCAGAGAGTGAAATCTCACCATTGTGCCCTCCTTTCTCCCCTCTGAGAGTTACTATCATGGAAGGAACTGAGGCTGAAACTGGGAAATCTTACACTCTGCTCCAAATAAAGCCAGTTTGTTACTAACCTGTCCTCCTGTGGCAGCGATTCCTGCGTCTGAGGCCAGCTGCCAAGCATGCTCCCTCTTCCTCCCACGCGAGTTTCATCCTTGTGGTCAGCTGTTTCTTGGAAGCTGAAGAGCATAATTGATATTGCAACTATCAAGCTGTGCGCAGAATGAGCTTACACAACTTTGTGAACATGCTTTTCTTGCCCTCTCCACCCACCTTTCTTTAAAGCTATGTGTTTGTTGGTAAAAACAGGATTCAGGTGTCAGTTCTATGGGTGGAGCTCAGGTTCTGCAGACGTGTGTCCTAATGCCCCTTTGGGGATCAGGCTGTGCCCAGGTGACTCTCTGCTTTGAGTGAGCTCAACCCAATGGCACAAGAGGCCTGATGCTTGCACCCTGCACCATCAGCAACACCAGCATTACTGGCTGGCAGGGACCTCTCAGTCTAAAGGGAGTCTCTGCAGGTAGCCTGCTTGGTGGGAAATAAGAGATGTTGCACATGTGCCTTCTGAAGCTGTCTCATCTCTGAATTTCACCTCCCATGTAGCTGTCCCAGCGTCTAGAGAGTGCCTTTGGTTACTTGGGGTTCAGAAAGCCAAGTCTGCCTCAGCAGGTGTGGGATACCTCCCTAAAGCACTGGCAGTGAGAGAGATGAAGCACATTTTGTGACTTTGTCCCAAAGCAGCACAGCAAATTTAGGAGGGACATGGGCTTTGGAACAAATTCAAAACTGTCTGTTTGGGTTTTGTGGCTGTTTTTGTGGGGTGTTTTTTCAGTTGGGTGGGTGGGTGGGTTGTTTTTTTTGTTGTTTTTCACCAATATGACACATCTGCCAGCCTTTCCAAGGAAAGGACTGCAGCACCGATCAGCAGATGGTGCCTCGCCCCTGGTAGGACTGGCCCCTGAGAGCTGTGCGAAAGGATTCTGGGGAAAAAATTCTGCTTTGTGTTTGCACAGTCCTACTCCTGAGAAAGGAGAAAACTCACCCAACCTGCTGTAGTAATGACTTTTATCAGAATTAGAGCATGAGAAAATCATTCTTGTCTATCCTACTGTGATTCACCCAAGTCCGGAAAAGGAGACACTGCTGAGATACTATGGCCTTTAAACATTACTGTCATAAGAACCTCAAATCTTCTTATTCATAAACAGACATATCCAGCCCCACATTCAAATGTCTGTGCATGCTGCTTGAAATGCCTGAGAGATTCTTGCCCTGAAAGATGCTAATCTATGTAATACACAAATCTCTGAGTGAAGATATGCAGATTATTGTGGGGGAAAAGATAAAGAAAAACAGTCACAACAAAGACAAGTGTGGGAATTTGGTTGCAATAACGTTATGTGATCCCTGGCAATACACACATCATCTTATGTACTTCCCCTAATGAATTAGATAAGGTTAGATTTATTATAACCTTTCAATTATTTTACTGATGCCAAATATGTTTACACAGGGGATGTCTACAGAGCTACTCGGGAAACTTTACATAGCACTGCAGCACACTGGGGAGATAAATCCTGAGTATACAGGGCCAGCATTATCCCTGCCTATTGCAGCACTGGGAAATTAAGTCACTTATGATATAGAAGGAAGCATCAGGTCACAGAACACCTCAAAAGTCTGAGGAGACAACAACGGCTGTCAAAGAGTACTCGTCTTCTTAGAAACCAATCCCCCAGCTATGAAATGCTCAGTGATAGTAAAAAGAATCTTTTTCTTATAAAATTCACTATATTTAGACCCTTGGCAGTGCAATTATGAAAACAGACAGAATTCAGACTCGCTTTATTATAACTCAGGGTGGTTAATGACAAAATTTCCAGTAATGTTTCAGAGATGTTGTTAGAGAGTATCTGTATTTCTGGCAAAGAGTTTGCTCCAGTGCTTTTCTTTAGTGGGGTTAAAGGAGTTCTTCAATATTAAAAGTTTTATATTTTGATGAATATTAAAATTAAAGTCATACTTTATTAAATCAGTGCAATATAGTAAACGTAATGGAACATGTTTTACACTAAATGGTTTAAAAGGAAAATCTATGTAACCATTATCAAACAACTTTCTTGTCAAAAGTAAAATTGCAGTTTTAATATACAATTCTTTCTGAGTCTTATATGAATTGTCCAGTTTTTCTGTATTAAAAGACTAAAGAAAGCATAGAAAGTGTTTATGTGGAAAGTATTCTCTTTCTTCATTTTTAAAGCATTTTTGTCTAACTAGTTCAAATACCAATTCAAACTGCATAAAACTGAGAGAAAATCATTGAAGATCTGCAAAAAGGGAAGAACTTGATAGGTGACATTTATTGGATGTCCTCAATAAAACACAATCATATTTTTCAATGGAATGGATTACAAAACAGCTTAAATTTCCCAACTGAGTGAATGCAGTCAGCTTCTCTTGAACCAGTCACAGTGGATGAGGCCTGACGTAGATGTTTGTTTTCTTTTAATAGGTTTCTCCAGGATCTAACCGTGCCTTATATCAAGTGGGAGTACTGACAGCAGTTCAAATGAGAGAAAAATCATTTCACAGTTTTATTGAATGGACTCCATCAATAACATTGGGAGAAACAAATTAATACAACAGGTATTTAAAAGCTAGTGAAAACAAACCATGCACCAAATCACAAATTTAATGATTACTTAATGATACACTGCAAAAAGAAAATGTGGTTTATTTCTTCTGCCTGTTTTTCCACTGAGGTACCTGGGGTAGTCCCACATTGGAGATGCTACATGGATGGGAATGAGCACAAAACACTTGAGATGGGTGGAGAAGAGGCTCGTGGAGGTGTCGGTGGGTTATGCATGTCAAGGAAGCTGCAGACCCAAGGGAGATGAGGAGTGGAGCTTTGCAAGAGCTGCTTTTGGGACATATCTCTATGCAGCAGTGCCAAGGACGGCTTCAGCACAGAAAGGAAGAGCAAGTTAATGAAATTCACTGCTGACATGATGCTGGGAGGCATCTTGCATGCATAGGAGAGACTTTCTCCTTGAAGGGGTTGTGAAAATCCAACAGGGGTGGGGACCCTCAGAAGGTCTTGTCTCCAGCTGTGACAAACATGGGCACCAGCATTTATAACGGGCGCTGTGGCTGGGTCAGTGGCTCAGCACTTCCAGAATATGACTACCTGCTGCCCCAGGGATGAGCTACCTCCTGCTTGTGCTTCTTCCTTCAGATAGACTGTGTCTATCACAACATCAATTTTTTCTCTCATCTTTGCAGCCCGTTCAGTCGAAGAGCTCTCAGACATAACTGACGCGCACTTAGAGGAGTGTTTGTGTCAGTACTTCCCAAGCCCTCTCCTTTATCAGGTACTCAGAGTTAAGCACATGCTTAAATATTTTACTGGATCCAGGCCCATTCTCACACACATAAACCAGACAGGGACAACTATAAGTGGTCAAGAAATGATGGGATGGTGCTCACCAGGCAAGCATGTGAATTGTCATTAAACAGGGGATAAATTGCAAGAATTTTAAAGAACAGTGATACCATAATCCAGCTGTTGAGTGACCAGGTTCCCAGTGTGCACACATTTCCAAGAAAAATTATAATATGGACATGAGGCAAGCAGTTGCCTAGTGGACTGCTGAGTGCACAGGATTTATGTCTGAGTAGTTAGTATTATATTACACTCACAAAGTAGTATCCAAATATCAGCAGCTGTGTCTTGTATCCATTATTTCCCTTCTCCCCCAAATATAAACCTTCCTCACCTTTTTAATTAGAAAAGCTGTTTATTGACTATGACATGGAAATATTCTACATGTTGTTGTCCAAAAATGCCATTATTAAATAAGCAGGAAAATATGTTCAGTGGTAAATAGAGATGACCTTTAAAACAATGTCAAGCCCACACACCCCATGATTTGTGCGTAGGTATGTGTTACTTTAAGTCACTGTATATTACCAGTAACGTGACATGGAAAGCTGCTATGGAAAGTATCTTTGGTTAAAGAACTGTAGTGTAAATAAATAATTAAAAGCTAAAACACATAGCAAACTTACCTAGTAAACTACCAAATTCAAACCTGTTCATGAGAGGCCTGGCTTTATATTCATGGTAACATAGATAAAAATTGATTTGTTTTTTATCTTGAAAATATTTTATAGCAGTTAACTGAGGTCAGGACATCTCTTACTTTCTTGGCTGACTCATTCATCACTTGTGCAGCAGCCTTCTCATGCGTAACAGAGAAGCACTGGTGTCACGCAAGGAGAGAAGTGACACTGAGAAACCCAGGAAGAGAGGCTGAATTCACCTGTGGAAAATAATGGCATTTGTCAGAAAACGTCTACAGAAGAAAAATTAATTAGGCAAGAGTGCACCCTATCCTTCCCCCATGCCATTCCAGTGAAATGGAGGGGCTCTGCGATGTTATTCCAGGAAATCAGCAAAGATTTTTTCATTTATTATTGCTGCTGTTTACATTTGTTTCCGTTGCAGTTTGTATTTAGAGAGAAGGGAGAAGAGACAGAGAAGGAAGAGAAGGGAAAGCTGTCTTTATATAAGACAACAGGGCAAAACACTTGACTTTGAGCGGCAAATTATTTCAAAAGTACTGGGAACATTTACCAAGAAGCCTCAGAAAGTTGCTTTAATATAGACACAAATATAACTGGGTAAGAGACCCTGAGTCTCATGTCTCACATGCTGGTGGCAATCCTGGGTCTATAAGAGTTTTCCAGGAGTCACCACAAGTATATCCAACTGCAAAGTCTGTGCTGCTAGGCATCTCTGGCAGCACATATTTCTATTGTTATCAAGAACACACTCATGTAACTTTATGGGCATCTTATTTTATTATTTGCAATTTACATTACCTCTTACAAAAAGCTGTGGCTGGGTGGGAGAAGCAGGGTGGCAATGGCCCTGGCCATTGCACGGGGCTCAGGTGAGGAAAAGAACCCTGTGCCTTCCGAGGAGCACAGGGAAGGCAAAGGAATGCATGGGATGAGGCAGCCGGCAGACCAGGAGAGCCATGGACCAGTGCTCCACACGTGCTGGTGCTTTGTAAAGCCACATTTGGGAGACTGCTGCGAGGAGCATGGAGCAGGCATCCACTGGAGATGGATGATGGATCGATGGATGGATCGATGGGGCTCGTTGTCATGACACAGACAGACTGTGTAGCATCACCACACCTCCAAAAGTTACCAAGCTGGTGGTGTGCAGCCAAGCCTGCAGGAGAAGGCCCCCTTGCAGCAACGCAGCATGCAGAGGAAGACCAGTTCATAAATCCTTTCTTATTTTTACTTTGTCTCTCCCAACGTATTTTGAGCTTTATTTTTAAAAATTTACAGATCCCGTTCAAACCACCCTGGATTCTGATTTTAAGAGCCCTTTCCATAGTTTTGGTGTGCTCTGTCTTAGTGAAGGCTTCCAGGAAGCCTGACCCAAAAGCTCCACCTTAGGCAGGGTCCTACCACCCTTGGTCTCCATTGCAGACCCCTGGTCTGGCTGGGGTGCCTAAGGCTGTGCACCACTGCTCAGAAAGCACCGTAGGGATGAAGCTGTGGGAGAGTGTGGATTGACCTCCAGCATGCCTGGGAGCTAACCAGACCCTTGTGTAAGGAAGGGAGTGCCAGGGTGTGCAGGTCCTTGCAGACAGGCTTCGAGCTCAGCACAACCCTGGCGCAACAGCTGAATGTTTTGCAGGGTACTTGTACCATGGTAACTGCACATGGAGGGCAAGCATTGATAGAAAGAGGCAGCGAGATGTAAATAAATAAATGTTCTTTTTTTTGTAAATGTAAGAGCTCTGTGCAGAGAGGGGCAGCAGGACTCTCTCACAAGGGATAGACCAGAGGGCAGCGCAGGTATGTGAAGGCAGCCCCTCTACAGTACTTACCCAGGGATTTGGTGAAGAATTTTTTGACTGAGCAATTCTTTACCAGAAAATAGTGACTCAGCAAAATCAGCAGTTTTCATGGAAACTCACCTGTTCTGATCAAAGTTTGCTCAGAAAGGGGCTCTGAAGCACTAGATGAAATACGGGGACAAAGAAAGGGAAAGAGCCCTTGCAACATGTTGGTATTCAAAGCATCCAGTTAGGAGGGAAAAGAGATTTGGCTTAGTCTAGAGCAGAAGTTTGAGCATGAGTTTTCCTTCTCATGAGTGAGTCCAGTGACAACCATGAGATCCAGGAGAGCTCTGTTTCTGTGCTTTTCCCAAGGAAAGTAACAATATATCTTGAGGATATGTCAAACTGGAACTTCTTTTAAATCTCAGAGCTTCACAGGATAAGAAGATCATTTCCCAGCAAAGATATCTGATCTCTGGTAGTTTTCTTTTCACACTGCAGTGTGAGCGTCTGTGAGCAGTCACCCTGAAGCCACAAACAGCCCATTCCCATGTGAGAGTGTGCTAACGGGGGAGGCCATGCAGATGCTCCTGAGGTGGGTGTCCCCAAGTCCCCACGACTCTCCAGCAAACATAGTGACAGCAAATTTTCTGACAGCTCTACTTGGGCAGTTTTGAGTGGCTGCAGGTCATGAGAGGCTAAGGAGAAAATGTTTTAAGCAATGGGCTGCATCTCAGCACAGGGGGCAGGGGAGCTGCTTGCACTAACCCTGAGACAATGCAAAATTGCTCCAAGTTTCCGAAATTAAGAAGGGAGTTTGGAGGGGGTGGTTTCTTGGTCTCACAAATGACCTGCATTTTGAACTGCCCAGCTCTCAGTGAACATCATGAACTACACTTAAATATGGATGAGATGAGCAGAAATGAGCCATCAGCACTTGCCGTGCTGCTCTCCTCCTGTCGAACAGCTCTTCCAGTAGGAAGCACCAGCTCAGAAAGGGGCAGAGACATGGGAGCAAAGGCCAGGAGCAAAGGCTATAACCTCCAATGCACAGCTCATGGGAAATCCAGCAACAATCCAGGAGTAAAGACTGAACCTTGGACTCCTTCAAAAGCACAAGCTGTGAACAATGACACAAGGATGACAATCTGTCCTCCTGTGTCTGTGTGGCTGATAGTCCTTCACTTACCTGAAATGAGTTTCCAGTAGTCCAGTGGTCAGACCATCATGGTCTTCAACTGATAAATAAAAAGACAGAGATCCCACAAAAGAGCTAGAGATTTAAAATATTGAAAACCAACCTAACTTAAATTCTTCATCTTCATCTGGGCATCTTCAATGCCCACTCTCCTGAGCATTTGGTTCTTCATCATGTTTCTTGTTTCAGTCACCCCAGAGATCCTGGACAACCCAACCGTGTTCTCCTACCACCTCTGTTGCCTTTGTTTAGGACTTTGTTCCTTCTGCCTCTCACCCTGCCACCCCCACCCACTTTCAAACACCCCAGTCTTGGCATCCTTTCCAGGCTCCACTTCCCAGAAAACAGTCGTTGTTGCCCCCCCCCCCCCCCCCCCCGCCACTGAATGTCATTGTTTTTCTTCTAGAAAAACACCTCCTCTGCAAGTCCTTCCCATCTTAGTTTCTTCTCCACTGCTGCTTCCACACCTGAATTTTCCACCCATTTTTGCCTCTGCCTGTGCTAAATTATACACTCTACTGTGAACAAGGCCTCATTTTATTTGCTTTGTAAAACAACCACATACATAGATGGAGCTGTATAAATAATTAATACATGCCTTAATTTAAAGATTATGAAGAAGAAGGTGGTGATTGCTGCAGAAAGATTAATGCGAATGAAATAACTCGACCAGACTATAATTTTCTCTGGCGACCCATGAAAGAATTAACCCAAAGGAGGCCCCCTTAAGTACTTTTGCAGATAGCCCAATGAATTCCAGGTATGACTTCGCTTTGCATTTTTCATTTTCCTCTTTCTTCCAAGGTATGTCTGCCTATCTTACATGCAAGCATACACTATCCTTGCCTGTTCCTCTGTGGATAGTTTCTCCAAGTCATTTCATGCTGTGGCTCCTTCTAAATTCACGGTGCAGGCAGGGTAGCTGTAGAGCAGAAGGGACAGTTACCCACACACCTTTTTGCAGAGATCACAAGTCATGCAGTATTTAGCTCCTGAAACAAGGACTCGGAGCTGGAAGCTGGGTGCAGAAATGTTTGTTGGTCCTAGGCTTCTCATTTTCTAAATACATCCTTGACCCTTGAGGTCATTTCCTGCTGGGAGGTAGGACCGGGAGAGAAGCACAGGCAGAGGTCTGTCAGCAAGCTGCACAGACCTCTCCAGGATCATTTGGTCAGCCCAGCATTTTGCTCAAGTTAATGAATCTTGCAGAGGTTCAGGACCATTATCAAGGAGTAGCCTGGTGCCAGCAAAGCTATCGTGCTTCCTAGATCCCAAACTCACCACTTCTCTACCTACCAGCTTACTTGAATTCAGCTCGGATCTGCCTTGGGAGGCTTGAGACCCTTCAAGTGGGTGGGAGTGATGTGTGTATCAAAGTGTTTTGCCACCCAGCAAGAAAGCCTCCAAGAACCCCCAGCATGACTTCCCAGTAAACACCAACAGCAGCAGAAGTCCAAGCCTTGCTTCTTTTCCTGGGATCAGCCCAGTGCTTCTTTTGTAAACCTCTGTTCTTTCTGTTGTTTTACCTGAGAACCTGTGTGAGCAGAGGTGGCTGGATGGGCTCAGGGGACTGTAAAGAGGGAGGGAGACACAGAAAGGAAGCACCTGTGGCTGGGGCAGCTGAGCCCAAATCCAGCCAGTCCAATGCAGCTGTGAGGGGAAAGGTCTCTTCTCGCCCTTCTGTCTCTCTAGCAATGCCTTACAGGGAGAAAGTAATTTTATAATGACTGGAGCTTTCTGATGCCAAAGAGGAATGAAGGAAAGTTACTTAAAAGCCAAGAGCAGGCTTGCACCAGACTTCATGGTAGCAGCAGCTGAGTGGAGGATGGATACTTTCCACCCACGGAAAACCCTTCACAAGGAGCAGGATAGGAGTGATTTGGGTCCTCAGAGCTGATGAAAAAAGCTGAGCACGCACAAGCCTGAGTTTTTATGCCTAGGATGGTATCTAGGTCCTGTTAAGGACTGGAGGGTGGGAACTTGAGGAGAGCATACACAGCTGGATTAGGTGTCTCAGTGAGATAAAGCTGAGTGTCGTCTGATCACGATAATGAAATGCAGAAGACAGATGAAGCTTGCACAGAGAAGGACTGAGTCTGAAAGGCTTTCAAGTACCCCAGCAGACAGTTGCACCCATCTGCCTCTGGGTCCCTGCACGAGCACATCACTGCCAGTTCCTGCCTTTCTCTCCATCAGTGCCAGCTTATGTCTGCTGGAACAGTGAAATGTGAAACTAGATGCTATCAGGGACCACAGAGAATAATGCAAAACATTGGGGCCTGCTTCCAGCTTTGCTAAAATTCATTTATCTGCTTTTTTCCAGGTGATACCTTCTGCAGATTTTGAACCGCGTACAGATACATGGTACCCACCAACCCTCATGGGCAGAATTGGGGAGCAGATCTTGCTCTAGGACAGGCATCTGCCAGCCTACTGGGGCCATCGTCACCACAAATCTGTCCCTTTCCTGATCTTAGTGAGGATAGGGAGGAAGCCCAGAGATGCTGCAGTGTGGTTCCTGCAAACCCTCCTTTAACTGGGCGTCTGGTAACTCGCCCTCTCCTTTCTAGTCCCTTTGAATCTCTCATTGCTCAAATGTCGCACAAGATTTTGATTTTCCTTCCAGATCTTTCTAGAACTTTCCTCTGATGTCACAAAAACACCTGCAATATTATGAATACAATAAATGATCTAAGCTTGCTGACTCAGCTTTTTGCAGAAGACATTCAACTTCCACTGATTTCAGTGGGAGCTGAGGTTATTCAGTGCTTTGCAAGATCTTAAAAGCAGATTTAATGGTAGTTCCTCAAGCTCACCTTTCTCCTTTGGTTTACATCAAGTGATGATTACCATTTGTTCTCTTTCTCTATAAATTTGCAAATCTTCACCAAAGATACTGATATTCTTGCTGGTGTAATCTACCACGTTCCATTTAGCAACCTATTCAAAAAGATGGGTACAGTAATTTCTTATATGGATTAGGTGTCTCAGATAATTCCCAGATACTCCTTCTCTATTTTGTGGATTTCTGTGCTCACCTGCAAGCTCTGCCTCGATTCTTGTCTCTGCTTGGCTCCCGCACATAAAAAGGGAGACTCAATTGCCCAAATTACATTCCTCAGTAACAGTTTACATTAACGTCTCTCTGCTTATACTGTAATTGCAGTGTATGTACTCTGGCTCTTTGCATTCATGTTTGTGGAAGTAGATGTATTTATATCTCGTGTGTACCTGTTTTATCTATCATAACACCAAGAAAACAGAGACATTTTGAAGTACACATTTGGAAAGTGCACAACCAAACTGTTCATAAATATGCTGGTTAATCACCTCATCCATGGGTGAAAAAGGCTGCCTTAGTCTTGAGAAATGTTTGGTATATGGGGCATTCTATGTTATTACTTTTCAAGGTCCAGAAGACAGATTTAGCTGTGAAGATTGTTCTTGTGTGTAATTTTTGGCCTTTTGGTTTACAATCAATGCCAGTGCTTGGGGTACAAAAGAGTCACCAGCAGTAACGGTTTCTGATGACACAATTAAGCTGTCGTGGCTATACAATAACTAAACCATGTTGTAGTTTCAATTAACATGATGTTCTCTGTCTCCAATCCAAATATGTTGTCTAAATAGTGGTGCATTAACCTAAATAAATTGAATAAATAGATAATGGCATTAAATAACTGCTGGGGTGAATAAAATGCCTTTTAAATGAAATTAGGGGATTGATGCTCCCTATGTGTTTGGCGATGCTGTGCATTGCAGCATGTCTATAGAACAGTTTAGGATGGGAAGGTTCAGTCCTGCAATGTGCTACATGTTCTGGATGCTCTTCAGAAAAGCCCTAAACACAGTCTTGATTTTAATAAAATTAATAGGCCCCAAAAAAATACAGCTACGTGTGCGCTCTTAAGGATGAAGGCCATGGTTCCCACAATGTTGCAGGATCCGGCCCTTGGCAAGGAGAAATTCAATACGCAGCAATAAGCACCACAGGCAAACATCATAGGGAGCCGGGGAGCCGGGGAGCGGGAGGGAGGGAGGGACCTGCTCCCAGAAATAGTCTGTGCGCAGGCTCCCGTTGAAATCAGTGATTCGGGATCAGATCAAAAGGGATTTAAGCTATAGCTGAAAAACAGATGGGGAGTTGGTGAGATGGAAAGAGAGAGAGAGCAATTAATCCAGACAGCTGGCACGGCAGCGAGGCGGGCCTGACCACCAGCGGTGGAAGGGAGCGAGGGGAGAGCCAAGGGACGGCTGGCGTGGGAGGTGCTGGGCAGCACAGATGGGCTTGCACGAGCATGCAGGGTATAGACACGAGAGGCTTCGGAGCAGTGATTTTTAGAGTAGAAAATTAAATTGCTGAAGCTTATACTAATTCTGCAAACCTTGTCACGCTGACAGTGGGAGCCTCAGGAATCAGTGATCCCCCTAACTAATGCGGGGAGCCGCTGCTTGGGTGAGCGGCGAGGGATCCAGCAGCATCCGCAGCAGCCTGGCATCTGTGGGGCTCTGGAAAAGTACCTGGGGAGGAGCAGGAATTACGAAAGCATGAAGTGTCCAGTGTTCAAACGAGTGAGCAGCAGAGCGTACTTCAGAGCCAGGGAGCTGGACCTGCAGAAAGGCAGCTTGCTTTGCAGAAAATGAGTCGTCAGTCAAAGCATCCAGCTGTCACCTGTGTGCTGGGGCTTGCGCAAGTGCCACCGACACTGCAGCGGGGACATATAAGCAGAATATATGTTAAGTCCATGCTGACATGGGGATACAAAACATTGGGAGCGAAATCATATGCAAGAACCTCTCTGCCCACAGGGAGCTGCCTGGTGCGCCAGGAAGCCTGTGGGCTTTCCTGGCCTTCTTGGGATAAAATTTATGTCCTGACACCTGGAGTAACTTTTATACAATAGAGTTCCAGCCTTCACTTTGATAAAGAAGACAGTCTGGAGCCCTGCTGGTTACAGAGAAAAGCTTGAAAACACTAAAGAGCTTCAAGAGCTTCAGAATCCCAGTCGAAAAATGGCAAAATATTTACTTGTATTTGATGACATCATGGGGCTTGTGGCGGTTTGGGAGTGCTTGGGACGGGTGACACAGCGGCAGGCGGGAGGCTGAACCACAACCTCCTACCGCAAGCGTGTGGGCAGAGCGGCTGTGCTCCAGGGATGGTGCCTGGTCATCTGTGCACAACACGAGTCTGCGAAGCAGCTCCTGTCTTTGGCTGTCCTGGGCAACAGAGCAAGCTCTGATTAACCATGTTTTAGTGGGTGGAAGGATGGTTTCTGCCATTCAGTAAATATTAACTTCAGTCAACATGGAGTTTACTGGTATTTCTTTTTTTTTTTTTTTCTCCCTCTCTTTTTAATCAGGAATGTATATGCTATACAATTAGGCTGTATTCAATATCAAAGGCCCTGCAGAGAGGAGAATGCTTTCTGAAGAATTATGAATCCCTTTTGAAGGGGACTCTGTGATGTGGTTGCCTGTGGTAGCAAAGACTGGATTCAGTGACCTTAGAGGTCCCCTCTGGCCCTATCCATTCCTTCCTCCCTCCACACAGCTTCATTCTGGGGTGTTTTATTTTTAAATACAAATTCTTAAGAAGTTTTTGTGCAACATTTAAGAGCTGCTGAAAAAAATCTATGAAACCGCAGATTGCAATCTAATTTGTGATATTTGCGTATTTGTAATATGCACTGATCCACTGATCACCTGATCAAGTAAACCAACTCAGCTAATTCCAGTCCTTCCATGGTAGCAGCGAGGCACTATGACACTGTTAGGACATTAAAAGGTATCTTCTTGCCTAATAAAATGACGTGCCAAAGCTAGGGAGAGTTGGGAGACAACAGTACCACAAGGATGCAGTTAAGCACAACTTCACCTCTCTACTACTTATTGCAGCAACATTATGATGAATGTTAGCTCTAAAAACTTCAGCAAAACCAAACCAAACTACCTCTTTGAGCTTCTGGTTTCATATGGCTGCTTTTGATAAAACTCTGGAATTTCAGGGTCCAAACACTGCTAATTCCATTCTAACTAAGGTTTTTACTGGCTGAAACTCACCATATAAATCTAAATGTTTGGTTACATGTTATTTTAGCATTTTGCAGTAAAAATAATTTTTTGGAAATAAATTAAACAAAACAAAGCCCATGAGTCTAAATTATTAATGGTTTATTGCAGTATAATTGCTGAAAGCCATACAATTAATCCAATTTTCAGCAGTTGTATGGTGTGAAGTAAAGCATATATTCTAAGCTGTAAAATTCTTTTTAGTAGTATAAAAATTAAACTTAAGCAAATTTTCTTTTGTGCCACCTCGACGTAGAAATGTTTATTTTAAATTAAAGCAGCTAAACTCAACATTGGAGGGGTTTTGATACGTAACTTAATTCTAATAAATTATAATGGCTGTTACTTTTCATACCTAGCATGTGGAACTTGTTAATTAAAAGCTACTTCCTTGTGTTAGGTCTTGATCGTGTTCCAGAATCTCATACTTAATGTACTATTAAAATCACTCTTTGACAGCCCAGACCTGGGAGGCACTGAATACCATCAACTCCCAGTGAACTTTCCAGGCTGCTTTGCACTTTGGAGGTTTTCCATGAGTTAAAAGTCAGGCTGGACTGTTGTGATTGTCCCAGCTGGCTGAACATCTACCCCAGAGCTCTGCATACCCCCGGAGGCCTCAAGTCCAGGGCTGTTCCCTCACCAAATTTAAATTTTGAATAGTTAGGAGCAGGCATAGAGCACACACAAGTTAGCTAGACTTAGCTGATGGCTCCCTTGTTTTGTTCAGGGACTCCTAAAGGAAGAACTGAACTCAGACCTTGGAGCTCTCAAAAATAAAAGTATTATTTTATCATCTGTGGAGAAAAGCTTTTGGGGAAACAGGCTACATAGAAATGAAGTTCCCTTACCTTTCTCCACAGGTAGTCTGAGGACATTTATTTCCGTTGGCTTTTGCAGTGTCTTACTGACATCTTCTTGGTTCCCTCTGCCCATGTACATGTAGGTCCCCAGTAACTGCTTCTCCTCTGCAGAGACAGAGACTCTCTGATCAGAGTCTCCTGACATTGGCAATTCAAATTTAAGTCCTGACTGCACAAACCAACGGAGGGGATTCAACATAAAGTCTAACCAGGTTCCCAAGATGCCTCTACTCCATCACTGACTTTCCAGCACTCACTGTGGCTTCTGCTCTTTTCGCATCCTTTCCTTTCAGCTAGTCCAACGCTCTGCCAGAGGCAGAGGCAAAGTTAGGCTCAGGTATTAGTGTGGCCAGGTCAGTGTACAGCATTCCCAGATTTTGCCACAGTAGCCCCAGCTCTACCACACTGGAGCTGGAGTCCCTACATAAAGCTCCCTCACAGAATTTACTCTGACGGTTCCTCAGTCAAGGGCAATATCTTCTGAGGGAGACACCAGACAGTGTTTTAAGGTTTCTAATCTTGATTAAAAGCCTTCAAGTGATGCATTCTGCTACACCTCCTCCATGAGTCTTTCCAATGATTAATCCCCATGCCATTAAGGTGCTTATCATGTGTATGTGTTGTTCTAGCAATTTTCATCTTTTCATTTCTCAATTCTGCAACCTTAATTATGTTTTTTAGTGTACCTTTCTACATGGCTTCCTTGCCATTTGAAAAAGTAATGTAGTAAAGTAAAAGTTCTTTATCTCATGTTGCTTCTTCCACTTCTCTTTCATTCTTGCAGATTTTCATTCTTCATCCTCTCTGTTGACCCTGTCATTCCCCTTTCACCATCCCAACTAGTTTTCACCTTCTCTTTTTTCACTGTGAACCCAGAGCTCAGGGGGCATACGCAGAGTGCTCTCATCCTTAGGCCCCATCTTGAACTTACAGGTACTACCAGTGGGGCAGTGAGTGCTTCATGTGCAGACACCTGAAATGCGACTTTCCAGTCCTGCCTTGTACAGCTTCTGCAACCTGCATGGTCTAGTTATTCCTTGGGCTAGAGAACTGTGGTTATGACCCTGGAACCTGGGCTTAACGCCCTTGGAAGCATGGAAAGCTAGATTCAGTTTCTGGTCTGGTGTTACTTAACATAAAACTATGAAATAGTGAAACAAATTCAGGTCTTTATCTCAAATCTCTTCCTGCACAGGTAAATAGCTTTCTCTCTCAGGAAAGTAATGCTGCATGAAACCTTCTTTAATTAATTCAAAGTTGGAGGTAATCTCAATTCATACCAAGGACTGAATTAAAGACTCTTTGCCCTTGCAATTTGAGGAAAGGGGTGGTCAATCAGCATCTTCTCCCTCATTCCCACCTTCCCTCTCTTCTGAGCAGTTTGGCTTTGTTTAGCCAGGTACTTGCAGATCTGGAAGACCAGCAGCACCCGGTGTGTCCAGATACATTTCATAAAAGCCCAGCTCTACGTGCGGCAGTCCTCGGCAGCCAGCACTGTCCCCAGGTCGGTGCCTGCTGGCCTCTGCGCAGCTCAGGAGGGAGTCTGCTGAAATGAACTTTTTTGAGGCAAACCTGCGGGTGAGTGCTAAAGGTCAGGACGCTGGCAGGGAAAATATATAGCAAAGCATAAAGGAGCTTTTCTGCGGAAGTGCTCTTGGATAAATATACTTAGTTCTGAGGAAATGCCGGAGTAGGCAGCGAGGGGATTGAAAGCCTTCCCATTACCCGGGGAAGAGGCAGCAGCCACACGCCTGCCTCCCGACCAGCCCTGCGCCAGCAGCACCTGGCAGGGCTGCCCCAGCAGAGGGGCACCCAGCTGCATAGCCCCTGTCCACCAAAGGATAAAAACTACTAGGAGAGCTTGGAAGTGCCAGCGGGATCATCAGGGATGTGCTAACAAGTGAGGTCCCAGCACAGACTCATCTTCCTCCAGCCACTCAGCAAGTGTCATTGGATGACCATGATATTTGCTTACTACTGAGCTGTGCTGGATTCAGACCCTCCTCCCAGTGCCTAGGGGGGCTTCCCCCTACCCAAAATCTTTTTTTTTGAAAAAAGAAAGTAGTTACCAAGATGTATTACACGTGGCAGGTTAAGATTAATGCTATCGTTTTTACCAAACAAATAGCCATGCATTGCTAAAGGTCAATAAACTGGCAAAGGAAAACGTACAGCTAGTCATAAAGAAGCTTTTCTGTGAAAGTGTTCTTGGATAAATAAACATGAGTTCTTGTAAACACTGTGTACTCTCCAGATGTAAATATTCAGAAGGTGTGCTCAAAAAGCTTGAGATGGTTCCAGCTCAGCATTTTATTAATAGGAGATGGTGAATTTTTGGTCAGCTATTAAGTGCAACTTAATGTGAAAAAGTGTTTGTTTGCCTAACAAGACTTACTGCTTACACCAGGCTGCCTCCAAGATTTTGATAAGAGTATTCAGAACAGTAAAAGATACTTTGGATGTTAGCAAACACCTTGTGCAATATAGAGAGATCAGATACAGAGCAGGTCACAGGACGCAGGTTGGGATGGAGAACGGAGACGGTGGCGGTTTACAGAGTTCAAACAGGGGTAGGGCAGGTTTCGTTCTGCAATATTGTTTCATATCCTTGGAAAACTATAGGCTAATTTTCTACCTTTTCATTTGAATTTCATTCATCATAAGATTTACTCAAGCCTGGGAGTTGTTTGAACCCAGGCTTTATACTTACTGTGCGAAAGACGGAAAATTTGTTCCCAAGACAGTAACCCTGCTGGGCTGGGAGGGCAAGGCGAGGTGTTGTTCCAGTTCAGAAGCACACCTGAGGGCACAGGTTTAAAAACACTGGGTTGCTCCACAGGTGCAGAGGAGGCCTGAGGCATCATCAGAGCGCACCAGCCCCTGCTATCAAAGCAGTTGCCTCTCGAGGGCTGGCACCCTCACCACGGCCCCATGGGGAGTTTCAGAAGGGGACACTGCCCCATAGGCAGAAGTGCAATCCAGCCTTATTAAACCCAGCAGTTGTTTTCCTAACTTGTCCTCAGAGTCTTAATTGCTGTTGCTCTAAGCACACCACCACTCTCCTTCCACAAAAGCTGGACAGAAAGCACCTGCTGGGGTCAGGGAGTTCACCTCCCTCCCAGTTTGGGATTACTCCTACTGTACACTTTCTGGCTTTTTTTCCCCAGAATAACTCCAAAACCTCTAAGCAGCAATGCTTCTGCCCCCTCCTCCGCAAGCCTGGTGCTAGGGGCTGGGAGAGCGCACTGCCCTTCCCTCCCCATGCAGAAGCTGGGATTGTCCATCCTGTGCACTCTCAGCTCAAAAATGCATCATGTCTCCTTCTCCGATAGGAGGAAATCGGCACACACAGCACTGGGCTCACCCTGGGACCTGAAACCTACTTTTCCCCTTCAAGCAACACACAGTGGTTCCCAGCAAAGGTGCTGCCAAAGGGCTGAGTTTGAAAGGGATGGGTTTTGCGGGGGCGGGAGTCCCTGGGGAGAGTCCAGCTGTGCACAGAGCCCTTTAAGGGGGCTGCATTGGGTGTCACATAGCAACACATCGTAAGGCAACTGCCCAAATGCCTCTGACCCCTCTGCTCTGGCCCCCATCATAGCTGCTTTCCAAGCCACGCACAAGTCTTCTAGTGACCAGAAATAGAGGTCGTTATCCTGCGCTGCAGAAAGCTCTGACAAAAGAGCAACACAGTGTGTAACCCGGACCGGAGAACATCCCAGAACAAGGCTCTGAAGATAAGGGTCCCACTGGTGCCCTTGGTGCCCACTCTCCAGTTTGGTTCCTGCCGACACCGAGCTGTGCCACAGCCCTGTTGCTCTTGCAGCACCAGCTCCCAATTTGCTGCCTTGAGGCCCTTGCTCCCATCTGTGTCCTGCCTGGGCACCCCCACGCACCCTCATACTGCCCATCCCCATCCCCATGCCAGGGCAGAGCCAAACGGCAGCAGTCTTCCCGTGAGCACCTACACCCAGATGCCTGCTCCTCCTCCTGCTTGTGAGCTGAGCTGTGCTTCACCACTTCTCTCTTTATTTCCTGAAAAACTAGGGAAGGAGAAAACTTGCTCCATTTTAGTCACAGTGTGAAGGGGTTTGTAATGTTGTTTCAGAGTCCAGGAATTTTTCCCAAATAAAACTGCCACACAGAGAAGTCCAAGTGGGGAAATCATGCCTGAGGGAGAAAAGGCTGAGCCAGCTGCCTTGCACAGCAGCCTGAGATCCCCATCATGGATGCCAGAGGAGACACAGGAACCCACTCCACATGACCCATATCCAGCGGGGAGGCCAGGGGTTGCTGTGCACAGCTCTGAGGTCCTCGACCATCAGCCCTGTTTGGTGCTGCAGCAGAGCTGGGTGGCTCTGGGGTACCCAAAGCTACTGCAAAGGGCACATACTTGCCAGGAAAGGTCTAAAAGCATCTTCCACTCCTATAGCACAGGCTGGGTTTCCTTTGCAGTCATGGTCGACTTCGGAGGATGGAAGCAGGAGGAAAACTTGGTAGACATGAGGTAGGCTTGCTTTTCTTCTTGCCATGGACCAGACTGACTTTTTATGTTTTTAAATCTAGATTTATACCAGCCAGAATGGAGATTATTTCCTTAGTGCTTCTCTGCTATAAGAGAAACTCATCTCCTTTCTTCTTTTTAGTCAGAGACCAAAAATATTCGCCAAAATCTAAGAAACTCACTGTACTGCTCGATAGAAACATGTGTCTTTACCTTATGAAGGGTAATGCTACCAGGGGTCCCTCTTCAAGGTAGGATGAATGTGTGATACTGTCCCGTTTGTTCCCATCTTTGTTCCCAAGATGAGAGGACTTCAGCCTCAAGCCAGGCTCAGTATTGAAAATGCTGAAAAATGGAACTCTAGCTAGATCTAAAGATTTAACATATTTGCACAAGTCCTCTTTCGCTCACAAGCTCACATTTGAACTGAAATGAATTATTCTTCTCTCTTTTCCAAGACTAAAGCTGAATTTAGGGAAAGCCTGAAGCGAAAGCATAAAATTGAAGAAGCAAAAGCACAGAAAGTGCAGTCCTCACAAAGAACAGTAAAAACTGGAGAGAAAAACTGATCATTTCTGAAAGACAGATAGCCTTCGTGCACTGGTTATACATTTGGTCCCTTTTTAGAGAGCTGCCTCCATCCAGCTCACAGTTGTTCACCGCCCACCGCCCACCTGAATATTACCCTCCCCCTCGATCTGGGGGACTTTCTGTTTCTTCCTCCCCAGCAGAGTTACGTGACCTCTCATTGCCAGGACGAGCTGCCTTCCTCCATCTCACTGCGGATAGAAACCACTGGGGATATCATTCATTAGCCGAGTCTCTCCTCCCCTCCTCCTCCCCAGAAAGGTGGCAGAGACTGTTGTCTCCATCCTTTTCTCCAAAGCAGGGCTGTTCTCCAGAAAGGGTCTCCATCCCGCTTCAGGCATGCCCTGGAAGTACCTGCCTGAAGCAGACTGAATTGCACCTCAGTTTGAAGCCTGACATAGCCTAAAGCAGACAGCGTGAACCACCTCCCTCCTATTTTTTCCCCTGGATCATATATTGGTAAACCCCAGACATCCCTTATTATACTACTTTGAATCATAGCATTCAGAATTTTTTAGTTTATTGACTGCTGCCACAAATCCTTTATATACTGTGGCATTCAAGGCAGTTTTTGGCTCATTCCTCACTTCTTTATGTTTAGAGCAGAGAAACAAAGGAAGGGGAGGGTGGAGTGATCTTTACACTGTCTATTTAAAGGCAGTGATGGCTGCGTGCAAACCGAAGCACACAGCAATGGGAATTACATGGCTGGAGAAAACAGTTGGATGGGTGTCTTCTATGATGATTTTTTTCCTAATGTGTACTGAAGGAAAAGAGGGGCAGAATTTGCACATCAGGCAAACTACAAAAATTGTCGAGAATGTACTAATGAGAATTAAATGCTGGTAGGTGCTCTCAGATGTCATCTGAGAAACTGAAGTGGTGAGTACCAGAAATAGGTTGCCAGCTGTCTCTGGTCATATTCTTTGTACAAGAATGCTAACAGTTCCCCCTCCTATACGCCCAGGGACAAACTCTGCCATCGTGTAAATCCATGCAAGCCTCCAGCTTCTCCAGGGCTGCACAGCTGTAAAAGGAATCTCACAGTTTTATTAAAGGCTGAGAAAAAACACTTGGCACTGCAGCCTGCTGTCAGCTACCACCTTTCTGGGAAGCACTAGCCCAGCTTGCAGCATCTCACCCCCCACAGCGGGATCAGCACATCAGGATGGCAGTATTTTAACCCACCGCAGTATGGGCAAAAATGCCCACATATAGGGCAAAAATTAGATGGGTGACAGATATGCGGAGTATAAGTCAACCAGGTCATTCACAGTTGCATTATTCCCTGTGCTTGCTCTCTCCCCGGGTGGTGCAGCCTTCTCTGTGCTGCACTGCAGCTCTCTGCTGCGCTTTGCTGCTGCATGGGGAAACCCATCCAGCTCTGACAGAGTGCAGACCCCGCTGCTGCCTTCTCCACAACGCCCAGCACAGCAGACGGAGCTGTCTCAAGCTGTGCATCCTTGGGACCTACCCTCACATGCATCTAAGAAAGTTATTTCCAAAAGCCCCATCGTTCTCTGTGATGGGTGCTGAGTCAAGTGCCAGCTCGACTCTCACTGTGACAGGCCACATATTTAATTCTGGAAAAGAATATGCTCTGATTGAAGGCTGAGCTAATTATCTTATGAACACCATTTCTTGTTACAGACTTACAAATGTCTCCACAATAACTGTCTCTGTGGTTTGAAAACTGCCTAACTGGAATATCCTCTTGCCAATAGCTTGGTCCCAGCCCTCCTCTGTGTACAAAGATACAGGAATAATTTTCAATTTTACTTTATGGTTAACATTTACTGCAAAAAATCCCTCTTCCTCTCCTGTAGATTCACCAAGTATTTCTGCTTCACACTCCATTTCTAAAGAATTTGCCATCTCTGAATACCCCATTTCCCTCCGCTGTTCTTTAGTACCCAGTCTTTTTGCAACTTGAGTAAGTAGCCAAACTTCAGCGTCCTACATGTTGTTTCCATTGGGAAGAGAATGACGCAAACAAGGATTTATTTTTTCTGCTGTAATCCTGTTTATTTAAAGACTGTACATAAAGCCCTGCTGCCCTGAACTCAGCAGGACTCAAACCTCAGGAGCTGGTTTCTTTGTTCACTGACCCAGTGATTGTCCCATCTCCCAATGCACCCCACAGCGTGTCCTGCCCTGGTCCCTCAAAGGCTTCCCCACTCATCCACAGCCCTTGCCCCCTTCCCCACCCGCTCCCCTCCAGTTTCCATTCCTTGTCCCATACAGACAGCTGTCACCACACAGGTTTGCCCAACATCAGCCCCTTCCCATCAGCCCAACAGTGACGTGAAGCCTCTTTTGGCAACTCCTGGTGCTTTAGCAATCTGCAAGGTAAAAGCCACTTCGTCCTCATGTTAAGCTTGAATTGCACCTTGTTACACCCACCAGAAGCAATGAGCCTTCTCCCAAGTAATCAGTCTAAAAAGTATTACCTGTATTGTATTGTTCACCTCCATTTTCCTGATGGCTCTTGGCTGCTTTTACAGGAGCCCTAATGAAGTTCTCAGTACTTCAGTATTTATGGCAAACGGGACAGTGTTACCACAGCTGGGTACAGCCCGACACGCTGGATGCTGTGTCAGCTCCCCTGGAGTCAACCTGACATTTTTAGAGGCAATGAAGGAAGCTTGTACTGGGCAAGCTGTGCACAACAAGCAGGAACCTTTTCTGTGATAAAAACCTCTAACAAATGGGAATTGGAGGAAACGTTGCCGAGATGTTCTTTTGAAGGAGGAAATTGCTGCCTCCTAAAATTAAGTTACACAAAGCTGGACAAAGAAAGATAGCAAGCCACGTGCCAGACGAACTGCCACTCAGCTAATACATTACTTTCTAAATATAAAAACAACCTACTGCTTACACTGACAGTTCAGCACATAAGCAAGAAGAGAATGATGTATAACACCAGACTGAGCTGAGGCTGCAGAAGCACATACTCATCTTAGTTTCCTCTCTGTAATTATTTATGAAAGAGTGCTGAGGAGATAGGGGAAAGTGTGTCCAAAGAAGAGGAGCAGCAGCACAGAGGTTGCTCAGCTGAGCCCCTTTTATCCACAGGGGTTGTCCAAACCCAGAGCTGACACCGCTGGCAGAGAGATTTCTACCCCATTCCCTCCCTGCCCAAGACAATTTCTTGCCTGTTCCTTTATGTAGCTGCTTAGAAACACTTAAAAAAAAATGTCCGCAAACCACTGCAGTAGCTTCTGACATGCTTGGCCACAAAGACAACACTGGGGTTCTCCCCAAAGTTATCCTGAAACCCATTTGTGGAGAAAAGCAGCATGTAAAATGCTCAGGTGTTCATACGCTTCATTATCCCACTCAGCTCACTCAGCACTGCAGATAAACCTCTTCAGTCTTAACCAATGTCAAGTATAGGACACCCTGCAGATTGGCATGTTTCTCATTTTATTCCAATTCCCTAGTCTCATGCAGCCAGAGAGTAAGACAGTGAGAAGAAGAAAGGAGCTAATAATTTTCTTATTCTTAGTTCTGTAACCTTAATTTCTCATCTGGCCAGCCCCACCAGAATGCCATTCCTACACTGGGCTTCTCTTTCTTTTTCAAATTATAATACAATCAATTCACTTGTGTATGAAGTTATTTTTAGATCTAGTTAAAAAATAAAAATCCATCTGTAGCACTTCATTGTAGTTGAATTTTATTTTAAAACAGCCTTCTGAGAGACCATGATCCGTAATACTGAAGCTCGCAAATGAAATTCTATTGATTGCCTAAAAACTTATGGAATTACAGGCACTTTTGTTTGACATTTAAAGCAAAAATTCAGATTTTGGGAAACCTTGAAGATCTCTGATCAGCTATAAGTTGATGCAAAATGAAAGCCTTTTCCTTTAGGGGAGAAAACAGATTCACTTTGGCTGGCAGTTCATGAACTACTAGTTTTTACCCTCATGCTGCTCCAGCATCATCATACTTTCTCCTCCAAGCTTCAGCTCTCAATACATTTTCAAGTCTGCACCCTGAAAGTCTGAGAACTAGAAGTGTCGTGGTCAGTCATCAGCTCCAGTAGCTGCTGCGGCAGCTGAAGTTGGGTTAAACTGAGAATGGGAGCTGGGAGCACTAAGGAAGCTGGGAGTAGTCCTACTTTAAAGTGTACACTCTTAACAAAGGAAGGTAATACATTAAAATAGATTTTACATGGTGCAGAATTTTAGCATTATAAAAATTAGTAGTTCACGAACCTAAATTAGGAAGGTTCCTATTTGTCCTTTTTTGTGTCCCTATGCCAGCCAAGCACAAAAACATAGGTTACTGTGAACCTGAAGAAGCTGAACAGGAAAGCTCTTGCCATGCCTGCACTTCAGTGGCCATTTGCACAGACAGGTTCTGCCTCCAACACGGTCTCAGTGAAGTCACTCAGATTTGGAGACAGAGGAAACATAGCAACCTTCTTGAATATTAATCTCTCTAAATTCCAGGAAATTGTTGATACTTGACACAATTTAACATGGCAAAAATGTTGAGAAATTATTTTGATTAATTAGATATCCCCTGCATTTTGAGGCTCACCATTGCATAACCTGTCTGGGCAAGAAATATGTTAGTACATCGGGACAGATAACTTTCATGATCACTTTTGACAGAGCAGAAATGAAAAATCTGCAGCACTGACTTTCTAGAACTTTTTCTAGTGAACAAATCTGAAAAAAACTGGTTTGATTTCATGGGTCCTTTCAGCAGCTGGATCCCCAGCCAGTGTGAGTGCTTTCTATTAATTTCAAACGCCTGCATCATGATTTGAACGTGTTCCTATGCCAAGTGGTTTCCACTAAGTTAATAAACAGAAGTATTCAGCCCCGTGCTGGAAATCTATTCACATTCCAGAGGACTTGAGTAGATGGGCATCGGGTTGTCATTCACATACTCTGTCTAGCAAAACAACGTTCCCAGCTTACTTACACAGAGCAAAAGTGTTCTAGGAATTTGCAAGTGTGGTGTTCTTAGAAACAGCAACCTGCGGCCACTTCTCCTGAAAGCATAAGTGTTACTGGTGGTTTGGGGACAGATACTCTATAGGAGGAACATTTGCATTGGAAAGGTCAAATAAGCAAGGGGTGAATAGCTTCAGGAAAGTTATAGTGCTATGCTTCCCCTGGGGAAAATATCACAGTGCTGTAAGCACTGGATGCAGGAAAGCTTTCTTGATTCATACCAGGATGAGGCAAGGGAAACCCTCACCCCAGATGTTCATCTTTCTGTCTGTCTAGCTGGAGGTTGTAAGTGAACAGAGGTAAAACTTGATGATCCTGTACAGGATATACTATACCTATGCTAACAATAATCTAAAGGTAGAAAGATACTGTCAAATGGAAAAATGAAAGAAAACAAATCAAACTCAGTACCGAGCTGGAAGGAATTAACTGTTTGCAGCACTGAACTCTTTGTGTAGCTCAGACTCCAGACAGGCAGGTATCAGCTCTCTGCATTTCCTTTTTTTGCAACTGAAATGGCATCAAAGTAGGACACATCAGATGCACTGCTACCATGTTCAGATGGTTCTCATCTTAATGTAACTGTTCAGTGTGTGAGGGGGAAATGCCACCTCCTGTTTCCTCCAGTTTTAAAATAACATCACTCAGCAGCAACAAGAGATTTGCACAGTAACTCGCTCTGGTCTGCCATAATAAGAATGACAAAACAATTCAACATTTTGTGACTCAGTCCTTTAGACCCTCTGTGGGCTGCAGAAGCTCCCCAAATCACCCTTTGAATTTCTCCATCATGTTTTGTCCCCTGTGGAAGAAAAAAGCATGTAAAATTAAACTAGTGTGCATGGCCTTCCATGAGCTCAGACTCCAGTCTTGCTGAAAATGTCTAATTTAAATATTGTCCAAATGTTACATATCCAAAATACATTTTCCACATAAGACTCTCCTCTTGAACTGTCTAGCTCTGCTGAAGCTTCCTAACAGAAGATTTTGGTTATGGTTGTTCTTCCACGCATTGCAAATGAGGACTCCCTTGCCACTAAGACAGAGCTTTTTCATTTTAGAGGATTTAAAATGCAAAAAAAATCCAGTAAGAAATAATCTTAGTTGTTGCACAATGTCCTAAGAAGTTTTTTCACAACAGTGGTACATGTTTTCAGATATAGCGTGTCAAGTTCAAAATAAAAAATGCACCAGTTTGAAATGACAGGCTGACCTTTGTGTGTATTTATAATGAAAGTATTTAGTAGAGTAACTTGTACAGCTTCCCTCTTTTTAGATACAAAAAGAGAAACTCAGACCCTGCTGAAGCCAACAGCAAAATTCTGATTGGCATAAACAGCAACAGCAACCCATAATCTATATCATAAAACCATAATTGGCCATCTCCATTAGGACTAAAGTAAGAGGAATGTTGTAGGTCAGGACGAAGGTGTATTTGCAGCCTGCATAGTTTCTGCACACATTGATAGTCCTTCATGAGTATTATGTTCACATTTTTCAGAATGTATTTGTGGTATTTTATTTGCTAAAGCCTGGTCGGGTGGTCACTGCTGTCTGAGACATAAAATTATGACAGTCTCTGGCCTAATCAACAAAACTAAACAGTGGCTGAGCTCTCCCAGGTTTCCTGATAAGCTGTACCCAGGAGCAGTGCTGCCCGTTGAGTATGTTTCTCTATTCGTCTTGGTTAGGACATCAGGAATTAGAGAGGAGGAAAATCTCTTTCAGGAGGAGGAGTAATGCTGAAAACACACAGTATCTACAGCAGCAGAACTGTACAGTTTTCTTAATTTGCCTCTTTTTCTGTCCCAGCAGGAGAGGAAGCTGAGTTTACAGAACGGCAACTACCTAACAGTAGGGAACTTGCTTAGTTGAATCCCGACTCACGCTGCTGGTCTTCCTTGGGTCAGGAGCTCTGCTTTTTCTTATTCACTGCAACAGCAGTCAAAGAAAATCAAACCTGGCGCATCAGACCAGACCCAGTGTTATGCCTGGCAGCTGTCATAATGTTTGATTTTCAGGGCCGAATCATCAGCCTTGGTAGGTATTTTTTCACGGCAAAAAGAAAGGCAAGCAAAGACTACTCTGAGCAGGACCTGAGGTGAAGCCCATGTCCATGCCTGCTGGACCCTTCCCAGTGCCCCCAAGATGTCCCAGCTGCATTCCCACCGCAGGAGCTGCCGGCTCTGCATCTGTGCTCCTCCAGCACTGCTGTTCCAGGGGGGTTGGATGTTGGGGACCACTTTGTGTGCTGGCCTGAGGCCTCAGGCTTCCCTGGATACCGATGAGCCTGTTTCACCCTGGCAGGCTCTGAGAGCAGCAGTGTTGCCCACCTCGATGGGCTGCAGCATTGCCCACCTCGGTGCCACATGCCCGAGCTCGCAGGTACTGCCTCCCCACCAGCTGCAACGTGGAGCGAGCAGGTTTCAGTAGCATTAAAACACATGAAGGGAAATCATATTTTGATCTGTTTCTCTGTACTTTGCTTTTCAAGTACCTTTTCATGCAATTCAGACAGGTCAGTCCAAAAAGTAGCAGTTCAAAAACGCTAGTAAAAACAAGGCATGTGAAACAAAATGGGAGAAATCCCCCTAAAATTCCCCTGGTCCAGTTTCCACTGTTGTATGGACCCTTTTTCAACTGCTTCTCCTCAAATATGTGTTGTTATGATCACAAATTAAAGCCAAGCCTGCTAGCTGCAGATTAATTAATATTCCAAATGAATGGGTTTTGTTTTCAGAGAGAGGATTTTGCCACTGAAGGTCACTTTGCTCTGAAGGAGCTGGGAAGAACACACTCTGCTGCACCACATTCTGCAGCAAGTGCAGAGATTTAGTCATGTCAACCAAGCACTTCTATCAGGTCTCATCTTTTGATATGCTTAAATAACTGGACATGATGCTCTAATCTAATACTTTAAAGCAGGGACAAGGAAGAGGATGAGGGTTCAATAACTGCATCTCGTGGTATGAAAGGGACTTGGCTCACTGGAGCCCTTTTATTTTTAATAAAGGAGACAAGGCATGTCTGCAGTGTGTAAAAAATTACAAATGTTGTGCCCAGTTTTGCACCACACACATCCAGTTCCAGGGGGTTAGCAATGAAACCAGGGAAGGACTATCTGGAGAGTTACCAAAATAGTTACAACGAATGACCCGCAAGGGCAGATCAGCATCCTGCAGTGACCTGAAGGACAGGGACAATGAGATCTAAGCCAAGATGGGTGCAGAAAATAAATCAAGGAGAAGCCAAGGGGCTTCCAAGACTGTGTAAATAAATTAGCTAATTAGTGAGCTGAAGCACAAAGGTCCAAATGGCAGAGCCGCTGCTGTTCAGACCCTTCCACTTCAGCTCACTAATTAGCTATTCATTTTATTGGTTGCTGTTTAAGTCAATTTTCCAATGACTTGGAGACTTCAGGAGCAAACAAGCTGGTTTTTACGGATCTTACAAGAGTTCTGGTACTGAATGCTCAGACCCAAAAAGATTAGGAAAAACTTTAAAGCCAAAACTTCGAAAGGGCAATAACTCCTTCCAGTGCTTCTTTATTCTAATATTGCAGTTTGGAGTGAATTTTTTAGATTTATTTTGTTTAGCTTCAGAAATTGAATATTCTGCTATGTTTCCATTAAGCATATAATGTTTTTTCATGTTTTCATTAAGCATATTGTCAAATACAGGGTGTGTGGTTGCAATTTTAAACAGCTCCCTCCCAAAATTAACATATGCATTCAGATATTGGCTCAACTAGTGTTCCAGTTCCCTTGCAATTGATTCGGTTTGTGCAGGCTATTTCCAAAACTCCTGTATAACTCATTAGTCACAAAGCGGGAGCTACCTGTGTGTTTTCACACTTTTTGGAGATGCCCCCATCCATGTCTTCCCAGAATCAATGACTAGTGCAAACTTTCCTCCTCAAAGTAAAATGGAGTAGGCAGTTGCATGCAGTTCCCTGTGATTTTCAAAGCAATTCAGGGCCAAGTTCTGCTCAGAATCTCACAGACTGACAGACTTAAGATTGCTATCAAAACAAATGTTTCCTATTAGAGATCAGAGGCCCTCATCTCTGTTCTATACAAAGAGCTATAGCCTATTTAGGCAGGGTGGCAATCAGCTATTTTCAAGTGTATTCACATGGGGCAGTTTGGTGGCAACGCTGTGACTTTGCTTCCCAAGAACGGCTGCAGGTGAGCTGCTAAAATACTGCCAGTTCAGCCAAGCTGCGTAGAAGACACTGAGCCAATCTCAGTCTCTGAGTTTGATTTATCCTGCTGTTACCTCAGCAGAGTGAGTTTGTATTTCCACCAGTTTAAATGTCAGACTCTTGGCCCAGGCTTGCTTTGGATATTGGGGAAAGGGAAGAAGAAGGTTCTTGTGCATCTCAACAGGAGCCGTTCTGTTTGGATGAGCAACATCTTTGCTTGCGTCATGGAGAACACACACCTTTTAGCCAAGGCAGGAAGATCAGCATGAAGCTTCATGGTCAGAGCATGAGCGGCAACATAAGGTCCAATAGATGAAGAATTACCTACTCTCACAGGAGGTGAACAAAGGGGTAGCAAGTGCTGCAAGCCCAATTTAAGCTGCAGCTCCTGATGAGGAAGCAATACCAGAAAATGCAGGGTTTCAGCTAATATTTAACAGTAGTTCATTTGTTTGCTTTGGGCAGGAGGGTCAATTTCATAAAGGTGAATTCATTGTCTGAATCTTCTATAAAACATAACAAGTGACAAGCTCTGTGCTTCTGATATTTCCCAGTATCATAACAAACACCACTGAGAAAGAACAGGTGAAAGCAGAAGCATTTTGCTTCCAGCTCAATAGCCGGTTACCACCTCAAGTGATAAGACACCGGTATACTTGATGATCAGTGTTTGGAGAGATTATAAAGGGATCCTTTCTGCCCTTTTGGAAGGCAGAAGCAAGTCAAAGTACCAGCTTTTTTCCTTAACCTCACATCTCCTGCCTTGTTCCTAGAAGAACCACACTGCAATGGATTTCTGTTAGTTTTTAAAGGCCCTACTTTAGGCATCAGCCTTATGGACGTGACTAAAGCCCCATCCACCCTAATTACCTGCAGACACAGATTCTCAGTTTGAGACTAGGAAGGAGAAGAGGCAGAGACAGTTCATGGAAAGGTGCTGTTTGGCTGTTTTTTACCAGGAAGGGTAAAATACAAAGAAAAGAGGAAAAAACTCCTTGATCCAGAGGCATGCTCGATAGCTTGAAAAAATAACACTGTGACATAAATTTCCCCATTTTTCTTAATCAAATCTTAACTCTAAGAGAAACACCCATTTCTAAACTGGATGTTAGTTCTAAAATCTAGGAAACTTTTGCTCAGGGATTGATGCCAGCATTGAAATGGCCTTGGTCCTACCTACCAGTGCCACTGCTTGAATGCATGGAGGCTGGGAGAGCTGGTCCTTGGTTCCTCTGAAGCAGAGGGCCACTACATCCCTCCTGTACCAGCCTTTACTCCCAGCATACCAGGAGGGGTGAGTCAAGGGCAGGGACGGTGCCCCATGGGGCACTGTGCACCCTGCCTGCTGCCACCCACAGAGACAAGCAGCAGGTCCCAGGGACAGCAATGGTTGAAGAAGTTTGAGGTTACCAAGATGTTCTAATTCAGATATTTGATTCTTGATTCAGGCCAATCTAGAACTAACCATATCTTATTTTCATGTTATTTTCACCCTATGTGATGTTCACAATGTTTTTTTCATCCTATGTATTTATTTCTATAGCAGGCTATAGCTCCAATAATATATCTTAACTGGCTGTTGGAGACCAAGCACTGAATAAGCACGACCCTAGCAAGAGGAACACCTCTACAAAAACCCTTGATTCATCTCTGTGACAAGCAGCACTATGGAATAAAGGAAAACTTCAAGGCTATCCTACCTTCTCTCACTATTAAAGCTGACTCCTTAGTTGCACCAGTTATACTGATGGTACAGATTTTTGTTTCCTCCAAGCCAGGGCTTAGCTCTAACTCATTTATGCGAAGATAAATTAAGAGCAAATTGCCCACACCTTCAGTAGCTGCCTGTGGTCACCCAGGGATTTTTGTGAAGAAGGAGCACAGATGTCTCCTGACACCAGACATGGCCCCTGCTCAGCAGACACCTTTGTTGTCACCACCACAGCCCAGCACATGCTTCAGCAGACCAGGCTCTGCAGGACCCACTCATGTCAACATATGAGGCTGCTACAGGCCTCAGTATATGGAGGAAGAGCCTTTTAACTCCCTAAGTCCTAATCCCAGCAAGGCATGTCTCCTTGCAAACTGAACCCTCTTCTATGGTCTGAATTGTTTTAGTGCCACTTGAATTATAGAACTAACCCTTAAGATGGATCACTCATTAAAGGTGTGCAACCTAAAGTTGCTATGAAGCACCAGTTACTTCAACTACAACTCATGGTAGCTGGAAAGTGAAGAAGAGTGGGTGTGCTTGGGGGAAAAGGGGCAGCACACAGTCAAAGCAAGGAGAAGAATCAGAAAAATTTGTATTTCTGTGCTGTGTATGTCTCTGTCCCTGCTTCCAGCCCATGCTAATTTTCCCCTGGCACACCCAGGACCTTCCTTGTACCCCTTCTTAGATGAACCCTGTTTTCTCCACTTCTCCATTTGCTGCCTCTCTCTCCTCTCCAGAGGGACATGGCTTCCCCTGCTTCAGAGAGACTTTCCCTGCAGCGCGGACAAGTGCCTCAGCCTGTCTGAACGAGCACTTTGCCCCGGTGGAAGTTCAACCCTCCAGCTGGGCAACAGGCAGCTGAGGGGAAGGTTTAATGGGCATCTGTAGCAGGTGGGCAGTAAGCACCTTTACTGTGCATTACAGGCTCCGCATACCCATGTAACAGCTGAATATGGTCTCCAAGACTACATTTCTGTGAACAAATCACATTTTCCATCAGAAAAGAAATGGGTGTTCAGCTGCACATTGCTTCATAAGCTGTGGAGCAGTTACCTGACTATTATCACAACTGAAACTATGACTACAAGTAACATGGCTTTGAATTCAAACTTTCAGCTCAAGAGTATCTCAGCTGATTTTTAATTGTTTATTTAAGTAATGCAAAAGAGGAACTGGAAATACACTAGTTTGCATGTACTCTCAAGCCTGTTGTTTATCTAGATTTATTTATTATTTTTTTTTAACATGTCAAAGCCACCAAGTTAATATAGTGAAGAGAGTTACTGACAACTGAGACAAGAACTCCGCCTGTTTTCCATGACACTGGTGCAGAAGACTGAGGATACTCCTGAGATGGAGTATTCTACCTTAATCTAACCAAGCAGACCTGTTTGCCATAGAGAAGGAAGGTTATGAGATGCTTCTAGCCGTGCTTGGGAGAAGATGCAGTGTAGCTGCGTGTGTACGTACCAATTCAAAGACAGTCTGGAGGGAAAAGACCAGTCTGCTTAGAACAGCCTTCTGGC
The DNA here is from genome assembly GCF_964106895.1 of Numenius arquata. NCBI lineage: Eukaryota > Metazoa > Chordata > Aves > Charadriiformes > Scolopacidae > Numenius > Numenius arquata. The sequence continues at coordinate 121,188,698 of NC_133576.1, forward strand.
ATACACCAGCAGTGCAGTTTTCAGATAGATAATAAGGCCATAAAAACAGAAACATTAATTAAGTGCGTGGAATATGGGCCGAGGTGGGAAAGATAAGAGGTGCAAATTCTACTGAAGCCAAGTATGAATTCCTTCATGTAGTCCTGGAACAAGGAACATGGTCTCTTCCTGAAGAAACTCTTTGTGCAGAAAAATAAACCAGGAGACAGGATCTTCCTTTCTATACCAAGCAGCAGCCTGGCTGGCACACTGTTGCGGAGGCTGAAACAAGCAGGAGATATTTGGCTTGGAAAAGAGCAGGCTGATCTCAAGAAACAGAAATTGTCAGTGGCCATGGCAGCGTGTAAGAACATGCTTTTAGCAGAGCATTCAAGGAGTTTACTGCACATGAACTTCATAGACATTGAAAAAAGCTTTTGCTAGGATGGCAGATAATATCACTCTGAAAATAACGGGACATTACAGAATCCCAGAAAGACAGTTAAGAGTATGGAAATCTCTTGAGAGGGATCTTAGCATGTTCACATTATCTCTCCCTCAAACCCACTTGAGATAAGGGATAACAACATGTAGTTTTCTTTTCCTTCACAGTTTCTTCCAATTTATTTTATTTTTGTTTTACTGGATAAAGACTGGCTTGATAAGTAATGAGAGTTCATTGGACCTAATCACAATTACAAAATACGGGTTTAATTGACAGTATCTGTCTCAACACCCAAATACCACAAAATGGTATTAGGGAGATTAAGATGATAGGAAGAACCATCTTAAAAAAAATGGTTGGAAGAGGGTTTTTTAATTGAAAGGAAAAGAGCTAATACAGGAGAGCAGGTGATACAGCAGGCCATTTGGGAGCAATTTCCATGCACAGTGAGGAGGCCAAAAGAATTGCTTTCCTCTGAAGGAAGCAAGGTGGGCTGGCGCCAGTGAGGAAAATATCCTTACTGGAACTGGGGACATGTATGTGACTTTCATTCTTCAGAGAACAGTTCAGCTGTTAAAACAAAAGTGACTGACAACCAGACTTTGCATCTTAAACACACATGTCAAATCATTATGATTGTGAGTTGCAAACATGAAGTAATACAAAGCAGCTGATGAAGAGAATTCAAGCTAATAAGGTGTGGTGTCTATGATGGACTTTAGATATCAACTGATCTTAACAGATAGTAAGAACACTCTGTGAAAGGAGAAATGGAAATGGATTTGCCACATCTGAATAAGCTGACATCATAAATGGAACACCTTCTAATGGTCCTATTGGGAAAATGGGGGAGATAAAGACCCAAACCATCCTGAAGAGGAAGATACGAGCACGGGTTCCATCTGGAGCCAAACAAAATAATGTCTCAAGGACAAAAATGCACAGAGGATCATTACCAGCAAGTCTTACGCTTCCCTGGAATGAAGATAAGATGGGACACACATTCTTACCATCCAGGTACTTTCTTTGTGAAAGTTTGTGAAGATAACTACAGTCCAGGAATAAAAAGACTGATTGCGGCATGAAGAGAAAAGAAAAAATAAGGGTCCTAGCTGAGAAGTTACCACCTTGCCTGCCCAAGCATAAGAGGTCCAGAAAGAGAAAATCAGCTTAACCAAAGAGGTGCATAATTTGGCTGCAATTAAATCAATGTGTAAATCATTAATAACAAGCATAAATGTTTCTAAAAAGCAATAGAAATTATATTACATAAGAAATATAAAAGAAAGAAGTATGCATTCAAGAGCCCAGCTGTGAGGGAATATTTGAGACACTGTTTCAATGTTTACATCTACTCTCTCAACAAGGGTAGAAATGATAGCAATTTTAACTAAAACTACACTTTGCAGGGGGAGAGGGGAGGTTGTCAATAAATGAATGAGTTACAATATTACAGAAATGCTCTTTTCACCTAGACTTACTGCCTCCAACAGTAAGACATACCTAAATCCAGGCCCTCTGGACATGGAAAAAAAAAATCTACAGGGCATTTTTTGTATATCACCATAATTTGATGGTCTGTGATTTCTCAAGAAAACAGAAATGTGAGAAACATGTTGACAGTTCAGTCTAATTGCAAAGTTCTTTTGACTATGTTGTAGTTGCTACTTGTGAGTACGGCACATAAGAATAACTTCCCTCGACTTAAAGGAAAAGAAAAATATTTTTTTATTATTATTAATGCTATGAGGTGAAACCCCTCTGCATCACTAAGCAATATGGAGTTAAAATTTACATTATACACAGCTCTCCATGGCAGAATATTTGTGAGCGTGTGTTCAAGAGGCAGATGCGGGTTTAATAAAGCCAGCATGACTTGAGAATAATTTGAAAAGGTCTCTCCTGTGATAACAACAATGTACAATGTATTAAGGCACTAATGATGTTGTAGCCCTCCGTGTGATAGCTACAATAAGACAAGGTCACCCTATGGACTATACCAGCTACTCTGAGCACAACAGCAGCATCAGTGTAACACGTGATCCTCTGTCCTAGCCCAGGATCACATGGCAACTTCCCTGCCTCAGGCTTCAGACCAGAATAACTCTGAAAAATTATACAAAGACAGCTGGACTTCAGAAATAATGAATGAGAAATAAAAGAGTCTTTTCCAATATCATCAGGTAGAAGAAAATGCAAGCAAGCCATTAAAGATCTGTAACTATCGGGGGGAAAAGGCCACAAGACTGGGTTTTATACACTCCTTTGCAGGTGGAACTTGATTATTATTCTCATTTTAAATTTCCTGAACAACAAGAAGGATTTTCTGCTTTCAAACCTCATGCAACTGAGCTGACAAGACACCTTGCACAATAGGTGCGTTGTTTATAATCACTAATTGTCTTCCTTATCCTTGATGGAAGAATTTTATAAATCCTAGATTTCAGATGCTAATTAGCCATGCCCTGCTCACTTCACAATGCCAAACTGTTCCGTAACAAACTCTAGGGCAGGCTGTTCCAGCTTCCTGACAAAAGGAGATGGGGTTATGCTGCTGGTGCTTATTTAGAGGCCAGATGGCAAAACCATCTTGTAGTGTTATGGTAAGGTGAAAGATAACAGCAAGGCAGGACAGAACTGACCTGTGAGCAACCCATGGAGAGCTCTAACCATTTAAGAACAGAGAGATAAGTCTGCAAAACAGAAGTTTTCTGGTTTCTATTCTCAGATAAGTAAATGATATGCCATGTGGGAAAAAATATTTAGGACAACGTTGTTGGTTACTTCTTCCCCCAGATTCCCTACCTACAAATACAGCTGCCTACACACACAGAGCTACATGAGCAAGGGCCGAGTCTCAAAGATTTCATCAACATTTCAATGAATCTAAAACCCTTACTTCTGCAAAACAAACTGCAGTTGTAAGGAGCCTGGCCATATCCCTGTCACCATGTTTGCTAATGTACCTCACAGGGGCCTGGTGAGAATTCACTAGCTGGGACAAGAGTTCGCACAAAAAAGTATTCAGCATGGCTCACAGCCCATCTATTTCTACTCCTATAATCATGAGTAACAAAGCTGGACCTTACATTTGCTTTTTTACTTGATACAAGCATATGCAGAGCTGAGCATAAGCTAAGAAGATGATGCAAGGGACTCAGAAAGACATGCTGCAGATGCATCTTCTCTTACCTCCTGCCATACTCTGTCTCCAAAGAAACTTAGACATTGCCTTGGAAGCAGTCCCTACAACTTCCTTCTATTTGTATGCTTATTAAAGACACATTTCTCTTTTTCCAGGGGGATAATAGTAGTGCTTGACTTTTATCACTGCGGAGTCCCATCTTCAGCCTCCACTTTACACCCAGTCATTTCTGAAACACATCTTTTTTTCCTTCCAGCTGGCAGGCAGTTTAAGTTCTGTACTGATTGGTGTCCATTTAAGACAATTTTCCTCTGATTTTTCTCTTTCCGCTCTTTGCACTGCCCAGCTCTGCCACGTTTCATACACCTCACCTAAGTTTGGGAGCACTGCCTGACACGGTACCAGAGGCAGCTCAAAACCAGCCCATACAGTAACATTGCTCTGGATCTCCACCACCTTTTTGCCCATGCTGCTTACCCAGACAGATCTGCTTCAGGTGAAATGCTAATGTAATTCTTGACAAAAAGATATTCCCCTGCTTTTTTCCAATTTAGCAAAAAGACATAGAAAATATTGATGGTTTTAGTCTTCCTGGAATTTTCTCACACCCTTTCTAGGAATAAGAAAGGATATCTTTTTGCAATCCCATTATTAAACATGTGCATGGTTATAAGAAAATGCTCTGAAGGGACATCAAGCAAATAATACCAATTTTCAAAATTCTATAGCAATGTATTTATACAAATTACAGAATTCTGTATGTATTTACACACCGTTACAGAATATCAAGTAAATAACACCAATTGTTCTTTTGTTTTTCCCTCAGATTTTTCTTCAAGTGAATTTAGTGCTTGAGAAAGGTGCCAGATGGACAGCACTAGAAAATGAAGACTCCTGTTTGTCCAGGGCACAGGAGGAGCAGCACTGCAAGCCTCCCTGCTCTGCCATGTCAGCTCTCTCCAGCCCTGTTTTAGCAGGATCAGGTAAGGAGCGGGAGGGCATCTGTACCCCTTCACACCTTGGCAAAGGGGCTAAGCAGCACCCAGGTGACGATGGCTTTGCCCATCCCCCACCAGAAAACAAACAGAAATAACTCATTTTACACAAGTGACTGCACAGAATGTTGTTCGTTGCCCAAAACAGGCTGAATTTGACCCAGTGAACCTGCAGGGAGTGGCAAACTGCCAGCTCCTGGACCATCCAGTCTCGCAATAATGCCTATGTTAAATTACACGTTTCTATATTTACATAAAGTCAGTATTTACACACCATTATGGGTTATTTGAGTAAATCGGTTACAGTTTATTTATATGGACTGCCATAAACTCATAACATTTTTCTTGGGTTTAATCCTTTCTTTAGAAAAATACAAAAAAAAATAAATTAAATAAAACATGTTAACTAGTAGTAATGATTTGCCTATGACTAAAAATCGAAGTCGAATTAACATTAAGACTCAAACCACGGCCTAGTATTGTGGCCTCAACTCATAGTATTTTTAACCTTTGCGGTTATTTTCCCGGTGTATGTCAGATTTACTGAAAAAGCAGAGTTGTAACCTCCCTTCCTTGCGGTAGGATTAATCTGTTTAATTAATCTAATGAACCCTAGTCCTCCCCAGAAGTTTGCTTTCTTCTCCTACGGTCCAGCACGGCTTTGCACCGCCCAGACAAACGGTTCAGCAGCTGGTTGATCTGCAGCAGCCAAACTGCCTGCAGGTCCCAGCAGCTCCAAAGGGTTAAAAACAAACTCGTGGGCTGCAGTCGAAGGCTGTAAATTCCCAGGCAATAACAGTCCCTAGACAAGTATGGCTAACTGTATCCTACAAATCAACTAACGTAATTTACGTATCTTTATCATTCATAAACAATTATAATAAAATGCCACATTTTATTTAAGATTACTGATATCGTCAGTTGAAATGTGGCCCCTCCTACCCACTTGAGTACAGAAAAGTCACGTTTGTTCAGGACACCAAGCCAGAGGTTATTCCAGAACAGAATCACGTTTCAAATAATATATATCACACGGACAAGAGTGCCTCTGAGCAAAAATTACTTAATTACAAAAGGGCTACAAACTTATGCATAGCTCCTCCAAGGTCTGTCTGCGCTCAGCCTCCCTGCCTCTGCGGACAGCCGAGTCAGGACCAGCCACGCTCCCGACAGATCCAATAGCAAAGGCTACGCTCAACGGCACCAAATTCAAATCCTAAGGGATAAAACAACTACAAAACGCATTTGTCATATAGACCTTACATGATTTTTCTCTCTTTTTTTTTTTTCCTTCAGGGTCCTGGGGAAAAAATGCCTCTTTCTAAGGGTTAATTCCCAAATGGTAACTGCTAATCAACATGTTTGTGTGCTTAACATAAAATGCTATAATTCCTTAAATATTACATACTGTCAGCTCACTTACATTTCATTAATAGTTGAACGTATTTTAGGAAAAAAAAAAAAAAAAAAACAAGTCTAATACTGTCCCCCTCATGGTCATTATTGATAGAGATTTATTAGTTTCATTTTGCAAGTTTTGCTTTAGGAAGGGTGCTAATATCATGTATTATGACAGTTCACACTGAAAGCAATTTTCCATAAAAGATGTTACAATGACCCCTATGGAACTTGCATATTTTCATAGTAGATAGTCAAGTGCACAAATAAACATGTTTACAAGAGTGATCCTGTTAACCTGGTTCTTGCCCTCTGAAACCATTATGTGCTATTTGTGGAATTGTAAAATTAGTACAATTGTTGATATTACTTATGTTGTTTCTGGCATTCTGCTTTAGGAAAAAAAAATTTAAAAAGCATATTTATCATTTAGCTTTGGTATAATCTGCAATAGGTTTTAACAAGTAGAATATATTCCAACCCCTATATTTTCCACAGCTGTGAAGTTTACAACGATGTAAGAAGTCACTTTATCAGAGAGGAAATATTACAGACACAGAAAAAAAGTTGAAGACCCAGTTTTCTCTTTAATCCTCTGGGGGTAAGCTATGAAACAAGCAGTCAGAAGAGTGAGGACTCAGTGTCATGAGTGGTGTGCATACTTGTACAATAAAACGGGCACAAAAGAGATTGTCGCCTTTAGTACATGAGGGTCACTAGAATTTATTATTATTACCTTTTTATTGTTTTGTTTTTTTTATCCATGCACCTTTATATTTACTTGCATGAATTTACCACAGGTTCATAGTGGCCTTTGCCATTTTAATGCTTACAGAGCCTAAAGCTTCCAAAATGCCTATCTGGCCTGTACATATTTCATTAAAAATAAACTCTATATAATAAATAAATATATAAAATAAATAAAATGTTGCCTTTGGAATTTCTATAAATAAATTTAACTTTTTATTTTTATTTTTTTACTAAGAGGTCTTTGCTTTAAACTCAGTGGGGTGAGACCCAGAGAGCGATTAACTGAAAAGTCTCTTGTTTAAGTAAGACTGCACCCTCCATGCCTTTGTAAATGCAGCGTACACTTGAGCAGGCCACCAGCCAAAAATCCTGATGAATCAAAGTATGGCAGCTATGCTGATATATGACGAAGTACAACTGATCAAAAATTTAAAAGCGTGTCTATTCCCCAGCATGCATCAGGCCTTCCTCCTCCTCCTCCTCCTCCTCCTCCTCCTCCCCTTGGCTCCTCTCTCTCGCGCTCTCACTCCCATTCATCCTCTCCCTTTCTCTCTCTCTCTCGCACTCACTCTCTCGCGCTCCCTCTCGTACTAAATCAAGCGAGTGGGCATAGGCTCTCCTCCAGGAGGACAAACCTTTAAGTGCAGAACAAAATCAGCATGTTCCATCCAAGCCTCCATCATACATTATGCATGCGACAAAGTTTGGCAACAGTGGAGCTGATGTGATGACACAGCTAATCAATAAGAACCCACCGCATGAAACCTTTATAGTGGTTACTTTTTAAGGGCTCAAGTGAAGGAATTGTCTTTGTCAACTTTGGCTTAAAATATCCTTATATAGTTCCGGTACTTTCTCAGGGTCCACTGGTCTAGGTAAAAAATGTGTAAATTTTTGATGCCGTTTAGTCCTAGTCCCTTCTCTTGGAGTCCCATCTTTATTTAACGCAACATAGTATCGTCTTCCAGTGTCCACATGTTTATATAGATTTGATGAATATGTGTTATACCAGTTCTCTTCAAACTGCTCTCTGAATACACACTCCTGGGTTAATTTTTCCTACGGAAAGAAAAGAAAAAACTGTAAGAAGGTAGATAGACACGAAAATAATTTTTAAAATATTTTATAGTTTATATTATATATAATAAATAATTGTAAACATTTTTTAAAATAATTACTATTTTCAGGGCTTGAAATCAGTACCTCCTTTCTCAATTTGCAAAATGAACCATTTCAATACATAGAATCATAGAATCATAGAATGGCTAGAGTTGGAAGGGACCTTAAAGATCATCGAGTTCCAACCCCCCTGCCATGGGCAGGGACACCTCCCACTAGACCAGGTTGCTCAAAGCCCCATCCAGCCTGGCCTTAAACACTTCCAGGGATGGGGCATCCACAACTTCCCTGGGCAACCTGTTCCAGTGCTTCACCACCCTCACAGGAAAGAATTTCTTCCTAATATCTAATCTAAATTTCCCCTCTTCCAATTTAAAACCATTACCCCTTGTCCTGTCACTACATCTCCTGACAAAGAGTCCCTCTCCAGCTCTCCCGTAGGCTCCCTTCAGATATTGGAAGGCTGCTATGAGGTGTCCCCGGAGCCTTCTCTTCTCCAGGCTGAACAACCCCAGCTCTCTCAGCCTGTCTTCATAGGAGAGATCCTCCAACCCTCTGATCATCTTCGTGGCCCTCCGCTGGACCCTTTCCAACAGATCCGTGTCCTTCCTGTGTTGAGGACTCCAAAGCTGGACACAGTACTCCAGGTGGGGTCTCACAAGCACAGAGTAGAGGGGTAGAATCACCTCCCGTGACCTGCTGGCCACACTTCTCTTGATGCAGCCCAGGATGTGGTTGGCTTTCTGGGCTGCCAGTGCGCACTGCCGGCTCATGTTGAGCTTCTCATCCACCAACAACCCCAAGTCCTTTTCCTCAGGGCTGCTCTCCAGCCATTCTCCACCCAACCTGTATTTGTGCCTGGGATCGCCACATCCCAGGTGCAGGACCCTGCACTTGGCCTGATTGAACTTCATTAAGTTTGCACAAACCCAGCTCTCAAGCCTGTCAAGGTCCCTCTGGATGGCATCCCTTCCCTCCAGCATGTCGACCGCACCACCGAGCTTGGTGTCATCAGCAAACTTGCTGAGGGTGCACTCTATCCCACTGTCCATGTCTCCAACAAATAATGTTGAACAGCACTGGTCCCAGTACCAACCCCTGAGGAACTCCACTCGTCACTGGCCGCCAATTGGACATTGAACCATTGACCACAACCCTTTGAGTGCGGCCATTCAGCCAGTTCCTTATCCACCAAGTGGTCCATCCATCGAACCCATGACTTTCCAATTTTGAGACCAGGATGTTGTGCGGGACAGTGTCAATACTCCCAATTTTAGCTAAGTAAATGTATTGCTGGGTATTTCATGAAGCAGTCACAAGGGTGGATAACTCTATGTGAAGCCAAAATGATTCTCCAAAAGCCTTGTTGCCCAAATCAAAAGAGCAATGGGGCTTGGAGCAACCTGGACGCAGAAGGTGTCCCTGCCCTTGGTAGAGGGGTTGGAACTAGATGATCCTTGAGGTCCCTTCCAACCCAAACCATTCTATGATTCCAAAACTAAAAAGAGATGTTTTAATTTCTGATCATTCCCAAGCAGCTCACAAGATATTACTGGACTTATATAGCTAATTCAAACCAATAGACATAAATAAAGAAAACTAGAACTGGTTTGCGGGGCTGTAATACAATTTAGGGCCTTAAAATCTCTATGTCTTTTCATTGCATGGAAAACTCGATTTATTTCACTAATTAAAAAAGATACCATTTACTACCCTTCATTTGGTTCATATATTCACAGAACTACAACCCAAGACAGCATCAAGCAGGAGCATAAACCCCATGTGCTGAGATGAACTTAGGCGAGGAAACTCCTCCAGGCTTGCTTTACTAGCATTGTCCTTGTGTCTTGTCCTACTGACAGAACCCACTGAAGAATGATAGAATCATAGAATGTGTTGGGTTGGAAGGGACCTTTAAAGGTCATCTAGTCCAACCCCTCTGCAATGAGCAGGGACATCTTCAACTAGATCAGATTGCTGAGTCCCATCCAACCCGACTTGAATGTTTCCAGGAATGGGGTATCTACCACCTCTCTGAGCAACGCGTTCCAGTGTTTCACCACCCTGACTGTAAAAAATTTCTTCCTTGCATCCAGCCTAAATCTTCCCTTTTTTAGTTTAAAGACATTAAAGACATCAACCCTTCATCAGATTCCCCTGCCACAGACTCCCACTCCTTCCAGTTCACACACTTACTCAGTCTGTGTGTACTTCTCTACATCATTTTGGTCTAAATAGATGCAGTTTGCTTAAAAAGCAGCCACCTGGTAATCAGATTCATTTTAGGAAGGACTCATACAAGTGACCGAGCAAGAAGACTGGAAAAGAGGTGGTGAGCTCTAGCATGGGAGAGCTGATGGAAAGCTGGGAAAAATAAGTCTTTGCAGCTGGCACAAAAAAAAATTATAATGATAATTTAATACATTTTTTCACAACAAGAGTTCTCAATTGAATAGCACATCAACCAAACTCAGCTTCTAAGTGAGAATAATTTTCTAATTATTGCAAAGCTGCACACAACACAGACTTCTGCGCATGTGTTCTACAGACATTAAATCTCAAAACAGTCCTTTTAGATAGAGACACAGAGAAGGGAAAACGGAGACCAAGGCTCAAATGCAGCACAGCATTTACGGCACCTAAGCCATAAATGTGTGCCTGAACACAACTAAGGAGCCACATCTCAAGCTCCAGTGCCTCCAAGAAGCCACCATCCATGGCTTAATCCAGGAGCTTCCCAAAACCCACCACCACCAAAGCCTGCACCTTGCCCTGGGGTTGCAGGTGCCTTTGGGGCCACCTCTGCTGCTCAGGACTCAGCTCACAGCCCTTTCCCAAAACAACGTGCTTCAACCCACATGTTTTGCTGCTACTTTGCATGGCAAGCTCCCGGGGTAGAGCTCTGTAGCCCTCGGGGGTTGGGGACCAGCCAGAACCAAGGAGCCCAACACATCTTACAGGAGTCACACAGGAACCATCCCATGTGGGGAAAGCAACCCCTGCGGCAAGTGGGGAGAGCAAGCCAGCACCCCTCTGCACCCCTACGAACTCAGTACTGGGCTGCAAAACCAGGGTGCTCCTCAGTGATTAAAAGTTTGGGATTTAGAAGTTTCTTCTAAATTCAACCTCTGGCAACACCAGTAGGCAAGAAAGGCAGCAAGTAAGCAGCTCCTGACTTCCCCTTTGATGGGCATTGGGAACCTCATCACCCCTCAGGAAGGAGAAATCCCCAACAGGTCCAGGTTTCAGATGTTTTAAACACTTGAGTATTCACTACGGCAGCAGCCACGTCCCTCTGTGGACCTGGGTGGCTGTGGCTTGCACAGTGGCAGGAGGAGCCTGTGGCGGAGGAGAAACAGCAGTCCCATCTCTGGCACCCTCTCCTGCAGTTCGACCAGGGGACTTCCCTCCCTGTGGGTCCAGCTGAGCCATGCCTGCAGAAACACGAGCACGTGCGCAGGACAGCTGTATATAACAATTTACTTTAGAGGCGTTTCTGACTATAACATTTTTGAGGTGCGAGGTAGCTCAAACACAGCAACACTGCACACGTTACAGGGAAAAGAAGAACAAATCTGTTTACAGTAAATCCTTACCTATGGGCCAGATCCTGCAACCTCCTATAGATAATCGCCTCTATGACCTTTCATAGCTAGAAACAGCAGCAGCAGCAAATATTACTGGACCTCAGCAGCAGCTGAAAGTTACACACCTTGCAGTAGCCCCCTTGTACAGCCTCAGTGTACAAACTATTATAAAAACTATTCAGCTGCTATAAAGATTGTCTTTAAGTACAGCTTTCATTAGTGTTTTATTTTGCATGAGGCTTAAAATCACTTTGCTTTAAGGCAGAAGCAGATGCTAAGGGGTATTATATGCTGGGCCTATAGGTCCATGGGGAAAGAGAAACTAATTCAAATTGTTTTCCTGCTCTCAGAAGGCAATAGGATCACATGACAAGCACTGCAGAAGCACTCCCTGCTAAAAATAGCAACATTTTAGGAAGATATTTCAGTCCTGTCTTGAATCCATTAATTATTCACTTCATCTGCATTTTTTTTAGCATCATCATAAATTTCTAACTTTGCAAGAACAGTACTTCCCCATGCCCTGAAGGAGAAATTTTAAAATAGTCTCTCTTTATCTGGCAGGTTTGATGGATCATGACAGTGCTGTGGTACACTTAACTAGCAGACCCTGAATCAGGGCGTTTGCAATGTAATGCGCTCTGGAGGAGTTCAATGGATTTCAAGCTTACAAATTCAATCTTTATTTTACGAGCTTATCCTGTTTTTAGTTCTCATCCTCTTACAACACAGCTACATCTCTTTTGTCCTTCAGCAAAATTCTCAGAAATTCATGTATAGACAGTGGGCAAACACTTCAATATGAACGTGACAGAGCAATCAGGATGCAGGTTCAGATATGTAAGGGGCACTAACAATCACACTTTCAGACAAGTGAAATAATTTCTTTATAAATTCATCAAACCGTTTCCTTCTAGGACACCTAGAAATTCTGGTTGTAGTCAAAGACCCCTGGAGTAAATTGGTGTCAGTGACTTTGGATAAGGCCCTTTAAATAATGTGGGTACCAAAATCCCAGCATATTCTTCTGCCCATGCCCTGGGAGATCCTTACAATTGTGGCTCATGTAGTACCACAACAGACAGAAAACAATATCCTCTAGGATAGTCATCTATGTAGAATCATAGAATCACAGAATAATTCAGATTGGAAAAGACCTTTAAGATCCCCGAGTCCAACCATTAACCTAACACTGCCAAGTCCACGACTAAACCACGTACTACCACAACACTACTTAACACTAGCTGACACTCATGTTTTGAGCACACGTGCCTTTATTTAAGCCAGAAATGAGCATAATACAGGGGTGAGGCTGGTCCATTCTGCCAACAAGCACCTTCTTGCCTCACCAGCTCAGGATGGGAAAGTCTTGCTGAAAGCCAACTCTCCCAGTGTGGGAATGAGACGGTGTTTCATGATCTCAAGTGGCTTACATTTCCCCTTCTGGCTATGACTTCTAGAAAGTCCCTGTATGCACAATTGAAAAGCAAGATACAGCCCTAGAATACAGCATTTTTTGCATACTTTTATTCTAGCAACTGACTTCACTATCATTTTTCCAGTGCCAATATTTCCTTGCACCATACTTAATGTCACTAGACATCTCTGTCAACAGCTGACACAAATACCAAACATACCCAAGTGGAACAGCTATGGAAAGTAACCTGCATTCCTGTGAAAGGGGAGGCTGCCTGCCTTAATCAAATCATTAAATTCAGGGGCCAAATAAGGAGGTGACCTGAAAATTATATAAATTAGATGTTGCACCACATACCACATGTTTTCTATGAGGACTGTCTGTGGAGTATTCCACTAGAAAGTGATTGATTCTCATTTTACTATGTTTCCACACATTACCTGGGGGGTTTTTAACCTGTTATTTAACTTGGAACATACAAATAATTGAATTGTGCAAAGATGCACATATCACAAGGGTGGAAACCCAAGGCAGATTTAAATCAGATCTCTGCTAATGCTGGTTACTGTTAGCAAGCCCAGAATCCCTTTCCTTTTCTACATTCTCCACCACCTATCCAGGGAGAAAAATAATTATGTTATCCTATTCCAAGTAGATCGATTAAAAGTGAGATTGTAAATTAATAAAGTAGATAGTTACAGCCATCACAACGAAAAATTTTCCAACTGGTTTAAAAATAGATATCCCTGTTAAGCAGCTAATTGGAAATAAGTAGAAATAGGCAAAATAGATGCACGCTGCCCAGAGAATGGTTTCGTGACTCTAAAGAAGGGTGAGACATTTGTGCTGCCTAGTAGTTGAAAGCACGATACAGGTCCTGTATAAAGCCCATCAATATTCTTTTTTTCTTTTAAATAACCTTACAGAGCTAAAACTCCCAACTTATTTTGTAACCTGACCATCATTACTAAAATCACAACAAATACAATTCATGTCTATTCTATGCCACGCATAGTTTTCCCTTTTGCAAACTGCTACACTGATTCAATAGAGATGCTTCACAAGAAAAAAACTAATCCAGAAGTCCAAACAACTATTAACAAGAAGTATATCCGATGTAGTCAGCACTTCCTACCCACTTGCTGCACATTATCACTATGTTAGTCCACCCTGTCTTAATAAAATCATGTTTAAATACATAGTCTCTTAAATAAATTCATGCAAATCCCTCATTATGGCTACATGACGTTAATAAAAACTATATATGTAGTGAAGAGAAAAAACAAACAAAAAAAAACCACTATTCTTTTCCAAAGTGGTTTTCTTTGCTGTTCTGCCTACAAACATGCACATTTTACATGCAGTTGGCCCTTCCCGTGCTGTAATGCAAACAGCCTCTGGAACATACTATGTTCAGCTAATAATTAACAGTCATCCGGAGTTATCATAAATAAAGGTGTAGTTTAGCATTCACTGTGGTGTTGTCTGATCTCCCATACTAAGCCTGTTTGTCTGTGGCTGGGCAGACAACCTCCAGCCACAACAAGAAGCCGAACACCGGTGTCGGTGTCCAAGCAGTGCCATTTTCCTTTCCAAGTTAGACGGCAATGCGTGGCAAGCCCTGCACAACAAGTATCTGACTTGGTGAATGTCACAGAGTTTTCTTTGAAGAGTTTCTCCAAGCAGTGGGTTTTTTTTTTCAGAATGCTTTGTTTAATAATTTGACAGAACATGGGAAAAAAGAAGAGGAGGAAAAAAAAAAAAAAAAGTCAGCCAAAAGGACTAGCTGATTGGGTTTTTGTCTTTGTGTCAGTGAAAATCCATGAGCACTGCAGAAAGACAGCAGGAAACCCTTCAGGGCCAGAAGAGAGACCAAGCAAATAGCCAGGAACCCACGCTGCCACCCACGCTGCCACTCACATGCATTTCATATTCCATGGCACTTTTTATAAGAGGAGGGAAATTAGGCAAGGTGTCCTGGCAAAAACACAGTTAGGCAATTGCATTTTCCCTACTTGAGGTCACCTTGTACTTTCACAGAGAAGAAATATTCATCTTAGTTTCTCCTCCTAAACTTCTAATTAATTTGTATAAAGTTTTTATTATATATAAATCCCCACTTGCCAAAAAAACACCAAACCAACCTGTGACTGTTCTGTACTGCTGCCATGGAGCCGTTATGAGAGTGCTTAAAGACTAATATCTTTCATACAAAAAGCCTGTTAAGTTCCCAAGGCCTGGCAGAACCTGGTCCCCTTGGGAGCATTATCACCAAAAGCCACAATAGCTACACAGAGACACTGTGGTGCTTCCACGTCCCGATGAAGGCAACAGAAAAGCAAAGCTTCCTGAACAAAGCAAGCAGACTCCAGCATCAACAATAAAATCCCCAGAGGCTGTCAGTGCAGCAAGGATTTCATTGCTTCACCCTTTTGCCCCTCTTTGCCCCTCTTTTCCCACTCCCATGCCCTCCACCCCATCATGGACTTCCTCTGGAGGCACCATACCGAGATTCCGCACTATGCTATCCCAGGGTTGTTTACAGAGTTCTTCTGACATGAGCCACAGGAGGATGAGATGCCAATTAGGCCTCCATCCATTTTTTGCCACTGCCAAATCCACAGCTCTTGCTTTTACTGATATCCACTCCTTTGAGATTTCAAGTTTGCAGCATCTGTCAAGCTTTAAGCATGCCCTCCCTGGACATGAAATCATTATAGGAAGCGCAACCCCACTGTGCCTGAGCTCGCATCTGCCGGCACAGGCTGCCTACCAGCAGCCATACTTATGTCCATAAAGGTTTGATTTAGATCTGCCCAGCCAAGTGCATTAGATGAAAACTCATTTTCACCTAAACACCCAGGGTCTGCTTGTGCTGCTGTTGGAAGTCACGACAAAGCTCCAGGGACAGGCCTCTGGCCACATAAGCTGTCACGGTGCCATTTCCCTGGAAGCTGAAGAGCTTCCTTCTCCATGCCACAATGGAGCAGGACCCTGAGGAAGTCAACTCTTAAAAAACAAACAAGCAAAAAGCAGGTGTGCTCCCCTTCTTTCCGCGCCAGCAGGACTGGGCCCATACTGTGCCATTTACTAGTCACACTTCTGACCTCTATTTTATTTTTGGTTTCCCTGGCACAATCAAGAACTGCAGTCATCAACGTTATCTAAGCATCTAATTCATAACGCTTGGCTGAACCCTTCCAAGAATCAGAAAGCAAGGTGGTATGCAATCTGATACGGGGGCCGGAGCCAATTTTTAAAGAAGACAGGAGAAAAGTTCCCATCAGCTTAAATGGAACTTGGATCAGGCTTGCAATGACAAAAAGGCAACAAATATTTTAAGGCACTAAAAGAACCATTTCAGGCACGCTCAGATTTACTGAAAGCTGTAACTTGACCCACCCCAGCTCCCCACTCCACAAAATCTCTTCTATCAAAGACAACGTGTATGTCAAACCAGGGCTGCTATCCTACAGCTACACACACACTCTTCAGCCTGAAACACTGTTTTTTAAAATACAACTAAGATAGAGTACAGCATCAAAGCGTTTTGTCAGTATTCTTTACTTTGTTTTGTGGTTCTCTAAGCACAGGATGCTGGGTTAAAGGAAAGATAGCCCTCATTCAGCAGAAAATGCTGCCTTTTGCAGGAGCAGCAAAACTCATACACTGAAAGACATTGTAAAGTGGGTGATAAAAAGTACTTAATCTGTATGAGTCTCTACACTCAGTGAGTACCCCCCAAACTGGATTTATCCATCATTAGAGAACATCTTATCCCTCAGCTACAAGGTGTCATCATAAAAACAGCAGAATGCTCAGGGCCCTTCATAAAACACTTTGCCACAGGGACCAAATAATTATAATACATATGTAATGATTAAAATGTACGCTATAAAAGTAGTTCATGTTTTATTCTTTCAGCAAGATGATTTGGTCAAGGACTGATGAACAAAAGCCTGTCTCTATATTTTGTAATTGATTTTATGTAAAGCTACCTGCTAGTTACTAGCTCAGAGGACAGGGACATTACTGACCATGTTGTCATTCTGGGTGGGGGTCTCCAAACAAACAAAACACCACAGGCTATCACATTTTGGAAAGATACAGCCCTCCTCACTGAAATGCCAAACATCCACTTGGGTCTTGGAAACCAATAAATTTTCCAAAGAAACTTTAAAATCTACTGTGCTTTGGCGAGCAGTACAGCAAAGGGCTGATGGTAGTCTAATGTCTTTACCCAGCAGGACTCAATTGCATATTCAGTTTAAGTTGTTCAAAAATTAGGCCTTCTAATTTCCCACCTCTTTTGGTCACAAAGGAAGGCTATCATTTCAAAGAGCTGCTGCTGAAGCAAAGATGTCATGTTTTCCCTTTCAGTCAGCAGTGCTCCTCTGTTGGGAAACATTCTTCATAAGCAGTCTCTCCAGAGATGACTCTACGGACACTTCCCCCGTTCCTTTTCTTAGAGGCAATTCCACCATAAAGTAATGGATTTAGATACACAATTTTTAGTATTTCACTTTCTGAGTAGGACAAAAAAGATTTCCCTAAGATTCCTCAGAAAATCCACATATCTTTGGTGCTGACATGTTTTATTTATATGCCCTGACTTAGGTGTTCAGTGATACAGCTGACCCAGTCTTTGGAAAACACTGAAGGAAGTTGGGTGGCTCTACTCCTCCACGAGCCCCCTACTCCTAACACACACACACATCAGGGGAGCCTGTCTTTCAGTGGGTAAAACTTTAGCCATGCAGTTAATTTCAGCTTTGACGAAAGAAGTTGTCAATCTGCCTGAAAAAAAAGATAGATATATAATAACAGCTTCAACGGAATTGGTGATTGAAGAGCTCAAAGACCAGGCAGTTGGTCCACCAGGTACCAGCTGCACATGGACCTTCCAAAGAGTTCAGATTTTTTAAGTATAAAGGGGAAAAAAAAGCCTGATTATTTGCGTTAAGCTTTACAATATTTGTGTTTTCTAAAATGACTCAAAGGATTTTCCTGAAGTCTTCCCCAATAAGTTTTCTGTTCTGAGTCCAAATTATGCACTAGATGCTGTCCTAAAGAAGATATCAGCAGACAAAAATTCCCTTGCTATTCAAAGGCAATAAACATTTACATGTTAAAAGACTATCTTTAGATTGCAGACTCTTACAAGCAGGAACCCTGTCTAGATTTAGGTTTTTAAAATGATGAATACAGTAGAGCTCTTATCTTGATTAGGGTCTGCTGACACAACCATAAAATTAATAGGTGGTTTTACAGGAGCAGGTCCAATCCTGCTTCCATTAAAGTCAATGCTGTTTCAACCATAATAGAATGAAGTCAAAATTTCTCCTGAGTCACAGTTACAGTGTCTCTATAATTGCATTGAATTCAAAGTGTAAAGTTTAGCAGGTTAAAGATGCACATTCTGGACCAGACCTCAAAAGCATGCAGCACCCACACTAGAAGCCAAGTTTTTCCTCAGCAACAGTCGGGGAACACAGATATAAAATCTGATCTTCAAACCAGAAGTAACAGCAGAGGTCTGCCTTTATGAAAGGAATGAAAAAGAAACCAAAGGATTTTATAAAAGGGAAAAAATGGATTTGCACTGTAACAAGATATTTCTTAAGCTTTTTGAATGTGACACAAATGAACTGCATTACTGCACATCACCAAATCAGCCTGAGCACATTCAAACTGCAGAGCAAATCTCAACCTAGACAAAATCCCTAATGAAGTCCCCGCAGGGCAAACTTTTTCTTCTCTGTCTTTGTGAAAATGATGAATGGTAAAGTAGGAAAGAGTGCCACATTCACATCCCACTGGCTCCTGAGTCAGAAACAGAGCACATAAGATCTTTATCTGATGCAGCAAATAATCCCCAAGCATATCTCTGTATGTCACTGCTGATGATGCTCTTTTAGCATGTCACTTCAACATACTATTCTCAGATCAACTGAAGACGCTGAACCTTTTCACACCTCCGTATCGTTAACACGGCTAGCTCCAGAAACATTCAGGGCTGCAGCATCTGGGGAGCTACACAACTGCAAAGAAGTGAATCTGAAGACATTCAAACCAAACATGCTCCACATTTGCTCGCTGAGTAGGATTCAGGTTTAGGACACAGCGATGCCACTGTAACAACCACCCACTGTCGACAATGCTGTACTCAACCCCTCTCCCATCCCACACTGCAGCTGACTCCCCCACTGAGCATGATTGCTTGCCCAAACAGGCAACAAGCTAGTTCAGGGAGCTAAACTGGCAGAGAAGCAACCCTACAAAAAAAAAAAAAAAAAAAAAAAAAAAAAAAGGCAAGCTTTATTCCATAGGTTTAGATTCCTGAATTAGCCTCCTGACAGGTGAGATGAGTGCTGGTGTTGGAGCAAGGAAGGAAGCAGAAGCACACAGCAGAGGCAGGGAACTAAGACTGCCCTCTCTGGGAGGAGGTTTCTGCAAGGTGTTACATCACCTTGGCTGTCTCCTCAAGCAGCCTAACCTCTTGTTTTTCTAAGAATAGAAAATTCCACACATCTTTAATTAGGGTAAAGTAAACCATAAAACAAAGGCTCAAGCAAGATCTTGCTTTACCAAAGTTTAGCCTTATATATAGAGATATATATATGTATATATAAAATTTATGTTGGAAATATTCTAACACTTTCCTGTCCTGAGCATGTAGTGAGAATCCAGGTTCAGCACAGAATCACAGAGACCAAGGTAAGGAGATCACTGAGGTTTTTTTCTCTTATGAAATTATCCATAGACCTAGTAAGCATCTGGAATGAAATCCTCTGAGGAAAATCAAAGACACGAGGAACAGTGTAGTATCTATCCCGCAGGATATTATTCGTAGGTGTTCCTCTTTGGTGACAGTTGTTATAATCTGCGAAATTCTCATTTAAAAGACAGATTGAAGTCTTAGTTTAATAAGAACCACAGTAGTTTCAGTTTCACACAGAGCTTTCTCCCACATTAGCTGTGTTAAGTGTGTGGATTCACCTATCAATTCTTCCCGCAGCAGTAGCCACATCTCAAAAGACCTTTCTTTTCTACAGAGTCCTTCATACCTTGCTGTCATTTTGCTGACTGGTTTGCAGTTTCTGGTACCTGTGAGGAACACAATTTAACAGCACCCAGCTTTCAGCAAGGCTGCCCATCCAAATTCAGAGAGAGGCTATCAGCAAAGGTGAAGTAGATGAGGTTGTAGACAAATCTTCCCAAGTAGCTAACGTTTCAGGGCTTTTCTCAGACCTACACTTTCCACAAGAAAATTTCCACAATTACAAAGCTGTTTCCTACTGTACAGTGTAGAGAGAAAGAAGTTTATGCTTCGTCTCCCAGCCCCCTGAAAAAATCCTTCAGATCAGCTCAAAATCCCACTTCCTCATGACCTGAAACTTCCTAATTATCCAGCCTAAGATTCCTTGTGACTCATTCAAACCAATTTGTTCTTGTCCTCTATTTCACGGACATTTTTTCTCTCTTTGGTGTTAAACCCCAATGTATTTACAGAGACTAAGTGCATACCCTCTCAGTTTTCATTCTAGCGAAGCCAACATCTTTAGACTCTATGATTTTATAGTCTTTTCATCCCTCTGATCATCCCAGTAAGTCCCTTCTGCACCTGTTCCAGTTTCAATTCATCTTCTGTAACACAAGTGACCATAACTGCATTTTGCATTTGGACTAGATCCTACCAGTGCCATATGCAGTGGTACCAATAGAGCTCTCCATGAGCCCCATCTGTAAACATTTTTTGGCACTTTAGATCATCAAATCCCTTCTGCAAGGCAGCTTTCTATGCTGAAAATACTTCCCAACTTTGCAACATCTGCAAATTTCAATAACACAATACTATTTTTTTTTATGACAAGAAGTTTAATGTCCCTAATAAAAATAGGGAATAAAATTAGCCCAAGGATCAATTCATAAAAACTCTACTAACAGCTTCACTCCAGTCTGATGCTTTTCAACACTCCCCATTGCTGTCTTCTCTTCAGTTCTTTCACCATCTATCACACAAGTCAATTACTGACACTCATTTTACCTCCTTAGCAAATGCTCTCTTCTGCTGGGTCATACCTAACACAGCCCTGCAGATCAGTACAACTTAATTCCCATTTCTAGAAAAAGAAATTCCTACCAAAAATAAAATACTAGGCTTGCCTGAAACTATTCATCCAGCTTCAGTACGCTCATCTTGCACATACTGCCAGGCCCTCCTCTATTCCTTCATATAAAAGCATCTTCCTATGCCCCAAGCACATCCCAGATCAGACTGACAGCCCTGCTGCTTCCCAGGTCTTGCTCCTGGCAAAACACAAACCACACAGACAGAGGTCCACGAACACTCCAGGGTGGCAGACACCTGCATTGCCTGGGAAAGAAGCACTCCCTCCCTCGCCCAGGCTTGCTCCCACCTTTGCACCACATCCTGCAGTGACCTGGAGGGGAACCACCGTGGCTGAAGACAGCCCTTCTGCTTGGCCAGCTTGTGTTCCAGTTCCCTGCTTCAATTCACTGGGCAGCAACAGAAATGCTTGTGCCAGAAAAATGGAGGGGATGGATGGTGGGAGGGAAAAGAGCCCCTTCTTTTACCAGTGGTGTCAGCTGCCCCGGCTCCCTTTGTTCATCACACAACAGGGAATCCTCCAGCCCCATGGGACCACCCCAAGGAGTCTGTCAGAAATACCGGCTAGCCCAGTTAGCATGTTGTGCAGCCACATTCTGGCTATATTACATTTACACTTCCGCTTGAATGCAGAGTGTTTATAAAGACTCCTGTTCCCTTTTCATTTATATAGCTTTAAAGAATTTTGTTTCATATCTTAGTATACATTTCAGGGCCCCAGTCAGCTTCATTGCAGCAATTTCCATTATCCCCACACTTCTACACCTCTAAGAGATGTGTTCTTCTGCAACCTGCCCTTCTCCCATTCCTCGCAGACCCTCTGCCAACCACCCACACCCTGTTAGACTACAGATCCTTCCTGGCAGCTTCACCCTTGCTGGGATATTATTTCTACAGGATTTCTGCATCTCTGACAAAGTTTCTAATTTCCTTCACATTCAGAGCCATAAGCACCTTTATGAAGTAGTTCTCTTCAGATCTCAAAGTTTGCCCTTTCAAATTAGTTCCAGGCCTGCCTCTTGCAGCTCTTCTGCTTAAAGCAGATTTACTCAGGAAGACGTGAGTCGCTGTTACTGCTAAAAGACACCATCGGGTTTTTGATCACGGGAATGCCAGGTTTTCCTGAGCAATGCTGCTCGTGTGGACAGCCTGACCACTCCTTGCAACTCGGCCACCCCAGGAACTGCCCTCTGCCTCTCCACCATTTCTGCCATTGAGCAAAAGGCACATTATTATTACACACAACAGAAGGGTGTTAAACCTGCTGCCGTGGCCATTATTCTTCTTGGGATTTGACCACTCAGCCTAGAAGTCTGCACCTTCAGTCAGGGAGATTGTATTTAATTCTCCCTCCAAAAATTGTTCTCTGCTGCAACTGTCCTGTTTCCAGGCTCACCTCAGCCGCAGAAGCCTGCCTGTACACTGATGGACAGGTAATCCAGATTATAAAAAAAATAAACCAGTCTGTAGCCTTTAGATTGGAGGTGTTTAACAGGAAAGTGTGAATAATACTGTAGGGTAATTTATTTATCTATCCCATTCTCAGATATCTGCAGTGACTATATATTTGACCCAAATGCTGTTCCCAACATGCACCTTCAACTTGTTTTTTTCTTCACGTTGCTTCCGTGCACCTTGACCTACCATTTGAAGGGCTGAACAATTCCCTTCCCTTATTTGCACAGAAACATAAAAGATATTTTTAGAATGCAGCATAGCAAATCCTTACCAACACCAAGCAATTTTCAGTAAACTACAAAAAATCATCCCTTTACCTCAAAAAACTTCTGTTCCTCTCTCTTTATAGCTGCACAGTCCTTCCAGAACTGTGGGGACCCAAACAAAAGCACAAAACACTGCAGGTGCAGCCCTGCTGGGACAATAAAGAGGCATATCGTCACCTCCCCACACGCTTACTGGGAAAACATGTTTCTTCAAGGACAGTACTCTCTCTCTCTCCTCCCCCAACCTCTCCCCAGTAGCTTTAGGAGTAAAAGGCAGATTTAGTGTCCAAAAAACATTGGGACAAACAAGTTTTTGGTTAATTTTTTGAAGGACAGCAATATATTACCCTGTTATAAGCAGTTCTAAATCTCCCTTTGCTGCACACACCCTGTAGGTCTGAAACTCAGAGGTGCGGAGCCACCCTCCCTGACTCTAGATCTGGGCTCTTCGTCTTTGTCTCAGCTGCTCTGTGGGCACATGAAGCTTCTCTCTCTACCCTCCCCTCTCCTTCCAAGCACTCCTAGCCCTCTCCCCCAATGACTCCCCCATCTCCCCTCCTGCCTTCCTCCTACCCCCTGCACAGCTCCCCTTGTAGCTGCTCCAGATCTTCTAACTCCAAATTTTCCTCATCCTGAGCATCCAACCTGAGCTGCCTTTTGCCATCTGCCAAGGATACAAGGAACAATGGAGACAGCATCATTTCATAGAATTATAGAATAGTTTGGGTTGGAAGGGACCTTTAAAGATCATCTAGTCCAACCTCTCTGCAATGAGCAGGGACACCTTCAACTAGATCAGGTTGCTCAAAACCCCATCCAACTTGACCTCAAATGTTTCCAGGGATGAGGCATCTACAGCCTTTCTGGGCAACCTGTTCCAGTGTTTCACCACCCTCACCATAAAAAATTTCTGCCTTAGACCTAGTCTGAGGAGGGCAGCTGAGGTGAGGCTGTTCCATGGTCCTGCTGTGTTTGAGGAAGCACTGGCCTGCCTGAGAGGAGAGGCTGGGTTGGAAATGATGGGCACCCCATGGTGTGGGTGCTCATCACTGCCTGCCATGTGGGTACCGATGGCTGATATTCCCAAAGACAGAGGTGCAGGGCAGCATGAAGGTGAGGACAGTCCATGAAGGCATGATGGTCGTATGACTGATAAGAAAGACCTCCCTTACTCCACAGCATGGCACTGAGGAGCACAGCTAAGGCACATTTGCTAACACTTGCCAGAAGTGTTGGCAAGAGCCATTTGGTATTTGGGAAGGAATAAGGTCTTCATGTCTCATCTTAACGCTCTTCTGGACCTATCTGTAGTTTGGATTTTTTTCCTCCTCTCCAGTGACAAGCACAGTAGCTGTTGTGAAACATGATGAGTCATAGCTGCAGGCTGCAAGGGGAAGGCAAGGTAAAGGGAGAGCAGGAACAGAGCAAGACGGAAGGGAAAGCTGCTGTCACTCACCAGCCTCCAAGTCATCGCTATGTAGCTACCACTGGCTTCTCCGCAGTACCACATACATATATCTTCAGGTTTCCCTGGCTAAATCTGTGGGATGAGGAGGAACTTCAGAACAGCCACCCTATGTTACACGTTGCTGCCTGAGAGCAGCATGAGAGTCACTGGGTTTTTTTAACCAGAAGATGCAGTGGGAACTGCCCCCCTGTAACAGCGGCAAGTTGAGAAGAGTGTTTGTCAGGCAGCTAATCTAGGAGGAAAGCAGCACGTTGAGAAGGCCAAGAGGAACATGTCTGGATCAAGATACGCTGAAACTGCCTTTACTGTTGCCTTTTATGAAAATTGGCAGCATTCACCCATTCTGGCTGCTCTGCTTCACCATATGTCCCATCTCCAGTGGCACCACAAATATGCTGGGAAAAATCTTCCTGTGCCAAATGTTTCAAACACAAATGTAGAAGGATATAAGTCTTTTAGGTTGCTGATTTGATTCACACCTAATGTATTTTTCATGCAGTAATTTGAATATAAATATGATGCTGTCATAGACACAGGGCATCTATTCCGGCAGTGTCAAGTGCTGCAGTACTGAGTGCTTGCAGAAACACACCTGCTTACATCCACAATGCTGATGCAGAGCAGGACCTCGTATTTCTTAGGTTGCTATTCAGTTGTGCACAGGAAACAGTTTTCCCACCTTCAAAAACACTTTCGCAGCCTCCT
The DNA here is from genome assembly GCF_964106895.1 of Numenius arquata. Classification (NCBI taxonomy): domain Eukaryota; kingdom Metazoa; phylum Chordata; class Aves; order Charadriiformes; family Scolopacidae; genus Numenius; species Numenius arquata. The sequence goes on from NC_133576.1 coordinate 121,213,561, forward strand.
GAGTGTAGTGGCTCCGTGACAAAGCCAATGCTATTCACAGCCCTTAGTAAAGAAACCAAGACAGAGGGACCCATCTCCCAGCGCAGGCAGCGCAAGGACAACTTGCTGGTACTACAGAACAGTCCAACTCCACTGACCACCTCTCTTAATTCAGGTGAAAAACTTGAACCTCGGTCTGTCACGTACCAGCCTCAAAACTAATTTCAGTTAAACTGACCTTCTCCAGAAAGATAATTCTGTGCTGGATTGTGACTTGCTTCTGGTTCAAACTGTGACATTTATTCCCAACAGAGTACTTCATTTTCAATTAATTGCACTTTTTTGACCAAAAGCAAAACACTGTCACTTAAAAATGTCCAGCCAATTCTACACAAAAATCTGCTTTGAGTCCTGCTTATCTCAGTGTTTCTAACAGAGCTGACAGTTGCTGAAATATAGGCACTAGGATTGCTAGTGTTGACAAGGCTTTAAAGCATCATCACACTGAGTAGCCATTAGAGGTTATATTTCATTGGCAGTAATGTAATTCAATTACCATCACTCTTTAGTATGTGCCATCTCTGGAGGCTGACAATAAGGCATATCATCCATCAGATTTTAACCTGAACTTCGCATTCTGGCCCTATAGATTGCCAGTTCTCCATTATGAATGGCTTCATATTTTTAGCGTCATTTCTTAGGGAAAAGAGGTTATCCAATTATACTGTACATCCATCTACCTGCCTTCCTTAGCTTTTCAACCAGTCTCAATCAGGAGGCAAAGGTCTTCAAGAAAATTAAGTTCCTATCAGTTTTGCAACTAATCAGAGGCAGGGTAAAGAAGAGAAATCATTTGCACGTCCCACTTGGGAGTGGTGAGCTATGTAATCCCTGCAAACTGACAGTCCAGTGAGCATGGGCAGCTAACACTGTCTCTTTCTCCATGCAAGAAACACAAAAGGCTGGGGAATTTGTGTTACTGAAGGGACAGAAGGTCAGGGAGACCCGTGTCTCGGACTGCGAGACACAAACCCTTAGGAAAGCAGACTCCTTTAGAACTGCTGTTCATGGAACAACTATTTTATTAACACAGTGAGCTTAGTAATTTACAAAGAATTTCTTGTGCATGTTTCTTTAGCAAAGAATGTTTTGAGTAATTCACTCTGACAGTCAAACATAGTGCAAGCATAAAGTATAAATTGCACAGAAAAGTGATGTAACATTTGCTTTCCCAAGTCTATGCATTAAGCCCTATCAATAGCCACATTTTCTTTTCCTGAATATCTGAAGTGCAGAGTAACTGATTCACTATGTTTATCTGTTTAAATTATTACTTTTACTGGTGATTACCAACATTACTGATTCATATTACTGTTGTTCTTCTGCCTTTTTGCTGCCTAACTGAACCATAAAAGTACTCATTACTTCACCAGTTCTGTACATCATACATCAGCTGCACAAGGATTGAGACTTAGGACTTACTCACTCCTCACAGGCAGCTTGTTTACATCTGTCATTACATCCATTCCCTTTCTCTCTTCCTCATCATCCTTCCAACCTTTTCCTCCTCATATTGCCATTTATGCTAAAACCCTTTCCTTTGGCTTTCCCCACTCACTGGTTCTCCCCATCTCTGCATCTCCCCTTCTCCTCCATGTCAATGCATTCTTTGTCCCAGCCTTGCCCCTTATTCTACCACCTCTTTTTCTGCCTCCCACATGCACTCTCATGATCTGCACCCTCTGGCTTCCTCCCCTAGCCTGCTCTTTACTCAGCAGATAGTCACCTTCCCCTCTCTACCTTCCCTCTCTCACACAAAACGTTACTAGAAAGGGTTCGGTGAATCTGGACTCCCCCATAAAAAACACTTCTGCTGAACTTTCCTAGTCTTGTTTCCTCTCCCTCCTCCATGGATCATGTATTGGGAAGCTAGACTTCCTTCTTACTCCTCCTGTTTCCACCTGACCACTCACCACCATCTTCTCACGTTTCCTCCCACTCTCACTGTTGTCCCTCTCAGTTCCCTCCTCACCCTTTTCCTGGTTGCCATTACTCCCCTCTGACACAGGTATTTGCAGCTACACCCAAAGCCACACTCTATCACTTTAACTCCTTTTTGAGTGTCTCTCTTTGCAATGATTATACCATTAGTTGACTATTGGCATTCCCTCCTCCATGCTTCTAATGAGCCCCAGTGAATACATAGCCCACCTTCACTTTAGACATTTGCTTTCCCTTCAAATCTGCCATCCTCTTCCTCAGATACCACTGCTTCTCTAGTCCTCGTCACCTTTAGAGGTTGATCCTTTACTGCTAGAAGAGGTTGCCTTCTACTATTTGGGGAGTTACCTGCTCTATCTCAGGCACCCTGCCCACAATCTACCCAGGGTGTGAACCCCAGTGTACGCCAGATGACTGAAGTATTCCCAGATAAGGGTCACATCACATGCGCGTTAACACACGCACACACACTCCTCTGCTGCAAGACAGTCCATGTTGCTGAGGATGGTCACCCATCAGCTGCAGGTAGGCTGGTTTGCCAGCCTAACTCCCACGTCTGAAATACCAAGTTTTACCCCTCCCTCACACCCGTTACCCACTCCTGCTGCCATGCCACTGGGAGCACCAGATGAACTTTCAGGACAAAACCACCACACCTCTTGCTCTCATTCCTATACTTTTTATAACTATTATCCACTCCTATTTCTCATTTTCTCATCCACATATGCCACCCTTTACCTCCTCCTCTACTTTCTTTTGTCAATTCCTAGAAAGCTCTCTGCCTACGCACAAGAAGCAGCAACTTTATCTTGTTTTAGGTCTCTACTGAAAGGACAGACTTTACAAATCTTACAGTATTTCCTTCAGTCTTCAGTGACCAGCTTTGTCCATCAATCTCCATTGGTTGTATCCAAATTGTCCGTCTGCATTATTACCAATTCCTGATTTTGTCGCTTTTTACCTCTCCTGTACTCATTATACCACCCATAGGGTCTTGTTTCTAATTAGACTGCAAGATGTTTAAAACTATGTAAAACAGAAACAGTGCATGCACAGCACCTAGTGCAACAGGGGCTTGTAGGAGCTAGCAAGCGTTTTTCCCACAGAACATTAAGGATCGTGACTGCCCAAGGCAAGTGGGAACTTACCGAGCCGTACAGTTCCCCTTTCTCATTCATTCCAAGGTAGAGTCCACTGTCGACCCCTCGGATGCTGACCAAGCCCACAGCTATACTGATAAATTCCAGTATACCTATAAAATGCAGGAAAAAACAAACAATGTACATATTGTTTGCATTGAAAGATACTCTTTTTCAGATGTGACTGATCCCTGAGCAACAAGCAGCTATTTTAAAAGGTGTTTTTCCATTTTCAGAGTTGTTTAGAGGTAGGTAAGGAACAAATTAATATATCTTAAAGTACAATACTTCAACAGTGAAGTCCCTGCTAGAATGATGCATTGCAGACAGCATTAACATACCAAATTAAAAGATCACGCTCGATCTTTCTCACAATTTCTAAACACAAATCTAAAGCTCAGTCATATTCTGATTTGTGCAACAAATATTACATTCAAAGAAAAAAAAAAACCACCAAGTTTTCAGATTACCAAAATTAGCAGTATTAAAGAATTTATGAAATTTGTCTCACAAAGTAAATTCTGAAAAAATACACTTGAATCAGAATTGTGAGATGAAAAAAATGTTACATATGGAACCAAAAGATTTGCTTCCAGGCATCAATGAATCAGGAATATGGGGAAAGATTTACTCACAGTATGATCTTCCAGAGGCTCAAGAAATGAAAATCATTAGTATAGTCCAGTGTCTCACACATTACTGTGTAGATATTAACCATTCTCTCCAATGTGTTATTATTTACTCATCTCAAATTTGAAAACTAAAGTATTCTAAACCTAAGTAACACATAACAGCAAGCTCACACAGACATTTATGCAGTAGAAATAAGAATGTTTTGCAGAGAAACATTGCTTCTGCAGAGCTCCTAGGTTCAGCATCATTGTGCATGGTGCAGCAAGTATCTGTATCAAATATCAGCTCATCTGGTTCTGAGGGGCTGGGGTTTTTTTGGCAGCCTTCCCTGCAAATTGCTTACCTCTCCAATGAGGATGCTACCAGCCAAACCTTGCATAAACCTAGAAGTCTTGTATTAAAAATGGAAACTGCTTCCTCTTTGGGAGCACTGGTGTAAGACTGTAATGATCTCACAGGAGTTATCCAGCATCGTTCACTTGCACACTGCTGCATTATGCTACCTTCTGAGCCACAAAATAAAGCACAGAGTAGCATTTTCAATATATTTGGTGAATTTTCATGTCTAAGCACATCAAGTAACTATTTTTAAAGCTTATTGGAAACTGTATTTACATGAAATAATAAAATAAGAGTATAGTATGTGTCGAGCCTCACGTGGCCAATAAAAAAGCACTTTCATGGATTTTTTGAACAATTAATTTGGCATCTCCCACAAAATAGTTGTGCACTAATCAATAACAGGCATGAATCACATAAATCTCACACAGCACAAATTGAAGCCAATAGGGAAAATTTATAGCCAAGCTAATGTAAAGATGAAATGTATTCCCTGTAAGGGACTATTGATCATTACCTTATATATTATTCAGTACTACAAACACCATAGTCTTATTGTTTTGATAACCCTGTTTTAAGACCTGGGCATCTTAAATTATTCTCTACATATGCACAAATAAAAAATACAGGGAGGAAATATTTTGTAACTATGGAAAAAAATTTTGAAGTAATAAAAAGTGGTAGCATGCTGTTTATCTGGTATATGTAGTATCTCAAATACAATCGATCCATTGAAACAATTTAAACATTCCCATTATATCTGGACATGCAATACTTCCAGATTTCTTACTCATGCTTTTGCTGTAAAGCTTTTACCAAACTATCATATTACCTGATACATACTACCAAGCAATTTTAACTGAGGTTAAATCTTATGTTAAGTGTGTATTGTACCATACTATAGCTAAGTTAGTAAGTCTGGCATCTTTCACATCAGTATAAATGTAGACTTTAATTGCTGTCCTCATTTCAAATATTTGGGTGCATACTGCTTAGTGCGTCAAAAGAACAAAAAAGCACTGTCACATCCTACTGTAAGTGCAGAAGATGAATTTAAGGTACTTGGCATAGAGCATCCACATATCTGAGATCAGAGTAGAGACTTCTTCATTTGAAATATTCAAAAGCTATTCACAGCCAGTTTTATGTGCCATGCTGTTAAGTCCTTCAAGAGATTATCTGGAGTCTTACACAAGTACTGCCAGTTTAAGGATTGCATGATTTGGCCCAACACTCCTGTGAGTATTTTCGCTGTATATTTCTAAAATATAAAGATAATACTTAGGACCTGAACCAGATATTAAAATAGATATTCCTCTTCAAAATGAGGCTGGACCAAACAAAAATCAGGACAGCACCAAAATTTAAAAGCTAGGGCCCTATTTATAGCTAAAAATGGGGAAGAGAAGACAAGGAAAGAAGAAATAATAGTCTCAGTACATGGGATGCTGAATATTTTGTCAGACATTGAACATTTTCTTTAAAGAAACCACTTCAAGGCAAAGACCCATTCCTTCACAAAGAGGTTAGGGAGAAAGTTTTGGGGAAAGTTACTCCTTTACATGCCCACATCAGTGCTTCATACACCTTCTTCCGCATGATCCAACTTTGACCCTGCTGAACAGCAGCAGGACACCAGGACATTGACCGTGAAGGCCAGTCCTGCTCTCCTGCCAGGCCCACAGGAGAGAGGAGGTAGGTCGTTCACACAACGTGAAATTTTAACTTTCACCTAGTTTAGCTCTAGTGAAGAACAGACTCACAGAAGCGTTTGCCATGGCTTTAAGCAATGAACATCTCTGCACCTACACAGCTTTTTGTTGCTGCTGTTCCACCCTTTGCACATTTTTGTCTGTGGCTATATATAGGCTCTATTTGTACTGCTGGATTGAAGCAGTTTAGCACCCTAACACACCATCAGCGAATACGGTACAGAAGAATCTCTGCCAGCCACTTCTTTGTACGACTTCCCGGGGAAGCAGAGAGAAGGGAAACGGAGGAGGACCCGCGGGCAGAGCGCAGGTCGCTGGAGCCGTGCTGCCGTGTATTCAGCAAGCAATCATTCGCCCAGGGACGAGAAGAAAGGCGAGGAAAGCCGAGCCCTTCGTGGCTCAGAAGCTCGGTGATGGGGGGCGAAGGCAGGGGCTTCCCCGGCGTCCCCCGACGCCTCCCGCCCGCCGGCCGGGGCTGCGGCGCTCGGCTGAGCACAGCGCTCCGCCGGGATGCGTCCCGCCTGTCGCAGCTGTCACTGCTCCGCCCGCTCCCCCACATGATGCCAATTAAGAGACGGGAGCGCAGACAGCTACAGCTCCCCAGGAGGCAGCAGGGCCCTGCTTCAGTTTCAAGGCTCTTACAGCGCCCTTGCACACACACCCAACCCCCCCCCCCAGCCGCCCCGCACCCCCTCCCCTCTGCCACGCTCAGTAGCGGGGGAGACTGCGGGGGCTGCTTGGGGCCCTTCCCTCCCCCTAAAACCTGGCCCCCGATTTCCACTCCCGGGGGCCAGAGCACTCCGCATGCACCACACCACCAACAACAACAACCCCCCCGCCCCGCTCTGCCGGCTCCCCGGGGAGACAGCACGGGGAGGAAAGGGGGGGCAGCTCCGGCGCCCTGCATCCAGCAGCAGAAGGGACAGGCGGCCGCAAGCCCACCCCCCCGCCCCGGCCGGAGCCGCCTCGCCAGCCCGGGAGCCGGAGCAGGCAGGGCGAGGTGGAGAGGCGAGAGAGAGGGCGGGCGGCTGCGCGGCTCCCGCAGATGATGAACGCAGCGGTTCCTTGTAGCAGCAGGTCCCGGGGAGCGGAGGTCACCTGCTGACAAGCTTTTTTTTTTTTCCTTTTCCTGCATGCTCCTATTTTTTTAATGCTGTGCATGCAGTACTTGTGCTGACGCACAGAGGCACGCCTCTCCGCTGTTACAGAGTTCCTGAATTTACAATGACTCCACTGTCTAGCAAATGCCCTAGACTAAAGGAGACTGCATCACAAAAAAAAATTTCTTTTGTCACCCGGGAGAGATAAGGCTTTGATCACCTGAGATCGCATTTGGGGGGGGGGGGGAGGGGGGACACAGAGCCGGGCTCTCCCGGGGAGCTTTTCTTTTAGACATGGACATCTTGCTGCAGGAATTGCGAAATGCCAGGGCTCCCAGAACTGGGCGAGTATAGACACACAATATGGCTCGGTTTATTGTATGCAATAGGCACACATCCAACATAGCATCACAAAAGAATTACTCTTATCTGATGTCTCTCCAGAGGTGTGTGCGTGTGTGTGTGTGTGTGTGTGCGGGGAGGGGGATTCCCACAGGGCAGAGCCCAGAGAGGAGTTTACGCGCAGCCCCCGGGGTTTTCTCTTTGTCCTCCTTATTCCTGGAGGAAAACTTCCTTCTGAGTCGTCCCCCCACATCCACACACGCGCAGGTTTACCCTCACACGTTCAGAGGGACCAAGTTAGCCCGCTCTCCCCCGGGCAGCTCCCGAGTTGGGATGCAGACCTTCCCAGGATCATCAGAAGACTTTACAATCACCAAAACCCAAATAGCATCTGCTATTCGGTTAACCTCCGGACAAACACAACAGCAATGTCATGGCACTGATACAAAAGCATCGAGATCCCTTCCCCGCCCCCAAATAAGCCGGGAGCCTCGACGCATCCCATGGCTTTGCCATGCCCGGTCTGCCCGACCCCGGACCGAGCAGGGCGCGCTCCAGGGGAGAAGAGTTATCACAAGGGTGCATCCTTGGGAGGCGAGGGCGATCAAACCGAGAAGGAAAAAAAAATAAATCTATTTAAAGCCAAGGCGATGCGAGGGGTGGGAGAGCTGCCCTTCGGAATCGCCAGCTTCCCACAACTGCGGCTGGAAAGCCATTTTTTAAAAATAGACGCCGCGAATAATGTGGTCACTGCCGCCTTGCGAAGGGAACAGCTGGCGGCCCTCCTCCGGGGGCTGCGGGGCCCCGCGGGGTGCCGGCCCCCCGTAGCCCGGGCTGCCGGTGCCCTACACCTGCCGGCGGTCCGCACCGCACCGCTCCGCACCCTCCCCCCCCCCCCCGCCGGCTCCGCACCGCGCCCGCCTCTGTGTGCCCGCAGCGGGCAGGGGGAAACCTGCGGCTGTAGTTCAGCAGCTACGCACGGCGGCTGCTGATGGCAAAGGAAATGCCGAGATGCACAATTCCCCCCATTCCCCGCACCGCACGGCTGCCTTAAAACACTTTCCGCACTTTTTCTCGCTAGCAAGCGTAGATGTTGCGCCCCCGAGAGAGCCACGACGCTCCCCTCCTCCCCCCCCCCCCGCGTCTCCCGTCCCCCGGGGACCCCGGGCGGGCGGCGTGGGAGGGAGGCAGAGGCAGAGCCTGGAAGCAGCGTGAGTGTCAGGGAACAGCGGCTGGCGGGGGATGGAGGGGACCTGCGACCGTGCGAGCCTCAGCCCTTTCCCCCCCGCCCCCCCCCCCCCAGCCCCTTCCCTTCTGCGCCCTTTGGAGATCCTCTCCTACAACACCGGTACTATCTAAACAGCTTCAGAAAGCAATAAAATACAGTTTAGATACGGTTCAACATCTGGCATTAAAATACGAAGAGAGGAAAAAAAAAATCACCACAGGACTTTGTTTTTACGAGCGAATTTAAGTGCTGTCAGGTTGGTTCACTCACAAGTTAACTCCTTCCAACAGCTGGGAGCGTGGCGAGCTAACCTGGCATATTTTCCTCACCCCTCCTTAAATAAAAACAAAGATTCAGCTCATCCAGGCTGCTTTAGTTACTTTCGTACATTCGACCTGCCGGGCCTTTAACAGTCTCCCTGGCAGCAAAGAAGCTTCAGGCCCGCTTGATTCGCGTGTGCATGTGTGCGGGCACAGGGCTCTTCAGAGTGACCGGAGCCATGAGCCCTCCAGCCCTCGCTGCTGAGTCACAAGTAGCGTCCCCTGGAAATGAAATCCACGGAATGCTCTTGCAAATTCCCTGCCAGATCGACACGCCACATAGCTGGGGAAAGGCAGGTTTGGGGTGCAGGCGGGTGAGGGGTGAGGACGGACCCCACCTGCGCTCCCTCCTTCCCGGGGCGCCGGGCACCGGCAGCGCCCCGCGGCTGCGGCTGCGGAGCCGGGCTCGGGCGGGCGGCGAGCCCCGCTGCCGGGGAATCCTCGCCGAGAAGCGCAATCGGCTGGGTTTGCAATTCAGGCAGTTACTCGGGCAGGTAAATCGGCAGAGAAAACGAAAGAAAAGCCCTCGTTAATTTGCGTACAGGACGACAGCCACTCCCTTCAGGAAACTCGGTGAATGTTAAATTGTAGTGGTTAATGATTAAAACCCCTTTAAACTCGCGAAATCAAATCATTCAGCAGAAACGTCCCGAGCAAAAATTCCACCACCGCCACCGCCACCTCCCAGTATGTGTCTGCTCTTAAGCAGAACTTGGGGCTACACAAACATCGCCGCCGAACACCCGGCGACTTCGGCGAGGGCTCCTGCTCCGCTGCGGCGGTGCCGCTTGTGTCCATCTGCAATCCCGGACACGTTCGTTTTTTCCCTCGGCGGATCAGCCATCGGCACAAACCCCCCTCCCCGCCCGCCTCGCACCCCCCGCCGTCCCCCCGCCCGCAGTTCTGCCCCATTATTTCATCACATGACCACTAAAGGGTTAAGGATAATACCTACCAAATCTGCTGTGGTCTTGCCTGGTTCCCTGGATAGTACCATTGGGGAAGATTTCTAAATGAAATCCAGTCCTGCAGTATAGCTGCCTCCGCCTGAGGATCCCCTTTAAATGGTCCAAGTCCGTGACCGCAGGCCCCCTGGGTAGCCCACCTGCCTCAGACTGACCCAGGTGGTCACTTAACAAAACCGGACTATCCACCGGCAAAACGGGCACATTCCCAAAGGGTACTGCATCCTGCACACCGAAATAGTTCCCAACTTCACCTAAGGGAGCCATCAGAAGATTCTGCTTTTAGAGAATAAGAATAAACAATAATGATGGTGCCAAACCCAGGAGATATAAGATTAGGTATATTCCACTCCTCTCCCCTCCCTAGCGCAGTTACAGAGAAAATGTTCTTTCTTCAATCCATTAAATGCATAAATAAAAGTAATATTCTGTTTTGACTGGTACAGGTTCAAGGTCAAACCAGTTAGTCTACGAAACCACCACTTTATACTCACACACTGACATATTTATAAACATATAGATGTGTATATCTATATAAATGCATATATCCCCAGCTCTTAGCAAGCAATACGGTCTTCAGCCCATCCAACTGTAATAAAGAAAAAAATCCGTAGTTTCTCCATTTGGTTTAAGATAAGAATGACCATAGCAACTTAAATACCTAGGCGTTATAGGGATTTTTTTTTAAGATGCACAGGCTACGTCAGGATTTATGGATTCTGACTCCAGAAAGGCATGCGCTGTTTTTACTCTATAACAGACTGCATACATCAGCATGAATCCTGCAAAGGGGGAGGGGGGAAATCTCACGTTGTTGCCTGAGATAAATCCAAAAAAAAAAAAAAAAAAAAAAGGAAAAAAGAAAAAGGAAAAAAAAACTTTTGACGTCCAAATCTATTATCCAGAATTCTCAGGAGGCTCAGCAGATGTCCACTGGTTTAGGATTATTGACGATCCACAAGCAAAGCAGCAACATACAAGTGCTTGTGCCTTTCTTGGCTGGCTCGAAACAGGTGTTGCTTCTGCAGGGCTCCCTGTGAAATGTTGTACTCCAGCACTGAGCTGCAGCTCTTGACTGTGGATCTCCATCCAGCACGCAGAGTGGCGCAGGAAGAGGCATTGGGCTGGGTTTAAGGTAGTCCTGATTGCTGCTGGAAGGATTCTCCGAGGTCCTAGCGCTCAGCCCTACCTGCTGCAATACAGAGCCGCTTCCAGCGCCAGGCACGGCGCGGAGCGGCTCTTACTGCTCTGCGGCAGCGCGCCGCACGCCGGCAAATAAATAAATAAGTGGGCGAAACTTTGGGGGAGGGAAAGAAAAAAAAAAAAAAAAGCTGCGCGATGCTAAATATACCGGTCCCGGTCCCGCCCGCTGCGGCTGGGAAGCGGGCTGCTCGGGAGATGCCCGCATCGCCCGAGTCCCCCTTGACATTGGCGGGGGAGGGAGCAGGGGGGGCAGCCCCCCGCCAGCCGAGCCCGGCCCCGGCCCCGGCTCTCTGCCCCGCCGCAGGGGAGGCGGATGCGCGGCCGCCCCGCAGCGCAGCCCCGGCCCCCGCCTCAGGTAACCGGGCTGCCGCTGTCCCAAGCGGGGGCTTGGAACTCGGCTCCGACCGGCGGGGTCGCGGGAAGTTTGGGAGCCGGGAGGGAAAAGGGGGGTTGTTACAGCCCACGCCGCATTTTTTCCCTTCTCCACTCCGGCCCCCCGCAGCCCTCCGGCTCTGCCCCTGCGCTGCCGGGGGCGGCCGGGTGCCGGGGGAAGCAGTTTCAGGGATGCCGCCGCGGGAGCGGGCAGCGCCGGGGCCCCGCCGCCGCCTCCGCCGCCGCCCGGGGCGCTCCGGGGGCGAACCGCGGCTCCCCGCGCCCGGGATCGACCCAAGTTTTTAAGAGCGTGGTGGAGGGAAGGGAGAGGCGGGCAGGAGGTGGCATGGGGGGAGGCGGGGGTGCCGATGCTAAGTACGTGTTCTCCTCTTCCTGCCCCCCCCTCCTCCGAAAAAATAAGAAGTTATTTAACACCGCCAGGAAAGAGCGGGCAAGGGGGGAGAGGATTTCTGTTTCGTCTTATGATGCCGAGGATTGATGCTATTGTGGTTTTGCTGCGCTCTGTTATAGCTGCATTAATTAGCAAAGGGACAGAAGGGTCTTCTGCTTTTGCAGAAGGGTTGCTTGGGCAGAGCTCAAGGACCAGGCAGGATGCAGAGGGAGAGGCAGCCTCTTGCATTAAGTGCAAAACCTGAAGACGGGCTCTTTTGGGGGTGATGGGGAAAAGAGAGAGGCAGGGAGAAAAGGAGAAGAAACATAATATCTTGGGGGTTGGGGGGAGAGATTGCATGGTGTGAATGATGATGTGCATCGCTGAGGTGGTGGGGCCCAGGAAGGTCACTGGTGGAGGCTGGAAACAGAGCTCCTGAGAAAGAGAATTTTGCAAAGGAGTTAATTAAAAATAATCGACTCTGCATGTCCTCCTGCCCAGTGGGCATGCGGTGGAGGGGGCAGCTCGCCTCGCCTTCCCCACCACAAAAGCCAGTAGCCCAGCTCTGACTGGTGCAGCCCTTCTGCATCCCCCAACTTGCCACTATGACTTAATACTTGAGAGGAGGGAAAGAGACTTCTAGTTTCCATGTCTAGTGGGGAAACTGCAGCAGGGAAAGGCTGTGCCCTGAATGCCCGCAGACCTTCAGGGAACTGACACACTCCACGCCAGTGGCACATGAGCCATCTCTCTTTCATTTGACTCCATCAGGCTTTATTACGATTTGAAGGACAGGATGCAGAAGCTTCAGAGCAGGGTCCCACTGCACTAATTCTGTACAAACCCACAAAAAGAAACAGTTGTTACATGTCAGTCCGTGCATTTCGATGTGCAAGAGCAGACGAGCCCCCCAACACCAAAGCAGGAAAGTGAGCACTCTCCGGTAAATAGTTCCATAGCATTTACCCTATATATCAGGTTTAAGGACACTGCTCAGACACACACACTGGTTATATCAGCATGAACAACTGCAGAATGACTTGGGAAAAACTGCAGAACTCACCATGTCAAAAATCATTATTCTTTATCAACTGGATCACGGCAGTACCCAGAGGCCCTGTTGAGGGCTCACAGTCCCATTGTGTCGGATATTGTAGACACATGTAATAAGAGAGATGGTCTATGCCCAAAGAGCTTATGATCTTAACCCATGATGAAAGACAACAGGTGTATACTACAGACCCATGGGGGAAGGATAAGGGAAAAGCAGCCTTGAGAATAAAAAGCAACAGGCCTGGCCAATGACAAGTGTTTGGTGTCAGAAGGAAGTTTTAAGGAGATTTGAAGGAGAACAATAAAGGAGCTTTACGGTTATTAATGGGAAGGTTTTTCCATGCGTAATGGATAACTTGGAAGAGAACATAAAATTGCTTGTTAGGAAATTGGACTGCTGAAAAGTGAAGGTTTGTGCCACTGGCAAAGAGGAGGGAATATTGCAGGGCCTGGTATCTGGTGTGCTCTCAGTCTAGAAACAACTGCGAAAGAGGTTCCCAGCTCCTTTCTAGTGCTTTAAAATCTACATTTCTAATCCCAGTGAAGAGTATTATATGGAATTTTATTTTTTTCTCTAGTCCAGGCTTCAGTATTTTCTATCTTGTACTTCACACCTGCATACGTTATGAAAAATATCTGAAGGTAAAGGAGAAAGTATTCGTATCATTGCTTTCTTTTAAAGGAACTTAAATGAAAGCCCACAGATTATTGGCTATAGGAAGTTTAGTGTTATAAAAGTGTTATCTAAGTTGAGGCTTTGATGTCTGAATTACTCATAAGTATCAAAGCCACACATGAATTATGCAGGACATCCCCAAAATTATACCCATCTGTGAGTAGGTGGTGTTCCAACCCTGCTTCACATAAAATCTATCTATCTGTGATGTGTAATGTCAAACTTACCCCTTACAGAAGTTTGGGGTTACTGATAGCTGGGGCTGTATTAAAAACCTACACTTTTATCCCCAAGACACTGAGGCAGGAACATCCCTACCCCTAGCTCCCTTCTACTCGAGATTCACACCCACTTCCCTTATACCCTCCTGGAATTAGGGACTGCATCTGCCACAGTGAGTCATAAAGAGCTTACTCATCAGCTTTATGCAGGATTTTAACTCCTGCGAGCAGAGCTGGTCAGAAGGATCCTGCATTTCTTGAGGAGTTCCTGGCACACATTCTCCTCACACGTGCCACACTAATATGAGACCTCTGGCAAGTTTTAGACATCATGAGTTTGGTTTTTTTAAAAAAAAAACTGTTTCACATGTATTCTGCCAACCAGTTCAGCCTTACATTAGCTTTTCACATATCAATTTTTGAGTGTCATTTAGAAAAATAAATAAGCCTGCCATGAGAAAATGTTTGTTTGGTTTTTTTTTTCATTCCCCTAGATTGCATAATTTCACCAAAAGTACCAGATCCTATTCTGGACCTACAATGTACGTAACTCATTTATTTCCCAACCTTGCAGACAGCGAACTGGAAGACTTATGCTATTAAAAAGAGAGGTGCTACAACTTTTCCATGGAACGCGTAGCATTTGCCATTTCTTGAGTCAGCAAACTTTTAAAAGCTGCTTTTTTTAATAAATCAAAAATAATATAGAAAGTAAAGCTATTTTCAGTTTCTTTACAAATAAGAATTTTTAGGGTACTTTGAAGCATGATATAAACCCAGATATGGTAAGAGTATTAATTCATCTCACCTCACTTGAGGCTGCTACAATGGAGACATTGAGATCTAAGCTACTTGTTCTTTAATGCAGAGAAATAGGAGCAATTTTAGGGCACAAATCATCTGACCTATTCTAGGCATCTACTTTAGGATGACATGACTCATGCTCTAAAGATGCTTAATTCTTTCTCGTGTATGAAGGGAGCCTATATTAGATGTAGACTTCTACATGCCAGAGGTCTAGATAGGACTAGATGGATCCCACCTGCTGCGCTATACATATGATTCAGCATTTCCCCAGAATGGCTGGTGAGGGCACTAAACTATTAATATATCTATACAAATTAATCCTCCAAAGAAAACTCATGTCATCTCAGCAATGAAAAGTTACTGAAAGTTGTGATTATGAAACATTAGATTGCCTGGAAATAAAATATTTGTGAAAACCTATTAACCGTGCGATTCAGGTTATTTGGATTAACATAAGAAGTGCCTACAGGTTTAGAAAAATTAATCTATAGGAATATATTTGCTTTCTCACTTCAAAAAGCATTTATGACATAAAGATTACCTGTAAGAATCCCAGAAGACAACATGGAAGGGCCTATTTCCCAGTTCACCAAATTTTCAGACCAGAGGAGTGTAAAACATGCAGTTTAGATGAAAAATCCAAGAAAACACCAGCACTCGGTGTCACCATGCGATCACAGCCACGGCAGTGTATCTGACATGGATTTCTTAAGGCGTTGTGGTATTTTGCCTCATAGAGGAACTAGTGAATCTAAGCTAAACAAGCACTGGCAGAATATGATCTTTGTGACTGTCCTAGGGAGGGAGTTATCAGGTTACATGTTTTAAGATGTCTAAATTTAAGTACAAAAGTAATAATGCCATTATTGGTCTGCCACAGTCGAGAGCATTGACACAGGTGTTGATACAGTCTTTCGGAATGCGTGTCCTTGTTGGGGATACTTGAAGGTAGACGGGGTGATGTAAGTGTGAAAGCTGCCAAGTATGTTTAAAATTTCTCTGCATGCATTTGCACATGGCTTGTATCTGCTGCTCTTAGTAATGAACTGATTTTCCATGATGTTGCAAGTCCCTCCAGCTCAAGAGCCAAAGGTGCTGCTGATGGGAAGGCAAAAAGGGGAAGAAATCAGAGTTGCCACGTGCGCAGGTGGCTGCAGAGGACTCCACATGGCAACTGATTTGCATGGCACAGTCGGCTGTGAGAACGGGTCTGCCACTGCCCACCTTTTGCCCTCTGCACTTTTCCTGCCCAAGCACATGGTTTCTGCCTTCTTCATGCTCCCATCCTGTTGGTATGTATTTTCAACTGCAGGCTTGGCAGGGTTTGCCGGCAGGCTGCAGGGTGACCCTGAGGTTCTTCCTTTGCCTGATAGACTTCTTTATGAGATAGTTCGCTACCTGAAAGGTGGGGTGGCATTTGTATGCCAATCAAGGCACATACCCAACCACCAGCTGGACCCTACTCACCAGTGCTAGGCCAGAGCTGGTCACCTCCCCTGGGGCAGGGAGAAGGTGCCTCTTGGTGCTTTTCCAGCATGGCAGGAGCTGGTTGCGTGCCTCACTTACCGCTCTGCGTGCGCTGCGGCAGGGCAGCGGGCCAGTGTGCCTTTGCCCTGATGGAGAAGGTGGTCCATGACGGCTCCACGCCCAATTTCAGGAACGGCCGAAGGCCTCTCTGGCCTTCTTGGTGGAAGTGATTACCTCTCCATCTCCAGCACAGTGGCCACCCAGGGCATCTCCTCCTCCATTGCCTGGAGCCCAGGCAAAGGCCACGCACCCACTGGCTCTCGCCACCTCCAGAAGGCACCTCGGCGGGGGCTCCTCGCCCGGGGCGCGGGCGGCGGGGCCGTGCCTGTCCGCCCGCAGCATCCATCCCGGGGCGGCTCCCCGGGGGCCGCGGCGCCGGAACCCCCCTGTGGCAGGAGCGGGGCAGGAGCGGGGCTGGGCGAGGCGGGCGCCGAGGGCTGCGGGGCAGGGGCAGCCGCCCCGCCGCGCTTGTGCGGGGCTCTCTTGCCCTCTAGCGGGCAAAGCCAGCGGGGCGGCCCCGCCGTGCCCCCCGCGGCCTCTGCCGCCGCCCCGGGCCAGCGCTCCCCATGCGACGCCCGCCCGAGAGCTCCGGTCCCGGAGCGGGGACAGCCCAGCCACCCCCCTCTGGCGAGCGGGCGGCCGGGGGCAGGGAGCCGGGCCCGGCCCCGGGCCTGCTGGTCCCCTGGCTCCGGGCGGTTGTGCAGCGGGTGGTGGGTGTCCTGGCTGGGGAGCTGGGTCCAAGGCGCCACCACCACCACACAACCAGCAGCGGGGAGAGGGAGCCAGCGCCACGGCCCCAACAAGTAGCATGAAGAGCTGATGAGCGAGTCCATGATGGAGCAGCCGGAGGCACCGTTGGTCTTTGATGGGTGTGATCCCTCGATCAGTTGTGGTCGCTGACCGTGCCCCCATTGCTAGGACCAGAGCCGGTGGAGCAACAGACGGGCCCTGGAGGAACCATGGGGCTATGCACCCCCAGCTGCTGGGAAGACATCGAGTGTCCAAGGCTGCTACTGACAAAGGGAGCAGTTGCTGAGGACAAGGGTGCCCCAGGCATGGCCTTGCCACGCAAGGACCTGGAGGCAGCTCTGCAGAGAGCCGGCAGCTGAGTGGGGATGGAAGTGGAGCTGGAGGCTGTGCTTGGGGAAGGGAGGGCGTCCATGCTTGTGTGGTCTGTTCTGGTGTACAGATCAGTTCCTTAGGTTGTCTAGCCTGTGTTTACTAAAAATTCTTCTTTGCTAATGAGTAAGAAAATATTTCAGTATCACCATCTCCATCATCTTCTTCCTTCCCAGATCCAAATGAGTAAAAAATTTGCCTTTGCCTTTCCTACACCATTTTAAATGTACTGTCTCCATCTAACAAAAGATGGAATCATCACTAGAAATTCATGATCAAAATCATCATCACTAGGAATTCTTGCTTTACAAGTATGTTTTAGAAAATTTGCATTTCTTTTTAGACCTGTCAGTGACTGACTTTCTTCCTGTAGTCCTCAGCTTGGCTTTATCACTTTTCCCTATTTTGTGAATCAATTTTATACTTTTGCTCTCTCCCCATTTTAAAAATTATTTTCAGTATTATATATGGCATTTTTTCTCTGACTGCTGTTGTAACCACTGAACCACAACAGGCTTAAAAGTTACCCACTTTATGAAATATGGCTTGTTAGCCATCTAACAGAATTCAGAATTTGAGTTTGTTTTCTTCCTCTCTAAAGCCTTCCTCCTGTCACTCTCACTTATAATTTCCCATTCTTTGGGAAACCTTGATACCTCTAGGGTGACCATTCCCTCTCACTGTGGTTTATTGAAGTAGGGTAGTGATGAGAAACTCCTCTGTTTGCCAGTAGTGAATGTAGCTGGGCCACTTGGAATGCAGTCACTTGGAAACCTCCACTCTCTGCTACAGTTATTATAATCCTTTGTAATATTTTGCATGCCTGTGTCTGTTTCATTCGCTTAAACACTATCCAATTACTTTGTTGATAACTAACATATTTTGCGTGGTTTTGCCTGTTGATTTCCTTAATCATTCTGTTGCTATTTCACCAATAACTCAACAGTATGTAACTGCACTCCAATTCAGTGATGTGAAGGGACAGAAAATAATATAACCATTTTCTTCAAGTAATTACCCTGGGTATGTACTAATGTTTTCCTTTTGACTGGCCAAGACAAAAGCATCTCTGACTAGAATGGCAGCTTGTTTCTCCTTAACTTCCTGCTTTTACAGCAAGACCAGAGACCTTCCCCTCTTGTACAGGGAGGAAAGGAGCTGCTCTGGAGAAGATGGTAGTTGTAGGGAGCTGAGGGACTGTAAGATTACTAAGTGGAGGACTGCTATCTTCTGTTTAAGCTATTTTTGTTTGCCCAATCTGCACAAGTTTATAAAGGAACTGAGCAAAAGTATGAGAATGAATGCTTTACATTTTGGAGAGGGTGGAAGGTCATGGAAAATGCACACTGTCTTTTGGGTTTGACAGACAGTGTCTGATCTGTTTGATTGTCCAGTTAATATAAGAACATGGTTATAACAGACCTGGGTACAGCTATACCACTACTTTCTCTAGGACAGTGGGAAATACCATTTAGGGAGTACATGTGTTCCTGGCCACTTTGTGCAGTCTGTTCCCCTTGTTCTCCCCCAGCAACCACAGTCACCGGATAAGGGATGTCAGAAGGTGCTTCCCTGCAATACTGCCTTCAGTTTCCGTCAATTTCAAACCAATCTCCTAATAAAGTCATTGAATACCTCCTAATCCTTGTGCTATAACTGTTGAATAACAGGTAAATAATAGCTGCGCATTCACCTTACCCATTCCCTTCATGATTTCATAAACCTTACTCTTTGCTCTCAGCCTTCTCCTCTACAAACTGAAGAGTCGCGGTTTATGTGGCCTCTCATCAGGCACCCAGGGGGAGCAAGGGCCTTACTTTCCCCTGAGGAGACAATAAACATTATAAACATTACTTTCTCTTAGGTATTCAAGCTAAACTAAGGGATGATAGAAAACGGGCTCAGTGAGCGGGTAAAGGCAATGTGTTATGCGCAGCTCACGAGGCAGATAATCAAAAACGTTTCAGACAGAAGAATCCCAGGGACATGCTTTTATTTGCTTATTGCCAGGTCAGTTCTCCAGGAACTGGTCAGGGAACCAAAGTTTTGGGTACAGTATGTCAAATGTTTCGTGGAACCATTCAGTGCTAAATTTCTTAACAATATCTGCAATGTGACCATCATTACAGACACAGCAAGCAGTGGACCTTTCATATCACGGGCCTCGTAGTGTACCAGAGAAATATCCAGGTGTTGACCATTACATAGCTCTGGTGAATATAGTTTTTACCATGGACACTATATCAGAAGCTTATCGCAAGTCTTGATCGCGTGGCTAACTGCTACGTGCAACTAAAAATGTTTAAGTTTGACCCTAGTAGAAAATTCAGTGGCAATCAAGACATTAACATGGTGGATCTGCAGACAACAGCAACATTACACACCATTAAATGACACTGGTTAGACTCTTTACGCTTGATGGTATTCACCACCTTAAGGCATTCAGTGTTCCTTCATCAGTGGCCAGACTGTAGTCCTAATACTGCCAACTGTTAATGAACTACTGCACTGTCTGGGTGAAGGGGGAGAGAAGGGACTACACTCTACAAATTGCCATTGGTGTAACCTTTTCACATGCTGTTGTGAGCCACTGAAAGTATTTTATAAATTATCCCATGTGCTGGTGAAGAATTGGAAATGTCTGTGCCCTAGTAACTACTAAGGTGTTTCAGATAAGGTGTTTTTCTCCTCCAGATCTTTGCACGCACAGCTGCAACTTATGTTTGACGTTACGCAGGGAGCTAACCAACAGTACCAACGGTCTCTTCTAGGTTTAAAGCATGTGAAAAATAGGCTTTCATGAAAAGGAAAAAGAAACCAACAACAGTGGTTCTGAGCTACTGCACAGACCTCAGTGTGACTCTCCCTCCCTCTCTCTCTGGCTCTCAAGGCACCGCTTTTATTAGAGTCGCCAACACACTTCTGAGTACCAGGCTGTATCTTTATCCCTGCCCGGAACACCTCTCTGCAGAGGAGCTGAACAGAAAAGAGTCTCTACTCCTCTGCCCCCACCCCTCAAAATTCATAGTGAGTTTCTACATCCCACCCTTCTTTTCTCAGAAAAATGGGACAAGGAGATGAAAAGCGCTTTACTGACAAGAGTTTGCTTTTCTGCCTTCATAGCTGCTCTTGATAAAAAACAGCTTTCCCACCCTGTTGTTTAGACATTTCATCAAGGTCTGCGAACCTGAAATCCATTGTGGGGATTCCAGTCCCGTCCCAGCAGCTGTTATTCCAAGAGAGCTTAGAAATTCACCAGAGGGTCTGAAAAACACATCAGCACTGGAAATCCACAACTAGGATTTCACACCAGAAATAGATGCTGTCTGAACTGCTTTGCTTTTTCTAGGCATTGCAGTGAAATCAGCAACAGGCACCTGGGGAAGAAACCGTTCAGGAGGTTCCTGTGCTTCCTCCGCTTTAAACATCGCTCTGGGTTTGAGGAGGAGAATTACAATTACTGTCAGGGATTCTTAGGAACTGGCTTTACAGCACAACCAAGCACTGAGAACTCATTTCTTCTGCAGATATGGACAAATTGGCTCTGACTACCTTGTCCTTACTGCAGCAGCACTGCAGCCAACAGAACTCCGCATGCAAATGTTGAGACATTAGACAGACCTCTAGTATTAGGTATCCTGCTTTTTTAATGGGGGACAGACTTGTGAAGAAACACATGGCAAAACTGAAGGAAAATTATCTCGCCAAGCCCTGTGTTATGCTATTTGTATAAATTTTGATATGAATAAGCAGAAGGAATTTGCTTGAACTTTCTGGAATTCATAGTTTGTATTCTTGTAATTGTCTGATCATTCCAGCTCTGTATCTGGGATCCTGGTTCTGCTGCCCTTCTGAGGGCTGCTAAGGAGAGCTCCGATACAGAGCTTTCAAGCTTGCTCCCTAGAGTATGTGTTTTCTGCTTGTGTCTTCCAGTGGGGTAATGGTGATAACAGTGCAAACCCCAATCCTCCAAAAAATTGGAGCAGATTCTCACCTTGGTAAACTGTCACAGCACCACTCTGTTGCTGGAGCTCTGACAATTGATATGAACAGATGATAAGCACAATTGGGTCTTTTATTCCTTCAGGTAAAAAACCCTCTTACAGTTCATCACTGCAAACCCTCAGAATTTGTGGACCATTCTTGGCCACAGCTTCCATAATTATGGAAAACTGTGGAAGTCACCATAGAAGGACAGATGAAAGCAAAGCCCAGGTACACCAAGCACAGGGAAATCAGTAAAAGATCTAAGAACCACTTAAACATTTACAGAGTCACTCCGCAAATTTTTCTGAGCAGTCCAGTTGCTCAAAACACTTGACTCTCAACTGTAGAAGTGTGAGGACTGAGTCCTTAATAAATGTTCTTGAATAATACTCTCTGTAGATTTGGCTGTCACTAAGTTTTTCCCGCATGCAGATTTTGGTCCAGTAATCCCCATATTTTATTTATAATCTCAGTCATATGCTGCTTTCATAATTTTTTGTCTAGTCATTTTAAACATCTTTGTACAGTATTAAGACAACAAGAGTGAATCTTGTAGCTATTATTATATTTTCAATTTTCCTTGAGTGTAAGCAAAGTCTATATAATGCAGAGTCCATCAAATATTTCAAATTTATTGCATTCCAAAGCTATTCAAAAGTTGAGGAATTAGAGTTGTCTACTAACAGTAAGAATTAAGCTTATTTCTTAGCATTTCTGAAAGGTAAAAATAGATCTTTAAGGCACACAAATGCCACACTTGAAAAATAACAGCATACTGGTAATATCCTTGAAGAGAGTCGGTCATTTATAAGAATGTTTTACAAGTGGAGTCTCTTCTCAGGAACAGAGAATCAAATAACTTCCATTACTGAAATTATTTGAAAGTATGTGTTTTATAAGGCCAAGGGCAAATATTCAAAAACCAGAGCTGAAACTAAGACTGACAGGTTAAGATTCTCAGAACAGCTCTTTGGTGCCTCTTTTGGGGCGATTACATTCAAAAACTCTGAAGATGCCTCATATGAGTGCTCAATAAGTGAACTTCAGAAAGTACATACAGAAAATTAGGTCCACTAAGATCTCTTCAATATATTTAACTATTTACTTACTTATGTGCTAAGTAAGGATAAGGAGTTCAGTACCTGATTTTAAGCTCCCAGTGCTTTAAATTCCTGGCCTCATCTTTCTGTATTGAGATTACACTTTCATTAATCTGTGGCATTTTTTTTCATATGTGAAAATTTTAAA
Organism: Numenius arquata; assembly: GCF_964106895.1. Lineage (NCBI taxonomy): Eukaryota > Metazoa > Chordata > Aves > Charadriiformes > Scolopacidae > Numenius > Numenius arquata. Next base: position 121,235,923 of record NC_133576.1, read on the forward strand.
TTCTTGCCTTACATCACTCCATACTTCCTTAGCACTTCTGAAAACTGTATCAACCAAGTCTAAAACACTAAGGGTTTCTTATTTCATGGGATATACAGAAATCACTAAAGGTTTCCTATTTCAGAGGATACACAGCTATGATCTTTGCTTTAGAGTATTTGGGTAGTCACTGGGGTAGTCCCTCCAGGTTATGGAGAACAGACGTGAGCTGCCAAGAAGGCTGATAAGCATGGTACTTTTTTATTCCTGGTACCTTTTTATTCACATGATTCTTCTTAAGCAAATTGAGAAGAAAAGCTGGTGCAGGCAAGAAGACAGCAGCAAGCCTGTATGCAATGTACACACACAAGACAAAGAACATTAGCTTTATACTAAATTCTGCCTGTAACTGGCCTTCCAGCCTGACCTTACTAGCAATTCCTTTCAAGAGTAGTCTTTAGATAAGCTACTTCTGAGTAGAAGGTTGTAAAATGACATTTTTTTTCATCTTTTGAACAGCATTTAACACAGAGATCACAGTCCTTACTCCTTTCCCTATTAAACACAGAGCAGTCTGCCTCCTCTCCCTCGCTTTAGATGGGCAGCAGAGACACAGAGCTCGGAGCTATTGCATGTTCAGGGACCCTTCTGACGGGCTGAATGTGAGTGCTTTTGACCCTCAGGACTTCAGTCACCCTTGGAAGGCTGCAAATTCAAATCCTACATTTGCCCACTGGATAAATACTAGGCAGCAACCTCAAACCTCCTGGAGGAAAGCTTCACAAGTGGCTCCAGTTGCTCAATGGTATAGAACTCCATGAGCTTAACCGATTGCCAGTTTTACTCCAAGGGGGAATGTAAACAGCTCAACTCAAGGTCAGTTATGCCCAGATCATGACAAAACATGAATTAACACTGAGGTGGAGAGGAACTGTTCCTGACATTGCATTCCTCCTCAAATATATTCACAAATGCAGGCACCTCTGTTAGTCCTAATGCTGATATTTAGAACATATATAACTGCTGAGAATTAATGTCATTAGGCTGCACTTACAAAAAAAGACTGTTCCAGCTTCACTGAGGACCAGACTGGGTATCTATTGACACAAAAGAAGGGAAAAGCTAAAATTCCTATGTAATGAGAGGTACATGTCCCAGTCCACAAAACAAACCATAGATTTACACTGATAGGCAAGGATGTCTCTCATTGCAGAATGCTGTCTCATGCTCTTCTGAGGACATCTGTTCCCAGTCACTACAGCCTAGTTGGTTCCCATCAGTTCCAGCATTTCAATAGTACTAACTGCTGCCGCGTGGCAATTACTGTTGAGTCTGCAGAAATTCATCCAATCTCATTTTGCTGACAGCACAAGGTATAAGATTGCAATGTCATGTGAGCTGTTTTCACATCTTGTCTTCTGGGTTTTGTTTCTTCCCTCTGATTTCTTATAATTATTGAAAGGTTCTTACCCTTCTCTGCTTCTTTACCTTCTCAGGAAAGTCCAGTCAACTCGATTCAGTCATCTTTGATTACATCTCCGGTTCTGCTCCTAGTACGGAGCTATCTCATCAGCTCCACATTCCACCACAGCCTTGCCTTTCATCTTAGTCATGCTTTGGTGTGGCTGTTTGATGACTGGAGCAAGAAATACTCATTCATGTATGGAGTCCTCAAGCTCTTAATCACTGAGCGTTTAAAACAGAAATTCTAGTATTTTGCCCTTAATTACCACGCTTCATCTTGTTCCCACCCTTTTACTAAAAGTTCATTTAGTTCTTCTCATGTAACAATCTGATCATCTTCCATTTTTCTTATCAAATGTTGTCATCCTCAAACTATGAAATTCCTCTAAGAACTATGTGTGTAAAACAGAGACTAAAAGAATATGGCATTCTAGAGCGAGACCCTGTATCTTCGTACCAAGCTACCTTCAGCAGCAAGGGCTCTGCACTGTAGCATATACATCTCCTAACATGCCAGAAGGAGTCATCCTCCTCCTCCCATTACTGATGTGTAACATTCTCAGGTGTGGAGGGTTAGAGCTACAGCAGAGCCAGGTGAACAGTTCGCTGTCCTGCCGATGATGTGCCACATCCATACAGAGATAATCCCCTTTGTGCAAAGAGCTTAGTAGGAATGCTCAAACCTCAAGCTCTTTTTTCAATTAAGCTTTTTAAAGTCAAGCAAAATTTCCTAGGCCTTTTGGATTTTCTTTTTCATATGTGTCACCGTTATTCTCAGAGTTTGCTAGGTGTCAACGTACCTTCAGGAAAGAAATATTGTATGGTATCCAGGTTCTCTGGGATACTGGTTTTTTATTCTTGTTTAACCCCTTTGCTAGTTATAGTACAGCCAACATTCTTTAACAGACCATAAATCAAAGAGAACCACAACTTCAGATTTTGAAGATATGAAAGTCAGTAGAAGTCCTTGGGGAAAAAAAAAAAAACCTCTGCTTAAGCTTAAATTGTGTACACAAAAGCTGGCAGCACCTTTTGGAATTAAAAAATACCACAATAAAAATGCAACTGAAGTGATCACAAAATAACAGACCACATTAACATATACCTGTAAATAAAATATGGTTGATGTCACAGACTTAGTTAAGGGGGCTGGGAGACTGAGACTCAGAGGAGACTGATGTCAGCAACACAAAAAGGAAAAGACTGCTTTTTGTTGGGGTTTTTTGTTTGTTTTTGAACAGACCTTTTATTGAGCTCTTTCTGACATGAAAACCTCGACCCAGAAGCCTTTCAAGCGCAAACCTTACCTAGAATTCAGCAGAAATTCTGTGGATGCAGAACTCACGGGATGACGTCTGGTACGCAGCATGCAGTGGCAAGTGTTCATATATGCACATAAACAACAGCATCTACTTCTCTAGCAGTAATTTAGAGATTTGTGGGCAGAATTGCAGTGCTAGGTTATAAAGGCATACTGTAAGTCACAGAAAAATCTAAAAAGGGGACTGAAGCTTTGGGCTGAGGCTATACCCTTCATTTCAGCTTGCACAACATGTAAAAGATACAGAGAAAGACAAACAGAATTCCTTTTCCTCTTTCTCCCATCTTCATAACACTCTTGATCTCAACATTATTAGACATTTTTCAGGCTGCTCATTCAATGCCCGCTGGCATTTCTGCTCTTTCCTCTTCAAGTACATTTTAATGGTATCTCATTTAAAATTCAAGTCTGGTAAATATAATAAATTTGATTGTAACTTAAGATTCCCTAGTTATTAAATTAGCTTCTTTTCAGAAAGAGTGCTGAATATAAAGGAGAAAAAGCTGCAAATTATACCTGACAGCTCTAATGCTTTTATAACTATTTTAATAAAAGATGTTGTGATTCATCATAGATAATATATCTTGCAAAAAAAATATGGGTGAGCTGAGACAATAATGCTAACAGCTTTGCAAAACTACTTACAATTTAAAATAATTTGGGTAGTGGGGAAAATGTGGCTTATTCTGAAGACTACAAAGTGTTCCAAATTACATTAAATTTTCTCTTGCAGAGCCTCTGTTTTTGTGTAAAACAATAGCTACTTTCAGAACTGACAAGGTAATATCAAGTATGGAAAAACCCGGCAAGATACCTTTTGTGAGTAAACACCTTACCATTTTTCTGATTTGCTAGAACAAAAGATGTGGTTGACAGTAAACCCTGATTTGGTATTCATAAGCCTAACACATAATACTATTACCTATATGACAATAAAGTTGTGTATTGTACAGTATCAATATTATAACTCCAGGATTCATAGGAGAAGGCAGGGCAGATAACTTTGATGACACATTAAAGGACTCAGAGAAACCAGTGGAAATTTAAAGCACAAATAATGGCATTCTTGTCCTTTGGCCCAGAACTCAATCACCTGAACCAAGCTGCATCCCTTTTGTTTACGGATGTCCTGGAATTACTTACAGCACATCTTGGGGGAGCAAATTTTTATTTATGCTATTGAAATAGAAAGCTTGAGATAAATAAAAAAATCAACTGTATCTAGCAACCAATAAATAATTAATAATAGAATCTTCATACTTCAAAATTTAATATAAGAAATTAAACTAAGGGCTAGACTCTATCTTTCATGAGTTTTCAAAGATATCTGAAATACCTGGAAATGATTCAGTGCTTACTCGTGCTAGTTCCTGAACTACTTCAGAAGGTAGATGCAGGAAATGTGAATGTATCTATCTTACCCAAGTATATTCTCTTTCTTAAAAATTATTTTGTTAAATATCCAGACACCAGTAACATTTCTTCTGAGTTTTGAAGACTATCTGAGGTTTGAGAAGTGTTAGAAACTTTGGCTTGTCTGCACGATATCCATAGTACTTATTATATGTGGACATGCAAATTAGCCAGATATGTGCTATGCTGGCTAACGACCAAGTTTACAGATTTGAAAAAAGTAAGTAAATTTTTTTAATGCTACAAAGTAATGATCTGGGGGTCTGCTAGGTTGGGGTCAAAACATGATTCAGATCATGACAGAATGACACTGTTTTTGAAGAAAGGAGAGAGTAACTTGATGGAATCTAAACCCACTTCTGCAGGACATTCACTATTTGTTCTGACAAAGCTATTTCTAAGGTTAGGGGAAAACCAAGGATGATGAATAAGGCAGGTTATTTTTTAGGCTATCAGGTGTATGTTGAAGTACATAAGATAAATTCTGGACTGGAGTCCGGAATAGTTTTGCTGGTGACTTCAAGTAGATTAAAATCTTAGAGATTGTCTCAGAGTCTCAGGGAATATAAGGGACTTTTAACTTGTGTCATTTAGAAACCAAGGAACTAGAATAAGGTGCACTAATTAAGGCATCAAGTTAATGGCAGAGATTCTCACCATTCTTCAGCCATTGCTTTCTTATATCTGCTTGTTACTTGCTTTTATTGGACCATAGTCTGTCTTGTCTCTTCAGAATGTAAGTTGCAACAAATTAGAATCTGTAGAGTTATAGCCAGTAAAATTTTAAAATCATGTGTAAGGTGGATGTAAGACAGTAGATGACTAGTAGCATGAGACAGACACAGACATCCTTGGATTTAAAATCAAACATGGACCCCAAAAGTTCAGTAATGCAGAAATTTTATTTCTTTTTTTTTTTTTTATTTTGCAATAGTCAACTGGAAACTCTCCAAATAATGCAATATTTGCAGAAAATATGTTACAAATAGCTTTTGCCTTCAGGGATTATTTCCAGCTCTGTCACCACCTTGCTTTAAGATCTTAGGTACCCTAACCCTTCAGAGTAGCAGTCTCCTGTTTCTCTCCTGCAGGGGGTCTGGTATCTCTGCAACCACCAGTGGTAGTTGAGTTTCTGGTGATCAGCAAGTAAACCTAGTTGCTGAATACACACAATATGACTTATAATAAAATAGAGATTATATAAAAAGAGATTAAGGAGCAGAGTAGACTGAAAAAAGGAGAAGAGAACAGGCAGATTGCATAGGCATTAAGTCATTTAGATCCTACTTATTCTGTAAAAGCAACTGCTAATCTACAATGCATTCAATACAAAAAATGCAATACTTATCCCTCAAACTTGCCTTCCACTTTGTCCATCCAGGTCTGGTAAGAGAAGTGGGCTCTTTTGGGTGCCCAGGTGTTATCAGGTGTAACTGACAGCTGTCATAGGCAGATTTTAGGAAGATCACACCATGGATGGTCCCTGATTTCCAGCAGGTGGTCTATAGGCTCTCCTGGTCCTCAGTCCTCCATTGCTGCCACAGGTTCCTGAAGCTTCTCAGGGCTTATGGAGTGGGAGGGTCCAGGATGACCTCAGGTCCCGTGAATCAAAATGGCAGTCTCTCTGGCTGCTGTGGAGAACAATAAACAGTTTTTTTCATCAGTTGCCCTCTCCCTACTTATAGAGCCCCACCCAGCCAAGCTTAGGGCAGCCTAGCACAGTGAGCCTAACACTCCTAAGTGCCTTCAGCTACCACAGGCAAGTAGACAGGTAGCCTCTGCAACACTGGACCATCTGCTTTTGTGAGCTCTTTCTGTAGCAGATGACACTAGTGATGTTTGAACTGACAGAGGATATGCATATTTTTCATACAAGGCAAGACACAAAAGAGACATAAATTCCAGTGTTTCCAAAAACAGATGTTCATAAGCCTAGTAACAAGTTGGTACTTAGGTAGGGTATCACAACTTCTCACATGCAGCAGCAATAAGGCATTTTTCCCTCAGGTGCAACTTCAAGTAACACATCCACGCTTCCACCTCTCATCAGGGAGGCACCCCATAATCAAACCATGTCTGACTACCTCCTTTGTTGCCAGCCCCAACAGCATATGTGCCCAACAAGTTTGATATCCAGATCTGCAAGAGTTTCTCTTCAAGAATCTCTGCAGCAACAGTAAGCAGTAAATACAAACAGCTTGCAATGTAGATATTTACTGCTGAACTAAAATCATCTCAGTTCCCCTTACAGCCAGGAAGAGCGAAGTGGGTATTTCTTTGATTGAGATTTATCTGAGCCACTTTCAACATCTGCCTTAGGATGAGATGAATCACAACGCAGAGATGCATACTCCTCCCCATTGACTATAACAAAAGTGTAACACAATTAATTCAGGTGCAGACACCTCTATGTAGACATTTATTTTTAGCCAGATGAATCTTAGCCGTGTCTTACATACCCTTGCCGGTCTGCAAACCTCTATTATACATGATTTAGTCTCCTCAGAAATTAAGTTACAGCTGATTTGTTGTAGATCCTGACCAATACTGTATGGGTTCATCTTCTGTGCTATATAAAAGAGGGAGACTGAGCTCAGGGACTGGAACCAGCATGATACAGGTGTCCTGGCTGTGCTCTCCACTACAGACCAGACAGAGAGAGGCCAAACCTAAGCTGTGTGAACATAAGACCCATAAATGCCATGAATGCCATGTGAACAGGAGACCCCCTAAGCCTTGTGAGCGTGAGCCAGACTCTGTACCTTGACTTTCTTGGTATAGCTTATGCTTGCTTGGACACATGCAATTCAGACATTGCAGTCTACCAACTCCCTCAAGTTCCCTCAGGACCCTTCTCTTTTCTAGAGGAGGGTCCTGTAATGGACTGGAAATCCTCTCTGAGCCAACAGCTCCTGCCTGAATGGTGCCAAGTGTGGACCCTTCCCCAAAGAGGAGCTTTGTCTGCAGTTTCTTTGAGGATTTTTATTAGTGCCATTATTACTATGCCTTTGTGAGTGGCTCCAACAGTTCCTTTTGATCTAGCTACAGACCAAGGAACTCCTCACTAACAAATATACCAAGACTGCCCACAGCATTTATACAAATAGCTATTTTTCAACTCTCTAAGAGCCAAATGCAGCTGACCAAAATGAACTTTGTATTAGAACTTTCAACTTTTTAATGCAAGGGTCACAGAACCTTTTATAGTGAAGGTATGTGTCTGCCACACACTTGTGCTAACTGAACACACATATCTGGAAAATAATCATGTCTCCTCCGGCTTACACAAAAATAGGTGCAATCAAAGATCAGAAATGGTATTCTGAGCAAAAGAAGTAAACGCCACTTAAAATAATGGAATACATTACAGAAAACAGTAATTTAGAGGTTTAGAATTCCTTTCTTTTTCAAAGAAATAATTATATACATTTCACCATCTTCAGCAGTATTAAAGCCTTTATAATTTAAGATAACCTTCATTAATAAATCACAGTAGTACTTCAGAGCATTATTAATAGTAGCTTTAGACAATGGTCTAGGAAAAGAAACAAGAAAGAAGGTACATGATGCTTCTTCTACTTCAACATTTCCAGAAAACATATATTTAAAAACATTTTACAGGTTAAAATACTGATAATTCTATATTTGTTTCTTTAGTAATACTGTGAAGTAATGTCTTTGCCATCTTTATTGTATTTTTTGAACTACATAACAATAATTATTTAAAACTATTACATTGCATTCAAAAATATAGGGTCTGAGTCCCTAATAAATCCTTCTGGTTTTTCAAGTAACAGATAAAATTAACGTTGCTAATCTTGACTTGTTTTATTGTACCCTTATGTACAATTTCTATCCCACTCTTTTTAAGTACAGAATCTATACAGTGGAAGGCATTAAGCAACCTTAACTATAGGTATTGCTGCCAACTCTTCCTATGAAACTTATGGTGAAACACTGGTATAATTAAAATTGATGGCAATGCTCACACTAATTTCAGAGAATGAAACAAAAGAGAAGAAACGCTCCCTGAAATACAGTAAGGTCCCCACAATAAAATTTTATATTTACATGGGAAGCACTAGTAATAAAATTTCAGGAAATCCTACAATTAATATACTGTAGGCAAAATACATATATAAATATATATATATGTATACACATATGTACGTATAAAAGATATAGGTAAAAAGTCAAAATGATAGGATTTCACTTAGATACGGGTCTAGCTTTTTAATCAGTGCTAGTAACACTCCAAAAGAATGTTTGGAAAAGAAGAAAAATTAAGTATAACTTATTCAGCTGGAACCATGAGGAAAATATTAACCACTAAAGCACATAATGTCATTTCATTACTTAAAATGTTTTCAGGGGACCATGGGACCTCTATTATTGTTGCAAAAGTGCCACAGGATCTTATCATTAAAAGGTAAATCAGCAGTTGAACCACAGTTCTCATCTAATAGCAAGCAAGTTCTCAGTCTTCAAAGATTTGTGTATACAGTTAATTTTATGTAGTAGGAGTAGTCTTGCTTCAGACCACAGAACTTTTCGAAATACTTAAAATTAGGCATAATATATGTAACTCTTCACAGAATTGAGACCTACAGCCTAACTTGGAGAGCCATAACAAATATACTTTTCAAATTCAAAAAAATGCATGTTCTTTCACAAGAGAGCATCAGTTTTGACCTGCATTTTCTTCGTTGGCATAAAAGCAGTATTTCAACAGTCTGCGTACCATTTCTTTTATGAATCAAATATTTATCACAAAAAGGTCACTGCCAATTTAGAAACTGTATTTCAAAATCTTTCCAATTACATTACGAGTATCTTCAATTCTCAAATTTATTTTTTCAAAAATAAGAATTTTGCTTTCAACTTTTTTCTCTGACTTTTCAACTTGACTTTAAAATGTAATTCTTCTGAAGCTTGAGGGAACTTGTCATATCTGCCAGCAAGGTGTTTTTCTGCTAACTGCATAGGAACAGTATGGGAAGACAGTTTTTGTGTTAGAAAGGTCAATATAAAATGATGCTATGAGAAGTATTTGGGGACACATATCTTAGATAAATTTTAATTCTTTTCCTTTTAAATGGACTCTATCATGATAAGCTTTCAAGTAACTGTAGCAAGTTGAAAATATTTGAAGATAAGCTATATTTATGGCCTAGGTCCTAAATGCAAAGATTGCTGTGAGCTCTTATTTATGAGCTGAACAGTGTTATCTAGCCACAAAATGTTCACATTCATTTTCAGTCTTACCAGAGGATGAATGCTGACTGTCTGGTAATTAGTTTCATTTCCATCATCTCCAAAGCCTATAAAATAACTGGACTTTCTGTAAACTAACAGCACATTGGCTTCTTCTAACAGCACATAAGGCTTCTTCATCAGAGGAAGGTATTTTAGCTTCCTTGAAACTGATCTCTCATCTGTTTGTTGGGTTTTTTTCTTGTGAAAGAGGGATAGGTAGAAATTATGGAAACATTCAAGGTCAGGTCAGACAGGGCACTGAGCAAACTGATCTAGTTGAAAATGTCCCTGCTCATTGCAGGAAGGGTTGGATTAGATGACCTTTAGAGGTCCCTTCCAACCCAAACTATTCTATGATTCTATGAATAACAGTCTCTCTAGCATACAAAGCAGCTTTGGAAATCCCTAATGTCAGGTCCCAAGCTTCACCATAAACAACCTTGGTACAGGACTTTTGAGACTCTGGACAAAGATCAAGGTATATCAGTCGGCCAACTTTAATGACTGTTTAGTTTTATCCAATCACCTTGTAGTTTTCAAAGTGTGCTAGGATTATTTTGTTTTATCACTTTAACAGAATTTATCTTCCTTGTGCTTCTATCCTTATCTGCCCCTTCCTTATCTGAAGGGGCTAAAGACCTGGCTTTTTGAGACCTTCCATTTCAGTCTTCTGTCTGACTTTGTACACAATTTGATCTATGATCTATCTATCTATCTATGATCTAGAAAACCAAGCAGTGATATTTCCTGTCTTTCAATTAGCTTGCTTGTTCAGCTCCTCCAGGAAAGTATCCAAAATATTTAGCAGAGCACCTAGCCTACTAAAGTCTTATTTTTGGTTGGAAATTACTGTCAAATGTACATAGGGTAAATAAGTCAGACCACACCCATGCTATGTCTCATGAAATAGGGTCATGTATATAAAAGGTGGCTTGCCAGACCCTCCCTCAATGCACAACTGGCTGGTAGTAGCCTTCCCTAATCCAGTTTATGCAGCATTTGAAGTCCCAAAAGACAGACAAGCATGATGGGTGGCCCTTGGACCGGATGACTGAATCCACCTCTCAAGGGTTATTCTATCTAAAATAGTAAGAAAGCGTTTAGATAGAATGTAACAGGAGTTAATTTAAGCTGTTACAAGAGTAAATGAATGCTGGCACTAAGCCTAATGCTCTTGAGGGGATTGAGTTCTAGCAGAGAGTGAATCCCTGTTGGAACTTGGCCTAACGCTCTTAGAAGACTCTGAGACGTGGAAGTGGACATTCAGGCATGTGGAGATGTAGATTTACTTGGTATTTTTAATTTTTGCTTTTGACTTTGTAACAAAACTTGGAAGAAATGCAGTTTCTGCCAAACATGATTTCCTAAGAATCACAGGAGTCACAATGGTTTTATTTCATGGTAGTGTGTTTTCGTCTTTTGATGTGACTTCACATTACGTTCATTACACCTAACAAGAAATGACTGCATTTAAGTATTGTTATATAACAATTCAGTAGAACATTGCATCTTACAGGAAAATTACATTCTTAAACATTTAAGAAAATATTTTATTAGGCTTTTCATTTGCTTTTGCACATTTTCATCTCTAGATCAAACATCTCTAGAACAAAGTCTGAAGTCAACATGTAGAAAGCACTTGTTAAAAAAGCAGGCTTGCTAAATGTAATGATTCCTGCTTACAAGGGCCAAGGAAGAGCAAACTGTGCAGGATGGGAAAGGGAGCCTCTGAACTAACACTTTAGTACCACAGGGCATAGTAGTTGATGACATTTGTCACCATGTAGCTCAATTTTTCTGATGAAACTCCTGTTATATTTACCAGACTGTCAGTGTCGTTTCTGTAAGACTACAGTGATCTTTGCTTTCTGTCATAAACTACCCGCAGCGATACTGCATGAGGTGAAACAGGACTATGTCTTAATAGCCAGAGATTTTCTAGCTACCTAGGCATATGTTCTAGCACCCACAAACATACCAGCCTGGTTACTGCAATCTAGGTGTGAGCCACTTAGTGCAGCAGCAGTTGTGCGCTCCTGGACGCTGCACACACGGGGTGAATTTACTGCAGGGAGAGAAGGGGTGGCTAAGGACACTTAACTTCCCCATCAGCATTGCGTGCTTGCAGTCATATGAGAATAGTTCTCCATTCACATTGCAGTTGTATCTGTTCCAGTCAGGAATGTCATCTGAGGAAAGAAAAATGACCTACTTGTTTGTACTGACTCAAAGAAAAACTGAAAATGCCTGGCAGTGCTGAACTAAACCTGCTTACCTGTGTTGTGGTTGTGTGTTCAACATCAAGGGATCTGGCATTTAGAATTCAAATATCTCAGCCATCCTTTACAATGTTTCTGGGATGATGCCAGCATTCATGAAGTGCTTGTTATTGGCTGGCACAGAAAGGGAAGTACTTTTTATGTTTTTGTGCAAATATTCTGTGTCAAACTATAAGACTGCGGAGGAAAATATTTTGTCTGTCTAGAGGGAAGTAAAAACAGGGGACAAGTATTTGCTGCAAGTTTTACATCCCTACAGCAGAAGTGGGATTTTGCAGTGTGTGTTTGTGCATGACAATGGAGGGATTTTGCTGCTATGTTTTACAGTATCTGGGGATAGGAAAAAGGATTTTCCTGTACGAGTTACTTTCTAGGTCTCTGGGGATAGGAAAAAGATTTTGCAACGTACATTAGTCTGTGGAGATGGAAACCATTCACCCTGCATGTTGCACTCTTGGGTGATTTTGCAATGAGCAGCCATTTGTGTTCCACAGAGAAGGTGTTTTTCAAGGGTTTGTATCCTGCTAAGGACTCAGGTGGCACATTCCTGAAGATGTCCCAAACACTTCACAGAATGACACTCAGTGTACAACACATGCTAATGGAAGACTGGGTAAATTCTGAGATGCCATTAGTTAGATGACTGAAATTACCATCTATGAAACTGAATTCATGACTCTGAATTCAGGTCAGGGTAGGAAAGTGAACTAAAATTACTTTAGTGGCACTGATGGATGATCACCATTTGTCAGTGGATGGAGAGCAAAAAGGCATTTCCATGTTTCAGAGCCTGCATCACAGCATTTGTAGTGTTGACAATACAGTACTGGCTGTCATTTCAGAAAGAGGTGAAAGATACAGTTTGCTAAAACAGACCGAGCACTTTCTGAAGGCCTTTAACTGAAGACCAAAATAATGGGCAACTGTATGCAGCAGTTCTTTCCCCACTCTTTTCCCATATTCACATGGAGCCCACTAGGTGAACTACTCTGAAAACATAGATACTGGCACTGCCAACCTACAAATGACATTTAGCTTCCTCTCCGCTTTATTTCATGTGACCGTACCATTAATTCCCAGATGGCCCAATGTTTGTGACCAACTAACTACTGTTTGAGTGTGACCAACTAACTCAATCTAGAGTGTTAGGCGTACAGAGCTTTGTTAAAACTATAGTAGTGGACAAAAAAGCACTTTGAAGTGCTTCGCAGTGAATAGCTGTGAATAGCTGGTTTTGACACCAGTGATTAAGGCTGGTCAAGTCATTGTGTAATGTTTTTCAGTTATCACCTCTGCCATGATGGCTTCTGTAACCAGCATCTTCCATCATCTGTATTTCATGAGAAACTCTACTCTGCCTTTGAAAAGGATGTTCTAAAGTTATTCGTGCTTTTGTTGTTTCTCATCTGGAACACATGCAGAGCAATGTATCCATACCCAACGTCTCCAGCACTTAGAAAACCCCAACCACACAGCACATGGCACCAGGCCAGCCCTGCTAGCTCAAGCTCACCAAACCTCTGTACACTGGGCTTCCCCAAGGGCTTCAAACCCAGTTCATGAGCCATTCCTCTTCATGTACTCGTGAAGTGGCTTAAAGCTCTGGGAGACCCCCCTCAGTGAACACGCTGAAGCTGAGCTCTGCCAGGGGACACCCTGGGGACCGCAGGGCTCTTACAAGCGTCACCGCTTTCCACTCCCTACCGCACAGGCAAGGTGGTCCCTTCCCCGACACAAAGGAAACGCCTGGCCCCTGCCACCACCTTCCCTCTCCTCCGGGAACCCGCCGGGCCAGCCCGATCCTGGGCCGGGCGCTCTCCCTTTCCTGGCAGCTACAGCCCCCGGGGGCCCGGCCCCGCAGGGCCTCTCCCCGCCGACCGGCCCCTCCACTGGAGCCGTTTCCAGCCAAACGCTTGAAGCGGGGGCCCTGCCGCCTCCCCTCGTCCCTAAGGGGACGGCCCGGCCCGGTGCCGGAAGCCCACCGCGTTTCCACGACGGGAAGGCACCGGTGATTGCCATAAGACCCTGCGCACCTCTGCCTGCGTTACCTCTCCGCCAGGACCGTCCCCTCCGGTCTGTGAGTCGCTTCCCTCCCGCTGCGCTCTCGCAGGAGTCAGACAGCCCGATCCCCACGGGACAGACCTGCCCCCAATCCGCCGCTTTGCGGGCAACGGCGAACAGCCCCGCGGCCTCAGGCCCCGCGTTGCGCATGCGCCCCGCGGCGGAGGGGCCGGTTCGATGTCGGCAGCGCCACGGAGGCTTCCGGGAAGATGGCGGCGTGGAGAGCGGTGCTGGCGGCGGGCGCCCGCGCTCCGCTGAGGGGGCGGCTCGCCGGGCTGCGGCCCCCTCGGAGCCAGCGGCGCCCGCTCAGCTGGAGGGTCGCCGCCGCCGTCCTGCTGGGGGGAGGAGGCTCCCTGGCGGTGTGTTACAGCGGGCGGCCGGCCGTGTTCCCGACGGTCCAGGCTCAGGTAAGGCGGCAGCATCCCCGCCGCCGGCAGCCTCGCCTCCCGCCGGCCGGCAGCGGGAGCGGGGCTGCGGGTCCCCGGGGCGGCGGTTGGCGGGCGCGGAGGAGCGGCCTGCGGGCGGGCCGGGGTCCGCGGCGGTCGGAGCTCGTCTGCCTCAGCGCTGTGAGGCGGGACCCGGCGGCGGCTCCGTCGCTCAGGTCGTCGGGCAGGTGCTGCGCGTCCCCGGCCCCCCATGGCAGCGGCCGGGATCAGCGCTGTGTCGCTTAAACTAATGCTGTCACCTTGTCGAGGGGAACTTTGTGCCGTTTTCTTCAGTGGAAGAAAGCAGGGGGTTGCCCGAGCACCGAGCGTTCGCCCCGTTCGCTTGACAGCCCCGGTCCTGCCACCTGATGAAGCTGTGAGAGGTGGCGAGCACACGGCCTCTGCCGAGCTCTTCCTTCAGCCGGTAACTTTCAGAGCTCGTTGTCCTTCCACGGTGCCCGCTCTACACGTCAGGTGCTGTTAGACAGTCGTGCACCCTTTCTCCCCCTCAAAAAAAGAATATTCTACGGAAACAGTGCTTTCATACCTCATACTTTGTTTGAAATGCATCACATAACACTTAGGATGATTTTCCTTCAAAATGTGCACTATGCATGTTAAAATATAGTTTGTCTTGGAGCATCAGTGCGCACTCAGAAGGTTATGTTCAAGGGCAGATAGTCATTATTTACAAAGTAATCTTTGCAAGTTCCAAAATACAGTTATGCTTCCCAACTTTATTCTTCTGATGGAGGTAGTGACCTTTTTCCCATTCGTTGGAGAAGAAGTTACAGTCAATTAGAGCTGATTAGGTGTTTCAAGACTGGAAGACCTAAATGTTTTTTAGGCCAGAGGCGTTTAGGTGGGATGGGAGGAGGAGGTCAGCATACACTTGTAGTACCATTCATCTACTTCTATGTAGGAAATTTTGGAAGTATTCAACAGTTTGTATGCTTCAATATCCTGTCTCTTAACAGATATCAAACAGGCTAAACTGCAGGCAGGTAAATAATTACCTGATTTATGCTTGAGTCAAGAACAAGGAATGATTTTTATTTTTTTTAATTGCAGTCTTAATTGGGGAGAATTTCAGAGCTGCTGCTTCTTAGGAAACTCCAATTTTTCTATATAAGCATGTTTTAAATTGATTAACTATTAGTCCTGATTCCTTGGACAGCGCATGTTAAAACTTTGGTTTTCTGTATATAGCTCCCAGTGAGGAAAGCATCCATTAGTCCACTGGAAATCCTTCTGGAAACATATCTCCTTACTGTAAAGAGCCAACAGAATATGATTTTACATTTACTTATGTGATGTTGCATTATGTTTAAAAAGTCCTGTCATTGAGTCCAATATCTTATGGCACTCTTGTGTAAGTAGCTGTGTACGTAGATCTGTATAAAAAGTGTTAAATGCAGAGAGTAATCACTTTTAAAGGGTGTTGAGTGAAGCGATCTAGTTCTAGTGCCGATGTGTTCATGGAGTAGCTTCCGTGTAATGCATGGACAGTTCTACAAGCACACTTTTTAATTCTCTGGGAGGACTCTGAAAGCCTACAGTTTATTGAATTGATTAATTTTTGGAGACAGTGAATTGACAGACTATGCAAATGTTGAATAGTTTATTCAATTTAAACTTTTCAGTTTTCCAATAAAAAGACTGCTGGAGATGCTATTGTAGTTACAGGCAGAAGCTCTCCGTATGTCCTGTACTCCATGTTTCTGCAGTTAATGTATTGAGCTTTTTAAAACTACCTAAAAAGTCGCCGTGCAAAACATGACGCTAAAGCCTGTAAACTGGAAGTAGAATTGGATTGTAAAAGCAATGAGGAACAGAGTGATAGAGCCAAAGTAACATGCTGCATTTCTTTTAAGCAATTTAGATGCTACTTGTGGCTTCTTATTGACAGAAGTAGGAAATGCTCAAAAGCAAGAGTGTTGAAACAAGTATGTCACCTTTAGTTTGTTTTGGAGTGATCCTTTTTTGCTTCAGAGCTTATGCAATCCTGTTACATTGAGATACTTTTCACATTCTAACAGTGGATAATTTTACTTCCTATTATTATTATTCTTTTTCATTATAATTGATCTTAAGCAGCCTTGCTTGAGATTGTGCTTGCAAACAATTATGAACTGTTTGTACCTGTTGCAGTATGTCATGTAGTGGAAATGTTTGCAGCATAGGTATATGAAATGTTATAGATTAAGGCAAGTACTTGAAATTAAGCAGCATCATTTTCATTATCGTTATGGTAGTAAAGGAATATGTAGTAGAAATGTTTATAATTCTATCTCATCAACCAGGCCTAGCATTTCTTCTTGAGAACACAGTGAGAGTATGCTACAGTGCTTCCCTCTTTTCCTTGGTAATAGTCTTTACTGTTGAATCATAAGAATTTCTTTCTGCAAAGTGGGTAGTAATTACTTAAAATACTTCACAAAGTGAAGTTGATAAAGCAGCAATGTATCACCATGCTGTAAAGAGCCAACAGAATATGATTTTATGTTTGTTTATATGGAGTTTTTCAGCAGCATTGCATTATGTTTAGAAAGTCCTGTCATTAAGATCAATTTTGTATATGTTTAGGACTCTTGTATAAGTAAACGTGTATGTAAGCATATATAAAAAGTGTTACATTTTAGCATAATTTGAGCGACTGAGTAAATTCTCATTCTTGTCCTAAGCAAGATGTAACATCCATTAATAGCTTTGTTGTAGAATCAAACTCTTCATTGTAAATACTTGCTCTTTATTTGAAGCAGTTGAAGTTGTTAACTAGATTTTCCATTAGTCTTGATAAAACTACTGTCTATCAAACTAGTCAGAGATTTTTCAGCTGTAGCTTGTTCTAGTCAGCTTCAGAGATACAGTTTACTGTTGAAGCTGGCAAATCACATATTGAAGCTAAAGTCCTGTAAATCCAGTACTACTACTTCTTTTTCTTCTAAAGCTATTCATTATTTTAAAATCAAAGACTGATACCTTTGGCACCTAGTTTCTTAAGTCTTTGTTTAATTCCAGACCTTGTGTGCTGCTGCAGTGGGTTTAATCCTGCTTGTGTTGGTTGTTGCCACTTCTGACTTCTACTCAAGCTGTTTAAAATCAAGCCTGTCTGGAAGTCTTTGCAGAATCAAAAGTCCTGCAGGGTCCGTTAATCTGTTTTCCTTTTGTGAGTTGTATGGATAGTGTCTGTTTTATTTTGCAGCGGCTTAAGTTTGGTTACTGTGTTCTAGTATAATTATTGTTTATTCTGAAAATACATTTTCTGTTTGGGGTGGTTGGTTTTTGTTTGGTTTTTTTTTTACTTTTTTGGCACAGTTTTTTATCAGTATTTTTATGGCCACCTATCTGTTCTGACTTATGTTAAGTGGGTAGCATATTAATAATAAAGCTTTCTATATATAATGTAAGATTACCTCAGATGTAATCTTTCATACTGTTTCTTCAGAGCTTTAGTTAAGTGATTTATAAAGTTATTTTCATTCTCTGTCTTCATTTGCTGACCTACTGTTTAGAAACGTATAGCTAATATATATTAGAATTAAGTCCTTAGTGCTGACTGTAAATCTACAAAGATTTTTTTTTAACAAAATTAACATAGTCTTTTTATTATTTTTTATAGATACCAGGTTTTAGTTTTGTTAATTGCACTTGTTAATTACCAGTGAAGCTACATTGACAATATCCTAGACCAGATATAGCCTGTGCTGGGAGAAACTAGATCAGTATTTTTAAATGAAATGAGCTAGTCAGCTTGTATAAAAAGGGGGAAAAAAGGCTGGGGGTGAGGGGTGTAAGAGCTTTTGTTCTACCAGTGTAACTTAGAACAGGGATTTATGTTGGAAGTTCAGTGAAAGTTTCTTCTGTTATCCTAACCAACGCAGCCAGGTCAAAAACACTACATGCTGCAGTGGTACTTACTATACAGGCTGCTTTTTTTCTCTAGTAGTGTAATTCAAATGACACAATGGTATATGATTTGTAACCTTGATCAGACTTGCAGTATTGCCTACTGTGTCTTTATTATCTCAGAGTTTGCAGTTTGCAATACTAATGTGGCATTATATGGCTTAAAGCTGTTGGAATTCTTTCATTAAAGTGTGCTGTTTATCGCAAATCAGCTTTGCAGTTGGTTAGGTTACCTTTATCAGGGTCAAGAATCAAGTAAGTGATTGCCAGAGAGCGTGCAAGTGAATTTGGAATAGCATGCATTGAGAAGCTGTAGCATTTTGTGAGAGGCGACGACTACTGCCTCCCCACTCCAACTAAATTTGGAACTCGCCAAGGGACCATAGCGTTGATCTTCATACATGCACGAACTGCAAATTATAAGAAAACTCTGAGACACAGCAAGCTGCCAGAGGCAGCATCTCTTTCCCCTGCTTAGTTTTCTATGGACACGTTTAGTCCCTAGCTTCAGAAAGAATAATACAATTTGATTTATTGTTGAAAATTTGCCATCCCTATAGAGAGTCACATTTTGTGCTGAGTCTAAGTCACTGTTTTTCAAATGATACTGGAGTTGTTGCTAGCACATATATGAAGTTATACGTGTGCAAAGTCTTGTCTATTTGCTTTTGTTTCAGCATTCTTTTTTCTAGGGTTGTAGGAGCATTAGTTGGTACTTAAATATTTGATACTGCTTACCTGAGGTAAAGAGGAAAACACAACTTACTACAGTGGGGTTTTTTTGTCTGTTCTTCTTAATACTTTCTGCTACATGATTGTAGTCTAAATTGTTCTCTTTATCTTACCTTTTCTACTACTGTTTGTGTTGCATCAGCAATGTGCCACAGTTCTTCTAGATAAGAGACTCGCTTCCTGTCCTGGAGGTCTTAAACAAATACATACATTGTATTTGATCTTACTCAAAATACTAAGATAATTCTTATAACAATGGTTAACAAACCATTTGGGCCATTTTATTTTTTTTGTGCCTGGTATTTCTGAAATTCTTGTTTTATTTAAAATGTGTTTATTGAAACGGCCCTCTTTCGGACTGTGTTAAATGTTTTACTTCACTTTAAACGGCATTGAGCGTTTCACCGTTTTCCAATGTTACCAGCTGTTAAGAGAAGCAAAGATAGCCAGACACTGTAGTTGTGACTTCGTGTGTCGCAATGAAAACTGCTACTCCAAGCAACTGGGAGTAAAATACTTCTAATGATTAAAACTAGAGCTTAGATTAGTTTTCCAGGGCTCTTTGTGTAACCACCACAAAAAAATATTTTCAACTGTTTAAAGAAACCAGTACAGTCTAATGGATTCCCTGAACACCAGTTTGTTCAGGGAAGACCCCCTTGGTTCTGCCACTATGGAAAAGGCAAAATAATATACTGGAGGACTTCTTTACAAATCCTATGGCTATGGATAACTCTGAAAGTGCCACAGTTCATCGGATAATTTAGGGAGAGTGCTTAAATATCACTCAAGTTTATCAGGGGTTTGGTAGATGTCTCAAACTTGGAAGCTGATAGATAAAAATCGTTTTAAAAAGTTCCGAAATCCTACGTGTATTTCTTGGTGACCCTTTGAGATGTGCGCTGTGTCTCCAAAGAAATGAATGTTGATTTAGAGTTGCTTTAGTTCTGGTATATTGTGCATGGTTTTCACTCAGGTAAAAATCCAACCCAAATCAATAGATGATTTGCAAAATAACGTCTACTATAAGCATGTTACCTGTTTAGTGTATTTTTACTTGATTGGTAACTTCTGGCATAAGTGGGTGTAAAATATATTCATGTTGTTGTCAGCGACCCTCGTTATATGCTTCCAAAACAAGTGTAATCAATTGTTTGTGTGTCAAAAGCAGCATTTTGTTGAAATAATTTGAAGTAATTTCATTACAGCAATGGAAGGAAGAAGTAGCTCTGGGATTTTTACTTTTTTTTTTTTTTACACATCCTTTGTATCCAGGACCACTTTCTGAGTTAATTTATGCTTACGCTACTTTTTGTCCACATTTTCTGATTCAGTATATTTCTGAATATTTTTTGTAATAGATGATGTTATTTAGGAAGGCAAGCTGTACCTAATAACTGCATGATTTTTGGTACTGGCAGATAAAAAGTATATATGTGGCATTTGGATTCAGTCACCAAATTGGAAAAAGAAGAAATAGTGTATTTCTTTGTAGGAACCATTGTTTAATCTATAAGTTACGTGTAAGTGCTTTAAATTGTGAGATGCTGGAATGGGAGTGTTTTGGTGGGTTTCTTTGCAATCTGTTTTAAAAGCCTGGTTCATGCTAAGGGAAGAACATTACTATTAAGATGAGGTGTCTTGATAAATATAGAACCCAGGATAAAATTGCATAAGGATTTGTAGTGATGTATGGAATCGCCTAGAGGGAGGAATGAGGTTCTAAAATAAAACCAGAAAGAATATGTGCAGTCTAGTCTGAGAAATATATAGGAAGATTCTTGTGCTTACTCTGTCACAAAAAAGAAAAAAATTGCCCACCTTTTTTGGATCAAAGATCGTAGAGTAGTTTTTGTATCCTAAGTAATATTTTAAAGTGTTTATATCTGAGTCTTTAGTCTATTAGAAATGAATTGAGAATGCAAACGTAGCAGCACATACAGTAGATTACTAAGATGGTCACAAAGTAAAATTAAGCATTTATAAAATAAAAATCTGCAGCATAATGCTTTAACAGGCTTTTGAAACTTAACACAAATGTTTTTAATCCACTTCAAACATGCAACTCAGTGATAGCTTGCAGGCCTTAGGGAAGGAAGACTTGTATTTGAATTCCATTGGTGCAAACCTGACCACAATGGTGAGATCATTAATGTTTAGAATCTATGTAGTAAAACAAGGCCATGGAAAAATCACTGAAATTACCATTGCTGTTGTGGGTTGGAGCATCTTTAAGTAAGGATTATATATATATATATATATATATATATATATATATATATATATATAATTTTTTTTTTTCAAATCTCTTCGCTGCTTTACCTTGTCCCTTGCTTAAAACATTGTCCTTCCATTTTTATTTTTTTTTCATCTTATTTTACTTCTGACTTGTTCTCCCTGCATGACAGAACATATCATGCTGTACAGAGTGGACCACGGCACAGAGAACAGAGCCAGGCAGTGGTCCCCTGCACTGCGTTAGATTTCTGTTCTGGTTGTAGCACAGCTGGAAAGGTGTTAGAGGATTCCTTACTGCATCCTCAGATTGGGTCTTTGAACCATCTGCAAGACGTGCCTTTAAATCTTCTTCCCACTGCAGAATCTGCAAGACTGGCAGCCTTTGTGGGGGGAGCCAATTTGATTCAAGGTGTTTTGAAGCCGTGATGGTTTTTTACAGCAGTGCCCAGCACTGGAGAGGCTCATTATTGAGGTGCAGTGAGCTGCAAGCTGTGCCCTTGTCGGTGTGTGGGAACATCCCTCTGCCAACTTTGTGGTTTACTTTCCGCTGTATCTTTACTGCTATATTTACCGTCTTGGTAAATATTACAAAATAATGTTGTCTTGCATCATGACAAGCAGTCAACTTCATAGGTAAACGCCTTAAATACTCCCTATTTTTGGACAGGAAGTGGGGAGTCAATTTTTTTATTACATAACTGAGATGTCATTAGTCTATGGCTACAGAAGGGACAGTTTAACACAATTCATGCATATGCCTTCTTATTCTGGTATATCGTGTGAATATATTCCTGTCAAGTTTTTTCTTTACTATATATTTGAAAGTAAACTGAAGTACTACAATCATAGAATCATAGAAAGGTTTGGGTTAGAAGGGACCTTAAAGATCGTCTAGTTCCAACCCCCCTGCCATGGGCAGGAACACCTCCCACTAGAGCAGGTTGCTCAAAGCCCCATCCAGCCTGGCCTTGAACACTTCCAGGGATGGGGCATCCACAACTTCCCTGGGCAACCTGTTCCAGTGCTTCACCACCCTCACAGTAAAGATTTTCTTCCTAACATTTAATCTAAATCCCCCCTCTTCCAATTCAAAACCATTACCCCTTGTCCTGTCACTACATTTCCTGACAGAGTCCCTCTCCGGCTCTCCTGTAGACTCCCTTCAGATATTGGAAGGCTCCTATGAGGTCTCCCCGGAGCCTTCTCTTCTCCAGGCTGAACAACACCAGCTCTCTCCGTCTGTCCTCATAGGGGAGGTGCTCCAGCCCTCTGATCATCTTCGTGGCCCTCCGCTGGACCCTTTCCAACAGGTCCATGTCCTTCCTGTGTTGGGGACTCCAAAGCTGGACACAGTATTCCAGGTGGGGTCTCATGAGCACAGAGTAGAGGGATAGAATCACCTCCTGTGACCTGCTGGCCACACTTCTCTTGATGCAGCCCAGAATGTGGTTGGCTTTCTGGGTTGCCAGCACACACTGCCGGCTCATGTTGAGCTTCTCAATATAATTGGTTAGGGTCTCTGTGTTTAAATGACTTGATAACATTGTTGCCTCGTAGTTATCTAGAATTAATGAATTTCAGTTAATAGTCCCAGAGTATTATGAAAATAGTATGTGTTCAAAAAATGCATTTTAAAACAACTTTCCTCTAGTTTTTAAGCATCAGTAAATATGCATCTCCCCTGCAAGAAGAGGTCTTCGGAATTAGGTTGCCAGCTCAGCCTATCCTAATCTTTTCTCTTAAGTCTACTCCAGTCTTTCTGAAGCTGTTCTTCTTGTGCAGCCAATCAGGGTAACCTTAGCTACCTCTTGTTTAATTCTGTATTTCACTGTGTTATGGAAATACTGTGTGTATCAGGTATCCACCAAGCAGTCTAAATCGATAACCGAGATATTAAATATATCTCAAACATCATTCTCAGCATTAGTGACATACAGACATTGTCATGTTGTGTGCCGAAAATAGCATGTGGTATATAGAGTATGGAATCTGTAGGACCGTGATGCCATACTTAAATATTACTTATGGATGTACATTTGTTTCTCAACTTTAAACATACAGTATCCTTTTCAGCTTTTTGAATGTAAGATATTTATATCCTGAAGTTTTTGGCTTTGAAAATATTTACACTTATTCCCTTCTCTGTGGGCATGGAGATTCTTTGTGCAGGTGTCTTCATTGATACTAAAACAACGTGATGTCAAATGTAATCTTAGGGGTCGAGGTTAAAATTTAACTGTCTTTCATCTGATCTGTCACCTTTTACTTGAATTTGCTGTTGCTGTATGACTTCAAGGATTAAATAAAATCTAACAAACATTCTTTCTAGGCACTTTGATACATGTGGACAGATGGGGTGAGTTAAGCTGCATGGTTTTGTTGTGTTTTTAGCTACTGGTTTAATTGCAATGTAATAAAAGGTTAGTGTTTGAGAGCTTTTGGCTGTTTATGTTAGTGGACAAACAGAAACAGTTACGAAAATAGCTTGCCTGAAAATTAAAAAAAAAAAAAGCTCTTTTGAATCAAAAGAATTGCATGAAATAATATTCTGATTTTTAACAAAGATCCCAGAGAAGAAACTAGTATTTTTTACTGGATATATATTTCCTTCAGTAAATACTCTAGATGGCTTCAAAATAGATGTTATAATGGTTTTTTTTCTGTTTCTTTTCTATCTGCTTTCTTAGATGGAAGCTGTGGGGTTTTTTTCTACAAACGTTGAACATAGTGATAATTAGCCTTTTTTTGGTAAGAAATGATCTGTTGTTTACAAGCAAGAGCATCTTTTCTCCTGTTGCTGTTGTTCTGCAACAGCAGTTTTTCGGATGTTTTTCCTGGGTAAGTGTGAGAGCTCTGTACTACAGTTCCTTGCAGACTTTTGTGTGAAGACTGTGGCTGACTGAATATGGCTATTCCTAACAAGCGGATCAGCATCTTGGAAATATATGGTAGCCAGAAAAAGAAGAAATAACTCAATCTAGTTTAATTTGTGCTGTGGAGAAATTTACATAGGCTTCACTGGTAGTAGCTTTAACAATAGCATTAGGTCTATTTATTCCATTTCCCGATTTTCTGCATGGGCTACTTTTAGGTCACTAAGTTTTGGTACGTTGTAATATTGTCTAATTTTCTTTTTACTATGGTTCTTATAATAATGTTACTTAAAGTAACTAGGCTTAATTTTGTTTGAATAATATTCCAAAAAGACACTAGCTAAAATAATCATCAAAGATAAACGATAGATAAAAGTGTGTGAAATCCTCATTCAGAATACATGTAGTAGTCTGTCTCCTTACTGCTACTCCTGAAGGTTTTTATTACATTATGAACTGAAAGACAAGAGAAGGGAGTCTTGTCAGTTTTAAACACCAAAGGGCATTTAAAGTAGTTCCTCAAGGTTTGTGTCCCTTTCAGGGGAGGAGAAATTTCAAGAGCGACTGTCTTGCACTGATGGAGTCTATAAAAAGCGATTACAACAGATGTAGCTAATAAATATTATCGTATCAGCACTGATGCCTTCCCTGCTCCTTTGCCAAATCAGCAGAGAAACTCCTTCATCTGCCTCCAAAACCTGCAAAGACTAACTCTAGCATAGATGAAAAATTTACATGAAATGAAGAAAATCAGTGCTTCCAGAAATAAATTTTTTTTCTTAATCTTTATTTTTTTAAAAATAGGCATTTCCTTTGATAATGCTTATTATTGGAGATACTACCATATTACATTAATGATCTATTAACAAATTATAATGCAATATTAAAATAAAATACATTGAACTGCATATAAAGTCATATACAATGTCATTTTACAATGCGATATACAATGTAAATTTATACTTTATATATGTTTTAGTAAGCTTGCAGTCAGGGAAATGTAGTCTTTCATATTTTGATTCTACAGAAATCCTGTGGTTAGGCCAGGGATGTTTATAAGCACGTGAAAAACAACTGAGTGATGGAAATAGAGCTACTTAAACAATATGGAGATTCCAGTTGTGCTCAGTTGAGTGAGCTCTACAATATGCAGATGCTTTTCTTGTACTGTGACTTACTTTGTCTTAAATACAATATTTCTTCTAACCCTCCACAAGATTATCTGGCAGTGCATGCTGCTATTTAGCCTTTACTTACGTGACAATTTTAAATTCTGCAAACTCTTTTCATTTAAATTGGTTGTAGCCAGACCTTCCCATATGTAAGCTTCTCAACAGAATCTTAAAATATGTTGGGATTAATTTGTAATCATGCAGCTAAACAGACTCTGTTTTGTGGTATACAGTTAAAATGTATATCTTAATTTGCCATTCAAAGTAAATCAATTTCTGTATTATATCAGAGCTGGAGTTTGTTTTTATAACTTGGTGGTTGTTGCATGTGTGCGTTATTGCTGCAATATTTCTCCTTCTGGGAAAAAAATAATTGTTCATTTTTTTCACATGGGGCTATAGTTAAGCAATTCTGTAAAGAAATTTGTGCTTGTCTTTCTTGAGCTCTCTCCAGCAACTTTCTTGAAAAAGCCTACTGAAGTCCTGAGAGTCATAAGTAACAGCACTTAGGCTATGACGTATGGGAAAAACTCAATACGGAAAACAATGGCAAAAACTTTAAAAAAAAAAAAATCCATTAAAACTTTAAATTTTCAGCTTAGCTGAAGAACCATCAAGGACAATAAACAGTATAAAGTGTATAAAATTACTTTTCCTGGAACACAGTGTTTTCTTTTATTCTGAATATGCTTGTTTTATGGAATGTTTCTACTCAATCTCCCAGAAAAACATTGTAGGAAATTGCTGACATACTTTTTTTCCCAGTTGCTGTTAAATTTGGAAAACTGACAATGTCATATTGCCAAATGGTGTTACATTGTTATTCTTTAAGATTTATGTTCTTACTTCTCTTCAGCCTCACAAGTGAAAAATATAAAGAAAAATCTAAAGATTTAGGTGCACCAGAAATGTTGCATGTGTTAATTAGTGATAAATAGCGGATTCTTTATGTGAACACTTCTATAAAAAAAAAAATGCACTTTCACGGTTAATACACTATCTATTTACTGTATGTTTATCACAGGTACCTTGTTTAATAATTTGTGATGAAGAGATCCCTTGACACTGCTGCTTGTTGAAATGACAGCAATGCAATCAAGATGCATTGTTAGAAATAGTGATTCATAGTCAGATTCCTTGTTTAAAGCTATTAAAGTATATAATGTTCCACTACAGATAGCTTTTTCTTTGCAGTGTACGCTCCTGGTCTGTGGCAGTGGTAGGAGGTACTGCTTCCCGTATTGCAGAGTGCTCATGCTGACAGCAAGCAGGGAATGATTATCCTGAGTCATCACACGGCTGAATCCTTTGTGGGAAGGATTTGTGAGACTGTAGCTGTGGGAGTAATGGGGCATCTTTCTTGCTTCTTTATCCCCTAATTGCTTGTTAATTGGATCTTTGGGGGGGTCTGGGAATCTTCCCTGCAGGACTTATGCCTCATGGCAGATGCTGCAGGATGAAGTTGTGCAGAGGGTCCTCTCTCCTTCACATAGCCTGTGCTTAGGTTCCAGGACCTCCATTGCTTCCAGGACCAGCAGACTCCACCTGAGGGACTACTCTGCTCTGCCACTTGTCATCAGGAAGCAATGCTTGCTTCTGGTCCCTCCATTGCTGAACCAGACAGGATGGGGTTTGAATACAGAGTTAGAAGGTGGTGAGTAATGGGAAGTAGACACAGTGGCTCTGGACCAGGCGATGTAGGGATTAAATTCTGGATGTGGTGTTAATATGGTGGAATCAGAGCCTTCCATATGGTTTAGTAGAGTGTGTGTGATTGCGTATAACCTCTCTAAATTCGTGTTATGTACATCTGCTTCTGACCGTCAGAAATACCCAGTTGATCTGACTAGACCACCGCAAGTGGATTTAAAAGTTGCTCACGGTTCTTTGAAGTGTGTTACACTTCATACGTACAGTGTTCCTGGTCATACCTGGGCTGTTATTTTGCTGCTTCAAACCCAGAGTTTGTCAAGTTTCCCATCACTGCATGCTTGAGGGACACTTCTAGCCCATTAGGTGTCCCTGTGAATGTGTTTAGCAAAACAAAGTTGATAGAGGCAATATCCTTTATTAGACCAGCTGCTGTAACTGGGAAGATTACACAAGCCTTTGGTTGTCACAGGAAGCTGTAGAATGTGTCTCTCTGTCATTAAACTTTGAATAGACAGGTAATGAGTGACTGATTGATGATGATCAGGTTATGTTGAGGTAGCCATGAGAAAATAGTGATCTGCTGTCGATTGTGGATAGGGTATTGGTCCTAGAGGCCATACCTTGAAAAGAATAGAGTCCATGAATAGTTTCATAAAAAATTGAAGTTAAAAGGCTAGCAACACTCATGCCTATACATCAGCTGAATAACTTTTCATATTGAGATATTTTGCTGAATGTGAGAAACTTCCCCTATAGGCAGTTCATAAAAGCAGTTGTTCTGCTTTTGCAATAAAAATGTCCTTTATTCAGTTTTGGTCCTGCAATCTTTCTATTTAATATAATGCTTTTATAGTAAGTGACAGGATATATACACTTTGTATACCCTTGACTTGAGAATCAAGAGTAGCAAGAATCTTGATGAGTTCTTTGGTGAGAAACTTCCTCAAAGAGCCAAGTTGCACTGCTTAACACAGTGAAAAACAAGCCTTTAACAATAGAAAAAGGGCTGTAAAACCTGATGGCTGCTTTCATCTTGTGGAATTCCTAGTTGGTTATCCATTTAATATCCTATCTCCTTTTCTTATGCTATGTTTGCTCCATATTGGTTATTTTCTTGATTTGTTAAGTTGAGGGCTAGTGACCTTCAAGTTCCTGGGGGAAAGGGGAAAAGGATCGCTTCCCACACAGAGGAAACTTGAGAAAGTTGTACTTTAAAAAAAGGGGGGGGAAGGGTGGAATATTCATTACATGGAAATAATTAATTTAACAAATACAAACTTGGATTATCTTTGTGTCTATTGTTTTTGTACAGTGTCGTGTGTGTTGAGATCGTTGTTAATGACAGGGTTCTCGTGCACTGCAGTAAAACAGATATAAGTGTGTGTTACCTGAGCCATGAGTTCTGGGTTGAGTTTTGCTGGGGGAGTAAAAGCTCCTCCCCGGCTTTTTTTTGTTGTGGGTGTGTGGGAGTGTAGTGTTGCAATTCATTTTTCTCCAACTCTTCCCTTTATCAGCATGGGAATAGCTGTGTTCATAATGCCAGGTTTGGTACGGAATTTTAGCGGCCTTGTGTTAAAAGTAACAAGGCTGCACTTGAGCGTAATAACTGTGCTGGGAAATCCTGGGCACCTGCATTTGTGTACAGAAAACCTCAGACTTTCTGTAGTAGTAAGTTTGCTGGAGAACTGTCAGAGATATTTTTTCAATTAAGTTTTTTTCCCACTTCAAACAAAGCAGGTTGTTGTAATCTACAACATAGGAATATGTCTGTATTGACAATATTAGGAAAATTTCTGCTGCCTAAGACAAGAATAGGGGAGGTAGTTTTTCAGAATAAAGAGAGTCTGAAGGTTGGAATATGAAATATTTAGGCTCAGACCCATGATCTGGATAGAGCACAACACCAAAGCTCAGTCTACATCTTTAATATCACAGGTCTCATCAACCAACTTATTAGGTGTCCTAGGATGATTTTTAATTTATTTTTTTTGGTTGAGCAACAACAAAAAAATCTCAGAGGTACTGAAAATCTGATCATCTCCTCCTGCCAGTCCAGATACTTCAGGACTTAAAATCAGTCTGTTGTCTCATCATTGGCCAATCCAGCCCAAACCGCGACACAGTCTTATGTTAAGTATATATAAGGCCAATTAATAAAAAGAAAAAGCTTTCTGGAGAGTTGTCTCTTTTCTTTTTTTTTTTTTAAAGTAAAAATATTTAGATTCTTATGGTATTGTTTATCTGTGGTAAAAATATGATTCTCTTAGGACCAGAGTGAAAGAGAGGCACAGAATTTCAAAGGTATGCTATTTCTCAACCAGATTTGGATATAACTGGATACAGCAAATACTCACAACTGAACTAAAACCAAATCAGTTTTGAAAGGAAATGTATCATCAGCTTTTCTCTATCCTCTCAGTTTATCAAGAACTTTCTGAAGAAGTGCTAAGTTTTTTTGAAGGCTTACAGTCAAAATAATTGTTTTTGTGGAGTATTTAAAAGGTTCACACACAGATAACTTGGTATTCAAAGTACAGTTGTTTCAGTGTAACTCATGTAAGCATCTTTGTGAACTTTATCGTTAGTTTAATTTGCCTGTTTTAAAAACAGTATTAGATTAGAGTTGGAAAGATAACACAATAATTTACCAAGTGCTAAACTGGGTTTAAAATCCTCCTTAATGGTATAGCCTAAAGTACGTATCTCAGTTGTGTTAAAGATACTAAAGTTAAAAATAAACGGGAGGAGGAAAGGCCTATCTGTGGTGTCAGCGAGGCATGTGGTAAGCTGATGTATAAAGGGAAGGTAATGGATCTGCTTGGATTCCAGCCAGCGGTGCCGGACGTGGGCATTCTGCCGAGGCACATTCCGGGGCATTAAGTGCAATCCCTTCCCTGAGCGTGCTGAGCCCTCCGTGTAATTTATCTTCCCTGCGTCCCCTCTGCCGGGGGCTGGGCACACGGCTTAGCCCCTTTCGTTGCCAGTACAACTCCTTGGTAGTCACTTTTTCAGTCCTGGGCAGTGTTTGACTTACGAACACTTAGACTTGGGTAGCTCTGTTTGAATCTACTATGCAGGCACTATCTTTCAACTTGCTGTTACTTTGAACAGAGTACTGGAATCTTGTTTCTGCTCTAAATTTCTGGTTGTAAGTCAGTCATCTTAAGAGGGCTTTTTAATGTACATTTTTTTAATTTATAAGCCCTGTTGGTCTTAACATGCAAAATTAAGTGGTGGTGGGATTTCCTTTTAACCTCTCTGTCATGTTGGCAACTTACTCTGATACTACAGCTGTTTGCTGCCTTATAGCAACACTGGAGGAAAAAACTGTATGAACCATTTTTGTGAACACAGGAAGAACAGAAGGCAAAGAGGATTTTTTTTTTTTTAAATGAATTTTGAAATGAAAAAAATTCATCAGTGGGAGACACCTGTATATTTCAAAAACAAGTAATCAAGTGCTGCAGTAAAACTCACTCCTTGAAGGTGTCCAAGAAGGAAGTTTACATCCTCCAACCTTTGAGAAGCGTCATTCCCATTTTCCCCACCAGCCTAATGTTCCACATTTTCCTATTTTTTTGGCCATTTAAAAGCAAGATGAATTAGGCATACAGCTCCCTGTTATGTCGCCTAGAGTAAAACCTTTAAAGACATTCAGAAATGTTTGCAGGGCTGGCCACCTGCTCCATCCTGTGCTCAGAGGGATGGGTTACCTTAGGTCTCCTGATGACAAGCATACATCATTTTGTGAAATTAATTCCTCCAAGGTTGTCTTTGACTAGCAGGATTATTTGGCCACTCGTTTTACGGAATGCCCAGAGCAAGCCTGAATGTATAGACTGTAGCTTTGTATGTTTGATTTTGTGCAACTCATTTACAAAAAAGAAAAGTTATGAAAGCATTTAGCAAAATATAAATGTTTCTAATATTATAGCTTTTAATATCAACTTTACATGCTAATGGCTATAATTACTTTTCATTGGTCTTGAAAAGCTGTTTTGTAACATGAAGTCTCAGATAAATATTTAATGTCAAGCTGGGCTGAAATTAATCTGAAAAATATTAATATGCCCAAGGTAACTGTGACCTGCACTTTGCTGAGAAGCTGCGCCTTCTGAAAATATGAAATGACCTGCACTTCTAGCATGAGTGTTTATATTTGCTTTTTAAGAGTCTAATGGCCAAAATCTATTTTTAAAATAGCTTGTTTTTCTGATGTGTTGATAGCAATTAATCCTTACTCAAAATGTACTATTACAAGCTAAGCTTGTTAAATTAAATTGATTTAGCTTTCACTTTTTCTGCCTCCCTAGAAAATGTTCCTACTTTATAAACAGTATTATGTAGCACTTAGTTATGTATGCAAAGAGCTAGAAACACTGGACAGTGGAAAGCATGTAGGAAGGGATGGCATTTTCATCCTCTAGCACTGGGAATGTAGAGCACTGATGTCTGTCCTCCGTCGTTCCCAGAGCCTTGCTTAAAAGGAAGCCAAGGTCCAAAAAACTTGTGTTGTGTGTGATGCTGTCATTTAACATTCTCTATGCTTCTGGTACAAAGCTATTTACGTGTGGGACCCAAATAGCTGTTCACAGCTGCTGCCAGCTTATACCCTGGTGATGGTTATAGCTGCTCACCCTAATACTGGAGAGACTTCTTTTAAACATAGTATTTTGATGAACACTGTATTTCTTGGTTAGAGCCCTTGTCTAACCCTGTTCATGTTTCCCACATGTAGGAGAACTGATATTAAGCTCCTCTCTGCTCAACATAGGGAGCCATAAGCACTTGGGAAGACAGAGTTCTTAAAAACAAACAGATGTAATTCAGCAATAGTAGTGTGAAATTGTATAAAATGTGCCTTATAGTAGACAGTCTGTTGTGCAAACAGTAGTCATGCTTCATTTTCAGCAAGTTCATGTGGTTCCAATAGTATACATTTTCTGTTATTGTAGTTGAACTACTCTGTGCCAGCTCTGTAACTATTCTAGTAACTTTTACTGAGCTTTCCCAAACATTTAGAGTGTTGGGTATCTAAAGAGAAATTAATATGAAGCTAAACCAAAGGCAGCAGTGTTTACATTGAGAGGGGAAAAAAAAAAAAGTAATGCTGAGAAATAGCTTGTCATCTCTTTCTCAACTCTGTTATCTATTCATTCCATAATCCTATCAAAATAAAGATAAGAAAATAAATATCTTAATCTTACGTTGGTGCTCTTGTGTAGTGTAGAGTGGGAAAATGGCCCACTGGAACTTCTGACCTACTGTTCTCTCTTCCCAGATCAGAATTTTCTAATTCTTTCTTCCAGTTGACTCTTATGTTGCCTTCCTCTTGCCTCTGAAGAGCATCCTCAGCCACCTTCTTCCCCCTTTGAACTTTCAGGCTCTCTGTGCGTTTTGATGTAAAACAAGCATCTATTTGAGGAAGAATGAAGAACAGTATCTATTCTCAAACTAAAAAATAACTATAAAAAGTGAGTTAGAGACAATGGAATTGCTTTCTTCTACAGAAACTGGTATAGCTTAGTATCATTTTAAAGAGCCAAAATATTGGCTTCAAGTACACCTTTAATACCCTGTATTAAAGATAGCGTGGGCTTCCCTCAGTAGAAGCTTTAATGACTAGCTTGAAGCCATTTTCTTTTAAGGAATTAATATTTAGACATAACATTAGCTTATGGGGGTAATTAACAGGTTTAGAATAATTTATGAATAAAATTGCAAGGACTGTAATTTGCATTGCCCAATATCAACTTTTAAAGCTTTCTTTAAAGGTTTTTGCTCATTAAAATGTTACATTGGTTTTATTTCACAAACAGGATATGGAAAAATATTGCTGTAATTTCTTTGTTGCCTCCATTTGACTTGACACTTCATTGAAATCAAGCCTGGATTAATAATTTACTCTTTTCTCTAAGCAGATACACTAGAGGTTCAAAAAAACTCATTTGGTATTGCTTATTTTAAAACCTCTGAAATTTCACTTTATTTTGTGATTGGATTTGGTTGATTTTATAAGAAATAAATATTTTGCCTTTACATGTGTATTGGTGGGGAGAACGGGAAGGAGAGAGAGGGGGAGAGATGGGCTTTTACATGGGCTTTTGAGTTCAGTTTTGTGCCAAAACCAGTTCCTTACGAGGGTGGAAAAAAAGCCCTTTAACTGGGACATCAAATCCTTGTATCATGGTAGGCACGCTCTGTTGATGTTTGAATTAACGAAGTTGATAACATTCATACCTGAAAAAAACTAGAAGCACAACAGGTATTCGAAACGTGCACATTGTACCTAACTCTCTGTAGTTTGGTATTACTCCAAATTCATAATTGTACTTAGGAAGTTCCTTTCTGGTCTTCC
This sequence comes from Numenius arquata, assembly GCF_964106895.1. Lineage (NCBI taxonomy): Eukaryota > Metazoa > Chordata > Aves > Charadriiformes > Scolopacidae > Numenius > Numenius arquata. The sequence goes on from NC_133576.1 coordinate 121,269,056, forward strand.
AAATCATTATAAAAAACGGACATCGCTAACCGATGTGGGAGCGGCATCCCAAATCTTCTGATCTCTGGTGTTAAATCTTTTGAAGTGGAAAAAATAATAGCTTAGAAAAACTTGATTGAAGATTGCTTCAAGAAAAATGTATTTAATAAGTGGTTGCTTAATGTGACCTGTAGGGTTAGAGATGCCAGACAGCAAAACTACAGTGAAAGAGCTGGGCTAAACTTTATTTAAATAATGCTTTCAGATGCTATTATACATACAGATTGTAATCAAAATTACTATTTTATCTAAAGACCAGGTAGAGACCATAAGAATTGGTACTTCATAATTATCAGTAAATTGCTCAGGCTACTGCTCAACCTAGCTAATTGCTTTCCTTTCTATACTTTTTTCTAATCAAAGAGGAAACAAAACTATGACCCAGCTTAGTAATGGCCAGCATTGTGTAGCAGAAACTGTCATGCTCACTGGTGTTTCACCAGCAAAGCAAGTTTTGTGCTACCGGTCTGAATGAGGTGCTTTTGGTTCCAAAGCAATTATGTTCCTTGAATATTGCTGGGTACAGCAGGGCCTTGAGTGTTTACTTGGGATACCTCTTTCGCATCCCTAATGACCATTTGAAGTTGCTTCATTTGTAGAATGCTTTTAATATCTATGTATAAATGAAGTAAATTACCAGGTTTTGGGGTTGTTGTTTTTTTTTTTTTTCAATCTTCTAAGCGTTGTCATGCTTCTAAAAGAAATTGATGAGGTTTTACTGTCATTCATGGTTTTACTTCAGGGATAAACTGAATGTTCCTGCTTTTCTTGAATTACTCTGTGCATATGTGCCTGTACTTGATGCCTGCATCTTAAAAAGGATAAGGCTTGATGATTACTAACATTTTATTAGCATTGTTATGTGATGTGATGGCATGTAGCAGTTGTGAGAGAAGATACTGTTCTCTGACACATTAATCCTGTGTTATGCCAGGCCATTCACAGACCATTCACATAATCTTCATTACTTATCATTAATCTTCCACGTCATATTTCTGCAAATCTTTTGCCTGTGATCGTTCGTCACTTGGAGTCCATATTTAAGTATAAGGGATGTGGAATTCGTGAGTAATGTGGTGCTCAGGGAAGATAAATACGGCACTCTTGGTTTCTCTTGATCTGGGGTTTTTTTCTTAATCATTTGATTGCTTTTTCAGACCAGTCGGTCAAATTTTATTTCCTAGTTTTTCACATGAAGTCACAAATCACAGAATGATATGGGGTTGGAAGGGACCTCTGGAGATCATCTAGTCCAACCCCCAAATACTTGCAGGCTTTCCAGACATCACCTATAAAATTATTTATGAAAATACAGTGATTCTTATCAGGTTTGTATGTGTTTAAAAAACCCAAACCTACATTTTTTTATGATCACTTGTTTTACTTCGCTCTCCTAGCAACAGTTAATGGATTTAATTGGAATCTGTGAAGTCATTTGTAATTTTTCTAAGCCTGTTTCCCATCTATGCAAAACAAGTAGGAGGTGGAAAAAAATAAAAATAATTTGTTCTTATGATTATATATGGAAGAATTAACATGTATTATATCAGTATCTGTATTGTGTCATTAATACTGTGCTCTGGTGTCCCTTGATCAAATAGTTCTTAGTGTGTTAGAAGTCAAGAAATTGTTTTCTGTGTAATAGTGCTTTTATGAAAACATTAATTTTCATTGTAGTACATGTGTTCTTCAGTACTTTTAAATAACTGTGTAGCTTGTTTTCTTAAGCTGTTATTAGCTTAAGTAATTTAAATAAAGAGAAATTGTATTATATATAAAGAGAAAATATATGGGTGGTTTCAGTTTAATTATGAGTAAAATTATATTGCTTTAAACTGGTATGGCAGAAAGATGGCCAAAATTGGTGCTGTATGTCATTCCAAAGGACAAGAAGAAGAGTTGATGCCGCTGTGTTGTGTGTGCTTGGAAGTGCGCAAGACCCTCTTATGCAGAGCATTGCATATCAAATTGGGGTTATACTTCTGTTGTGGAATCGGAGGGGGATGAGTTAGTGTTTGTGTGGTGTGTGGGTTGGGTTTGTTTTATTGTTTGTTGGGGTTTTTTTAATGCAGGGGCTTTTACTCGTAGGAAGCAGTTCCTGTCATTTATGTATTTTTCTCATTGACAAAAAAGATCTGCACTTGATGAATACTGTAAAAATTAGATGCAGAGATTTCAGATAATTAAGTTGCTTGCTACTAAAGGCGTATTTAATTTGGCTAGTAACATTTCTAGGTGTTTATAATTTTTTTCAGATGTAATAAAATACATAGCTAATTCAAAAATAAAAATGTTTCCTATTGTATTTACATAGAGACTTGCTATAGGTAAAGTACAAATGGTAAGTGCCATTGACTAGTACGTTTAAATAAAGCTGTGGAGCAGACCAAAAAGTAAATGGTATGGCTAATAAAATAATAGCAGTCTTGAGGTATGTAATTCCTTCATGGATTAGATACTTGATATTTTGCTGGCATTAAGTTCAAAAACCCGTTCCTTTACTATTTGTAATTTGACTTCAGTCATGCATGGACTTGTTGACAGCTATTTACTAGAAGTCTACCTTTGCAAGAGACTAGTACCCTGCTGTGTAGCAATAAAAATATCAACATACCAGCTGTGATATCTACTTTTCAGCTGTATTAATATGTAAGCATTAGAAAATTTGAAAGACTTGCACTTTGAGCAGAGGTGTGCAAATACACGGAATTTCTTGTATTAATTGCTTGGCTGCTTGATTATGCTCTTCATTAGAGTTGTGCTTTATCTTGTATATCTTTATTAAATATCAATATTCAAATTACTTTTTCAAGTTATCCGTATTAAAAAAAAAATGGTTCTGTCTGTCGTGGTTTCAGCCGAATTTACCAAAACCAGACTGACAGATGGCCCTTCCCTCCTCCTCCCCCCCGCCCAAAAAAAGAGGAGAGAGGAAGAGAAAGAGATAAGGAGATTTAGAAGTTTAAAATGAACTAAACTGTTTTAACGAAGAATTAATATTAAAATAAAAATAAAGAAGAAGAAAATGAAATAGATACAATATATACAAAACCATATCAAGCTCCCAGGATGACAGTCACGTCACCGGCAGGCACTGGGGAAGTCCCATAGTGGACTCAGCGATGGATGGGAACTGGATTCCAGCTCTGGAGTCAGGAACACACGGATGGGGATCAAAGGCAGATGAACAGACAGAGTCCTCTCTGGACGTCGGCCATCGCAGGAAGAGGGCCGACCCTTTGATCCCTCAGCTTTTATACTGAGCATGGGGCAGATGGGATGGAATACCCCAGTTGGTCAGGTTTGGGTCACCTGTCCTGTCCACTCCTCCCCACCGATGTGACTCCTCTACGTTTTTTCCGTTTCCGACCCTCTAAGGGGGCAAATAACGAAATGGGCTGACCTTGGTTGTTATAGCAATAAGTATAAGCAAGGGCCTCCTGCATACCATTCCTTGGCAAGGAGCAAAAACATTGGTCTTATCATTCTGAGAATGAGCGGTTTTCTCCACAATATGCCGTTAATTTCAGAGAGTTAGAGGAGGCCTAGCTAGGATGTAAAGTTACAGAACAGAAAATTGGTTCAGTTTTACTTCGAACCGGGACACTGTCTAACAAATCCCAAGCTGTGTTTAGAGCCTGTTTGGTATATTAAACTGTTGTTAGTTACTTGAAAAGACCCGTTCTATGGTTTTGTCCATGGTGGTGTTAGTGTATTTGACACTGCAACTATTGGTATATGCCAGACAATGCCATTTTGTGAAAGACACTAGCAAAACTCTTGAGTTGCCATCAAATATAAATGAAAATATTTGTTTATAAGCTTTTGAAAGTTGTAATGTTGCCATTAGGAGAAAGCTGTGCTTTTCTTTCCTCCTGTCACACACATAATTTGAGGGCGTACTGATAACTGGGTTCACTTTCTCTGGCTTTCTCCTCTGTGAACTTAAATTTTAACCTTTCCTCTGAGCACATCAGTCCAGTCTGTTTTGCTGTATCGCTAAACTGTGGTGTTAAATCTAATGATTTCTTTTTTGGCATTGGCAGCTGAATTGGTTTTGGTAATTAGTAGAAGTTAATGTTCTCATTTTGAAGCTGCAGCTTTTAAAAGTTTACCGATGCTTTTGATCTTAGGTTCAGAGCTAGAAACAGAAAACCTAGTTCATCCAGCTGTTTCTGTCGTCTTGCTCTATTTGGTTTATTTGTTCTGTTTCTAGAAGCTAAGCTGTACCTGTAATTGTCATTATCTTCTCTGTATCTTTCCTGGCTCTGTGTTCACATCTTTAAGAAGAAGAATGGTAAGAATTGTATACAGTATTCAAAAATGCAGGTACTCTAGTTGCACGGTGATTTTTTTTCTTTCTTTTTTTTTTTTTTTTTTTATTCTTTCATCGTTCTTTCCTGATTATCCTAGCCTTAGATTTGTCTTTTTGATCACTATTGGGATTTAGCTGACGTATTCAGAGAATCACATTGAACCTTTAGGAACTTTACTGTTAAAATCTGATATGAAAAACTATTTATTTTTGTTCTTGCTTTGCTTTGTTCTAACAAGTTATTTACTTCTGTAAGGACCTTGCCTTTAGTCCTGTGTTCGCACAGTTTGTTTAGGAGATTCCTTACCATTTGTTAGGTAGCTTGTTTGAACTTCTTGAAAACTCAAATCTGTTCTGTCACTAGAATCACACTTATGCACCTGCTCATCAATCCTTCAGCTACTTCTAGTCGTAGTGACTTCACTCTACAAAAGTTGTTGACTCTTGCCATATATTTATCCATATGCTTAGTCTTGCTGGTTTTGGTGTCGTTTAAACTGTTTGCTGTGGTGCAGGCCTGACTCATCTGTACCAAAAAGGGGGAATCAATGTAGCTTTTCTGGTACTTCTGCTTGAGTTCTTCCTTCATGTCTCAATCACATATTTACCCTACTGAGTCTTTTTTCACATCATGTGTGTTCTTGGAACAGAAAGAAAACTATTTCTTTTAATTGAAAATTGAGAGAATTTTTACTCTGCTTTTTTACGAATTCTAGTTAACTAGTTGAGGTTTATGGGGAATCCTTCCCCACTCTGTTTTCACTGTTTAGGAAAAGCATTCACTTTTAAAAAGATACTTTTCTACCTAAAATAGCCTTCTCCTATGTTTTTTTTTAATCAGACTTGCTTTTCTGGAGCTTTTTTGTTATTTTTGCATGGTTGTTTTTAATAAGTGATGTGTTTACTATGAGCTTCTAACCACTTTGCAGATGATCCTTGTCACACGAGAGCATTTATGCTTCAAGGTGCTCCTTTTAAATTGCCTCTTCATTTTCATGTAGTTTACTTTTGTGAAATTTAACTTTATAAGAGTTGTTTTTTTTTTTTCATTATTCCAAAGAGATTTAATATGAATATATTACAGTTACTATTAGTGGCACTTCAATTCAATACGTAACTTGCTTTGTGAACTGTTTGCTCCTGCATCAAAAGTTGTTTCTGCTTTTTATGACAGCTTGCAGAAGGAATAATTTACAGTATTTAAAATACTACAGTTCTCACAGCTATATTATATTTACATCTCTAACAGTGAGAGATTTCAACTACTGAGTAGATAGTTTTCTGCTTTCATAACTTCTGCAGATTTCATTATTGTATGCTATTATATTAATTCTTGGTAACATGGTTTATAGTACAGCTATTAATTTTTTTCTTGGAGGATGCTGTGCTTACAGACCTGTTGGCTTTCCAATGGATTTGTGGATAATAGGAGAACAGTGGGAGCCATTAACTTCAAATTTTTGTGAGGCCTTCAGCACTGTCTCTCACAATATTCTTGCCTCCGAGTTAAGATGCTACAGTCTGGATGGGTGGACAAAATGATCTAAATGATCAGCGTCAGAAGGTAATGGTTAATAAGTCGTATTTGACCTGGAGGCCAATGGAAGTGGAGTACTGTAGAGGTCTATCGTGGGACTTGTCCTGTTTAATATCTTTACCAATGAACCAGAGGAGGTGACAGGGTTCACTTGTCAAATTTATAGACAACACCAAATTGAGGGGAACCAGCCGATACACAGAGCTGCCATTTGGAGACACCTAGATAGGCTGGAGGAATGGCACAACAGGAACCTCATGAAATTCTTAAAACAAATGCAAAGTTCTACACCTGCAAAGGAAGAATTCCTTGCAGCAATACTGTCTGAGGAGCAGCTCTGTGGAAGGGGATCTAAGGGTTTTGGTGGACAGCAATCTGAACGTTAAGTTAGCACTGTCCTGGCTGCAAAGAGTGCAAAGTATTCTGGGCTGTATTAGCAATAGATTGAGGGAAGGAAAGGGACTATCCCCCTTAACTTGGCATTCTTTAGAACACCACTTCTAATCTTGGACTCTCCAGTACAAGAAAGGCATTGACAAGCTGGAATGAATTCAGCGGAGAGCCACCAAGACAGTTGGGAGCTGGAACAGTTGCTCTGTGAAGAGAGGCTGAGGGTTCTGGACTTCTTAAACCTGGAGAAGAGGCAGTTTTAAGAGGACCTGATAGCATCCTTCCAGTACCTAGGAGGAGGTCATCAACCAGATAGAGCCAGGCTCTTTGCAATGGTGAATAGTGGAGAGGACAAGACACAGTGGGCATAAATTGAAATAAAGAGGATCTAGCCAGACAGTTAAAAAAAAAAAAAAGTATGTTGGAGATGCACAGTGGGATTTTATGTCTCTTGTGATAATGTTAAATTTTGTGCCCTCCAACTTTGAACTGGTTGACATGGTAATTCTAACATTCTTTTAATATTGTATTTCCTAAAATAAAGGGAACAGGTATTGGAAAAAGGTAGGAATGTTTTGGACTGCTGCTGTTGCAATTAGATGGTGTTCCCATTCCACAGTTCTTAGGCTAGAATGCTGTTCAAGACGTACAGTCTAATAGTGTTGTTGGACAGTGTTGGGTCCTGTGGTTTTGGGGTTTGGTTTTTGCAACTTATCTGTCTTGATGCAGAGTAATAACATTTAGAATTATGGAATCCACAGGTGGTCATTATTTCAGCGTTAATGTTCCAGCTATTCAGGAAACAGATTTAGAAAGAGTTATGAATACAGATGTGAAAGCAAAATCTTAACAGAAAATATGCATTGGTATAAACAGTTCCTTTCAGGCACTTCCAGGCTTGCAGAAGTGATGAAAAATATCATTAGATCTCGGTAAGTAACTTGGAGACGTCGAATACACAGGAGCTCTACCTTTATTTGTTGTGGAAAATCGCATAATATTTAATCTTTCATTTAATATAGAAACTTTATCCAGACTATTAGCAAAAACTTGTTGTTTGAACTGTTCTTAACTTGTAGAAGCAGTATTATTTCCTCTGTTATCCTCAAACATATTTTTCAATTGGAATTTGGTACTATACGATAGAGCCTCCTGAAGAAGCTTTCTTAACCTCTGATTATAGTTGCACTAAATGGTGGACTACTTTTCTTAAACTTGGAATAAAAAAATAAGCTGGATTTCACTGTTGTTCTTGGTTGCCTTAACAAAAGTCTATCACCTGAAGTTGTCTGTAAGACATATTTTGATTCTTGATAATTTTAAGAAAGTGACTCATATAGCTAAAGTGTATCAAAGCTTTTTTTAATTTGTGCTGTGCTAACTGAACTCCCTCACATTTCTGATTTCTCAGTTGAGAAATCCTTTTCTCATAAAAACATGAGAACAGCCATACAGGTTCAGCCAAGGAAGAACAGAGGAATTAGACCAGTGCATATGGCACTTTTTCTAGTATTCTGGCCATTTGTGGTTTGGCCAAAGCAGAAACCATCTTTGGCTCAGGGTTTACTGGCTTTCAGGTTTCTTTATTTCTTTTCAATGAACATCTCCCGATTTCATTTGAATGCAAAAAATTTTTAGTGTCTACAGCATACATGGCAGCATTTAACAGGTGGTGATGTCATGAACAATCTCCTATTGGTTTTGAGCATTTGGTATCCAAGAAAGCTGCCTGTTTTTAATGTTTTAGGTATAAGTCAAAGTAGAAGCTAGAAACAGACTTTAATGTTTTATCCGAATTCTGTATTTGCAGTTGAATACAGTGCAAAACTTCTCAAATGTATAATTAACAAGTATGAAATTGAATTAAGAGCTTCTTGGTAACAGGGATGTTACCTTTCACAATGAATCCCATTTGTAATAACTAATGGAATTGTGAATACAGAAGTCTCAGAAACCTAGCACAACTGGTTGCAGGAATATGCAACAGCAGATGTTTATACAGCATTCCTTTCTGCTTGCGAATATACTTGTTCAATACAGGTTGGTTGAACATAATGATGCACTTAGTCATTTCATCCTATCTTCAGCAGTTTGCTTAGAGCAAGAAATAGCACAGATTGCCATTGCAAGACAAGGTCACTTCTTGTGTTCTTGACACAACATAAAGAAAATTATGGATTTCTTGAGGTTGGTCTACACTGTGATCCCAAAATTGCAGACTAATCAAGAGATGCAGAAGTGAAGTTTAAACTGACTTGCTGGTGGCCCAGAATCAGTAGCATGTTTATCACTGCAGCATGACCATTTGGTCCTGCTGAGAATCTTCAGTGAAAGATACACTAGGGCGAAGTTTGAATTATCTTTAATTGCATTTAATGAATGAAGAAACAGATGCATTGGAATTGGGTACTACTGTATACTGTGCTGAAAACCTTTTTCTCTGTTTTTTATATGGATTAAAGGATCCTTTGTCCATTTTTAAGCTTTAGGCAGCAGTTGCCAATTTTGTCTCCAGTCATGGATGTGGAAAGCACAATAGACAACATGTTCTCTTTTTAAAAACGGATAATAGATTGCCATTAGGCTCTACACTACCAGGATTCTGTTAGTTTCTAAGAATGCAAGTATTATGCTTACTTTCTATTGTAATTTCAACAAAAATGCTCAAAAGATTCTTAAATTTGGTAAAGATCTCAAAGCCAGGAAGGACCTGTAGTACAGTACAGTTCACCTTGTCCTTCGTTAAAGGCCAGTTAACCAAACCTAAAGAGTAAGCTTTGTCAGCTAAGTTGTAGCCTTGCTAATACACCTGCATTTGTAGGCGAAGCAAAAATTATCATTTCTGTGTTGTCAGGTAAGCAAAGGTATATTATAAATTCTAATCCTATTTTAAAATTCTATGTGGCCCATGATCTGCTGTTTTCCTGCATCCCAGGGGTACCTAGGAAAAGGGACAGCAGTGAGCATACCAAGTGTATCAGTTTAGTCTGTCAAGCTGTGCTGGGCATTAAGTAATGTATTATTAAGGGTGTCTTAGAATTTAAGCTTTCTCTATTCAGTATAATGTTCTTATGTTGGTAGGTGGCAGTAATGCTTTCATGTTGTTGAATGAATGGTCTTTCTCAATAAATTCCTGTGAGCAATTTTCTCATTTTGTTAAGAAATTAATGTTCTCTAATGTTAAAAGTGGTATTCTCATCCTAAGCTTTCCTCTTTTCTCAAGTTTGTCACCATCTATATTAAAAAAAGAAGTACTCATAGGGATGAGGGCCACCAGGATGCCAGAAAATGATCATATTAATGAAAAAATCCCTGCCTTCAAAGTTTTTTTTACTAAAAGAACGTGCCTATCATTGTCTATATACCCATCTGTAAACCTACCTTACATTACTTCAATACCCAGCAATCTTAATGCTTTTGGAGAATGCTGCGCGCTTTTTTTTTTTTTGGAGCCCATATATTCTTTTTTTTTTTTTTTTTGTAAAGTGTATTTTCTGTGTCCTGAAGCATGCTTTTTGCATTGTTCTTGTTTCCTCTTTTAATGGCACTCCTCGCTCTGGCATTTGCTGGTTATCAGTCGCATTCCAAGGCATAACTTGTGAAGGGAAGGAAATACACTTAAGCTTACCTTTCTAGGGCTGGGTATGATTCTGTGCAGTATCGTCTTCAGTTTAATTTGCCTGGATTTTTTCTTTTCTTTTGTCAGTGGTATGTAAAAGCAGGCTGTTTCTTGCACCGTTTTGTTGAATGTCAAAGTTATGAGGCTGCTGCTGCTATGCTACAGTTTGTTGGTCAATAAAACCTGAAGCTCTTCAAAACCAGATATGTCTTGGGATGATTGTTTTGTTTCAACTAGGGGGACTTTTGATCAGAAGTGGGAAAAGGAGTCACAGTTCACTGTGAAGCAATCGGCTCTTGAGGTCTGCATGGCTGTGCTGCAGTAGTTCTGGTCAGTTTGAGAATATCTTTGAGAAACCTTTGTGGATCCTGATTAGTTGGTAGTGTACAACTTTAATAATGTATCGCACCTCTGTTCTGTTTAAATAGAGGAAACAAAAGAATTGAATTTTCTACCTGTATTACATTTTTTAGTTAACACTGGTCCTTGGGTACATTGTTTAGCAATTTGTATTATTGGTGACCACTACTGAACATTTTCTTTATTCTTTCAGATCGCTTAACGTCTCCTTTGCTTTGCTCTTTTTTTATTTCTATCTGGTTTTATGCAACCTCCATAGTTAATTTACATTGACCTTATTTACATTGGATTTCAGCTGTTAGAAACTTTTTTTTTTTGCTTGATGTACAGTTAGTACTAGCTTGTGGAAGGCATTAGAAAATTTATGTGTCTCAAACTCCCTTGTCCTTATTGCAGTCTAGTGTAGAGCTTATTTTTTGTCAAAATTACCTGACTTGAAGAAACTGGCTGAACTTACATTGCTGGTAAACATTATGACCTCTGAAATTTCAGACCTTTACATTTCTAGTCACATTCTTTAACCACGAATGCCACCCACTACCTACAGGTTTGTTTTTTCTGGTATCTCTCTTCTGCCATAAAATGGTTTTATTTATTATTTAAAACTATTGTGTTTAAAATTTTTGTGGAAAAATGTGTATCAGTGTCCACGTATTTCTCTACTAGTTTTCTACCTGTAGAGGATCTTACAGTTCACTTATTCCTACTGCTTGCGTTACTTTGGATGTCTAATTAATTAATTTTCACCTTGTATTTCCCTCAGGATCTGTCCTAACATTCTGAAGATCTGTTGTCATATTTTAGCATATTTTGTTCCTCTATGACTTCTATTTTTTCCCACTTGTCTTCTCTTTCTAGTATTGTTTGGTCTGATTTACTGCCTTTCTTTATAGCTTTTGGAATTGTAATTGCCATTGTTAATTCTATGCTCCAGTAGTTCCCTCTCAACAATGACAGTGGTTTAATCAAATTAGATTGGATAACGTTAATAGGTGCACTCCCATTGTTAGAAGTCAAAGAAAGAAAATATGGTTTAGTGTCTTCATTTAATGTTTTATGGTCCTTAAGTACATTTAGCCTGTCATTGTTACTGCGGTTGTTTTCTAAGACCCTCATCTGTTCTGAACAGATGACTTAACAAAAATAATGTTTCAAATATATTTTCTTGCACATTTGATATTTTTAGTGTATGCGTCTTTGGAAAAAATGATATGTAAGTCTATAGTTTGGGATGTAAGATTATAGTAGTTTTGTAGCAGTTAAAATACAAAAGTTGCCTGTTCCTACAGTGAAGTAGAGAAGGCAATACAGATAAACTATACAGGGAAATTTCCAGGTTTGTGGTTTCTGTGGAACTGTGTGTTTGCTGGTGCTTGGAGGTGTGTTGCTGTTCTAAGCTTGAAATACTCTCAAACACAAATCATCTGGGAGTAAGAAATTGCTGGTTCCCTTGAACAAAAGGGTGAAAAAACTTGTGCAATTTGCTTGTCTACGTATGCCAAAGCAATATATATGGAGTCCATTTAAAATTCAAGTGCTCTTTTGCCAAATGTCAGTCATAAAGAAATACTATCAATATAACCTCTCTCTTTCTGCACATTATTCTACAATTTTTATTTCTAATAGAATTTTACTGCTTTGTTTCAAGGGGTAGTTAGAAGGCAAGTAGATATTTTTAAGTATCAGTTTTCTGTTCCATCATACGGAAAAAAATTCTATTCTATTAAAAATACCTACACACCAAAATACTTAACACTGTACCTCATAACCTGCCTGTTTATACCAGTGCTGTCATTTTCCAGTTAACAGAATGCTGTGTACAGCTGTTTATCTATAGTGCTTCGTGTAAGTGTGCTTGTGTTTGTGCATGTGCACACAGAGAATAAGATAACTATGAGTTATATAATAAGAAAGCGAAATTATTACATGTTTCTTTCAAAGTTACATACATGTTAGTTGTAATAGAGATTGTGTTGCATTTTATTCTTACAAGCAGTTCTGACCCCAGGTTGGGCCCATGCCTTTGGTTCCTGAGGGCTCATCAGTTGGCTCTATATTTTGTTAATAGTTTTCACATACATAAGCACTCTGCTTTGTCAGATTTGAGAAAACACAGGCTTGAAAAAGTCTCGTGTACACTGTGCAAGGGAGAGAGGCATACTCCCAGGTAGGGTAGTTCATGGCATAAGGCAGCTGCCTGGTGTGGTTCCTGTGTGTGTTCAGCCTTTAGGCACCTAACATCGACGTATGTACAGTGATTGGCTCGTGTGTGTGAAGCTTATGTTTCAGGTCCAGGGCACCTAGTGTGCAATGGCCTTCTAGATGTATAGGTATTTTAGCACTTTAACCAGTTCCAGTGATGGTCTTTTCCATTGTTACCCGGCTTAAATTATTTCTGCAAGAACTGAGCAAGGTGTGTGTTGCCATCTTAAGCACCTTGTCTTTTTCTACTTGCTTGTTGTAGAGCCTGAGAAAGCCATCTTCATTGCTCTTACAGATATCGTCGGTTCACCTGTTTACTGTTGTTCATGCTGCCCTCCCAATCTGAAGCCTGCATCTTCCTTTTGTTATGCCTGTAGATTATACATGTAAAAACAAAGAACCTTTAATATTTTTCTAGGTAAGAACAACACTAAAATAAGTTGCTCTCTGATCTTTTTAAGATGGGAGAAATAGATTGAGTTCTAGATGTGTTTTACAAGATTAAATCATTCTTCTAGCTCATCTTTGAACCTTATCTGCTGCTTTTTTTTTTTTTTTGAGTTCCAAAATTAAACTCAAGTAGTTGTGGTTTCATGAGCTTATGTGTGAAGGCAACATGATATCCATACTCCCAGTCAGGATTTTTCTAGTTTAATTTGCATCGGCAGGAAATCTTAAATTTATAATGTTCAGAAAATATCTGTGATAAGCCCTGAATCAAAATGTGAGATCCTGGCCAGGAAACTTTTCAATACAAGATATGAAGAAGTGAATGGATGTAAATCTTAAAATCAAAAAGGTGTAGTGTTTGTGCAGAATGAGAATAGTGTATGTGGACACAAGATGGAAAAACGCGTTGTACTATGTGTGTGGGGTGGAAGTCTCTTAGTCAACTTTGCGGTGACAGATGACAGTGCCAAATTTCTGCTGAAGTGATGAAGCAAGTCTAGTGCAAGTTGGGGACAATGGTCAGAGGCAGATGTTCTGGTGACTTTCTGTCCTCTTTCTACATCTTAAAGAAGGAAGGTAAAGATGCAACAAAATCAGCATTGGTGGTAATAATGAAGGTTTGGGGCTCCTCAGTTATTGGAAAGCAGTTGAAGGAAGATGACTTTTTGGTGGATGTGTCCCAACTAAATGCCTGAGGCAAATTGCTTCTGGATTCTGGGGCAGAAGGTCCAATATAAACTAAGAGCAACAATTAAGTTGAAAGTTTGAGAGAAAGACACAGAAATTTCTTTGCCTGGTCTTTGTACGCTGGAAGAAGTAAAACAAATTAAAATATAGCTGTGAAGGAAGACATGCGAGTACGACGCAAATGGCAAAAAGCAAGGAAAATATAGAAGCAATAGATTTAAGTAAGATTTACTTCATTGGCAGACTTTCTCTTCTGTACTAAGGTTGTTGGAAATGTGACCACTTCTAATGATTTTTTCACCATTCATCAGCTGGGGATTGCTCTCCCCACAGCCAAACTGCGTGAGCATTCCCCATGCTGCTTCAGCCAAAGTTGGCTACATTAGAGCGTATCACTGGTGATTAAAATGGTAACGATCAGTGGAAAAGAGGGAAGGAAAATAGCCTCCTTTAGCTGAAACATCTGTTTGCAGAGTGGATGTCTGTGATCTTAATGAAAGGGCACTGTATCAGTTTCAAAACAGAGACCCGCAATATCCATAGGCCAAAGCATAGAGTCAAGAAAATAGAACTAGAGCTACTAGATCAGGTAAAGAAAGAGATGCCAATGGTACACAGTGAATTCATATTTTGTGAATGAGGCACAAACTGGGGAAAAGGAAAGGGAATGGCAGACAAGTAAAACAATTCCGAAAAATCAGTAGGTCTTTAAGAACCTCCAAGCTGAGTAGAGTCCTTTTGGGCCTCAAACCTTAAAACCCTTCTGTAGCAGGTAAGTATATCATATATAATTCAAGTCACAAATTGCTCAACCTCAATTTTAAGTCATTATGGCTTGTAGCTTTTGTTTTTCTAATCTTTTAATTTGAAGACTGTTCCAGAATTTCATGTTGTTTGGGACAGTCTTATTCTTAAGCTACCTTTATTTCTGGTCGGTGATTTGCCCTCACATAAACATTTTTTAAAACTATAATCGTTCTCATTAATAATCGATACCTTTCCCTCACTACTTCCCATTTTTATATGGAACAATTTTGTCTCTTTTAGCTTATGTTTTGCTAGGCCAAGGAAGCCAAACTACTGTAATATATTTCTCTTTCAATACCTTCTTTGTTCTCCTGATCATAGTAATAGCTCAGCTCATCACCTCTAACATTAGAAAGTGTGCTTTGGACCCTTAAATTTTGATTTGGATTTGAATGGAAATATCCCGTTGAGAAAGGGGTACTAACAGAAATCATGATAGAATCATCTTCCCCAATTATAAACTCGCAAACAAATGCTAATAATAATGGTAAAGGCTGTGTGTTCCTGGGTGTAACAGCTGCCACGTTTTTTCACAAGATAGCTGTGTGCCCACAAAGGAATACGCTAATTGTAGACTAGATCTTGGTCAGTGAGGACATTTTAGAAGCTTGACTAACAGTATATAGATGTAAAAATAAGTTTGAATGGAAAATAATAATAAAATCTTAAAAAATGCACAAGAGTTTTGGTTTGATTTATTTTCTAATTCAAACACAAACTTTGAGAAATTAAATAAAGAATTAATTTAAGAGCATAGGAGCTTGGTTATGGAGGAAGTGCAGAAATTTAGTACCAAACAAGAAAGAGAAAACTTCATGGAAGGATTCCAAACATAAGGGAAAATATAAGCACCTGAAAAAACAGAAGACTAGAACAGGAGCTTGACTACGTGGAAGGTCAGAGGGGATAGTGAGACATGCTAGAAGTCAAGCAAATTGAGCTTTATGACAAGTATTTAAAGATCCTCCTATCTGAAGACAATGAAGAGGCTGGTGTTAGATATTTAAAATGTTGAAATGAAACACTTGACTAAAACTGAAGTGAAAATTGTTGTCTGAGTTTTTGATTAGAAAAATACAGTAAGATGTGATAGAAAAGGCAGAAGGTGTCTATATGTATTAGCACCTTCTAAGTAGAAGCGAAGTTCAGATCTTGCTATGCTCCTACCAGAATTGCCTATATCCAAATGCCCCTGATAGCTGACTTCTATGCTGCTGGAATTTATGTGGAAAAGTGATGCAGGTGTTTATAATCCTCTTGGATTTACCTCACCAGTTTATGGTTTTCAGAAGAAACTTAAGTGGAAAAAAGTCATTAAGAATATACGTGCAGGTGAGAAACATGACAAAACACAAGGAACTTACTGTATTTACATGACTTCAGAGTAATGCAGTATTTTTACAGTGGGTTTATTGGGGGTATGGAGGCAAATGCACTGCTCCTTGGGAAAGTTCTGGCTTCCAAATTCCCCTTCTTAAGATTTTTCCCAGTTGCTGCCTAGATAGGAAATACGAGAAGGAAGGATAAAGCCATATTAACTCATCTGGGGGCAGGGCTGCCAACATTTGCTACTTGAGTTAACCAGATCACCTCATAAGTCTTCTAATAGCAGCCTTATCTTTGAGAAATCGTGCAGGATGCATTAAATACTGGACGACTGAAAAGGATAAATGTACCAGTTGTCAAGGGAGGAGTCAAGGAGGGAGATTGCAGTCATCTTAATATCGACTTCCCCCCCAGATAAGTTTGTTAAACTGTTTTTATTTATCTGCAAGGTAATGAAGAGGTTAATAATTGCCAGCATAGGCAGGAATAAATAATGTCAAACTAGTTTAATTTCTCTCTGATAAAACAGTTGAACCTGTGAATCGAAACAAAGTAGTAGCTGTCATGTATTCTGATTTTATTTAAAGGCTTTAATAAGACTGGTTTTTTGCGACATTTTCATAAATAACACAGAGAAATGGAATCTAGGAGAAACTAGTGTACAGTAAGTGCAAAATTGATTGGATTAATATTACGATTGATTAATTTTCAATGAATTGCTCTCCAAGTGAAAAGGTATTGAGCAGGTTTTCTTTAGAGACCTGCCTGGAGTCTGGTGGTTCTTTCTGTTTTTTACCTCATGAACTGAATAATAAAATAGAGAAGTAACTGGAGTCATTCTGCAGATGACACAAAACTGAGAAGGGACTGTGCTGGAGAACAACATCACACTTCAGAATGGTCTTGCAAAACTGGAAAAATAATCTGCAAACCAGTAGGTGAAAATCAGTGGAGATGTGAAGATGTGGTTCATATTCATGAATAAATCTTAGCAATCATTCGGAAAAGGATTTGAATTTTTTTTATTTGATAGCACTATACTATATGAGAAGGTTACCCTTCCACTGGCATGTACAGATAGAAGTGTAGCCATTAAAATGAGCAAAGTCAACGTTGTTCTTAATTGAGCATTATCAAAGTCTCTGCTGGAACACTGTATTCCACTTAGTGAGTCACATTTCAAGGAAGACTTGGACCCCTTGGAGGCTGAACAGAGGCATCTCAGGTGTTCAAAAGCGTAGGAAGCATCCCTTGGAGGAAGAGTAAACCGTTTTCGTCTGTTTAGCCTGTAGAAGAGAAGACATCGTAGAGTGTGCTTTTCTAATATGTAAAAGGCTGTTGTAGAAGAAATAAAGGACTAATCTCTCGTGTCAGTGGTGACCATGATAAGTAAAAAGGGTCTGAACTCAACCAAGAAGGACTCAAAGGAGATAATGGAAAAACCTTTCTAAATGTCAGTTTAATTAAGTAATAAAACAGATTGCATGAGAAGGCTTTGAATTTTTGTTTTAGGCTTTTGAGAGCTAGCGACGTGTAGCTGTAGTTTTTCCCCACTTTTGAGAATAAGGTGGAAATGCATTTTTTTAAAAAAATTGTTTCCTTAACCTGTATTTTTTCTAAAAGTTTCTGACTGAATGACTGCCTGGAACAAAATTATTCAAGTTGAGGCAAGATAACATCAGCAGTTACATTTAAACAGCCCCCTGCTTGAATTCATCTTCTTTGAGAAGGAAAGTGAGGAAACCTTTTCTTTGTTATAACAGGGAGGGGGGGAAGTTAGAAACTTTAGTTCCAAACTTCAGAAATCTTCTTTCTTTCAGGAAGATTCTTATTCATATTGGCCAAACTGATAAAGTTTTCTCTTGATTCAAACATAATATATTTGATTCAAGAGACATTTTGAAAATTACTATTTCAAAATACCTTTTTAATACTGTAGTAAGAATTCAAATTCTAGCAATTGATATCTTCAGATTAGTTTTGGGCAATATATTTTTGTTTGTATAATCACAGCTTTCAGGCAAAAGTCTGTCCCTCATCTTTCTCTGATTTGAATTTGAGAGGGATCTCTTCAACATGACCGTCAAAATTAGTTTAGCCTTCTAGCACTAACTTTACTTTCTCCATTTCTTCAAGGGTGGTCATCTATGTGCTTTTTTGCTGTAATCTGTATATACAGAAGACCGGTATAGCTTAATTTAAAATTCATTGCTGGTTTATGTTTGACAAAAAGCTAAACAATGCATTAGGCTAAATTGTCCATTACACTTTTACACAAGGCAGTGTAATTACATGAAAAATAGCCTTAACAGTAAGAATAAAATTTATCATAGGATAGTGCTAATGCATTCATATGCAATGAAAGTAGGTTTAATTACAGTACATTTACGATTGGTATGCCAAGAGCAATAAACTTTACAACAACATTCAAAAGTTTAATAAGCATGAAACATCATAAGAACAATGTAGACTAAACCTTCCTTCCATCTGAAAAGCTGAAATGCAAAGAAGTTTTTATTTATTGCCTCAGGTAAAAAAGTCTGTAGAAACAGATAAGTGATGACAAAGCTTTGATGTTAATAAACCCAAATGGAAGTCAAAAATCAAAGTGTGTAAACGGCTAGGTTATAAAAAGAAAGATGACAGAGTTATACCCTGTAATTAGGTGTAATTTGTGCTTTTGGCACAGCTATTTGTCCTGCATGAATGAGAGGTTGTCTTATGTTTTCTTGTCCCTGTATAATAGAATTGCAGTACGGGCACATCCCACTTCAAACCTTCCTGGGGTTTTTTTCCAAGAAGTATTTGAAAGCAGCATGCATATTGATCCCCTCTTATGTGAGTTCTATAGTCAGTTTGCCTTTCCTAGTACTTGAAAGTAATCATAAGCTGAGTGTTTATAAAACACATCTAGAAACAACCTAATCATTTTAGAAAAATGCAACCAAATCACAAAGTGAGTTTCTGCCTTGAGTATAAATCACAGACTTATGTCACACAAGTAAATTACATCAAAACTAGAAAATTAGTAATCCAGTTAAATTATTTAATGAGTTGTTCTGTTTAGCAGCTGCATAATTGGTGTCTCATCCATATTTTAAACTGTTGTAGAACAAATTGCTATTAATTAAATAATTTAATTGATTCCTGTCTTTGTTTTCTGGTATCTCTGCATGAGACATCAAATTTTCAGTGCTGAAACCTATTTCACAACTATCTCTTTCTGCCATGCACTGTGAAAATTTAAAAGTCTTTTCTTCTGCTTGCTATGTTGAGAAGAAACTGAAGAAATCTATCATGTCAGGGAAAACTGCAGATTTTACTAATGGATATATATCTGTACAGGTATCACTGTTTAGGAATAATTACTGTATTTTCAGACATGCTAAATTCTCCATGTATTTATGAAATTACCTCAAGGTTTGGAAGTGATG
Organism: Numenius arquata; assembly: GCF_964106895.1. Lineage (NCBI taxonomy): Eukaryota > Metazoa > Chordata > Aves > Charadriiformes > Scolopacidae > Numenius > Numenius arquata. Next base: position 121,288,222 of record NC_133576.1, read on the forward strand.
TGTAGTGATGTGTAATCTCCCTGACGTGAAGTTCACAGCTCTTATCTGGTGGGATGTGAAACACCCTTGCCAGAGCTCTAAGGTTGTAAATCCGTGATATGCAATGCAAGAATTGACTGCTCCAGCAGCGCAAAGCCCTTTGCCGAAGCTTGTATTTCTCTTATATATGAAAACGCATGAAACAATGAAAAATTAGTATGATTCCTTTTTATCTTGACCTAAACTTATTTTCACTTCATTTTCCATGTCCACTTTTTTATTTGAAATTTGAGTGTGACATGTTCTCAAATGATTTCTGTGAATGCTGCAGCATGACTGCATGTCAGCATTCACTGGTGGCATGAGGTGGCCCTTTGCCTCCTGTGGGTATCCTTCTGTCTTCTGGTACACCCATGAAAGAGTGTCTTCTTGTACTGCAGTACGTAAATCTACCCCTTCCTTTCCAGTTGTTTTTCCAGTTCATGAAGTCTTTTTCATGAATCCTACCTCGAAGGACAATTTCGCTGGTGGGGAAAAAGGCTGTCTGGTTATTCAGATGTTTCCTTTCTGTTTGGGCCAGGGGGACTGCAGTTTCCCTTACGGGGCTCTGCGCTCATTCAAGGGTGAGCGATTCCTTCCTCCCACCCCAGTGGCACTCCTGACAGTTATATGCCTCTCTTTCTCCTGGTATCATACCCCACTCCAGAACTGTGGTGGGCTGTATTGGGGAAAAGGATTTGGCAAGTCTGTAGCTTCTGCTGGTGTTAACAGAATAATCTTCTGTTTTGTAAATATTTCATTTCAGAGGTCACATTTTGATAAGCGAAAAAGGTTGGCTAAAATTTCTAGAAGACTACATGGAACCTTATTTAAATAAAATTTAAAGAAGCAAATCCTCAAACAGTATTATTTCAACTTATGCCTGTGTTGTCAGTACTTTAAAATATCTTCAGAAGATTTACGTGAAAAGTCATAGCATAGGAATCAAATGCTACTGAATTAACTTCAGCTCTTCTATCGAGATTGGAATTCTGTTGAATCTCACACAAACCCTGCTGGGATGTGATGAGAGCAGAACTTTCAACAGAAATTCCGTAACAGTCCAGTGATTCAGTAGTTATAAAAGTAGATGCCTGTGGACAGGTTTTAAACTAGTTTTCCACGTCACCATGGGAATTCTGCAGCCTTGAAACTTTACGAAAAATTTAGAAAACCCTGTTCAACAAGTGCCAAAGATGCACTTTTTTCTACCTGAGCTATAAAATTGCTTGTGTCTTTTGAATGTGTTCTGATCATTATTGGGTTTATCTTTTCGGATAAATGTGATGTTGTTAGTGACACACTGATGAATATTTATTATATAATCTCAGAAGATAGAAAATGGTGATCTCCAGGAGAGTTCTGTAAGTATGGTTCATGCTGATCAGCTACTTAAAGGCTTTTTGTTTTCCTCTTTCCTCACACTGAGATCCACTTTTTAATTTTATGTGTAGCTTTTAAGCTGCATTTTCTAACTGCAATGGAATGAAAAGATATGACCTGTACTTTTCTCCTAAGCCAAGTGGTAGAGCCATGCTCCAAATGGCTCAGCTCATTGTCTTTTCTCCTACTAGCGCTGTGAGTTAAGCTTTCCCAGACAGACTTGTTTAGATCCGTTTCTTAGACCCAAATATCTGCTCACAATTAATTGTTGCTATTCTTGAAGTGCCAATGCTTGTTGAAAATTAACATGATTTCTGTACTCCTGGCACTGTTCACTCTTAACCAGATGACGACTCACGTTTAGTTAACAAAATCAATTTTAAGTTTTCTTAAGCCCACAGTCTGTAATCCTAACAGTGTACCCTATCTTAGGGTTGCTCTTTCCTTCTGCGTTTCTGATCATTATTTGCTTTCTTCTTTTGCTTCCCCTTTCCTCCCCAGTTAATTATAAATTTCTTTCATGACTCAACTTTCCAGATGTGTCAGAACTGAGGTTCATGCTCTCTCTCTGAACTGTCCCAAGCCAGGTTCAGTTTTCACGTCAGCCATCTCCCACGCCAGCCAGCAGGTGTGGGGACATGAGACAAGGCCATACATGGATCTCCTCTGAGCCTGAGCAAAGCCGTGACCCTCCAGTCTTGCCAGCTGCCACCTTTCTATCGAGACAGTCTGGTTTGCAGGACAGAAGTGCATGGAGTGTGGCTTCCAAGCCAGATACACAGCTCTTCAGGTCAAACCCAGCAAGTCTGTATGACTTCGGAGGAATGACTAATAATTTATTTGGGAATTCCATGTAGTATTACTGTGGAGAATTTGATTTGCCCGAATTCATTATGTTGTTGAGAAAAATCTGGAAAGTCTAAGTTTTCTGTCTGTTTAAGGTGAATGAGTTTGTGAGATTTCTGTCTAACTCACATATATAAAACATAACTTTTTTGCTTGTTTTTGAGTGGAGCTTTTTCAAATTAAAGCATAATTAATTTTGAATTATGAGTTGTTTTCTTTCAATAATGAGGGTGTGGAGTGGGAATTTAGAAGCATACTTTAGTATAACTTCCACTGCTTGGAAGAAAGGTTAGTATATACATCTGAAGTGTTGGCATTTGGCAGTTTTTTGTGTCATCTCTTCCTAAATTGATAGATACACAGTATAATAGTAATGTACTCTATTAAAACTGATTCTTTCCATTGTCTTCTTACTCTGTTGAGGTGCTACTACTTGTTGAGAACTGGGAAGGTGCCTTAAGGTGAAGGGAGAATTAGATTCTCTGTGTGCAGAATTCTGGCTTTGCTTAGAGACTTATGTTAATGTTGTTTTTAAAAAGAAATAAACTGTAAGATTGATCTAGATGTGTGGTTACAAAGATCATTTTGATGATGATTGGAAGTGTATGTAGATTAAAACTAGAATAATGGACAAATCCTTTTTCAAATATTCAACTGCATTTACATTAGATATATAGATAGGAGAATATTTCTTTCTACTAGTTCTCTCTCTGGAGCCTATACCAGTTCTGGAGTTCTTTGCCTCTTTTTGGTGGTCTGTTTTTTTTGAGTAATTAATTTGGTGGATGTCAAAGCCTTGCTTTGTTTAAAGTGCAATAACATCTTTATTTGAGAATGTGTGGGGATGTTATCATCTGGAAATGACTGGAGACAGATATGTGTTATTTAAAGCACTTTTCTTCCAAGTGATAGTGACTTTTGTTCTAAATGGTACTTTCATTGTGTGGTTAGGTCAGTGGCTGCAATCGTCATAGCGAATAAGTTCCCCCCTAAAAGGTGATGATTGCTGTAAATCAGACCTGCTTAGGTCATCATATCAAATAGATGGGGACTGCAGTCCCTGGCCCAGTGTGAGGAATTAATTTATTCTTTGCCTTAATTGTTCTAGGCACAAGAATGGAAGGTGTGTACTTGAGGAGACTAGCAGGAGTTGCAGAAGTGTGGTTGACTTCCTAATTGTGACTCAGCTATTTTTACCACTTCAGTTAGCTGTGGATTTGATGAGTAAAATTTAGTGTCTACTGATTAAAATAAAATTTTTGTTAGGATAATTTCATGTGTTTTTACTTTTCACTTTATTTTCTATTCTAATGCTATGTGTGCATTTGCATTACAGATTAAGTAGTAGAGAAAGTGTAGTAAAAGTTTGAGGAATGATGCATTCGATCCTCTTAAAGTTCTAAGTATGGAGTTTTACAGTTGAGTGTAGTTTTTAAGTGTACTGATTTCAGAAAAATCAAAATACTTGTTCTGGGGCAGGTAAGCATTTTTGAAATGTTCTAGCAAATATAATTGAAAATTTTGGATTATGTGAAGGATTCTTCAAAAATGTGTTGCAGTGCTTTAATTTTTTAATAGAATTAGAGATTTGAAATTTTGCAAAACCAAGATATGATTTATTTCAGAACATTCATATACTAAATTATTTGAATATTGTATAGACAATTCAGCAAAATCAATAAGCTTAAATATAAATACACCCACATGTATGTATATGTATATATCTGCTGGTGCTTTCACATTGAAACACGCTGAGAAAAAAGGCAAGAAACTTCCTGTGGCAGTTTTGCATTGTCCCAGTAATACACCTGCTGTGGAGGAAGCACCTACTTAATTGAGGACAGATCAGCGTGGTTGTCTTACCTGCTCTGTCTCTGCCTTTCCCGTTGAGAACATTAACAAAAGGGCTAGGTTTTCTTTATTTAAATAAAAATCCTGTCCTGTTTTAGAAACATAAACTTTTATATGAAAATTGTACCATAGTTTTTGCAGTAGACTATGACTTGGCTTTCTCATGCTTTGATGTCAGTGTTTTCTGTTTCCAGACTGTGATCCTGAATACAATAAAAACGTACTGATAATATTCCTTTCAGGGAACTTTCTATTTGTTTTGGTTATGAGAAATTTTTTTTTCAGCGTTCCAGAAAGAAAGCACCACTATTCATCTCTCATTTCATCTATTCCTGTAGTTCTGTAATTTACTTTTTCCAGTGTCTTTCGATAAAATCCAAGCGAGTTCTCTCTCATGAGATTTTTACATATGAGGTTATGATATTTAGGTCTTTTTAAAATCAGCTTTCAGAATTAGCATTTTACTGAGTTACTTGTATCTCCCAATATTAAGCAGGCAATAAGTAATTCTATTCTGCTTTTTAAAACAATAACAAATTTTGTCCTTTTAAATGGAAGTGAGAACAGCATTATATAATTGCTGTTGTTTTTAGCTCAAATTTCTGGAGTGCGCCACAAATAAAATCCTAGCTGGCCATTGAAAGTGTCGAGGAAAACATAATGACCTTGATGATTTCTGACAAACAAATGAGGGTTACTTATGGCAAGCCAGCATTGTTGAATTAGAAGCTATATTCCAAGCCTGCTTGTAAGTCTTCACAAATCCTATCACAATGGAAGCCATGGAGTAACAAAAATATTGTGAAACAAATGCCTCCTGGGTGGCTAATTATTGGCATTCTTTCCTTTTTACTCAAAGGGAAGCTCTGTATCTTCCCTGTAAAATGCTGTCTGACTCCAGAGCAAGAATGCTTTGGGGTGGGGAGCTGGAATCTCTTCAGTGGTTTATTTGTGAGGCATTTTTTATTTATGCTTTTATTTTATCACAAAAAAATAGTTCTTAAAACGAACCGCATTAAATCCTTACTATCACAAAAGGCTGTTAATACCTTGGCTTTCTCTATTAAAATATCATGTAAACAATTATTGCATTATTTGTGCTGGTTCGTGGATGTTGTTGCAGTTTGAAATAAATGTTGAATTCAGAAGAACAGTTAATACACAATCTTAATTTAGCATATTTTGTTTAGATGAACTAATGGAGTGAGAGGGCTTTTCAATTTATTATACTTTCTTTTTAAGTCAATGCCAAAGCTTTTCTGCTGATTTGAAGTAGGAACTTAGGATCATATTATGGTTTATTATGTACTGTAGAGGTTGCAATTATTTCCTTTCTCTGAGCATTCCTGTATCAGCCTGATTAATAAGAGCCTTAGACGCCATAATGTTAATTAGAAAATGACAATGGTGTAATTGCATTCTCATCTTCATGGAAAAGTGACAGTTCTCAGAGAAGGAAAGAGTAAAAGGCCAGTATATCCCTTCCTGTATCTGCCTGGAGGTGGTTCATGTTATGGAAGGTTTTTGATGAGCGTGAAAAATTAGAGCGTCAAAGTTGAGACGGATTTAGAAACATTACAAAAATAAAGTCTCTCTAGGAAATCTAATTTTGAGGGAAGAAAAATAAGTTTCCTCAAATTATGCTTTTGTGTTGGCCTGCAAGTCATTAAACCCTTTCTCACTTATTTTTAATTTTATATGCCATTGCTTATGTTCCATTAACTTCAGTCCTTTACAGAATCTGGGGAAAGATTGCTGTGAATGTGAACAATAATCATCTCTGCTGATACCTTGATGGCCTGACTTTCTGTTTTTGGCTTTCTTCAGTCGTGTTGTGCTTCCTAGGAGATTAGAAATTCATTATTGTGCATCTGTTCTTCCTTCTTTGTGAAAGCTGTCAGTCCAATATTTTGATTAGGGTTATGATTTGGGGGAAGAGAAGATTTAGTGTTAGAGAAGAGAGAATCTATTCTCTTCTGACCATGTTGCAAACAGGTCTTGTTACAGCATTTTCCTGTCATGATTTTCCAACCCCCCATGGAGAACTAAAGCAAAAAAGACAGAGATCCAGCGTCCCTGATATTAGAGATGTGAAGTTTGTCTGTGTTTCACAAAGCATAGGTATGTATTCTCAGCTTTCAGGGAGCTTTTCATCGTGTTACTTTTCTTAGTCCTAATGTTGAAAGGTGGAAGAGTTTGTTGCTTCATGGTAACAAGTGTTTTTCTTGTTCCATGAATGTGCAATACTTGTCCTAAATCCGTTTTAAACAAAAAAAAGAAAATCCTCATGGGTTTTATAAGAGAAGCTGAGTGACACAAGTCCGATCACATCACTGGCTTGCTCAAAACTGCGCCAGGGGAAGAGAATTTAGTTGTAACTTCACAGAGTGAAATAGCTCACCTCATCAACAGAAAGCTCTCATACAGCAACAAAATTTGTGGCAAACAGCTATGAGAAATCTTGCAATTTCTTAATTTTATGGTTTTGGCATTAATGAAAAAACAGGTTTATAACTTAAATATTAAGAAGTAATAGAATAGTTTAATCATGAAATATATAAGCAACCCGCCCGCCCCTTGTTAATTCAAACAGTGGCTTACAGTATTTATTTAAAAATCCACAATTACCTTACTACATGTTCATTTTTTAAGACTATTAGGATTATTTTTCTCTCTTCTCTTAACAGTGTGTATCTGTGTGTGTGTGTATATATTAAAATTAACACATCACTGTTTGTCCAAATATGTATGTTGTAGCTAAGGCTGGTGCTTTGTAGTCCTTGAGAACTACTGCAAAATCAGGCTTGTAATTTTTTTATACAATAATAAAAATAAAATGATTCTCCAATCGGTAATCAGGGTAATCCACTGACTTCATCTGAGTTTTCTGATTTATACTGGCTTCACCTGCTTTACTAAAGAGAAAAATTGAGCAGAGACTAGACAGCAAGAAGTGGGAGAAGGCAGGTGGGATAAAATGAAAATGTCCTACAGTCACTTTGAAGATCAAATATAAAAAAGCAGAAAGTTGAGTCGCGAAATCCTGCTCCCTGACCTAACCTTGGAATGCAGAATATGGGGAAAATGCAAAAACGGCCTAGGAATTTCTCTGGGCTGTGTCATTTAGAGAGACCGATCTGTATGTATACACAGAGCATCAGTTTTACACTTAAATTTCAATGTGGTAAAACAACTCAGCTAAGAAAGCAGGCTAAAAGACTTTTTTTAAAAAGAGATCTTCAACTTAGGCTTAATCCCTGTTTGCTTAAGTTCTGGTTAAACTAACTGAGCATAAATCTGGCAGTAAAGCTGAGCACAGATTTAAGTGTTTTGTCAAATGGAAACAGACTTAAACAAGTTTTGCATGTGTTTAAATGTTCTGATCTGCTGTGATCTACTGAGTGCTCTTACCTGTATTCCTGAGTCTAATAAAACTGTTACATTAGAGACGTGGGGTCAAAGATGTTTGGCTTTAATGTCTTATGGTCTCTTCACGATCTGTAGCAGGAGGCAGCCTTTATAGTATTAAAAAGCAGAAATGGAAACCTCGCGAGGTGTGTGGTATTCCTATAAACTGCTGCCCTTGACACTTCTCAACTGAATTATCATCATCAAACAACAGTATTTACAGACCTAAGCACAAAATAAGTTATTGAGTGAAAATAGAAGAATTTAATATCCATTTTCAGCCTATTTGACACTTAAATCCTTCTCTAAAAGAAAATCTAGGGAGCTATGATTGCACACAAGAATTAGACTTGTTGGTGAAGTTGTTGAAGTGGACAACCAGTCCTGCTGAATTGCTTGGAGAAATGGGATTGAAGGGTTGGCGCAGAGTTGGGAGCACATTCATAAGAAACTTGAAAAACTGTAAGTTGAAGTTCAGATGAATCATAATCTTCGTTCAAATATTAAACTGATAAAGTGATACCCTGTATTGAATGTTCCCCCTCTCTCTTTATCTCTGTGTGTGTGTATATACATATGTAAAATGCAGTACATATGCAGTAGTGTGTGTGTATATATACAGACACATTTATGAAAATCCCAAACTGGGTATGTGGTTTTTTTATTTCCAATAATTAAAATTCACCCTTCTGAGTCTGTTCCATCTCCAGCTTCCTGCCTTGCCAAGTATTTTCATGCTTCGGTATCAGCAAATGAAATGTATCTAGTCCAAGAAAGGTATCGAAAGTAACATAATTAACATAACTGTCAAGAGTATTAATAATTTGTGGAGTATATCAGTTATTTACTTTTGACCTTTGGAAGTAAGAAACAGTGGTTATTCTGAAGAAGTACATCTTTTTATTTTTAATGGTAGCATTTTCTAGACTCAATGGGAGCTAAACCTCAGTTAGGAGCAAGACTTCAGAATATTTCAGTAGAAGTAACCGATTCAAGTGGATACATATTGCAAATTGTGGTAATTTCACTGCCTCCCAGTCCTGCTTGTAGCTGCTGTTGATCATTAAAATTTATAACAAATTTCACAGCTGCTGTTCATGAGTTAACTAAGGTAATAGCCTGTGTTAAGCTGTAATTGGACTCTCCCCGTCATCTTCACTTTGTTGAATATTATTAAACTTGTGACACCCTGTGGCGGTGGTGAGCCATTGCATATTATGTATTGCTGCAAAAGATGTATTTTGGACACCCTTTTGGGGTAGAGCCTTCTCTTTTCAGAACTAGAGTGCCTGCAGGCTACTTTTGGTCTCCCAAAACAGACACTCCCCTCCGAGGTAAGAGAAGTCATGCGTTTTTCAGCATCCTGTGTTTTACAAATAAACTTATGTGCTGGACCAAGCAAACACATTGTGTTTCGCCTGTCTTATTTTGAACCTGCCTTTTTATCATTGACGTTTCTGAAGCAGCCTTCTGTCTGTGTGCACAGCGGCAGTCCATGAAACAGCGAGGGCAAGCAAATATTTCTGAAAGGCACAGTCTTCACTGAACTTACTGCCTTTTGTTTTCTCATAAACCCTTGAAATAATTTTGTAAAGGAGCTGTTAGCAATAGTTGTTGTATTATCAACTAATCAACTAAGGTAGCTCAGACAAATAGTGTTGTATGGACTTTTAAATCATCATATTTACAGTGCTCTTCGGGGATTCGTGAAAGAGACTGTTACAACTACTTCTATCGTGGGCTGGCAGACACTAGAGGATGGGGCCATGTGGACAACTCTTACCACGTCTTCAAGTATTCACCATAATGTTTGTACCTTTCCATTGTAAAGAAGTGTTTCCCCACAAAACCATCTTTTACTGAAGCAAGTTAGTTTGTGAAAGCATCGTATTCTCATCTGCTGATAACTTTTTACTGGTGATTTAATGATTTTGCCTTATCACACCCCACAGAAATGGGAATGGGATGCACTTCTAGTGCCTCCATTAAACCCCGGTGTTCTGATACAGTGGGGTAAAATACTTGGCATTTTTGGCAATAAATATTTAGCTTGGACCGAGGACAGATAATTGTGAGCTTTTATGTATGTATCTACATGCACACAGATAAGTAGATACACATATATGCGTGCTTTTAGGAGCTGGGGGAACAGTTGTGCCCCAGCACTTCTATGGGGCAACATGAAAGTCTTCTGAAGTTACAGGTGCTTACAGTTTTCAAGTAGCTCCAGTGGCTTTGCTGATAGATAAGGTTACTCAAGCTTTTGCTTTACAAACCTGTTTCTAGTTGTTCACGAGTGTCAAAATGTAACTGCTCGCTCTGAAATTCTCTGTCCTGGGAGTCAGCCTCAGGCTGAATTTTTCTGGAATGGTTGGGTGAAGATGACATGGAAGGTACAGGCACTTTCAGGGAAGTGTCTTAGGTGCAGGAGACAGGAATGGGGCAGGCTCAGCTCAGGAGATGGAAGGATAAAACCAGTTGCTGAGGTGGTGGCTGCAGGGTTAGTAGAGGGATTAGCAAAGGGGAGGCTGAACAGCTGAGGGTCCGGGTGGCGGGGATGAGGCAGTAACTGGGGCAGGACAGTCTCTGCCGAGTCCAGGTTCTGGGAAGTCTGGTCTTGGTACATTCCCTTGCTTTCTGTAAAATATGGGATTTTATTCCCCTCAGTCAATTAAGAGAAGATCCTGTTGAATCTACCAATTACTCCCTGAGCTCAAATGGCAGGGGGCACATGCTGTGGTGAGAGGTGTAGTTACAGAGTAAAGATGGTGCCATATAACAGAACTTGGGGGGGTTTGGTGTATTTTAGAGTGGCAAAACAATTGAAAGACCTTTTAGAGTCATATCACTATATTGTACACATAAGAAGGAAGGCTAAGTTATGGCTGAACTAGTAGTTATAATTAGGGCAGTCCTCGCTTTTGTGTTCAACTTAGTGGACCGTTTGAAAACAGTGCCACTGGAAAGAATAAAAACAGTTACAGTATAAAATGCAGTAAGTAGAAATGTGAAGTAGTCTAGACACTAGAAATTGAAGGCAAAGCTTGAATTAATTGTGGTAGGTTGTGGTTTTTTTTTTTTTTTTAAAAAAGAAAACAAACACTGAAGAATTGAGGAGAAGATGGCACTAAACAAAACATTCAGCACAATTTCACGATGTTACCTGTCGTTTTTCGTGGAGGAAAGTTGGGCAGCTCTGGCTGTTACAGGATAAAGTCTTCTCTAAAGGGTATCTATGTAGAAAGGAAAAAAAAAGTAACACAGGCAGTTGCATTACATGAAAGGCGGATCTAGAGGATGAATCCTTGTTTGAAAATTTGAACAATGAGATTGATAACAGTGCAAAGTACAGAGTAGAATTCATATAAAAAGAGAAGGAGCTGTGTCTGAGTCATTTCACCTGTAAGAAGATGGGTAGGCATCCAAGAGTGGCTAACAGAGATTGGAACTGAGCTCTGGATTGAATTAGTTGAGGTTAGTGGCAGAAAGATAATCATTAGTATACCATCAGATTTGAAGGCACAGTAGACAAAGAGTAGCTCAAGCATTTAACTAAGGAAGAGTGGGGGGACACGGAAGTTTGATAGTGACAGAGGAGAATTGTCCACCTTGCCTGTATTGGACAGACCTCACCAAGTGGTCTGCAGGCAGTTGCCTGCTTGCTGACTACAACTAACATTGCAGATAGCAATGAGCAAAGCATCTCAAACTCTCAGACTTTTCCAAGCTCTCCAACTTGACCTTTGCTTACAGAACAGCCGTTATATATGTAGCTTTTTATTGCTTTGTACCTTGTCTACCTATCCTGCTTTGTCAAAAATGTTGATACGTCGTTGGTATGAAAAGAATTGTGTGGTAAAAACAGTGTTTAGGAGCAAAGGCCACTTTGCATTAAGATGCAATTAAGAATACCTTTCAGTTGGTTGTGTCTTTGCTGCCTTTTGGGGTATGATTTATACCACCAAAGAGTAAGTAGTCTATTAAAACCCACATTTCTCTTTCAAGAGTACTTAGTTATGATAATTACATTTTGTTTCTAGTTTTGGCAGATTAATGCTTTTTATTGAAGCATCACGCTACAAACCAGTATTTTCCATGTGTTAGTGCACCGCTTTAGACAAAAGACAATTTTAGGCTATGATCAGGTCCTTGCATAAGAGAATCTAAATGTTCAAATAAAATGAGAAGACAGACTCCAGTTGTTAAATGCTGTACTTACAAATACTTTCTTCTGCTGTTATCTGTGCTAGATCCCTACTCTTTAATTTGGTCCTTCTAGTTAAAGACCCCTGACCAACTCCATTAGGTTGTTGATTCTCCTTGTTCCTAAGGCAAAAGTTGTAGGTTAGGCCTGCTATACTAAAAGAAAACTTCTGGGAGTGTCATCTGTTGTTTTTTATCCTGATTGTAGACTGATTTTGATTGCCTTTAGGATTATTTTCATCCCATGAGCAGAGAAGCACGGCTTTTGCTTCACCTATTAAACTGTCTTGATCTCAACCCATGAGTTTTCTCACCTTTACTCTTCTGATTCTCTCCCCCATCCCGCTGTGGGGGAGTGGGTGGGTGGCTGCGTGGTCCTAGCTGCTAGGTGGGGTTAAACCATGAGAGGTGTAATGAGTGGCTGTACTCAGAGCAGAAGTGATAAAGTTGCTAGTTTTATGTAGGCAAATGTGTTGGGCCGTGGGCTTTTTGCCTGTGGTAGCAAGGTGTTGTGTTTTGCCAGTCATGAGTGAGCTACAATGTGTTTCCCATCAGTTGCATACTCTGTTCTTGTTTGAAATATCTTTAGCATAATTCCTTTCTTGCTGATTCTGAAGATCTAGCTTTTGTTTCCTGTCTATTCAGGGAAGGTTAGGTTGAGTTGCAAGGCTTCTCTTACTTCTAGGATTGCTTTCCGATTAATCAGTATTGAACAAGATTACAGGCACTGATTCTGCTATTGTATACATTGAGGCATGAAGTAACCTCTAATAAAGATTTAAATACTGATAACTATGAAGCTCAGAACAGGTGAACATTGTTAACTGATATTTTACTTTTTTCAAATTGGATTCGTGCTTATGGCTTTAGATTAAGTACTGCATTTTTTTTTAATTGCTTTGTAAATAGCTGTTAGAGTTGAGCTTTTCTGAAGCCTTTTGTGAGTGTCTAAAGATTAATAATCACTGAAATTTTTAAAATAGCTAGCTGGCTTATTTCTAGCATGCTTTCTTTTGCAGATGGCTTTTGAAAGCACTCTGTATTTAAAACCCTAGCATGGATTTAGAATGGCTTTGAAATAGTTTTCAAGGTGGCAGAATAGAAAGAGTGTGACATGACTACTTAATCTCTAGCTGGGGCCAAGGGTTCTTTTTACATAATCCCATCATTCTTAAAATATGTTAATGTAATGGATGGAGTAACTGACCAGCGGTTGCAAAAAAAATTTACAATAAACCAATCCCCCATAATTTGGGACTAGTATACAATACAATAAATTGTTTTTTAAGAGCCTTGTTATTGGCGAATTTAAATGCACTTGTTCTTTTTTACTATTATTATTTACTTTTTTTGTTACAGATTACAATGAGGCTAATGTTGTCTTAAAGGTGAAATATGCCTATAGCATTTATGTTCCTTCCACTAATTTTTATAACTTGGTAGCATAAACTGAACCATCAAGAGACTGTAAAATCAGAATACGTATTTCTTTAAATAGTGTGTTGCATCTGCTATTCCATTGTAAACAAAACAAAAGACTGATTTTCCAATATAATTGTGACTACAGGCTGAAATGTAATATATTTAATTTTACAAATTTGTGTGTTGGCATTCCCTATAGTTGTGTTTCATAAATATTTGGTTTGGTACAGAAGTCTACACTGCAGTTTTCACTATATCTCAATCTTACTAACTTTTATTAAAGTTCATTTTGTCAAATAATTTCTGTGGATCTGAGTCAAGATCAGTGTGTTGAAAATTGTCTAAAGAAAAGAAATCCACCTGAACCTTAAAAATCAATTCTACAAAGGTGATTGAGTTTTTGCTTTTCCTTTAAAGATCAAACTTCCTGTAATAATTCCCATTTAATCCCTGTGTAGTTAAATAGCATAGTAGTCATAACATGCTTGAAATGTATGCAAGGCATCAGCCCAGAAGTTTAACTCTTAATAACAGAAGGATCAAAGGACTTCACTGACACAATTTTATTTTAAAATAAAACATGATACAGACATAAATGTTAGCCTGAGTAGAAGGCTTTTATAGCATGCATTTTGGATATTTTATATTGCAGATTAAACCCAGTTCTCCTTGTCTCAGCCACAGAAAGAAATCTCACACACCTTCATCATCCTAAAGCAAAAGTTGTTGTTTCAGTTTGTTCACCAGTTGATGGGTCTGTGCTGGAGAACGATGCTTCTGACAAAAGGGAGAGGATCTGTGACATGCGTCTTTTCCTCTGTGCAAAAATAAAGTGTGTATGTTTGAACATGTGCTTTGATGTCTTAAAAAAAAATACTCTTAACGGAAGGGTCTTACATGTTTTTAACTTGCCATGTAACTTGGAATGATTAAGTAAACTTCCTTTGAAAGTAACTATGTTGCTGTAGGGTACTGAAAATAATGGAAGCTACAATATCCCATTAGTAATTTGAGTGAATTATAAAGACAGCTCAATGGTTTTTTCCTGTACGGAAATTTGTCTTGAGAGGGCCGGTTGTGTGGGCTTACACAGTTGGCTTCTGGTCTTTAGACGGCTCCTGCTAAAATGAACTAAATCACAAATCTGCTTAAAGAAACTGATTTTACACAGTGTCCTTTTTTGGCTCATTAAAAGTGAGATGCTACATTTATAGGAAGTTCACATCCACTTTCACAAGCTGCTCCAAAACGTCAAATTGTGAAATAACTTCTGCTGCAGTGAAGTGTATTTTTTTACTGATTCTTAGAGATTTTAAATTTCTGTAAATGTTCTGTATCGTTAGACACTTGCTCTTTTTCAAGCTAATGCAGTGTCAAGTTTACACTTTAGTATTAAAATTAAATACTTCCTATCAAACATTCAGAAAGCCCACTTTCAATATTGAAAGTGGGAACTGATTAATCAGTGCAGAGATTAACTTTACTGTTGATGACAAGCAGAATATTTTTTTTCTGTTTTACAAAAGAATACATCGCATATGCAGTGTGATTAATTGCCAGGTTTTGTAGTTTAGTATGTTTTTATTCTGCTAGAGCACAGTGTATTAATCTTATAAATAGCAGTAGTGTGTGGAAAGAGTCCTAACAATTCCCTTGTATAAAATTAGGTACAAATTTGCAAGGAAGGAGGAAAGGATGTGAATCGCTTGGAATTCTTCATTTGAAATGATGCTACGTTTTTTGATAGGTAGGAATCACAGTGGTGTCCATCAGGCACAGGAGTCTGATTTTTGTTTTTATTATTTAATTTTCCAAGCTGGGGCTTTATCTACCTGTCAATTTTCCTTTCATAGGTTGTTTGAAAAAATAGCTATTATTCTTCACACAACTTGGCTTCCTATACTCTGCAGAGGCAGACACACTGCTATGTGCCCATCAGAACTAATTTTTCAGTAATTTTTTTCCACTTGCAGAAGATTAAAAATGTGTCAAGCTGATTCAGGGGACGTGCTGTGCCTGTGAGGTGCGCTCCTTCTCTGGCCCTTCTTCTCCTGAGTCCTTTTTGGCCCAGAGCCCCTCTCCCCCACCTCGGGCCATTGGCCTCACGCTTCTGCTCATCCTCATTGCCTGCTTCCATGTAAGACCATCTCCTGGTGAACTCTGATCCGGGATTTACAAGTGTGCAAGAGGAGGGGACCTTTTCACTTCTTACAGTATCTGTTACTAATGGGATTAAAGCCTGGCTCAATCAGTCCCTGGGAGATTTTCCCCTCTTGTTTTATAAACAAAACATTATGTCTTGGGATGTTATAAGAATAACTTTTTATATTCCTGTTCACAAATTTAGGAGAAACTGCAAATGTCATGAGACCTTCAGTTATAGATGAGAAAGCCTATTGGGCAACTAGTCATTTGGGAGGAATGGAATTAATAAAACAGCAAAAACACATTACAGTGTTTCTGATACACAGTATTTGCCTGCGTCTTCTGTGAACCATTGGTAGGCTGGAATCGGTTTCCTCTCAACAGGACAGAAGAAGGATCAAAGTGGGGCCTGCAATGCTTGTAAAATCCACTGTCCTGCCACAGCTGAAATCACTGGCACGAGAAAGTTG
The DNA here is from genome assembly GCF_964106895.1 of Numenius arquata. NCBI lineage: Eukaryota > Metazoa > Chordata > Aves > Charadriiformes > Scolopacidae > Numenius > Numenius arquata. The sequence goes on from NC_133576.1 coordinate 121,303,968, forward strand.
GGGTGAGCTCTCGCCGTTCACCTGCGCAGGCAGGTTTCCCCATTTCCGTGGGGCCCGTGGAGGTGTGCTGCTCAAAATCTAAGTCTTGTTTGCAAGGAGTGCCGCCTTTACTGTTCCACTACGTGTGAAGTTCAATCTTACTTAAATTTTAAGCAAATTAATTTTTCTGGCACGATATTATACTGGTTTGATAGTTGTGTTTTTTTTAAACTCATTCAAATTTTAATTAGCCAAACTAATCATTTGGAGAGTAATTCACTGTCGGTGACTGGGCCCTTAGAAGCTGGTAAAACATGCTGACTTTTTTGCAATGTAACTGTTTGTACTGGAAACTAAATTAATCCAGAAAAATGGGTTTTCATTTTTCAATATAATATTTAACATCTAAGACATATAAGAAGCAATTCTGTGTTCAATATAACAGACACATATAAATTTATTTTCTTTTCTCTTGTGTAAAGGGGACTCTCTTTAGTATCCCAACACAGTATGGTCCTGTTTCTCTAGTAGGTCAAAAAAAGGTGCAGCAACTTCTCCATAGTTAACAGAAATTACTTCCCCCTTGGAATTACTGGAGATTTCAGCTCATTCAGGACAAAAGACAGTGAACCAGCTTCGGCTGGGTTCAACTTCAGCATCCTCTCAAAGTGGAGTGGAGCAAAACAGTGCTTCACAAGGAAGCTGCAAAAACTTGAATCATTTTAGCAACAGAAACAACATTTCTATAGTCAAAAAATATTTTCCAAAATGATTTTTTGATAAATGAAAGATAAGTGAATTGTTATACCAAATGCTATTTCAGTCTGATGTCATGTTATTAGTCCATCTTGTTATATTTGGCATATCCATACAATATGCATTTCTACGGCTGATTATTTAATGCTGTTTAACATGTGCCATTTTCTTCTTGTCCTACTACTTTTCCAGGGGGTTTATCCCTAAAAATACCTGCTCTTTTTCTGTGGTTTTCTACTAATAAATTAAATACCTGCTTCAGTTTGAACATAGCGGGTACATTTCTGTAAGATTATTATGTTGGAATTGGATCAATTCTTGCTTTCATGTTAAAAAAATGAAATCAAGTAGTAATTTGAGATTCAATTCTTTGCATTTCAGCTAATGTGCTTTTCCAATCCAGGAAATAACTATGAAGTTTCTGTTAGTTTGAATGTTTCCAACTAAAAGGGGAAATTGAGGCACTTCAAGTATATGTGCTCTATTGAAACACCCAGCAGCGTGTGTTGAATTCTGAGATTTTGAAACATTACACAAATAATGTGTTCTGTAATAGGGAAGATGAGATAAAACTTTAGAAAACACCGCAGAGAAACCCTGACTGGTGAAGTCAGATGACAGGGTAGGTCCCTTCATTTCCTAGGCAGGAAGATGGATAGAGGAAAAAAATCAGCGTACTGCAGGGTCTGGGCATTGTGAAGGATTGTGCAGATAATGTGTAACATGTTTCATTTGTATTCTCAGAGAAATCCAGGGGTAATCAAAACTGCTAACACAATGAGTTTTGTTAAATTTATTAGAAAAAAAGAGTAAGAGCCTTTAAGATGGCTTTGAAGTTTTGCTCGCACACAGTATAGCGTTGTGATAGCCATCAGGTGTAATGGCGACAAAAGGGACTTTGATCTTCCTGTCTTTCCAGAGCGGACCAGCTTTTGAGGCAGGATCTCAGCTCTTCTAGCTAACAGATGCTCAGAGAAGGGATTAGCTTCAAATTTATTTCCAGATTGTGATTTTTTATTTCAGATTTAGTGCATTGTAACTGCATTGCCAGTTTTGTAATTGAAGACTTAACTCTTTACTGAAGTAAAATGTATGGGTTTCTGCTTTGGTTGCACAAAAATTTAATAAAGAAACTGTTCCTAGAGAAACGTAGTATATGACTGACGATGTAGCAGAATCTCTCCAGTACAGAAAAGCTGAAATAGCTGACACATTGTATGTCTGCTCTCAAAGTACTGTATGCAAAACTCCGCAAAATTGGCTTTCACATTCTCAGCACTCATGCTTGGGTTCGTATCTATCACAAATGGTCTACTGTTACCTTTCCCGTCACAGCGTGAAATTTCTTTTGTTGCATTGTATGAGAAATGTTTGTTTTCCTTTTTGCTGCATTAAAATATTCAAGTAATGACCTGCCAGTCTATATAATACATACTCCACTACATGAAGGGTTCCCAAAATTCATACCAATGGAAACTCAGATACCAGTGGCCTTAGGAGGAGTTTCTGGCTTTGTACTGCTCCGTGGGCATCTGCAGGAGGGACTTGTTACTCCAGCCCATCAGCATTCTACCCTTCAAATTCAGGACTACGAACTTACACACCTGTACTTACCCCGATTTGTTGATGGGTGGTAGCTGCCAGTGTGAAAAAAGCTTCGGTTACCCACTTCAAATGGTCCAGCTACCACTTGTGCTGTACTCTGTCAGGTTGGGCCCTTCAGTACTATGCTGAGTTAATTGAGCTAATTCAGCATTCAGACAGTCTACCTTGATGCCAACAAATTCTGAATATACAGTTTCTGTTAAACTTCTCATTCCCTAGCACTGCCGTAAGTTGAATGTGGATGCAGAGAGGTTTATTGTAGTACATCTCTTTCTGAAAATGTCCCCTGATACTACTTCTGGTAGCTGATTTTTTTTTTTCCCTCCTCGGCGCATCTCCTTTACCCTAGTAACTTTTTACATCATATATTGTGAGGGTTGTCTGAGATTTATTTTGAAGTACTGATAGCATTAAGTTTGTAAAGTATTATTTACTCCTCCGGATAAAGTCATTTAAAATAAAGTATGAAAGCTATAGTGTCATGGCTCATTCATGTGTTCAAATAGTGAAATGTTTATTACATTTTAAGTAGCAATTTGTTGCAAAAGATGTGGTGTCACAGCATCTCTGTCTTTTCAGCTGAAGAGTCAAAGCACCTTTTCCATAGGTACTGCAGAAACTCTATAGCATTCTTTCCATCTCCTGTGACTGTGAAGAAAGTCTCCAAATATAAACATAAGCAATGCTCTGCTTATCTTTCATTTTTCTAGAATTTCTGAAAGCATAAATCTGCAGGAATGGTTGGTCTCTTTTAGTCATTTAAATGAAGTGCTGAATGCTGAAAATTTAAGTGTGGGTGATAACTATGTGGCTGCTGATCAAAGCAACTAGAGAGAGTTCCAAGTCCTGTAATGACTCAGATGATTTTTGTTATAAAGTCCCCAGGAGCCCTAGGCTTAACCATACAAGATAATTGTGCTTTGAACACATGTAAACTCACCCCGTGTTGCCCATTTTTACTTCTTCTTCAGATCCAGCTAGTAGTTCTTGAAAAAGATAAGTAAAGGTCTAGACTTCATGATCTTAGAGGTCCTTTCCAGTCCTATATGTTCCTAATTTTTCTATTTTTTTCCACTGTTAAATTTTTCTTCTTTGTCTCCTTTTGCTAAAATGCTTCAGAAGGTGAAATGGAGATTCTACCCCCCTCCCCCTCTCTCCCGCCCCCCCAATCTTGCATCACTGTGCTCTTTTGGTTCTTTGTGGGGTTTTTGGTTTTTAAGACAGAGATGTGCTTGTCATCTCTGACATATTATGACAACAAGGCATACTATGTTAAACAAAGAAGGAGTTCCTCTCCATTTTTTTTACCCATTGTAAAAGATTAATTGGTTACAGAAAGGAGTTTAAACACAATGAGCACATCGATCTTAGCTTTGTCCCTTGGGACTTCAGAGGAAGGCGTGCTTTTTGCACTGTGCACTCTGTCAGATTGTAAAATTTGAAAATGCAGTGTCATTATCAAAGATGAGCTAAAAAGCAACCAAAATAATGCTGTTCACAATAATCATTATGGTGCATCCTAATACATGTTCTCCAGTGAAAGCACACTTACATAGTAAGTATGCTGCGATGAAGTTGGGTATACTTTTAGAGGCTTGGTAGCAATGTCCTGCTAAGTGAGGTGCTTCAAAGCCAGTTTTTTGCTTTTAATAGCATCCTATTTAAAGCAATTGATACTTTACCAAACAAGCTGTAAGTGCATCTATTTTGATAGTGACGTAGGTGTAACAGCAGAATGCTGTCACCGCATTTGCAGTTACCATTGGAGTGCCCTTGCTCAATAACTGGACCTGAAAAATCCCTTCAATCATACATGAAGCTTGAAATCTGTTCATAGTTAGGAAATCACAGTGTGAAACAGTGGGTGAAACCCAGTGTCTGCAGTTTGCATGGTTTCTACTACAGCTAAGATGGGGGTGAATCCCGTGAGACAGTGAGCCGTGGTACCACCCATCCATCAGTAGGTCTCTCTTCCTTTCATTGCCTGGGTCCTTGGCATGGTGGTACTCAGCACGGTGCAGTGATTTTGTGTGCAATGTCAGGCTCTTATTGTGTCAATCCACTGACATCTTCAGGTTTGGAAGGACAATCATCATCTGCATATTCTGCTGAGATGTGTTTTTGAAGTGGTGTAATGGGTCATGTTCACACTTCCAGCTACTCAATCAAAACCAAAACATTTCATGGTCTAGCACATTGCTTGGAGTTGCATGTGGTGGACGTGATAAGAGTTGTGTTTACTCTGAGTTCCAAATGAATAGTGTAAAATAATGAAAATGAAGGCTGCTTTCTAGTCAGAGACATAGAGTATATTTATGATTGAGCATTTGAATTACAAAGGATCGAATGACTTAGTATTTCATTTTAAGCAAAATAATCGTAGTGACGGACATATAATTTTTCATATATTTATTATAGACTTTTAGAAAATATAGCATGTATATGACCTTAAAAATTATAGTAAAAAAACTCCACAAAACTTTCAGAAAAATCAAAACTCTGTTTTTCTCTGGATAATGACTGCAGGAGTTAATGCAGGATTTTTTTTTAGTGTTTTTTATAACTTTGGGATTAAAAAAGTAGAGGACAGCATTAATTCCAGATACAGTTCCTTTGGTTTTTTGACCAAATTTATCCATAATTGAATAGTGCATGCTTCTAGGATGCATCCTCAATTTACACTTCCATAGAGAAAAGAAAAACTATTTTTTAATGTGGGAACAGGTTGGAATAGGCATTCCCACTTTCTTCCCTGCCACAGAGGTACAACTGCTGTGATTGCTGTGACCTGGATGGGTGTCAGCTGTTGTCTAGTCTTTTTCCTGACTTGTGGCAAGAAAGTGATAGTGCCTTGCATTTTTATTTTCCTCAACAAAGCTCTCCTGCCTTTCCCAGGCACTTGAAGTTATTCATGTGAGCTGTAGGCTGTGTATTATTATTATGGCAAATTTCCATGCTCCGTCTCATTTTTTTACTACACCTGGTTAGGAAGGAGTTAAGTCAGACATAGATTTATCAGACGATAAATCAAATTTTAGGTATCAAAATACTATGAGGAGAGGGACACCCATCTTTCTCTGCTGAAGCCAGGAGCCTAAGGTAACAGAGTTCTCACTTTTTAGGCTGGATCTGGGAATTTATCACGAGCATGTAGACAGTGATCTGTGAACAGCGTTCTGGGGACTTTGAGCTGATGACCTGTCCATTATCCAACATGTGCCTTGCTTAACTGTTGTTTGACATCCTCATTTCTCTTTGTGTGCTACGATGGCCAGAAATCACTGGCTCTACCTCCTTTTATTATACTTCACTTTCTGAGAAATGAATTTATATCTGTCTTTCTCTAGTGAGGCTTCTGTCTCAGTAGGGCTTCCAACTACTTTTGGGGAATTCTTACACTTTTCTTTAACACCATAAATAATTTAAAAAGTGGCACTAATATAACACTTCAGTGCCCCTTTCAAACGAAATGGTCTTTGCAGTTTGTAAACTGAGAGGGAGTGAAAAAGAGATGTTAACCAGTCAACTCCTCGTTCATTGGTGTTCTCTATTATAATGGGTGGTTGAACTTCTTCTGTTTGGAGATAACTTATACGTAGTGGTTTCTAAGAAAACATTGAAGCGTTAGCTCATGTTTTCCCGAGTTTAAAAAAAAAAAAACAAACAACAACACAAAAAAACAAAAAACAACTAACCAAAACATACTTGAAATTAAAAAAAAAAAAGGTAGGAAAGAACATCAAATATCAGACAATTGACAAGAATTATAGCCAGTCGGCTCAGATTCTGTAGCCTTAATGGATTTCTAGCTGTAGCCAGAAGTAATAATTGAAGTTAAAACCTTAAAGTCATTTTTTTTCAGTCTGCTTAAGCACAGACTGCTATTTCAAATTTCTGTAAATAAAAAGCAGAGTGCATTTAATTTGGGAGTTGAAGATTACTATTTTGCAGCACTTCTGTACTGTGGGTAGAATTAGTGTGTTGCCAAATACTGATGCTCCACTGCAAGGAGTCTTCAAAGCTAATTCATATCCCACACCATTTTTGTCAGCAAATCAGTAGAAGTTTATATCAGGTTTTAGATTTAACTAGTATTTGTTCTTTTAAAATCATTTTCTTGTAATGCCACAGGAATGACATTGAAGACATAACAGTTACGGTTCTTTAAACCATGTTTTTGATAGTCTCAAGTGTAAAACTGCAACAGGAATATGGTTTTATGAAAGAGGAATTAATGGCAGAGAATGAGGATTGGATGGAAGAAATCATGAAAACCTGCACGTTCTGTTAAAGCTTTCTCTGAGCTGATAGTGCAGTGAGTAACAGGTGCTGTAGCCCTGGTAAAATGTTCCCTGACTGGTAAAATGTAGCCTGAAGAGCAGCAGGTGCTTCAACTTCATTCTTTCACGCTGGAAGAAAAGGTTGATCATACAGTGATGCTGGAGGCTTTCAGCTGCTCGCTGAGTTCAGTAGACTTGCCCATTGAGGTAGAACGTGGTAGAGCATCATTTAAACTACGAGTTGTAACTCCACAAGATTTGAAGTGGAAATATTTGTTGCACTAATGCAATGCAAAGCTCTGCATCAAGCTTCCAGAGTTTAAAAATTCAGGAGGAAGTGGCAATTTAGGACTTTATAAGAGGAGCAAATGTATGGAAAGACTACACTGTACAAGTTCTAGCAATTTGTGTGATTTATCTGGCCTCCCTACGTATGCACGCTTAGTTGGTCAATGTCCTGAGTTGCTGCTAGTGCAAGATGGGCAGAGACTCCTTTAAAATTACATCAGTAATATAATTAGGAAAGAAAATCACAGAATCACAGAATCACAGAATCTTAGTGGTTGGAAGGGACCTTTGAGATCATCGAGTCCAACCACATTAAAAAAAAAAAAAACAAAAAAAAAACAAACAAAACACAAAAACACACAAACAAACAAAAAAACACAACACAAAACCAAACAAACAACAACACCCCCCCCCAAAAAAAAAAAAAAAAAAAAAAAAAAAAAAAAAAGCAAGCAGCATCCATCAACTAAACCCCACACACAACACCCCACCACAAACCAACAATCCCGGGCACTAGAGCATGCCCTGAAGAGCCACGTCTACACGTTTCTTAAATACCTCCAGGGATGGTGACTCCACCACCTCCCTGGGCAGGCTGTTCCAGTGCTTGACCACTCTCTCAGTAAAGTAATTCTTCCTAATATCTAATCTAAACCTCCCCTGCCGCAACTTCAGACCATTTCCTCTGGTCCTGTCGTTATTCCCTTGGGAGAAGAGGCCAACCCCCGCCTCTCTACAGTTTCCTTTCAGGTAGTTGTAGAGGGCAATGAGGTCTCCCCTCAGCCTCCTCTTCTCCAAACTAAACATGCCCAGTTCCCTCAGCCTCTCCTCATAGGACTTGTTCTCCAGACCCCTCACCAGCTTGGTGGCTCTCCTCTGGACACGCTCCAGCACTTCAATGTCTTTCCTGTAGTGAGGGGCCCAAAACTGAACACAGTACTCGAGGTGAGGCCTCACCAGTGCCGAGTACAGAGGCACGATGACTTCCCTGCTCCTGCTGGCCACGCTATTCCTGATACAGGCCAGGATGCCGTTGGCCTTCTTGGCTGCCTGGGCACACTGCTGGCTCATGTTAAGCCGGCTGTCCACTAACACTCCCAGGTCCTTTTCTGCCAGGCAGCTTTCCAGCCACTCTTCCCCAAGCCTGTAGCATTGCCTGGGGTTGTTGTGGCCGAAATGCAGAACCCGGCACTTGGCCTTATTAAACCTCATCCCATTGGCCTTGGCCCATTGGTCCAACCTGTCCAGGTCCCTCTGTAGAGCCTGCCGACCCTCAAGCAGATCAACACTCCCACCTAGTTTGGTGTCATCCGCAAACTTACTGAGGGTGCACTCAATCCCCTTATCTAGATCATCAATGAAGATATTGAACAAGACTGGCCCCAAAACTGAGCCCTGAGGGACACCACTGGTGACCGGCCGCCAACCAGATTTTGCTCCATTAATCACAACTCGCTGAGCACGGCCATCCAGCCAGTTTTTTATCCAGCGGAGGGTACACTTGTCTATGCCATGATTCTCCAGTTTCTCCAGGAGAATGCCGTGAGGGACGGTGTCAAAGGCCTTACCAAAGTCCAGGTAGACAACGTCCACAGCCTTCCCCTCATCGAGAAAGCGGGTCACATGGTCATAGAAAGAGATCAAGTTGGTCAGGCAGGACCTCCCTCTCATAAACCCATGCTGGCTGGCCCTGATCCCTTGGCTGCCCTGCACATGCCTTGAGAGCTCACTCAGGATGATCCTCTCCATGATCTTTCCCGGTACCGAGGTCAGGCTGACAGGCCTGTAGTTTCCAGGATCCTCCTTCCGGCCCTTCTTGTAGATGGGCGTCACATTGGCCACCCTCCAGTCATCAGATTTCATAAAATGAAAATCTTTAAAATATTGCTAAAAATTTTCTTAGAACAGACAGTCTTGTTATTTAAATTCTGATAGTTTTCTTGCAACTAGAATCTGGAAACAGCTGTTGGGCATATCTTAAATAGGTAGAGTTTGTGGATGTTTGGTGAACCTAGTTCCCACCTCCATCCTCAAGGGTTCAGAAGAAGCAGCCATGAATCTGTCACAGATCCAGACAGAATATCGCTGACTATTCAAGACTCAATATTGAACTTCAGGTAAGTGTGATTTGAAGTGGCAGGATTACATTTGGGAAAATAAAAGGGGTTTTTTGTGGCAGGTTTTTTTCATGGCAGCTGTATGAAGCTGCTCAGAAGCATGGAGTGTTCGAAGTAGTCCCAGCAGGGATGGATTATTGGAAAAATGCAAGCGAGGTGGGCAAAGCTGCCTGATAGATTGCAAAACCATATGATAAATTATACTGATCGCATGCATATGGCCCCCATATAAGTAATGTATATTTGTGCACAGAGATTTATCCTCCCCACCACCTTTTTTTTGTAGTAAAATTCAGAGCAGTAAATTAGGAACGATACAATCAGATATAAAAGGATTTAGAACTGTTTAGGTGACTGGGCCAACAGCTGGCAAACACGGTTCACTGTGGAAAAATGTAAAATAATTAGTCTGGGAGCAAGAAACCAAAGGAAACACAGTGTGTGCTGCAATGGAACAATCATTCAGCACACTGACTAGAAAAAGGATTTGAAGGTTATTGTGGAAAAATCATTGAAACCATGAGGCTTTTGCACAGCTGCAAGAAAGTAAGTTACTAGGTTGTATCAGAGGGATAAAATACAAAATAAGAGGCGATATGGTTACAGGAGTGTTAGGCTCCATCTGGAATACTGTACATAGTATTGGTCACCATGCCACACAAGGAAGATATTGTCTGGGAAAGGGTGCAAAAGCAGTGCAAAAGATAAGTATTTTATGTGTAAAGATTAGGGAAGATGATCTAATAAAATGGATACATATCCTTTTCTCTGTGCAAGATCAAAAATTAGGAGTAATCTTAAAAATGTGCAAATAGAAATCGGCAATTTAGAACTGCATAGGAAGAGTGATAAGGGTCTGGAATAAATTATTTCAGAAAGTCTGTTGACATACAGAATAAACAGGAATTCTAAAGAGTTAATAAAGAGAATTAAAGGGAATGACAAACAGTGATAGATCTGTGATTGATTTTTTAAATTTGAAGGCAGGGACATTAAGCTGTTTTCCCTTCCCTCTTAAAGGTTCGTGACTTGGATGACCACAGTTTTCAGACTTATTACAGCTTGTAACTGGGAAGGGGGCACGCAGTTTGTATCTAGGAATTATCCTTCTGTGTCTGTGAAGCCTGTTTTAGAGTACATTGGGGAGCACCCAACTTCTTCATGCTGTGTATTAGGAATAACATGTTCATTCTGCCTGTGCAAAGTCCTGCAACTAGAAGTTAAGGTTGACTGTCCCGTGCCTCTGTAATGCCATTTCAGGATAATGTTGCACTTACACAGTATGCATTAGCTGTTTTGTCAGCTTTGGTTCTTCCATTGAAAAAATTGGGGGAGAGAAAACCAAGCATATTAAAGAATATGGCATTCAAAGTATATGTAAGTGGTAAAATTATAGTTAAGAAGAAGAAATATGCTAAAGCAATTAAACTATTTTAGGTAATAAAGCTCCTTTTATTTTTTTTCTCAGGATTCAGCACTTGACTGGGTAGGGTGCTTAGCTCTTTTTTTCTTCTTAATACCTAGCTGTCTGTTGCAGGAACAGTAAGACACCATGTGAATAACAAGGGATAACTCCATAGACTTCAGTTCTGTGGAGAAAGTTCCTTCACAGATTTGAGCTTGGCTATGTGCATCTTTGGATCTAAGCCAAATGCAGTGGATCAGTGCATTGATGTCTGAGAAAGCAAAAACTTGTCAAACCTGGTGTAAATTGTTAACTCCTTCTGGGAACCTTTTCCATTTTGATATCCTGCTTCAAAAATTTTGCAGTTATGCAGTCCCAGCTGCTTCTCTGCTGTCACACGGCTGCAGCCATGAGGACAGTTCTGCAATAGTCTGTGTTCAATGAGCTGGGACCATTTCTCCCTCAAGACTTCTCTGGAGGTACACAAGAGCCCAGCACTCAGTAGTTGATGTTGCGATTCTACTTTTTAGGTAGATACTCCTGAGACTGGAATAGACTACCTCCAAGGCAGGCACCTAAATTCCATATACGTTACGTATGCATCACCAAGGGAGTGGAAAAGCTCTAAAGGGGGAAGGCTGGGAGCTTTGTAGACAGCAAAATGAAACCAGTGTGAATAGCAGTAGTGCTTCTGCTGTTAAGTCTGAATGATAATTTAGTGCACTTTGGAAGGTAGCCTCTCATCAAAGCAAGTTGCTGAGTGTTGGGTAGTATCACACTTCCGTGAAAGGCACCTGACCCTTTCTTCTCAGCTCCCCACTGACTTCCAGACCACCAAAGAGCCTGCCATACACATACTGCTGACATCTCACAGGGTGTGTGTGTATGTTAAAAAAGATCTTGTGGGGTCACGGAGCTGCTTCACCTCACAGCTCTATGCAAGTCCTGCCATGTGTCAGCAAAAATCTGGTCAGGTGCTGCTCTGGTGCTGGGGTGTGACATTGCCTCTTCATTCATCTCCGCTGGTGTGGAGTTGCATAGGCACTGACACCAGTTCGCTTATGACAGGGCAGATTTAGGTTGCTCCTGGCAGCATGCAGAAGCAGAACTTGAAGGACTTCAAAAAGTAAATAGCAGCTTTGCTATCTGCAGTATAAAGGCCTCTCTTCAGCTTTTCTTCATAGATCATGGTTTCTAAACATACTTATTACTTTCAGTTTTATTTCCCTTTCTGCTTCCATCATCCAAGTCACTAATGAAAATACTGGTTAGAACAGGGCTTAGGGCATTTATGTGGTGGCTGCTAAACTGCCAGTGTAGTCCTCAAAGGTAACCAAAATATATTGCCTTTCTATGCTTAATGCTGACATAGACAAAGAATTTTTATGTATCGTGGATGACTTTGTCATCTGTATCATAAGCACGGTGTCTCTTTTGCAGTAACAAGCTGATTTTGACTTTCCCGTAGGCTGAGCGTTTTGCTTCCTAGTGTTGTTCTTCTGCCATCTCAGAAATCTGCTTTTAGTCATCTGACCAGGAACTGTCAGCAGATTAGTTTGTCAGTGGGAAAAACTTGGTGCTGCATATTAAGACAGTCTCGGCAACGAGGTCATATTTACAGTAGCTTCATATATACAAATGTTTGATTTTAGGATTGAGGATAAAGTTAATATAAACCAAATTCCTATTGCATTTTTTTTCTCACAATTTTTAATCTAGCAGCTTTTACAATAGGGATTTCTAAATACTGGTAGAATCACTTTAAAGCAGATCATTAGAAACTTTGTGACTTGCCAGAAGCAAAGTCAAGCCAGTGGTTCCTTTTTTTAATTATTCAGTATCTTTAATGGTATGTAATGATGGGACAGCAAGTCAAGCACAGTCTGGAAGGGAGCTGTCTGCAACATCTGTAGGAGGCTCCACAAAAAAAGCAAACTGACGTTTTGAATAAAAGCTAGAAACTTAAAACAGAGAAAATTCAGGCAACTAGGGGAGACAAAACGAAGAGATTTGCACACAGATCTCCCCTGCCTTCTGTGTCCTTGCCAGTGGGTCCTTGCTTTCAGCAAACTTGAAGACCAAGAGGCAGCAAGCTTGCCTCTTCCCTTCTCCGTCCTGAGGAAGGTCTATCCAAATGGCCATACCCATGCTGTTTGGCTCTACTCTAACTACACTTAGAAACATCTCTGGCCAAGCAGAATTTCCTACGTGAAGACTTGAGCCCTTCTGGGAATGTGTTATTCTGTCAATGCTGTTGCAGGCACAGTCCTGAACTAGAACTGAAGTTTTAGGTATAGGTCCCCTGGTGAGTGTGTCCTGATTGCAAGGCTTTGACTACACCATGAGCTGAAGTTTATAGTGAACTGTTACTTTGTGAGAGATTCATGCTACTGTATTCATCTGCATTTACATACCTTTAGATATCTAAGTGAGGAATTTGGTCTTTAAGTCACTCTGGAATCAGTGGGAAGAAGCAGCCTCCTGCTGAGGATCTTTGCAGTTTAGATACCAAAAACGTATTTTCTTATTAACAAACCTCCCAATTAGTGATTGAAGTCGGGAGCATAACTAAATCAAATATATCTTTTAAAATGTTAATCTTGAATAATTAAATGCAAGAAAACCTGCTTTTCAACCACATTGCTTTTGACCCGCTTCTGAAAGCAACATCACTTCAGATTGTTTCCAAGAGCTAGAGGAGAGTGGCATATATAATCATTAGACTCAGGTCTGAAGAACATCAGATGTTACCTTAAAAACAGTTTGGCAATCATAAAACTCCTCTAGCTGTATCAATGAGATCAATGAAGTGTGAGAAAATAGATCAGTTTTGAGTACAACCACGTATAGTTTAATTTGAAACATGCAGCTGCAGTTTTGCAGAAAACAAAGTGTATAGCAAGCACAATGCTTTTATTCAGCTTAAAGTTCAAGCATTTTTTTCCAGCTATCAATTTACAGCTTAAGATAATGGATTTTGGCAGTGTGCAGAGCTATTAAGTAATGTTTATTAAAATGGATAAGAAAGAACTTAAGAGGTGGCCTGTAAAAGAGAATTGTTAAAGGACTGGTTAGTGGAATAAAGAAATAGCATTTTCTCCTAGAAGTAAAGTTTTATGTCCCTGGATAGGTCATTAATGAAAAAGATTGTGGTGATATCATCTTATTATTTAGTACAGTTTGTGAAGTGATATGGAAACTGTACTTACGGAGGTTTTTTTCACCTCTTCTGTGAGGCTGAAAACCTTACATGTGTTAAACAGCTATCCTGGAGAGAGAAATAATCAACTATATTTAAGTTTGCCTTAGTCACAAAACTAACATATAATTTGACATGAACTTGACATTCTCAGCGTCTATTATCCATTGTGCAGTTCTTCACAATAGGCAATAGATGTGTGAAATTCCATGCCAAAAGTCATTAAAGTCACTAAAAGTTTGCATGGACTCAAGGAGATGTTGGGTAAGTGCCAGAAAGTGATATAACCAAGGGTTGTTAAATACATGGAAACCACATCCAGCTCAGGATGTCCCTGAGCTCAAAATAGATTAATACTGAGAGAATATTTTTATTCCTTCCTAAGCTTTTTCTTATGGCAATGTTTGAATTGATGCAGACACACTGCTATTGAATTTTAAGTACAATGTCTGACTCATTCAGATGCTCTAACCTTACAGCCACAGACCATAAGGAAGGAAAAAGAATGTTGGATGAGGTGGACCTTTGTTCTGACCCAGCTCAGTCATTCCTTCATTCTTCTGAGGCCATCTCTGACCAAATTCAGAAAGACATTTAAATGTTTTTTAAATGCTTGCAGGATAGGGCTAGACATATCCATGAGTTCAGCTCTGAGCATGAGCTGAAGTCTTAATGTGTATGTGTGCGTTTATTTGTTTTTCTGAATAGAAGTACTTTTGAAATCTCTGTATCTGCTAGCAGGTCACAAAACATGTATCGTGACTGGGAAGTCAAGGCTATGGAGCACTACAGAGCCTTGGACAAAGGGGGTGCTAAGGCACTTTTTCTGCAGTTAGAAGCAGGGTATCTGTGTAACTACTCTAAAAGGATAATTTATAATGAAATAAGCTTTACTGTCATACATATGCTCCAAATATTTCCCCAATTAAAAAATCTAAATATTACTGAGTTGACCAACTGACTTTTATTTAGGCTGACTTCTCCTTTCACACTATTTTTCATGAGTAATAAAAATATTAAGACATGATGACATTCAGGCTAGCTGTGGAGTTTATGCAACCCTGTATGTCTGCAGGGTATCTTGGGACCCTGTTCTTCATTGCAGATGTTCCCCAGAGGTCACCTACGTCAGTGCAGGTGATGGCAAGGAGAGCTTTAGCTTGGCAAAGCCCATGCTTTAGGTGCATTGGACACCTCAGAAATGTGCATTTCTCTTTCATTGTCATTCAGAATGAACAAGGTGTTTCCTAAGCACAGTGAGAACAACCCTGTAACTAATTTCTACCCATCACTCCTGACTTCAGTGCTAATTCTCCTCCCACCTCAGAACTGTTTTCAAATTTGGTGGTTGCAGAGTAAATAGTGTCTCCCTGTTCTTGACAAAAAGTCACTTGTGATCCTCTGCCATTGCGAAGCAGGAATTGTAGATGGGCAGAGAATGGGGTGGTCCAGCATGATAGACCAGATCTATCTTCCTTTTTGTCCTTTCTTCTTCTATTCAGTTGCTGGTCTCGTGGCAAAACAGCAAATGTAGCAGAATCTGCATCTCTGACACTTGGTCTCAAGAGCCCAGCTTTTGGTCATATTTGCCTCAAGTTTCTCTGCAAACTGAGATTATATTTATGGAAAATCTTAATGGAGGAATGTTTGGCTTCCTATTTTAGATCTTAAAAACCGTATCTATTGTGCAGTGCGAGATTGAGCACCAGTTAGCTTTTTCTTTAACTTTTTTTTTTTCTTTCCAGTTAGCAGATGGTTGGGAAAACATGGAAAAGAGTGGAGCAGAAAAATAAAGTTACTTGAAGTGAGTTGCACTGTAAAACCTTTGGTTAAGCTGTTCTCTTTGTCCAAAATTAATTCCTCTTTTAGTAATAGGCCACTTAACAAAGGCCAGAGCTGGATTCGAAGAACTGTTTGGTGGTGTTAATAACATACTGATTGCATTGTCACATTTTAGTATTGTAAAAAAGAAATGGCATTACCATCTCAGATGCTATAGATAAATGCATAGATAATTGCATAATATCCCTATATTTTAAATTAAGCCATTTCTGCTTTTTTATGGCTGGTCCAACTAGCCTGGTCTTTGTTCTTAACCTGTTCTGGGCTCTTTCTTTGTCTGTCATCCTGAAATTTTGTGGCAAATAGTGAATTAGCACATGAAAGTCATTGTCTCTGGAAAAGTATTCTAGAGAATTTCAGCAGTGTCTTGAATTAGAAAATACGTTTAGCATGGTAAACATTCTGTCTTCATTGGTTGTGTGAGTTATTTCCAACATAAGTTTTGTAAGACTTCATAAATTAGTGAATGATTCATTTTTTACTTAATGCATATAAGAATAGGTGTCCAGCTACAGATCCAGAATAAATCTTTTTTGTGGACGATGTTAGTACTAGCTAGAAATCAAGTCCTTGAGTTGTGCTTTCAAATCATTGAATTATAGTGGTGGCTAGTGGATCTTCTCCACTAGAGCACAGGAGAACTACTAAGCGTTATTTTTTGTTACTGCTGTAAACATTTGCCAGTAGGCAGCCTGTCTTTGAAAAGTGTAGGCATGCCTGAGGTCTTTCTGAAGTCAGAAAAATTATTTTTTATTGCAAGAAAAGAGGTTGGACAAATATAGCATTAATTTGACTCAATCTAGGGTTTATACAATTCTGTCCTTCTTGAACTAAAGGCTGTATTCAAACTATTTCATAAAAAAAAGTCTGAGATAAAGATAATCTTAAAAACTTTGAAGAGGAGAAGAGAAAATTGCATCAAATGGAGTTCTGGACCTCCCAAAGAAATGTAATGTTTCTGCTAATAGCACAATCTGCTTCCAAGAATATGGCAGCTTTGATAAATGAAGCAACTCTGATAACCGCCGAGGTCTTGAAAAAGAAAATCAGCAGATGCTTGATGACCTGTAAATGGTACTACAACCTCTACAAAAGCCGTTTAAGGTGCAGCCAGGATGACTGAAAACAGTTTTATCTCTGGTACGGAGGAATGTAGCACGGAGAAATGGGTGACCTCCCAGGTACAGGGGTTCGCTGGATTCAGACGCTGCAGAGAAGAAAATTGTTGTGCTGCTTTGTGACCTTGCAGCCTCGCTGAAGGTGCTGCAGTGATGGGCTCTGAAGGGAGGATTGAGAAAACATACTTGAACTTTCATTACAGAAGGAAAGTTCAAATTAGAGGATGGAATTTGTAAACGCTAGTAAAAAATGAAGGGGCATTGCAACTCTGCTATAATCAGGAATACACTGGTTTTACAGTCTGTAATGGCTCCAATTAGAATAAATGTTTGTCAGTGTTACCTTATTCACAGTGCTTCATATTAAATTCATTTCGACTTTCAGAATAACTGTTAATGAAACTGCTGAATGTCAAAGAGATCTTTTTAATTTCTCTGATGTAAATCTAATGTCCTGGACAACCATCTCCTTGATGCCCGGTTTAGAGGTAATAAGACATTTTCTCTTTGCAAAAAGAGACATTTAATGAAAGCTTCCGTTACCTTCTGCTGGGGCCCGTAACTTTGTCTCATCTGTTCTGTTTACTGTGCTTTTCTTGTTAGAGGCTGTCAACAACTGATTTTAAAAGTTCTGGTCCACACAGCAATCTGCTGGAACTTTTGGATCACTCTTACCATTTTTGGATGTGATGTATTTTGCAATCTATTGAAAACTTAAAATATTACACAAACCTTTGATTAAATAACGTGTGCTTAGTTCAAAGCAAGTATGTCAATTCGAATAAGCATAATTTCAGATTTCTGAATTCTTGTTTCAAATATTTTGAATTTATTGTGAATGGTTTAGTTTTAGAAAAGAATGTTGATTAAAATGTTTAATTAGTAAATGGGAATACCAGGATGTAGGTAAAACTTTCACTGTGGTTTCTGTTTTTCTGGGACAAGTGGCACAGCAGAACTGTCTAAACTGTCTCTCTTCACCCAGTCTTTCCATGTGTAATCTCCGTGTCAAATGAAAAGGCTTTAGAAGAAAAATTCTGCATAGGTAGAAAGTTTAAAAAAATAAGCAAGACTAGGAAAAATATGTCTGGTCATCGGAAAATATAGTGTGTTTTAAGACATTCAAGTTTTACACATAACATTGTCACAAGATCAGTGGCTCCTACAGAAAACAAATCATTTGTTTAGAAGTGAAGTCAGCAGCTTTATGGAGAAATAAATATAATTTTACAACTTAATTACAGTATAAACATTTCTTGTGGTTGCAATGACTTTGTTGTTACTGTTGTATTAATCTTACAGGACATATGGATGTTTGTTCCGGCTCCCTCCTGGGACCTGCTAAATCCTCTGAGCATAACTCTGACCCCTCTTCTAAAGAGCTTAACTTGTTAGCCATTTTTCATCTATGTGACTAAACCTTTAATAAATAAAAAAAGAAAGGAAAGCTTTAAAGAGATTCTGTTTTCTTTCTTTTACATGTTGTTATTCTCTGATTAATTTACCACTGTGGAAGTTTTATCTAATAGTGTTAGTTCACTGTATTTAAAAGTGAAGAATTTCACACTTCCCAGATGCTCTTGATGCTTTGGGAGGTTTGGTGGTGGTAGTCTTTTTCTATGGCAACCTAATCAGTTAACTCCCCATCACTTATGCCACCTTTTTAAGTACCAGGCTTTCCGAGAACTGAGAAAACATCTTCATGTAACATAGGTAATAATGAGGTTAAAAATCTGATAGACTTTTTGTAAAGAGTGTATTGTGACAGATTCAGCTAAGTATATATTTTGTTTTCAATTTGGTTGCTTACGCAAAAGAGCTTGGAGCATATCTGACTTTGATTTGTTTGTTTGTTTCCTTTTGCCGTTTGCCTGTGCCTTTAACTTGGAAAATTTTGTTATAAAAGGGCTGGAGAAAAGCTTAGAAAACATTGTTTTCCCCATTAAAGTTTCCAGCTTCAGGGGAAGCAGTAATGCGATTAGCTTTGAATAGTCACATTACCACAGAAGAGAGTTCTGACTCTGAACACAGTTTTCCTGTCTTTCCAGCAATCTGTCACATCTAGGATTCTTATATATTTGCTCTTAAGGGAATAATATTTTTTGAGTATTGCCTATTATTTGGGCTCTTCTTTATTTTAAACAGTGGTTTTATTTTTATTTTATTTTTAATTTCAGAATATTTGTAGCAAGCACTTGTGTAGTTTCATGCCATTTTCTATTTTCTTGTGCTTTGTTTTTGGTTTGTTTTTTTAACAAAAAACACAAACTGTAAAATTCCTGATTCCTTTACTGGTAAATGTTTTTAAGTAGCTTTGCTGTGTAAAGCCATCATACCAGTGTGTACAACTGATGTGTACACTGATGTCAGGCACAGTGATTTGTGATACTGTTAAATACATGTGTGGATTAAAACAAGAGCTTTAAAGCACCACCTTGTAGATCTTGTGACCAAGGAGATCTCTCTTTCCATGAAGAATAAACTCAGGGCTCCTGTCTCAGTTGAGCACCAGCCAAGAAAACTCTCTTCCAAGATTCACCGCCGTTTTGAACTGAGTTTTCTGTATGTCGAAGGCTTCAAAAAGGGAGATCCTGAGATTTGGATAAATTTGTAACAACTTCAGGTTTCTTTGGAAGTATTTGCAGGTTGACTAAGTAGATGCACTGATTTACAGAAACTGATGACAGCTGGCATGTATGATGCTTGCATATTTAAGATTGTAATCTTTTTTTTCAATCTCTGATAGTATAATATAAGCAGTTTTTAAGCCTTACGTTGGCATCCTATTTGGTTTGGTTTGAGTAGTGTTTACTCTTCTTTACAGAAACATAGTTCTTAGTCCAGGAAGACAAAATCACAGGGTATTTCTGCTTTGGGTGTGCTTGTCCTTGGTAAAGAAGTAATTGTGAGTCCATAGATTCTGCCACTGCGTGGTTGGTTTTGATCAGTGCCGTCTTAGCCTGGTCAGAGACGGGAACACGGGGTGTTTTTCTTGTAATGCAATCCCAGTGTTGTGATGAAAATTCCCTGGCAGGGCAAGTTACAAGTACCCAGGTTAAAAATTAACGGGATTCGCATTTTAATGCATAATTATATTTGGCACGTAGCGTGTTTCAGTGAGTGATACAGAAATCTAAGGCTGTTACACATCTACTTTTGTGGAAAGCACCGTGCACTCAGCCACTGTTTAAAACATTGTGAATGTGCAAACATGTTAACAATAGTGCTTAAACAAGATTGGTATTCTGAAGCGTGTTTCAAAAACACACAAGCGACAGTCTTCTCTGATGACAGGGAGGCGGTTTCTTTCACAGTGTTTCCCTTGAAGCACATACATTGTCTGTAAAATCATTGCCAGTGTAATCCCTTTTCAGGAATGCTTTTGGCATGCTGTTGCAAATGTAGGGTGTACAGAACTATTGGAAGCGTATGTAACCATTGACAGAGGCGCTTTGAAGTTGTTTTAAAAAGCTTGTAAGACCAATTCTGGTACATTTCTGGTATTTGATTATTTTTTGCAACTTTTCTCCTCCCACTGCCACAAATCTCCTTACTATCTTATTTCCCATTCCATTGTATTTACCACTTCTTGCTCAAGCCGTTGCAACAAATATGATAGCCATCGTCTTTCTAGCCTCTTTTATTCATACATGGACATGGATATATTTAAATCTGCACAGCCATTAAATGCTAACACAATGCATGTGTTTAATTACAAAAAAAAAATTACTGAAAGTTTAACCCCTTTAGGTTTTTGTTATGCAGCTCTTGACTGTCGTCTTACATACTGCTACATCAAATCTAACTCCCTTATCCTCAGCTTTTCATCTCTAATTTTCTTACTTTACCTATTTGAAAGTCATCTCCCCATTTTGTCATCTTCTCCTAGTTTTGGTTTTGGACATGCATTTTCTTAGGTCCTTGTGCTTAGGTCAGTCTACTACATCTACCATTAAGCAGTTTATTTTCTCCTTTAAAGTCTTACTTACAAGCAATGATTCCAGAATTCGTTTTCCGATTCCGAACAAAAACTGGTGTAGCATTCAACCACCTACTATTAAAGCCATTAAGGTTTTTTCCTGTCTGTACAGTTGGTACAGGACCAAGCACTATGACAGTAAAAAACTTTTAAAGCTGTAAAACATCAGGTAAATATATGGCACCGTCCAGTTGGCATGGGTTGAAATTGCCAAAGTTTGCAGTTGGACTTCTCAAACTCAGACATATCTAGTCCCATTTTGGAGGACATGCGGTTAAACTGAACCACCATGTACTAAATGGATTATCTCTTGATGTAGTTCAGAACAGATCAGGTAGAGCTACGCAAACAAAGTGAGAAGTTATTTGGAAAGGGCATATGGTTTCCTTCTAAAGCACAAGCACATGTAAGAGGAAAACTCCTATTAACTTGAGAAGTCCTAAAGATCTGCAAGCCCAGGGTAAGCAAAAACTTCAGATGGCTTAGAGCCTCTCCCAGCTCCTCTTGAGTGTGCTCAGAAACACTCCAGATATTATTTGAATTGAGAACGGGGAGGAAAAATAAATATATTGTGGCATTTTAGAGGCAAATGGTTAACCCCTGTGTATCAATGATACATTTGCACGTAGCACCTTTCAAAAATACCTAGTTCTTTTTACCTTTAAAAATAAACGTATTCGTGTCTTCACATTGTGACTGCACCTTAATGCACAGTGGTTGACTGAAAAAGATCAGTGAGAAGTAGGTACAGCACATTTTTCACTTAAATCCACTGACTGTCAGATACAGTAGCCGTGTGATGAGCTTTCCGAGAGAGCGGCGTGACCGTGTTTCCTGGGCCGGTTGCCTTTGAGTCGTCTCTGTGGTCCCCCTGCCCCTCTGTATCTACTTAGTGCTTCTGCAGCCGCGTGTGTGTCCCCGCAGCCGCAGGGGAACGTGTAAGCAGGGCGGTGTGATAACTTGCAAGTTGAGGTGTAAATGTATGGTTTGTTAAATGAACTGGTTCTCTGGCTTGTTAGAGCTTGGGCACCTTATCTGCCTTCGTTACACTTCCTTAGCGGAAATGTGTTAGTTTCCGACTTCTTTTTAAGTCTGTGTTTAAAAACAGGCTCCGCTAACGCTGAATTTTCCGGAATTGAATCGTGAAATTAAAAAACCTTACCGACCGAGACTACTTTGTATATTATCCTTATATTTGGTTTAATTCTCCATGTGGTATGGGTTCTAGTAACAGTGGGAGACCTGCTCCGTGTGCACCAGTTTAGTCTGAACTGGGTGAAACACAAGGAGTGGGAGGGAAAAATTAAAACCAAAAATGTCAGGGCTTTAGATGCAAATAAACCATTCAGCTGCTGCTTCAAATGTAACCATCGCTAATTAGTACTCGCAAGGCAGAATTGTCTGAGCAGCTATTTGGAAGAACGGAGGGGAGTGGCACCTGTTAGTGCATAGAAAGGGCTTCATCTAATTTGGGTGTATTTATATTCAGCAGTGTTAAGAGTAGCCAGACATAAGGCTGTTGCATTCTCATTCTCCGCTTGTCCTTCTTTTAGCAGCCTGTTCTCTGTCTCTGAGGTAGCTCCTGGGAGGGTATTTCAATCTTTTGTCAGTTTCACATTTAGAATCATATTTAGGGATTTGGAGGCTGTTAGGGCTTTTAGTAACATAGTTGTTTATTTAGTTTCACGTTGCTAAACAGTCATTCAAATACTTAGAACTTATTTCCAAACAAAAATCAGTACTTTTTATCCTCTTCTTTCCTGGCTTACTTTATGTTCAGGCTTGCAGTTTGATCTGCAAGGTCAGAAAATATGACATTGAGAAAAAGTAATACAGATCATTTTATAAGAACATTTTGCTTCTGATCTTATGTCTTCAACTTGATGTTGTTTTTGGTAACTGGTGCATACTGCATGTCTTACGTTCTTTATTGCACACGCTTTTGCACATACTTATACAAGCTTTCTTAAATATTTCAATCTTGAGCTTTCTGTAAGTCACATATTTCTATCAAAAGGATTTCTTGCAAAACCCTTTTTCATCTATAAATTATTGCATCATATGAAACTTTCAAACCTTGAGCCCCAAGCATTATCCTGTGTGCATTCAGCATTTATGCTGGGTGTGTTAACATGTGCAGCGGGGTTTCAGGTTAAGTTACATTTTCTGTTATTTTGATCGTTTCAAATTGGTTTGAGTTGAAATTGAGATACAATAATGACATGAGTTAACTGCAAAGTTTTCATCAGTCTTACAGAAATTTGATATAGAGTTGCTAAATCCATCTGTAGATCTAGTGTGAATGAATGGATCCAAACCTAAGGCTCCCAGAGAGCCCGCTGGCACCAACTGGATTTTAATTACATCCCACACATTGGTTTAGTTATCCTTATAGCAGGTAAAATGAATGGTGCAAGTTAACTCTTCGAGATCAGGGAAAAAAAAAAAAGAGCATTGATCCTCTTTTCAGAGAAGGGGGGAAAAAAGGGTCTATAGCTTAGGATTTTTTCCAAGGGAAAGTGGAAGAAGGTGTATAGATGATGGAGGAAAGAAAGGCAATGAAAAGATACAAAGAGGCAACATAAAGAAAATCATATGGAAAGGAGTACAGTGAACAAAGAAAAATTTTGTTGGGGAAAATTAACTGGAAAATGTAGACTATTTTATAAGCAGAAAAAATTAACGTGGGAAACATACAAAAGGTGCAGGCACATCAAAACACCAAATTCTGTGCAAAGGGAGGAAAAAGTAAAATGAAAGAAAGTGGAAGACATAATTTTAAATTTAAGGGAGAGATGAGTGTATATGTTTATTTTAAGTAATTTCTGACTCATCATCAGCTGGAAATATTTGAGCTTGTACACAAGCAGTGTTACCAAAATCACAGGTAAGGGTTGTCAAGGTTTTATTTATGTAACCCTTCATCTTTATTTAATGTATTTTTTTAAAGTTAAAGCATATAGTAAATATAAGGTTTTTACTTGACTTAAGCTTACTGTTTTACATACCAAAGAAAAAAAATCAAAGCCAAAAATTGACCACCATGAATTCTTTATTAGCATCATAAATTGAGATACTGATAAACAGATTCATTACATCAATCTGAAAATTAATTGTAAGAAGTAATGTTGTTGCCCTTAGGCATTCCTCAGTGCAGGAAGCCAAGAAGGAAGCCATAGTCTTCGGTAATGCTTACAGACGCCAGTGGCTGGTGAGCTGCTGATCCCTTGCCATGTTGGCTGCGGAGGAAAACACTTGCATCCTGCTAGAGCCCTTTTCATGTCATTCAATTCTAATTTACCATCAGCTATCATAACTTTACCAGGGACATTCTCAAACTGGCATTGAAGGCTTGACATAAAACCACAAAGGGAACTCAATTCCAAGTTAAAGCTGAAACTTCATTCTTAATTCACTCATTTGTGCGGGGGTGCTGTGGAGCATGTGGGAACACCCAGCGTTTGAAGCCCCGACCGTACCCACACACAATAGAACAAGTTAAGGATGGAATTTCAGCCCAAGCCTTAACGTTAATGCAGCATAGCTCTTTGTGGTTTGATTTCTTATTATATAGCACTGTTAAAGGCAAAAATAAGCTCAAGTCAATCTCAGAGTCATTTTAAATTATGCTTACAAGAATCTTGTGCAAGAAATCGTAATAGATTCTTCTCACCCACTGCCTCTCAGTAAATTTGAATTTTTGTATCCTGCTTGCTTTGAGTTTACACTGTTGGAAACTGCTGAGGTGTTAGATTACAGATACCTTAATACCTGAAGTCCAGCCTTAAATACGTAATTGTTTCCTACAGTATACCTGTCTTTACTTGAAACTCATTTTGTGGAATAGAATTAAAGAGGAGAAATCTGCTTTTTGCCCTGTACCTGCATTTTTATGAGCAATATGAGACACTTTGACAGTGTTCTTAGAAACGTCAGGAATGTCAGATCTTTTTTGTCTGAAGGACTACTTGGATGACTCAGGAAAAAGTGCTTGGAAATTAGTCAGGACTTAATTGAAGTGAGAAGGATACTGAATTGTTGAGAGAGAGCCTGCTCCTCTATGCATACTTTAGATTGGTACTTTAAAAGAAGATCAATCTTAATGTTAAGTGATTGAATCAGTCTTTCCTTCAAAATGTAATTTTTATTCAGTCTTTGGTTAGGCGTTTGGAATAGTGATTAGAATAGTTATTCGGTCATTTATCCCTTCTCAGAGCAAATGAGAGTTATGCTTCTAATCTTTTTTCAAAATCCATAGCTCTTAACTTCTTCCCATGTATTTCCATCCTTTACCAACCGTGTTCATTGGGTCCAGCATCCCTGCTTGCTGGAGACATGGAGAGACGTATTGGTGAAGAGAACAATGGTGAAAGAAGGGAATGCAGCTTTTAGAAGACCATATAAGTTGCTATTGTAGACTTGTCTATATTTTGCACTTAGACATCTGATATGGGCATCCTGAAGCAGGTACAGGCTATATCCCCTTTTCTGAGACAGTAGATGTGCTTTTGCTCAGGATTAGGGACTGTCCTAAACCATAGTTTCAGGAATAACTTGATCACTCGCAATAGTGGTCCAGAAACAGCAAACAATTTGGTGGAGAGTAGTGGTATAGTTAAAGCAAAGAGGTTGGTAATTATGCTCCAGAATACCTTAGAATCATAGAATGGTTTGGGGTTAGAAGGGACCTTAAAGATCATATAGTTCCAGCCACCCTGGCATGGGCAGGGACACCTCCCACTAGACCAGGTTGCTCAAAGCCCCATCCAGCCTGGCCTTGAACGTCTCCAGGGATGGGTCATCCGCAACTTCCCTGGGCAACCTGTTCCAGTGTCTCACCAACCTCATAGTGAAAAATTTCTTCCTAATATCTAATCTAAATCTCCCCTCTTCCAGTTTGAGGTCGTTACCCCTTGTCCTATCACTACATGACCTTGTAAAAAGTCCCTCTCCAGCTTTGAGTCCCTCTTCACCTTCTGAAATTATTCTTTTTGACTTGGAGAATAATCATAGTAAAGTGTTATCTTTGTACTGTTTATTTAGGTTATGAGAGTGATTTGGTGTGGTGAAATGGAGAAGAACTGAGGCAGTATGAGGGCCATAGTTGGCAGTGAGGCTAATGAAAGTGTGATGACCAAAATATGAGAAAGATGTCACTCAAAGCTTAATTAAATGCTGGCAGTATGTTTAAGAAAGAAATTAAGAAGACTAAGCATAAGATCATCAGTACTCATCTTTAAAGGGCAATCATCCAGCTACATTCAATTTAATTAAAATTGCACAAATAATTGTATTGAGAATTTTTGTCAAATTATAAATTATATGGCTTACACCTGAAGTGTCATCACTTTTTCGATGTGGTTACAACTTGATTGTGAATTTCTAGTCTCTGAAGCCAAATGTAGCAGGTTCAAGTCCTTAATTGGTATTAAACCAATTTGAACAGTATTATTGTTGGGTTTGGAAAACATTGTGAGAAAGATGGCAATTAAAAGACCTTACGTCATCGTGATGTGCCATTTGAGTATGTGGCTGTTAAAGCTACCTCCTTTCACTCTGGGCAATAAAAATCTTCATATTCCTTCCACACTTTCTGGCCTGGCTGAAGCGGGTAACACCCCTGCCACCACCTCATCTCCTCCAAGCTTCCACTGTCCAGTTACGTTTGCCCAGATTTTCAGTCTCTCATGCAATAAAATTGTGCAAACATGTTTGGTGTGAAGAAAGGTCAACTGTTTTTGTAGTGCTGTATCCCTTTCTGCATCTTCTGAACTGTGTGTCCAGACAGCTAAAAGAAGTCCCTGTGATTGCACTCCAGAACTGCTGTTCTCACCACTTGTTACAAAGGGAATCCAGATTAACCACATTCAGTGGAGGTGCTGGTGATGTAGCTGTATGAAGCTCCAGCGGAGAGCCCAGCTCAGCCGTCTTGATAACTTCCCCGTAGGCACTGGCAGGTTGCTATTAGGTCCCCCTGAAGCTTTCTCTTCTCTGAGTTGAAAAAGCCCAGTTCCCTCAGCTCTCAGACGTTCTGTAGGAAGAATGATCTTAATAAAAACTTTCAGATTATTTTTTTCTTAGGTTTTGTGCAGAATGCACACCCACTTGGGGAAATGTCAGCCTTTATTCTCATAACTGTCAAGGGGGGGTAAAACTTACTCCACTTTTTTGAAATATTTTAATAGGCTTTTTATTTCGTCTGTACATAGTTCTATCCCAGACCTTGACTGAGGTCTGCCTTGTGCTCCTTCATAAATTAAAGTGCAAAATAATGGGATATGAGATAATTGCAAATATTTTGCCTTCATGTTATACTTCTGCACTCCTGATTGTTGCACAGTCTTTTTTTTTCTCTTAACATTAACATGCTTGGAGTATGCTGTACAGACTGTCATAATAACCACACTAAAACATGAGGGGAAAGCAGAAATAAAGATACCTGTCATCATAAAGATGGCAGGTCAGCTTTGTAGCTGGTATAAATTGTTTTACTGCCCTTGGAGTGCCATGAGTTCTCAGTCTGAGGACCATACGCTGTTCAGGAGTGGTAAGCAGTTGCACATGAGCAGCTGAGGTCTACTATAGTTCTAGCTGAGCTCGTACTGACGTCCAGAGGGGTCAGAGTGCTTTCAGCAGATTCTGAGCTTCTCATACAGTTACAGAACGTCAAGGATTTTGCAAAAGCTTTGAAAATAAAGTAGGAGATGGCACAGCTGATGCATTTCATCCCGTAAGGTTTGTTTATCTCATTTGTGCTAGTATTTGAAGGTGACTTCCGTAAGAATTGACCCATGTTCCCGAGGTTGTTCTGCAAATCAGGCACGAACAGAAAGGGGCTTGATGAATCTGTAGTCACACGTTACAGTAGTTCTGATGGGAATACATTCTCTTCCAAATACAAGGCACTCTTCAGAATTAATATATGAACTTGTACCTATTTATTTCAATTAAAATTGTGGATTGCTGAAATTCAGTGCTTTGATATCAGTAACATGTTTAGCTTGAGACAGAATTCAGATAAATACTGCAAGACCTAAGAAACTTGAAAATCCACTTGGTTTGAAGATGTTGTAGGATTAGCTCTTTCCTTCTTGTCTAAACTTTTTGATTTTGTATTTGTGCAGAAAGATTAGTTTTCATTCCACAATTTTAGTTAAAGGAGAACTGTGAAGCAATTTTCCATTTTTTTAAAAATTTGCCGTTGGGCAAAAATTGCTTATGTTATTATGAGAAGGAGATGATTGTAATAAGAATGCTGCATGTTAATACCCAGCAACTATGAACTATGCATTTGATATCTGCAATGTTTGTTGAATCTTGTTAACTAAGCAATTAGCCACCTGTCCCCCAAAGTTTTAAAAAGAAGACAGCTAAAGTTCTCATTACATTAGATTTGGTTTTAAACAGTTTAGTTTTCCAGAACATACAGATCTGAATCACGGAGCTGTGTTGTAGGCCATGATGAAGCTCCATACTATGTAAGAAGCTTAAAGCAGTAATATTGGTACAAACTGGTCCTATATCAAACAAAGCAAACCTTGGCTTCAGATATTTAGAAGTATCATTCTCCTTGCATATCAAAATATGACTGTTTTAATTCTAAATTATGAGTATTTTGTTTTTTTTCTTGTTGTTGGTACCCTCCCCACCATCTTCATTAAAACCCAAGGTTTGACAGAAGCAAATCACAGAATCACATGGAGTTGGAAGGGACCTCTGGAGATCATCTAGTCCACCCCCCACCGCCAAAGCAGGTCCACCTAGAGCAGGTTGCACAGGAACTTGTCCAGGCGGGTTTTGAATGTCTCCAGAGAAGGAGACTCCACCACCTCCCTGGTCAGCCCATTCCAGTGCTCTGCCACCCTCAAAGTAAAGAAGTTCCTCCTCATGTTTAGGTGGAACTTCTTACATTCAAATTTGTGCCCATTTCCTCTTGTCCTGTCACTGGGCACCACTGAAAAAAGACCAGCCCCATCCTTTTGACACCCACCCTTTAAGAATTTATAAGCATTGATCAGATCCCCCCTCACTCTTCTCTTCTCGACTAAAAAGACCCAAGTCCCTCAGCTTCTCCTCGTAAGAGAGATGCTCCAGGCCCCTAATCATCTTTGTAGCCCTCTGCTGTACCCTCTCCAGCCGTTGCCTGTCCTTCTTGAACTGGGGAGCCCAGAACTGGACACAGTACTCCAGATGGGGCCTCACCAGGGCAGACTAGAGGGGGAGGACAACCTCCCTCGACCTGCTGGTCACACTCTTCCTGATTCACCCCAGGACGCCATTGGCCTTCTTGGCCACAAGGGCACATTGTTGGTGCATGGTCATCCTGTTGTCCACCAGGACTCCCAGGTCTTTTTCCTCAGAGCTGCTCTCCAGCAGGTCAGCCCCCAACCTGTGCTGGTGCATGGGGTTATTTCTCCCCAGGTGCAGCACCCTACACTTGTCTTTACTGAAGTACATCAGGTTCCTCTCTGCCCAACTCTCCAGCCTGTCCAGGTCTCGCTGTGTGGCAGCACAGCCCTCTGGCGTGTCAGCCACCCCTCCCAGTTTTGTATCGTCAGCAAATTTGCTGAGGGTACATTCCATCCTTCATCCAGATCATTGATGAATATATTGAAGAGGACTGAACCCAATACTGACCCTCGGGGGAATCCACTTGTTACAGACCTCCAACTAGATTCTGTGCCCCTAATAACAACCCTCTGAGCTCTGTCTTTCAGCCAGTTTTCAATCCACCTCACTGTCCATTCATCCAACCCACACTTTCTAAACTTACCTATGAGGATGCTGTGGGAGACTGTTTCAAAAGCCTTGCTGAAGTCAAGGTAGACAACACCCACCGCCCTCCCCTCATCTATCCATCCAGTCATGCCATCATAGAATGCTATCGGGTTAGTCAGACATGACTTCCCCTTGGTGAATCCATGTTGACTACTTCTGATAGCTTTCTTTTTTTCCATTGATTGTTCACTGGAAGACGTGATGCAGCACCTTAGTTGGCCATGCACTAGGCTGTACCAGCTCAGCTGCGTCACACACCGAGTAATGCCACAGGCACTGACCTCCCTGCAGGTCCATCTTGCTGTTTACTGACTTGTTTCAAGTATGTTCGAGTTGGGATCTTGGTACTTAGATTTGGATTTTTTTACTTTTCCTTCACTTTCTCACATCTTTGAACAGTCCTAAAATTTGAGTGATGCTGCTAGTGGTAAAAATTGTTCCGTGATTAATGTTCACATACACACAGACTGTTCTGAATCTTAGAGTGTCTCATTTTCTTTTTGTCACCTACTATCTCTGAAATCCTAAAACGTCTCTCTTTCAGTATGTCTGTATCCTCTCTTGCTGCCAGTAATGCTGTTACTGCTCATCAGAGTGCTACCAACTTGTATGATTTCGATCATGCGTCTCAATATTTAAGGGAGGTGGTGTGGTGGAAGTTTTTTGATTGCTTAACTATTTGAATCTTTGGGGCTGATGATACAATCTCTGAGTCTTTTGTTGGTGTTTTCATTGTTTTTCCATGTTTCTAACTTCTCTGAAAGATGGGCCCATACTTAAACTAGAACCTCATTAGACTCACATCTTAGGAGTTGCTCCAGAACTTGATAATTAACTCCAGGAGTGGATCATTTGCATGGATACAGAGCACATTTCAACCTTTGCTGAGCCAGTCACTAAGCTGGCAAAATACTGTTTGCTGTTTGGTCAGTTTAGTTTTTTGTTGAGTTAGCGAGCTGAATTTGGCTCAGCAAGAGACTGAAAAGTAGCAGAGCTGGCAAATGAGGAGGTTCAGGATCATAAGGCCAAGAGCAAGGGAGTGGGAAGCAAAGGGAGCTCTGGTGACACCAAGCCATTAATTTGGCTCAGCTGTGTTGTTAAGGCATGCTCTCAGTGAAGCCAAAAAATACTTTGGATGTCACATAAGCATGTCATTCATTAAGACCGTGGCATAAAACCTTTAGTTCCTGGTATTCTCTTGTTGTGGCTGCCCACAAAATACTGAGGTTGATCAAGATCGGGTATAGCATTCTTTTGAATGACAAGAGTTGGTGTACAAATGCAACCATCTTTCTGCATGAATTTTTTTTCTGTTTCAGAAGGAAGATGTCATTAATGAGGAAAGGGACGAAAGGCTGTCTCTTCGGAAGCATCGCTTCATGCATTTTGCATCATTGGAATATGAAGGAGAATATTACATGACACCAAGAGATTTCTTGTTCTCAGTAATGTTTGATCAAGTTGAACGTAAGTCATTTTCTCATCATTGTATTTATGAAGGAAAATAAACCTGCAGGTCCCCTTAAAGATGTAATTTGCAAATCACTGGGATAAGATCCTTTACCTGACATAAATCAGCAGAAGCCAGTTTATAAATGTTGTGCATATGGATTCTCAGAGCTACCTTTACACCAGTGAAGTGAGGCTGATGATTTAGAAATCTGGTGACTTGACGATGACATTACGTCTCTGCATAATTTACATGTCTGATCAGTATGTAGTTCCTCAATTACTTACATGTCACAGAAAATGCTAGGACTGTAATATAATAGTGTTCATACCATTCCTGGCCCCGTTATCTGCCTATCCACTTCATGACTAAGTACTCTGACCTTTTTTCTTAGAAGAGGCAGTGATGGGAGTGACTTGAATGAGTGTAATGAAGCATTGAGCTCAGCTCGAGGTATCTGGTTTCAAATCTCCTCTGAGAGAGATAAATGATTTGATAAAACCTAGTTAAGAACAGATAAAAATTCTATGAATGTTTTTAAAACAGTGCTTTTAAAAGCATGCTTTCTGAGGAGAAGATAGGACCAGGAGACACATAAAAAGTGCATAGGTTGTTGTCCTCCTTTCCTCCAGGTTTTTCTGGCCCCATTAACTCTGCACCATCTTAAGCTTCCTTTATCTTTATCTGTATCATCTTCTGTAATTTCCACATTACAGTAATTTTTAAAACATATGTTTTTTCTCCAAAAAATTGGCTTTTACAGCTTTCCCAGTATTTTTTTGCTTTAGAAAGATGAAGCTCTCCAAATTTCAAAGAGGATTGTCACTCAGAGGACAAATGCTCTGTTAGTACCTCTGCTGAGAGAAAGAGAGGGAAATCCCAACTTCAGTTATTGTTTGCTGCAGTCTGCACATACTCATGAGAGCAGCAGATTGTCTAGCAAAAGGCAGTCATATCTTGGGGTGCTCTGCCCAGCTGGCAGCAAACATCTGAGTGACTGGAGGGTGTTGAGCAGGCAATACCCCCAATTCAAGGGAATTCAAGGTAATGTGGAAGAGCTTGAGAGACAGGGAGGAAGCAGGAGACCTGACCGCACTGGAATTCGAGCCTGCAGGAAACCTGGGGCAGAAGTGAGTTTACTGACCTGCAAGTGGTCAAAGGATAGGACACAAGAATCTGTAATAAAAGAAGTTTTCTTGTGTCTGACAAAAATGTATAGGTGATAAGGATACATGGCTTCACTACTGACACACGACTTCTAATATTATACAAAGCTGAATATAAATCCTTAGAAGGACTTTATGACCTTGAGAGTCATGAAGACTCTCAAAATAACTTTTTTTTTTTTAATATATGACTAATGGAAAGAGTTCTTTCCCCTTCAAAACTTAGGTCATTAAGTTAAAAACCTAGAAGGGATTTTCTTTTGAGGTTTCCAGCTGAAACATGGAAAGACAGTGCATACTGAAATTTCCAGTTTTGAAGGTGTGGGTTTCAGACAGTTGTCTGTGAAAGCAAGGTTAGAGAAATAAGTGTTTTTCAGTCTTAGCAGTTCATACATATTAATTGGTTACTCCAACTATGATAGTACACATGCAGATTTTAAATGAAGTGGTATGCGGGTAAGATATATTTGTACTGCAGCCAAGTTAATTTCAGTTACTTTGCTAATATAAGTAAGAAACCAGCGTTAAATAGAAAAGAAAAAATAATGACACGAAAAAACACGTGAACAAAAAAAATCTTTGCACTAATGTGTATTTAGCATTTCAAATTGAGGTCAGGCTTACAACAACAGCATCATAGACAATTCATAGAAAAATGTTAATACTTGAATCTAATGCTTCTAAACATTTTTTAAGCATTATTGGTGTGGGTTCTTTGGTCAGTAGCATAAACACAACAGTAAGCATTTCTCTTCAAGTCATATTGCTTGGGATTTTAAGTTTTCTTGTAACCGGAGACAGACATAGCATTTGTTAGGAGAGAAATACAGTGTTCTAAGTATTTTCAAGGCAGTGGTGCTTTCATTGTGTTTAGGAGAGTTTCATACGAGGAAAATACAGACCTATCTCAAGTATCTGTCCAGGTATACTCAGAGTAGATCAAGATGGTGAACTTCATAGCAAAACAGCAATTATTTTTGGAAACTTTCTGCTTATATCATAAAATTAATTCCCTTTCACCCTGAACAGTGGTTTTAGACAGGCATGCCATTCCTAATCCTAGGAAGCCCTTTGGTTACTGGCATACTGACATGCAGTTTTAACATGTGATACTGCATACAAGTGGTGAGTCGTACAATGCTGAACTTAAAGCTGTAATGATTTGGTTATTCTCTACCAATTTTTGATTAATCACTAATGAAAAAAATACCCTCTTGGAAAAATTTGAAGCACCCTGGCAGTAACCATTCATCTTCATAAATATTTACTTGGAGTTGGCCAATTGGTTGCTGTATATAATAATGTGGAAGGCTTAGGGCTGTTCTAAAGTTTTGTTTCTGCTGTCTTTTTTACAGATAATAGGCAGGAACATATGACCAGCCTCATGAGCAATTCAGCTGTGTACACCAAGAAATACTGCTGAGGTTGATCACCATATTCTGTTGCTTTGTTCCTGTTCAGAGATAAACACTCCCAAAGGGGAAAAAGACAAGCAAAAAGAGGGGATGAGAAGCAGTTATGGATTGGGAATAGGGGTCCAACAGCCACTGATGATTGTCATTTGGGAATTACTTTGAAATCTCCTTTTAGTTTTTCAGTATAATTAAATTTAGAAGAAAGTAAATAAGGTGTTGTGTAAATCAAATGAGTTGTTGGTGCTAGATCAAAAGTGCTGACGTTAGAAAATACCAAAATATTTTAGCTATGTCCAGATTGTCAAGTGAATTCCTGTACACAGTTGGGTGGAATTCATTACTGAAGCAAAAATCCTAGGTGTGCCCTTTGACAAGGTTGCAAAACATGCAATAAATTGTAATTTATTATAGAACACATTTCCCAGATAAGAAAACAGATGAACTGTAGTGCAAATATATCAACTGTCATCCAACCCAAGTGATCTTGAACCCTGCTTGATAGACCTTCGTTCACCAGTTCTGCTCATTTGTTTCCTGGTGCATGGGTTTCTCTATTATTCATTTGCTTGAAGGTAGGCCAAAAATTGTGAAATCTTGGCATTGCTGTTGATTAACTCACACCTGCAAAGTTATTTACTGTCAGGGTGATAATGAAGAAAAATATTTACAGTCCTGCCATCTAAGGAGAATGAGCTGATAACACATGCAGAGTTTCCTGACAGACTTATTTTGTTCTGCATATTGACAAAGCAAAGAGCTCTATAAAGGAAGAAAGGCACCGTCCAAAAAAAATTTGCTTGCTTTTAGATGCAGTGTTTCACACTGGATTACCTTTGTAAATATTTGCCTAATTCTATTACCGTTAGTTATTTTATAGAAGGAAGCAGCCGCCTCTTTATAGCAGTGGCAAACAGTAAATAAGAAGTGGCACAACATTTGTGTCATAGATGTTTTGTCCCAGTTAACGTAGTGCATACTAAATGCACCATTGGGATTTTTGGATTCATGGCTATATGCCATGTAATCTCATGTTAAAACAATGCTACCACAGGGATATGTAGCAAACCATTGCAGAACCAGCCAAGTTCTTCTGGGTGTTCTGTGAGGTGTTTATGGAAACCATCATATCTGATGCAATGGTGGTTTAGTGAAAAAATGTTTTGTGTTACTCTTCTGATCATGTTGTAAAAACTTCTCAATGTCTAGTAAGAATAATACGACCTTGATGTGTTGCATCAGAAATTCTAGCATTTTTAAGATAACAGGTATAAGAAGGATAAAGTTCAGCTGACTTACACTGAATTTTCATTGCAATGCAGGAGTATTTTTAAAAGACCTTTCCAGCTTCATGTTAAACTTGTGTTTTAAACAGTTGCGCATACTTAGGCTCATATTCCAGATTATACAGACAATATTGTGTTAGAGTTTCTCCATGGAAATATCATCTCTGGTGTGCTGCTGTTGTAGAACATACAAGGAAATCTGTATTAAATTTTGAAAAGGACTACAGATACAAGAATCATTCAGAAGATGAAGATTTTGCATTACATTAAATCTGGACTGTGTTTATGTTTATTTTTCTGGAGAAGATTATTCTATTCCAGAAATACCTTCTCCTTTCAATTAGAAGACTAACGTTCAGGTTAGCTTGTCTGGTAACAGTTGATACCTGATAAATAGACTTCTTGATCCTTATATATATGCTCAGTCCAGATTTAATGTATTGTAGCACCTTCATGTCCTGAACCACTCCTTTATCTGTGGTACAACAGATTTTCCTGTGTTCTGTTGCCAGGAATGCCCAAGGCAGTATTTCCACAGGAGAGCCTACGTGGCAGTGAGTATTAGCACATTTTAAGTTTGCTGGTAGAAGTTATTTGACTTGGTTAAATTTCCTGTGAAAATGTGGTTGGCACAAGATTGTGGTATATTGGCAGGTTTGGTAAGATGTGTGGCTTCATGTTGCCCCAGCATCAGCATGGTCATGAATGTGAACTAATCTGAGGAAAGGGTACAGGGCGAGGCTGCGATGGACAGAAAATTGAGTTCTCCATTGTCCTTAGCGGTGCTGGTGCAGTCGGTGGGGTTTGGAGAGCCGAGAGGGAGCAGCCAGTAAATGGGCACTTCAGAACGAGCTGAGTCAGTCTTTTTGTTTCTATATCTTGAGTTTTTGCCTTTTTTAGCATTGCTATGTTGTCAATGTTGCTGAACTCCTCCAAACACAGTAGAGAATTCTGCCAGCTGGGATATGCAGGACAGAGATGAGCCCTTGCCCAGTGCTAGATGGAAGGTAAAGTGAAGCAAAGGCAAAGCAGCATCATGATGGTTTAAGGTCATTATATGAATCTCTTCTGAGTTCTAGAAAAATGAAACAAAATCAGCCGTTTCTAGCCAGAGCTTCTTAGTCATCGTT
Organism: Numenius arquata; assembly: GCF_964106895.1. Classification (NCBI taxonomy): domain Eukaryota; kingdom Metazoa; phylum Chordata; class Aves; order Charadriiformes; family Scolopacidae; genus Numenius; species Numenius arquata. The sequence goes on from NC_133576.1 coordinate 121,339,758, forward strand.
GTTTACTCATTTCTTAAAGTAGAGTTATAAGTGAAGGAAAGTAATGTTCCTGTTGAGGGATCTGCACACATAAGCAAAGATAAGCAAACTGCTGAAAATTTCTGCTTCTGTAACCAGCCCATACTGTGAATTTTTCATCTTCGTCACCCAAACAGCATTAGGAAATCCTACCACAACCCTAAGAAAGTCTTTCAAGTAACATATTGTATCCAGTTGGCCTTTTACTTTCCCTTAAGTGTCCAAATACAACATTAAAATTGATGTTCTGAATAAAACATTAGACCATTTTGGATAAAATGTTGTACCTCAGCCAATTGTTGGTAAATAGATAAGCTAAATAAGATATATTTTTTTTTCTTCTTTTCCCCTCAGCAATAGCATGTTAAACACTGATACCTTAGTTACATAGGCTGTCTAATGCAACACTGAAGATCTTCATGGGATTCGTTTATCTAAGAATTAATTTGAAATAGTTCTTTATCTAGAAACAGTAGAAATACTTCAGAAAATACCATAATCTTTATAATGTGTATTTTTGTCTGGACATAAGCTTTGTTGCGAAATAAAAATAAAGACTAATGCATTTTCGTAGCAGTTCTATCAAGAGGTGCTACATAACAGCATCGGAAATGGGATTCTTGAGGGGAAATGGGGTCTTCCACCCCACAGCAATCAAATCTGGTCTGTTGGCTGCTTTTTTGGTGTATTAGCCACTGTCCACTGCACTGACTTATTGCTTGCTCTTATTTTTCAGAAAAACTTGTTAGGTTGAGGATCTGAAAAATAGATGCAAGAGGTGCGGGGATTAGAGCAGAGGTGTTGGGGGAGAGCTGGCTTCCAGCGCTGTAGCCCCTGCAGCTGCAGCAGCGAGGAAGCCTGCGGGGTCCGGTGGGGAGCAGGGGGAAGGATTGAGCAGTGGAGTTCGGAGGAGAGGGAACCATGGAGCAAAATCACTTCAGAAGAAGCAGGTTTTAGCATATGATTGCACAGGGAGGTGGTGTCCTTTTTCTGTCCCCCTTCCATTTCCATGCCGTGAACCATGTTACAGAGACAGTGCAGAAGGTACCTGGGATACATTCCTTGTAAGGTCAAACAGGAAAATATATTTTTGATCCTTAAAATTATACTGACAGTGTGTTAATTGCATTTGTATTTTTGTGGTCATGTCTGCATGAGATGACAGTAAGGTTACAATAAGCTCGTGGCTTTGTTGTAATTAATTCTTATTTTTCCCTTTATGGCATTGCTGACTAGCTCGAGAATGATGCAGATCAAAGTTCTTATCTTGATTGACTGCAGTGCTTACTGATTAGGTAAAAACTTCAGCAAGATGTTATGTTTTGAAAATATATTACTAACTATTTAGCTTTCTAAAAAACAATTGTTAATGAGAAGATATATTGCAAATTCTCAATGAATGAAAGCAATTTTTAAAAATTCAACACAAAAATAGTACCCATAATAAAACTGGTCAGGCTTCAGCAGAGTTGCAAGCAAGAGGCAAGTGGTCTCTGCACACATCTTGAAGGATTTAGTTATTTAAAGTGTGAAAGTTATTGGTTATTTAATAGCATCTGAATGGAAAACAGATTCCTTGAAACGAATGAAAATATATTGTGCGCATACAGAATACTTGTAGTACAAGTAATGGAAAGATCTGGTTATTAATAACAGGAGTCTGCTTGTTGTATAAACATCGGCTGCCTTAGAATTTCAGGAGTCTTGCAACAGTTTCTGCTTTATTCAAGTATTCCAGTTTTGTGACATGCTACCATGATATTTAAATACTTAACAGAGAAGTCACTTTTTTTTTTTATACATATGAGCAAATTTCAAGAACTTGTATAATCATTCTTGGTCTCTGAATATTTTTCCTATTTGTAAAGGTTTTGTTTTTTTTTTTTTATTTTTGTAGAATACCACACACTATTTCAACTACATTTAGAACATACTGTCGGCATACCACAGAAAATATCTCCGGGATTTTTTCTGCCACGGGTTCTGAATTCTTTTTGTCAGATTACTTCAGTATTATTTTTTTAATAAATTCAGTGGAACTTAATCAGTTCTGAAACATCCTGCTTAACTGACAATTAAGTCTTAACAGATGTAGCGTGAAAATCAGACTCAATGAATTTTTATCACTCTTAAATGTATTTTAATTTCTTGCAACATATGTCCTTAACACAGACAGGTATTAGTTTGTACCTAAGAAGTACAGTCTGTTTTTAAAATTCCTTGGGTTGCATTCAGATATTTGGAACTGATGGGGATCTGGCGGACCCTCAGTGGGTGATAGCAGGTGCCAGGAGTGCAGGTCAGGCTCCTGCCAAAATCTAGCATGCGTTCTAGCCTCGCATTTTCAGTTTTTTGTAACTCTTTCGGTGCTGATGATTCTGTGCTTTTCCTTAGGCCAACACTGAATTTTTATTATATTAGTCATAGGATTTATCCTTTTTTGAGTAATCTTGAAATAGGCTGATTTTTTCACCAGCATGTTCTCATAACAAATGTTACATTTTGGTTGTTTTTTTAAATATCTAAGGTAGAGTCATCGAGTATCAGTCACATTTCTCCTAGGCAATGATAGCAGGCAAGGTGTGCAGCCTGCTTTGGCAGATGAGAGGAGTTGTCCTTACTTGCCAAACGGACGGGGTCTCCAGGGAGACCTTTGAGATGTTCCACTGCTCCCTGTTTGGAAAACACTGGCATGGATTTCCTAAGAGAGAAACTACCCGGGTTATCCTCCCTTTTTCACTCCCCAGCCCTGCACCTGCAGGAAGCTATAGCGGAGATTGCACTCAGTAGCCTTTCTCATCTACCGTGAAACAAAAGCAAATACCGAGCTTCAAGACTTTTTTCCATGTGTAAAACACAGAGGTTTTTCTTGTTAGAGCCACCTGTTTAACCAGCAGTGCCCTCTCTTGGGCTTACCAGCTTCCTTACTGCAGAGGAGAGTACAGCCGAGAGCCAACTCTTAGCAATCGAATCCATCTTCCAACGTTGTTCAGTCTGTCAGAGAGCTCTGGTCCTCACACCACCATCCGTAATGCTGGCGACCACCTGGTCACTCTGCTGGCTGCATCTTTAGTTAAATACCTTTCCTCTCAGATCTGGGAAAGGCTTGAGCACCTGAAAGCATAAGGATTTTTCAGCCATAGCTAATGAATTATACCATGTTTTCCAACAAACCCTGCCTTGGTTCTTACCAAATGAAAGGTGTTCAGCATTGTTACTATGTCCAAATGCATCCTAATTAGCAATTTTTGGTTTTTCTATTTAGCTTATCAGTATAGAGAAAATGCCAGTATCCTGGGACTTTGTTCATTAAGAGCTGCGATCCTACTTGGCTTAATTAAAATTAAAAAATGGGCTCCTTATATGGAAATTGATTATAAAACATGGCCAAGCCAGCTGCCATTTGACTTTGCTCCAGACTATTTCAATTGTCTTTCAGGAGAGCTGACGTTTGAAGTCTTCACTATGATACAGCTTGTTCTCCCAAGTGCCAGCCACCTTTCCAAACCTTGGATTCACGTCCCTTGCACCATTACCTCTGATACTGCTGGAACTACTGGGACAGTGGTGTTTTGCTGCTGTATTGGTATTGGCAAGCACTAGGTCAGTCACGTATCCCACCAGAGAAACTGCCAGTTCCAGAAAACAGACAATTTTTGTCTTTTTTTTGTTCCTCTCTAAATGTTTTTTGGTTTTGATTTGGTTCTTCCTGCAGAAGAGTAAGGTGTGTTTGTTCTTAACTGTGGACTGGATCCAAGCAGTTGCGAGCCTTGCAGAGCATATTCTTATAATAGAGAATGCTAAAATTAGTCATTTTGTCTCATGTGGATGGACATCTGCTTTTCCATTGGGACTGTATTTATTTACTGTGTCTGACAACTTCTGAACAGTCACCCACACCCTGACATAGCAATTATTTCTTCTCCATGGATTTTTTGATGAGATCTTACTTCTGTTTTGCGGTCACTTTCTTGGGAGAAAGTATAAAACCTAATGCTCAAAAATTTCATCTGCTTCTCTGGATTTGTGCAAATCGGCAAAAGAGAGTAACTATTTAGCAGAAAAGAGAAATGTTTTTTGTAATGTTTATAGTGGTAAAGGCTGTCTCTATTGAAAAAGTAAGAGGGGCTTTTAAACCAGTATGGTTAATTTAAAAGTACAGTGGGCAACATAAATTAACTTTACTCTTTTGCTACAAGAAAGCCATCTATTGCTTGCTGTTCATTTGCACCCACTTTGAGAATTGTAAAAAGCCTACTTAAAAATTTGATTAAAATTTCAATTCAATCTCTTTCCTCTGCAGCTAAAATAAATGCTTATTTCAGGAGGATGGTCCCTATTCTTTATGTCCAGTACTGCTGTAAGGAGGAAAAAGGATCTCTGCTTAGTTATACCACTGTAAGAACACTTGTATTTATTACCACAGCTCACCTAAGTTAACATTTAATATCTGGTAATGTGTTTTTAAGGATTTGTGTCCTCTACTAGGGTGATACATAATGGCTTAGCACGTGTTTTTAGCATTTCATGGCTAAGTATGTCAAAACTTATCATATATATTCTAAAAGCCAGCTCCTATTTTAGCAGTTTAAAAACTTAAAATAGAGACCTTTTAAAGATTTTTCATGCTTAATTTAAAATAATTTGTAACCACTGCTTATATTGGAAAATGGTGACACAGCATCTCCTCTGTTGCTTGAAAACTCTTCTGATATCCAACCTAAAATTAAGCACAGTTTAAACCCACTTGCTCTTATGCCAACATTTCTCATTACCTAAAACTGGAGTTTTTTCTTTTGAATCTTAACCCTATGATGCATTATAGATAATTATATTACCACTCAGCAGTGGTCTTGTTAGGTTAAGCAAACCCAGGTTTATTTTTATAACACAGCTTCATTCTGGTACTCTGAGAAACTGGCCAAAACTGGATTGCTCCACCAGTTTTTTTGTTTGATGAAAATAGGATAAACCTTTCTTAGCTTAAAATAGAGGAGTATTCTGTTATCACTTACATACCATTGGAGCCCCTGCTGTAGGAAAACTTCCCAAACATCTGTTAATTGGTATGTGACAGATGTTAATGATGTATAAACAAGTCAGACTCAGCAGGGGCTGTTACTGGTTTGCTCAGAGCTTCTGTATGTGCTAATAACAGAATGAACTAATATTAGAAGTAGAAAATCCTGGCTAATTTAAAGGTAAAAGCGAGAATGACGTGGACCATCAACTGAAGGAAAGCAAGTCAGCCACTGAAAGGAACTCCGATTAAGCACGAGAGGGAGGAAAGAAAGAAAAGCTAGACATTGCAATAATGCCTGAACCTGGAGAGTTATGGAAATAATGAAGTAGGGCTGTGCAGGATCAGTAAAATACCCAAAGCACTAGGCAGTCTTCTGTAGGAAGATTCCCAAACATGGTTGTTAGAATGTCCTTATCTTCTCACAATGGCTACTGGAAAAAGTAATGCTATCACTGGGGTCATCTGCGTTAAAATGGCCTTCCTAAAATTTTCATGTAAGGTTGCACTTCAGAGCCTTATAAAGGGAAAAGGTTACTTCTGGAAATTCTGACATGACGGGATTGGCTTAATTCAGCTCTGAATAGCAATTCCCTTTATCACTAGTCATCCTTGTAATCTCCAGGCATCTAAAATATCTGAAGTGCTACAGTACTGCACCTGTGCCAAAAGTCTCTTCCCCTAAAATAGCACTTTTATTCTTTTTTTTCCCTTATGCAGATTCACTAATCACTAATGGGAGTCAGTTGCAATTATTACAATTCTGCTGAAAAAGAAAGTGATGCATTAGGTTCTATTAGAGTAGACATCTGGTAATTCAGTACATTTGTTTAATAATACTAATTGCAAAATGGATATGTTTCTTTGAGTGTTTATTCACCCTTTTCTTTCAGTGGACAGTGTCAGGAGAGTTTGGGAGGATGAAGAACAGAATGATAATATCACCAACTGCAAAAATACAAGTATCTTAAGTAAAACCATAGAATATTAGTGAGTAGATCCAAAACAATCTCGTATACTTTTTTTGTTTAGATTTGTCATATTTTTCAGAAGTTCCACTTACCCGCATTCAACACAGGTGGTAATTAATTTACTAAAGCATTTGAAAATTTCTAGTAAAGAGAGTGATTTCATCCCTTTTTTTCCTCTTACACAAGCGTATTTGTTGTTTCGTCAAGAAAAGTCTGCTGCAAAGCAGAGGTGAAAAGGAGCTGGAGCTCTAACACACACCCCACGCAGTAACTGAACACCATCTAGTGGGTGTTCGTTTAATCCTTTCATTCCTAAACAGAATTTATATTGGTTGTAATTTACAAATTAACTGTTCTGTAAACTCAATAGCAATGCCCTCGGATATCTAGTCACTGTAAATTGCATATTCATGTATAGGGCTTATGTTCTGCAAGATAAGCATAATAAGGTTCTGAATTTTTCTGATGTTTACCGTGCTCTGGACAGCAAGACAAAATGTCCCAGGCCTTGAGCTTAAGCACTGAGCTCTCATTAATGAAATTTCCAACATAGAATTGTTTCCTTTCAATATAATGCCCAAATTCACTGTTAAATCCAGTACTTAGTGCTCTCATGTCTTGACAAATAAGGCAAAAATACTGTCTCTTCCTTCATAGGTCGTTGGTGGGAGTTGAAGGAGGATACAGTCTTCAACTGCATAAGAATGTTGTTGCCTTTGATATAAGCGAGGGAGAAAAATCCTAAAACTCCATATGAAACCTACCAACTATTTTGTTTGTATTTGGTGTTAGTATAGGTTACAAAAGCACCTAAACTGGTATTTTCCTGTTGCGAAGTTGGTCAGGTGACTGTATTAAATTATAGATGTCTTGTATTCCTGGCCCTTCTAGAAACAAGTGTCTGCAAACATATTCAAAACCCGACTGGATGTGGTCGTGGGCAACCTGCCCCGACTTTGAGCTTTTTCCAGCTGTCACCATGAGAAGATAAGGACATTCTGATTACCACAATGATCTCCAGAGCTCCCTTCCAACTTGAGCTATTCTGTGAATGAGGCGATTTCCCTTACCCACCAGGGAGCCCTACTTCATGGGTCTTCCCACAAGCTTCTCTGAAACTCCTGAGAACATCCTTCTTAATCACCAAAAAGGTGCTGTTTGTGCTATATTCCCTAGAATTGTTACTACTGGGAAGGAAAGAACAAGATGTTGGAAAGGATGTGTTTAGACTGTGGAGGATGTAGGGCAGCCCTAAAGGAGTCAAATTCTAGACATTTGATGGAAGGACAAGGCACTAAGAGAATGAAACTGTTGCAACGATTACCACCATCATTAGAATAGTGCAGCAATAGAAATCAGGCATCCTGCTGATGAGATTTCCAGATTTCACAGTAGCAGTGCAGAAGGACCCGTATCTCTTTTTTATTTTTTTTTTTTTTTCCAAAGGTCTGACTAGTTGTTGCTGGGATTTGATGAACGGAAGTTTCCCAAACTGATACTTCTAACAAAATTCCATTGTACTTTTCCAATCAGCTGTCACCTCTTGGAACACTTCTTGCAATATTTCTAAGAACTTTTACTGCATGTTGCTGTAGTGGAGGTAAATTAATCTTTAAAAGAAAAATACTGTTTTAACAAAAAAGAAGGTATTAATGATGGTGTAAATAATTTTGATATGTGATAGGGTGAAACAGGAAAAAAAGTGAGCTACTATATAAACTGGATCTAAATAGCTTTTTATATTTACAGGACTCTTGAGAGCCCACTCAATTTATGTGAAATGTCAGTGCTCCCAGTTACTTACCCACTGCAGTAATTTAAATTGGCTTGATGCACTAATATGTCAGCTATTTACTGCTTGGACACAAGTACTATAAATGCCCTACATCTGAACAGAATTATGGTAACAGCACTGCATTTTTCATCTGATAATATGAATAACTTCAATTTTTTCACAAAATATTTCTATTTTTAATTTTTAAATCATATCAAGTTATTATTTTTTCTTCTCTTTTGCTAGGAGTAAGTAATATCAACAACACCCTGAAGTTTTTACTTGGATAAGTAAGTTTAAGAAAAAGCAAACTATTTCATAAAAAAAGCAGTTGAATTAATGTCACTATTGTGTTTTGAACCCCAAACTACAGTTTAGTATCAATACTATCTTTTGAATGTGCGAACGTGTACTTGTGTGCACATAAGCTGATGAGATAATGCATGAGCAAAAGTCTGTTGGGAGCAATAGAACAAAGTAGGTGACCCACGTGGTTGTTTCTGGCCTCGTTATCTGTAATTCCTGCATGTTGGAGTGTTCGTTACATGTCAAAGTGCAATAAATAAACCATACAGTTACTTCATATATTTTTATACAGTTTGATACGATTTGCAGTTCCTGCTTAGGGGATAAATTGCATCAAAGCAAGAAGGTGAAAAAGATAGTCCTCTCTGACATGACCTCTTTTTCCTTGTTCCAGCGCTAGTAAGGTAGCTTTATGGTAGTGATAAATTCCTGCACAAAGGATGAATTCTTCACCCGGCATTTCAGTTGTGTTTGCCAGCAAGTGAGTCCAATATGTAATAATTAATGGTCTTTAATATTCCTGTGCTTTAACGGTATTATATTTTTTGGCATTTTGTAAGATGCATGTGAAAAGTAACAGTTTGTCATGGTGGGGAAGATCTTCAGATGTATAGAAGAATAGAAACCGTAAAGGAGGTAGCTGAATGAGATACGATAGGGGTGGTTCCTCCAGTGGTGATGGTGGCTTTATATTGAGCACATGAGCTTAAATCACGTCTTACACAGTGAGGTAAGAATCAATTTGTGGTGCTGTTAAGGTGTTGGCCTTTTCTTTCTTCATTTTGATTGTGGGATGATTAATTTGTACACATTTTTGTTGCAAATCCAAATTAATTTCTGCTTGCAATTAAGATGTAATTTGCTCAAGTTCAGCATGCAGTTAGATTTTTAACTGCATCATTTCACTGTCATTTTTCTTATCTTACTTTATATGTTCTTTTAATTTTTGTTATACTTATCTTCTCTAGCCCTAAAGTAGATTACAGAGGACTTAGGTCAGGGATCATGACTTGTAACACTGTCTAGCAGACAAACAGAATTAAACCTAGGAGGCTACAAAGCTATCGTAATAGTTTATCTTCCTCTGTTGTTAGTACCTTAACCTAGCATGTGCTCCGGCACTATGGTAGTTAAAAAACTAGTTTTTGTTAGCAATAGGAGATAACAATATAAAACATAGCAATGCTACAGAAATCATCTCTTCTTTATTTCAGGTTAGGATTAAAGTTCATTAATGGAATAGTCTTGAAGGCTTAGGCAAGCTTATGCTGTTCTCTTTGCTAGAGGAGACTGACTACTATGTCAAGCCTAATACTAGGAATTCTTCTTGAGTCGAGGCTCTGCCTGCCTGCTCCTTGTGGAATGTCCGTGGTTTTGTGCAGATTCAGGAGATGCCATCCATCCCAAAAGCCTGAACTGCATAATGTTCTCTACCCTCAGGTCTCAGAAACATGCTCAGATACAGCTCCTTAACAGGTAATCTTAATTGTCCTTTATTGCTCCAATTATGCAGCCACTCTGCCTCTTGAACTGTAGTACACTTTACCCTTGTATCTGATGTTCTTAATAAAACAGAGAATACATGCCCTTAGCGCTGCTACCGTTGGGCTGATAGATGGGAGGTTGGAAAAAGCAGATTACAGATAGAACAAACACAAAAAGCAGTCATGGTGGAGTTACCTGGTTGCGTGCAGAAGGATTTATCTACTCAAATATATAAAAGCTGAGTGTCAGGTCAGAATGAGTGATTGTAGCATCTCTAAATTTAAAGTTAATGGAAGGAAACAGGTAAGTCCAAGGCCTGTACTAGACACCTATCGTAGTCTGGAATAATTTGCTCTTTTGCTGTGTCTTTTTCTCTCCCTTGATTATAAAGGGAGCCTGGGGTCATTAGTCAGGATGAGGTTTGTAGATAGAGATAATATCTTTTATTAGACCAGCTGCTGTAAGTTGGAAAAATTAGACAAGCTTTTGGGCATATGAGCTCTTTTTCAGATCTGAAATAGAAGCAGCAGATTTCAAAGTTAATTATAAACCCTTTTCTACGTATGTCCATACCCCATTGTAGTTACAGCAAAGCACCACAGAGATCACTAACTCAGATTTAGGCATCTAATTTTTAGACATCTAAATGAAGCCAGAGGAACCAAGCCGGAGATGCTTATTTGGGAGTTTGAGGGCTTGTGTTTCACGTGACACATTTTTCCTCTGGATGCTGCCTTCAGTCCTGAGCTGAGAACCAACCTCTCCCCCTGCAGAGGGCTGGCAGCCTTTCCTGCTGGGGAGATGCCCACCTGCCATTGCAGTCTCAGCTTGGCTTCTTGCTGCTTGGGTGTTACGTGTGAAGTCTTAACTTGCATCTCACGCTCCTTTTGCAGCCAAGGGCTGCCGTTAAACGCCTGTTAGATTTTTCTGGTGTTTTGGAAGAAATAACTTTCTGTACACGATGTATTGTTGCAGTGCAAGGCCTGTGGTAAGCTTGGAAGTTTGAACCTATTCTCAGCTTTTCCAGTCTGCAGTTTGGATATGTTACTAGAGAGAGAGCAGACCTAGGAGCAAGTTAATTTTCCACAGATAATACCTAAGGAAAAGTTGTTCCTGTGCTCTCGCTGCCATCCGCACAGACTCCAGTTCTGGTGAGGACTGAGCTGCTTGTGTGCTCTGTAGTGAGGACCACAAAATCTTTTACCCTGATGCCTTTGGTTGTTTTGGAGCTCCTGGCACCACTGGTGAGTTGGTGCCACGGTCTCTTTAACAGGTTTTGAAAACTGGCTTATCTTAATTTTTCAGTCTGTTTCAGTTTCCGAAAAGTCCGTGTCATCTTTTGATGTTTTCTCCCTGCATCAGCATCCCACCCTTTTTACCCCAGGCTGCGCTACTCACAGAGAAACCTTCTGGTATTGACTGGCTCTGATGCAACTGCTCTTCTGAAATGGAGATTTGCCAGCACTGGCCTCGGCCCAGGACCGTATATTTCTCGTTTCCTCAGAGGAACGATTGCTCTAAATAAAGAAGGACAGATGCAAAGCTTGTTTTGTAAAGCTTATCAGAAGCTTCTATTATTGCAAATTGCCTTTTCCACTGGGCATACTTTAATTTTAATTCAGGTGGTTCAATTCACTAATTCGTGTGATTGAAATTACTTTTATCAATTATCTTTCAATGGAGCAATGCACTAGTTCAGTAAAAGCTTTCTAGCTGAAGTGGATTCTTAATTCATTTAAATGGCACACTCATTTATTATTCAGATATTGGTTTGCCAGGAGCTATCATAAGAATCTGACTACTTGGTTTGTCATACTTTCCAAAAGCCTTAAATTATTTTGCTGTCCTTGATTTATCTTGAATATCACCAAGATCACCCATATTTCAAAAGGAAGCCTTAAAGAACTAATTACTGGCTTGAATTTTTGCCCTTTACATTATTGGTTTAATTAGAGGTAAGTACTTTATAAATGCATAGAAGAGCTTTGAAGAGCTTTAAAGAGCTGAGAACGTAAATAAGGTGGGTAAACAAAGGACACCTTGTTGAGATAAGGTACTTATCCAGAATCGTAAAAAATATCTGAGAGAAATCTGGAAATGAAATACAAGCGATTGATTTTCAATGATCTTCTATTTTAGGGTAATTGAAACAAAAATTTTAACAGGGTCTCCCCAGGGAAATCAACATACATGATTCTTATGTAACCCAGCTCACCAGGGCGCCGGGGCAGAATTCTCAGAGTTCAGCTTGTGGGAAGGGCGGCCACCAGCTGAAGGGGAGAAATACAATTCTTGTTCCCGCGGCAGGCAGGGCTGCAGGGTGGGCTTTGCTGTAAAGGCCACGGCATGAGCTGCACACAGGGGGTTTGGTTTTTTAGATGCCCTCATCCTGCCCACAGATTACAACTGGGCTCAAATCCCGTCCAGATTAAAAGGTTTGTTTCACGCATCGTTTTGCAGAATTGGAGTTTGGTTGAGCTGTAGCATACTTAATGCTATGCTATTCTTTTTTCTCTTTTTTTTTTTTCAGGAAAAAACAAATGGTTTCCTAGTACCCCAGTATGACTTTGAACTTCAGGGTTCATCAAAGATAGCAATGGTTGCCATCTAAAATTAAAAAACTGCGAGGACAAATTTTTTTATTTTTCACTTGTTTATCACGGTGTCTATCTGAAATGGAGCTAAAAAGAGAACCTGGTCAAACCATCTCAGTGACTTTTCTGATAAAGAGGACAGAAGTTTGTTGTCCTCCTCTGAAAAACTAGACATTTTATACTGTTCTCATTTGAAATTAAGGTTGTGGAGAAAGATTGTTTCAAATAATAATTTTCATTTCCATTTTACAAAAATAGAGCAATCTTGCAGACATGTGAAATTATGCTTTCTTGCAGGTAGTGGTAACTTCTCTACTTTTGCTTTGGCATCCAATTATTGTTATTAGAATGGTTGATCTTAGGATTTTGTTCATTCTTTGGCTCTAAATGTCTTTTGTCAGATCTAAGTCTTTCCTTAGCTGTACAGGTGTAAATGGGTGTTACTGAGTGCAAGTGGGTACTTGTTTAATTCAGCACTTTCCTAATGTTAATCCTAACATTGATGTTGAGTCCATTCTACATCTTACAGTAAAAACTGATAGATGATGGAAGCAACTTCTATTGTAAAAAATGGATGTGACAAAATACCCAGGTTTGCCGAGGGCAAATTAAGGTTGACGTAGCTACTCAAGGCAGCATTTTCTTAATTACAGTTGTCAGCTAACTTTCTTGGCTAACAGCACAGAATTTGTGTGCTTCTAAGTAGACTTGTTATTCATTCAACTTAAAAAGTTAAAATGGCTTTTTGTCTGTGAAAGGTGTGTCTGTACCTCATTGTTGTTTCATGGATCCACCATAAGATGGTGAAAAGATGATAGCATCTGTAAAATATGTAGAGACCCTTGAAAATACTCACAGTCCTTTAAGCCAGAATTCCATCACGGTCTTGGCAAGTCGGGGGCAGGGGGGGGAGGAAAGTTGTTTTTCTTCCCATTCATTCAAGTCCTAAAAAATAAAACTTCCAAGTTTCTTTTTCTGATACCAAATAAGACTATTACTACTACAAGAGAGCTTTCTAATATGTCATTAATTTACATATTAGTGAGAATCTATCAAGGTAAAAGAATGAAAATACAGAAAAGTGCATCGTGCAGATCTTTTACTTACTAGATGAAATAGTTCCTAATAATTATAACCATTGCCTGTATTTGTATTCCCCCCAGAGAGACTTAGATCTTGATATATTTGTAGTCATGTGTCAGAAATGACAGCACCAAGATGTAGTTGATAGAAAGGAAGGGGCTTTTATTTTTTTCAGTGTCTGAACCGGCTAAGAAAACTGTTCATACCTTTGCAGTGCATTTTCTGCAAAAAGGAGTTAGCTGCCTTTTCCTGATTGTTGTAGACAAGGCCTTAAAAGACCTGGTTCTTCAGAGGGCTGCACATTTTATATGGCAGTGCGTGATATTAACAGAGCTTTGCTTGTAGGTGTTTAAAGGGATCTCATTGTTAGGAAGTGAATAAATGGAGAGAAGAAGCACCAAGAGCTAAATTAGTATTCAAGGAATGTTATGAGTGCCACAATAAAAGTAGCTGATGTTTCCAGGTAAAAACTGAAATTTGAGTCTTCACAGATGATTTTATATGGTGACAGTACCAATAGAATATAACTGGATGTAAGTCTTAGGAAATATTCAAATAATTATTGGAGGAAACTCATTCTACGGTTTAAATTATTACATTATTATAGGATTGTATTCTATTACTTTACGTAAATGGCAATGTGAAAAATAACACTAGTGTTCCAAATGTCAGTTTATTCCAAAAATATTCCTGGCCTACCAGTACACGTTTGCTGACATGTGTATGCCATTTTCATTTGACTAGGTTATTAAATCTTTTGATTTCGAAGCCCATTTGAGAAGATCACCATTAAAAGGCCCCACATTTATTACTCTGCTGTATTTATCACTTAGAAAAGAAGAAATGTCTGTGTTTCTCTCTCAATCTGTCCCTTTCTCTCCTGCCTTTTTTTCCTTTTCTATTTTAGCAGCAGCCCCTTGTGCAATCAGTTGTGGCAGGGACCTTCTCTCACCCACCTTGATCTGCTCCTCGTCACATCTGGGGTGATGTGACTGTCTTCCTCCTCCTCCTCCTCCTCTTCTGCCACGCAGCAGAGGCTTCCTCTCCTCTGCTAGTCCTTTCGCCAATGCCAAGGTTCCCCAGACAAGGGTAGCATGAGCACCTCTGTATTGTTGTTGTTACTGTCTTTTCATCCCTGAAACAGGTCAGTCAGCATGTCAGCATCTTCAGCATCCTCTGGGGGGTGGCCATAGCTGAATGCAAGAGGGCAGATGTTGATGGCTGCCACAGCCGTTTCTATGAGCTCTAGGCAGTTGCAGTTGTGACTCTGGGCTGGTGAAAAGAGCGTCCACATGTTCACAACAGATTTTCCTTCCCTTTCTTAATTTTTATCACAGTAGGGTAATTCTCATTGAGGATATGTTCCCTAAAACTGGGTAGCTGAAGTGTTTCAGAGTTACTGTGCTGAATACAGTGTGAAGAAGAGAAACATGGATTTAACCAAGTGTAGAGCCTCACAAACTTGGCCAACTAATGTTTGACCTGTAGCTCCCAGTGCTTTCTCCTTACCTTGCATCCATTATTTATGGCTTTGCTGTTCCAGCTCACACAGTTCAGCTTGTCTCCCTTCATCGTCCTCCTGGATGCTGGCAAAAGGCTGCTGCCCAGTGGACTGCTGCAGTGGCTGTTGCTGTCCCAGATGTGATGCTCTTGGTGCCACCAGGAGAAAGAAATGAGTGGAGCTGCTGTTAACCAAATAAAAGTGCATGGCTGGCTTCAAAACAGACAACTATAGAGAACATTTGCAGTGAAAATTGCTGCAGGGTGGTTTTCCCTCTTTTCTTTCAGGTACTGTTTTTCACAGACCTACAGCCTGCCTCATTCCCTCTTGTAAGGCTCCTTGCCATGTGGGTCTCCCACAGCTGAAAGAGCTGCTGTAGTTTAATTCCATGTTGAAATGTTCTGTATGGAGGAGGTGACATTTCAAAGCTGATCTCTGAATCGCTTGATTTGCTAAATAGCCATTCATTAAAATGCTCTGCAGAAGTGAACAGCGTTGAACTACGGTGTTATGTTGTACTGCTCAGGGCTCAGCCTTGCTGGATGCAGGGATTTTTACTTGCTCTCTCAGACTGTTACTAGGCTGACTTCTTTTATCTCAAATGAAGGAAAGTAGAGGATTTCATACTTCCTTTGAGCTAGAAGGTGTCTATCTGTGAAGCTTTATATATGTGTGTGTATGTGTGTAAATATATGTACAGGCACTGCACAAAAATGTATTCATCCACAGTAACAGGTGGTGCTGGCAACACCTGTTGCTGGGGTCACTCAACACGCCAGTATTAAAACCCTAATTTTAGTCGCTTATAACTTTTGTCAAACTTAAACATTTGGGTTGCAATGTTATGTGCCAGGTGTCTGCCTTAGGCTGATTCGGGGGGAGGGAGGCGGGGAGAGGAATTTATCAGCAAAACTGTTACTGCCAGTTGAGGGAGCAGAGGCCAGGGCACTGGTTTGCCTGTGCTGAAAAATGAACCATTGCTGGTTGAGATGTGCCAGCAGCTTCCCCCCTCCGAAGCCAGAAGTTGCCAGTGGAGACTCCCTGCAGCTGGCCACGTCTTTTGCCAGCATTATGGAAATTTGCTGTTTTACTGAGAATGCACCTCTGTCTGGCTAAATCATGGGCCTGTGAAAATGCTTGGTAGAAGTTTGTTGACAGCTGCCCACCAGGCTGTCTCCATCCTGCCCGTTTCTGAACAACAGTGCTGCGCTGGTGACCCTCCGGATGCAAGATGCCCGTGAGGTGGCAGAGTAAATAAGCTTTGGAGTCTGAGCATGGAGCAAAGCAGGCTGCTGCACACCGGGCCACCATCCGCATGGCAAATGCAAGCAGCTCCGCTTGTACTTGGGCAGTGTGAATAAGTAGGAAGGAATGGCTGGCTGGAATCCAAGGAACTGGTGATGAAGGAAGGGAACGACGGGCTGAGAGTGGTAAGAGTGAAGGACCCAGGGTTTTAAGAACCGTATGAGGAGAAATGCTGAGGAGACAGACCTGTGTGATAGGGCAGGTAGACTGAGAAGGGATGGAGCACAGCTTCTGCCAGTCCATGACCGCAGGATTTCTGTCGGCCTTGCTGAACCAGCTGAAACATTCCACTGATACTACATCGCAGCGCCTCAAATGGGTAATTTCCACGGAAATACAATCTGTACTGCTGCCATTTGAGTGTACAGAGTTGAACCTACTCATAAACGCTTAGGAGTTTGCATGGTTTCATCTGATGCTGTTTCAGGAGGCAGAGTTGTTCAATTTACATCTGCTTAATAGAAACATCAACATTTTCATTCTTTTTTTCCTCTTTTTTAGTTTTTCTTGATTGGATATTAGGAAAAATTTTTACACTAGAAGGGTTATTAAGCATTGGAATGGGCTGCCCAGGGAAGTGGTTGAGGCGCCATCCCTGGAGGTTTTCAAAAGACACGTTGGCATAGTGCTTGGAGACATAGTTTAGTAATGGCGGCAGGGGGGCGTTGTATGGTTTTCTTTTGGTTTTTTTTTATCAGAGTTAGGTTGATGTTTGGACTAGATGATCTTACAGGTCCCTTCCAACCTAGACGATTCTATGATTCTATGATTCTTAGCTTTTGCATACTCAAACTGCACTTGAAGGATTATTCTGTGTGCATGCAAATCCCTTTGTAAATACTACAGTTGTTTCCTACTGTATAATCTTGCTTTGGAATCTGTACTACATTTGTAGCTCACAGTAGGCAAATCACACTAGTAAGTCAGTCATGGATACCGAAGTGGGCTGTGGTTTCATCTAGGTTGCAAGAACATTTGAACAGACTGCTCATATTATTTTTAGAAGTTGCCCTTTCTTGATCGTTGTGGGAATTAGAAACAAACTGCCTGTTGCAAAATATTCTGTTTCATATTACTTAGCATTTTCCCATAAAAATCTGAAGAAATGCCACAGAACCTGATCAAAGTTTAAAGTCAGTTTGTTATTGAATGATGATGATTTTTTTTTTATTACAGGTAAAGCCTCAGCCAAGAAACTGACAAAAAAGGTAAGCAAAATGTTCCTTTCCTTCTTCAAAAGAACTTGCATTCTTTCTGTTACTCAACTGAATAGACTTCTCTTTCAAAACTGGTTTTATATTTTCTTGCTGGTGTCTTTCAAGGAGGTAGATGCTGCACTGCTGCGTGTTGCCAAAGCTAAACCAGGACCGACCTTTTTTAGAGACCTTGGTGATAAAGGTAATGAGCACTTTTGATGCTGAACAGTACGTCTTGCTTTATATTATATGGTATGAATTTAATATATTTTTAAAGAAGGTTTCGGGGATTTGACTCCATCCCCATCGAGCCAGTAGCTGCCTCCTTTGCAAATCTCTCAGTTATGCAAGAGAGAGTAAAGAGGCAGAGTTGGGAATTGGAAGCCTTGTGTGGTGCAGGAGGAGACGTGAAAGAAATCAGAAAGCCTACTTGGGGAAGAAAGAGGAGCTAAAGGGATGACTTCAGCACAGAATGTATTTTTAAGACTTGTTAATAAGCTGCTGTTTCACTATATAACTTAAATGCATGGAAACTAAGAATAAAAATAAAATTTGTATCTAGTTATGTTAAAGTGGCATCCCTGATTCCAAGAGCAGTTGAACTTATTTCTCCCTCTTAAGGAGCTCAGTGGCCCTTCACAGCACTGATGTGTTTCCTTTCTTTTCACCCAGCATTTCCACCTTATATTGGGCTACATAAAGAGAAAACTCTGAGAGCTGGGATATTGTTTGTATAACAACAGGGAATTAAAGAACACCAAATAAACACCTCATTAGCATAAATTAATTGAAGGGAGAAAACAAACAAGAGGATCAAGGAAACCAAATAGATGAGTAATTAACCATTTCACCAGTAACAAAGACTGACATCCGCAAACTAATGAGAAAGACTGACAGCATCTATTCACAAACTTTCTGTATGGTAGAGTTCAGCCTGAATCCGTTACCCCATGGACGTTTCTGGAAAATAAAGCTGCATTTGCACTGCTGCAGTTCCTTGGCAGGCATAAGCCACGCTTTTTCCACGCACAGCAGCTCCAGGGGCATGGCTGGCAGCTTGTGCCAAGAGCGCAGCCCTGGACCTCAGCCTGCAGCCCTTTGGCCTCATGGCCTCTTCTGCTTGTGGCTCATTTCTCGCATCCTTGTGTAGTCATGGAGGGGTCTTCAGCTGGGTGCCTTGCTTGCCTGCAAGCCCCGACATACCCCAGCTGCCCTGAAATATCTCTGAACAGGTTGAACATTTTTTTCCTCTCCTAGGGAAGGCTAGATTTTGTATTGAATAGTCATTCCCTGCCTTTTCAAATTACTGATCAACATGTGCTTTCCCAGGACTGGGTTTAAAGTATTCCCAGTCTTTAATGCTTGTATATTCTTTCTCTGTCCCTGCATTTTTAGGACCTTTCTTTTTCTAGTGGTTGGCACTGCAAATCCCCAAAGCACTCTGCCTGGGAACACTGGGAATCCACTAAGAGAAAGTGAAAACAGTAAATCAGCACAATCCTCCTTTTATTGCACCTCTCCCAGCTGACTGCTTGGCAGAAAGTGGGCTCAAAGATACGCTCAGCCTGGTGTCTTTTGCATCCTGCACAGAGCATTGATCTCCCCTTGCTTAGGACTGTGAGTCCATATACTTTGTCCTTCAAAGGTCAGGTAGGAGTTTGAGGTGATGCAGGAACATTCAGTGCAGTCATCCATATGTCTCCATAACACATGGAGGTTTTGCAGTTTTAGATCATGATGCCTCTTTAATGACTTTGATGCTTTTGCTTTGAGATGCATTATTATTACATTTTTAAAATGTAAATATTTATGCATTAAATACTGCTTTTACAAGTACCAGAAAAATTAATCTATACCTGTTGCACTGTTTAGCTGAGATTATTTTAACTACATTCAAATTGTTATTCAAATACCAAGTAGAGGGAAAACTATCATCTGTCCAGTTTGTAAAACATAACGCTAGGGAATTCTGCCTTCTAGTGGGCAGTTTTAAAATTCATGTCATATTTTGTGGGTATACTTATGATTTATTCAGCAATAAGAATATTGTACTGTCAGCATTTGCTATAAAGTTTGAGGGTTGAGATTTCCAGGGAGGGATAGGGAAGGTTCATTTAGTGTTAGAAAATGACAGGATTTTGCCAATGCTAACTGCAAATACTTGGCTGTAAGTGTGCTGACTCATTCAACAGTATGTGAAGCTTTTAACTTTTTAGTTTTGCTTGGACATGAGTATCATTTTCTATGTTGGTTTTGTTTTTTTAATTTGTTGCATTGCATCTTTTAATTTTAGTAACTTTGTAATGATTACTGTAGAATAAAAAGAAAATTACCAAAATATTTAATTTACTTTATGGATAAGGTAAATTGGCTGGTCACTACAGGTAATAAAATGTAATAGACAGAACAAGTTTTATGGAAATGAGTCCACAAGTTAAAAATAAATCTTATCTCAAATTATTTTAATATAATCACTCTGCCAGAAAATTTCAGACAGGCTGTGGATTTGCTTTAAGGCACTGAGACAGGTTTTAAAGAACAATCAATAATTTTTTTACATATTTTTATTATATTTACCTTTTTACTTATTTCATTATGGCAACTTTTCAATCAGTTTACACTAAGATGATGGAAACAGAGTCTGTATCTTGCCCCTGCCATTTCTTGCAAGGCTCTTTCTAGCCCTCTGCAATTCGAGTGAATAGAGCCATCATACTTCTCCCTTGAGCCAATAAGCAGAGTGTTGTCTTTAAATTGGTCTTTTCTTTATGTCCTACCATCTCCATATAAGGTACATATAAGGTTATAAGGTACAATGTTTCCTGTCTACCCATATAGATAAAACTCTCCAGGTGCTCAGCATTTTGTATCTCAATTATTACAACTTTTTTTTTATCTGACTTTACCTAACATAATCTGCCTTGTTAATATTTTTTCAAATGCTTCAAGAAATATGTTTTTCTTACATGACTCATTTGAGTGTGTCATCTCTTCTTTTGTAGCCCAACACTGGGCTCTCCTTGTTCTGTTTTATCTGGCATAAGCTGCTTGTCTTCACTTTCCAGGTCTTCCCTAGACTTTCCCTGTGCAGCGCATCTCAAGGCAACCAAGAGGCAGACTCCCACCTCTCCTTCATCCTTACTGGTTAAAGTTTCAGGCAAGGCTCTTTGTGCTGATGCCATTGCAGTCCATGACTGGGAGGTGTTTTCTATACAGACTTGAAACATTACCTCGTTCTCTTCATTTATATTCTTCCTTTAAACATTCTGTTGCTGCGTCACACACAAAACCAAGTTAGGGAGCAGGGATCTTCATCACTGCCCACCACACCATTTGCTTGATTTCATTGCCTTCCCTATTTGTTTCTATCCTTTTTTTTTCTCCTGTCTTATACTTAGGCATATGAGCTAAAAAAATGGGATAGAGTTCTTTCTGGTCGGTTGGTTTCAAATTTGTAGAAATCCTGGACACTTTGTCTGGGAACACGATCCCAAGTTTTACAGCAATGCAAATAATAATTTACATTCTTGCAATGGCAGTAACCCCAAAACTTGTAAGCAAAACTAAATCTTTGAGATTAAAGTATTTTTTGTTTCCACGGTGTATTGTATGACTGTAGTACTGTGCTGATTTATATGTGATGCTTGCTGGATAATAGGGTGAATAGCCCTCTTTTGATGGAGAGGACAGCTGAGATATGGAACCAGAATGAATTGGCAACAGGATCAGCATTAGACCTGTCTTTAGCTAAGACTTGTTCTTGGATTTTCAGATTCTTGCATTCAGCAATTTAATATTGCTAAACTCTGGTACTTTAAACTTAAAGTGTTAAGTCATTATCTGAGGTCAAATACAAATGCTGCTGGCTCTGCATAGTGATTTATCAGAAGTTAATTGTTTATCACTGAAGCTTAAGTGGATTTCTTATCTATCAATTAACTAAATATAAATTATAAAAAATAGTTTATCTTTGCACAGATAGGCATGTTTGAACTTCATTATTTTAAGCAGCTTCAGCATTATGCAATGTTTAGCTCACGAGTTAAAAGTAGCTCAGTTATTTTGAAAAGTGATTTAGAAAAAAGCCCTTTACATTTTTTCTCCAAACATTATTGCAGGGCAGATGGTTCAGATTCTGTTGTTGAACCACCCTCGTTATGCACGCTCTATCTTTAGCTTGTACGCTCTATTTTGACGCTATCACATCTTTGTGTTTGTTCAGGCTTTTCACTTAAGGCGGTATTTCAAAGGAAAACACTGGAATTTTCCTTCAAAAGGGGGGAAAATACTTTCACCTTGTAGAAAGGACATGTTCCTATTTTAAAAAAAAAAAAAAAAAAAAAAAGAGAAGCCTCCTCTTGGCACACGGCCCAGCAGTACTATCAGCACAATCTAGCAGCTTGGCAGCTTTGCGTGTTGCCATGTTCCCCTTGAGAATTAGAGGGAAGCTTTTCTCCGCCTTCGCGAGCCTGCCAAAGGATGGAGGACTTTGATCCTTCAGGGTAACGTTAGAGTAGTTCTCCTTCCAGGTACTAAATGTGACAAAACGCATTTAATTTATTTTCCTTTTATATAAACATAGAATGTTTTCAGTGAGAATCCAAAGACTTAGTGTAGGCCTTTTATTAATGCCAAATAAACCGTACTTTCTTGATTAGACATGAACCTTGATGAGTCTCTGGATAGGGAATTTTACCTTCAAAGCACTAAAAGCAGAAGTAAAAACTTTATTAAATAATAATGTGGCTTACTTTAATAACCTATTTAATATGATGTTAAACTACATTTTTTATATTTATAAGATTTGATCTTTCAAGTCTTGCTGTAAGTTTTCTTGGGGTTTTTTTGCAAGTAATTTTTTAACTCTTTTATTTCAGGGTTGATATCTTATGCAGAGTACCTATTTTTGCTGACAATCCTTACGAGTAAGTATTATATATTTAAAATACGTATGTGTAAATACTCAGCTACTAACAGCTTTTCTTTTTCTTTTCAACTTTTTCTGATATTAACTTCCAAATTTCCACATTATAGTAAAATGTAAAGAGCTGTTGTATATGGAATGATAAGGCATTAATGTAAACGGATATAATTTTAATTGATTGCAACTTACTTCCATAGGGTAATCATTGGTCCATAGCAGTACTTCAAAAATCATTATAGTCCTTGTACCGTGGGATCAGTAAAGTCTTCCAAGAGATTTTGACAGAGGGGAGACATTGGTTACAGGACTATACAATAAGGGAAGAAGAACAGTGGGGGAAGATAAATAATTTGTCTTCTGGATAATAGTTTTAGTCAGCTTGGACAATGAGGCATTAAAATTATAGCTCATGCAGTGCTGTAAAATCTGTAGTGGTGTCTGAAAGGTTGTTGCTTATTATTCATGTGTTCAGATATGCAATGGGTGATACACATAAACAGCTGACTTCTGCAGTGTCTTTTTGTTTGACTTTTTAATCCTTTTTTTTTGCTTTGTTCCTTTTGACTTTATTTCCTCCAAGTATTTTGCTTGTATTTCTGCCCCCCTGCTTTGCCTCCTTCCTTTTTCTCTATCAGACAATTTTCTAAAAAAAACTTTTTTGTTTGGTACTTGCTTTATCTGCAAACAGCAGGCACTTTTTGTTTGTGCGTGGAATCATTCTTGGATTTTCTGGGTTTCCTCACTCATGCTCACTCTGTGCCATGCTAGCCACCCACCTGTGCTCTTCTGATGAAGCATAGGTGATGCTGGAATATACTGAGATTTGAAATAACGTGTATGCAGTGAGCATTACGCAGCGACACCCGTAGACAGGTAGCGAAGTAGTCCGCATGCATGTCTGTGTAATAGTCCACATGCAGTCTTGTTTGACTGACTTACACAGGTATAACATATTAAGCAAGGGACAGAACCAAGCATACTAGATCTCATGGTATCAGTGGATGGGGAAAGGAGAGGAGGAAGCAATTGTTCTTAACTCAATGGACTGTCAATGCTTGAACCTCATCACTTCCATGGCTGTGAGGACCGTGGCAGGGACTTAAACAAATGAACAAGTTTTCCTTGTTCTGGAAACCCACTCTTTCACAGTGTAGTAAGAACAAGTAGTGTTGGTGTCCGGAGTCCAGTCTTCACAGATGATGACTGTTGGTACACACCTCTCACACAGCCCTTTTACAGCTTATGTCACTTCTCAGCAGAACTGCATTGGTTCCTACTAGGAACTTCAACTAGTACACAATATTGAATAGTATATATAAATTAATATATTAATATTTTATAAATTATAGGTTAATATTTTTAATTTTAATTAATTAAATATTACTAATTTAATTTATAAATTAATGAATTATAAATTATAAATTAATATTTACCATACAAATGTACTATTTCACTAGTAGTGACTTGCCAGTGCTACAAGCAGCTTGAACATGAGTTATACCATGTGTTCAAATGCTTTCTAAAATCAGAAATAATGTCTAGCCCAGTTAGAAAGATGGTTTAAAATCATTTGTTGCAACTCAAAGAGGGATTTTTTTTTTAAATAAACACAACCACATAACTTCAGAAGAATACCTTAATTAAAGTTGCAGAAATAGGTGCCAAAGATTCTATTTCTTTAAAAATCTGTGGCAGCTGAAAGTAAATTCGTGCTGATTTATTGGCTGAAACCATTAGAAAATTGAAGCAGTATCAGGGCAAGTTGTTCCACTTCTCCAGACAATCAAGTAACATTGTTTTTCACAGAATTTATATAGGAATGTATTGAACTGCAAAAACAAAGGCGCCTTTTGATGCAGGATAAAAATGCAGTGCTAATGTTGCTGCTTTGGTTACACAGAGGGTTATCGTAACCCATCAGTTTGAAAGCAAATGTCAACAAGTGTTAGTGCCTCTGTCTTTGCCTAACAGGTATCCCATGTCAGTCAGCCCCCAGTTATACAACGTCTCTCACTAGTGAGAATTAATGTGAAATTTCTTAAAGCAGCCATTAATATTTAAATGATGTCTTCTAAGTCACCAACAGAGCTATAGGGAAACAGGGAAAGAGTCACCAAGTTTCCAGAGTCCCGGTTCTGGGACGCTGCTGACCAGACCATGCTTTCTCTCGTACAAAAGCACTGGCCGTAGCAACACTGAACTTGAAAATATAATCTTGCAGTAGACAAAGGTGTTATTTTGCCTCCCGTGATCACCTTTTCTCTTCTCTGGGTGTCTTGAATCATCATTGTCTTTTTTTCTTCCAATGCTCTGTTGAATTTAATTTCCAGCAATTGCTTAAAGGCACTCCTGTTAAATCCCTGCCTGGTGAAGGAGCCCAGGAACTGAAGTTGTCACCTTTACTCAAAGCTTTGTTTCAATTAGCCAGTCACACAAGTTGACAGCTTGGTCAATGTAGGAATAGATGGAGGGGAAGCACCTAAGTCTAACCTGCGCTCACAGCCAAGATGAAGCTCTTCTGTTCAGATTTTGGAATTTTGCCTGATTCTAATTAAATACAAATATATCTGAGGTAGTCTTTGAACTATGCTTATTTTACGAACACATACCTTTGGGGTTACATCATATCAGATAAGTATGTCATCTCGGAACAGTGTAAGAAGCTTTAGGTCCTGTATTTTCAGTAACAGCTCTCTTATCTGAAAATTGCAACCCAGATGATATGAATTACTGTTAAATAAATCAATTACTTTTATTCTCTAAATATGTTATAGGATAGGCTTTTCTTGCTTTTGTACTAGTAACACAAATGTGGTGTGTAGCATTTCCATGGAAAGAAAGTTTTGATTATCACAACCCAGTTGCTGGGGAAGGACTGTGCTATGCAGATTGCAATGGTATTTATAAAATATCCCTGCATCACAAGGTTGCTCCACAGAGAGCGTTAGTTGGCTGCTGAAGATGTAGTTACTTCTAAAATGTAAAAATAGTACTTTCTTTAACCATCTTGTTATCACGTAACAGGGACGGACTATTTCTTTAACTTGTTCCATTTGCAGATTCTCTAAAAAAAAAAAAAGCAAGACTTAAAACTTTACAGGACGGAGCTGGAAAAATATATTTCCAAAAGAAAAACTCCGAAGGCGTTAGAGTTTTTTAGAGATATTGCTTCACTGCCCTCCTGAGTCCAACATTGTTCTCGGAAACATGAATATATTCTAGAGACGCTAAGTCTGTGGCTTTCATATTAATGCCTGACTTGACTGGGTTGTGGAATTAATTCACCTGCTCCAGAAATCACTGGGATAAGCGCTTGCTACTGCAGTGAACTGTAACTACATTTCAGTGTCATGCTGCTCCTGTGTGGGCTTGCTAATGCGCAAGGCCACCTCCTGTAAGCAAAGTAAGATCAGGAAATTGTGGGAAGGAGCTCAAAACACACTGTGTTTTTATAGCGCCTGCAAGATTCAGAACTCATTACGTTTTTGTGTTGAAAAGAAACATCCACTGGGTAAAGGAAATGCAGGGTAAAATTTTATCGAATTCCTGAAAAAATCAGCTTGATGGGAGTGATACAAAACATGCTTTTGTCCAAAAAGGCCAGAAAAAGTGATTTATTACATCTCAGTAACATTTAAGTACATTGTTTAGGGAGGAAGGAGAAGAGAAGGAAAAAAAAGGCTGGGGGGTAACACAGCGGGAGCAGAAGCCGAGAACTGGCCACGATTACAAGATCAGTCTGTTTGCTGGGGAAGACCAGGGGAGACTCTGCAAATACTGGCATACAGTAATGCCAGCAAGAACTGCCTGAGGAGTACACTAGCTCTTTCATGCAGTTTTGGGAGTAATTACTGGTTTCTCAACCAGTACTCGTTGAAACTGGTGCTGGTTTTCTCAACCAGCACTTTCCAGTCTTCTCACCTGAAAAGAAGCTCTAATAAACAAGGCAGTGCTAGACTTCAGAAGTGACATGGGATTATGGAGACATCTATAGAGAATATCTAAGAATATCTAAGACCTGTACTTAGGCATTGCTGGTATTTCTTGCTTTGCCCTCGCATTAATTATCTCTTGAAATGGTAGTAAAACGGTGTTTAAAAAGTTTGCTTATATTGGAGGAGGTACGTGTGGTTTACTGGAAATAAATACCATGTACGTGCATAACAATGGAGAACTGAACCATAGGCAATATTCCTTTTGCATTAAATATTTAAGTTCTAACGTAAGTGTGTGTGTATGTGTGTGTGTATTTACAATAAAGTTCTTTGGCAATTTGTTGCAGAACCCCAGACTGGATTTCAGATTGCCTTTAAAATGTTGGATACAGATGGCAATGAACAAGTTGAAAAGAAAGAATTCTTTAAGGTATGTGTATTTATATGCATATTAATTTTAAAGCATTTAAATAGTTCCATGGGTTATATTTGCTAAATGAAGATTCATTAAAACCTTCAGGCCTATTTTTCAGTCCAACCTATGCCCATACCAAAGCATTGCTATAGAAGTACTTCTTATATTTTAATCCACTTTTATAAATGTTACCTTTTACTTGTGTCTAAAAATCTGTTACTGGGAAGGTAGGCATTGCCGTATATCCCTTAATCCCAGGAGCTAATCTAAATAATAATCTGGAAAAGTCTTTTATTTTCTAAATATTTTTAAATTTTTTATATGTTTTTGAATGTTTTTTTCCTCTCTTCGTTTTTATTAATTTTGTTTGCTGTTGCACAGTTTTTTTACCAATTCACACTTTGGAGAGTAATAGCAGTTTTTCCCATATTTTGTATAAAATATGAAGGAAAAAGGCAGTTGCTTTAAAAATGAAGAATATCTTGCTCTGATGTTTTAAAGGAGAATAGGTTTAATTATATAGCTTATTCATCTTTTAAGTATTTATCAGGAGACTGTTAACTAAATACTTCTTGTCAAAAGTCGAATGCCAAGTTAACAAGCATAATTTTTAATGGAGTCCCTCATCTTAATTCAGATCCTTCATTCATATTAGAGGTGATTGGAGAGACAATTTTATAAGGAGCTGAAATGGCTACTACAATGCAAATTGTATTCTGTCGCTAGGATAAAGTTAAAGATGATCATCAATGCCACAACTCTAGAGAACTGTAGAATCTAAAACTTATGAAGATGCACCTGTTGATAGAGAAATTACCAAAATTAAGTGTACTTTTATAGGCTTAGACTCTGAATTAATGATACAATAGCTGTTAGCATGTGTTTTGCACTGATAGCCATTTCTTCAGTGAATTGTCTCTCTGCAGGATTACAATTGATGAGTCATACTTAAATATATTTTAAAATATTGTAAAAATACTTTTAGACTTAGTAGTACTATTTGACAATAGTACTTGAAATTAGACTGTTTCCCAAGACAGTGTTCCCAGAAGCCTCTAACGGAGCCTGCAGATACCCTACACTCATTTGTTGCTACACAAAATCTCTTAAGCTTGAAGAATTTGCTCTGTTAAAATACTAATTATTCTGCTGATTAAAAAGAAATACAATTCTAACTGAAGCCTTTATTTTTAACCTACTAAACCTGATACAATCTGAATTGTTATTAGAGTGCCCTGATCACCGAAATATGTCTGTTATGGCTGTATTGGTCATCTACAAAACTATGTTACAGTGGAAAGTAAGTCCAAGAACACAAGTGAACATGTTCAGCCTGTAGTGCCTCTACACCACAATGCCATGTTAGCAGTACTTCCTTTAAATAGGTGCTGTGTCAGTTAAGCAAATAAGGAGATTCTTGCAGAAATACAGCACAACTCTCTTGAGGAAATGTGCAGTATGTCTCATATATATATATATATATATATATATCCCTTACCCATTTCAGGTAATTCTAATTGAATCAGCCAGTATGAACAACAGAAAGTCATCAAAAATAGAGATGAAAACATTGCTCAAATAATTAAAAATAATTTTATTTCTTTATAAGGCAATCAAATTAAATTAAAATTATACTAGTTAGATTGTTACTTTGCAGTTCCTTTATGGGCTGTATTGGCAACTTAATCTAGAATGGTATAAAAACCAACCATATAAATTGCTGTCCATTCACAAGAATCATTAAATTCAAAGAACTCCCACAGGACGCAAGCTAGTCAAAAGCTGAGTTTTCTCACAGGACTGTTTACTGACCATTTATAAGCAGTGACTATTTTAAAGCAAAACTTAGGTTTTATAGGTTAGGTTTAAAAATAAAATTTTTGGAATATAAGAATCTGGAAAAATGTGTGTGTGTCAATCTCTGTATACTCTAGTTCTGTGTGCACCGTAGAAAGCTTCTGTATATCAAATAAATTAGTAAATTGTATGGCTAATCTGTCCTTTGTCTTGTCCCAGTTGGCACTCATAAAAATATATCTGACCTACTCTATAGTTATTTCCACACTATATTTGACATTAATATTAGGAAACGTATGTAAGGAAAGGGCAGAGGAGAAGAGTAGCGAAGAATCAGTAATTAGTAGGCAGGATGTGATGGGAAAAGAAATGTCAGTGTTACTTCATTCTCTTGCTTTGTCACCTCTACTGATGAGACATCTATGTATGTCTACGCTATCTGTTGATCTGGGCTGTAAATTCTTTGAGGTAAGAACTTTGCCTTTTTGTTTGCAAAATTTCCATCATTCTTTGAATTGCATGTATCTCAACTCTCATGTGTTACTGGATAAATGGGCACAAGATGTGTCACGTGAATCATTCGGGAAAGTAGAAGGGTGACAAACAGACTCGACAACCCGAGTCCTTTGTGCCTGCAGCACGCGATGGAAATAGGCTGTTCAGACCTGTATGGATCAGACACTGAAGGAGTGTGAAATGCAGGATTTCGCAGTAGATTCAGTGCTCTTTGCTAGCAAAGGAGATCTTGAATGCAATTCCATGTTTTGAAGGAGAGAGTTTATCTTGTCCTCCATAGCCTTTCCATTTCTGTGCACATTTTTCTCCTTTCCAGTAGGAGTTAAAATTCTGTCCCTACCCAGGGACAGACTCCTGTTCTCTCTCCTTCCTACTTCTTTGTATTCAAGCCAGTCTGTTTTTAATTTCTGATACTTCCATGTTTCAGTGGTAAACATTCACAATATAAGAAACATTTCAGTATTAGGGCCCAGAATCACAGCAATCTGTATTTTGAGGTGGGCAACCACAAGGATTTGTTCCTTTGCCCTGCAACTCCAGGATGAAGAAAATGTGGTAGAAATGGCATTTTCACAGATGTTAGCTGCCATCCTTTAATCAGCCCCTGCCAGAGTGCAAAGAATTGTTTCTCAGAGCCATATTATCTGCATCTTTTTGAGGACAGTAAGATACTTCTGTGAACTCCGCACTTCCAAGACATTCACATGAAACTTGGTGAGGGGGATTTCCAGATGTGCACATAATAACCCATGCACATTAATCTGAGACCTCCCATCAAGAATAAGGCTACCAAAGATCCCAAAATCCCCAGCAAGTGAGGAATTTCCCTGACTCTGTCCTGATGAAAGTTGTCTAAGTAAAATTAATGACAGTTCAAAACTATTGGGCATGGAGGTAGGGTAACTCTGATCACACATGCAAGAGCTATGTGATTTAGGCTTTCTAAATAGACTGTCTTTATACACTTCTCCTGGACAGCAGATACCAAAAAACACTTGTAGAGATTCATCTAGGACAGAATGAACCAGCACCTGACACTGTCAGCAGTTGTGGTGGTTTGGTGCAGAACACCTTTGCAGTCCTAGACCATCCACCAGCACTAACCTCTCTTAAACCACTGGAAGATGCAAAATCACCTTTCTTTTTTTTCTTTTTTTATGACTGGAGCCTTTCTGCCAGCTTTTGTGTTCAGAAAAGATCACTTCTTAGTAGTCTTTAGTAAAGAGGCATCAGTTGTGCATAATAGTTCTCATTATCTTTGAATTAGCCATTAGTATCTTCCAGTGATGAACAGATATAAATATTAAATACAGATAAATGTTACGTGGAGCAGTTGAGTAATAGAGTCCATTTCTCGAGGGCAGAATTCTTCTCCCTCTGTGAGTAGTTGCTGCACTGTGCTGGAAAAAATCTGCAAACTACTGGAAATAGTTTCAAGCACTATAGGGATTTACATACAGTATAAGAAAACAATAAACTAAATCCTCCAGAACACTTGTGAAAAAAAATTATGCTGTGTGTCTGTGCTCTTTAGTAGTCTCTGCAGATTTTTTAAAGAGTTATTTAAAAATAAAATACAAAGGAAAAAAATCATATTTTCTCTTGTTTGGAAAGTATTGGCAGTTGTATTTCTTGTGTGTGAGCAAAAGATGGATTTTTCAGTTAAGAAGAAATTTATTTTTTCAGTGAGAATGTGGACGAGCAGTTGTGTTTTTATCCAGACCTCTACATTGCTATTTTGCTGTGAAGGAATTCATAATGCTTTTACTGCACTAGTCAATCATTTTGCAAGTGATCAAAAATAAAATATAATTCGAAGAAACTTTGAAGAACAAGTACTGTTTAATTGTCTTGTTTTACAGTACTTATTTTGATAAATACGATCAAGGCATGCCGTTCAAAAATAATAATAGAAAGTAACTATCCTGAGGAACTCAAAAACTGAGGCTATAAAAAAAAACAGCACAGGTGAATTAGTGGAAATTTGGAGGCCAAGGGAAGACCTTTGGCAACATGAACAGTTAGCGGTTCTTTCCTACTCACTACTTACTTACATATTGCTTCTCTGAACAACATAACAAAGAAAGGAAAAAAATAAGGCCCTAAGAAGAGATTTGAAAAGCTCACAAAATCATGGCTATGCAAATTTGGTCATGGATTTTTTTCCCGGTTTCAATGGGCAGGGTGAGTCGTCACTCAGAAATGTTTGAGAAGCAAGCCAGCAGCTTCAAAAATTCTGAGCTTTAAAAGCATCTTTCCTAAAGTCTCCAAATCCAGAGTACTCAGTGTAAGTCCATATCTATACTGAAATATAATAATAAGTCCGTTTTTCTTTCATTTTTGCTGTCCTTTTGAGGGTTCGTGCAAATGTCTGTGAAAGGTAAGTATACCTTGTGCTATGTTAAATCAGTCATTCTTGGGGCAGTGTTGACCTCCCAAGCTAAAATACAGTCAAAGAAACCTTGCAGCTGAGATATACTTGAGGTGCTGCAAATTAGTGCATGTTCTATATTACCTTAAAGCTGTACTTGGGACAGTGAAAGTTATGTTTTTAAAAGTGAGTCGTTTCACTACTTCTAAAAATCTTCTTAGCTCACATATTCAGGATTCGTTTTTTTGTGGGCTAGAGGAGAAACTCAAACCACATTCTGCTTAATGCCAGTTCTGAAAATACATTTGCTTATTTCATGAAATTATTCTTTGTTGTTGGTTGTATAGTGCCTCATTTGAACAGGTATGTTTTTCATGTCTAGAAGATCATCTCTGTAGCAGAACTATGTAAAGCTGCCTAGGGGAGAGCATGAAAATCACAGGTTAATTTTTATTTGCCAAATGACTCTTGATGTTATATCCCTGAGTTTCAAAATCTTATGGAGTGAATGCTAAGGTTCTAGTGCAAGAAAATCTCCTCTAAAAATAGAGTAAGCGCTGGGATGCAAGAGATAGATTCATATGCTGTGCTTGGCTGTATTAACCACAGTAGATAAGACATTCCTGGGAAAAAGTGTGGCCGAATAGCAAAATATCCTTAAGTATGCAAATATTTTGTCATGACTAGAGAACCTTGCAGAAGCGTAATGACTTTATAATTAAGAAAAGGTGAAATTAATGCAAGTTTCTGAAAAAGGAGACTCATGTAAGACCAGATTTGTAATTTTCCTGTGGGATTTTTTCATGTTTAGCTACAGAGAATCATTGGGAAGGAAGATGATGTGAAAACAGCTGGAGAAGAAACAGTATTTCGGGTATGAAATAGAGATATATTTTTCTTTGCAAAAGCATTGTCATATTTCTCATGAACTTTTATTTTTTCAGAGTTTTTAGATAAGTATATAAGCATCAATATTAGTACTTCAATTAAAAAAAAGTGCATGATTTGTCAACTACTTTCTAACTGGGAAAGAGAAATGTTTGCAATTTCTGGATCTCCTGATGAAACGTATGCAATTAATGTATTTTGTTGCTGTGTGGTCATTCTGCTATTTAGTTTCTGTAAGGCTTTGTTTCGACTCTTTCCTATTTATGAAAAACTCAGAAAAAACTCTATATCACCATATAAGAGAAGATGGCTTTGCAAATAGAAATTGATACCTTAAACTAACTTAAGTGCTGCTGTTGCAGTAATATCAGCTTATTCTGAGTTGGTTTGAAATGTATTTGCTGTCATTGAGGTGACAAAGGCAAGGTTTACTTTAGTCAGGTCCTCTTCCAGAAAGAAATGGCTTAGATGCAGACCAGAAGAAGAAACAATCTTAGAGTATGATCTTCCAGCTGGGTTAGCAGTTTCACTGGATTGCAGGCCATTAGCAAATGGCAGATGTGGCTCATCAATGAGAGGAGCAGGCAAATTCCTGCTCTCTTCTGTTTGTTTTCCCCTGAATCCTGCCAGTGTAACCTTCCTTCTTCCCAAGTGGAGTCTTTGCTAGCTGCAATCTCTTCTTCAGTCTCTAGTTAGCACAGAGACAACATAATCTGTAGCCTGGATGAGACTGAATGAGAAGGAAAACGGAGAGGGGGAAGTCCTGACCATACCAAAAATGCCTCAGAAGAAGCCGATGAACTGGAGCAAAAGAGGGGGAGAGTACAGATGGGTTATCTCCAGCTATTACTATGAGGTGCTGCTTGCATCAGCAGCACTACTTTTGTTGCGTGCTTAAATTGGATAGTGTAGCTGAAGGATATTTTTCTCACCACAGACTTGCTTTTAGCCGTAAACTGAAAATGGGTGATTAGGCATGGGACGGTGACTGCTCAGGCTGGAAGCATTCAATAGGAAATTTATACAGGGTTCTGCTTTATAAACATATCATGCATCAGCAGTTTCTACAAAGAGTTGGTCCAGCTTCTGTTCTTTACTTTTCACCTGCCTGAGGAAAAAATGGAAGTGGCAGTGTTGCTAACACCTTTAATATTTACTAGGCATAAACTAAAACTGTCTTCCAGTGCATAAAGGTTTTGCTCCCTCAATATGCATCCAGAGTTCAGTTTAAAGTTGTTTGACTAACTAACAACCATCTCCCTTCTTGAATTTTTTCATCAATCACCAGATTAAAATAGCTAGGATTAATAGGGTTGTCTGCTCCTCAAAACCAATTTCAATTGAGACTTAACTGCCATGACAGTAAAAGAAAAAGGATCTTTATTCTGCATGAATGCACAGCTATAGTATAAAATTTCCAGAGAAACTTTGATACAGTTGGACAGATTTTGTTATAAACACATAAGCTTCTTGGGAGCTAATTAAATACCTGAGCCTGAATGTCTCTATTTTGGTTTTTGACATGCTTCAAATTTTGTCTTCAGAATTCTCCATTGAGAAAAATCTGTAGTTGTTGTAACCAGAAAATATTCTTTAGTATGGTTTCTTAGCATATTATAAATGGAATAATAGTCTGTTCAAAAGAAGAATTAAATAGCTTTGAGGAGTACAGCTATCTTGAAATTCTTCTGGTCTCTGTATTTCTACTTGGCAAAGTCCAACTTGTCACTTTTCTTCTAATTTTTATTTTCTTTCCTGTCTGTCTCTCACAAAAGAAGTTGATTATCTTTCCAAGCAGTGAATCTGGCTGTACGATGTAGTCAGTGCATATGTTTTTACCCCTTATTTTTAATAATTATGGTAGTCATAGTATTACTTTCAAGCAAAGCAGATAAAGCATAAAAACAAAGCAGATAAAGCAGTTTATTTACTGTACGGGGATACTATTTAATACTCATTGGGATACTGTGTTAGGAAAAGAAAAAGTACTTCATTTGCTGTGCTCCCAGGGTACTTGTATGGCTGCCTCTTTTACTGAGACTTTGACTTACACATCTAAAATTCAAAATCTCAGCATTTAGTAATGGCCCTTGAATGAGATGGCAGTGGACTTGGTTATACAGATAAATATATTTCAATTGAGGGATTTTCTTTTTCCAATATTATAATTGATGCTGGAAGCAAAGCTAAAAAAAATCTGCCCAGCCTTAACCAACCCAGTCTTCTGCAAAATTCCATGCTGACTTTTGTGAAGCAGGCAATCTGATTTACTCATAGGGCAGGCGTGCATGCACACAGTGAAGAAGAGATGCAGGCAGACCTACAAGACTGGTGACCTGGTTCTTTCTGACTAGACTAGAGAAAATGGTGCAGAAGTCAACAGAGGCAGTGACTGTCTCACCTCACCCATCTTCCCGTAGCCCAGAGGAAATACCGCGCCTGGCTTCTTGGCACAACTGTTCTGCTTCACCTGAGACATCCAGCTGGGCGTTTGATCACGCTCCATGGAAGAGGAGAGGCAGACTCCTTGCCTGGCAGTGGTGTAGAGTGTCATAGGAAAGTGCATGAGCTAGAAGAGTTTGGTGTTCCCCAGTGAACAGCACTAGTTGCTTTTGTATTAATGCCCTGAGTTCCTTAAAAGGATACTGTAATAGTGATATGTGCCTTTTGCTAATGGTTGCAGATACCTACGGCACAGCCCAGTCCTCTAGATCAGGGACTTTGCTCTTGCGCCTGTCAATTTAGATTAATGAGTTATCAAGTAGTTTCAATATCTCTAATTTAATATGCTTTGTATAATGGCTAAATTTAGAAATTAATTTCAGCTATTTTTAGGAAAGGAACGACAATACAGAATGTTCTATATTTGCTCTTAAAATGGAATTCATGTTGGGAAATAATATGTGCATTGTCTCATTTCCAAATGATTAAACATACACTTCTAGATTCCATAATGAACACATTTTCATACAAAGTATCTCATTTACATGCTTTTTTAAAACATTTAACTAGTACTTGGGGACACAGCTATTAATCTCTTTTAAACAGAAAACTTTTGAACTAAAATTCAGTCTGACTGTAAGTATACTTTTAGACCCACACATGGATATTTTCCTACTGATTGTGTATTAGTTGTTTTAACTTGTCTACTTCTCCATTTTTATTTTTTTTTTGTCCTAAGAGAGGTAAATGACATTAGTCATTCACATATTTATCACCATTTAGCTGGTCAGCACAAGGTTTTACGCTTGGACCTTCAAACATCGCATCATTGCAATGCATCTCCTCAGCCGCAGAGACTGTGCAGACCATCAGAACCTGCCCATCTGCTTCCTAGAATTTCTAATTAGTTTAAAGTTTTCTATCCATAGCTTCAAAGTCTGCAGAGCCCTGGGCCCAGAATAACTAAAAAACGCCTAAACTGAAGGGAGAAAGATGGTGTTTGAGAGCTATGTTCTTCTAGTGCAGCCATACTCTGTAACAGGGGTGCAGCATATCGAATGTTGCAAGAGTCTGGTCTTAGTTGCAAGACTAAAATTAATATCCCTCCCCAAAAAAGTGTGTCATTAATCTTGTCACCTCTCAGTTCAGAAGGAATGCACATTTTTTTCTTGACTTATTTTCTCCAACACAAATGTGTATATTTTATATCAGCAGACTAATGTTGAATTCTGTTGAAAAGCTTTTAGATAATTTAAGTCAAAGAGCGCTGCAATGTTCCTGCATGCTTCAAAGGGAGCTCTTCAGGCAGGTAAACCCCATAAAGAACTATGCCATGTGGCATCAAAATATTAAGCTATTAAAAAATTACTTGGTCATTGTTTACCTCATGGAAATTATTTTTATTTTTCCACATGATCTGATGACGTCATAACCTCAAGAGAGACAAAGAAACATACTTTCTGACATCTTTCTATGTACCTGTACTGCAAGTGCATTAAATTTGGCTTGGATAGCAAAAGCATCTCCCACGAGGAATTCACCTGGAGTCCCTTATGCGAACGGTAGCATGGCTTTCCATTGCACAGATGTGTCAGGCAAGGCTACCCCTTTAGTTTCTTAACGTAGTCTGAAGCGCTTTAAATTATATAGCTAGAGAAGCCAGATAGCCATGTGGGCTCCTGGCAGGCCAGGGAAGACACACGATTTGGCTTTGCACTAAAAGCTCTAGTCCTTGATTCAAAAGAGTAAGAATCTAGTCATAATCTCTGAAGGCTACCTAGTGCCTTTGCTTGTAACATTAATTGGAATAAACAGGAAATGGTGCACATAAGCATATTCAGTTGGCATTTTGTGATAACCGAAACTTGGGATGGCAGCCCAAACACAGGCTGCCTGGGGACACGTTTGGACAGTGGGTGGGGGAATTGGTCACCGTTCATCTGAATGGGTTTTAGCGCCGAGTGGGGAGGTTTACACATGCTGAGAATGGGTGTGCTCAGCCTTCGAGGCCAAGTCCACGTTAATCAAAAGAGCACGCTTCACTGGAAGTCATACCTCCTGAGGGGGGTCCTCGTTACGGATTCTCTACTTTTGGTGAAAAATATTATTTAGAACATGAAGTTACGTCTTCCTCGCTAGAGGCACTGACATTGCAGCATAGCAATTCATGGCATTAGTTGTTGTTAAAAACCGACTAATCCACAAATAATGGAAATGCTGGATGTTGTTGAATGCTGAATATAAGCTGTCTATTGCTTAGAAAATGCTCCATCAGATTTCTTCTCAGGTATTGTCAATTATACCCTCTGTAGCAAAAAATCTGCACAGTTTACCCTGTCTGTGTCAGACCCGATGTATTCTTGAATCCTACCTCTTAAGAAAGTGCCATGCAAAACATTAAAAACCTTAGTATGAATTTACATGATTAAAGCTGATTCATCATAAAATGATATATTTTTCATTCTGGTGTCCACCTGAGGCTCTCTGGGCTTTGCCAAAAAAGACTGCTTTTGGAAATCTGGATCTCCTGGTCCCACTAGCTTGCCTGTTCACAGTTCTTTTGACTAGCTGTTCCTGGCAGGATTAATTTCACCATGGATACCTCTTTTAAACCTTCTTACCAGAATGAGTTGTAGGATGTATCCCAAGGTCTTGGAGATTCTCGAAATGACAGAAAGCTGGATGCTCTTGAGCAATGTTTGAGGCTAGGCTGCTTAGATTGAAGTCTAGATTGCCTCCAGGCATAGAAGCCTGGCACGATGAATTGACTGACCTAGCAGCTTTGAAACAAAGAGCATTTCAGAGAAGTGGTCTCAGAAAAATTTGCAAAGATTTAGTCTTACTTTTGGAAAGATTTGGGACATCGCTAGTGGACAGAAACTATTTTCTTTTTCTCCTTCACCCTTTTTTCTGCCCCTGATCTTCATCTATTCACTCTTCTTCTGTCTTAACAAAAAAAAAATCCAAAATATGTATTATTTTTACAATTTCTATTGAAACAAGACATTGCACAGCAAATACCATCTCCCAGGAAGCAAGTAAGAGAACAAGGAACATATTACAGATTTTAATCGTGATGAATGGTTTCCAGTCATGCCTCAGGCAAATTCTGCAATTAAAAGTGGAAAGAATCTAGAGACAGTGTCTATTAACATTTCAGATGAGTTTTGAAAATCAGTTAGGTACATTGTTCCGAAAATCCTGTCTCACTGTGTGATAGGTTTCTTCTCAGTGGCACTTGTTGCTACTTGCTGCAGTATCAGGTCCTAAATGTCAGAAGCTCAGTGGGGAGCTACAGGATTAGGTAGGTCTGTGCCCGTGACTCAGTGTTTGCAGCATCAGGCTTCTATGTTAACAGTGTGTGCAGTAAGGAATAAATGTTATCTGATGTTGCTTTAAAAGAAATAATTGCATAATTCAGCAGTTCATGGCACTTTTGAAAAGTGTACGAGGTGTTAATATTACTCTGGGAAAATAAGCCTACATTTGTAATATGTACGCACATGTTCATTAGTTAGTATAGACTTTTGTGGCATCAGAGCTTGGTCTTTGGGATTCTTTGTCAGAGGCAATGAGCCCTGGAACACATCTGAGTTCCCCAGTTCAGCTACATGTCCCTACCCCATCCTGTGTTTGTATCAAGATGAAACTCAGAACATCACCATCCTTTCCCTACTCTGTGCCTCAGCTTTCTGTAGAGCACGCGGCCTCAAAGGGTGCTGTGGTGCACCCTCCTGGAGCTGAAGCCACCAGATACACCAGAATACAAACTTTCACTCAA
This sequence comes from Numenius arquata, assembly GCF_964106895.1. NCBI lineage: Eukaryota > Metazoa > Chordata > Aves > Charadriiformes > Scolopacidae > Numenius > Numenius arquata. Next base: position 121,378,080 of record NC_133576.1, read on the forward strand.
TTTAGATAGTAGGTCTGTGACTCAAAGCTACCAGTCTGGTCCTTTTTAGAGCTCCAGGATTAAGTTACCAATTCATTCACCTTGCCAAGAGAGACATTCCAAATGTAAGTTATTCTTTTACCTAAGCTTAGGAGGGTGAGGTGTTGGTAATATTAACAGAGCTCTCATTATCTTCTAACAAAGATTTGTCATGTCAGTACTAATTTATACAGTTCAGCAGCAAAAGCTCCTAATGATTCTGTGGACAAAAAGGAATTATGTACTAACATGTACTTTAATTTAATAGCATTAACTCTAGGAAAAGCAATTTTTTGAAATTTTACCCTTAAGCTGCAGTCTCTGTGGTCTCCTATTGCATATTCTGTCTTAAAGAAATGTACTGTTTTGTAGTTTTAAAATACATTTAACTCTGACTAACATAATGTTTGGACATCTGCCAAGTCCACTTTGGAATTTCAACTGATAAAGAGGGTAGCCAACAAGTAGGTGCATATTTGCTATAAATCCAGGGATAGGCTTTGTCATCTTAGATAAGATGAGATAGGTATTGTTTGTATGTCTTCTTCTAGCTTATAACTAGAGAAACATGAATAGAAGAAAAAAACCTTTTCTGTCACAGACTTAGGTTTTAAAAGGTTATTTTAAACCTCATTTTTCAGTTTGTTTTCAATGCAACACTGATTTTAATATGGAGTAATTAAATTGCATAATCATGAGTTCACTTTTAAAAATTACATCATCAAATTTATTTCTTGCATTTCTCAAGTCTCCTTCAAACATGGAAGCGAAAACCACAAAAAGCAGATTAGAGTCTCACTGCATTGAGAAATATGTGGGTTCTTCTCTGTTTCTTCTTGGAAAACTTTGCATTCTGACATAAATAGCTTGGGTTTGAATTTCAAATAAGCATACATGAATGTTTGACTTTTGACTTTCAAAAAAGCATATACCAATGTTTATGCATCAGTCTTCACAGTAATCTGAAGTGCTTAAACTTTAGAAGGATGGGTCTTGTGGGTATTTAAATATTCTTTGCCTGCAGTTAAATGATAAAAGTTCAATAAGTACAGTTTGCATATGGCTTGAGAAGTTTTTTTTCTAGGTTCACTCATACATAACTCGTATCACTGGCATTCAGTGAATTGTAGCTTGCAGTAGAAATGAGGAATGTTACCTCTTTAACTGTAAAATAACTGTGTCACATATGCAGTAAGCATGAAACACGCAGTGGACTAATGGGACTTGTTATTGATGATGCTGAAAGCTAAATAACCATTAGTATTAAATCTTATGAATAGACTCTTGTCTTTCATCTTACCTCTTCAACCAGATAAAAGACACAGAGGCTATTTAGATGTCATAAGAATAGTTTGTTGAAATCCCTCCAGACTTAGGGGAAAAAAAAAATCTCTCTTCATGTTGCTTAGTGTTTTGTTGCGTTCAAAGAAATGCCAGTATGCTAGTGCTGAAAGAAGAATAGAACAGAAATCCAGCATTATGTGTGGTTTTAGGCTTGTTAAAGATGCTGTTGAGTTGAAATAATGTGCATCCTTTTTCTGCAGAAGTCTTTTCATCAGATTTAAAAAATATATAGGAAAGCCACTAACATTGAAAACTTGCAAGAAGCCTTGTAAGACCATAGTATAAGAGCACTGTGAACTTTTGTATTTTTCTAGTTTTGTTTCTTAGACTCTCATGAATTTTTTAAATGGTTGCAACAATTTAGAAATATCTGAATAAAAACTTCTTTACAAAGATGTTAACTTTATTTAAAGCCTCTGTTCACCTAAGCATAAAGGTTTTTAAAGATTTAACTAGCAACCTTCTCAAATCTAATAATAAAATACATCAAAGGTGGTTGTAAATTGTAGTCATCTTTCATGCAGAATATTTAGAAGCAGAAGATATAATACACTGTTACCAGTTGATGTGGAAAAATTACTCAGCTCTGAGATCCTGTGTGATAGCTTTGGGAACAGTAATTAAATTGCAATTATGTCTTGTGAAATTCTAGTTCAAATAAATATTTCCAGATTTGTGGTTAATATATATTAATAAACATACAATCCATAATAATTAATCATATCGTTTTTTGTCTTATAGGGAGCAGAACTGGAAGGCTCTGGTGTTAATACCATGTTGCTGGTACATTTCTTTGGAAAAGAAGGAAAAGAAAAACTTCGCTATTCTGAGTTTTTCAGGTATTTTTTCAGCTAGGCAAGCCTAACAGTAACCAGTCCTGTTCTATCCCCTCTACTTTGCACTAACACTGGCATCAATCTGACCCACACTGATCTGATTCAGAAAGTTAAGCAGGTAATGAAGCAGGAAATTATTCATGATTTTGCATGATTACGTTTCTAGTTTAGCTCCTGGGGTCTGCTATCTGCAGGAGTTGAGCACCATGATAACTCCAAAGCAGCAATGGGCCTAGAGGCCATGAGGCTTGAGACTACCTACCATTCTTGGCAGCTGTTTGATGGCATACCTTAAGGCAATATGATTCATGAATATTTTTCTTGATCAAATCACCGAAGAAGTGACTGCTAATCAATTAAAAAACCTTTTCTGAGCTGAGACACCTCCCTCCTCATTGCAACTGGCGTGGTGGGCCACAGGAAACTTCTCTGCTTGCTTCAAATTCCAGCTTCTGTTGAAACTTTACCTGTGCCTTTTCCTTTACCCTTGGAACTGCTTTTGCAATGGACTCTGCAGATACTTGGTGGCACTTATGTCAGAACTGAGAATTGAGCCAGATGGTAAACACCAATTCGGACTGAAACTGCAGTGGAACCAAGTGGCTGTTACTTCCAGAAACGTAGTGCTGTATACCCATCTATTTCACTGTAAGCTTTGCAAAATCAGAAGTTAATAGAAAGTTCTAAGACTGGTGCAGGGAAGTGTTCAGTTTATACATCATACACTTGTCAGAAAGATGGTGTAATCCTTGTCTACATCAGAGCATGAAGTTCTGCTGTGGTTGCTTTCAACTTGAGAACCCAACCAGGTATCAGCTGTTAGTGTTTTAATTGGATGAGATTCTTTCTTCCAATGTTTATTTTAATCAGTAACGATGACCACCACCTACACAGCATCACAACTTAACTGGTTAAACTCTCTGTTACTTGAGAGATCAATTTCTTCTGTTAGTATGAACTCCACACACATCTTGCAATGTGAACTCGGACCCAGAATCCAAATGCACAGTCTTACTTTGAGATAAATGGAAGTTAAGTGCCTAAATACCTGTGTGAATCTTGACACAGTCTTGCAGCACAACATCAAGGGAAGATTACCTACATCAGTATTAGCTTTTCTACAAAAATGATCAGTCATTTACAGACTGCAAGAATAAATCGGGATAATATGTTTTACTTCAGTTTATGTTCAGAAGCAGAGAGTCTCTGTCAGCCCTCTTAAAAATGAATGTTGTTGCAATCAGTAAATGTTTGGGGTAAGCCAGAGTAGAAAAGGAAGAGTGGCAATTTTTCTAACACTAAAAAGTGTTCGGCTCCACTGGCTCTGGCACACACCACTCTTCAAATAAACAACCTTTCTCTTTTGAAGACCTTGACTCAATAGTAATCTAAGTGAGTAAAATAAGTTTAAGATGCCTCCAGCTCCCTTTTCTATAAATACCATAGATCCTCTCAATGAAACAAAAGGCAGAGAGCACCAGTAAAAGGTTGTGTTTGCATATACAGTGTAAACTGAAAAGCCTCAGGTTTTAGATAAAATCCTGCATTGACCCAATGAGGCATGACATTGATGAAACTATGTACCTAGTACATTCAGAACGTGTAGGTTAAAGACCTTTGCCTACCACACAGATAGAGGCCTGTAATCAAAATCAAACTCCCACATCTTGCTCTTAAAATTTGTGGGATAAGTGTAAGGTTTAATGCAGGTAATTTTTCAACAGTGGCAGTTACGTTTCGTAGAGCTGGAATGTGGCTCTTTATCACTGCGTAGACACTCCATCTCAGTTGCAACGTGACAGTGAAGTTTGTTTAACACACAGAAAGGTGAATAAAAGGATCACTGTCTTTTTAACCTGTGTGAAGATATCACCTTTCACATGATTTTATTTGCAAGTAAATCAAGCACATCATTTCTGGGTGCCTATTGTTCAGAGAAAATGGGATTTCTATCTGATGGCCTCTCATAACATTTTACCTTATGCGGGAAGCTATTGTTGGCTGTTTGATCAAAGTGCCACGCTGTTTTTACAAGAGATGACTGATGAGCTGTACAGACATAGATCATTGTCAAAAGCAGAAAATAATGATGGTAAATGCTTTTATCATTTTCCAAGTTCTTGCCTAGAAAGCTTTTCCATTGATCAGTGTAGTACCTAGTAGAAAGTAGGGGTGATTAGGCTTGATTAGGACACACTAAAACTTGTCACATTAGTTAAATACACAGATATTGCCGTGCCATATAGTCCTTGAAACTGAAAAAAAAAAAGGCAGGAATGCTTTCTTTGTGAAATTTCACTGTACTTACATGGGAATTTGGAAAGCTGAGACTAGTGTTCTCACTTCATTACTTACATATATTTTCCTCATGCTTCCTCCTTTTCAGTTTGACTGACATTAAAAAATCCTTTTGTTACTGTGCAACGATCTGTATCTACATCTACACCAATGTTGTCTGACCCTTTTAGCCCACAGTCCAAACATTTAAAAAATGTCAGACGACCTCAGTCAATATATCAGGGCAATGAATTTGCCCTGTTCTCCTCTCTTTGCACTCAGTTGGCACAAAGAAAATGGAAACTGTCTACGTCTCTTCAGGCAACGTGAAGCTGGTGTAAGCCAGCTCTTGTGCCTCCCTTCCTGCTGCCCCGAACGCACTGATACAAGGAGGGAAAAGGGTTAAGCGTGCTCTGCTCCATCAGTTTCCACGTGGTGCGTGGTTCTTGAGAAATCATAGGTAGGCGATACACATAAGGACAATCCCCTGGCTGTTTTTTACAGGACATAAAGAATGAGAATATCAGATCACTTTTCAACCTTTCTTGGGCTGCTGGAAGCATGGAACTAAAGAAGTGACCTTTTCATAGGTATTTTGTGACACCAGTCAAGCTCTTTTCTCACCTATCCTCCAGAACATAGTCAAAACAGCAACCAAAGCACTCCTTTTCATTTTCTGCTGAGCAGCAGTGGTGGGACCCCTGCGTCTTTCTGCAGCTTCTCCTGAGACTGCTTAGAAGTAGTGGAAGCAATCCAGGACACACACCATCCTATGTCTTTCCCACAGTAACAAGGTGGTTTCAGAGATCTTAAGGTAGGACACATGAACACATGTTCAGCTCCAGAATGCTACATGATTTCTTGCCAGTTATATTGTCCTTAACATATGGACAATATGATAATTGTTAATAATAATTCACAACTTCAAAAGCAACAGCTTGTTTCCCTAGCAAAAGTTAGAAAATTTAAATCTAAATTATTCTGGAGTGTGTTTATGTACATCACTAATAAAGGTGTTGCCTCCTAGCTAGATGCAGCTGGAATCATTATTTTCCTGTATCAGTTTAAGAAAATATAAAACAATATGCAGCGAGCCTAAAATCATGTAACAAAGAAGGATTTAATACAGGAGGCTGTAACCAGGTGAGACTTTATTCTCAGAAGGCCTGAAAAAGTTTCTGTTTCAGATGACCACCACTCAGTTTTACACCTCAACAACATCAGCTTCGATACCAGGACCTATCTTCAAGAATGTCAGATTTCAAACTTGAAGCCAGAAACTCTCTGGGATTATGGGCTTTTTCTTCTTTTGCATGGGTTTTCCATGTTTTTTGAGACAAAATATTTTTGGTCTTTTCTGTCCATAAAGTGTTTCGCTTGTGCTTTAATTTCCAGCTATATTGTATGTACTGGTTTTTATTCTGAGTAGAAAACTATTTCATTTTCTAGGTATAGCAAATATTTCTTCTTGACAGCCACTGTTTTTTTTCCCTGAAAAAAAGTCCTTTACTGATCTTGTTTAAGTATGTCTAATCCCAAATAAAGGAGGAGACAGTAATTCACTCCCTAAACAGTTTACGACTACTATGATTTTTTTCTGTAATCTGTCCCCAAGCAAGCTTAAATCTCTCTCAATGTCCTTGAAGGAAAAAAAAAAAAAGAAAAAGTGCAGAGGGTACAGAAAGAATATAAAAAAATTTTTCTGATCATTGTATTTTTTTCCTGGGATGATTTACAAAAAAGTACTTCTCGGTATGGTTAAACAATGGGCATCTTTTAATCATATAAGGAAAAATAACATTTCAAATCCAATTCATGGCATTTGCTTACCTCATTTGTTGCTTCCAAACTTCTCATCAGTTTTTTGCACCAGAAATATTCTTTAATCATGGTTTCTTTTTTATTTTCTGCTTTAGCTTGAAGGTCATAAATTGTATAACCATACACAAAACATGCCTTTTCCCTCCCTGTCCTGTTTCTTTACTTCAGTATTTTGAATTCCTTGATATATTTCATTTGAAACCTTTCATTTAAGAAACCAGAATGATCCAGGCTGAGCCATGCTGCTAATGCTGGTATTTGTCTGGTGCCGTTCTGTGTTTGTGCCACTGTGTGGATGCAGAATCTCTTTCAGGTACCATCGCCAGCCAGTAGCGCTTTCGCTGCGGTGGCAGCTTGTGTGTTTTCAGTGATTTTCATCCGGGGATTTGGAAGTGCTTTGCAGAAATACAGTATGATTGCCTCTTTATTTGTCTCTGTACCTACACTTGGGTCTATGTGTCTATGTACATAGAGCCCTAATACACATAGACATTACATCTCGTGCAGACAGAATCAGACAATAAGGAAGTGGAGATGGGAACATGATTGTATATTCCTATCATAGCAGAATCTGAATTTTTCCCAAATATTTAGTAAAGGTGTTGAGAAGAATCTCTGTTTCTTCCTTTCCTATATACTTAGCAAAGGAATAGCTTGATTAGTTTCTACAGAATGCTTATAAATGAAAGTGAGCGGTTTTGTTTGGTCTGGAAGCCTTGAGGACAGTAAATCAAAGAGGGTTTTGCTTGTAATTCTGAAAATGGTGAGATTGATTAACTGTCTTGCTGCTTGCAAAACTGAATTTACAAGCATAAATCTAAATGTTCTCTAAAGGTTAATAGTCAAGCCCTTATTAGATGTTCTATATTCTGTTTTGAAAGATTGCAAAAAGGCAACCTTGCAGCTGGTTTGCCACAGTCTTTTGGTGCAGAGAGGGTTTTCAAGTCTTTGAAAGGACTTCAGTGTCCAAAGAGGAGCTGAAGCAGAGTACAAATGCCAGGGTGGTATATCCACCACCTTGTTGTTGAGTTTCATAAATCAGTGTGACAAGAACTGCTCAGTTCTGTATTAAGAGTGTTAAAGCCCTGAACAGACTTGCAGTTCAGGTCAAGAGGTATAGGAAGGAAAACCTTCCCTAACTTTTCCTTGTGTGATTCATTCTACGACTTTGTGTGCTGTAAGGAATACAACACTAGCACTTAATTGCAACAGCTCAGGTTGGAGGGGGAATAGCTGCATTCCTGAGGTCTCCCCAGTTTTATTACATTTTCACTTCTATTAAAGCTGAGTTGCCAAAAAGTCTTGAGAGACTCCCTCTTTCTATAGTGGAGCACATTACAAAACGAGGGATAAATCCTGATAAGGTTTCTGGATATTGTTGTAACTTGATAATGAATTTGGCCATTGGCCTTCAACGTGGGTGTTTTAGAGAGTGTGGATAAAACAGGCTATCTTAAAGAAAGTGTTCTCTGTTCCCAGCCCTTTCCCCATCTTATAAATGTATGATTTACCTTTCCTTTTTGTTATTTGGAAACTTAGGGTTTGCTTTTATTTTCAAGCTATTATAGCATAAGAGTGTTCCCAGTGTAATCATTTTTAAATTGTAGAGCACATCTACAACCAGAATCCAGTTCCCGTAGCTGAATTCTGGCTCCCTTCAAAGTCCCCAGCCAAGCTCCCACTGACTTTGGGAGAGGAGGAATTTCATTCCTATGCTTGTTTTTCCTAATATCTGGAGAAATTTTTAAGGAATTTCCAGCTGAAACTCTTCACACCATGATCCAGAAGATACAAAAGCAAGTATCCCTAGTGGTGTCTTGGCCTTTAAGTATCAAGTTTTACTTCCTAACTAGAAAGTTATTTTTAATAACTTTTAATAAGTTCACTTTAAAAAAACCTCATTAGGATTTTTAACTCTCACATCTGGGAATAAGAGTGACCTAGAATGCTGATGTGATGATTCATGGTATTTTAATTTTTGTAATATGGGAGGCTATCACATATAAATTTTAAATTACACATTTCGGCTGCTGCTCCACGTAGCATTTGGTATGGCAGGAAATCTTCCCACTCTGGCTTGCCAGGAGCGAGCCTACAAGTTGAAATGAAATATCCGTTAATTTTTTTGTACCTGAATAAGTAATTCCCACTCCCCTCCCTAAGCTGCCTAGTGCCGCAAGATGCACGGCTCCTGAGCCACAGGAGGGATGCAGTGTCATTGCCCCAAAGCAACTGGAGAGGGCAAGAACCCAGGCTTGAGAAAAGGCAGTGGAAAACACACAGTGGGGCTGAGGAAATAAAAAGCTTCATTCACTGTCTGACTAGAAGAGAGTGCAGAAGCAAGAACACATCAAAAATGCCACAGCCAAACCCTTCATTTTCCTCTTCAGCTTTACTGCACCATTCAGCTGGCTGATGTGTATGGCTGGTGGGCCACCCGCTCCTTCCTCAGCATGTAGAAATGCTTGGTCTTTCAGCTGTCCTGCCTTTATTGGGTATGGCTAGAGGGCAGGTCACTGAGGGCTTTCTGCTTAGGGAAGTGCAATATTTAGAAAAGATGGAAAAATATGTAGTTTGTTATCACCTCTGGCTACTGACCAGTACAACAAATGACTGAGAGTTAGCTCCCCAAGATAAATAACTCATACTTTCAGTAACAGACCTTAAGTCTGTTGCAAAATGTGTCCACCTTTCACAGATTAAAATCCAAGAAAATAAAACACGTGGTATCTCCTTTCCCTACATCCACATTTTAGGCATATTTCTGAAGGTGACCTCATTTTCAGCAGCTTCTCCTCCCCCAGGCCAGGCATTACATGGGTTGGAAACGACAGTGAAAGATACAGTTACTGTTCTGCGTGGTCTCTGCTGTGACTTCCAGCCAAGTGCAAGCCATGCATCCCAGATACCATCTACTCCTTGCCACTGATGGCCACTCCCAAAATGCAGCCAAGTGGCCCTAATCAGTCTCTGCCAGACTGACTCCATGCCTGGTCCATGCTGGTCTCTCTCTGTCCTGTGCCAGGATCTGGGAAGGTTCTTGCAGGCAGTGGGGCAGTACTGCTTCTGCTAGCCCACGCTGGCCGGTCTCCCTGGCACATGCAGACTGCTGGGCTGGCCAGAGGCAGCAGTCACCTCAGGGGTTATGAGGACAGGAGCTGCATCTGAAAAATGAAGAGTGGTTTTCAAGCTGTGCAAGAATACTCTCACTGGTCTGTAGGACCAGGGGCCTCCCCTTCACACTGGTGGCACAAACAGGTCCTTGGGTCCTTTGGTATTTCATCCCCTTGTGAGAGGGAGAGTCGGGGGACTTGAAAGTGAGCCAGGTCTTAAGGTGGACTGTGGAGGAATATACCTCAGGGTTTGACTATGTTGTGGAAGCCTTGTAACACCCTTTACTGGACCAGAAGGATGCCCATATAAAATGTGAGAGCGTATCATACCCCTCCTCAGTATTACCCTAATAAAACTCTAGCCTGAAACTTAAAATCACTTCCACCGCCAGGCTTTCATTTACCTATATGTCCTGAGCCATGAAGCATTTGTTGGCCCTTTATTTGCATGTGCAGCTCTAATTATTAGAGGAAAAAATACAAGATTGAGCTTATGCTGCAACAGCAGTCTTCAGCTAACCCCTTATAGACTTCACACAGCTTCAAGCTACTAATTGTCCAAGTGATCTCATTAAAGAACTAAAGATAGCTGTGTGGACTGAAATGCTGTAATTTCAGGGGAAAGCACTCAAATCCAGTGAGGCCGTGCAAACACGTGCAAATGAGCCTCTACTGATATTTGCTCTATAGACCCTTAGCTGTCCTCTTCTTCAGCTAATTGCTTTGTCCCAATAAAGGAGTATTTCATTCTCTCCTGTCAATAATTTTTGCAACTCAATAAAGCAGGTTTCTTTCGAAGTACTAAAGGGATTCTGGCAAGCATCACTGTGTTTTTAGCCTTTGTTTATATTTTTAAATTATCGTGTGTTTTTGGATTGCTTCATTTCTAAAGTGGAAATTACCAAATGGATCGCACAGTATTGTCTCTCACTTTCTCAAAATTCATATCAGGCCAGAATAAATTGTAATGGCCACGTAGACCTACCTGGGGAAACTCAAAGCTACAACTCTGGCTACAGTTTTAGCTCTGTACTAGTTGTTACTTGCTTCTCCTGCTCCTTTTTTTTTTTTCTTCCTAAAAGAATGGGCGTCTCCTAAAAACCTTGATGTTCACCCCTTCCTTTTTCAGACAACTCTCTTCTTACCTTCCCAAACACCTGCAACATCATTTTCTGTGCTCTTCCAGACTCTGTACATGTCAGTTGTAATCCTCTCTAATCTGTCCTGTAGGGAGTACAGAACTGATTTGCCAAACCCCTCTTTGCAGTTATAATCTTTGAGGCTTTTAGTCATCTTTTCCTGCAGTGATGATTTCAAGTTTCCTCTTTTCTTTCACCTTTCTGATTATTAGGGCCTCATCTTTCTAGGCACTTTCCAACCTTGTCATTCCTCTCTTATTAATATGAAATTTCATAAATCATGTGTCAGGCCTTTAGTTCCTATGTCCTTTTTCATTCATTCATTATAATACTGACTTATCAATCCTTTTATCTCATTATCTGCACGTTTTTAAACATTAGTAAAAGCTATATGCCAAGTAGATCTGGAAATTATCTTAGCAGCAGCAACCTATGAATGCAGACTTAGAGAGCACCCTACTGGTGTCATTGTTGAAATGCAGTCATGGGAACAAATTGCACACAAATAAAATTAAAGCAGTGACATTTTAAAGAATGATATTGATAGTATCTGTGATTAAGAGTTAGCGTCTACTGCATTTAGTAGCTAAGGTAGTAGTAGTGATACAGTGATGCAAGTATCAGCTGTTGGATAATATCTGTTTACACTTACAGATTCATGGAAAATCTGCAAACAGAGGTCCAAGAAATGGAATTCATAAAGTTTTCAAAGGGTTTGAATGTCATGAGAAAAGAAGACTTTGCAGAATGGTTACTGTACTTCACTGATGAGGAAAACAATGAAATTTACTGGCAGAATGTGAAAGACAGAATTGAGGCAGGAGAGGTCAGTACATAAAGCATGCTTTGATTTGCTTCCTCGATTGTATGTACAGGTTTTCATTTCAGTATAAGTATCTAATAATATAACTAGTTTCCAAGTGAATTATATCAGCTTTGGAATTTTATGCGAATAAGAACAATGTTAATGTGCCAACTGAGAAATATAAATATTGATGATAAGTAAGCAAACACACCTAAACAGTACATCCCACCAGATTTAATGAAGTAGATCTACTTGTATTTGAATGTATCACTCATTATATATCATCTGAATTCTGTGATACTCTAGAATATCAGTTTGGAAGAATTCAAGACTTTTTGCAAGTTTACAAACAACCTGGAAGACTTTTCTATTGCTATGCAGATGTTTACTGTAGCCAATCGTCCTGTTAAACGGGGTAAGTGCTGCACACCTTTTGTATGTATTTTTTAAAAGAAGAAAAAAAAATGCATTTTTGTTATGGAATTAAGATAAATAAGTTATCCCAAAGTAGCACTGTGAAGTCCAAAAACAGAATACTGCTCTTTATTCTGAATTAATTATTACACAAAAAAATAGTAGTGTAAAGTTCCCAAAATGTTTTGATTTGTAAGTTCTGATGTGCTGAACCGCTCACAGCAGAGTAAACCATAGAAGCATGGAGTAATTTGGGTTGGCAGGGACCTTTAAAGATCACCTAGTCCAACCCTGCACTGCTATAGGCAGCGACATCTTTCACTAGTTGCTCAAAGCCCTGTCCAACCTGACTTTGAACACTTCCAGGGATGGGGCATCCACAACTTCTCTGGGCAACCTGTTCCACTGTCCCACCACCCTCATCGTAAAAAGTTTCTTCTTTATGCCTAGTCTAAATCTTCTGTCTCTCAGTTTGAAACCATTTTGTCTTGTCCTGTCATTACAGACCTTGGTAAAAAGTCTCTCCATCTTTCTTATAAGCCCCTTTTTATATACTGAAAGGCCGCAATAAAGTCTCCCCAGAGCCTTCTCTTCTCCAGGCTGAACAACCCCAACTCTCTCAGCCTGTCCTCATAGGAGAGGTGCTCCAGCCCTCTCATCATCTTCGTGGCCCTCCTCTGGACTCGCTCCAACAGGTCCATGTCCTTCTTGTGCTGAGAGCTCCAGAGCTGGACGCAGTACTCCGGGTGGCGTCTCACCAGAGCGGAGTAGAGGGGCAGAATCACCTCCCTCGATCTGCTGGCCACACTTCTTTCGATGCAGCCCAGGGTACAACTAGCTTTTTGAGCTGCAAGTGCACATTGGCAGCACGTGCCCAATGTTTCATCCACCAGTACCCCCAAGTCCTTCTCCGTAGGGCAGCTCTCAGTCCAATCTAAATTCTAGATTAGGAAGGGTTTATTGAAACAATACAAGCTTTAGTAGCAGTTCATGGTAACAAAGCTCCTTTCCCATATAGTAGAAATAGGAGCAATGCAACAAAAGTTTCATGGATATGCAAATGTTTGCTATAGTTCTGAGGTTGTTACTTACTTGTTACACTTGAAAGGCAGCTCTCAAGTTATTTGAAAATAGTAACATAAAAAGTTCCTAAGGAAATTTGATGAGACACTAACATTCATGGAAATAAATATTTGATTGCCTCATGGGGAAAAAGTGAGAGAAATGTGAGAAGACAGGAAGAAAATTCACTGTTCTTAAGACAGAAATGTTTGGATGGGGTTTGAACCAAAGAAGGAAGGGCAAAAGAGTTTGGGGGGTTACAGCTTGGGACTTTCATCACTAGCTAGTCCAGCCTTCAGGAGGAGTTTCGCCTCCACAGCCTCTCCGGGCAGCTGTTCTAGTGCTTAACCATTCTCATCATGAAGACTTTCCTGTGTCAAACCTTTGCTGCAGCTTACAATAATTGTGTCTTACCTCCATGTACCTTTGAGAAAAATGTGTGTGTCTCTTCTCTATAAGCCCTTTTAGGTAGTTGAATGCTGCAGCGAGATCACCCCTTAAACTTCTGTTCTCCCCAGCTCCCTCACCTTCTCTTCTTCCATCACGTGCTCCACTTCCCAGCTGGGTTTGTGGCTCTCCTCTGTCTGGTTTGACAACATCTTTCTTCTGTGTGGGGAGACAGATTTTATTTGCACAAGGTGTAGAAAGAGTGGAGAGAAAAGAGAATGAATTAACAGTGAAACAATAGTTATGTCAGATATGAGAGTTTAGCTCACTTCTCTATTATCACATTTTTAAGTGCCAGGATGATGAGGCCAACAGTTGGTGTTGACTCTGGTAATGTTTCCTTGTAAAAACTCATTCCTAACCAACAGGCAGTTGTGACTGTTTATGCACTGCACCATACTGTGATCGAAAACAGTCAGCTTCTGAGGTAACTCACGGATATTACATGTATACATGTCTAATCCTTTCCTGAATCTCACTAAATTCTCTGTCTTGCTGTTTGCATGTGTGTATGTGTATGTATTCACACACATATGAATATTTATCTAAAAATAAGACAGTCCTTTAGTCCTTCCTTTTATTCTAGACTTTTTTCTTCTAAGTTAGCAGCTCATCTCTTCTCTCTGATAAGGTGGCCCTTCTTAGTTTGAAGATTATTATGCTCCATTGTTTTAGAAGATTTTTCTCCTTCATGTTCTGTTCCAAAAAGTGCAGTACCATCTCTGGATTTATATTTAGCTTCAAGAGCTGAAACAGTAAACACCTTTTTAAAGCCAAAATTAAGACTCTACTATAAGTATCCCATATTTCATGTCTTTTTCAAATCGTGGTATATCCTTTTACGGAAGAATTTTCAGCTTAATTATATTTAAACCAACTGTAAATTAATCAACTGCATTTATACAGAAATTGTTCAAAGAGGCAAAGATGAGAGCTGTCAGGAGTGCTCTTTCCTCTAGTAAGCTTCAGAACTAATATTTATAACATGATTTATAAACAGCACTTGTTTATGAAGCAGAACCACATTTTTACTGTATTTCTGACTTAGTTGGACAACTTGCTATAATAATCTACAATACTGCTACACCTTAATAACCTCCGGTCCCTCCTTGAAATACGCACTTCCGTGATGCCTTCAAAAATGTATCCAATTCATGTGTTGTGATTGTGCTTGCTATAATAATCAATAATCATTTGACTCTTACTATCTGCTGTTTAACGTCAACCCCACACCTTTCCTCATCTTCCTTGAGTCAAATTCCTTCCTCATTCTTTACACCACAAGACCAGAAGTGGGGGTAGCAGTTATTACGGTAATGCACATGGTAGTGAAAAGAGAGAAGACCAAAAAACTGAAGAGGAAAGTAGATCTCCAAAGAAGTATGACAGCTTTTTCAGCCAAAAATCTCATAAACTCTTCCATCATAATTTAAGGGAAGGTACCCTACTTTTTTAACAAACAGAACTACAGGTATATAAAGCCATGTGCTGTAAACAGTGCATTGAGTATTGATGGTCTGTGCCCAGAGTTGCTGAGGGGATTGTTGGTTGAGGTGGAGCCTATCCTAAAATACTCTGAGGAGAAGAGTTTTCTTGCAGAATGAATCGGCATGAAACTGGCTCAAGATAAAATGGTAGTATTTTTTATGAGACTGAAGTGAGGCAAACACTTACCATTCATATGCACAGGTATCAGCCAAAAGTATGTAAGTTTTCAGCATACAGTTATTTCTAGCAAAAATTATCACTCTTACTGTTGCTTGAGAAACAGTGCATTTCAAATGTTTATCATACAATTAATAAAGATAGCATTATGAAAGATGAAGCAAGCTCAAGAACACATGAACTGAGGCTTCCTAATAGTTTACTAGTTCACACGTCACAAATTCTTCAGTTAGGGTACCCAGGAGACATTGCAAATAGAATCCTGCTGTTTATGTGCTTTCCAATTTCTTTACAGTCAGCTGTGATGTAATGTTATGTCTTTACTAGCTGAGTTCAAGAGAGCAGTGAAGGTGGCAACAGGACAGGAGCTCTCAGATAATGTTTTGGATACCATCTTCAAGATTTTCGATCTAGACGGAGATGACTGCCTCAGCCACAGCGAGTTTCTTGGAGTCCTGAGGAACCGGATTCATCGAGGTTTGAGGGTAACAAGCTAACATCACTTTTTTTAAATACCACGCATGATTGCTACAGCTATCTTATTAACACTTGTAAAAACACAAGTAGAGAGAGTGAGTAGAAAGAAGTTATATTTTAAACCGGAGATTCCTTACTGCTTATGAACCTGGGAGGAGTGCTGCCACCAAGAACTTATTATGCATGTGAACTATGGGAGCAGCAGCATTGCATTACAGATTAGATTTACACAGTCTGACTAAGAGTCTTTTCTGTGTAAGTGCTAAACGTACTTGTACTTTATTAACAGGTACCACAACAGCAAGGCGTTCAAGGTTACTGGAAGTGTGTGAAAAGAGAAAGCATTAAAGGAGCCAAAGAAGTGTGGAAGCAAACCGGGAAAAGTCCTTTTTAAAGCAGTCCGTTGTTCTTATGCTACAAATGTTGTTATTTAGTGGGTTTTGTCTGTCCTATTTACATAATAGCTGAATCAAAAATGCTCTTTTTTTTTTTTACTATAGTTAAACTTTAGTTAACTGAGATTCTAATGCAATAATTTTGTATCATTCTAGTGCAATCAGTTTGGTTTACAGAACTGTTATCACTTTTGACCTCCATCCGGAAGTACCCTTGTTCTAGGGAACAGTGTTGTTTACTCCTCTGTGGAGTCTGACCCCGCGCTGTAGCATACACAATACATGGGATTTAATAGTGGCCACTGGCAGGAACATCACAGCAATATCCTTTCCTGTTGGAATAGTGGACATTATCTCAGCCACTAACACAGCAGTTCTCTTTCCCTGGCAAGGATAGAGGTCCAAAAGGGGAAACCACTTGCACAATCCACGCAAATCAAGTTATCCTAGATTAAAAAGGAAAATTCACAGGGTTCGTTTCTGTGAACTGCTCGTGTGCTAGTTCCTGGTGGATGATTCCACCAGATCCTGTGCGGACGTCTCGTTTGTCTGCCTTCATGATGATAATATTAAACTGGAAATACAAGGCTGTTGATACAAGCTTTAAAAGTTGTACATTGATCTGTGAATGTGCATTGAGTCTCTTAGACGTCTTCAACAAATAGTAAAAATGAGAATCAAAAGCCTTCATTCTATCATAAACAGCAGTAGCTATAATTTGGGTCATAACCATTTTGCTTTAATTATATCGCAGAAGGTGAAAGTGTAACAAATAGTTGCTTTATCTTACTAAAAGTTGTGACAGGGAATGCTGCAGTATCTCAGGAATTTAAGGTTATAGTAAGCAAGTGTTGGGGGAATAAGAAGTCCAATGAAAAAGTAAATAAAAATGTTTATTACTCCAAAATGCAAAGTGAGATGAAAGATCTTAAATAGTAAACCAAGAAACAGATCAATTTTTACACTGAAAGGGTTATTAAGCATTGGAATGGGCTGCCCAGGGAAGTGGTTGAGGCACCATCCCTGGAGTTATTTAAAAGATGGGTTGACATAGTGCTTAGTGACATGGTTTAATGATGGTTTTTTATCAGAGTTAGGTTGATGGTTGGACTAGATGATCTTAAAGGTTCCTTCCAACCTAGACAATTCTGTGATTCTATCAAAAGTAATATTTAGCAATTCTAGACGAACATTTATTAGCTGTAACATAGTATGCATCTCTGTGTAGACAGATATGCATGTTACATGTTTTGTCTTTCTTAACAGCCTTAGGAGCCGATAGTCACAGGTCCACATCAGTCTTCCTGGTTGGCTACTATAAATGGGAGATAGACTTATCTGTAAAGCTCTCAAAGTTCTTCCTCTTTCTCTCTCCCAGTCGTCTGGCTTGTCTTGGCTGGGGTGAAAGCTTAACCTTTCAAAAGAGGTTTGTGATAACAGATTCAAAAGATGGACTGGGGAAATTTCTCAAGAAAAACAACCAAGAAATCTCACCACTCTGTGAGAAAGTATCCATCCCTTTTCAGCGTGACACTAGCTATGTTATTCTCAAAGTTGTGTATAAGCTCAAGAGGATGTGTTTTGTTGTAATTTCTTTGGGGTTTAGTGGGGGGGTCCTTGAGAATAGGAGGACCTTCCATGACAAATAGATACCAGAGCAGCCCAGTCACTCAGATGAGGGGCAGGAGGGGCTGCATTAGGAAACCATAAAGATAGTACCAGCTGAGGAGTACTGTGATTACAGAGATGTATTTGGTATGTCAGTAGCCATCAGGCAGGCTTGTGCTGAGGAGGAGTCCTCCTGCACGAGCCTCAGCATGGTGGTTTTGTAGGGAAATAGAGGGAGAAGCTAGCAAAGCAGCAGCGTGCATGTGCTTGCTGCTCTTCCCTCCATGGTCTTCACTTGGAGCTTTAATTGTGTTAAAGAGAAAATGCTTGTGTTCTTGTCATCTGTGGACACGCACCCACAGTCACCCACCAGAACAAGAGCATGTGGGCGTCCTGAGGCTGTCTAGAAGATCAGGCAGCAGTGACCACCAAGGATCCCTTTACTTCCCCAGGAAACAATCAGAATGAAATGAGATGTAAATGCCTTAATTTTCCCCCCTCAAACTGAACTCGTGCACTGCTCTGGGGCAACAAGGAATTAGATAGATGGTTTGCTTTGTGCATTTGGCGATCGCTTGTGTCTTCTGGTGATGGGAGCTAGGAGAAAGGTGGGGCACTGGGACTGGCATCAAAGTACCACACCTGGCTTCATGTCACCAAATAGTGAAGGACACAATCACGCAAGGCATGTCAATGTTCACCCAAAGCGTGCTTTGTTCCAGCTCTGGCTTTAATGCAAGGCTGCCTTTTACTTGTTGCTGTTAATATTTTGGCAAATCATTTTTACTTTGGAATGGAGATGATTCTTTAACATTTTGTTCTGTGTAATGTTAATAGGTTTATGATGTTCTTTATTGCTTTTGTGGTTTCTTTTGTTTACGAATTATTTGCTTCCTACAAGCTGTTTGGTTTTCTTTTGGAAAAATTAATTCATTTAGCTTTAGTGTATCTAGAAGTTTAATTCCTCATCGCTCATTTGTATCTGGGTTCGTGCAATCAGCAGTATCTGCTTTGGGCAGCAAGTTACTAAAAATAGGATTTCAAGTTTTATTTCTTAGCAAAAGTTTTGGTGTCAACTTCAGAGGAAAAAGAAAACAGATATGCTTATTTTTAGATGAACTTTGTGTCTGTATTAAAAAAGAAATTAAATGATTGATTAGGAAATAAAATACAGTTGCAAAACATTTTCAGAAGTTCTCCTGAAAGTACAGCCAGGAAGGAACTCCTCTGAAGGCCAGGGAAGGCTTGAAGAATCAGACTCTGTGTTTAATCTGTAGCCTATTTTTGTTTGTCTTAACTAAAAGGCTTTACGAAACAGTCTTAAAATAATTTCTCATATTAAGTATCTTAGATTGAAAGAGCTGTTTACGTAAGTGTT
This sequence comes from Numenius arquata, assembly GCF_964106895.1. Classification (NCBI taxonomy): domain Eukaryota; kingdom Metazoa; phylum Chordata; class Aves; order Charadriiformes; family Scolopacidae; genus Numenius; species Numenius arquata. Next base: position 121,396,879 of record NC_133576.1, read on the forward strand.
TGGATTGACCTTGTCTTTTAAGGAATCCATGGTAGCTTTAGCATTTTTTAGTACCTTTATGGTATTTGCAACCTGTCTGTCAGCATTACTCAACACAATTTAGTTAAAAGTTTATGCCAATCTATCAGTTAAACTTATCAATTATGACTTTTATAAAATGTTAGGAACCCTTCCACTGAACAGAAATACATAGAAAAACCAAATAAAATTGAATTTTTAAAAAATCTTCAACATTGCATCTGAATGTTGTGTGGAATAAAGATGAATACATTGCACATTGCAGAAGTCTAAAAAATTGATTTAACGTATTTCAAAAGGATACACAAGGGTGAGTACGAGTCATTTACAGCATATAACTCCTACAGAATTTTAGTTGTATCCCTATAACAACATTTGTAAAAAGTAAAATGTAACATTTTTACAATGTAAAATTTCTTTCAGTTTGTTTAGTTTAAGATAATTGTTTAAGAACACTTATTCTTCATTTCTAAAGGAAGCAAAGGCAAAAATGCAGTGTGATATACTATAACAAAGAGAAACTTATTGGTTGTTTCTAGAAATTAATGTTGGTGTCTCAGTTTATGCAAACCTCCTTCTAAAAGCCAGACTCCCTCTGGAGTCAAACCAAGTTGGTAGGTTTTAAAGAAATATGCAACAATGAGGAGTAGGTAATCTGCCTATAAGAACTGAAAAAGAAAAGTTTTATCACGATGTTTGTGACTGCATCAAAAGCAAATCTCTGATTTACTCCCATCTGCTCCAGTTTATTGTCTGCTTTCAGGGTTCAGAGAGTTTGCCACCGATTGTGCCTGGGAACATGCCCCAGCGCCTGATCTGAACTCAGTATTGTCGGGATGTGTTGGCTTCTCTATTGAACCAGGTGTTATTAACGGCGTGAACAGTATGTTCGTTCCTAATGTCAAGCTTTTGGTGGAGAATACGTAAAGTTTTTTATAATTTTAGGAATTATAAATGTTTTGTCTCTGGACTCCAAGATGTCTCAGAGCTGGTGTAATTTTGGGTGTAGAAATCAGACCATGTCTTGGCTCTGAAGAGTTTACAGATTACACTTGAGTTATCTAGAAAGCGGAGATGAGACAATGAGATAAACAAGTCAGGCCATGGATTACGGTTTCATGGCACTTCACATGTCCAGTGCGAATAACAATAAAGGGCTAGAACAGGAACAAACCCAGGTATTTAGAGGAACTATTTTAAAATCCAGGCATATTACAGAATCACAGAATCACATGGGGTTGGAAGGGACCTCTGGAGATCATCTAGTCCAACCCCCCTCCCAAAGCAGGTCCACCTAGAGCAGGTTGCACAGGAACTTGTCCAGGTGGGCTTTGAATGTCTCCAGAGAAGGAGACTGCACCACCTCTCTGGGCAGCCCGTTCCAGTGCTCTGCCACCCTCAAAGTAAAGAAGTTCCTCCTCATGTTTAGGTGGAACTTCTTACATTCAAATTTGTGCCCATTTCCTCTTGTCCTGTCACTGGGCACCACTGAAAAAAGACTGGCCCCATCCTCTTGACACCCACCCTTTAAGAATTTATAAGCATTGATCAGATCCCCTCTCAGTCTTCTCTTCTCCAGGCTAAAAAGACCCAAGTCCCTCAGCCTCTCCTCATAAGAGAGATGCTCCAGGCCCCTAAACATCTTTGTAGCCCTCTGCTGTACCCTCTCCAGCAGTTGTCTGTCCTTCTTGAACTGGGGAGCCCATATTAACCATGACTTTGACTTAAGCATGGAAACGGATCAATGAATGTACATTGGAATTTAAAAATGCAGTTTTCTTCTCGTGCAAGAGTTCTTATGGGAGAGTGCAAGCATGTCCCGTGCCTTCAGGTTTAATATTTCCTATAAAACAATCACAGCTGGGTCAGAAAACTGAAAATTCCTCCACTACAGACAAAATCTTCAGTCCTCCTGAACAGAAAATACATGTCCAATGGATGTTGTGGTCATTATTAGTGAGATCCAAGCTGACCCAGCAGCAGCTCCTGTAATGCAGCCGGTCACAAGGGGAGCATGAAGATGAAACTGGTGGACGCAGACGCACCCTGTTGTCCCCAGCTAAGCACAGAAATCCCTCCTAGAGAAACTGAAGATGTCACCCAACAAAAAATGGAAGACTCTGTTCAGGACAGGGAACCCGAGAGGCTTGAGCATTCACGAAATTAATTGGCAAGCAAGTGCACATCTCTTCAGTCTCCTGCTATTTGAAGGTTTCCTGCTGGCTTTGTTGATTAAACAATTCCTAGCTGGTTCAATAATATAAAAATTATGCAACATATGCGGAGACAGATTTCCCATTAGGCTGGTGTTGGCTTAGCTAATGTTTTCAGTTCATTAACCGGAGTGCCCTAGCGCAGAGCTCTTCCCTCCATCCTCGGGAGCTACGCTGCTGCTTCTGCTCGCCGGTCTCCGGAGGGAAGCTGCTTAACACCGCACCCACCTGCGCGGGTCCAGAAAGAACGCCTCATGCCATGAAAAGCAAAAAGACGTGGTTTTCCACACCCACATACCTAATGTGAAGCTTGTCCTTTCCTCTTCTGCCCCCCTTCCACGATGACCAGGTGATGGAAGGCGATGGGCTCGGGGAGCACGGCCACTGCACCTGGCAAAACATGGGGGTTGTGTTGGCCCCATTTCAGACACAAAGATTTGAAAATTTGGGCAGATGAGATATTCTGTACTCAATGTAGAGAAATGTTTGGGGTGTTTTTTCTCCTGTGCTTTCAGAGACCAGCTAGCTGCTCTGAAACATCCTCTGGATCTAGCCTTTCTCCATGAACTGCAAAGGGAGCACAGATGAGCTTCATTGGACTAAACTTGTGTTTTGTGACTGTCACCTTTCTTCATCGTCTTTAATGGCCCCTGAACACAAGTACTTGCGTTTGGACATTTTTTTGTTAAATTGCTGTGCTATTTTACGTGAAGGGTGAAAACTCTTAGAGAGGAGCTGCTTTAAAATTTTTATGAGTTTGGACCTGAAGGAAGTAGATTCTGAAATCAAAACCATCCAACGAGCCATCTTCTGTAGAAAGGAAGTGTTAGAGGGGTGCTGTACTGCAATACCGCCTGCCTCAGGTTCACTGTTTCAGGGGAAATTTGTCAGTTTTACTATTACACTGTGGATCAAGTAGCAGCTCTACATCACCCCCAAGAAAAATACCATTCTTAAGACTTGTCAATAAAGTGGTTTAAAATTATCTTCTTTTTTATTTTTCAGGATACAGATTTTTTTAAATTATGTGGCACCTTGCTGTGTTTTAACCTACTTTTAAAATTGATACTACTAGAATGAGTGAACATTACTAAAAACACCGTGTGCCTCTCTTAAATAATGCACAGAAGGTAATTCCTAGAGCAACTGTAGCTGAGTCATAGGACAGACGATTACATTCACTGCTGAAAAGGAAGGACAGCAGAATGTGATGCTTTGCCACTAATCTTTAGAAAAGGGGATTTTGAAAGAAAAGGAGAGTAATTAAATGATAGGTCCTAAAGTTTAAAGAAACAAAGCTCTTTTAAATGCTATTAGAAGAAATCACAATTTCAGAGAAATGAACAGAGGGACACTAGGAAAGCAAGGAACAAATCAACATGACTGAAAATAATTTTTCAAGATGCTGTTTGAGCAAAGGAGCATCCTCACAATTCAGAAATTTGCCCTAATGCACACAAGGGCAACTAATGACTCACAGTTGGTGTATACAAGATTACATGAGCTCTACTGGAATGCGAAGAGCACATACACAATCTCAGTTGGTTTTATGTGTGTATATCACAAACGTGAAGCCTCCAAAAAATTGATTTGTCTGATATTACTAGGAGCAAATAATAAGATTCCTGATGAGACAAATTATCATTTTGCATCAGTTTCTATTTAAGAGGCTGTTGGGATGCTTCTGTCTGGGGTTTGTTTGTTCCTGGAATTTAAGATGAGCTGTTCTGAGAGGAAAAAATACAGAAGCAAAATGGAGATGAAATTGTTGTAGATGATGAGGTCCAAATAGTACAGAGAGAAATTCTGAAAAACAGGAGTTTGCAGTGTCTTGCTCTAAGACACCCTTCCAAAAGCATCACAAAAGTTGGTAGCTCTATTTTTAATTTAAAAAAAAAAAAAAAAAAAGCTGAAAGGGATGATACAGTAATTTACAATGCAGTAAATTTTGCCACCTGTTCCTGCCAATCTGCACAAACTATTTATTGCAAATAGACCAACAAGCATCTGGAAGACTGTGCAATGGACCCTCACCAGTACTGAGGCTGCAAGGGGAAATGTTTCACTTCTCTCCTGGAGTTCTTTCTGTGGCTAAAGCCGATGGGCAGCCAGAAATGGAGGTGTGAAATGTGAAAATGGACTGATGACACTTCTTTTATTATTTTTTTGATATTTGACAGTTTCGGGATGAGATGCAAGTGAGGTGAGCAGCCATTCCCACAACATGGCATTCTCAGTTGCTGTTCGGCTTCCCAGCATCCGTTCCCAAGTGTCATCACTTGTCCCCCCAGACAAGCTGCAGTGCGGCTGTTTGAAGCCAAACAGGCACCTGGGGATTTCTAGCAGAGCTTTCTTCCATCCTGCTTGGCACTTATTCAAGGAGCTGGTTTCTGCTCAAGAAGTCCTTGTGGAGATGTCCCAGATGGCTTTGAGAAGTGGAAGGTGTTACTTCCTGCCAGCTGTGCCAAGGGGCTCCTCATGCAGCGTAACTCCTTGGTATGGAGAGGACTATCTGGGATGAATAGTCCCTCTCTGCCACCTCACAATCTTGGTGTTGTCCTTGTTTAATTCAGTTTCACTTCAGTTCCCATCAGTCTGGAAACACTCCACAGAAATGTTACTGGACAGTAGCTGGTCAAAAATCATTCCAACTCATCCTAGGTTTATGTAGCTGTCACTAGCTTTCTGTTCCACCCAAGGCATCTGTCAGACCCAGAACAGAAATACCAGCTGTGTCACAGCTTCCAGCTTTGTTGACGTTAAGACTCCTGCCAAACCACGCTCAGTGGCTGTTCCTGCACACACACGTGGCTCTGCTGATACCCCCGTGGGGGAAGCTGGAGTCAGCATCAGCAAAGAAGTCTGGTCTAGGGAGGATCATGTTGAGTCTCCTCATGTCTTCCCCACCATGGTGAAACGTTTGCTAGTTAAGCCTGTTTTTATTCACAGCTGTACTGCCTAGTCTTCATGTTGGGAATTGTGCCTATTGTGAAGGGTCAGGGGATTTGTTAGGAAAGCTGGTGGGAGCGGGGGTGAGAGGAAGGTGAGTGCACAGTAACAGCAGCCACAGGCAGTACAAGCTTGGAAAAAGTTTGCAGCTTTACTTCCCAGGTCCAGCTCCCTTCCCTTTAGATTGCAAGCTTGAGAGAACAACATTTATTCACTGAAATCACACAGAAAATCCCATCCCAACATGGGGAAAAACTTCTTCACCCTGAGGGTGACAGAGCACTCCAAACCAGAGAGGTTTGGAGTCTCCTTCTCTGGAGATATTCAAAACCCACCTGGATGTGTTCCTGTCCAGCCTGCTCTAGGTGACCCTGCTTTGGCAGGGGGGTTGGACTAGATGATCTCCGAAGATCCTTTCCAACTCCTACCATTCTGTGATTCTGATTCTCTGAATACACTACTAAGAAACTAACACAGCAATTAAATGACTAAAAGCACACCCAACTGTAAAGCTAATTACCATTCTTAGAACTTGCAGATTACACCCAATGATGCTGCATTGCAATCCCCTTGCCTACCCCCTGCTCAGTATCAGGGCACAAGCTTACCCCTCCTCGCTCCACCCTCCCACACCAAGTCGCTTGGGCAGAGAGCTGACGGGGAGTCCAGCAGGGCTGGCCAAGGGGGTTCCCCTGGTCTCCTGGGGGGGTCAGGTCTGCAGGTCAGCATCCCTACAGCATGGAGGCATTCACAGTCCTACTCTCAGAGGATCGCTCTCCACTTTTCTTACCTCTCCCCATTTTTTTTGACGTCTGGAACCACTGTTTCAGTTGCCAGCAGTTGTGCTTGGTACAATAAATAGCCAGAGATACTGGTCAATTTTCCATTAAATTGGCAGTCCCCTTTTGCCACGTGCCACCTTTGCCTATCCCAGGTGGTTATTGTTGTCACTCCATCAGATAAACAGTCCAAGTTTGTTACTGAATGAGTTTGTATGGGATTCAAAATTGTCCCATCCCGTCCCCCCTGGCATCTTCCTGAGTTTAGCTGTGAGCATTTCAATATCAAATGAATTTCGGACTGCTAGACGTCAGATGTGCCCATACCTTCTATATTGTTTCCATGATGTTTGCCAGGCAACCAGTATGCCAGGAAATTTTTGCCGAGCAGGCAGTACAGAAGAGGCATACTCTGAATGTAGTCCAGAATAATTGATTTCTGACATTCCATATTTCATCCCATATTTCTGACATTGCTAATTTCATCCCATAATTTACAGGATTAATACCAGATTTTGTGGATATGCTGTGTCCCAAAGTAATGCACAGCATATATGAGATGATATAAGCGTGTCTGTCGTGGTTTCAGCCTGATTTACCAAAACCAGACCGATAGATGGCCCTTCCCCCCCTTCTCCCCCTCCCCCCAAAAAGACGAGAGAGGAGGAGAAGGAGATAAGGAGATTCAGAAGTTTAGAATGAACTAAACTACTTTAATGAAGAATTAATATTAAAATAAAAATAAAGAAGAAAATAATGAAATAGATACAATATATACAAAACCGTATCAAGCTCCCAGGATGACAGTCACGTCACCGGCAGGCACTGGGGAAGTCCCAGAGCGGACTCAGTGATGGATGGGAACTGGATTCCAGCTCTGCAGTCAGGAACACACGGATGGGGATCAAAGGCAGATGAACAGACAGAGTCTTCTCCGGATGTCGGCCATCGCAGGAAGAGGGTCGACCCTTTGATCCCTCAGCTTTTATACTGAGCATGGGGCAGATGGGATGGAATACCCCAGTTGGTCAGGTTGGGTCACCTGTCCTGTCCACTCCTCCCCACCGATGTGACCCCTCTACGTTTTTTCTCCATTTCCGACCCTCTAAGGGGGCAAATAACGAAATGGGCTGACCTTGGGTGTTATAGCAATAAGTATAAGCAAGGGCCTCCTGCATACCATTCCTTGGCATGGAGCACAAACATTGGTCTTATCATTCTGAGAATGAGCCGTTTTCTCCACAATATGCCGTTAATTTCAGAGAGTTAGAGGAGGCCTAGCTAGGATGTAAAGTTACAGAACAGAAAATTGGTTCAGTTTTACTTCAAACTGGGACAGCGTCCCTCTACTGTCACTTTTATTGCAAAGGTACCATACAGACTCCATGTAACTTCCGCACCTGCCCCATATTGTGCTCCAATCCAAAAAAATAATATATTTGTTCCAGTTTTTGGTTCATTCCACACCCCTTCAAAAGTAAAACTGGTTACTTCTGAGATGACTGTTAAAAAAAATTCATTAGTAGGACACTAAACATTTAAATCTGTTCCATTGTCTTGAGGCTGAGTGTTAAAACTCCCTTGAGATCTTGAGGGAAAGCACATGCCAGCAGCTGTTGCATGTTTCTACACCCTTATCAAACAGAATAAAGATTGGAGGAACTGGAATACTTTAACAATATTCCCGATGTGCTATTCAGCACATCAGCCCAAGATTTTCCCAGCTCATGTTAAATCCAAGCTTCTCTATCCTTGTTAGTACTTCTTTGAGAGACTAGTCCCCATAACCAAGATGCCATGCATGTAACCACTCAAGCCTTCCAGCTCTATTCTCCCCTGGCCATTTCTGTTAGGAATGAGCCAGACTAAGCTGTTCCACCAGCTCTCTCCCTCTCCTGTAATCCCTTCCTTTAACAGCCTTTGCATCACTATGTACAATTTTGTAACCCCCTTCCTTACCACCCTGATCCTGCATGGGCTCCCATGTTCTAGCATGGGATATTAGAATTGATTCCAAGCCGATCAAGAACAAATGCCGGATTCTGGTCCTGGGACAGAGTAATGCTGGGCAAAATTACAAATTGGGAGAGGGGTGGCTGGAGATCAGCCCTGCAGAAAGGGATCTGCAGATGCTGGTTGGCAGCAGCTCAACAGGAGTCATCAGTGAGACCTGGCAGGCAAGCAGGCAAACTGCATCCTGGGGCTCATCAAACACAATAGCACCAGCTAGTCAAGAGAGGTGACCATCCTGCTGTATTCAGGTGTAGCCTCACCTTGAGCACTGCGTGCAGTTCTGGACCCCACAATTTAAGAATAACGTGAAGGTCCTTGAATGCATCCAGAGGAGGGCAACAAAGCTGGTGAAAGGGCTGGAAGGCATGTCATATAAGGACTGGCTAAGGCCTTTGGGCTTGTCTAGTTTGGAGAAAAGGAGGCTGAGGGGCAACCTCATGGCTCTCCATAGCTTCCTGAGGAGGGGAGGTGGAGAGAGAGGTGCTGAGCTCTTCTCCCTGGTACCCATCGACAGGACGCGTGGGAAAAGTTCAAAGCTGCACCAGACGATGTTCAGACTGGACATTGGGAAGCAGTTCTTTACCGAGAGGGTGGTCAAACAGTGGAACAGGCTTCCTAGAGAGGTGGTTGATGCCCCAAGCCTGTCAGTGTTTAAGAGACATTTGGACAATGCCCTTAAAAACATGCTTTAACTTGGTTAGCCCTGAACTGGTCAGGCAGTTGGACCAGATGGTCCAAACCATTCTATTCTATTCTATTCTATCCTATTCTATTCTATTCTATTCTATTCTATTCTATGCTATCATAGTCTAGTCTAGTCTAGTCTATTCTATGCCATTCCATCTTTCTATGGTCCCTGGGCACATCTCCCTGCTTCAGTTACTCTGCACATGTCAAGATCAGAGATCACTGGTTCCTTTCTCTGCTCTGATACCCAGATGAACACATGCATGCACATTCCCACACATACAGGCAGCTGCTGCTTGAGCATTTGTCCAGGGTGTCCCCTCCCTGTTAGCTGTTAGAGATTCATGGTCTTCTGAATTCCTGATTACTTGTCTTACTATTCTTTCCATCACCTCATCAGCCGGCAAGGCCATAATAATTGTCTGTGCCTTCTTTCAAGGCAATCCTATTGCCGTTACCACCTACTCAGGCTCTTCATACTCAAAAAGACTACGTGATCCCAAAGTCCAGGATCTGACCACCCACATGAGCCACCCCCCCTTTGGTATTTTCCCAAGCCTTCTCCTTTCGGGGCACCTCTCTCTCCATCCTGCACTTCTGGGCTGTTGTCCTGGTTTGAGTGACACAGGATTAATTTCTCTTTCAGTAATTTTACTTTTCAGCAAGGTCTCTACTAATGCTTAGGAAAACTGCACTTTTAGAATACTCTAATGTCTGAATTTGTGAAAATATTTACTTTATAGCCAGCTATGGTATGCAGGTTTCAAGGTCTCACTGTTTTCAAGCCTTGCCAGGTGTGGGGATGAGGAGAAGCAAGACCCGGGCACTTGACCCAAGCTGGCCAACGGGATTATTTCATACCATGAAGGTCACATTCAATATTAATTAGAAAGTTTGCCAGCCGAGAAGTTTTCTCTCTTCCATGATGGCTGCGATCCCGAGAACTCCTTGCCCCGGTGCCGGATGCCTGAGCCCTTCCCTTCCTCCTGAAGCCGTAGCGCTCGCAGTGTCCCACATTTGCGGTCCACTGCTGGGAGAGCACAGATTCCTATGATAGAATGTGCTGAGTATAATCCTTGTATATTTTATATCGGTATAGGGATCAATATTGGTTTTTTAGTATTATTAATGCTAATTATGTAGTCTTATTCTATTAAATCTGTTTATATTTCAACCTTCGGTTTTCCTTGTTTTTTTCCCGGTTCCCCTTCCCGGGTGGGGAGGGGTCTCCGGGTGAGAGACTAATCGTCTAAACGACAATAAGTTGCTGTGGGTTTTTCCAGCCACAGCAGCAGTTCGAGCCTCACCCCTCGCCCTTGTGGGGTTTATCCCTCCAGCCTCCGCTCCGGGGCAGCCCGGGCCCCGCCAGCCCCTCCCGCCGCCGCCGCCAGGTGGCGCCGCAGCCCCGCGGGAGCCGCCGGCGCCCGGGGCCGCCCCGGCGCGGGGGGAGCGCGCCCGGCACCCGGCGCCCTCCGATTTGGGAGAGAAAGGGGGGGATTTTCGTCGTGCCACGGGGGCCGGTCCCACCCCGGGATCCCGGGCGACGGCGACGCTATAGCGAGGCTAAAAAAATCCTGCGTTCAAAACCTCCGCAGAGGGGAGCAGCCCCGCAGAGCCGCGCCTGTGGCGACGCCTTTGCGGAGGGTCGTGGTGCCGCCCGCTGTTGTCAGGCACGAACTGAAGTTCAGAAAGCAGTACAGTAAAGTTATTTCGAAATAAACGTTGCTCCACTCAACAAGCTACTTGAGCCCTGCAAGTACGCGGAGTTGGTGATGAGCAGGAGGAGGTAACGGCCCGGTAGGGCCCCGGGTATGGCTGCCCGGACCCGTCCCGACGCCTCTGTGCCCAGGATGGCCGGCACCGACCCGCCCGCCCGGTCGGGACGGCAAAAGAGCAACGCTGAGATTTAAGACCATTTTTTATGGCTGGAGGACGATCCCGCCCAGAAACGGCCCCGCCGGTGCGGAGTCAAGCCCGCACCACCGACTCCTCCTGTGAGAGCGGGATCCGCTCGCCTCCCTCCCGGCGGAGGGCGAGGGGCGGCGGCAGGAGGCGGCGAAGGACGGCGGGTCGCTGAGGCGCTTCGGAGCCCGCGGGAAGGAGGCGGTGGCGGACGCCGGGGCCGCCCCTCTCCCGCCCACTGCGGCCCGCCCAGGGCCTGCCCGCCCGCCCGCCCGGGGCCGGCTCCGCAGCGGCGGCCGTAGCTGCAGCCGCCGCCGCTCGTTGCAGCGCCGGCGCCGATGCCTCCTGCGGCGGCCCGGCAGGGAAGATGGCGCCGTCCCACGTCCTCAAGTGTTGCCAGAAGGTGTTGGCCTGGGTGCCCGTGGCCTTCATCGCCCTGGTCGTGGCCTGGTCCTACTACGCCTACGTGGTGGAGCTGTGTGTGTGTGAGTGGACGGGGAGGGTCGCGGGCGCTGCCAGCCGGGCGGGGAGGACCCCTCACCACCCTTCTCCCCTGTGCCCGGCGGGGTTTCCCTTTCCCTTCGCCCGCGTGAAGGAAAGCGTGAAGCGGAGGAGGACTCCCCCCCGTCCTGAGGAGGACACCCCACTCTTCCCTTCAGGCGCTCCCATCGGGGCCGGGTTTACCTGTTGTCTCCCCGCTTGAGGCGCCTTCCTGGGGCCGCCGGGCGAGGACGGCGGGAGCCCGCCCTCAAGGCGCCTCATGGCGGCGGGATCCCGGCCCGGGGTCGCTGGTGGAGAAGCGAGGGATGGGGACGAGGGAGAAGAGGCCCAGACGGGGGATCTGGGGCGCTTTGTTTGGGGACAGGCCCCTCAGGGAGGCGGTGAGGAGCAGGGACGCCCTCAAGGAGCCATGAGGGGTAAGGTACCCCCCTCAGGGAGCCGTGAGGGGCTGCCGGAGCTCTCGAGGGGTCCCTTGCCCCTCATGCCACCCTGTAAGAAGTTTCCCTTCTCTATTTTTACGTTGTTAATCCGTCTTCCTGATGTATCAAATAACTCTTTGACCACCTTATGAGTGTATTTACCCTTCCCTTCTCCTTACCTGCTTCTGATTAAGAAGCCCAGTGTCATTGAAGCATAATGAGGCTGAAAACATCCCGCTTAAGCGGGCAGGGGAAAGGATTTAGGGCTTATGGGGTTCTGTCAGGCTGCGTCAAGGCTTTCTGGACGAGGGCTCAGCGTTATGTAAATCTGCCTTGCAGAGGGTGTCGGTCAGATATTTACCCTTTTCTGTCTTCAGGAGGAAACTTCAGATGAGGAGGATGTTGGCTTTCTCCAGGCAGGGTACATGGAGCGGCACGGTGATGCCAGTGTTTGTCAGACTTGGTAAAACTTGGAAGCAGTGTAGGAAAACTAAAGAATGCATTACTGAGCATTTGGCATGTTTAAGTAAGGAAGCTGAAGTGAAAAGCAAAAAAAAAAACCCAGAAGCATGAAGAACTATTTTAAGCTACATATAGGTCTATGTAGCATTTTTAGGTCCTTGTTATTTCTGCTGTTTGTGTAAAATACGTGCTTTGATATCCCTAGCTAGAAATAAAAGGTTTGCATGTACTTTATATTTGGGCAAACTTGGTAAAAGCATGCTTCCATTAGAGATAATCAGTTATTTTTTTATCTATAGAACTTAGGTTTTTGGATAACTTTTCTGAATGCCCATAGTATTTCACAGCCTTTTGTGTTAGCTTTGTGTATGTGGACTGGAACATTAACCACAGGTAAAAAGTTATTTGGACTTAAAATAGTGGAAATATAGTTGTAAAATAACACTTGTTGAGATAGTACATGAAATGTTGACGTGAGAGAGTTGCGGATATATCAGTGTATCCAAACTTGTCATGCTATGGTTTAGTGGTCTGTGTGCATAAGTAGTACTGTTTTTCTGGGAAAATCGTGCTTAGAGCTATAAATAGTTGGAACCAAATTTTAGATAATCTTTAATACTGGAGGTCTGGGGCATGTGTAGTTGTTACAGTAGTCCTGAGAGGGGCTGTGTGAGGTTATAGATCCGGGTGTGAAGGTTTTCTGTACCCATCACAGTCTGACCACGATGACAAAAAGCAGATTAGGACTATGCTGTTTCTTCTCTTAAGCAAAGAACAAAAACTCAGAGATTAAGAGACTTCCTTAGGGTCGCACAGGCGATCTCTGGATGAACTGAGAACAGAACCTCAACCTCCAAAGTCCCAGCTCTGTGTCTTGGTCAGAGTGGGTCAGGGCTGGGCGCTGGTGGATGATTCCTCATTCACAGGCATAGAGAAGCTGCCTTCTGAGTTCACTAGGGTTTAATTTTTGTGAAAAGTTATTGAAAGGGTTGGCTCCTGTTTATGCAAGAACTTTCACATCTATAAATCTGGTTTCTAGACGTCTGGCACTTTTTGCTCACAAATCAGTTTTATTCTTAATGTCTGCACATATGGACTATTAAGAAAAAGTGGTCATTTAAGAAGAAAATTACTTACTGTTTTTTATTGCTGTTGCTGAATTTTACGGTTGTTACCTGTCTAAATCGTACTTGGTGACCAAGGATTTTATTTCTCTGTGAGTTTTTTCCGTTGTGGGTTTTGTGGGTTTTGTTTGTTTGTTTTTAACCTGGAGAATTTTGTTTACACTCTTGATAAAAGGTCACCTCATCAAGGGAGAGGAAAGGAGGTTTGTGTTTGGGGTTTTTTGGGGTCTTTTTGTTTTGTTGTTGTTTTTCTTTTCCTTTGTGTGCTTTTCTTCTACACTGCAGTTGAGTTCAGACCAGCATAGAGAGGATTTATAGCGAAACACAGGATTTTCTGTTTTTCTTGGCAGGTATGTTTAGTTTCTCCCAGTGCTCCTTTTGTTTTGGTCTGAGAACTACTGCGCTATGTACGGTGAAGAAGAGCAAGGATGTGCCTTTAGCGCACTGCTAATGAATGAGGTGGTGCTGGTCTCTGCAGATGCTCACATACAGCGGGTGTAGAAGCTGCACTGATAGCTTGTTGCATTTCTGTGGCTTTGGGTAAGGGCTCAATGTGCAGCTGATGTGTCCCTGGGAAAAGGAAAGACAGATGGAGGAAGGGAAGCTTTAGAAAAGAGGAGACACAATAGAAAACTTTGAGGAAATACTGAGAATAAAAGAGAAATTAAACACACACCCTTCCCAGTGTTTTTTTCAAAGGTTAGTCTCAAAGATTTGATAACTGTGAAGATGTGAAGCTAATAAGGAAACGGGAAGAGGTAAAGCCTTCATTCCCCCAAGTATTTCTTCCTGTTTTGTTTTTTTTTTCTCCTTTTAGTCTCTCCTCATATATTAAAGGTTAAACATACATTTTCAGTTAGTAGATCAAGTGGGAACCCAAGCTTAATGTAGTATCCTAAAACATTCCTAATAATCAAGATAGAAGATGGTACAGTAAAGTTGGGGTTGCTTCTTTCATCACATCACCCTTTTCCTTTCAGTTTTGCTTCTCCCTGCTGCTTGCCCCACCCTCGTCTGTTGGGCTGCTCACATATTGCTCAATGTCTTGCTCTTGGTGTCTGGCGGACTGAGTTTTACTCTGTAATTCAGTGCTAGTATGTATTTACTGGGTTATGCCTCTTCATAGCCCTGTATTATATTAGTTACAGACTGGCTGTGAACACTGAGGAGGACTGGTGTGGACAAGATGAAAGGAGATTCATGAGCTAGTCCATTGTTTTCCTCCCATGGAAACTGCCAGCATTGTTGTATCTCTCTGAAGCATTGCTCTTGTATGCTAGTGAACACTGGCTTATTTAGAACACTGTTGCAGTGTAGTTCTGATCCATCAGGTAAATTAGCTATTAATCTAATTGGAAAAGTGAAAATGGCCCTTTCTCACCAAATGCGTGGAAATTGAGGGAATGTCAGCAGAGTGGAAAAAAAAATCTGTGAACACATGTAACTGAAGGAACTGCAGAAGACTTGAGGCAACATCTCATTCAGATTTTTTTAAAACGTTTTGAGTGGAAAAACATGAATGAACGCTTTCTTACTAGGTTATTTCTTCACACATAGCTTACACAGAGCTCTGCTTGCAAGAAAGCACACCTAGAAATACATAAGGGATATTGTAAAATAACTTTTCATTAGTTTAAAACCATTTTGTGTGTTCTTTCTTGTTACCAAAACATGTTTTGCTTTGAACATTTCTTTTGTAAACAATGGCTGTATTATGCTGTCAATGAATTGGACTGATTGTGTCTGCTTGCCACATCCCTCAGAAGCTCAGAAAGAGTGGAGCTCTTCTCTTGTGGTTCTTTTTCAATTATGGCTGTCTTGTATCTTATTACCTATCGCAAATGTTTTTGTAGGTGATGGGCTGGAATACAGACTGGCTACATGATGGTCAGAAGGCACTGTTTTGACACATGTAGTAGAAGTTGGTGGGTGAAGCCAGCCTGTTTCCTACTGACAACCATTTTGCTAAAACACTAGTAGAATTTGGTAGTGCATTCTGCACTGAGAAAGAGAGAAAGAAGTTACCTTTGGCGGAGTTGTCTGCAGATAGTAACTAAGGTCTATTGGCTGGTTTTATTTAAAGAAATAAAAATCTTGTTCAGGTTAGGGTTTTACTTCTATAGCAAGAACTCTTATGTTCTGGTAAGCGCAGTCCTGGCTCTTCTCTGCGCCGAGAGTTGTAAGGAGAACAGCTTGTTTTATGGATTTGCCAGTCTTGTAAATGTATGAGTTTGGGGGTTTTTTTATGCCTCAAACTCTGCAAAGTATGGAAAAAAGTGATTTTGAAAGCTGCGGGAGTAACTAGCTATGTGTTATTATCATAGCATCTACTTGCAGAAAGGTTTGCCTTTTTTAAATACAGTCTAATGTTTAAAAGCCTGGTGAACAAGGCAGTTCATAGTTTAGAATACATCATGTTAATGGTACACTGTTACAGGAGACTGAAGTAGCTCTTGTCAGTAGGGAAGACAGCTCTGATTTCCCCAAAGCACAGTCCACATGAGAAGCACGTGGTGATCTGTTGTAATGCTCCCCATTTGAAGCATCTGTTGCATAAACAGAGAGAAGGTAACTCCATCTGCCTCCTCCAGGAGAAATCTCTACTGAAAATGCTAATGCAGTAGCAATCAAGCAATGGCAAGGTGATATCAGCAGTATGTCAGTAACTTCTGGTTTCAAACTACAGGAAAAGCTGAGGTATCAGCACTGAAGTACAACATTTGCATGTTAAGCATGCATAAAGTGTTCCTGTGGGAAAAGAGGGTTACTGTTTCAAGAAAAAGAGCAGCAAATTAAACAGGTTAAAGCATTAGTAACAGTTAACTATGTTTATGTGCCTCTCATGAATTTCAAAATAAAGAAATTGAACATCTTTGGATGCACTTGGTTGTCTTGTAGTGTCTCAGATCAAGCATGTATATTATGATCTTTAATGAAACTTCTGTTACTATAAATCAGTAGAATTCCTGTTAAAGTGCTCAGACTGGATACATATGTATTGGAAAACTAGATGCTCAGCTTGAGTAGAAAGATTATCTGTCTTCTTATATGGTGCTTTGCACTGTATTGGTCATATTAGTTTATAAAGATGGGTCAGCATGTGCCCTTTATATGGCATGAAATCTGCTCTCTTGGCAGTACTCTAATAAAAAAAAAATGTTCCAAGAGCAACAGAGCTAGTCAGCCTGGTTTCTTGGGGAGTTGTCTGGTGTCTGCTCTCCCTACTCTTTTGCCAGCAGGACTCCATCCCTCTTCTCCCTCCCAGCCCTCTATCTGCAGTGCCCATCCCAGCCCTCCATTGTCAGTTTTCCTCTGCATCTGCTAAACCATTCCTGACAGCTCTGCAGTAGTTGGCATCTTTCCTTGATCCCTAGTTACCATTTGGTCAAAAAAGAAGTGTGGTGCTGTGGCCGGTTTGGTGTTGCTTGGCTTGCCAGGGGGCAGGCGGAAATTGAGCACCTGAGCTCACAGCAGCTACTTCTTAACATAGAGTGTGGGCTTGTCTCTTCTACCATCCACCAAGTTTCCTTTGGTGAAATTTACTGGCATATACTTAGTGTGAGACCTCCACCAAGCCCTGAAACTTGTCTGAAACTAGTCCATGGGCAGGATGACTTTGGAGTAGGGGAGGAAAGGGGCTTAGGGAAGGCAGGGAGCTGAGCACAAGTATCTGAGCCGAAGCAGGAACTCTGTTTGTGGTGTGTTACTCTTTTGTTGTAGCTGTGATCACTCGTTGCTGCAGCGCTTCCTGATCGCCTTGTAGATGTGGACTATAAAACTTTTGTTCTTGGTTTGAAAGCGCTTGGATAGAATGAGTATTTAAGATTATGAAAAAGAACTTCTCTCAAATTTTCTACTCTCAAATTTTTCTCTGGTAACAACAGTAGGAGCTTTTTGTATGCCTGTAGAGTTAGAACAGTGAGCTAAAAATTCACTTTTATTTTTAATAGGAGGTTTTGTGTTACTTCATCACTTACCAGTTTCCCAGTTTTCCTACAAGATGCTATGGATAAAAGGACTAGAATTTCAAGTGTATGTTCTCCATAGACATTACTTTGATGTCATTGACCCTCTGCATACTGTGAACTTCAGGTTCTGCTGTCTATTGAAATGTTAACGATTAAAACTTTGTTCTCTAACAGCTCGTATTTTTATGAGTTAGCATAGATATGCTTTCCATAAACAAAGAATTTATGGTGTTACAAAGATGGGTTTCTGAGCTGAAATGAAACACTTGGATGCCACTGTACATGCTTTTACTTTTGGAACTTGAGGCTGCCTGTGATGGAAAACGGGAATAGGAGAAATCGTAGTTGTCTGTCTAAAATTTTGCTTGTAAATGCTGAGGGTTCATAGGGTTAATTTTTCACCCATTTGGTGTTTATCCAACTCTTTTTGTTCAACAGTTTCCTACAACTGGTAAGAGTTTATGCTGGTTTAACACGTACTTTCCTTACAAGTGTTATAAACTATAGGTTCCTGGGTTTCCTGAAACAGTTTTTATGGAGTTTTCAACTCAGTTCTTAACTCCTCCCTATCCAGTGCATATTCTTCCTGTAACAGGACAAGAATATCCATTTATCTCTCTATAGTACATATGAAATTTAATAGAAACAGTTGTGAAGTAACCACAGGTCACTTTTCTGTGTGAGCTGAATCTCCACTAAGGTGAATCATGTATAAAAGGGTTAATGAGACCGCAACAAATACATATGTTGTTTTAGCCACTTCCCAATATTACCACCTCCTGCTGTCACTAAATTGTTTTCTGTGGAATGTGCTTAATTCCTCCTGTCCTAGGTCAAGGAAAAACGCCAGACTTTCCCTCCCTCTTCTGCTTCACCTTCCAAATCCTCAGTGGAGTGCCTCCTACGTAACCTTTGACTGTCTTCTCTTATTGGTGCTAAATCAAGTTCCTCCTCTGCAGCATTTCAAGCCTCTGCTTTTCCTTTTTTTTTTTTTTTTTCTTTTTGGAAAGGCCAAATGGCTCATCCGTTCCTTATTTATTCATGTTCCCTTTTGACTATTAGAATTGTCTTATGACATTGTCAAGGAGAACTGGATCACAAGAACAGCATGCTTTGCCTTTGTGGTTTCTGCAGCACTCTCTCTGATTCTAAATATGGTGCAGCATTGTCTTAAATGTGAAGCACAGAACCATTTTAATCTTATGATCTACAGAGAGAGTGAGTGAGGGTTTTATGCAGGGTTTCTTTGTGGTATTTCAGTTGTGCATCCTAATGTGTGTTTGTCTCCAGAGTGGGGAATTCTTACGCATTTCTTGTGAAGCACTAAGCAGGGAGATAGCTTTTTTGCCTTTTTTTTTTTTTTTTTAAGCCTATTTGGGACAAAAGATTTTTAGAGATGGAAGTAATAATTCATCTGGAATTAGGCAACCTGCCGCTGCAGAGAGAATGAATCAAAATTTAGATTAGATCTAAATAACCTTGAGAGGAACAGACATGATTTGTTTGAAGCAACCTAAACAAATAGTTATTTTATAAGCTGGTTTGCAGTTGTCTGTGTTAGATGTAAAACTTAGATTTAAGTGCCTCGGCAACTGCCTTATCGTAGTGTGAATGCAGAGAATTTGTTACTGTACCGTTCTTCTTGACGAGTAGTCATTGCTTTTAGATTTGTAAAGTTTGGATTAAAAAAACAGAGAAGCGAAGTGTATTTCCACAATGCTGGGATTGATGGTGCCTGAAGGCTTTCATATCTATAGGTTTGTGACATGCAGATTTACCCAAACATTGCAAAAGAGTCCAAAACAGAGCAAAATTTGGTTTCTGTTCTGTTTTGAAAAAAAATCTGTGTAACTAACATGCAGGTCTTTTTTTTATAGTATCTAGGAAAGGATGCAAGTTTTGCATAGGATTTTTGTGAGGATTCTTTGTGTGTATAAATTTTTATTGGTTTAATCTACTGCTCCGTAAGTTTCATGGTTTGTTTTTTTTTTTAAATAATTATATATATAAAAAGCTTGAGTTCAGCCTAGTAATTGCATACAGAGATATTACTTGCTGTGTTGCACAGCAGATACCCACTGAGATAAAGCTAAAGGAGAAACTGGTGCAGAGAGTAGGCTTGAACTTTTTAAATAATTCATAATTTAGACAAATTATGAATTTAGACAAAGGGAAGCTTAAAGACCATTGAGCACTGCACTCAGCCATTCTCTCTCTTTTTGTGTGGCTTTTTTTCTATTGGTGTTCTCAAACTTGTAAAGATCCTATGTTTCTCCCTTCTTCCCACACTTGCAGAGCCACTTGGGAGACCCAGTAGCCAGGGAGCTGTTAGGAGTGGAAATGGGGGTCTGTTTGTGAGCAGAAATGATGGGCTGGGAGAGCTGTGAGGGACATACAGGGCATCAGGAGCTGTGCTACCATGCCTCAGCTGCCTGGTTTTGTGATAGTCTCCTTTCCTACTGTGTGACAGTGCTCTCCTCTTGCTGCACAGCTTCTCTGGAAGCTTTAGACAAGTGGCTGGACCTCCTGATCCCATCCTGGTGTATGTTCCTGGGCGGCTTCTCAGGAGGCATCAGGTTTAAGGGTCTGTGTCACCTCGCACTTAGTGGTAGATGTTTAGAAGTAATCACTTTCCTGATCTAATTTTCCATAACTCTGTGTGATTCCTGACTTATTTGTTAAACGGATGGCAATAGCTTCTTGTTCTTCACAAACATTATTTCTCACCAGTGTACCACTCTCCAGTACTTCACCTGAAAATGTAGATATTCTTGCAACAGTGTTACGATATGTGATATCCTAGAAAAATGACAGCAAAAATTAATCTTCTTAGTAGGTGTCATGCATACATCAAACTCTACCCGTTTCTGGCTGTGCAGTTTGGCAGTCCTGCTGTGTCGCATCCAGTACTTTGCTGTGGGAGCCCTAATGCACCTCTGAGGTGTAGTAGGCAGCCCTGTTTCTTTCCTCAGCATGCGTTGTATTAGGATTTATGTTATTTCAGCTGACCTTTTTATGGAGTCCTGAGTAAACGCTTTCCAAGCATATGAGGTGAACTATCAGCAGGCAGGTGAGCTCTGAGGATTTTATTTATTTATTTACTGAATGAGAGCTATATGAATGATGCTCTTTTGTATGCTTGCCTCTGTTAACTCTGGAGTACTTTCTAAATTTTAGTATAGATCTTCTGAAGTATCCCAAAATCCCTTTGCAGTGGCTTGTGCAGTCTTTGTGCTGTCACTTTTTCATGTTCCTAAGTGGTCTGGTAGTTAAATGAGACTGTTGCAACAAAAATATGTCCTCATCTTGTCCTCTAGCCAAAACTTTCTGTCCTGTTATCCCTGATGTTTTTTCCCCTCTGCAGCACCTGGATCTTTTGTTATTTTCCTGGGGAGTTGATGGCTATGTCTTCCTTTTTGCAAAGAAACTAGAGGAAGTAGCTTTAGCTACAGTCAAGGTTTGTCCTGAGATATTTCAGTCTGAGTAAGGTTAGATGAGTGAAATTTTATTTTGCAAGAAGAGTAGGCAGTAAAGCCTCCAGCATCAAAAGGTGGCAGCAATTGTTAACAGCCAACTCGAGCCATATATGGACAGATTCTCTAAAGCATTGTGAGAAGTCTTTGAACCCTTATTTATTCCATAAATATTTTAACAATAAAAATAATGAAGTATTAAATATTTATTAAGGGTTACAAGACCAGTATGTTGAAGACATTAATTCCTCACCGTTAAACTTTCCCACAACTAATAGACGTGTTTTTAAATGACGTTTTTCAAAACAAAACTTCCTTGAAGAGCTCTAGTCAAAAGCTTGGCTTTACTAATATCTTGATGGGAATTCATGTAAATTACGTTACTGGCTGCTATGTTGTTAATGTGTTGCTGGCAGACAATTAGCTCTTCTTATCATGGGTAGTTACATATTTAGTCTCAGGTGGCAAATGCCAATCAAATCTAACCAATGCTACAAAAAAAAAAAAAAATAGAACTTAAACTTTGTTTGAGGAGTCCAGTGACCTAATGCATGAGAAGAAGTCAGCTTGCTGAGCAGTTTGATTTCTCCCATTTCATGATGAACTTGGCGGCAGCAAAATCCTTCTCTCAGAAAACAGAGTGCTTAATGCTTTGTAATGAGATTTACAAGAAGATTTTTATGCACGGAGTTTTGCAAGGAGGTTTTATCCTAATATTTGAGGAAACAATTGTTGCAAGCAGGCTCAGTAGGTAGGTAAGGAGACCACTTTTGGAGAAGTCTGAAGCCAAATGCAAAGAAGAGTGCCTGATTAACAAAGCGGATCCCTACCATCGGCTGATAGTTCTTGCCACTGGGCAATGGTTCACATCTGCAGCTTACAGCAGCTGTGTCTGGAATTTTCGTTCCTCACAAACTGACACCTCTGCTATCCTGCCGTCATACCTCTGAGCTGTGTGGAATAGCTAAATAAAGGCTGTCACTCTGTTTTCATCTGTCTAGAGTAGGAGTAAATGGATTTACTAGTAGCATCCTGAGCCATTAAGACACTCGGCTTTGAGTGACAGTATTCAAGGCATGTATTGACTGGCAGTTACGACTGCAAATCAGTGAAGAGTGTTCTTTTTTTCAAAAGAAATGATAACTCCCTAATTACCTGAAAAATTCTGTTATAAGAAAGAATTGTACGTGGTTGGTTTTTGTTTGAGTTGGTTTTTGGTTTGTTTTGGTTTTTTACTTTAAATACATTGCTGGTTTCTAGTATTACCTGCAGAGCACCTAATCTCATGTGTAAGACAGCTCTGTACAACAGGTGATACCAGCACACTGTCAATACCAGCTGATTATTCTCTTTGTGTCTCCCGTCTCTTGCAAGTGTCCTCAAAGTGTCTTAACTACAGAACCGCTGGAGTTACTCCTAACACAAAAAGCCCTTTCATAAATCCGGATGCTTGAGTGTAGTGTTACTGTGAGCTTGATCTGACCAGCCTGAGTGTAAATACCCCTCCTTCAAATGTAAATGTAATTATTTAGTGGTGTGGACATAAGCTAGCTCCACTGAGATGCTTCTGAGTTTCCATGCCTTTCTGGTGACTCTGGTTTTTTCCCATTCCCGTGTGTGCCAGAGGGAGCACAGCTCACTGACTCGTGCAAGTAAGAGCTTTCTTTGTCTTTCAAGAAGAAACCAGGCTTTCTTTTCGCTGTGTTTGATAGCTTAAAGGCAACATTGGAAACAACTTTTGTGCAGCACTTCCAAACTACTGGGCGATAAAGCTGTTATTGTTATGATAAAGCAGAATTTTTGGAAAAGATCTGAATAAAGAAAGTCCAATCATTCTAGTAAGCAGCTGAGGAAAGCATGTAGAACTAACGCCAGTGTTAAAATCCATCAAAATGCAAATAGAACGAGCAGTGGCAATAGTGATTAAATAGCTGAAGAAAATCAAGTTATGTTAGGTTTCTTTGGGCAATTATGGCAAATTGAAAATGAATAGTCTCAGGGAATAGGGCTTTTCAGGGACAACAAACCTGGTATGTTGCTGCAGCTGAATGCTAACTTCATCTACAGAAAAAACCGTTAGTTATTGGGGCTGATACGTCTCTTACTACATTGTTGTTTTTGGTGCGGACACAAGTGTGGGACTGTGAGGTTGAGACCTGGCAACACGTCCTCCTATGTGCTAACCAAGTGTAACTCTTGGTTTTGAAATCGTTTAAAACATGCAGGTACCTTCGGTGAGAAGACCATTAGGAGACATTTGGTATAAGTTTCAGGAATATTTTGTAGAGGCAGAGGTAAGGAGTCATCTCTAGGATTTTGTGGGTTCCAGAAGTCAGCTGGCTTTGTAGCTGTGTTTTTAAACTGTGGAAGCGGTAGCACAGAATTTATTGTTCCCAGAATATACGGCAGAAATCTTTTAAGTTGTCATAGCTTAATTCATCACTATATGTAACTCAGTACTCAAGGAGTATCTTGCATTGATTATGCTAATTTCTGCTGTAGCCTTGTTTGTATTTATGCATGTACTCTCTGCATTGAGGATGAAAAGACCTTGCCTAAATAAAAAACTCCTTCGTTATTGTGACAAGAGAATGTTTTCTGGGCAGCAAGCCTCCGGGTGCTCAAAATTACTCGTTACGTGAAAGAATCACGTTAATATTGTTTTAACCATACAATAAATCGTAACGATAGCTAGTAACAAATAATAAAAAAGGTCTGCAGTGTAGCTTGAACTGCCCTATTTAAAATACTAATGCATTTTACCTGTCCCTGTGATAATGCTTCTTTGAATCCCATAGCAATGGGCATGGCGATCATGAACATACAAAACTCAGTGGCCATGAACAACAGGGTCTCTTCCCTGGCTACATTTTCTTTCTCCTTTCTCCTCCCACCCCAGACTTCTCCCACCCACACTCCCTGCAGTGCCTTTGAAGGCATCATCTTGTGATCACTTGAAGTCGCAAAGTAGCTCACTCAAGTGATTTTGTTGTGCGCAGTGTGTGAGGAGTTTGGGCTCTAGCTCAGGTGCCTGTGCCAACAGCTGCACTGCTTTAAGACATCGGTGGCCCTCGCAGGGTTTCTTTTCCCTCTCACAACTGACTCTGTGCAACCCGGTGTCATGGTTTGGACAAGAGGCCATTAACTGCCATTCCACCCTTCATCACTGCGATTCCCTGCTGTTTGTGGACACTCAAACTTGGCTTCGTTGGTAGCTCAAACCTGAGCTGAAGCATCTGGGAAGGCAAGTGCTGACTTTTGCTATGTTTTTCTGCCATAGAGGAGTCAGTAGATGGTTGAGAGGAGTAACTTCATACACCCCTGGAGCAAGAGTTGTCCACTAGAGGTTGTGCCTCTGAGACAAGCGTTGTGTTAGACCTGGCCGATGATGCACCTGTGGTGCAGACCAGCCCCAGGCAGTGCTATGGCTGGGGCCTGCAGTCTGGCAACATGTGTGTCTTCAGGCTGGTGCAGCACCAAGACTTGTGGAGCCCCCCTCTCCTGCCTCACTGTTCTATAAAACATTGCTTTCTGAATGATCTAGCAGTGCATTGCAGGAAAACCTGTGTCCGATTCCTGGAGATCTGGAGTAAAAAACCACATCTATCTAGCACCATATGAAAATAAAAGAATTCTAGGTTCGTATGGCTCAGATTTCTGCAGAGGACGTTTGTTCCAGCTAGTGGCAAGTCATGTGTGCAATTCCTGGGCCCCCATAGCCTTTCGGCAGGGACCTGGCAGCATCTTCCTGCGTTGGCATTTGGCTACGTTATGCTGTCAACTCAGTTGTCTTGAGTCATTTGTCTAAAAACAACTCCCTGCTGCTTAGGGAGGAAAGCACCTAGTGGGTGCCTGCCAGTCAGGAAATAAGAAATAGCTCAGTGTGGAAAGGTCACAGAATTACAGCTTTTAGAGAACAGCGGAGAGCTCCTAAGGTCTCCATGCTCTGGCACCACCCTGTAACAGAAGTTAAATGAGTATTTGCTCAAGGAAGTTCATTCATTGTCTGTCTCACTTGTGTCAGTAAGTAACGTTTCTGCCATCTTCTTGTGAGTAATTAAGGTCTGCATTTACAAATGGGAATTATGTTACCATAAATCTAAGTTATGCTTTCAATTAAATCCCATTCTCTGAACCAAGGAAAAACTTGGGATAATGTCAGTGGTGCTTGCCTTTGTGGATAAGGTTAACACCCATGGGGAGTTTCTGTTGAGTTTCAGTACTGGTAACTTCTGGAATACATGTGTGTGTGTATGTAGGTAGGTATATATATATTTTAATCCTCTTCCTTAAAACCTGAGAAAAGTTAAGGCTGTACATCTGGTGAAGGGATGCAATTGCACACTTATCACTCTTTCTTCCCACCCATGAGGAATGTCAGCCAAAATGTGAATGTTAGTTACTCTTGAGGTTCGTGGAAAGGCTGTAGTACCCGAAGTATGACTCCTGCTAGAAGCCATTGTGGGTGGGGACAGGGGGAAATAAACATAGCACGAGTTAACAAGATCAGTTCTTTTCCTTTCCCGTACTTCTGCATTAGTTGCAGTTGAATTTCTTGCTCTGCAAGGAGCATATCTGGCTTTGCTTGGAATATGCCTTTTAGGGGAGTAGGGAGATGTGGTGTGCGGGTTTTGTAAAGTGGTGGGGGGTTTTTTTCTTCCAAGGTTGAAGGTGAATGTGTCATCTTTTAGCACGCCTCTTGCAAGGTCTTGGCAGATCGTTCTACCTCTTTGCTTCAGAATAAAGAGATTTGGGGTTTTTTCCTATTATGCAGTGATTTGGAGGGTGCTTGAACACTTCATAGCAATCCTAAAAATAAGCCTGAAACTGAAAGCAAACCAGCTCCCTAAACATACTTGTTCTTCCAAGAGGTTCTGGGAGGTTTCCATGAAGCAGCTTTAAAAATTCTCCAAAGTTTTCTGAGATTTGCACCTCTGTCAGTTCATACTCCAAGAAGAATGCTTCCAACAAGTGACGTTTCTCCAAGTCCCATTTGTTACACAACTAATGACGTGCCTATGTCTGCAGGATTGTTTCCCGTGATAACCTATCACAGGATAGGGTATAAGAGGCTTCCAACTCTTTCATTCCCATGACATAAGTGAAATGAAAGATAACAGACAACAATGTAAGGAAGAGTATCTAGGAAGAGGTGTAACGACTGGTGTCATGAAGGAAAAAGTGTCTTTGCCACCAGGGGTGATGTTAGGTGTCTAAATCAAAACTGAGACAACTTTTTCCTCTCTTCAAGTCAAACCTGGAATTTCTGCTTGTCCTCTAAGCTGACCAAGTTAAAAAGTGAATTTGAATCCAGCCTAATAAAAGGCTATATTGTGTATATAAGCCACATACTTAGTCTTGTCTGCTTCGTATTGCAGTGATTCCAAAGCATTGGGAGGTCCACTCTGTAAGCTGCTCAGTGGCGCAGAACCAGCTGGCGGAGCCCATTGGGCCTGTGCATCCCTGGACAAGCTGCACCAGCATGAAGTTCAGTGTAGGCCCATCTACCTCTCTTCACAGGCAGGCTTTGCTGACCTCCTTCCTTAGTGGAGCCGATTTTGGAAACCCTGAGGTAGCCAAAGTAAATCTCTGCGCTGCAGTCAGACAGACAGGGCTTGTTCGCATCATTTGAGTTGCTCAGTGCTGTAATGCTGAGACGTTGAATCCTTTGAAACTATGAGGCCAGTGTGGAAACTCATGGTGTGCGTGAGCACACGAGTGCCTGCTTCTGAGCTCTTTGCAAGGAAGTTACCTGCAGGTTTCACTGTTGTCATTTTTTTTTATCCTTCCCTAGCTATATCTTGCTAGAACTTCATAAATCAGATCGAGAAACCAGAAACTGAATATTAAGAAGCCAGTCCTAAGAATATTTTTATTCTTATTTTTCCTTTTGTAGCTGAGCAGTAGAATGATATGGTGAGATATTTGAAGATCCTCAAAAGAGCAATGCTTATGTTTCTGAAATGTGGACAGGTTTGTGTTGACTGTGGTACTGAAGGCACTAACTTGTGCTGATGCACCTCATCTAGTGTATAGTGCTGTTGCATCCTGAGGTTAACATAGAAATCATATGCAGTGCTTATTTTATTCAAAAAAAAATACCAGTAAGCAAAAAGGCAGTGCTGCTTTTTCCCCCTCATCGCACACCCCAAACAAGAAACCATGTTTTAGAAATGTTTGAAGTGAAAATGCTATTAATTTAGCAGAAGCTGACAGCAATATCTAAGTAGTTAGAAGCAGCAGAGGAGAAAAGCAATAGAGAGCTAAGCTTGTAACTTAAACTACAGGCCAGGGATGGTGCGATACAGTGTGTCTTGTTATGTGATTTTCTTCCTGAAGCAGAGTTCAGCTAGAATTGATTTTGTAATGGTGTAAAACTGCTTGTTACGTTGCCAGCCTAGCAAATACTTCTGTCTGTTTTACGCAAAGATTAAATATTAACTTATTTAAAGGAAGGCTTTGCTTTGTATATAAAGGTCCTGTAAAACTGGTGATTTGCCATTTTCTGAGTGAATTTGGACAAGCACTAGGACTGTTGTTCATTTAATCTATTTGACAGTGGGAATAACAACAGAAAGGGATAGAAACAGAAACAATTTGCATGAACTTCTGAAGTAGAAGAGAACTGGAAATCTTTTATTCTTGTTTCATTTGAGGATGATAAGACAGGATGAAAATCACAAATGTTTTGGTGTTGGCTTTTACGTCAAACTGCAGGAGTTTTGCCAAACTAAGGTTATTCTGCACAGTCTAGTAACTGCATTCTGACCTAAGGGACCTAGATACGAAACAGAAAATTATCTTCCTGGTGCTGTGAAGCTTTAATTAATTTTTATGAAGTCTATTTAGGGATCTTTTTGGTGAAGTCTCATAGGTGATATAATCTTAAGCATTTTTTTCTGTGTGTAAAGACTGTTCATTATTTTGAGTCTTCAAACATCAAATTTGGCTCGCAATTTTGTTTTGTACCAAAAGCAAAAATGAGGCTAGAGATAATGGAGTGCTTTAACCATAATTACTTACAAAAATTTCCTGCAGTTATATACATAATGATGTTCTCCCATCCTGTTATAGGATAATGAAGAACATTTTTATATTTCTTATCTAGGCAAATACATGTTTGTCCAGCTGTGTGCAAAGGTGTTTACTCAAGATATATGAGGAGCCAAAGTAAAAGCTTAATCAAAGTACTTTTAGTATTTTTTTGACGTTGAGCAAACAACTCTACTCAGCAAGCTTGTTTTGCTTTTCACCTTTTTAATGATTTTATCTTCTCCATGTGTTTAAAAAGTTCTAACTGGAAAAATAACACAGTAAAATTTCAAGCAAAAACACTCATAGGATTTGCTTTAAAACCAATGCGACTTCTGCAGTATGCAGTGAAGTAGTACTGAGACTGTATCATGACACAACTGGACCTGTTCTTATATTTACATGTATACTTTGCAGGTAATTGTGTGCTTCAGGTCTGTTTTTCTGTGTGGATTGTGTCCGTGTTTCAGCTAGAAACATGGGATGAGGATGTGCAAGTATGCATAACTAGTGTGAAATTAAGCTGTTCTTTAGGATTGACCTCCTTTAGTTTGAAGCCAAACTTGTTCTATTCTAAATGGTAATTCCTTCCTTCTTTAGATGGGAGGAACCAGAATCTTTTCCATTAGCTTCATAGAGGCTTTCATGGACAGAGAGAGGGTGTGAGTGGATATTTTAAGGGAGGGGGAGAAGGAAAAGGGAAAACAACAAAAAAAACCCACCACCCCCCAACCCAAACAAAACCCACATATCTGAACAAAAGGAAGTCATCTATACATTGAGATATTGCCTCATTATGTCTCTTGTTGACTATAAAATGAGGCATGGTTGCATAATATAGTTGCAGACCCTTTTACTATAGATATCTGCAGTTAAGTGAGACACATGCCACCTCTGTGACTGAAGTAACCCTTCAGAAGGAGGTGTGGAATGCATACTGAAGCCCTGCAGATTTAAGGCTGTAGTGTGCATGAGGAAAAAGCTCTTTTGAACTGGTACACAGGCTGATGGCTGTAGAAATGTTAGAGCTGAGAGAGAGGAGACAATGTGAAGTGAACTGCAGCAGGTAGGGTGTGCTCTGTTATCCTTCTGCTCATGCCAATGACCAGAAGCTTAGATTTGCTGCATAGGGTAGAGTCAGGAAAACATCGTTTCCTCATAGAATTTCAGGAATTCAGTGTCTAAGGAAGAGATTCAGCAAGGGGAGCAATAGGAACAAAGTGACCCAGTAAGTACAGCAGCTCTCTGTTCAGCATCTTACCTGAACTGATGAATTAAGTGTGATAGTTTTGGAGAAGCCCGAGGGCTGGATGATGTGCTAGTCAGGCAGTGTACAAGGTAGATTTGAACAATAGAATTTGCTGTTGGGATAAAAGAAGATGAGGATGTAGGAGAGAAGGAAGTGGAGAGGTTTTAACTATGAAGAATTCAGGTCAGGGGAAAAAAGTCAAAAATAACATGTGATAGGAAGAGAAAAGTGGTGGGAAACAACTAAGAGGGAAGTAGGTTACATGTAACACAGTTTCACAGGAACTTCTGTAAGAACTTCTTTTATTTCATTTTCTGCTTTCCAGTGGTAGAGCTGTTGGCCTAGTTGTTGACGTGCTTCAGAAGACTGCTAGGTGCATATCTGAAGGTGAACATACATAAATTATGATCTAATTAATGTCTGTGAAAAGGAGTGTGCTCGCTTGGTTAGTGCAGGGAACTGGATCTCTGCAGCTCTTCCACTGACTCGCCAAGCCTCAAGGGCTGGCAGGAGGAACACTAACTTCTGTTTTACCCCAAAGCAGGGTAGGGAGGCTCTACTAACACCTGAAGTATGTTTTGGAACAAGTCAGCTATCTCATATATCTCAATTCTAGCCAAACTTTTGATTCAATACGTATTTACTTACCATATATCTTTTTTTTTTTTTTTTTTCTCTTCCAGTTACCATTTCTTCAACTGCAGAAAAAGGTAATTATTTTTTTTACTTCTGTTTCTTTAAGATGTGAATAGTTTTGTTGCACAAAAGTCTTAAGGGAATAGAATTTAAAAGTACTCCTTTATGTGTAAGCTCTGTATAGTGAGTAGAATAGTGCTAAGAAACAAGGTAAGTATTGTGAGGTTGAGTCTGTTTAGCTTCTAGTACCACAAGCTTGGGATGGTGACAAGACCTGTAACTAACACAACTATGATTTAGGTTTGCAAATATTTTAAAATGGGTACCTTCTAAGAACAAAAAAAAAAAAAAAAAGAGAGAAGGAACTGCAGCAGATCCACAAGTCCATTTTGTGTTTATGCCTGAACACACCCTGTGACCTGAAAGATTTCTGGAAGAGGAAGAATTTTTGTTCTACTGCTTGCTGTTTTCCAAGCAGCTTACCAGATTCTTCAGAACTCCATTCTTTATGACTGGTTTGGGACTGTGCAAACACAGCCATTTCAAACATAGCTGCACAGTATAATTTTGAATTTCCAGGCCAGGTGATTAAGGCCTTGTTTTGACAAACTTTACTTAAGTCTTCATATTGGCTTTGGCAAGTATATGCCACAGTGGGTAGTACTTACAGAAGTACAAACTGACCAAAAAAATGCCAGCAATCTTGCTCTGCCACTTATTTTAATTGTGAACAAAAACTAGTCTAAAGGATGATTCAGTTCCAGAAGTTCAAAATACAGGTTTTTTTTATAAAACTTGTTTTGTTTTGTTTTTCCTGTGGAAATACAAATGATTGATGGGATATTTGTTTGAGAGTTATTTCCGTTTACGAGGGGACATGAGTGGTGAATTAAGCAGAGATTTGCATTTTGGCTGTCCACAGAGGCCTGTCTTCAGAGCGTGAGACCATGGGTCAGAGGCTGTCATCTCTTATTTTTGCAAAAGAGCATAAAATTCAAAGCTAATCTAGTGGTTTTCTTCCTGATGGGGAACATCTAGGAGAACACTCTGAAAGGAGGGAACTTTGATGGAATCTGTCTTCTTTCATTTTCTAATTAAGAGGTGAAAGAGTGGGAAAACCTCCAAAACAAACTGCAAGCCGTTTAAGATGGGAGCCATGTCTTACCCTGGATTTTTACATCATATTGCACAATTGGGCTTCCCCTCAACTTTGCAAAATTCTGCAGATTGCTGCTGTGCTTTACTGTTGACTTGTTTATGAATAGGTTTTACTTTCTAGTTTCTTCCAGAATGGCAAAACCTATGTCTCAGTTAAAGAAGCCTGTCAGAGCCATGATGTTGGTGTTGTATAGGCAGATCTCTGGCTTAAATACAAATGCAGTGCCTGTCTGACTGAAGCAGGTGCTCTTAAATCTACCAGAGAAGAAAAATGCTTGATTAATTAGTGAGACTGACAGTTTCGTTGGAACCTGACTGTTAGGCTTTTAATAGCTGTCACCTGGACACTTTTTGCCCCTTCAATTCTAAATGTCACAGGCATCCTGCATGCATGAATTTCTTTACCATGGAGGTTGATCTTAAAATGAGATGCGAAGAGCTTTTTCATTTGAAATGAAAGCTGTCATCAGTTTTATTAAGTTCGTATTTCCTGGCTATTGTCAGTTAGCTTATAACATCAGAAGAGTCAAAAGGCCAAAGTACCAGTGACATTGCTATGTAAATCAATAATGTGCATCTTAGCAAATATATTGTGCTCCATATTTCAGTGTACTGTGTCCAAATCCTTTTATTCCAGTACTTAATTACAACTTCCGATTAAATTAGTAGTGATTTCTTAATCTCATGAAAGCTAATTGTTTCTTTGGAATTTCACATTCTTGTCTAGATTTATATCCATTAGGATAGGGGAATAAAGTCAACTCTGAATCTCTTAACAATATAATATACTTCTGTTATATATTATTACCTCTCTGCAATCTGACTTTGTCTTGGAAGCAGTGTTAAGAATGATTCAGAAAAGGATGTTAAATCTTAGGAGGTCTTAGCATATTTTAGGAGGATGCTAACAGCATGTCTTAAGACATTGTCCTCCTGTGGGCATAAATTATGGTCTAATATGCATCAGTGCCTTTAAAGAGAAGTGACTTCACTTGGTCACAGCATGGCACCAAGAATCCTGAATTCCCTTCGCTTAGCTAGGACTTCCTCATGACTGAGTCTGGCTAAACTGGCAAATATATTAGGATTTGAGATTTTTGCCATATTTTCCATCTAGCTTGTAATTACAAGAAAATGAGCTGAATAGGAATGAAAATGGTTTATATTTGTACTAGAAACTGATGCAGGATGCTTCAGGGAGTAGTCTGCAGAGGAGATACTGCTGCCCAAAGCAGTGGGTAGATGGACTGCCAAAGGAAAACCATCAAAAATGGTATCTTCCCTCCCTCTCATTTCTTGGGAAGCACTGACAGGACAGATACCTGTAATCACAGTAGGAATGGCAGCACAGGAGTGGGAAAAGAAGCAAGAATTTATTCCGTGTTGGCCCAGTATGAACTGCCAATTGCAGGCTCTTTCTCTGCTAGCCTGGGCGGTGCCCATCACTGGAACAGCTGTGAAAGCCTTGTTCCTCCTTGAATTCCCCCAGTTTGGCTGCCGAGGACAGGCCCTTTGCTTTTAATGATGGTGACAGATTGCAAGATCTCAGTTATTGCAAGAGCACTTTAACATCTGCCTCTTTCTAGTAAATACTGGCACAGATCTGCACCTGCTTGCTGCAGCCAGCCGTGGTGCCTGTTATTCTGTGTGGTGTTGGGGCATTTACAGCCTGTGACAAGACTTTTAGGTTGTGCTGTTTGAAGTATTGTGTGTGCACTAAAAATAATCCTTCAAAAGAATTTGAATTCTGGGGGTGATTTTTATGGACAGAATAGAACTGTTTACTTTGTAAGTTAGTTTTGCTGCGCCTTGCCCTTCCCTGTATCTCATTTCCTCTTTCCTTCTATTCAGCTCCAGTGCAGCTGATTTCACTCCAATTTTGTGTCCATTTCTCCTCTTTTCCAAACGATTTTCTAATGCTTTAATTGCTTAACTGCATTATGTTAGAATGTGTATAGTATGGTTTTAATAAAAGACAATTTCTAATTATACAGTGCCTAGTGGAGTGATACATGAGTTCTTTCCTATCCGGATGACAGTTTTAGGATGGCTTTAGAAAAACGTTTTCCTCCTTTCATTTTCAATCAGCTCCACGGCTGAAAATTTGCCAAATCTGTCTTTAAGGTTGGAGGAGTTAGAGGGAAGGGTAGAAAGCACAATTATCTGAAGAAAGCTCAAATAGAGTTTGTTTGGATTTTTTACTGTAACAAGCAATGAAAATCCTGAAAGATGACAAATTAAGACCACGTTTTCGGTGACTCTGTACAAGCATTTTCTGAGCTGTTGGAAGTTCCCAAAGTTTCGAGCCTGCTTTGCCATCCATGAAATACGTCATACAGCTTCTTAAAGGACTCCCTTTATGTGCACGGGGAAGTAGGTCAAGTTTCCTTCTTCCTGCAGCTGAAGATAATATAAGTGAAGATAATGTAAATATTTAGTATGACTTCTTTTCTAAGGCTTGCTGTTCTGGCACAACTAATCTGTTTCCTTTTGACAAGTGGTAAAAGAAACTGTTAGAGGAAACAAGATAAGAAGAAGCTTCCTGGGTTATAAGTCTCTGGTCTTTAGGGCAACCATATCACACAGACCCATTCATAAACTGATTGAGCTCCCTACTAAAGTCACCTGCATTTTGTTGCTGCTGTGACTATAATAGCAGGACTCTCCCAGATTATACTCCTGTGATGATTTGGAAGAAGATACCCAGAAAATTTTAAACTTGGAGAGCTCTCATCTCAGAGTGCAGTCATCTCCAAACCCCTGGTTTGGAGTTTTTGCTGTTGTTGATGACCAGTACCTTCTACAATGGCACTACACTGTGCTTTTTCTACTAGGACTAGAAATTAAATTGAAATGTGTAGTCCAGTTATCAAATACTTTAATCTAGAATGGAATTATGGAATTGTAGCATCTTCTTTATCCAAAAAGGTTAGTCACTTACATACCACAGGTGAAACTGTTCAGTTCTGGTTGGTTTTGTTTGGTTTGGCTTTTTCCCTTCAAAGTTTGTTTTGGAATGGTACATAAAGCATATTATTTCCATTAGGAATAGCAACCATCACATTTGGTGATTTTTATTTTTTTTTTTTTTTTTCCAAGTGAGCACTCCTAGAATACTAAGTCTACCCAGTGAAAAGGGTTTAATATAACTTAATTTTGTCGGGTGAATCATAGTGTAGTAGTTAAGCCTTCATCAAAGATCAGGGATTTTATTTCTTGTTCTGTTCAGCTGTATTCACTGAACTCTTATTTATGTATTTTATTGCAGTTGTCTACCTTGTGGTTTTTCATCTGTCATTTGTCATGTTTGTATGGTCCTATTGGAAGACAATTTTCACATCTCCTGCATCCCCCTCTAATGAGGTAAATATAACGCTAGAAAAATGTCAGTGCCTTTTTTATAAATAGCTGAACTGTTTTCAGTGATGAAACTTGTTTGCAGTACTGCATGATTCACCTTTCACTTCTCATTATCTAAAATAGAACAGCATGACAGTGTATCATGAATGAAAATTATAAAATTACTCTTAAAATACTGTATAGTTTGTGTAATGACATTTCCTGATGCGAAACACGTGTTTAATTTACCACAAGTTTGACAGTCATGCTCAGTGCTTTGCTGTGAAGTAGCTTCCTTGAAACCTGGAATTTTAACACTGATAAATCAAATACAGTGACAACATTTTTATATTCCCATTTGAGGCAGTTTTGACCTTTGGGTAAGAAAAAAGTAGTAATGCAATGTATACTCACAACCTGGAAGCCGGAACCACTGAGAAGTAAGTCAAGGGTTAAGGTTTAGTGACAATTGAGAAGTAAATACATAAAGGAGCTTTATATAATGGCAAAAGAATGCATGATGACTGTAAGAAGTTTTGTTTTGAAAAAGAACAGTATTAATTGCAATAAGTCTGAGATGGATTACCTTGTTTTCTGTTTTCTCTGAGGTGTGCGTATGTAAGGATTAAATACTGGCACCAAATTTAAAATACATTCCTTCCCTTCCTTGGTTTTATAAAGCTTTTAAATTGGCTAAACTGAGGTTTTGGTTGCTCGATGGAGGTTGAATTTTTTTTCTATTTTTGGCGAGACCGACTTTCAGGCTAATGTCAACCTTAAACACTTTTTAAAGAGTTAAAACCATGCTTCTAAGGAAAAGCAAACAGTGCTCTGCAGCACTTAATTATGGCTTAGAGATCTGTATCTTAGAAAGCTGCAGAATATAAAGTGAAAAAAGCTAAAGACTATTCTGCTGTTCAGCTAAGAAAAAAAAGAGTAGTAATTAATTGTTAAACCCAAAAATTCAAAGGGACTTGTCTTCAGGGTGATTTGTTTCGGCTTTATTTGGGATGTTTCTACAGGAAGCAGCTAAGCAGGTTAGCTAATTAAAATGTGTTTGGAACCATGTTATTGCAGTTTTGTAAAGCTGTATGAACTAGAGCTGCTTATAAAGCTAATGCCTGGTAACGTTACTGTCAGCTTGGATTCTTCAATAATAGAAAACTTCTGACAGTACTCATCCTGTAGGTGCAGTAACGTTGTAGCAAGCTTTTCATAGTCAGTGAGTGAAAGGGGTGCTTTGGGCATGTGGCATGTAATGAGTATTTCCTGTATCAGGTGTGGAGGTTGATCAGATTTAATACAACTTTCTTCTAGGGCTAGCTTAAAAAAGAAAAAAACAAACAAACCCACAATAGCAAACAACAAAAAACCCACAACAAAAAACCCACAAAAACAAACCAAACAAAAAAAAAATCATCACCACTTTTTCTCTCTCTCTGGGCAAGTCCCTTCTGTTCACGTACCAGTGAATACTTAAAAACAAAATCCAAATTCAGAATCTCCCCATTGTATGAGAGTGTAAATGTATATATTTTTAGTCATTCAAATTAGCCATTCTTGCAAAACAAATAGCATCCTGTGATCTTACTATTGAACTAAAAAAAGATTCTGCAGCTGCTGTTGTCTAAGTGTAATCCCTGTACATTTGTCATAAGAATAAGAACAATCAACATTATACAAGATCCAGGAAGAGGAAGAAAACAAAGGGACTCTTTCTGTTTTCAATAAGAACTGCTGGAACCTCACTGGAAATTCTGTTAGCTATGTGGTAACAGACAACTCTTGATGTCTTTGAACATATCTTGCCATTGTCCAAAGAGGCTGTGTGCCCTCTTAATTTCTGAAATTAGAACAGAAATATAGCTGTTTGGAAAAAAGTCCTATCCAGGATTTTTGGAGTAATGTTATGATGTTATTTGGACAAATTAAAAGGGTTTTGAATGTTATGATTTTTCTGCACATTAATGTTTTGCCATAGAAATGTCATCTAGAAGTAGCATTTCATGTTTAATGCCACCTCTGCTTGATTGCAGGTCTTTGGTCACCTAGGAGACTTGCAAGGGCAATAGGGAGGAAGGCATATTGCACTGCTGTCTGCTGGCATGATGCTTCCTGTCTGTCTTAAACTTTTTATGTGAGCATCTCCAGTTTTCATATTTGAGTAAATATCTATCTTAGAGACGGATATTAAAAAATGAGATCAAACTCTTGGTGATGACTGAAATGTTAAACTTTAATTTCACTCTTCGCATATATTGATCCTAGTTTCTGATTATTTAAAAGGGGATTATGTTTCATGCTTCACCGTTGCATGGTGGGCAGGCTCAATAACTGGGATGATACTATATGAAACAAGAGACTTCACTAGGTTCTGGGAGATATCAGGCAATTTATTTGCATTCTGGATTAGGAAATAACGCAGAGAAATTGCAGCAATGTCTTGCTGCTTCCTCCTTTCTGTAAGTGAAGTCTTCATTGTTGCTTGCCAACTGACTATAATCCAAAAGACGAAAAAGTACAGGATGAGAGGAAAATCCATGTGAACTAATCATATACATGTTCTTGGTAGGAAAATATGGTCATATTAAGCCACACTAAGCCAGTTTTTGTTCCAGTTGCACACACAGCATTTTCCACTCACTACCATGAATACTTTGTCTATGTGCACTCATAAAAAGGGCTCTTGTAGTCCATGCAGGAAGCTCAGAGTTGAAAAGTGCTTCAGAACAGAAAAATACCAAAGGAAATAGTGAGTTCAGCCCCAGCTCTGCAGGGGCTTGTCAGCACACTGGGTTTTGTGGGGCTTAATGGTAAAGCTCATAATTTCAGTGGATAGCAAAGTTAGTGTTTCACAAACAAGTAAATTCTCTCCAGGTCTTCTGGTAAAGCTTTACATCTCGGTGAGGCTTCAACAGGAATGCTCCTCATGCTTTACTCAGAATTGTAACTCTCTGAAACTGTACAGGCTTTGCTGAAGGTTGCTTCCAATACAGCTCATGGATTTTGAGACTAGCGTGGACTACTCCCAAGTAAAAATTCTAGTTGAGCTCTTTCAACTTCTGTGCTGAAGTCATGAAGCCTGCCAACCCCCCTCTTTTTTTCCCCCTCTGGCTTGTACCCCTCTCTAAGTCTGAGAGTGGAAGTGGGATAAGAGAACTTTAGTGCCCTGTAGCAGCAAAGGACTGTTGCATGTTCCTCTTTTTCACAGTTCACTTAATTTATGCTTATCCAGAGTTAAAGGAAAGGTTGTGCCTTCTTAAAACTCCCCTGAGTCTCTGGCTTCCTTTGTGTTGAAGGGAAAATGCCATAGAAAATGGAAGAGAGATAAAGATTACTTTTTAAAAATCTGCCCAGGACGATCATGGAGTTTTGAGGATCTTCTGTCATTCCTGTAGTGTTCTTAATTTTGTGGGGCTTTTTGGGTCAGTGGGACGGAGTTGTCCAAAGACATAGGATTAAGATACATAGAGTCTTTTCCTTGGAGCTTGACTAGAACACAAAGTAACAATTAATCTCTTCCCTTGATTCCTTTTTCTCCTTCCCTCCTAGTTCTGCTTGTCAAAAGCTGATAAAGAACAATATGAAAAAGAAGAGAGACCAGAATCCCAGCAGGAGATTTTGAGAAGAGCTGCTAAAGACTTGCCTATCTATACGACAACAGCATCGAGAGGTGAGATGTAAAGATAATTCTGTGCTCCTGAAGCTGCTGGTTTAAGTCGGTGAAATTCATTTGATGTCACTGCATGAACAATCTATTAAGCACATATTGCAAAGGCCATGAGCTTGTTTTGTTATTTGTTTGGGCTGGGTTTTTTTCCCTCAGTAGAAACTGCAGTCCTTTGTCTGAGGATCTCAACACGTAGCCAGTATTTTGAATTTAAAAAAAATAAAAATCCTGTTCTAGCAAGCAGATAGGAGGCAACATTTATCTCTAATTGTGGCTATAAAAAATAAACATGGCAAAAAAATACAGCTAGAAATAGAGAAAATACAACTTCTTACTAAATTTTATAATTATTTATATCCCCCTTTAAACTTATTTTTCTGAGCTGTATCAGTTCAGCAGGAGGAGAAACGTCATACTTAAGGCTAGAGTTTAAGAATGAGTAAATGTTTCATTCCCATCTGTAATTCAGTACAAAGCTAGCTATGAGCTATTTCTGTATTTGCCTTTACAGGCAAATGTAAATGTATAGGCATTCTTATTCCAACTTATATATGAATGATCTGTGAAACTGCTGCCTTATACTTATGTATATTCATTTAAAAAATCTAGCTTTTATATGTATATACATCTGTTTCTCTTCCTTGAAACTAGCAAGGCTGTAGAGTTTTCCAAAAACATAAACTACTCAGAATAACTGTTACCAAAGTTTACTGTTACTTTCCAAAGTCTTAAGGACACCTGGCTTTTTTTGAATACAAGCCTCCCTGTAAGGGAATTCCAGTCTTAAGTTCCTGGAGTGGTCTGGGAAGCTCTTGCCAGCTCTTAAGCAGTTCTGCTTAGCTGTAGGTGTTGGCTTTCCTCCTCTTTTCAAACTGCCTGTGCTAGTGTCTTATTTCCATTGAAAAGAGCCTGAAGGCTTGTTTAAAAATATCCAGGGAAGATGAGGGGAGGGCAGGAAGCTCTTGAAGATTCAGTTCATGTTAAGGGGGAAAGCGTTTGTAAAATTAAATGAGTTCTAATGATTTAACCCTTGCCACTTGAATGCAGCAATCAGATACTGTGATCGATGCCAGCTAATCAAACCTGACCGCTGCCACCACTGTTCTGCATGTGACATGTAAGTTACTGAATCTGAAATGATGGGCTTTCTCTCCCTTGCGATCATGACTTTAGTGTGTTCATGTCTTCAACATGGCAGCCCTTGCATAACAGCAGGTTCTACTATTTGTTCCTCTCTCAGAGCCTCAGTACCTGGATTTCATGAGAGCAAAGTTCCTCCTGTTGGTGCAATATTATTATTGCAGCCCCATTATTCAGTGGCAGAACGTTTTAGGAAATCTGCTTGTAGATTTGTAAAACAGTGCTTATATTTAAAAATAAAAATAAAAAAAAAGTCAGCAATTGAAGGAAAGTAAAGAAAGGCAGGTCTGAGATGCTAGCACTAGCAAATGCATATCATAGAACTCTTATTCTATCTTGCTTCTGCTGACTTGAAACAGATGTGTGGTACTAATAATACTAAAAATCTTTATCTCAAAGATTGACAGTGGAATTACATGCCTTAACCATTTCAAAGACATCACTGCTATTCCCTAGCCTCATTCTGAATCATTAGAGAAGTCTGTACGGGCACTGAAGGCTGAGGCTATGGGTGAGACTTCAGTAGTCTGAGCTTGAGGGAAATCTAGTTAACTAAAGAACCTAATACACATCTTTTGGCTAAAATCCTATTTATTAGC
Organism: Numenius arquata; assembly: GCF_964106895.1. Taxonomy (NCBI): domain Eukaryota; kingdom Metazoa; phylum Chordata; class Aves; order Charadriiformes; family Scolopacidae; genus Numenius; species Numenius arquata. Next base: position 121,436,210 of record NC_133576.1, read on the forward strand.
AAATACAGTGAATGTGTGTCTGAAATGTCTAGTATCAGTCCTTATACTAAAGTTGGGTGAAAATGGCACGTGGACTATTCAAATTATCCGCTGTGCTGCTCTTTTCCTCAGCTTTAAAAAACAAACAAGCAAGCAGCAAACAAGAAAAGGTAGCAAAAATAGCCCTAAGGCAGACTTAGTTGAAGTGAATGCCAGGCTAGCATACTTTATCCACACAACTCTAAAGGATTTGGATTTGTTTTCTCTCGATGTGCATATAAAACTAGTGTGCCGTAATAAACTATTACATGGCGTTACTCAGTAATGCTCCCCGTGTTAATTTAAGAGACTGTCTTCATGACTCTTCTGAATCTCACTTGATCCTTTTGGGTAAAAGGATGGCTGCTATAATGCAGAGAATTGGCATGAAAGAGAAGGACTTGAAAAAGATACAGTGGAGCAAAACACTTTTAAAAGCCAAAACAACACAACCCCCTGAACCTGTAGAAGCAAAAAGTATGTGTCTTAGAAAGAAAATGTATTTTTTGCTTTAATTTCCTGGAAATTATCTCTTTCAGATGTGTACTAAAAATGGACCACCACTGTCCATGGTAAGTTTATTTAAAAAAAATAAAAATCAATATAATAATGGTAAATTAGATCCTACATGATGAATTAGATGCGGCTTCAAAAATGCAACTTTGAAGTAAAATTTGATTTTCACAGAACTTCTTGAGGCTTTAATATGTGAAAATAATTCTTGTTCCTAATGTGTGTTGCAACATAGAGTTGTAGGGCCAGTAGCCCAAATAATGCAGTTTCTCCTTATACAGAGAAACCCTGGCATTAACGAGATCTGTGAGGAAACAGCATTTCTTTCTTTTGCTTAGTTTGATATTGGTACCAGGACAGGAGACACCCACTACACTGTGAAAATCAGCTCTTGATTCTAGATCATAAGACCCACTCAGACAGTTACTCTTCTGCAGTTTGTATTCACTGGTAGTCAGTATAAATGTTATCTGCTATCCCTATAAAAGTACTGCTGTCAGTAGTTGACTTGAAGGTGGTTTTGTAACCGAAGCAACTTCCGCTGAAATTGATGGAGAGGCATGTATTATCTTCCACAATGAGCAGTTAGTTCATAGTGTGTGAGACGCTTCCTATACAGACTGTATGTATCATACGCTTTGCCAGCTCATGTCATGTCCTGTAGAACTTCAGGGGGAGGGGGGGGTGTGCAAAATTTATGTGAGGGGCCCAGATAATTTGGCCTGAGGAAAGAGACTTCATTCAAAATGGTGGCTTAAAATGCTTCTGAAAGACTAGTGGCTGACTGTTTTGGACATACCACTGACATCATACACATGTTATGCTCTGCAAAAGCTGAATGTATTGGGTTTTATTTTATTTTATTTTTTGTATATCATAGTAACCTCTTTCTCTTTCCCCTCCTTCTAGGGTGAATAATTGTGTGGGATTTTCTAACTACAAATTCTTCCTCCTGTTTTTAATGTATTCCTTACTGTACTGTCTGTTTGTTGCTGCTACAGTCTTGCAGTACTTCATAAAGTTTTGGACAGTAAGTTCTAAGGCTTTTTTTGTTGTTGTTCATTTGTTTAATCTTGCATGTGTTATTGGAGGCTGCATCAGCATGTTGTCACTCACCATTTACTCTGTCCCATAGTTCATTACCATTAACAGCATCAATTGAAGCGACTGAAGCAGGAGAACCTTCTGAATATTAATGAATTAAATGTATTAAACTGCCCAGGATGAGTAATTGGGGGAAGAAGTTCCAATGAGGACACTATGCAATTTCTCTCCTCCATCAAAATCAAGTGGCACAGCTAAGGTTTTTTTGAGACTATTGAATATAGATATGTAGATACAGAAAGAACTGGCTATATCAAACAATTATATATATATGTATATATATACACACATGCATGTATATATAAAACTACTGACAAATGTGAAATATAAATAACAGCTTTGTATCTTCCTAGACTTGTTTATGGATAAACTGCTACCAGATAAGGCGAATTAATTTCTTGGGAACTGACTGAGCTCTGTTTTGGATTCCTTACATAGGCGTGTCTGAACTTCATACTAGTGGCTTTTATCGATCTGATATGGGTAGAACGCTAAGATACATACAGTGTTAATGATATACATCTTCCTTGCAACTGTTATCAGTCATCAAATGATCAATACACGTACATGCATCTTACTAGATTTAATAAAACTTATGTGAAGGGCAAGCATCCTTGTACGTCAGCGTTACATTCTTCCTATCAGGTTTCTTCCAGTCACATTCAAGGCTGAACATTGTCTTCTGGTGTTGTTCCCTTTCATCTCCAAAACCTTGTACTGTGCCTTCCTGTCTCTGCACAGAAGAGTTAGCATCAGAATTCTCTTAATCAGTTTCCATTAACTAGCATGGGAAAAATCACTGTAATTGGAAGGCTCTCCATCGCATCTTTATAAGTAAATAACAGCACGTATATTTCTTAGACATTAGCTGCTGTCAGAGTAGCTGGGAAAAGCAGTCATTATCTGTAGCTGTAGAAACAACCTTTACTGGAGCAAAAAGATGTTGCCAAGTCAGGGTAAGAGAAGCTTGATCAAGTATTCAGAATAGCTGTACTTTGAGAGAGTTGGCATTAGACAGGTAAGCTAAATGGTGCAAAAAGTACCTACATTGGCAGATCAGACCCATAGGCTTAGATGAACACAAAAGTACTATGTTTTTCATAGTCTGTCAGTTCTGTATAGCGGCCTGTCACTGGAGAGCAAGAAGCTGTGGGAATTGAGCTGTCAGTATTGTGTGAGATGAAAGCCATAAAAGTATTTGTCATAGCTGTGGCTTAACAGATACTTCAAATTAAATGGTCTGAGTCTGCTGTTCACTCTTGCCTGACTGTAAATAGTTAAATTTTTAATTTGTGAATGTGCCACTCCCAAACATCTGCCTGGCTGCTTTCCAGTGCTTCATATGCAATTTCTAATGAAACTGTAGATGCGCTCTTACATATTTACCAGTCAGTGCTTGAGCAAAGAAAATTAATTTGCTTTGTCACCTCACTTCATAATTGTTAGTGCCACAAAAGTCTGCAGGACATCTGACCACAATGAACATTTAATACCAGCATTTGCAGCAAGCCTCTTCCAAAGCCCATCGGACACATTGTTGAAGTGGACCCTTAAGCAGAGGAAGTAAACTTAAAAGGGATTCATTTTTTTTAATGATTCAGTTGTTTAAAGTGCTTCCTGCAAGAATGGGCTACTTCTGAAATGTGACAATAGACAATGTAGTTGTGTGCTTGCACTTGTTGCTTTCATTTCTGGTTACTTCCAAGACAGAATTTGGTGATGCCACGATCTTATCATTAGAGTAGGTCTCTGACTCACTTTAGTGGTATCAAGTCACTCATTCCACAAAGCTATTATCCCTCTGATCTTAAATACCCTGATTGAAGTAGGCTTCTGGAAAGAGGTGGCAGCACCGTAATCATGTAGGCTTGCAAAAATTAGTGTGTCTCTAGCTTTTAGGCAAGTGCTGTTGACTGCCCAGTACAGTCCTGAAAGGTTCTACATCTGTACCCAGACGAGAGCAGAGCACTGCTGACACGTGCTGTCACTGGACTGCTTCAGTATATTGCTAATGCGCAGCATTGTCTGCTGTCACATCGGACAGATTACTTTTTTGACATTTCCTGTTGAGGCTCTCTAGATGTTGCTTTCTCCCCCCCCCAAAGCTTGACTGTCAGAAATGTTATGGCATCCCTTCAGAAGGTGGTATTTCTTTTTGCTTCCTCATAGATGTTTTTCAGAGAAGGTGTGCAACAAGCTGCTGTATATATCCAGTGTTGGGATGGAAGTTGAGCTCCTTCTTGGGGAGTGTAGCCGTGGTCACTTCAGAACTTGTAGTATGAGTTGGTGAAGGTGTACATGACAACTGCACAAAATTTAGCAGTCCATTGTTTTGTATTGTTAATACTTGCATGGAGACACAACACACATATGCGGATACTTGCACACATTGTGAGACATGCTACCTACCTACCTCTTCTGTTGGAAAAAAAAGTCTTTGTGTTTCCCACTTGCACGTGCGAGACTTTCACATAGTATCTTTCATGCACTATGCAGAAGTGCTAACGAAAGATCTTGATCGTGTTCATGCAGTGGTGGAGCAGCCACACGGGCTGTAAATGTTTACTGCAGGCTCACAGGCTGATGTGGATGTTAAAATCTGTTTTGTAGATCAAGGGAACATGAATGACTCCTTATTTTCTACTCACAACTACTTTCCCTGTACTCATGAAATTTTTATTTGTACCTAGGAAGTTGTTAAAGATGAGCAGATAAAGCCTCGGTTTATCCAAATGTATTTGACACAAACACCAGCACTGGCTGAACGCCCAGTCCTCAGTGCTTTGTTTATACAGTGCATGGTGGTACTCTCATCCTTGCTGCACTCCCTCCCCATTGAAACTTGTATATTTTCCAGCTGTTTTCAGTGTCTTTCATTGTCTTCCAAATTATTTTGGCAATCCTGAGTATAGCTAATTGAAGGATGTGGTGTATGTTCCAGGTAGACAGCACAGGCTTCTGCAAAACTTTGATTGTATCAACAACAAAAAAAAACAACCCACAACCAAAAAAAAAGAGAGTGATTCCAGATCCTTACTTGGAACTCATTCCTCTTGAATATACACATAAAGACATACCCCACATCTTCTGATTTTTTTCTAGATTGAAGCTAGACCTACCTACTAAAAGATGAGTAATGAGTCAAGCTCTGACAGCACTTTTTTTGGCTGGGGGTTTTGTTTGAGGTTTTTTGTGACCTGACATATGCTCAAATGATTCTGTGCTTGTGAAAGAGTTTGTAGGGGACTCTTTAGAATAGTGACTGGCTTCAGTCTATTATGTGTGCCGAGTAGCCCAAATTTTATTGTGCGAATTGCCTCCCTTTGTAAGCTCTGCAGCTCTCTCACCTGCAAGTCTCTGCTTCTGTGCTGCTGCTGAGCATAATGATTTTAAATAACAAATGTCTGAAGTTTCATTCTCTTTTCACGTGCTGTGGCATGCGGACTGCTGCTAGAACACAACTGTTAGAAGCACTCAAAGCTCTCTCCAGAAAGGAATTGTCCTTTTTTAAAAGCTGCTTCAGTTCTGCAACTGAACATTCAAGAACTTTAAACCAGTGGCTGACACTATGTGGTCAGAAGATGTAAATGCTCCCTGGGGATCATGCAGATTAATTGTGCATAATTCAAAAAAATCCTTCTCCAGGTTATAGAGCTGCTCTCTTAGGAAGATGCGACTGGAATAAACTTTTATTTTCTGACCCACAGAAAATACACAAAGACTAAGCTGCTACTGCTCTTTGAGCTTCGAAATCAACTGGGCTGAGAATTCTTTATAGAGAACTATTTTATTTAAATATGCAATTCCAAGAGTCATAAAAATAGAAGTTACAAAAATCAGTTAGGAAACTGGGAAACACTGCAGTGTGCTCTAAGGTAGGAAAAATCATCACAGCTTTAACGTGAAGTTTAGGAATAAGCAGCAATTGGGAGTATGTATTTTGCTAGCCTTGATTTCAAGGGATCACAAAATACAACATACCCCTACAGCAGAGGGGAGAAGGGACTGTTGCACAAACCAAGCAAAACTGCATCCAAAAAAAAAAGGCATTAAATAATGAAATTGAATTTAGACAGCAGTTCAGAGAGCTGGACTCTGCCATCATTTGCTTCCTCTAGTATGATGTGATGGTAGCCAGCATTTTTGAAAATGCTGTATGTTCTGCCCAACTCCAAGGTGAAAGGCTTGAGCTCTCCCTAGGTTTTCTGCACAGATTAATGTAACTTAAAAGCCATACATCTTGTCTACAATAGATTCATTAAGCGCTAGCATCTTAGCTAAGATGGCTAATACCACTCTTTAGGTATAAAGTGTGGAATTTAAAAGCTAATTTAAACTAAGCTTTCCTGTTCCTTGCTTTATTTTCTTAAGTACTGGTTCAATTTCAGATGTTATGCTAAAGATACATCCCACAAACAAATCTCAATGTTGAACAATATTGGGAAGAAGAAAACCTGTAGTGCCATGTTAAGGGTTATTTTTTTAAACAATGAAAATTATGCAAAGAATGGCAATTTTTTTTTTTTTTTTTTTTTTTTACGTTTTTGACTGAAACTACATCTAATGGCAATAGATATGTTCTGAAGTGAGAAAGATTTTGCTTTATACCTCTGGAGTATTCTGAGCTTTTCAGACCTTTATGAATGGTTTCATCATACGGAATATTCACATTAACCTTACTTGTGATGGAAACAACTAGGAAAGAATGCACCTGGTGTGGTCATGCTGCTCAAGCTGAGGAACCTCTTGAAAGTCTTCCAGCCACAGTCTGAATAGTAGTACTTCTATGCTTCAGTAGAAAATTTCATGCCTTGGAAGTTAGCGGTGCGCTGTTAAGTACTCTCCCCTCCATTCGCTTGGAGAACAGGGGCTAAGGCTGCTGATGGGCATTGGAACTCGGCACGTCCGAGAGCACGTGTTGCACCCCAACCATTTATTTCTTAACAAAGCCTGTGCTGTTTTCAAACACTTCGTCTTAACATAATACTAGTGTTTAATAAATTGTCTTTGTTTGCGCAAAGCTTTGCCGCAGGAAAGCTGCAGAGAATTGTCCAAAGGTAAAATCCAATGTTGCTGTAATTATTTAAATACTGTTCCTACTATAACTTTTCTAATCCAGTCATTCATGGTAGCTATTTACACCGTCATAGAAGGAAGGAGACTTGTAATCTCTTGCCTATGAATATAGGCAGTGTACAGGGTCATAGATATACCTATGTGCACTTGATCTTAATTGAAATGTGTTTTAGTCTTTAAAAAAAAAAATCAGCCTTAGATAAGTGGGTATACTAAATGAGCTAATGGAAAAAGTAATGGCAAAAATGCTAACTAAAGAGCTGAATAAAAATAGCTTCTCTGCTTTCATAGTGCTGTTAAAGGTCAACTACTTAAAAGTACTGTGATTTTGAGGATATAGAACTAGAATAGTATTGTTACAAATCCCATTGGCCTCTTGAAAGTGCAAGCCTAAAAATGGGTTTGGGGGTGGAATCAACTGTAGAGTATGGGTGGGAGGTTGTTTTTTATATGGTGGTTGTACTGAAATTGTTTTTCATGTAGATCTTTCTGGTGAATCACTTCTGCCTCATTGGGCATGGCAAATTTGTTTTGCTAGGTACATGCTGGTTGTTCCCTAAACCTTAGAGATCATCAAAAATTGAAGATCTGTCCCAGGTGTTGTCTAGGAGTTGTTAAGTCTTGGAAACGCAGTATGACAGCCATTTTTGAGGAACTTCTGTACTTTGAGGGTGGCAGAGCACTGGAACGGGCTGCCCAGAGAGGTGGTAGAGTCTCCATCTCTGGAGACATTCAAAACCCGCCTGAACACGTTCCTGTGCAACCTGCTCTTGGTGGACCTGCTCTGGCAGGGGGGTTGGACTGGTTGATCTCCAGAGGTCCCTTCCAACCCCATATCATTCTGTGATTCCCTTTTACATTCCTTACAGTAGTTCAGAAGTAGGTTCAGTATTATTACCTTGTGAGGAAAGGGTTTGGGAGTTTCTGTTGTATTTTCTTCCCTTCAAAGAAAGTGATTTAGAACGTGTTTTCTCCATGTCTCTTTGGGTGTGGCTGCACAGTTAATGTTTTTTCGAATAGGAATTTTTTTTCCTTGCCCCCTACTGTGCATATAAAAATAGCCCTCGACAATACGCAGTGCTATCAAACAGATGGACATGCAGTCACGCCACTAAACTTGGATGGAAGGGGTGCTTTTTTTCCTTTGTGTAAAGTGAGGTGAAAGACCTATAGCAGAATGGGCGTGGCAGAAAATGTTTAGCAATAATATTGCATTAGTTGCTAAAAAGTGTTAACATATTAATCTCTTTCTCTCTTTCTCCCCAGAATGAATTGCCAGATACCCATGCAAAATTCCACGTACTATTCCTTTTCTTTGTGGCAGCCATGTTCTTCATCAGCATACTGTCACTCTTCAGCTACCACTGCTGGCTAGTTGGCAAAAACAGATCAACCATAGGTCAGTTAATTGAAATATGCAACTGTTCCTTGTCCAGAAAGCCAACAACTTGATGAAAATGTGAGGCCTACAGGATATGCCATCACACATAAACGGAATTTTTAAATACTGTGCAGTAAGAAGCATATTTGGTGAAAGTAATTAAAGGTGAAATATATGGGAAAATGAAGCATGTGTAGGGGTCCTCTGCTGGAGCCAAGTATGTGGATTCATGATAAATGTTAATTTCTTTTGTTTGTATTTTTGAGATCACCAAAGCACTGCATTTTTGTTGTGTTTTTATACAGTGTTAAGTATGTAACACAATTGCTACTCGGCAGTGACCCTGTTGTTAGAATACTGTGAGTAGCTGGGTGGCCCCAACGAAGGTGAAGGCTCTACTGTATTTGAACGCACTACGTTTTGAACCAGATCCAAAAGAATATTCCTAAATCCTTTGAAATAAAATTGAGACTTTGCTATTAGGAAGTGGCTTGTAAAAGTAATGCAGCAAAAATGGAAACACTGCTGCACGTTTCCTAAATAATAGAAGAGATTCCCATAGCTTCTATGCCCAAATGCTTTACATGGCATTGACCAGCATAAGCAAGTTGTGTGCATTAGTTAAAATATCTGAAGTTCTTGCTAATGCATTTTTGAAAGTGTTTTTTGCAGGGCAGGGAGGATAGGGACTGGTGGGTATTTCCACAACCGTGTAAGTCGATATCTTACACCTTTCAATGGAAGTTAAATCTCGGTCCTCAAAATTAAGTGGGTTGATTGAAATTGACATAATTTTCAAGTTGCTAGAACTTTTTGATAGAGAAAAAGGAATTTTTTTGATTGCTCGACAGGAGGATTGTTTGAGTCCTTTTTCTCTTGACATATCTACAGCTAAGGAATATTCACAGTCTCTTCTTTAGCTTTGAAGAAAATTATAGCATCTTCTGTGCCCAAAAGTCAGTGGTCATAATTGGCAGCACACTCAGTACTTCATTTACTTTCTGGATCATGACTGTAAAAAGGCAAGCTGTTGGTGTGGTGAGAGCAATGAGTCCTCTCAGTTCTTGGCCAAGGGTGTAACCCATCTAGAAAAATGGTGGTGGTTTGCTATAGTTTGTGTATGTCTGTGTTTCTAATATAATAGATCTTATCTTTCTCTGATACCACGGGATGCTCTTAACTTCAGACCTTGACACAAGTGGAAAAAACTATTATATATGAGTTTAGGTCCAGTAGTGCTTATGGTAAATTGCTTCTAGAAGAGAAGGCTTCACAGGCCAAAGAGAGAGCTACCTATCAATAAATGAGGGATGTAGTTTCTTTGGCATGCTGATGGTACTTATCTCTGTCTCAGACCTTATGTTAAATATAAGGAGAGATAGATGACTGTTCCACTTATGTGAACTTTCTTACTTCTCATTTCTATTTTTGTTATTTAAGCCTGTGATTTTTTTTTATGCTCTCTAATTATTTGAGGTGACTTTTTTTTCCCATATAATAAGCATCAAGATCATCTCAGCTTGACCAACACTGTTTTAACAATTGAGAAGTTTGAGGCTGTTTATTTGTTTCCCTTGACTCCTTATCACTCTAGAGATATTGCATGTTTTTCTTTTACAGAAACATTCCGTGCACCCACATTTCGAAATGGCCCTGATAAAAATGGCTTTTCTCTTGGATGCAGCAAAAATCTGAGGGAGGTTTTCGGAGATGAAAAGAAGTATTGGCTACTCCCTATCTTTACCAGGTATTCTGTCTGAATGGGAATGAATTGGGGAATAAGTTGATTCTGTGACTCTCACCTTGCTTCCCCTTCTCTTAAAAAAAACAAACACAACTGAAAAGCCAACTTGTAAATCCTGCACAATGAATATTGGTGTAGGGAAGATGTGCAGGAGAAAACTGAGCAAACTCTGCACACTGTTTTCATTCAAAGAGAAGAGCCTCAGTGAGAAGAGCCTTCTAAATACGGAAGATTGGAAAGCTTTAAGAAGTGTATTTAAAAATTGGTGGTAGCATTAGTGTGTGATTACACAGCAGAAATCAGCACCTCATAGGAGGTCCAAATGCTTGAACTCCAGCTGCATTGAAACTTTAGTTTAAAAACACTCCCTCTTACCCCTGAAAAAACTTGACAGCTTTCCTGTTGCTGACAGTTTCAGTACTAAAAGCTGCCTGAGAAAGTGCATGTAGATAAGCAACAGTGCAAAAAAAAATTCTGATATGATGCAAGATGCTGGTTTTAAAACTTCAGTTGAGCCAGTGTTAGGGAGTTGCAGACAAGCATCAGAGAAGCTTGATGAAGCAAGACTAACCTGCTGCCCACTCCCACCACTCCAGAAAGTCAGCAGAACAAAGTAGGTGCCATGTTTCAGCACTGCTTTTGGGGTGTTGTGTGTTAGTTGGTGAACCCATTTGTGAAGCTGAGGTCTGGTAGCAATCAGCAGAGGTAATAACAGGATCTTAAGTTGCCTCAGCTGTTTGCTAAACTACCCTGACTTTTCATGTGACAAAAAAAAGACAGAAGCTATATTGTAGACGAATCATTCTGTTTTGCCACTGGATTTTATCCTGATTAAATTTGCTTTAACAGAAAGGGTTAGCTAACCTCAAAATGATGGGTGGAGGGGAAAGCATGGCCACCAGAATATTATTTATGCTATAGCTGCTGGGGTTATGAATACCAGATAGTCTGACTACCTGTGCACAGTGGTTGGGGGAAGACTAGGGCTACAGAAACACAGTGATGTTTCTGAAATACATGGACTAGTGCTGTGCTCAGCAATGCATCCTGAGTGATAGGGTGGGAATCATTTGAACTCCAAGATTTAATTAACTGATCATCCGGCTTAGTGGTAGAACTGCCTTGCTCAGGTCTGGATTTCAGTACTGCACTCAGTAATTGATTTGAGCCTGAAGTGTTTGCCTTTTGCATGCATGCTTGTTCCATTAATGTAAGTCAACTACAAACAGTGATTTGAATCTTTGTTTCTGGTTTAGTTTGGGTGACGGATGTAATTTTCCGACTCGTTTGGTGATTATGGATCCAGAGCAACTTACTGTCTCAAGCCAAAATGAACCTGCCAAAAGGTAACTATAGCATTTAAAATACTAGTGTACTCCATCTGGAGAAAAAAATTGTTTCAAAATTATTTTTTAGTTTTTTATACTTCTTGTCATCATCAGAGTGAGTTTGTAAGTTTTCAGAAAAGGACAGAATAGATCAAGACTTAAAAAAAATGGTGCTGCTTGATGCAGAAAGTCTGTTTCTTGGTTTTGACCTGTAACAGAGGCTGTGGCTCTAAAGAAGCAGTAATACAGGAAGTAAGAGAGCTTACTGGCTCTTAACAACCATCAAAAAAGTCTTAGGGAAGACTGAATAATTGTCCGTGGGAAAAAAAGGTTAAGATATATTTTTGAATGAGAGAAAGACAAGGTATTATTTGTATTTCACTTCCTCCAGCATGCTTAAACAAGGGAAGCTGAGACACAGTTTGCAAGAGAGGTGGATCACTCGGGCTGTTGCTGTTTTTTAGCACTGCAGGGTTTTTAGCTCATTACTTTCTATCCCTCTAAATTTGCATGTTTTGTATCTTCAGTGTATTTTCAGGAAGCCTGCTTTAGATTCAAAGACACGGGAGTTTGTGAAACTTCTGGGGGTGTTTACATTTGCCATTTTAGAAATCTTCAGTATAGTTTGGTGAATTTGTAGCTGAAGGTTGCTGTCAACAGCAGGGACCTGAGTTATTAGGCATTAGGGGAGGTTCAAAGGCAAGACTGAGAAGAAATTGCTCCCAGTGCAACATAATCTGTGGAATTTACCCAAGACCTTTGTGCAAGCAGCAGTGTCCTTTTGCGTTAGGAAGACGTTCAGCAGAAGACCCAAGCATTTACTGATGGGATAAAATGCATTACATTGTTCTTCCAGACAGTTCTGGTTAGGTTTTCTTTCTACCTGTGTCGCAGTAGCATTGTTGTCAGTATGGCATTTCTTGTGTATCAGTCTGTGCTTTTTTATCCATTAGAACTCTGAGTGGCCTATGTCAGGTAAGGGTTTAGGCTGATGACTGGCACAAGCCTATAGGAGAATTAGGGTTGGGGGCAGGGGCCCATTTTTAGTTGGCAGTGTAGAGGTTTTTGATTGTTTTGCTCTTAAGTAATTTCACTGTTCTAGAAATGTCTGGCATAAACAGCTACTTGCTATTACAGAATTCCTGTTGACTTTGCTTACTTTTCAGCTCTGGCGCCAATCAGACCTTTCCTCCTCGACCACTCAGTGAATCACAAAATCGGTTGCTAGCCAGTGACAGTCAGTGGGTGGAAAGTGGCCCTGAAGAGGAAAATGTTAAATCAGGTAGCTTATGGTTTTGTTAGTGGTGGGGGTTTCCCTTTTTTGACCTAAAAAGTCCTCAGGAATTGGTTGGAGTCAAGTAGAAGAAAATTTGTTCCATAGAATCAAGTCAGCATGCTTATAAATTAAGGCTAACTTGTGTCTCATGCTCTAATCAAAACTGAATTATTACACTAAAGTAATAGATAATTCTCACTTTCTCACTTCCTGTTATGAGATTTTCAATCTTTTTACGTTTGATGAGGGGGAGGAAAATTTTTTCCTAAAATAGGCACAACACGATAAATGTGCTTTCTGGTTTGAAGTCTTTGCTATTTCTTGTGCAAATCTGTGAAAACACATAATTGAGATTTTCTCACATTTTAGGTGCAAAAAAGCATATTATAGTTTCATTGGAAAGCTGATCTCAGCTTATTACTAAACAACCATCTCAGTGAGAAACAGGTAAGACCAACATAATTGATTGTCATTTCTGTATATGTATAAGTAAATTAAAATAGACATCTTGAAGTCAAAAGTCACTAGTTGTGGAATGCAGAGGAGTCCTCTGATGTTGGATGAGTAATAGAAAAGTCTAAATAAAACTCAGGATGGCTGTCCAGAAGACAAGAATGGGAGTAATGCTGTAGTGCAGGAAATATGGGCTGGCTAGATCTGAGATGAGTCAGACTAATCCTGTAAAGTGGAGTGAAGTGGGCAGTGCTGGATTTGTTACCTGACCAGGGAAAAGAATCTAATCTGCTTAAACGGGCAATTTCAAGATGAAGTACTGTCTTGAGGAAGCGATGTTCTTAAGGAAAAACTCCTTAACTGTCTTTTAATCATATATTGGTGGGCTGTGCTCTCATTTTATACCTTAAGAAGCTGTGTGTGCATGAGGAAGGGAGGTCAATAGGTAAATACAGGTGTCTGCATACAGACTGCTTTGTCATACGTGGAATTGACAGTGATTTTCTTTTATGTAAGAGCTCAGCACATACTTTGCATTCAGGAAATACAATGAGTGCTGCTGCATATATGAGAACTTCCCTTAGTGTATTTCCAGTGACTAAATTAGACCTCTTTTATGTTAACTTCATGCTGTGGTGAGTTTATAAGCTCCCATTAAATATTTCTGTCTGCAAGAGAAACAAATCTTATTTGGCCAACTAGCAACCATAGAGGCTGAGGGCTGGGTCATTCACCCTCTCTGCCTTTTTGTGTTCCCCTGCACTGCACCCCACCCTCCCCCCCAAAAAAAAGTGGAGACACAACTTGGAAGGAATTCCCATTTTCTTTGGAAAGAAAACACAATATTTGAGTTTTGTGAGCTCAGTAATTTTAGGATCACTTAATTTTTATGTTTGGTTTTTTTTTTAAATAAGCCTTCTGATCTAGAATCATTGTTTTAGTGGGGATGTAGGGGTTTTGTTTGTTTTCAAGAAAAAAAAACCTGTCTGGAACGCCTTTGTGGAGGATGGTGTGATGCTTGGACTGAAGTTGGTCAGACTGCTCAGTGTAAACTCATACAAAACCAAAATTAGACAAGTCAGTGGTGCTTCTAAAAAACCTGCTCAACCATGAGAACCCACCGATGATGAGTTTTCCCTTTGCAACTTTTCTTAACACTTTATATAAATGTGCGAGGGACATGTGCAAGTCTCAAGCAAGGGACTCCTTCCAGCCTCTAGCTATATAAAAACTAATCTGATCTAAACAGCTTATTAAGGCTTTTCTGTTCTTCATAGAAAGGACTAGGTAGCTTCTGAGAGCAGTTCATCCCAGCAGCCTTTGATAGGGTATTATAGACAGGTCTCAATCTTTGTTTCCACTGTCCTAGAGAAGGAGCATAAGTCACTGGCTTAGGCTAGACAATTAACTGATAATAGTTTGGGATAAATTTATTTTCTATCCTCTTTTCCTAAAGTCAGGCCAAATTTAGTAAAGGAAGATTGTGTACGTTGTCGCACTTGCCCACACTGCTGTAGTTTTAAAAGTTGTATAAGGAAGTAGTGCATAATTGCACCCAACACAAAAGCATTTTGTTATGTGCTATTTCAAATAATGGTTAACTCAGTAGCACAACATTTCAGCTGTTCTGAGTTCAGTTTGATTTGATCACAGTTTTTGTAGGCCAAGGTGGTTAATTCCAGTCCCTCTGCAACTGTAAGGAACTGTGCAATAGCTGTGAGATCCAACATCTGTTCTATGCGCTTTCACGTACCCTGTAACAGACTGACAGTTGTATTTTTCAATTTTATGCCTGTAACACACAGCAGAAGCAATCGAAGTTATGGCTGCCAAGTAAAATTCCCAGATTATTCTAGAGAAAAGAGCGTGATTTGCAAAAGAAGGCCAGTCCCCCAGCCTTACTTAGGCAAATATCACTTCTGTCCCCATAACAATGTAATTTAAAATGAATGAGCGTTTCTTGGAATCAGGGATCCAACAGACTTTAGCCACAGGTCAGTGGTGATGGATTGATGTTCTTAGTGCAGATAATCTTCTAAAACATAAGAGGTTTAAAAAAAACAACAAACCCCACACCTCCCAGAAGCCTAATTATGAGTTGAAGTTACCTTAACCGCTGCCCTGAACCAGGAGTCTGTAAATTACACGTTACCCAGCTGCGTTCTTGTAATGCAGTATTTCCTGTATTTTGAAAGCTAATGGTATAATTCCACTAATTACCTTTTTTGTTTCACTAGGTTTCTGCAACACATTTTGTGCTTGAATATTACTTAATTTTGTTTGGAAGAAGTTGATCAGTAAAAAATGGAACATGAACATTTTAGGAAGAGACAAGAAATACAAATTTCTGCACAGTACAATGGATTCTTGTAAGCACTATTGCAGAGCAGGGAAGTTAAGACAGATGCCTTAAGATTCTTAATGTGCATTTATGCAACACTGAATTACATACTGCTACCAAAGGGCCAAATCCTGAAGTGCCCTGCTTGGATGCACAAGGTCCAGAGTGGGAACTATGCATTTCTGTTATGCTGCAGTGGTGGGGGTAGATTGCAGAGACTCCTACCTCCCCACGGGCAAACTTCATACCTTAGGCACTGCAGAAATCACTTCCATAGCAGGTCTCCAAGGTACAGAAAGAAAGAAAAAAGGAAAAGGAAAAAAAAAAAAGAGAGAGAAATCAACATAGAGCATGGCTGGTGAGTCTGAAGTGCAACTGTGCATAGTTCAAACACCAGGTGACGGGGAAGGAACTGGCTGATGTCTTCTCCCCTCTTTCTACTAACCAGTCTACCACATGGTCATAGCTCTCCAGGTCTTTCGGGACTGAGGATTCCTTCTACTAGCTGTGCTTTGGAGCAAGGCAATGCCAACAACGTAAAAGCCTTTTACTTGGGTGTTGCTTTTTTGCTATGGGATTGAGCCACCTCATCATTTTAACTCGGTTTATTTAACCATATCAAGAATAGAGCTCAAAGATGCAAACTTGGTTTTTAGTTGAAAAAACATGGATTGTTACTTTCCAGCAGTTGTCTATCAGCATACAAAGAAAAGCCAATCCAAAAAGGAATTAATGATTGTTACATTTTCTGTTAATGTCTGCAGTGTTCTGTATGAGGCAGTAACAAAATGGTAAAGTACCCCTGAGAAAAATCTTACTGCAGTTGTGTGTTGTTAGAAAATGGAACTGGAAGAGTACTGCTTTTTCTATGGGACTCCTGATGGTTTATAAATACTGTTTTATACTTTTGTTTTATCTTTTTAATAAAGGCACAAGTTTTTATTGGTTCTAAAGTACCATTTAAACAAATGCAAAGTACTTAAGAGAAAATTAGTGTCCAATCATACATCTGTGTTAACACACTGAAAATTTGTATGCTTTAGTCTGCCACTTTCAAGTCCAGTTGAAGTGATGCTGACATTGCTGAAGATTGAGTGTTTTGTGCAGTGATGTACCTCTTCACAAAAGGCAAAATGTATTTCTTGTGTGAGGAATGAAGTCCCTCCTAAGCTCAAGATCTACAGCAAGCAACATGGGTTTTTTTCCCCTCGCTCCTCTGTAGAGAAGACTGCTAACTCATCTTTGGGTGGTATTGGAATTCTGCACCTGGAAAAAGTGACAAATACTCTTTTCCTGTCTGTAACTTTTCTGATGTTCAGTTGATGCTGATTACAAATAGACATGAGCCTTTTTGAGACTGAAGGTAGTAGCAGAGTTGATCTGGACCGAAAGAACCTGTTTGGTTTCTCTCCCAGGCTGATTGCTACTTAATTCAAATATGTTTATGATGGAGATACTAAGGTATCAAATATACTGTAAGGTTTAAAACAAGTATTTTTTGTCTTTGGAAAGAATAAATTTTTCTTAGACATTAATCTTCTAGAACAAGAACACTTTGAGAACCTATGAACATGCTTTGGTCACTGTTGGATGTTCTTGAGACAGAAGTAGTAGTCCAAACTTGCATGTTTTATAAAAGTTGCAGAATGTATCTTCAAACTGTACAAGAAATTTTGCATTTGCTGCTTTCAAAACTTACTAAACCATTTGCTACCCATTAATCTGAAAGGTTCAGCTTTTTCTTCTCAAACAGTGAGCAGTACTGCACCAGCAGAATTTCTTGGGGAAGACCAGAGAGACAGAAGACTGCAAGTTCAGATGGCTCGTTCTGAATTCCAAAATCTGCAGTCCCAAGCACTGGTGCAGCTGTTAACGGAGGGCCTGGGGTATCATCTGGCTTTTACTGCATCAGTGTCTTGCATCTGAGATCACACATGCACAGTCATCCTCTAACAGAACTATAAGCAAAATCTAGGTCTCTAATATGGTAAATATCACACACACACCCCAAAGTGCTCAATATACCCCCACATGAATGTAAATATACTGTAGGCTATCATCACTATAACTTGTTTGATTTCTTAAGTCAGGATAGTTCATCTACAGGAAAAACTGCAAGTAAACAGACTGGGCTAAATCCATGTGTGTTCTGTAGCAAATGCTGGTCTTCTGAAGCCGGTTCCTTTGCACATCTGGTGGACGTTCCTGTGGCTTTTCATGAAGAGCTGTTATTTTGACATCTTTGTGGAGATCACGGCTACATTTTATCCCAGATTTTTCTCATGTGTCAGATAAGAAAAGGAGGAGAGCAGTGTGTTTAGGGTACTCTTGAGGCCAGAGTTACTGTTGGTGTAAAAGCAGGCGTTACTGAAAAGTCACTTTGACAAATATGACATGTAGTAAAATGATTCAAATATGAATCTTACACATTCCTCCCCCCTAACCCTCTGCCCCTTCCCCCTTTTCTCTTTCCAGAGAACTGGTTACTAAGAGAAACCCCAGACTGATAGGAAGGAATTAAGTTCTTTAAGGGAATTGTATTGATGAGCTCTAAGGGCCCACCAGTGAGTGGGACTGGGGAGTCAGGTTTTCCTGGCAGGCCCTGGCTGTGGAGGAGGTACCACATCTAAGGTGGCAGGATGACGTCTTCTGTCTTTGAGCTGTGTCCTGCCAGCTCCTGAGCCGTAAGCAAGGACACTCTGTGCTGTATCAAAGACTGGGAAAGGCAAAAGGAGGGAGCAAGCCAGGAATTAAAAAGTTGGTGAGAACAAACTGCTGTTTGGCTGTTGAGATGCAAACAGACTTAGGTATCGCGCCCAGCAGAGGCAGGGGGGTGTAGGGGTGCTCCAGGACATAGATCCTTTTGGCCCATGCGCTGAAGAGCTGAAAACTTCCAGGGAATGCAGCGGGAGGGGCAGCCCTGCCTGTTCAGGAGGCCCGAATGGGAGATAGATCCTGAGAAAAAAACTGGACAAGGTGCTGGGTACATGCTGGTTTTGTGCTTTTAACCTACTCTGTATCAGCAAGTCTTGAAAATACCTAGATCGTCACTAAAAATAACAGCCCTTAAGCTTTTAGAGCCATCAAAATAATTCCTATTGCAAGCCAAAAGTAGTATTGTAGTTACTGTAGGATGGTTGACTTTGGCTGCAATTACAAACTATGCTTTAGTATTTCTTACTGCTTTTTTCTTTTTAAAAAAAATCCACATACACACAGGAGTCACACACACAAAATGACATAAAACTCCCAGTGTGAGGAGAAAAGCCTGACGCAGGGGCAAGATTTCTGTGTGATTTCTTCTCCAGATTTCTGAAATTAATTAAGATGATAAACCTGTCCTGGTGGAGATGAGGCAAGGAGATCCATAAATTGACAAGAATTCTTAAAACTACTTAAAACAGCTAATACTGGTGGGTTTTTTTTCTCACAGTGATTATTCACAGTCTGTACAAGATATACATAATTGCTGCTCCTACCAAAGGCATGTTATATGAGGAGGGCAGGAAGAGGAGTGTAGGTTTCTGTCACCACTCATTTCCAACAGTATTATGCCAAGATTGCAGTGTCGCGTTAGGTGCATCATAACCCTTTGATTGAAAACTTCCACTTTAAACATTCGGAGGGTTATTTTAGAGGGACTTCAGGCACTTTTATTTTTAGTTATTTGAGTGGAAATTATGGTAACGTTTTTGTTAAAGCTGCCCCTTGAGTGTGGAATTTGCAGGTACCAAGCTGCTGGTGGTGTGCTGGTCGTAGAAACTGGGCCTGGTCTCCAGACTGCTTAAATGCCTACTGTTTTCAGGTACTGTTTCTTCCCTCGTTTGGTCTTGTGTGGCTCTTCTGTATTGTAAATAATCTGTTGGGGTTTGGAAGGTTTGGTTAAGTTCAATACCATGCAATATGCACTCGACTTTCTTGATGTAGCTGAAGTATGGTCCAGTTGTAGCTCACCAGAGCCCCAAGAGGAGGCAAAAAGCAGCGCTTGCAGCAGCGCTGGCGTCTGGCAGATTTACCAGGAGGTGCATTGACTGACAGAAATTAACCAGAGCTGCCTAGATCTGGAGCACTGGTCATGCTGATTAAAAATAAATAAATAAAAAAAAACACAACAAAAAAACAAACTTTGAGCTTCATAGTATATGTTCTCTGAGGACACCGTCTAAAATTGTACACAATTGGGGGATTCAGGTATGCATTTACAGAGGCTCCAAATAGCAGCTACTTCAACTCAGTGCAGATCAAGAACACATCTTTCACAGTACCTAAAAAATAGCCAGGTATGCAACATCCGAGGCTCTTCTATCCCTAAATGGCACCAAAGAGAGCAGCTGCATATAAAGTGATTTGTTACAATACTGAACTCATTTACTACACTCATTTCTATCAATTTATTTTGTATATATACAGACAGCTTTTTATATGCATTTTTCTTAACTACGTAACTGTCATGAAATGTAATGAAGCTGCAAGTTGTAGTTAGTTTTATTGCTGATTAAACCTGGTGTTTGGTTGTTTGTTTTCTGCAGCAATTACTTGAATCTTGTTTCCATTAGGTAGTGAAGTCCGATAATGTTTACAGGATTGTTTGCTTTGTTTTGGGGGGGGGGAGAGGGGTGTCCCCATTTTTCTCCCCCAAGACACAGAGAGCATGTGCACAGCAGACAGGCGGATGGGTCGGGATGAAGCACTGGGATCACCTCTACTCGCACCAAAGCATTAATGGTGACAGGCAGAGTCCCTTCCCTTTACATCGCCTGGCTGACAACTTCCATGCTCGGCACGTTTCTCTTGAGTTCTCCTCTCCCTCAACCCCTTGCCATCAGCTTTATTCTCAGAAACTTAAATCTTTCTGAACGGCAATTCACAATCAAGAGCAGCCCAGAAAGAGGCAGCGATCCTGCTGTTCAAAATCTGCCCTCTCTCCCTCTCCCCTTTTTAACTTGGATGAATTAAACATCCCTGGGCTATCGCTGCAATTATTATTGTATTTGCCAGCAAGGGTCATCAACATTTGCACTAATCACAATGTCCCAGCTGTTCTACTTCCACAGTTAGTTTCAATTGTGCTGCCGAAACTTGTAATGAGCTGTATTCAAGTTGGAAGTGAAGTGTAAAAGGTGTATGTAATAATGACACATTTATTGTAAGTTTTTGTATGTTGCAGATAGGACTAGTCCTATGCACAGAGAAAACACGTTGCCATTTCTAGTTTAATACTTGAAGTAACTTTTTAAAATGGGCTTTTATAAAATGAATTAAATATAAAATCACATTGCTTTGCCTGGAAGTTCCATCATGTTTTAATTGTATTGTGCAGTTTCCCCGTATGTATACTTTTCTGTAAATGTTATCTTAAGCCATTTATAACCATTGAAAGTGCATTCAGGATTTTGTACAACAGTGTTCAGAGCTGTTCGTACTTCTCTGAAGTATAATTCATGTTTAAATAAAAAAAAGTTGTACCATTTTAGGCATCTTTTCCAAAGAGAGAAAATATGAAGGGACTTGACACTTGAACTCATCAGTGAATGCAACATCAACTTAATAAATGTGAAAGAATCTGAAAATTGCTCAGCTGTAGCATGTGTGTTTTAGATCAGTGAGAAAAACTGCCTGCCTAGGAAAGAGTTTGTAATTGTTCCACAATTTTTACACTCCAGCTGCATCAAACCTAAGCTTACACTCACTCCTGACACATCTTCCAGGTCACTTGGGTCTTGAGAGGGGAAATAAAACAACTCTAACTTGTGGCTGACTATGTTCCTTCAGGACACTAAACATGACTTAGAAATCAGATTGCCAGTCAGCTGTGTTCCTTTCAGATCAGAAATAATCTCTGTAAGAGAGGGCAGGAACACCCAAGTTGCTGCTGACATGACAATAACAGATTTAAATTCAATGGTTCCTTCCAGAAAGTTTAAAAAAACAGGAACATTTTACAATTTTCCTTCAGTTCCAGCCACATACACCTAACTTTGTCATTCTAGTTCATCTTGGTCTTCACATGCCTGATGAAGTCAGCAGCGTGTAAGTGCCATCAGTCACATCTCGAGTATTAACATGTACAGAAGTGTCCCTTCAGAAGGGACAGGGAGCGTAAGAGCCATCTGGTCAGTACCAGCACACAATCCCTTTCAACAGAGCAAGCGTGTTCCAGCTTTCAAAGGGGAATTAGTGAAGCTTTAACATCTAGTTCAAATCATCATCACAGCACTTGGTAACGCACACTGAGTTACGGAAAACCCCTGGAGAACAGAAGGCAGGCAGACGGTAGGGAGCCACAGAAAGAACTGTCTTTTTCTAAAGTGACAGCAGTAAGAAAATATACACTCTTCTGTACGACTACTTTTAATGTAAGATTTTGTATACCGTAACAAAGTCTCACGTGTCATCTACGCTTATTCTATTGAATTACAGAACTACCATAATAGGTACAACAGCAGATACCATGGTAGTGCATAATACGTGCCAAAAATAAACGTATTATTCAAGATGTCCACTTTTTCGTCACATTTAAGTGGTCTAAATGATCACTCATGTATCTATGCTCAGGAAACTTGGCTGTCACCAGTCTTTTGTAAGCTTCCCACCTTGCACGTCTCTCTTCTGTGTTATGTTTGTACTCCTGTTCCTGTGTCAGGTAAGGTCGACTCAGCCAATATTCATTCTCTGCTTCAATTTCCAGCCTTCGGATCATTGCTTGCTTCATTGAAACGGTAACCGCTCTAGGTTTCCTGTATTTTCCAATCCATTGTTTTCCAGGAATTCTCTTGCGGAGCAGTACTGTTGTTAAAAACATTATGCCTTAAAATATAGACAAAAAAATAAAATGCTCATTACATTGGGACATAAATTAAAAATTTAACAAGAAAAAAAATCAAAAATCTGCACACACTGCGCTCCTTTCAGCTGGTTGGTTTTAAGGTCAGAACCCGATACTCGCAACCAACCATTACATACAGTAGACGGCACAATGCCGGACATACTAGAAACATAAGGCAGAGAAGGAAAATGGAAATCTTTATTTAGCTAAAGAGTTTACTCAGTTATTCTTACGCTGAGATTTCCTCCATAAATTATTTATGAAAAAAGGGATGGAGGCCGACACGGCACAGCTGCCCACCGCGGCTCGCCCGTGACACGCGAGCCGTCCAGGCCCCAGGGGTCGGCCCGTGGGGGGGAGCGCTGCTGCCCGGGGAGAAGGATCTCCTGCCCGCTCCCCGCCGGGCTTATCTCCCGGTTCAGGGCTGGGCCAGCCCGCCAAGAGACCCCCCGAGTCTACCCGCTAACGGACCGCACCCCGCCTCTCGCCGGCTCTCACTCACCGACCGGCCTCGCTGACGGCTCCGGCCCCCGCGGTGGGAAGCAAGATGGCGGCGGGCGGCACCTCTCGCGAGGTCTGGCGAGATCTTCGCGGCGGGTGGGGCCTGGCGGCGCCAATGAGGCGCGCGCTGCCCGCGGTTCGAAGCTGGCGGCGGGTAGTAACCGTTCCCCTCAGGCAGCGCGCGGCCCGGCTCTCTTCAGGGTGGCCGTTAACGGCTCCTCTCCCCTGTGGGCGATGGACGTGTCGAGGGACTTCTTTGGGAAGCTGCGCGCCCTCTCTCTCACTCTGGAGAAGGAAGCGAAGCAGCTGGAGCGGGCCCTACACAAAGAGGACACGGGTAAGCGCAGGCATCGCGTCTCCTTCCCGGGGCGGCCGGGTCCGCTGGGGCCTCTCCCGTTCCTAGGGCCGCAGCCTTGCTCCGGAGCTCCTGCTGGCCTGTCCGTCCCAGCCCAGGCAGCAAAACCCCGAGTTCACAATGCGACCTGAAGGGTTGCTCCCGACGCCTCGGGGTGACGGGTATCACGCCTGGGCGCTGGGGCTGATGGCTCTGCTGGGATACCCCGGGGGGTGGTTGTTCCTCGGGAGTCCTTAGTTTGGGTTCCCGGCTGCCATCGTGCCCTCTGGGCATGCGGAGATAGGCCTTTGGTAGGCTGGTGGCTCCGGGTTTGGGCCTGGGAGTAGCTAGCTCGGCAGGGTATTTTTTGCGGCGCCCCCCTCCCCGCCCCCCCCGCCTAATATCGTCGTCTCTCTGAGCTCCTGTGTGTGGGTGTGTCAGTGAGCTTTTATCATGGGGAAAACTGGAATGAACGGGGAATCATATTCTTGCTTTTACTCTTTTCACGTATTGAGACTGGAAAACCTGTTTGCAGGGCTTGTTCTCTCTGCACAGATAGCTTAAGCTTCTAATTGGATTTATCTCTGTGCTATGGCTTGTCACATAGGAGGTGTCCTCTTTAACATTTTTTGTATAAACCTTGATTTCTAGTGAAAGAAGTAATGACTGCTGCATGTATAAATGAACAAAGCTAACACCTGCCTGCATGCAAATAAGGTGGAAGAATTCAGCTTCTATTTTTTCAGTGGTGTCTATATCACTTTCTAAAATTTTTATTATTTCAAGTCCAAGCTCTTTAAGGGTAAGAATTTAGTGTAAATAATCTTTGACAGGCCAGGGACCTATTTATTCTACCAACATCTGCTATGCGTTAATTTTTACAGTATTAGCTGCAACAGTAAAATGGAAGTCCGCAGTTTCTCTGCGCAGTCTGAAGTACTGTACAAATTGCAGTCTCATGCTGTGCAAGGTACCAATGTGAACTAGTTTCTCTTTGGTTTTCTCTGTTTTGACCCTTAACATGTGACTCCAACATCTCTAGTACAGGAGAATACGTTCTGATGTAGAATGTACTTGTATGCTAAAATACTAACACCCGATTTTTCTTTTCAAACTCTTTTATGTGAACATGCATATCGAAGACTATGAGGAAGAATCTCCAATAAGAGCCTTACATGACCTCCATTGTGAAATCAAAACTCTGAAGGTAATGTTTTGAGTCCCTTCTTGAAAAATTGGTGGCTGTGGGGTAGGTGTTCCATAAACTTACAGTTGTGTTTTGATCACTGAGCCACAATACAGCTATGTTAGCTGTTCTGACCCCTTAGTTTGATTTATTTATCTTTAAGGCATCATAATGGCTGTGGATGTCGGGGCAGTGCCCAAAAACTTTTGGGTGACTTGCAGTAGATTTAGCACTAGTTATTAGTTTGCAGTTACCGTTGTTGCTCGGATCTACAGGAGATAAAGGTAACGGGGAAGGTGTAGCTGTGCCAGGGCGTAGGTATGGGGGAGAAGGATTCAGGAGTAGCAGCTCCCTGGAGAAGAGGTATGTTTGCTTGCCTTCAGTGACAAGCACTTAGAATAAAGAAAACCTTCACAGAACTTTCAGTACCTTCAGCCGTTAAACTTGTGAAGAATATTCTTTATTTCTTTAATGGAAGTAGGAAAACTGGACTATAGAAATGAGCAAGTGTAGAAATAATTGAGAGGTAAACTTGAGCTTTACCACCTGCTCTGCATGAGTTCTTTGTATGTAGGGGAGTAAGAGTCCAAACTAATGGCTGTTATCCCATATTTTTATGGAGTAAAAGCATATATTTTTGTTTAAAAGGTTACTGGTAAGTAGTTACCATACTAGGAACTGTTATCTTAGTTTAACTTTTGTAAGTTTTTGTACACTCATGCCCTATATATGCCTGATATTTTGTAACCTAGTTTTCAGGTATAGATAAGACCTAAATTTGCTGCTTATCCTCATCTGAATTGAAGTTCAATACTTATTGCCCAACCATTTCATGTGTAAAGAACTACCATGTAGCGATTTGAAAACCAATATTTCTACGTTTCCCTCCTCCCCCGCGCCCCCAAAGGAAGATGTTAATGCCAGTCTTAATAAGAGTTCCTCTGAAAAACAAGCAATTCATGACTTTATGAAGGCAAGTGAAATACTGATGCAAAGAAATGCAGCAGATCTTGGAAAAATAAGAGAGCTGTTCCAGAAGTATGGCTACAAACCACGTGTCAAAGACTCTACAGGTAATATATTTCTTGGCAATATAGTATGTGAAGGCAAATGTAATTTTCTAAAATGTTTCTCTTTAGCTATGTTACATTTCTATACATTTCTATTAATTAAGAGATCAAGTACAGTTATGTTGTTTGCTTTATAAATATATCCAGAGGGTAAAATATTCTATTGTCATTGGTGCCATAAGAATAAACCAAAATACAAAAACTTTGGAGTTAGATCTCCTGGTGTGCTTTTAAGTTAGTGCATGGGGTTTTTTTTCCTCCAGTAATAGTTATACTCAGAAAACAGGTTAGCAAACGTGTTTTGATAACCCAGAGAATTATGCTGCTTCAGCTTCTCATGCATGGGAAACTATTGTAGATGCATCTAAATTTTTTTGTGTTCATATATGATGATTCCATTAACTTCAATCATCATAGAGGAAAATCTTAAAAGAATGTGCTCCGCAGCACAAATGGCACAAGAGATGCGCACACAGGGATTAGGTGATGCATGGCAATCTATGAAGCAGCAGTAGCTTGATTGATTGAGGGGATGAGATCCTTAATCAAGTCAGAAAGTGCATACACACCTATGTGAAAAACTAAGAAATGGCAAATGAGTTTAAAATACTAGAACTGTCAGTACTATACATACCCCTTTAGGTATCAAGGGCCCAATGAATCTTCAAGAAGCCTTTGGCAGGGCACGCCTTAACCTTTCCCTGAGTGTTATCCAGTCATTACACAAAACAAAATTGTGAATCGTGGTCATGGTCCATATTCACCTCCAAGTTAAGCTGCTACAACTGTTCTACAAAGATATGGCAGAAGGCTCTAATTTTATAGTACCTTCTTTCCTGTCCTCTCCCTTCTTTTAAAGAAGACTCCAAACAGAGTACAAGGTTAACTTATTTTAAGATGTATTTTTAAGCGTTATTTTATAAGTGTATCTGAATATGTAATACTAATACACATAAAAAGTAATGCTTCATAACCTTTCTTCAATATTGTTTTTCTGAAGAATAAGCATTCTAGTACTCTATGCAGCCTTTGCTCTTTCTCCTAAAACCTTTTCAGTTCTATATAAATTTTGTTTTCATTGTTATTTATGTTGTACATTTTTAATGAATTTCCAGTCTTGCACTGAAATAAAAACAAATAAATATATTTAATATTAGCACTTCCTGCCTGCTGCATGCAGGGAGATAAATTCTATTAAAAATACATTCGTGTAAAGAAAAAAAAAAAAAATTTCAATTCCATTTTTCCTAGAAATAATATTTACCAATAGAGTGAAATAGAGTAAACATGTGACCTATATTATAAATATAGCTTAGCCTGGTATGAGCTTTAGATTTCTGTTGTAGCTTCAGGTTCAGTGCTTTAAAATGAAAGAAGGAATATATTTTTTACAATAATAAATTAAAAGGGAGAGGGGAGGAAGAGAAAGTGCCAATTTATTTTATAAATTCTTAAAACAGAAACTTCTGACATAACTCTTTTTTTTTTTTTAATTACTTTTCTCAAACAGAAGAGGAGGAAGAAGTTAACAGTGATTTGACGGTGTCTGTTCAGAATAAATCTGATGAAGAAAAAGCAGATGATGTACCTCATCTTCCTGCTTCTCCTGAGAAGCCACCAGTGCCCAAAGATCCACTGCGTACCCCCCAGCTTTCTGATTTTGGTCTTTCACAATATGCTTTCTCCAGGCCTTGGAGTGCAGTGAAAGGACAACACGCAACAAATGCACGTCAAGAAGATTCAAAGAACGGAACTCTTCTAAAAACACAGAGTCCCTGTATTTTGCCCAAAACACCAAAATGTATGCCAAAGACAGACGATTATGAGTGTGCAACACCAAAACTTGAACACTTTGGCATTAGTGAACATACCATGCGTATGAATGAAGATTTTACAATGTCACTTATGCGTAAAGCTGCTCAGACAAACAAGAAGTGAGTAAATTACTTAAGTTCAGATTGTTTTTCTACTGAATTTTCTGTAGTTTTTTCTTGCTGTACCAATGTTTCGCTGCTGTTGTAAAAGCAGTTAGATCATGTTACTATTAGCAACACATTCAATTTTAAAAGCTAACAGTTCTTAAAAGAAACTTGCTGTTCAGCAGTTAAATATTTGGTATTTAGAGAAATTGTTCAAAAAAAAAACATATTCAAAATAAGTAGTGGAAATAATAGTTCAGCTTTTTTTTTATTAAACCTTTATATTTGCAATATAGGCACAGGTGTGAAGTTCTTCAGAACCATGCCAACTTAAGTGACTTTGTCCCCCAGAGATCCAGTTTACTGCAATGGTTAAATTTTTAGTGTTTTTTTAATTTTAAGATTACTGGGGAGAAAAGTGAAAACATCCATTTTCTTTTTAAATAGTTTTAGGATCTCTCCTTTTGAATAGTTATGTAAATACTATAACATCTATAAAGCTTTGTAGCATCTGAAAGCCAGAAAATTAAATAAATAAAAAAAAATAATAAAAGAAAGGTGGTTTTTTTTTTTTGCTTATCTAATCAGATAAGCAAAAAAAAAACTAGTACAAATGGGTAGCCTTATACCTGCAGTTTCCAGGTACAAAGGTAATAATTCTGACCTTTTTGGAGACAGCCCTGCCCTTTCATATGCCTTGCTTGGGCCAGCCAGGCCTTGTACCTAGCTGAAGTGTGTCTAGCAGCTGTGCATTCTGTGAAAACTACTTTAAAAGTTCTTAAAAATATGTGGGAGACCTCAGCTCCTCCAACTTTGTTTTTCAGGTTTTCAGTTTTGAAGCAGGTGCAAAGAACAATATACTTAGGTGCACCTGCTACGAAACTGAAACCAAAAGTAATTAGGAAAGGAAGGGGGGGTGGAAGAAAAGTGTCTCAACAAAAGTGTTTATTGTTATGCTTGTTCTTCTCCATTGTAAATACTAAAAATCGTATTGTTTCAGGTATCTATAATACTTTCACGGCAAAACTGACTTTAATTTTTTGTTTTGTTTTTTAGTCAAAATTTGAGCTGTTGCCTCAAGTGGATTTTGGGGGGTTTTTTTTGAGCTTAGGCTTTTTGTATAGAAGTTCTACATCTTGTTCTCATAGTTTAGATAACTTTTTAAATATTTAAAATATTTTTCTTATAGACACACTTTTGTGTAGAATTTAGGTAAGTTTCCACTTTTAGTCTGATATTGTCTCTTAATTGCCTACATCCTTCTTCCACTAGAACATCTTGGATATGAAAAAAGAATTTTAACAATTTCAGTTTCTAGTTTTGTGGAATCGATATTAAATGGATTTTCATTCTGAAGTCAGTTAGTGATTAACATAAGTAATCTTATTTAAAAAAAAAATAAAAATCTTTTAGTGTTCTCAATAACATTAGTAGATTAAGAGCCAAAAAGATTGCCTCTTGTTTAGAATTTTGTACACAACAGGATATTAAAAATAAAATAGACTGCATCCCTAACACAGAATTGGTCATCTGGGACAAAGAAAATTGATCCTACCTTAGACACCTTTTGTGTGTTTGTTTTGTTTGTTGTTTTTGTTTTATGCCTTGGGTTGAAATCTCAGTGTATTTGATAATTTGTGGATGGACTGAACGTTTGCATGCTATAAGTTGCTGCAGTAGAATCATAGATGAAAAATCTATGAAAAAATCATCTTTGAGGAAATGAATTTTTGACTTGCATGTTGATGAACAAATACTAGGAAAGTGATCAGGTTTATAGTATTCCTTTAATTGTGATTTCTTCATATTACTTGAGAGCTAATTGAGGGGTTTGGTTTTCAGGTTGGTTAAAAAAGATGATCATGAAGTGAACGTACCAGAAATGACATCCAGGAAAATCATGGTTACTCCTGGGCGAAAACCAAAAGTGACAGCTGATAGTGGTAAGTTAAAAAATACATGAAATAAATATACATGTGCATTTTTTACATTATGCACGTGTAAGTGCATTGTGAACACATGGTAAACTTTTAAACTGTGTTTCTTGCCCAGTTATTGTATGAGTACTAATGTCTAGAAAATGAAATGTTGGTGGCTTCTATGGGAAAGCCACTCACTTCAGTGTAAATCCTTACTCATTCTTCTCATATCCATCTAGAATTATGCAGAGGGATCCATCATTTTGTATCTGCAACTTATCCTTATTTGAAATGGATGCCATATCTAAGCATGGGGAGGAAAAGAAGGTTATCAGGAGTGGTCGACATGTATTCACCAAGGGAAAATCATGCTTGATCAGTCTGATAACCTTCTGTGATGGCATGACTGGCTGGGTAGATGAGGGGAGAGCAGTGGACATTGCAAGGCTTGACTTCAGCAAGGCTTTTGACACTGTCTCCCACAGCATCCTCATAGGTAAGTTTAGGAAGTGTGGGTTGGATGAATGGACAGGGAGGTGGATTGAGAACGGCTGAATGGCAGAGTTCAGAAGGTTGTGATCAGCAGGGCAGAGTCCAGCTGGAGGCCTGTAGCTAGCAGTGCTCCCCAAGGGTCAGTACTTGGTCCAGTCCTGTTCAACATAGTCATCAATGACCTAGATGAAGGGACAGAGTTACCCTCAGCAAGTTTGCTGATGACAAAAACGGGAGGGGTGGCTGACACACCAGAAGGCTGTGCTGCCACATAACGAGACCTGGACAGGCTGGAGAATTGCATGGAGAGGAACCTAATGAAGTTCAACAAGGACAAATGTAGGGTCCTGCACCTCGGGAGGAATAACCCTATGCATCAGTACAGGCTGGTGGCTGACCTGCTGGAAAGCAGCTCTGTGCAAAAAGACCTTGGAGACCTGGTGGACAAGTTGACGCTGAGCCAGCAATGTGCCTTTGTGGCCAAGAAGGCCAATGGCATCCTGGAGTGCATTAAAAAGAGTGTGGCCAGCAGGTTGAGGGAGATCATCCTCCCCTTCTACTCTGCCCTGGTGAGGCCGCATCTGGAGTACTGTGTCCAGTTCTGGGCTCCCCAGGTCAAGAAAGACAAGGAACTACTGGGAAGAGTCCAGCAGAGGGCTACGAAGATGATCAGGGATCCTCTTATGAGAAAAGGCTGAGAGACCTGGATCTGTTGAGCCTTGAGAAGACTGAGAGGGGATCTTATTAATGCTTATAAATATCTAAAGGATGGGTGTCAAGAAGATGGGGCCAGGCTCTTCTTAGTGGTGCCCAGCAACAGGACAAGGGGCAACAGGCATAAACTGGAACACAGGAAGTTCCATCTGAACATGAGGGAAAAACTTCTGTACTTTGAGGGTGCCAGAGCACTGGAACAGGCTGCCCAGAGAGGCGGTGGAGTCTCCTTCTCTGGAGATATTCAACGCCCACCTGGATGTGTTCCTGTCCAACCTGCTTTGACATGGGGTTTGGACTAGATGATCTCCAAAGGTCCTTCCAACTCCTACCATTCTGTGATTTTGTGCAACAAAAATGCTGTTTTGCCAACTTAGCCTTTTTAATCTGAGAATACCCATTAAATTTGTTTAAAGAAAGGAAAGAAACTGCTTTGAAAGGCTGTTGAGACAGGAACTTAGATCTTTCAAGAGTAGTGCTAAAACTTCTTTGAGAGGAGATGTAATATGTTCTCTTGAAAATGTGTGAAGATCTTGGGACAAACATACTGAGGATTGAATATATGAGAAGCTAAAGCAATGTTGATCTAAGTTGAGCTTTTTCATCTATATTCAGTAGTGAGACTAGATTTATTACTTCGGGGTTTTTTGCATTTGCTGCTTTTATGGAATTCTGTAATTTAGATGGTTCTTCATAGTAAAAATATCGGCTAAAATGATACATGTTTTTAGGATATGTAAATCTATGAAAAGCTAGTAGACTTGGAAAACTAAACTGGAGCACTGGAACTGATAATAATTACATGTATATGTGTGTATAAATTTTATTTTTATTTCTCTCTTCCCCCTAATTTCAGCAGCTGACTGGATGCCTTCTCCTATGGTACTTGTATTCTGTACTCCTGATGTGAAAACCCCTTCCAGAACAAACAGCACGTTATCAAGGTCACCAGAGACAAATGAACTGCCTTGTCCCGCTCATACACAAACACCACAGTTTCCAGATTTTGAAACAAGATGGCTAAAAACAGAAGCTAAGGTAGTAAATACCAATTATGCACATTCTAACACACTCTTTACCATAAGCAGTTTTTCAAATGACAGTTTGGGATTCTTTTCAAATACTACATTTTTCTATGTCATTGTAGAATATCTTTCTAATGGCAATTTTGTAAGAACTTTTAATAAATACCTAGGATAAGTAAATTAACTGAAGGTATTTAATCTCTCTTCTGCAGCAGGTAAAGGAGAAGATTGAGTCTGTGACAAAGAATGATGCAACAGATAAACAGCACATAGAAGAGAGCATTCCTTCTACTGTGAGCTCTGATGAGTATCTCAAACATTTTGAAGACCTTTCTCCTCCCAAAATAAAATCGTATGACCAGTTACTCAGTACTCCTCCACCTCCAGAAATAACAAGGATACCAGATGATATTCTACAGGTTAGCTAATATACTTTTTTTTTGCTAAACAGTTTTAATATCAAAATAGTAAAATTAAAAGGGCTTAGTTCTGTAAATTTTGTTCTTCAATAGTTCTTTGCTGCTTATTGAAAATGTATCAACTGTAATCTTGTTTTGAGCTCTTAGGTATTTTTTTTTTATTCCCTTTTAATGTTTCCTGTAGATTCTGTCCAAGTATAGTCATAAAGTAGATTCTTCTAAAGCTAAGGTAATGGAGACCAAGGCAGGAAATACTACAAGATATGTAAGTGACTACACTGATTACTGCAACAAAGAGAACAGGTACGATTAAATTTTACAAATTTGGTTAAGTAATTTAATTTGGAGGAGCTATGAAAATTCTTTAACACATTTAGAAACTCATGCAGCTACTTGCTCTTCAGCTACAAAAATAGCTCTATTTTCTGTCACTAAATAACTTATTTTTTGGCACAATATCTGACTGCCTTTTATTGTAAAGAACAAATATTATAATTGATTGTGTGTTTGAATCCTCCCAACTTTAAAAAAAAAATTAAAAAATGAAAGTAGCTTTTTACTGTTTTATCTGTACGTATATTTTGCTTCGTGGGAACTGAAGCACTGGTGAATGCTTTCTTCTGAGTAAATTTAGGCAATGAAACTAAGGAATTCGAAAAAACTATGGAAGTGACATTGCTGATTTCACAGTTGTTTTGGCAAAGAGATTTATTTAAAATGCAAAGCCACTTTATGAATAGTATGTGAGATTACTCATACTTATTGTAGACTAATTTAATCTTTGAACAATGGAATAATAGCTTTAAAAACAACTTGATCAATTTGACTAGAAGGAAGTTTTTGTGACAACTTGATCAAGTGTAGATATTCCTGATCCAATGTAATGTATATTATACTTGTTGATTACCTGTTAAACTTGGGGTCAATGCAGACTATTTAGGTAAGAGGTACAAGCAACGTGTATGGTGTCAAATAATAATCACAACAACCCAGAATGAGACTGATAAAAGTAGGTATCTTAATATAATTGGAGTCCATTTGAGTAATCAAATAGAGAAAGCTCTTACTTTACCTGAACCTTCCTTTTTTTCTTATGATAATAAATAAAAATGTTTGTCTTCTGATAATTGAAAATATGATTGAGATATTAAGTTCGTGAACTCTTCTGGATATATTTGCAGAGGGTATTCTGGATTTTTCAAGCCAAACGTCTGAAAGCAAGCTGAAGACCATGTTGAGACTGTTTCATATTCATGGATCTTACCACTGAATCACAACAAGCTCAAAAAGCAAAAGAAAATACTGGTGGGAGGAAAGAGCCATACAAAGGAGAAGCTTTTTTAATGGAGAAAGTTTGATGTAGATAAACTTGTTTGCACAAACAGCTTGTGCTTAATTTTTAATTGAAATTAGTGGCAAAACATGTTGAGGGTTTTTAAAGAGGACTGGGGTCTTGTCTGAGGTAGTACTTCTGTTGTTTTGCCTGATTCTTGTGTTTGCTGCGTGTGCTTGTGTTTGCAGCAGGTTGTAGAGAAGTGTAGTTAGGTTGTAACGAAGGGAAGGTCCAGTATAGTCCCCCAGAAAGTGGGTATCCCTGGCTGTTCTGGTGTCATTGTACATCTTTTCAGGGCTGAGTTTGAAATGTAGTACTTCAACAGTGTTTGCTATCTTCAATGGAAACAAGTCTTTGTATGTGAAGAGTAACTCCTCTTTAAAGCACTTCTATGCTATTAGTCACTTCTGTAATACTAAGACATATCAGATGTATCCCTGTATCAGGCTGTTACCTGTCTGATGGACAAGTATTTCTTATGCTGCTTCCTCTTTCTTATTATAGTTCTTTCATCAACATCATATGCTCTACATCTGTTTTCCTTTTGACAGTCTAACCTCTGTAGCCCTAAAAAGTGACTCTGCCTGGCATAGAATTATTTGAAAATATATTGTGCAATAGGTACTGCTTGTATATATCTTCCAACTGCTGGAGAGATTTCTGGCAGGCGTGTAGGTGATTGCTTACTCTTCTACACTACTGCCATGTGCGTTCTTTAAGTGGTGGTGTCATTTCTAAACATGCTGTGTCAGCTATTCCTCTGAGTGACTCCAGGATTGCTCTTTCCAGCTGTACTCGGTTTCCCGTTGATGGCTAAAATCCTGTCATTTATGAGGCCAGGCGTGCAACGCATGAGAAGGGAGAGACCGTCCCAGGAGATGGGGAGAAGAGGGCTTTTCTGAACTTTCTGAACACAGCTCCACATTTTTTTATATAATTTTTAAGTCCTCAGGATATGCAAACATCTGGAGATGCCCAGAAGTATTTCTCCAGTTGCTTAGATGGACTTATCCTGACTAATACCTAGCAAGTAAAGGAGCCTTTTTCCTCCTATTCCAGTCAGTCTCCAGGAGTAAGGATACATTAAATTAACTGGAGAAGCTGATTTTCTACTAGTTCTGGCCTGAGCACACTGTCATTTTTCTGTGCTAGCTTCTGTTGAAAAATATGTATGTATTATTATTATGTATCAGTCTTTCAGCTTGATCAGCATTTTTGAATACTAAATAAAAGTCTTGGATGCTTGGTGGCTGCTTGCAAAACTAATCATCTGCTGCTATAAAAGCACTTACTTGTAAAACCATTTAATGGGCTGGATGCTAGTCATGGAATTTCATGGTTGTAAAAAGGTACAAAGTGTTCTGCAGAGCAAGAATCTTTCAGCCGGACAGATTTATCAGTGCTACAGGAGGGGTTTCACAGCCTGCATTCTTCCTCCACCACACTGCATGGCTACTTTCTTGCCATGAAGTGATCCAGATATCCTGAAAGATGCTATTTAATCAAATGAAACAAGCAGCACTACTGTCCTGGACCTCCCCAGCCCTGCCCCTTCAACTAATGAAATTCCCAAAAGGGCTTTTAAATGTCTTGGGAACAGCTCTGCACTCCACTGTCCTTTCCTCCAGTAGGGACCTGTAAAGTTGTAGCCCAGCAGTTCTGGGATTTTCACCATAAGCTGTTGTGGCATGATGCTGGCATAGGACTTTTTGGAATCTACAAACAAAGTTTTACTATTTAGTTTTGTTTTTCTTGCCTACAATATTACCCTAATACAAGTAATATTGCTGTTTGTATTTATAGTCTTCTTTAGAGCAGGACTATTGCTCTGAGGGGGATATAATCAGAGCAGCAAAACAAAAACTAGGTTTAGTTTGTGCCTTACCTTTGAAAACCTTTTAGGTTTCAGTAAGACCTGAGCAGTCATTTGAGTATTGGGGGTGGGGGAGGGAAAAGTTTAGTTGGCAGAAGTGAAAGCTTAAGCAGTGTTGGAAACCAATCTGTATTCAGAATAAGCTGGGGTGGGGTGAAAAGTTTTGTGGGGTTTTTTGTCTTTTTTTTCCTACTCAGACCAGTTCTCTCACATAGGTGTCTGTGTGGCTCTCTGATAAACTGCACTGGAACAACCAAGGATGTAGCCGTGGGGCCGGAGGTTGAGACTCCCCTTAATCCAGTATCACTGCAGAAGAAATGCTCGCCCTGCTGTGCACTTAAGTAGCATGACATGTCAGAGTGGGAATAATACAAAAGAACTTAAAAGTTGCAGGTTGGCTTGTTGGATGAATCTGATTGCAGCATTGGCCTGACAGAAAGTGCAGTTTGGACAAACAGTAGCTAAATAAGTGGCAATTGCAGCAGTTCTGTAAGGGACAGTTGTCAGTGGAAAACAGGGGAGTTGATTCAGACTGCAGTTCTGTGTTGTGATTAATCCAGTTTAACTGGGGGCTCCTTCCACTAGAGGCCGTTTCACACTTGTGCACGGAATTTAGAAGTCCTTCAGTTTTGTGATGGATTCCTTCCGTTTGCTGAGCCACTGAAAGATGAATTAATTTTTCTTTTCTAGCTTATCTTCTCTGACAGTAGTCTCAAACTCAGCATCTGCCTGTGTGACTGCTGGACCAGGCGTAAGGGAAGGGTGAGAACAGGATCACATCTCTAGCAATAGCTTGCAGTCAGAAGAGATTGAACCTAGCACAAAATTGCACTTCCACATTTAAGGACATCTGAAAAGCAACTAAAAAAGCATAGCCTTTAGTTTTCCTTCATTTGCTGTGGTTCTTAATCTCTTTTTTTTGTTGTTGTTGTTTTCATTTGTTTAAGTATATCAATGTGTCAGCTAACAAAAGCTTCTCTCCATAATCCCGTTTGTTGTCAAAGGAGCATCTCAATTGTTCTGCATTGTAACCCCTGTAAAGTGGGCAAAGCTTTCTTATCTTAGAAATATTTAGCCTGAGGTTAAATTACAAATATAGATCTTGCAGTGAAATGAAACTTCCTAGATGGCTGTCAAATGGATAAATGACAAGCATCACTTTTAGTGCCTCCTGTTGTGCTTTTATTGATGTTTTTATAAATCACTAGAGCTGTAACTGGAGCCCAGGCTTCCTTCGTTATTTAAAGCACCACGGATGCGTTAAACTTTCTGTAAGATACGATATTTGCTTTGTTCCCTGTTGTTATTATTCAGATATTCCGGTCCTCATGGTGGTTGCATGTGCTCCAGCAACAGCTGTAGCTGATGTTGGAGCTGCCTTGTAATTTGGGAGTACCTTGTTTCCCTATGGGACAGTAATACAGAGATTGTGGCATTTATAAGGAGCAATGACAACATCCAGTGGCCGCACTATGGAATCGCATGTGCATCAGTCCACAGGAATACAACTTTCTACAAGGCAGACATCAGTCAATGCTGGATATATTATCTGTCAACCTAAACATCAAACCTCATGCTGTTCTTACAGCAGTATCTACTTTTACAAAGGGGCAGTTGACATTATGGTAGGGAACTGGCCAGGTCTGTGAATCTCTTTGATCTTGTCTAATGCAAGTTGAAGGGTTTAAAAAATAGCTAGCGCACAGGCAATAGTCCATGGAAGAAGATGTGGTGATACACGAGTGTTTCTCCTGTGGAGAGACTAAGTGAAGGATAGTTTGCCGAGTACCCAGCAGGGAGGCGTTCAAATACTTTCATAATTCCTGGCTGAAAGCCCTGTGGTTATGCTCCCTAATGATTGCTTACGCAGTTGTTGTGGACCAATCTAAGGCCTTGCTCCTCCATCCCACCTTTCCTCTCGCCCAGCAGGTCCCACACCCTTGGTTGCGTCACTGCAGTTGTGGCTGCAGGGGAAGCCGGGAAGCCATTCCTGCTTGCCTAGCCACCAGGAACTAATTGTTGTTTTCCAAGGTTAAATTATTCATGGACTCTGTGTGCTGACCCAAATCACTGCTCACCTGCAAAGGCACAGACATGTGTTGAGGCAAGAGGACGGAAAAGGCGGGGGGAGTGGGAGCCAGGACATCCTCCTTCACTGGCAGCCTATAAACTGCTTAGGGAATCGTATCCTGTCTCTGCTTTGGTAAGGTATTCTGAGGCTGTTGTCCCATGAACACTTCCATGGCAGCTGAATCAGTTCCTCTTCACCCCACCATGCATCGCTCCTGCTCCCAAACCTCCCTCTCCCTCCCAGGGCAACTGCTTGGGTGGTTGTGCATTAATTGGACTGCAGGGGACGCAGCTGCTGGGAGAAACCTCACCTTTGGAAGATGGCCCTATAGGTGCAGGGTGGTGTGGTTTGCTCCTGGCCATGTAGACTGTTGTGGTGCTGGTGGGACCATATTTTAAATGTACTTTTAGTACTTTCATATTCATGTGCTCCCCATCTCCCTTTCAAGCATGAGCCCCTGCTCTCCAGTGCAGTTCTTAACCCAAAGGCAGCAGGGGCATGGCGTGGTTGCCAGCAGGGCTAGACAAGGGCTGTGGGATGGTGCACAGCTCCAGCTGAGAAAGTAGCAAGGGGTGTTGGTAGGGGACTGCTGTGTCTGATGCTGTTCTTCAAATGCTCTGCCTAGGACCGCTGTTGGGTCTCTCCCCTCTGAATCCTGGGGTAGGTGCTTCATGGTTTTCAACTAAAAGACCTCAGCAGAAGACTAGAAGGAAAATGGTCAGCTATGCTTGGTCCTATCTTTTGCTTAGCAACGGAGTGGTGGCAGGTCTTCTGCATCTTCTAAATGTGCACTGAGGACTAAAGGAAAGGAATGCTTGGATCCAAATAGCGCACACAGGTTTCAGACCCCTGTTAAAGACCTCCAAGTCTCTTCAAGCCTGAAGACTCTAACTCATGGGGTGGGGAACGTGTGCCTCAGCCAGCACCGAGCAGCTCACCCAGACTGTCCCTTGAAGCTATCACTTGCAGCATTCACTGGATTTTCTTGCTGAGTGTTGAAAGGGTCAAGTGAGTTTTTGGGCCAGGATGTCTCTACTTAAGCCTGTCAGTTCTGTGAGAACACCCTGGGCCCTCTAAACCCACCAGTCCTTAGCCATTTTTTATCTCCAGCGCCTTGCCTGGTATGCCAGCCGGGCACCTCCTACTCATTGCTGACAGGTCTTCCGTGGTCAGGCGCAGCGCGTGTGACACGGGTGTTTTACAAGTCACATTCCTCAGTGTCCTGTTCTGTCAGAGGAACTGATCCTTTTTTCTAACCCAGCTGATCTGCTGTAATGTCTAGACACAAGGGCTGAGACAAGAGCAGTAAGTAATTGGATCGCTTTGGTTTTGGCAGGTCGTGTCTCAGCTATCGCATCACTTACAGCGCTGTTCTTTGAACACAACCGTAGCTGCTGTTGTTCATTTGTTCTGACACAACAGGGTTTCTGAGACCGTCTCCTTTTCCCGTGCTTTCCATCACAAGAGTGAGAACTTGCTGATAATGCTCAATGTTTTCTTGTTGCATCAGGATTGTTTCTGCTTTTTCCAGAGCAGTAAAGCAACACTTAAGTCTTCACACCTGCTCCAGTCAGATGGAGACCATGGAGCGAGGAGTGTGTCTGATGCAGCCCAGGTTATTGACAAAGTGTGTGTGGGAGCCTTGTCCTCGCTGCTTAACTAGGGAGGGAATTAACCCAGGCACAAGTTCCCGCACCAGAGCTGCAGCCAGCGGCTCCCAAAAGCTCTGCAGAAACGCTTTTGTAAGGGTTGTGCTGCCACGGTGGGGAGCTGACTAGATCTGTGAATCTCTTTGATCTTTTCTTGTCTCGTTCAAGATGAGAAATTAGGAGAAGTTGCCTTGGTTTTGTAGCTGGGTCCATTTGACTGTGCTGCACCCCGCAGGCGAGGGGTGTGGGGAAGTCCTGGCCCCACCATGGGAGCCCAGCTCAGCTGGCTCACTGCTGCAGCCAGAGGGGACCGACACATGCAGGAGTGGCCTGGGTGTTTGTCACTCCTTAGAGACAGAAAAAAACCAAGCCCCTCTGAGGAAGGACAGGGACAAAGTGAGACCTGGAGGGTTACCTGCAGATGGGGGGGGTGTGGGGGTGGTATCTCTGGAGGGTCTGAGAGCTGCCTGCAGTGCTGTGTGTGGGTGTAACCACTAAGAAATGACAACATCAGGAAAGCCTTTTTTTGAAATCAACCATCCTAGGTCTTTGCCTTATGCGGCTGGGAGATAAAAAGAGCTTTGGAGGGGTGGTTGCTGGTGAAAGTGCAGAGATGAAACTAAGAGTTGTGTCTGTCAGGGCTTTAAGCATCCAAAAAGGAAAGGGAAAAGGCCCATCTCATCCAGCTGCCTTGATGAGGGACAAACGTTCCTCATGCAATTACTGCTTACAAAGCAAATCCTGTGGATTGACAGAATCTGGGTGTAGCGTTGTCTACATGACTTTGCTTCCTGAGCATATGGGATTGCTCACTGTTGTAGAGTTTTGAGATCATGTTTTAATTTCCCTGAACCACAGTGCTGTACATATTTTGCTCTTTTTAGGGACTGACATCCTTCCTCAGCTTTTATAGTAGCTTGGAAAGAGACACATGACCTTGTTACTGTGAGTAAATTCCCTCCTGTGCAGCAGAAGCTCAGCAGGTGACAACTTTCACATACATTTTACCTCTTGCAACATCTGGATGGTTGTACCCAGGTGTTATCTGCTCTCCCAGCTGCTTGCTCTATCCCCATGTCTGAGTTCAAAACTGCTGCTGATGGCCTCGATTGCGTAGTGGATTTTTGGTGTAGGGAACCCTAACTGCACTGATCGCTCAAGTGTCCGTTCCCATAAAAATAGGTACAGAAAGTTGAACTCTCTTCACTTCTGCATTACCTGCAGGCGTTCGAGGGGAAATCTCTTTCTTGAGAGATGTTTAGCGCAAAGCAGACGGGGTAGAGGTCAGCTGAGGTTTATACTTCCACAGCAGTCAGGCGAAGGTGAACTCCTCACCAAACAGTCAAGCTGAAGGGTTTGCTACTGAAGGAGGTTCTTTGTGTTAATTTCCTGGTGATTTTCCTTCATGGGCTGCCAAAGATAAAGCCAGTACCTTGTTCCTTCTTGTTCTCTGGTGTGTGAAGACCTGCCCCAGGCTGGGCAGGCACAAGCCCTCACTGGGCCAGGTCTCCCTCTCCAGCAGCAAAGCCAAGCCACCTCCCAGAGCAGCTGAGTCACAGACGCAGGCTCACGTGCTGCTGTTACCTTATATATTGACATTTGAGAATTATCCTTAAATGCAATTAAAGGCAGAAAAATGAGGAAACACCCATATTACTGTGTAGCTCTAATGGCAGGTCTGTCCTTGCCTTTGGTGGGAGGCTGTGCAATTCTGTAATGACGTGCTGGTTACCCCAGGACTCACCTCACTCATTTTGCAGTACGGATGATGCCCCGTGGGGAGCAGGTCACTCAGCAGTGGTCTTCACTCTTCTGTTTGCCCAGGTCTATAAGGTGCCAAAAAACAGACAGCTGATCTGCTGGCCACCACCTGGCATACAGGTGGGAGGGGTCCTGACCAAACCTGCCCCTGGAGATGTGGAAGTCACGAAGCTGTTATGATGAGTGGGCTCCTCACAGCAGCAGTGTCATGGAGAGCCTCCCCCTGGCACCAGAGGTGACTGACTTAATCCTGGCAAAACACCCCACCCCACCTCTGGCCACGCCAGACCAGCTCCATTGCCACTTTTAGGCTCACACTCCTTTAGAAAGCAACATTTATATTTTTCCGTGAGCTCTCTTTATAAAAGGAGCACTTTTCAACCTCCTCAGTCTTAGGGGGAGAAGTGACTCAGAGGCAGGCAGTTCTGTAAGTGAGGGTCATTCACAAAGGCTGAAATCACAAGAAGCCAGAGAAGGGGGATAGAAGAGGGCAAACCATGGGCAGAAATGAACCTAAAATCCATCAGGCTATTGCACTGAGGGACTCCTGAGAGAAAAAAAAATAAAATATATATATAATAGATAAATCACAGTGTGTGCCTTGTCCCCAGCAGACAGAACACTTACTTCAGTCTTAGCTCAGCTCTGCTAAGAGCCTTAAGCGAGGAAGGTGAAGGCCCTAAGGAGCAGCTACAGCTTCTACTTCTGCTCTTGCCTTTCTCTCTGCACGCAGGGGCACAACATGCAGAAAACAAGAGCCTGGCTCTCCCCAAGCCAGCCGGATGCTGCTCTAAGTTCAGAGGCACCTGCATGTCTCAAGATCTCCCCCTGCAGTGACAGAAGAAATTGGCAAGCACTGAGCTATGGGAAGCCACAGGCCCCATCCTCTGGCATTGCACTGATTTCCTGGGCAATGGGTCACCCCTTCTTCTTCTGCTCCTTAAGAAGGTTCCAGGCAACACAAGCTGCTGCTTAGAGAGCAGTGCCCATCATGCAGACCAGCATTCCAGTTTCCCCATGGACAACTGAGACACCTCAGCTACCCCTTCGTCTATATTGAGGTTCTGGAGGTTGGTCACTAGCCCCCCCCTCAACAACCTCCAGCTTCACCAGTAACTTGTAACACTCAACAGCTTTGAACCTTGATACCTCACGGCTGCTTGGCT
This sequence comes from Numenius arquata, assembly GCF_964106895.1. Taxonomy (NCBI): domain Eukaryota; kingdom Metazoa; phylum Chordata; class Aves; order Charadriiformes; family Scolopacidae; genus Numenius; species Numenius arquata. The sequence goes on from NC_133576.1 coordinate 121,477,702, forward strand.
TTGCCCCAATACCCAAGGGTTACAGTAAATTAAGAAACTGGTGCTTAGTACCATCTGCAAGTACTTGCGAAAATCATTTTACTGAGGACCAACCAATGAGATTCACCCAGCTCAGACTGGTCAGTGTAGGGTCCAAAACCATACGTATTTATTAGACAAAGATAACTAAGGGAAAGAGGCTACAGTATTCGCCTCCCTTAGAGTTCTGGAAGCTAAGATTGAGTGTTGTCCTCTTGGTCAGTGTACACTGACAGTGTATTGCTTGTGGTCAACAGCCCAGGAGATCCAGTCACGCGAGCTGGCTGCCTCCATGCAACAGGTCTGCTTGACCAAGAACTCAGAGGTCAGGGTCAGGACTCCCACACATCCTGCCTGAGCGCAGACTCCCTGCCTGACCTCTCCTCCGTTCATCTAAACTGCAGGCAAGAGCACCTTGGGGCAGAGCACCTGCCATTGTATCCGCATTAGGAAATAGTTCTGGGTGCTCCTTAGTCAACCTCCATCTGAAAACACAGGCTTTCCTCTGGCCAGGTCCCTGCAGACACCCCCATCTTCCAAGACAGTGGTCTTCAAAGTGGGGTGTACAAGACAATCTCCAAAGTGATACATGCACAAGTAGGGTGAAAGAAGATAGTATTTTTGGTACCATTAATGTTTTTAATATTTTTAAAGCATTTCACTTTTTTTCATTTCTATTTTTGTGTAGTTTTAAAACCCACATAATATATTAGAACAGTGGTGGATGAGTATCATTTATAAACAAACAACTTTGGGGGCATATGCTTCCTTCAGCACACTGCTCACATGCTCATCCTCCAAAATGCACCCCAATCAGGAAAAAAATCTGCCAAAATCCAGCCAGCGAGCGGTGGCCCAAAAGTTACCAGAAAAAGGCTTTGGCCCTCCTTTCAATTTCAACTGCTGCTTAAAAGCCAACCACCTAATTTGTCTGCAGAAATCCACTTAAAGAAACAAACCAAACCACCACACTATCAAAAGATTAATAACATCAATCTTTATTCCAAACATGACAGAACTACAGAACACCTGTAATCCTTCTGGTCGCCTTTTATGGAAGTCTTGAAACACCGGACACATCAACTTACTGTTCAAACTATAACAATCAGGGATAGGATGATGGCACTGCTAAAGAGAAGTGTTTCTTCTAAACAAATAAACAAAAAGATGTAAAATTTAACTTTCATTTCTGATGCTTAGCTTTGTCTTCAGGTGTTCTTGCTTAGCAACAAAAGCAAAAAAAAAAAAGTAAGCCTGCTTTAGAACAGCAAGTAGGAATAAACAGAAGGCGCGATCACACGCAGAAGCAGCAGCTTAGTACGGTCTCATGCGGCTTGATGGGGGCGGTGCGCGATTCGGAGGAGTAATTGCTATATCCAAGTAGTCTCCTATCTGGAATTTCTGAGACTGCAGTGTCATGGAATCATCTGTGCCCTTCCTGCCCGACATGGTACTGCCGATCTCCTTCACCCTGCGTGCAGGAGAGGAAAGGCGAGGTAGTTATCAGAGGCAAATCTCTCCAGATGTCCGAAACAGGAACCGTATCGGCTCACGGCCACCTCCCCGTGCCACCCTCTGCTCTATAGTTAGCATTTATCTATGTGCACAGGATGCTGGGGTTTTTTCACTCCAGTACCAGGTGCACCAAGAAAAGCAACACTGAATCCTCCTCCTGATGCGGCAGAGGGATGGGAGAACCTTCTCCCGTATTAAGTTAAAAACTAGAGAGAATCCCTTGCCCCCTTCCACACACACACACCCTGACCCCACAGATCCACTGTTGCTGACAAAGGTTAGCTCATACAGCTTTGGAAGATGGATACCTGCAACAAGATCACTGCTAAAACCCAAATACATTCTCAGATCCGAGACCTACTGCTCCTCGTGTCACCAGACACAAAGCTTTAACTCAAGCTGTAGGTCCATGTTCTGGTTGTTTGCCAATACAGCAACCAAAGCCTTCAAGCACACAGGTTCATTGTTTGGGAACACATTAACAATGGCCACCAAGCAGAATGTGAAGTTTGTAGTGGTCATCATACAGTCTGCTATCAAGAACTTCAGAAATTTGGTTTATGGGTTCTGAACTTTAAAATCAGTGTTAACGAGAAACAATTTACTGCACCGGTGCCTGAAGCCTTCTATTAACCCAGAGAAGAAATGCCATTTACCTATATCCAGGCCTCTTGAGATCTGTAAAAACAATTGCAAAATTGAAGTGTGTGCCCTTCTTGCGTGCTTCAGGGTAGACTTCTTTCACTAAGCTGGTCAGCTCTTTCAGAGTTGCGTCCATCCTAGATCAAACAAACAAACCAAAGCAGTTCATTCTCAAAAGCAAAACCAATAAAAAAAGCTTCCCCAAAGCCGTTTAAGGTGGAATCAATATATTGCTACAACTTAACCATACACTTTCTTGCCTTTGAGTACTTTCTGTCAATACCTGAAGATGAGTAAGATCTTACATAGTGATTTCACAACCACACAGCATTCCAAACAATATATTTTGGTCTAACAATCAAGTGACAATAAATTACTTTAGTTATTGATTAACACACCTGGGAGAATTCACCACATATTGTACACTGGAGGCAACGTGTTCTAGTGCAAATGTGGTTCATGCATTTAAACAATTAACACTGTTTCCTCACCCAGGTTGGCGTCTGTGTTAAAATAGCTTCTTTAATACTAAAGGAAACGTAGAAATTAAAGGAGAAAAAAAGTCATTAATAGTCTTCCATTTCCATCAAGATTTCTATTTCTGCCCTAACAGGCAGCACTGCTTCTTTTCCCAGCCTTCACCCAGACGAGCACTAAAGCCCATTTCTAGAATTTCAAGAACAAAAGGACTCAATCATCACAACTAAAGCAGCTCTAATTATAGAGACTGTACACTCGCTTCAAGTAACCAAGGAGCAGTGTGTTGACAGACAATGCCCATTCTGACTTCTGCAGATGGCAACAGCTCAGACACCATCAATAGCCTGGACTGAGTCCATAAATCCCATTAAGAAGTAAATTAGAACTGCATGCTTTGCTAGCCACAAAAATGGATTTATTCAACCACATGACATACAAGTTATAAACCTACCAGACATCTTAAAGGAAAAATAAGTTTTTAAGTAGCAGCATAATTCACTTTCAAAAGCATTCATTAAAATACTACAAACAAAAACTAATGTGTTTGTGATACAGACCAAACCAGTTTTCCTAACTAAACGTGAAAACAATAAAAAGCACCTCCCTGTTGAAGCACTGCTACCTGACCAGACAAAAAGAAACACGTTATTCCACTCTCAAGAGGCTCTGACTTAAACCCAACACACCACTCACAACAGTTCCAGCCTTCTGAGCCAACTACTTCTACTGAAAAAAAAGGGCCGTTGGAACAAAATTTAAGCATTAAAGGAGAACCTGTTTTGAACAGATTCGTTGTGATAACGAAACACAACGCAACCCTCTGATTACGTGCATCAGTAATTAGGCAACTCAACCACAGTAAGTTTCAGTGCACAGCAATCAGCACTTGGCTGAAGCTGTGCTTCCACGGACTCCACGTCTGAGTTGCCATGGTCATAGGCAGAAGCGCCATATTTCAGGGGCAGCTGCCTCCCCCCGTGGAGCTGCCACCGCACATCGGCCCCCATGGAAGCCTCCCCACATTTCCCCCTTTAAACGAGGCCTATCAACTCCCGCTTGCAGCTGCGTACGGAAGAAGAAGTTCAAGCCGGGCAAGCTCCCCGATACCGCTGGGAGCCCCGCTCGCCTCCGTGCCCGAGAGCCGTGCAGAGGGGCCCCGGCCGCCGCCGCGCACTCACCAGGTGTAGATCTGCAGCTCGCTGGAGGGCACGTTGCCGCGGGAGAACTCGTCCATGCGGTGGTGCCGCCCGTTGTTGGTGGTGAAGACGCGAAGCAGCAGCGGACATGTCTGTGGGACGAGGCGGCGATGAGGGACTGCTCGCTATCCCCAACCGCCATCTCCCCCCCCCACCCCCCCCGCCGACCCGAGGCCTCAGGGCGCCGCCATACCCTTCCCTCTTCCCCTCACCCCCAATGCCCGCCCTGGCACGCCCGGGAGCGGCACAGAAGGACTGCGCAGCACCGCGCCCAGCACCTTCTCCCGGTCGATGGGCTTCTCCGGCTCCTTCTTAATCTCCTCCTGCGTGACCCGCGACTCCACCGCCATCTTCCCCGCCGCGCAAACAACCGCCGGCCCCGGCTGTCTCGCGGGGCGCCTCAGATCTCGCGAGAGGAGAGAGGTGGGCGGGGTGAGCGTGTGCGGCTGCCGGCCGCGGAGGAAAGAGGGCGGGAAGGATGGATGGGCGCCTCGGTAGGGTCCGTCCCCGTGAGGCACCGCTGGCTGGAGCCCGGGAGCGGGGCTGGGCAGGTGGCTGCAGGGCAAAGGGGGGATTTTTCAGGAGGAAAGGAGGCGCGGCTGCGCCTCCCCCCCCCCCCCCGCGCGCCGGTGCCTGAGGGGAAGGGTGGCGGGCGCCGCCCGGGAAGGGCTGGTGGGTTCTGGGGTCCTGGCCCCGCAGCCTGCCCCGTCGCCGCTGAGCCGCAGCCCGCGGGAGCAGTGGAGCGGTGTTGGTCCGGCGGGGCTGGGCAGCGCCGCCACGGGGTGCACGAGTCCGGTGTGAGGACCCGGTTCTAGGCGGGCCCCTGCTGGGTCTGGCAGCTGCCCTGTTGTAGGGCGGCGTGATGATGCTCAGTAGTTGCCTGACAGGACTTGACGCGATTCTTCCAAAAACTTGTAAATACCTGTTTCAGAGTCGCCGATCTGAGCAGAGTATTGCACTCTGCAGGCTCTGGGGTGGCAGGGGTTGGGGTGTGCTGCCCCGGGCCTCTCTCCTTGTTCAGCTCAGTGTTGTGCTCGCATGTTCTCTGAATAATTCCCCGGGATTGCTAATACTTAAAAAAGCTTTCAATAAGCTACTGATAGTCATGCCTTTTGGAAAAAGCCACTTATTTCTATATGGAGACAGATTTAAAACAGATGTCTGACATAGGTAAATGAAATAATCAACCACTGTAGCTAGCAGTGATTGAAATAAAGGAGAAAGGGGTAAATCATATTTAGAATTTAGCTTCCCTGAATATTACATTTAGGAAACATCCAGTGCCCATGCTTTCCATTTATCGTCTTGTTTTTCCAAGAATAGAATCTTGTATTAGGTTAAACTTGAGTCTGCAGTGGTGTCTTGCAAAATAAGTAGGAGAGAGATCTGTGTTTCTGATGTGATAACTTTTTTTAAATGTTGAGGGTTGGCTGTTATTCATATTAGAATCAGTGGCTGTTCATTTGTTTTCGCAGAATTTACACTTACATTATTTCCTCAGTAATACTGTGAATTTATTTCTCATTTCAAGAGTAAAACAAAATTCTTCTGTGAAATGATGCAGAAATATGTGTGCTTGCAGGTGCAAAATGAGAGACTCAGCATTGCTGAGGCTGGAAGGAGGCTCTGGAGCAGACTGCAAGTCCAAACCCCTGCTCGAAGCTGGTTGAGCAGTAAGTAAGGGCTGGTTGCTGAAAGCCAGGTCTGGGTGGGTTTTGAGTACATCCAAGGATAGAGTCTTCTCTGGGCAACCTGTTCCAGTGCTCAGTCACCCTCATAGTTTGAAAAAAAAAAAAAAAAAGGTAGTTCATTTTTCTTCTTATATTTAAATTAAATTTTTGATATCTTAGTCTGTGCCTGTTGCCTCTTCTGTCACTGGGCACCGCTGAGAAGCCTGGCTCTGCCTTCTTTACTCCTTCCCTTCAGATACACGCTGATAGAAGCCATCTCTCTCAAGGCTGAACAGTCCCAGCTCTCTCAGCCTGTCCTCAGGTGACAGATGCTCCCAGCCCTCAACACATTAAGCTGTATTTGATGCTCTATTTAATTACAGCGTTCCTATACCACTTATATAATTTTCTAGTGATGCTTGCAGCAGAGAACACCACCGAGCTACGTGCCACAAAAGCTGTCTCCAGGTCCCTGTTCTACAATGTACTTCTCTGAGTAAGGAGATCCAGGGTGAATTTATATCTGTGCCGGGTTGCTTTCTTAAGTATAAATGTAGTATCGGAGAGAAATAAATACAATAAATTCTGCACCATGAAAAAGAATATGCTTGTTAAGGTGTTATAACTGGTGAAATACCTGTGCTCTAAGGGTAATGTTGTGGTTTGATTTCACATTTACAAACACCATAGATGTATCTTTTCAATGTATTACTTATTTTAAAAATACGTAGGGAGGAAAAAGAAATTAGAAAAATATATTCACCTATGAGGTTTCTGTGTACATCATAATGAAGAAAGAGAGTTATGAGTCCATACTATTAAAAAAAAAGAAAAAAGCTCTTGTAGTTCCCCTCTAATACAACCAACAGTATCTGGTTTAAACTGTTGATTTATGGCACACCTAACACAAGACGGGAGAATCAACAACCTATTAGAGTGCACCCTCAGCTTTTATTAACTTCCTTTTGTGGTAGCCTGGATAGTATTGTACAGTTTTTAATCTACATTAAGTTATAGCATATCATCATTTTATTACCAAAGGGAATGACTCAGCCTTTGCAGGATTTTATTTCCCAGGCAACAATACAGTTTATTACACTGCTAAAATTAATTGTATCTGCCCTGATAATACACGCTTTGGGCTCAGCATGTGAACTGCCATTTCCAAAACAAAGGAATTTATGTCTAGGATCAGGTATCATAAAGGAACAGCTGTAACAAATAAAGCACAGTTCTGTTACGAATCTAAGTAGTTCCTTCTGCTAGAACTTTTTGAGGGCTTTATTTATGTGAAAAATGACCTAGTGTGCTTGAGTTTTAAGTAAATTCAAGCATTACTTAATTTATTATTCATGAACTGTATTAACAATCACAATTTATTTTCAGTCTAAAATCTTAGATTCTTATGTTATGTATTTGGAAGAGAAAGTTGGAAATTACTCGGAAATGAAAATGCAGTTCTGTGATCTGTGACCGGGACTGCGGGATGCAGATTTTACTGGAGACGGTGCTGTCTGGTTAAACAAGGCATAACACAGTAAACTGGATTCCCACCAGTTTAGGCCGAGGTCCCACGTGTACCCAAGTTAGTCTAACAGCTCGCTCCTGCCAAAGGAGGGGGATTTAGCTCCCCGCTGCCCATCCTTACTGTCCCTCACGTGAGGGGGTTTTCCCTCTCTTCTGGCCAGGTGTGGCCCTCACTAGATGCTTCCAAGAATAGGTTAAATTCCCTAATTTAAGATAAAACCATCCAGCTGGAGGCTGGTTTTCTGTCAGTTTGTCGCATTTGGCATTTTCTAAACTGACTCCATAATTGCTAGACCTGGTGCATGGTGAGTGGTGGAAGTGCATGCCCAGGAGTAGTTGGGAGACAGAGGGAGGGGACAGGAATGGAGTAGGGTCTGTCCCTTCAATGGCAGCGAGGCGGTTGGTGGCTTTACCCTCCCGTCCTGTTTTCTTAGGTTTTGGGGGATGAGGGGTCCCTCTACTTGTCAGGGACGCTGTGTTCTGTGCAAGCTGTTTATATATGTGTGAACATGTATGTATAACGTATGCTATAGAGAAAATGAAAGCTCCTCAGTGTGGTAGTGAGGCAGAGTAAGATTCTATATACAAGCAAGTCTGTAGCCTTTATGATTGTAAAGGAGATACCCAAAATATGAATTGAACGTTTTCAGATATGAATGGCTGTAGAGAACTGAGACAAGTGGTCTCAGAAGTGTTAATTGCCTCTTTAAGAATTGTTGACACACATTCCTATTTAAGTGGGTATTGAAATAGTGAACTTTTAATTGTTTATTGGAGTATCTAGGAAAGGTATGAATGAGATGGCATGTTGGGGCCATTAGGATACGGGACTGGCTGGGCAAAGCTGCCACAGCCATTTAGAGAAGAGCGTTGTGGGTCACGTAGGCTGTTGGCCCATGAAACACCAGAACTAAATTGTCATTGAAAGGGGAAAACCAAAAGGAGCAGTTGATATTGTGTGGCTTAATACTTGCTAGGCAGAACAGAGAAGGTGATAGTAAATAAGTGTCCTTGGGAAGGTACACAAAGGAGCGGCACAACTGGGCCTGGAATATCAACCATTGAGGTAAACCTCCAAGGAACTAGAAAAAAATTGTAACAGATGAGCAGACCAAGGAAATCTGAAGATTTCAGACCCATGAGCACATTGAATCTCAGTTCAAAGAAGCTGAATGAGCCTCACTCTTTGCAGTGGCTGTTTTCAGGCTCCCAGGACTTCTGCCTTATTGGTTGTGTTTGTGAGTTCTTCCTAACCAGGACTACACACCACTCCTCAGTTTTGCATGGCTGTATGTGTTTCTGATAAAGCTTGTTTGATAGAGGACTTGGTCTTTTTCTTGACTGTGGAAGTTCAGTGCCCTGTTGTGGCAACGGCACACTCATCTTTACAATCAGCCTAGTGAGCAAAGTCTCAAACTGGAGGGAGCTGCTGCTGCTCACTGGCTTTAACTGGTGGTGTAAGAATAACTGTCGCGTTCTCTTTGCAAATACAATTGCTGGTGTTTCCTACATTTTTTGTCATGGTAACATCACAGATCCATTTTACGTTCCAAATGCTTCATGTGCAGTAGATTTTGTTACAGTGCTTTAATTTCCTGTATTGTGTACCAAAGTTAGTGTAGATTTCAAGAACGCTGTAGTGCTGCTAGAAAATTAGACTGTTTTCATTTAAACTTCAGCTCTTGTTCATTGTGCTGTTTTGAATTGAGAGGATTTGGGCTCACAAGATGCACCGGTAACTGGTGGGCTTCTGTGGTCCTGTTCAACCTGCACGTGAGCCAGTGGGCAAGTGAGTCAGCATGGCAGAGGCCAGCAGGAGCTGGCTGTTAGTTTGCGATGTATAAAATGGCTCTGTGGCTGTATATGGAAGGCACGCCGAGACTCCGAGGCGGTATCCTAATTCAGGAGCACCAAGACTTGGCTGCATGGAAGGAATCTACATGTATATAGATTACATGTATGTTTTCTTCTTTCTCTCTAAGGTCATCAGAACGACCACAGAATGACCAACAACCAGAGTTGATAAAAACGCTTTGAAGATGATTTACTATTATACATTACTGCAAAATTGCTATTTAACTGTTAATGTGACAGTAGGAGGGGTCAGTCTGCACAGCCTCGCGTACGCTCCAGGACCCGGGTGTTGTATGTGAGGCAGAGCCACTTGTGTGGTGCGTAAACCAGCTGCCTCGTGTTTGCCAGTGTGAGACCCTGTTTATAGTTGTTTGTGATGTTGTTGAATTCTGCCCTTCGGATGGAACTTTTCCACATCAGGTGCTTCCTGAAAGAGCATCCTCAGGATGCTTTTTTTTCAGTTTCAGAAAAAAAATGTTTCCAAGAATAATATTTTAGGCAGATGGGCATTATCACTTGCATTTCTGTGATTTTTTGTTCATTTTAAATACCTACAGCAGTTTGTCTGAAAACCTGCAGCATCCACCTGCTTTTGAGAAAGAAACGCAATTTGGCAGAGATGCTTACTCCTGTGTCAGAAATGTTCTCATAAAGAAATATATTTGACTGAACTCTGGTCGTTTATAAAAACTGCAATTTATCCATACTCAGCAGAGACAAACTAATATTGGGCAGCTAAACTGTGCCTGGTGCATCTGGCTGTGCGAGGGATTCAGAAGGATGCCCACAGAGCTCCTGTGCTCTGCGACAGGCTGGGCACGGGAACTGGGAACAGTGGGGCTCCTTCTTCTTTTTTCCTTAGGGCGCTGCTGCCCGCAGCGGGCACCGACAAGGGACGCTGGACGTGACCCTGCCCGTGTCCCCTGAGCAGTGGGAGGAGGGAGCCGGAGAGCAGCTCCGCAGCACTTCAGGCCGACCCAGTGCAAAACTGTTTGCGGCCTAAATCAACAACAGGGTGTGTGTTATGCAAGAGAGGTCCAGCAAAATTGGTTAGTAGCTGCTTGAATTTCACCTGGAAGAGACCAAAACAAGCTGGAACTCCTAATTGTCAGCAGAAGAGGACAGAATTCAGTTTCAAGTAAAGAAAAAGTAAGTCCTGGTCTGTCACGTAGCGTTATTTTCTTCTCTATGCAAATACACATGAAGGTGTGATGGTGAGATGTACTAAATATTCCATTGATTTTTTTTCCCTGGTGGGGTAGTAGACTCAGTTACAAAATATAAAATTAAGGAAGAAATGTTGCCAGAATCTAAACCTGGATTTCATTAAAACGTGTTGTCATTTCTCTATAAAATACATCTGCTACAATGTTCCAGAAATTTTAGACACACAATAGAGTAATAAACTGCTTTTATAACTTGGGTAACACTCTACCATAGATTCTTGATTTCCCCCCTACTGTTTGTATTAAATTACCTCAGTACAGAAACGTTCGTACACTGAAAGGAAGGAATAAATGGGTTGTCACTGCAGTAAGTGGAAATTTTAAAAAGTGTGTACAAGATGTGTGTTACAGAGAGGACAACCAACATCAGAAGTTTGTCAGCCTGTAATTCACTGCAGATAGGTCGGCACCCTGAGCCCCTGCCTACAGTCCCTGGTAGTTCTGTTTCACAGTTTTCCTTCACTGGGGCAGCTCCACTACCGACAGCAGCAGTGGGAAACCCAGCGTGAAGGTTACTTTTATCGCTGGTGCTTTTCCCAGTTGCGGGTGTTGCTGCCACCAGTTTGCCCTGAGAACATGGAGTCTGCCTGAGCTGCAGCCCCTGCGCTGGCTGCTCTGAGGGCGACAGCACTATCCTCAAAACGCCCCGCATGGCAAAGCCAGCGTGTCCCCTCGCAACATCATCCTCTGGAAGAGGTGTCCTAAATACCGTCTTCTACATTTCCTGTGCAGACAAATCCCTTCCCTGGCTGCTTCCTGGATTAATGTGATCCCATCCTTGAACACGACACAAAGTCTGAGAAGGGGGTAGGTATCTCTTTGGGATAGACACAGATCATGCTCATGCTCTGGTGGGAACGTTTCCATGAATAAGCATTAACAGATTAGGCTGATGGTTATTCCAGTATCTTCCCCTAAATATCTGTTCTTTTCCCGTCCTATGGAAGAATAACATTAAAAGACTCAAGCTTTTTTTCCTGAAGTAGAAAATTCCAGGAGATATGACTGGGTATACCAAAGTACATATATTTTATATGCAGCTCCTTGGCTATGCTGCTCTTCAGCTTACCATAGAGCTCTAGAAATTTCCAATCTGTGGTACACACGGTTCCTTTTGAAAATAGAAGATGGACAAAGATGGATCCTGTACACCCAGAACAGCCATTGGTTTCTCTGTGTTCTGCCCCAGGATGATGGGTCTTAACACAAAGGATCTCCCCGTGTCTGTGGCATTTCACACCAATTCTTTAATGACAGTGGAGCTGCTGATAGATAAATCCTCTCGTCAGCCACAGCAGGAGTCATGTTTTATTTGGTTTTGTTCTGGGACTCACAGAGCTCTGCAGAAGGTTTATGAGACCACTGCTGTATCCTTCGTAACAAAGGCTGATGTCGTGTAAGCCATTACATGTGTCCTGCCTCCAGAAGCAGCATCATAAAGCATCGAGCAAAACTTTCCTCCAAAATAAGTAGTTCCATGTGACAAGTCTTGTCAAGCACAAAGCAAAGCCTCAGCACCCAGACAGCCCAGCTACATCCCGGAAATATTTTTTGTGGCTCAACGTACAGGTCAGAAAACACAATTCTCTAACTTTTGGTTTTGTTTGTTTTTTGGGTTTTTTTTGCCTGAGTGGCCCTTTATGACCAAAATGTTCTGGCTGTGGTAAATTACCTGCAACATTTTGAATAGTGCAATATAAAACCAAATTCTTTTCTGAATGCTGTGTCACATATATTGAAATATCAATTAAATCAATATATTTTAAAGAAAGGAAATGTCCATCGCTGGGAATTTACAATATGTGAAGTTTGAGCCCAGAATGAATTCTGACAGCTTGGTTACCATAAGCTCCTCAGAGACACAGTGCTTAGTGGAAACACTGACATAATCTTAACGATAGTGGTGGGAATAGTGCCAGTAAAACAAAATGTCCTGTAGGCATAATGTAAGGCAGAATCACTTCGGCTCCCCAGATCACAATAGCTTTGAAAGAAGAGTTGATAGAAAATTTGTGCACGCCTGTTCCTTTGACCAAGAAAGACTAATCTCTGTATGTAATGGTGACTGTTGTTATCAGCTGCATTATATTCCATTTTGCACATGGCAGGAGGTGCTGGGGAAATTTAAAGAAGGTTTTGTTGCAAATCTAGGAAGCCTTGCTGCAGAACAACGGAGGCATGTTGGGGTTATAGATGAGTGATCGTAAAGGCACAGACAGCGATGCACTCTGCTAGCGGGAAGAAGTCACTGCTTTTACATTTCACAGACTTACTACATGGAAACAGGTTGCCAAGACTTCATACTTAACTTATTTACAATAATCTCGTTGCTCTTGCCTGGAGTGGGCAATTCCCACAGGGAGCTGGGCTGGCACATCAGTGGCCAGAGGGGATGGCGATAAAGGGCATCCTCTTGCGGTGGTTCAGCTGGAGTCAGAAAATGACATCTGTCTATAACCTGGTGCTTTTAAATGACGAGCTGTACGATGTGACATTTTATGTGACAGTGTGGCAGACTGTGACATTTCAGATTGCTGTGAGTAGTGCGCTTTTTTTGTGTGCACAAGATGTGTAAGAAAGTGCAGCACTTCAAAAAAATAAATAAAAACCTCACAGAATTGCTGGAGGGAAATTCTTGCAAATGAAGAAAGGGGAAGGAAAGAAAGAAAGAGACTGTTTAAAAAGAAGTGGATTGGGGAAAAAAAAAATGACCCTGTTACAAAGCTAAGAATAATTCAGATTCATTTCTATAAAACTTCAGGGCATGGAAGAGCAAGAGAAATGGCTCTTCCACACCTCTTAGATTAGATTTACTCAATATGAAGCAAGATAAAATATGCTCTGATGTTTTATTTAGGCTTGAGGAATGCAAAGGCTTAATAATTACCAGCTGATGCACCAATTTAATGCAGGTGTGCAGATTTTTAAAGAACCAGTATTGATGTTACTTTTAAAAAAGAGATCTCAGATTTTTCAATGAACAAATACTAGAAAAAGAGAGACCATTATACAGAAGGAGGTAAAACTCAGAAACAGAAGAATTGCAAAAATGTCGTTACTAGGGGTACACATAGATTCCCTGCCTGTTAGAGACAAAGGATTAGCTAAGCATGGAGGTTTGAAAATATGAAAGTGAAATATTAAGAGCACAGGGCACAGTTATCGTTAAATTCTTACATACAAATTCTGATGTATGGGCCAGATCTTAAAATGCCGTTGAAGCACAGCAGCCTGGCTGCTGATCGCTTCTTTCAGACTTGGGTCTGGCTTCACCCAGACCGATACGGAGCTACTGCCCAAACACGCTTCAGCCAGTAACATGAAGGAGACTTCAGTAACATGAAGGATTTTAGCCAAGACCAGAGATGAAATGATCCATTCTAGAAGTTACTAATCGTTTTCTGATTGGAAACCGTGAAGACTAGTCAGAATGAGAGATTCATGAGTGTTCATCCATCTTGGGCTGCAAACAAAGCAGGAAGATTTGTGTATTTGTGTTAACGTAGCTTGTAGTTCTTTGAACTACGGCCAGCGGATGCAAATGATTTGGCATAGGAAGGCATTACACATTTTTCATTATTTTATGTTTAGATGGCAGATGAAATCTTTGGTCAGTCACGGAGAAGTTCTCGCTCCATTTGCACTCAGGGGTGCCTGGATTTGGATGAAGACTTTTCGATCCCACACTCTTCAAGCATTTTTTCTTCAGTTGGTAAGTTTTGATGGTGTCAGTGGTGGAAGGCCACCAAGAATGGGCTGTGTACCTGCTTCTGGGGCCTCTGAAGCTTATCCTCCTCCTGCTGTCTGCGGGGTGTGAGCTGTGCGGCTCCTTTAGCTCTGCACACACTGGATGCTGACAGCTGAACTGCGGGAGGTCTTACAGTTTCTTCAGGCTGCTTGAACGAGTCCTGGCTTCTTGCTGGGACAGCAGTCCCGTGATCCCGGCCATTGGGATGAGGGTTATGAGTGGCTTTATCGGAGACTAGCTGGCAGAGGTAATAGATGATAAAAGGTAATGAAAGTAGCTGGTCCTTCGTACGTTTGAAAACTGTCAGGTGCAAGTGTTGTTGGTCCTACCTGTGTGTCACTGACGGAGCACGAACACGTCCGTGGGGACACTGCTGAAATGTGGGAAATTATACTTTGTGCACGCTGTTTCCTGGCCCAGCCAGGAGCGAAGCCAAAGCTATGACAAACAGCAATGCAATCTTTTACTAACAGCATAGCTTTTAAGAAAGACTCCCAGAGAAGATGAATCCTGCTTTCCCATCTGTGACAATGCATATTTAATTCCAAACTACCTTTTTTCACTTCAGACTATAAACAAACCCTCTGACTTCCTGGGGAGAAGTGTACGGAACACCAGGCTCTCTGCTTGACGGATGTGTGAAAACCTTCACTCCCCATAGCAGAAGAGGGGTGAGACGGGCACGGTGCAGGCAAGGTGTCCGTGCACAGGGAACGTGGCCGTGGCAGATCCCCAGGGAGTTTGCTAAGTGGCACCAAGGTATGCGCCTGTCCTGCTGCACCAGCTCCGCCATAGGGAACAAACCAAGACGTTAAACTCCCCTCACTGAATAGACCATTCAGCTCCTCCGCTGTCCTCATTCAAGTAAATAACATGTTTCCCCCCTGAAATTATTTTGCATTTCCCTGAAGGGTTCTTAAAATATCCGCGACACAAAGCGCAAAGGAAAAACTGCTGGATTTTGGTCCTGCTGAGGGTAAGGTAACAATGCGAAGGATATGAGGCAAGGTACCATTTCATTGTGCTTTACTAGCGCTTGTAATTTACATCTCATTGCTTTCAAGGCCTCTGCTGGTAATATTTCCTTCTTCTAAGATTAGAGCTTAAAGGTATTTTAAGAATTCTGGTTGTCGTGCAATTAATAGCATAACACTTTGTTCTGAGTAAAAAGATTTGCTTGTTTTGAGCAGTAACAGTATTTTGCATGTAAAAAAAGGGGAATGGGGAATGTTTTATTGCCAGCACTTTTCCTTACAGGGGGATGAATCACTTACATTCTTGGCAACCGAGCTCAAATTCACAAGAATGCTCAGCTTGATCAGCTTCCTTCAAAACACTAAGCTCAAAGTAAAAAGGAAAAAAGAGAGAAAGAAACTTGGATGGGCTCGGATGCAGAAGACATTACAAGATGGACATCCAAGCAGGAAGACAATAAATCTAGTGTACAAATTGTTTTGCCCAAAGCAAGTCACTGACAGGAGGGTCCAGTCTAAATTAAGAGAATACTGGAAGGGAAAAAAAAAGCAAGGAGGAAAAGAGCCAGAGAAAAGAAAGAAAACCCTGCCGATCTGGCAGACATGGCGGATGTTGTGTCAAACATGAGTTTATTTGCTAACAAAACAATGTGAATTTTCAAGAAAAATTACCACCCTTCCCTTCAGAATGGAAGATTGTGCTGAGAAACAAAATATGAGAATACAGTTAATTTAGGCGTGAGGAAACTGCTCGTGTTCAGGCTGTGATTTCACACGACAAAGGCTGAGGGTCATGGGGGATCTTCTTTGGCAGCAGTGTGGGGTGAACCAAGCTGTCCCCTGGCTGCTCCTCTCCACCCGTGCAGTGGGCCCCACTGAGGAAGTGATGGCCCTGAAACTGGTCCCTTTTGAGTTTATTCTAATGGATTATTTTTCAGCTGTTGGGTTCCCTGGGCCGGTTCACCAAACAGCCACCCATTGCACTGCCCGATATACCCAAGCGTCAGCAGAGAGGATGACCAGGGAAAAGGGACATGGCGGAAGGGGAATCATGAAGCTGGCCAGGCATCCCTGCTGCTACTGTGCCACCTTGGCCACAGTCTTCAGCACAGCACCAGTCTTAGGCACATCTGGCCCTGCTGCTCACTTCTGCCCAGAGGCAGTCAAACGGCAGCTTCAGTCAGACCAGCACAACTGCCTGTTGGCTGAAGTAAAAGCCACCCAAGCAAAACCCAAAACGTTATTTAGTATGGAATTCCCCTTTTTCTAGGTCAGGTTCTAGGTCACCGTGTGGTCATGCAAACAGCTGTGCCTCCATATAAAAGCATGACAGTGAGGAGTGCTGGAAGACAAGGAGGGAAGTACTGCTCCCCCAAAATATGTGTTCCTTCTGTGTATCTCACTTGGTAGCTTTTGTTTTCCCCCTGCTCTTCACCCCAGTGCTCTGCCCCCCTGCACCTGTGGTGCAGCACTGGGGCTGCAGCAGGTCATTGGGCAGCAGCTCCTCAGGAGGCTTAGGATAAGCATGAGTGTCACCCCCTGCAGCCAGCATCGGGCTGCTGTGCTTCTGTCCAGGTGTCCCCAAAATATATGTTCACGTACTGAGCCTAATATGGGGGAAAAATACTGACTGGGGAAGAATGAGAAGGTAGAGGCCCAGGAGGGCTGGGCCAGGCCACAAAGGATGGGTTCCAACTCAAAGCAGGAGCCAAGGTACTGCAGCAATGTCGGTGTCTAATACCCTGGGCATCACACGGTTGCTGTTGCGTATCTTCAGGACCACAGTTTCAGCATGCTGCCTGCTTCTGCCATTTTCTGCAGTGCCCACGCAGTAAATCCAGTACTTCCTCTCTGATTCTGTAATCAGAGATGTTGCTTATATGTAGTAAATCCCACACTTTTTGGGACACTGTGAATTTACTGTATATTCACCAAGCAACCGCATCCCCTCCACAGAATAAGACCAGCGCTTCCTGGTCCGGTTTCCTGCACACATTGTACAATAGGTCAGCACAGGTCGTGGGGATACGTCAAGGTTTTCCACACATGTAGCCTTCCTATCCAAACTACGGTACAGACAAGCCTCAAAAATCTGTGCAGGCAATTCTTCTGGGCAGAAAAAGAAAACACCTAGCACATCTGGACACAGGGCAGCCTCAAGTCAGAGCTTCCAACACGACATGAAACACTGCACCAAGCTGCCAAAGAGAAATGCGTGGAATTTTTGCACTGTAGTTTTTAAGACTAGACAAAAATCTGCCACAGAGAAGAGGGATAGCCTAAACAAGATCCTTCCCAGCCTTACATTCCTGTAATTCCCTGTAAGGAAAGACTGGTTTGACTCTCCCCAGCATGAAGAATGGCAAGTACAATCTGTTCTCTGCTCTGCAACCTGCCCTCTCCTTCTCCAGCCTCTCACTGGGACCAGCACAAAACCCAGGGCAAACACTACTCTCAGCCCAGAGCTGGGCACTGGGAGAAGGATTTGTATCCAATGAGTCTGTGTATTCACACGTGAGAGAAATTGTGGTGGCAATGGGGTTCTCTCATAGTAACGCAGAGCAAGATGGAAATGTGATGAAGACTTTTTTTTTTTCAGGATTAAAATAAGCAGAACAAGAGCCAGTTGTTGTTTTGGGGAAAAGGAGAGCAGTTCCTGTCAAAACGTTTCACCAACTTGGCAAAAACGCCAAGCTGGCCCTGCCTGCAGCATACATGGACTTCAAAGGGCTTATCTTGAATAAGGATTAGTGGGAGCCAGATCGCTGCTTCCTACATGTATTCAGCAGAGGTTAAATGATATGCAAGGCTATACCCCACGGGTGTGTTTTCCTTCTGGTGCCAGCCAAGCTGCTGACACCTCAGCCCGCAGGTTCGTGGCATTGGTCTTGCTTTAGCTGCGTACACCCGGAGGGAGCTCAGTTCTGGCCCAGCACTGGGAAGAGTGGGGTCACGCTCTCACAACCGGTCACTTCAGGAGCACGGCTCCGCAGCGGGAATGCTGTGAAACAAATGGTCAGGCCCCCGTTCCAGCGGTGAGCCGGCCGCTCAGGAGGGGCGTGTGGTTCTCAAACAGGATGCAGGCTGAATAACCCTCCATTCCTGAAGAGGGTGGTCCCCGAAGGTCAGGGCTGGCTTCAATGGTGTGGCGGTGTGAGAGGAAACTGCCTCAGAGGGTGCTTTCATAATGCTCGGACTGTGAATAAATTCAGCCTGTTGTACTCTGGGTTCCCAAGTGTTAGTCATCAAAAACGTGAATAGGAGAATAAGGTTAGGAAAGGAACAATTCTCCAGCTGAACTTTCATTGCAGGATGAATAGGGGTCCTCGTCCTCCCACCCTGCTTTGATTTCAGACAAAGGGCTTTGCGTTCCATGTAGGAGTTCTCTTTGCTGCCTGGGATGAATGTGTGGATGTAGGTGATATGAACCTAGTAGGGCCCAGCTCACAGAATCACAGAATACCTGAGGTTGGAAGGGACCGTTTGAGAAGATCTAGTGCAAACTCCTGCTCAAGCAGGATCAGCTACAGCAGGTTGTCCAGGACTATGTCCAGTCAGGTTTTGAATATCTCCATGGATGGAGACTCCACAACCTTTCCAGGCAACCCGTTCCAGCTCTGAATGGACAGGCAATGATCAGAGACTTGATGTTGGTATCGCTCATCCTGGCACTTTTTTGCCTTCATGGTAAATTATTCAGTAAAAGTACCACCTTAATAAATGCATTTGATATTCTCCCAGTGACTCTGGTTCTGGTGAGGCTGGGTGTAACGATGTGGGCCAAGGCTGACCCATGCTTTACCCAGTTGCTTAATTATGAAAAAAAGACAGTCCAAGAGACGATCGGGTGCTATGTGGGATTAACACCCTGTGGCCCCATGGGAATGCTCCTGGTTCAGGACAGAAGCAACCATTACCTCAGCCAATGCTGTGTTAATTTAGTGGAAGGAGGGCCAAGGGCCTTTGAACCTGTCACAACAATAAATCCAGAAAAACGATGGCGATTTTTCATCCTTTAAGACACAAAGAGTTTTCTGGGAATGTTTATCCCTTGAGCTCCAGAAGGTAAGGGGACAGACAGGGTTGTGCTTTCTGTTCCCATGCTTCCGAGCCAGCGCTTTGCCCTGACCGTCACTGTTACCAGGGCATCTCCTCAGTTCTGGCAGGAGATCTTATCTGAAATCTTAATTGAGGCACATTGAGTCTATCCAAGGCAACTTTATATTGCTCAAGCTAAAGTCACTGAAATGTTTTAATTAACGAGCAAACACAGTCTGTCGCTTTCCTCTGTGTGACGCACAGAAATCTGTCTGCTTCCTCCCCAAGTACGGTACAGCATGTCTAAGCCACTGGTTACTATAATTACGATGAGGTGAGCAGTTATATGGGACTATAAAGGTGAGCTGGGTGCTTTGCAAATACAAACCCACGAATCTCATTCCCAAAGAATTCAGAGTGAAACGTGGTCAAGAAAAAACACAAGGCAATTGCCTTGGTGGAAAAAAATGCATCCTGCAGAGACGAAGAATCACCAGGGCAGGAGGTCTGAAGGACAGATCCAGAGAGGGGGAGTCCTTGGGCTGAATGACTGGCTGCTGCTCAGAAACACTGGAGTTTCTTTTCTAGGAGGAAAGAAGATAGATCTCGTAGATGAGCTTTAGGAGTCAAGGAATCTGTGCACGAGTCCTCCTCCCTGTAAAACGGGTCTTAATTCAACTCATGCAGCTACCAAAATAAAGACAGGCTACAGAACAGAGGCTGGGAGGAGACAAGAGCTATTGTGGCAGGAGAGCATGGGGAGGCACGCAGGAAACAAGACTGGGATTGGGGGAAAAGCAGAGAAAAGCTCTGAAGAGTGAGGGGGCAGGGAGCCAAAGCCAAGATTAAGAAACAAGACAGTATCCTTAAAGTGTTGGGGAGGAGAATGTAGATTTAACAACCTTTTGGTTAGGCTAAAGGGAGTACAGAAGAGCTGAAGAGTAACTGTCAGCGAATTACAGGAGCTGAAACAAGTAATGGCCACAGCACAGGAAGAATTGTAGTCATGGTGATAGGAAAGCAAGGGCCGCTTCAGGATGAAGAAGATACTGAGACAGAAACCAAAAGCTTCAGATTAGGCCTTTAATGAGAGACCGGTTATATGAAATAAAATGAAAGAAGAGAAAAACCCTCCCCAAACCCAGGAAAAAAAAAAATAAAAACCAGAGGAAGTACTGAAAGCAGATTTAGAGAGAACTGCTACTTTTATATTGGAAAAAATCGATTTGAGGCAAAATGAGTATGTAATAGCAACAAGGACTTCTTGCTTGCTGAAGAGAAGGCATTAACAAATCCACAGGGATATGAAATTGGACAGTCATGGACAGAACAGAAAATAATTTCCCCACTAAAAGGGTGCAGGCAAAGATGATCAGGTGTGTTAGAGAGAAGGGTGGAATGATCAGCAGACGTGTTTCAGGGGCCACCAAACAAACAACTCCAAGTGCACCAAGTACTGCCGTTTGGTGTCACCCACTCTGTGCACACACCTCCTCTCGTTTGCTGAGATTTACTGTGATATTTCAAATGGACACGACGTGAAGAACAGCAGTAACTCTGAAATTCCAAGTGGCCAAGAAAACAGTCGTTGCACACAAACACGGTCTTTGCTTGCATTTCACAGCATTGCACAAGGCTTCTTAAAAAGTAATTTCCAAATTTGCACACCTGTATGGCTGTGTACACAGGGCATGGCTAAACAGATCTGGCGTGCAGAGAAATGGATGACATCCCCCGTGCCTGCCCTCTTGCCACATACACACACAGGGGCTGGCATCGTGGAGAGCATTAGGCCATCCGGAGTTATATGCGATTATGTGAGAAGTGGAAAATAGATGGAAGAGCAATTTGACTGATTTTGTTAGGCTAAAGGGAGTACAAAGGAGCGCGGGGAGTAGCTATAAATAAATTACAGTACCTGAAGCAAGAAACGGCCAGAGCACAGAGAAGATTTGTAGTCATGGTGATAGAAAAGCAAGGGCCACTTGAGGTGTTTTGTCTGCTGTCGTGAGATGCCGCTTTAAAACAATTTGATTTGACTTCTGTCTCTCTATTAACTTTGATACACGGTATAATAACATTACTGTTCATGTGTTTTATCACATTCCAAGACTTACAGAAGCCTTTACTCATTTAAGTTACAGACTCAGAATGGGGATTCTCATTCTAACCAAATTCTGTATTTTAATTGTTTGCAACTCAGGTATTATCCCCCTTGTGTTTCTAGTGACTGGTGATGAATAAAAGCTACCCCTGACACTCGCAGCCTTTTTTCTTTAATCATGGAGTCAAGATTTTATGAGTTCTAGCACAGTATGCGAAGGTAACATTCAGCAGAGACTGAAAGAAAATAGCTAAAAATTGAAAGTATGTTTAGAACTGCTGTGGAGCTTTTTAGACAAGCAAGCGTGTTTTCCTTGAGTGAGCTAAAAGCAGTGGCTGGTGTGGGAAGAAAGTTCCAAATAGATGTAGGTTGAAAGACTGTGTGGAAGACCAGGAGACACGTGGTGATAATGACAGTCATCAAACGGGAACATGCGGTGGTGAAGCATTTTTAGAGTGGAAAGTCTTTCACTTTGGATGCTGTTTTCATGTTATATTATTCCGTGATGATACTCTAGTAGAGCGTTATGGGCAGTTGGGGATTTTTCAGTCTCCTACACAGGGGTCTCTTCAGAATTTTCCCCCAGCAGCTTTTTAGGGGCTGTAATCCTGAACCTGATTTCCATAAAACTTTATCTTTAAAATGGACGTGTGGCACATAGGAATGACAAGTCCCAACATGCGATTTTCTGTTTCTATTGCAAAGGCAAGGTGATAGTCACCCCCAGCCTTCCCCCCTGCTTGCGATTTTATCAACTGCCCTGTAGGATTCAGGCCAAGTTATTTGACTTATGCAAGTCACTCGCCCCAGACAATAGTAAATACCTTCTCTCAGTTTTCTGGTGTCCTTCTTTGCTGATAAAGGTATGTAAACAAGCGCAAAGCACACAGGATCTCAGCTCCCAGAGTACACAGAGGTGTGACTGTAGTCTTTCCTCTACTCAGTATCTTTCTCTCTCCCCTGAGAAAATATGTGAGGTTCGTTGACTGGAGCTTCTTACGCTGCTTTGAGATGCCTTGCCAAGTTGTATGTTATCCCACTTCCTTCCTGCAGGCAATCCAAACAGGGGAGGCTTCCCCTGGAGCCCTGCCCCTCACAACTGCACCACACAAATGCTCAGCTCTCCGTCCGCTCTCACAGCGCCAGAAATGGGGTGGCTGAGTGCCGGGCTCAGCAGGAGCTCTGAGAACGTGCCACTGCTGTGGGCAGACCTTGAGCAGGAGAGCGCTGCAACCCCACCGAGCTCAGGAGATGCTGTGGGCCAGCGGCTGCCCCCTCGCCCCGCTGCACCGTGGGGCTGCTCAGCACCCTCTCACAGATGTGGCAGGTGTGCCAACACAAGGCCAGCTCACTTGGCACAGCCACCATGAAAAGCCAGTTTATTTAGGAAAATGAGAGGCAGCAATAGGCTTACAGCACCACTGGAAAATTACTGTGTGTCAGAGAGGCTAAGCAGCAAGGATCTCAATTTCTGCAGACTGTCTAAGGCAAGACCTCAGTCTTACAGGTCTCCCCTAGACCTTTGTGTCTGGGCAATAGCCAGGAACCAAGAAATTCGACATCCCCTCTGACTCCTCAGGATTTGCATCCTTTCTACATTTTTTTTTACAGACGGTATGATCTAGTTGCTGATCGTGATTCAGCAGATGAGGATCCTGGTCCTGGCTTAGCCTCTGAATTGCTGTGTTCCATGTGAACATTCATGCAGCCTGGCCTTGTTTCTCCACTCAGCTTCTCTGCCCATCTTCTCTGTAGAAATGTAATCTCTGCTCTGAAAAGCTGGTCCCTTATTATGGGTTGGGTTTTTTGGGGTTTTTTTTTGAGAGCAATTGCAGCCTTCCAGTGCACCCTCACGTATAGAAGACGAACTGATACTTGCCCCATGCTTCTCTGGAATGTTCTCGTTTAGTAGCTGTTCTACACGTGTGGTTGCCTTGCGTTAGCATGGTCTTACTTCTGTTTCTTTTTTTAATTTATGGTCACTTCTGTCCAACCTACTTCCCGCACTCTTTGATACAAAAGCAGACTTTTAAAAACCCTTCCATGTTTTATATTGGCTCACCCATTTTTCTTTGTGCATTACTGATGTCAGCCTGTGATCTGTCTAGTTCTCTTCCTCTGCACTATGTGTCTTTTTCTAATCTGTGGTTGTACTTCCTTGCCCATCTGTACTATTATTTTAATTGTCTTTGAATACACATTAATAGCACTTCTGAACACATGCCAGTGCCCATTTTTCTATCCATTCTCTTCCTTTACTCTGTTCCACGTCCAGTTCTCTCTCAGAATTTCATCAGTTGCAATTTGTTGCTGTTATTTTTTTTTTCCTTTTGAGCTGATTTAGTCATAATAACAAGACTTATGGGGAAAGATCCAAGTCTTGTTGAAAGATCTGATCCAAAGCTCATTACCATGGTCACTATTTTTTTTATAATCTTCAACTATACTTCCCTGCTTTTACAGTCTCTGGCGGATCCAGCAGCACCTCAGAAGAGGAATGGTTTCCTCCGAGTCCCACGTCTAGCCCAAACCACACATTATGTTGGGAACCCAAAATGTGTTCAAATGATACCTAATCTGACACTTTCTTATCCTTTTCTGAAGTATCACTTTTCCTTGTACTGCTTTTGATAAGGCAGCCTATTAAAAGTGCTAACTTCTGACTCAATTCTACCCTTTAGCTGGGAGAGAACCATTTCTATGTTTGTAAGCTGAGATGGTTACAGCCTGTCTAGTTTTATTTTCCAAGGATACAGCCCTCGCTGTTGAAATCCTTTGTTAG
Source organism: Numenius arquata (assembly GCF_964106895.1). Lineage (NCBI taxonomy): Eukaryota > Metazoa > Chordata > Aves > Charadriiformes > Scolopacidae > Numenius > Numenius arquata. Next base: position 121,501,476 of record NC_133576.1, read on the forward strand.
TACATTCATTCTGTCTAGCCATACCTTCCTGTACTTCTTAGGACAAGAAGAATCTCGATGAGTTTCTAAGATGTGGACACTTTGAGGCTTTCTGAAATGGTCTTGTTTTTTGCTCTGAGAAGGGTTAGGAGTAATTGTGGTAAAATGCCCGTTACTCAGCCTGGTTTACAACCACATGGAGGTGGGTTCCTAACCAGCCCTAAGGGTGCAAGTAGTGTCCATCCCCCGCTGTGACTGCTGCATCCACATGACATTTTGTCTCCCTATTGGCAATTATCTATCAGGTTTCTCTGGTGAGGTGTCCAGGAGGTACGTTTCTAGTGGTGCTTTTGGGGAACGTGACATTTAGCTTTAGTGACCAGGCATTAATTGCAAGCAGGTAACTAACTGAAAGTACCCATTTTCAAGAAGGTTTTGTTCACTGCTATTTTGGGTTTCATTTGAGTAGATTGCGGTCTCTGTCACATGAGTCATTTTTGTCTCTTCTTCCAGGGTCTTATCTAAAAAATCTCAGATTTCCCCTATGTATGAGCTACTCAATGGACAATGCATGTATCATTTTATACTCACATAATAACTTATTTCTATATTCTCAGTGAAATGAGACACCATTTTTTTCTGCTTTCCAGACTTCAGATTTTCCATAAACCAAATGTATCACAGGAAATAGAAGATTTCTTCTCCTGCACTCAAGGTTGGTAACAGAAAACAATGAAACACTGGATTCAGGTTAGCAGTTGAAACATATTAAAGACATCCTTTACTTGATAAACTCACTTCAAAATATGTGTCGTTTATTGTAGAGGTGACAATATAAATTCCTTAGCAGCCAACAGTTTTAAAATTGATAGATCAGTCTAATGCAAAATGCAAATTTGATAGATACTTCAAAAAATATATATTTTCTCATGGCAAGAGCTACACAGGACTTTAATACCAGACCTTCTGAATAGGTACAGTCAATTATCAGAGAAATGAACACAGATTTCTTTTAGATTAATGATAAATTATGATGCTGGGCTTTGAGGCATCAATTTACATAATGATAGCTCATAGAAGGTGCTATTCATCCAGAGATTTCCAAGACATGGGAATTACTGCTCTTTCCTTACAGACAGGGAAGTGAAATGGTTTGCTGACAGTCCCAGAATGGGACAGGGAATGGAGAAAAGCTGATCTATGCTATGTTTGGCTCAACAGACCTGGCCACCACCCCCTCCTCCAAATCAACATGAAAGGTTTTAGTAGAGCATCACCGTTCTGAAGCCTGGGATGGTCTCTTATGGCTGCAAAATGCCCTTGCACTGGTGGGGGGACGGGACAGGGGGGATAGGGGGCAGTTGGTAGTCTCCGTAGGCTACACACATGGCTCATTCCTCCCCACGTGCTCTGGTGCTGCTTTCCTACCCTGTACTCCTCTAGGAGTTTCCTAGTCCCAAACCTTCACCTCCATACCAGTAGCTCTGGGAATTCCTTTGTATTTTCTTCTCCAGTGTACTGGAGAAGAAAAGCGCCTCATTTTTTCCCTCAGGGTCAAGGTTCCTCACAGCTCCCTCATTTTTTTCCTCCCCACACCAGCATTTTGGGAAGCTACCGTTGTCCTGGCCAGTTTCAGAGTCCCTCATTCTCTGCACCAAGCTTTGAATGTGCACGTGTTCCTCCCACACCTTTTCTTTCTGTCTGGAGGGTGAATCATTGAGGGTGCCTGCAGCAGGCAGGGCAGAGCTGTGGTGAGGCATTGTTATGCTGGGAGATGCTAACAGCTACTGTGCCAGGCCTTTGATGAAAAGATAATTACAGGCCAGATTGATGGTTGCCGGATGCCCTCACCACATGCCAGGGCTTCATGTGTCCTGCATTACCCCCTTCTTGTTTTCTCCCAGGATCAGAAGGGCACTGCCTATGAATGCCTAAAAACTTTTCCTAAAATTCTGGAATTGGTTGGCTGTGGTGCTTAAAAGCCACCTGCATTGTATCTGAACAAAATGATGCCATCAAGCTGATGGCAGGGACTTGAAAATTTGGCCGATTCATTCCCAAAGGGAGAGCACAACTGGCTGGCACCAGTGAAATTCCACACAAAGTCCCAACATTCCTGCAGTCCTCTGGGGCGCTGCCTGGGCTCCAGCTGCAGTCAATGATTGATACGAAGTGTGGGGCTGGGGGCAGAGTACGTAGGAACGTGGGTCCTTGTGAAATTCAGAGTTTTGAACCTCCCGTGTGAGGGCTGTAAAGGCAGTCTGAGTCCCCAGGATGCCTTACCCAGTTAACATGAGCCTGGGCTCATGTTTCCTCTGCAAAGCTGAGGCCATTTCCCAGTCAGATTTGTCTTATTTCACCTACTTTACACTGAAATCGAATGTATTTCTGACATACCAGCTCTTACGCCCGCTACACCTTTGCCACCCCAAAGCATGCTGTGATAGATCTCACAGACATAGACCTAGCAAAAAAACCCACCCTATATCTAAACCATAGTTAGAATTTGGTTAGAGTTTATTTTTTCACCCACTCAATTATTGAAGCAATGAGCCTAACTGACTGCCACAAATGTAATTTTGCATCACGATTAAACATACACATTATATTCACTTACAGGCTGTGTTGTCTGTACTGTGCTGGAGGATTCAGAACTCCTGTTTCTAACTGTTTTTGCATTGGTGATGTGGGAATAATGATTCCCCCTTATCATTCTGCAAAAAAGATAAATATATTAAAACGAGAACATTTCAGTGATGTTTACCTAAGTCTTTTTTCTTTGCACGTCATTCATTTTTGTGTCACAGTGGTTTGTTCTAGACGTGTTGTCCTAGTGAAGGATGTCACAGTCAGCAAATTCTTTGTGTCTGTATGCTCATACACATGTATGTTCACATGTTCATAATTATTTCATGTGTGTGTGTGTGTTCCTGTTTTTGAAAAAAGACTAGCAGAGACCTGGTCATTGCTGGTGATATTCCTGCTCTCAAGTTTTCTGAATGGGTTCAAGCTTTTATTGGCTACCAGCGCTGTGTAAAGAAAAAGTTCATCCACCCACATCACAATTATTTGGTTGCTAGGAGTATTTTTAGCAGCACGATTTGGTAATTGGTTCCAAATACAATAGTTTAGAGAGAGTCACACTGTGGCCCAGCTAACGGTGAAACAAGAGCACGGGGAGGGAGCAAGGCGGCTCACAACATTAGATGCGAGGGGATGGAGTTGCACAGAGTTGCCATTTCTCTCCCTGTCTCAGGTGGGTGGAAGGAGAAAGAACGTGTGATGGTGGAGCTGTGGTCCCTCCCACCCTACCCCCACCCCCCCACACACAGCGGGGCAGACAGCTGCCCAGGGGAGTCAGGAGGCGAGTGCTGTAATCGCCATGGATCCAGCAGAGTCACTCACTGAAGCGGAGCCATGAATAAGCACACTGACCCTTACTCATGGCAGATTATTATCTCATGGTCTAGTCTATGGACGGATTTGCTCGTACAGACAAACTGTATTGTTGTTTTCATGTAGTGTGTTTCCGTCTGGAGGTACCTTACTGTGGAGAACAGAGTTGGGAAGAAAGACTTGACTGATACACAATAATCTCCAAAATCTTACAGAGATCAAATCATGTTTGCACCACGCTGTGTCCTGTTACAACCCAACTGAATTCCATTTCCTTAGTATTTTTGAGGTACGTGATTTCTAGTAGTTTGGGTTTCTAAAAGCTAAAAGCAGAAATAGTCCCAGGCTGTGGTGGACCAGCTGAACACAGGTACTTTCTAGAGAATGGATTCAACCCATGTCTCCTGTACCTGCTGCTCTGCTGGTGGGAACTCAAACCCGGCAACTCTGTGCAAATGCATAAAATTCAGAAAGTGCATCTGGCTGGAACCAGGAGGTGAAATAGTGCAGCTGAGTCTCATTCCCAGATTGACTGGAATGCAAAAGGAAAACAAACCGTTGCAAGGGAGAAAAATAAATGAAAATATCTGTTTTACCTAGATTTAAGAATGTGGACGACAACCAAATGTTACAAAAGAGCATATTAGCACAGAGTAAGCAATTTTTATCTTGATGCTGTTCCTTTAAACCAGCCTGAACTTTGTTGGGAAAAGGTCTCAAGCCATTGAGCAATCTCTGGTTTGGGCAATCACGTTGCTATGCTTCATCGGTTAAGCACAGCAGTAATTCAGAAAATGAAGCCATGCTGCATCTGTCATATCATTTAAAATTTACTTCAGTTTTGCAGGTATTTGAAGATTGCAAAATGAACCACATTACCCTGCAATATTCTGCCGACGTTGGAATCTGCTCTGAACCTAATGGGTTTCTTTAGCTCCTCAGAGTCAGAGGTTTCCTCCTCCCCTGCAATATATTCCAGTCAATGACACTATTGAAATTCCGACAGTAATTTATATACAGTAACTGGCTGCCCTCAGATGAGACGCTAAACAATTTCTCTGCACCAGGCTGCATTTTTCTCATGAAATGTAGCACTCTATTGGCAGTCACTTCTCCCAAACTAGCGTCATTTATAAGCTCTGTTGACAGTTTGCATGGAAGGCATTTAAAAAAAAAAAAAAAGATTACGATAAACAAGCTCAGAGAAATAGCCTTAGATAGGACTGTCCATGAGTAATATTACTTACAAAAATAGTCCTCATGGCTTCAAAAAGGCTGTAAATATAGCTCCTACCCTGGAAAGACAGTTATGCGCAGACTTCTCTTTGTACGTGCTCTCGGTCCTGTTGAAGACACTGGGAGTAGTTGCATGATTAAAGATAACCATGGGTCTTAGGTGCCTGCAAGACTGACATTTCCCCTGCACCTCCCAGCTTTGCAACAGGACTTCGAGAATTTTGAAGCATTATTTCGGGACTGCACAGGCTTCCTCCACGTTGATGATCTAAAGATATATGCATATATATAGGAAAGCTTACTTTCTTATGGTTCTTACTCTGTATCAGCATTCCCTGGTTATGGCTAGTGTGCGTGTCTGTCGTGCTGAGGGGTCAGAGCCAGCCTCCCACATCCAAACATTGCTGTATTTGAGTGGGTGGGATTATTTCTCAGTGATAACTGTCTAATTTTATTAAAGACCATAGAGATATCTAAAATCAGAATATTCCTGCTTTCATGAAAAACAGGCTCAGATCCAGGCAGCTCCATGCATAATGAGGTCAAACGCAAGCTTTGCATCCAAAAATCCTTTGCAGCTTGGGTCTGCATTTTTGTTCCAGATGTGAATTCCCTGGCTGCCCTCCTCCGGCACCTCATAGCCCCCTTGACACGATAAAATACATGAAAAATAAGTAAACCCCCTCAAAAAAAAAAAAAAAAGGTAACCAAAAAAAGCCCAAATAGGCATTGATAGCCCTGCCACTTTGTGTGTTGTTGTTCAGTGTGGAGGAATAAAAGATTATCACCACAAAACTCACACTGAAAATGGGTTTGGGGTGTTGGGCAGGAGGGCAGGCACCTCCAAGCCGCCTACCTCAGCCCTCTTCACCTCAGCAAGCAGAGGCAACGCCATTCCCCTCACCATGTCAGCCACCCCTCTCCCCAAAACCCAGCAAGGGGTGACTGTGTTGTGAGGTGGGGGGGTTACGGTGGGGACAGAGTGTCACAAGCTGCCTGTAAACCTAAGGAAGGGCACCCTGAGGGGACCGGGGCTTAGTCGTCGTCGCCCCCTCCGGTCCTCTCCGGGTGCGACGACCGCTAACGGCCCTTCCCGCCCTGTCGCCCCAGAAGCCCCGCCCACCGCTGGTATGCGCCGGGAGGGGCGGAGGGGGAGTGGAATGACGCGGGCGCCGCGGGGGTCACGTGACGCCGACTGGAATGCCAACAATGTAGCGAATGTCCCGACTGCGCCCCGCCACACTCGGCGCCCGGGGACGGCCGAAGAAGGGGGGGAAAAGATGGAGACCGGCCCGCCACGTCCGGGTCGCCGCCGCCGCCCTTGAGTCGTTCCGTGACGGGGAGGCGAGTCGGCGGCGCTGGGCGCCCCGAGGAGGTGAGCGAAAAGGGGGGGCGGGTAGGGGGCGCCACGCTTCTCTCCCCCCCCCCGCCCCGATGTTCTCTGAGGGGAAAAGTCGTGTGGCGAAGTGCGGGGGGAGCGCGAAGGAGGGTAGGGAGTGAGCGTCCCGTGTGTGTCCCCCCTCCCCGGGACAGCCTCGGCGTCTTGCCCGCACCCTCCGACATTTTCCGGACACCCGTGTGACAGCCCAGCCCGGGACGGGGCGGGGGGGGGGTGTCCCGCCCGCCTGAGGCCTCTGCCCTCGGCTGGGCAGCGCGGCTTCCCTCCCCGCCACCCCCCCTTTCCCCCCCCCGCCGTGGGGACCGGCTCCGTGGGGTGCCCCAGCAGGTCGGAGCTGCTGGTAAATGGCCGGAGTTTATTTTGGGAGCTTTCTGCCTGCCAAAGGAGTGGGTTTGGGGCTGGGGGAGAAGGAGTGGGAGTCCCCGCATTCCCCGCGGGTGCTCCCGGCCGGCACACAAGGGTTGGAAGCGACGAGCCTGGGCCGGACCCCGCCGGGGCGGGGGGTTGTCTCTGGAGGCGAGGGCCGAGGGGAGCCGAGCGGGGGGCATCCAGAGCCGGCCAGGTCCCATCTGGCAGCGGCCCTGCTGTTCCCAGTCAGTTGAAGGTCACTGCCAAAATTCAGCACTTCGCCACCCTCTCTCCTGCCTCGTGAGTGGTGTGGGTGTTGAAATACCCCCTTCCCCGGCAAAAGCACTGGCGCAAATGACGCAAAAAAAGGTTACTTGGAGTGTACAGGCTCTGCGGTCAATTACTGCTGGTCTTCCGTGGATGGGGAAGGTGAGCTGTTTCCCACAGCGCTGGATTGGGCCAGTGCCTATGGCTGGCAGTGGGATGCGGGCACAGAGTTACTTTTGGAGAGTTTTGTTATCAGGAGGAAGGAGAGTAGGAATGATTTGGGGGAAAGTCTTCGGTTCTTTTCACTTTCACAGTGTGCTCACTTACAGAGGGAAGCGTGGTTTATATAATAAACTCCCAAAACACTCCATCCCAACCCCTATCCCTCCAGCAATCTTAGACCTCTAGTACAAAATGAACAGTCCCTGCTTCCATGAATTTGTGATCCAAAAAAAACCAATGCAATACCTATAAATTGAGGGAGGGAAGGCAGCTGTAGCTGTTTCTTAACACTTTACTCCTTCCATCCTTATGCAGTGATCGCTAGTTCAGCTCACCACAGTGCCTGCACAGTTGTAGACAGGGGAAACAGCTCACCAGCTCAGGGTTTGGGACTTAGCTCTTGAAATGTAACTGATCTTTAATTTCTTGCCTGTGTCCCAGCTCCACAGAGCCACTAGCACATGCAGCCTGTTGGTGAATGAAGAAACAGGAGAGTGAATATGTAGTGCTGCTGGGATGACAGGCATCAGCATATCATTTCAGTGTGGCTGGTTGGTTGCTGCCAGAACAGCAATTACTGGTACTTATCAAATGAAGAAAAATAATCAGTTACTCAAAAATTGTTCTAACTTGATGCAATTAAAGTAATGCTGCACTTATTTGAAATGTCTTCAGGATAACGGACAAGCTTCTAGTTAGTGCAGAACGTATAACATTTTGGAAAAAAAGCTTAGGATTGTTTAGTCGGAATGGCTTGCAGCTCATAAATAATTCTGAAAAATCATTTCTTGTGGTGGCAGGAAGGCTATTGATACATTCATGCTGTAGGCAAGGTGCAGATTAAAAGGATTTGGAGTTATCCAAATCCAGATGTACAGTCAGAAAGGCATAAATAGAATTAGACACACTACATATCTTTTAAAGCACACAACCCTTTTTATTTTTTGCTAAAAATGCAAATCACAAGAAGATTTTAAAAAGCAGGCAGCTTGTCTGTTTTTGTAAATCATCTGCAATATTTAATGTTCCGATTTCTTGGTTTATTTTACATATGTAGTTAAAAAAACCCTTCTGCAAAATACGTTTGCAGTTAGCTCCACTACTTACTGTTGTTGCTGCTCTCATTCATATTGTCTAAATGATCAACATTTCTTTCTCGTTTAGCAGTGTTGTAAATGTAAGCTGAGGAAGTTGCCAGCTGGCTTGACCTAGCATAGGTTCGAGCTTAGGCTAAAGGTCACAAAAGTTCTTTATGTGAAGCATGTGTGTAAGTGGGAAAGCAATCCTTTCCTGCAAAAAGGTGGGGGGTGTTTGCAAGCACTTCCAGCATCTCCCAGGCCTAAGGATTGGAACACGGACTGAAAAGGAAGAACAACCCAGATTCCTGAACTCAGCCATATGGTGCCTGCTGCTGTCAGGAAAAGACAGACAGTTATAGTCCAATTAATTGCTCTGTATCTTTTAAGCACTGGCTAGTTATGATGTAATCCTAAAAAGGCTGCAATACTATTGTGTTCTTTTTAACAAGGCTGTGTATTATCTTTTGCTGTATTTTGTCTAAGTAGAAAAAATTTTGTTCTTGAGATACAGTTGCTTTTGTCTTCACTGAGAACAATGAAAACTTGGTCTGTTATTGACTAATAGCTGATTTCTTGTTTGGAAGTATCAAAATCTAGATGAACAGCTTTCACAGTTCCCTTAAAACAAGTGACAAACCCTATCCAATGCGCACGTGGGTGTTTATGTCACTCTTAGTCCTGTATGAGTTAGGGTTGTAGGATATCCTTAGAGAGTACCGAGTGGAGGAACTCAAGACCTCGAATATATTATAGGTATCTTTTAGTTAACTGAGGATTTAAATCTTAGCAAAAGAGGTTGACATGGATTAATCTCAATTAACATGTGCTCCCGCGTTTCAAACTGGTGAACAGTCATAAAAGAGTCCAAGGTCTGACTTCATTGCTGCATTTCAGTCCTTGGTTGTAGAGGAAATCTTGATGTGGACTCTGTACTAATGAGGAAGTGGTGGTGGGCTTCAGAGGTGTATGTGTCCCGATTCTCTTGGCCTTCAGAGTAGTAAGCTGTTTTATTAGCAGTGAGACGTGATGGTAAATGTATGGAAATGGTTATTTTTTTGGGAAGCAATATAGCTGTCACAGGAAGAGTTGTTGGAATGAGTTGAGTTTTAGTATGAGCATGTGAAAATAAAGAACAATACTTTCTGGAGAAACTCTTCCAATGATAAATGTGCTATGAAGCCTTTAAAAAAAAAAAAAAAAAAACAAAACTGACAAAAAACCCCAAACAAACAAACAAACAAAACCCCAACAAATCCAGTCGACTTCTGAGTGATCAAGAGGAACATACAGCATGTTACCATCTTCTGTATTTGTGGTTTGAAAACAGCTGAACACAATCCTAACCTTCCCAACAAAGGGGCTTGAGCACCATTCAGGAGCCATTTTGCAAGTGCTAATATCAGCTAATAGCAGCAGAAGCAAACTTGCATGAACCGCATCAATAGCGAGTTGGCATTTCTGATTAAGCTATTTTTTTTAATCCTCTTCCAAATGCACCATTATTTAATATTTCTGTTATGGTGGTGCCACAAAGACTTAGTTAAGGTAGTATTCTTGTTGCAACTTCATACTACACGGAGATCACAAGTTGCACAGTAGCTCAGCTGTGCCGCATAGTTCTCTGCTGCATGTCGGAAGAGATGCATAAAGCTGTCTCAAAGCCTTTTCTTTTTTCTGTGTTGAGATGCTAACTGAGCTGGTTCTGCGTCTCCTGCTGTTACTGAGTAGCTCCATCTACCCCCTTTTCTCTTTACTCCCTATAAGGCACAGCTAATGAAATACCATATATCCCCTCCTCTTTTTTTTTTTTTTCTTTTTTTTCTTTTCCCCATCCTCCTCCTTCCATTTCTGGGGATAATTCTTACCTTCAGACTTTGCTAAGATATTCACATGGAAAGGCAAAATATCTTATGTTTCTGTTATTCACTTTGTTACTGAAATACTAGAAGTTGCTATGATTAGAGTCATCAATATTTCCATTATAAATCTTTTTCATAAACTTCTGAAACTGAGCTCAGCTAGTGTAAAACAAACAAAATCTTAAGTGGGGGAAAAACATTTCATGAGCATACTCTTCCCTAATTATGAAATAGGATAGGCTTGTCCAGGATTTGGTTATGCAATTGGGTGGGAAACTTGCTGCAGTTAGGTACTGTAAAATTCTTAAACATTGTAGTTTCTAAGGGTTTTATTTTCATTTATTTTGAAAATGCAACCTTAAAGAAAAATGGATTATTTATTGGTTGTGTTGAGAAAGCCTTTTGGAATCCTATTCTTGAAAGCAGATAAAGTGAAAATCATTAAAGGGAATCCAGCTGTGACAGCTTAATAGGTTAAACTGATTCACTTTCACTTGATTAATTGTCATGCTATCCCTTCAGAGGCATTTACAATATCAACTTAATTGCATGTACTTTCTATTTTCTTTTGTTTCAGACACTGTCAGTCTGCAAAATGATGATTCCAAGGATTTTCGTTTTCTGTAGGAAATGTGAAGATCGTGAGCTGAAGTAAAACGTTGGCAGAAATTTCTTAAGAATTTTGCCTTTTCTTTTTCTCTTCGAAGGATTATGTTTACAAGAAATTGATACCATCAAGCGACACTTTTTCAAAATAAAGTAATTTAAAAAAACTAAGAATATAGCTGTATTTATGCTTAAAGAAAACTGGATTAACAATGAGGCCAAAGACTTTTCCTGCTACTACATATTCTGGAAACAGCAGACAAAGGTTACAGGAGATTCGAGAAGGTTTAAAGCAACCATCCAAATCTTCAGGTCAGGGGCTACCTATTGGACCAGGCAGTGAAACTTCTCTGGACCCTAAGATTTTAATAGGGAAGGATGCTGCAAGGCAGCAGCAGATGAGACAAACGCCTAAGTTTGGACCGTATCAGAAAGCTCTGCGAGAAATTAGATATTCTTTGCTGCCTTTTGCTAATGAGTCGAGCACTACAGCAGCTGTTGAAGTAAATAGGCAGATGCTCCAGGAACTGGTGAATGCGGGTTGCGATCAGGTACGTATGAGTTTGGAGGGGGGTTGTCACTGCCTTCAAAAGACGTTTATACTCGAGACTGAAGAAAAGATTTTGATGGAAGTTACCAAGTTTGCCAATTGACAAAAGGCATGGATTCTTCTGGCAGTCGTGTTGCTGTATGACTGGCAGAGTAGATGGAATTGCTGTTGAGGGATGTGCCTAGTATGCGGTTAATTCATGTTAAAGAAGGTCATGGTAACCTCTGGGATTCTATTAGGATTTCTCCAGTTGATGTAGAGGGCTGAACAGGGTAGCTTGTGGGGTGGTTTTTTCCTTCTTTTTTTTTTTCCTCCTTTTTTTTTTCTTTTTCCTTTTTTCCCTCAATAGCAGAACAAGCCTAATAGCGTGAAATTTTGTCTAGCACATCTAACCTCAGTTCACTGTCAGAAGCAAGTAGAAGAAATGACAGAGACAGTATATGGTCTTTGAAGAAGCTCACTTGCTGTTTGCCAGAAGCAGGTAGAACGGGCTGGATGTTCAGCAAGCAGTGGTGGTTGGGTGCACACATTTTCTTCTTCCCCTTCTCTGCTTCTGTCAAGAGGTGGTAGCCCTGTCTCAGATAAGGGACGTGGCACAGAGATGCTTGCTTTTATCATTCAAAGATTGACACTAGAACGTATTCTTAATTCAAAGGGTATTCACCTGGTGAAAACATGGTCTTTCTGTGTTGAGCTGCATTTGTCTTGCATGTGCTTCCAGTGTTGGTATTGACTTCCACCTCTCTCCAGGAATAGTTCAAAATTTTGCTTTTTAGAGATGAAGTGCTGTTTGGGGTTCAGATTCTGACTGTTGTAGAAGGAACTTTTTTCCTGTGTGATTGAATGGCAGTTGTTGACAAGTCAAAACATTTCTATTTATAGTTTTTGATATAAATTGGAGCGATTTAAAACCAAAGTGCTTTCAGTGGCATTACCTTGATTTCAAAACTTAACCTCCAGTCACTCATGGCAGAGTGTGAGTCTCTTGACCCTCCTAGACCATATTCAGAATCTGTATAACAACACTAATTAGCATCAGGCATTATTATAAACAGTCTGCATTTCTTTGGAACTATATAGACATTAATTAGTGGTGGTTCTATTCCAAAGAGTTTATGCTGTGTGAGATGATCAGAGCTGGAGTAGATTGTGGATCCAATGAGAAGTGCTGAAGTACAACTAAACACTTCCTAGTCTGGTGAACCAAGATGCTGTACTGAATTACTTAACTGGAAGAACCAAGAATTTTCTCTGATCTTAAGCATGCCATGAAAACACAGTGTTTTTTAGAACTCTACCCTCTAAATTTCCCTAGCTGTTTAGGATGAGAACACTCCCTGTGCGTTTGAGCCAAGGTTAAATGAGCACAGCTGGATTCTGGATTGGAAATGCGCATTTGGTAGGTTACACAGACAAATCGTTCACACGCAGAACAGGCTTGTTGGACTGAAATCTTGGAGAGTACTTTGAGCACACTACAGCACACACATGTTAAGCCAATGTATAGAACAGAAATACCTGAGCACCTGTTAAAATGTCTTGGTATTAAAGGCAGTGTAATGCACTATATATGTAAAGTTTTTAATATTTTTAACTATTTTGACTTCAATGTTCATACAATGGTGTTGCTTCTTATAGAGCACTGAGAGTGACCCCAGTGCTGACTCTCGTGGAGATTTTTGCTACCTCCTTAAATTTGGCTGCACATTTTTGGTTGGTGGTTTTTTTTTTTTTTTCCTTCACTGTCCATGATCCTTCCATCCTCACATTTAGTTTTTCTCCCTAGCTGTGACTTGTTGCCTGGAGACAACATTATTGGGCCTATCCCTTTGGTGTGTTTGGCGTTCAAACCTAAGCATAAGCAGAATCACATTTGGCTAGAGTCCAGATAGGGGTTCCAAAACTGAAGTCTTGTGGCTGAAAATGCTGGGTTTCCTAATGTGCGTCCAGGCCGTACGAAGGTTGGCTGTCTTGGAGGGTTGTGAATGAATGGAGCTTCTTTCCATGGTGTGAATGGTATCTGGCTCTGGGGATGGCATGGTGTAGGGTAACAGACTTGATTACTACCTCTAGATTCTTCCTTTCCTCCTGGTGCCTGAGCTGTTTTGAATCAAATGCTGAACTGTTTCAGAGCATGGTGTGTAGTAAATCAACTATCCGAAGATGTCCTGTCCCTGCTTGTGAATCAAAGCCTTTAAATGCCTACTCCATGGGCATCTTCTGTAGTGCTGTAGGCAGCTAGCAGATCTCTGATTCAACAGAGAAGTGAAGTCAGCTTCAGTTTCTTTGGGGACGGTTTTATTTACCTCTGAACCAAATGTTAGTGTGAGGTTGGTAAATGGGTATTGAAGCCCATCCCCTGCCCCCAAATGCCAGGAGCAAATGTTTAGAGGTTAAGGATTTCAGTCCATGAATAGTTAATGGTCTACTTTAGCAGCAAGCCTGCAGAGTACAAGATCTTACATCTCCTGATCCTGCTTCATGGGACACTAATCAGCTCTTCAACAGCTGCAAGTGTCCTGTAGTTGGCAATTTGTCATAACAAGCTCTAATCATGGGCTTTCTAGGAAGTTGTGAAGAATGAATAGATGGCTGTAACACTATTCAGTTTGATCTTGTGTGAATGCCATTTTCAAGTCGGATTTGGGATGATGCTTTTTGGTCTTCTAGATGGAACACTGGAAAGTAGTCTTAACCTTGTGGGTAATCTGTTCTGGTGGACACCATACAAGGATTGGAATTTTTCTTCAGTCTGTTAGGCCACAATAAGGATTTTTGGAAGGATGGCGGGGAGCAGTGACAATTCAGGAGGAAGTAGTATAAATTTTAGGGGCTGGGGAAAGGATACTCATGTTTATATTAGCTTCATTCATCTAGCATATCTGTAGCATGATAAGACTTCTAACGACAACCATTTTACATACTATAAGAGATGTTGCCTATTAGGTAACATAAAGGTAGGGTTTGTAGCTCCCTGTTCTGCCTAAGTGACTCTTAAGGTTTAAGATTAAATTGAAATTGGTTTAATTAAATAAAAAGGAAACATCATAACATTTTATTATTTCATTCTTGCTCTATGAAAGACCCAAACAAACAGGAATTGTTTATAAGGTCGTTGTGTAATTCATGTAGTAAATACAAAATTCTTGTCTTTCAGGTACAGTCACCATAGGTGTTACGTGTAAAACTTTTTTAATTTATTAAGAAGTTGCCAGTGTCCTTTTAAATGATCCACGTTCTTTCACAAAGATTTCTTTTCGGCCATTGTGTAGCTTATGATTTTGTAGTGAAATCAGCCCCCCAAAACTTAATAGGGACTTTGCTGATGACCTGAAAGAAGCCAGGACTACACACTTCCTTTTTTTTTAAGAGATACAAAACAAAAACAAAATTACACACATAATTAGTCATAGTTCTTCTCAAACAAATGGAGTAACTTGTCTGTTGTTTGCTTAAGTCATCTTTTCAACAGTAATTATTTAGCAGGTTTCAATCAAAAATAATTAGTGCAGCATAAATTGTTTTGAAACTTGTAGAACATGACTGCAAGAGGCCGGATCTTTCTTGTTGCAAAAGCTTGAAGCCAAAAGCACTCCTAATATGCTGTTCTTTAGTACATACAACTCATTGGACTTGGAACTGTAACTTGCAGTCCCTGCAGAGGGACAAGAGTGTGGAGAGTCTGTCCTGCGGGCTGGCGAACCGCTGGAATCACCTGGGGCAACTGGATGGCGTTTGGGGTGTGGTGGTAAATGCAGCTGCTGTTGTGGATTGAATTTTTCTAATGAATAGATGCAATTGAGCATATGATCAGTGACATTCCAGCAACCTGAATGGGCTGTACTGTACTTACTGTACTTCCTTAGAGCATAAACAGCCACTGACATTGTAATTTAGAGTGGGCTGCAGCAGTTCTAGACGAACTGTGGAATGTTACACACTTGTCACTTTTTTTCCCCCCGCAAGCAAACTTCTTTTCTTTGATCAAGGGTGCCTTTTCTGGGTGAAGATTTCTAGACATGGTTTGTTTGGGCAGCTATTTTTAAGAAAAAAAAATTAGGTTTTTTTACAAGCTGTGTACCTACAGTAAAATGCATCATGTACTATACACTGAATAACTATGTGACTATGTGAAGTGGGGAAGTTCTTATGCTTCGTTTTTTCCAGAGGCTTTTATAAGTATCTCTCTAATAAAACATGCACACCCCACCTGTGCCAGTATCAGAACATTCCGAAGGGGAAGATCTGTCCTTTGGACACTAATTATAGTGTCTTTCAAGAAACTGAAATGGTGTTTGTGGGTACTGTAATGTGTCTAAGAATAACAAGCTGACCATCTTGTTATCTGTGTTACACTGAATTAGTGGAATTCACTTCGTAGAAGTGGGGTGGTTTGGGGGGTTTGTTTCATTTTGTTTTATTTTGTTTTTTTCATTTCTCCCTCTTGCATTCCAGGATTCTTTTGGTTTTTTCGTCATGGATGACATCCTTTTTATTTAACCCATTTGGCAAAGATTTTACTCTGTTTTGAGAACTACCAGTTGATTTTGGGAAAGCTTGAGAATGGGGAATACAGTATCTATCTTGATTTGAACAAATATTTGCACTTACTTTAAGTGAGGGAAATTCTGCTACGCCAAGTAGAGCTTGGGCACAAAGTCCTTTTTATGTTTCGGAATTAGTATTTTGGTTTTTTTGTTTTCTGTATAGAGTTTTAAGTCATGCTTGTTCACAGTATGGCCCTATCGTTGGAGTGATGAGAGGAAGCAGATACAATGCAAAGTTTTGTTTTGGTAACCAACAATGCGTGGCTGGAGTTTTGGTTGTAGGAAAATACCTGTTGTGATGTATTTGTTAAGAGGACAAGTATAAAAAGGCAGATTGCCTTCAAGGTGAAGGGCAGCAAATTTTGTAACAGCCTTGAGCAAATGGGGGAAATAATTTCATAACATTGGCCTGTCCCATAACAAAATTTTGTCTTTTGGGTAAGTTTTACCTCCGTGAAGAGTTCTGCCTGCCCAGCTATGTACCAAAACTTCAGAGACTAACATCTTGGTTATCATCTGTGTGGTTTGGGTCCAGATTGTTTTGTTAATTAAAGATGGCTGAAGAATGAGCTGTTACAAGATTGCCTAGGTTATTCTGTCGGACACATGTCAAAGGTGGCAGGAGTCATTACAAGCTATGTTGCAGGCCAGGAGGAAATAAGCATTCTTGGGTTACAAGGAGAAAGAAGGCGCTTTCAAATGAGGGCACTCACTACTGAAAGCAGGAGAAGGATTTTATTTTAGCAACTGAAGTAGATTAGATAATTCAGGCCAACAGTCTCTTGTGTGTTCGTTTGCCTCCCTCATTTGAAGGTAAGTTGTGGGACAGTAAGTTATTCGCGCTCTCTTCTATTTGCTAGCTGTGGTGAGAGCTTGTTCCGTGACCTTTTCCTATACTTTTTTTCCTCTAACCTCCCTTTCTGGTTTCAACCTTTTTCTCATTTGTGAGAAGTTTCCAGTATCATCCAGTGTTCTTCCATCAAGGCATGTAAGGCAATGTTTTTTCCCACCAACACACCTGATGTTAGCCCCTTAAGTAATTTTGGTTTTTAGCTACTTCAGAGAGTGAATCATAGCTTTCCAGGGGCTGAAAGCAAGAGGCAAGGACTGCTCCTGAGCCGATACCTGCCAAGAGATATCCTGTTTCTCTTGTCTCCAGTCTTCCTATGTTGCCGTCACTTCTTGATGATGCTGTCTTAGTGAATACACTTATATCCTCTGTGTCATGATGCAGGTCCTGCAGTATATTTGGGAAGGTGCTCTTGGATTTGTTCTCTGTGGGTGGGGCTTAGAGTATCCTCTGGTCCTGCAGAAGAAAGAAAAGGTTTGTATTTTCCTTTGTATTTTTCACGGTGGTAGAAATAGTCCTTGGCAGTAGCAAGTGATTGCATGTGCTCCTTCACATGACAAGATGTGTCTTCTTGGCAGCTGGGCAGTAACATGACACTGAACAAGACTGCAGTATGTTTTACACGCTGCCCTGTATTCTTGTTAGTCTCCTTTCTTCTTTGGCAAACTATAGAATAAATTGCATCTTGGTAGTAGAATTATGTTTGAAATGACAGAACAGGAATCAGGTCCTAGACTTCAATTGCAGATAAGTGTGAATCTTGAGTTATGTTAAACTAATGCTTCCCTATTCCTCGTGTCAGATAATCATTCTAGAAGCTTGGGAGTTAATATAAAAGTCTAAAATTATATATTGCTGGAACAGGGTGCAGGATTAACTTGCATTGGATACTTAAATCGTATTTATTAAAATTCAGTTGCCAGGAGAAGGTTGAGCTATGGATTATTTTATTTTTTTCTAATGAAAAAGGAAATGGCTTCATCACAGTCACTAAAAATTCTGCATAAGCATTAACTTCAGTTTCTGAATAAAAAAGCCCTTGTGACCAAAAGTGAAGATTGCCATTATTATAACAGGAAGTTGATATCACAATAGTAGTAGGGTGTAACTGTTCCTTTTGCATTTTTTTGTTGTTCTCAGCCTAAATCTCTGCTGTTCTTTTCAGCTTATATTTGAGAGGAACCAATGTGATTTTATGCTGAGACTGAAAAATAGCATTTCTGCATGGAAGGGGAGGGTGTGGGGTGGGTTTTTGGTTGTGTCTTGTTGGGTTTTTTTCTTTCTCAAATGGAATAACACTTTTAAGCTTAGATTTCAGTAGAAGGACTGGATGCAAGGCTTTTGCTTGCTACAGTCTTTAGAGAGAACCCAAGATGTGCATTTAGAACTTGTTTAATTTGGCCTGGAAATGCTTTTCTGATAATTGCTAAACGAAATAAAAGCTTGTTTTAAAGCTGCTAATTGAATATCAGTAGAATGCAAACAAAAGTCCATGACTAATTCTCATGTCATATACACGTATGTGCCATACTTGTGTGGAGTGATTGTTGTTTATTTTTTTTAATCCTTTTTTTTTCCTAAAGTATGGCAGAATATAAATAGAGTAAGTTACAATGGCTTTCGTTCTTCCTCACTTTTTTTCTTGCTGTACACACAGGAAAAAAATATTTTGCAGACATTTTGAAATTAGTTGATCAGCAGAACTGAAACTAAGTTCACAGGAAGAAAAAAGAATGGGTAATTTCACCTGTAGCCTGTGTAGAAATACTAATACTGTCACCAGGTACATGAGTTTATAGTAATTTAAATTACGAGAGTGTAGCCAGGCATTGAATTGCATAATATAATCTGATAAACTGAAAGGAACTAAACTGCTTTTTCTTCCATTTTTTTTGTAAAACATCATTGCCAGATACTGTCACATTTGCCCAAGGGCAGAATGAAGTTACTGTGACTGCATTTTCTGAAAGCATGGCAGTATTACAACTGTGTGTCTGTTTTCTGGAAGTAAGCAAGATGCTGACTGAATTCTTACCAGACCACTGTTAGAAGGAGAAACAGTGACCAGCATGGTTGTGCCTAGGAGATAGGGACTGAGGATCACACCGCTGTTGCTCTGAAGGTGAATGGTCATGTGCTACAAAACACAGCACAAGTGCTTTTTGGTTGTGAGGTTGATCATGTCACTGTTGAGCAGACAGTTGAGCTTTTGTTGAGCTTTTTGGTGCTCCCTTGGGCACAGCATTCAAATCCTGCTCAACAGCTGCTTGTGGTGGTGGTGACTCCTATAGAATGTCCTACAGAATGCGTTGTCTCTGTTATCCCCCCAACCTGCCATAAACCAGGCTCCAGTATGTATAGTAATTGTTATGTAGGTACTGGCTTCTCTGTGACCTGCAAATGCATGTATGCGTATGACTATCTAAATAGTCAAGGAGAGACATGAAAGAGACCATCAAGCTGAGTTTTCCTGGTGGTGGCAGCTGCTGTTTTTCTCATTTAGTGGGACTGTTCATTAATTCCCCGCCATTGCCGTTTGGTTTTTGTTGGTTTGTTTTTGGGGTTTTGTTTTGTTGTTGTGTTTTTTTTTTTTTTTTTAATTTATCTTAATGAACAGCAGAGCAGGCCCGGATTTTCCTGTATTTGACTTAAGAATGAATTCCGGCTAGATTGCAAGCTGCCTCACTATGGTTATAGCTACTCTAGAGTAGATATTTGACAATCAAGTAATGCTGGAACTAATGCAGTTTGCACTAGTAAAATCAAGGAGGGACAGACACTGTTTGCTTAAAGCTACAGATGTTTGTGTTAATTTGTGCCTTATATGTCATGTGTACAGCATGTCAACATGTGAAATACATTCAACTTTTTTCACTCTTTCTGGTTATGTTCATAGCCTAATTTGAGTGTACCTTAGATCTGGTAGTTTTATGGTGCTTAGAGCGGAAAATGCTAGTCCTTATTTCTAGGTTTTCATCGTTCCCTGGCTTTTTGGAATAAAATAAAATAAAATTTTAAAATGCCTCTGATTACCAAAATAGAGGATGGAGTTGCTGTGGCATTGTGGTCTTTGGTGTTACCCTGCCATAGCAGCTGCAGGCTCACATTGTCCATACTTGAGAGGTATCCTAATTTCCCATCTTCAGAATATGCTTAAATAAAAGTGTGGTGAAAGTCAGTTGGTCAAACTCTTGTTTTGCCTGCTCTACACATCTGCTGCTGGTCACCCAAAATACTGTTGCTGCTGGAATATTTCTGACTTCTGTTACTTGGAAGCTGATGTGTCTTTTCTGATACCACAAGGGTTCTGCTGAGGTGGTTCTGTCAGCTCTGATATTGATGGGGCCACCCAGCTACAGCTGCAGCACAGCAAAACTGGTTTTGTTCTAGGGGTCTTGTTCTGCCATCTGGACTGTCACTGACACCCAAAAGATGCATATACGCATGTGTATTGTGATGACTGCAGTGTTTGCATGGTACCAGCTGTTTGTGAAGAACTTAATCCATAGGGGCTGGTCCTGCACTGAAGATTTCTTTTTCAGTCTAAGTAAGTAAGATTCTAATGTTTGAGGCTGTGTTCTGCTTCCCCGCAGTGTAAGAGATTAATTTCTCCTGATGAGAAACTTGTGCTCTTCATTTTAACTGAATCCAAGCAATTAAAAATATTTCCCCAGGGAAGCAAAGGATGAAGAGAACAGGAGAGGGTATGAAAATACTTTAAAAAAAAAAAATTATTTCTAGGTCAGTTAATTTTCAGAATGCTGAAACCAAAGAACGCTGTGTACCTGTAACTTTATGAATCAGGTAATGGCTGTGGCAGGGACAGCCTATGAAAATAACTATGTTCTGTGCTGCTTAGTCTTTAATTGTTATCAGTTTATGTGTGCGTATGTGAAACTCTGACTGTGACACATATTGTTTTCTACATATTTAGAGAAATATAAAGGCAGTGTAAGTATGTTGAAATTTAGATGTAGATTGCTTGAATGACCAAGCATTTTTCAGCTGTTCTTTATATCCTTCATTAGTCTAATGCTTGGTTTGTAAATTACTCGTTTCATCTGAAGCACACAAAGATGCAGTGTATTGCTCCTCACGTGCATAAAATGCTAGAAAGAAGACTGCTGATACTAGATGATAATATAGTTCAGTTCCTGCCCTTCAAAGAGATCAACTTCAGTAGGACAACCGGCAGTGTAAAGTTACTCCTGCGTAAGTCTTTATATGGTTAGGTTTGGATTTTATCCACCATTTATGAATCCATTGGGTGTGGGTTATTTCAAAACAGAAGAAAATGTCAGCACAGACTCAGACCATTGTTGCTGCTTGCAGCTTCCTTCTCTCCCTGTTCATTTTGTTCTTCCACTGTATCAACTCTTAAATATCCTCAAGGCTGTTCAAGTACCTTTCTTTACCTGTTGTGCTCTTGCATTGTTTTTTCTGCTCCATTGATTTGAATGACTAATATTCAATACCACCTACATGCTTTTCTCCATGTTCCTCTGAATACTCCAAATGAATTAATTTTTTTTTACTAATTGCAAACTATTAAGAGAGAACTCATAGACTTCAACCTTATTTTTTAGATTTGATGTGACATCCTAAAGAATTATAGATGCAACTGTAATGTGACTTTGACAGCACATCTTATGTATTTTCATTTCTGCATCTTTTCTTCCATTCAATGTCGGACTCCATAGTCTCTGCATAAACTAGCCACCTGTCCTGTTCATGCTTTTCTTCCAGCTTTGTTGCAGTCAACTGTGTTCATGGCACCTTCCTGACAGATGTCAGCCTGATAAAGATGTATAAAATCTAATTTAATCAATGTAACTGGAACTTTGGAAATACTAATATGTGCAGGGTAGCCTGGTTTGCAAAAAAAATTCTGTGGCTGTCCCAATTGAAAATATTAAAAAGTTGTGGCCACATGACAGACATACTTGAATCAGGACAAATCCATTCCATATTTGGCTGGTTTTTTCCTGGCTCCAAACAAGTGCTGAATAATTTTCTCTAGAGAGTCCACCTTGCTGGAGCATGTTTTTTCAGATTGTCCAGTGCAGTTTCTTGATTGTGCTTTTAGATGATCCCCCGATTGCCTGTATAATGTGTGCTGCCCAGGCATGGTAGTGACCAGCTGGCTGTGTGCTGGAGCAGGCTGGAATTCCTCTTTTTCTTCCAAGTGCTCCAGCAGTTGCTACGCTGGAAGCTCACTTCTGTCTCCTTTCTGTGATCATTTCTTGCACCTTGGTCATCTCTCCCATTCTGAAAATCTTTGTATTATGTTCTCTAATGCAAGCACTAAGTTCATTGAATGCTTTCTTGAAGGTGTTTTACGAAGAACATGTGAAACGTGGTGTTGCAGTCATGCAAATGGTGGAGAGAAGGTGTTGGTGTGGTGCTTAACAGGGCAAATTGAAGACCTAGAGCCTAGGAATTTACAAGCGGGCAAAAGTCATCAGTCTCTGCCAGGGCACGTGGCGAGCCAGCTCCCCATACTACAAAAGCAGGACCTCACTGGGAAGTGCCAGCAAATTCAAAGTCAAGCCACAAGAATTTTCATTTGCGTTGGTGTGCCTCCCCCCACCCTGTTTACTGAGGGTGAACCTTCTCTGTTTACTCTGTTTACTGAGAAGGGAACCTTCAGGGGTTTTAGCCACATGAAAGTAACCTAGAAAAAGTATTTTTCAGTACTACTTTGGTGCTGTAAAACCTTCTGTAACAAATCAGTTCCACTTCTCCAGGAACTTCCCTGTGGTTCGTAAGTGTTAGAAACTGCTGGAGGTTGAGAACTTGCTGTTGCAGGCCCTGCTCTGCACTTACGCAGAACTGGGTGCTCAGATTTACTGCCAAGAAGAACCTATTGCCTCCTGAGCCTGGAACACCTCTGAGGTGAGGGAGAGTCTGAGCTGCAGCACAGTCTGTGGCGGAGCTCCTGTGTTAGAGGCAGAGCTGCCTTTTCCCAGATTCCTGGGAAGGTCAGAACGTCCTGCTGTGTGTTCAGCATCTCCAGGAACGCTATTTTGGGCAAACAGCAGTGCTACATGTTTAACAGGATTCCTTGTTTTTTTGCAAAGAGCCATTTTCTTCCCCTTGCCTCATGGAGGAGGATTTGTGCTCCCAAGGTCATCGCAGTCTACTGGAGTTTGAACTTAGTCATCACCGTGCCCTACATGGACCAAACAACAGCAGCCGTAGCATTAGCAGAACATCTAGAGGAGGCCAGTTATCTGTCAGCTGCACATAAAACCTCTTTCTCTTCCTCTCTCCCATTACCTTGCAATAGGACCATTCCCCAGCACTAGACAAAACCCTGAGTGAAACTTCCAGGACACCATCAACCCTCCTTGCACACAAAGTTTTGAATCTATGAATCTGGGGGAAAACCCTACCACTAGACCGCAGATTTGGTTTGTTTTGCCACTTTCACATCGTAGTTTTGTAGTTTCCCAGTCTGGGAATTGGGGATAGAGGAGGTATTACTGCTGATTACTCTGACAGGAAAGTGATAACTGACAATCATGAGGGCAGAGGGGAAGCATAACAAGGATGAAGCCCCTGCTAAAAAGCAGGAACTGGATGTGTGAGCAAAGAGGATGATGTTTGGGGTTTACTTGGGGAGAAGGGCAATCAGGTAGCAGAGCTGGTCGTGCTGAGTTCAGCCATTAGTAGCAAACTGGTTGTTTTAACTGGAGGAACATTAGTGCTAACAAAGTATCTGCCTTGAAAATTGGATGTTGTTTTTCAAGATTCCTCATCATGCACACTGAAGTGCTGTTTTGGTCTCTCAACCCCCAAGCCCTCTGCAGGACTGAAGCCAGCTTGTGTTCAGTGAGGGCTCATGCTCAGGCGTTAGGAAAGTCCTTTTCTTCAGCTCTGCAGTGTGGAAGAAGTAGCCTGAGCCAGAGCAGCCCCCTGTACACCAGGGAAAGCAGTGTGGGATTCCCAGCAGTGCCCCTCAACAGTGAGTGCCTGCTGATTGCTCCAGCTGGCAGGCACTGCAGAGGAGGAGAGGCATCTTCCCCACCTTCCCAGCCTGTTGAATTTAAAAGCTTTAGGTTGTTTTGCTTTCTTCCTCCCCAATTCCCTCTTTTCTAGTGGTTTTTTGTGCACTTTCTCTATAAAGTCATGCTTAACCCCTCATCCTGCCCACATGCTCTGTTTACAAGACTTAATAGCTTTTTGTACTTGTAGGTAACACCCTCCTGTATTCTAAATGCCTGGCTTCTATGCTTGTTGCAATGGCTGTTCTTGCTTTTGGGAAAATAAAGGATTTGCTTTTCATGTAAAAATAGCCTTATTATTTCCATACGCGAGTAGCAATCGGGGCAGGCATATTTCCAGATCAGCCTGGAGATGGGGTTGGATAGTGAAACCCTCTGTTCCAAAAATGGGCTGGAACCAGCAACAGTTCTTGATGCGCTGAGCAAAGCTAACTGGCTTGGAGAGAAGTGGGATCCCTTTTTTGGGTGCACGTGCAACATGCTGGTATTCTTCTGCTGTGGACGGGAGCCAAGCATTGACATAATGAGCACTTTACTCTGTTAAGTACTTAGATTAGTTTTGCAGTTTTCTCATAATCATGTTCTTTTGGTAATTATAGGCATGGGTTTTGAATAAAAGATTACAAAGGAAAGTTTCTTAGGGCATAGTCTGTAACTACGAGTGCTTAAGAGTATCTGAGTAGAGGGATGTTTGCAGGAGCAGTTGGTATTCCACGAGATTGTGCTCTGCTGGGTACTGAGTAAATAAACAGTAAATGTGCAAATCCTGGGTAATGTTGCTCTATGCTTGTTTAGATAGTTCAGCTATCTAAACTTAGGATTTTATTCTCTATGGTAGCTGTCTTGTGAGTCTTCTGGCTCATTGCCATGTATTTCTAGATGTACATGAACATGATGTGGATCTTTTTCATCTTCGTATTTTGCTAGTTCATATTTTTACTTCCTTCGGGCATATTTTAGAGTTTTCTTTAAGGCTTAAAAACTAGTCAGCTTGAATTTTCCCTTTATCTTCACAAAAGTCACTACAGAAGTAAGAAAAAAGCACAGAAGGGGAATTACAGGCAGCATTAAAAATGTTCCTTCAGAGCAGAAAAGCAGATTTAACATGAATTAAAAACTCAGCTCTGTTTCAAAGTTGCAAAAGTCTTTTATTCACCAGAGAACTGTTAAAGTTAGTCATTTTTGGCATAGTATCGGTCAGGGAAGCGTGACAAAGTGCAGTGGAATGCACTGAGCTGCGATCCAGCTTGTAGTGGTATATGACTTTAGTGTATGGAGCTTTGCAGGAAGCGCTGGGGTGGGTGGGAAGGCCTTTTCATTTCATCAGCTACTGAGTAACAGTGTTCTCCTTCCTCAGACCCCACCTGCAACAACAGAGGGTCCCTTGGATGCTGGGGTCAGAAGTCAAAACGTGAAGAGCCTACACAGTCTGAGTTTCTGGTAGAACTTGGCTCTGTTCTCTGAGCACTGCTGTGCAGAATGCGGTGATATTAGAAGGTTGGGAAGAATAGTGTGTTTGGGATTGCAGGTCAACTGTGCATATCTTGACTGGGGCCATATCCCCAGCTCCAATGTGCTGGAAGATGAAGATTCTCAGGCTGAAATTCTGTCCTCATTGAAATCAGCAGTAAAATCCCTATTGATTTCATCAGCCCAGAGCTTACTGTTTATTTTGAGCAGTAGAAGAGTCCTCCTGTTCCACCAGTACATGCACATGCTAAGTCCATTTACTTAGACTTGGGTTTTGGCACAGATTTTGGCCTTAAATGGAAATCTGTTCGAATCCATTTAATATCGGTAGCTTGGATTTCAGATTACATGGATGGTTAAACCCAGCTATATGTGATAATTAATAACCAGTTGAGATATTCCTGTAATTTGATGCGTACTTGGTATTTTCCTTCTTTCTTCTTTAAATTATGATGTTGGTGTCCAGAGAGTTTTCCAAGCGTTTGTAATGGTATTATTAGAAAACATGATGGTACCTTTTCTGGCAGAACAGGATCTTTGGTCTATGACCTGCGTGTTAGAAATCGGGATAAGCTTGTTGTGGTATAGATCGTGTTACTAGTATAAATTGCTAACGAGAGTTTTACTGTTCACCTTGGGTTTCACATTTGGGTTTCACATTTGCATTGCTCCAGTACAGCCACTGTTACATTGGCATTGTGGTAAAGCTGTGTGGTGCAACATCCCTGCAAAAAAATGAGGTCTCTACCCAGAAGACATTACAGCCAGAATTGATGTTCCTAGGGCAGGGATGTAGGAAGGTTGCAGCACAGAGAAGATGAAAGAGTAGTGATATTTAGTATTTTTATTGTTCACATAAGTATCTCTGTCATTCTCACTGTCTGCTTACTTAATGTTCTTCAAGAGGAGAGTTTGAGGTTGTATTGAAAATCTGGGTAAATGTTCAGAGCAAGAGTAAATGAGTAGTCAGCTGGTGGGATGTCCCAGCCCGTATGCCTCAGGTTAGAAAGAATGCAGAATTTGCTTGGCGGATAGATTGCTTAGATGGGAGCATTGTAATACTCATCGAAAGTTCATTTGGCATTTAGGATATAGATCCTATTTAAGATGTAATCTGTCAGATTATTACAGGTTAGGGTACTTCTACTCTGGATTCTTAGCTCTACCTTTTTGCAGAGAAAAGCTGAAAGTTGAAAACTGAGTACTAAAATTCATATACCAGAATCATTATAGTAATTCAAATAATGGGCTGCAGGTGGAACTGCTATGACTATATTACCTTTTTCTTTGCATGGCAGTACTTCAGATAGTTCCAACACCTCAGATACTTCATGTTGTGGAACAGAAATCCTGCAAATTCCAGTTGTGGAAAAAAAATTGTCTAATTCAGGTTTTCAAGCATAATTATATATGTGTGTATATATACACATACTTCTAAGCTTTCTTATCACTGGTCTCTGTGGTTAGTCTCTGAAGGTGATGGCAGATATTGGAAAGCTTGATTAAAAATAATTAATCATAATGTCAGCAATTTTAAGAGCTAATGTATGCCTTGGAGAAAAGGAATAGACAGTTGCAGTGCTTGTTACAGAAAGTGAATGTTGACCTTGGAAGCAGAGTGTCTTCTTGAACCCTGCTGTTCAGGAATCATCGCATCTGTAATTCTGTGTCTCACAGCATTATCCAAGGCAGTGTGCACAGACAGGAGCCCAAGTAAGATGCACACACCATAGAAGTGAGGAAAGAACGTTTCTCTGGAGCCATAGAAACAACTCCAAGATGACCTCTTGGAGCTTACTTGTGTAGCGTGAACTTGATCGTCAAAATACAGGGACCATCTCCATGTGTCATTACCATGGAGGCTTAGCTTTGTTTTGGGCTTGGCATACTCAAAGAGTAGGAACACAGGTCATCTCATGAACCTGCAGGGCGGTGTGGTGTAATGACATCTGTTTAACAGTACTTGGCAACACACACAGAGGTTAGAAACCGGTAGGAGTACTGTCTCCACCCAATTCTCGTAGGGAAAATTTAGGAACTTGGAACTTGATTGCCTAACCAGGCATATATCCTCACCTTTGGCAGCTTTGTCGAACAGGTGCATATAAACTATATTTTTTTACTTCATCTAGGAACGGAGACGTTCACCAGTGCACTACTGCACATTGCTGAGTCTTAGGTTCTGAGACTCTGTATTATGAAGCCTCCCTTCCATGCCATGTAGCATTGTGCTTCTTACTCCTAGTGTTACCCTGTCAAACCACAGGCCAGGTTTCATTCTGCATCTGAAATATTCGAGAATAATTTTGCCCAGCATGATTTTGCTGCAGACCTCACTTTTAAGAATGTAGTTTTTCAAGGAAGAAAAGTAACTACTTGTCTCTTACTGGTTTCTTAATATTTTGCACCCTTAAGATATCAGAAGAAACACTGCTGTCTTTGAATAGTACTCATGCAACTGAGCATGTGCTGTAATAACAATAATAATAATAATAATACAGCCTGAAAAAGCCAGTTGTTCTTCTGTCAACTGACATGGGTTGAGAACACTGGAAAACAACAGTCTCCTAGAAGTCTGAGTATAGGCGTGAAGGAGGGAGGTGAGGAACATTTGATTCAGTGCCAGGATTACTGGGAACTAGTAAGCAAATGTATCAATGCTGAGTGACTTGATCAAGGGAGCAGTTTCTTTATCTGCTTGAGCCTTCTCAAGCTTCCTCCTCAGACTTCAGTTGTGGAGGAAGGATGCGTGGAATCATGTCCTCTGCTCCGCTTTCCTCTCTCTCCTTTGTTTCAGTCTAATCAAGTTCAGACTTCTTTAGAGTTCAAAATACAGTATTCTCCTAAGAAATATAGTTGCTATGGAATAGGTCCAATGTCTTCTAGAGTCGGTGTTACAGGGTTTTTATTGGCTTGATACAGTGAGATTTTTTTTTTCTTCCTCCCATGGTTTAAAATTACTTGTCTAACATGTTGATTTATAGCCTGTCATGTAAGACTGTTTCCCCTTGGCTATATCTTTTTAAGATGATCAAATGTATTTCTGAAAAATGTCCTGTTGTTGCCTTGAAATATTAGGTGATAACTGCACAAGTAAGAGAGGGATTAGCTTGTTAAACTTAATATGACACCAACACACAAAATACTGCAATTAAAAACTTTCTTAAGGCACCATAGAGAAAAAAAAAAAAAGAAAAACCTTGTGGTCTGAGATATCACAAGTATATTCCCTTCACCTGGGAAGTTTGTAAGTTGGTGTGAAGGAAGAAGAGCGGCTCCTGGGCTGGGGCTCCAGGAGAGCAGCTTTTGGTGGTGCTGCCAGAGCTGCTGTCTTCCCCCTGGTTCCTCCCCATTTCATTCCTGCAAGCTGTGCCACCACAGTGTTTGCGGAGCTGAGCGGTGACTGATCAGGCAACTGATCCAGGTTAAAAATAACGTTAGGGATAGTGGGAGGGACACCAGCACAATTGAGGGTACAGCAGGGGGACACAGAAAGGAGCAGAGAAGTTGAGAGTGGTGGCAGCTGCCTTGGCTGTCAACCACCATCAGAGGAAATGCCGAGAGAAAGCTCAGCCTGCACTCACATGCTCTCCTCCTTCCAGCTGTGTTCCAGAGAGGGCCATCTGCTCCGTGCTGTCTCTTCTTACTCCTCCTGTCACCCAGGTCTTACTGCCCCAGCTGAGCTGCTGCCAGAGTTAACCCAAGCTCACTTGGCTCAAAATGAGCTGAATTATCTTCAACAGCTAAGTCATAGGCCTGGGCTAACCCAGATGCCTCTGGCAGTGAGCGGACTGCAGTGTGGTCAGGCAGGAGGGAAGCAGGTGATACCTTGGGCAGAGGGAGCAGTGACAGGCTGCCAGGGACAAGGTGGAGGTAGTTTTCAGTCATCACACAGCTGGAAGATAATATATGGATGCTAAGTTATGAATGCTGAAAAAAGTGATATGGTTGGTTTTTGTGTTGCTGCAGCTGATTTCACTGGTGGCTAATGGCAGCTTTGTGAGGAGATACTAATGTTAAGGAGATGGCATTGAGGAGGATTTTGCAAGAGGATTTATTTTCTTACAACAACCCAAAACACATATCAGGCTTTGCATGTAAATGGAGCGGACCAAGAAAGATGCTTCTTCAGTACTGTGTGTCTCCACTATTAAAGTGTGCCACTTGAGCGGTAGCCAACAGGAATAATGTCAAGGTGAACTGAGTAAAGATACTGCTAAGGAACTGCCAGATAAAAAAAAAGGACAATTTAAGAAAGATATTGTGGAAACCTAGAAATAAATTGTTTTATCCTTTCAAAAGATACTTTTGAAAATAATTATGCAGTAAAAGCAAAGCTGGATGACTGTATTCCTTTCAGTTGCTCTGTTCAATATTATCTAATATTTCTCCCCCTGCTCTTTTATGTTGAACTGGACTTGGGTGTCTGCTTACAAGGTTCCTCTAGGACATCAATCAAAGCGTGTGTTACCAAAATGCCTGTTTATTTATTATTTATTTTTTATATTTACACTTCTCTATTCTCACTGAGCACAGAAGAGGAGCAGTCTTGTGAAGCATTACCATGGAGCACAAGCAGTCTGTCTTTTTCTTCTCTCTTCTGGTAGTTTTGGGGACCCCAGTGGGCATTTCTCCCTCCCCCCAGTAACTCCCAACTGAGGAAGATGCAGCTGCTCTCTTGGGGGAATTGTTTACCTCTCCGTGGAATCTTGTCCCGGTCAGCTATGTGCTAAGAATGTGAATAATTTTGCTGCGGCTGCTTTACATGTAAAAAGCCTGACCTTAAGATATTTTATCCAGCTGGGTTTTTTTCTTTATCTTTTTCTTTTTTGCCTCTAGCACTGGTAGAGTTGAGAGTTTTATCTTGCAACTGCAGAGAGCTGCAGTGACTAGCAGTCGTATAAAGCATTTAGTACAAAGAGGTATTTTTGTAGTCTTAAAAATCATTAAGTGGCAGTCAGTGGTGTTTAGTAATTCTTACTTTTGGACCTGTAGTTATACATGTGTATTTGATAGAGTTAATGAAACTAAGCACTGTGTGGAGACTTCTGGAAAATGTCTAATGGGATCCCTAGCGCTGCAGAGTTTGAGTATATTGTATTACAAGGTTGAGCATATTGACTTTAAAATGTTAAAAGCTGAATGCCTTTTTTATATTTTTTGAATGAAAATTTTAAAAAAAGAAAGATAGCATTACAACTGATACATAAAATTAAAAAATGCCAACAAATTTTAAAAAAGTATTACTGTATGTAAAAGTTCTACATCTTCCTACTCCTTGAACAATAAATATGCCAAGTTGTCTTGCCCAGCACACTTGCAGTCTGCATGTGTGTGTGTATGTGTCTGTACTGAAAAATATTAGCAATCTCGAGATAAAACCCAGATGTTCATTCAGTCACGTGAGACATGCTGCATTAGACTATGAGGCAGAGAGAGATGTAGCCTTCATTTGTCTCACAATGGAGCCGTAATTCTCGGATATACGGTTTTTCTTTTTGACTGTGCATCACTGCTTGATGTCAGTTGGGGTCCCATTGTGGTGGAAACTCTCAAAGGACAAAACAGTTCAGTGGTAATGCATTCCAACCAGATATCCTGGAGGCTTTATAGTTCTATTAAAGTACTCCCCAAAGAAAAATTATGGGGAACAAAACTCTCCTAAACTTCTAAAGGCCATACCAGGAACACACTTCAACCTTGTTTGGAAAATTATGTTAGTGTTTGACCTTGAATATGAATGAGCAACTTAAGAAAAATTCAAGTGAAGACAATAAAATTGTCTTGGAGAATAGGTTTTAAAACAACACTTGAAAGTACTACTGGTTTAAAACTGAAAAAACCCCACAAACATACAAAGTTACAAGAAAAGGAGGTGAGAGTAGTATCACTTTTAAAATGTTAAAATCTTATGAAATATAAGAAAACTTGTAATGCCTTAAGTAGGCAGCACTCCGTAAAAATGACAGAGGCACCATTAACAGAAATAGATGCGAAATTCAATTTGTAGAGTTGGATACGGAGAAATGCAATAAACAGTACTAAAGCATTGCAGATTTGCAGCACTGTGTGACTTTCTGGGGAACAAGAGACTTTGGCAGCGCAAAAAGCTCTTGAGTCTTTGACACAATTCTTTTCTGTGCTTTGGGGCTTTATTCCTGGACAACAAACCTCATAACTCATCTTGCTGAATCTGAATACCCAGTTTCCAAGTCTCTTGTATCCAGTTTGGCTAAGAAATCATTTGCAAGCTCTGTGAATATTTGTAAAAATCCTCTTTTACGCATAACTCAATATATATGTATCTTTGTAGTAGAAGGAAGAGCAATGGGAAGCACCCGTCTTAGTGTCTGTGGCCACTGAAAAGAAATGTGCCTTGATACACAAATAGAATTATTGTAAATGTAATGCCAGCCAAACGCATTTTTGGCTAACGCGTGAGCAATAAAATTAGCAAACACATCACTTGCTGCTAATGAAGAGGAATAAGCTCATCATGAAACCTTCACTGAACTGCTATTCTATCCAGCTTGATTTACTTGCCCTGATAGAGTAAGAAACTGCTGTCTCAAAAAAAAAAGGGGGTGGGGAGGGTGTTGGGATGTGGGCACTAATAGGAAGGAGTCGTGCTATCATTCTGACAGCTCAGTATGTGCAGAGCGCGTTTGGAGGAGATCAGGGATGGCCTGCTGCTCTTGCAGCAGATGTACCCTGGTTACTAATACGTGTAAAATACTAAGACCACAAAACATCCCACCTGAGAGAAAGAACACTTAAAAGAGTTTATATAGTGCTTTTTAAATGGCAGCTGGTCCTTGCACAGCAAGGTGTCGCTATTGCTGGAACTGCCATCTTAATATATTCAGTAATTTAAGATGCTTTATGTCAAGAGTAGGTTGTTTTTTGTTTTTGTTTTTTAAGATTGCATGTCTTGAGTATAGGGACGCTTACTTGGACCCCAGCAGTAGAGAGTAGCAGATGCATTTTTTATTCATGACTGGATTTCATGCATGAGGATCCTGGTACACAACTGGAAATGAAGCTAGCTATACTGGAGTGCCTTTCTTACAATAACAGTGATGTTCTGCATTGTGGTGCACCTTTCCCTCAAGGTTGGATCCAATTCTACCTCAACTTCAAAGATGCCTTCAGTGCACGGCTCTTTACCTTGTTCTTTGCGTGTTGAGAGTTTGTGAGATTTTGGTGGAACCAATAAATTCCTGAAGGCAACTTGCTAAGATTTTTTTTTCCCCAGGAACTTGTATTGCTTCTTTGCGGGGTGCTGTAGTGTTTATTAATATTCTCAAATTGGCCTTTAACACTTACATTGGCATTAATGTCAGCACCGTTGGCCAAATATGCATGTTTCATTAGGCTGAAAGAGACAAGGGCAAAAGTGGAGTAAGGAGGAGTTAGTCTAGCTGAAGTCTGTGCGTTCTCTTGGGTGGACAGACTATCCGATTGCCTTGGTGAAGTGCACAGCACCTCTCCTCTCCTGAGGATTTCAATATATCTTACGAAAAAGTGATAGGACAACGCGTCCTGTTCTTCGTGTCTTGAAATTGAGTTTCTGGATTCATTATTGCTTTCTGGATGTAAATCATACCAATCCAGAGGAAGGTTTCAAACCAAATGGTGACAGAGTATTTGAAGATTCTCACCCTGTGTGTGTCTTCCTCCTATATATAAAGGCTGCAACACTTGGTGTTGGCTACTAATAGCTTTAGCAAACGCTGCTACTCAGTGCTGCTGCTGAAAGGATTTGTTATCAACTTGACTGCTTTACTGTTAGGATAAAGGAAGTAGAAGAAAGGGAGATGGGAGGTGTTGCATTCAAGACTTTAGCAACTTGAATCAAGATATAGAGGCTTGGTAACAGGCTCTCCACTGGCTTGGACTTCTCTGCTGTGTAGAGAGGATTTGATTTGGAGTACCAGATGGGAGACTCTTGTTCTTTGAGTTACAGTTGTAAGCATCCGAGCTCACTCAGTGTTGGGCTTGGTATGAAAAGGGGATGGTGCGTTCAGTAACACCTCTAGTTACTGAAAAAATGTCAACTGGAATCTGGAAGGGGCTGTCAGTGAACATTACAGGAAGATGATGATGCTTCTTGGTTTGTGACAACTCATTTCTTATACTTGAGGTTGTTTTCTAATTGCCCTCTGTTTCCTTCAGAGTTCAAAAGCTGTTGTAGGATGTTATGTTACCTTCGTAATATTACAAATATTATTGATCGTGCCGTGGCTTGCCTTGGATTGACAGGAGAGACTCATAAGCCTCACTGGTTAATGCAAGGCTGAGGCACTGTGTGACAGGTACAGGTCACCACAGTGGCTGCCAGTCAGGAGGGACAGGAGTGAACTGGAGCTGAGGCTGAACCTGCTACAGCCCATGTCCAGAGGGTGGGAAGTTCCCTATTCCTGTAATCAAAGTGAGGAGATTCAGGGAAGTGAAAGAGCACCTTCGGAAAGGAGCTGTGTACACACTCGAATGTGTGTGCGTGTGCATTCACATATGCATGAAGTAAGCAA
The DNA here is from genome assembly GCF_964106895.1 of Numenius arquata. Lineage (NCBI taxonomy): Eukaryota > Metazoa > Chordata > Aves > Charadriiformes > Scolopacidae > Numenius > Numenius arquata. The sequence goes on from NC_133576.1 coordinate 121,534,822, forward strand.
AGCTCTTCCATGCTGCTCTGTAACATAAACCTACCAATGCAGTAATTTATAAATGCTGTTTACCTAAGATGATTTGGCCTCAACATAAGATTTCTGAGTTAGCACATAGTAGTGCTCCTGGTTTGAGTTTCTTCTGCTCCAGTGCTGAGGAAAGGTTAGGAGAGATTTGTACAACTTCCTATCTGTTGATGTACCCACCATGGGTCGTTTGGTTAGACTGAACTCTAAATGAGCAGACTTTAATGAGGAACAGTTATGGCTGTATATACAGTTGTTTGTTCTGTTTTAAATTAGAAATCCTTTTCAGAATAGGATTCTTCCTGTGTGTTTGTGTAGAGCCCAGTGCACTGCAGAAGGCTTTAGGTGCCCTCACAGTAGAAAGGATTTTGTGCAGCAGGGAGATACCTTAAGGAGTGAAGATGTACAAATACACACTTTCCCCTCTCCTTTATTTTACCATTAATGCAAACCTGGCCTGTGAATTTTGGTATATAGATAGTTCTGGGGTACTACGTGTGTTAAAACTGGGTGCTGTGTCCTCACTCCTTACACCTCTGTTCTGTTGTGGGATCTGAAGCAAAGTGTGTGTTTTCCAGAATGGGGACTCTGTACTCAGATATTACTGCTGCCTGTTGCTGTTGGCCAAATTTGATTGCTAAATCAGGAGCCTGTGCTCCTTCAAAACTTGGGGAAAAGAGTGTGTGCCTGCTGAAAGGGGCGTTAGAGCCTCTGAGGTAGGCAGCAAGTCACCGTGTATCTTGATTGCTTACAGTGTCACTCTCTTCACCAAACATCTAGGGAAAATAGGCTTCTACCACCAGCTCTTCAGCCACTGATGTCCTTTTTCCAAGGCTGTGGGGGACAGGGAGAACACACTCTCTGTCACTGTTCCTCAGGTCTATCCATTAAGCTGCCTTCCTGATGGGGCTCTCTGCACCCTGCTCCCCTTCATCTCATGCCTGTGTCCTGCTTCCCAGCCTACTTGGGAGAAGGGGGGAAAGAAAAAGTGGTATTCATGATGGCTTTTCATTAGTTTCCCTCCCTTTCTCTTATTGTTGTTAATGCCACGGCCTCTCTTTCCTTGCCTGTTTGTAAATTGTTCTTTCATGACGCTAGAGCTTCATGCAGAGTGCAGGTTTGTTGCCTGGGGCAGGACCTCTTCCAGCTTCCTGCAGGCCTTCCCCTTCCCAGATTCTTTCCAGAGTACTTGACATGCTTCCAGACATGCTATGATAAATGTATATATAAACATATATAATGAAATTACTTGTGTTGTCTGACTGGTGACACAAATAAGAGCCTTATTTCTTCATGAAAGAAGGTGTCGTGTCTTTTTTAATACACGACTTTAAAAGGACTCACAGGCTTACTTGAAATTAGATTAATTTCAAGAAAATTGCATACACAGATATGTACGCATTATACAATACCTGCATGCACGTCTGTATGTACACACACATACTCTCTGGGACATAACAGGAGTTGTCTGATTGAATGTTCTACTTGGATTTGAATATTGACATTGCAGTGCATGTATGTTTTTTCTTTAAACAGATTACATATCTTGAATAGTTCATCAGAGCTTCTTCAAGTGTTTACATACGCACTCTTTGTCTGGAGATGCCTTGTTATAAATAATCCCTTCATTTTACAAGCATTTGTTTGGAAATATGTTAAGCAGCCATGCTTGGTTTATTTCCAAATGTCTTAACTTTGGGACCTTAGATTGGCTTATAGTCTGACGTTTGTATCTCTCCTTTTCATGCAAAGAGCCGTATTTGAGCAACTCGTGGAACACAGGGACTGTAGCGTAAAATGTCAGGCGTCTTCTGTGAAACACCCATGGCCAAACACAGTGTGTCTTACAAGGAGCTGCGGTGGGGGAATGTGCTATACGAATTCAGTTAAAAGAATTTAAAAAAACAAAAAACAAAACAAAAAAAACCCCCAAAATTATATGCTGCTATTTGATATAAATGGCATAGTATTAAAAGTGTTTTGACGTAACTGGTGCCTTTTGAGACACCTGCTAAGGAGGTATGTCATATTTCCAGTTACTGTTCTCAGCTCTGTTTTTTTCCCCTCTTGCACTTTCCAAGTTGGTGAAGGTGTTACGGTAGTTGTTCTTTAGAAGTACCCTGCTGCTAAGTTTGTATAGAGTATTTTTTTTTCCTCTTGGAAGAACTTAAATAGCTTTGATCAGTCATGACCTTAAGGAAAAGCAGCTGGGAAAAAACAATACAGAAGTGTGATGATGGCCCTTTTATTTTGAGTTTTTTGTGATACTTGTGAAAGGATTTGTATTAGCTGTAGCGCTAGTAAAATACAAAAACTGATGTGATAAATTCCAAATGTTGGTTTCATTTGTCTGGTTCATTTAGAATTATGGAATCGTTTAGGTTGGAAGGAACCTTTAAGATTGAGTCCAACCTTCAACCTAACACTGCCAAAACCATCACTAAACCACATCCTTCAGCACCACATCTACCTGTCCTTTGAGTATCTCCAGGGGTGGCGATTCCACCACATCCATGGGCAGCCTGTTCCAATGTTTGATAACCCTTTTGTTTTGCTTTTTAATCATCCAGAGCTATTTTAAATCTGAAAAGATACTGGAAATATTTTGAACAGCTATGATCTTGATCATTAGAAGATGCTTCTCAATCTCTAGTTACTTTGTTTTCAATTTTGCCTCATTCCTTCCATAGCTACAGGAAGTGTGCCATGTCCTGTGGCTTGGAGAACTACGGTAATCTTATTTCAGCATCAGTTTGTGGTGGTTGTGATATGAGGGTTTTTATCCTGGGACCCAGGAGAGTTGATACTTTAACACTGCAACATCTTTTTGCCTACTACTCCAAGTTGAGTATATTGGGCTGGACTTAATTACCTTACTTTAACAATAAGTTGTCATACTACCATAAACACATCAATATCAGGACCCATCAATATCAGGACCCCATTGTACTGGATGCTGCACAAACACAGAATAGTAAAGATGCCTGCATTCTTTAGGTGACTGTCTAAATCAAGACTACAAGAGTTTGAAAGCAAGCAGAATGTTTGGTGGCGTAGCAGCAAATGTCATGTTAGTTTTGTGGGGTTTTTTTCTTCTGATAGGATATTTACCAGAGCATTGTATCATTTCCAAAATCCTCCCTCTATCTTTTAGGCATACTCCCTTTGTAGTTCTTCAAATATCCCTTGGAAATGTTATATAAAAACCATCTGGTTAAAGTTATTCCTTACCTGTAATTCCCTATTCCTAATTTACAGTTCAGTTATTTTTTTCATATGTTGATGCAATTGAACTTAGTGAGTCTTTCATTACCTATCCATATTGGTTTTCTGTCTCCCTCAACTTTATATACTACAGGGTGTCCCTCCTGCATACTTTTTCCATTAATAAGTAAAAAAAGAAAGGAAGCACTCTGACAATGTAAAGTGGGAATGCACAGTCAGTGCAAAGCAGGGCTGGAGCATCTGACCAAAATAATGGATGACCTTAAGGGCTGGAGTGCTACCAGAACTGAAAATAACTTCAGGAGCACCAAGGGTAGAAATGCTGCAAGCAAGGACTAAAAGCCAGGATTAAAGCCCCAAACTCAAACTTCCTCTGCTGAAATCAACAAAGAAAAGGAACAACTTTACCACAAGGATAACTTCTCCACCACTGTTCGTGTGTTGTCAAGAAGGTGTGTGCAGCTCTTACCAAAGCTATGTCCCAGTCTGATCTTTCTTGATACAGAGATAGGCTACTACAGCCATAAAGAGAATGAAGAGCCTGTTTTACAAGAGAAAACAAAAATAATGTGGTTTGTTTAGCTCGGGAGGCCAAGCTGCAAGCATCCCTTAGGATGAAGGGGGCTTGCTTTATGCAGCAGAGCTGCTGCAGTTAAGTCAATTGAAACTAAAGGCAGAGGGAATGAACTGACCCTATGTAATTTAGGCTGAAAATGAGGGAGGTTTATCACCGCTAAAGCAGTATAGCTTTGGAGGAGCTTAATAACAGGAGCAGTGGGGGCAGAAAACTCTTAACTAGCCATGGGGTAGATCTCCATTAGTTTCTGAATGGGTTACATGGTTTATGAATGGACTTAAGTGATTCTGCAGCAAAAAGCGGGCACTCAGAAGGTTTCTGCTAGTGCTCATTTCCTCCTGCTTTTTTGATACATTAAAAAATTCTAGCAACATAATTCAGATGCTATCCTGAGAATCATTAGCACTGTTCAGTTTTGATCAGGTTTATGGCTAGGCATGGAATTTGTGGGCAAAGTTAAACCGCTGGTGTTCGCAACCTGAAAACAGGCAAAACAGAAGTAGAGTACAAAACTGGATGAAGCGTCCAACTAGAGAATAATTACAGATAGAGAATATTACAAAATAAAGTTCTCTGTTCTGTGGGGCTGCAGCAGTCCTGACAGACCATATTGTACACATTGTTTCCTGAATTTCTTAGGATTTGCATGTTTAAAGTCATGAATGAAAATTCCTACAATGGTGGGCTATCGCAGAAAGGTTTGTAATCAATTCTGGATCATCTCTTCTGGCATGAGCTTTAGTTTCTTCCCTTCCGCAGGGAACCATATCTGTTTCCTGCATCTGTCGCCCATCCTTCTTTGTGAATGGAAAGCAAGTAATTAATTTTTGTTATTGTTAGCAATTAATTACCCTTGCCAAATCTTGGAGGACCTATTGTCTCCTTCAGACACAATGTTCTTGGGAAAAAGTCTTGCTTATTGTAACCTCTTGTGCAATCTTCACTTGCATGATAAATACATCTTGGCAACTAGGAGCTTTCTGAATGAAAAATGTTGCTGGACAACGCTGTAGTACAGCAAGAACGCAAACCTCTGCCAATGCTGGTGGAGTACAGCCAGGCGGGAGGGTAAAACGGGGAAAGCCTTTCACATTGCCTACAGAGCACAGAGTGATATGAAGTCTGTATATGCACACATCCAAATATCTGTTTACCATCACACAAGGATTTTCCCTGTTGAGCATCTGAGCTCAAAGGTGGCCTTCCTTCTAGCAAAATGGTGAAATCTCTTGGAAGGCTGCCTTCTACCAGCATGAGACTGGGGAAATAACAGAGCATGTTGATGGTGCAGCTGGTCGTGGGTTTGGGTAGCCCACTGTAGGAACTAGCTGGAAAACACCCCTCTTTCCATTTTTCTCTGTGAACCCACAAGTCTGGGATTCTGCAGAGTTGCCTCAGTCTGCTTTGTGGTTCATGGCCTGACTTGGGTTTTCCATTAGATCTGTCCAGAACCACAGCTGACCACTGAAACCTCATTTTAATATTGCAGCTGTAACATTGCTTACAAAATTATTAGAGTTAATTGTAAAAGCTCGTTTTCCCCTTGCAGCTTTTCACCATTACTTTTTCTGGTTTATTTTTCACCAACAGCTAGTGATGTCTGGAAGCAAAAAGGTGCATAAAAGCCCTGCACGGAGAGATGTTTGAATCCTCCGAAGGGAATACACAGAATGCAAAGAATGAGTTGGGGCCAGGACCGCTCTGTTCCCTTGTGGTTTATGTGTGCGCTGCCAGTGGCTTGTGTTTCTCCTCGCAGCCTGACAGCTGGCCCTGGGGTAAGCAGACCGCAGCCAGCGGCCAGGTTTCTCAACCCGTACTGCAGCTGACAGCATTTGGCCTGGTGAAAAGGAAACGCTCTGAAGCGGAGGGCCTGATGCAGTGTACCTTGCAGTTAATGGAAATCTTTGTTGACCTCAGTGGGAGCTGGATTTGATCCTGTGCCTACTTGAATGTTTTGTTGTTGGATGCAGCTCCAAGCAGATTTTTTTATCATGTCTCATTTCTGGTCTTTTTTTCCCTCCTCTTTCTAAAATGTACTTACCTTAGAGTGGCATAAAATCAAGACAGCAGCTCTATCTGTGTCAATGTAGCTGTGCACTTTTATCCTTGCCCGGTGTCTGTCCTCTTGTTTCCTCAGCCCTTCTACTGTCAGTTTGCAAGATTTTGACATTGATTTCTCTCCTTCTTAAGCCATTCTGCTGCTTCTCACAAACACCCCCCATATTACTTAAGCCTCTGCTCTCCAACAAGTGTAATTACTGACACCGTTTAATCCATCCTCTGCTCTTCTTCCCATCCTTCAAAACAGTCCTTATATCAATTTTCAGCAAATGCAGCCCAGGCTCTGGCCCCTGCTGTCAGTGGGGAGCCAGCTTCCCTTTCAGCCGGCTCCTGGAGGCTAGCCCTTTGCTGCCTCATCCCAGCCACGCTCCCTCGCTCAGCAGAGCTCATCACTGCATTGCATATAGTAAGGAGAGGGTCACCATGGCTCATTAGCCAGCAGCAGCCTCAGGCACAGAGCACCCCCTCTGTGAGCCTTAGCCATGCATCAGCTTGTCCCCCATCGCTAATGAAAAAGTGCTGGAGTGGAGCCCTCTTCATGTGGCTGCCAGAGAGGATAGAGCTGTGGGCATGGAGGACGGTGATGGGAAAAACAATGCAGAGGGGGCCAAAGGCCAGCTATAGCAGTGCTGGAGCTTCTTGTTGCCCTCTGCTTTCAAGGAGTGCCCCCAGAGGGGTTTGTGTCTGGGTGGAGAATTATGATTATATGTGATCTGCCTCTGAGAAAAACTCTTTCCATTTGTATGTGGAGCATTTATTATTTTGTTGGTTGCTCTTCATTTGCTTGGAGATGATGCAAGGCTTTTGTGAACCAGCATCAGAAACTGGGGCTGTTTGTGTCCCATGATAGCTACGGGGAAAGGGGCAAAGCTATGGGATGGTGTACAGGGGACTCACTAGTGTTCTTTTGAACCACAAAAAAAATTACTTCATTTTTTCAAGCAGTAATGTAAATGCTAAGCAAACAGGGTATGTAATGAGGAAACCCTTTGGCAGGTGGGAGCTGGCCTAACGAAAGATGAGAGACGGTGAGCTGGAGCACAGGGCTGCTGCTGCACTGGGGGCTAAGATTGCCAGCAACACACCTGCCAGTCCCAAGCTCTTGCTGGCCCTCTTAGGTTATCGTACAGTCCACAGTGAAATGTATTGGAATTTACTCCTCTCATTGTTTCCGCTAAAGTTTAAATATGAATCCCCTAACATATCTGCTGAAGGTAGAACATGCGGCTTCAACTACTTTTTATTAATCATTAAGATAATTGTTTACCAAGCATTTATTCTCTTGGTACTTCATTGGAGACAAAATCAAAAAAAACCCAAGATCCAAGCCAGCCCAAATGTGTGTATGGAGCACATTTAATTTAGGAAACTTTAAGACTTGTGATCTAAGGCTAGACCCAGCTGGTGTAAATGGGCAGAGTGTGTTAGCAGCCCTGTGGAACTGGGCTGTAAAGCCCAGAGTCCCTGGATGATGAGAATGCTGAGCACTAGGGTGCGAATTTGCTAATACTTTAGAAATGTATCCAGAAGAAGAAAGAAGAAATAAAGAGAGGAAAAAACATTGTGGGAAATTCTTTCCTTCATACATAATAGTTTTCTGTTGATTTAAAATTGCACTTAGTAATGTGTTGATGCCAGTGAAATATTTCAGCTATAGGAAATGTGAAACCAACTACTGCCTTTCTATGAATTATGAGTCATAAATTGTACGAAAAATATTCAAACTTGCTATAGCTATTCCCCGAGCAGAACCTCTGAGTAATGGAGAAAATGCTGCCATTTTGGGGGGAGTAGGAGGGGACTGAGCTAAGCGAAGCAAAATGCCAAGTGCCAGCATGTGGCTCTGTGCTAAGTGCGAATTAATGTCATCTGAGATGATCCTCCCTTGCTAAGTAAACAATTAGTGAGTACGTTACATGTAGTTGCAATTCCGTTGAGCAACGTTGCTCTTTGCTCCGGGTGGTACGGAAAAGGAGGGTCTGTGTTGGGACTACCTGACTGCTAGCCCGCTGCGCAGAACTGTCCTGTGAGAGAGCGGTGCACTTGCGCCAACACAGCCATCACATCTGCAGTCGGTAAGCCAAGACAAGAAGGCACAAACTCCATCTGATTCAGTGCTCAGTGGGAAGGTTGTGATGACAGAGTTCCCCTAAAAATGGCAATGAAATGGCAAGATAATAGGATACTGACATTTGCAGGCAAGTCCTCGATGGTGACATTCATTTCATTCAATTTTAGCTATCTAAGAGCTGGAAGTCCAGTTCAAATTAGTCCTTTAATCTTCTGTCACCAATGGTCAGTTTATCGCCTGTTATATCTTTTTTATGAATTGCCTTTTGGAAGTAATCGTAGAAAGGTTCTCAGCAACTATTTTTGACTAAGTATCTAACTCTTTGATGGGTGAAGTTCAGTGAGTTGAATTCAACGTTAAAGCTCTAGATTTCTGTTTGTCCATAATTTCAGGAAGGACCATGCAGCCTTGTGAATTTTTGTGAATTTTGCTTTGCAACCAGAGGCTAGAATAATTGTTGAAAGGTATTCTATAACCTGGAGCTATAAGTAAAACTATAAACAAACTGCAGGAGAGTGTGACTTGCTGGCTGTAGAGCCGGGGACGCTAACCGTGGTTGTGTTAGAATAGTTTAAAGTATTCATATTTGCCCCAGTTTTAGTTTTCGGGTTGCATGTCTGGCACCCACATTGACTTCTCAGTGATGGATGCGTGCCCAATAAAATACAGCTAAAAAGACTGACAATGTGAAATGCAGTTCAGTGTGCCTAGTCACTTTCCAAACAGATAGTGAATGATGTCCCAGCTGTGCTGAAAACAGCAGTCTTTCTTCCCCACTTGACTCTAGTGGGGCCAGGATTTGCTCAGCAGAAATCAACCCCTGCCTAATTAGCCTCTTGTGGCATCTGTGAAAGCTTAAAGCTTTTACTGTGTTCAGGTGTGACTAAGAGACATGCTCTCAAATACCAAAAGCTAAATATTTAATTCTGTTTCATTCTATATCAAACTGTGCTGCCTTTCCCAGACCTGATTCAAAGTTTAAAGAATCTTAAAGTACACATTTCAATTGATGCTTCTTTAATTGCCAGAGTCTAGGTAGGTTGTGTTTTTTGTTATTTTCTTCTTTTAATTTTTGAGTTGCATATGGCATGCAAATGTTTTCAAAATATGAGTCCATTTGGCTTCAGGCAGCTGTGATCTGGTGTGAATTATAAAATGTTTCTATAAATGTAAGAGAGGTTGCTGCTTTCTAGCCTTCAGTACAGTGCTTGGGTTTTGTCTCAACGTGATTCGATTCTTGTTTGCTTTATACAGGAGATGGCTGTGCGAGCACTGAAGCAGACGGGTAGCAGAAGTATTGAAGCAGCTCTGGAGTATATCAGTAAGATGAGCTACTTGGATCCTAGAAATGAACAGATAGTACGTGTAATTAAGCAGACCTCACCGGGTAAGCATGAACTTTTTTAAAAATTGTGTTATTCTTTCTTGCAATAAGCTATTTTTTAAAGTGGAGTCGTTGCTGGGAAGAAGTAGTAGATTCAATAGTACTTTTGTAGGAGACAGTGATGTGAACATGGCCCTGCAAGGTAAGCTGGGCTGGAAGTTGGACACAACTAAGCTGGACACAGCTTACCTGCTTTGCAAGAGCATATGCATAGTTCACCTTCTTAAACACAAAGCTATTTATCCTTCAGTGCAAATCATCTCAAGCTTACCGCAAAGCAAAAGCTTGCATAGAAGTAATCGCTGTGGAGTTGCGAGATAGCTTACTTCCCAGAAATTCATTCATATTCACATCCTTGTAAGTACACTGCAGAGGTGTCTTGGGCAAGATAACAGAAACTTTTCCTCTCATCCCTGCTAGTCTACTTCAGTTCTGTTCCATGTAAATTAGCAAGTGGGAGGATTTGGGCCCTGCATATGCCTCATCAGCAAACATCACACCACAGCTGACAAAAGGCCTTGCAAGGGTTGTTTCCGTTCAGGTGTTAGCACTTAGAGCACTGAAGAATAGTTTATCTAGTAGTTTTATCTAGTTTAGATAGTTTGTTACTTTTATCTTCTTTCAGTTTCAAAAATTGGCCAAGCAGACAAGTAACCATCCTCTGACTGGCTAAACCTGTGTAATCACACAGAGTTACACACTGCTGAGGGGTTAGTGGACAAAGGGTGGAGCGGATTGGAGAGCTATTGTCAGGGGCCTCTTTTGTCGGATAAGGAACTGCTTTTGTGACAGTGGCAACATTTAGGCTTAAACGGTCTTGTCCATGTTGGACTACTTGAAGCCAACAAATCCATTCAATCAATCTGATTACAGTAGTACAGACGTCTTGAGTGTGGTCAGAAGTTGAGTTTACTGTGTGCAGGTGATTTCCACATGAAAAATTTATCTTCTTGGCCACCTCAGCAGCACCTTCCTCCTTGCCTCGTGATCAAATTGAAAATCTGTGTGATTGGGAAGGGTGTTAAATTTGGGTTAGTTGATAGAAGGGCATGTCCAGAGGTGAGGAAAGCTGAGGAAGAGAAAGCCCATTCAGTTTACAAAGAAAACCATCAACAGGAAGGATTTCTTCAGTAAAGCCAGTTCTTTCCTGGGGAACCCTGGGTGTAGCCACATGTAGGGAAGATGGAAAAGGAGAAGGATCTCATTTTCCAGGTAGTCACTCTCAGGAATGGAGCTTCAAATATGATGGAAAAGGGTGCATAGTTCTGCCCTTTCTATAAGTCTTAGGCTTCTGGAAAACCCTAAGAAAATACTTGGAATGTTACCCTTCAGGATCACCACCTGACAAGACAAAGTAGTACTGGTCAGTATATTTGGAGAGCTCTGTCCTAGTACATGCATAAATCTGGCCTCAACTGAGCCTTAAGGAGAATGTAAAATAACTTTGACAGAATTACTGCACTGTGTTTTGCTTTATATTATAAAGGCTTTATTCCTTAAAGAGAAAGAACACACCCAGTCCTAAAGAGCATACATTTCCTCTGAAATGGTTGCGAAGTCTTTCCAGGCTAAGATTTTAATTACTCAGTTTTCATTTGCATTTGTTTTTGCTTTCTTAACATTCCAATGCATGCAGCTGCTTTGAATACTTAACCTTTCAAGCTGAAGATACGCCTTTACTTTTAGGCTACACAGAATGCAAAATTAAATATCATGCAATTAGTGCTTGCCTGCCTGAGGTGCCACAAAATCATACTGATTTGTTTGGTATGGTATTGTTGGTGCTAGGGTAGCATAGGTGTCCTCTATTTGATTAGGAAGCGTGTAATGCTACTTGGGAACTCTTCATTTGCAGTTTGAGAATTTAAATCTTCTGATTTTGAATTCCATATATTGGTATAAGGAAATAGATTTTCAAATTACTCATTTTTCTCCTGCTTTAACTTCAGTAGTAAAGTTAACAAGAGTTTCAGCATACTGGCAAGACTCAAATAAAACTTAACAGATATTGCTGTGGGACAGAGAGCTATGTATAAAAACAGATGATCCCATGAGTATAGCTGATTAATCTTAAGAATACAGTCTGACCTAAAACCTTCACAGGAAGGAGATAGTAATAACAGTTACCATGTTAGAAATGTGTGGGGAAAAAAATCATCTGCCAACTACCACATTTGGTATCTTCACAAATCCAAATATTCATCTGTCAGACCAGAACAGACTTACTGGTATACAAATCTAGGAGGTGGACACCGTATCTCTCTGTGACATCAGTAAGATTCCTTGCACAGCTGAAGTATGTGTCCCAAAGGAGGACAATTATTGCTGCTACTTTCCCTCATGGCCTCTGATAGGGAAAACAAAGTCAGTTTGCCCCGGAGGCTCAGCATGAATCCTACTGACAGAGATGACAAATGGGTTTTGTGGCTGCCTCCCACCTCTAGGCCAGAGTAGCCACTTCTTAGGATGGTTTGGAATGCCACAGCCTCATCGCTGCATCTCACTGTGTCCTAACAGATGAGCTATCAGGGAGTGCTCTTAGAAGTACAACCCTGGTAAGCATGGCCTTCTGGTATCATAGGAAAAAGAGCTGCCAATTACAGATTTCACTTTAAAGAACACTGATTATTTGTCCAACTTGATTCCATTTCAAAACAGTACATTGTTTATGAAAGTGTAATTTAGTTTGGGGGCAGTCTCTTCAGTGTGGAGAGGTCATGCAGAGACGTGTACGTCCTTGTGTGTCTGTGTATAGTAGGGCTTGTGCATATGGAGGTGAGGAGTCAACAGCTATGCTCAAGCGTGCTGCATCTGGCCCAGCTGGGACATGCTGCAATACAAATAATTCGGAAAGCTTGTAGTCCAGCATCCAAGCCTGTTAGCGCAATACGACTATTCTTGTGGACCTTGTGAAGTCAAGATTTTAAAAGAAAATTGTTCAGGCATATATGGGCCAAGTCCTGTGTTTTATGAAAGCTAAAGAACCAGAAGGGGAACAGAGAAAAATAGCAACAACACAGTCTCCCCTTGTCTTTTTAGCATAGCTGGTGCTTTATACACCTGCAGTTTGTCCTCAGATTAAAGAACTGATGAAATGTGCCATTGGCACTTCCAGTGTAGGAATGCTACTATCTTGTCTTTGCACATTCTTCAAGCTAAGAGTGACATATTGACACCCTGAAAGATTTGCCATCCAAACAGATGGAAGATGAGTAATATGAGGGGATAATCTGTGTCCGACACATTGGAAAGAATACAGGACAAACTGTCTGATGCCTTTGTTGCAAATAAACGAGAGGAAAGCAAGGATTTTTGAGGGGATGATGGAACAGAGAGATGTAAACAGATCCCCAGCATGAGCAGTGAGCTCACTGTGCCGAAGATGTGGACTGTGTGATGACCTAGTAGCTTATAGTAATGTTGACTTTAAGTTGTATTGACAGTCCTTCTGGGAGCTTTTTTTCTCCCGTTGGTGCTGTGCTTAACCCCCTGCTCTGTAGCTTCCTCCTGTCAGTGAGTAATGACTGGTAATACTGGTCCAGCTTTAAAAAAACAGGCTGTAGTGTAATCTGATGATTTCATAGTTAAGGAATTTGTGCTTTTATTTTCATTATTTGGTAGAACTCCCTGATGATTCCTGGCATGAGCAATGTTGTGGGCCAGTAGCTCGTTATCAGTAGTAATACTTGGCACCTATAACTTTAAATGTTCAGAGTGCTTAATTTAGATTTTGGAAGGTGTTTTTATAACACATACTCCCTACACAGTGTGTGTGTGTATATGTCTGTATGTATAGATGGATGAGTAATGCAAAGTAATTGGTTCACCTGAATTGTTTCCTAACATTCTTGTGTGTTCTTTTTATAAAGGAAAGGGTATTGTGCCAAATAATGTAGCCCGCAGGCCAAGCTTCGAAGGATCAAACGAATCTTTTCCGTCCTACCATCAGATCAGTAATGCAGCCTATGAAGGGACAGGCTTTGGAGCCGAAGGTGCAAATATGCTTACTGAAGTTCCAAGGCCATACATGGACTATTTAATCTCTACTTCACAATCTACAGCTATGAATGCTCCTGTACAGCGACCCTCTGGAGTAGGCACTCACAGCACACCAACAAGCCATCAGCAGAAAACGTACCCTGCAAATATTGAGTCTTCTGTGATTAATTATCCAGTGGCTAATCACAGCAGTCAAGCTTTGCAGCTGCAGGCATCCCATGGCTCCAACAGCCAGCATTACAGTAGGCAGCACATGATGGTGCAGGGGGAACCTATGGGGTATGGTGTTCAGCGGAGTCCATCCTTCCAAAACAAGATGCAGCAGGAGGGAGGATACACCAATCTCCCAAATAAAGGGGCAGTTGTTCAGAATAATTCTGGTCATGCATTTCAGCAGGCACCGGCAAGCCTGTATATATCACATTCTCATCACAAACAGACAAGTCCTTCTTCTCATCAAATGCATGTGATATCCAGAGGTCCAGCCTTTGCTAATGATTTTTCAGACAGCCCACCACAAAATCTATTAACTCCATCTAGAAATAGCCTAAACATGGACCTCTATGACATGAATAATCCTCAAGTTCAGCAGTGGCAAGCAGCAACACCGTCACGCCGAGATTCTTTACAAAATCCAGGAATAGAAACATCTCCACGGCAACATGTATCCTTCAGACCCGATGCCACAGTGCCGAGCAGAACAAACTCTTTTAACAACCACCAGCAACAGCCACAAGTGACAGTGTCTATAAGACAGGTTCCTTCAGGAAAACCCGATCCTTCAATTACGTCTCCAAATACGATCACAGCAGTCACATCTGCTCATATTCTCCAGCCAGTGAAGAGCATGCGAGTGATGAGACCTGAGCCTCAGACTGCAGTGGGACCTTCCCATCCTGGATGGTTACCGGCCCAGGCACCATCTGTGGATGGCTTGGAGATCATTGAGCAGCATGTGCCACCTGTTGGAGCAGCTAACGCCTATCAACTAGATGTGGATTATGGTAACCAGGAACTGCGGTGTCCACCACCACCGTATCCCAAGCATTTGTTACTTCCTGGTAGCTCTGAGCAGTTTGATATCAACTGCTTATGCATGGGTGTAGAGCAGACCCTCCGTGTAGTCCCCAGTTCAACGTGCAATAAGGCTGAGGAGAACAGTGAGCGAAATGACAAAAGCAGCAAGAACACTAAAGCTGAAAAACCAAGCAAGGATAAAAAGCAGATTCAGACGTCTCCGGTGCCTGTGCGAAAAAATGGCAAAGATGAGGAAAAGCGAGAATCACGAATAAAGAGCTATTCACCTTTTGCCTTCAAGTTCTACATGGAGCAACATGTAGAAAATGTCATAAAGACCTACCAGCAGAAAATTAACAGAAGATTACAACTGGAGCAAGAAATGGCTAAAGTAATTCTCCTTGTTTTGTTATAATAAAAGCTAATGGGGTTAAGTTGATTATTACTATTTTTAATCAGTCAAAAAATGTATAAAGGCACACTCCACTGGAAGTAGTAGTTATCCAACACCTCCCGATACCAGGCTATTTTTAGTTAGAAGCCTGGATGCAGGTCTGGGAGGCTGTTTGAAAAACCCGAGATGTGAAATAATACATCTTCATACCAGAAAAGTAAAATGAAGCACACACACACACCCCCCCCCATAGTAGGAAAGTATTAGGTTTGCTTAGGCAAGATCTCAGAAGCCAGGTTTAAGGCTGAGATAACCTTGGCAATATTTTGGCAGCTTTTGCAAAACTCTGAAATCAAAGGTTTTCTTTTTGCTCCAGTTCTTCCTCCCTGTTCCATGATAGTCACTCATTCACCAAAGCCATGGTTCAACTTGGCAACGTATTCACTGTGCCATATTTTCAGATGAATATATAGTCTTTGACTGGAAGTTATCTGTTGAACACATGTAAGTAATAGTATCGTACAAGTAATCACGTCTCGGACAGCTTGAGCTGATCTTGGGACGCTTGCTGGAACTTGTTATAGAAGCAGGTCTCAGGTAGGTGCACTTTTTGACTGAGAGGGCTTTTCATGCCTAATTGTAGCTCTCAAACCTAAGCTGATTCACTGATAGCGCTGCTTAAAACAAAGCTGCCAAGTTCTGATGGTTGCTCTGGCAGTTTTGTTTTTAATTCTTAAATGTGGAAGAGTTGGGTTTTTTTCTCAGGCATGACTAGAATATGACTAGTCTACTTTTGTATTTAAGGATAAACTCTAATGAAAGCTATTATTAACACATAATGGATAATAATTAACTACCCGATCTTCCCTAGCACAGTCAATTTCTGGAGTCAGTTAATTTGATGCTTACATTGCTCCAGAAAACTCAGCAGTTTGTTTGTTGAGGTTAAAATTAAACTAAAACGCTTCTGAAATCTCTTGAAGGGTTGGCATTTTAGTGACAGTTAATATTTTGTCCTCACTGCAAGTACAGATTGTGTTGTATTGCTTGGATTTAGTGAATATTTTCCTGAGACTGAGACAGGGAATGATCTCTAGAGAAGTAAGACAGCTAATTGCGTTAGTTCTTCTTTTTTGACTCGTCAGCTTTCCCTCACTTCATAACTCAGAGATAATTCAGCTATAAACAAAAACAACTCCTTCCCCTAGCAACCTCATCGCTGGCTGGAATAATATGCTATGAACTGAGAAGATTTTGGCTATCTTAATATCACATTATTCTTGAATTAACCATGAACACAACACACTAATTATTTTCCCTTAAAACAATAAACACTTCCTTTATTATGGATTGATGTACTTGCCTTACATTTTAAAAACTGTATTACTTGTTTTGATTTGGCCGATGCCTTCAGTCTGAAAATTCATCCTACCTGTTCTGCAAGTTTCTGCAGACCTCCTCCATCCTTTATTCATCCAGATTTCATTTTTATACCATGGGGATCTCACTGCATAGTGTGGCTGCCCACATTCTACTTTAAAGACAAAGACTACAGATGTAAAATTAAATCAATCTAATCAGTGGCCCTGTGGGTGTGTGCTTGGGTGTCTAGCCTGCTAATCAGTCAGCTTCAGCTCCCTTTACCCTCCTCCCCATTACCGCTTCCCACCAGGCACTAATCTTCCTTTCAGAGAGCTTCAGTTGATGCCAATTAATTCAGGATTCTGGAAATGGGCTAGGCAGAAAGAAAAGGGTGTGCTGCAGAGGATGAGTTGTCAGAGGATCCTGGGGATCAGCCCATGGGTTTCTGCTGGTGGAGGCCACCTGTGGCTCTTAGGAGAGGAACAAGCACTGATGTTAGTGGAGTTGGCAGTGTACAGGCTCTGTTTTGAAGGGTGAGGAAAGTCTGGTTGGATACTGCTGCTGCTCCCTTTCTCAGGAGGTCTCTCCCCACAGCCATGTGAAATGTTACTTGCAGTTACTTGGAGGCTCTCTGGGGACAGGAGGCGGACAAGCCAGCTTTTTTACAGCTTATGTGCAGAGGGGAAATAGCACCAGGATCTGGGCTGCAGTGGCTGGGGGGAGGCCAGAGCTGAGGGTTATATGCACGTATTTTGGGAGGGAAAAGGGAGAAGTTTATAGAACAGATGGTCAGATCATCTACAGACTTTGAGAGCAGAGGCTGTATATGGCAGAGAAGAAAAACAGTTTCTAAAGAAGGTGGTTCCTGAGGCACTTGGGAGTGTGTAGGTCAAAACTAGCTGCTTAATTACAACTCAAAAACCGACAGTTAAACAGCACTCAAGGTTGGAACTGTTAATGTGAGTTGCCCTGGAGAACCATTCATGAACAAAGTGGACTGTGACATCTAGGTTTAGGTTTCAGTTTACATTAAGGTGTACTGCAGTGCGCATACATATACTGGTGTGCAGTGGCAAAGTGCACTAAATTCCCTGATCAGGTTTGTTATGTTGTATTCCCCTCTCTGACAGTATTGCCCCGTGCCTCTTCATTCAGGCAAATCAGAAAGGCAGACCAAGCTGAGATACGGCAAATCCGGGGAACAAGTTAGGGCACAGTGAATTTGCTGGTATTTCAGAAATACCTCAACAGGCAGACGGGACAGTATATTTCTCGTGAATATATCTTTTCTGGTTCTTGGTTAATTTTTCTGAGAAATGCGTCTTGGGAATGCTAGTTTATTATTCTCTTGCTATGAATGTAACAGTACTAGCTCTTGTGGTTTGCTTTCTTTTGTAAAGGCTGGCCTTTGTGAAGCAGAACAGGAACAAATGAGGAAAATTCTCTACCAGAAGGAATCCAACTACAACAGGCTTAAAAGGGCCAAAATGGACAAATCTATGTTTGTGAAAATCAAGACTCTGGGTATCGGTGCATTTGGAGAAGTATGCCTGGCCTGCAAAGTGGACACCCATGCCCTGTATGCCATGAAGACTCTGCGAAAGAAAGATGTGCTAAACAGGAACCAGGTGGCTCATGTCAAAGCAGAGAGGGACATACTTGCTGAGGCAGACAATGAGTGGGTGGTTAAACTCTATTATTCCTTCCAAGATAAAGAGAACTTGTACTTTGTGATGGACTACATCCCTGGTGGGGATATGATGAGCCTACTGATTCGAATGGAGGTCTTTCCAGAGCGTCTGGCTAGATTTTATATTGCAGAGCTCACTTTGGCTATAGAGAGTGTGCACAAAATGGGATTTATTCATCGAGACATCAAGCCTGACAACATTCTGATAGACCTTGATGGACATATCAAACTGACTGACTTTGGACTGTGTACTGGATTCAGGTGGACTCACAATTCAAAATACTATCAGAAAGGTAGTGTTCTTAGGCTTTATTTGTGATGGTATTGCATTATTTATTTTGAAACAAACAGCTTGGCAGAAATGCCAGCTCAGAAAACAGAGGTGTGTACATTGACAGAGAGTCGATGATAATGATAATATGATGTGTCCATCTCCTTCTAACTGATTCAATTAGTTTGCTTCCAGTCCTTTGTTTCCAGTAGTGTTTAAATCCCTGTCAGTAATCTCGCTGACCATTGCAGTAGCAGCAGTTTTTCAGTTTATACTTATGAAACACTTAATCACAGATTTAAAGTAGTCCATGCACCTCCTGTGTGTGTCATTGAGGAGGGTTGGTGTCTGTTGACAAAAAGGTCATAAACAATTGGTACAGCTAATCTAAGTGTACTCTGTTGTTCTGTGTCTCCCGTATGGGAGCATACTTCCTTTGCTGGTTATGGAAAACCAGTTGTGAAGGTGAGGGAAGAAGGAAATGCCTTGGATTTAAAGTTTAAATGCTGTTCTTCAGTGAGAGTAGAAGATGGCACAACTAGATCTAGATAAATACTTTTCTCTTTTTGTGTTGTGTTTTATGACCATGAATGTAAACTTTCTCTCCCACTTGAAAGGGAGCCATATCAGACAAGACAGCATGGAGCCCAGTGATCTTTGGGATGATGTGTCCAATTGTAGATGTGGAGATAGGCTGAAGACATTGGAACAAAGAGCTAAGAAGCAGCATCAGAGATGTCTAGCCCACTCATTAGTTGGAACCCCTAATTATATTGCTCCTGAAGTCCTGCTTCGTAAAGGTACATAACCTTTATTTTTCTCCTTTTTAAGTGAACATTGATGCTTTGAAATAGGTTTTTGTTTGTCTGGGGGCTTGGGGTTGTTTTTTTTTGCCTTAAATAAGCTTGCTGCTTTGGAAGATTGTTATTCTGGAGGCCAGAAACACATAGTTCATATTAAGAACAGATTTCTCTACATGCTCCACTGTTTAGCATCCCACTGCTGACGTTGATGGTGGTCATACTTTGTGTGTCTGTGTATATCTATATTCTGAGGCCTTTGAATGAGACTGCTAATGAATGTGTCAGAGGATGTTGGCAGTGATACTTTTCTAGTATAAAGCAGATCATCTGTACTCATGGAGTATAACTATGACCGCTAGCAAGTTTACATAGACCAGTGAGTAACCAGCTGATGGTTCTGAATCACTGATTCAGACAGGACACTTAAATATGGATGATGTAAACTTGTAGAAATGTCCTCCAGATTCTCAGCCAGATCTTGGGGAAACCCAACAAAAAGTCTTCCACAGTTTATACTGGACACCCTGCATTTAAAAGCTTAGCTTTAGGAATTTAGACAGTGGCTATCTATGGTGGCTGTCCTTGGTGGATATCCATGCAGAACAGATGCGGTCACTGTAGTAGGGAGTTTAGATGTTCAAAGTTGTCTACAAGACAGACCCCAAGCCTGATCTTTTTCAAGTTGAGAGATTTCACATTGGACCCTACAACATCTGATGACACAAATCTCCATTGAAATAAGTGTTTAAATCCTCCATTCCTTTTTCGGAGATCTCAAGCATATTTGTCTTCTCACAGAAATTAAGTTATGAAATTATTCCTCTGCTTGGAACTTGCTCAGAAAGTCATCTGTGTTCTTTTTCTGTCTCTAGAGCCAGGCTGTGTCTTTCAGCAGCTTTTCAAACTCATGGTTTCACCTCTGCTGAACCTAGGTGGGACATCAGTCACTAAAGCTTCTTGTTATTCTTTCAGGTCCAGTTGTGCTGTGTGGTGATGTAGTTGTGGGACAGAGCATGAAAAAAAAATTCATTCTTTCTAATTATGTGATTTCACCACTCACTTTTGTTGAGAATTAAATTTACCCAGAAAGATTCCTAGACAACAGGATTAGATCTTTACTGACAGCAGTAGAATTCAGGTCAGCAAGCAGAAATGACTTTATGATGAAGGTGGATTGGGAGTCCTTTGGTTTTAGGTCATAAATTGTTTGTCTGAGAAACAGCACAGATTTCTGCCTATGTTTTGATACTTAATTGCAAGTAGCTCTATACACATTCTCCTTGGTTGGTGGAGGACAACCTATTGACTTGCCTTTCAGGATACACTCAGCTCTGTGACTGGTGGAGTGTTGGTGTGATCCTCTTTGAGATGTTAGTGGGACAGCCTCCTTTTCTGGCTCCTACGCCCACAGAAACTCAACTGAAGGTAAGTTGAAGCAAAATTTCAATCTATGGTAGCAAAATTTTAACCTTTTCCCTTCCCTTCTCCTCCGTGCACAGACCTATCCCCTCTTGTTTTACTAGAGAAAGGAGCAGTGATTACAAAAGCTCTTCCCAATCAATGAAGATACTGAATATCAGACTAGAACTGCCTTGTCCAACTGCATAGATAGTTATATAGTTTTATGAGTCTTCCCAGCACAAGTTCATCCATCTAAATTTCTTAGAGTGCCTATCAGATTTGAGTAAGCTGATATACCAGTGATAATTGCAGCTGGCAATGTAAGTGTTTCAAAGTCAACCAGTGAGTAGTTCTTTATTAGAAAGGATGCATCTCATGCCACTCTTCCTAGTTTATATTTTGGAGATGAAACGAAGTAATTCCTTGAAGTCATTTGTGAAGTCATGTGTAAACTGAATATGTTCTCAAATGGGACTACGGGAGCATTCAGGAAGGAACTTGCCTTTTTTTTTTTTAAATGGAATTGCTCCTTTTATCTGCTATCTGACAATGTTTCTTGATGGATTAAAGTAACTATTAACAGCCGATGTAATCTAATCACTGGGTTCTTGAACCTCTAAAATTACTCTACAGACTGTGAATTGACTAATTATGTGTGTACTTCCATACAGTTGACAACCAGAAAGATTTGGTTTCCGAGATCAGAAGTTGTTCAATACCTTTCTTCCCTCCAGGTGATAAATTGGGAAAGCACACTGCACATTCCCTCGCAGATCAAGCTAAGCCCTGAGGCAACTGATCTCATCACAAAGCTCTGCTGCGCTGCTGAGGACAGGCTTGGAAGAAATGGAGCAGATGATATTAAGGCCCACTCTTTCTTTCAGTCTATGGACTTCTCTACCGATATCCGTAGGCAGCCAGCTCCCTATGTTCCAAAGATCAGCCATCCAATGGACACTTCAAATTTTGATCCAGTTGAAGAAGAAGGTCCTTGGAACGATGCTAGTGGTGACAGCACCAGGACATGGGATCCCCTAGCCTCTTCCAATAGCAAACACACAGAACATGCTTTTTACGAGTTTACTTTCCGAAGGTTCTTCGATGACAACGGGTATCCGTTCAGGTATCCCAAACCTTCTGGAATGGAAGTTGGCCAGTCTGAGAAATCTGATGCAGAAGACAAAGGTGTGGTGGATCAGACTGGAGCTTGTCAGCCTGTATATGTGTAAATTATTGTATAGAGTACTCCAGATAAGACTAATCTCAAATCCAGTAGGGCCTTTAACTGATCCTTTAGGAGGTGATCCTGCAGTGCTTGTTCAGGTGTAACTTCAGCTGCAGCTGGAGTCGTCCTGGGGAGTCAGGAGCTTGCAGGGCCAGGTCCTGAAAATGGCACTCTTGAAAGTTCAGGTCAGTTTTACTGTAAATAACTTTGGTGATAATTACACTTGAAATCCTGGTCTTCACCAAAATCTGCAAGGCCAGCAGTCTGTCATTTCTAGGCCTATTTTTATTTGAGGTCAGCGTCCCCCTACTCAAATTAACATTTACAGACTTCTGCAACTGTCAGCGTTATTTTTTAAATGAATAAAGAGCACTTATATTTTGTTTATAGCAGGGGTTTTTTTCCTACTAAATTATAGGGATTAACTTTGACAAATCATGCTGCTGTTCTTCTTTTCTACGTTTTTATTTTATCCATAGCACTTATTTCACATTTAGGAAGATGCATAAAGCTGAAGAACATGTGATGAAAGGTCTCTGTGCAATAATGTAAGAAAGAAAAAAGAAGAAAAAAGAAAAAAAAAAAAAACCTGCTTTCTAATTTTCTAAATTTACTGATGCCATTGTATTCGCACCGTGATTTTTGTTTATTATATGTATTTTCCACATTTCAAAATTGTGACATAACCTTAAAGCTGCTTTATTTCCTTCTGCTTATTGGAGTGTAATAGAAAGTGTGAGCAAGTGACAATTTGGGTGTGATTTCATTGTCTAGTGTGTGAAGAATGTTGCATGAGCAGTGTTTTTCTATTTGAAACGGCCTTTTCTTGCCATTCACAGGCAGGTCCTGTGGATCCATTTTTACTAAGGGTCTAAAATTAGACCATTTTAAACCGTGTGTTGATAATGTATTGTGTGGGTGGTTTCCTCTTATGATTGTATCCAATATTAATTTTGTAAAACAGGTTGCAAAGGTTATAACTGAATAGTGATTTTGTGGTCTGATGTAATAGATCATTTTAGTAAACATGTATCGGCACACACGTTTCCCCCCAAAGGATCGATAGCGAGACCGTTATTATAAAGCTGATTTGTGGCAACAGTCTACATGGGGCTTATTGACGTAGCATGTAGTACAGTGACCGTTGTTTAATACGAGCAGTAATGCAGAGCACCACTACTAACGTTTGTAGCTCAACGTCTTCAAAACAGAATGTCTGAAGCCGTGCTCCCGTAACACATCGAGATCCGAAGTGCGATGAGGCTGATGTTGAGTGTGTGCGGCTCCGCGGACATCTACGGAACCTGGAGGTACGTGGCTTTTCCAGACATCAGATCCCTACACGTGACTGGCTGCGTATCCGTTTAGGATCCTAATGTTTTAGGCACTGACATCTGAAACTGTTGGCATTGTTCATGGGTCATTCTGTCCTGTTGGCTATAGATAACAACGTTGCTGTGATGGAGCACCAGAGTCCTGCATTTCTGTCAAATTATAGGCATACTTTGAAATAGCAATTCTTAACTATGTTAAAATATGCATTTCTCGTATATGTATAAGTGAGAATTATTCAAGGTGATATCAGAATACTAAAGATAATTAAGCCATACGTATTTGCATATATATTTTATATATAACTAAATAAGTAAACACACACAAAAATCCTTAATTCAGATTAGTGTAACAGTCCTATTTAAAGTGATTGACATAATAACATTTGAGGAAAACACTCCTTTAATGTGTTTTTGCTTTATTTTATTTTTAAATCTGGAGCTTCATTATTTTTTCCGTATATTATTCCACATATTATTCCTTAATGTTTTAGCATATCCTATCCTATCCATTGTTTAGATATCTAAGCAACAACATATAAATTCATCAGCCTAAACTAAACAAAAATGATTGTGTATTTGTTTACATTTGTATGAAAGGAATGTTCTGAGGTATGCAGTGCTTGTGTTGTGACAGTTCATGTAAGATTCAGTATTACTGCTTTTTTATATAGTAATGCCTTTTTTGTTATTTACATCTATCTGACATTCTTTCATGTGGTAGGTTCTTTCTCAGGAACTCAATTTAACTGTTATTTATTGATATATCATTGCCTTTGAAAGCTTCTACTGGCACAATTTATTAAAAATCTGAGTCAAAATCTAAAATGCGTTACGTGTTCTTGAAAAGGATAATTTCTGTCTATTTTAAGGCAGAATTTTGAATTGGATTGGTTTTGTAATGTTAGTGATGGGTTTGAACTATAAACACAAGATCCAAATCGCACCTCTCCTACAGCATTTGATGTGGGATCTCCGGGTACAGACAATTTCTTCTGTCCTCATGGCCCTTGAGGATAAGGGGCGAGATTTCCAGGTGAAACTTTCTTTGGTGTGACCAGGTCAGGAGGTGGCATAAAATTCAACTCGGTTACTTTCTCTGCAATGGTGGCTCTGCCGGGACAACCAGAACCGGCGTGTTTGCCCCCTCTGGCTGTTGCCTCTGATGTATTTCTAAAACGTAGATAATTCATCTGCAAATACAGAATCTTTGCAACTAAGCAAAACAAGAGAACGCAGCCAGAAGGAAACAGGTGCTTCCACAACGAACATATTACTCATTTAAAGTCTGTGCTGCAGGGAACAGTCGCCAACTCCCATCTCACCTAAAGGCGAACTCATTTGAAAAACAAACCTTTCTGGCTTTATCAGGTGCTATCTCCAGATGGCTCACGTCCTTTGCAGACATCTCAGGGGTAAACAGAAGCTTGGAGTAAATTTTATGAAATATGGACAAGTAAACAATATGCTATATATTGGCCCTGGCTCTAAGCATTCTCCGTTCTGCTGAACTTCCGCAAAAAATATCTAATACCTTCTTTTAAGAAGTTACATCAATTCAATGTTTGTATAAAAACCATCTTCATTTAAAAAAAAAAAAAAACAACCCTTGATACACCCTTATATGTATGTATTCCTGACTGAAAGTAAGGACTTTATTAATTCTGAAGTAGTGTTCTTAGTTAAGGCCACAGGTGACGGGCGCAATCCTGACTTTCCTAAGTCATGGTAGAACCTGCTGCTGATCTCAGCAAGACAGGAGTTGCGTTCCTGGGTTTCAGCAGAGACATATATGCACAGTAACACCAGTTACTGTGTGTACAAAAGTCTAAATAATTGCCTCAAAAAATGTAAATAATTGCTGTTTCCAGAATGGAAACTTTCTAATGCAACGGTGCCAGTGGCACAGGAACAGAAAGGGCCTCCGCAGCCTTTCATACCTTTGTGTCCCTCAGTGTGGCCAGATTCGCCAAGAAGGAGCAACGATTCTTGATAAGCAAATTATCCCCAGTTGGATGCAAAAGAGCTACCAGCAAAAGTCATAAGCAGGTACCTTGCTTGAATAACATGAAAGCTAAATGAGGGAGAGAAGCATTTGACTTTTAAATGGAAATGGAAGAACGAGGGTGACTATGCAGGAAGCAGGTGATAGTCTGAAACTATGGAAAATCACCTCATAAACATAAGAAAATTCTGTTCTTTTCCCTGTAATTTTTGAGGTATGAAATAACTGCCTTAAAAGCTTTCCTTGAGAAGAGGAATTTAGAACATACAATTTGGTTCTATCCCAAAATACAGAAACATTGGCAGAAAATGGCAACTGTTACTAAAATTATTATTGGAATTAAAAATATTAAATCTTTCCCACAGGAAATAATCTCAGGAATAGATAATGTAGAAATAGCAACTGTTAAAACACACGCAAAAAAACCTAGAGTAAAAATGTTTTTCGTGGCAAAGAAATCTGCTGTAGGGAGACTGTGGAAGTTGTGCCTTCCTCGGGTTTCTGTTCCGAGCAGTGAATGAGCGGTGAGCGGCGCTCGGTAAGAGCAGGGTCCCGCAATAAACTGAGGCTCTGACCCATAAAGCTGTGGTCACCTTCTACAAATGCAATGGTAGCTCCAAGCCCTGCAGAAGGAACTGGAGCCGGGTGACATGGACAATTTAAATTCAAATGGACCGACAGATGCCCTGACTTGTCAGCTCTTGTGGTTTGGAAGGTGCCTTTGCTTCAGGTCTGCGAGATGAAAAATACCTGTGCCTGCATCGGGTAATATTCAGGTAGTGAAGAAAATGGGGCTTCACGAAGCAGGTCTTGTGTGGTCTAAAGTATTTATTAAACTTCAGTGTGGCTCATCTGGTCTCGGTCCTGGGATCCCCATGACCCAGGAAGGCCACAGGCACACGGCCCCTTTGGCTGTTGTAAGAGAAGGGGGAATTCAACATGTGAGGGGTTCACATGGGTGAGGAGAAGTAGCTGATCGTGTTAGATCACGAGTGGCAGCCAGGATAAAGCTGGTCCAGCCTTGCTGCAGCGTGCAGCGGTTACCCCACGGGGTGCCGGTTGTTGGCACCTTCTGTTTGTCACTTTTTGGGAGCACGCAACACCCTCCTCAGAGAGTCCTGCTGGGCAGGAGGGAGGGTCGCGCAGCGAGCCAGATCCAAAGCTTCGAGTCACGCTGTACAGGGAAGAAAGAGGCTGAGTTGCCGCCCGGCTCCCGCACCTCCTCCATCCCTGGGCTGCTTCACAGGAGCGCGGAGCAACGGCTCACCGCGATGCTGTTGGTTTGCCCAGCCAAGTGCCGCAGAGGAGCTCACCACGTGCCACGAAGCGCTCATCACAGATGGTTTTTCCCCTAAACTCCTGACTGCTTCTGAAGGCTGCATCAGCTGCCCCATAAATACACTTATCAGAAGTAATAGCTTTTCTTTTTTTCCTACTTTTATGCTGTTGGGCAGTTACGGGTGGATTTTTTTTTCTTTCCTTTTTTCAGGGCAACAGTTGGCTGCACAACTCTGCTTCTTTCCAAAGGGAGCAGTGATGGCTTTCTATGGCTAGAGGGGAAGTTGGGCTTGAGAGTAGAAGTATCTGCAGGTCGATCAGCAACTGGGCAAGTCTGATGGGATCTCTTTAGTAATGCCAAGTCTGAAAATGAAATCACCACTCCTGAGGGCTGTAGCTCAGCCTCTCCTTGCGGTAGCCTCGTGGTCTGATGAGATACTGTGTCTTTTTGATAATTGCTTTCCATAGCACTGGTCATTAACGGCAACAGTAAGCTCAGCTTAATAACTGCCTGTAGGTTTTGTTGGTCCGATGACAATTTCAAAGTAGTTAATTTCACTAAAAAGTTACCTGTTTGTGCTGAACAATCCAACCATCAAAAAGGAAAGAAAAGAACACATATTTACCTTTTATGTGCCTAACTTTGCTACTGGGTCCTCGTCAGAAGGGCAAATGTTCATTAGCAAATTCTTACGAAAGGCTCAGTTGTCCGATGAATATATACACACCTCACAGGGTTTTAGCTCAACATTGGGATATTGGTAAGAGGGTTTTTGGTTTGATTTTCTAGACATGAAATTTAACAGGTAAGAAAGGTCAAAATTCAGGACTAATTTACAGGATATTAGCTTCCCAAGCATCTGCGTAGCTTGCGGTTTAACATGATGTTATGATGAAACTCCAACAAAAGGAGGTTTTCTAAAGGAGGAACTCACTTGGGTGGAAACCTGGGAGACTGCAGATACCCAAACCGAACGGGGACAGAGAGGAACAGCAGTGGGTGTCAAGGCAGGCTTTACAGCTGTATTTGTTTTGGATGGGGCCAGGGGTGAATAAACAATAGGACTATAGAAATGCCAGTCGGAAGGGACCTCTGGAGATCCGGCTTGACCTCCCACTCACCGTGGGCCCATGGCCAGCACTGGGTCTGGCCGGCCAGGGCTTTGTCCAGTGAAAGCCTCCAGGGATGGCACATCCTCCTCCAGCACAAGGGGCTGAGGCTGAGCGAAGCAGGAGATGGCTGTCACCAGCCAGATCTGCTACTCTCCAAGCCCTTCAAAGAAGCTCGGCAGTGTGGATTGCACAGTCATTGTTCTTGGCATCGTGGCGCTGCACAAAAGCTTCATATTGCCATTGAGCATTGTGCCGTGGCTGTAGGAATGCGTGGAGAGACAGCGTCCAGCCAAAAGACCTCGAAAGAAAGTACAGCTAAAGGGCTGCATGAAGGATTAGGAAGTTGTTGAGATGTTGGCGCACAGATCATCTTGGCTACATCTCCAGCCTTTGCCCACCGCTGAACGGAGCCGTGCACAGCCGGAACACAAGTCTCACCTGAAAGGGATGCTTTTCAGGAAATGTGCACGCACATAGCCATAGATAAATGGGTTGACTGCCAGAGACCGGACACCATTTCACAGATGGAAGTGCCAGAAAAATGGCAGAGCACTGGTAGGGATGATGACAATCTGCTGCAAGCCTTGCGGGACAGCCATGGCATGTCACCAGGGGGAGCAATGCCTTCTCTATATTCAACTTCTCAATATATGCCTTGTCCTGGCTGCGCAGTAGGGCTGTAGCACTGACACAAGTCACTGCTCTGCCCCCCAAATGCTTAATACTGGAGGAATTATCTAAATAAAAGTATCTTCCAGAAGAAAGTCATCTTTCCATTCCCAGGGATTGGGTGGGGACAGGCTGTTTCCCTCAGGGAACTCTATTTGTGTTGCTGAAGACCAAGTCACTG
Organism: Numenius arquata; assembly: GCF_964106895.1. NCBI lineage: Eukaryota > Metazoa > Chordata > Aves > Charadriiformes > Scolopacidae > Numenius > Numenius arquata. The sequence continues at coordinate 121,562,897 of NC_133576.1, forward strand.
GGCAAAAAGAGGCAAATTCAAATCCATAGTGTTGTGGGTTTTTTCCCCAAGAAAATGCTTCTCATAGGAAAATGCTGCTTTGACAAAATGGAAATATTTTGGGGGAACTTACTGGTGTGTTTACAATCATACTTCCAAAAAATGTTAAAAATATTCTGTTTCCAAAAAACTCAAAGCAAAAAAAAAATGTAATAAAAAGGCCAAGGGCTTGTATTGTCTATAACACATTGTGGCTAGGTCATTTCGATGTTTCCAGAACAGATTTTGGAAATACAATTTCATGGAAATTTCCAACTGTGCCTTCCAATTTAGGCCTAAGGGGCTTTATTTTAACATTCAATTTCCCACGTAACAGGACCTGCCAATTTAAACTAGCTCTAAAAATAACAAAAGAGGTCAAACAGATCCAAGTAATATCTGGAATTAAAATTAACTTAATTGACAACCTCCTCTCGCATGTAACTCTCATAGAGGCGAGCATGGCACATGGAGTGCCTGGCAGATGTCAGGCTGAGCACGGCACATGATGCCTCCAGGATACAGTGTTCTGGGGCATCCCCACCTTCCCTGTCCCCACAGACTGTTGCTGTTTGACAGAGGGGCCTCCTGGTGTTCCTTGACTGAAAACAAAGCCCACATAACCATGGCAATCAAGAGCAATCCCTGCCATATGTAGCTCCCCAGCCAAAGCCAATGCCATGTTCCTAACAGTCTTGCGCTTGGCGCTGGTAATTAATACAGTCACAACCTTGAAGCCTAATTACTCAAAGTCACAGTAAAATGAAGAACCTCAGGCAGGTTGGAGACGACGTACTCGAGGCTGGCTGTTGAGCAACCGTGCTTGCAGTGCCGCTGTGGCTGCAGTGCTTTCCTCTTGAGTTCAATTTCTATCAAATCGAGTCTACTACAAAGTCTCCTATACAGGGTGAGAAACTTGGTGGCAAACTGCAAAATTACAATTGCTCGGTGTGGAGATGGCTTGCAGGGATTTTTAACATCTGGTTCGAGAATCACTGGCTTTGCCAAAGCAGAGTAAATTGCTTCCAGCACGTTCCTGCTTTGGTTCCTGCTCCACCTCAGCTGTAAGATACCTTGAGGTGACCTTACACTGCCCTGGTCTGAATCCAGCACGGAAGGTTGGACTAGAGACCTGCGGGGCCCCTTCCAACCTGAGGAGTCTGTGGCTCTGGGCCCAGGATGGCCAGGACCTGGCCAGAGGGTGGAAATCTCAGCAGCAGAAAAAAGGACCAATAAATAAGATGGAAACAGTTTATCTGGAAGGGAAAAATCCTCTTTTCTAGCAGCTGAGAACCAGCAGGGAAAATGAAGCATGGCTGTTCCCATCAAGAGGAAGAGAACAGTGATGATTAGTGGGCTTAGGAGCAACTTTGTGGTTCCCTGCTAAAGAAGAGTCATGGTGCAGCACAGACAGGCCAACCCCAGTGACAGCAGCTGGGGTTCAAGGAACAGGGAGGAAACTTTCCCAAACAGATTGCAGATATCTGAATTTTTTTTCTGCTCTTTTCTAATACATTTGAATTCACTTTGCAGCTAAATAACTGACTTAAATTAAATGATTAGCATCCTCATTCTTACATAAAGCTTCCTCATCCCTTTGTTATGAATTTGGATGTTACTTTGCATTTTTTGAGTGTCAACATACATAATCAGACTTGACTTCCTTTTGAGAAATATCAATAAAATAACAGCTTCTACTGTCAGGCTCTGGCACGGTTCCCAGTTATTGAGCTACTTGAAACAACATTTGTCATTGCTAAAACCCATTTTTTATTATAACATGGAATAGAAGTTTATCTGCTGCCCTCTTTTGGGTAGGATAATTACTGCTTATCTCTGTCGAAATGTTTTACCACCAACAGATACTGAATTATCTCAGCATTAGGAGCACAGTGATGCTATGGGGTTTCTGCACATCACATCCTTTAATACCTCAAATTCCACATTCTGTTTGTAGCCTCCTTTATAATTAACAGTGCCTTGCCTATGAAGGACTTCTGCAGTCAGTGATGGTTTCTGTGTCTCCCTGTTCTTCTTCTGCTGTTCCTGTGGGCACCAAAAAACTCTGTGCTGCAGGACACTGTGGATCCCAAACTCATATTATCAGCAAGAGTTTTAATTGCTTACAGAATACCAGGGAGAATAGCTTAGGTTTATCCAGTCTCTGTAGCCTGATTTTCCGATGGCTTTCTCTTGCATTGGGAAGCCCAGAGTTAATATGTACTTATATTAACATGAACATATTGTGCTTCTATTAAGACTCTTTCCCCTAGTATCTTATTTATTTTTAAAAAGAATAACAGCAGCTAAGTGGTCACAAGGGGGATACCAGAATCTGTCAGAGCAGATACTGGTAAATGTCCCAAGACAAAAGCAGTAGAAATGTAGAGGGATGTTTAAAGCCCGGGGAAAAGACATTATAGAACACCTGTGCCTTTGCAAATCAACTTCTAGTTTATTTTTAAATCCTGGGATATGAGTCAAAGATGAAACATTTCCTTTTGAGTCTCTGCACAGGGCAGCTATAGCTGATCAGCGCCCATGAGAAGAAGCAAGAGGTGGCCAGTATGGAATCAGTGGAGATTTTGGGGGGGAAACGCCTGTCCCTAGGTGGCACCCTCTGCTTCCTCTTTCACACTTGCTGTCAGTGGATGAAAAGTGAAATAAGGGGAGATGGAGGTTCAGAAAATGTGTTGTCATGTGATCCCTCCAGTCTGCCTTTCCCTTTGGCTTCACTTTTATCACTGGGATTAAGCAGAGGAGATGCAAAGGCTTGTCACTAGGATTATTTTCCCGCTTCCTTCATGGCTCTCCGTAACAGACGCTTGAGCAGTGGGGTTGAAAGATGGATGTCGCATGTGTCATATCTTTGAAAGGAGCTGAAACCCAGTTCCTAAAAGGTGCTTACATGCATCTGATGTCTTAGTTGCCTCTTGCCATCATTTAGGCATCTCTGACATCTCTCAGGTTGCTGCATAGATACCACAAAAGCCCCTCCTAAGTAAAAATCCCACAGGGTCCCTGAATTCATGGGACAGATGCTCAAACACCAAAACTTGCCCCACTCCTTACAAGCTGCTGAGGGTCCTTCTTCAAGCTGACATTGGGACAAAATGAGATTCTTAACCTAGACAAGGCAGTTCTTACCTGACCATCAGAGCCTATTTTGTTAAACATGTTCTGGGTATCTGTAAGACAAAGGGGAGTTAATTGTGTCTTGCTCGTTACAGAACTGGAGTGGGGTATAGGGTGAAATTTCTGCTTCAGAGAAAGATTTTTCAGTTTCTTTCTTCCTATCTGAAGGCAGATGCTACTGTATAATCTGTACTAATTTCTATGGGGTTTTTTTCGAGATATTTTTGGGTGTGTGTATTCATCTTTTAAAGGAGTGTCTGATTAACTGGAATTAGTTGGTCCCTCCTTAGCTTATTCATACAAAATAAAACATCTTTAACATGTGAAATCAAGAGAGCTTCCATGATATGACAGCCAGTGGTCTGATGAGATGGACTGTCACAAGAGTGGTAAGAGGGTAAGAGAAACTTCTGGCTCCAGGAGCAGCAGAGATCCAACATGAGCCCCTCTCCCACCTCCAGCCAGGAGGCTATTGACTACCCTCAAGCAAAAGCAGCTTCCTATTTGTCCACAGTTGAGAAAGCCGGGCTTTGAGTGTCTACTGTCTGTGAACAGATGCAGATCTCTGACCAGGGGTACCAAATGGGTGACATAAGTGTTGTTCTTTCCCTCTGTATCAGACTTGTCTCAGGTGGCTCCCTTGCTAAAAGACTGTATTTAAGCTTTTAATAAGATAACCAGCTCACCCTAAAAATTATTTATGGGACCTGGATATGTAATTTAAGGATATAGAAGATAAGCAACACAGCAAGTTCAGGCACTGATGTCCCTTTTGTTGATCTACTCTTGGTGATCTTTAAAGCTGAGGTCCGTATGTCCTCAGCAACCACCGATGCTAAAGAGAGCTGAAAGCGCTCCATGCTCTCACTAGATTAAGTGTTAACCTTAATAACTGCTGATCTAAACATTCCCACTCCAGCAGCCAAGGAGAGGAAAAATGCTCTGGGAATGTAATTCAGTCTCTCGGGACAAGTGTCCCATGTGTGGCCTCATCCCTGCTGCTGGAGCATCTCCTCACAGATCGTCTCAGCCACCACCTTTGAGGGACCTGCTGATACAGTGCTAAAATCTCATCCTAAATCTGATCAGTTCAGACATCTACTCTTCACATAATTACAGCCAAGTTAACTGTGTAAAGGATTTGTGTTTGTGATGTTTATCACCTCATGAACTGGGCAGAGAGTTACTCAGCGTTTGGAGTAGTCACTGTGGAGACCAAGGGCAATGGCTTCCCACAGACTTCATGCGTTGGGAAATCATTTCGTAGAGTAACATGTAATGATAATATTTCCTGGACCCTGTAAGAAGCAGAAGCCAATGGTCAGCCTTTCCACGCGCCGCCACGCAGCCCTCGAGGCGCCCGAGCTGCGGTTGGTAGGGGCCATCTTGTGGTAAGTCACTCACACAGTCATTTTAAAACAGTCTGTAAGGAGATGCCATTAGGTTCAAAAGAATAATTTGAGCCTCCCCCGATGTTTTTGTGTTACTGATAGTACTTTAGGAACCTGAAAACTAAGATGGCTGACTCTGTAATAAATGTTTTCATTAAAAGCAGATTGGGCAAGGGCCTGCAAATGCTGCCGAAGAGTCAGGCCCCAGCAACAGGCTGAGCTGGACTGGAAAGAAAAATGGATTTGATCTTTTTCAGGTAGATTTTAGAAACTTCTCAGGTTTTAAATTTCATTGCCTAGCAGTTTTGAAAAGAGTGTCCAAGAAACCTTTAAAAAATATATACTATAGTTACCACAACCCCATGGAAATGCTATAACAAATTTGTGATATACAGGCTACCACAGTCGGGGCCATCATCTTCACGAGAGAGCACAATATTGCAGGCTGTCATGTGGTCAGTCGAGGAAGTGAAAATAGTGGTGACAGACAGGAATAACCTAGGAAACTGTGATGGAGATGCTCCAGTGGTGCATATTTTGGCCAAAGAGCAAGGACACGTGCAGCTCGGCTTCCTTTGCAGCAGAACCAAGACAACTTTCACCTCAGTAGGTGCTTAAAACAAAGTTACACTTCTTTGTAAACAGCAGTAAACTGATTGTCTTCTGGAATTTTCTGAATGTTAAAAAAAATACAGTAAGAAGAGCTATTTTTTACTTCATTGATTTTTGCTAACAAAGCCTTGAAATTGAAGTACATTGTGTGTTACTCATATGGTTCTCACTGTAGGCTGGATCATTACTTACAGCTTAATTAATATCAATGTCTAACAGGTGGCACTTACTTAACTTTTTGTAATACTCAGTTTTCAGAAAAGCATCCATCCACAGAACTGACTATAAGATAATCCTCTGCTACAGACAACTGATGACAGCAAAATATTTGAAGAGTTGTTCCAGTACCAAAAAAAAAAAAAACCCAGAAGGAAAAAAGACACCTGGAAAGGGCATCTTCATGTCAGAGAAACTGGATCAATTATTGCGTTACTCTGGGAACTACCAAAATATTTGGAGTAGAGAAACTAGATGCACTCCCTCTAACTAAAGGTGACTTTTGTTGCAGGATTGGCTGGGAAAAAAAAAAAAAGAAATTGCCTGTTCTTAACCAAAAGTTAATGCAGTTGCCATCTTTATTCCAAGATTTCAACAACACTGAGAAAAGATGACTGATACGTATAGCTATGTTGGAGTTGGTACATCGGCCTCCAGTGCATTTCCTGCCAATTTTGTAATAACCACTTCCTGGCTAATAAACACAGTCTCAGAGTTTATTTGCCTTAATCACCTTGGCCTTCCGCTTTAGAGTTCATCCAGCCCAAAACAATGCTGTTGCATTTCTTTTCTCTTTTTTTTTCAAGAGACATCCTGATGCAAAGGAAGGACGGAGGACGTTGTGCTGCTGGGTCTCAGCAAAGGGAGCTACTGCTGGTGGTGTTGCCTGAAATGTTGAAATGTTCCCATGTTGGATCCTCCAGACCTGCTATTGCCCGTCATGTTGTGTTTCTTGCCATTTTTCAGCATATTAGCACCAATACAAGTTTTACTTGGATTTTTCTGGATGGGTTATTCCTAACTGCTGCTGTTGGCAATAAGTTATACCTATGGTAGCAAATAAATCCAAATTCTGTATTAACAACTTTGAAGAACAGAGGGAATCAAAGCAGCAGCAACAGAACAAACCAAACACAGTCCTAGTCTGGCTCCTGTCACACTGTCAGAAAACCTCCTTCAGCATTTTTCTCAACATGTAAGCCCTTTGAATGCCCAATAGAAACAAACCAAATCTAGCTCAACATAATACATTCTTGTCACACACATGGCATTTCTCCCTCCTTTATCCATACCAAAAGTCACGTTTGGACAATACCCTTTTCTCTGTTTAAGACAAGACAAAGGACAAATTTTAGTCAGTATTTCTGTGCAGAAAATGGTATTTCCAAGCCTTAGAAATGTCTGATTCCACTGCATGTTACTGTGCCACCCTGAAAACTTGACCACTCTGGCCTTTTGAGAAACTGAAGCCTGAGGGAAACCATCCTCTGAGTAAATAATCAATAATACTATCTTTGAGGCTAACAAAACTGTTTATCTCAATGGTTCTAGTCATTTAGGCAGACTGTTTACTCTGATGCTCACTTTCAAATGACACATTATGTAGAATTACTGAAAAATGTGCTGACAGATGCTGCAGCTAAGAATAACGTAAAGCAGTCGGGCGATTTGCACAGGGAAAACTTCTACTTAGGAAGATGAGTAATCCAACAGATAATTTTGCTTTCTTAAGTTAAAATTTTAATTGGAAATACTTTACTGATGGTAAATTGTCAATAAATCATCAATTTGCTTTTTAAATTAAAAGTTTTAAAAGAAATTGTCAGAGCATTTACAAATGATGTGTAGAGACTGATTATAAATTATTAAAATTGCTACCTTCATTTGTCCAAAGCAGGATTTTTACCTACTATTTTTGATTGTATAGGACAATTACTCTCAATATTTAAATTCGACGTTGGTTATTTGTTATTTGCTCACCACAGGTTTTTTATTAAGGATTAAGCTGACTTTAAACTTGGTAGTTTTTCATATATTAAATAATCAAGCATGCTTCTAAGGGTAATGCTCCCAATATCCCCAAATCAAACCCAGTCCAACCCCTGAGGATTGAGTGACTCTGTCAATTCCATGGTATTTGGGAAGCAAATTTTCAAAATGTGCAGCATACAAAACATATCTCGGTTATAAGATTGTAATTTTTCTTTCCTCAATAGGTAGCATTTTGAGGGGCAGACTAGACTACTTAGCCTGCTGGGCTACCAGGTCTGTGATTTGACCTTCAGGATCTGTATTATCTGAATACACTGCATTGACTTTTCAGCCCCATGTCACCCTCTTCCCAGGTCAGGTGTTTGTGAGACTATGGGACTTTGCAGATTTGGGAATTAATCTGGCTGAAAAATCAGACAACAGAAATGCTAGATTTTTTTTTTTTTTTTTTTTTTCCAGTTAGGCAAGTTTCCTCCAGCATGGGTCACTGCCATGCCCCCTTGGTTGTGCTGGCGTAATCCTGCAACTGGGCAGCAAAGTTAGAGCAGAGAGCTCAGGCCAAAAAACAACCCAGTAAAACCCACCTGCTCTAAGTGAACCTGCTTTGGCAAGAGGGTTGGACTCGACGATCTCCGAAGGTCCCTTCCAATCCCTACCATTTTGTGATTCTGTGTGACTCTATGAAAACAGAGGCTGCTAATTTTAGCTGGGTTAGTTTTCTGAACCACTTCAGTGCATAGTGACATGGACAGTTGTGCTGGGATGGTGAAAGAGCACAGGGAACTGGGGGATGCCGGAAGGATGGGGCCAGTACAGGCAGGGTGGGGACTGCCTTAAGTGTCCCTCTTGCTGAAAAACATCTGTAATGAGACTAGCTCTAATAACTGCAGGAAAATTCGTAAGTACGGTCTGGCCTGTCATGAGTCATCATTCTCCACGTTACTGGTTTTCTTTTGGAACAGGCCACACATTGATTTCAGGTCATCAGCTTTCACCTCTGATCCTACCCTGTGCACAGGCTGCTGTGGGAATTAACGCCTGGAATAGGTCCTGAGGTTTCACACATATGAGACCAGCAGCTCACTAAGAAAAAAGATTGTTTCACAAATGTCACATTATAGTTCTCTTTATTCACAAAATGTTTGCAAGCAAACTGCAATTTTAGCAGTTTTTTAGCTTCGGGAAGCTGTGTTTGGAACAAATTTCAGCTGTTTACTACAAATATTCCTTTCAGAACTTAATACTCAAGGCTGCTTATATAAGAGATATAATGTCTTATACCATAATGTAATTTTTTAATTTCTGACAGGCTAACAATATTATTAAGTGTTTGCTTTCCTGGTCAATACAAATGTAATCACACAATAAAACTCTGTGATTGAATATATCAAAGCCTTTATCTGAAGAAACAAATGAATGGAATTTATCTGAATTTATTTATTTGAATAACCTTGTGAATGGAACTTCACTGACATTATACATTGACAACTAAAACCAAAATAATTGCTGAAATATTTTTTAATATGCGTTCTCTTAATACCCCACTAACTGAGAAAGAAGCCAGGGAAGTCATGACATGAGAAAGTCATGACGGCCTCAAGGAGGTAAAGCACATTCTGATGATGCATTGGCTCAGAAAATCTTCACAGCCATACTGCTCGTCTTTAACCCCAGCCATTGTGTGAATCTACCTCCTCAATCAGTTGTGGCTTTAAAGGGTTAAGGGCCTGTAGATGATTGTACTTCCTTTGTAAAATAACTCCAGGCTGGGTCCTGAAAAGCATAGATCAGTAAACCTTTTATATGTATCATCTGCCGATATGTATCTGATTTTCTAGGCAAAAATGCCTAGAAAATAATGAGATGCTATGCTAATGCTTAACTAGCGTGCTTTCTGTACAAGACAACAATGTTCCAGCAATCTCCTAGCATTACTTAAAAATTGTGATAAAATGATGGAAAAGGGGGATGTAATTTATATTTATTTAGTCTTTCAGGAGACTGTTTAAGAAATTAAGTGGCCCTGAAATGAGAATTCCAATTATATAATAAAAAGGAATGGTTAAAAATACAAAAAAACTAAAAGAGATTTATGCTGTAACTGATAAAAATTAATAACAGGTGCTTCAAGGTTGTTTGTTAATTCCATTATTGTTTAAGATACTACCATCTGGAAGGGGAAATATTAGATAAAAAATCTGCACATTGCACAAGCAAATTAATTATTTAAAAAAAAACAGGCGCAGGCCATGGTACTTAAGAGAATAGTAAGAATATATGAATGGATAACATAATATCAAATGAAAATTTAGTTGTGACAAATACAATAAACACTGGAGACAAAAATGTAAATTATCCACAGACCTTCAAAGGGTCTAAATTAATCTGATGAGCTCAAGAAAAGCACCTGTGCATGAACATAGGCAGCTCCTGGAATACCTCTGCTAAACATGCCACATAGCCATGAAAGCAGTAAAATGTTACAATGGTCATGGAATATATTACAATATTAAACAAATCCGTGGAGTATCTCCATGTGGTACCTTCCATCCAGCTTCCCTCATATTTTTCAGTTTTCAAAGGAGGTGAAAAGAACAAAATTCGGGAGGCTATACGCTGCACTAGTAACAGGATACGTATTTGCACAGAGAGTACTATGTAGCACAACTCTAAGCAAGTTTCTGAGGACAAAATTTTAGAAAGACAAAAGGATTAACTATGTGCAAGGATAGAAAAGGCTCACAAGGGCTATTGTGTATTTCTATACCCAAAAGTTAATACTAAAATGTCTTCTGTCTTTGGAAAGGCCCTCTTCCAAGAAAATTTAATTCCTGTTATGAATTATTAGAAGGATTAGAGCTTCTTTATCATTATTTATACAAACTGCCCTACACAGAGTTGATTCTAGCACTAAGACAAGCTGCAGGGAAGTCCCTAAGGGGCTGATGATGAAAAATAGAGATGGTATTTCTGCCACATAGACTGCATTGCAAAGGGGCATGTTGAGGGGTGGAAAGTCTATAAATAGACCCAATTTTAATACTTTTGCAAATGGCTTGAGAATAAAAAGTAGAGCACGTTAATGAAATCTGCAAATAGTATTCAGGCACATACAGAAAAAGATTATTAGAAGTACTGTAAAAGGAAAAACTAAATTACTTTGATGCATAGAATAATAGAAATGGCATGAAGTTTTTTACTGGAAGACTTCTGGGATTAACGCCCTAAAATTCCTGCTGTAATGTATGTATGCATATCAGGTGATTTTGGGATAACTAAACCACTAAAATGATGCAGATGTGAAACTAGTGGAGGCAATTTTACCACCTTGGTCTATGCATTTCCAACAGAGCTAAGGAAAAAGCAATGCCCTTGTAAAACAGTCTGGAGCATCACCATTCACTTTTTGAGATAGATAAACTTGTGTTAGAACAGGAGAAGCACTATTTATGGGGAGGAACTTACTTATGAGAAGAAAACTCTTCTAATTCTATATGAACTCGTATTATGAAGAATAAGGGCAACATAACTTTCTAATTATATCTAGACTAAACACGAAGCAGGAAGAAAATCTAATTGGGATAAAGAACAATATCTATCCCTGTGCCAGCAAACCAGCAGCAAATACAGTGAAAGTAAATAAGCTGTAAACCAGAAGAATTTACAGCTCTCAAAAAGCAAACTCTGGAATAGCTGTTCAATAAGAGATGTCAGAACAAGAAACTTAACTCACTTTAGACACTATTAGCTTATATATGGCTGCATGTGACTCCAAGGTGAGGGGCTTAAACTTAGTATTGTGAGGCTCTTCTGATTTATCATGTTCCTCTCATAGATACACAACCTTTTTTTCCTGGTTGACTTCATCAGGCTGGTCATACCAAGTAGATCTGGTCATACCAACTATCTAGATGGGCAATACTAATGTCTCATAAGGCTAGCAAATATGTGGACTATCTGGCATAACTGGAGCTGCTAAAGGATCTTTCTAATGTCTCAACATACCAGGAAAATTAATACTATTGTTTTCAATAAAACAATCAAACCTACCTCAGACCAACAAGAAGAGAACATTTCTAACAGTGCAGTGTTGCAGTGTGTTGCAGGAGCCAGCGGAGAGGTGCAAAATCAGGAGGCAAGACTTTGATTGGTTCAAACCCCCGGTGACAGTGGTTATCCATCCTGGAGTCGCCGCAGGTAAGAGTGATGCCCACAGTTCATACTGACCCATCACCCAGGAATCTCCTTCTAAGGCACACTGTTATGGTCCCTCCATACAACTCAAGGAAGGGGAGCAAGAAATCCTTTGAAAATCCTAGTTTATTCCAGAACTGCCAAAGCTGAAAAATCTCCTCATCCTTAGGATAAGCTCGGATAAGGACTGTACTCCGTCATTTGGTTTTCAGGGACCTTGTGCAAGCTATAGACCCAAGCGGAGGAGCAGATTGGTTCTACGCGATGACCATTCTTTCTGTGTACCCCCAGCTGCTAGAGAACTTGTAACTGCAGGGCAGTTGCATTGTACTACTAGCCCCTTCTGTAGATGGAACAGAAATACAGAGAAACTAAATAATGAATCCTGCTGCGTATTTCTGCTGTGACTTTGGAAGTTAACCACCTTCAGAAAGCCTATGTCAAACTAACTACTGGACCTTTCTTTCTCTATTGCAATCGATTTCTCTACATGGTACACGCCTCTGGCAATTGTACAGAGGACAGGTCACTGAGTTATTAGCTTGCTTTCCCCTGACTGCCTTCAAAATAGGAAATGGACAGATGATGAACTAACTTGTGAGTACTCCATGGCATTTCTGCAGCCAGGAGGAAAACTTTCGGACAAAAGCTCCCAGCTTGTGTCAGAGGTGCTTAAGGGGCAGTATAGCAGCGTTCTCAAATACTACAAGTAAAACAAGTGCATGCATGGATTTGTTTTAAGCTGCAAAGGCTTCCTTAGCTCCTTTTTCTGTGAGCTAGCACATGCTTTACCTGTCAGTTTCTGCAAACCCCACTCCTTTGTACCTATATAACACTCGGGGAGAGTCAGACATCCAGATTAGGCCCATGAATTCCCCCAGTGCTAAGACAGTAAGTTTTACCTAAGGGTCTTGCTGAGGACTTCCCCTTAGGTCCTTGCTTTTTATGCAGGACCAGTGAGAACTTGGCTGCAACCTGTAAGCTACTGAGAGGAAGGAAAAGCCATGTCCTAAGCAAACGGCCTTGGGAATAAACTATTAGGAGCAGGAAGCCCTTTGCAGGCATCTTTAGAGCAGGGCCAGAACAGAACGATTTCAGAGGAGAGACTAAAGTGTCAGTACTGTAGCCTACGCTAATCAAAAGAATGACTTAACCTGGAGTGAATGACACTTATATGAAAGAAGTGTCTAGAGACAGTAGCCTAAAATACACTAGTGCCGCATTGATCCCTTTTGGGTTGGCAAGTTTGCCTTCACATCAGTCTTGAGATGAAAGAGGCAGTAAGCTGGCAATCGGAGTTGGCATTTTGTGTGCTTGAACATAGATATCTGCTGGATGAAGACTTTTAAGTGTTTGTTACAGACAGGATGAGAGGCTAGCTAAAACTACCACCCTACCATTTAGTGTGCCAGTCAAGTGTTCCCAAATACCACAGAAAACCATGGCAGAGGCAGCACAGAGGCTGTGTGAAGGAAAGCATACATGTTTTCCAAATACTTAGTGTAAGTTACTGCTGATAAACTTCCAAGTGTGAATCATAAGCAACGTGTTCTGGTCAACCAGTCATAAATCCTAAAGATAACTCTGAAGGTCAAAATAGCTAAACTTAGTGACTGTTATGTTCAGCTCCCCCTTTCTCGGTACACTGAAGTGCTAAACGACTCGGCAGTTGCAGGACAAGAGCCAGGAAGAAACAGAACATAAGCAGATACAAAAAAAAATACTGTATGCTTCCTGCAAAACAATTAATGCTCTCACTTGTTTCAAACAATGCTTATGCTCTTACTATTACAGCTTCAAATACAGGAATAAGTGTCACGATGCCAAAAGCCTAGATCTAGTAACGCTGTTGACCCAACCTACGTCTTTTTCTTCTATTGACATTTTGCCTCCTGGAGTCAATCTCATCTACCCCAATGTAACACCTCGCTTGTGAAAAGACAAAGTAAGTGTCAGGTGTGTGCCTCAATTCTTGGGCAGAGTATTAGTTTAATAAATAATGTGTGTGACTCAGTCATCCATGTGCCTGACATCCTCCTGAACCCCCCTTCTGCAGGCTGTTGAGGGAGCAAACTAGAGCTGCTGTTGTGGCAACTCAACTGCTGCTCTGGGTGTGCCGTGGCTGCTCACGGCCACTGTCACTGCTCTGACAGTGTCACAGGTACCCCCTCCCCCCAACTACAAAATGCACCAGTTCTCTATAACCTCATTCTCATCCCCTGTATCTCCATCTGTGTAGCACTGGTGGTTATGGTTCATACTTTCTTTCCAGTAAGACCCAGTCTTACAATGTGGATGTTGCTCACTTAAGTACCTAATATTTTACGTCTTCCCAGTTAACCTCAATTATGACACACTCCATTCCTAGTCAAACTTCATTCTTAACAAAACTAAAGAACTTGAAATTAATGACTTGAATGACCAATCTACCTTTGCAGCATTGTGTATTGATGCTTCGTAAGAAACTGAAGATCCAATGTCTAATTCAGAGTGTGAACAACCTGAAGGAACACTTCTTCAGATACCAAGAATGTTTATTTTTAATTACTCCAATGAAGCTCTCATTGTCTTTACTTGCAGTTGTAGATCCTCAGTGCTGCTACAAACAGACCCCAGAAATCAAGCCAAGCCCCATAAACAAGACACACAGCAAAAATATGAAGCCTAGTTTAAACCCCTCACTAGAGGAATGCAAGAACAGGCAGGCAAAGACAGGTTCTCTCCCACAATTCCTAGAATCTGCTTTATCATTTTTGTTCATCCTGCACTTCCTCAACAAGAAAGGTAAGGTTCCTCCTATGGACAAGCCGCTTCTACCACAGACCTCTGATTTAGAGTTGGATCTTAATTTATTAACAAAAAAGACTGGGGAATAATGGGAAGAATACCATTCTCTGCATCCTGAAGGAAAGCAGGAGTAAGGGAGAAGTGGATGCTGATTGTAGAGACTTCAGCCAGAAGCAGAAGCTGTGAGAAGCAGGAGGATGCACTGGAGGATGAGACGTGCAGTCCAGTCACATGTGAAAGCTGTGAGGGAAAGGATTGTTCTGAGATTGTCTGTGAACATTAAGATGAATTGTCATTGAGAAGGGAAATCTGCAGGCTACATTCGCTTTATCAAATCAAGTACGTATAAGCCTTCTCCGTTTATTAGTTCAAACGTGGCCAAACACAAACTGATTATCAGGTATGGAGGTATGGGAAGAGAAACTTTTCAATCAAAATTTTGGTTTCTCAAACTTTAAACCCATTTTCAAAAAAAAAAAAGAAAAAAAGTGGCTTTCTGCAAAAGCCTCCACTCGATCTTTCATTTTTCTCTAGCTTTGTTCTCAGAAGTGACTACCATTTTAGCACAAGCGTACATATTCCTTAAGCTTGTAACAGATACCTTGCACGGAAACCTACATTCCCAAAATTTTAAACTTTGCCCAACTTCAAAGGCAACCGAGAACTGGGTTCATAATAGGAACTACTGACCACCAGCACTGGGAGGTGCAACCAGACCTGCTTACAATAATTTTGGCAGAAGCTTTTACTCAAGAGGGGAACAGTGACTTACCTGTAACTTGACTGAGGCATTTGTATGGATCTAGCCAGAGTGTCTGAAGGAATTAAGCTGAATTGTTGGAAGTGACCCTGTCCAGTAGGTCACACTGGTGTGAGATCTCCTGTGTCCTGGAGATGAGCATCACTGAATACCACAACTGGAACAGCTGGTACTGAAGCCACTACTCTGAACAGACTTCTCTAGGCACTGGTCAAAAGCCAGCAATAAATCAGAAAGTATTGCAGGAATTTATTGCAGAATTTATTTGTAATTTATTTGCAATTTATTTGCTGAATTTATTGTAGGATTTTTTGCAGAAATCCAGCCAGTGAAGACAGATACTAGGAAAACGGTGCCTGGGGAAGGAAGCAAACTGGACGTCCTGACCAGAGAAATGAGGTCTACTGAAAAAATAAGTGCAGGCTATGTGGGAAGAGATCTCTTGAACACGTTTGAGAAACAGGAGGGAAACAGTCTTAAGAACACCAGGAAATTAAGATTAGGCAATAAATCAAGATGCATCTCCTGATAAAGAGGATGTTTTTGAAAGCATCTACCTAACCAATGATGAAAGATTAATTCCTCCCAAGCTTGCCACTTGCAAGCTTGAAATTGTCACTGCGCTTTCATACTAGTGATCCACTTCCCTATTGACTTTGATTTCCTCATCTCACCTTAGTACTCAGTCACTTCTATTTCCTTACCTTAGACTTTGTCAGGTGCTCCTGACCACAACAGATCTTTTCTAGTGTTACTGTGTGCATGTGCATAGGACTGATTAACACATATTTAAACCAAAACAAAATAGAAAACCCTAATTCATGACTGTTTTACTACCAACTGTTGGCTGATTTTCCTGAACGTTTTAATCTTTAGCCAAAACTGGCACTAGTTGGATGTTTTCAGCTGTAGAAGAAAGCCAGCTAGAGAAGGACTGCTAGAGCAGGAAGCACAGGCTCCATTACTGACAACACTTTCTGGCAGCGAGTCCAAAAGCTCTGAACTATTTTAAGAGTATTAACACCACAAAAGAGGGAAGCATTAAGGAAGAATGTGATGCATCTTTTTTAGCCAACAGCAGAAATAGCTTCAGCATTCACTCTGACAAGATAAATGAACAATCAGTTTTTCTAAGACTAGCCAAGAGAGCATTAAGATTGTGATATAGCTGAGAGAAAATGTGACTACTTGAACATGTTCATTTCTACTGCATATTACTCCACTCAGTCCTTCACTGGAAATAAGGGCAAGATGCACCTGATGATGATAAGGTAAAATGCCAGATTTTGTCTGCACATATTGTATACATTTATGAAAAAAAAAGGTGGATTTAATGAACATGCTACTTTTGAAGTATGCTCAAATAGACAGACAACTTCAGTGGAAGAAGGGAAAGATACAGATTGATCAAACCACTATTCCTGTTCAAGGAACTGAGGGATGGATCCTAAGGTGACATACCTTACCTGAGATGGAATAACCACCACAGCAGTCTAGGCTGAGGACTGACTGAAAAAGGGATGTGGAGGTCCTGGTGGACCGTCATGGACAAGAAAAGCAAGGCCACTCCATGAGGGTTGATAAAAAGGGATCCGAGGCTGACCACAGGACAGGCAGGACAGTGCCCTCACCAACCTGGGCACAGTTCCATAGAATTTGGGCAGGGTTGGGTTGGTGACAGGCCTTCTTGAGAGTCCAAGACAAGGTGAGATAATGAGTCAGGTCCAGGGTCTAGCCAGAAAGTCGAGCCAGGAGCAGCAGAAGACAGAGACAAGGTCTACACAGGAGAAAGGGTTGGAGACAACACAGGTCCATCCAGGAATGCCAACTGATAAGCCAAGACAACAGGAGACAGGACTTGGCACAGGTAAACCTACAGTACTGCACATGCTAAAATCCCAGGTGAGGGTGCCAGGGCAATCAAGGCCTAGTCATGCACTTTACTTTGCCCTGACAGATACCAAGCTAAACAGAAGTGAGCAGAATACCACAGCCGTGAGCAAGGCTACCTTCATGAAGCCATACTAGGTTGTTTTTACAGGCATGGAGCCAGCAGATCAAGGGAATTATTAGTCCTTTTTACTCAGCGCTTGTTAGATCACATCTGGAAAACCACATCACACTTTGGGCCCCTCAGTATGAGAAAGAAGTTGCCAAATTGCAGTGAGTGCAGCTGAGAACAATCAAGATGGTCAGGGGTGGGAGCACATGACCTATGAGGAGAGGCTGAGGGAGCTGCATTCAGTCCAAAGGCCTGAAGGGGAACCCAAGAACTTCCTTCCAGTACCTCAGATTATCAAGAAAATGGAGCAAAACTCTCAACTGAGGTGCATGGCAGCAGGATGAGAGGCAATAGTCATACGGGGAGGTTCTGTTTTAAGGGGGAAAAAATTCAGTGTCACAACAATCAAGTATTGGCACATGTTGTCCAGATAAGTTGTGCACTCTTCATTCTTGGAGGTTTTCAAGACCCTGCTGGACAAAGCCCTTAGCAAATTGGTCAGAGTTGAAGAAGCTGTTGAAGAGTTGGTCTAGAGACCTCTTGAGCATCCCCAACCTGAACAATACTATTCTATTGCTCCCATGCTGCTGAACACACGAGTCCACAGGAGAATGAGGGACCTTTGAGCATGCTGAAGAATTTGTTGAAGAATCTTATTTTGAATACAAACTGTAAGTACAGAAATACTCAACTGAAGTGGTCCTTTACTGAACACAGAATTCTTTAAAATAGCTTTTTTCATACTCTTGAGGGTTTTTTTGACATTACCTTCTTGTACACAAACTTCTGAATTTTTAGTTCTTGTTTTGCTGTTCTTTAGAGTAAGACTCATTGTACATTGCACTGTTTGCCCAATAAACACACCTCGGGGCTTAAGTGCATCATCACACTTTCACCACCTTCGAACTCCTCCATCTCTGCCTGTTGGTTCAATTTTCCTTATGCTCGTCTCTCCTTTCAGTGCAGCCCTGCTGATCTCCCCACATTCTTCAACCGTGGAGGTGAACATTACCCTCAAATACATGTAATGTTTTAGCATGTATTACCTTCTAGGTAAATCACAAAATCAACCTTTTACATGGTTCTATTGCTGCTTCTAACCTTGTCTAGTAGTGAGCACTGCCATGCCCCCTTCAGCACTGAAAGCTGCCATTTCTTGGGAGAAAAATACTTGCACTCTTCTTTTGAGTAGGAAAGGTGTTTTTCTTGCTGTCATCCTATCTCCTCGATCATTTTTTCTGCCTTTGGCTGTTACATTGTATCACCTTTACGGAAACATTACGTATTTACACACAGTTTGTGAGCATTCAAGACTCCTATCAGCCTGCTCAGTCAGCTGAGGGGTTCCAAACTTCGTGTAAGTTTCGCACTAGAGGTCAGCTAATGTCTTCTCAAGGTTGGGAGGATGGGAGAACTATGGCTGCTGTAAGAGTAGAGTGGTCTAGCAGGATTTGGGGAACAAAGCAGCCGATGCTGCACTGTGAGGGTCTGACTCTGAAGGAGGTCCAGCCTGGCCCTGGGTACTCCCAGCACTCAATACTCCTTAGCAATTGCAGATTTTCCAATTTAGCTTCACCTGAAGGCATCAAACTTCCATCTGTTCCAGTGTGCAAACTCAAAACCATCAGATTTGTTTGAAAGGCAAACTCCTAAACCAAAAGGAGACGCCAGCGAAGGCACAATTCCGGATTCTTTTCTCTCCTACAGGTGTACAACAATGTTCTCTCCAGCATACTTTTCCGAGGTGATGCTCTCTCATAACTCACATCCAATAACGTGAAGTGAGCTCCAGATGGAATTACATGGGAAAAAATGCATTTTAGATCAATCTGGCTAGTTGTTTGGGTTTTTTTGGTTGGTTTTTTTTTGTTTGTTTGTTTGCCATAAAGCAGTTCCACTTGGAGAGAGGCTGGCCACCTCCTCCGCTCCCCACCACCTTCTAAGCTCTGTTTTAAAAACGAGTCCTTCTCACCCCACTGAAGATCCGCGAGCGCCGCTGAGCGCACGGACCCGCCCGCGGTCCCACCAACGCCGGCGGAAGGAACGGCGGCTGAACCGGGCAAGCCTCCCGCTCCGCTCCCGCCTTGCTCTTCCACCTCAGCCCGCTTTCCCGACCCGGCCCGGCCCGGGCCAGGCCTTGCGGCGCTCCTCCGCCCACACGCGGGCCCCGGCAGGTGCGGCGGCCTCCAACCGGCGGCGGGCCCCGCCCCGCAGATCCCGCTGCGTGCGCCGGGCCGGGCCCGCCCCGGAGGCGGTCGGTGGGTGAGGAGGGCGGTGCGGGGCGCGCAGGGTCGGGGGGGGAAGCTGTCTCCGGCAGACCCCGCGGCCGGCGGTCACGCTGCGCCGGCGGCAGCGGCGCTTCGCCTCCGCGCCGGGCCCGGGATTGGCTGCGCCGCCGCCTCCTCCCAGAATGCAGCGCATGGCGCGTCATTGAAGAGAGACCATGATGGCGGCGGCGGCCGCGGCCGCCGCGGCGGCGGGGGGGGCCCCCGAGGTGATCGCCCAGCTGGAGAACGCGGCCAAAGTCCTGATGGTGAGGCGGGCGGCGGCAGGCGCTGCGCCCGGAGCGCCCGCACGGGTCCCTTCCTTCATCCCTTTCCTCCCTCCCTCCTACCCCCGACGAGCCTCCCGCCGCCCTCGCCCCTCAGGCGCGGGGCTCAGCCCGCCGGGGCGCGGCGCCTCCGCCGCCCCCTCCCCGCCTCCTCCCGCGCCCCGGTCCGTCTCACTCCTTCCCTTTCTCCCTCCCCTCCGCGGGCGGCTCGTCCTTGTCACCCCGCAGCCGGGCTCGGCCCCCGCCGCGCACGCTGCGCCGGTCCTCCATGTGCCGCCCGCTCTCCTCCGCCCCGGGCAGGCTGCCGGCGCCCCGAGCTCCCCGCCCCTGGTGGGGTGTCCTGTCTCGCCCCGAGTCCCCGCACCGCCATTGTCCGCCGCGGAAACCCCCCGCCGAAGTTGCTGGTGAGCAGCTCTCCCTCCCGGCGGCGGGGGCTCGGCCCCGGGGCGCCTCCCGCGGGGGTGGGGAGTCGTGCCCGGTCCCCGGCCCAGCGGGGGCCCTTGGGCACCGACGACAGCGTGGAGGCGACCTCAGGAGTGCCGCGACCCGCCGGCTGGGCGCCGCCGGCTTCCAGAGTGTTCCTTTCCCTGGAGGAGCCGGGAGCAGCCGGAGGCTCACGGTGCTGCTGCCTCGAAGCAAAGCGCTCGGTGGTGCTTCGTGCCCTCGTCTCTTCGTTACCTGTTTATTAACCGTTCGTGCTGGCTGTGAACGTGTTGTGTATTATTTTCCGTGATTGCATGGAAAAGGAAGTACACACGGCAAACATCTGAACTGCCATGGAGCTAAATGGCTATAAATGACTGTTGGTGTTAAAACATCCTAGTTGTGCCTCCTCCTAAAAGTTTTTTGTTCCTTTGAATGAAGAGCTGTGAATTGGCCTGTGTCATTTTCAGGTCTTACTGGCAGATCTTCCAAAAATTTAAAGCCTTCCCCACAAAATTTATCTTGCCAAAATGTGATTCCAACAAAAATAAGGTTTGTGAGTTGTTGATATTAAAGGGATTTTAAAAGAACCAAGCAAATAGTACAAAAGTTTGCCTGGTATCAATAATTGATCAATGACCAGAGCCTGAATGATTGCGAGTTTAATATCTAGCTGAAGTGGCCCAACTGTAAAGCAACAGGCATTTAGCTTTGCTCGCAGGTGTCCTCATCAAAATACCCATGTGTTACTCCTTGTGAAATCAAAGCCTGAAAAACATTGCCTGTGTTTCCAAACAGGCGAGTGCAGACAGATAGCTTAGCAACAAGCGTTAATCCTTTCAGACAAAAACTTCTCAAAGTGTGCAAACAGTGATGCATTGTAAGCTTTGAGTTGCTTTTGATTCGTGCGTGCCTTTGCAAAACGCAACAACTACGTAGATTCTTGGACGTTCTCATCGTGTCTGTGTGTCTCAGTTTTAAAAATAATGCGGTTGCTGTAATTACCAGAAGAGTTGGACTGCGTAAGGGAAATATGTAATAAGTACTATTATGAGACAAAGCACGTGTGTGGAAGGAAGCTGGTGGTTAGGTAGTTTTCAGTATCAAACTGATAGCACATGGAGTGGCGTGTCCAAAATTTTGCATCTGTGCTAGAAAACCTAATGTTACTTGTGTTGGCATAGTTTCCCTCGCCTAGCCCTGCTGCCGTAGAGAGGGAAATGCAACTTAATGGGGAGTTTAAGTAAATAAAAATGTTAATAGAATGAAAAGATGCAAGCCTTTTATGGTAAAGTTTGTGCTTCTGCTGAAGAATAGGTGCTAAACTGGCTGGTAAAACTAAGTCTCAGGTCTGTAAGCACGTGGTTGTTAGGATCCTTGTTGAGTTTGTAGCTTTCTCTCCCCCTCCAGCCTCTGACAGTATGAAAGCTGACTTTCTTGTTCTTCTCTTTTCTTTTCCGCAGCTGCCCTTGGAACTCTCATAGACAACACTGAACTGACAAGAATTAGTTAGATGGCTCTTCCTAAGGAAGCCACATAAACCAGAGAGATTGACTAAAGCTATCCATGAGGCTAAGGACCCAGAATTAGGCTTTAAGCTGGTTTGGTCTAGAAGAGCTGTGAGAACTGCTTAGGGTTATTGCTCTGTGTTTCTTCTTCTCAAAAATCATCAGGTCTTTGGAATGAGGAAGGAGAGGAGGAGTGCAGCTCGCCGTGTCTGCTGCTTTACACAGGTGGATGTGAGGCCCTGCAGACTTAAAGGGTTATGTGCTCTGCTCCTGTTCTTTCTCACTGGCAATGGTGGAAAAACGAGGGCTGAATCGTGTTTCAGGACTGCACCTGGACAGTGATGATCTTAATTTAGCCAGAGGACTACACTGTTTGGTAAAATCTGGTAAAACATCTACTTGGGGATGAGAGCAAGAAGTAACTGTGTGTGGCAGCTGGGAGGTGTCAAGTGACCAAGCAAACTGGTGGGATCATTTAGAAAGGTATTTATGTAAAAATCCAAGGACATGGGTGGTGGTGGTGGTGAACCTGGTGCTGGTAATGGGAGTGATAAGTAGAGGCTGGCACCTTGCAGTGGAGCCGTACCTGAAGCGATGGGAAAGGGCAGAGCTGTGAATGGTCTGACAATAGATGGCAGCAAGTTTTAACTGGGCAGGGAGTGGTGGAGGGGCTCAGGGAGGTTTTCTTGTGGTGGCTGAGACAGTAGCAATCCGTGTAAAATACAGTTGGCTGGGGAGGCATCACAGGTGGTGCAACGTATCTGAAGATGGAGCCGGGAACAGTGGTGGCTTATGTGATACTTGTCTTGATTTCAAACTGAAATACTGAGGCTTGGGAAAGAATAATGGACTAGAGGAATTCAGACATGCTAATACGAAATCCTGAACGTGTTAAGTTAACTTTCCTTGAGGGTAGGTATAGATTACCGTGAGCTCTCTCAGTCTTTGATAAGTATTCTCATAGTTCAGTTTTGTTTTGGTTTTTTTTTTTTTTTTAATTGCTCTGGATTAGATGAGTTTTCCTTTGGAAAACTACTTTTTATATGTCAGATAAGAGATATGTTAGTTCTGATCTCAAATTGCTGGTCTTTATGGACTTCGCAAAATGTGGCATGCAGTGTATGGAAACTGGAAAGATCCAATCTTCTCTCACCAAGCTTCTCTATAGAAATGCTTCTCCTTTGTTACCAGTAACGCCTTTCAACAGGTTCTAGGGAGCCCACGTTCAAAAGGCTTAGTTTGAAAAATGATAGAAATTTGGTGTAGGTTGAAGAGGTGTTATAGAAGGTGAAGCTTGAGTTGTCCTGGGCTGCCAAATATGACTTTGAATGCTGATCCTGTGACAGTTTTCTTTGGTGTGCGTAAGAGCATTTGCTATATTAAAAAAGTATGCACTTTTGGGGGACTTAACTCCTTTCCAACGAATCCAATGCTGTTTATTTGAAGTAAGGTGCCCGTAGTGCCTTGTAACCTAAACTGTGAAATGCTGTGTGGTCATTCAGTGCCTTAGGCTGATATATACACCTTTGACCTGTGTGACTTTGCCTTGGTGAAGACCATGCACGGGCATTTGTATGAACCGAATGAATTTATTGCTCCTCCATTTCCAACTGGCATGGCATCTCCTAACTAATTGTGTGTGGTTCCTATCTATTGTATTTTGTTTAGCTCAGGGGGTAATTAATGCCAAATATAATTAGTAACAGTTAAGCACTGTTTTAATAACCGTCTCTGTGGATGAGAGGGATGAGAGAAGACATAGGCTGTATTATTAAGGAAAGAAATATAAATGTCATCCCATATGTGAGAGGATGAATTAGGAAGTATGTGTAAGACTAGTTATTGCTGGGTGTTTATTAAAGCAGGTTGAATTTTTTTAGCATAAGATGTTCTGTGACATCTAAATTCACAGGTTATAGCTTGTCCCCCCTGCCCACCTCCAAAAAGGGGTGCTCTGTTCCTACCTGCAGCTCCACTTTCTCCCTTGTGACCCTGTGCTGAAGGTATTAATATTGCTGAGATGACACAGGAATTAAACAAGGGAATGGATTTCTGTCAAGTTAGCAAGACGAATTGGCTATCTGTGCAGCCATTTAAGTTGCAGAGCTAGCGTGGGGGGGGCTGAAATTAGATTGTTGGACATGTACAGGACTGGTCTGCCCCTATTAGCAGTGGTGAGCTGTCAGGTTGGCTCAAGTGTATCATATACCTTCACCGTACAATTTACTTGCTAACTCAGACTGTCTGGGTATTAGAAACGCCAGACTTTTCTCAGAGGTGCACAGTGAAAAGACAAGAAGTTACAAGTTTCAGAAAGGGAAATAAGAGGCAGAGAGAAGGCAAAAAAAAAAAAAATCACAGTAAGTGTAGTTGGTGAAGGCAGTGGAGCAGGCTATCTGGAGAGGCTATGGGATCTCTCATCTTTGGAGATATTTAAAACTTGACTGAACAAGGCCCTGAACAACCTGACCTAACTTTGAAACGAGTTCTATTTTGGGCAGGGGACTGAAAGAAGTGAGGTCCCGAGGTCCTTGTCATCCTAAGCTATCCTACACGGTATGGGTCTGTGTAGCATTAACAGATTGAAGGACAGTTGAGCAAAGGCTTTTGCAGCAGAATTCCCTTATTTAAAAGCTCTTGTTTCACTGTGGTCTGTTCTGGGGGTAGGGGGGGAATCACACATTACTGTCTTCTCAGGGCAGTACTTAGTTTGTGCCTTATCCTGCGCTTTTGAGGGAGGTTTCAGGCTAAAGTTTGGTAGTCTGACACTGGTCATACAAACTTCTCTTTCAGATGTTGAAATAAGCTTATAGAGTAAGAGCATAAGGGAGCACATAGGTATCCTTAAAATCCAAGAACAAGTTGTTTATCATCCACCCCGACAATTTGTATGGTTGGCTTGTTTTGACCTGCCTTTTGTGGAGTTTGAGAGCATGACAATCCTCCTCCCCGAGGAAGTTCAATTTCTCCTTGCAGCCCGTCTTCATTGCAAGGCAATTTTTCAGACTGTGGAGCATGACTAATAGTAAGGGTGAAGGGAAGAGATGGGCTAGCTCTGATTTTGTTATGGCAGGTTACCTGTTGGAAGAAATCAGACAAATGAGTCATTCCAATGCTGAGCTATGTTAAAGTCCTCCAAGTCCTCATCCAGCAAAGCAAGCTGCATGTGTGCTGTATTATGGCTGGCTTAGACCAAACATCTGCCCAGCTGAGTTCTGTTTCCAGTGATGGCCTCTAGCTGCTGCTTTAGAGAAAGGACCTGAAAAATAAGGACAATCCTTTCAGTAATATACGCTTTGCCTTATTTGAATTAGCAATTTCAAGAGCTCAAGGTAGTGTCATTGTGTTTAATGATTGTTGATCAACTTGCCTTCCATGAATGTGTCCAGTTGTTTCCAATGCATTTATATCTTTTATTTTCTTAGTTTTTATATTATGCTTCTCTGGTAGTAATGAGTTTCACAGGTGTTTTTGGAAAAAAAAGCCCCAACATCATGTTACTTGAGAGAAACCTGCTCTTTGATCATTTCACTCATTCTTGAATTATGATAAATACATGATCATTGTTCTGATTTTTCTTCTACGGTATCCTCTGTGATTTTTATGGCTTTCTATTGCATCCTTCAGTCATCTGTTAGCTAAACTGAAGGGTCTTGTCAGTTTTTCATGTGGGAGATTCCCCATACATCTAATCAGCCCTGTACTCTTTTGTAGCTTTTTAGATTTATGATACTGTTTTTGAGATGGACTAACCAGGACTGCATTCTTTTGTTATGTGGGTACGTGAGGATTTTAGGTGGTTGTAAATTTCTGGTGTTCTGTATTCCTTTCATAATAGTACTTAACACCGTGCTTTTCTTTATTACTTCAGAGCAGCAAGGTGATGTTTTCGGAGGACTATCGCCAAGCAGTCTGAATCTTTTTCTGAAGCAGTACTAGGTTACTTAGAGTTCATCATGTGTGTGTATAGTTGTTCCTCCTTTTGCTTAAGAACTGGTATGTTTGGTGCGTTTTACAGGCACACGGTTCGGATTACAGCTTGGGAGATAAGTACGTGCAGTGCACAGCATGCTAATGAAACTTACCTGGGAACTGAGAACAAATGTGCAGGGAGCGTACCCGAAGCACAGGGTACTAAGTGTGATGAGTTGAGAATAGGAATATGAGGATTGATACAGATTCTGGTGTCTTTGAAAAGCAAACGTAGCATCTGATGAAATGAAAATCTAGTGAAAAGGGATTTTTCACGCTTAGGGTTTATTTTCCCTGATTGTTATACAGAGGGAGTATTCATCTTTGAATCAAGATGAGGTTTCACACTCATTTGACATGTCGCTATTGCATTGGCATATTTCTATATTTTGTTCTGAATTGTCAGTGACAATACTGTGTGTTCGCTCCTAGATTCGTCTGCTGGGGAGCTTCATTAGTCTGTAACTCCATCTGGATAATTCTTCAGGCACTACCTACTGCTGTCTTCCCTTTAACCTGCTTCCTAAGAGTCTTATCGTTGTTATGCTAATCTGTGTTCATTAGTTAATTAACAGCTTTCCATATGGAAGGGTGGAAGAAATCCTCTTGATTATTAAGTTGAGCTGATGCTGTCACAAGCAGCTAAGTAATATATTCCTCTTAATAAATTTCTGATGCTGTTTAGATACTAAAAAATCTGTCTGGATTAGATATATGTAAGATCTCCATTTCTCTGTCCTGACTTGATGTAGGAGTGGAATTCTGGATTCTGATGATGATGCCCTTTTCCATTTTACCAGGGGAAAATGTATTGTTTGCATCTGTCTTCTTTCCTGCTTTCTAGGTTTCCTTGACTTCCCTAGAGCAAAAGAAAGTGGAACTGGTGCCTGCGTTGGGGCAGTGACCTGGTAAAGGGAATGTGGTAACACTTGGAGCAATTTTGATACATAATGGCATAAAACCACATCTGTACTGGGAGATGTGGTGTAGAAGGGAGGGTGTCAGATCTGAGCTGTAGGAGACATTGATGTGGGTCTTCAGTTCTTTTTCATCCCTTTAAAGTCTGTCTAAAACATCCTGTTGAGTAGGGAGTAGTTGATTGGATAGGGAGTTTGAGAAATGGGGGGAAAGCTGGCAGGAGGATATATTTTAAATAGTCACTATTCTTTCTCTTCCCTGCCTTCCAAAAAGGAAAACTCCAAACTCTCCTACTTCTGAGACTTAATGATGAGTGACAGACCGTACAGTGCTACCTTTGCCTCTGCCAAAACATGGAGTGGTAGCACATCCACCTGAGTGGCTGCCTGGTGAACTGAATTGGCAAGAGAATGCATGGGGAAAAGTTCTGGGTTTTTTTTTACTTCTGGTAATTTTTACCATGTTGCATTAGAAACAATTTTGCTACCTTGACTGAGATGAGAAAGCTTGCCTATGCTCCTAAAGAAAGTTTGCTCAAATTATGCTCTTAAACCTTTTAGGAAGTAGCAGATATAATTCTCTTTATCTGTAGATCAAGACTTTTTTTTTTTTTAATCGAAAATAAACTTAAAGTTGTTTGGATTAATATAGGAGCAAGTGAATGAAGTTTTATTGCTTTCGTTACTCTAGAAGTCAGATAAATTGGTTTAGTCATGCCTAGAAAATTAGAAATTCACAGAACTATAAAAGTGAATATGAAGAAAGACTAAAGATATATCATGGTTTGTGCTAAAATGATGAATTTCAGTGTTTATCCTCATGCGGTCCAGCTGTGTTATGTGCCGCTGTGCAAAATGGTAGAGACACAGCTGTAGTAGTGCTGAAAACAAGCCTTATGCCAGGGTCTCTTGAAGGCTTTGTGTAATTAAGTTGTGGCTGTGAAATCAATGAAGTGCATAAAGGTGCTTTGCCATGGAATTTTACATTTTATGACGGCAGTCCCTGGGATTTCAAAAGGCTTGGCCAAGGTGACGAACATCTGAAATCTCAGTCTTGTAAGCCTGACACAGACATGCTGTTTTCACAGAAGCCTAAACCAGCCTAACAGTGACTGGCTGAGGAAAAACATTGCTTGTCTTTTTGCTGGATTGACTATCTCGTAGTTTAGTGAGCTGGGCTGGTTTACAGTGGGACCTGCCACTTGCCAAAGCTAGCACGAGATAATGTTAATAATGTGCATCTAGGAATGGAGAGGAATTGGCATGGTTGGAAGGAGAGGAGGAAGGTCTCCATCACTGCATTGCCTCTCCGGGAACCACAGTCTTGGAGTTCTGGAGAGGCAGCCCCTGTTCACTGCTATCAATTTAGACTATTAACTATTAAGACTATTAACTTTATTGTGACAAAGGGAAAAAAAAATACCAGCATCCTTCATGAGTGTGTTTTGGCATCTGTTCATGGGAAGAGCTGCAGAAAAGTTACATGATATTTGTCCTATTCTGTACTTTACTGAAAGTATTCTCTTCTCTTGGTAAGAGTGAGCTGTAATGCTTAGAGTACTGGTGTTTGAGGGGGTTGGTGGTGGGGTGCTCTAGTATGTTATTAAGGCTGTACTGGAGTGGGTAATATATTCCTTGACTTCGTATTTCCAGTTTTTCAGAAATGGGTAACTTTATAGCTTTTAAGATGCCAAGAGGTAGTTGAGCCATGTTCAGTCAGTTCTTCAGGCTGCTTTTGGAAGGACCTTGAATTTGACTCTCACATCACAAGTAAATATCCTGGCTGCTGAGGTTTTTGCTCCAACAATAGGTGAAGGAGGGCAGAGGTAGTTCATAGAATTGACAAAACAGGTTGCAGCATCATTAACAGAGTCTGAAAATGCAGTAATTGGGTGTACTCCAAAGGCTGGTGCATTGGCCTGTGCCATGGGGCATCTGTGGCTCTGGGACTTAAGCATCGGTTTGTAGAGAGATCAATGGCGCAACTGGATGACAACCAACATTGAGTTATACCATCCTTTGTTATTATAAAAAGATATTCCACCTATTGTTAATTGTGGTATTAGTGATGATATATGCAAACAGTATCAAAGCTAGCACAGCAGCAGAAACAATTGTACAAACACAAACCACACTGGCTCATTTACACACTTGTTGATGAGTTACTGCAGAGCTGCCACCTTTCTGTCACATGGCAGCTCAAGAGAAGTCATACCTCCATGCACCACCTGGCTGGGGATGGAGGAGAGTTCCCATGCTGGTGATGTGGGGTCAAGCGTCATCAGTCTGGGGTCCTCTGTGGACCAGGATCCAAGATACATGTTTATCTTCTCTGCCTCGGGCATGCCGCAAAGAAAAGGTCCTCTTCTCTTTTTGCTGATTTTGTCTGGCTCTGTAAATAGGTGGTCTTCAAGGTTTTGGAATGATCTTCCCCAAACTCCATCTGCTATGGCTTGGGCTTGTATCGGTGGTCTTGGCATCACACGGGCCCTTCAGTCAGTTCCTCATTCGTCTTGCCATGACTTTACCTGGGCATCGTTGGTGGAACCTGCCTGCCTGCTGTGGGTTTCACCTTAGAGCTTGGTTAGTTTCTCTTATGTTACACCCCTCTTCTTAAAGCTATATTTTACATGCTTGTCACTGCTAGATTTCATGAGGACTCCTCCACAGGATCTATCTGTATGTATGTATATAGAGTAACTGGAGATCCCCAAATGGAAGACTGGATCTGTATCTCTTTTGCAACAGGACTGCAGCCCTGGGAGGAAAAAAAATGTTCCCCCTTTGCAGCTACAGATAGATGCTGGTCTGATATTAGGTGCATTAAGGCCGAGTTTGTGGTTGGAAGGCAGTGATTGAAAAGCAATACTTTAAAACTTCACTGATCTTATGCGCAAACAGAGCTTCGGACGTTTGCTGCAACTGGCCATAGTTTTGGTTGGTGTTTTGTTTTGTTTTTTTATTAAGGTCTTAACTGTTCACATTTAGCTTAGCTCTGTCATCTCTTCAGTCACTGATGTCTGCTGTTTGCTTTGTGCTTTGCTAATAATGTTGCTGCTATTTGACTCTTCTATCAAATATGCTTTTTTGGCAGATTCCCAAATGGATGAAATCTTGCATGGTGCAAATAGGTTTACAAAACACGTACACTCCTCTCTGGTGAAGAAAACATGAATAGTGCTTCCCTTACCTGTCAACAACAACAACAGAAGCCCAACCCAAAAAACAAACATGCTTCTTCCTGAAAGAATTAGGGAGGCTTAGCTGCAAAGCCTTTTTTGTGTGATGTTGTTTTAAGTGGGATTAAGAACAGATGTTGGGTAGCTTTAGGATAATGAATTGTTTAGTGGGGAATATATAAATATTAAATTCTAATATCAAGAGAAATGACAATATTGTTTCTGGAGCTATCCTACTGTTCATGTTACAATAACATTCCCTCTAATGGCACTAAGAATAAAATATATGATTATGACCACATTTCTTCACAGTAATTTTTCAGTATGTGGAGCCCTATGAGACTTAGCTAATTTATGCAGGTTCTTAGAGTGAACTTGGGCACTTAACTTTAAGGGAGTCTTAAAAATTACCTCTTTTAAGCAAACCCCCAAAATATGTGTATGTAGAACAAAAAATAATTTTCTTCATAAAAGAAATGCTTTTTAGAAGAGGATCTCTCAAAATACATATCATGTGTCTGCTCCTTTGTATATTGGAGGGTGAGTATAGAGTTGTAACTTCTTTGGTAATGTGGTTCAGACTGAATTTGCAAGAGCAGAACAAATTAATGAAACAAGGTAAAAGTAAATTGCATCCTGCCTTCTGAAGTATATACAATTCAAGTATATACAATTCCTGCTGGAACGGGTCCAGCAGAGGGCCACGAAGATGATCAGAGGGATGCAGCACCTCTCCTGTGAAGACAGGCTGAGAGAGCTGGGGTTGTTCAGCCTGGAGAAGAGAAGGCTCCAGGGGGACCTTATAGCAGCCTTCCAGTATCTGAAGGGAGCCTCCAGGAGAGCTGGCAAGAGACTCTTTGTCAAGCAGTGTAGTGACAGGACAAGGGGTAATGGTTTTAAATTGGAAGAGGGGAGATTTAGATTAGGTACCAGGAGGAAATTCTTTCCTGTGAGGGTAGTGAGACACTGGAACAGGTTGCCCAGGGAAGTTGTGGATGCCCCATCCCTGGAGGTGTTTAAGGCCAGGCTGGATGGGGCTTTGAGCAACCTGCTCTAGTGAGAGGTGTCCCTGCCCATGGGAGGGGGGTTGGAACTTGATGATCTTTAAGGTCCCTTCTAACTCTGGTTATTCTATGATTCTATATATTTTTACCATTTACCAGTAATGGCCAAAATGTTAGGGAAAGGAGCTTTTAATAGGTGTTCAGTGGAAGTCCAAAATTTTTCCTGGTTCTGAGTGAAAGAAGTTCTTCACTTTACAAAACCATTTTCAGTTTTGCAATTCCCCTTGGCTTCCTTACTCTGCAGGCTGGATTAGGTGATGAGCTTCCTCCTCTGGCCTCTATTCTGTTGCTCTTTTTTTTTTTTTTCTGTTTTGATTTCATGTTCCCTGTAGTTACGCTTCTGTTTGCTTACACGATTCAGGTATTGTGTTTTGTGTGTATTTTACTTGTGTCTATGTGTAAGTTTCCATTAATGTGCTAATAGCTAAAAGCTGTTAAGGAAGGTAGGTATATTAGGCCATGACATTTTGGAAGTACACTAAACCAAAGGAGTTTTCCATGACAAATTTAGATAAGGATTTTTTTTTAAGTTCTCAAAGTTTATCTCTCTTTTAATCAACTCCTTCCAAATAACTATGCTGGGACAAAATGATTTTGAAATTTTAGCAAGATTGATGGAGAAGGAAGTGCAAAACCCTGATTTTTGGCAGGGAGGCTGACTTGCCCTGTGTGCCTGTCTGTCTTCATTAGTGTGGTGAGAGGAAACACATTTGTGAAAAGAGGCAAAGCCTAAAACTCTCAGAAACTCAAATGCATCATTATCTCTGTTTAAATCTTTCATCGAGTGATGACTTTCAACTTCTATGTTGGGTATCTGTGAGGCAGATGGGGGGTTACTCATGCGATGTCCTGTTACCCCTGTGATGTCCTACTCCATCTTCATGTGCTTACTGTAGAAGGCTACCTGTGAGTAAAAATAATGTCGCCCCTGCAACAATGGGTGGTTATAACTGTAGTTTCAGCAAGTTTAATTTGAAATTGGACAACAGGAAAAAAATACATACAAGATATCCCTTCACATAAGGGTAATAAATAAGTTTCTTTTGCAGTAGGAGAGCAGCTGCTGACAATATTTCATGTACAGTGAGCCTGATAAATAGCTTATATCTCATCTACATCTCAACTTGTGAGCTTTGGAAAATAGTATGGCCATTACCAGCATTATTAAGATCTGCTCTCTAGCAGAAGAGGGGTCACAACGATTCTTCCTTTTCTTAAAACTTTGTCTTGAAATTCACTGTCACAATCCTGGCATTTTCTGTTGAGCCATGCCTATACTCATACGTACAGAAATGGAAAATATTGAGGTGGGCTACTTGAATCCTGTGATTGAGTTGCAATTGTGATTTCAGGGGCTAGGGTCCTGTCTCTTGCTGGAGAACCAGGACCTGTCATTGGGATAGTCAGCCCTGCAGTGGATGCTGCAGTGTGTGTTGATGCTGAGACTCCTCTCCTTCTCAGCCTCTAGGATAACAGACTCAGGGGCTGAACTTGGGACCCATTTATCTTCCATGCATCGTTGTGGGGGAAAAGGAGAAGCACCTGTAGTTGGTAAGAGCTGAAATAAAAGTTTGGTTCATTTCCACCAACCCTTCTCCTCCTTCCTGCAGGATGAGGCAGCCAAGCTCCACGAGAACAGTCAGAGGAAGGAAGCAGGAGAGCAAGAGTAGAGGCTAGTGCAAGTGCAGTTGTAGTAAGGGCACTCTGACTTTTTGTATCCTTTAGTAATGTATATTTTTAGGGTTTCTGTGCTACTGCAATAATGATGTTTCATTCCTGCTGAAGTCAAATCAAGCTGATTTGTTAACATCAAATGGTTTAAAAATATTTGGAACAATGTGGTTTTCCATAACTGTTCTGTTTGGTTACGATGTTTTTCTTATCTTTGTCCTTCTCTTCTGTATTGAGTCACACTTGTTCTGCCCTGACTGAGCTTTCTCTGGTCTGCATAGGTTGACTTCTTGTTGCTTTGTAGGACCTTCCTGACTTCAAGGGACTGTGCATGGATTTGCTCATTGCGGTCAGCCAGGCATTTTGCAGAAATTACTTTGCTAAACAGGACTGCCTGTCGGACGTTGCTTGTGCTTTGAAATGTTAGAACGGTGAATGTGGCAATTAGGAAATAATGTTTTATTTAAGGGTCTGAACTGTAACCTTGTAGGCTAAATATCCATTATAGGACATTTTTCAGATTTATCTGTTCTCAGTGTGCTTAAACTGCAGTTATGGAGAAAACAGTAACAAATAGGTATAAAGCACACACATAATTTTCTAACGTGTTTTGTGTTGACTGCTGTGTTACTCTGTATCCTGGTTTTCATTGCCTGAACTTACAGAAGTGAAAGACTATTAAAGTTTACACTGAAATTTCTTGGAACCAATCTGAAGCATTTTCTGGACCCAGAGATTATAAAGAAAGCATTAGATTTAAAAAGAAAACTAGATCTTGGTTGTAGTGTATGTAAAGTCTGTGATAATTGTGTTTGCTGCTATTCCGATTCCTTTATATGGGGCTCTGTGAGTTTAGTCTGGCACTGACAAGTTTAAACTTGTAATTCTTGGGATATGCAGAATTCCCCATGCAGAATTCAGTCATTTTTCCAAATTCTGCTGGAGCAATCCTCCACGGGGTGGATGGAGTCTGGGCTGATCCTGTTCACCTAATGCTTCCAGAAGGTTGGCATGAGTCAGTGTACTGTTAGTTTAGTTGAATTTGTGGATTTTCTTGTTGAGCAATGTGCACAGTGATCAGAAAAGAGGAAGTCCTAAATGAATTGCGTGAGGAGACCAACAGCAGTCAGAGCTGATAGTGGATGAACAGCTCACATAGATACATAGACCAGCTACAGGCATCCGTTTGTCACTGTGCTACCACAGCTAGCTGAGGGCTATGCCTTCATCACCCTCAATTCTTTTATCTTGCTCCTCTGTGGTCCTGCTGCCTTGAACAAAGATTCTGCTCTGCCTTCCTCCCTTTTGGCTTTCAAGTCCTACCCATTCTTCTTCAAGCAACAGGTCTTGGGTGCTGTTTTTGGTGCTGAGAAGTGGACATGAACATTGGAAGCCGTGTCCTCACGCAGCGAGGACAGTTCCTCTGCAGACTGGTTACCACGAGTCATGTATCTGAAGTGTCGTGTGCACGTAAATGAATGGTAATTTCAGTGGAGAACCTGTAATAGTCTATATTTGAGGGTCAAGTTGTTAGTAGAGAAGTAAAATCTCAGTAGTTTTTGCTGCTTATCTTGGAGAGGAAGTCTCGTCTCAGAAATATTGATGGTAGTGATTCACTTTGGCTCTCTAATCTCTTAAAGTGTATATATAGTATCTTCTATAAGACCATTTCAAAACTGAGAATAGATCTTATCACAGACCACAATTTACCTCCTGTTTTACTTGTAAAAGACTTAATAAAGTACTTCAGCTCCAAAATATAAAGCAAAATCTGATATGAAAAAAAAGTCCTTTTTTCCCTATTGTTAAGTCTCTGCGTGAAAGCAAGACATGAGTGAGTAGATGTGTAGGAGGTAATTCCTCCAGCAGTCACGCATTTGTTCCAAATATATACTGAAAAATACTGGGCACTCTGGGGTTTAAATAATTCAAATCATAATTACTTTTGGGAAAGATTTTTTTTTTTAAATCAAACAAAGTTTTTGTTCAGGAAGTCTTAAATCTCTACCACGTTGTCTGTGTTGCAGGTCTGGTCGGAAGCCATCTTTCTTATCGGTCTTCAAAAATAATCTTGAGTATCTTTTAAATTGGAAGATGAGTTACTGCTGTAATTTAAATGGTTATTCCAAAAAACAAGTATGAAGGAAGTAATTGGAACATAGTTGAATTTGTTTATTATACTAGCCAGGTTTTCTGTAGTAACTTGGCTGTTGCTGAAGGCTCTGGCAGTCGTGTAGCGACAGATCTGAATTGGACAGCAGAAACTGCTATCGATACCAGTTGTTTAAACTGCCTTCTGGCCTGCCGCCTGAGGCAGGGACGTCTGATCCGCTTGGGAAGCAGTTGCCGAATGCTGTTGAGCTGAGCATCTTCACGTAGCTGGAATGGTTGGCTGGTGGCATCTGCTTCATGAGTGGATCGGGCATCCCCGCATTGTTGGGTATCAGCGTCTGCTAGAGAAGTAGGGTGAATAGCTGAGAATGAAAGTGTGTCTAATCATCCAGTTCTCTGTGTCTGACCCCTGTATCTGATCTCTTTTATTAGCTCTTTGATAAGGCAAGTGACAGTTATTTATTTAAAACACCTGAAAAGTGTTACTGTTAAAACTGGGATGGAAACTCCTTATGGCTTGACTCCACAGAAGGCAGGGTAGTGCAGTCTACCAGTTGCTTGACGTGACCGGTGGAGTTAGACTTGGAATCTTCTTATTCTGAGAATGTGATTCTTTTGTATAACTCACCTATGTAACAGAAGCGTGCTGGGGAGTTAGGCTCTTAAGATGCTTTTTTGTTAGATCGGATACAGAAATCTGTTTTTAGGGGTTTTTGAGCACCTTGATAAAAGAACAGTAAATTAAAATTGCATAACTTTTGATTATTTAGGTATGTTGCAGCTGTAACAATTGCTTACGTGGCTAGAGTAATATATTTAGCTGTCCTAAATGCAGTATGTGCGCTAGTTAAATTATTGCTTGCCTTGCGTTTGACTATGGGTTTTCCTTTTTTTTTTTTTTCTCTTTCTCCTTCTATTTTTGCCCGTATTCCTCAGCTACGTTATCACTATCACATGGTGTTCCCCTGCACATGCTTCTCAATTTCACTCATGATCTTTCTCCTTTGCATATGCCTCACTGTTACTTGGCTTCCCTGCCTGCTGGGACGTGTTGGCGAGCCATCTGGGCTTCCTTTATTCCTCGCTTCTCCCGGCGTCTCTTGCCTGATGGTGGCTGTCAGCAAGGTCCAGACCCAGTGGTGCCGTTGCAGTCTGTGGTGGCTTTTGCTTATCCTCGTGTGTTGATAGAGATTCAGTTTCTTATTCTTGTCTCTGTTAGGCTTCCGGGCTGTCTGCAGCAGAGTCTAGACACCATTCTGAAGAACAGCTAACGTGTTTAATTGGTTTTTCATAAGCCGATAATGGCCCGCAGACCAGAGGTCGGGAACAGTTTTGTTTTACCTCTTGACTGCAGGGAAGGCAAGATTCCCCTACGTATTTGGGGAAGCTCAGTTTGGAGAGTTTGTGGTGAATTTTATGAAGTCACACTTCAGTAGAAATCTCAGATTTTTGTTTCTTCCCTTGTCAAGTTTGTAATGTGCTTTACTTGCAGACATAAACATTGCCTTTGGCAAGAAAGTTCCTTCTTGGCTTTAGTTGTAGCAGGTACAAGCAATTTGATCTTTTTTTTTTCTTTTTTTTAAAACCCAAGAAAATTCTCTTAGTAGGCATGTTTGCCTTTCCATAATCCTACTAGTGTTTAGGCTGTACTGTTCATAGGGGACCTTTTTTTGTAGGTGGGAATACTGTGGGTGTCAGCTTAAAACACTCTGGTGCACTCTCTCTGTGTTCTCTTAAGCAGCAAAGTGTGGAGGAGTGTGTGACTGTTCTTTGTGACATGCTAATTTGCAGATTTCCCCCAGTGTAATTGTAGAAAGACGCTGAATTCAGTTGTATTCAGTGCTGTCTTGCCATAGCAAAAGCCTGTGAAAAATCAGAATTTGTCTCTAGCAAACTTTTCTGTCTGCAAGGAATGAATGCTGTTCATCCCATCCTTAACTATGTTTATACAAGGCAGGATTTTTTTTTTAGCAAAAGTATGATGCAGGGATAACAGTGCAAACTGGTTAACTAAATTATATTTAAATAAAAAACTATTCCATTGTTAATTTTAGTAATAATGTTGTCACTTGAATGTTAGAAGTTGTTAATTTTAAGATACTGTCATTGTCTGCAAGTGACTCATAAGTAATATTCTCTGGCATCTAAAATCATAAAGAAAATAATGTCACTTCTAATATGTGATCAAAAAATGGTGCTTTTTGTATGTCTATGATGATCAACATGAAACCCTCTGAACAGAATCACTTGGGGGGATTTAATACTTTTTAAAAAAAAACAACCCCCAAGTGTATTCAGAAATAAGAGGAAGGAGCTAAAAAAGCAGACACCACTTCAAATGTGGATGTGGTGTTACTACTTCAGTCTGTTATTGGCAAGTACACAGTGACCAACTTTAGTCTTACAAAGAGGGCATGATACTTGCAACCCATTTGGTACGTTTCTTATGTCTGTTACCTTCATTGCTTGGCACTCTCTTTTTTAAAGGTATGTTATGGAGATAGGAAATGCTTATACTAAGCATGTGGTTCAGTATACATATGCGTAGCTTCAGATCCTCTATCTGCATCTAACTACTACTTAGAACAAAACAAAACCCTCAGGCCCCTTATTTTTACCCCTTATTTCCCCGTGTGTACCTTCACCAGATGTTTCCTAGTCATGTGTATATTTTCCAAATAACAGTTGATCTAACCCTTTCTCGTATCTACTGCTTTCCTGTTCTGAGTGTCACTATGAATTAATATTTTAAATTATTTGTAATATCTGTTTGTGTTAATCAGTTCCTGCCTAGGTAATGTATGCCAAATTTTTAGTCTTTTTAATTGTTCCCAGTTGTGCCGTTCTTTCTTGTAGCATCAGTGAATAACATGGTATTGTTGAAACTGATGGTGTACCATCAAGGGAAGAGCAGAAAAAAAAATGATCAAAGTTAGAAATGAGAAATCTGTGTTATATAAGGAAGAAATAAAAGACAGGTTATTCTGGAGAAGAAAAAAATAAGTGGCAAGGTATAAATTTATGGAATTAAATGATTCTGCTGTATCAAGTGCTCTTCTTTATCTTCCCATAGAACAAAAGAATGGTTGCAGGGAATATGAATGGGAAAGGTAGTTACAAACCTACCAGGGCTGTCCTGGCTGTCGAGGATCCCTTGCTGTTTGGCAAGTTTAATGTTGTTGATTTATTGCATTTGTGACTTCTGCATTTTTCAGATCAGTGGGTTGCTTATACTAATATTGCCAGAGGTAGTTACTATGAACAACACTGGAGCACCCCCTATTTTGTTAGTAGGGAGAGGGATGCTGGAGCTTTGTCTGTGGTATGGTTTCTTGTAATATTCTTATAGTGGCAAGAAAGGGGAGAAGGAGGATTTAAAGTGGGTGCGCTGATGTCGAGCTCATAGAGGAGAAACTTTTCTTTCTGGTGGAAAGCTGAATACAGTTGTTTTTTTTTTTTTTTCTCACCAAGTTCCACACTGGAAAGAAAAGGTAATTGTATGGAATTAATGTTTATACTTTTGTAAAGTATCTGGTCTAATAGTCAAGGAAGGCAGAACTGGACTTGGGATTAATTTTACGTGACAGTTCCTGTCCTTCCAAAATAATTGTCTCATTGCTGTAACACCCATGTAAGCTGAAATAGGCTATCTCCCGAGAGTGGGCTAATTTTATTGGTTTTTTTAATGTACAAAAAGTGAAAAAGCAAATGTAGGGTGATATGTTAGTCCATGAAAGGAAACTATTAAGAATCTAGTCAAAGATATAAGAGCCTAATCTCTCTCTTCCTACCATTGAAAATCACTGCCCAACTTTGGAAAGGCTTGCTTGCCTGTGTCTGAGATGCAGAGGGACTGGCTCTTGGCAGAACTGATCTTTACATATTGTGGAGCTGTAGCCTGGGCATTCAGTCTTCGTGAAGAACATTGGAACATGCTTACACTACGCTAGAAAAGTGTGTTTGTACCTATGATTTGGACAGCTTTTCTGTTTTGCTGATCTGTGCCAACACATTCTTTCAAACTGCGTCTGTCTCCCTGTATCTCAAAATATTAGAAAGGTGCTGGCTGCTGAGGACTCAGTTCTGTATTTACCATAATATGCAGAATCTCAACGTCCATCTCTTTTCTTCCTTTTTTTTTTTTCCCCAGTTCTCTTTTTTGACTGTGATGTATTAAATGAGTTTACTTTTGACTTCTCAAAACTATTTTCTCCTAAAGTTTAGTGTTTCTGCTCTTTTCAAAAAGATTTTTTTCTTTCCCTACTGGCTCATTTACTGTTGGTGGCTTGAGGAGAATCATCACAATTATTTGTGTACTTCTAAGAAGAGGACTGAGAAGGGAAGCAAAGACCTTAGCTTTCCCATGCTTCTTCCTTGAGCAGAAAAACCACAGTAAAGGTTTTTCACAACCACACAGAGAAAGTATGGGACTTCTGTAAGCACGTGCAGGATTTAAATCTTCTAGCATATGCTTATTGGCTGTGTTACAATTTAGTCATCAAATACCTTACCTTAATTTCTCTCTTTTTTCTTTTTTTTTACTAGTGATAGCAGGACATAATGAAGTAGAACAAACTATGTTTGGGTTTGGTGTGGTGTTTTTCTTTTTTTTTTTTTTTTTTTTTTAGAAACTAGTTGACATGAAAGGAGTTACATTCCTTAGCTTGTCAGGCTTTCAAATAAGTTTAGCGGTTCTGAAAGTACTAATGCTAGTCTTCCAGAGTGTTTTCTGGTCTTGTCTTTTTTCAGTTTCTCTTTCCCTTGTGTGAATAATTGCCATTTGAGTCAGTAGTCCTGCAGGATCTGATCAGTAGGCGCTGCTGTTGCTGTTCCTGTTCTGTATCCAGACAGCCTTGGTAGCTGAAAGGATGTAATTTTATTTATAGTGCTGTGTTACATAGGAACTCTGTTCTTACGGGGCAGTATCTTGCTATGCTAAAACCAGAAGGATGATCCTTGTCCTGGGGAGCTTCTTATAGGTAAATTTTAAGACAAGAGAGAGCAGATGGGGGTTGGTGGTAACATCAGGCAGTACAGAAAGGAAAGAGGTAGAGCTGGCAGTAGTTTTAATGTGCCAAAAGAGTCTGATCGTTACCACACTGGTTTTTAATTCCCTGCAAACTGGATGGTAGTGAAGAGTTTGAAGGAGGCAATTGGAAGAAAACTCTGAACGTACAGGTATTTTGGGGTGACCTTCCAAGTGTGATGGTTGCTTGAGGTATGTTTCTAACCCTGTTGTGCCGAGGTTGGGCACCGGCTTCCAGGGCTCTCGGGCTCACCTAAGCCAGTGTTCTTGTAATTTGTTCACAGAATGTGTATATGCTGGGTTTTCCTTTAAAGGTTTAAATTAGCTGGACTTTTAAGTATACAGGTGACTACGGTTTGAATGCAATGAAGACAGTAGACTGTGAGCTTTAAGCTCCCTCTGGTGGCTATTTAGTACAGTTTAAAGCTTGCCTGTTGCACTTTTCTGTTCTGGAGTTTTGAGGGGCTAAGTGCATAACGTATTATTAAATTATTGTGATTTAAAAAATTAATACAGGAATATGATGTGCTGTATGCCTTTTCAACGTGCCAAAAGTCTTCTATAATCAGACTTAAGAGACATAGAAGGGTTAAAATAAAGTTAGAGGTCTTCTACTTATTGTAAGCATAATGGGATATTTCCCATAAAATTTTGATTCTATCTTTTTTTTAATGGTGCCATAATTTGCTTCTGATGTCCCTGGAAGTGCTTTTAAGTGTTACAGAACACTGAAAATAGATGTGATCTCTATATGACAAACAAATATGCTTTGTTAATACAAAATTAGTTCAATATTAGCTAGCTCTGATTTGCTCTTCTTGCTCTAAGAATATGAATGTAAATGACGCCAGGCTTGCAAAATGTTATGCTTTGTCATACCCAAAGGATTACTTCTAACTTGGCTGTAATTTGGTGAGGCTTCAGGATACTGCAGAGCTGTGAGCTGCAAGGTCAGCACTGCGCAAAGGGCAGTGTCACTCCACGCCTCTTCTCCCCATTGTTGCTCTGGCGCTTGTCTGACTTCTTGATGCTTATTAAAGTAACAAAAGAGTGTTCATTCCCCTTGTGTGTTCCCCTTTCTTTTTTTGGTGGGCTAGTTGGTAGAAGGCATAACGCAAGAAGGTGACAACACCACGCAGGTGAGAGCAAGAAAGGAGTGGGACGTTTCCTTTTGGTAGCAGAGAGTTATGTTAATAAGTTTCTTGTCTTCAAGAAATTTGACTCTTAGTTCTCACAAAACTTCATTGACGAAAGCTGCGTGTTCCTTGAGACTTCAGAATATTCCCATGGCATTGCACAGCAACAGAGGACACAGGTTAAGTGCTCTTTAAATGGTAATTGTGCTGAAAAAAGCAGCCTGTATCACCCACCGTGATGTCCTGTGCTGTGCTGGCACAGGCTTCTGTGCCGGCTTATGGCGAGCCACGCTGGGGGACTGATGCAGATGAAAATAACCTGCCTTTGGTGGGATGCTTTTCGGTGATCACTTCCCCAATCTGTGTGTTGGCAGAAATGCTTGCCCATACAATGGTTGTAATAGCACTGTGTGTCAAGCTGTGGCTGTATAGGTCATTCCTGCATTTTTGATAACCTGCTCCAGATATCCTTCTGGCATTCAGTACAGCTGGCTGTGTCGCAGTGAATGTAGCTGGAGCCCACACTGAGAAGTACAGTCCTTCAAGCTGCAGGTGGCATGGGTGGCTGGGAACAGCTCCTGCTGATGCCTGGCTGCATGCGGGAGAGTTGAGGT
The DNA here is from genome assembly GCF_964106895.1 of Numenius arquata. NCBI lineage: Eukaryota > Metazoa > Chordata > Aves > Charadriiformes > Scolopacidae > Numenius > Numenius arquata. The sequence goes on from NC_133576.1 coordinate 121,603,958, forward strand.
TTTATCACAGAAGTGAGGCTGCTTCTTTACAAGTTTAAATTTGCTTAATAATTTATTAAAAGTTCAGGTTTCTGCCTTGGGTTGGAGTTGGCCGAAACTCCAGTGTCCTGGAAGGATTTGGGTACCACCATGGACATTGCTTCTGTGTCAGTTGGTTGGCGGTGTGTAACATCCCAGATATCTGAAATCGCTGTGATTTGTCCCCAGAGCTGGTAAGGTTGAGCTGTCCTCTAGGCGTTCAACATCACTGTCCAGGGAGGTCCTGCCCCGGACTGGCTGTAGCAGAGCAGGTTTGAGAAGGGACAAAGCATTTAATCTGCATCCATGGGGCTTTTTGGCAGCTACCTTCTTACTCTTCTTTCTTTGCTCTCTTCCCAGGACATTCATAATATCTGCACAGGAAAAGTTGTGAGAGTCAGAAATGTGCTTGATTTGAGGACCAGCACCCTGCTTTCCTTTGCTTCGTTTAGTCAGATTATTGAGGAAATGATTGAGGAGCAGCAGCTTTAATCTGTGGTGTTATTAGCTCATATTTGAATCTTCTGTTGTATGTGTTTTGTTAAGGATGAATGAATTAAATCAGATTTGATATATTTTATTTACTGGAATATATTTTTCTTGAGTTAAATATCTTGGTCTTTATGTGAAGATCTTTGTGCTTTTATTCCCAAAGCAGTGGGTATAAATCAAAGCCAAAAGGTATGCGACACAAACATTCTTCTCAGATTGCCAGGAACAGGACTTGAATTTGGAGTTTGGAAGTTCAGCTGAAGTTCAATAACCTACTCTGTCACCTTGACCCAGCTCTGTAGTTTGTGTGCAATCTCTCTACGCATGCACGTTCATTTCTCAAAGGTGCATCAGTTCATCTTACGCTGCCCGGTGTAAGAGGGCAGCATAACACCCTGTAAGAGTATTTTGTGCCATGTCCTTGTTTAGATAAATCCCAAATAGCAGAAATTGGAGAATATTAACGGCAAAAGAGGGGAGCAGCATGATGTTATGAACAGCTGATGTCTTTGACAGGGTTGTTTTTACCTTGTGGGACAGCGGGGGGCATCTCGGGGTTGCAGCATGAGGTGAGGCTGCAATGCAGGCGGTGAGCTCTCATTGTGCCCTGCAAGCCAATATCCCACCTTGCAATGGCCCAGGTTACTGTGTAGTTTCATGTTTTCCTATAGTTGATTTTTCAGGTAGAAGCCACCGTCGAGCTGGCTTTCAGCAGTGGTGGAGCAGCCAGTAACATTTGGAGCAGTTAAGGTGCCCGTGGTATGAGGGGATGGGTGTAGGCAGCTGGGGAACTGCTGTAGCCATCCCCAAACGAGCTGACCCCTCTCTCAAATTCAAGCCCTCACTGAGTCTTTAAGGTGTCAACTTTAATGTGAAACACTAGAGGGTAGTATGCTACTGCTGATACTTTATTTTAGAACGTATCCATAGTCATGATTTTTTCAATCCCTTGAATTTTTTCTACAACTCAATCTTTTAAAACAAATTTGTAACTAAAGAAAAAATAGTGCTTTGTTTCTGTGACTGAGAGTGTGTTTAGCAGCATGTAGAGGCACACAATGATACTTTTGGTTTGAGCAGGAAAAAGGTTGGGTTGAATTTAGATCTGACTTTTATCTTTCATCAGAAGTATTATTAGAAACCCAATACTTGGAATTATTCACTCTCTGCCTGATGTCTCAATATTCACAATTATGTGCACACAATATAAATTGCACAGTGGTATGTAAGAGGAGGCCATGACTGAGAAAGAAGAGGCAGTTTTACCAAGAGATAGTTGGTTTTAACAAGGCAAATATATATAAGTTCATGACATTGCTCATATATATTTACAACTGGGATCAGTTTTTAGTACTAGGATAACTTTTTTTTTTCTTTCAGGCACCACCTTCCATGGTCAATAATGAACAACGCCAGCATGCCGAGCACATATTCTTATCATTTAGGAAATCAAAATCGCCATTTGCTGTTTGCAAACACATTTTGGGTAAGTTTTAGTAACGGAAGTTAAGCATGTACCTGTTTTTATAACTGGAACTGTGCTTCTGCAGCTGGGAATACAAGCATTAGTTTTGATTTTGAGGATGGGTAGTTTTTGATGGAGGGTGAAGCCTGTTGCTGCCTTTTGGTTTTGTTTCTGGCAGCTTTAAAGCTGTAAGGTGCAACTTCACGTATCTAAGTTCCTAAACTGATTTAATAGATTGAAGTTTCCTCTGCTACATGATTGTTTGTAATATTGTCTAATCTGTGGAACTTGTAGAACTGTCTACAGTGTAATTCCTTGGTGCTTCCCATTAAATGTCAGCAGTACAATTTTATATAGCTCTGCCAGATTTTGCGCTGATGCTGAACTTTTCCATGGTGAGGGTTTTTTCAGGATGAATGTCTCAGTAAGTTGCTGTTAACAGCCCAACTGTTGTGTAAAAAAAAACAAACAAAAAAAAAGTTAGAAAAGTTTCTATCCAGCTGGTAGAAGCAACAGAGTATTGATTCAAAGTTTTGTGGGATTATACCTGTGGAGAAAGGAAAGAGATCTGTAGGTATTGCCTTTTATCAGAAATTTATTTGATTTTAATGGAAATTATGTAAATGTGGTTGTGTTACAAATCTTTAAAAACAGATCTGTTTTTACAGGCACCATAGAGACTTATTAGAGTTTGGCAGCTAAATAATCTGAAAATTGCAGGAGCAGTAAGCATGCAAGGTTCCTGCTCAGCACCACTGTACTGACCACATGGGAGTGTTGGAGGCAGGCGAGGGGGAAGTTTCAGTGAAAGCTGACTCTGAGACCTGGTGAGGAAAACCTGGAAATTTGTGGAAAAGAACATACACCAAAACCCTCCAAAGCAATTTTTCTTTCAAAGATTTTGCCAGAATAAACAGAGAAATATTAGAATTATGTTTAAAATATGATTCATTTTCATAATTTGTCCATTCCACAGTATTTTTAAACAGTCATTTCTAAATTTACTGGATTAGAGAAGTACATTACCATTAGTATGGTAATGTCAATACTGTGGGCCTACTACTATGTTGTTAAATTACACTTTGAGATATAGAGCAGGGTGTGGTTCCTTTCCTACACCCACTCCCTAACAAAAAGTTTTTCTACAAATGTGTTCCTTCTGGGTTTAGTGTATTATATTAGTACTTCATCTGGTCCTGAAGACTGTAACCACACGTTTTGCTTTATGGGTCAACAAAATTGATGATTTTTATTTTCAACTTGAGTTTTAGAGAAGTTTAAGTGGGCAAAAGAATTTACTTAATGAACTTTGCAGAACATTTTGATCTCTCGTTAAGTGATGAATTTGGCACTGCTCAGAAGTAAATAATAGAAATTTATGAAATAAATATCTAACACTGCTAACCCTGCTAAGGGATACATCACTGCATCTTGTTCTTATAGAAGGGAATGCCATTTAGCATTAATAATTAAATATGACTGCAGACATTTTTCTTCTTTTTTCCTTCTGAAATGTGGCTGGCTGGAAGGAATGTGGTCCTGGTTTGGACTAGACCTTTTGGATGTCTTAGAAATACTTACTACTCTGCTGGAGCGAGTGCAGAGGAGGGCAATGAAGCTGGTGAAGGGCCTGGAAAACAAATCATATGAAGAGCGGTTGAAGGAGCTGGGACTGTTTAGTATGAGGAAGAGGAGGCTGAGGGGAGACTTCATCACTCTCTACAACTACTTGAAAGGACACTGTAGAGAGGTTGGTGCTGGTCTCTTCGCACAGGTAACTAATGACAGAACAAGAGGGAATGGCTTCAAGCTCCAGCAGGGTAGGTTTAGACTGAACATTAGGAAAGAATTTTTCACAGAAAGAGTGGTTGGGCATTGGAAGAGGCTGCCCAGGGAGGTGGTTGAGTCACCATCCCTGGATGTGTTTAAGAGACGTTTAGATGTGGTGTTGGGGGATATGATATAGGGGAGAACTTTGTAGTGTAGGGTAGATGGTTGGACTCGATGATCCCAAGGGTCTCTTCCAACCTGGACGATTCTATGATTAGATCCTTACACTGCTCGTGCTATCACCATTGAGAAACCAGCATGTTTCCACATCGGTCAGATTTTTCCTGGCGGTGGCTTCTCCAATAGGCAGTTGTGATGTTGAGACCTGGAACTGAGAAACTTTTCCCCAAACTTTGTGCTTCTTGAATCAGTGTTTGTACAGTGTGGACAGAAGGAACAGCTGGTCAACACTTTGGAGATGAGAAGGGGGAGGTAGGGATTACGGAATCAGTAACTGGGGAGGGAAACAAGGGGATCTGTGCAGGTAGGGATGGGCAGGAACTGGCAGATCAGATAAGACGGATTTAAACAGACACGCGGAAAAAAATGATCAAGACAGGAGTTGGAATGGAGACGGAGAGAGATAACAAGGATGTTGATGGCGTTCATGGAAAGAAAAGTGTACGAGCAATGCAGAGAGAACAACAGAGATGATGAGCACAAGGAAAAGGGCAACAGCCAATACCATACGGTTTCTTTAGAAACCTGGAGTTGAACCCAGGAAGCATAAGACTCTACGTTCTTCTGCTGTAAGCTTATAGTTCTTAAATATACTAGCAAAACTTGTCCTGTCGTTCTTTAGTAACTTCATGGAGAGGGTAATGGTGGTCTGACTAATTATAAGCTTACACTGGGTGCTAGATGTCTGTGCTGTTAATGATTGCACTTGTGCCTCTGTGGTACTTGATGCAAAGGAGAAATTCCATCCTCTTGTTTTAATAGCATTCTCATTTTGTGTGAGCTTTGTACAGTTCGAAAAGCCAAAGACCCAGAAGTTAGAAAATGCCAGAATTAAGACTCCCATGCAGGAATAATTTGGCTCATTTTTATGTGTGTGTTAAACATACACATTAATCTTTTAATTAAGTAGTTACTTAGTTTTCCAAATTAAGCTAAGTAGATTAAGAGGTGGTTTATTTAAGCATGTTTACCTGTGTAGGGTTTAGATTTGGAGCCTGATTAAATTAACTTAAAAACATTTTAGCAAGTTGGCTGATACCTTGTATATAGAACTTGCATATAAAGGAAACGTGTCACAAACTGGTAATACAATCAGGGGAAGAAAGTTTGTTTTGTAGTCCTTTAAAGCATCTCATGACCAAGGCTTTCTCAAACAAACCCAGTTTTCTGGGTTTGGCAGGTCACCCACCATAGCTCAAACTCCACTTGTTATTTGAGAATTTTATTTCACCATTTCATATTTTATGCTTTTGTCCCCTGTGGCTGCAGCTTTCTTGAATGTTCTTTCTGTGTTTTCTACAGAGCTCAGAATGTTTGAAACTGGCTACTGAGATACTACCTGCTATTTCTAAGTTAAATTTTTTTAAAAGCAAAGGAATGAAACAGAAAATCTCTTCTTCTTTCTATTGTCATATAAATTAAATTAAAGTTCTGGGGTTTCTCTTTAAGTTATACTTCAGAGTTACCCAAACTGTCACTTTTTTCCTTTTTCTAGTTTCTTCAGCACGTCTATATATAAAGTAATCAGATATTCAGATAATAAGGGCTAATGATTCCTACGCTTTGGTAGGAAGTTATCTTTTGTTTACCTGAAGATAAGTAAGGAAGCTTGAATCTAATGTAGAAAGCCTTAAATGCACCCGTCTCTACAACTTTTGCTTTGATAGTTAAACGCAAATGTTATCTCTAGGTGTAAGTGGACTTGCTTCTCTCTACCATCCATAAAATAAATGCAATTTTATGCACTGTTGGTTCCAAAGGCAAACACCTAAATGATGGAGAAGTCTTCAGTTCTGGCGTGCCTGTCAAATTATTCATATCTTAATGTACTGGGACTAAACATTTTGTTGTTGTTGTTCCACAGTTCAGCATTCTTATTCCTGACCTTTGGCCCAGTCTCCCTGCCCAGCCAACTTTTTTTTTTCCCTGAGTCTCTGACTCAAATAATATTGATCAATTTGATAATTGGATTATTGATTTATTTCCTTACCCTTTTGAGGTGTAAATTGTCTGATTTCATAGCAACAAAATTCCATATAATAATAAATTAAATACTAGTAAATTCCATTATTTTTTTTTCTTAGAAATACACACAAGATAAATACATGTATGCCTTCTGATACTCTAATTGCCTTTGTTTCTCTCTCACAGAAACTAGTAAAGTGGACTATGTCCTTTTTCAAGCTGCTACGGCGATAATGGAAGCAGTTGTAAGAGAATGGATTCTCTTGGAAAAAACGAGCATCGAGTCACTGCGAACATTCCTTCTAACCTATGTCTTACAAAGGCCTAAGTAAGTATAGGAGGAAAAACCCTCTGAACATGTAGGATTCTACATGAAGTCTGGGTTATCCTTTCTTCCCCAAGGGTAGTGGTAGAAGATAATTTCAACAATTATTTATCTTCTGTTAACACTTAGTTGACTTCTGTAGAGTTGTCAGCTTTCCCTTATGAATTTGCACAAAGTGTTTGAAAGAGAAATGAGTTAAATTTTACTGAGCATTGATGTTGAAAATGATTTGCAAACATATTTTTTTGATGTTGCTTACAGCCTTCAAAAGTACGTTCGGGAGCAGATTCTATTAGCAGTAGCGGTGATAGTGAAACGGGGATCATTAGACAAATCAATCGACTGCAAAAGCATTTTTCATGAAGTCAGCCAGTTGATCAGCAGCGGTAACCCCACTGTTGTAAGTATTGTTTGAGTGTTTTTTTTCTTAAAATGTAAGCAATCTGTATCAGCAGCATAAATTGTATACCTAGTGACTACAAAATCTTATATGCTTCTCATCTAAAAATTAAGATTAGTAATTAAGTTGATAGTTTGTCAAGCAATTGTTTCCAAAGTCTGAGATTTTTGAATAAGGAGGTTTTGGGACTAGTAATAATATGTGTAGTTCTTTGGTACACCATATTTTTTAGGAAATAGTTTTCTCTGAACAGCCACTTTAAGTGCCATGGGATTTTTTTGTTTGTTTGTTTCTCTGGGTTTCTTTAATAAAACAGCATGATCTAAAATGGATTTTCCATTAGCTGGCAGGTTCTCTGTGCGCTCTGTTCCCCTTCCATCTGTGCAGAGCTGCACCCTCCTGTGGCTCAGCTGTCGGAATAGGCTGCCCAGCAAGAGGCATAGGTCTCTGCTGTTCTTGGGGAGACGGGTAGGTGGAGAGAAAGGGGCGTGAGGAAGTAAAACATGGAATGGAAATACAAAACTTACTCTAGATTTAATGTCATACTGCTAGGGGTAAGTGTTACCTTCCATAGTGAGCTCAAAGTGGAAACAAGGTGTCCAATATCTATCTATGCATTTAGTGAAATTCCGTTTGCTATGCCAGGAGATAAGTTTAGAATAGGTCATAATAGAGGCATGTAACTAGAGATTAAAGAGAGGTGATTTTTCTCCTACCAAATGCAAATCGAAGATTGTGTAGATTCCATGCTGAAACTTTTAACCGAAGCTTTTCTCAAACAAAACAAACCGTGAGGGAATGGACTCCTAACATTGCCGAGCATTTAGAGCAGCAGTTGTACTAGATGTGAGTGGCAAACGTTTAACTCTGAAAATTTGAACAAAATGTGCTAGAAGTAATGCAGCTCATGTCATGGTCCTAAAAATAGTGTGTCACTTCTGAGCACAAGTGATATCCCCCTAGGGTATGGGAATTTCAGTTATACTTCTAAACCTTAATTTCACTGATATTTATCTGAAGGAGAACATTTTAGCCTTTTTGGTTGTGCATAATTTGGATAGAAATGGGTATTTGTTTAGGAGAACAATGTTAAGTTCATGGCTTTTTTCCAGGAAACATAGCCTTCTTATTAAAATGGAGTTACAGCTGAGGTTTCCAAGTTCTTTGCGTGCTGGTGTGTGCGCTTATGTAGTATATATGATCTTTCCATAAAGACACAAAAGTGGAGTAAATAGCAGCCTGGATGTTAACAGAGAAATCCTCTCTGAACTAACTCTTGTGCAGTCCAGCTTTTACAGTTGTATTCTCTGTGTGCACTAATACCCAGACGGGCTGCACCGACCACAGCGTACAGGGCACACAAGCTGCCTGCTGTAAGTCTATCGCCCCAGCCTTGCTGCCGAACGGAGCTCATTGCAGAGGAGCTTGGGCTGGGGGAAGGGACAATATTTCACTCTCTTCTTCTCCAAGTTGACTTGCTGCCACCGTACAGAGACCTATTTTGGCTCAGCTTTTCATGTCCCTTTATCAACTCCTCTTTACAAGTGTTACTTCCTCCATAGTTTTTCCAAAGTATTTTGTGCTCGTGTTTTAAGAAGTGTATTTAAAACGTCTTTATTATATGAAGGTGTTTTCTCCTCTGATATGCTCATACAATGTACTAGCAAAAAATGACACGTGATGCTGCTGGAACATATTTTCTGTAAGGCCCAGTATATGTTTGTTAAGTCTTTGGCAGGCTGGTTATAAACACATGCTTCCCATGTATGTATTATAAAATTGTTCTCATTCATAAAAATGTTTTTGTAATCTTCTGAGACTTTGCTGCAAGAGGAACTCTGGTGCTGGCACAGCTTTATGTGACCCAGGACTTGGCATACACAATAATAAGCTGGAATAAAATTGTGCGTTAGCACAATACCTGCCACAACTGAGCTCTGAGTAGGTTCAGGGGACACCACTTGTATAAATATATAATAACTTTGAAAGGTTGTATGAGACAATTCATACAATGAATTAACCACTTACCTTTTCAAACATGGGTAGGTGTTTTCACTAGAGTCCCTGTAGTGTTTGGCTGTGCCCATCAGGCCGTGTGGCACCGCAGTGGTGCAGCTGCCTTCCTGCCGTGTGGAGTCTCGGAGAAGTTGCTCCAGGGTCTGGTATGAAGCTGAGGGAGTGACACTGCTTTCAAGATCCAAGATGTGCTGTCAGGACAGTGCCATGCAGTGTCATAAGTGTTTCTGCACTTCACTGGAGATATGTTTATATTAGTTATAAGAACAGGCCTCCACCCAAGTGAGGGAGGAGGCTAGGATATAGGTGTTGGGAGAGATCAACAGATGTTTTCCAGCCCTCTGTGCCTCCCTGACTCCTTCCACTTCTTTAACATGTCTTTCCTGTGATGTGCGCTCTTGCCTCCAGCCTTCTACACTCAAGTTTCAGAGGTCTGTCATACTTTTGACTCCCAATTCTCTATGGACTCTCTTGGTTCCTTTTCCATGTCTTTCCCAGACGTCTGCTCCATGTCTCTTCTGACCTATTGCCCACCCGTTTGTGTTGTCCTACCTGAGGTTTGCTCCAGCAGCTGAGAAACAACATGTGGAGTCAGCAGCAGGTCATTTCATGCTTAGAAATGTTTAAAGCTTTGAAACATGGCTCTTAGCTGTTGATAATGGCTTTCTACACCAGTTTGTAATTGAAAGAAAGTCTTTTTTTAAAAAGTGCTTCTCTTTCCTGCTTCCTGCTTGCATTCTCCTCTCTGCTGGCTCTGAAGCTTTCTGGCCCTTCTTTATCTTACAAGAATAAAGTAGGTACTTAATCTTTTCCATCCCCTGCAACCCTCCATCCATTTCCCGTCAGACATCTGTACTGGTTTTGTGATTGCTAGGCACTCCTGCTCCGTGAAATCTTTGGGGCTTTTCAGTAGCATGTTCTGAAGGTTGCTGTAATAAGGACGGCAGCAAATGGAGAGGGTACCGTGTCTTTTACATGTGTCCTTTTGCAGGATTTGGTATGCTTCATAGCTTAGCTTCTTGAGTATTAGCTAACAACATCTTTAGAAATGGATGTATTTTGAAGATGGAGCTTGAAGGTATGTTGAGTAATGTTGTGGCAAACTGGGAGCAAGACTGATGGATGAACTGCTGAGAATGAGAAAGCAAAAAGGAGATTGGAAGGAAGAGAGAGAGAGGAATAGCAATGAGAGGAAGCCGGCAGGAGATGAAAAAGATGGCTTTACTATTGAGTAATTTCTTAATGGTGGAACACAGTGTACGCGTTAAGGAAATAACAGGGCATTAAGGAGAGGTAATACTACAGGCATGGGAAGGATGTGTGGTTAGAGCCAGGGTTTGAACCTGGAGCGTTGGCTCCTGCTGCTGCTTCTCTGCAGTATGGACCTTTATGAATCTCATGGAAGAAACCTCTGTCTGAGAAGGGAAAGCAGACTACAGAGGGTCTGGCTGCCTATTAATTTATAAATAAATGAGTTTAGGTAGTAATCCTCTGGGAGGACAAGGATTAGCTTTGGGGTTCCTGGTTTTGTTTTTCCTGGCTGTTCCTGTAACACGGATACAAGCCATCCTCCTGCTCACGAAGGAGAGCCTGTAATCTCCCTCCAATAGCAATTTCAGGATCTCTGTTCAAAATCTTCATCTCTGGGGGGCAGAGCTTCTGGCAGCAGACACAGTATCATGGGCCAACCTTAAAATGCTAAATGCATGTTTTCTATCACTGATATCAAAATTTTGGAGAACTGTATGGGCCAAGTTCTTCTAAATGATAAATGCCTTCAATTTCTTGGCCTTTTCTTCTTGTGTTAGAATATTCTGCTTTTGTATAGCTGAAGGATTTCATTTCTTCTTCATCCCTGCCAGAAGGACAGGAATTCTGGCAGCTAAGGTGACTGATGGGCATGTTTAGTTTGGAGAAGAGGAGGCTGAGGGGGGACCTCATTGGCCTCTACAACTACCTGAAAGGAGGGTGTAGAGAGGTGGGTGTTGGCCTCTTCTCCCAAGGGAATAATGGCAGGACCAGAGGAAATGGTGTAAAGTTGTGGCAGGGGAGGTTTGGATTAGATATTAGGAAGAATTACTTTACTGAGAGGGTGGTCAGGCACTGGAACCGCCTGCCCAGGGAGGTGGTGGAGTCGCCATCCCTGGAGGTATTTAAGAAATGTGTAGGCCTGGCACTTCAGGGCATGCTCTAGTGCCTGAGATTGTGGATGGGTGTTTTTGTTTGTTTTGTGGGGGTTTTGTTGGTTTTTTTTTTAGGGGGGGGGGTGGTGGTGGTTTTTTGTGGGGTTTGGGTTTTTTTTGGTGGTTGAACTCCATGATCTCAAAGGTCCCTTCCAACCATGAAGATTCTGTGATTCCCAGGAGGAGGAACTGCTCTGTGTGTGAACACAATCAGATGGACTTTGTTTAAAACTGGACTAGGATATGGGTCACACCTGGATTTCTTCCAGAATATGGGTAGACAGATGTGGAGGGGTCCAACTGCTGTAGACCAGATGCAGGTTTGGGAAGCGACAGAAACTGTTTTTTTAAGATCCACAACACATACAGTAGAATGTGTTCTAATATAAAGTTCCATACCTGAAGCCTACATTTTTCTGTACGTGCAAGAAGACTTGTCAAGACGTACTGGAAGAGCTCTGGGATCCTAACAGTTCCTTCTCTCTTGAAAAAATCTGTAAATCTGTTGGTCTGTTTCCCAGTGTTCATGGCTGGGCTAGGGAGGAGATTCAGATGCTTCAGGTTACCTAAAACTACTCAGAAATGTGCTGCAGATGGATCTCATGTGAACAGTGGAAATATTAATAAGCGGAACTCTAGACATTCATCTTCATTGAAGTTAATCTATCAGTAATAATGGCTGCATAGATAACTAGTAACACTTATTTAGCATTTATGGTTCTTATTTCTATTCTTTAAGAAGATTTTTACTTCTGCATCCCTGTCTAGCTGTTGCTATCTCCTGTGGTAGGGTAGGAGTTGGAGAGGCTCTCATGACTTTTTTATTTGACAAAAACGTATGTATTATTTTCCCCTCAGTTGTATTTTCTGGTCTAATAAAATTATTACCTTGTCCTATGAACCATGCTGCTCTTGAGACACGTTGAGTATAAAAAACAGATGGTAAACCAGGATATTTAAGCTGTTTCCTTCATGCTCACAAGTGCTCTATAAAGGCCTAAGTGAGTGTGTTAAAGATTGGTTTGGGAATTTTAGGGATCCAGAAACTACTCTGAATATGAGGTTAAAATTCGGTAACAGAAATGTAAAAGAACTTTAAAATATAAGTATTCTTTTAGTAGTTGTATCCGATTTTTTTTCTTTTGAAAAAGAGCCCACTTTACCAGAGAATGTAGTAGATGAAGACTCCAGCTTAGTTGCTTAATAACTTTAATATTAGAAACTCATAGCTGCCAGTATTATCACTTACAGTGGAGCTACAGTTTCAAAGACTGGGCTGGGAAGTGAGGAGGGATGTGTGCCCCCTGTACTACGTGTGGCATCCGAGACTCTTTGTTTCCTCAATTCTGTCATCTCATGAGATGTGCAGATGTGGAGGCCCCTCACCCATAGACCTCAGAGACTCACTGGGAAGAAAGAAATGACGCCTCTCCATGTGTTATATTTCTTTTATTACCATGGTGACACACAAATCAACAGGCTTGAGGGGAAAAGCCTCTATAGGAAATTTATTGACCCTGGCTGCTCGGTCTTTATGCTCAGTCCCTATCGGAGGTACTGCTCTTCTGAATATATATTTTCAGTAATAAACTGGATTTGGGTGGGAGTCTACTTAAAAACAACCAGCCTTTTCCCTCTTAACCCTTTTTTAAATATTTTTTTTTCCTTTTTTTCTTTTTTGTTGTGGAGCACAGCTGTGTAACTCTGCTCACTTTGCCCACCTGGCAGTATGGCAGGCAGAGGCGGGCAAGAAGGAGCAGGAAAAGTCAGGGGAGAGGGAACTCTGCCCACCAAAGAGCACTTGCCAGGACAATGTATATTTAAAGCTGGGTGGTACTAATGGCGAGCTGCATGGATAGTCTTACTATTCATTATTTTGAATTTAATTGAAAGTCGGATTTGTTCACGCAACTACTGTAGGACTGAAGATTCAACTGGTGGCTTTCAAACAAGAACCTGGAGGAGGATATGTTACCTCTAGATAAATACTTTTCAGACCGTCTCTTTTTTGATGAGGTTACTTTTTTTTCTCCTCCTAATTTCTGCTTCAGAACTTCACCTGTCCCCAGAGAAACAAAGAAAAGCATGTTTTGCACCTTAAACTCCAGCAAACTCTGCCTGGACCTCTTCCACTACTAGTAGAGGTTTTGTCTTTGGCCAAAGCCTGCATGCTTCACATGCCACAAGATCATCTTCCTGTGGCTCCCAGTGATTCACAGAGGAATTGTTTTTCTCTTTCTGAGCTCAACCTTGGGGGTTTCCCTTGGTTGGTTTGCCTGGTTCCCCACAGGGAAGGGATGCGGGGTCTCACCTGTTGTGTTGCTGCAGGTGGGGTGTGTTAACCTGGTGCCGCTCATCTGTCTTTGCGTGGTGGCAGAGGGGGGCGGGAGGAAAGGGGTGTGCTGCCCAGCCAGTCCCTTACTGCTGACAGCACAGAACTGCAGCTGTGGGTCCTATTCCTATCACCCTGCCCCTGCTTTACAGCTTTTTTCCACCAGTTGGCTCATTTGGGCAGGAATAAACAGATAAAATCCAGTGGGTTTTTCCTCTTGCTTACATTTCTTCAGGATATATTCTGATTTTCTTTGGTTGGGAACTACTACTCCAGCTCCTGGGTCCACCCACCCCCCACACACATACACATTGCAACACTCACGAGTTGAAAAGCTGGAGTGGTCCCAGTTACTCTGTGTACATAATGGCATTTCTTTTGGTCCTGGGGCCATCCTGCTAACCTTTCCGTTTGGAGTTGCAGCTTACATTCTGGGGTTTTAGATACCCTCAAAATATGAGCAAATACAGCTGTGCTTATCCAAGGAAGTTAGGGAAGAAGTATATTACTGCCTTTGTTAAAGCAAGGCTTCCTTTATAATTCATTCAGTAAAATTGCTTTTAACGCATTCTCATTACAGAATTTTATCACCTAGGAGCAGCACAGCAAATTCTACCTCTGGTAGATTTACTCTTTGATTCTTCCTGCTCTCGTGCAAGTTAAAATTAGCTGGTTTAGGGATATTATTAAATGCTTCTGGCTTCCCTTTGGTTTCAGTAACAGAGTTGACATTATATGGATGGAGACAAAAAGTCCTCTAAATGCTTATTCAGGCTGGAAGTGATTTAACCTAACAGGGTAGATGTTAAGATTTTCTTTGTTCAGGTGAGATCTTTATTCTTTTAAATACACTTACTCATTTTTCTGTAGGTATAAATGACACTTGCAGAAGGGGGGGGTGCTTGATAGTTTAGGCTTTGTAGTAAAATGAATGATTTAATCAAGCCTCTGACAGCCTCGCTGTATCTCTGCTCTGAATTTCAGAATGGAGGAAACACTTTGGCTGTTGTAGTTCATTCTGCTTTGTCTGCTGGCTTTTCTGCCCTGGAGCTGGTGTACCACATGTCCATTTTTTCCTAAGCTGCATTTGAACTCTTCCTCCTTTCAGATGCTTTGTAACCTAACTACCCCCAAATGAAGCCCTTCACTTATTCCATGGGCAGTCCAGGCACAAGTGTGAAATCCCTTCAAACACTATGGCTTTAACTTTTGTTATAGGGGACATTCCATTTGGAAGAATAAGTTGCATTTACCTTCTGCATCGCATCTGAGTTTTATGAATTATGCATAAATGTTGTTTACTTGTAAAAGTAGTGCATGGTCTTTCTGTAGTGTTCTGTGTTTTATTAGAGTAATTTTAAAAAGAAAACCACTAAAACGATGTTACTACTTGGTGTCTGATTGCCAAGTTAATCTCTTATCACAAGTCCCATTGATCTTCTGTTTGAGCAGCTGAGAGTCTATTTTATGTATAGCGATCTTTCATAAAGTTTATTCCTGGTAATAAAGCTAACTGGGGTGAGTGCCAAGCTATTCTCAGAGGCAGTCTGCGCTCAACAAGAGAAGTATTTTATTTTGTTAGATGGGGTTATTGTTTGGGTATGTACTTGTGGCAGAACTAGAGAAATTGCTAGCGAGCAAGTCAAACTGGGTTCAGAGGTGTACTCTTACTGGTATGAAGTTAATGGCATTACTGCGCAATAGACATTCAGATCTGACTTTTAATATGATGCTCTGAATCATGTGCATTTTCTACTTATTACTGTATGGTATTATTAAATTGGATTGTTAATCTCTTCTTTGGCACGGCAAAAACCTTTAAAAACCCATGCTACAAAACAAAGCAAAAACCCCCTCGGCCCTAGAACATGTATTAAGTGTATTCAATTTTACTGTGTGTAAGAGGAAGTAATTTTATTTCAGAGAGCACAACTGTGTTGGTTTAAATGAAATTATGTTGTTGTTCAGATTTTTGAAATCTATCTTCTAACAGCTTCCATCTGTGTTGAGGGTACTGAAAGTGTCTTCATACCAGACAGACATGTAAATGAATTAAAAAAAAATAAAAAAATTATTTCAAAATATTAGTAGTTAACCTGCAGTAGATTTACTTTTCATAAAGTAAAATTTTACTTTTAGTAAAGTTTACTTAAGCTTTATTCCAGAGTTTCTGAAATACTATGATTGCTGTGTATTCAAGAAGAGCTCAATAGAGGGCAGGGCATGTGTTCTGTTCTGTTAATTAGTTTGTTAATATTCATGTGAAAATAGCAATCCTACGGCTATGCACAGCAATCTACCTAAATTCCTGTAGTCTTAGGGCAGTTCTGGGAAGCAGCAGTGGTTTTGTATCAGCTCTATGCAAATGCTTGAGGTTGCCAGGACAGGTTACAGGTCTCTCGCTGTTCCTCTGCTCTTGTCTGTGAGCCAGACTCCTGGGGGCTGACACCTACCTTCTAGGAAACCCGTTTCAAGCAATCTTCTCACAGCCTGTTGTTGCAGTAAATTTTAAATTACTGGCCAATGTCTTATCTTTGGTCTTCTGCTCTGGTGACATGGATATATGGGAATATTTAAAATTCCTTATAGATTCAAGGGGTAAGCGCAGATGCAGGTAGTGACAGGAGGGCATGGATGTGTCCGTAGTGCACACAGCGCCCTTGGGATGGGGAGGGAATGGGGCAGGATTTGCACCGTTGAAGGTGAAGTATTGAAATACCCAGGTGAAGGAGCTGGTGGGATGCCGGGAATTCAGTATGAGAGAGAGAGGAGAGCGGAGGGATGCTCTGTGCCCTGGTGTTTGCTGTGAGCCAGGCTGCTGGAGGGAATAAAGTGTGTAAATCTCTAGTAATGCCATGCCTCTCCTTTCATGCTCAAAGCTGATGTCAGAACCACCTGAAATCGCTTACTGACACCAGGGGGGCAGGTCATTGCTGGAGCTCCTTTATCAGGCTCTCAGCAGATCCAGTCAGCCTAGCTCCATCCCTTGCGCTCTACACCTTTAAAGAGATTTCTTTACCATCAGTCATAAAATTTAACCTTCCTTTTAAATTTCTCCTTGAAATCAGGAGAAAAGCACATACAAAAAACCTGGAACACACTTTTAACTTGCAACACTATCCCAACAGAAAGGATAAATTATTATATACCGTATAAATAAACAGGAGAAAATGCAAGGAGAAAATGCCTGTTATTTCAGTTAATATTAACTATTTGTAATCACAGTGGGAACAAACATTTTTTTTTTCCTATTGCTCCTTACCTGTCACTTGAACTTACTGATTTATTTTCCATCCGACTGCAAGTGATGTGTAGTCTTCATCGCTGCCCTGCTTGTCCTGTGGTGGTCTGGGTGGTGGCTTGGAGTGAAGATCTTTGCATGATAAAGCAGAAACTGCTTAACTTTAGCCAGGCTGTTGTACTATTGTAATCATTAATACCACAGAGTAATCATGGTACGTTAGAGACCATCAAACTGCACAGATTTGTAATTGCAGCTAATGATGTCCTTACATCATGGCTTCTCTGAGCTGAAAAGTATCAGTGTGTCAGTAATTCCAGCATAAAATAAAAGCCTGCATTTTAGAGTATTCAGAGGGCCTTGGGAAATGTCTGCATCTCCTGGCACATAATGAAATTGGGCAGTGTTCTCTGGCAACTTTGATTATTCCTTTAAAAATATGTATTCTTATCTGAAGCGTTGTTTTAGAGCCAAACTTTGGAGGGGGTTGGTGGGTTTTTTTAGTTTAAGGGTTGGTGGTTTTTTTTCCCCCAGATTAATTCTTCTCATATGGAACTTTCAATGTTGGATTTAAAACTCAGCATTAGCTTACACTGTTTTTTTTTTTTTTTATATTGGATCAAATCTGGATTTCCTCTAAATAAAAAATATTAATGGTGTAAACAGCTTAGAAATTTGGAAATAAAATACTGAAATGCTTGAGCTAATTAGAAATATTTCTAGTATGGAACTGGAAAAATTGTACTTTAGCTGGAGCAGTTTAAAGTGTGATACTTTTCATTGGCTAAACGTTGCTTTTATCATATGTGACATGTGGAAGTAGTGACTGTAGATGAGAAATAGTTCACTTGAAATAAATCTAATCTTTGCCATTTTAAAGAAATAACTATTTAGCAAGTGATCAGCAATACGCTGGTCCACTGTACAGCTTTATTAAACAGTAGAAGAGAAAACTCATATACTATCAGGAAGCCACTATGTTTGTTCTGTCTGGAACTTATTTAGCAAGTAAGAATGTTAATTTAGTGTATACTGGCTAAGATAACTAGTTGTCTGGGGGGTCAAGGTACTGACTTCAGAGGCATTTCTGAACAAAGATGTTGCAGTTGGTGGGTGGATGGCACTGCTCTCAGCTGTTGTATGAGCTTGCATAAATAGTATCATCTCCACTTTAATCTTTCGGGTGTTCAGAGGTAGTGTGCATATTTCTGTTTAACCCCTGGACACTTGCTGGCATGCGTGACCCTTTAACAATTCCTATCGCTCTGTCCATCCCTGGCACCTTGGCTCCAAACAGTCTGAGAGGAGAGCCAGTGATTTTGAAGCTTTTTGTTAAGAACGTCCCTTTAACAAAAAGCGTTTTCATTTCATCGGTGTACAGTTTGTATTGTGCCTGTTACAGCGGTGTATGGCACACTTCTGAAGTACTTCTTGCATCTCCTCTGTATAGTAGGTACTCCCCTCTGTATATAATGATCAGTTTAAAAAAATGTTTAAAACTGGTGATGATGGTTACTGGACTTTGGCATCAGGAAAAAAAGCTTCTTTTTTTTTATTTCAAAAAACAGCAAAAAAGGCTGGAGCAGTGTGTTTCATAAAAGAAAGTTGGCTTTTAAGTTGTGTTTTAGGATAAGCATTTAGTTTACATTACCTTAAATTTTGAGAATGAAAAAGATACTTAAACATTTAGTCTTCATAGATCTGTTTCTCTAGAGTTAGCGTGCCTTTGTCTCGCCAATTTGTATATCATTTCAGAGACGGCAGTCTAAAAGAGTAGTTCTTTCTGAGGCTTGTGGATGTTGTGCTTTGGAGGGAAGTATCCGCTAGCTTTCAAGCCATAGGACTTTCTGTGTATTTCTCTTTTTTTTTTTTTTTTTTTTTTTAATGGGGTAAGAGGGAAAAGATGTAGTAGGCGGTGTGTTGCGGGTGGTGTTTTTGACTAGCTTTTATCACTTTGGTGGTACAAATTTAATCATGACCAAATACCAACACGGTAAGTGTAGCAAATGCGAAGAAGGGCCAAAAGAAACTTCAGAGTGACCTGAACTATTAGATGAACAGAAATAAGTGGAAACTGAATCTTCCCTGAAGCCAATACCTGTAAACCCCAGTGCACAGGGAGAGAAAGTAAACAGCAAGGCTGGGAAATGGATTGCAGTAAGTTTGTTTCTGTTTTGTAGTGATGATAGTACAGGTGCTAGCTCTTATATTGCTCAAATATTTGAATTTCTTTTGTAAGGATGGAGCCTGGATGATTCCAGAGATGGGTTCACCCAGGGATCTATAGTCCTGAAAGTTTGAGTTGTTCTAGTTTGTGTTAGAAGAAATATGCTAATACAATAATTTAAGGATGATGTAGGTGGTAATACGTTATTGGACATCTTTTAGTTATATTATTCCCCCTTATTTTTTTTATAGCAAACTTTGGCCTGTTCCATTTTAACGGCGTTGTTGAGCGAGTTCTCAAGTTCAAGTAAAACCAGCAACATTGGACTAAGCATGGAGTTCCATGGTAACTGTAAACGTATATTTCAGGTAAACTAGTTCTGTATCAATATATGCTACATGTTTTTCTAAAATTTAAACATTGAGAAACAGAAGTGCTTTATTGTGCCAGGTGCATGCAGTTACAGCGTGTGCTGAATAGCATTTAATAGGAGAAATATTATATTATAAATGCAGATGCTGGCTACTTGAGGAAAGTTGATAATGTATTTCTAAAAAACTTGTATCAAAAAGGTGCAATCTCTTTTTGCCCATTTTATGAATGTGGAGCTACAGATCTTTGTGGTTGGATTCTTTAATTCCTTGGCTACCAATTGCAAACAAAACGAATACTCTGTGGAACAATGATAGCCTTAAATATAGCTTTGGTTTAAAGCCAAGGAGAGCTATGTATTTAAAAATATTATTGCAGATGGTGTAGTCTGGTTGTCTCAGATGTATTGTTTGGCCAGGGCAGAAATGTTTTTGTGAAGGCATTGCTTTAAACTGTCTGTTGTGGAACAACTTACCAACTTTTTTTCATGCCAAAGACCAACCCTCTCCTCCACCAGTTGTTGAAAACATATTGTTAAGTTTTTCATTTAATATTTTTTCTCTTATTCTTTTGTAAAGACACAACCTATTAATTTCGGCAAAAGGGTGGGGTGGTTCAGACTGACAACTTCAGAATATTTTCTGTATTTTAATGAAAAATAGAGTGAAACAAAGTTCTTTTCTCCTTAGAGAATGATTTCTTTTTAATCAACATATTAATTAATGACTGAGAAACTCTATTAATATATTGTGTTCGTCCTGACTATAGGAGGACGATCTGCGGCAGATCTTCATGCTCACGGTAGAGGTACTTCAGGAATTCAGCAGACGCGAAAACCTCAATGCTCAGATGTCTTCAGTGTTTCAGCGTTATCTTGCACTAGCCAATCAGGTCTTAAGCTGGAACTTCCTTCCTCCAAATTATATCCTTTTGATGTCAGGCCCTTTCTTTCAGCTGACTTGGGTCGCTCTACCAGGTGATAAGTCTTTGTGAGGAGAGAAAAATGTAGAACTTATAAGCCTTATATTTAGTCCTTGATTTAGGTTTTCTTCCATTAGTGCTTTTGGTCACCCCTGTGCTTGCTAACAGATGCTTAAATACAGAAGCTGCTGTTGCACTTCATTAAAGTTTTAAAGTATTTTATATAAAAGGCAAAACTAGCTCAGCAGAGCAGCCCCCACTTATGGGCTCGTTGTCTGTCTGGTTGGTGCAGGGGAGAGGAACAGTGCAATATGCTGCTTTAGTGCAGAACCAAATGGTGAAGAGGTCTAAGCTCTGTTGAATTTTTATGCAGAGATCTGATCTGTGCTACTCCTCTCCCCCAGAGAAGAGCAGGGGGCAGGTAAACACTCCATCGTCTAGGAACGTGCCTTCTCAACCGATTCCCCGTAAGGAGCATGGTCATATACTAGAACATGGAATAGGCTCTCTTTGGTCTGAAGAAAAAATACTTGCAAGCTGAGAGGAGAAATGGCATCTCTTTGTTTTTTGGCAATATACAGGTGCCATTGCTTCTATTTTGACATCTTTGTGATGTGTGCTGATTATGAAAGTCTGGACAAAGGTGAGATGGAAAGTAGAGGAGGAAATGGGAATCACAAAGGGAAGAGTCTTAGTGAGGGAGAGAATGAAAAAGGTACAAAAATGCTTACCCCAAAAATGGGCTAGGAGAATATTGTAGAAATAATTGCATTCTGTATTTAATACAGGATTAAGGCAACATGTGCAGTAAAACATTACAATGCCTCTTTTAATAGCTAGATTGTCTTTAAGATTCTCAGCAAACTTTCCAAGAGCTACATTTTTAAGCTGGTTTATAAACTCTTTTTTCTTAAAACCTTTTGAAATTGCTTCTAAGTTATAGATACTGCAGGAATCTGGGTGTTGCCTTCAAAACCACTGAAAAGGATTTTATTTGCTTTCCTGATTTGATGGTCAGAAGGAGATATCTGTGTGTTTCTGTTGTCTATGCATCTATTCATTATGCAGTGGGCAGCAAAAATGAGGTTTATTTGAAACTGGATATTCCTTGGTTCACATTTGTAAAGCAGAATACCACTTACATTGTCTTTATGGAAGGTGCCATGGATTAAAAGTAAATATCCCACTTCTATTAGTCACTGAAGTGATTTGGCAGGAGTCCAGAGACTATTTTAGTGCATGCGCCTGCAAGACTGAGACTGGAGCTAAATTAATGCATCTTACAGAAGTTTTTGGAAGAGGATTTGAGATTTGTAAGAATCCAAATAATGCATGAATACCTCTTTTTCCTAAACTGTAATCTTAAATAGAAAGGAAATGCTCTTGGTGGGTAGAGGTGCTTCCCTCTACATTTTATTCTTGGTCTGTGTGAACATCTGATGCAGACCCGAACACTGCTGCTGTTACAGTGAAGACTCTAGTTCTTCATGAGCACTTTCTCCTTGGCGAAGGTTTGCAGGGATGGAGCTAGATACATACTAGCAGGATGTGAAGCCTTGGGCATTCCAGCTTTCATTTATGACAATATCATATGAAGTGATTTAGTCTATAGGTGCTAGTAAATAAGTGTCAATCGAAATAGCTAAGGCAGCCATACTGCTGCTTAAGGTTAACAATGTTTTCTCCTACTTGGCCTACTCGAGATACTACAGCTGTTAAACAAATTCTGGCCCCTTCTGGAGATCAGATGGACCTTTAGTCTGAACCACCACAAGTGCTCATACATGGCTCTTATTTCAAATCTTCTCGTAACATCTGCTCCATTTGATACCACCTTTTTGTTTTCTACTATTGGACATTTCATTTTGCTGTAAGAATTACAGCACCAGCTTGTGTTTCCCTCCTCTGTGTAGCAACCTGTTTTCACAGAAGTTGGAATGGCTTTAATCATCCTTGAGAAATGGGGGTCTCAGCTGATGAAGATTCAGTACGTGCTGGGGTTTACAGCACTGTGTTGATTATATTGTGACATAAATCTCTCTTTCTTAAGAGGACTGGTGTAAAAGTAGCTGTTGATTGGTAGCTCATGGGCAGTGAAACTTAACTGGGCTGCGGTTTCTAAATAGGTAGCACATTACATAAGAATGTAAGAATTGCTGTGTTGATTGATCAGTTGGTATCCTTCTGGTATCCTCTTTCCAGATCTTGACAGTACATATGCCAAAGTGATGGGCATAAATTTAGTACTCGATACATGGAGTAAAATGATCCATTGTATCTACAGATAAATCTTTTTTTCCTTGCGTTGGTATTTCCCCTGGCAAGATAGTATTGATTCTCGGTATTGCCTCCAGCATAACAATAATCTGCAGTATTTGTATATAATCTTTAGCAAGACTCTTGTATCTCTAAAAAAGGACGTAGCATAAATTTGTATTAACTCTACAGTGACCATTGCCAAGAGGCACGTTGTCTAAATTACCAAGTTGTTAGGATTGCATCAAAACATATCACTTCTCAAGAGTCCTTGTGCTGTTATAGGATAACTTAGTATGTGTTGCATTGTTAAATGGACAGCGTTGGCACCAATTATAATAGAAGAGTCATATTAAGTCTGTATTGTCTATTGGTAACAAGAAGAGCTGGCATGAAAGATGCATTCTGGAATAGCCATCTCATTGGAGCAATGAAAGAATAGAGGCTGGGACCTACCTACTATAAAGTTGGAACTCAATAATTTCTGAGTGTCTTAGGCTGTAGTGACTGCAACAGGAAGGGCAGGGCACAATGACCTAGGAGAACTTTCAGTCATGTGCAGTTCCTTCCATCTCATTTTCTAACACGCAGACAATCCTCTATTGTTATTTTTATCTGCTAGCTCAAGGTATTGGTGTTTGCAGATGCTTCAGAGGTTTTTGGCAGTACTGTTGGAAATGACAATAACATAGGATTCCTATTTTGTGCTAAGAACATATGGCAGTCTGTTGTGGCATGTTGGCCTCTGTAGAGTTTCTTTTTCAGTGCTGTTACAGCACTGTTAAAAAATTGTTTACTCGGATGGAACTAGTTTTAACTGCATCTTCTCTTAAATGAATGTTTTGACTAATTAAGGAAGTGCAGGTGGTCAGTACTAAGAGGTAGAGCCCTCACCTTTACAAGAATGCCTTCAAGGATCTCACTCCTAGTACATTGTGAGTGTCCAAAGTCTCCAGTTAAGGAGCTGGATGTTGCTGCACTTATATGCCCACATCAAGGTGCACTAAATGTGTCCTGTGGAGTCAGGATGTAATTATAATTTATATTAGAATCATAGAATCGCTAGAGTTGGTAGGTACCTTAAAGATCATCTAGTTCCAACCCCCCTGCCATGGGCAGGGACCCCTCCCACTAGACCAGGTTGCTCAAAGCCCCATCCAGCCTGGCCTTAAACACTTCCAGGGATGGGGCATCCACAGCTTCCCTGGGCAACCTGTTCCAGTGTCTCACCACCCTCACAGCAAAGAATTTCCTCCTGGTACCTTATCTAAATCTCCCCTCTTCCAATTTAAAACCGTTACCCCTTGTCCTGTCACTACACTCCCTGACAAAGAATCCCTCTCTGGCTCACCCGTAGGCTCCCCTCAGATATTGGAAGGCTCCTATGAGGTCTCCCCGGAGCCTTCTCTTCTCCAGGCTGAACAACCCCAGCTCTCTCAGCCTGTCTTCATAGGGGAGGTGCTCCATCCCTCTGATCATCTTTGTGGCCCTCTGCTGGACCCATTCCAACAGGTCCAAGTCCTTCCTGTGTTGAGGACTCCAAAGCTGGACACAGTATTCCAGGTGGGTCTCTTTAACCTCCAGAGATGTTTCTCACTTCTTGACTTTGGGATTTATCTGTTCTTGGCAGACACATTCTAATGGACTTCGGATGAATGTCCTGAAATGCAAAAGTTCTTAAACAGAACGTAAGACTTTTGTCCAACTGTCTCCCATGTACAAAAAGGTGTCTATTATCTGCTATCAGGAGCTGTTGTAGAACTACTTATGCGTTATTCGTTAACATATGGATTATAGTACATGAATAAAGAGGAATTTGAGCTTCAGTTCGTGTTTTGGATTTGGTGCCTTTACTTGCTTGGAGGCAAGCTGGCAAATTGTCAAGTTAATGTAGAACAGGGGATTAGATTTAAAATACAGGTTACGTAAACCTAATGGGATGCTCCCACTAATGTGCATCATTGCTGTTCCGTTGAAATTAATGGTGCAACAACAATTGTATGAATTGACTGAAGCTTTTGTCTGATCTGAACGCTTTTTTTTTTTTTTTTTCAAGTGTGTGTGTTCCTCGGTCACACAGTTAAAGAACAAAACTCTTCATATCTCTGTTTTGAAAATGTCTTTTAAACCTCAAGCCAGAACGAGACACCGTTCTGGGAGATCCTGTGAACCATATAGTTCTGCAGACTTTCAAGATTTGAAGTCAGTCCAGCCCAGCTTGGTAGCATCTGTTATGCATAATGGAAGCGCATGAAAACACACAGAATGCTCCAGAAAACTTGAGGTTTGTTTTGAGGAATGATTCAAGTTGTCAGTGCCGCTGAAAAAGTGTCCTGCCCTAGCACCTCTTGTGAACGTGATACTGAGCAGGGAACCACCTGGCTGAAAACTCTTTTAGCAGGTTGAGGTGCCCAGTTTGGTTTGTTGCAGAGCTGCAGAAACGATTGAACCTGTACCGAGGAGCGACAGCACAGATTTCCTTCAGCAGCAGGGCTGCTCCCCTTATGTCTTGTGTGTTTTGGCAGCCTGGGATTATCCTGAATTTACTGCAGCAGCCTGTCCTTATCTGGATGATGAAGGGTTGGGGTACTATCCTGGCTATTGTTTGGGATATTAAAAAAAAATTCAGTGTAACTAAAATAGCTGTATTTAAGAAAGTACAAAAGAGAGATACATTCTACTTTTACTACTCTTAGGTGAAAACTGACCTGACTTTGAAATCCCTGATGTTTTGAAATTATTTATAGGGTTCTATGTATTTTCTTGACAGTCCTTCCTAGTGACTTTTTAATATAAAGTTGGGCAAAAACAAGAAGATTGACAGATCCCCTGAATTTGGTCATAATTGCACTAAACATGTTTGTATTGATACTGAACTTTTTAACAATTAGTGTTTCGTCATTTAGGTTTTCCTGAATGAATTTTGAAATCAGTTTGCAATGTAAGAGCATCTTAAAAGTATTAATATCAGAAGAGGAAAAGAGAGCAATGACCCTTTTTATGAAGGGGAACTGATAAAATATATAGGTTTTTTTCCTCTTCTGCTCTCTTGCCCCAGTGGTTTTAAGTTTCCAGTGCTTTGTCAGCAGCTTCCTAGATGGCAGCCAGCATATAGTGGGAAGGTGTGACTCTTGAGCCACATCTGCATGGCAGTCACTTCTCCATAGGTGCTTTAAGTGTAATTTAGGCTTAAAGGGATTAGCTTGCATACTATTAGCTGTATAATCATAGCAGCAAAATGTAGCAAGGGCTACAGAATCCACTTGGGTGGCCAACATGAGACTGTTGGCACGGCTGTACCGCTACCGGCTCCGGAACTGGCCAGTTTTAAAATTAGCTTGGGTTTTCTTACACTTACTATGCCTGTTCTGGCAATCCGAGTCCAGTGTCTCCAACACGAAGTAGTTGTTTCATTCTCATGACAGTTAAGAATCCTTGTGTTTAATAATTCCGTATTTCAGCATACGTTCCTTCTCCTGAGTGCTGGATGTGTTTGCTGAGAGTGTAAGTTACATAAAGCATGTGTGAAGCATTGTGAAGCATTTCTCCATAGGGGGCAGCAGGCTTCTGCATCACTTTGCACGGTTGCTGCAAGACTCATCCCATGTGCTTGGCTGATTCGCTAGCAAGCCAGAGGAGGTCTTAAAAATCCAAAGAAAATCAGTGTGTTTGCGTTACAACACTGGATGGCAGATTTCCAAGCAGTTACCTTTCTAATTGCAGTTTTTTTATTTGTAAAATATAAGTCTAAGACTGATACAGAGCTCTCCAGAAATGTTCCAAAGAACAAATTTAAAGTGATTAAAATAACTTTTAAGAAAGATATTCGGGCCTTAGCAGTCCAGGAGTTTTCCCTCCGTTACTGATGAGTTCCTCGCTCCTGTGGACAAATTTGTGAATGGGGATCTTGCAGAAGAAATCTCAGCTTTGATTTTTGAGTTCCTGATTTACTGCTTTGTGGAAGGGTAGGCCTTAGGAAAAGACGGTGGGATGCATTCTCAGATACTGGAATTTGTGGGAAGTCCTGAATTGAAATGTTATAATCCCTTGTGCTTTAGGATATGAAGCATTTTGATATTCATCTTCACCCATCAGTCCCTTCCTGTGACGGAGGCAACAAGTGGGAGGAAAACTACACATTTGTTTACCTTTTTTCTTTTTTTTTTTTTTAATATATTCTTCCTATAAAACTTCAATATTTTTTTTTTTTAAATTACAGTTCTAAAATTACAAAATTATAATTTAAAAAAGATTATTCTTATTTCTCCAGCTCATGAAACAAACCAAGCATAGAGCTATGTATGGAAATTTAGGGAAAGATAAAAGAAAATCTGTCTTAAACATTATGGTCATCTTCTCTTTCTCGCTAGGCACTAATTAGTGAGCATAGGAGTCTTGGCATACATGAAGGCATCTGGTTATATTCTTAGGCTTTTCAGTAGAGCTTGGTACATGTTATTGAATAACCTGTTCTGATTCAAGCACAAGTTTCTAGTCTGTGTAGGAATTGGTGTCCTGAGTCTTGTGAAGTGGGTAAAACATTGCCATGCTTCTAGTAGCTGTTTCTTAGCTTGGATTCCCGTGTCATTCCAAGTGCACTGTAATGAGAGTTACCCCTTCTTCAAGTAGAGTTGAATGTTAAAAACTTTTGTATTTACTACCAGAAGTGGTTTATGATTGTTTTTAATTTAAAAAATAAACAACAAAAAAACCCCACCCAAACCCCCCAAGATGTCATAGTAGACTGATGTTTATCATAAATCTGTTATAACTTGAGTTCTTAGAAAAAAAGCGTTGTGCTAGTTCTGTACTTTTTGTTTCTTCATAAGTATTGAGAATATATTTTTGATGATGAAGATTGTCCTGTGTACATCCATGTACTAGGTAATATAGTGCTGTTTTTTTCAGGTCCGGTGTAATTAGGCTGCTGCTAACAAGGCTGAACCATAGCACAGAATAAGTTGAGGTATTTCACAGCAGAAGCATCTCCACAGCCGACTTATGCTAATGTTTGCGTACATCCAGTATGTGATGGAAAATGCATGTAAGATCTCCATGATAGGTGCAGGCATAACTTGTGTTGTTCAGTGAACAGATATTTTACCCACAAATCTGCTATTGTCAGATGTGTCATCAGTCCATTAGTGTGAGAAACAGTACTAAAAATAACGGGATAGGGCTGCTAAATACTGGGGCTCGTTAAAATAGTGACAGCAAACTAGCCCTTCTTTCATTCCATGTGAAAAGTGTTGTATAGCTGGTCCCTTCTGTAGACTCAACCTAGCGAAGAGCAAATTGATTTTCAGAGATAGATAATGTATCTGTGATCATCTTCTGATAGTGATGTATTTCCAAACCAATTGTTTGTTGGAGAGTTACAGCAAAGGACGCTCTTGTCAATAAACAATTTAAGAATATTATTTTTTCTAAAACATTCCTAATGAAAAGGATAAAAAAAGCATAGTTTAATTTCCCAGATGGTAGGAAATTTTGGTTTTGGCAGAACTCAGAAGACAAGTGTAAATAAACTAAAATTGTGTGATGTGCCTTGTGCCACAATCCTTCATATGAAGCTATACATTTGCTATATATATTGTTCTCTTAAACAAAACCCATCAAAAGTTAAGGGGTCTGCTTTCTTGAAGGATACCGTTGTGAAATCTATTTTCTTCTGGACATAAATACATTTTGATACACCTTTTCTTAATACCTGATGATTTACAGTACAAAAGTTAATGCAGTTCATTACCAATAAGTAAATGACATGCAGCTGAGCATGCTGTTACTAGGTTGGGTTAGAAAGGGATCAGAGAGGATAATGAAGGGTTTAAAAAAGATAAATGAAAATGCAAGTTGCTGAGTTAAATCAGTTTTACTATTGCTTAGATTGGGGGGTGTCACAGAAGGAAGCACGTTCAAAAATCTTTTATAAACACACTTCTGTGTGATCAGACTGACACAGAACGTAACCTGCTTGTTTAAATGTTTTGGCTCGTATCTCTGTTTTTTCTGTACTAGAGCATTTGCAGAGTTTTGTAAATTAAGTTATGCCAAAACATGTGTTAAGAACTGAACTGAGTACAGCAAAACCATGGCTTCACGGTGTGCACGTTTTTCATGCATGTCTCTTACAAACGTGTTTAACACGACGATGCCTGTGGTGCCTTATGCTTTTGTTCTTCACAGTGTGATTAAAAAATGTAGATTAATGCAGGGCTAACATATCTGCATTCTGTGATGCATATTTGGCTATTTAGAAAAATAGGATATAGATTTCAGTGAGCTATCTTTAGCTATCTAAGGCCTTTTTAAAAGCTGCCAGGAAAATTTTTTAGAAAATGATTTCCTATTTTGCATAAATTTTAACACCTGTTAATTGCGGTTGCTTTTTTCCCTTCTCGCTGTGTCACATTAGACACCCTGGTTATCAAAGTGATCGTATCACTATGGTATGTCTCATAATTATGATCAAACTGTTATCTAACATTCCTGGAGCATTCTTTTTTTCAATACTTAATACCTTTTATTCCTTGGCCTCATGCATGAATTATGCTGTGTATGTGAAGAGGCTTAAAGTTT
The DNA here is from genome assembly GCF_964106895.1 of Numenius arquata. NCBI lineage: Eukaryota > Metazoa > Chordata > Aves > Charadriiformes > Scolopacidae > Numenius > Numenius arquata. The sequence continues at coordinate 121,632,700 of NC_133576.1, forward strand.
GTTTCCATTACATTCTTTCTGAATGGATCCTGTTGTATCTAGGATTTTTTTAAAGCCAAGTAGGAATGTTATTGTTGACCTTGACACCAGATAACTGGGCAGACATTATATAGCTATGTTTGAATCCTCACAAAATGTGATGCTAAAGCCAACAGAATCCTGGCGTGAGACCCTCCTGGACAGCAGAGTTATGGAGCTTTTCTTTACAGTAAGTTTCTTTCTTCAACTTTCATAGTCCAGACCACAGGGAAGCTGCTCGTTCCTGCTCTAAAACTGTATTGTTGGACTCTTCCTTTTGCATCAGGTAGGAGTAATTCTGCTAATTTCAGCTTGCTTATCAAAAGAAACAGAAGGATTGTATTTTTCCTAGGTTACGGAGCATATATTTTTGCCTGTAAATTGCTTTAAATTGATGACCATTAACAAAAGAAAAAGGTGCACAGTTATCTGAACTTTTACGTTTGATACTTTTGGACATGTATTCATCAAACGAAACCAAGCGTGGTGAGTAGTAGCAGAGAAAGTCTTTCAGATAAGGTGTAACGACTCTCAAAGATCAAATGAACAGTGTGTGTTTCCTGGTCTTAAAGCATTTGCTCAATGGAACAGCTGAAAATAAGTAATTTAATTGCAGATTTCCAGCCAGTTTCACCATATAGAATTCTGCGTGTCTACCTTCAGCACAAAGGAAATCCAAATAAATTAAAAAAGATTAAGTTAGGAGGGATGGGGAAGAGGTAGAGTTGGGATAGGGGAATGTAATACTCAATTTCTATAGCTTTAAAAACCATTATATTAACACTGGATAAAATTAGTATTGTTTTCTTTCTACAACTGTGGGGGGGGGGAAGTTTGTAGCCTTTGCTCAGCTAGGAGTTACTGCAGCAGCAACATACATTGGCTTGTAAATTCGTTTACTATGCTACTTTATCTTATGTTACCTCTCTTGGGGTGTGACAATTCAGCATTCTCAGGCTCTTTTCATTTTTGCAAAGCAGAGAAATAACGTGCTCAAAACTCAAAGTTGTTATTAGACCAAGTAAATGTAACTCTCCAGTGCTGCCTGGAGTTGTCTGATATGTGCTTGGATACGTGTCCTTACTTTATAGGATTTTTTGATAAATTAGAATTTGGTTTAATTTATTTTTTTTTTTTACTGAAAGTTTTTCTGTTCCAGCAGTTTTGAAAAGGTGAAAAAAAAATCACTGGCAGAACTCTTAACAGCTACGCACAATCTGAACAGCTGTCTGGACTATCCAGACAGTTGCTACTGTCAGCTGTGAACCTCCACATGCAAATAACTTTTTGGCTTACATATTAACCCTTCCTCGTTTAATAGTATGTAGTTGTCAGAGTTAGATCCCTGTTTCTTTGGTTGGTTTACAATTACTTATTCATGATAAGAATGTTTTTAATAACATGCAGAATTGTTTTGATACGTTTGTGTTTTACTTAATAGTAAGCAAACCCCTCTTGTATTTGATTATTTTTGAATGAATGCTAGCCAGGGCAGCCTGCTCTCAGTTTTGGTTTTAGATTCCTGATTCGCAATGGTTGAGGCTTGTAGTATTAGTTTGCTATTTGAAGTAACATAAGCGAATGGCCATAGTTTATATTCATTTATCTGATCTAAGAAGTTTTAATAAGCTTGCAAAAGTTGGCAGGACTGCCATGTTAAAGAGAGCCTTCAGTTCTAATCTCAGCCTAGTGTGGGATGTAGATTAGGAGGGGTATTTCTGTTGCGGGGTTTGTTTCCCCTGCTAGTTTGATCTTTCAGAGATTAACTGTGCAGCTTATCCAACTAGTTATGAGTTGGGTGAGGTTGCAACTATCATGCCGCAGAGAAATGGTTAGTGTTTTAACACTTTTATGTATAAGATTGTCGAAATAATTTTAACCAAATTTGCTTCTCGAAGAAAAAGCTACCCTGTATTTATTTATTTGCTAAATCTTATGCAAAAAAATAGGCAGCATGAGCATAAGAAAATTTTTAAAATCCATATTTGATAATTAGAGTGTGTTTGCTAGGGTGTGATTACTGACAGAAGATTCGAATCTAGAATGTCTCACCAGCAGAAGTGATGACATAACGGTTTGCAGAACTGTGGGCAGATTACTGCTGGCCTTGTATAATGCTACGGGTGTTGCCAAGGAAGTGATGCATTCATTTTTGTATATGTCTTCAGTGTTTACCTCTGCTGAAGAAGCATCTACATAATCTTGATTGAACTTGTTGACTAACTTTAGCAAGACTCCATAGCCTAGGCATAGTTAGCATAATAGAGATGACTGTCATTATTGCTGTTTTTAGAAGGAGCAGTATGTCTGACTGGCTGGCATCTGTTTCTCTCTTTAAGACATAACATTCAGTAGACAGTTCAGTTTTCAACATGTAGGTGAGACTTAACTAAACGTTAGTTTCAGTGAGTTAATTCAAGGCTTGCGATTTTGTGAGCTGAGTCATGATCTTGACATTTACTATGGTTTAGACAGTTGTAGAAACCCTCGCATTTCAGACTGAATGGAAGTTATAGTAAGCTTTTTTTGGTGTGTGCTCTTTTGGGTTGAGAGCCATGTGACTGTTGTAAGAACACCCTATTTTCCGTGTATTATTAACCATCTCACTTCCTGAAAGGTACATCGGAAAATCCGAGAAGATACAGATATGGCCCAAGATTCATTACAGTGTCTGGCACAGCTGGCATCTTTGCACGGGCCGGTCTTTCCCGATGAAGGTTCACAAGTTGATTACCTGGCACACTTCATTGAGGGATTACTGAACACTATCAATGGGTATGTATGTCTGCTCTCTAAATTTAGATGGCATCTTTTAATCTTTAGTTTGGAGTGTAGCGTATCTGCGTGGAGAACTGGTATAGCTTGCTTATTTCTGGGTATAATTTGTGCTTACTGCTGGATTACTGGAATTAAGAAAAGGCAAAGTAGATGGTGCTTAAGTAATATGAGATACATTTTCAACCAATCTATCAACAAATCAATTAACTTTTAGCATTTTTCTCAATGGCAAAAAACTAACTGCTATTTCTATCTGTAGAATTGAAATAGAAGACTCTGAAGCAGTGGGAATTTCCAGTATTATCAGCAACCTGATAACCGTATTTCCTCGCAATATTTTAACTGCCATTCCAAACGAACTTTTCTCTTCATTTGTTAACTGCCTCGCACACCTCACTTGTTCTTTTGGAAGAAGTGCTGCCTTGGAAGAAGTGGTAAGTATCCCCTCTGAAATAGTAGGTAGTCTTTTTTTTGTTTCTCTCTATTTGTGATAAGCATAAGTGACATGAGAATTTGGCTGTTTTCTTAATAACTGTTGTGAATTCCGTGGTTTTTTTCTAGATATTTCTGAAATCACATCCGAGAGGGCTTGCTTTTTGTTTCAAACAGCATAGTGAACATAATTACACACTGTGTGCATCGTTCAGACTTTGTTTTGATTTAAAGCATTTGTCTCATATTTTCCTTGTAAAAAGAATGGATTCATTTAAAAATATTAAAAGTCTTTAAATATTGCTGACTTGCTCTTGTAGGACTTCTCTGAAAACTGTTGTAGATAATGAACGAGCTACAGTCCTGAAAGCTTAAAATGAGTACAAGAACATATGGACAGACTGAAACTTAACTGCTGTCAAGTGTTCTGAGTCAGGAACTTCTGTTTTAAGTGAATGTGGCTGTTAAGACCTGTTGTTAACCCCGTACTTCTGAGCTGTTCAAATCATCCCTTCATTGCTGACACAGTTCAAATGGTGATTCTGTGTACAAATCTAGCACAGGAATTCAGAGGATTTTCTTTTTTTTCCTGTTTGTTTACTTCTTTAAAAATTTTGGTTGTAACATTAAAGAGCAGTTGGGACAGTCTAAGTCTTCTGCTTCTAAAAAACTAATAAGACCACCTAGTATAAGGAAAAAAGCCCATAAGAATAAAGACAAAAGATATTGCACTTTAGCTATTTATGTGCAGTAGCCATTGATTTTAAATGAGACTATCAAGATATTATCCAATATTTCCCCATTATCATTAAAAGTATGAATTTTTACCAGTTTTGCTATACTGACTGGGCTTAATTACCCATTTGAAAATAATTATAGAAGTATTTGGTTATAAAATTGATGGATGTGTTTCTTTACCAGAGTTCATGGGTGTGCTAATTAGCATTCATTGCAGAGCATTAGATCATGTCTTTGCTGCAAGGTTAAAATGTATTACGTTTGGCCCAGCACTCACCTAAGCTTTCAAGTGCACTCATGTCTTAATCAAAAAATTGGTGATTAAATTTAGAATCTAAAATACAGCTACTTTCCAAACCTTACTGGTCAAAACTTGTGCTGCTTTTGAGATTATCTAGTGGAAGAACATTGACCATATGTTCTGGTGCTCACCAGCACATTTAGGAATGGTTCTGAAACCTTTATAGAAAAGATGCAGCAAAACCATAGGTACTTATTTAAATTTAGGGAACTAAAGGGGTGTTGTTTCCTCAATTAGCCTCTTGTTACTTGAGACCCAGAATGTGCAACCACGTTTAAGGAAAACAGTGTTCAACATAATGCCATTCAAAACACTTCATCTCGCAGCAAAAGTTTACGGTAGTTTGTACCACAGTCTGGTACAAAGTTTGTTTTGGAAATGACTGGCCAGTTACACCCAGTAAACTGTGGCTGCCTACACTTAGATAATCCCATAGTTTTAGCTGAAGAAAGTCATTTTAGTATTAAACTTAAATGTTCTCAGACTCAGCAACATCAGAAAGAGAGAATGCAAGATTTTTTGTTTTGTTTTGTTTTCAGAGAGAATTTTCTGACTCTTCTTGAATCTTTAAATCATTCTGTGGAAGGAGAAACATTACACTTTGATCCCTTCCAATCTGTCATAGCTCTTACAGATATCTCAACTTCATGCTATTTCTCCGATTTCCAGGATGATCCAGAATTCTGTGCTGACAGGCCTTAAAAAAAATAATTCTTATACCTTAACAGTGTGTCAGCAATAAGGGACACTACCGAGATTTTTAAGTTATTGCTGACTTAGTCCAGATGGCGTAATGATACTGTGTGCTGTGCCTGCAGAAATACTACTTTGCATCCCTGAAAACAATATTTTGGCTTAGGATTCTCACAGCCATGGTTAATGTGTTCCAAACATCATGTTCAAATGCTCTTTTACATTAACCTGCCTGTATGAGAGAGCGGCTGAAGGAAGTTGAAACATTTGCCCGAACAGCTACGTTGGTGGAGAGCAGCAAGCTCCAGCAATGCTGGGGGTTAGTGCAAGTTGGACCAGTAAACTCTTTCTTTAATAGCACTGGATCTGAGAGAAGATGCTTGTCCTTAGCAATGCTTGCCCTTGCTTAAGTGCTTACGCAGAAGTAGAAATTAAATAGTCCCTCTGAATTAGTAAAGAGTATGAACAGGATGTTGGATGAAAAGTCAAATAGAAATTATACCAAGGGCTTCTTTTTCTCAAAATTTATCTTAATCTACTGTTCCCATTTCATATTTTTTTATAAAATACCATGTTATGGAAGAGATCATTCTGAATTTGGTCTTCCTAATATGTTTCCAACTCTTTCCAGCTTGTTGCTCCTTGACAAATTTTAGAAGTGTTCTTTCTTCAAAGGGTCAGCAGACTGTGAAGGAAGAAGTACCAATTTTCTTTGTATTTCCCATACTAGAGAAATTAAGCATCTTTGCTTTCATAGAATCATAGAATGGTTTGGGTTGGAATGGACCTTTAAAGGTCATCTAGTCCAACCCCCCTGCAATGAGCAGGGACATCTTCAACTAGATCAGGTTGCTCAAAGCCCCACCCAACCTGACCTTGAATGTTTCCAGGGTTGGGGTATCTACAGCCTCTCTGGGTGGCCTGTTCCAGTGTTTCACCACCCTTGTAAAAAGTTTCTTTCTTATATGTAGTCTAAATCTACCCTCTTTTAGTTTAAAATCATTACCCCTTGTCCTATTGCAACACGCACTGCTAAAAAGTTTGTCCTCCTCTTTTCCATAGGCCTCCTTTAAGTACTGAAAAGCTGCAATAAGGTCTCCCTGGAGCCTTCTGTTCTCCAGGCTGAACAATGCAAATTCTCTCAGCCTGTCTTCATAGCAGAGGTGCTCCAGCCCTCTGATCGTCTTTGTGGCCCTCCTTTGGATCCACACCAGCAGGTCCATGTTCTTCTAATGTTGGGGGCCCCAGAGCTGGACACAGTACTCCAGGAGGGGTCTGACCAGAGTGGAGTTGAGTGGCAGAATCACTTCCCTCCATGGTTCTTTTGATGCAGTCCAGGACACAGTTGGTCTTCTGGGCCGAGTGCACATTCTTGGCTCATGTACAGCTTTTCATCCACCAGTACCCCCAAGTCTTTCTTGGCAGGGCTGCTCTCAATCCCTTCATCTCCCAGCCTGTAAAATCCTGGAGTTTGCCCCAACCCAGGTGCAGGACCTTGCGCATGCCTTGGCCCGTTTCTCAAGCTTGTCCAGGTTGCTCTGGATGGCTTTGACTTTACTGGTTGTATCCTGCCTCTGCTGAAGATCTGTGTTCTGAACTGGGCTCTGCTGTTACTTCTGTTGGATCCATCAGAACGATTCAGTTTCCCAGTCTACAGCATGTCATTTAGTTTGCCTGTATGACATCTTTGGTAGGCCAGCTGTAGCTAATCTGAAATAAAGACTGAGAATTTTTAGTGAGGTTCCTTTGTGACAAAATTTGTTCAATACGGATAAACTCTTTCTACTATTTGCGCATGTACTTTATGGAGGCACTTATTAATCCTCACTTCCTTATGAGAATACCTTAAAGTGTTAAAAACATTTTTTTTCATGGCATTAACTTCTGTATTAACTTCTCAAATAAATGAATTGGATAGATTTGAGTTCTTTTGTTGTACATAAAAAGACAAGTCTGTGTATTGGTTTATGCTCTGGATTCTTACAGATTATTAAAAGTTACATGTAAGTTTTATACATAAATATATTACACACACATCAAAATATTTCAGGATTGAATGATTGCCTATGAAACCATGTGTCCTTTAGCCAAGTTTTAAAATGACATGTTGTGGTGTTCATCCTAAATTTGTGGTTTATGTTAGTGCTGAATACAATTTTGCCTCTCTTATTGTCATCTTCACTTTTGTTTTTCACACTTGTATCAGTGTGTGCCATATTTTAACTTCTGTAAATATGACCACTTTGCACTTATAAAATAATGCTGTGAAGATATTTTGAAATGCTTCCAAGTGATACCAGTTTTTCCTCTTAATCAGTCATCCAGCCAGTGTTTTCTTTTCCTTGTCTGTTCATCCAGCCATGTTTGTAACTTCACTGAAAGTCAGGAATTCTTCTGTCTGGAGCATGATTAAGGCCTTAATATCCCTTTATTTCATCAAGGAATCATTTTACTAAGCTCTGCTGTCTCAAAGTAACTTTTGTGAGCTTGAGAAAAACTTGAGAAGACTTCTTAGAGGGAAAGAAATGTCCTGCTTTAGCAGCGTGTACATCCGTACAGTCACGCTTAAGTTATTTGAAGTTGGATATATTTACTAAAGTTCAAATTTTTGCCTCAAATCAAAAAGCTGATAGGTACATTAAAAATACTTCTAAAAAAGAAATGGACTCTTTGCTATCTGGGTTCTTCAGTTTGCTTGCAACCCAGGACTTTGTTTTTCAGATATGTTATTTCCTTTTGCAACTACGTCGAAACACATGAATAAATAAAACCAAGATGCATCACTTGAAATGCTCTCAGCAATTGGAGGTGCAGGCTTATTCTTTGGAATTCCACTTCTGTTTGTTTGCTCATATAAGGAGAAGTTGTGTCTTATCATCAAACCTGGCTACCTGTAGTAGGGTTTCTTGAGCACATGCAATCTTGCAATGATTTCCTCTGGAACAGAGAATAGTCATCTTTTCACTCCCTTTATTTCAGAAATAGTGGAATACATATAAATCTATATGCAGATGTTCTATTTTTATTTATTTAATGAAAAAGAAATCGCTCAATTCTTTATTGTTACTAATAAGAGCCGAGATGCTTGGTGTCTTTGGGGTAAAAGCTCATTAGCTCCTGTATTTAGGTAATTATGCATTAAAGGCTTAGTTTAAGACTTTTGGTTTTGAACATCAGGTGAAGAGAAATAGCTAAACACCTCAGCAGTTTTTTAAAGCTTATCAAGCATGAAAGCTGTGCCGACCTTTTTGATGAGTTGCCTCAGTTCATTCTGATATTTTCTTGGTTATCCTTAGATGGGTTTTGTGCCTGATTTTTTTTTTTTAATTGTTTCAACACTAGAAGAACATCTGTTAAATAGTAATGAATATAAGTGTGTTCCTCTGGTTTAGTTTAGGAATAAGATTTTTGTTTTGTTTCTTTCATCTCTTACAGCTCGACAAAGATGACATGGTATATATGGAAGCGTATGATAAGTTGCTGGAATCTTGGCTTACTTTGGTACAAGATGACAAACATTTCCATAAAGGTTTCTTTACCCAACATGCTGTTCAGGTCTTCAATTCCTACATTCAGTGCCATCTAGCTGCTCCTGATGGTACAAGGAATTTGGTAAGCTCTCATTCTAGTAGTTCCTGATGATACATAGTAACTGGCCCATATCTTTTGGAGTGTACTATATTATGTAGCTCAAGGAAGCTAGTATAGAATTACTATTTGTGACTTTCAAAATGAAAAATGTGCTGAATTTATTACTCAGTGGTCATTTTTCAGTTTGTTTCTCTCATTCTAAAGAGGAAATAAAGGAATACAAAGTTGGAAAACACTTAAAAAAAAAAAAAAAACAGAAAAAAGTCAACCTGTTACTCAAATCAACATGCATCTTACTGTTGTTCGCACAAAAGCAATGACTAAACTTTTGACCCTCCTTCTCTGGACTCAGGTCCCGGTTAAAATCCCCAATGAAATTGGAAGCCTTTTATACAGTTGTTACCTCCCATACACTATTTTCAAAGTATACTTTTGAAGTATAATTGACATGCGTAAATGTCTGAAAAAAAAGTAGAACGACTATGCTCAAACTAGAAGAAGCTTGCAATATTATCTGGTTCTTTGGGATAAAATGAATTCCCAACTGAGGAAGGTGATTGTTTTAGAGAAAACCTAAAAGTACCTCAAGTATCTCTTGAACCATTGAGAAAGAAAGCAGATTAGTCTTTTTCCCAGGGCCCTGGATCTTGCTAAAAGAGATTTTTTTACAGAAAGTTGCATGTAGATGTTGGATGAATTAATTACTGCATACATTCAATTAAATAACCGTATAAAATCTCCCTTTAATTTGATGCTGTGCAAAGATCTCCAAGATGTCTCATTCTGAAAAGCACTATATAAAACTTAATTCTGCTATCTCAATATGTAACAGATGGTAATCACAGTGCCAAAACAGAGAGAAATATTTCACAAGAGAACTCTGCACTCATATCAGGCGGTCTTGACATAACTTGTATACACAGGTTAATTCATGTCATTCTGTGAGATAAGTCATTTATCCCATGGGTAACCTTTTAAAAGCCACAGCTGGCGTTTTAGAATGCTTCTTGTTCCATATCAAAGCAGTAACAGGAACTTTCAGTCTTGGCTTTGAGAGCAGAGGCTCACCCTTCAGTAAACAGCTGCAACTTTGAAGTTGCCAAAAGAGAATGATTTGCTGGGTTACATAAAGAAAAGATGGGTTAAAAGCACTTTGGATAAGGAGTTGTGTGTGGATTCGGTTTTCCAGAGCCTTTATAGAAATAAAGCATAGTGATAGCTTTCTGTCACTTGTACTGTACTTTGTTAGTTGAGTAAATTTTATGATTCTTTAAGAGTTTTTTAAAAGTATTTTTAACATCAATACTTAGTTTCTACATATCGTGGCTTATCTCTTCAAGGAATAAGGTCTGATTATTATTGAAGCAGTTTTATAACGCAGCCAAGATAAGCTTTGAGAAATCAAACAGTGCAGCTTCTGCGTCAGCAAGAAGTAGAACTGAGATTATGATGATGATTATTATTAGTCTTCTGTTTTCCTGAAGTTATAGCATTTGCTTTTGAAAGCTTTTTCCCTTCAAAAAATGAGTTATGGAAAATCTTTAATGAAAGAGGTGATTTTCATTTCATCATGAAAAATACTACCTATTATGTGATTTGTGTAAGATCTCAGACAACTGAGAGCAATATCTTTGACTAATGAACAGGGGAAAACGTGGAAATACCAGTATTTAAAATGGTTCTTGGTCTGCTATATATGTGATTTGAAATGCAAATACACTTCAAATAATCTTCTAACCACAGGGTTTGCAGAACAGCTCTGTGAGCCAGAGTCATTCAGTACCTTATATTGTGCTTCCAGCAGCGGATGCTCGACAGAGCTGATTTATATACCCTGTGGTGTAAAGAAGCTGTTTTGCTATTGTCCAGCCTGTGCTTATCCTATTAATAACAAGTATCAATTTTCATCATTTTTATGCTCGCCTGTTTTCACAACCAGTGAATCTTTTGACTTGGGAGCACTATTGGAAACGGCCGCAAATACACAGTTAACTGAATGTGGCATTTTGCTAATGAGTTTGTGAAATGCTGATATGAAGCTGTATTTACTCCTCTGTTTAACTCTTCTGCATCTAATTTAGTATGAATCTGTTCATCTATGCAAAGTACCTTGAAAGACAAAGCCAAAATAATGTAGAAAATTGTGGTGGTGATAAAACTTAACAAGTATAACACTAACTGGTTGCTTCTAATTTTGTTGAAATAACCAAAGACTGCCAATGGTGTGGCCTCTCGGGAGGAAGAAGAAATAAGTGAACTGCAGGAAGACGACAGAGACCAGTTCTGTGACCAGTTGGCCAGTGTAGGCATGCTGGGGAGAATTGCTGCAGAACACTGTATACCTCTTCTTACAAGGTATCAACAAAAAAAAATAAAAATGCATGAATGCAACTCAGTAAAGCCACCATGTATGAAAAAGCCTGATGTTGCCGAAACAATTTAAAAACGGTGAAGTTATTTTATTGTTATTTGTTCACAGTTTATTAGAAGACCGAGTGACAAGGCTCCACGGTCAGTTGCAAAGACATCAGCAGCAGTTACTTGCCTCACCAGCATCAGGCTCAATTGACAATAAAGTGCTTGATGACCTGTATGAGGATATTCATTGGCTTATTTTAGTCACAGGTTAGTGAAGAGCTTTAAGTAAGTATTATTTTGGTATCCTTATTGCAGCTGAAACACCTCAGGAGAAAAAATATCCCTCTATATCAACTACACTTAATTGACTATAAATTTTATCCTGTATGATGCTTTCATCTTACACTACTCACAATCTTTGTTTTCCTTCTATCTGCCTTGAGTAATATGAACATTATCTTTAGAAGATTGATGAAACCTTTACATGAAGTAACGTCCTTTGGAAATTCCCGCAACTAATTTTGTTACAGATTTTTTGAGATATGTTACCAGTCAGCCTATTCAAGAAATTAGTCTGCTCGTGATATCAGTTGTATTGTCTGGGGGCACATGGCTTTATAAGGGAATCAGCATGAGATCAGGATAACGGTATTACTCAGTGGGGGCAGACAATCAAGTAAGTTCCAGAATCGCTCAGTGCTGATGATCCATATCCTGGCATGTTGTTGTTTCAGGGAAGTTGAACTTAGAAACTTTTTGGTTTTGATTTTTAGATGGAACTATCTTACATCTGTGTGCAAAACATAATAATCAAGACAGCGTCTGTACTTCGTTAGGAGAGATGTATACTTTATGAAATATTTTGTGGGATCTTTTTGAACATGTGATGTTTTAGTCGCTCTCAGATGTTGACCTGAATATGTTTATAATATTTTTCTATCACTGTGGGATGAAGTTTGTATTTGTAGCTCACAGATGGTTATGAGATCAGACAATGAAAACTATGACTAAAGCTGGAATTAATATTAATTATCTGGACACCAGAGCCAGAGTTTTGTATAAAAACCCATGCTTCACCTAATCTGCAGTTTTTCCTATGCAAAGAAAACTTTATTATAGAATATGTACTTGGTGTTTTAAAGCCTCTGACAGATTTGAAATATTAGCAGAAGTCCCAAACAAGATGGACTTGGTGGGGAAGCTGTAAAATCAAGGCTTCTTTTAATCACATAACAGAATAAGAAAAAAGTGACCAAAAAATGTTGGTTTGGGTTTTTTTGCTTTGGTTTTCCCTCAATAGTTGAATTGACTGTAGTACTTCTACATGAAGCAAAGCTTATCTCTTATTATTATTATTATTATTATTATTTGTTTAATTTGGTGGTTTCTTTTCCAGTCTTGGTTTCCGTGTCACTTTAGGTTCTTCTCTACTGAATGTCTTTAAGGATTCTAAAGTTAACTTATACATATTTAAACAGTGTTAGGGTTTGTATAAACATTTCATTCTGGTGTGATGTCCGCTGTTAAGCCAATGGATTCTCTAATCAACAAGCCATAAGTTAACCTAGGGTAGAAAGTTGTGATCACTCTTTCTTTTTTAATGTAAGGCTACCTCTTGGCTAATGATACTCAGGGAGAGACTCCGCTAATACCTCCAGAAGTAATGGAATATTCCATTAAACATTCAGCTGAGGTTGACATCAATACGACACTGCAGATTCTGGGATCTCCAGGAGAAAAGGCCTCTTCCATCCCGGGGTACAACAGAACTGATTCTGTAATTAGGTAAGGATGCATCTCGTGCTTTTAAGTATGTTAAATGCTTTTTCACAGAAATAGAAGTGAGAATATGAGTGGACTTCGGTGAACTTGAAAAGTAAGAAAGCAATATGTGGACAGTGAACACTGGAAAAGAAATGTCTCTTTTAACTAGTATTAAAGTAAGGGCAAATAATTTATAAGAATGGTTTTATAACAGCCATATTAAGGCAACGCTGTAGAAGATAAGAGAAAAGATGAAGTGACTTTTTCTTTTAGGGTAAAGAAAGGCAGGGTAAATGCAGATGATATTTCAAGTCAAGGTGATTCAGGGGAGGACTGAGAAGAAAAATTGAGAGTAAGACATCCAAACAGATAAAACTGAGTTCAGGAAGGCTGAAATGTCTAGATTGACCTAGTAGTCTTCACAGAAGACATGAGCCAAGTCTTGGAAACAAATAAAAATGTTTTTATATCTCTACTGGAGACCCATCTTTAATCCGTTTGTTAAAGAAAATCTTTAAAATGACTTAAATTACTAAAAAGTTGATAGATCAAAATCTTTAGATAATACACTATATACTCTGTAATTCAGTCAGCACATGTACAGCTTTAAGCAAATGCTTTTCAGAGCATCAGTGAGCTTGTCTGCTTTGAACATGAGCTACTGCCCAGGCTTGGCAGTAGCAGCTCAACTGGTCCTTGGTGCAGGAGGAATTGTTGTCACTTATGCCCATGTATCACCATTAGCCTATAAAAGGAGCAGGAGAGGGGATTTCTGTTCTCTCTTTGCAAGAAGGCTGATGCTTACAAAGAACTCCTCAATTTGAATCCTCACACTTCAGCAGATTGCATTACACTTTTAACTGACATGGAAGATTTTTTTACCCAAGATTAGTTGTTGTCTACATAACATTTTCTTCTTTTGCAAGAGGGTAGAAAGAAATGGATCTTCATTAGCAGTGATGGGCCTAACATTTAGAAGTTTGAATACTGCTCGCTGATACTGTTGGCAGCTTCAAGAAGTGGTCACCAAACAAGATTTCTTGATGCAGTGTCTCAGTGGTGATGGGAATAAAATCAGATCTAAATAAAGAGAGATTTGAGGCTCTCTGGCAATAGTTCTGAAACATCTTCAAGAAACAGACCACTGTCAACTCCTAAATTCCTTGTGCACTATCACGTTCTTACCAAATTTAATGGATGTACTACAAAAGCTAATATTTAATGTAGTTTTATGGATGGATTGTACTAACACAATTGCCAGGTGATCTGCTCTTTCAGACTATTTCTCTGCAGTAAGGAAAGAGAGAGAAATAACTGGTCGTTTCTGTATTTGTTCTTTAGTATGCTTCATACTGCAGAAGCTGCACAATTAGGACTCACTTGGTCACTTGATGGTGCAAGGAAGGGAGAATCAGTTTTACTCCAAGTAGCAGTCCATTTTTCTTCATTCCCTTAATGTCAGAATGCTTGTGAGGATTCTTTGTTTCAGTAACTTTGATGTCAAAGATAAAAACCGTAACCTTTAATGTATATTCTGGCTTTCTAGAGGATATTTGCCAGTCTATCCTATCTGTCTCTCCTTGCATTTAAAGAAACAATAAATTCAGGTGCTTTTTCTTCATTAGAGTTGAACTGCCCTGTCTTATCCTATTCCTTCTGTCATATTTCATGAAAAAATGAAAGCGTTTGCTAGTCACGTTGCTTCTCCAAAAACCACTCTCGGCATCCTCATTGTATTTTAAATCTGCAGGTTGTTATCTGCTATTTTAAGAGTGTCAGAAGTGGAATCTAGAGCAATAAGGGCAAATCTCACGCATCTCCTGAGCCCCCAGATGGGGAAAGATATTGTATGGTTCCTCAAGCGTTGGGCAAAGACTTACCTCCTAGTAGATGAAAAGCTGTATGATCAGGTAAGGATATAATTCTTATGAATTAATTGGTGAGTATTAGCAATAACATTGTCCTGTGAATGCAGATGTCAGTGTAGCTATTTTAAAGTGCAATGATAAATCATTTTTAATGTTAAATGGGTTGTGGTTTATTTTTTAATTTCTTTGAAAGTTGATGTTTTCTTCATTTTTTTCATTAGAAATATAAGTTGTTAGGAGACCCTTCTTGCACATTTTGGTGCAAATACGATTTTTTTTTTTTTACTTTTTTTTTGGTAGCCATTGCCTTAGCAGAATAGCATAGTGCGCTTTCAGGCTGCATAGTGGGTGAAACTCAGCAATTTTATAAGCTACTTCTCACTATCCATCAGATCTCGCAGTTCATCTCTAATACAGTGGTTGCCCTTGATGGTTGATTCAGTGAGTAACCGGGTCATGATTCTGAATTAGATATTTAACACCATCACAAGGTAGTATACATCAGCTAATGTCATGCTACTTTCTCTCCTCCCCCCGTTCTCATATGTTCTCATTGTATACATCATGATTTCAATGGTGCGTTCTTTGTAAAGGGCAACTTCTTACCGTGTTTGGACAGCACTAATCACGATTAGACCTTGATCCTGATTTTGCTTATAGAACTAACTGTAATCCAGCGAGCTGACGGAGGCCCCCAGCCTGAGGAGGTCCTGTTGCCTCTAACTTTCGAGAAGGAAGCCTCTTCCTCCTCCCCTTTATTTCCACTACTGAAGCAACTAAGAATACTAACGCTTCAGGAGGCCCCTCCTTAACAAAAATAGGCATACCGTAGACTTGTAAATATTTGGAATCATATTGTTCAGCTTGTACTTAGAGCGGAGCTAAGAATTTGTGAAGGTACCAGTTGGGGAAGAATTGGAGAGCGTGTAAGGAGGAGATTCACATAAGAAGCAATGCGAAGAGACAAAATAGAGTATCTAGGAAATGCACACATCTAGTTTGTGTTGACATGTGAAAGTGATTGAAACTTCTATTTAAACCTTATGCTCAGTCATGTATACATTATGAGTTTTGAAGTTAGAAACGTTAGCGGTGTGCTGACAGGAAGCCCCTACACAATTATTACAAAATCCTTGGACTTCACTTTTGAGAAACTTTTTCCTAAAGATAGGAGAAGAGGCAACTTCAAGGAAGTGTATTTTAATGTGCCAGGACCAGAAAGCGACATCTTTCCTAAAAGATGTATAGATTGAAGGAACAATCCGCAGAAAGCGGATGTAGAAAAATTACAATGAATGTAATTTTTTTAACAAGATTCAATCTAGGTCAACACCTATGCTTATTTCTAATAATTTTTATCGCTAACTTTTGAGAAATTTTGTTGTAAATTCATGGAAACACTTTTGGGAGATGATTTTGGGA
Organism: Numenius arquata; assembly: GCF_964106895.1. Classification (NCBI taxonomy): domain Eukaryota; kingdom Metazoa; phylum Chordata; class Aves; order Charadriiformes; family Scolopacidae; genus Numenius; species Numenius arquata. The sequence goes on from NC_133576.1 coordinate 121,648,663, forward strand.
TCTTGTAACTTCTAAAGCTTTTGAACTTTCATTTGCATTAAAAACTAAGCATATTCAAACCTGACTTTTGTAATGAGATTGAAATTTTTCTTTAAGTGTTGTGCTTAAAATTGCAAGATAAATTTGGCAAAGATTTCTCTATTAGAGTTGTTCTTTGCCTTTGTCTATGTAACATTTGTGTATTTTAAGTAGGGAAGAAGTGACAGTCTGAAAAGAATTTGCTGACTGATTACCATTCACTTTGGGGTTCTGGCTTCTGTAAAACTCACTCATTTTAATGCTTTTCTTATAGATAAGTCTGCCATTTAGTACAGCATTTGGTGCTGATACAGAGGGTTCCCAGTGGATTGTGGGTTACCTTTTAGAAAAAGTGATCAGTAACCTGGCAGTGTGGAGTTCAGAGCAGGACCTTGCAAATGATACTGTACAACTGCTAGTAACATTAGTGGAAAGGAGAGAGCGGTAAGTTGCTATACCTCTGGAAGTCAAAAAATTTCTTTTGCTTCCTTTAAATTTTTTTGGCCAAAGTAATCCAGATCTAGGGCACTTCATTTTCATGTCTCTGTAACTCAAATTACTTTAGTAATGTACTATAAATGGGAAAAAAAAAAATTGTCTGACAAAGTGAGGAGTGAGACCTAGATTGACAAAACAAAATCTAATTATTATTATTCTTTAGAAGTGCACTCTCCTTCCCCTACCTTTGTGCCTCACTCTTAAACAGTGAGAAAGGAAAACTCTCCTGGTCTCCACTCTTATTGCAAGGATTTTTTGTGGTGGTGTTTATTTTTGTTGAACAAGTTCTTCCGGATTAAGAGTTCAGATACTGGCTAAGCCAGTGTAAAGTGTGTGTTGTAAACGTATAAAAAAATTTTTTTAAATCCAGGATTTCATGGATTCAGACTAATTTCAAAGTTTTCTTTGGTATTACAAACTGTGAAGCAGGAAATTCTTGAATGTTTTATTTTTGTGAATTGCCATGCAATTATGCATACAATCATGCATTCACAGTCTGCTGAGAGGCTGTTTGGAAGTTTGAGGATTTAAACAACTGAGGAATTTTCTTTTTTTTTAAAAAAAATTAAAACCCACGGGAGCTAGATTGGGAATAAACTGCTTATTTTATCATGACATAATGAGACTAAGCTTTTAATCCATGCAATATGTCCATTAACTCTGTGTGTCTGTGTGTGTAAAACTAAAGCACTTCCCTGCTTTTCTCCCATATGAATTGAGCTATTTTCAGAGTATATACTTTAGAAATCTTAGAGGTGAGGCATTAATAAGATGAAAATCAAAAGGCAATTTAGCCTTAGAATAAAGGAATTAATTTTTTTTTAAAAAATCTTCTGACAACCGCTAGCAACCTGATACGCTCTGTTAATGCAATTTTGTGAAGTCTTTTCTTTAATTAAACTATTTTTCCCCTCTTCTAGGGCAAACTTAGTTATTCAGTGTGAAAACTGGTGGAATTTAGCTAAACAGTTCGCAAGGCGAAGTCCTCCTCTTCACTATTTGTCCAGTTCTGTGCAGAGAACACTAATGAAAGCTTTAGTTTTAGGAGGTTTTGCTCATATGGATACGGAAACAAAGCAACAATACTGGACAGAGGTAAGCTATTTTGATGCTTCTCTTACTTTTGTTTTAGCAAGTAGTACAAACAAGGTAGTTTAGGGAAATTTATGGTGACACAAAATCAACTCATACAGAATCTTTTGATTTTGAACATCTAATACTGATAATTTTTAGACTATTCTCTCTTTGAAGGTCAATAGTTGTGTGGCACTCATGATAAACAGAAACAACTAATAATTACCTGGAAGACGTGTGAAGTGGCCAGTATAGCAGTATGCTTGAAGGAGACTGTTAGAAAAGGTTAAGAATTTCCTTTGGAACTGTGTAATTTCTTCCTTTTATTTTAATTTGGTGGTATTATGAGTTATTCAGTTATTCACTTAATGTGGAACATAATGAAGAGCCTTGACCAGCTTTTTGTGCCCTGGCTCTATCTCAAAGCTCAGATACTTAATACCATAAAGGTTGGTGCTAGAAAGTAGCTGAGATGTGGTCAGTGAGCACTGCACGAGTTTGTAAAGCATTGTCCTTTTGTAAGAAACTTGCTTTTATTTGCAGAGCTAAGAAATTAGTGATTGAAGGTAAGACTACAACGCACGGGAAGTAATTGGCAAAAACATTTAACTGGTTTTATGGAAGTTTCTAAATTGGTTCCAGACACAGCGGATTACAAAAGAGATTGCGTTACTGAGAATCATAGTATGACAAAGATAATTGTGAACATGAATCTTAATGCTTTCATTGATGAACTGTAACATGTTTTTCCCCTAATACTGAATATGGAAGAGTATGAAATACTGAGAGCCAGAGAAAGTCATTGTCATTTGTTTAAAGACTACAAAATAACATAAAATATTTATGGAGGTGCTCGTTTTGAAATCAGCCTGCAGGTGGTGATGGATATTGAGAATCACTAATCACTGCCACTTCAGCTTATGTTAATGTCACAGATAATAACACAACTGAGCTGTTGGAAACTGGAAGTGATTGATTCTTGTACTGCCATGCCACAAGCAACCCATGAGCTTGCTAAATAACTTAAACCTCGCATCTCGTGTATGCTTATCTTAATGTGACTTTTCTAAAAAATTTTAAGGTTCTTCAGCCACTTCAGCAGCGGTTCTTGAATGTGATAAACCAAGAAAACTTTCAGCAGATCTGTCAGGAGGAGGAAGTGAAACAGGAAATCACTGCTACATTAGAAGCACTCTGTGGCATTGCTGAGGCTACCCAGATCGATAACGTAGCAATTCTCTTCAATTTCCTAATGGACTTCCTTAATAATTGCATTGGATTAATGGAAGTATACAAAAACACACCAGAGACTGTTAATCTCATAATAGAAGTCTTTGTTGAAGTTGCACATAAACAAATTTGCTATCTTGGAGAGGTAAATACAACCGAAAGGGGAAGGAGGGAACGAGTGTGTGCGTGTATGTGTGCGTACGTGTGTATACAGTGCTATCCCTTAAACAAAATAAAGGATAGTGATTTTTAGAGTCTATAGAGAAAGAAAGGCTTTATAGTCACATCTGTTAGAGGAATTGCTTTGTTTGAAAACATACACTTACGAAGATTGAAAGCAAAACATCTAGACGGTTCTTATACTAATAAACAACCATAATTCAGCACTAATCTAATGCTATGCATGGGTGGCAAAAGAGTGCAGACCACTGAGTACTTTTTTTGACCATGTCAAACTTTGAAAGCATCTCGGAGGATTGCAGCACTGTTTTATGTGGCAAATGCATCCCCAGAGACACTGCCTTGGGTCCTAAACAAGGCATAATGGATACCAAGATATTATCTGGTAAAACGAGTCAGTGCAGTACATTTACATCTCGGCTAACTTTGGAAGTGATCCTATTCCAAACTGGGTATGCACAAACAGTGTATTATGGCTCCAAAATTCGATAGCTGAAGTGAGTCCCCAAGCGATTTTGTTGTTTATCTAGTTTGTGAGATTACTGAGATGTCAGCCTGTCTCAAGCCACTGTTAACAAAAAAATAAATATAAGGTTGAGGAATTGACGAAAGTGATGTTCTGCTATTTCAATATATGGCTGTTCTTACTGTTTAAGGTGGCTGTTTCCTTCATGATTTTGTGTGCAGTTGTTACAAAAAGTGGTTCTGTAACTGAAATGAAAATCTTGGGGTATCATCAACCAAGTAACGCCATCTTAAAACAAATTGTAGCCCTTTTAGCATATGGAAGTTTTCTTATTGTCTAACATTGTTTTATAGGCCAAAGCCATGAACTTGTACGAGGCCTGCCTAACTCTGCTCCAGGTGTATTCCAAGAATAATCTAGGTCGACAACGAATAGATGTTACAGCAGAAGAAGACCAGTACCAGGATCTCCTCCTTATTATGGAGCTTCTCACTAATCTTCTATCAAAAGAATTCATAGATTTCAGTGACACAGGTATGAAGGGATTGGTAATTGCTGAACCATAACTTGTGTTTTAAACTGTAAAAACCATTGTGGGACATGCATTCAATCCAGGTAAAGTGAAAACTGAAGTTTAGGCTTGATTAGATCAGGATATGGAAATTACTGTTTAATGTGGCAGCAGCAAAGGAAGGACTTCTCATGGTATTTACCATCTGAAATTATTATTGCTCTCATAAAATAAATAGGGTATGTATGAAACAGGTTGAAATCTGGATGTTGCAAGTCTGTACATGTCAGAATAGTAAATTACCACAAGAGAACAGATGGATTATCATCTTAGTACAAGGTCCAACTTTTGTGAAGTGCTGAGCTCATCAAAATTCCATCATGTTTGAGGGTTTTCTGTATTCCTCATTCACAGAACATGCTTTATGGCATATGGGTGTAGCTAAGGGTTCTTTTTTGTAGCCCAGCATGTTACTTTTTTCCCCATATATGTGCCACTTAAAATTGCAGTAGTCCTGAATATCTGAATCTGCCACTTCTAGTTTAGCTGTGCTGTGCTGCTTTTGAATAAGCTGAAAACATATCTGGGTGATTGAGATCTCCCTATGTCCTATACAGTTTTCACAGAAAACATGCTCAGTAACAAACTGAATCTGCCTTGATTGTTTTGATGTCGTTTGTTGCTTTTCTGAGGTACATCTTGAGAGAACCTTGTACTCCAAAATTCAGCGCATCATTCTAGTTGTTGGTTGTTTTGTCATGCGTGCACAACACAAATACAGAACCAATGTAGACTTTGTCTATTGAATGGACAACTCGGTGCCACGTAACATATTCTCTTTGAGGTCAGATGTTGGAAATTAGTTGCATGGAAAACACTGTAAAATGCTTATCGTGGAACTAAAGAAAGTGAATACTACCTAAATGTAATGCCCAGAGATCAAATATTTTGAAAGTTGTCTGCATACTGTTGCTAACGCAATGCAGGAATTATAAAAGTAAGGTCACTGCCAGTTGACGGGAAACGTAGGTCTTACCTGTAACTGGAGAAAACTTGGCAATATCTAAACTGCAGAATTTTCTGCATTAAATCTTCCAATTTTTCTTCTCCTTGTGCTTACAAAATATATACAAACATACGTTAATATATATAAAAAGTATAAAAATGAAGTAATATTTTGCTCACTATCTGTTTATGTGTGCAGGCATGAAGCAGCCATCACTAGAAACAAATGCAATGTTCTGTAATGGAAGGGAGCCCTCAGAGTATCTGCAGTGTTCTGTTTTAGCGTGCCATCTGCTACACGTGGTTATGAAATGCTTAGTCCTAATGAATATAAATATAGAGTGATGGCAGCCTCCACTCACTAAGTTTCTATTTTGATACAGTGCCTCATGTTTTTGTTTGGGGCGAGGGGAATAGTCCTATTTTTAAAAATGCCTTTTTTATAAAGAAATGGGACTCATCCTTCAATATGTTTAATCCTCCTTTTATACAAAACATTTTTTTCTTTTCTACAGATGAAGTATTTAGAGGACATGAGCCCGGGCAAGCTACAAATAGATCTGTATCAGCAGCAGATGTTGTCCTATATGGGGTTAATCTAGTTCTGCCTCTAATGTCGCAGGATCTGCTGAAGGTAAGTATATTTTTACATGTAGTTGCTAGAACATGAAAGCTGTATAGTGATGGATTCCTAGAATTCATTCCTATATGCATTCCACCTCCATAAGTTGAGTTTTCTAGGCTTTTTAAAATGTAAATAACTGTTCCGTACACCTAGATACTGTTTGAAAAGAAATATTGTAAGCTGACAAAATGTATATTTGAAGGGCCTAAACAAAACTTTTTTCTTCTAATAGTGAGTCCATGCAGGTCAACAATTAGCCAAACCTGAAATGTGGCTTGTGAAATCCTTTTTCTGGTAATTTCAGAAATGTGATAGGAAGTATAAACAGTGATATTAAAAAAAAAAAAAAAAAAAAAATTAATCTGGGAGCAAGTAGTAACTTTTATGTATTTTCACAATACAGCTGGCTTTTGTATAGACATCAGCAACTTGTCAGTGGAATGATAAAACGTGGAAAAATGGAAGGGCAGGATTTCATTGCGTTGCACTGTGTTAATGTTTTGCTTTGAATCGGGGAGCGCTTCTGAAGCGTATCTCGGTTGTCCTCTCTAACACACTTTCTCATCTGGTAGCACTCCCTGGGCACGAGAGCTACGTCCGCTTTAGATGAAACTGAGCCAAAGGACGTACCCTACGAGCCATCCCCTCTATTGTGCTCCAAATGCTCATCAGGCTTTTACCCCACAGGACTAGACTTGCTCATTTCCGAAGTAAAACTCCTTGAATTTGTACAGAGCAGATACTGGACTCCCACCATCACCTGTTTAGCTTTAGCAATCTTCTTTTTGTTGTACCACACTGTTTGCTAATAAAGTTGTAGCCGTTCTAATGACTCTGAAGTTGCCTACTAAAATTGTCTTTTCTTCTTCAGTGGAAAGCATTGGTCTTGTCTCTTTGTCCGGATGGAAATTATGTCAGAATAAAGTTATATATTTGATTCTAAAATTACCATGTTTTTCTTTTGACAGTTTCCATCCCTGTGTAATCAATATTACAAATTAATCACTTTCATCTGTGAGATATTCCCTGAGAAAATTCCACAACTTCCAGAGGACCTCTTTAAGAGCCTAATGTACTCACTGGAGTTAGGGATGTCATCGTATCCTTTACAGAGCTTGGGACTGTTTAAAAATCTGAGTTGCTTTTATAAGGACCTGTTAAAAATCTGATTTTATTTTTGCTTGCACTTTTTTTTCCTTTACTGTCAATCTTTTCTATCTACAATTATATATCAGTAATCAACTCTTGCTCTCTGGGGACCGAGAATTCCTCTGGAGTGTCTATTGAGATTCTAGTATTAGGTGAATTTCCTCTGACTCGTGTTGCTTGAATGCAGCCTTTAAGTGGTTTAGCGTGTAAGTTTTTTCTGGCAGCCATTCCTGCCTCCTCCATTACTTCACTTCAGAGTGTGTAACTTCATAAGCCTTCAGCTGGTATCCCCAAGCCATTCCTGAATTAGTTTCTCAGCTGGTAATACAAAACACCGCTGCTGCTCTACTGGGCTGGCTCCAGAGCATTTCCTGTCAGGGTGCCAATGGGCTCCCCCGCTCATAATGGGAGCACCATTTTCACTAATCTGTGGCACGTGTCAGAAACAGATGAGCTTGACCATAAGGGACTCTTTCTGAAAATGTTATGTCAGAGAGGGTTATGTTACGGGCATGTAGCTAATTAAAGGTGGCAACAAAGCTGGAATTCTTTTTTTCCTGCTTTTTCTCTTTTTTTTAATTTAATTTTTTTTATTAACACCTTTATAGTAAAAAAAAATCTTGGAACATACAAGCATTTAAAATGTTTTCTCATTACACTACTGGAAAGTTCTACCACAATTTCATTGAAATCTGACTTTTGATTCTTTAACGCCTGTTACCAGAATGAGTTCAGAGGTTTGCCAGCTCTGCCTGGAGGCGGTGACACCGTTAGCAGAACAGTGTGCAAAAGCACAAGAAACAGATTCAACCCTTTTCCTAGCAACAAGGCACTTTCTTAAGGTAAGGCATCTGTGTTTCGTGTTACTTTGGTTTTTTGCATACAGGTAGCATCAAGAGGCCAAACAGCTTAATCAGGATCACGCATATAGTAAGAAGCAGCCTGTTAACCTAAAAACCTGGCAGTTTAAGAAGAAAGAGCATGAAGGACAGGAGTCACTGGGCTAGAGTACAAAGGAGGATGGAGGCAAAGAGAGAGGAAACTACTTATTGTCAATCAACAAAAGACCTGAGCCTCTCAAAATGCAATTTATATTTATCCATGGTCTACACATGAGCTCTAGAATGAACCCGATTGACAAAGTCGGCAGTTACATTTACTATGAAGGCTGTGAAGTATAAAGCTTCCAGAATTGTGTGCACTGGAGGCTGGGTAGAGTACTCAAACAAGAGGCAGAAAAAAGAGCATAGTTGGGAACTAGAAAGAAAATGCTGTCATTTTTCAATGTATCCAATGAATTATGCATTTTCTTAATCCAGTATCATACTTAGTACTTTCCTTTTAGGACCATTCACTCCATCTCATCAAATTTTGGAGTGATGTGGTAGCAACCAGGTTCCTGCTAACTGGGAACAAAGTAATTGGAGAACTTACGTACTTGTCTTCTGATTTTTGTAAAAACTTCCATTTTCCTTAAGATGTGTTTTCTTACCAAACTGACATTCGAACTTCTGGGGATTGCTCATTTAAACCATGCATCAGCCAAGTTGAGAGAATGAGAAACACCTTAAATAATTTAATTTGTCTTTGTATTTCTTATAAGTTAACATAGCTTTCTGCCTTTTCTCTAAATTTCCACTTAAAACTATAATACTGCTTTTATTAATCTGTTCCCTTCTTGGGTTTCTGTGAGCTGCAGGAGTCTCCAAAACTTGAGGGAAAAGTTCCCTGTTTTATTCTGGAAGAACAAAGGCTTTTTTTCATTATTTCTCTGGCATATCTACAACTTTTGGAAAAAAATACAAGAGATGTCATTTCTCTCTGAAGATCACATATAAATCAACAACAGGTTTCAGTGCTTTGAGATGTGATTTGTGCTGTTAAGCCAAGATCTGACTTCTAAATTACTCATACCATTACTCATTACTTCCAATTACTCATACCTAAATTTAAAAAAAAAAAGCAACAAAACAAACTTGGATGTTTGTGAATACATGTTCATTATTATCAGAAATGAAGATATGAGGTTCAGCAGCAAATGCTGGTAAAGTAGAAAGTTATGGAAGTGTAAATTTAACTACTTCTGTTTTGTGATTTCAGATGGTCTTTGATATGCTGGTACTTCAGAAGCACAACACAGAAATGACAACTGCAGCAGGTGAAGCGTTCTACACATTAGTGTGTTTGCATCAGGTACGGCATTTAGACACTTACACCCTGAAAACTAGTCACTTGTTAAAGGAGAGCGGTTAATTACTGTGGGTCTGGGAAATGATAGAATTGTTCAGCTTGGAAGTGACCCTCAGCAGGTCTGTAGTCCAACTTCTTGATCAAAGTGGGGTCAACACTGAATTCAGATCAGGTTGCTCAGGACTTTTTCCAACTGTGTCTTGAAAACTTCGAAGATGGATAATCCAAAGCCTCTCTGAGCGGCCTGTTGAATGCTTTTTTTTATCCTTACAATTCATGTACTTTCAGTACCTGCCAGACAGTCTTGGTGGCCCACCACTGGAATCATTCAAGTTTATCAATATCCTCCTTGTGCTAAGGAGTCCAAAACTGGCCACAGTATTCCACATCTAATCTAACAAGTGCAGTGTAGAGACAAATAATAAATAGAGCCCAGCATGCTGCTAGTGTTCATTGCTGACAAGGCACAGGGCTGACTTGCTTAGCCTGCTGTCCACCTTCAGGTCCTTTATTCAGCAGAACTGCTCCCCAGCCTGTCAGTTCCCAGTCCGTGTAGTTGCAAGGGTTAGTCTATTTCCACTGCGGAACTTTGCATTTGTCCTTGTTGAATTTCATGAGGTTCCTGTCAGTTCGTTCCTCCAGCCTGACTGGGTGTCTCTGAATGTCAGTCCTGCCTTTGAAGGCGTTGGCCGCACTCCCCAGTTTAGTTTGTGGATGAAACTTGAGGAAAGTGCATTTCATCTCCTCCTCCAGGTCACTGACTAAAATATGTAACAGGACAACGTCCAGATGAGAGCCCTCAGTGCCACTTGTAACTCCGCATCCAGGTGGAATGAGAGCCATTAACCACTATCCTTTAGAGGCTGATGATACAGGTGTGTTTTCACCCATGTAGTAGTCCACTCGTCTAGACAATAAAATCCCAGCTTGGTTACAAGGATGCTGTGCAAGACTGCTAAAGACTTGCTAACATCAGGCATCCACTGCTCTCCTCTCATCCACAGATGTAGTCCTTTCATCAAAGAAGACAGTTACGTTGGTAAATCCTTGCTGGCCATTCTCAATCCCTTTCTCTTTCATGTGCTCAGAGGTAGCTTCCGAGAGTACTTGCTTCATGATTTTCTTAGTCATTCAAAGATGATAGAGAGCAGCCTTGTAATGACATGTCAGCTTTCTGAACCCTTGGATGGATTCTGCCAGGTCTCCTGAGCTTGTGTGCCACAAGATCTCTCAAGAGATCCCTGGGTTGGTCCTCTTTACTACTGGTAGTTCCTCTCCTCCTCGAACCCTGTCTCTAGTCATAACGGTCTGGGGAAAACCTGTCAGTGAAGACCACGGTCTGTTATTGCTAAATCACCTGCTCCATTTAGCAGCAGGAGCTGCATTTTTCCTGTTCCTTCTTTTATTGTAAATGTACTGGTAGAAGCTGCTCTTGTTGTCCTTGGATGGCCCTTGCCAAATTCAGCTTTAGCTGAACTTTGCTTTTCTGTCATTGTTCTTATCCAATGTTTCTGTTTTCCTTCTTTGTAACTGTCCCTGCGTCTGTATCTCCTGCATGTGTCCTCCTTGCACTGGAGGTCAATCATGAACTCCCTGCTTAGCTGGGTCAGTGTCCTGATATGTTCATGTTGTTTTCCTCAGTATGTGGACAGGCCGTTCTTCTGCTTGGATGAGGTTGTCCTTAAAGACCTGTCAGCTCTTCTGAGCTCCTTTTGTCTTCAGAGCTCTCTCCCATAGGAACAATCCCATCCATCGGTCTCCTAAATAAGCTGAAATCTGCTCTCGTGATATCGAGGGTCTGTACTTGGCTACCCTCTTTCCTTGCTTTCTGAAGGATCCTCAACTCCTCTCTTTCATGTCACTGTAGCCGAGGCTGGTTGGTACGGCACGCCAAATGTGGGGCAGGCGTGAAGAAAGAGAAGTGTGGTTTGCAGGAGTAAGCCTATGCTAAGGAAGAGCCAGAAGGCACTTGGAAGGGTGTGCCTTAAAGTTTCTTCTTACTCTGCACTGCCAAGCACCGTACCTAGCTCTAAGGGCTTCTTCAGCCTCACTAAAACCCTGGTCTGATTGAAGGGCTTTGTCTGGTTCAGAGGTAGGTGAAAGGCTGCAGGTCCTAGTCGCTTCTGGTATGCCAGTCAGTGAAACTGGGTAATAGGTGGAAAGGTACCCACAGTTTTCTGTCACAGCCTTGATTCTGAATTTTGTCTTGATGGGAGAAGTTGTATATATTGTATTTTTTTTTAAAGTTAATAAGATCCTTGTTTATTTAACAGGCTGAATATTCAGAGCTAGTTGAAACATTGCTATCAACTCAACAAGATCCAGTAATTTACCAGCGACTAGCAGATGCCTTCAACAAGCTTACTGCAAGCAGCACTCCTCCTACACTGGACCGTAAGCAGAAGATGGCCTTCTTAAAGAGTTTAGAAGAATTTATGGCAAATGTTGGTGGACTTCTCTGTGTAAAATAAACAACAAAACTCTATGCCTAATTTAGACCCTTTCTGCAAAATGCACTGAGAAATGCTGAATGCTGACTAAATCTTGTACCTGTCTCTGGGTTCTTTGCAGCCATCTCAGATTCTAGAGAGCCTGGAAGTTTGAACATAACACAATGGAATAGGAGAGGTCAACTTTGAATCAGCTTCTGCTATTACGTGTTAGCTGCAATCTGTCATACTTGTGTGTGGGAGAGAATGAACAGAAAAATTGAATTTAAATTTTTTCCATATATGTGCAAACAGATATGGGCACAATGAAAAATAAATTCAGTGCCTTCCCCCCCGCCCCCACTGGTTTAAAATATGAGTGGCCAGATAAACATACAGATTTCTTTTCTACCCAAAATCATGTTAGAGTGTGATGCAGATACATACAAAGCTCTAAACAGTTTAGCTGGTTTTAAGCTTTATTTTTCCTCTCTTAAAGTTTGAGTTTGTGTTCCAATGGGGAAGAAAAACCAAATGGTATTTTAACTTGTGTTTTGTTCTGGTTTTCTACATCAACCTGTCATTGCATGTTTAATGCAGTGCAGGTTTTTACATTATGTTCTGCTGCCTAAAGTTCAGAAGAAAAAAGGTGTATATTTTTGTTCCCCTAAAATGAACTTTAGGAACTGTAGCCATTTCATTGCCTTAATTTAAAAGAAAAAAAAAAGCTGATATACTTTAGATAAGAAATTTAAGGCAAGGTTTGACTCTTCAGAGTTGGTTTAGGATGTTGGCATTAAGCTGCTGTGTACCTGTTACAGCCCTTCGTGTTGACGTGTCATTTTGGAATGAGTGTCTAATGCAAGGTTCACGTGTAGTTTTACTTTCAGTATCTGTTTTGATTCATACCCAGGTTGCACGCAACTGCAATGTATTTCTACACTGAACTGTTTGCTTAAGCAATAACAACTCAAAAGGTGTAAATTACTGGCAAACTTGTTAAAGTTGGGGCATTAGCTAAAACAATTATGCTAGAACAGGGGCATCAAACCCTGTTACTCAAGGGCCATATTTGTTTGACTCCAGTCTTTCTTTCCAGAGAAAGGTAATTGGGATGTGTAGTGCTGCGGGGGATTTCTTGATTGTGCTGAATCTAGCTCCACTTCTGCAGAGCCCTCCCAGCTGCTCTGCTCTTGATAGGTGTTTTGTATCAGCACTTTAGCTATTGCAACAGCAGAATATAGTGCCCTGAGTATAGTGGACCAACAAGGGGGAGCAGCACACGAATACAAAAGCAAGGCCTGCTTTGTCTCCAGTCGTGAGCCAGGGAAGACTGAAGCAAACACAAATGCTGCACGTCTAGTAAAATTGATTTTTGTGGAAATACACGGAGGCAGAAGTGGGCCCTTTGGTTTAAGACCTCTGCTAGATTATCCTGTTGAATATTTCCCATGTGTTCTTAAAATCCATATAAAATATACAGTATACACCTTTACATGGCTATGTATAGCATCATGTTTGCAACTCTGTGCCATTCTTCAGCTATTCATCTCAAAATTAGTCACAATAGCCAGAATTTTTAAAAGACGTAAATCTGTAATACTGTGCTATAAGTGACCTAAGGCTTTTTTATTTTTTAGTTAAATCCATACCTGTCTCAAGCATGGATCCACAAGGCCAAAAATGACATCTCTTCATTATACTTTACTTTTTTAATTTATGTGAAAACTGGGCTAGGGCAGATTTACACATTTAAAAGTGTCCATAAAACTTGTTAGATGATGTACCTTCCCAGCTAGTATTTTACTTCTATGATAATTCGCATAGTGTTTTAGAACAGGGGTATTGCTCTCAATTTTTTCTTTAAACTGTAATTCTTTTCTTTAAAAGATTTCTTGACTGTGCACTTGCACAAAAGATAACGATCCTGGCAGATCCTTCTGTTTTTAAACTGTTCTGATGGCTGATTTTTTTAAATTTGGGTTTTGCTATGTTTTTGAAACTGTTTCTGGAGTTTCTCTGAGTTTGTATATTGGATAGGGCAGCAGTTCTGAAACCTCATTTTTTCAGGTGAAGGACATTAAAGCCTGGGAACATAAGTGGCAGTAGGAGCTGCTGGTTTGTCACGATGTGCTTGACGTCAAGTATCTAGGCCAAAGTCTGCAAAGAGATCATAGCAAATACCTTCAAGTTTTTTGGATCTGACTGAAAAACTCATTCTTAGTCATCATTTCGTTGATAACTAGCTCTGTCACTGTCATTTTTTAAATCCTAAAGCTGGCTCACTATTTAAAAATATTTATTAACTTAAACATTTTGAAATCCTCTTGAATATTGTGATTGATAAATGGGAGCACAAACTGAGTTAGTATTCAGTTCAAAGTAATGTGCATACCCATTACTCTTCTAATCAGGCCCATTGTGTTGTAACTTTTTTTAGTTGTCTTTTGACTATCAAGACTTGTTAAAGTATGAACAGTTACTTTCAAAGACTACTTTTGAAGGTTGCTTGAAACTTTCCTTTGCTATTCATTTAAAATTAATATTATATGTTTAAGGGAAACTGTCCTTGTAAGGGATTTTTTTTTTTTTTTATAATTTTCCTGCTTGATGTTATGCTAGGCAACATTCTTCCTTTCTTGTTTCTTAATTTTTTCTTCCATTCTCCCAACAGGGATCTTTTCATGCCATTTTATGTTTCTTTTAGAGCAAATGCTAAGATGTCTCTGCTTAGTGACTTGTATGAAATTGTTGCAAAAAGGTTCTGGGAATAAGTTTTAATTCATACTCCTGCTGGCTAGGTGGCTGCTTCCACCTAAACTATTTGGCTTCTATATACCTTCCAAAAAAAAAAAAAGAAAAAAAAAAGAAAAAAAAATCTTTCAGTGATCTTCTACACATCCAGTTGCTGTAAATTTAAATGCAAAAGCTCACTCAAGTCCGTAGGAAAGGCTCATAGACAATTTTCAGTGAACGTTGAGAGTTGGCTCCACATAAGTGTTCTGAAATTTTTATAGCATCACTGCATTGATTTTCCATTCGCTGTGCAAAGTGAATAATGGTTCTAAAAATGCAACTCAAACTGAATTACAAATGCTGCATGATGTAATTGTAAGAAATATATTTGTCTAGATTTTTTTTTGCTAAAACAGATTATTGCTCCAGTGTTTTCATTCTGAGACTAGAAATCAAGTAGCTTCTTTCCCATTTTTCCAGCTCCTTCCCCATTGTAATAGCTAGTTCTAATGCTGGCATAATAATTTTCTGTTTATTCAACCTATCATTTTCGATGCTGGCAAGCACGACCATCCAGTTGGGTCATGAAATCCAAGACCTTGAAAGCACAAATTCACATGGACGGGGAGAAGTGGACTACTGCTATATGAAACTTCCACTTTTGTGCACATTATGCCTTAATTACCTTCACTGAATTACCGCCGGAATCTGCTACTTACTGCCCAGAGGTTTGTGTTCCACTGTTTAGTGATGAAGGGCTCTCAGTTTTCCTCAGGAATGAGAAACTTGTTTTCTCAGCATGTCCAAATCCTAGTAGTTGGAAGAGAGGGGTTGAATCAGTCATCTGTTCAATAGTGCTTAGCACTCACTAAAGCCCTGGTGTTTACCTGGGTAAATCCCTTTATATCTAAGCCATGTAGTTCTAGGAGATAAGCTTGCTTAGAGCAGTCAGTTGTCTGCTGGCTGCCTTTAGAGTCTTAATTGTTTAAAAGGTGAAGCAAATTCTAATTTGTGATCTGCAAAATTATTAAAAAGTAAAAATTGCAGCATTTATCTTGTAAAACACTTCAAGTAATTTCAGTTTTTGTTAAATAATTACATAAGAAGGGGTGTTTTTTATGGAAGTAGCTTGATGAATATAAGCGCAGGAGTAGGAGCCAGGCTCCTCTAATTTTGTATCAGTTTTTCCGCTGGATCCTCTGTGGCCCTTGGCACGTCGCTGGAACTGTGTCATTGTTAAAATAGCGGTAATACCTACCTCACAGGGATGTTGTGAGGATTAGTTTATGCCTATAAAATGCACTGAGGATCTGAGATGCTATGTAAATATTAAATATTTTAATTTTAGTTGAGGTGTAAGATTTACTGCAATGAAAACAGATGATTTTCATAATTACAGAGCCCAGTAGAGGCGGCAGTGGTGCAGTATTCCCCAAGACTGGTCTACTGCAGTACAATAATGCTTGCTGTAAATTGTAGTTATTTCAGTTACAGCCAATTGAAATGGTGGCTTCTTCTTAAACAAGATAAGATTCCCCACCAGTGTGCCTCGGTTCCGCTCTAAATAGCGAGAGGACAGTTGCTAGTTATTCGGGTTTTGGTGCCTCTACTTGTCACAAGTGCCACTTGTGGTGGTAGGGGGTTTGGTTTTTTTACACTTTTCTGCAAGGAACAAACACCACTCATTTTTTCCCATATCTGTTCCAGTCACTCAGTATAACCAAAGCCTAATGATATAAAACTTAGAGCCAGCCCCGTCCTCCCTGTCGCCCCCAATTTTGTTTTTAATATTAATAGATTGTGCCCTCTTTGCAGTAAATGAGATTAATGCTTTCTAGCACTAATCATGAAACAAATCATGAAGTGTCATTTGCTCTAGAGCCTTAAGCTCTCGGCTGTCTTTCAAAACCCTTTTTTCAATGTGAGATTTCTTGGGGCTCTAGCAACTGAGAAATAAGATATCCCTGGCTTTCCCTTCTCCTCAGTGAATTACAGTAGATTCTGCTTTTTCTGTTCTTCCCTTTCCCTATCCTGCTTTTCCTGTTCTTCTAAGACATTCTTAGAAAAGATTTGGGAGACCCTTCCAACCTCAAGAGAAAGATACTACCCACGTGATTTTTCCGATCTATTACAGCTTGATACTTGAAACTGATAAAATAATTTCTAATAGCATTCCCCAGCGTGTTTCAATTTCCCGTTGAACCATTCTAGAGTTTATAATTGAGAAAAAAATACTACCCTCTTTTATTTGTTCCCTTTGTGCAAAATAAGGAACCTCCATGCAGTGAACATGCAGTTTTAAGGCAATAAATGCTAGTACTGCTGTTGGTCAAGTGTGTAAATATTTTAAATGTATAATTCAGTACTATGTTGAGTTTATATATTAAAAATGCAGGGATTGAAGTGCTAGTTGATTTCAAGTATTGTTTTACCTGTACAGTTGAAGATACAAAGTTGCATAGAAATACTTCAGAATTTGTTGCAATAAGACTTGGGAAATGGAAATGGCTGTGTAATCAAGCCTTATCACAACTGAATTTTCAATTTTGAAATGAACACTTTCTGTATTATTAAGATTCATAAACAGGAGGAGGATAAAATTGTTTTCCACTAAAGACTTTTATTATTTTGTTTTGGCCGTGTGTGATTTGTGTGTATTCTTGTTTAATATTTTTCTAAAATCTCACCTCTGTTGAATCCCTGAAATAGCATGTTACATCTCCTTACAATAGAAACAAAAATAGGAACATTATGGAACCTCAGGCTACACGTTGTGCTCTTTGGCTACTTGTGAATGCACATAGTCATTTAGTGAAAGTTGATGGGGTAACTTTAATTTACATTGGCACTTAAGGGATGAGTTTGTCCATCAACAGAAAAGAAAAAAAAAAAACAATGAGATTAGGTGTGTGCCAGGAGTATCTCACACTGGACTGCAATTACCAAAAGTGGCTGTGAATATATCATCAAATCAATGTTTTCCCCCATGCTCCAAAAAAAAAGCTTAATGCTGACTTTTCAGGTCACTATTATCGGTGGTGTTTGTCTACCCAAAAGCAACACTGATTTCTGGGCCTTGAATTTTTTTTTTGTGTAGATCTAAATAGTTTCTGATGATACCTGGCACAGAAATGTTCTCCAAGCTCATAATCTGTTCCCATGTACAGGACATCCATCAGTATGTTACTTCATATATATCAGAAAAGTTCAGTTAAAGGCAGCAGTTCCTAATGTACTATAATACATTTTCTGTTATTTGCCTCTTACTTTCATGCACTCACATCTTTTAAAAAAAAACAAAACAAAACCAACTTCACAAATCCTGAAAGTAAAACTACGCAACAACTATGGTGGTGACAGCTTGCTATACATCTTGGCTGTATGTGTCACTAGAATTTTACTGGTTTCAGAAGTAAAATTATTGCAATTATATATTTATTTTGGCCTGATTTAGTCCAGTGAGCATTTTGGTGAAGGACAGAAACATTTAAGGTAATTTTGAGCAAATCCCTGAAAGCAGCTGGTTAGATTAACAGCAGCGTATCCAAGAGCCGTGTAGAAAATGGAACTATTCTGCTTTACCTTAAATATGAGGTCTGGAATAAACTTGAATGATTTGGGTACAAAGTCTTTATTCACACTTGTTTGTGTAAGTGTATGCAAAACCCATCGATTTTGCCTTTATGAAGCTTGCATTCGCTTCAGTCGTGAGTGGTGGAGTCGGTGGTGGGCTGTTTTGCTTCGTTGATTTGCCATGTGTTACAAGCAGAAAGGTATGAAAGCTCATCCTTCCAAGTGGAATTTGTCTGGCAGGTCAACTGAGGAGGAGGTTGTACATGAACTGGAGGAGGGGGAGAAAGTAAAAAGTTTGCAACCTTCCTTATGTGGAGAAAAAAAATAAATCAAGCTAATCTGTAAGAGGAAAAATTACAAGTATTATCCCGTAACTTGGTAATCTGTGTCATCCTGACAAGGATTAGTAAAAACCTGCCATTTCATCAGCACGTTTTTTGGGGGAAGAGAGAAAGATCTATTTTGGAATTGTATGCAGTGTGATACTACTGGTGTGAGTTTTGCTAATTAAATAATAAGTTCTTCTTTATTTGGGGAAACATTCCAGACATCTCCATGTCCAGAGAGAACACAAGTCACCCCCTGTGACTGATACATAACTCATTACCAGTTTTTCTCCCATCTATATTTGAATCTCGTAGAACAACTGTTTTCGCTTTAACATCCACGAGAAGTTGTGGGATTTGATTTTTCTGACACTCTGTTGTCTTTGCAAGTTAGAGTAAGGCAGAGCTTTGGGTGTGAAGTACTTCCCTTTTTCTTCCCCTCTGTGTCTGGCCTAGTGTTCGTGGTTGCGAAGGCGTGAATGTTCGATTCGCTTTAATTTACTGTTCTGGATGATGCCGTTTGGGTTTGTGGCGTATTCAAACAGCTTCCGTTCTCTGTGTTTGGTGTTCACTGAATGACAGTCATCGCTAGACTCCAACACAAGTGTTGACTTGAAAGCCTCGCTTGTAAGTTGGTTTAATAAGTTGTCGGGACACTTGCTTTAATTGTAGAACTGCACCGATACTTCTAATGGTCTTTTGTTCATTCAAACGATTGTTGTAACTCAGAAAAAACCCCAAAGCCAAAACCCACCACCACACTGTGGAGTCTTTAGGAAGATCACTGATGTCCTCACACAAGATCAACACTGCTTTGGGGAAGGCTTAACACTCTTCTGCCACTTTAAGGAAAGACTGTTCTTCTGAAGTACTTTTTGCCTGCTTTTAGGCTGTTATGCACTTTCATGATTTCTTAACAAACTACTGTTAAAAATGTACTGTATCATGGATTTTGATAAGCGCACATGTATTTAAACAATTCACTCAGCCTCAGGAAAGCTGGAAAAATCAGATACCTGTTTTGTATCTCGGTTAAAATGTTTGTTACCTACATCCTTTAAGATGGCCAGATAATGTCTAGATCCTGTAACTATTTAAGATACCAGAATAGTCTGTAAAAGGAGGACAGTGTAATTTTACTCTAGGGACTGAGAAAATGGTGTCCTTCTCTTATTTTTGTTAGAGGTATATATAGTCTGAATTGGAGTTTCAAAAACAAAAAACAGTGATAAACCCCATTTACTGTTCAGGAAAAAAAATGTTTTCTTTTGAACGCTAGCGTATTTCTATTTTCTTCCTCTTCCTTAAAGAGTGTGTGAAAGTGCCGAGGTGTGTGTAGGAAAAATTGTAAAATCTGCTGCTGTACATAATGTTTGCTACTTGACTGCATTTTCTGTTCCACTTTAATTTTACTGGTTTTGCTAAATATATTTTATATATTTTCCTTCCTGCTTCTTGTGATGGCAGAGTGCTTACATCTTTGGGGGGAAAGAGCAAAAAACAACCGTGAGAAGGTTCTGGCCAGAAGATTCCATCAAGTTTGTATGTTAACGTGTATCTCAGGGCATTTTTTGAGAGAACACCATGAATCGGGCACTATGGCATAGTAAAATAAATGGGGATATTAGAATGTACAAAGATATGGATGCCAGTAATTCTGTTTTGGGGTGTCTTTTTTTTTTTTTTTTTTTTTTTTTTAATTCTAAAATCCATTTAAGACGTCAATACCACTGGATGGTATTAAGTGACTCGTGGTCACCTAAATGGAATATTTTTCAATCTGAAGTCTGTACCCTTCCTTGTGGTCCCTGAATTACTTCCGAGGGATCCACAAAGCCTGGCAAAATGGGAAGAGGTCACTGTGATCATGTATCACTGTAATATTTCTAAGTTTTGCATCTCCAATGGAGAAAGAGTTCAGAGTCCATGAACTGTTTGAAGATAAAAACTTACTGCTGTACCTGAATTCAGAGAGCGACTGCAAGCTTTCAGAAGGCTGACTGATAATCTGTCCTACTGCGTGACCCGATGTCTCGGCAAGCTGTGAAGCAGCTGGCCCACAAACCTACCCCATGGGCCTCTCACGCGTGTTTTATTCTGCACCTATTGAAAGATAAAGTGCAGTAAGCCTCTCCTGCATAGATGAGATGTTGCAGGTTGTTCTGCGAGTATTTCCACTTGTATTATTTTTTCATCTTCAAAAGCAGGATTATGTTGATGTTAACTAGAAGTAATCCTTGTATGGTTGTAAAGCATTGTGTGCTTGGCTGCCTTCCAAATGAAACATGCAGTTGGTTTGCCAGCCCTAAAAATGTCAACCTTTTGGGGGGAAAAAGCTATTAAGAAATTTCTTAGAATTAATGGCAACAGCAGAGGTTCTACAATTGGAATTTAATAATCTATTTTCATACTAGTTAAAACTGATTATACTTTTTCATATGGCTATGGTTTGTGCTACAGGAAGGGGACTCAAAAGACTGTCATTAGTATAGAAAAAATACAATAGAATATAAAATAAAAAGAAAAAACCTCAAAATACCAAAACACAAAAGCTTTATGAGTAACACGTTGCTGTAACTTACCAGGATAGAACTGTGTTTTTAAAAACTGTTTTGTGCTCTGTTCCTGATCTGGTTTGACACAGAGTGCTAGGAAACATCACTAAAGTAGCGGTGGTCTCTGTTGTCAGGTTCAAGTCTTGGAGACGCTGTTGTCATTGCTGTGTGACATAGGTCTGTCAGGGAAAGGACAGGGGAGATAGCTTAACTAGGATTAGGTTTCTGCAAAAAAGATTAGGAAACAATAAAACCTAATTATTACTAAGAAATTTTTTGCAGGGTGAACTTCACAGGTGTTCCTGCATTTGTGGTTCATTTGTCCTCACATCCCACAGAAGTTACATTGCAAGATGTAACCTGTTTTTCTTCCTACAGGGTCACTCCAGCTCCTCCTCAGCTTTCCTTCTAGAACCATCGTGTAACGTGGACTCAAGCAAGGTCTTGAGCTGTCTTTGCTGCCAAGTGGTGTCTGATATCATAACCTAAATAATGTCACCCTGCCTGCCCCTCCCCCCCAAGCCCCCCCCACAGCCACATGCCCTTACATGATCTCTGTAACCTCCCAGTGAGGAGGAATCACTCATCACGGCAGGGACTGTTGCTCTGGGAAATCTGGACTGAGGGTATGTGTCTGCCCAGTCTCCTCTATCCTTCCCTTAGCAGCCCTGTGCAGAACACTTGTCACGTAAAATGCTTTACAAGTGTGTATGAAATAGGAAAAAATTACTTCAGTGCCACTTCTTTGTAGAATCTAAGCCAGGTTTCTTACTGCACCCAGTAGATAACTGTCACTTTGCAGCAATGCAGGGAAACAGGTTTGGGGTTTTTTTTTGTTTCCTTCTTTTACATTACAGCAGCAGTGGTACTGTGAATGGATCTGCGTGCCTTCCACGAGGGACAGTCTTCCGTGCTGGGATAAAGACCTTTTTTGGCAAGACGTGTCAAAGACAAAGGGGTAATGCACTGCATGCCAGATCCAGACTTCTTGGAAGTCTTTTAAAACCAAATGGAAATGCCCAGTCATGCATTCTCTGCTGCCTACATAAACTGTGCTGCAAAAATATTTTAACAGAATTTAGTGTTTCTGTCTTCCCAGGAAATAGTTCTGCTCTGCTCATGGGCACAAGCCCAGGATGTTCCATTCAGCCGCAGCGAAGTGTTGCAGCAGATAATGATTCGACAGGTTGTAGGTAAAATAGCAGTTTCTTATTCAACTCATTGCTGACAGGAAGATCTAGCTCTGGAGAACGTGAGGAGAGTCTGCTGCTGGGTTAATTACAAGTAATCTGATGGGCAACCTTCTATGAATTGGTTTATAGGGGAGTCACTGAAAAATAGAAAGACAGTATGAAAATGCTTTTTACAAATTACCAGGCTTTCTAAAGAAGGAATGAAAAACACAGTGGTGAGGAAAGTTCTGAAGTTTTTGTTTTGGGGCAGTATTAGATGACAAGAAGTACCATACAAGCGTGTTGTGCCTGCACATGAGAAATAGGGAGATGAGTTTTAATGCCCAAAGGGAAAGATGCAGTGAATTAACTGAAACGGGGAAGGTACTTTAGAATCTTTTATAGTCTTTTGAAATTATCTAAGATGCAGCTCGACTTCTGTCTGTATGCATGAAAACGAGCTTGTTCCAACTTGATAATGCATAATTCAAAGGGAAAGGCTGGTCAGGAGAGCCAGACCAAGAAAAACAGTTTGGTGGGCTAGGCTGGTACTGAAGTTAAACGCTCGTGGCTTTTGAACGCTTGGCACCTAACTCAAGACACTGCTGTGATTTCAAGATCGAACATGACTGGCTACCTATGGATGTCTAACGTGAGGTACATCCTATCCAGGATACCTGCATCTGTGGTAATAACTTCTACAACTCACGCGCGCGTCCCCCGGGCCTGGCCCCGCAGAAGGTGGGGAGGGAGGGAGGGAAAGGGAGAATGCGCGACCCTGGCGAGAACCGGCGGCGGATCGCTTTAAAGCCGCGCCAACCACCGCAGTGGTGAAAGGCACAGCGGAACGAAGGCTGCTCTCCGGCTGCCGGCGGAGCCGCACCACGGCCGCCGGCTGCATCTCTGGCCCCGGCTCAGACGAGGCGCCGGCGGACACTCTCGGGAGCGGGTGAGTGGCCGGGAGGGGGCGGTAGGGGCAAGCGGCGGCGCACCTCGGGCCGCCATCGCTGCGCGCTCGCAGCGCCGCCTCGGCCCGCCCCGCCCACCGCTCTTAGCGGCCGCTCGAGCCAATGGAAGAGCAGCCGCTGGGTCACCGCCCCGCCCTCGGGGCCGTTCCAGCCAATGAGCGCGGGGGCGGGGGGGGGGACGTCCGCGTGCGCGGAGGGATCTGGCGGCCGGTGAGTGGAGAGAAGAGGCGTGCTCGTGTGGGGAGTGCTGAGGAGGGGGTGCGGGTTCCGCGTGCCTGTCCACCCGCTTTTCCGCCCCTTGAGGGCGGCCGGCGGGGCTGGGGCCTGCTCTGCCCCGGGGCCGGGCCTCCTGCAGCGGAGGGGCCGCGCCTGGTGCATGCGAGAGGCGTTTGCGGGCCGGGGGTTGGCTCCTCCCAGCGAGGTGGCCTTCGGTACCCCTGGGAGGCGCAGGGGGGAGGTGGCGGCGGGCTCGGGTCTGAGGGAGGCGGCTTTTGAGGCCAACCAGGAGAGGCGCCGGGGTTACGTACCAACAGCGGTGAGCCCTTAAAGTGATTAAGAGGGGTGGGGAAAAAAAGGGGCTTTCTTACTCAGAAACTGTCAGTGTCGTTATTAACGTGTGGGAGGGTAACGGCGGTTCAGAGTCCAGCCTGCTCTCCCTCTCTGCTTCATAAAAAGGTTGAGAATTGGGCTAGAGGATATCGTACTTACCTTCTTCAAGTAACCACGCAGCCTCCAGACCTTACTTTTTGAATCCAATGCAGTTTCTACATATTTAGTGATCCTCTCGGGAGTTTTTCTTACATAAACTTTTCTGTTTTACTCTGAAGCCCTATGAAATTTTGTCACCAACAGGGATTCAGTAGCGCAGCTGGACACTGTGTCAAGAACAAGCACCTTTTTATTTTTGTTTTTAACCGTGCTTCTCTCAGCCCACACGTGTCTTCTAGTTCTTGCCTTGGAAAGCAGAGCAGCTGATCTCTGCCCGTGCTGTTCATGCCACTCGTGATTACAGGCTCCGTCATAGCCCTTCTCAGTTACTTCTCACACTCATTGCCCTGGAAAAGCTATTCTGATTTTTTGGCTGTCTCACTACCCTTCTTGAACCTTTTCCAGCTTCGTTATTTTCTCTGCTTTTTGTTGAGATGAAGGGACCAGAACTACAGTTTACTTTTGTTCTGCATGTGCTGGTTCTAGAGAGATGTTCTAGTCACCTAATCATCTTTGTAGCCCTCCATCGACCTGCTGGCCACACTCTTCTTGGTGCACCCCAGGATGCCATTTGCCTTCTTGGCCACAAGGGCACATTACTGGCTCCTGGTCATCCCGTTGTCCACCAGGACTCCCAGGTCTTTCTCCTCAGAGCTGCTCTCCAGCAGGTCAGCCCCCAACCTGTACTGGTGCATGGGGTTATGCCTTCCCAGGTGCAGCACCCTGCACTTGCCCTTGTTGAATTTCAGCAGGTTCCTCTCTGCCCAACTCTCCAGCCTGTCCAGGTCTCGCTGTCTGGTGGCACAGCCTTCTGGTGCGTCAGCCACCCCTCCCAGTTTTGTGTCATCATCAGCAAACTTGCTGAGGGTACATTCCACCCCTTCATCCAGGTCACTGATGAATATGTTGAACAGGACTGGACCCAGTACTGACCCCTGGGGAACACCACTTGTTACGGACCTCCACCTAGATTCTGTGCCACTGATCACAACTCTCTGAGCTCTGCCTTTCAGCCAGTTTTCAGTCCACCTCACTGTCCATTCATCTAACCCACACTTTCTAAGCTTATCTATGAGGATGCCATTGGAGACAGTGTCAAAAGCCTTGCTGAAGTCAAGGTAGACAACACCCATCGCCCTCCCCTCATCTATCCATCCAGTCATGCCATGGTAGAAGGCTCTCGCGTTGGTCAGACATGACTTCCCCTTGGTGAATCCGTGTTGACTACTTCTGATAGCTTTTTTTTCCTCCAGATGCTTTGAGATGACGCCCAGAACGAGCCGTTCCATCATCTTTCCTGAGATGGAGATGAGGCTGACTGGCCTGTAGTTTCCCTTCTTGCCCTTTTTGAAGACTGGAGTGACAATGGCTTTCCTCCAGTCCTCGGGCACCTCGCCTGTTCTCCAGGACCTTTCAGAGATGATGGAGGGCGGCCCAGCAATGACTTGTGCCAGCTCCCTCAGCATTCGTGGGTGCATTCCATCAGGACACATGGTGTTGCAGATATACAGTTTGCTTAACTGTTCCCTAACTTGATCTTCCTCAACCAAGGTGAAGTCTTCCTTTATCCAGACTCTCTGTTTCCTCCAAAGTTTGGGACTCCTGAGGGCTGGCCTGAGCAGTAAAGACTGAAGCAAATTCAGCAGCTCCACCTTCTCTGCATCCTCTGTCACCACGGCACCCGTCTCATTCAACAGCGAGCCCACGTTTTCTCTAGGTTTCCTTTTGCCTCCAATATACTTGAAAAAGCCCGTCTTGTTGACTTTGACATTCCTTGCCAGGTTTAATTCCGAGGCGGCCTTGGCTTCCCTCGGTTCATCCCTGCATACTCTAAAGGCATTCTTATAATCTTTGCAAGTGGTCCGTCCCTTCTTCCATGCAGTGTAAACTTCCTTCTTCCACTTGAGCTTTTTCAGAAGCTCCCTGCTCAGCCACGCAGGTCTCCTGCTTCCCTTGCCTGATTTCTTGCTCTTAGGGATGCACTGATCCTGAGCTTGGAGAAACCAGTATTTGAATAACAACCATCTCTCTTGAGCCCCCTTCCAGAGCCCTAACCCATGGGATTTCTCCAAGCAGTTTCTTGAAGAGGTCAAAGTTAGCCCTCCTGAAATCCAAGGTTTCAATCCTGCTTGTTGTTTTGTGCATATTACCCACGATCCTGAACTCTATCTTTTCATGATCACTGCAGCCAAGGCTGCCCCCAACCTTAATGTCCTCCACCAGTCCTTCTTTGTCAGAACTAGGTCCAGTAGTACACCTCTCCTTGTTGGCTCCTCCACCACCTAAGTCAAAAACTTATCATCAATACACTGGAGAAACCCCTTGGACTGTACATGCTTGGCTGTGTAGCCTTCTCAGCAGATATCAGGGTGGTTGAAGTCCCCCATGAGAACTAAGGCCCGTGATTGCGAGGCTACTTTGAGCTGACTGTAAAAGGCCTCATCAAATTCTCCATCCTGATCAGGTGGCCTGTAATAAACACCCACAACAGTGTCCCTCATTTTGGCCTGCCCCTTAATCCTCAACCACAAGCTCTCAACTCTCTCTTCATCTGCCCCCAGGGAACTTTAGGAACATCTCCTCACTATCCATTCCTTAACATAGAGGGCAACACCTACTCCCCTCCTTCCTCGCCTGTCCCTTCTGAACAGCTTGTAGACTCATCCCACAAAACAAGGGCTCGTCCGGGATTTGAACCCGGGACCTCTCGCACCCTAAGCGAGAATCATACCCCTAGACCAACGAGCCAGTAAGCAAAATGGGTATTGGTTGCCTTCAAGATAGAAAAATTATCAGTATCACCCCTTGATGTGAATTTGTACAGCTTTCCTCTTGAGCCATTTGGACATTAACAAAAAGTTCTCCTGACTTAATCCTGAAATGGAGCTGTTCTTTGATCTGTGGCAGGTGAACTGCTTTGGGTCCACAAATACTGCCTCGTCCCTCTTTCCCTGCTCCACAAAACCACGAGTACATCAGAAAACTGCTGCAGTTCTGTGTGCACATTTGTCAGTTCTGCTTTTCTGATGTCCCCCAGCTCGGCCGTCCTCTTCAGAGGCTGTTCCATTTAATGGCATCTGGGCCCCAAAAACTTGAGTTTTTGAGTTTTCCCCAGTTGACTGCTGTGGAACAAGCTGGCTGCCTGTGCTTGAGAGTGACCTCTCGGATGTTTGAGCAGTTTCAGTTTGTATTAGAAGACTCTACAAAACAGATGTAGGTACGGCCTAGCATTTCTCCCTTTCTTCTGGCTAGACTGAGCTCCCTAGCAGGAGGATTTTTTTCTTTGTCCTGCCAGTCATTACTGTGGAAGTGCATTTGGCATTACTCCCAGTATCTTGTCAAATCATTGACAACCAACTCTTTTTAGGATGTAAAGATCTGAAAATTTATTTCCAGTAGGAGAGTTCCTTTCTCTGTCTGGGCTTTTACTGTGGTTGGGACGGATGCCCTCAGCACCTTTCCAGTTGTATTCCTGTTCCTCGGCCTTTCAGTAGTCTTTCCTTTCCCCTTTCAGTTAAGGGACATTTTATTACAATGAGATGACTTTTTTAGGGTACCATAAAAGAATGAGCATTGGAAACTGGCAGAGCAGCAACGTGTCCTGCTGTTTGTATAATTACCAAACGGCATTTCCAAGTTCCATGGGCAGCTGGGGAAGCCCAACTTACAGACATCAGTTAGGTTGACGCTATCTCTTTGGCAAAGAAATGGTAGCCAGTCACCTTCTGTGCAGTCTGTTCATAACAGCTCTGAAGAAGCAATTGTGTACTTTATGATGAGCGTATTTTTTTTGAGGTGACTTTGTAAATGCGGTTCCCACCTCCTTCCTCTCAAGTAGCGCTGTGGATCTAGAAGGATCTGACCTCTGGAGCAAGTCACGTTTTCTGTCTTTATGGGGTGAGCAATGGTGCAGGGGTGCCTGGGGCACTTGCCTCAGCTGAGCTGGTGACTGCAGGTTCCCAGGCATCTCTGGATAGGGGCACGGTTACATTTGGCCATAGAAGCCACACTGTGTCGCTAAGAGTACTGGTTTCTGGCTGATCAGAACTTCACAATTATGGATGGACCAAAGGCATTGGAGTACAGAAAGACTGTAGGAATTTTGGAGTGAGTTATTTTTTCCATAGTGTTCCTTGTAACTTCTTTTTTTTCTCTGTTTTAGGGCTTTTCATACACGACAGCTGGAAACTAACGTAAAATAGGTGCAGTATTCCTGTGTAGACAAGGCCTTGGAGTCTCCTGTGCATTGTGTGAGCTGTAAGCCATATGTTGTAGTTGTTGTCACCTCACTTTTCCCATTTTATTGATAGATCTGTCCCTTTAGAAGCGAGTAGCATTCAAATTTGCCATTTTACCCTATGAACACAACTCTGCCTATTCATATTCTACTGTGTCTGGTTGAGCTGATCCCCTTTTTTTCCTGCTTTCCTTTAGATGAACTTTGACTTCACCATGAGTCTTATTTTTCCAAAGTTTGTATGCAGTGTTCTTGAGCTGTTCTGGGACATCTGTTTTCTTTATTGTTTTGCTTTTCAATTAAGTGCGAACGTAACGCTTAAGCTAAGAATTAATAGTAAAGAAGACCTGCCACGTTGCCAGTTTTCAACCATGTATTCCTATTTATACGAGGGTTTAATGCAGGTAACATGGCTGTATCAACACTGTATGAATCCCAGGGCGTTCCTAAAATGCAACCCCGTTGCCCCGTATGACTCTGGTAGAGAGTCTGCATGAGGCTGTGCAGGCTGCTCCTGGAGGGACCCAGGGCCTGGGGCAAGCATGGATGGGCCATCTAGAGCCAAAGGGCTCAGGGGCTTGGGAGTTAATAGAGTCTAAAGGTTCCCTGAGTGCCAGAGGCCCTGTGGGTTTCTCTGCTTCCTCCCATCCTCCCCCAGAACTTCCAGGCTTGTTTCTGGACTTGAGAGCAGTGAGCTTTCTGGGAGGGGTATGGAGGGGCTCTCAAACGGTAGAACTGTCTACTCTCTTGGAGCCAAGGGAATTTACAAGTCCTGTTCACATAAACTCACTTACTTCAATAGTTTTCTGATGTAGTTACTCAGCATGAAAATCTCTTCATGCTGATGGCCTAAGTCAGAATATGTAGTCAATATATGTATGTTCAGAAAAGTATCTTGAATTTTGAAGGTGTTCTTAATAGATGTACATAATATTTCTGCCATATGTTCTGAGTTACCCCTCCTTGCAACCTCACAGTTAATTACTGCTTGGTTCCTAAGGCCTTAATTTACAAACTAAAAAGAAGGCTATTAAAAAATCAACTAAAAATATTTATAGAAAAAAGATGTCTAAGATGGCTATGGCTGTATGCCTTCTTATCTACTGAAACAATGGGTAGTGCTTCATCAGCAATTTTATCTGAGGGTTTCAGTTCATGGGCATGGGTTTAGTCCTTGCAAATGCTTATATGGGTTTACTGAACATAAAATCAAAAATTCAGCTTTTTACTTAAGAACTGCAAGTTTGCATCTGTTTCAGTTTCCTAGTCTAAAAGCATAGATGTGTCCTTGCCTAGGGGATAACAGCAAACCAGATCACTACATGTATGATGCACTTAATAAAAAAGAAAGTTGTGAGATGAGTGATTTTTAACTTCTAACATCTGTCCTAACAAAAAAAGTTGTTGTATAGGGCCTAAAATGGATTGCGGCATTGTGTATTGTTAGAGCATTGTTAGAAACCGTATTTTCTTTGTGAACTTGCAGTCATTTTTCTAGTAAATAATTTAAATAGTACATAATTTAATAATATAATTTTAAAGCATTTATGTTTTATTCAACAAAAAAATAGGGACAAAACCAGCCATTTTGTTTTTACTAGGTAGCTTGACTCCAGAATTCTCTTGTGTGAGACTGATGGCATAGATGGGTCTTTGGGCTCTGAAGGATTCCCTATTTGGCCAACGTGGCCTGAGAAGCCAGCAAGTCATTAAATGGTACTGTGGAAAAGCCAAAAGTTTTACTCTTATCACATGTTGGTGCATAGCATGTCAGTGGAATGGCAGAGTAATTATTCTAGTGCATACTGGTGAGTTATCGCACAGTGGCAGGTTAATGGTAACATTTTTCCAGCAAGTAGAGAGAAGCTGAGTTTTAGGAAATGTCTTGAAAGCTCTGCAAGGGCGAGCAGCAGGGAGGGAAGGGTGGAAGGGGAGGAGACAACGAATTCTGGAGTTCTTCTTGTAATGCAGAGAATAGGGAGAAGAAAAAGCACGGGCAGCTGTACTTCAAATTACACTTAACTTTTGAGGTTGCACGCAGCACATGGTTCTCTCAGTGACTTATGCACAAAGGCAGGGTTCGCCTTGTTCCACATTCTGTTAAAGTCATTGCATGTGGACTAGTTCTTAAATCAGACACAGAGAAAATGGGTTTCTTGAGGGAAGAATCTTTTTCGTTTTCTCCACTACTTTTCACATGCTGGCTTCGTTTTCGTCACCTTCGTTCCACGAGGTGGCACTGTCTCTTCTGGGAAGAACACCAAGGCTTCAGCTTTCCCTGCGGGCAGATGCTGCGCAGCTGCCTGGGGTGAGCAGGGTGAAGCGATACTGTGCAGCATAACCCCATTCAAGAGTTTTCCGAAAATGTCTGTACTTTTCTGTTAGTATATCCCCTGTCTTTTTGATACGAGTTACGTTCCATGTTTTTACACACAAAATACACAAATTTTTGGTGAAGTAGTGTTATCTTAGAAAAACATCTTGAGTTTCTTGCCTACTTTTTTTTTGTTTGTAGAAGGTTTCTGGCCTTTTTCTGGTGTGGAAGTAAAAGCCAGGTGATGCTGATCCTAGAACACAAGTTTACTTAATTTTGAGTCAGAATTGAGTAACTTTTGAACATGGGAAGGAATGACCAGTAGCTATCATTATTTCTGAGAGGGAAGGGAATAATTTCTATGGGATTTTCCAAATCCACAAAAGGTTTTTTTCCTGCAAGCTGATACAAAAAAGGTGTATGGATTCAGAAAATCAAGAACTGTAATGACAACTTCCCTGTAAGAATACAAGCCAAATCTACGTTGTATAGAAAGGGAACAGTGTTGCTGCTGTTCCTGAATTCTCTCTGGAGCCATGTTATTTCCAATCTGCCTCTTACTGGTTTTAGAGCTCGTAAGTAGAGGGGAATATGTTTTCTCTTGTTAGGAGGTTTTCCTAGTTAGCTGCTAGACTAAGTCTGCAGTGGTGAGGGAGGTTGTTTAACCTCAGAAGAGTATGTCTTTATTAAAAACATTCACCATTGAAAAAGGGTTAATTAATTTTTTTTTTTTCTCTGGTTGACATCTAGAAAAATGGATGATGATGATGATGACATTCCCCAGCTTTCATCCCATACATTGGCTGCCCTCCAGGAGTTCTACTTGGAACAGCACCAGAGAGAGGGCATGAAGACCTCCCAAGGGTTTAATCAATATTCCATTGGCTCAATAGAAGAAGACTGGGTAAGAAACTAAACTTCAGTGAATGAAGCACAGTTAGAGGAGTAGCCTTTACCGGCTTTCTTTTGTGGATGGATAATGAAATTAAATTAAAAAGGGGGAACACTCAAGATGTTCTTAGAGCGGCAAAATCAAACGATTCATGGACAATAACACTGTAGGGATATTTGCTTTAATATTAAATCTGGGTATAGTTGTCTGATCTGCATGTGCCTGGAGGGTACAAAGTGAAATTACTTGAAGAGAAGCATCTGTCCCTCCTGGAAATTTTAACTCCAGCCTGGTATGTCCAGGAAGTGAAGATTCTTCCTTGAGTTTGAAACAAACAGTGTAACAAGATCAAGTAATCTTTTATTTCACATCATCTTTCTTTGTGGGTTTTATTTCTTTGGGTTTGTGGATGGCTGCCTTGCTTTTTTTCTTCCGACTGACCAATTTTTTATTCGTCTCTGGGTTGTTTGGGTTTTTTTTACTCTTTCTGATCTCTTTTGGTTTAGTACTTTGATAATTTATTTCCTCATATACTGTTCACTTTTCAAGTTCCTTTTTCCTTTTCTGCCAAAGTAACTCACCTTAAGAGCACATAAATATTGTGCATCTGCACTTTGGGTTTGAACTAACCTTGTCAGTGATTTTGCGTCACTTGGTTTCCCTGATACTGCAGTAAATGCTTTGGAAACACACAGCGTAAGCTGCCGGCTGCTCGTCACTGGATTACAGAAGTAAAAAGGCCATTGGGGAAACAGTCACCTTTCTAGCTTTACTGTTTGTGAACTGAGAAGTTGCTGTGGATTTTGGTTTTCTTCAAATATGACTCAGCGCACCTAACTGTACATAGCACAGTCAGGAGATTTGATAATGTTTGTAACTGTGTGTTATCTTTCTCAGCAACTGAGCCAGTTTTGGTACAGTGATGAAACTGCATCATGCCTGGCTAACGAAGCCGTTGTGGCAGCTGGAAAAGGTGGCAGGTAGGTTTTAATAATTATGTTGAAGATTTAACATGTATTTTCTGTAATATTTTTCATTTCTACTGTGTAGACTGAGCATGCAGTTTAATTCATTACTCAAGGTACTTCATCTTCGTTCAACTGAGATATTGCAGAAATGCTTTACTGTTAATAATTCATACTGACCATTTAGCATTTCATTGAATGTTGGAGGCTCTGCCTTGTAGAAGTTTACTATGAATCTTTTCTTTTTTTTGAGAAATACAAAGCACTCCAGAGCATATTAATGACTTGTAATTCTTTTTTCATACAATGTTTCTGCAGAACAGATGGGAAGCCTTGGTTTTCTTCATATTGTTGTAAGGAGTTGGTTTTAATTTTAAGTTTTCAAGTATATTTCCTTGCTGTTCTGAAACAAGATTTTCTCTGTAGTTAAGCTTAAGGTCTTTGCGCAGCATGGAAGTTGAACAGGTAATGGCTTTAATACTTAAAACTCTGCTATCAAACTAATTATTGGTTAAAATGGAGGAAGAATAGCTTACATTTTTTGGACTAATGTTTACAATATTCTCCCAAAGCAGCCCTGAGGACTGCTATAGGGTTTTGTTTATTTTAAATTAATATTCTAAGTTATTGTCTCTTTTTCAGGATAGCATGTGTTAGTGCACCAAGTGTGTACCAGAAACTGAAAGAACAGGATGGTAAAGATTTTTCCGTGTGTATACTGGAGTATGACAGAAGGTTTTCTGTATATGGAGAAGAATTTATTTTCTATGATTACAACCAGCCTTTGAACTTACCTGAAAATCTCCTGCCACACAGTTTTGACATCGTAGTAGCCGATCCACCCTATCTGTCTGAGGAATGTCTTCAAAAAACTGCAGAGACCATCAAATACTTAACAAAAGGAAAGATTCTGCTTTGCACAGGTATAACTAATAAAAATATTAGGTCACCATTAAGCATCTTTTTCTCTCACTCAAGAGACAAATTTACTCACGTGAGAAAAATACTTAGTAATACTAATTTATCATTAATTCAAGGAGGAATACGTATCCTAAGCTTTTTATTGGAATACTTTAGTTAAACCTTTATTTTAAACTGAAGACATTTTTTAGTAGTTACAGTCAGTATTTTTTTCATATGGCATTACAAATTTTACTAAATTTTTGAAGAATTGTAAAATCATCCTGCAAAGTCCCAGAAATATTTCTTTATTGTAAGAGAAAGAAATTTCTTTTCTCTGTAATTGCAATGATTGAATTCTGGGTATGACAAACACAGGTGCAACTTACTGTTAACGTCTTAGTGAATTACTGCACGAATTTGTGATTTTCTCAACATGTCAGTAGCTGCAGGATTTCAGGTGCCACATACTACTTAGCATCTAAGGTGAGCTAAGTAGAAATAATGATAAATAGGTTGGAATGGCCTTTACTTGGTGAAGAGGGGTGATTTTAGCTAAGTCTTAAAAACAAAAACAACAAAAAAGTCAACTTTTTTTTTCATATTACCTGTCCTTACTGGCAAACATAGAAGTTGTGATGTGAATGAATGTATGAGGGAATTCTGCTACTGTGATTCAAGTAAGGAGGACTTAGGCACTGAAATGCAGCAGGAGGAATTAAAAACCATTGATAAGTGCAGTGAAACCAGAAAATTTACCAATTGTACTTGAAAGTCCTTCTCTATGAAGATGCACTTGCTGGTTTAAGAAGTGATGAGTATCTGCCTTAGTCATGGTGCTTCTAAGACTGTAATCTTATCACAAGACATCTGAAGACATCCAGCAAACTTTCGCAAAAAAACAAAGGGCAAAACCCCTCTATACATACAATTCGAGGGAAGTCAAGCAAACAGGCAAAATAATATATGACCAAAGAAAGCCTATTTCTTTGTTTAATTGGACATGGCAGCCATGCACAAGGATGGTTCTCAGAATTTTTTTCCCTAAAATGGATAGGTGTTCCTTCAGTTTACAAAGTTTGAGAAATACTGCTCAAGGAAGTGATTTCTCATTGTGTAGCTGTAAATATCGCAGTGCGGTTTATTTAAGTGGTAGAGTATATGTAATCTGTTTGCATTTCTCATGGCTCCCTACCATGTAATTTCTTTGGCATCTAACAAGAAGAGTGAGTTCAAGTTTCTGTTTTCTATAAAAGGGGCACTGATCTTACCCTCTACCTATTTTTATGAAACTTCATTTTCTTGGGATGTCTTCCATTCTTTCAGATTTATTTTACATTTCCCAATCGATTCAGTTGTTAAAGAGGGCTGACAGTGTAGCTGCTTTAGGCATTGCTTCCTTAAAAAAGGCAGGCACTCTTTATATACATTTTGGAGAAGCTATTAAAAAAGCCCAAACATTCTACTACTCTTTTTCTCACTGAATCCTAATTATTTTTGCTGCAGGTGCGATCATGGAGGAACAGGCAGCAAAGCATCTTGGTGTGAAGATATGCAAGTTTATTCCAAAACACTCACGAAATTTAGCCAATGAATTTCGATGTTATGTGAACTATGCTTCTGGACTGGACTGATTCTCATAAGAAGATCTACAACTTTTTCAGTCCAGCTCCTTTCTGTTTTCTATCAGTGACTCCACATTTCTCAATGCTGAAATATTCAGCTCCAAGTACTGATTTCTGGGCTAACTTTAATCAACATGGCGTGATAGCCTCTGTCTTTTAAATGTGTAAGCATTTGCAGTTACTGTGTTTTGTATCTATCTCACCTATTAGGTAAATGGGGACCAAACAATGCAGGTGCTGGATAATGGGAACTTCTCTGTTAAGAGTTTCATTCTAAATGTTATTTTTTACCATTCAAGGACTCTTCTGTGACCTCTCTGAACTGATTTTACCTGGTTGGCTTATAACAACACATAGGTGCTTGCCTCACAGACATCAGAATTGTCATTGCATCAGAACTGATGACTTGGTAGCTAGTGGATGGTCGAAAGAGCACGAATGATGGTCTCCTTTCAGTCTTGAGAGATGCTCCCTTAGTATTGTTCTGAAAGTGTCATGTTTTCAGATTCATTATCCAGCAGGCTGATGTTTTCATAAAGGATAACTAGAAGAGAAAACAGGGGAGGCCTCTGCAGTTGCTTTTAATAATAATCAGAACTACCTACCAGTTGCCAAGTAAGATAAGACTTGCTATCCACTCTTGTTGCCAGACTGGCTTTTTAAAAACTTGGTGGTTATTAGTTCACTTTTTCTCTAAAGCCTTGTCACAAACCCAGACTTTGTTTTTGTAAAAGATAAGATCTATTTTGTCATCGCTTACCACCATATAAACTTGTGTATGTATGTATGCCGTACTAGAGAAAAAGTAACGTAAGTTGTTAAATGTCTCTTTGCAGAAGTACGGTGCATTTATTTTGTGATGCTTATGTGTTAGTGCGACAGAAAATCATGAGCTTTTAAAAAAACACACAACTGGGCTTTTGTATTTATTAGTTAAGCTAATCTCCAGAGGTGGTATAAACCTGATGACTCCTTAAAAAAAGCACAATAATGATTTCCCCATTAGAGAGACCTTTACTTTCATTAACAATCCTATACATTAGAGAGGCCAAATCACCTGAAATACAAAGTTAATTACTGAGTAAGAACGCAACACACCAGCCAGTCCTTGCATTATGCTTCAGACTGTTCATGGGCTCTCACTTTGAGTTACTCTTACTGTTGGTTATGAGATACTTCTGTAGTAACATGACCCATACATGTTAGTCCTTTAAATCTTGAATCATAAGGGATCTGATTAAATATACTGCCTGATTTTTAAGAGGTTTCACTATCAAGCTAAAGATGATATACAGGTATGTCAAGTTTGTAGTTAGAAGAACAGTCCTTTTTTTCCAACTGTCCAGTTTTATCTTTGCCTCCTGTTCCACAGACAACAGCAGAGCAGTAGAACAGAAGCATCTTAAAAATCATTGAATATTACAAGGCCACTGAAGTATAACATAATGTATGGATAAGCTCCCACTGCTTCTAATAGACACAGGTCACATCTTATATTAAAGGTTTGGGCTATAATTCAATCAATTTCAATCAAAGTAGTTGATACATTAGAAAAACTTTCCTTTGGGATAGTAGACATTTTTGGTAGCTGGGAATTTTTAAAGCCACTTTTAACTAACCTTTGACTGCATTACTAATGTATATTTGTGTGAAAGCTGGTTCATAAATTCCAAGGCACTCATCAGTTTTATCAGCTATAAATATACTATACAAAACATAAATATTTGTTTTTATGTGCCATGCTTCTATATTGGGATTGTATAAAAGGCTAATAGAAATGCTCCATCTACAAAATGAAGCACCTAACATGAAGTATTAAGAAATTTATCTTGTGGTGGGGCTAAACCTGATTAAGGTTGTGAGACAAGACTTTTAATACGGTAGATAATACTCATGTTTCTGTGCATTTCTGCTGTTTGGATGCAGATTTTCCCATCTGGTGGAGTAAAAAACTGAGCAGGAATAACACAGATGGAATATAATCCTCTCTCAGTGCTTGGAGAACTGTGCTTCCTGAGCTGGACACAACACTGGTTCATAAATACCCATCCAAGCCACTGTTGCTCTGCTTCCTCCTTCCTCTCCCACCATACAGCGTTCCTGAGTTTCACACTACCAGTTTTCTTGCTCTTTCACATGCCTTGGTTTCTATCAGACACTGGTAATAGGTATTGTTAAAACTAGAGGAAGAGGGAGACTGGGCTCTTCTGACACTCTCTCTGAGCCCACGGCTGATACAGTTTTGCCTTTCTAACCAGAAGCCATCCTTGCTGCTGAGCCCAATAAAGCCAGAATCCCCTCCGAAAATGACTGCCCACAGGTGACAAACAGCTGGGTTTAGCTGTTCTCCAGGTGGCTACACCATTACTTTTATATGGCCCGTTTCAAAATAAAGCAAACCAGAATGTTAAATGCATAGGTGTTGGCACAAATCTATACTTCACAATTGTAAACTGTTTTATGTTTATTACCTCAATGTCTTGCACACCAAGCAGATGGAGACAAAGAAGTAACTTCTGACTTTATTTTTAACTACGTAGAGACTTCAACGGGGACAGGTATGATTGCCAGAGGTGATGATATTCTTCCCCTGCCACCCAGCTAAGTTAGAACGTGCTATTCAAATGCAAGCTTCACCTATGTTGCTGCTTTGCTATTAATTCCTTCAGTTGTCTGCTTAGTTTTGGTAAACGTGTGTTGTTGAGCTCTCTATCTCAGAATTAAAATACACCTTTGCTAAGCTCATCAGACTCCTTTCTTAAAAAAAAAAAGTACAACATTCAGTTGTACCAAGAAATTCAATTCACCAAGAAAATAACTGCTTCTTCTCACATGTAGGTCAGATGGCTTTGAAAAGAGGCACTGTGAAGATGAACCATTATGAAAATGAGGGTATA
Organism: Numenius arquata; assembly: GCF_964106895.1. Taxonomy (NCBI): domain Eukaryota; kingdom Metazoa; phylum Chordata; class Aves; order Charadriiformes; family Scolopacidae; genus Numenius; species Numenius arquata. The sequence continues at coordinate 121,685,906 of NC_133576.1, forward strand.
CGAAAAATCTGTGTAGATGCACTCAACAGAGCAGCCCGTTGTTCACCGGCTTCCCTCTGAAAAGCCTGGTGAGCACAGGCAGCTGCCCAAGCAGAGCTTGACGAGTGGCATTCACAGCCTTCATCAATGATAGCAGGTAAACTATTTTTGTCATACTTGTTTCCAAGAAAGTAGCTGTGCTTCTGAGAAGGCTTCAAATCACAAAAACTCATAGTGAATTTGGACTTTGTGCCATCACAGTAACTTTTAATATTATGTGACAGCAAAATCTTTTTATTCTGTAATAGGATTACTGAAAAAAATCTTCAGTGTCAAGTAGATTGGCTTGCTTTATTGTGGATGTTTCATGGATGATTTTCTATTGGAACAGCCTGTGGTGAAGTGTTACCACCATGCTACTTTTCCAGTGGCATTTATGACTGCAGAGGCGTATGTGCTACAGCTTCTTGGCTGCAGCCCCAGGCACTGTGCAGCAGCAGGACATCTCAGTGCGCTGCTGTCGGTATGAATGTGACACTTGGCAGAGGAAACCTCGGTTCTTGGGCACAGACTGATGGCTGTAGGTGGAAGAGAATATACTGCAGCTGCCTGCACCTCACCCCAGATGACAAATGAAACATTTCTAGAAATGCTCAGCTTGATGTTGCACAGTTAGCTGATCTCTGTATCACACAATTGTCTTCACGCCTCTGCCCATGTCCCTCTGTACCAGAGCAAGTGCGAAGTACCTGATGGTTGGTTTTGCCACTCTCCCTTGGTTACCTGCAGGGTGTAGTCCCATTGCCATGCAGTGAGGTGGGAACCAGGGCAACTGGGTTCAGGTTCCAAAAGCCCCTCGTCAGCCAGTGTCAGAGCTGTTGCCTCCTTAGATGAGAGTAGAGTGAAAACAAGTGGTAGCTCATGCCACTACTCAGCAAAACAGGTAGGATTAACTAGCTCTCCCTCATGTGCCCTAGTCCAGGTAGGCATGGCTGTTCCCTAATCCCAGCGAGACTGATGAGTGTTTATGCCTTCTGAGCACATCATAGCCTTTTCCCCTTGCTGCTTTCATGTTCATGTTTCCCCACATGATTCATGTTTACTTGCAGCTGTGGACCTCTGCCTATTCAGACAAACACCTTCATGTAATGACTGGCTAGTAAACCAAAACTAGCATCCCAGGCTTTTTCTCAGCCTTCCTGAATGATATGAATTTTCCAACCTATCTTAAGTGATACTACAGAGAAGAAAATAATCTCTTTACCAAGGATATTGTTCTGTCTTTTGTGGCTCCTAATGTATTCCAGGGACAACCTCACTGAAGGAAAAGATTTTCCTGGCACAACAAAAATTTTCTCAAATCAGCCGCAGCTGCCAGATAGTTTCAGCTTTGAATTGTTTGCATTTATTGGGCCTGGAGTTGGTTCAATGAGGCATTTCATGTCTGCCTTGTGTCAACAGTTTGTGAGCCTTGAAGCAACTCCAATGAACCCTCCCTCCCCCCCCATGCAAATTAAAGGCAAGGCTGCAGCAGCTGTAACCAGAGGTCTAGAAGCTGGAAAATGTCACACTACAGTTGAAGTGAAACTGATATAAATCCATGATGTGATGATCTCTTAAAAAAAAATCCAAACAAACACAAACTACATTTAATACTCAACCTTTTCCACATGAGTAATGTGGAGAGGGTTTTATATATGGAAGGATATTTTGAAGGTTAACAAATGTTTGTGTAGCTAACAGTTCTTGATGTTAAGTACTACAAACAGTTGTTCACTAACAAATTATCATCAAAACAGTTGTTCACGCTAAAACATAAACATAGCTTTTAAGAGACACCTAACTGGAAAGCTGGATCAGGAAGCAAACTGGCTCAGCTAAAAAGTCTGTCACAGAAGAGGGTGAGGATTAAAAAAGGAAAATGGGCTTCTGAGTAAGATAACATGAGGTTGCCTGTAACCACAGGAAGCTTTCTGCACTTGCTGCAGTATGACGAGAAGGAGGTCGCCAACATACATCATCTATTGATCCACTGAGGTTTTGCAGTTCACTAACACTTTCCTTTCAGTCATCCAATTCCTGAAGCTGTATGTAAGTTAAAGCATCTGTTTTTCTGGATTGGCAAAACCCTTTGTGTTCCATTTACCTGATCTTAGCCTGTGACTCCCAGGAATTCCCAGAATATGCTCTAGTTACTTGAAAACCTCAAACTGACTCCATGATTTATGCCTGTGGGACAAGAGAGTTGCAACAAGAAGTGAGATTTTTTTTTCTCCATATCATGCAAATAAATCCATGTGCTCTAGTAACTAATCTGTTGCAGACAAATTTGTACAACAAAAGTGTGTGGGCAGAGAGATGAGTTTTGCTGGAGGGCAGTGTTTAGCCAGAGCTTTAGCTGGTGGCACTTCTGGGTATTTACTAAAGGTTAAGGGCTGCATGGTTTGGGACTTTTTTGTTGTTGTTGGGGTTTTTTACTGCCTTTTACTGTGAAGACTTTGCTTTCTATGCTGTGGAGCCTGAAGGTACAACCTCACCCCTATCTGAAGTCTGTGTGTGGAGAAAAATCCCCACAATTTAATAGTGAAACGGTAAGATCTTGGACTGCTGAAGCATCTTCCAATGCAGTGCTTCTCCAGTTTTGCGGGTCTGCTTCCCTTTTGAGCCCCTCTGTCTTTGATTACCATTTCCTTCTTCCCAGAGGGTGAGAAGTCCTTCCACATTAGGAGGAAGGAAAAGCGGCTGTAATTGCTGCAAGTATTTACATTCTCCAGGGAACAGGTAACTACCTTTAATTGCTGGCAGCAGCTAGGCAATTAGCTGTTCTCTGAGTAGTATCAACACTTTATGACCTTCTTTGAACCTTCCTTTGAGAATCCCCTTCAGAAAGAAGCATCATAATTTGAGGAAACACAGATCTGAAAACAAGTGGAATTGTGGAAAAGCATCTGCACAAGAAACACGGTTATAAACTGCCATCTGACATTGTGATGCGAATCTTTTATTGGTTTCTGGAGTTCTTAAAGTTGTTTTAGGCTTTGTAAGAAGCTATACAGATTGCACTATAAAAATACTGTTATACTAGACTGAGTCATAAAGAGCACAGTCAATAATTATGCACCAAGACAAGGAGTTGTCATATGATTTTCATTCTCTATTTAACTTGTTAATTCTGCTTAGCTCATAGTCTTTCCATTCTTCATCCAATGACACTCCAAGAGGAGCATGTGTTTGCGTAGCGTAGGGACTTTATCTGCTATGGATTAAGTCCAATTTTGAGATTCTTGATGTACCAAATACATTGCTGCATATGGTGTTTATTCTTTTTTGTAATGATATTGCAGTCATGATACGTCACCTGTAAAAGCAATTCTCTGCTGTTCATTCAGAGACTTATCAACTTTGGTGATTGTGGCCCTCTAAGGAGTTATGGTCATGCAAGGTATGCCTGGTTATTCCTGATTGCCATTCAGTAGACTGAGTCAACCTTCAGCTCCTTGTTCTGGAAATGCAAGTTTTTGTGTATCTGGGGTTTCTGGTTAGGGCTTGCCATCAAGTTCCTGTCAGCTGAAAAGATGGAAGAGTGCTCTTCCACAGGCTAGCATCTTTTGCAGCTGATTGTCTGTTAGGTGTAGCATAGGGAAAAATAAGTAACAATTCGTTATAATAATTAATAATTAATTGTATAAATCAGTTGGATTTTAAAACTTTGGATTGGCTGGGACAACCAGTGACCTCTGTAGCATCTAGAAGTTAAGACCCAGCCTGTTTACTCCTCTCCTAACATGGAAAAGATTTTGTCCTTTCAACTATACAGAATACAGTTTTGTCACAAGGAACAGTTAAGCGGTTAATGATGAATGAAATCTAATACAGAGTTCTTGGGACCCAAACTGCGTTTTTTCTAATTGGTATTTTCTGTGCAATTAGACTTAGTCCACATCAGTTTTTCAATATTCTAGCATGCTTTTTCTCAACACACTTGTCCCTGTAGCAATTTGGCAAGTTTAAAAATAGCAAACTCATAGAATATTGTTTCATGAATGACTCAAACTCAGCAAAGGTTTCCTTGCTGTAGCATATAAATAGCCAAAGACGTAACAGCCAGGAACACTGCTTGGGGTTGAGATATGTGATATAAAGGAAGGCTCTCCCAGCATGAGAAATTATCCTTTTAACTGCTGATTTGGCACATGTATGGCAGCTATGTGGTTTTTTATATAAGAGTATTTAAAAGCAGAGTATAAGAGACTCCTTAAAAATATCAACAACCAGTAGTCTGCTATAGTAATAGCTAGCATGTCTTACAATTGCATCATCTTCTAAAATTTACTGTGAATAAGCAAGGATAAAATGTTCTGCTGTAAGGGAAAAAAAAAAGCTACACTGGAATTTGCAACAAATACTTACATGAACTAAAGAAGTTCTTAGTATGAATTGTCATCTCTAATGATCTGAGCAAATGGACAAAAGTTTCAATCTTACAACTGAAATAACTGCAAGAGGGTAAGTCGATGTGTTTGCTGCTGTGGTGCAGTTTCCTGAGGTGGTGAAACAATGATGGGAAGCCAATACTGTTAACAAGACTCTTTATATATTCTTCATTCTGATGATGGCTTGTTCTGGCTTACCATCAACTTCATTTCTTGCTTATCTATGCTGGAATTTACGCTTTCAGCCTCTTTTTCTTGCTCAGGTACACAAGTGCAGCCTACTGGGATAGTGACATAATCTTCTGTGTAGACGTAGCGGCCCCCAGCACACGACGACGTGCGACGGAGGATGACTGTCGGCATGTACACGGGGGTGCTGCGGAAGTGAAAATTCTCCTCGCCAAAGATCCCCATGAGACAGCCTTTGCACAGACAGTACGCTTCAGGAATGTATTTAGGATATCTTGTGGGATCATAAGAAATTCTGTAAGGAAGCAAATAATAAAGATTCATTAGTATCTCTAAAAATAGATACATTCATCTGGAAAACATTATTATAATGTGATTTGACCATAAACATTTATATAATGTTTTTGTTTTCTTTGCCAGGAAAAACAGCTGTAACTGTTGCTGTCTGGCTTCTTATTTGTAAAATGTAAAGAAAAAACATGAACAACTTATAGACCTGATTAGGTCCTACAGTGCACACTGAAGTATGAGGTGACTGGCTTTCTAAAATGTGAGATTCAGGGGATTAAGCAGACTAAGTTTTGCATTTTTGACTGAATTTGTAAATAGAGCATTAAAAAGGACAGCTGGGAATTTCCAAACTTTTGATCTGCCTTGAGTTCTTCAAAAATTGGTACAAATTTTTAACATTATTATTGTTGCAGGTAAGACATAATGTTTCAATATTTTATCATTTCAATAGAATTGTACTATTATTTCTGCAATAGTTTTTGCTCCCTAATGTACTTGGGGTTATAAAGATGCCTCCCTGTTGAAAGCAGAACTCTGTATTTCTTTCTCTAATTCACCTCCACTGACTCTTCCTCTAAGCAGAGTAACATTTGCATGCCCACACTGAGATAAACTGCAAAGTTAATGTTTTTTCTGCCCTCTCCTGCTACATTTTGAAGTAAAGCATTGCCCTAAACCTTCTCTTTTGTGTTGTTTGATCCTTTCTTTTTGCTTATTCATGTCCTGTCTCTGGAAATTCCTGATTAGCAGGAGCTGGAAAGCTTGTAACCTAAGTACAGCTTGGACCAACAAAGTCCAAGTTCCAACATTCCTCTCTGGATGGTGCTGGATGCAGAAACAAAGATGTGATACTATGGTCTCAAGTCATACAGATCCTGGCTGACCTACAGCCATTGTTTTTATCAAAGAGAGTAAAAGCTGATAAAGTCTGCTTGTTTTTTTTTTTAAATAAAAGACTAAGTACACAGCGCAGTAGGTGTACTGGAGTGTGTAGCCACACTGCTTATTGTGGTGGTGATGTATTTGTTGCTTTGTTCTTTACTCGCTTTTCCTGTTTATACTGGAAGTAATTGCCAGGCATGGCTGTAATTTGAACATAATTCAATTCTGTGTTGTTATTCTAGAAAAAATGTTTGCACCTCCAGAAAAAGAGGATTATTTAGTATGTTTAATTCCTATGCCAGCTGTCCTCTTTGTACCCTGTAAGCTTCCTCCCGACCACGTTCTGCTCTCACGCTGTTACAAAACTCGCCCTGCTTCAGCGCTGGCTGCACATCCAGTGGGAGAGGCATCACGGCTCTCCTTGGCTGGAGAAGTGTTCAGCCCAGAGCACTGCCAGCCGCATCTCGATGCTCCTCCCGCAGAGCCCGTCCCCCTTCAGGAGGATGCTGACCTCACATATGTTATCAGAAGCAATTACCCACCTCTCAGCTAACAGAAAACCCTTTTCTACCCTTTCCCCCTGCTCCTCCTTTCACACAGCAGATGGTTACACCTACACAGTATCCTACTAGTTGTTACCGGCACGCAGGGAACATGAAAACACATTGGGAGGTCACCTAGTCAAAATGCCTCCGAAAGGCAAGCTCACATGTGTTTGCCCATGTTTGTCCAGCCTGCTCTTATAAACTTCCAGAAGAGATCCCCAGCCTGCCCAGAGGCTCTCTTGCAGTATCTCACCACCTCTTTACTACGTAAGTTTTCCTAACAGTGAAGGAGAGAATTTTCTTCTTGCAAACTGCATCAATCATTTCCCGTGTTTGGATGGGAAACTACAGCAGCTGAGCCTAAAAAACTAACAGTCAAGGATTTGATATGACAAAGAACGTTCAAGCCTGTAATGTTTGCTGTGATGTGAAGTGCTGCAAAAACAGTAAAAATTCTTGCACTAGGTTTTAAACCATCCTCTACTTAGGATCAGGATAGAACCACCACACAGTAGATGAAGTAGGGCAACTACATAAGAAAAATGAATAAATTAAATAGCTGTCATCAATAATCTATGGAGTGATATGAACTTTGTATACTATGTCACCCTTTTCACAGCAGTTTTCAAGATAACAAATTTCGAAAAACATAATGGACTTAAAAGTGATTCCTGAATTGTGTTTCCCAGAACCCCATCAGGGTTTGTACCAGTTCCTTGGGTATGAGAGCATTAGCCTTTTATCTTTTCAGGTGGTCTCTGAGATGAGGTTTCAGCTGAGGAAGAGGCAGTGTAAGTCTGCCTTGAGCTGTGATTACACAGTAACTGCTAGTCAACAAAATCTGCACTTGCCAAAACAGGCAGCCTGGCTCTCCCTCTTGCCTCCGCCCTTGGGTTGATGCTAATGTTGTTCTGGTCACAGGATGGATCGGGGAATTCATCCAACTGAAAAGCAACCTCATCAAAAGCTGGATTTTGATCCTTCAGCTGTCTTGCCACATACACACAGAGCCTTACACAAACAAGCCAGCATGAACAAACAGCTACAGATGGGGGGAGAAGGGAGCTGCCCTTTTCAGAGGACTGAACACCCATTTATCAGGTTAAAACAAATCTGGAATCACAGCTTCAGCCAAGCACAAGCTTGATTATTTTATCATGAAAGAAAAGAGACTTTATTTTTTTCCCAATGGCCATATAATCTGGATTCTTTGTCTTTTTAAGGAATTTGTTTTCCTCACTGAAAAATCTGATCAGTTCTCTAAAAGCCAGGCATCTGTGATGTTGCAGATAAATTTTGCACAGCTTCTCTATCCCATTTAAACTGCTTACTTTCCCCAGGAAATACCTTCATGTTACAGGATCTCACACCAATGTGAAAATGTCTGGTAGCCAGCAGAAGGGAAGAAAGTGGAATACAGGCTTTTCTCCCATGATACATTCCCATTTCAAACTCAAGTGTGAATAATTTCAGTGGTGGATTGTTAAACACACCATATGTCAAGTCACTGGTATTTCCTCTTCTGTATTATCTCTAGCACCTGGTTTATGATGTTACTGGAAAGCATGAGCATGCTTCTGGATCCAAACATTAGAGTATTCACTAATAACAAGAGAACACTGTCACTGGAATCATGGTCTACAACAAACTTCCCCTCCAAATTCCCATGTGGCAGAAGTCAGGTATAAATGAAGCTTTTTGGGGAAGGGTGGTGTGGTTTTCTACTTTCTATAGAAAAAAATCTTGTATTGCTAAGTTTGCTGTAGATGCTAAGTTTCCTCCACTCCATCATGTGAGGATTGGAAGGAATCAGAGAGGATCCAGACCCAAAGAGGAATCCAAAATATAGATATGTTTTTGCATCCAGATTGGAACTTCAAGGCTGAAGACTCTTAAGTAATGCCTCCTGAAATTAAATGCTGAACTCAAATGTCACTAAACTTTGGAGTCGTATCCAAGGTTCTGCATCTTCAGCTCAAACCTGTTAAGAAAGGCCATATAACTAAAGCCTTACTTTCATCTTTCTAGGCAATACAGCCTGATTTGGGTCTGAACTGCCAATGAACACCAGTAACCTAGCTATGCAAGTGCAGTTGTGTGACCTGTTTCCTCCGTTTTATAGAATCAGAATGGTTTAGGTTGGAAAGGACCTTAAAGACCATCTAGTTGCAACCCCCCTGCCGTGGGCAGGGACACCTTCCACTAGACCAGGTTGCTCAAAGCCCCATCCAGCCTGGCCTTAAACACTTCCAAGGCCAGGGCCTCAGCAACTTGTCTGGGCAACCTGTTCCAGTGTCTCACCACCCTCACAGTAAAGAATTTCTTCCCGATATCTAATCTAAACCTACTCTCTTCCAGTTTGAAACCATTACCCCTCATCCTATCACTATATGACCTTGTAAAATGTCCCTTTCTGGCTTTCTTGTAGGCCCCCTTCAGATACTGGAAGGCTACTATAAGGTCTCCCTGGAGCCTTCTCAAGGCTGAACAACCCCAACTCTCTCAGCCTGTCTTCACAGGCAAGGTGACATAACCACTCTGTGCATGTGATGATAACAGCCTCAGTTGCTGTAGTCTGATGCATCTCCATTACTCCAAGCACTGCAAGTCGTGTTTTTACATCTTCTCCTAGAACAGGGCAAACGTGTTTCATCAGGTTAATTAACTTGATAAATTACGTACTCCAAGTTCCCACTGACTCTCTCCTGTAAGTGGTGAAAGATGCACCTAGCTGGGGTGGACACAACAGAAGTAGCTGGGACGAGTGGCGGAGAATGAGAAAAGCGCAAGTTTCCACTGGTACCCAAGTGTCCCCTGCATCCTTGTGTCATTTGCTGGGGCCACTGGTGTGAACTAGACAGCTCAGCGATTTTGATGAGGGTTGCCCTTGTCCTGTGCACTCAGGTTACTGGTATGCAGGCCAGCTCTGCCTAGCCAGCGCTCCTGATTTACAGATGACAGGAGCAGTGAGCTATGCCGGGCTGCTGTGTTTCCATCTGCTGGAACAAGAAGCAGGTTTGTACTGAACTGGAACTGCTAATGAAGTGTGACTAGTTCTAGGCTGCTTTTCCTTATGACCCTACGAGTGCTTTGAGAGGTCCCAGTGAAAAACAAACTTCCTGCCGTTTATGTACTAAGCCTGGAAACTCAAGAGAAAAGTTTCTGTCAGAAGTAAAACTCTTGCAAAGACTTAATCTGTCTCATCCTGTACTGCTACTTTCATATGTAGTATTTTTAATAATATTATCACTTCATAGTTTCCAAGCTTCTAAATCCAGTGGGTCAGATGCTGTGCTGGGGCAGGCGGACACAGCTGCCTCTTCAGAAACTCACTGTTAGCACTAGGCCAACAGCTGGATGTTATCAGAAGTCTAATCAGCAGATCATCATCCCTTTACTTCGCACTCTGAAATACTTACAGGATTAAGAGCTAACAACTTTTTTTCCCCTCTTGGCAAGGCATTTATATAGCAGGTGTTCTTTTGTTCACATTATGCTTAGTTTATGTTATATACAGGTAGTAAGTACAGCGCTTGCATAAAATAGGCTAGTGCTAACAGTGATTTTCTAAAGAGTTGTATGAACACGTACTCAAATAAAAAGGACAGCAGTTCTGCGTCCCCTTATATTTTTTCCCTTGGCTGCATCTTTGGGACATGCACACTGTGCCACATGGTAATGCTAAATCTTGGAAAATGTCTTGGATAAGGTTCTTGAAAATCATTGGAGTATTATTTAAAGGAAAGTCCTCTTGTATGACTTTTTCAAAAGCACTGCAGACAAGCTTGGCTTTTACCAGTAAGGACAGACTTGCCCGTATTAGTTTTATTACGATTTTATGTAGATGAGCACTAAACCAAGGATGCTTATAAACTGAAACTGGTTTTTGAAAAACAGAAAAAACAAGCTGGGCAATGTTTGAGAGAGGGACTAGCTAACATGGGATTGCACTATCAGATCAATGTGGACAATAAAATTAAAGCTGTGTAAATGAATCTTTAGTAAATGCAGGATTAGGCCCCTGAGACAGACACAGAAGCCATGACTTCTTGAATACACATAAAGAATTTTTGCTAAATTCATGCAGAAGTGTGTTTGCAGAAGAATCTGAATGTATTCCTGCAAACTAGCTATGAATGCTATTATAACCTTAAGGCAACCGAGAATAAAAATAGAGCTGATACATAAAGCTGATTAACAAATAGCACCCATGCTTTGCAGCATGGTGAATGAAATCACAAATCAACGCTACCTGTAAATGCGCCACTGACTTCAGCGGGATCAGATTTTTCAACCATTACTCTGAGCTTTATGATCAGCCCCTGCAAACATTTAGGCATGCATTTAAAATTAATCCTTTTTCTAATGCCTCTTGTCCAAGAGCAACTTGTGCATGCATCTCTGGAGCAGAGCTTCCATTGGTAAAGATTCACCATGCTTATGGCTTCTGTGAATTTTAACCAACAGCACCTATCCTGTGCTGTCGGCAGTGATCCACAGACAACCCGTATCACTAATTCTTGTGAAGCAAGTGCAAACCATAGCAGTAGCCAAGGACCATAGCCTGTGCCAGTAACTCCTTGTAGAAAGAGGCTTTCTGGATTTCATTGACTGTCCGTGTAACACTGCTAAAAAGGACAAGCAGCTCCCGTATAGATGTCACAAACTGGCACACAATCAGCCTGATGATTTCAAGGCATGATGATTTCACGGCAGAGTTTCTGCTGCTGGGTCTATTTTTTTAAAAAACCTGGATAGTTCTTAGACCAACTTCCTGAAGTGCTGAGCAAATCCAGTATACTCAAGACTTCATTCCGCTCAACTGACTTCAGGGAACTCTGCTGTCTCTTTATAGCTCTGAAAGAGCGATTTGTGTGATTAAACTTTGTGCCCTGAGTTATATACTGATCTCCTGTGACCATCAGGATGGAATTTCAGTATCAAGCAGATGAACTAGCATTTTTTTCCCTAACTTTTGTCTCAGATACCAACTGTTGGTTGCTGCCAGCAGGAGGGTCGTAGACCAGATGGATCTGTGGTGCAATCCATGTGCAACTCCTGTATCTCTGGGTTGTAGCAAGCCAAAAATGATGTAAGTCTTGATTTTTGTATAACCAAATTAAAGATCAAGTAATAGAAAATAAGTAGTAAGCACAGAACAAAGACAAGGAAACAAGCCACACAAGGATTATCTGTACTTTGAGCCAATCAAACCTAATTCTTCCACACTAAACAGAATGACAAACTTAGATATATGCGATGCAGTAGGGTGAATGTTATACACAGATCTCTAAATAATATATTTGATTCTTTCTCACAAACGCTGATATGAAAAAAATTCAGTTGACTTGAACTGCATGGTCATGTGAGCAGAAGAATTACAAGAAGCAGCGTTAAACAGCTGGGAACAGGTGCCAAGGGAGATATGCAGGGGAAGGTAAGTAGAGCCAGACTTAATATTTTTATTATTAACGACCTGGAATAGTAAGCATAAACAGTATGTTAATGAAATCTGCAGATGGTAACAATGGGAACCGCTGCAACACCAATGAAGAGGAGGAGAGGAACAGCACGACGTATCTCAGACATTAAAATGCAGGTCAAAAAGAAAAAAGACCCTTTGTGCACAGAGCAGAAATCAATTGCATCGTAACTCTTTAGGGGCAGAAAAGAAGTTGCACAGCGAGATGTCTGTGGGATGTGCTGAAATGGGGCAGGAATCTTGATTCAAGTTTCAAACAGTGAAATTCATGCTTTGAGGGTGTCCTATCAGGGTGTACAAGAGGGGGCTGCCTACAGTGAATTAATTTCTGGGCATTCACTACTAGAACAACCCTGGTGAGTCAAAGGCAGTTCAGGACACAGCAATGAATCTTGGCAAGATGAGTAAAGGGGAGCAATTCATGAGGAAAGATTAAAAGAATTAAATATGAGTAGGCTTGTCAAGAAAGTTCTGTGTTACAGGAAAGAGCTGTAGGCAGTTTTTCAGAATAACACCCCTGCTATGGAGAAGAAATTTTTGGGATTGTATGAGTGGAATTGGTTAACTGTGGACAAGACGTAATGTGCTGTTACTTGGAATATTTAATGGAGAGCTGCATGTCCTTTTTAAAGATACATAGCAGCGTATGGGATCTGGGAACTTGCTTCCAGGGTAACTGGGTGAACACCACAGATCAGACCAGATCTTCATCATGCTTTTATCTGGCTTCAGAAGCTATGAAATAGCAGCTTGTAATAGCAAATGCACATTACTGTTCATAATGAGCAATTTTATATTTTACACTTCTATTACACATCTTGCAATGCCTGTTGCTGTCACACTGCACACTAATAATATAGTAAAAATGGGATTGAGAAAAAAAGCTGTACGTGAGATCAGTTAACCAGAGTGTGTACTCAGACCTCTGCACCCTAGAGAAACAATTTCTACCTCAAGAAAATTTTAGATTCTGCCTTTGAGAGTGTAATACTTTTTTCCCCCACTATCTTTTAAAATTTTTAGCTTGGAGATATCATCAAATTACTTAGGCCCCAAATACCAGCTGGTTCTCTGCTAAGAAGTAAGCCTATAAGGAGCTCCAACTGAAAATAAGTACCTGCCCAACAAGATGTGAGCACGGAAGGCACTGTTTTCAGATCAAGAGAACAATCTTCTGATAGCACTAGTATTTGGCAAAACCAAGATAAAAAATACCTGAGCCTAGAGGTAGGTGTTCCATTCAGCATACTTGCTGTCTGCACGCTTAGGTAGCTTAAAAAGTCCTCAGTCCGCTCACAGAAAATGTATTACTAAAAATACTATTTCTAAAAATACTTTGTTTATGAAAGGCTTATTGAGCAAATAAACCATTTTTCTCTGAGTAGGATTACTTCTCAAACTAAAAGTGGGCAAAAACTATGCCACAAAATGAATGTTTATTGGAGATCACTAACAAGGAGATATTTTAAGTTTGCTGAATACACAGTAATTACATCAAGGTATATATAAAGGATAATGTACAGAGGAAGCAAGGAAGTCAGTTCCTTTTAAGTTTGTGCATGGTTTAGTTTCCCATTGTCTGCAGTGTCTTTACTGAAAGCTGAAAACAGAGAAACCAATTCTGTCAGTCTTATTCAGACAAAACTACTGTAAGACTCAGTAGCGAGAATTTGATCGCAAGCTGGTTTTAGTGTTCTAGATCAGTGGTTTCCAAGCTTTTCCAGAGCTCCCTACAGAAGCGCAGACCTTTGTTTTGTGTATTAACCAGCCTGAAAACAGATTTACAAACCTGACAGCAAGCCCTTGGGAGTGTTCGTAGCGGCATACGTGAAGATGTGGCTCTGCTGGTATGTAACCAGAACACACACTGTACTTCTCATGTATTTCAGAGACCAGCAAGCTCAGTGTCTGGAGCCCCATCTCAGGGAAAGCACCTGAGCCCCCGTGGGGCTGCTACAAAGTCAAGAGGGGCTTTCTTGGTAACGGTCCTTTGCCGAGGGTCTTCCGAGTAAGCTTCACGTGTGACGATTTCCCGAAGTCACTTTTTGAGGGGTGTTCTGTGCTCCTGGGCATGTGTGTGTGTGTGTGTGCGTGCTCCATCTCAGAGCCTGCTCCACCTCAGTCACTTTTCATTCCTCTTTCTGCCCGTTAGACATACACCTCACACAACAGTGGGGTTTTTCTAACATATTTACCTCATACCTGCCTATTTAGACGTCTACCTTAACACCTGTCCGTCAGGCTGCAGCGGGGTGCCGCGGCCATCCCCTCAGGACCGGCGCCTCCCGCACCCGCCTCAGGGGAAGACGGCGACACCCCCGGGCAAGCACAGCGGGTGGCACAGGGGGTCCCGCCACAGGGGAACCGGCTCTCCTCAGCCCGCCGGCACCCCGATACCGCTTCGCCCCTCGGGAGTCCCCCCACCTCCCGCCTTCCCCCCCCGCCCGGTGGCCCGGACTCACCTGTAGGCCCAGGGCGAGGCGCTGCGCAGGTTGACGGGGAGCCGGAACCTCTTGTCGCCGGCCGGCCGGCCCCCGGCGGGGCAGCTGGCGTTGTGCTGGCGGCCCGGCGGCTCGGGCTGCAGGGTGTGGTGGAAGGCGCTGAGCATGCCCGCCGCCAGCCGCCCGTACAGCTGCTCCAGCAGCTCCTCGGGCCGCTCGCCGCAGGTCCGGGTCCGCGCCGGCCGCTTGGGCGCCTTGACGGCCTCCGGGCGGAGCGGGAGCAGCGCCGCGCACAGCAGCGCCGCCAGCACCTGCAACGACGCCGCCGTCAGCGGGGCTGGGACCGGCCGCGCCCCCCCCCCACCCCTACACCCGCCGCGCCCCGCAGCCCCCCGGTCGGGGCGCTCCCCTGCCCCGTCCCCGTCCCGCAGCCCTTTACCCTGCCTCGCTGCATGGCGGTCGGGCTGCTGGAGGGAGCCGAGGAGAGCGGCGGGCTGCGGAGCCGCGCCGTGCCACTGGCTCTCTCGGCGGAGGAGCTGTTGGAAAAGTGCCCCGCTCCTCACTGCATCTCCCCTGGCCTCGCATGCCAGGAACATTTTAGGCGCTCACGGAGGAGGCGAGCGCTCCGCGCCGGGAGCTGGCCGGTCCCCCGCTCGGCACGGCCCCGCCGTGGTGCGCCGCTGCCCCCCGGGAGAGCCACGCTGGCACCACGGGCTGGGTCCGCCACCAGCCGCCGTCCTGCCCCACCGCCCCCCGGGACAACCCCGCACGCACCACGGGCTGGGCCCGCCACCAGCCGCCGTCCTGCCCCGGGGCCCGGCCAGAGCGACCCGCCCGGCCCTGCCTGCAGGCCCGGGGGGGTGTCGGGGTCCCTGACGAGACCAGAGCCCCGTGCTCTCCTCTGCGCTGTGAGGAGCTGAGTGCTCCCTTCCATGGCAGCCCTTTGCTGGGCCCCGGAGCCTGAAGCGGGACCCACTGGGCCGGGGCATGAGGTTGAGGCAGGATGGTTTTGGCCCAGTCAGAGCCAAGGTGTGAAGGCTGATGAGGAAAAATGTGGGGATTTACAGCTGAAAATAACACAACTCTGGGTATACAACTGCAGCCGAGGAGGGGATTACAGAATCATAGAATTGTCTAGGTTGGAAGGGACCTTTCAGATCGAGTCCAACCATCAACCAAACACCAACAAAAAACATCACTAAACCATGTCCCTCAGCACCACGTCTACCTGTCTTTTAAATACTTCCAGGAACGGCAATTCCACCACTTCCCTGGGCAGCCTGTTCCAATGTTTGACAACCCTTTTGGTGTAGAAATTTTTCCTAATATCCAATCTAACCCCCCCCCCGGTGCAACTTGAGGCCATTTCTTCTTGCCCAGTCCTCTTGGATTGCTGCAGCCCGGACTCTTTCCATCACTCTGGAGCAACTGGCACTGTCCCTTGTAGGAGTTTGGGATCTCCGGCATGCCCAGCTCCAGAGAGCACCTCTGGTTTGTTTGTCCAGAAACAGCCACACAGTGTAGATCCTCCAGCAGACACTGGGGGGGTTGTAGTCCCCCATGAGGACCAGGGCCAGTGAACATAAGGCTGCTTCGAGTTGTCTGTAGAAGGCCTCATCCACCCGTTCTTCCTGCTGAGGCGGCTTACAGCAGACACCCACTGCAATGTCTCTCTCCACTGACTGAAAAGGAAGCCTGCTTCAGGTGAGAAACTTGCATCATACATGTCTATATGAGATTATGACTTCTCTGTCCATTCTGTGCTGGTTTACCGGTATTTTTAGCAGACACACAATGCAATAGAATCACAGATCTAGGTTGGAAGGGACCTTTAAGATCATCGAGTCCCATATTTTCAGGGTCTCTGGCACAACCCGACAAAAAATAAGCATGTGTAGTACTCTGGGTAATAAAAGATGTGGTCCATTGAAATGGTTTGTATTAAAAACAGCCTTTAGAATTCATCACTTGAATCAGATATTTGGTGCGCGATGATTAAGCCCTGCACGTCTATTGAGGCATTTAGAATAAGAATAGTCAAATATTAAGATATTGATCAGGAAAAAGGGAAAATATGTTCATAAGTCATATAAGGACTGTGAAACTTCAGCATGGTACCACAGAAATACGAGACAGCAGCTTGTATTTCTAACGTCCAGACCATACTAGAATTAAAACAGAATGACCCAGCATTTGTAACGTGATGAAGTAACTTGACTTCATGGTTTCTGAAAAGCGATTGAGTTCAGCGAAACTGTTATGATAACTCATGCGTTACTGTTCAGTATCATAAGCTGGAAATGTATGGGATTTGAATCAGGTTTCAACTCTGAGGAAGGACTTAGTTTCAAATTGAATTCAAAACTCTCCTTTGCAGTCATATCCTCCGGCAGCAGACAGGGGCAAGGCAGCTGCCCATTTAGCCCAGTCCAGTCTACCCCCCTGGTCTCTATGCTGCACCTGGCCTGGTGTTACTTCAGCACCTTCGAGTGATGTGTGTGGTAACATGACTAACATTTATCATGACAGATGTCTCTATATTACTCTTCCTGTTATAAACCAGTATCTTTTCTCAGTGCTTTCTGAATCACATGAGGATGTCACACTGGACTTTTATGCAACTTCATATGCATTGACATTTCTGGGAGAATTCTGGCTCGAAAAATCAGAGCAGAAGGAGAAGAAACAACAGCACAGACATTAAATTGCCAGTGAGTTTAAGGCTTTGAGTCTCATCTAGACAATATTCTAATTCTGTACATTAGTTTAATTGTATGATCTGATTCACAGATTGATTCAAATAAGAAGAAGAAGAATCACAGAAGGGCAGCAAATGAGATTCTATTACACAGGAATTGAGAGAGTGCTATGCCAGCTCTTGTGGCATAGTCTATCCCAGAGACATCCAAATCATAAAAAATTAAAAAATTGGTTTATATTCTTCGGCAAAACATAGATTCTACTGTGACTTTGAGAAGTTACTAAGATTATTATTAAGGTATTGGTATCACTGTCATTAACTTTGATTTATAATTTTCTGAGAATTTGAGTGTGTTTAAAAAAAAATCTATATAATGAAATATTACAAAAAGCCTTTAGTAATGAAAAGCTTCGCCTGGATTTGATGCAATATATTATAGTATTTCAATCAATAAATTCAGAATAGCAGCCATATGCACCTTTATGTGAATCTACAGGCAATTCCATGGCTCATGGGTGTTTTCTAAGAGAAAACAGACAAGGGAGTGAGGTGTTTTCTTTTGATGGCCTCAGGTGAAAATTCCCAGTGACAGAACACAGAACATCCTGCCTGGGATGGGACATTATTGTGACAAGCATCATTAGTGATACCACAGTAACGTGCTTGTCACAGCAATGATACAATTGCCCTAAACTGGCATATTCCAAATGCACATCCCCATCCTGCTACAGCAGTGTGTACATTAACAAGATCCCGTGTCTATCTGAAATAATGACATGAAAAACATTTAAAAATCATCATACAGATCTTCAGTTGAACAGCTCATACTGTTGTACGGAACAAACATTCAGCTGGCATCACCAGTGGGTATAAATCTTCAGACAGATTTATAAATCTTTTAGATTACTCCCCAAAGATGTCCTTCTCCCTCACATTGTGTTTGCAGATAACCCGTCACCCAGACTGCTCATTCTGTTCCCTCTTCCCTGCATTTGTAAGCATTATAGCACCGCTTTGCAGCTTCCATGGCATAGCTTCTTCTACAGGAGGAGATTTCTATTTCCTGTTTCTCTTTCTTCCGTGGCACCGCACATTTTACAGCATATTCTATAGTTGTTAGGCAATTTAGCTGTACAAAACCGAACTCTTGAAAAGTGGAGAATCCTTAATAGCCTTCATGTGAAATACGTCAATAAGAATGCTTTGATGTCATGGAGTTAGGCTTTTTTAGAAACAAATAAAGAAAATACTACCCAGGTAATCATTTATATTTGGCTATTTATGCTGCCACGATACTCGCCACCAAGGTAACCGACAAGCGTGTCCACAGCCTATGCTCTAAGAGCCTATCCTCAAAGGACTTTTTTCCACGTCCACTTCCAAAGCAGTAACGCACGTAGAAGACTCCAGAGAGAATCAAGATGACAAATGTCTGTTTCAGGGGATAGAACTGGTGCAATTACTTTCCACCGTTATCCAAGGAAACTGAATTTCTGCATGTTTTGTAAAATGACAGTGACTCATAGGGTCATTACCAGAGAGCCTGCTGTACAAAGAGACGCTTCTCATACCTGTAAAAAGAGGTAATTTTGTGCCTAACTGAACCCAGCACATACTGAAGACTTACAGAATACCTCAGATCTGAGAGGTCAACTGAGTATTGTTTGATATTGTGACCAATACATTGCTCATGATAATACAAGCTAAAATAGCTCACGAGTCAGTTCCTCAAGAGGATTAGCATTTTCCTAGGTTTAATACTGCTGTCCTCCTAAGATAAAAAAAGAATTAAATTAATATAATAGCAGTCCTATTGCATTTGCCAAAACTTTATTCAGGAATTTTAAATGATCTACTAATTCCAGAATGATAAAACACAAAATCAGGGCTTGAATGCTGCTGAAAGCACATACTTGCAGCGTGGCTTCTGGAGATGGAGTCTGTTTTGCACAAACAAACCTGACTAAATGTTTCTGCTTGAATTTCTGGGATGAAGGTAGAATTATTTAGAATCATAGAACCCTAGAATGGTTAGAGTTGGAAGGGGCCCTGAAGATCGTTTTGTTCCAACCCCCCTGCCATGGGCAGGGACACCTCCCACTAGACCAGGTTGCTCAAAGCCCCATCCAGCCTGGCCTTGAACACTTCCAGGGATAGGGCATCCACAGGTTCTCTGGGCAGCCTGTTCCAGTGTCTCACCACCCTCACAGTAAAGAATTTCTTCCTAATATCTAATCTAAATCTCCCCTCTTTCAGTTTAAAATGGTTATCCCTCATCCTATCACTACGCTCTCTGATAAAAAGTCTCTTCCCATCTCTCCTGTAGGCCCTATTTAGGTACTGGAAGGCTGCTATAATAAGGTCTCCCTGGAGCCTTCTCTTCTCCAGGCTGAACAACCCCAGCTCTCTCAACCTGTCTTCATAGGAGAGGTGCTCCAGCCCTCTCACAATCTTTGTGGCCCTCCTCTGGACTCACTCCAACAGGTCTCTGTCCTTCTTATGTTGGGGACTCCAAAGCTGGACACAATACTCCAGGTGGGGTCTCATGAGAGCAGAGGGGCAGAATCACCTCCCTCGACCTGCTGGCCACACTTCTCTTGATGCAGCCCGGGATGTGGTTGGCTTTCTGGGCTGCCAGCACACATTGCCAGCTCATGTTGAGCTTCTCATCCACCAACACCCCTAAGTCCTTCTCCTCAGGGCTGCTCTCAATCCATTCTCCACCCAACCTGTATCTGTGCTTAGGATTGCCCTGACCCAGGTGTAGGACCTTGCACTTGGCTTGGTTGAACTTCATGAAGTTCACACGGGCCCACCTCTCGAGTCTGTCCAGGTCCCTCTGGATGGCATCCCGTCCCTCCAGCGTGTTGACTGCACTACACAGCTTGGTGTCATCAGCAAACCTTCTGAAGGTGCACTGAATCCCACTGTCCATGTCACCAACAAAGGTGTTAAACAGCACTTGTCCTAGTACTGACCCCTGAGGAACACCACTTGTCACTGCTCAACACTTGGACATTGAGCCATTGATCACAACTCTTTGAGTGTGGCCATCCAACCAATTCCTTATCCACCGAGTGGTCCATCTGTCAAATCCACGTCTCTCCAATTTAGAGACAAGGATGTCATGCGGGACAGTGTCAAACGTTTTGCACAAGTCCAGGTAGATGATGTCAGTTGCTCTCCCCTTATCCACCAGTGCTGCAATGTCGTTACAGAAGGCCACCAAGTTTGTCAGGCACAATTTACCTTTACTGAAGTCATGTTGGCTGTCACCAATCACCTCCTTATTTTCTATATGCCTTAGCAGAGATTCCAGGAGGATCTGCTCTGTGATCTTGCCAGACACAGACGTAAGACAGACCGGCCTGTAGTTCCGTGGGTCTTCCTTTTTTCCCTTTTTAAAATTTAGGGTTATGTTTCTCCTTTTCCAGTTAGTGGGAACTTCACCAGACTGCCATGACTTTTCAACTTTTCAAATATGATGGATAGTGGCTTAGTAACTTCATCTGCCAGTTCCTTCAGGACCCATGGATGAATCTCCTCAGGTCTCATGGAATTGTACACTTCCAGGTTCCTCAGATGGTCTCAAACCTGGTCTTCTCCTACACTGGGCAGTTCCTCATTCTCCTGGTCCCTGCCTTTGCCTTCTCTGACTTGGGTGGTGTGGTTAGAGCCCTTACCAGTGAAGACCAAGGCAAAAAAATCGTTGAGTACCTCAGCCTTTTCCATGTCCCGGGTGACCAGGTCCTCTGTTTCCTTCTGGAGAGGACGCACATTTCCCCTAGTCTTCCTTTTGACCCTACCTATAGAAGCCTTTCTTGTTGCCCTTGACGACCCTGGCCAGACTTAATTCTACCTGGGTTTTAGCTTTCCTAACCTGATTCCTGGCTGCTTGGATAATTTCTCTGTTTTCCTGCCAGGCTACCTGTCCTTGCTTCCACCCTCTATAGGCTTCATTTCCAAGTTTGAGTTTGTCCAGGAGCTCCTTGTTCATCCGTGCAGGCTTCCTGGCTTTTTTTCCCTGACTTCCTCTTCATTGGGATGCAACCCACCTGAGCTTGGAGGAGGTGATCCTTGAATATTAACCATCTTTCTTGGGTCCCTCTTCCCTCACAGGCCTTATTCCACAGTACTTGCATTTAGCTCATGGAGTGTTTCCACTCCTGCCATTTCTGAGAGTACTTACCACAGGACTGAGGGCATCCTACATGGCAGCAGGGAATGCAACTCACATTGCACTTCAGCTAAATGCCAACCAAGCTACCTCCAGGACAGGGGCAGGGTCATCACATCAACATAGCACAATAATCACCTATAACCCAGGTAATTATTTTATGCATGGCCCCCTGCTGGCATGGCCACGCTTCCTTCAAGACCTGAGCTCCCTGAATCATGCAGAGGTGTTCACCTACCAATAGCTTGAGGCCTTCCAACAACATGCTGATGCAGCATTTCAGACATGCACACGGCTTCTTTCTCCTGAACAGATTCCAGTTATATTGGTCCCCATCAGGGATCACTCTCCAGTATTGACTCCAGGTAGCACGTCAGATCTTGTGTTCTCTCACACAGAACATCTCACAAAGCAGAAGGAGGAGGCTGCACTGAAGCTGCTCATGAAGAAAGGTTTCCGGCCCAGGCTAACCTTTGGGTTATGCAAGGGAATTGTCTGGGAAAAGGTTAATAGTCACAAGCCAAAACTATACCAGGGAGTGGGCTACTGGTATTATAGTATGGATGGTTACACATCAGCTCCTCTGCTCTGGGCCTGTCCTGGCAACGCTGCAATTCTAATAGAGACATCGCCATAGTCAGTGTGGTTTTGGACCAGGCGAACCTGGGCTAAGTAATTTTGACTGTCAGCAGGACTTACTCTTGCAGTGTTGGAGCTGGATCACATGGCTTTCTGTCAGTTCAGAACAAGCTCAACTGTGCTTGCAAAATAAAATAACATGCAAATAAATCATAACCCAGAGCATTGTATAATCAGATCCTCATGCTATAGAAGACAACATGTTCCAGAACTTCCTGGAAGTTTGTGCAGGAATGGAATAAAAGTGCAATTCTGTTTGTAAAATACAGAATTTTACATTAACAGTTATGCATCTGGGCAAACTGAACCAAGAAATTGTTCTTGGATCAAAAGCTCTCTGATTTCCATAGGAGCGTTTCTATGGACAAAGTTGGGAATCATATCCCAAATTACTGGTAATTCATACCACTTTATTATGGACATGTCTATGCAATGTTTGATTAGATGTTCTACTCAAATGGTTTTGTGTTAGAAGACCATGACAGTATCTTCATAGAATAATAGAATGGTTAGAGTTGGAAGGGACCTTAAAAATCATCTAGTTCCAACCCCCCTGCCACAGGCAGGGGCACATGCTGCTAGACCAGGTTGCTCAAAGGCACATCCAGCCTGGTCTTGAACAAACAATTCCAGTGTTGGGGCATCCACAACTTCACTGGAAAGCCTGTTCCAGTGTTTCACCACCCTCAGAACAAAGAATTTCTTCCTAATATCTGATCTAAATCTACCCTCTTTCAGTTTAAAACCATACCCCTCTTGCCTGTCTTCTCCTTTGCACTGTTTCACAGGTTTATCTACACTCCTTGCCACGGGTCCCAAATACTTTCTCCCACTGTGATTAGTCAGATACCTCATTCTACTGCAGTCTGTAGCTGAAAATGCTGCCTCCTGCCTGGCATGTTGCATCCTGGAGGTCCAAGTCTTCCAAGACTGTAAGACTGACAGAAAAGAAGTACTGTGATATCCAGGAATATGTCATCCCATGACCAGAGCGGTAGATAAGCACTGAAGACCAGGCAAGAGAAAGATGAGTCTAAAGCGTCACGATAAGGTTGTAATCTGCCTGAGTCCTTCTCCAAGAATTGTTCAGCTTGATTGCTGGTCCGTCTCCCCTCCTTTGTCTTTCTGACTGACACTTCATCGAAAATATTAAAAATATACACTGTTGCGGAAGTGGTGGGGCTGCAGGGGTAGCCTCGGTGAAGAGAGGTCAGGGCTGCCCAGTGCCAGAGACAGCAAGTTCCTACAACAGAAGACCCAGACTATCCCCAGCTGATGACAGTACATGGACCCAGTGTTGACAGGTGTGCACCGTCTTTGGGCTACTGTCAAGGAGTGGAAAAAAGTAAAATGGTGGAGTCTGTAGCGAAACTGGGGATTCACCAGAGACAAAAGAGGAAACACTTCTGTATTTCTCATTCTGAAAGACACAAAGGTCTCCTCAGCTGAGTGGAATGGTCAAAAGCCAAAGACTGTTAGTGTTGCAGAGTGGTATCCAACTTCTTTAGCTACATAAGCCATCTGTTCTTTCTCTTTCTGTCCATACCTGCAGCAGATGAGATCATCTTTTTGTCCCTTCTGTTGTGCTGCTCAGAAAGAACTGCAGCATGGGAAAGACTTGCAGAGTAAGACAGGTGGCATCCACTTCCTTCTCACGCTCTTTTCCATCCTGTAGAAGGAAATTCTGAACACCTGACTAGTATTTTTATCTCTGAGAAGTGATAAAATTCAGGAACCCAACGTTCCTATTTAACATGCCTCAATGACTTCATATCAAACTTGTTCTGTTCATAAGCAAAACGATGATTTCTGTAACCAACATCTTTGCACATACTCAACCTAGGCTGTAGAAAGCTTCCTCTGTGTAGTCGGTGCCACAATCCTCAACATGAGATTCAAAAGCTGAAGTCTTATTAGCAATTCTGAACAAACTAGACTGAAACCCTGCCGGCTCTGACCATTCAAAATACAAAAAATAAAAACCTCATCTTTGTAACTGCAAAACCACCTAGGAGGTTGCCAAGAGACTGCAAAATGGCCCTAATTCAGCTAAACATAGACCAAAATTAAGATGCTTTCTTCAGTGTCAGTATTAAGTACTTTGCTGAATGGGGGCCTTAAAGATGACCACGGTCATATCCAACATTTTTAGAAAGTCAGTTCACAAGCCTTAAATAAATTCTGGCTTTGGATGAAGGATATGGGACTTTCAACCTTATAACATTGTTCTGATGTGTTTTGCATCGAAAGGTGAAATTTTAGAGGCTGCTGTGTTTCATATTATCATCAGACATATCTCTGTAAGCAAAAGCTTTATGCATTGAGAGTTTGCAGTGAGTCTGTATACCTGTGTATTTTTTATGCATGAGTAAAATAACCTCACCATTTTTTAAAAAAAATCCATTATAAAAGACACTGCAACTTCAAATCCATGTTTTTAATATCAGATACCACATATCCAAAGTATTTCACGAGTATTTTATCAAAATCCACTATAAAATCATCATGGATGAAAGTTTTTCTGCTAAAACTTTTAAAAGGATAAAAAATTATGAGTGGACCATATGCTATTCTGGAAGCAAATCCTCTCCTAGTTCTTCATCAGCAAAGTCATCTTCCTCATTTCGTTTTCTTGCTGCAGTTTTTGGTCTTTCTGCTTGTGGGCCAAGTGGATCTATGTAGGAGGCATCTAGGGTTTAAATAAATACATTTGAAACAGTTACCTCCAAGTAATTTTAGCTTTGTTTCAGATACAATCAAACACAAGAGTGAGTTTTAGCATTACACATCTGTACAGTGACTTTGAAATGCAGACCAGAAAGAGCATATGAGCACTGAAAGAGAACAAGATACCACATTCAGGCAGCGAGGCACAGCACAAGAGCAAAGTACCTGAGTGCTAGTGACAGAAGCTTTTTTTTTTCTTTTCCATTCTTTTTTAAAAAATAAATTTCTCTTTATTTTAATACAGTCATTAAGTGAGAAAAAGACTTTGGAAAAGTACATGGAACAGCAAGACTGATGAGTTGGTTAAGGAAGGGCATTTTAGGAAGTACCACATTCCACATGGATTTGGGTTTTTAAACCCCTCTGAAAAGTTGGTCTTAGTGAAGAACTTATGACTGCAGAACTACAAAACTGACCAAAGGGTGCAGCAGCCAGATATCAGAAGTAATAAATATTTACATGGGCCATGCTTCTTAATTTACTTTATAGTGAGCTCTGAACAATGAAGCTAAAGCCATTCTTCACATTTATTTCATGAGGAAAATGTTTTCTTTATTGTCTAATTTTACATGCTCCTCCAATAACTTATTTTTTCCATCTCCTTGCTCTTTAAGGGCCAGGAAAGTAAGAAGATATAAGATGTCCACTTGCCTATTTCTTTACTGCCACTGCTTTCATAGGGTTCACTTGTCCCAGGCAAAGCTTTTAGTTTGGCACTCAGTCTTTCCCCTTTGGTACCACCACTATCTGGGGGGAAAAAAAAAAAAAAAAAAGAAAAAGAAAAAACAAGAGTTGAAGACAAATAACATGCTGTTATGTTCTATGAAATCATGATACAAGATCAGTATAAATTCAGCTACTATCTGTCAAACCAGATTTGGAAGAAACCATCTTTTCATGACGGATACAGTACTCATTTGTAATAGTGGTCATTAAAACACAATGGACACTGTGTCCACACACATGTGTTTTAATTTAAAAAAAAATAATTTATATATACAGCCTTATTTACTTTGGAGTAAACACATTAAAATATTTCTGCTTCAAATGCTGACATTTCAGTTGCTTATAAATTACAGTCACATTTTGGAGTTAAAATAAGCATGATAAATATAAACACTGTCACAATGTATACGGACATGTGTCTGTGTGCTTACTAATATATTAGCATGATCCACCTGTTCCATACTGCCAAGGTTATACACAAGACTAACTTAACTTTTAATTAGAAGAGTGTAACTGGCATGTGCTGTCTGCATGGCAGGCAGGCACAGTTTGTGTATACAGACAGTCCTGGCCCTGCATCGTGCTGTAAACACTGTGCTGGCAGCTCAGTTTGCAGCAGGGCCCCAAGGAATGTGTCGGCTCCAAGGGCTGCCTCGTGCCCAGACAACATCAGATTAACATTCTCTTGCCACAGCAGTATTCCAGACATTTTAAATATTCTGGTCACCTCTGAATCTCTTTTTCACATTCATGGCAAGCTTTCAATCTTGTCTGCTACAACAAATTTTTATGCAATTTTTTTCTCCTAGGAGAAAACAGTTCGTGTTTGGCTTGGTGTATTCACAAGGCAGGACATACCATACAGCCAAATACAAGAGTGCTCATTTACAACACGAAACAATGTTGTTATTACAAGTTCTCCATCTGTAAGGAGGAAAAGTGGGTTTCATTCAGCAAACGTTAGTTACAAAGTCTGGACTTGGCAATACATTTCCATTGTCTTATTTACTATAAGTGTTCTTTTCATAAATATTGCTACTAAAACAAGAACAACCCCAAAACAACAACTTCCACAAAGATGACAAACCTTTCTTTCTCTATAAATACTATTGCAGACTTCAGTTTACTCAGTCCTCAATTGGAAGACAATGTCTCTGCTCCAAGAGAGTCACACGTCAAACAGTTAATATGTTTACTAGACACAGATTACAGTTGAAACTTCAAAGCAAGGAAAATCTATTTTAATGTACATCTATCTCCCTTGGATCAATTCTCACTGTCAGGTTTCATGGAAGAAGTGAATTCTTAATGATGGATTTGAAGAAAGTAAAAGGAATCAATGGTTTTGACTGGGGGGGGCTCAACCAAAGGGCTGTGAAGTTACAAAAGGGCCACCTCTTGATTACAGTGGGCTTTGGACAGGCCTAAGTAACAAGGAGGTGAGTGCTGAGTTTGAAAGATGGTGTGGATGAAAACATTTTGAGGACAGTTTAGAGAAGAATAGAAAATGTTTAACAGGGAGAGAAAGAGTAGGATAGGAGTAGGCACAGAGTAATTTACAAAATGAGTAATTTAAGAAATAATGAATAAAGTTGGCAGAAGTAGTAAAGAGATGCAAAGGCAGGAATGATACAGCAGAAACTACACTAGGGGAAGACTGAACTAGCCAAAGAAACTCCATAGGTTTAATTGGTTGGTTCTAGAAAGGAAGAACTGGGTGTAAAGAAAATTAAAGAGGAAGAAGATGGCATATCAAAAGTTTTCAACTGTGAAGGAGGCAAACACATGGGTTTTAGTGATACTACCAGAGGAAGGTAAAAGATTTTACATTAACTAAAGGAAGGGAAAAAAAAAAAAAAAAAAAAAGGATGGAAGACAAACCAAAATGGTTGGGAGAAACATAATACCCACAAGTTACCTGTACATCTTGCTGCCCTAAAACAACCAACTGACAACAGAAGCTTTCTTGGATATCCTAGGACCCTCAAGTTTTATTAGGGCTACATCCAAGAAGGGAATGAAGGAGCAAGTCCAAAATCTGAAGCCAGATTTCCCCCCTTTTCTCTGCCTGTCTAGTGGTCCAACTCTAAGTCTTGAACCCTTGAAGTATCTAAACCTCACCAGCTGCCCCCCCTGCACAGCTTTGAAGTTTGTTAAGCACTTATTGTTATATAATTGAGTTGCCCAAAATGGCCATCCTGAGCAGGAAGATGCCTGCAGGATGTTCAGCATGTGATCATGGTGCCTAAGCTCCCCTTTCTGTTTATGAGTCGATACAGTAAACAAAATTGTGAGTGCTGTTACAGTGAGCAAGTGTACTCACAAATGTATGTTCACACAAGTGTAGCTTTTCAGACTTGATTCAGTTTCCCAAACATTATTGACTACATTTAATGAACTGAACCAACTCACCAAAGGGTTAGACTAATGCTAGAAGTAATGCAAGGGAAGCAGCAAGAACGTATGACCAGGAATGGGAAAGAAAAGAAGTGCTATGGGGGGCTGGACTGTTCTTTCCCGAAGTAGCAAGTTATTTAATCAGTTCATCCCACCTCGACTAAATGCACCCTGGAAAAAACTATGAAGAGTAAGTGTCTATGGGCGCAGAGTCCTCTCAACACTTGAGCAGTAAGAACATATGGATGCCTTACTAAGTTAGATTAAAGATTGATCTAAACTGGCTTATTATCCATACAAAAAACCAACAAGATGCTTAGGGAAGAGCATCATAAGTAGAGTAAGCATATACAGTAGCTCTCCAAGAATAATCTCCTAGCCTCCAACAATTTGTAAATCAAGCATCTGTTTGGGGGAAGAGGGTGGCTCTTGATATTTAATAATAGGTTGACTGACTTATTCTCCAAGAACTTGTTCAGTCTTCCCTTGAGCGCCTGTGAAATTTTTGCATCCATAACAACCTGAGGTAAGGAGCTCCCCCTTTCATTTACTCTGAACCTACTGATCTAGCCCCACCTCACCACAGAAAGGAGCACTGTGCCCTTTCTGCCCTGCATCACAACCCCCTCCACATGCTGGCAAGTGGTAGCAGGCTGTGCTGGAGCAGGTTACTGCTATGGTTAAAACTAACCTAATGAAAACTTTTTTTCAAGTGGATCAGCAAAGTAATGAAGCTCACTTTACCTCTCTATGACAGTTAAATCTACAGCAAGAGCAAAGGGAAGGTTAACATCTCTTCTGGTAGCAGCCCACAGTTAGTTTAAATTAAGCTAATATGCAAAACCACATCAAGTCTCCACAGACTGCACTACGCTCTGAACACACCTGAAAATGTGCAGAAGCAGCATCTTTCATTTTAAAGTACATCTGGAAGAGAATAAGAGGTGGTTGACAGCATCCACCTTACACGGAGATGTCAGGCAGCAGCTCAGGGAGTGAGAGATCTGGCTTCAATGCCGGCCTTCCCCTACAGGAGTTCAAAACCACAGCTCCATCTTTCAGGAGGAATGTCCTAATTGTTGAGCCACTTGGGGTAAGGCTTTTCTTGACACTCTGCCATGGGATACAGGATTCGGCTGCCAAAACGGCAGCTATTAAAAATTCTGCTGACCATACAGCATGATCTGCCAGAAGTTTAAATTTCATCTTGAAATCACTTTTTGTAGTTCTATTTGCAGATAAATCATCTATACGTTTTTATTCAGTATACATATATAATTTGACCACAGATTTTATACATATCCCAGCCTTTGGATTATGGGAATGAAACTAACTTTCTCTGAAGTAATACACAGAAAAAACTAAAGGTAACATCGGGACTAAGGATAATAATAAAAACTCTGGATGAAAGGATTTTTTGTAGAGTTTTTCTCTAATAGTACAACATTGAGTGTTAACATCTGTGTGATTGCACTTGCCATCAAAGGACTACAGGTAGATGTTTCTCAAACTGCAAATGAATTCTATCTGCATTATTCTAGTAACTGTACAAACACACGCTCCTAATTAAATAAAGGTTTTGAATACTGGAAGACCAGTGCTGACTAAATTGCTCTCTGTATCCAAGAAAACCTTCACTGCAATTAATACATTATTATTATTGTACTTTTATTTAAAAGGTATGTTATTACTGTAGCTCGCACGGAAGCCAGTCCCAGTGTACTCACTCTGGGTTGGTAACGTGGACACCACCACATAAACTGCAGGAACACAGCTCCAGATTTCAGTTCAAAAAAGTAAGAGGAACTGATTAAGCAGAGCTGGTCAATATATTTTCAAAATTTGATTTATAAATATATTTCCTCTGTAAAATGATTATACTTGAGACTTGGATTATCATGCTGACATTATCCTCCCCTCAGTTTGTATGCAATAGCATTAACTGGGAGCTATGCATATAAAGACAAATAATATATGCTACATGCTGCTATCTGTTACAGTGCATTCCTTCCTCTCATCTGTTTAAAAGTCATGCCCATAAAGTTATATTTAAGATATTTAATTAAATTGCTGTATTATAAGTATAATATGTTCTGTTCGTTCGTATTTCTTCAACTTCCATACAAGAACTAATTTGGACTAATTCTTCCACATACAATTTTAAAAATGAATCGAAGTATAAAACTTATTTTAAAAAATGGTTAATTTTACATGACAGAATACGAATAAAGCAACATTCTGCAAAATTAATCGTATTTTGGAATAATCCTACCTTAAGCAGTGATATCTAGCAGAACAGATTGTAAATATTTGTAAGAGTTCCTGAACTTCCTACTTAGCAATATACCTGTGTGTATATCACTTCAACATATAAAATCCAATGTTTTATATTTATTTTTTAAAGGACTCTCACTAGTTGCAATTACAGTGATGAGACTACTGCAGCAGAAATTCCTTCAGTATCATGAAGGACATAAATTAGAGTTTTTAGTACCATTTTACTCATCAGGAAAACGATATCAAAGTGTAGGGTGGTTTGGTAGTCTACCTCCTCTGTAAAATGTTTACGTAACGAATTGCATAGTGGGCTAACACTTTTAAAGACTGCAGATGCTTCACTAAACACAGAATGTGTTTAAATGCAGCTCTGTGCATCTTTCATATTCATGATGAAAACACCACCTTTGGAGACGAGAGGGCTTTGGATTCGGTTGACCAAAGAGAACAGTAAGTTCAGTGTAGCAGGCAGAATATTATATTAAAACCAAGAAATGACATGGGAAGCAGTTACAATTTTTAACTGCACTGCAGTTCACTTTGATTTGAAATTCTGTTGAATGAATTGTTTCTGGAATGTCAGTTAAGTTAACTTAGGTTAGTTCAGATGCAGAAAACATTAAAATGTTCTCTTCACTTAATTTTCACTGTTTATAAAATGAAAAGGTTGGGGGTTTTTTTGTACACACAACCAATGGAACCATCCCACAACATTTTGTAATTAATGAGGCATCAACCGGCACACAGAACCTAGAAAATATAAGTTATCATGAAATCCTGGATGCAGGATAACAAGAGAATCTCTTGCCTCAATCAAAGTGAAGATTATTTGGGATGCTTATTGCCCTAACATCTATAATATGTTTGCATATTATATGAGGAGATCCCTACGTGCTGGTAAAGGGTGTTAGAATATGGGATGTTTGTTTGGGACAGACAAACCCCTTTTGCCACTGACATCATCACAGCTGAAATGAAAAAGGGAAAAAGATACCTAATTTATTCTTGCACCATTTCCTTCCCAAATTCATCTGGACAGGCTCAGGTAACAAGGGGAATGCAAAGTGCTCAGCCTTTCATCTTCTGAATTCAACACTGCTTCTTTGGGCTCCTGTCCGAGACTGCATGGCTCCTCTCGGCCAGTACAAAAGTCCCCTCTCATCCAGAACAAAATTCCCCATTCAGGGAGCAGAGCAAATGCAGAGACCAAGTAAACACTGCTACAGTAATGTATTCCTTAAGGTCATACTTTCCCTTATCTATGAAAGGCCTTATGCTACTGAACAGTAAAAATATGTGGGTTTTACTACCCTAAAAATGTCCTAACTTCCAAATTCTGGATGCCAGTATCACATCTCTACAAAACACAAAAATGTGAGTATGAAAACAAGAAAAGCTTATTGAAAAGGAAATCTTTGAGAACTCAGAGGCTCCTTCAGGTTTTTAGGGGTTTTTGTTTGTTTGTTTTCTTGTTGGTTTATTTTCCTCTTTTTAAAAAGAAAAAGAAGAATTTTAAGGGAGTGTACCAATGTCACCTGCTTCCAATATGAATCAAGGAGACTGAAAATCATAAATCTGATACGCATGGAGAGAAGAAAATTTCACTTTTTATAAATAAGAGTGAACAAATGTGTTCAATTTTGGGTAGGCATTTCAGATTTAATGCTTATCCTTCTCCCAAACAAGAGTAGGCTAACTGAAACTGATACAGACGTCAGTTTTCTTGGCCTCTCTTTTTCCATTCTGTCTACCATTCATGCATACGCTAATCACATTCTTCAAATTATGCTTTGGTGCATCTCATGCACCTTCTGTTTTAACTTATATTGACAAAGTAGTAGGTATCCTATTAAGTACAAACCCTACTGACTTAGTTCTCTTTCCTCTTAGCTTCCTCTTTAAAATAGATCATATTTCCTAAAACAATGAAGCTTGACTTATTAATACTCCTAATATAAATAACTATATAGGGACAAAATACTTGGGGAAAAAATATTTTCTAGGAATGCCACCTAAAATATTTGGAATGCACACACTGCATTTAGCTACTAAGTACTTTAATTTAGCTAGTAAGTACTAAACTAAGGAGGATTCCATGCTTCACTGGCTTCAGTAATGATGGGAAATCCTTCATACAGTGTAGGAAAGTGATCCCTTTTGGTCTTGGCAACACCACTGGAAAAACATTAAGCCTAAAATGTATACAAAATGTTTCTTTTTTTTTTTTCTTTTTTGAAGCCATTAACTTACCAAAAGTGTACTAAGATTTTGGAATAAAATAGCCCGTGTTTGTATTTCATATGTGTCTTCACACAGGCCACGTATAAAAGTTTCTTACACTGCAAAATACAGACTCATAACCCAGGTGAATAATGCCTAATATTGGACAAAATAAGTTTGGGTCTTCAGGTTTCTCTCAGTCATCCTCAGTAAAAAGCAGATCAACTACAACATAGTCCTTAACATCTGCAGCTTCTTCACTGACAAGGTTCCCCAGAGTCAACATTACTAGTTAAAAAAAATGTGTAATGCCTTTGACTCCTTCTAAAAATATATATAAGTGGTACATTTCACTATAAATTTTAATTAGGAATCCCGGCAGAAAGTTAACTCCAGGCTCAGTACAGCACCTTCTTTGTACCTCTACTTGTTTGCTGAGTCACTTCCAGAAAGGCTGGATCTTTGGCACTGAATCTGTGTAACAGAGACTTCGCAAACATGCTCTTATACAGACTTGTTACCAAACTCTGTTTTTCTTCCCCCCCATTCTTCCATGCATTTGACATAAAGTCTTGAGCAATAATCTAAGAATTACTGATAGGACAAATTCTAGGCCATTTCTGACCCTGCTTACCCTCTCATCCTCTTTATGTTAGCATCCTAAATGCCTGTATTTGCTCTTCTGCCATTACTCTGGTTACAGGGGGGAAAAAGTAATCCTGTGGAATTACTAGAGCTTGCAGTCGAAGTTCTCATGTGTTCAAGTTTGGAGGGGAGGGGAAGGGATTTTTTTAATTTCAATTTTTTTATTTTTTTTTTTTAAAAGACAACTTTCAATAGATATTTTTATCTTTAAGACAAGTATTGATAAAATGGTAGTTCGGGGGATTAATGCTGTCTTAGCATCTATCCAGTTTGGTCATTATTTCTATCCTCTTTTGCTAAATTAATGACAACTCTCTCCTGGTAACATGCCCTGTTTTCACTAACGAGGGTAGGGATAATTACAAAATGTAGCTGTAAGAAAAGAGACCCTTTGTGCCATTTGCCCATATGCCTGATGCAACATATTGCACAGCTGTAAATACCCTTGCCTGCTACCAATGCTGCTCTTCGGTTCTATTTATTAAAAGCCAAAGTGGATCTCCACTTTATGACAGAAAACACGATGCTGCCTCATGGCCCTGTTTTGCTGGCATTTCTAGCTGGCTGCCTGATCACTGGGCTGATGTAACAAAGGAGAGTCCAGAAACGTTTCCATCTCTCTCTGTTACCAAAATAAGGAATTTCACCCCAAGAATTACTTTGGCCTGAGTCCCAGAACAGGTAAAATTCAATCCTAAGTGAATGGTGTTTTTTCTACATATCAAGAAATGATTTAAAAGCTTCTCTAGTGAAACTACTGAGCTGAAAAATGAATGAGATCTCTCTGAAGCATCCAATGCTCATTCTTAACCCTTGGGGAACCCAGGAAAGCAACATTCATAAGTGTAACAGCATTCTAATGTCATTTTAAGATTACACTAGTAATTTCCATGACTTTTCATGACCCTACAGAATTGGATAAATATAGTAAAGCATCTGCTAGGTGGATGGAGAAATAAAATTACCAAATAAGAAAAAATATCCCATGAATTATCTCTCTGTAAAAGGAAGAGAAGAGAGGCAAGAATTTATAAGGGGTATCTTTTTATGAGACCCACCGATATTAAGATAAATCAAATGCAGAATACAAAGAAACCATTTCCTATTTGGGTCAAAATGGATTTTTTTCTAGGTGGCTGAATTAGCCCAAGTCTGCGAGTTTCCTTAAAGCAGTGGTGGGGAACAGTTAGGTTTAACATTACTAACATTTCACGGATTTAATAACGGGAGGGAAAAATCATTAGCTCTGCAATATGCACACCACCTAGTGCAGAAAAGACAAAACAGGCCAGTTTCCAGACTTACATCGCTAGAGTTTTACATTTATGAAAGTCAGCATTGTAAATCTATAGAAGCAGAGAGACTTTGTAGTCAGAGCGCAAGCTTTCCTCTATGGAAGACCCAACTCTGCTGCTTCAACTCTGCCACACTGGGAAAAGGGGAAGAAGCAGCTCAAAGACAGTACAGATGTCTTCTCCTTATTACAGAGCTGCTTGCACAAAATAGACTCTTGAACTTGTAACAAACACCTAATGTAATAGACTAGATGGTGGGCACAACATTCCCTTTTCTCTATGTTAAATAAAGACACAATGAACTCCTGGTTTTCATAGCTTACATGTTCTGTTTTGTTGTAATAAATGATTCCTTATAGCAAATATGCCAAAGTTAGTGGGATAATCAAGTCCACAGTACTGAAGTAGAAATTTAGCTTTAGGAATACACTGAGATCTGTATATAAAGCTCAAACCTTAGACCAAATCCATGCTGCTATACCAGTTGAGATTTCATACAGCAATGAGATAATCAAAAAGTATGAAACAAAATTTGTGAAGAACTTGCATGTTACCTGTTTGTGTGCATTTCAGAATGTAAGCAAGTTTTACAAACACTTCAAGAAAATCTATTTTCTTTAGGATCCTGACAAATCTGATATTTAAGCAGAGGCATTAAGTACTTACCACCACCAGCACTTCCTTCTCTGCGGCTACGTGCACTGCCATCTCTGCCAGATTTAATGCGCTGGAGAACAGTGAAAAAGATTTGAAAAGAACAGAACAAACCCCCCATTTAGTAATATACATTAGGCATAATTATTGAAAACTCAACTTAGCTTATAAATAAAACAGTAGGACAACATTAAACTAGGCTTACTATACTGTAACTAATAAACCTTGTTTTTTCAACACACAATTGTCCTTAAAATCAGTGTTAAATCCAATGTTTACATAAAACAAGAGTTCTATGAAATTCAGAGTATCTCAATAAATCATTTTTCTTCAGATAAAATTTATACAAGGAATGTGCATAAAAATAGTTCAGATGTACCTTTGTAAACTACAGCTGAAAAAACAGGCAACATAGCCCTCCTTGCACAAGTTCAAAGTAGCCTCTGCCTATTAACATCTTGTAAATCCCACAAGCATTTTATTATTGTAAAGATTCAAGGTGGGGAAGTAGGGAAATCTATAAAAAGAACTATTCATGCCATAGATCTTAAATTTTGAATACTTGGCACAGCACTGAACTTTACAGCAAAATTTAATTTGCTGTTGAGTGTTAAATGCAAGATAAAGGTGAAGGTAAATACTTTAAAAGCTGTGTTTAAAAAGTCAGCGCTCTTGCATGGAGGAAGGTACCATAAACATCTTCCAGCTGTGTTTTTTTTAGTGTTATTTGAAAACTTTAACAGTTTATCAAAGCAATACCTCTGTATCACACAGCAGACTTGGCTTCTCCTGGCAAAACACCAAATTTCTCATGCAAATATCTTGTCAATTACAAGAAGGTACATCTCAGCCAGGGGCTTTTTGATGGATAGGTACAAATACTTGGTGTTTCAAGCACTCAGCTGTTAATAAAGTAATCTCTGCATCTTATTTCAAAATATGAATTCAGGATCTTATTAAAACACACGTGCACACCACCTAACTATGTATTCAGGTCAATTACCATAGCTGCTTCACTCATTTTTCACCAGAAAAATATCATGGAGTCTGGTAAAGTTGGAATGACACAGAAGAGAAAGAACTTCCAAAATTGATGCCAACAGAAAACGGAAGAACCCTTAAATCAAAACTCACAGGAGTCAGACAGGAAAGCAGGGAGCCTAGTGTGAAACCAGGAATGGTCTCAGTGATCCAGTCTGGGACCAGAATTTCTCATACTTTTTATTTATTTTGGGAAATCCTCAAGTCTAAAATATATTCTCTGAATTCTGGATTAAATATCCTATTCACAGTCCAGTGAAGCAGCATATATCAGTCCTTCAGGAAGCATGTTCAGACTCTCCAAGTCTGCCAGTGGAAGCTCAGCTCCTGTGCCAGAGGGAAGTGATCCCTATGTGACAGTGCCCTCAGGGCATTTACATCCTAGGACTTTATTCCCAAAATATTATAGAAGTACTACAGCTTACACATATGAGTAATTCCTGTAAAGTTCCAAGGGAGTAGTTTATAAGTCATCCCATACTAAAAGCAGACATTTAAAATAGGTCCAGTGATTTCCACTCTAAAAATGCCTATTTCTCTTCCATGACTGCAAAAGAAATTTAGGATGATTAGTCCAGATGTAGATGCCTGAAGGTAAAGGCAGTAAGTCCCCCTCAATGTTTGCACCTATCATCACTGCTTCACACCACACCCCATCAGCCCCTCATTTTCAGTCATTAAGCTCACTTAACGGAAATAAATAGTAATGTGCGTATACAACAGTGCCAAGAAGGTTGTGTGAACTTTTACACTATTACCTGTCTTTTTTTAAACTGAAAAGTGAAAAAGAAAGATTAACGCAGTAAAAATCCAATGCTGTGAGAGGCAGGGAGAAGAATTTTATACAGCGAATGAACCCCACAGATGTTCCTAGATTCTTGGCTGGAAATATTTAACAACTTGTCCATATTTGAGAACCCAGCGAAATAAGTAGTCCAGAATATTTATTTTGGTATAAACTCCATGTGGATATACTTATTCTGGAAAAACAATGCCCGAATAGCAAATTTCAATGCATTTCTACAGGAAGACAAAGACTGTGCGCAGACTTTGAAATGTAGGTATATTACACTTGCATTTAGCTATTTTCTCTTTACTGGGTGCAATCGAGAAATCACGGGTTAGTCTGAAATTGGGAGCGGGAATGGAGCTATATCTGGTATTGCTAACTGAAACCAGTGTTGCTATTGGAAACTTAGGTGGTGAAATATTAAAATTCGATAATTTTAGAACTTGAAAGTATAGTTTATGACTATATGCTCATGGATGACAGAAGGAATTTCTTAGGACAAAAATACCTATTAATTTCTAAAGCCAGATGGTGGACATAAGACTAAAAAACCACACACACACAAACCAACCAAGCAAACAAAAAAATCCCCCAAACCCAAAACCATAGGACAGGAACCCAGATGTAACAGCAATAGCAAAAAGGAACTGCAGGGCTATTGTTTGCAAGACAGCACTGATACTGAGATTCACAGAAATATACTCAAATTCTAATACAGGTCAGCAGCATACTAAATGGCAGTGCATTCTGTAACATCTTTTTTTTCTTACTGTCTTTGTTCCTCTACATGTACAATGGTGCTGATTTTTAAGAAAAACGGGTCAGTGGGTTCCTTAAGGGGCAGAAAAAGTTGTTCCTTTCCTTGAGGAGACACTGAACTTGGGAAGATTTCAGAGCCTGGCAGACAAGAGAGCCAGAAGAGGGCGATGGGGAGCACACACCCCCATGTCAAGGAGATGCAGGAAGGAGCAGAAAGAAATTTCAGAAGCTTCAGAGATTCTGAAGAGAATGTACTAGGAACCCCAGGGGAAGAATTTTGCTGCCATTCAGAAACTCACTGAGCTTACTCACACAGGCTGGAAGCGTGGGCCGTCCTGCAGGGAAGAAGCTGACAGAGCTGACTAGAAACCTGTTTTATTTCTAGCAGTGGTGGTGTTTTTGAGGGGGCGGTGTGTTGTTATGTTGTTTTGGGTTGGTTTGGTTTTTTTACCTTTTTTTAAACCTAGTGCATTTCAGTTTTCTCTATTTAAAAGAGAATTGGGTTAGTTTAAATTATAATAAAATCAGGCTTATTCGAATTTAAAAGCCTATTTTCTTTTCTGGGCAACACGCTATAGGAAAATGTTTAGGCAGATCTACCTTAATGCTTTGACTAATTATAAATGCCATCATAGACACCATAATTTTTCTCTCTACTCCACTCCCATGAGACCCCACCTGGAGTAGTACTGTGTCCAGGTCTGGGGCCCCCAATACAAGACAGACATGGACCTGTTGGAGCAGGTCCAGAGGAGGGCCAAAAAAAATGATCAGAGGGAGGGAACACCTCTCCTATGAAGAAAGGGTAAGACAGCTGGGGTTGTTCGCCCTGGAGAAGAGAAGGGACAACTTATTGTGCCCTTCCAATACTTAAAAGGGTCCTACAGGAAAGATGGGGACAAACTTTTTAGTGGGGCCTGTTGAGATAGGACAAGGGATAATGGTTTTAAACTAAACAAGTGGACATTCAGACTAGATATAATGAAGAAATTTTTTATGATGAGGGTGGTGAAACACTTGCCCAGAGAGGGAGTAGGTGCCCCAACCCTGGAAACATTCAGGGTCAGGTTGGACGGGGTTCTGAGCAACCTGATCTAGTTGAAAATGTCCCTGCTCATTATGGGGGGGGAGTGGACTAGATGACCTTTAAAGGTCAACCCAAACTATTCTATATCTTTTAAACATTTTATGGGTAGCTTTTTCCCCACCAGGAAGTACAGAAATGTCTTCAGAAAAGCTCCTGCTTCCAACATGCAATAAACAGGAAGAGATGTGACAATTTTTTAATCTTTTTTTTTAAACATACTCAAACATTAACTTTCTTACAGGAAAAAAGTGTTTTCCTTAGAAGCCTCAACATTTGCAGATCCACAGTACATAATTAACACCTTCAGTGTAATAAATGCTGGAATAGATAACACCATCTCCAGGGACCTCTCTCTCTCTCTCACCAACTATAAAATAATGCAGTTTAAACTGGTTTCATCTCTGAGCTTTCCTGAGTAAAGCACTGAGGTATTGGAAGTCATGGACGAATATTAGCTGCACTACAGTTGTGGACTGCTTTCTTTTGTCCATTTTCCCAAGTGCTTTAAATTTAACATTTACTGAAAATCCAAACCAATATACTTCAACTATCCCCCCAAAGTTAGCTTGTGGCATACATTTGGAATTCTTTGATCAGTGTTTCCCTTTGTGCGTTTCATTTTTAATATGTCCTATTGTACACGTGCATACTTAAGACTCCCTGGAACTGAAATAAAAGTGAAGTAACTAAGGATGCATTTACACATGATCTGACATCAAAGGGGAGACAATAAATGTTACTAGGAGCCGAGTAAATTAGGTATGACAACGCATCCTAATGTGACCATGTAGCTTTGAGGCAATTCACTGGATAGAAAGAGCAAGCTTGAACGCCTTTCAGCTCAACAGCATGGATGGTATTTTCCAAACAAGAAAGTGATTTTAATTTTGAGATCTTACTTTATCACAGGAATAGCAAGAAAACACACATGCTCATTCCTCTGAATAGAACACAAATTATGATCTCATACCTTTCACAGCCTGTAGCTCTTCCATGGATTTTTTTTTTTTTTTTCAGTTTTAAAAGTGGCACAAACATGAATAATTTACTTCTACCTACGTAATCTGTCAGTGCTGCAACTTTGTATATAGCAAAAAGGAGTTCTACTACATGGACAAGTTCTTAGGCTTCCCTTCTCCGCCTGTAGTTGCATTATTACTTGGCACATAAATACACTTTATACGGTTTGGCAAATAAGTAGGAAAGACAACATTCCAGAGACATTGAATTATGTGGGTGGCTCCAGTATTCCCATCACATCCACATATCCCATCTTTCGCTATTATTTAAAATCACAGAGAATCCAGTGCTCAAAAACCATTTAGACAGATACAAGGCTGTTCAGTAATTTAAAACTTAAAAACCCAAAACCCATAAAATACGAGCCTCTCCAAAGCAGGAATTTAATACACATTTTATCTTGAAGTATCGTAAACACTATTTTAGCTTCATCTATGTGTGTAGCGATACTGTATAATCAAAGAGAGAACCAAACTTACCTGCTCTCTTATTTCTTTTAATTTTTCCACTTTCTTGAGCTTTGTGACATATTCCTGGACTTCTTTCAGCCCCATATCTGTGCAGAGACGAACTAAAAATCGCAGGCCTAATTGAAAAGCAAAATATTGTTAAAAAAAAAAAAAAAAGGCTTACAAGTAGGTCAAACTACAAGTGCACCCTAACAGCAAACAGAATGGCAAACAAAGCAAATAGCTGGGAATACAAGTATCACTACACAAGTTGTGATATTTTGCAAACAATTTAATATTTTCTGCAATGCAGTGTCTATAACCATGAACAGTACAAATACCATTTATATACGTGGAAGGCACAAGACACACTAACTCATCTGGCTCAGAACTCTTAACAATTGCAAAATACTTTGGAAACCAGAAAGCATAATAATGATACTAAGTTATTACTGAGGAGACACTATCAATAGCATTTTGATGCAAACAATTTTACAAATGCCAAGTTAATCAGAATGGTTTGTTTTTTCTGTTGCTGCAGTTGACTTTTTAAAGATTAGTATTTATAGAATTAAAAAAACCCAAACCAACAAACCAGGCATGAAGACAGACTGTAACTGTATAATGGAACCAAAAGAATCCCTAAAAACAGTCTCCTGAGACACTACATCAAACTCTGAAAACATTGTTGCTATTCCTATGGATCTGTCAACATCTTTGTGAAAGAAATGCCTCTGGAGCGGAAACATGCATGACACGCACAATTATTCACCTGAATGCTCCTGAATTTTTTGTGCTAAGTTAGTTTTCTGCTGGTTGAGGGAGACTAACTTGTTCACTGAGGGATCAGATAAGCATCAGAAGGAGCACAAGGAAGATGGCTGGGAGCACATGGCCAGGGAGGGATGAGTGAAAACACATTGTTTCAACAGCAGAAAACTTAAATCACTTAAATTGTCTTGTTTAACTCCTGCCTCCATTTTCTAATTGTAGAAACTACATTCAGAAAAATATTAGCGTTCTGAAAGGTTTACTAAATGTTCCACCCCTCTGAAATATGTGTGACCAATATGAACGTCGCATTTTGTTTATAACTTTGAGGAGTCATAATATTGAATTTCTCTTGTACAACAGAGCTGTACGATTCCTCTTTAAAAAAGCAGTATGTTCGTTAAAGCAGAACGATACAATTTTATTTTAAAATACAGTGAATGTTCTTCCCACATAGCATTTAGAAGCACAGGCTTGTTGGCAACAACTTGCTATTTTGGAATTAGTGAGGCACAGTGCAGTACGTAAGAGGATGTCCTCACAACCAGTGACAACCCCTATTTTCTACAGGGCTTTTTCATTTAGAGGATAGTGTGACTGATTCTGCAAAATGTCTTGCTCTTCAAAGTTACGTTTCCTGCAGTATAGTTTGAAATTCTCAATGGATCTTCTAGAGACTGGCTGACCTACTATACTTAAAAACCC
This sequence comes from Numenius arquata, assembly GCF_964106895.1. Classification (NCBI taxonomy): domain Eukaryota; kingdom Metazoa; phylum Chordata; class Aves; order Charadriiformes; family Scolopacidae; genus Numenius; species Numenius arquata. Next base: position 121,727,228 of record NC_133576.1, read on the forward strand.
AACAACAAAACCTCACTCTGACATTAGTTTGGAAGACCTGGCTTTGATGAAACTTAACAATAAGATTTTCTCGTATCTAGAAACTTACAGCAGGAGTTTCAATTAGCAGGAACTAGAAGTAAAAATACATATATTTTATCATAAGAAAGATTAAATAAGTAACATAGTTATAAAATTTAGGAAGTATGGATGAGAGAGAACTCAACCAATCCACTACAGTTTAAGTTTATTTTCATCTCTCTTCTTCAGCATTACCCTAATATTTCTGAATCACACTTTAGTGTTGTCACAGAAAACATGCAGCATTAGCATGAGCAAAAATGTTAGTTCGTGAAAATATTTTCATATGAAAAATACTTACATCATACGATTACTAACACACACATTTAATGTAACAAGGTTTCCTTTGATAGTTGTACCACTCAATGAAACAACTTACATTCAACATTTTCTGGGAATTTTCTGTGAATGACTTTGTATTTCTCTAGTGCTTTCTGGTAGTTACCTGCAAACAAAACATACATCTCCTACTCACATATCCAAACATAAAAAATTAATATCTGATGAGAAACTGATACAGTTTAACATCACTTCATCTTTTTAGTTTGAGCATATGATTTAATATATTAAGATCAAATTTGATAAAACCAAACTTAACATCCTTTAACTACTGATAGTAAAAATTAAGAGCATCTGAAAACAGTCCAAATTACTCTGTAAATAACAGAATTAAGAGGAGTTTCCTAATTTATGCCCTTTTTTGACCTGCCTCTAGGACCTCATTGTTCTACGATGCATCTACTAGACAAGCTGTATCAAGTGCATCAGGGCTTATCTGAGGCTGCAAATGCAATGGACTGGTCAAATAGAAATGTGTAACAGCTGAGCTCTGCCTGTCCTTCCTTCCCTCAGAGTACTAATTGTGTGTCTCTCCTTTGCCCAGATCTGGTAGCGAAGTAATTATTCTTTAAGATTTTTGCCTTCAATTATTATTTGATTATTATGGAAAGGACTGACAGATCCTGTGAATCTAAAACCTCATAGCCATAAAACACCTGACAAAAAAGTTTGTTGAGATATCACTATTTTTATTTTATTAGTGCAAGGTAGAGATCTGCTATGTGTTAACACAATCAGCTGGGTATTTTGCCAATGAATCATAAATGGTCTAAAAAGCAGCCAAAACCATTGTGTTTCTTTGCTGGGAACACAGTTAATCTGTCTAGTTTTGAGCAGTGCTGACTGTTCTTAATTCACTGACTTACCCAGGTCCTGTTCCTTTTCTCACTGTTGTATTAAATAAGTGAGCAGAGTGAGAAAATGCACTTATTTATTATTGAAGTCTGTTGGGCAAAATTCTAAAGAAGTGTAAAGGAGAGTGGAAAAATGGTACAGCAAGAAAGAAGAGTATTATTTACATCATCAAGTGCCTTGAATGCATTTTAGGCACTGAAAAAACCCGGAAAGATGAGTCTCTTTCCATTTTGCTTATTGGTGTAGTATGTTCCCAGTACGAAAATACAGCACATTAAGGCTGTCCTTTGTTTGTGTAATGCAAATACTATTTGAATATCGAAAAATTATACCTGCTGTTGAAAAGGAGTCGAAATTAGGCAACTTTAAAATCTAATTACTTATGTTAGATCAGATGGTAGTATAGTTACATTTTAAAAAAAATTTATCAGATCATTCATGCTGTAGTATCATCTTTATTTTACTTATTTTACAGCACAAGGAGTGTTTCATGCATAAGTCAGTGCAGACACCTCCTGGACTTAAAAGAAAAGTCATGTTTTATTACCTATACACAGAAAGCTCATAACAAATTAATATGTAACTGAATTTTCAAACAAACTGTAGGATTAGTATTCACATCAGGTAGAAAAGATCAAAAGAAAAAAAATCAAAACATCCATCAAAACAAAACAAATCACAGAATGGCTTGGGATGGAAGATACTTTTGAAGACCATCTAGTCCAACCCCCCTGCCATGGGCAGGGACACCTCCCACTGTTTGAGGTTGCTCAAAAAACTTTGAACACTTTCAGTGATGGGGCATCCACAACTTATCTGGGGAACCTGTTCCAGTGTCTCACCACCCTCATTGTAAGAAATTTCTTCCTTACGTCCAATCTCAGTTTACCCTCTTTCGGTTTCAAATCTGTTGTCCCTTGTCCTGTCACTACAGGTCCCGGTAAAAAGTCTCTCTCTATCTTTCTTATAAGACACCTTCTCTTTTCCAGGTTGAACAACCCCAGTTAACTACAAAAAATGTTACAAACCTCTAACCAATTACAAAAAAGTTAAAGAACTTACCACTTCTCCTGTAGCAACTGGCAACCATCAGCTGCCACTTCACTTGTGTTGGTCTGCATATGAATAAAATAAAATAAAATTATGCACACTGCCAAACAATGAATAAGGAAAATAATCTGCACAGCATTGGAAAATACCTACTATTAAACTACTCGTGAAATTTTTCACCTAGCGTATTGCTTTCCTAGGAAGGATTTAGCCTGTTCAGTTCACACACAGTCTTCCGCTGCGTCATGCTCCTGTGTTCAGGTCTCGATGTCACTTATTTGTAGTCCATTATTATAGTCTTTCTCCTGCTCATCATTCTGTGCACCAGACACAATTAGTAGACCTGACATGTGAACCACTAATCTTTGTCTGAGGTACAGAACCACACAGTGGGGGAGAACAAAATCCTAAACTGTGTTCTGAGTCCCACCAGTAAGGTCCAGAGCACACCCAAGGGATGCCTGCCAGGGGCACACTCCCCACTTAAAGCTTCAAACCCTGGCTTCTCCTCTGTCATCTCCTCAATATCCAAGCTGCTACCTGTCCTTCTCTTTTTAGCACACAATAGTGCTAGATATGGTCAGAGAAAATATTTGAGATCTTTGAGCATGTACAACAAAACTGTTGGCCTCTTCCCTCATTCTTACCAAGATAACGTGAAAATTAGGAAATGTTCATGTCAGCAATGTAAGGATGCTCTATAAGCCAAAGCACTTTTCACACGTGGCTTACAGTTCAACAGTAGCATATCCCAAAGGCACTGTACACTAACATTTTCAGAATAGTTTTGTACTTATTCTCTTCAATTTTTCCCCTCTAGTCACAGCACAGGCTGTTTTTAACTCTAAATACTCTGTTTGCCTTGTAGTTGCCAAACAAGCTTATGAAAGACAGCTGCTTCACCTTTTTTAGTTTCAGCTGAATATGTCTCCTGCAACCAATAAAAGCAGCCAAGCAGACACCATAATAAAGTTTATTATGCATTTCAGTATGAACATTCTAGATAGAACAAGTTGTCGACAGCCAGCATTAGCTGCACAACTCCTTTTATTAACGATAGATTTGTGCATGCTTGTAAAATGTAATATAATGAAAAACTGTTTCTCAATTCATTGTCTAACATGTTATCTTAGAATGCAATTTAAAATGTAATTATTGTGATTAAAACACTGAATACACTAAACAATGTTAAACTAAAAAATGCTGGTTACGGTTAAAATAGTTATAATTTTAAAGCATAACTTTATTTACAATTAGTAGCAATTCATGGACTCAATCTCAAAGGTCCCTTCCAACCGTGAAGATTCTGTGATTTATTAATTAGCATATCTAGACTATTTTTAATATCAAATAAACACCAAACCATCTATGTTTTGTTATCTACTATTAACAATCTCATCCCACAGAGAAATAATTTCTCTGTATTACAGATAGATCACAATTACAAATAATAATGAAGAATTTCATATGCCAATTATTCGTAAGTGCTTTACAATCCACATACTTCACATTTCATGCATGGACTGAGAGCAACATGAAGCATAAAATATTTAGATTTTTGCCAAAACAAGATTATGAAATAATTCTTTTTAGTTTCAGCTGTTTCTTTCCAAAGTTTCTAAGAAGGCCATGAATGCCAGCATACATGATCTCATAACTTGACTAAAATACAATTTTTTAAGGTGACCAGTATTTATACTGAAAAGAATACTGGCAAACCTGTGACCTGTGATTTCTGTGAACTATGTCCTCTGTATTTTCATCTAATTTACATCTCTATTTCCTTATAATCATACCACAATTTGGGTGAAGTGTGTTTTTCTATTTATTTCCGTTTCCATTTTTAATCCTTATTTACATCTTGGATTTTCTTTTCTATAATCAATGTCTACTCTAATTAAAGCCCTTTCAAAACCAGAATTAGTATTTTTTACTGAACTTCTAACAACCTATTCAGAGTATAATCTTTCCTTGAATAATATTGTACAAATTTTAGTTCACATGTTGTCTTGTTCATGCCTGCATTCAGATTCACAGAACAAAAAGAATATCAAATTTTAGATCATCACAAGACAAGCAACAACTGAGTTTTCCTTAGTGTGATTTTTAATAAGTTTCCCAATGCACAAAATAAAGAAATTCACACTTGTTAGAGCAAATTTTATTTGCATGAATTTTAGTTGGTCTATTAACAAAAAATTCTTTGTGAACATATAGCAAAATATTTGTTTCCACATAAAAAGACTATATGCATGTCTTTTTAGAATTCTGTTTGAACTCTGGATTACAGATTCAAATTTAACCACATTTTTGTTTATTAAACAATTGTCTGGTAAGCTCTCTTTCTGATCTAAAACAAAATACATGGCTTATATGCTTTCTTAAGTGCATCATATTCTGCTACAGGACAATTTCAGCAATTAAGTTGCTGAACTAAACTCAATATATTTCAAATATTTCTTACCAGGATCAATTTGATCTGTCAACTTATTTTCACTAACCATTCGTATTTCTGCATTGCACATTTTTGCTTACTTCTATACCTTATTTGTAAGAGCCTTTTTATGGGAGTAGAAGTTATGTGAAAAGTGGGAATGCAGCAAGAACTGCTAAAAGATGCACTTATCTAAACCATAAAATCCTCAGCACATGACAAAATAATAGAAAGGACATATTTTGCATAAACCCATACAGAAGAAGGTCTTGGTGGCTCTAGCAGAGCTGTTCCCCACTTCATAGCTGTGTATAATGGCAGAGGATAGAGAAAAGATTCTTATACCTAATACGATCTTGGGCCCAATGGAGGATCTTATTTAACATTGAAATTGCACAATAAGAGCAAAAACACACTGTAAGCAAACAGAAATAGTCTTGACTGTGGTATTTGCTTGTAGCATTAAAGTTACCCAACTAGTTTATCTCTAGGTATACGTCTGGACGTCTAATCACAAAATATTTGAGTAGGCATAAAATAATAATTACTTACAGGATAAGTGCTGCTCTTTCAAAGTACTCAATGGCTTTTTCACAAAACTGGGTGTCGATGTAGTAGGCTCCAAGCCACTCAATGACCTCAATGTTTGAAGGGAAATACCGGTATGACTGACAAAATAGGAAAGGTGAAAGAAACACAATTTTAGTGATAATCAACATCTTTATGTTACTTCTGGAATATCTTACTCAAGTGTTTAATTCTCCAGATGCCAAAATTGTATAATATATGAATGGAAGTAGTGTGCTACACCAAGTAATTCGGGGGGGGGGGGGGGGGAAGCATGCCAAGCTTTCTAATTATGGAATGCTTTTTAGAAGTTACCTGAGATAGTCTGTCACATTTTCCATCTAGCCTTATTTGAAATAGTTTGCAACAGCAAAAACGTTTCCTTAGATCACGTCTACACGTGAGTAAGTTACTTAAGACATTAAACAATGCTAGCTAATACACATACAATTCCAACTCAAATCAGTCTGCTAGAAAACTCACCTAAAAGCATTCTTTTCTATGAAGTATGTATGTACGTAAATAACATTTCTGGCTTTTTAGAAATTCCCACTGAAATAGGCAGCAAAACTATCATCAAGCACAACTCCACTAGTATTCAGATTGCAACTCAGACTTTGGCCATCCTTGTTTTACACAGATTAAAAAAAAACTCTAAGACTGCAGCAAAGCAACCTCCTGTCTTAGTCTGGTTTCTAAAACAGAAGAATCTCTACAAACTACAGCTGGTTTGAAATAAGAGACGATGCCCATCTTTAGGCAATTGTATACATACAATGTGTAGCTCTACCATTAAAATGTATATATAAACTTACATACATAAACACAAACACATTATATATGTGTATCTCCATATCCATTATACAGATACAGCTTCTAACCAACATGGTTATGTTACACACCTTTAAAATTACATTTTTTAATCTATTTTTTTATTTCATCTCAGACTATATTTTAAATTAAAATTGTTAGGGGTCAATGTAAACAATGACCATATGAAAAATGGAAGTCTGAGGTCAAATACCATGTGGAAACACAGGTTATGTGTTTCCTTTGGCTCTGACTACAAAAATTAGATTTTGTCAACTCTCTCCCCCCCCAAAAAAAAAATTTTTTTGGATGACATTTTAAAAAATTTAAATTAATCAGTTGTTAATTTGACACAGGAACTTATGACAAAATGTTCTTTAATTATGAGAAAGGGCATTGGAAAAGCAATAAATAGCAAGTACCTCATAGTAATAATGGAAAGCTTGGGATTTATCACCTTCATTATCATATAATTTCCCTAGCTTTGAAAGTACATGTGGATCAGTTGGTACTACGCTGATCAACTGCAGGAGCCACTCAATGGCTTGATTGGGATCTTCCATGATCTCATATCTGAGTTTTCTTCAGTCAAGGCCTGATGCTGATAATATTTTCAGTTTACTCAGAATTCCTACTACTTTACATAATGTAACCTATATGCTGGACAGATACACTAGTCACTGTAGCATGGAGATACACTGGGATTTATTTTTATTTTTTATGCATTATTTTCATAATTTCATTCATATCACAGTACTTCTGTTACACTGAAGAAAAATAAATATTCGGAGGCTTTAGCTGCTCTTTACTTGGTTCACTGGAAATGTCCAAGAACATTGGAAGTTTTGTTCTCGTTTTTACAAACATGAGAGAATGAATCTATGCATGATCATCCTAATTATAACAGACACTACAGTAAGTTCTTAAGTCTTCACGTCATGATTGAAACACATATTTCAGATTAAATGAGTTGACTACAACTGCTACCCCTTATTATAGTCCAGAAAAAGATACATGCTTGCTATCTGGTGAAGGACTTGGGCACTATTTCGAAGGATTGCATGGAGTTTCAGAAAACAATCCAAAGCTTCATCTATTCTGTTTAACTTCTTGTATGTTAAACCTAAGAAATAAAGGTTACAGTATTAATGCAATGAGAAAAAAATGACTTCAGCTTATTAACTGACAGAATAACCAAGAAAAATTAAATAGGAGCACAGTACTCTGAAGTAGTATAACTGCCTTGACATTGACAGACTCTATTCTGGAAAGCCATGCTTATAATTCTTACCAGCTAACAGGACTTACCAGGCTGACGAATACAAGGAACATGAATCTAATCAAAGACCAAGAACATACATAATTTCACTTTCTGAGCAAGATCAATGAGGGAAAAGGAGGGCTTTTAGAGTGGAATGACTCTGATGGTTTAACAATGCTAAAACTGGTATATTTCTAGTAGACAGTAGACATTTTTAATCTTCAAAGTGACTTAATCATCTGCAGTTACTAGTTGATGTTGTTAACACTGATATTTTTTGCTGAACAGACAGGAAGTACAAATTAATACTTTGTTATAATATAAATTACTATATATTTCTATACAAGAAAACTTTGAAAGGCAGATTCTCAGAAACACTAGTGTTACCTTTAGACAAAAGCACCTTTGGCTTACCAAGATTATAAAGTGCTTCAGTGCATGAGGAATCGTTCCTGAGAGCTTCCTTATAAAACTCAGCTGCTTTTTCATAGTCTCCATTTGCAAAAATAGTATTTCCTTTGTTAGTTAGAGCTGCTGGATTGTACCTATCAGAATTTACAGCTAAATCTGCATAGTTAGTTGCTTGTGCCAATTCATTCTCCTACAGGAACAAAACAAACATTGTATTAGTTATTTGTCCGTTAATTTTCTTGCAGCTGTGGCTTCTTACAGTTAATATGGTGGAATTTGAAAAGATTGAGAATGAGACAAATAATATATTCTTTCGTCCTAAACTATTCCTTATGTAATTGCGTAAGGCAGATCATCTCTTTTGAGTTTCAGACAAGGCTTGAGAGGTGTTTTGCCACTGTCCCATTCAGTCTGGAAGTTCTCTTTGTTGCAACAAAGTAGTATTTCTTTAAAAAAAAATAAAAAAATCAATCAATCCCCATACCATATAAACTTCATACACAAACACGCTTGCCTAAACTACATACTTCACATGTTCCTAAAGTTCAGCCAGGGTCTTCAGGACCCGAGTTTTAAATGTAGCTGCTGAGCTTCTGCACAAACCACACTGCAGACATACATACTGCTGTGGCCCCGGGCTCAATCTCACTCTTCCTCCCAGCAACAGGGTACAAAGGACACGCTCCAAACTTCAACTACAGCCAAAAATGGCTATTCCAGAGTAACTTCTCCACCAAGCAGTTTCTTGTTGTTTACAGAGAATATTTAGACAGACACAAAAATCGCTACAAAGATACAGAAGTTGCTACATAAACTCCAGTTCTTAACTAGTTTGGTTGAAGCAAACACTTACCAAATAATAAAGGAATGAAAGGTTTGTTGCAGCTGCACTCTTTACTCTGCTATCCTTTTTTTCAAACATTTTTAAAGTCTCCAGCGCCTAGAAGTAATTTGGAAACAACTTACTTCCCACTGAAGCAAACTTAAACCAAAATTCTTTCAGAAAGCATTGATAAACTTCACAGCAACAAACAGCTAAAATTATCATCTCATATACTGACATACATGATAATTACTAGAGCTTGTAACCCATGCCTGTAAGCATGTACACACAGAAGTACATCTATTTTATACATAATATTAATCTTGGTCACAAAATTTCAATAGTATTGGCTATTTATTACTACTTCAAAATTTAGATTAGATATGGCTACCTAGAAGTACACAGATACCTGACAATTCTATACATACAAAACACAAGTTTATATTATTTGCTTTTAATCTAGTCAACTAATTAAAATTCTCATAACAATTTTTCTAGTTCTTTAAGTGAACACAAAAGGATTGACATTAAAACTGTTATTAAAAAGCTAAAAAAGTACAAGCTATATAAAAAACCCACGCAAGACAGCAGGATTGGATTTCAACTTGCAGTTGTTTTGTGTAATAAGATGACACCTGTCTAAGTTTAGGAAGCACTCAAACATGAAGATTGAGGTCAGAAGATTTTTATGGTTTTTAATCTTTTACATGAAAACTAAATTTCATAAACTTCAAAAGAAGTATGTTTATGGGCAAAAAATAAACAAATTTATAGTTAATAAACTATCAAAGAAACTTTCCAATGAAAGGCAGCCTTTTTTTTTTGACTATGTGATAAGATTTGTAAGTGCAGACTGAATTATTAAGAAAATCTGTCTTGTTTACACTAAATATTTATACTAACTACACAAACTGATAGAATATCACAATAAGCCCAGTTTTGTCATCTCTTACAACACAGATGTTGCAACCTCAATTTAGACATCAACATTAGCAATTCAAAAGTTTCTGTCTTCCTCTACATGAAACCTAGAAGCTGCTGTTTACAGATCAAACTGAATGCATGACAGTGTATGTAGAATGCCAAAACAAACATAGACGAAACAAGTTTTAATTGACTGTCATACATACTGTTTTTACAGTTACTTTACAAAAAAGACATGACTGTACTAATGACGTGTAAAATGACAAAGTATATACAGCTCGATGTAGTTCATTTAGTCAACTACATTCCACCCAAGAACTAAGAACTACTAAATATCATAATACCCTCCCAATAATAGAAAATCCTCTAAAGAAACACACCAATTTCAAACAAGAAAAGTATTTCAAAAGTTAGGATTTTGATTTTGTGGTCTCTGAGATGCGAGACTTCAACTACGATAATTTTAGACTTTTATATATATTTGTGACTTTCTCCAAAAACAGAATGGTCCCAGACCTAACACTCCTATAATACCTGAGGTACTCTGCCCTTAAGCAAAGACTTGCTTCTTTGAGTAAAAGCCGTGCATTTCTTACAACAGAGCTGATTTTTAGTGAATTTAGAGGTATGTAGTTCAAAGCCACTTTCTAAAAAGCCATGTTCCATTGTAGCTGATTTCCTTACCTTTGCTTTCCCTACTAAATGGCACCTTTGACAGTAAAGATTAGAGTGGAATTAATCTCATTTTCATGTATAATGAAAAGCTCATATGACTCTCAACTCTTTTCCCTTACTGGTGAATTTTGTTGCAGGTCTCTTGAATCATTTCAGCAATTATGAGCCCTAGGATGTAAATCCAAGCAATACTCCTTTTGTCCTTGTAAAGTAGAAATGCTTTCACTATAACATCACCTAAATTTATGTATTTCTAAATAACTTCTAACTTCTTAATCCCAACAATAACAATTACTTAGATTCAACAATCAAAACACAGATTGTCCAAATCATTCATCGCGACATGTTTCTAAAGTACCTAAACTATTTGCTTACTTCAACCCAGCTTGCCTGACCCAAGCAGGGCCTCCCAAAGATGTTAAAGGAGTTGCATTGTTAACCTGCAGAATTTTGTTCTTAAATTCAAAGCTGATCTTTGAAATTAAAAAAAACATTCATTCCAACTCTGACAATTCCATGATTCCGTGATACCTAATACACAAGTTCCCTTACTAATAAAATACAGTCTAGACATATTACGGTAATTTCCACCCAGAGTTTATTTTACTTTTTTTTTTTTGCTAGGACTGTTTTAAAATAACATATTCATTACGATGAGCACATAGTTAAGCCCATTATAGTTCCAGCAGAAATCTATTTTAGTTCTTTTTCTTGAAACACAATAAAACTTTCAGCCTTGAAACAGAATATTTCAAAAAGTTTCCATTCTTGTTCTTCAGCCAAAGGTGTGTTGAGCAGGTGGTGAGTTAGTAAGTGTATGAACAACAGACAGGATGAATATAAGTGGCAGCTGCAGTTTTATTAGAACAAAAAAAAGACTCTCTGCAATCATCATTCTGCAGTTCCACTCTACTATTAAGTAGTTCCAGTGAAGGTTAAAGGTCTTCTATCACATAATCAAAATAAAAAGAGCATCTTGTTTTTTGGTTTTTTTTTTGGTTTTTTTTTTTTTGTTTTTTTGTTTTTTTGTTTTTTTTTTACAGTTGGTTGGACTCGATGATCTCTGAGGTCCCTTCCAACCACTACGATTCTGATTCTGATTCTGATCTTCTCTACTTACTCCTAGCTTCCAACAACCCTTCCCTCTCCTTCCATCGGAGTACTCCACAGAGACATCACTAACAATCTCTGAATCTCATTTTACCTCTGAGAACTGATTTAATTTTTTTTTAACCTATACTGGATACTAACTGGAAATGGCAAAAAAATAGTAAATTCTTGAGATCATATGACCGTTTACCTACCTGTAACATTCTCACCCTTCAAAAGCTATCATCAATAAAGCTACAAGATTTGCCCATAATTTTCCAAACTCTCAAACTGCTTCCTGGTGTCAGAAAAGCTACCAGTCAGACATGCAGTATAATAAAGGATAATTCTCTTGCTGTATTCTACAGGGAAGGAGAAGACGACAGGACAGACAGGAGGAGCAAGAGCTGCTCAGGAAACCAGAAGAGCTTAAATATGAGAAGCAAAAGAGGGCTAAAGTTAAGCACATGGCCCTGTAAGCATTTCCCCAAGCTATAGGAAGGTGAAGGACCTTAGAAGATGACAGAGGTATTCAGTTTGTCAGTGTTTTTATAAAGTTATTTTACCGAACAGCTTTAAAATAGTAATTATGTTTGCATAAATCTTTCTTTTCCTTGCTGAAAAATACTCTGTGGCTAAGAAAGATATCTTTGCCAATACAGTACTCAAAAGTAGTAGTGTGAAAAGTTACTATACCTGGTTAAAATCCTGCTGCCTCAAGTAAGTAGTTGCTTTATTTATTTCCAGGTCATTGGCTAACTCTACATAGTGGGAAGCTTTTACTACTTCAACACACCTGCAACAGAAAGCAAGCCATAAAGACAAACAAAATGCACCTGTGCAAATGCCACTTTAAGCTATACACTTTTGCAACCAATTCTCTTTCCAAAATGAGTTGTTCTTAGCTATACTTTCTTTATAAAAGCAAAGAACACTTTAATTAAAAATATTTGAAAAAACATTTTATTCCGATAACCAACGTTAATAATACTGTATCTGCTCTCATTTTTTTTAGCCAGTTGCCTAAGTATCACATTATTTCCCATCACTGAGTGATACTTGATGTCAGATATTGACTAAGATCATTTTTCAAATAATTTTCTTTGGATAAATTCTATCAGCTGATTTTTCAAACCTGATCTCCCATTGCGTACGCTACCAAACCCCATAAACCAGCCTAGGAAACAAAGCCAGAAACTGCAGGTTGTGTCACTGAGCTATATAATAATAATAATGTCATAATAATAAACCTCTTTCTGATCATCCCCCAGTTACTTTTGGCTTAGGGTCTTCTGCAAAATGAGGGCAGAACAGAACAAAGCAGATAGTTCAGGGGTTCATTCAAAGACATTGTCTTCCAGGGTTTGATGCTGTATACTTTAAAATTGCCTAATCATTTGAAGCAATATCTTTATTTATTGTACACATATACTGTTCTCTCAAACTGTTTGGAATTAAGCACACTAAATGAACAACTTTTTGGGATGCTTCTTTAATCCCTTACACTTTTTTTGTTAAGTGGTGGAAAAACATTTGTTTTCTTCTAATAGTTGGCTAATTTGCCAACAAAAGTTTAATTTAACAAACTGCCTGCTACTGTAATTGGGTTGGCACACAGCCAATCTCTATACAAAGTATACAAATGGTATACTTTGATGGTGGAGGAAAAATTATATTGGAATATAGCAATTTCTGCAGAGACATCTGTAATTAAAAAAAAAAGTCAAAAACCAGTTTTCAACTGTTACTGTTAACATATTTTAACCATAAAAAGCAATGAGAGCTAACTATCCAACTGTTCCTTATGGAATATGACAGAACAGCCCCAAGATTATATCACATTTTAAGTAAGAAGTTATGAAATCCAAAGATTATTTGTGCCCATTTTATTTCTGTAAATTAAATTAATCTGATTATAACTACATTTAATACTCGGACGACTCATAACAAATTGTAGCATCTAGAAAACCAAGCTCAAACTGCTAGTTAAACTTCTTCACTGGGCTTGAATACCTCAGTCTAGAGGAACAGAGTAACTCTGTCCTGATATACATAAAACAATCCTACACATATCACCAGAAGTTGTTTAACTAATCAGAACAGATATGAAAGAGTTTTTTACTTCATGACAAGTACTTTGCGGATAGCACTAAGGAAACTGAGTATCTGCCCACCTTTTCCAGTTTTGTTGAACAAAAAAGATGATACAGAGCAAACAAACCCAACTTACTTGTGCTAACAAGTTATTAAGCAGCAAGCTAATTCTCACAAGACATACTGTTTAAGTTCTGATAAGTCAGGATGGCAAAAATAGGGAAATTATAAGATTATTAAACCATCAAACACCACCTTGTGGACTCTAGCAGACTAGACATGTCTGTGTAAGACATTATTTCATCTCAGTATAAACAGCTTTATTATTAATTACTTTAATAATATTTAATTAGTAAATTACAATTATAGGACCTGCAAAATTTGAAAATAATCCTAATTAGACAAAAAAACTAAAAAGGTAATGGAGAGTTCTCTTTTCCCATCAAACCTCCTTCACTTCCCAAACACTAAACATACCTGTTAGCAGTGTTGTGGCTGCAGATACACAAGATTCATTTGCATACATGATACTTATTTTCCAAGGATGGTATTAAAATACTAAAAACATCAAAGTAAGTCCTTATAATAGAAAACTAAAAACTAATTAAAATACATCTTGAAAAATTATAATAATTTTTATACTGTCCATCTAGGAAGTGTCTATTTTATTTTGTTTTAGAGAAGAGTATTCTTCTGTAGAAAATACCACAGAAAGCTAAAGCTAAGCTGTAAATTGGAAAATAAAGTGGATACAAAAGTCAAAATGGTGAACTCTATCAGCAGCCTATCAATGTATGCACTTGAATAAATGCCTAAGAAACAGTAGATTGTTTACATTTACAAATATTAAGTTTACAAATGAAATGCAAATAAACCTTTCTAATGGTATTTAGATTCCAGTGTTTTATATAATTACTCTATGGAGTAATTAAAACTTCTTAGGCACCCACCTTTTCATTATGCCATCTTCAGACTTACAATAAGGAGTAGCAATCATTGCCTTCTGTATAGTGTTTGTCTATCTAGACATTTAAAAGTTCTTCAATTTTCAAATTGAATTTTCAAATTTAATTGAACTCTAAGAAGCTCTTTTTGTGCCACTACAGAACATATGAGTTTCAATGATACCAATGAAATTAATTTTTAACATAGAGTAGACTCTCATGCATTGTTTTGCTCTTCTCCAGCACATTATGGAGGCAAACCGAAAACAGGCTAGAAACTATGTTTGAGATGTGCAGCAAACTCTGTTTCCCAGGATGTTTATGTTACAAATCTGTTTTCATAACCAGCATGAGAGACTGGCATATAATTTAGACAACAAGAAGACCTGCTTGGCTCTTACCAGTCATAGCCCACTGCAAAAGACGTCTCAATTACTGGTGCAATGAGTTTAGCTGCTGTCATGATGTATTCCTCGGCCATAGATTTTCTAAGAGAAGAAAAAACACAAAAACCAACACACAAACATGCCACCATTTCAAAAATGTATAGGGAAAAAAAACCAACCCCAAATCTAGTTCTTCCTTCTTCCTGCACTCCAGACAATCTTAGAAGTCAATCTAACCCATCCTCTGCTACTGCCCTGTATCTTGATAAAGCTCTCAGGTTTTTTCTGTCTTCCTTTCACTGAACACTGTAGCTGTATTTTTAAAAAAACCCAATCCTGCAAGTTTTAAGCAGTGTAACCTATAGCATTTGGGGTAGATATTCTACTTCAGTGCAGTACACTAAACTGAGTGATCCAGCCGGTTCTTCCAAGCATGTTCTTTCCTAAGAATTATGAGGACACTTTTATAACAAGAACTGCAGACACGTGATAAGACTGGTAATACTTTCAGGAAAAAATCCACGGCACTACAGCCAAGAAAGAATAGTCCCTACCATTACCTCTCACGTTCTAGTTGTCTTAAGCTGTCATTTTTAATGGCTTCAATCAGTAGATTTGTATGTGGATCGTCCTGGAGGGGGACAAAACAACAGCAAATTATGCCGGTATACACACATCTTAATTATTTTACAGACAACATGACTGTCGACGTAAATTCATGTGAATTACATAATATATGATGTCAATTAGTTACTTTTCACATCTCAAAGAGCTAGCTTCAGTTTAAAGTATTTTTCTAGCCACAAAATCTGAAATTGGGCATTACAACTACTTTAATCCTGGTTTTTGCTCATGGATGTGGTAATAGCTCACATTAGGGTTGCTAACAGTTGTAGTTAATGTCACATGTATCAGACTGGGAAGGTTGCAAATCACCGTGAGAATACTCATATGCTTAAAAATAAGAGCATGGTTAAACATTTGCTGAACTGCAGTGGTATTCAGCAGATGAGGACTTGTGCCATCTTCTCACTGCACTAACTCACACAATCATCTTGTGGTTTCTATCACACATCTCGGTAGTTCTAAAATACCTAATGCAGGTATGCTGGGTAGCCACCCCTTCCGCATTTACTGGGGACGGATTATAGACTTATACAAAATAAAGACGAGAAGGAAACTCTGTGATCTTTTCTCTGACCTCTTCATAACAAAATACAGAACTTGGAATGTCTGTTAAAACTATAGCTTGCCTATCCTTAGAAAGAACTTCTACAGTCCATAGCTTTTTCTTCCAATGAATGATCTTACATAGTCTTAATTCAAGTGTTTCATAACCTGTGACATAATTTCTAATATGAGAAATCATAGAATCATAGAATGGTTAGAGTTGGAAGGGACCTTAAAGATCATCGAGTTCCAACCCCCCTGCCATGGACAGGGACACCTCCCACTACAGCAGGTTGCTCAAAGCCCCATCCAGCCTGGCCTTGAACACTTCCAGGGATGGGGCATCCACAGCTTCCCTGGGCAACCTGTTCCAGTGCTTCACCACCCTCACACTAAAGAATTTCCTCCTAATATCTAATCTAAATCTCCCCTCTTCCAATTTAAAACCGTTACCCCTTGTCCTGTCAAATCATATATATATCAGTTATGTATAAGAAGATACATAAGAAATTATATACATATTTATCAATAAATACAAATAAATATATATGCTTCATATATTACATTTTATTTGCTTATGCTAGGACAATAAGAAGCAAAAGCTACTTTTAAGCTGCTAATAGTTTGAAGATTAATTCTATCTTTGATTTTTAGGACTGAAAATGAAGTTTAGCATCACTGGAAAAAAGATTGCTAAGAGAATATAAAGGGCTTGCCTTGATCTTTCTACAGAGGACCTTTCTAAGAGGGACCCTAAACCTGTTAATTACTTTTTCCTGTCTTTAACATTGTGAGCTGCTGGCACTCATGGTACAAAGGAAGTCCAGTTTCCAACGAAGTCTAATAAACTAAAATAAGTATATGTAAACTTTACTAAAATTTTCTTTTGCAAAATAACGCTACAGTATTATAAATTTTATTAGCACTCATTTGAAATAACTAGCATCAACTTTCTCATTGTTTCACTCGCTTTATTTTAGCTTATTAATATTTTATATAAAGGAGGCAAAGTATTAAGTGAACTATGTAAGTTAGCCCAGATGAATTCCAACAAAATTGTTATGAAGACTATCATGTGGTGTGGATTTTATATACATATATCTTTTGAAGAAAAAAAGATTTGAATGTTCTCAACGTTATTTCACACATCTGAACAGTACTGCCACACTAAGTTCATGCTGGTTAAAAGGAAGTTATGTTAGATACATAAATACCCAACAATTTACATATTCAGTATAGCCTAGGCATTCAATGTCTCTTCCCCCTTCTCCTGATATACCATACAAAGATGCAACTTATTTTGTTCATAGTTTATATTGTTCGAACTTACGTTTGGTGAAATGTATTTGTCATCATAATCTACTTCCAGGGGAACTGCAATCAGTTTTTGGAAGGCTTTTTTCATTTGCTCACTGTTTCCAATAGCAAAATAACATACGATCAAGTTGAAGCCTGCCTTCAGGTTTGGGGACGTGCTCATTATGTGTTCAAATGAAGAAATGGCATCAAAGTATTGGCCAGTTTTAATAAATGCAACTCCGATATTTTGCATTATTTTAATCCTAAGGAAAGAAATCAGCATTAGGTTATATTGTTAACTATCAAATCATACTGTATCCAAAACTTGTATTTCAGAACCACGCCTACAAGTAGAAACTCACCTCATCTCTTTGTGGACACTAGGAATCTGGTCTAGAGCCATACGGTAGAATTTGATAGCTTTGGAATAGTTCCGTTGTTTTAAATATATATTTCCCATATTCACCTTGAGTCTACCTATCAAAAGAAGTCCATGAGTTACAGCCTTTTAAAGCACGGTTACAGCATTTTAAAATTGTTTCAAAGTGACAGAGTAGAACAACTTCTTAATAAATTTGTCTTCATTATAGGGTACCAGCGGCCCTTTAAGGAAGCACTGCACAGAACAGCCTTCTGTGAATTTTTACTCAGAAGGAGATGAGGTAGTAATGGAACCTAGAAAAGGACTATCAGCGTAAAATGTATTCTCATTTTGATTGTGAATTGAGGCATGAGGCAGAGATCATTTATAAGTCCTCTCAAGGAAGACAGCTGCAAATAAGCACCTCTGAGACACGCACATTGTAAGAGTCTCAAAGATGTCCAAAATACTAAAAGTAGCTTTCAGAAGGCGAAAGCCGAGTCAAAAGAGAATGAAATAGCATTAAAGCAGACAATATAATGTGTGCTGCATGAGAAAATGATAACTTTGGCTTTATGTTTAGCTTAGCCAGAAAAGACTTCATGAGCTGGCAAGCCAAAGCACATTAAGTTATACCAAGTCAGAGACGATGAGTATGTGTCACCCATTCCGACTGGCAGACATGAGGGCTGAGATCTCTGTAACTCAACACCACACAGATGAAGTCCGTATTTTGAATGCCTGACTACCAGTTTTAATCCACTTAGGAATGTACCCTACCTCCATTGGTGAACATCTTATTCTTCACTATAACTTGGTAAGTATTCAGTGCTTCAGCATACATTTCATTAGCAGCATACTGACTGGCCAGATTGAAAAGAACCTACAGAAAAATGGGTACAACAGAAAATTATAGGTACATGAAAATAAAGTTGTTCTCTTGCCAGTAATAAACTTTAATTCATAACAGATAATTTCAAATTAATGTAACTTGGAAGCATTGCTTTTGCCAGTTTTAAGCTTCCCATCTTTAATGTTCCTTTGTTCTTGTACATTGAGACAGAGAAACAAGACTTCAAATCTACTTATTCTAGGTAATTATTTTATTTTTGTACTTAAATAACTAGTATTAGAAGTCATGCTAAGTGGGCCTTAGACCTACTTAGTAGGTCTTACTACTAAGTAAATAACAGTGTTACAATGCAAGGGTATTAAAAAACCATTCATACAAGAAAATTCTTAGAAACTGTGTGTAATTTATGACTCCCAACATGTGGAAAATGGTCCTATCTGTGGTCACTCAAGTTTACAATGAGAGAACTTTTCAAAACTGCTGTTTCAAAACTGAAATTCTGTTGGTATCAGGTAAAATATTTCTACATTTTTTTCCCCAGCTTTACTCTGACCTTCACTATAAAATAAATTACTACATCTGCCAAACTCAATGTATTCATTGTTAATAATTTTCTCTACAGCGCTACCTGGAGTACAACTTTAAATTCCCTCTAAGTACTTTTATTTAGGTTGTATCCTTTCTTTAAAAAAAAGTCTAGTATTAATTTGAAAACCAGAATGTAAATCTAGATACCTACTTTAAGATTTAGAAATATTAATAAATCCTATTTCATGTAATATATTCTCTGTCGCTTTATGGTTCAAGTTAAAGGCAGTGTCTGATCTCTCCTGTTTTCTTCTCTTGGCATGTTACATTTTCTAGACTATTAATTTCTGAAGTACAGGATTTACATCTTCTATATTTTGATATGCATGTTTTCTATGTCAGTAGGTAGCTGGAACAGATGCTCATGGGCACTCTTTACTTAACGTCAACTACATGGTTCCTCCAGTACTTGAGATCGCAAGGGAATAGACTTGATGATATAAATGGATCTTTGCAACCCAGTGTTAAGTTTTTAATTTCAAGAAATCATTCACTTTATAGAATCATAGAATCGTCTAGATTGGAAGAGACCCTTGGGATCATCGAGTCCAACCATCTACCCTACTCTACAAAGTTCTCCCCTATACCATATCCCCCAACACCACATCTAAATGGCTCTTAAACACATCCAGGGATGGTGACTCAACCACCTCCCTGGGCAGCCTATTCCAATGCCCGACCACTCTTTCTGTGAAAAATTCTTTCCTAATGTTCAGTCTAAACCTACCCTGTTGGAGCTTGAAGCCATTCCCTCTCGTTCTGTCATTAATTACCTGTGCGAAGAGACCAGCACCAACCTCTCTACAGTGTCCTTTCAAGTAGTTGTAGAGAGTGATGAGGTCTCCCCTCAGCCTCCTCTTCCTCATACTAAACAGTCCCAGCTCCTTCAACCACTCTTCATATGATTTGTTTTCCAGGCCCTTCACCAGCTTCGTTGCCCTCCTCTGCACTCGCTCCAGCACCTCGATATCTCTCTTGTATTGAGGTGCCCAAAACTGGACACAGTACTCGAGGTGAGGCCTCACCAGTGCTGAGTACAGGGGGACAATCACCTCCCTACTTCTGCTGGTCATGCTATTTCTACTACAAGCCAGGATGCTGTTGGCTTTCTTGGCCACCTGGGCACACTGCCAGCTCATATTCAGCCACTTGTCAATTAGAACCCCCAGGTCTCTTTCTTCCAGGCTGCTTTCCAGCCACATTTCCCCAAGCCTGTAGCGCTGCTTGGGGTTACTGTGGCCCAAGTGCAGAACCTGGCACTTGCCCTTGTTGAAACTCATACCATTGATGTTGGCCCAATGATCCAATCTATCTAAGTCTCTCTGTAGAGCTTCCCTATCCTCCTGGGAATCAACACTCCTGCTTAACTTGGTGTCCTCTGCGCACTTGCTGATGATACACTATCTTCACAAATTTCCCCTGCCCACAAATGTAGACCATATGTGATCTGGTAAAATGCTATTACAACACACTCTCAGCAATATCAGCAACACACACTCAGCAAATACTGAAACAACCTATAGGAGGTTTGCTACCAACACCTTTCACTCTAAAGATTTCTAAGCACTTACTGAGTAAGTCAGGTCTAAGTTGATGTTTTCTGGAGTAGCGATTTGTTCACGTTGTCTCACCAATACTCTTTCCTTTCTTCCAGCCTCTTTTGCTTTTTCCAGAGCCTTAAAAAATACTAGAATTTAGCAATGCCTTGAATCTTACCAACCCAAGATGGCAATAATACATTCAAAACAAGGATGAAAAGAATTCATGTCCATCTTCTTTAGATGCACACACTGTACCCAATGCTTGAAAAATAGCAATATAACACACAGAAAGGTGTTAATTAGCAATAAAAAGACATACAGTTGTTTAAGTCTGCTTAGCAGTATAATTTTAGAGTAGTCGTCACACACACACATGACGTGACCACTTACAACCCTGGAAGATTACTTGTATTAATCATTGAAAATGCATATAAATATTTCTTTTTTTTAAAAAAAAGGGAGCATTTAGGCTTGACATGTTTACTTAGTTGCAGAATCCCAGTGCAAGAAGGTGTTGGAATGGAGAAAGCGAAGGCAGGAAGTAAACATGCATGTTACACAACTGTATGCTGTACATACACCTTGACGAATTCTGGATGCTTGTAAATTGCTTCCCGTTTTTATCTATCCACAAGTGGTATTTCACATGTACATTCTCAACTTGACTAACTCCAAAATTACTATTTTATCCAATGATAATCTTCTGCAGATTGGTGTCAAGACCCTTCATGCAAGTAATGCTACAGGTCTACAAGTGCCCTTAGCAGCCCTGTATGCCTCTGCAAGGGCACAATGGTTAAAAAAGTAATGGTTAGTACTCAAGGTAGCTATTTGGCAACTAGCAGTAAAGGAAGTACTTCTCAAGTACAGCTTGATTCTTAGCCCTTATAACAGAAAGCAAACCCAACTTTGTTGTTTTATAGATAATGAGCTGGCAACTTCGATGCCTTCTGCAGGAAAATGCATATTCTGCCGGGTTTGTCAGAAACTAACACAAACATCCTAGAGGATCCTCAGAATCATCTAGCATAATCTACATAAGAAACAACCCTTTAACATCAAGAAACAAAGGACATTCTTGGCCGTACATGCAAGAGGCTCAAGAAAAACTAACAAAACAGGTTGGCTCATCTCCTAGTGAAGGTTAAATTCAGACATTATATCAGAGATAAATTAGGAGAGGTCTGTAAGGATACTTATCCTAAATGAACACAAACTGACAGGCTTCTTTCATACTCTCTGATCAGAAGCTAGCAGCAGCAGAAAAAAAAACTGTTTTATTACAGGTATCTAGGAACTGTTTAGAAAAATGTGTGTTAGCCTGGGGCAAAACTGTGCCAGTAACCATGCTAACAATTTACAAACCTATTGATTGATTCAGAAATATAGACATTGTGTACAATGGACAAACAGTGCCATTTTCCCAATTTGTAGCAAGGCTCAGACCATTTGCAATCTTTGCAATGAATTTTTGAATTCTTAGTTTCCAAAACATAAGAATTTTATCAAAGCAAAGGCCACCTAGCCTAAAGATCTATATTGGACAGTATTAAGCAGATCAGGAAAGATGCTTTACCCATTCTTGTACTCCAACAATACCTCCTCAGAATACACTCCTAGACTAAAAAATTTTGCAGCTCAGGCAACTGAGCAAGAAACATCATCTCTCATAGCTCTAGTTAATTTTTTCCCCTTATGGATCAGGCGCCACCAATTTGAGAGGGCAATGGATGAGCATAAAGTAAGTCTACATCCCTAAGAACCCAATGTATCTCATTAATTCTAACAGTTGAGCCCACTGCCTCCCGTAGTTTAGGAGCTGGAGCTGACCAGTCCAAAGCATATGGAGTAAAACATAAACCTGGTCCTAAGAAGGAAGAGTTAGAGGCTATTTTGACACACTTGAACCCAAGGCTAACGTGCTTTATTGCCACTGTCCTATGAAGGATACTGGTGTTTGCGCTTTAGGTTTTGCTTAGCTTGGAAGGTCCCCTTGCTTGAAAGACTGAAAGAAGATGAAAAAGTTCATCCTGATGCCAACCCCTTATGGTGCAACAAAAGCAATATACTGTCTACCATATGCTACAGCACCAAACTGCCATGGAAGGGTACTGTGGAGGTGGCTTCGGTGAGACTGACCCTGGTGCTCAGCACCAGTCCCAGATGAAATTACATTATCAAAAAAGCCCAAGCAACATCAAGGAAATGGAATGTCACTCAGAGAAGATCCTTACACAACTGAGGTCAAATGCTGCAGAGATGCCAATTACAAGCCTGCTATTGAAGAAGGGTCACCCGCTCCCATACAGTCCATAGGTTAAACTGGACAAATCTGTGCCAGTGTGACTAATTGATCAGATCTGTTTGAAGAGGCCAGTGGAGATATGGGGAAGGGATTTTTTGTAACACTGAAATCTTAACAAATATATACACAAGAAATACAGCTCCTACCTTTTTTTTTTTTACAATACAAAGTATCACTGTATTAGAAGAGTCATAGCAAAGTTAGAATTAACATAATGTTAATAGTTTGAAATGTTTGAACCATCTATCTATAAAAATTGTTCTTCACATAATAACAAAAGTGAAAACCAGAAAAAAATACCAATTTCAAGTCTCCACAGCTGTTGGCAATGCAGCTTTCTTCAACCAGTTCATTCACTTTTTTTTCCAACTGCCTAATCTTCTCTTCTGAACTAAAATAAAATAAACAAACACTAAGCTTTTACATAGGATATTCTCAACAAAACAACAGCGTTGTATCACACATCACAAGTAACTGGTTTTCCCATCAAAGAAAATAGAATGTGAAAATATGCCCAAAGAAGATCCTCCAAAGATAACACATTCAACACTTTTAATGTGAGAACAGAGACCTAAGAAAACATAAATCCTTTCCTGAGAACAAGACAGACATGCAAATTTCACGGACCCAATTTGTTTAGAAGTAATGACAGAACAGATGGGCTGCTAAAACTTTCAAATCAAGCACCTAGTAAAATGAAGTATTGTATTAAGAGTGACTAATCAAACCTTTATTTGCATAGGTACCTTTAAAGTATAGCTTGCAAACGCAGATTTTAATAAAAGAATTATTTATCTTGATTGAGGGGTCTAGAGAACAAGTCATATGAGGAGAGGCTGAGGGAACTAGGCATGTTTAGTTTGGAGAAGAGGAAGCTGAGGGGAGACCTCATTGCCCTCTACAACTACCTGAAAGGAGGTTGTAGAGAGATGGGTGTTGGCCTCTTCTCCCAAGGGAATAATGACAGGACCAGAGAAAATAGTCTAAAGTTGTGGCAGGGGAGGTTTAGATTAGATATTAGGAAGAATTACTTTACTGAGAGGGTGGTCAGGCACTGGAACAGCCTGCCCAGGGAGGTGGTGGAGTCGCCATCCCTGGAGGTATTTAAGAAATATGTAGGCATGGCACTTCAGGGCATGCTCTAGTGCCCGAGACTGTTGGTGATATCCTGTGGGTGTTTGTTTTGTTTTTGTTTTGGTTGGTGTTTAGTGTGTGTGGGGGGGGGGTTGTTGTTGTTGGGTTTTTTTTGTTGTTGTTGGTTGGACTCGATGATCTCAAAGATCCCTTCCAACCAAGAAAATTCTGTGATTCTGTGATTTTTTTCTCAGTTAAATAACCAACATTTCAGTACAATTCCCTATTCCTTTAAAGCTATATTTGAGGAATACTTTTGTATTGAAAAGTTCAATGACTTGTTCTCAGTGAACTCCCACACATTTGCACCAGCCTGCAAAACTTTCACAACCTCAGTTTTACCTCAAGTGCTAAGGTCAGACTGAACAGGGCAGGCAAAATTCCCCCAAGTTCTTCCCAGAGAGCTGCATGAATCATGGTGTTCTTTGCCTGCCACACGCTCTTCCAAAATCCACAATTCTATGCAAGTATCACAGCATTTGTGTGACAACAACTACGTTCAGGCTGCTGAGCTACAGTCAGAACCAGAAATCACAGATATCGGACATTCCTGAAAGTCAGTGCAACTGCTCTGGCAAGTCAGCTCACAAAAATGTCTGTGGCATTATTCCACAAATCTAAGAGTTTGGCCCCTCAAGGTTTTGTAACTGCCTGGATGTTTTTAAACTCTACATATTTCGGTTTTTGTTGCTTTGAAATAATTTAATGCAAAACTGAACAAACCTGTCTGAATTTTTCATTTCCAGAGGTGGAGCAGGACCTCTTGCTTGGCCAAGAGGATCAAATGAGGAACCTGCAAAATTAACAGAGTACTGAGAAATGTAAAATAACATCTCCCTCTGGCAGCTGGTGATTTCTACAAACCATACCTCTCATAGCGGCCTTAGTGTAACCTGCAGCATGCACTGCTGTCATTGGTCGAGCAACGCCATCCTTAAATAAAAGGGAAGGCATATTAAAATAATCTTCCTAAAAACCAGATTGTGGACAGTATGGACATCAGTTATATATTACAAAACCTTTAAAATATAAAACCCAGTTGTTACCACCTCAGTAAACTGAGTATTTTTTAAAGTGGTTTTATTTCTCAAATATTATGCATCATATAATACAGGTTTGTTCAGCCATGAGAAAAGAAGGCTTAAGGGAGATCTTATCACCATGTTCCAGTATTTAAACAGTGGCTAAAAAGAAGATGGAGACTTTACAAGGAGGCACATGGAAAAGACAAGGGGTAATGGATACAAGTTACTCCTGGGGAGATTCTGATTGGACACAGGAGAAAAATTTTTGACAATGAAAACAACTGGCCACTAGAGTAGCTTCCCCAGGGAAGTGGTGGATTCCCCAGCATTGGACACTTTGAAGATTTGGCTAGACAGGGTGTTTGGCCATCTCATCTAGACTGTGCTTTTGCCAAGAAAGGTTGAGCCAGAAGTCCTTTCCAACCTGTTTTTCTATGATAATTGTCTACAAAGTAGAGAAGCAAACACTATTGGGAAACTGTAACTGACACAAAGGAACACATTACTTTGTGTAAATTTTACATGTATTCAGAATACTTAAATTTCAAAACATCTTCTATTTTTAGAAAATTCTTAAGAATTTTTGGTCTTGGGATCTGTAATGTATTCTAGCTTACTGCTGCAAAGTTTCAGAACCCAGTTGCTTTTAAAATTTTTATTGACAATAAAGAGAATTCTTTGAGATTATGGATCAGAATGTTTTACTTCATCAAACCAAGAGAGGCACAAACAAACTACAATTTTTTTCTATTTGTAACTTATTACCAGACAATGCCTCCTAACACAAGAATGTCTGACCCCATCCTACACCAGCTTACTAAATCTTCCTGTCAGGACACTGAGTGCACTAATAAACCTTAATGGCCATGACCAGACTCACCTGTGGCCTCCAGCCACACACCCTACCCATGAGTCCAGGAGCCTTATTTAAGCTCAACCCTTGCCCATCAGTGCCTGCCTGAGCTTTGTCAGAGGACTACTGGCTTTTGTACCAGACACAGCTATGCTGGGCCAGAGAGTCCCTTGATCCAGATTTTGACCTGTGGACTGACCTCCTGGATTGATCTTAGCCTTGTCTTGTCGCTATAGACCTGGCCAGTGGTCGCTGGTCCCAGCCCTAGCCTATGCATTGACTTTTTGGATTGACCTTGGACCTGCCTCATCACCATGATATTGCCTCACGTTTTGGACTTTTGGTTGGACATGGCCACCAGTTCTAGGTGGATTCTTCCTGCCTTTTTCAGGTATTGGGGGACTGGGTCCTGCCTGGTGAGGCCCCTGCACTGCTGGCTGTGCGATTTCCTCCTAGGCTCCTGGCTTACCATCCCTTAAGGAGCAGCCTTAGTCTTGATGCTCACTGATAATTCTTGTTTCCCACCTGGGCTGACATAAAGGAATATAGCAGCTATAGATACATTTAACTCTAAGTCAATACACTTAAGGGTGTTGGTGGGAAAGTCATTGGTAAATAGCAGCAGATTCTTATTGGAATATGAGTACATAAGAAAAACATGACAATCAGAATCTACCTCTCTCCTGTTTCAAAAAAATATTATTCATTGAACATCAGTAAGTGTTAAAAACCACTGCACTGGTATTGCTTTGAACCCTGTGCTCAAATAAAATACTCTTCATAACCCTCATGCTTTCTGACAGTAGTATTTTCAAAAAAGGACAAACTAAAATCATAAAAAAAAAGTATTATTTTAATGAACTTTTAAATACTTGTATCAAACCCAAACACTTATCAGAAAACTCCACTGTTCCAAATTAATATAAAATATGTTAATATTGAAACTTTTACCTGTATAGCTCCTGTCATTGGTCTTCCCATAGATGATGTTAAAGCTGCCTTTGACTACAAAAATAAGTAAATTGTTTGAAACTAGCATTCACAAGGCATTAGAAGCCTGTAGAGGCTGTGTACAGTCTTCTCAACACTGAGTTTTAAGAGTTGATCTAACTCTCATGTAAGTTCATAGCAAAATTCCAATTTATGTTACTCATATACAATATATTGCCAGTTACTGGCAGACTTAAGATGTCAAACATTTCAGTTACATAAAAAAACCCTAATACTGTGAATTTGTGCTATCTGGATATCTCTGTTAGACTTTATAAACATGTTACAGAGAAATTTATCTGTTAGCAGTACTTTCCATTATTAAACTATGGAAATCACTACCCGTAAACTGAACAAGTAATTTACACAAAATATTTCAGTAAGATTCTGAGTACAGCTGATAAGAGATTAATAGAGGCAGATTTTAAACTATACTTTCATGAAGATTTATTTTACAATAAATACAGATATACTTTGAAACTGCCAATGGATATCTTTTCCATTAGTTGATATGCTGCATACTGTCCTGTATTAGTGTTAAAAAACTAAGGATATAAAAGTCAAATATTTAGTAGTAAATGCTAAACATTGCTACAAATATAAAATACAGACAAAAATAAAGGGTTTCAGGCTATGAAAAAATATTCCCCTAATTCCCACTCAGAGGCCTATGTTTTACTATTTTACCCACTATCTATCACACATGATTGTTTTTTGTTTTTTTCTGGTAAGGCTTAATCTACATTAACAAGGACTGTAGTACAGGAGAAACTAATCTGCTGAGTAAAACAGGTAGCACTGTGGACTGGACAATGCTTTGGAGGTTTCTAGCTCTACTATTGCAGGTAAACATGTCAGTCTTTATTATTGTTAGGAACTGCCTTTTTGTGCACTCCTTTAATTTCACTGAATTTCACTGAATTTTTAGAGTTGGAAGGGACCATAAAGATCATCTAGTCCAATTCCCCTGCTGAAGCAGGATTGCCCAGAGCACGTTAGAGCAAAATTTGATTTAAATTTGATTTAATAAGATAGCTTTTCCGATCACAGCATGGTACTACACTAAACATCTGCAAGTACAACTGCTAAGAAAAAGGAATCTCTAAAGGAATATATCCAGAGCAGGTAACAGAAGGTTCAGAGTAAAGGTTGTATTTCAATGACATAATAGAATTTAGCTGTTCTTGAAATTGTTACCCAGCTAACTTGCAGAAGAGATCTAAAGCAATGTGATGTCCCTTCTTTATTTGCAATAAAACTTACAGGAACTTTGTATCTAAGAGCCCTGTCTTTTCAAATTTGACTGAAACAGGCTAACAGGTTGAAAATTTATTGGGATAAGGGGATGGTGGATATATCACTAATGTGTAACTTCTGTTTCCTTTGCAAACCAGGTTGAAGTGGTAGTTATATAAGAGTTACAATAGGTTAAGTATACCAAAGAATATAACCAGCTTTTTCTGATTAAATTAGAGGTAATTTGAAAGCCTATATCTTTTAAGACTTAATTTCACCTCAACTTTCAGAAAACTTTTCCAAGCCCAAATAACAACAATCCATCCAGTTCCTCCTGCAAGAAAATCAGGTTAACTCCTTGGAATCTACTGCCTTATGCAGTACAGAAGCTGATTTGCAGTATGGTTTGGGAGAAAAAGGAAAAAAAGAAAAAAAAGAAAAATCAGTAACCATGCCTTGACTAAGCATGGAGTTGTGAATTAATTAAAATTAATGAAAATATGTAGTTCACTGGAAGGAAATACTTAGATTAAAAAAGCTCACTTTGTGCAAGGGATTAAATGGTAAATTTATTATTCAGTAAAAACCTCTTTTTTATTGAGAATACAATAGAACAAAAACCTACCCCAAATCCAGTAGCTAAAGGCCTTGAACCTGATGTACCAGGAATTTTGGCTGTCACCTAGGTGGAAAAAAAAACCAAACCAAAAATCCCCACCAATTAACAACCATATGTATTAATTATTAGTCTTTCTATATAATTTCTATAGTGAACTTTGTTTTCTTATTTTTCACATAAATAATTAAAGTCTGTATCTTCATGTTAGTACTAGACAAAAAAAGGTAACAGAGTCCCATGATAAGTTTGTATCAATGCCAAAATTAGAGCTAGGGCTCTAGAGAAGGTCTATGCTATTGCAATGCATTTTGAAAGGTACTTACTGGGGGTCTTCTACCATGACTTGTTCTTGCTGCCTGTTGAAAAGCTACATCATTTTCTAAATCCTAGAAAAGATAAAATAAAAATATCAACCCTTTTAATACCACAACATCCAAAGTCAGAACCTTAGGACTACTGAAAACAGGTAAAAAAAAAAGAAGACTTGACGATAACTGAGTAACAGGTTTTACTGACAATAAATAATGATTATATTATTTGGTCTATCTTTTTTGGTATTTTAGATTAGGAAAAGTAAAAAATCATTACTACCTGAAAAATAAAAACACAGTGAGGAAGCAGAGCTTTAGAGATAAAATATGACATGAAATTTTATTTCTGTCCAAAAGCTTACTACTAGCACTATTTCTAAATTTTAACATTAATGCCTCTCATGCCAATACACTTAAGATATCTCATGTCTGTGAGGTCACGCTGCAGCTCCCATGAATTTGACATTGGGATTTCACACAAGATGTCAAGTCTTGCAACACCAATCCTGCTTTGAGCAAGGTAGTGGGTGTGGACCAAATAACCTCCCAGTTGTTCCACTACATCAGCAGTTACCAAAAGTGGTCTGCAGGGTTACTAAGTCATCCCAGACGCTCTACTGATTACACAGAGAACTGCAGGATTCCACTCTACTGTTACCTCCCCTTCAGCAGTAGCACAGCAAGAGATCAATGACCTATTGACCGATAAGTAGCCTCTTTTGTCAGAAAACTTGCTGCTGCACACCGCACCACATTGAATGTACCTGAACGTAAATACAGCCTTCAAACAACTAGGATTTTACACTTCACAAATTCTAACCATTAAAGCATATTAGATCCGCTATGAGATGCACATAGGTATTTTGTTGGAATAGAAAACTATATATATATAAAAAAAAAACACTATTCAAAAAGATCCTGGTGAAACTTCAAATATTTCTTGCTAAATAAAGAAAAAATTTCTTCAAAACAGTAGTACACTTGCTCATTACTGTACCCACATGTTGTTATCTTGTACTTAGAAGCTAAAATCCTACGTATGGGAAAGGTTGGAAACAGCAAATATTTTTACCTCTGTGTCAAAGGTAGGATTATAATCATTGTAGCCAGAATAAAGATCATCTTCATCAGCCTCAGGAGCCAGATGCACGTTTTGCATCATTTTTCTGTGAAACATTTAACATGCCAAATATCACCTCAATGGTTTTACATGCCTTTAAAAGTGTAAAATATAAATAACAATAAGGTTTACTCAAAGAGTAAAGTTCAAAAGAGCTCAGATTTTAGTTTTTAATTGCTGCCTTTCTAATTAAAAATAAGCTGTGATTAGTCATAAAAACTAGGGTACACCTATAAACAATATTGAATGGCACCATTTCATAGAATTAGATTTTGTTAGGTATTCATACCACTATCAGAAAATCGTTTGAAAGATATTTATCGTTAAAACTAAATGCTCACAACAAGTAACTGTATTACTTTTAGAACAGTATCTCTACATTCTCAGATAATTCAGATTTAAGATAATTCTCTCATAAAGTCTTTTTTTTTTTTTTTAATTAGGGCAAACCATCGTAGTCAGTCTAATTAAAGGTATCTCTTCCAGCTTCAAATCTTCCTTCCTTCACCTGCGTCCATCATCACAGCCACAGCTATTCTCAATACGCAACATTCTTCATACAATTTTGCCATTTCAATGCAAGCGGTTTTTAAAAACTAGGACTAAAGAAGCCTGGGTTCCAATGTTTTCCTTCAGAAACATTTTAGTGTCTAATACCTTGTGGTCTTTCCCTCGCTGAGGACACTACGGGTCTCTCTTTGCCGGGCCACCTATTTTCATAAAAATCTTGAAGACAACATTTGGTAACAGCTATAACATGAAATACATGCACTTCAGCAAGCAAGCCTTGGCCGGGACGAAGCGCTGCACGCCGCTCCGAAAGCCGGCCCCGCTCCAGTCGGAGAACGGGATACCCCCCGCCGCTTCCCCCTGGGCTGGGGCCTCCTCCGAGCCGTACGCGGGGCCGCCGCGGCCCGAAGCCGAACCAGGCTCCTTTCTGCGGGTTTCCTCAGTCGGCGCCCGAGGCGGGGGGCGGCGGCGAATGCCTCAGAGCGCGGCAGGTCGCCGAGAGGCTCAGGGAGCCAACGCGGCGGTACCAACGCCACACACGGCGCACGCGGCCCGCCCCCCCTGCCCCGATGGCAGCGGAGGCGCCCAGGCCCGGGCCCGGCCGCGTTGCTAAGGGCGGGGGCGGGCGGACGCGGTCCCCTGAAGCACAGCGCTCGGCTGCGCGCAGGCCTTGCGCATGCGCAGAGCAGCTGCCGAAGCCTTTGCCCCCCCGTGGGCGTGGCCAGCTGTGAGGGGATGCTCCCGCCGCGGATGGCGGCGCAGGAGCGGGGCGGGCGAGCGGGCCTAAGTGTCCTGTGGTGCTCGCATAATTCGGCCCCTCCGCTGTCGGAGCTGCGAGCTCCCCGCTGTCTCTCCGCTTCCTGCCAGGATCGGCTTGGGCATGCTCACTTCTGGGGTTAAAAAAAGAAAGGCGACCCTCATCTCGCTTTCTACAAAATAAACAGCAAAAAAAATCTGCCCTCCAAAATGTGTAACCGCAGGGGGGAACCCACGCAAATCTAAAAATTTCCATGAGCGTCTTTTAGGTGGGAAACTACTGCTCTGAACTCTTCTGGACAGGTTTTTGAAGTGGATTAGTGTTGATCACTGAGCTAAGAGCTAATTGCAAAGTAAATTTGACTTTCTGCTTGTTCTACGACTGACTCTGAATTGATCCTGCAAACATTCAAACATACACTTAATTTCCTGAGATAGGCTACGCATGTCTCCAAGACGGGAGCCTGTGTGCTAAGGAATAAAAGCTGTGTCCTGTGATGGACGTATAAACCAGTGCTGTTTCCCCCTGAGCTTTCCTCATGGTCTGGAAGAGGAGCACAAAACTACCGTGAAGCATGGCGGACTCCTCAGACTGCCTACCTTCACTCCATGGGATAAGGAAAACATAAACGGAAACGAGACCTGTTGTCCACTAGACATGGCTTTGCGGTGTGCAAATTAAGAGTCTGCAATGTGGATAATATTTACCAACTTCAAAGGGAAAATTATTAGGATAAATGAGATAGTGTTTCTGAAACATTAAATAGACAGCAGTTAACATTCAGGGTGGGGAAAAAAAATCTAGGTTCTCCTTAATGGGGAGTTCAGAATTACAGAATCATTGAATAATTCAGGCTGGAAGGGACCTCAGGACATCTCTCCCATCCTTACACCTAGTTTAAATTTCTTTGTTAAATTTCTTTGCCTCTTCCCAAGAGTAAAGTCAACCTCCTGTCATTTTATGGTGAATATTGGTGCTTTATGGCTATGGATTTGCCATTATGAGAGAAAAGCAAATCTACTACGGCAAAGTAAATGGCTTCTTGCATAGCTGTCAAACCTTGCACTTGAGCACGCGTCCCACCTGGGAGCACCTCATCACAGCACGTTTCTCAAGCTCTGGACTGTTGCTGGCCCATTCCCTCTGGAGCACGGTGGCCTCCATGGCTCTCGGGCAGCAGCCGGCACCTCTGGGCAGAGACTTCACCACAGTCACCACTCACTTTTGGGGGTGCTCTGCCATAGTCTCTGAAACTAAATAAAAAATTTAAGGCCCTAATGTCTTAGAAAAAGATGATTCCTACTACCATTTTTACTGCTTTCTCATAGTTGGTATTTTGGAAACCCTGACAACTGTCAGTTCATCTGCCCACAGCAAATCATTACGCTCTGTGGAAAGTTTCCCATGCCTAAATTGGAAACAGAATAGAGCAGGGATCTCTGAACATGCCAACAGTATTTTTGAGAGAAAAACTATTTTACGAGACCAGTTGTAAACTACCTCTACTGCCTTATGCTAATGGCATAAGAAAACTGCGAAGACGATATACTGTGCAGAGTCAGTCGGAAAACCCATTTATCATAGAATCATAGAATGGCTAGAGTTGGAAGGGACCTTAAAGATCATCTAGTTCCAACTCCACTGCCATGGGCAGGGACACCTCCCACTAGACCAGGTTGCTCAAAGCCCCATCCAGCCTGGCCTTGAACACTTCCAGGGATGGGGCATCCACAACTTCCCTGGGCAACCTGTTCCAGTGCCTCACCACCCTTACAGTAAAGAATTTCTTCCTAATATCCAATCTAAATCTCCCCTCTCAGTTTAAAACCATTACCCCTTGTCCTGTCACTACATCTCCTGACAAAGAGTCCTTCTCCAGCTCTCCTGGAGGCTCCCTTCAGATATTGGAAGGCTGCTGTGAGGTCTCCCCGGAGCCTTCTCTTCTCCAGGCTGAACAACCCCAGCTCTCTCAGCCTGTCTTCATAGGGGAGGTGCTCCATCCCTCTGATCATCAGAGGGTCAGGGTTTGTGAGCATTATGCAATGTCAGGGCTCTCTGCTGCTCTCCTTCTTTCAGCCTCAAAGTCCTTTCCGAACAGATAAGGCACAGAGGATATGAGTGAAAGGTCTTTCTGCTCTGGCTCCCAACAAGAGAAACAAAGATAACATAAAGAAGTTAAAGACATTATCACTTCTTACATTAATCTGTTCATGTTCTGTGCATAAACCACTTTCACACAGAAACTTCAGACTTAAGACCTTTGGACATGAGAATGTTTATATCTGAAGTTTCTGCAATATTTTGCAGAATAACAGACTTCAGGTGAGTTACTTGCCACAAATGAACTTCAGCACCAGAAATATATACATACATTTCTAGTCCCCCTTTTCTGCCTGTGACTCCTCATATATAATTGAGCCTATGGCTTTTAGATTTTTCTGATTGTCCCCAAACGCATTAAAGTGTACCCAAGCAGCAGGTACATTCTGTGGCAAGGGCCACCACTGGAATCTGACCGTGTTCATATTATCAAAATTTCTTACCCTCCAAAATTGGGTGTATACACTCAAATCAGCTATTGGAAGCGGTCCCTGGCCTGTATGGTCCCTGACCATGCTGGGAATTGCTTGGGAGAATGACTAGCTAACGCTATAATGGGCTATTTTAACCCCAGAGATGGTTGACTCCAGCGCCTGGTCCAGCCCCTGGCAATGCTGCACGTTGCCCACATTGCTGGAGTGTTCACCAGGAGCCAGGAGCTTGGGAACACTCCCCGGCTCAGCTCCTTAGGCCTCTTAGTCCACTAGTACTTCTGATGCCCTCACAACATGAGAGTCTCAACAGACTTTACTGATCTTTCTAAAAACTGTGTCAATCTACAATTACTTTTTTTTTCCTGGTGCTGTGAAGTATGAATAGAGCTTAATGCCTCAAGATTT
Source organism: Numenius arquata (assembly GCF_964106895.1). Lineage (NCBI taxonomy): Eukaryota > Metazoa > Chordata > Aves > Charadriiformes > Scolopacidae > Numenius > Numenius arquata. Next base: position 121,761,561 of record NC_133576.1, read on the forward strand.
AACACAACCCCCAAAAATCTCAGGATCCTTTGTGGCAACACAGGACCTTACTCATGGGTTGCGATGATAAGAAATGTTCTAAACGATCATGCTACAGGGAGAAACCCATACGAGGCAATTGTGTTTACTGGTTTTGGCTAACTCCAGAGGGCAACCTGGAATGTGAAGCTGCCAAAAAAAAAAAAAATTTACTATACAGCCCAAGCAGCATTGTATGATGTGAATTCCTGTTTAAATCGGATTAAGCCAGCATTGTCACTAAATGAAGTTATCCTGTTCTTTTTCCACCTTCTGATTTTCATTCCTGCCCTGGATCAGTCCTTTGACTGGCGTCAAGTTAGATGCTTGTGCAGCTGAAGCAAACTGCAGATTTTATCAGGTTTTTGTCCAGTTACCTTTCAAGACATCAAGTACCTGATCCAGTAAATTCAGTGAAAACTTAGGGCAGATTAAGGAGGCCATGAAGCTATACTCTTAAACACATGGCGTACTGTCTTTTTGCATGGTAACATTGCAAATAAGGACTTGGACAAACTGTTCAAGGACCTACTAACTCGGGTTCAAAGGTAACTGACCACCATCTACCTATTATAATCACTGTTAGCATGTATCTTACCCTTTCTCTGGCAGTTTTAACTGTTCATTTTAGAAGATGGTCTGAATTGAAAAGGTAATTCTCCCATTATAATTTTTTAAAAGTAATTTTCTAGCATTGAATTCTGGACTGACCCAAGCCTTCAAAATTTTCTGCTATCATGTGGAGACCCTTCAGGTAGCTTGACTGCCACAAACAGTGAAGCTGCATTTAACCACTCCTCTGGGAACTAACAGATCTTGTCAGCATACATATAAAATTACTGAAGGGAAAGAAAATACAGATTGTGTTTAAAATTAAAGCCTTTCTAATACTTAACCTTTCAAAATATTTTCCTTTTTTTAGTTGAAAATGTAAGAATTAAATGGTAATTGAACTTAATGGTAAGTAAATTTATTTTAAAGACAAGTAAAAATTGAAAAATTAAAGCCTCAGATCATGCTCTTCCTATACTTGAAAATTCAAACTTCAACTGTTTAGAATTTTGCTGACTGGTCTATGTTACAGCCTTGATACTCTGGGCTCATTTATCTCATCAACAGATACATATTTCATGTTACTTTCCTCTGTTATCAAGTGTCCGAACAACATGGATGTTAGTATCTTTACATATTAGCTCATTATTTCTGTGCTATTAAAAACGCACCTCTATAACACTTTTTAACATAAAGTTCTTCCAGTTAATGTTTCCTAACATAGAAACAGTAAGTTAAAGAAGCCTTTTGTCTATTGTAGGAGATTTAAAAATCAGTTTCATATTTGTGATCTCCGAGTTGGTGTCCTTAAACATATAAATTACATTAAGAGAATTCAAGTTAAAAGATAAAGTTTCTAGAGTTTGGTGCAATGATAAGTACAAGGATCAGAGTGTTTTCGGGGTTAGGTTCTCAATAAAGAATTAATTAGGTAAAAATATTTTATAGGGTCATATTGAAAGTTTTTAAAAGAGCTATTTCAGAACAGTTCTAAAGGCAGAAAATATTAATTATACTTCTCTAAACATCAATTTACTATGTAGTATGCATTTAGTAAAGCAAGTAAATAAATCAATTTACATACAATTTGAAAACAAATGAAGAACCTCATTATGAATAATACACATTATGAATAATGTATATGTTGTAGTTTGGGTTTAAAAGACATTTGCAGCAGGAAAATTATCTTGTTCACAGGTATTTTTACTATTAAAGGACATAATTCCATATAGGTTTTGTAATATCTATTTTACTACTATTTACTTTCTGATTCCTGCAGACAGCTTCTTAAAGAATCAGTATTTTAGCAATATTGGTAGCATTCACATCAGACCATTTGCACTGTGAAAGACCATCTAAATTAATTCCATGAACTGCTAGCAATAATTAAAATTGTAGTTTTAATTGTAGCATAATTTTAATATAATCACTAGTTAAAATTACAGTTTGCAAACTGTTAGACGTCTACAGAATAGGAATGAAGCTATTAAATTAAAGCTATCATTTTAAGGCATTGTGTTTTCTGAACCATTAGGATCATAGTAGCAATGTACCATAGTCCATTATGAAAGAAATGTACTTTCTGGGTGCTGTGGTGAACAAGTAATGTATTAAACCCACCTAATACTTAACAAATGTGAACTATGCCTCTGTTTTCATCCCATGCCAAAAGCTCAGGCTAGGGCACTCTGTACTTTAGAAGCATGCAATTCCTTTATTTTCTGCAAGGGGGAATTCACATCTTCACATTCCACCTCCCTGTGGCTTATAGTTAATGCTAATTATTTCACCTTGTTTATTCCATGACTCTTTTATACCGTCCTGCTCCTCCCCTGCAGTAAACCCACCTCCTCTCCGCAGCCAGTAGCATTTTCCAGCTCCTCACGTGGGGCAGCAGAAGAGCATGCTCAATAGAAGCTAAAAACATGGAGGGATCAACTTTACAGCTCCCAACACAAGTTGTCTGCTCCTACTGCTGATGGACTTAGAAGAAAGAATATATACGCTGGTGAGTGCATATTTGCTCCGCTTCAGCCTCTCCTGCTGCCAGCACAAGTCCTGCTTTTCATTCCCTAATGGAGCACAGGACCTTTCATCGTATTACTTGATACAGATTTTTGATGTTTCTGGGCTTAGGGTACCTTTTGTCCCTCCCATGTGAGTTGCAGGAAAGGCAGGAGAATCACTGCCCCTCATTCATGGAGGCTGCAAGTGCTAGGCCTAAAAATTCTTATGCTATTACACAAAAATGAAACTTGGCTCTTTTTTCCAAAATTGTATTTTATTCCCTTGACTTGCGCTTCTGAGAATTTAGTTCTTTATATTTTCCTTTCTTCTTGCAAACTTCCCTTTCTCCACTTTTGATCTCCTCAGTTTGGACTTACCAGTGTGCATGGTCACTGCAAACAGTGGGGAGTATGGCTGCTGTCATACCCTAACATATAAATAACCAATGCAGAGCTATGTGGCTTTGTCACTACTATATGGATGATAATAATATAGTTAAGATTTCATTGCCACAGACCTCTTGTTTTGTCCACCAACAGAACGTAAAGGTCCTGTAATTGCTATCATCACAATTGTGGTTAGTTCTCAAGCCCCTGTTGTAACACCTCCTGAATAGTTTCACTGAGCTTTTAATTCTGCTGAATCCATTTTTCTATCTATAATGGCTTTTCTCATTAACAGTCTATTACTTAAGACAACATAAGGTATAAATACACATCTCAGGAGGTCAAAGAATATTAAAATAACTGGTAGGTACTTCCACATGAGAGTGATGGTGAACTTCTGAAAACCATGTTTCCAAAGTCCAGGAGACATTAGTTTTGTGTTCTAGGAACATAATTTTCTTTCTCTGAAGTAAAATCTTGAGTACACAAAATAAGTATACACTGATTGCTTCAGTTATGCTTTGGATAGACAAACGTCTGTGTGTTTGTAACACATGCCAAGTCATGCCATTTTGAATTAGTCTTCAAAGGAGCAAAATTGGTACTTGGTAAAACCATAAAACAATATTTTCTATGCCAGCCTACACAAGGTCTAAGCAGCAGAACTGCCACGGCATCCAGCACCGTTCTATCCCACTTCTTTCAATCTTCCCAGTTATGGACCCTTTGCTCCACCTGATTTCCCAGCTACTGGCAGGTCACAGGTTACATGGATGGCGTCCAGATCGGGAAGTCAAGGAGATACTAGTTTGGTTTTCTACCTACTATCCATTGAGTGGCCTTCATGAAGCCTTTAGGAATTTATACCTTTAAGATCTCTGTCTCCTTATTGAAGGTGGCTGGAATTAGCAAAGTCCTAGTGAGAGGGATGAATGTACAAAGTGATTATGTAGGTCCTTTTAGTTTTTTCTTGGAAACTAGAAGAAATGATAGCCAAACAAAAGTTCACTGAACTTTGTCAGTAACTATGAAATGTTTATTCTGGGAAAAATATATTCATTTTCAACTTAATTTTTTTCAGAAAGTCAGAAACACAAGAAAACTTGCAAGTATTTCTCAGCTATATTAAGAGTACAGTAATATAGTATTTGATAACAAGTAAGCATTTAAAACGTTAACTTTTGTTTCTTTTCAGGAATATCCAGCATCATTGCAGAGCAACGTGCAGATGAGTAGGAACTAAACAGAATTAGAAAAAATGAGTAATAGAACATGCCAACAAGAACAGGAGATATTGTAGAGCAGCTTAAAGAATTACGTTAACATCACATTTTTGCACAATTATTTAAAGCTTTTTCTATGAAAACCAAGGACAACAAAAATATATTTTTAATTTAGAATTCCAAGAAGAAAGTATTTTTAAGAACAATAAGGCCTTGGTTAATGTTAAAAAAGTATGGAATTAGTTTTAAATTTGAACTTTAATTTGGAATTAATTTGTGCCTTTGTCAAAAAATAGAGAGCAGTGGGGTTTGATGTATTCTAGTACTGTCTCTGGCCAAAGCATGATAGGGTCTTTGGGTCCTCAAAGGGGGCTGTGAATCCCAATGCCCAGGCTCTCACAGGTGTTTCATCAGGAGCTCACCTGGGGGTACCCGAACACCTTTGATTACGTGGCCATAGGGGTCTACCTTTTTTAATAGTAGGGTAAAACCCTAGCCTTTACCCAGACCTTGGCCTTGTCCCACCCCAGGGTGGGTATGTCGGGCAGGCCTCCATCCCGGCAAAGGCTGACCTCCTGCCCCTCATCCTGCAGGTGACCACCCTCGCCTGCCTACCTGTTAGTGCAGCCCGAGGGTGAACACGGAGGGCCTGCCTTCCCACGGGGGACAAAGCAGCGCTGCCAGCACCTCGAGTTCGTGGGGAAGACTCAGCTGATCCTGTGAGAGGAGGTGTTATGGCCGCGTCCCCCGCCCCCTGTGGAGGAGGAGAAGGAGGCGAGCTGGCACTCAGCCCAGGTGAGAGCCGCCGGTAGGTGAGGGGAGGAGACCTTTCCGTGTCCGTGCAGGCGTCACTGAGGGCACCATGAGCCTGCGGGCGACGGGATCCACCCGCTCTCGCCCGGCCGGGGCGGCCGCTCCCGGCGCTGCGTGGGGGCGGGCTCTTTACCCGTCGAGGAGCGGCCGCTGAGGGGCGCGGCACGGAGCCAATGGGAGCGCTCGTAGCAGTAGCCAATGGGGGCGACTGTGACATGGCGGGAGCGGTGGGTGGGGGACGGGCGCGCACTGAGTCGGGGGCGGCACTAGCGGTGGTGGCAGTAGAGGTGGTGCTGGCTCCTTGTCCCGCATCGTCCGGTCCTGACCCCCGCAGGCATGGAGCCCTCGCAGGTTGCCATCATCGGCAGGTAAAGTTCCCTCTCCCAAGGTGCAGGTGCCGGCCCGGCTCGGCCCCCGGGGGCTCTGGGAGCCCGGGGACGTGCGAAGGGTCACGGACGCCGTCCCGGCGAGGCCCGGCCTACGGGGAGGTCAGTTTGCCGCCTCGGCCTTCCCCGCCGTTGCAGGCGTCGGGTGACGCGGCGAGGTGCTAACTCGGGGCGGTCGGTGGGTTTCGGCCACCGGGAGGGCCGGGCTGGGACGGAGGAGCGGTGCGGGACAGGGGCGGCCGGCTGCGGGTCCGCGGTGCCACCGGTATCCGGGAGCCTGGCGGGCAACGCGCGGGTTTGGATCGATAGAAAGAGCGTCTTTGCTTAAGTCCCTGACAGCTCTGTGCTACTTTAAGAAACACAACCCAAACGAAACAACAGAAAACCATCTGCAGCATCTCTACTGGAGGTCAGTCATCCTTTAGGTCTGAGAGGCTGCTGCCCTCCTTCATTGCCTCATTCATTTGTTTGTGGGTAAGTGCGAGAGGAGAGGAGAAACCTGAGCACGGCTTTAAGATCCTGTTCATCAACTACATCAAACTCCTAAGTTTCTCTCGGGCACTCCTGCAGTAATACCTTCTTGCCACAAGATACAGCCGTGTTTCTGACTTCTGTGGGAATGCTCTTCTTGAGCCAAAACTGAAGTTCTCTAGTTGAACAATAATCTGGTGGTGAGAGAAAAAACCTGCCCAGCAGTAACAGCCCCCTACTCACTGTTGTAACTCTCTGCCAGAAGTGTGGGCTGCAACAAACTTTATTAGCAAGACCGCTTGAGGTCTTGGCAACACGTGTCTGGGCAACATGTGATGGTGACAAAGCTGACTCTTGCCAGTGGCGCTCACGGAGCTTTTATTCACTGTAGGTGTGCGAAGGGCAGGGAGAACTGGACTTGTTCTGTACAGTCTGTAGTTCAAAAGAAAAACAATCCCCGCAATCCCAAAAACTTGTATCGAAATAAAAGAAAAAAGTACTTCTTGGTCAAACATTGATTTAAGGAAACTTAATTTAAAAGTGCAATTCGAAAGAGCTGATGCGAACTTATAAAGATACTGGTAGCTCTGATATACTTGTTTGAGTGATCCAAATGCCTTTATTTTAGAAATATGTGTTACTGAGGAGGCTACAGTAGCTAACAACCTTACCTTACTTTTTCCATAAATAAGCTTGTTCTGTAGTTTGAGAACTTTTGAGGTCTGGGCTTTACTATAGTGAAGGGGGGTGTGTGTGGTTTTTTTTGTTTTAAATGGTAAGTTTTGTGTGAGAGCTTATTGTCCACTTAACAACACTAAATGCAAAGTTTCACTCTTTTTTTTTGTCCCAGTTATTTCCACTGATTCCTGCTGTTTCCTGAAACTTCCTGTTTTGTTCCTTTTTTTCATATTTAAACTGAAGGCTGAGTATGTTCCTGTTTTCTCTTCCTTCTTTTCTCATCTGTGTTACTGCTTTATCTCTGACTCTTACTCTCCTTTTAATCCTTTATTGATGCCCTAGTGGCCTTGCGTTTTCCAATTGCCAGAGGTTGCTTAAGTTTAATACTACGAATACAGCGGTCTCAAAAGTGACAGGAAATGTGTGTAATTATCAACCCTCCACCGTAACAGTCATGGGTATAGAGTTCTGCTCCTGTCTTTAAGGAGATTATTTTTCTTTTATGATCTCAGGTTATTTAAGATTACTACCCTGTTCCTCAGTGCTTCTGTTTGAAGAGACTGATGCCTGCTATAAATCTCATTAAGAAACCTACATTGCTTTAAGAGACATGATAAAATCGTCAGTAACTACAAGTTTCCTCTGTGCATTTCTCAGTAATGTGACTTCGCCAAAAAGTTGTAGGTAGGCTGTTCCTGCATGCCTCCAGCATGGTAGGGTGCTTCACCTAAAAATAAGGGTATTGCTAGAGGTTGGTAGGTGGAAAAACAGTATCAAACCCATAGTTATTGGTTTGTTTTGTTCCTTTTCGCATGCTCATGGTACTTCCTGAATTGTAGAGGACTTTGGTAGCTGGGCCTTAGGTTTTCTGATCATCTCTGAAGCAAGATCCTGAACTCTTGGACCAATGGGCTGGTGTCTGTCTTTAGACTATGAACTGAACAGATGAGTGTTAAAAATAATAAAAAAAACCCCAACTCTTTAATGTAATTCCACGCACCAGCTCCAGGTTAAGATTGCAGCTGATGAAATTGTTGATACTTGAGTCCAGTGTCCCAAAGCAGCGGTTCCACCTCTTTGGAATTCTGCTGTCCTTTTTCTGCTTTGTCTTTTTCTTCCTCATTGTCTTTCTTCCAGTTCTCAGAGAAGCTGCTAAACAGCTAGCAGAGGATATTTCTCTGTTAGAGAGAGATTTGTTTCTTATCAATATGTAACTGATCTTTTAATGAAATATTGAAGAATCCAAGCTCTGTTTTCCTCCTTGTAATGCTTGTCAAGACTCCTTTCCCCAAAATAAATGCTGCTTTATTAATTGGCTGATATTTATTTTCTTTCAGTGGACTCATTGGTCGCAGCTGGGCCATGGTGTTTGCTGCTGGAGGCTTGAAAGTGAAACTTTATGATATTGCACAAGAACAGCTAACAAGTGCACTGGAAAACATTCGGTAGGTCATGTGACTTGAAATGACCGGGACTGTAATGAAACTGTGGGATTTCCGTAATCATGAATGAACAGCCACATCTTACTATTTAAGGGAACATAAGTGTTAAGCTTGGAAGAAGGCTTTAACTTAGAAGTGCAGGACGAAGTACGGGTCCTGTTAAGATCAGAAGAACTCTGCTCCCAATGACACTTCTGATGAGCACTTTAATTCTTAAGTAATGATTGAAGAGCTTAAGTTTAGATCCAAATTCTTGAAATTGTTTAATGATTATGTTACCTATAGGCTAAGCTTAAAATGCATGAAAGTAAGAGTTTTTGCATAGAAAGACAACAGAGACTTTCAAAATGGAAATAGGTTAATATGAATTGCTGAGGAGCCCTGCTACAATTATTAGTATTTTATAACTAGAACTTTTAAAATTCTTAAATTAATATTTTTTTGAGTTGTAGAAGAGCAGATTGATCAGTTGTTGCATCATTAGTGGAGCTAGCAATTATAGTAGAAGCTGGGAAGCATCTTTAGAAAGATCAACTTTGAGAGCATGAACGTAAGAACAATCACACTGGTTCAGACCACCAGTCCTCCAGCCCTTTGCTTTGTGGCACTGTGGCTAAAGCCACATGCTTTTGGTACACGGCGGAGCTACAAGTTCAAGTCCTGCCTGTCTGCTCCCCTCCCCCAACTTTCAGTGCCCAGAAGTTCCTTGTGTATTCAGTAACTCTAGATTTCTTCCAGGTATTTCTCTAACCTTCCCTTGAACCTGCGTAAATCCTTTTGCAGCCTCCTTGCCAAAGGACTTTGTGTTCTGCAGGTTTACTGCTCACCATGTGAAGAGCTATTCCCTTTTGTTTGTTTTCAACCTGGCTCCTCAGTTGCTTTGTTTGGCCCCTAGTTCTCATGTTAGAAGGGACAGTGGTTCTATCCACCCTTTTCTTGCTGGTCCTGAAATGTAGGTTTTTCTATATGCCTTTGAGAGAAAGAAAGATAGCATTTATAGTGGGTCCGTAAACAATCTTATGTTGCTGTATCAGTATTTAATTCTAAAGTTCAGGATGCTACATGATCAGCATCAACCTAAACATGTCAGCCCTCCCTTCGTGATGCATTGGAGTGAGCTATGTCAGCTGCTGTGTGTCAGCTGCTATGGGAAGTAAGCTGCACCTAAAAAAAGGTTGTGGCCTGTTGTATCCTGATTGCTTTTTGTAACAAGGCTTACAGCGAGGAGGAGTGACTTCAGGAGCCCCTTGTAGGTCAGTTCAGTTGTTGGAGTTTAGGAGTTAAATGGTATGTGGTATCTAGTGAGATTTCCTTAAAAAGGCTTGATAACGAAAGAAGGGAAAAATCTCTCTCCTACAATTTTTTAACTTTTCTTTTTTTTAATTTCCCCAAACCTGTCTTTCCAGGTATGTGTTAGTCAGACTGAACATCTCTGTTGCTACACCTAGATGACAGACACTTCTGTTTTTTGCAGAATTGCTGTCATAGTGGTAACCATTCCGAGATTCTGGATTTTTGTGGAGGGGCAAGTTTTGCAGTCTGTGTTACAAAAGAGAGCACTTGCCCCTAATTTTTTCTTTTTCTAATAGCAAAATGAGGACTTTAGCCTTCTAAGGTTTTTGACTTGGAAAAGCGAAGCATAAAATATCATGTATGACAGGGTAGAGTGCTATTTGGGTGTGTCTGTACTGTCCTGTGTCTGCATGTGCTGCCCCGTAGGAGTTCAAGGCAGGTTTTGCCTTTTACATAAGGTGTTCTTAACTCGATTTATAATTAACTTACGTATCTTGGCTGCTGTAACATCCTGGTTAAAAAGCCTAGTTTCAGGACAGCATACCTTTTGTGATAAGAATACAAGTTATGGAGTTTCTTCAACCAGTATTTTAATGATTGTACCTGTCAAAATATGGTCAAACTTGAACAACTTTGCACTGATTTCATAGTGGACACAACCTGCAGTAAATTCCTTTGAGTTACTGTTACGATACTTGCGTAAGGACTGGAGCTTGAGAAGGTAATGAGGGCTTGCAGGAGAGAGCAACTGGCAAAGCCGGCTGGTGGCTACTTCTCTGGACTTGCTGGGATCTGCTTTCCTTTTTCTCTGCAGATAGCTAGCACTTGTAGGGAAGTTTTTAGGCTTAGGATTTGTAGGGTTTTTTTGTTTGTTTTGTTGTACTATTGAAAAGTATTTGTTCCACTCTAGTCTGCAGTCCATGAACTTTAAGTGTGTGGAGGTGCTCTACATATTAAGGAGAAATAGGAGTGTACGGAGGACTGTAGTTTCCATTTTCTAAACAAAAGTGCAATTGCAGTAAACATTCACTTCTAAAAGGAGGTGATACTCCTTTGACAGAGATTACACAAAGTATTTATTAACTATTTTGTGATGGACTTTTAGTACATTGACTTGTAACTCACCGTTCTGAATTTATATAAAGGGCATCTCAGGTCTCATTAACCTAATGAATTAAACTCTTGCACATCAGGAGATAGGCAGCAGGGCTGTGTATTCCTGCAAGATGACTGGAACAAGTCTGGGATGGACCTACAATGATCATGAGAGCCTGCATGTATCTGTATGGAAAACCTGAAATGTACTCTGTAAATTTATTCAAAACACTTGGTTATGGGTAAAAAAAATAAGATTAAAGCATGGAATCTGGATCTACTGAAACAAGTGGAAATACGTGATGTGTTACCACAGTACCAGTAGACCAGATACAGAAAGAAAAGGAGAGTGTGTCTACGAAGGCCTGACATGGTGTGATGGATTTACTACCTACCTGCCTGTTGACAGACATGTAGCAGGCAGTGCCCTGGCACACAAAATGACCGCAGATTGGATTGAACTGGATGTACCAGTGGCATTATTAACCAGTGTCTGCTCTAATGGAACAACCTTTTGTTCTGCTGAATAAACAAACTAATGAACAGTTTTATGTCACACTTGACCTACTGAATGCACGCTGCAGTGACCTGCGTTGGAAAATGTAACTTTCCATATCTGGTGTGCTTTCTTCTGAGTCAGTGTGATTCTGACTTGAATGCAAGATCGATAAACTTTAAAATAATGAGAATTGGAAAAACAAGTGAAGTGCCATATTGCACTAAACAATCTTAACTTTTTTTGTGCTGTAGAAGCACAATTGCTACGAAAAACAAACAAGATACAGGGGCTAGAAAAAAGTAGCATTTCCACACTCACCTCTGGCCAAGTGCAGAGAAGTACTTTAAGAATTCTGTACTGTTGTGAATGGGGATCTGGAACTTGTAACGAAGTGCGCGATGCATGGCAGGTTGCAAGGCCAAGGTAGTAAACCATATCTGTGACTTCATTATAGCCAGAGTTTTGAAAGATGCTTTCCGCTGTAACTCAAGCTCATCATCTTTCTCATTCCAGGAGGAGACTGGTCTGTAGAAAAGACATTTGAATGTACATTACTTGTTGCTATCTGGTGCCCTCTTATGCTTTGTTTGTATAAAAAAGGGAACAGCTTATTGGATTGGGTTTGTAGCATGAGGAGTACACTGATACAGGCTTTGCTCTCTTTTCCTAGCTCATGGCATATTCCATGGCCATGCATGGTTAGAAACTTTTCCCAAGCTGGCTTCCTCTTCCAGACTCTGGTCTGTATTGCTGTCTTGTATTGACACTGTATTTGTATCAAGGGCAAAAAGCAGCTTGGCTTAAGTCTTCCTTGATAGTTTTATGTATCTCCTTTGAGGGGACACCTTCTAAGTAGACAATTCTTATCAAAGTGTGTTTTGATCTTGAGTAACTGACACTGGCACATCAAGCTTGTGCTAAATCATAGGCATGATTCTACCTTTCAATTTTATCTTAACATACCTAATGAGTGAACTTATTTAGCTCTATAGATCTGGAGACAGGCTTGGAATTGATCTTCTAAGGATAAGAAGTGAGTTGTACTGAGTTGCAGACCCTGTTGAAACTCGGCAATATGGCAACTCTGCATTTACTGTGGAAAAACAGTAATGACTGTAACTGCATTTTCTGGTTACAAAATCTTCACTCTTATTGCAGCATCCAGTTTGTGTAGTGCCAGTGGAGACATCCTGAGAGTGCTGTGGCTGGAAAACAGTTTGTGTGTGTGATAACTTTAGGAGAACGCAGAACTTTGGCTTTTGTGCATCACCATGGTCTTATGCTGCCCCCCGGCTCCACTGTAGTCAAAGGCAGATGTGTAGCTGTCCCTCTTTAATATACTGCCATTGCTATGGATGAAGGGCATTTGACATTGCTGGATCTCTCTTGTCTTGATAGAAACATGCATGCTTCTGTGGTCCAGCTTGTACTGCTGTTTCAAGAAGGTGAATGTGTAATAGCTTTTCCATGGTGGTGTATTCTGTGCTTGCCTTTAGTCTGGGGAAAGCAGGAAGATGGAAAGTAGTTGCTAACATTTTCAAATGACCAATTGCAACTCAATATTAGCAGCTCACTGTTTGGCCATTTTATGTGTGGACAGTGAGCTGGTCCCAGTGTCGGGGCTTTCAGTTGCCTACTTGGCACTGGTAATGGGGTTGGGTTTTTTGTCACGCCAACTACCCTCTTATTTATCAGACAGCGCTAGATCGTAGTCTGGTGCCGTGACTGGTTAATGGCCCTAGTCTTTGACAGTGATGGTTGGCTGAACTTGTGAAGAATAGTATTGGCGTTATCTTCTCCCCTCCTTTCTTCTTGCTGCTTTGGGTAGTAAGTTTGTGATTTGGTGGTCTTTAATCTTGCAAGTATTTGCTTATTGCAACAATGTGTGCTGAACACTATGACTGCCCAATAGTAGCTGTGGATAAAGGTGAGGCAAGGGGGTGTAGACAAGATAGATTAAGTGTTAGCATCACTTGTTAGGTCCTTCTCTAAAAGCTTTTGGAATAGTATGTGTAGCCATGAGCATCCCAGGCAGTTTATGTGATCAGGAGTGTTACTATAAATTGGATACCTTATCTTGAAGCAAATGCTGGCTCACTTCCCAGAATCATAGAATGGTTAGAGTTGGAAGGGACCTTAAAGATCATCGAATTCCAACCCCCTTGTCATGGGCAGGGACACCACCACTAGAGCAGGTTGCTCAAAACCCCATCCAGCCTGGCCTTGAACACTTCCAGGGACGGGGCATCCACAACTTCCCTGGGCAACCTGTTCCAGTGTTTCACCACCCTCACACTAAAGAATTTCCTCCTAATATCTAATCTAAATCTCCCTTCTTCCAATTTAAAACCATTACCCCTTGTCCCGTCACTACATCTCCTGACAAAGAGTCCCTCTCTGGCTCTCCTGGAGGCTCCCTTCAGATATTGGAAGGCTGCTATGAGGTCTCCCTGGAGCCTTCTCTTCTCCAGGCTGAACAACCCCAGCTCTCTCAGCCTGTCTTCATAGGGGAGGTGCTCCATCTGTCTGATCATCTTCGTGGCCCTCCGCTGGACCTGTGCTAACAGGTCCATGTCCTTCCTGTGTTGAGGACTCCAAAGCTGGACACAGTATTCCAGTAGAATAGTGTTGACATGGGCAGTCAGATGCAACAGTAAAATTCTGGAGGTAAACAAAGTGTGGGCTCTAAAAGGAAGTAGTATTTTCTTATGGATGTGAATTTTTCATTCTTCAAATACCTTACAGGTATGAGTCAAACTCTTCAAACCGTGCACAAAATACAATTGCAAAGCAAAGTCCTGCGGTGTGTTCTATGGGCATGGCTGCAATGACCTCAGTCTGTTGTCATCCTCAGGGATGATCACCCTGAAGTCTGGGCTGCTTTGAATAAAAAGTCATCCAGTAGAGGTCAGTGGTGCACTGCTCTATGTACAAACCAGTCTGGTTTGTGCCTTAATGTATGATAAATAGCAGGGGAAGCTCCCTTCCTTTGCCACAGAAGTGTGGGCAATCTATTACCCCAGCGGAATATAAAGAGAGTTTAGCATTTGGAAGACTTAAAATGCATTTGTGGGCAAACCAGGCAAAATGTCAATAAATATATTGGTGAAGGGGGGCAAAAAAAAAGAAGGCCAAAATTCAAGTAATGCATAAATTGTATTTCCTATTCCATGCTTTAAATAACTATACTAATTTAAATAAATGACTAGCATGAAGATTGGTGATGTTAATAGGAAGATTTTTGTTTAGGAGAAAAAATCAGTCCAGCCTTAAGTTCCAAAGTATGGAGATAGTGGTTTTACAGGTTAATTAAGAAATGGTGTTCTTGGTGCACAGTGTAGTGTGTAATGACTTATGTCAGAGAAGCAGAAATGATAGGAGGGTCATCACTGGCAGAGCAGGAAAGGTACGAAACAAGAGACAGGTGCTGCAAACTTCTGTAAAAACTTGTGGAAGAAAAATGAAAGCCAGATCTTTTAGTCTGTCACTAACATTTTTGAATCCCTCAGTTACCAGTCATGGAGTGGAGTTTCAGAGGACCAGGAAGGATGAGACTACTGTCATATTGCACCGAAAGTGAACAAGAACTTCACCCTCTTCTTCAAAGAAAGAAATAATTCTGTTGTGATCGCTTCAAACTTAAATTTTGGGTTTGTTTTTTTTTTTTTTTAAGAGCAATGAGGAAGAGAAGGATGCTGGATTTTGGCAAGCTGTGGTGTACCCTGGCAGCTTGGAAAATGGAACTGAAGCTTCCAGTTTCCTCTTCCTTGCCATGCAGATTGCTCAAAGGCAGAAGTCTGTGCTGTGTTGTTACAAAACCAAATGGGGAACTCATCCAGAAGCTTGATGGATTTTCTGCTTATTTCTGTGGTGCTGCCTGGAGGGAAATGTTGGATCACTTTTTTTTTTTTTTCTTTCTTGAAGTGCTTTTAAACAAAACTTACCAGAAAAGAATTTCCGACCAGTTTAGCTTTGGGTAGGAAAGATCTGGGTTTATGAACCTAAATTAATATTTGAGACAAGAGGCAGAAGGCTGTTAATGGAACTCTTTTCATCAGTTTTGAACTGCATGAACTGGTAGGAATACTAATTTTGGCACCAAGTCTAAGGGACTCCAGGGAAGCAAACAGGATGAAACTGAGCAGAGTCTAAAAAGTGTATGACTCTTAGCTTAGTTTTCCAACTAAGAATGAATCAAACCTTTTTAAAGCTCTTGTCCAATGTAAACAGAATGCAATGTCTAGTTGTTTACCCAGGCATGCTCTGTCTAAGAGTCAAAAATCACTGTCCATGATCAGCTCTGATAAAGAGGAAGCGTTACAACTTGCAGTACAGAAATGCTTATCTGGAGTTAATTGCTGAAGCAGCTCATTGAAGAGGAGAAAGTTAATGCTTGTAGGAGTTAGCACTGTGTGTGCACATGCATGTGGATTTTTGTTGTTCCTTTTGTTCTTCCCAATTCGAAATATGGGTGCGTATTCTGGTTTACAAGGTGCATTGTCACCTTTACCAGCTTCAAACAGAGCCTCTCTTGGAATCTTACCTGCTCCCAAGTTACTGGAAATACTTTGAGTCATTGTACAAAGTCCACGGTGATCTGAAGGTATTTGTTTCTTCCGACTGTTATGCTAAACCAGGAGCAGAACTGCTCTAGGCATTTTTTGGCTCCTGCTGCGTGGCTACTGAGTGCTCCTTACCTTGACTTTTAATGGGGTTGCTCCCAGGATAAGATATTGGGGCTCTGAGTTGGTGTCATAAAGATATATTAGGAAACTGGTTTGTTTGCTGGGAAACAAATTTTCTCTTTCCACTACTTTTAGTGGAAGAAAGGACATCAAAGTAACATGCAGAGCAGCAGGTGTTTATGACCTCTTAATAAAGCCAGAATAAAAGTGGTAGAGACTATACTTGCTGTATTTTGTTGGACACAACACAACTACATGGATGCTGAAGTAAAATTCTGATTCTTTGGAAGTTAATGGAAGATTTAGTGAGCCAGCTCAAGGTGAAGATCTGAGGGTCCATTGAATTTCTGCTGAAATTTGACTTGTATCTACAGTTAAGTAGGAACTGGATTGTCTTTGAGTAAATCCCTGCAATTTTTTTTATTTGGTGACTTCAGGATACTGTGGTCTAAATGTATTACTCTGAGCTATTTTCTCTTGGGGAGGGGAGAAATAAGTATTTCCATTATAAGACAAGATGGATTGCATACTTGAATGCCTAAAAAAGATCAAACACACCTGAAACAGTTCTCCCTTCTCCAAAAGAGAGCTGAAGATAACTGTCTTGTGCATGTTGACAGGGTAGGTGAGATGAATCCCACTCATTTTGTTTAGGAAAATCTGGAGCAGGAAGCTTAATATTTTTATTTGATCTATGGACTCAATAGTTGTTGACAGGAAAGAGCTCTAAATAAGAGAATGGTTTGACAAAGTGCGAGTGCATTGTCACACATTGCTCAGCAGGTGGTCTGAAAGGGGTAGAGAGAAGAAGAGGCAGTGTGACCTACATCCTCTCCCTTTTCACTTACTTTAAAATGCTGCTTGAAAAATATAGATGACACCTCCCACAATTTCATAAAGCAACCGAGAGCTGAGGTCCGGTTGCTCCCTGTCTGGTGTGTTGAGGATTGCTGGTGGCTGAAGCAGTGTCATCGGCAGAGGGTGAGGAAATGCCTCCCCAGGGTATAAGTGCTGGAGCTGGACTGGAGAAGTGGTCTGGGGCAGACATTATCCTGATGCTGTGCCTGTCCTGCTTCATAAGGAAGACATAAGGAAGGTGTTTGTCTCTGACTGCTGTAGATTGTGACAAGCATGTGGGTTCCCATCTCCTCTGAGCTCTCTAGATACATAGATAAATCCAGTGTTACTGTCTGGGTACCTGGAGCAGCCTGGGCAGGTGTATTGAGGACTGCGGTGTGGCTGGCAGTGGAGATCTGGGCCTGTATAAATAAGTTCTGCCCATTTAACATGTACTGTCCCTTAAAGCCCCTAATGAAGACTGTCATGTGTGCCCCAGTGCCACAGTCACTTAGGAAACACATGATGGGTGACAGGTTATTTCTATATGCAGTTATATGATTTGTGCAGTAGAAAAATACACTAACTTTTCCCAGGCTGTACAGCTTCTCTGTTTGCTACAGCTTTTCCATCCTCCAACTGGCAAATGCAATTTATTTGTCATGTAAAAAAAAAATTTATAATTTATCCAAAAAGAAGCCAAAGCTTCAGAACTAGATAGGCAGGGAGAAGAAAGGAATTTTTTTATTTTTTTTTTTTTTTTCCTGCTGCTAACCATTAGCTCAATTTCCTCCTCTCTTCAGTATGAGTAATTTTTGTTGAATAATAACCATAGGCTCAGAGAAGTTCTGGCTTGAGGTAACTGACAGATTTAACTGTGATATTGGCTACATCAAATAGCTTTGTGTTGATTGTGATCAGATAGTTTAATCCCACTTAATTTCTGTGGAAACTGCTCCTCTAAGTGACTTTTAACAGTTTTGAAAATGGCTTGTTTGATCTAGATTTATGGGCATTTAAAACTGTAGAGGCTTTTTCTGAGAAGGTAACGTGTCCAGCCCCAGCAGTAACGTATACTTGAATGTTCAGTTCAAGCTCTGGCCACTCAATTTAGTAACTACTTGAATTTTCTGACACTTACTCTGTAGTCATTAACTCTGCAGGGGTATGGGGTTTTTGTTGGTTTGTTTTTTGCTTGTTTGTGTTATGGGTTGTTTTAGGAAGGACTCCTGGCTGTATGGAATGTGTTTGTTTATTTCTATACAGTTAAACAGTGTTCCTGCAGCTTCATACCAAAAGAGCTGTTGTTTGTAAAACTAGATGAAGTATATTAAAGAGACCTCTCTTCCCATTAAATATGAGTTGAAAATCTCTTGCTGATTGTGCACCAGTGAAGACAGATTTGAGGTGGTGAGAAGCTTGTGTCTAGGAGTAGATCTTAGAACTGTCCATGCTTGAAGAGAAGAAAAATATTATAAGATGGAGAGAGCAAAGAGAAATGACTGAAACTAACATTTTATATTTTTTGAGTATAAATATATGCAGTGGCATGACAAATGGCATATTACTGGGTTGTTAAGAAGCTTTTTAAAAAATTAATGGTGGCTTAATAATGATGAAGTACTTAATTGCGTATGTTGTTTCTGTCAGCAAACAAATGAAAGAGCTGAAGGAATCAGGATTCCTGAAAGGAGCTTTGAGTGTGGAGCAGCAGTTGGCTCTCATTAGCGTCTGTACAGACCTGAAGGCAGCAGTAGAGGGTGCTACTTTCATTCAGGTAAGCAAAGATTTGATGATTCCTAGCAAACAGTTTAGAAAGATGATCAAGAGCTGTGCTGTGCAGTCGATGGGCGATGGAGAGTTCAACATCCTGACCACATAAGGGTGCTGACCAGTGCTTCCACAAATGTTTGCAGTTGTAATGATGATAACTGACTTAATTTTATGAGCTAACTTTCAGGTCATTTATGAATGGATATGTCTTTGAAACAGCACTGGTCAGCATCTTCCACTGAGTAAGAACTGACCTTCCTATTGTCTATTTATTATCTTTTTACCAGTTACTGTCCATGAAAAGACCTTTTATCTCACATGTGACCAGTTAACTTCCTTGAAAGCTTTTATTATTTTTTGTTACAAGACTTCTGCATCAGCTACGTGATTCCTCTGCCTGTGCTTGCTGCTTCCTTTAGAGAATTCTGCTAGGTCTGTGAAACAGGACTTTTGTCTGAAAAAGGTGCTTTGATTCTTCCCCATTCACGTAATACTTGTTCTGTGCTACCCTTTTCTCTTAACTTGATAGACGCATAAGGCTTACAGCATCATTGTTGAGGTCTTTCCTGAAGTTCCCTTAAAAGTTGCATCATGCTTGCCACTCTTCTGCTCTTTGGTACCAAAACTGTGCATTCAGTTTTGTTTCAAGTGAGCAGTTGTATATCGCTGTTACTGTGCTGGGTATTCATATCAAAACGTGTCCTCTGATTCCCAGCTCCTCTTATGACTTGAGACAGATCCTGGGAGTCGCCAAGACTGAGGCTTCAGTTTTCTGCAAGGATTAGAAGGAGAAACAGAACAATTGCAAAGAAATCACTGTTCTGTGTGTGTTTTCCAGATGACCATCCGTCCTGTACTCTGATCATCTCTTGGTCCTATGCATTTTTCTTCTCCATGCATTTTGAAGAAAGGGAATTTTAAAAATTTTTTTTAATTATTTCTCTTGTAAAGTGTGTGTGTGTATGTCTGCTTTGTTCTGTCATATTTTGACAAATTAACAGTGCTACATTTTCATTTCATTGCTACGTGCCATGTTCATTTGGGTACTGGCTAAACAAGAAGGTTGCCTTCTTGTTTCTAGTAGACTCTCCTAGTTCTGCCTGTTTTCTTGTACTTTTTCAAGTGTTTCTTACTACCTGGTACGTCTATATGCTGTCGGTATGCTACCTGTAAGAATCTGATCCTTCTTACTGCCAACTTTCATCTCCTTAGTCTCCTCACTTTTATTTTAGTATCTTCTTTTGAAGCTAAGCACAACTGTGGTGGAGGTCTTTGGCTCGTGTTGCTCCTGCAGAGATGTTGAATCTTAGTATGCTGTTGTTCCTCTTAGAGAGGCTCTTCAGCAGTAAGATTTTTGAACAAGGCCCTGCATGCTGCTTCAGATTAAATCAGGGGTTGCATCATC
This sequence comes from Numenius arquata, assembly GCF_964106895.1. Lineage (NCBI taxonomy): Eukaryota > Metazoa > Chordata > Aves > Charadriiformes > Scolopacidae > Numenius > Numenius arquata. The sequence continues at coordinate 121,781,124 of NC_133576.1, forward strand.
CATCCCTCCTACCATCAGCTGATGGTAGGTATCACGCAAATGTTGCAGAATTAAAGTAATTTGGGGTTGGAAATGACCTGTGGGAATCATCTGATCCAACCTGCTGCAAGGACCAACTCTCAGGATTAGTGCAGTTGAGTTTTGAATATCTCTAAGGATAAACACTTTTGGTTTCTTTGGGTAACCTGTTACAACATCTGATTACCCTCATTGTTAAACTTCTTTCCTAATATTGAATTGGAATTTCCCTTCTTGCAACTTTAGTTTCTTGCCTCTCATCCTACCACCATGGACCTTAGAGAAGAATCTGGCTTCTCTGTGTGTTCCTTTCAGGTAGTTGAAGACAGTGGTGGTGTGTTGATGGTCTACGAGTAGAAACAATCTGCCTGAGGCAACTCAAGCTTTCTGGTACTATTTTATGGTCCATTTGCCCTTTTCATGTCTCTTAATATGTAGTCATTAAGCATATCGTATAAATAAAGAATAAATAAATAAACCGCAGTATGCCTGTAGGCAACAAATCATATGTGTGGAACACTGTTGATGGTGTTCAATATCAGATCTTTGTTTTCAAACCGTAGCATCAAATTTTGGTTTGATACAAAGTGTTAACAATTATACAATGTAAATGAGCAAATTATTTGAATTAGTCTTTAATTTGCTCTTGGAAGGGACGTGGAATAGATATAAAAGAATCTTAATTCTAGGCTCACAGCCTTATTTCAGCAATGAACAGACTGCTTTCTGGCTCAGCCATATTAAACTTCAGAAATGTTGCCTAGTGCAGCTTTGAACCTGGAAGGAGAAAATGGACTAATCGTAACTTATGAGTGCAAGTGTTCTGACTTTTAGTTACTTTAAAAATAAAACATCAGTTGCGTTAATGTTAGTTGAATATAGAAGACTGGTTTTTTGCTTAGTTATATAACCTACTGGTTAACTTGTTAGAAGATTTCCATGAGAACTGCATTTCTTTACCCTAGATTTCAGTTGGTTAAATCGTAACTTCTTTTCAAATTTGGCCTTTGTAGAGTAACTCCAAGCTTTAAAAATTTCCTTGATGTTTGCACTTCTTAAATGAATTCTGCAGACAGTCGCCTTCTATGTCGTTTTCATGGGACATAACTTAAAACAAATGGGATGATGTAAAAAGTGGAACTTCTTAAATGACATGAGTGAAGATATAAAAGTGAAAAAGATGCAAGAAATAATTAGGACTGAGTAAGAAGAAAATTCGTAATGTCGTGTACCTTTAAAAGCAGTAATGTCATTAACCTTTAAAAGCTAGGTATGCCTTGATGCATATTATTTTCTATATTCTTCTCCTAAGCATTTTTATCATGTAACTTGTCTTGATTGGTGTGCTTTGCATCAACTCCAGAAGGAAATCAGTGTGGTTTTTGCTCTAAATCTGAGTATTCACCCAGTTACACTTCTCAGAGCTTTTCTATGCTACTTAAATTAAGTGCCTAACCTATAGCATTTAGGTGAATGTGCACTGCAAGCTTCTTGCATCACTAAAAGCTTTAATTTTGAAATAAGGTTTCCATTAGCTGAAAACACCATGGAGACAAATTACTGGGTACATTTGTACGATAATGTCCCTGGCGTGGGACTATCACGGGTGAGGTAAATGTTTCTTAATATTGTGCTCTTAACTTTCCAACATAAATACATGATGACTTTTGTCATTTGTCCTTAGGTGACTATTGGGTACTGAATTTACTAGTACTCCTTTCACTATTAAAAACATATTTGAGTGGATGTGTGTCGAGTTGCTAAATAATGTAAGCTGAACAGAAATCAGTACAGCACTTCTATGATCTCTTACCACAATGCTAGTAGAAGGAAAACATATATTTTTAATTGCTTTGCCTTGGAACAATTTACTAAGGGTAATAAAGTTTACTAGCTCTCAGAGAAGGATAAGATGACTATTGGTAAGATTTTTACTCCTGACACCTGAGCTGCTGTGTACGCTGGTGAGCTGTGAGGTCTGGCTGGGCTGGTTGAAGCCAGGCATGGAGGGTGGCTGAGAGGTGATGTCCAAACCCATCACTTGTGCTGTGGCATGGGACAAAGCAGACTGGTAAGGGGATGAGATTAAGCTTGTAACTTACACCTTGTGATCTGAGGTATTTATCCTTTTTCCTTTTAAAGGAACTCTACCTAAAAGCCTTAGAACAGTATCTTTATTTTTTTTCTCTTCCTCTTTAAAAAGAGGAGAAAGTGTCCTCCCACACACATTATGCCTGCAAACTCTTTTGAACTGGTAATAACAACACTAATAGATCTTTAGCCTGATCTCTTCTGGATCTTGCTGGTGCTTCTATCTGTCCCAGTGAGACATATTTAGAAAAACAGTGTTACCAGCATAAAAACAAATTTCAAAAAGCCTGGTGCTGCCTCAGAATGGGAAACCAGCATTGACTTGGGAGCCTTGACGGTAGCTGTCTCATGTCTCCTGACAGAAAAATTTGTCATTGGTTGTTCGGTACCAGCTTCTACCTCTAGCTTTTGTTTTACTTTCCTGATGGTGTTCAAGAACCCTTTTACTTCTGGGGATGAGGGAGTATCTGCAGACAGCAATGTGTAAAGATGTCTTTAGCTGCACTGAGCTCATAGGATAGGAGAGCATCCTGGTTTGGAGGCTTCATTAATGATGTACCTCTGTAAATACAAAGCTGGTGGAAGGCAGAGTGTGCAAGCATTGCAGTAACATGCCTTCTTCTGGACTGGTCACTGGTCAGCTCTGAGCACTGGACAGACAAACATGGGTTTGTTTGCTCTCAGCTGGGTAAATATAACCTTGGGCCTGGTTTTACCCTACTTATCTTAAATGCTGACCTGTGGCACCAGAAGTTACATTTTGGCTTCTGAAGGAGCTGGTTTTAAGCACGTGACCTGACTTGGTGTCCTTGTAGAGGTTTTGATAAAACTCTTTTCCTGATTTTTAGGGTTTGAAACAGTCTGATCTCAAAGACTCGCTGTAAAATACTTATCAAGTCCGTATTTGAGTTGAACTGAAAGTTGCTGTTTGGGTAAACAGCTTGCCAGTGTCACTGCTGTGCTGCTGCTGCTGAATGGACTTTTGTCCTTCCAAACTTTCTAACGTTCACTCCCCATCTATCCTGTGCATATAACAACTAGTGTTGTCTACCATTACAGACTTGAATATGGTTTTGGTCCCTGTTACTGGAGATCGTCACTGCCATAACTGTCATCCTGCCCAGCAGTTAATCTTGCTCTTCAGGTTCTCTTTCAGTGCTCCCTGGTTACCTTTCTAGGGCTGTATTGCATTTTCATTGCCTTTGGTAGATCACTTCCCCTATTTTTCACGGTGGATGGGGTCACAGCAGAAGAAAACGGAAGATCTGGTCCTTTGAGAAAGGATGCAGGGCAGAGGAAGTCAATCAGCCTGTTTGAGATCTTATTGCCCTTCCCTAAGGGAACCAAAAGGATCTTCATCTCTTCTGTAGCAGCCTGATCAGCTTTTTTGTCTGTCTTTTGGAAGTTTTGTAGGGCACGTGAACATCATGGAGAAAGATGGATCTCTTCACGGTCTGGATACTGACAGTAGATAAAGCAAAACTTGCCTTCTTCATTTGTTGCATGTGCTTTAAACAAAAAACAACCAAACAAGAAAACCCCACGCAATCCCCCAAAACCATCCCAAATATTCAAGTTTTGAATTTAGAATATGTAGTTCTGAAAACTGGTACTTCCTTAAATCCTGTTTTATATTTTGTACTAAAGGTTGAACAGACACTTATAATTCAGCCATTTATTCTGAACAGCATAAAATGGCAGTAACTTGATATTTTTATTGCTCCAGTTTCTTAACAGGGTATGTTTCTGAACTGTAGGAAAGTACAAAATGTTCCATCCAAATGCTGGATTTCACCTCACTAAAGTGTTATTTACTTGTACAATATCATGTGGTAGACAGTCTTTCATGTCTCTCAAGAGGTAGTGATTTAAGAAGCATCAAATTTCACACTGGTATGAGCTCATAAATTCAAGACAACTAAGTAGTTATCACTTGTTTAGATTTGAAGTCGGTTATAGACCTAAAATTTATTTTTTTTAATTAGGTTAGCCTGAAAGTACTGGTGTTTTAACTGATACTTTTACAACTGCTTGCTTATCCATTGTCCTTTAGTTGATGGCTTTGAATTCTATTACAGCTTTTCTGAATATGAACTTAACACTGTTCTAAAAGCCAGGCACTTGCAGATTTTCTGTAAAAAAACTTTTTTTATAACTGCATTTTGAATTTTAAATCTAAACAAGTTCAAACCCTGTGAATCAGAGTTAAACTTGTACAGGGGTTTCCCCTGCCCTTACTATAGTCCTCTGCTCTACAGCAAAACAGCATATGAGAAGACCCAACTTTTATCAGAAAGGGTAGATTATTAGAAGGTAATTATATTATATATATTATCAGAAGGTAAATATTCACCTTTATCTCTGCTGCCCTATCAACTACAGGGTAATCCAAAATCAGGCTGGAAGGGACTTCAGAGGTTACTTAGTCCAGCCCCTGCCCCAAGGCAGGATCAGTCATACCTAGACAACTGTCTGTCAAAAATGGGTTCACATGTTCTTCAAATCCTCATGTGCTGTGATTCCTTCTCCTCCCCTGCTAAGCATTTTGTTTCAGTACATACCTACCCTGTAGAAAGTCTGTAACTGAAGCCCCAGGATGTGAGCATACGTGACCATACCTTTCTATTATTTTGTTTTTATATAATTGTGTCAAATGGTGATAATGGGGCCACATCATTAACTAATTGCCAGTCTGCTTTTCAGTTAAAGCTGCTGCTGTCCTTATCCTGCTTTCTTACCCTTGGATAAGAAAGGATACCAGTTCTTGTTCAGGTTGAAAAATAAAGTCTTGGTTGCCAAGGTTGAGGTGGCTTGTTTTAGGCTAACTAGAGTTATTTTACATCTAAGGAGTCTTCTGTTGCCAAGCATATTTTTTGTTAACAATTTGGTATTTGGACATTATTATTTATTATTATTATTTAGATGTGGTAAAATTGTATGGAATGGTTATATTTGACTATGCAGTTGCTGGCTATGGTAATAGTGCTCTGAAATCTATGTTCCATTTAATTCAATTTCCAACTCTCCTTTTCAGGTGTTTCTAATGTCTGTCTTCATACAGGTAACCTGAATGCTGTTTAAAATCCACACATCCCTGCCTTATGTAGGTTTATGTTAATCGAGCTTTGTTTTAGAAATATGACATTCTGAAGTGTTTTGGTAAATTGAAAATAAGATAATTATGCTCGAAGTCTTTTCTGGGAAGTTCTTTTTCTAGTGGATTATAACTACAGAAGATAATTAAAGTATTTGTACAAATAGATTAGGCACTAAAACTTTCAGAAAAACTGCTTTTCTGAGATTCAGAACTCTTTGTCTCTTAATCCTGTGAAGATCTTTATATTTCCACAAAAAGCTGTGCATAATGTGGTTCCTGTCACAGGAGTGATGACAGTCTGGGTCCAGCTTGTGAGATAGTTCAGTGCTCCGAAAGCTACTGGTATGTCCTCATTCTATGAGAGGAGAAGATTGCTGTCACTTGACTCTGGGAACTGTTCTACAGAAGGGCCTCAAAATTGTCACCTAAATTGCAGCACTGAAAAGCTGAGAACACTTAAATTGCTGTAAATTATATGTGTATAAATAGAGGAACAGAGCCAGGGTTCATGGCATGTTTGGAGATCATCACTTAACTGCCGAAGATGAAGAGCATCCTTGCAGCAATCAAAGTTGATTATGGCTTCTAAACAGCTTACCTGCTACTTGAAGCCCCATTGAATTTACTGGGAAGAGGGAAGTCGTGGAACTCTTGAAAATAATTTTCTACCTCAGTTGTGGTTAGGGTGAAGCTTCAGGGCGTTCTTGCTGTAGCAGCTGCAGCATGATTGTGAAGTGCAGCTTTTGGGGGTTAGGTGATGGAAAACAAAGGTAGGAGAGGACTAGCTGCTTACAGTATTGATTACACGCTGTGAGCCAGCACACACAGAGCTCTGCCTCTGTTTGAATGAGGAGCCAGATGAGAGCTTATGGATCAGGATTAATAGGACCACCAATGTGGGAGACGACGTGGTAGATTTCTGCTACAAACCACCTGATCAGGAAGAAAATGCCGTCTTCAGACAACTGGAAGCAGCCTCACATTCACAGGCCCTTGTCTTCGTGGTGGGGCTTCAACCACATCAATATCTGCTGGAGGGACAGCACAGGAAAGCACAAAAGATTCAGGAAGGTTCTGGAATGCATTCGTGGTGTCTTCCTGACACAAGTGGTTGAGGAGCAGAAGAGGGAATGTGCTAGACCTCACACTTAGAAACCAGGAAGAACTGGTTGGAGATGTGAAGGTTGGGGGGAAGCCTTGTCTACAGTAACCATGAGGTGGTGGAGTTGAGGATCCTGAGAGGAGAAGCAAGACAATAAGTGGGATCACAACCGTGGACTTCAGGAGAGACAACTCTGGCCTGTTCAGGCCAAAATCTGCTTGGAAGAATTCCATGGCATAGGATACAGTCTGGGAATGAAGAGGGGTATAGGAGAGCTGGTCTAGGAGAGCTCAAGTTTGATCTATCTTCACTTTCAGGAATTGACATTGTCATAAATCTTCATATTAAGATTGCCAGGGAGGAAATGTTTTCTTGATTATATTTTGAATATGCAGCAGCCAGAATCTAGTCAGGAGGTGGGAACTCATCATTGTGCAGCTCTGGCTTTCAAACTCCTTTATTCTGCAATTCTTTATGCTTGGTGACTACTATCAGACTCCATACTTGCTATTGAAAGGACTCCATTCTGCTCCCTGTGACAGCATCTCCAGGTGCTTTTACAGAAGATGGCTTGCTTGTTCCTGAATGGCTGCCAATCTTTCACCTTCTCCATGCCAGTTTAAATCTTTGGCTTTCGTCTTACACTGCCGTGCTTGTATAGGACAGTACCACTTGCTTTAGGACCATACCACTGTGTTGCAGTACTTTATTTCAGGCCATGCTTTGTTTCTTTCACCTCCCAGTGCTAAGAAATCCACAGCCTTGGCAGCGATTCCCATTGCTAGTGTAAGGATAAGGTATTTTGCAAGATAATGTTTTGGGGAGTGTTTCCTAGAAGGTGAGTTGCTACCTTGGCATATCTGAGAATGGATAGGAAGAATCTGGATAGATGCCAGCATTTAAATATAGGTAAATGAAGTTGTGCGCTTCGATGAGCGTGGACGTGTGTGGGAGCACAGATGGCGGAAAAGCCTGTACAAAAACACGGGGCCGCTGGTTTTAAACGGATAAAACTCCGTTCTCTAGCTTTATATGTACTGGCATTCAAGAGATCGTGTCATGAGTGCAGCTTTTTAATTAGGGGCAACTAGACCTCAATCACCTGTTTTGGGTACTGGTGTTGTCTGCTGGGGAGAGAGTGTAGTACGTGTTTATCTTTGTGTAGCTCTTTAAGAGTTCATAGGTAGGTCAAGTAGCTGTTACCTGTTCTCTGATTGTGTATTTGAATAGCATAATGCCTGTTACCTTTAAGCCTTCAATTCAGTACAACACTTCCAGCAGGTGGGTTTTAAAAATTAACAACTGTCATGTTCTGATCAGGCTGTTAAATAGATATCTTAATAAAGTTTAAATTGGAAATCAGATTAGTAGCAACCTTGTTCAGGTGCTCAGGCCTCGGAATAAAGGTGTACTGTTCTCTACAAAAAGGGCACAGAAATATACAGTGTCACTTAAAATGCGTAGAGGTGTATGCTAACCTTTTTGCACTGATTCTTTGAGAGAGACTGTGGTCGCTTTAAAACCGTATCTTACCTGCTCACTGTTTGATCTTCTCTTTCTCAGGGTGAACAGAATAGCTTCAGACCTCTCCAGGCTGTATAACTGACAGCAAGTGAGGTTCCTGTTTAATGGATTGTTTAGAGCTTAATTTTCCCCCTGTTCTTCAGGGAATTGGTGTCTCTGAGAAAATAATTGCATGCTTGATGAGGACAGAAACTTTATTGCAGTGGTCCAACAACCTGAATACAATTGTGACACTATATGAGAAACTTCAAGCAAATGGCCCATTCAGAAACCTTACGTAACTGTGGCAGGTTTGAGTTTCCAGCAGATTTGAGTTTGCCTTTTTTGATTATCATCTGATGTGAGAGGAGGCTTAGAATTTCAAGTTCACAATAAACCTATTCAGAGCAACTCTTTTATTAGCTTGAACAGTATCTCCAGAGTTCTCTTCATCTTTGGCTTTACTAAAAGAAACTATTTAAACTTAACCAACAAGCAGGGAACCTGGAATTATAAGCAGAGTATCATTTTGTTTTGATAAGACCATTTATTACTTTGGGCTCTATCTGGAGCTCTTAAATGACCCTGTTTATCTCTTCTGCATCATGGAACTTCTGGTATTGTTCCATGCAACTTGCTTATTTTTTAAGACTTCAAATTACTTTTAACCCATTTACTGGGTTAAAAACTCTGGCCCTGGGCATTCCTGCCACAGAGTCTGTCTGAAGCTGCCAGGTCTTAAATGTAAATTTTGGATTATATTAAATGTATAGCCTATTTCCCTGTCCTTACATGAGTTCAGCGTAGCAGAAGGACAGAATGAGGTACTGACAGGTGGGAGAAGGGTTGAGTTGGAAAAGAGCAGGTATTTTCATGTGTTTTAAGGGGAAAGCTGAGGGTTTGCAAGTTTGGGATCCTGTTTGAATTTTTTTTAAACCCTTCCAAAAAATCCAGAAAACAAGCTGGCTTTCTCCCTCTGTTTTGTTCTCATAGAGTGAAGTCTTTCCTGTTGATTGTGGGATCCACTGTAGTTATCCTCCCATGTCCTCATTGCTCCCAGCCTGGTAGACTTCTGCATGCTCTTCTTCAAGCAACTGCAGGAGACAATTTTGTGATTCTAGTGACTGTAGATTGTGGCTCTTGGCTCGTATGGGTTAAATTTTTACACAATATTGAGCTGAACATGCTCAGTAGCTTAGGGAGAAGTTCTGATAGACTTCTGAAGTACAATGCATGCTTTCTCAGAGTTGACATGAATGGAGATATTTAAGTGTGAGAGTCACTGAAAGACATTTCAGTGCAGGTTCCAGAACTGTACCTTGGAATCTCCTGCCATAGTTCTGGAAACTGTTAAGTTTGTCTTCTTTTGAGATACACATTTCCATCTTGTCTGATAGTGTTAACTTCTATCACGTGAGATTCTCCTAAAAAAAAGGAGGCCCAAGTCTTAATCCTCCACACTCTGTTATCTCTGTGCAGGAGTAAAAGTTTATATTTCACACAAAGCAGAATAGTTGGGTTTGTGTTAAATCTCCTGTGATGTTTGGTGGTCCATCTTGCGCTTTAGAGAAACTTCTAAGCTTTCCATTTCTTTCTGGGAAGGTGTTTTTGTATTATGGCTTGCTGGTATATCTAGGCTGATTAAAATAGATGGTTTGTGCTGAGTTCCTAGGTGTCAAGGTGGGATCAGTGAAGTCTGGAATATATGAATAAATACTATTGAACTAGTAACTTCTAATACTGATTTTTGTTTTTATTCTAGGAATGTACTCCGGAGAACCTGGAGCTGAAAAAGAAGATTTTTGGTCAGTTAGATCTTATTGTTGGTGACAATGTTATCTTGAGCAGCTCGACCTCTTGTCTCTTACCCAGCAAATTGTTCACTGGCCTTAAGCATGTTAAGCAGTGTATTGTGTCACATCCTGTAAGTATGATGGCTTATCTTGTTTTTGTAGTAGTAGTACAGGTGTTTTAACTAAACTGCATCCCAAACTCTTCCCTGCAGACTGGGAGATACAGAAGGATATTTGGAGTGGTTTTGTGCTGTCAGTAGTGTGCAGAGGCCTGGCTTTTCAGAAAAGCTTCTTTGGTCAATCTGTGAGCAGCAGCATCAACTAAATTGAGAGGATGTATGCATGTTTCGTACTGTTGGCTCAAGATAAGCTGTGTAAGCTGATACGCTCATATTAATGTATGTTACTCAAACTGCTGGTTCTCAAAATGTAGGAATTCCGACTTTTGAAGACAAACCTATAAAATTATCTTCTTTCTTCTTGTGGCATCATTAGCCTTTCCTAGTATCCTTTTTTCAGCTGCTGTTGGGTGACACTAAGGATCCAAACAGTGAGCTGCATGTGCTTATCGGGTAACGTCAATAAAAGATGGAAGGTTTTGAGTCTGGTTTCTTCAGTTCTGATGCAGAAGCAGTATACCCCAAGAGGAAAAGCAGGAGGATGAAATGGAACAAATTGTACTTGCAGCTGAATTTGCATGCTTTGTGACCAGCTGGGACAGGGCAGTGATGCAGAAGTGGCATGACTAGAAGTGGCAGCAGAACCTCAAAAGGCTGAAGGGCACCTGTGAGCCTCTTTGGGGCTGCCAGACAGTGGGTTTATCACATCTCTCCTCAGTATGGAAGAGCATTTTGTCCTGATTACTGGGATTCTTACTGCTTCTGTTTTCCACTACTCAGTAGCTAATGAAGTTGTTAGCCTATTGTTAGTCTGGTGTTTGACAGATTAGTTAGGAGGACTGTTGTTATGAAGGTTTGCAGTATTCTGGAGAAAGGTCTGCAATTTGGTAACTACATGTTGTTTGTCCAGGGCATCGCTTGGGGTATAGAGTAAATGTCAGTTCCCTGGGTGTGCTCAAGAGTGGCAGTGTGAGCACGAAAATACAGCACTACTTTACTGTAATGTCTCTACAGCTACCTGTAGTCTAATGCTGCAGCGTCAAAGCATTTGGTGACATCCCTCCACCACCACCATTGTGCCTTGGGGTGATTGGGAAGCAAAAGGAACAAGAGGATTTGTTTCTTTCTTTCTAGTTAGTTTTCATCCCCTTCTAGTTATGGGGTTTTTTTTTAAAAAAAAGTAGTCAAACTTCAAACCTGTGTCTATGTTCAGCTTTTCTCCAGTCTAAAATTCAGTAGTTCATTATCTCCTATTTCTAGGGTTGTAACTTCCTGTAGTGCAAGACAAGAGATAATGTCTCTTCTAGACTTCTATATTAACTAACTATAGCTATGATGGTTTTTTAAGCAATTCCTAGGCTTCTGCCTACTCTCTGACTGTCAGTCTTTACATTAGTCTTCCTTACTGTTTTCCCAAGTTGGCCTGTACCTGTTGACTTGTTTAGTCTGAGCTGCAGTCTTTATAGGAGCCACTTCTGAAACCAGGTTTTATCAGATCTGGAAAGGTAGCTAGTCCCTGCGCAAACATTTTCTGGGTTGCTGTTGTAAGGATTTTCCAAAAGCGTTTTCCAAAGCAAATACACTGGAGTGCCTTAAAATGTCTAATTGTTCTGAAATGGCTTTGCAATCCAACTGAGACTATTTTCTTAGTAATCTCAGCTTCACTCAAAGGGGAGTGTACTGGAGAAGCTGTGAGCCAGCGTAGTCTTCCAGGGACCTTTCTGCATCTGTTACATCAGGAAACATGCTTGCTTTGTTGTCTTCTGGTGTTTTTTGTTTTAACCGTGGCCTTACTGACATCTTGAACACAACAGTAGGACATGGGGAGTGGTGGCCGCAGGAAGCAAGCAGCTCTGGAAGACGCTGTAAATACAAAAAGTTTTGACATACCAGAAAAATTAGAAGCTAAAGTTGTAAATCCTCTGGCACAGGTGAGTGTATTGAGGAGAAACGAAATGAAATGCCCAAAGGGCAGAAGGAGCTCATCTCTTTGCCTAACATAGCAATGGGTTCAGTAATTAGAAAAAATAAAAGAAATCTCATAGCACAGCTGTATGATAGGAATGTGCACAATATGTGTATGTACAGCTATTCTCTGCAAGTAGTTTCAGGCAGCGTATGAGTGGAGGTCTTCTGCAGAGCAGTTCATTTTTCGTGACCTTCTAGGTCACACAGCTAGAAATAATGACACAGACTGTGTGCCATTGAGTGAAGTTCCTTGCTTTACAGGAAAACATGTGATCACCTTAAAAATGAAAGACTTTTAACTCTACTGCTCCTGTTGGAAGTTGTTTGTGTCTTCTAATTTTTGTTCCAATCTTACTAACAGTCCATTAAAAGTAATCTGATGTGTGTTGGCAGCTTTTGTGTAGCTTAATTATTTCTCTGTGTTTACTTTGTCATAACCTTTCTTAGCTTTCATTTTGTTAGGGTGAGTAAGGGAAGCTCTTCTGCCCCCCAAAGAAAGGCTTTGCATTCCCCTTCTCATTTTTAGAAACCTTCCCCCACCCCCAATTTCGTCCACGTTTTGCCACTTTTAGTTTTTTACCAACATCTATTATCTCACTCCTAAAAAATTGTCTTGCTGCATCTCCTCAATGTGCTCATGAACACACCCATGTACTGCCTGTGCCAAGTTCATGAAATGGAATATTTCAGTAAGATGACTGTCAACACTATTCTTGGAAGAAATTTATAATAGCCTCAGTCTCTCTCAACAATTAACTTGTCCTCTTCCTGATTGAAACCTGTGATATACTTAAGGGTTAGAAAAGCCTTAAGAGAACTTATTGGTGCTTGCATGGGTTTGGATCTTGCTAAATTGCCTGGCACCACACCTGCGATGGTGTCCATCGCAGTATTCTCAGCATTGGCAGTAGCACTGCTAAAGAGACTGATGTGAGAAAGGTGATACTGGAACATGAGGCACTTTAAAGGCGATGAAGTAAGTGCGTTACATCAGTAGTCAGAGCAGACGTAGCCTACAACAGGTTATCTTGGTCAGACCTTACAGTAAAAGAAACCATGTAGGTACAGGAAAGAAAGAATATACAGCGAGAAAAGGCTGTTTGCCCATTGCTACACAACTAAACCCTGTACTTACATTTACATGAGCACAGTTAAGAGTGGTTGACTATAAGGGAGGATGGTGGAAGAATCAGTACTTAATTACCATCCTTTAAATGTCAGTGTTACTTCTGGTAGTAAGTTATGATATTTTAGCTCCTTCTATTGCCTGGAAACTAGATCGAGAGTTGAATTTAACAGCTTAAGAATACGGCTGAAGGACTGTTGCTTTCGGAAAGGGTGTGCAGGCAGCGTTACTGCCTGTAACGCTATGACCTGAAGAACTTCTAGCTGTTTCTAGGATGTTCTTTAGAATTTTTTGTTTATTACTTCAAAAATACATTACACAAAGGTCTTGATGAGAAATTACATTTGGGAAGAGTCAGGGAGAGGTAATTTTTTTTTTTTAAAGTAGGTACAGTGTTTGAAGGTAACCTGTTCTGCAACTTCTTCAAAGTATGTTTTATGTGATATCTGTTACTGTATTTAGCATATATTTACAGGCTTGGGCCAGTAGCAGCTTATCTATTAAGTGTTGCATCTTCCAGGTGGTGTTTAGAATGATTTTGATACAAAGTTCTTGGAATATCTGAAAGGAAATGCCTTGCTTCATTTGGAGAGACAGGTGGTGGCCATGTGCGTTACAACAACAAACAGCCTGAATATTGGTTACCCAAGTCAGGATAAAGTCTTCTAGTGATGTGTTCCAAAGTACTGTTTAAGTGCTGTCATCTTCAGTGTCGCTCCACGAACTTTGCTGGGGTTAAACAGAGTTAAATTTGATGCAAAATTATTTTAATTTTTTTTAATTTGAATTAATACACTAGCTTTTATTGAATTGGTGAAGTCTTCCAGGGTCTGAAGATCAGGCTTACTGTGTTCACTGGAAAATATCCACGCTAGTAGTAACCTATAAAGATACTTTATATTAACTTGTTCTGTTAATCTGTTGATAGCTGACATTCTTCTGTGTTTCTTTTTGAGGTAAATCCACCTTACTTTGTGCCGTTGGTTGAAATTGTTCCTCATCCAGAAACAGATCCTTCTACTACAGAGAGAACATATGCCCTGATGAAGAAGATTGGTCAATCTCCTGTCAAACTAAACAGAGAAATTGAAGGGTTTGTTCTGAATCGGCTCCAGTATGCAGTGATAAGTGAAGCCTGGAGACTTGTGGGTGTATGTATGTTGTTTGGGTTTTTTTCCAATTTCTACACACACGCACATACTGCTGGTTTTATACATGTGACAAGTGAGATTGTGTATTTAAATTTCCTATAAATTTGTATTGTCTGTATTAAATTGTCCCTTATGAATGTGAAATATATACTAACATGTAAATTAAAAACAATAAGAAATGATGTTAGTTATAAATACCAAAGTCTGAGAAAAACAAAGTGGTGTGATCATAACAACTGTCCATTATCCTGCATTCTTTTCAGAATACTGTCACTTTCAGGACAATCAACAACCTTAAAAGCACAGAAATCAAAATACTGATTTTTCTTTTCTCTTGGTTGTCTCAATTTCCTGTTATTTTGTGAATGTTGCTGGCCTCTTGTACAGTGGTTATGAAAATAATATTTTAAATAGCTTTCTCTTTGGCCTTTCAGGAATTGCACTCATAGGTTCAACAGTTATTTGATACTTGTAGTTAAAGATAGATTTCTCCTCCTTCTGCCCATTCAGACTTCTAGCTGAGAATCATTTGTTGGTGCCCCTTCAGGTTTTCCCACAGTTAGCTGTTCTTTGCTGCAAAGACTGATCTTTCATCAGGAAGAGCTGAATTACGAGTCCCTTGCTATTCTGTTGAGAAGAGATTCAGTTGGGCTCGGGTAGGGCTTACTTCTTTGTCATGGAGAGTGTTTTGATTTTTCAAGCTGTTTAGAACAACCATGCACACAAATATAGGCAAAGATCTTTAATATTAACATACCGCAAATAAAGCAACTCTTTTTCCAAAGCAGTATCTAAACATAATTGCTGAAGTGATATTCCTTACCTCTAGTTAACGTCTTTGAGCAACCCAATGCAACAACATAAAGGAGGTGGCACAGAGGTGAATAGTAAGCAAAGCAGTACTGTTAGGAACCCGTATGAATGGGTTCAGGGAACATTTAGACACGCTCATGCTAGAGGAAAACCATGCAGAAGCAACCTCTAGCTGTGGAAGTCCCAAAGACTAGACTGCTGGGAGCTGAGGCTGTGTGTATCAGTGAAAGTATCGCTCTGCATTTGGCCCTCTCTTATGGAAAGAGTATAAGAACACTTCATGGGCTACTATTGGAAAAGAGGTATGATTTGAGGTGAACCTTTAGTGTGAACCTGTATGGATGCTTTTTGTGTGTGGTGGTACATGAATAGTAACAATATAGTGCTTGAAGCACTGACAGATAATGAAAGTTGCTTTTGTTGTGTATTGTCAAAGTTTCCAAGTTTTCTGGTTTTGCATAATTTTATCACATTTCAGGCAAATACCCTTTTGACCTGTAACAACTTTGATGGCTGTATTTTTGTTCCAAAAGCCTGGACAAAATAGAGCTATCAAAGATGTATAATTTCAGCTGTGTAACTTCAGGCTACATGCTGCCTTTGGGAGTAGAATCACTGTAGAGAGGCGAGAGCTGCAGGCCTGGGGCAGTTTCTGTGTTTCTACTGTTGTGCTGCCAATTTTAGTCGTTTTTATTGCAAGCCATGTTCTTTTGGTGTTTCCACTTTCAAAGAGGGGAAAAGTACTTCTTGCTTCTGGTTGATAAGCCACTTTTCAGTCCTTGTTGTTGAAAACGTCAGCCTCCCCAACTCTTAGAGAGGCTCCTAAAAATCAAGTCTCACTCACATTGATGCCTTCTGTTAACAGATGTTTTCCTTACCCTAAGAAGCACTAGGGATGGAAGATAAACTATAAATATTAGCAGGAGGGACAACTAATAAAGCATTCTTGTCCGAAATGACCACCCTATTAATCCTTTTGTGGTTAGATACGTAAATTGTATGTATTGAATGAAACAACGCAAGTCATCTTGGATGCAGAACAGACATTCTTACGAAATTACTTAAGAATACTGGTATTTTGATGCTAATAATTGTATATTGCTTTTGACTATTGTAAGAGAATAATGAGACAGAACCATAAAACATAATTTCAAGCTTACTTGTTTTATTAGTGGTTGTAAAGGTCTGAACAAGTCTATTTGTATGCCTACATGTAGTTATAAACGAATCAATGCTCCTTTTTCTGTTACAAGTTTTCTTTAATTTCAACATGGTGAGTGCTGCATTGTTGCTGGAGGACTCTTGTACTTGCACTGCAGCGTATCAGTTCTCTGCCACATAACAGGGCCATAAGTATTCCAGATATAAACGCTGTGCGTGAACCAGGAGAGAAACGTAGCAGCAGTCTCCCAAGTTTTGAAGCAACTGATCTTAAATCAACCCCTTTATGTAAAGAACTATCTGGTTTTTTGAGGATTCTGCTGAGATGCAGGCTTGAAAGTTCTCATCTGCATCCTCACCTCAAAAATATAGCAATGGCAGGGGAGTGATCTTACACAAGTGCATATAGACTTTTATCAAAGTCTGCATTCAGACACCTTTGCATGGACCAAAACAGTCTCTTTTTTTTTTTTTTGGGGGGTGGGGTGGGGTGTTTTTGTTTGAGGTTGTTTTGGTTTTGTTTTTTTTCAGTCAGTTGAGCTTATTTCATTCAAGAAACTAGCGGAAACTTCTCTGGTACATGTATTTATGTACTGTTAAAAAAGGCATTGGTGGTAGGACAGACAAGCAGGTACAGCTGTACTAACAACATTTATCTGGACAACTATCACAAATGGACAGTATCTTGCAGGATACGTTTTAGTTCCTAAACGTCGCTCGGCAGCAGACAACCTGCCAGTCTCTCTCTTTTCTTTAGTAGTGCTGTGTTGGGATGTGTGATGGGTGAGGCATGGGACAAGGATCAAATAATGGGAGGAGGGCTCTGATACAGAACATGAACTTGGGGCTGCCTAGAAGGCAGTTTGGTGAATATAGTGGCTTGCTGGATGATGTATGGAGCTCACCAGCTGATGCCATATGGGTCCAAGAGCAGGAGAGACTATAACACAGCCAGAAATCTGAGGTAAGGTCCTGCCAGCAGGCTGGGTTCAGGCTTGGACTCCATATGGTGCTCAAATTGCGTGTGGGCATGGATGCTGGAGCAGAGAGAGAGGCATAATTCAGCACAAAGTGATGAAAATAGCAATGAGAAACCTGGGTATCGGGATACAGTTTGTGTTTGCCAAAGGATCTGGGGTCCCCAGGAAACATACACAGGGAGGCTGGGATTTTGAAGCTGGGCACAAAATGAGTGCTGTGAAAGCAGGACTGGGCCAAATGTGGGAGTGGGAAGTACAGAGTTAAGATGGTGAAAAATTTGGAGGCCTGAAGGTTGAGAATGCTTTGTAGGAAAGTAGCAGAATGAAAACTCACTTGGAAACATACAGTTGGATGCTGAGAACTTTGGCCATGTGCATAATTAGGAACATGGATTTAAGGATGCAGGAATTTGACTTTACAAAAACTTAGAAGCCAAGACCATCCATTCAGTTACGGGCCTAAAAGAAGGAATTCAAGCAAGTGCTCCCCTTTGAGGCAAGAGTGCTACAATGAGATGTTTCATTTTGGATCTGAGTTAGTCTTTTGTGTGACAAGATTTATTTTGGAACATTGTTTTCACTTGCAAGTCATGAGCACTTTGGCAATGCAAGTGTGTTTGGCAGGAACTTTTTGCATGGCTTATCTCTGTCTCCCCATGCTCCACGTGTAGTCCATGAAAAAGTAGATACTGAGAACGCTCCAGTCTGTCTTTTCAACTTCATGTATCTGAGAACTTTCTGTAGGACCACATAGTGTGTGTGAGACTAACATTCTTGTAGATTTCTCATTTATGTTTTTAATTCTCAGCTCTCTGGTAGAAGTGTTGCAAAGCTGATTGTGATGCAAGTAAAAGATGTACTGTGAGGTGTTGAGGTTGAAGATCCTTATTCCTCTCAATCCTAAATTTTGATCCTACAGGTTTGGAACCATTAAAATAATCTGTAGCCAGTAACAGCAAAAATCTCTCAGACAGCTTTCTCTGTTATTCCCTGTTACCGTTTACTTACTTTCTCATGCCTTCATTGACAGTGGTCAGTGGTATATCTGATTTTGGTCATAACTCCTTGGAGTAGAGACTTACTGACTTTATTTGTCTTGGAAGCACCCTGTGCACTGCTGACACTGTTACTTTTATACTTTTACCAGTACTAATACATTCTATAGTAGCTTGGAATTACGTTGCAAAAGAGTGTTAGTTAAATAGCTCGACTTTGTCTTGTTCTGAAGGTAAAGTTTTCGTTGATTTCATCCAGAAAATTAACAACAAAACAGTTTCACTAATGCTTTAGATTAGAAGTCTCAAATCTTACTCCGAATATCTAGGACTGTCCTCTTACTGTGAATTGCTGAATGGAGGCTTATAGTGGTGAAATATTTTTCTAAGCATCACCTGGAATTTGCAAGGAGGTCCTGAAATACAGCAGCAAAGATAATGAGGAGAATATGGCAATTTTTCAGCCCTGATCCAATTTAGGAGTTTCGGCTGCTTTTAAGAACCTGCTAAAACTATTTTGTGTGATGGATGTATGAAAAGTATCTGAAGAGTCTCCATTTTCCACTGTATAAGCTTTTGATACTGTTTTAATGTAGTTTTTTCTTTAAAAGTGTGGGGGTTTTAAGGTGATAGTCACTGTAAAAGACAAGAAGAATGTAGTCCTGCCATCTTTGTTAAACTTTCAGAAAAGAAACAGTCATGGTTTGGCTGTGTGTCCCTTTTAGTTTGTTTTCACAGCAATCAGGTGCGTTGGCTTTAGTCCCAAATTTATGTACTTCTCCCTCCTCAGGTGTCTAGCTTGGCAGTTCTTAAATGCTGGCAAGACTTTTCTAATTCCAAATTCCTTATTAATAATAATTGTGTTATAGCGTTATCCAGAAGACCTTTCCAAAAGATGAAAGATAAGGTAGAAGGTTAAATATCTAGTTACAGTGCCCCATAAAAGGGGGATATCGTAAAAGGAAGTTTAAAGGGTCAGGGAGAAAAATAGTGTTGATACTAAGTGTTTCTTACAGGGTGAGGTGAGTGAGGGTGCCATGGAAGAAGGAAGATAAAGGCCAGCAAAGTTGAGGAGGTGTGAAGCGTGTAGGACAATAAGTTTCTCAAACGTGATGAAATGGAAAGAGATGGAGTCAGTAGAGGGATTGAGGAGAAAAGTCATATGCTCAAAATGACAGGACTGGAAAAAGATCTCATCAGGGCGTGGATGGAAGGGACTTGATTGAAGTCATAATGAAGAGAAGGGTGTAACAGGTGCTGCTGAGACAGAATGCATATATATTAGTGGCAATCAGAAAAAAAAACCCACTGGCTTTGGGAGATAGAGAGGATGAAATGGGAAATTTGGAGACAGAAAGTGTGTGGTCCAGATGAGAGTGAAGTCCAAAATAACTCTCTAGACAGACTGGAGTGAGTAGGAGAACATGCTGAATTGGTAGTATGTCACATTTAATATGATTACAAACCAATTCGGGGGCAGAAGTTGTGATGTGGGTGTGACTCAGATGTAAAGACTGTTGATTAAAACCAGGTAGGTTGGCTCAGGGCCTAAAGGTGGAAACTGCAGAACTGCCACAGGTTTTTGGAGGGGAGAAAAGGGTCCCTCCATAGCAAGAAGCACTAATGAAATACCAAAGAAGCATTAGGACAATACTGTGGCATCACAGGAGATTAAAATCTCCAGGAAGATGAGGTTGTGGTGTATAAATTGTGTCATAAGAAGTGTGGAAGATTCTGAGCTTGTCTAGATCTTGAAGATTGACTGGCCATTGGGGTCACTGAGGATTTTGGTGAAATTTATTTTAAATTAAAATCTTAATTCTGTAGCTGTGAAAGCTTCTAGTGAACTGTAACACACTTCCTCTTCCCTCTGACAAGTGCTCAAGGGGAAGGCTTACAGGAAGGTTACCTAGGATGAAGATTAAAAATCCCCTTGGGAAGATTGTTTCACACCTAGACTTAATGAAACTGGATTGGAACTCTTTCTTGTTTACTTGTTAGCATAAACAGTGATACTTGTGGAGGACACCTTGCTGACCTTGCACCCACCCTGCTGAATCATTCCACCAACTTACGATCCCCTTAACATAAGTGGGAGTAGGGTTGTTCCCTAGGGGAGGACTGTCTAACTTGTTTCTTGTTTACTTTTTCTCTTCAGAAATTAAAAACACATAAAAGGTGTTTATGTAAGAGGGTCTATGTGACAAGGAGAAACTGAGCTCACATGTATAGAATAACATATCCCTCAACTGAAGGAATCTGTCATGTTTTCCTCTGGTAGTAGCAACATATTTAAATAAATATACAGCATAAAATTACAGCTATAGTCAGAAGGCCAAGAGCAAAGCACTCATCTCAAGATTGAGAGGGCACCTTGTCTTCAGATGTTAGTACCAAGGCTGAGGACTGTGGTAACAAAAGAAATAAATTAGTTTTGAATTTGAAAATTAATTTGCAATGATTCTGAAGTGTTTCAAGGGCCTGTTAACTCTTTAACGTTATGTTCACAGCTTTGAACCAGAGCGGCAGTTAAAATGCATCTCTGGAACTTGTGGTTAATCTTTTGTCCACAAATCCATGTCAACCAGGAAAAAAAAAAGCATAGCTTTACCAGCATAACTCATTGTTTGGATGAAGCACTCCCAACAGAAGAGTGCTTTTGTTGACTTTGCTGATGTCATGCAGAGAAGTTGTGTTGCCATGTCAGGGGAAAAAACTTTCACAGAACGTGTGGTGCCTGTGTTAGTTAAACTGATGCTGGTCTGTAATCTGAACGCTGTCTAAGGTTTTCATTTAGTCCTGTCTTTATGCAGACCTTCCTGTCTGGCTCTAGATTAGTTACTTTACCATGCCTATGCCTTATCTTTATGTTGAAGAAAGTAATGCTTCCTTATCCCTGCCATTTTATGTCTAATTAAATTGTTACCAGAACTGCATGTTCCATATATGGTGGGTAGATCTTAATAATTACATTATTGTTTCCTTTTCAAGATAGAGTTCAAAAGCCACCTGCAACAAGGATTCAGCCAGGCTTATTTTTGTTAGGAGCAATGCCTACTAACAGATTGAGACTTGAGGTTGAATCTTATAGAAGGCTCTATTTAAGCCTGAGATGAGATGAGACTTGATGTCTGTAGCCAGCTGTAGATGTTATGTTGGTCTTTGGGTTATAATTTACTTCCAAAGTAACAGTAGATCATAGAATCATCTAGGTTGGAAAAGACCCTTGGGATCATCGAGACCAACCATCAACCCTACTCTACAGATTTCTCCCCTACACCATATACCCCAACACCACATCTAAATGACTCTTAAACACATTCAGGGATGGTGACTCAATCACCTCCCTGGGCAGCCTATTCCAGTGTCTGACCACTCTTTCTGTGAAGAATTTTTTCCTAATGTCCAGTCTAAACCTACCCTGTTGCAGCTTAAAGCCATTCCCTCTTGTTCTATCTCTAGTTACCTGTGAGAAGAGACCAGCACCAACCTCTCTACAGTGTCCTTTCAAGTAGTTGTAGAGAATGATGAGATCTCCCCTCAGCCTCCTCTTCCTCAAACTAAACAGTCCCAGCTCCTTCAATCGCTCTTCATAAGATTTGTTCTCCAGGCCCTTCACCAGCTTTGTTGCCCTCCTCTGCACTCGCTCCAGCACCTCGATATCTCTCTTGTATTGAGGTTGATGAACACAGAAAGACCCTGTGGGTGGGATTCAGCTCACTTAAAGTGGGATTTCTACAATGTAGGCATTGACATCTAAGCTCCTTATTCATCTTTCAGTTGGTGAGGAGAATTAGGCCCTTTTAGGGCAGAACTCATCTTACCTATTCTAGATGCCTGCTTTAGGATGCCGATTGCCTTTTTTTCCCTAGTGATTATAAAGAGTCTAGATGTCTAGCTCAGATGTCAGTGCCTAGAACAGGTCAGGAGAGCTGTCCTGCATGCCTGTAACTCTACCTGATCACTGTGATACGAAGGAGCATTCAAACAGGGCCCTAAGAGGTGGAAATTTAACAGAAAAATATGTCTTTGGCCAAGCAGATGAGTATACCTACTTGTATTCTGCAGCTCAGAGGGGCTTGTGGAGAAAGAGGTGCACTGATTGAGGAAGGCCCCTCAAGGTAGGGTGAGAAGACAAATTAGAAGCAGTTCAGCATGTCTTTCACCTTCTTAACCAGAAGGAAATGGTTTTATGTTTCTGGGAATAAAGACGACAAGTTCTTGAAACCAAGCTTTATCTGATGGAAGTGGTTAGAACAGGTCTTAGTTAATTCCTATCATTCTAGTAGGTGAAAAACAAGCTCATATAATAAATATTATTCTTCTTAAGTAAATCTGTTAAGGTAATGAACTGTAACTTTTTCTTTTTTTTTTTAAAAAGCCTTCCCGTGCTTGCCCTAACCTGATGGGGATGTAGGCTTTCCTGTAAGTGCTACCATGTGGGTGGAACAGCAGTGCTCAACTTTTTAACAGCAGAAAAGCTTCATTTTGCATGCTCTGTATCCTCCCAGCTCTGAGATATGAGGCTGGCAATGAACTTGAGAACCTGGGCAGGCTGAGGCTGGGTAGGTTGAACGTTCAGTGAATTTTGTGGAAGGGAGTGGCAGCTGCATTGCCTACGTGTTTGGTCCTGGCCTTTTTTGCAGGTGGCTGCAGGAGTAGTACCCCTTGGTGCACCCTCGTTCCAACAGTTGTGACTGTCCAAAAATCCGTAACTAAGAGAATATGAACGGAGGTGTGAGATTTAGCCAAAATTCCTGTATTTAAAAGGACTGGTATAGTACTTGGATTTGATATAAACTCTTTTGGTCATGTGCTTTTAAGAGTGTCATGTTTGCTCTGTGTTCTCCGATAATCAGTTTATAAGAAAAAAGTACATTAGTTACCAGAAACAGCTCCATTTCATTTTAGTACATGAATTATTTTAAGTAATAAGTACTGGGCAAACTAGCACATACAAACAGTACATACTGTATGGAAAAAGTGTATTAATTTATAAATTTAAAAACAAGATACTGTCAAAATGTATCAAAGTGTATTTGGATTATGAAGTACAGCAAGATTAGATATGTGAATGAGTGTTTATACTGAATCATAGGAAGGCTTGCATAAGAGATGGACATTTCTGGCAAACAGTTGTGTTTATGTTTGCAAGCTGACTGCTATTTCTAGCCTTAATTTTTATTACTTCTTTAATTTTTGAACTATATATAAAAAGCAGGCAATTTTACCTTAAACCCAAGCATTCACAATTCTTCCCGTTCTACTTTTGCTACTTAGGAAGGAGTAATATCTCCTACGGATCTAGACCTTGTGATGTCTGATGGATTGGGAATGCGATATGCGTTTATTGGACCTCTGGAAACCATGCATCTTAATGCAGAAGGTAGGTAGTTAAAATGATATGAATACGAAGGGAAGGCTTACGTTGCACAAGACTCTGGAAGTGTCTTACAACAAACAAGGTTAGGATTGCTGCAACTATGACTCGTCTCTCTCTTTCCTGTCATGATAAGAAAAGGAAAAGCTTAACTAAAACTTGAGGTCAGATGGAAGGAAATGGATATTGACTATCGTATTGTAAGTGATCAGATGAAATATGACAGATCATTGAAACACTAGCTCTGTACTTCCTTTTTTCCAAGGTTTGTCCCAGTGCTTTGCAAACATTGCTGTACCCGTGGTTCAGGACTGTCTGAATGTCAGGAAAAGAAAGTATTGAAAAATTTATCTGATAATCTGATGTCAACAGAAACTCACTTTCCATAGATTCCCCCCACCCTGAATTCTTAGCAAAGGAGAATGTAAGTATTGCTGGTGCTAGGTTGCCATAAGGTGGTTTAAATCCTGAGGGAAGTAGAATTGCAACTGTCCACAAAATACCGTGCTTATAAAGCTGACTTGACAAAGCAGTCAAGTAACAGTTCAACGTCTGACTTGCATAATCAAGACAGATTTTTAGATGCTTTTGGAATAGTATACATGAATCCCAGCTAAATAAAAAGTTAATTGTATACAATGAAATAAAAATTACAAATTAGGGTTACAAAGGTTTGAATTTAACAAAACATGAAAACTTCAAGTGAAGATAAACGAAATACATTTTTAGCTCTTTATATTCTGGGCTCTGTCTTTATTCTGCTTTTGTATGACCCCTGACGTGGTAGGCCCCTGCTTCGTTACTGGATCTTTTAGGCAGTACTGCAATCCTTAATAATAAAATAAGAAACCCAGATCATCAACTATCAGTGTGGAATTAGAAGTGTTACTTTATATTTACTTGCTGATTAGTTACTTGGCAGAAACTGTGTCTCCTAAGGCTGACTAAGCAATTTTGACATGAATGTGGAATTGTGGATCCTCCTTCACCAGAGTCTTTCAGCTTGTCAGTTTGGTTGTATATCAGTAAATTAAATGTCACAAAGTGTTTGCTTTTGTGCATTGTTAGTTAAACAACGTCCATCCTCTAAAAGTTTCCCTTTTTTGATCTATTTACATCTGGCAGTTTCCAGTCCTCTCTAGTGATTTTAGACTTACTCAATATAAACCTTATACATTCTTTGTATAGAACAGATCAGATGCGCGCAGTACTAGCCTCAAGCACAGCAATCTACCTGGAGTCTTGCAGGCCAGGGTTGTCCAGTCCTGTCCCCACCACTCCACTAAGCTGCCATGTTGTCCTCTGCAGGAACCAGCCATGCACAGGGTCTTATGTCAGAGTAACTTGCTGAACTGCCTCTACTAAAACATAAAACCAAACCAAAATGCTTGTTAATACCAAAAAAAATTTAATCTATTTTAGAGATCAAATCATACTTGTGAATCCTTTTTTTTAAATCCATGTTTTAGACTCATTAATACTAAAACAATGTGTCCTTAAGATGAATAGAATCGTATAAGTCATCTGGGTTGGTTTTGATCCTCTTCCTGGAGTCCCCCTTGGCATTTGATGTTCTATCATGACTGAGCGTAGTTTCCTTCCTCCCATCAGGAAGTAGTCATTGTTACAAAAACGTTTCTGAAATTTCCCATCTCAAACCAGTTTTATGTAATATATGTAACTGGTAGGTTGCTTATTCATGGCAGGGTTCTAGAACCCTATCCAGCTTCTGGATTTAATGCTACCTTCCGTTAGGAATTTTATTATTCCAGATTAGAAGAAGAAAAATTATGAAATAGAATCCAAGAGACTGATAAACTGGAAGAGTAGTCTTGTGGTAGGCTTGCCAAATATAAAACCAATATATACCTGTAGAGTTATTTTAATATTATATAATATTCTCAATTAAAAATAACCCTAAAATATCATTAATACACTTAGTGGACTGGGTCACTTACACAGAAGCACCTTGTCGACTTGTTCAGTAACTTGAATCATGAGAAGTATTGCTTCACTCCCAACCTTCAGGTGTGGTGTTTCTGAGTCTAGAGCTGCTCCTGTTTACGTGCTGACAGGCTGATTCAGGCTGTTGCTCTCATCAGACACAATTTAAATCAAAATTGCTGATGTCAG
This sequence comes from Numenius arquata, assembly GCF_964106895.1. NCBI lineage: Eukaryota > Metazoa > Chordata > Aves > Charadriiformes > Scolopacidae > Numenius > Numenius arquata. The sequence goes on from NC_133576.1 coordinate 121,806,554, forward strand.
GACACATGATGGTTTATTGTCATAGTTCCATACCAGTGCCCAGTGTTGGTTGACATAATACGGAATAGTATGGACCTCATCTTGATTGCCCAGGACAGCCCACCCTGATGCATTGTACTAATAGTGTGTATTTTTTTTATCAGTGGAGGGAAATGGAGGCAGAGATAAGAAATCCCCTCTATCCTGTTTGTTAGCCTGTCTAGCAGCTTCACAGCAGCTGTCTTTTTTACAGCCGTTAAGATATTAATTACCCACAATCTTAAACTCTCTGTTAATTGGTGGGAAAGGATGGTGGGGATGCAGGAAGCACATGAGAAAAATAGTGTTATTTGTGGGAGACCTTGGAAGATGGAAACATCTTCCGTTTTGTTTTCCTTTTTTTGGTAAGGGTGATGTGTTTTTTATTTGGTCTTGAATAAAGAATATTATTACAACAATATTTTTTTTTCTGAGATCAATGTTACTTCTTTCCCTGTGAGATAAGTGCATCAAGATCCTCCCATGAACTTCCTGTCTGCTAATGCCAAGCTTCTCCCATGTTAGTTCTTAAGTCCTTTCCTCCATATTCACAAATGGTCCTATTAAAAGCTATTATCTAGGCCACTTTAGATTACCAGTTGATCCATGCATGAATATTAGGAATTTTGACTATATGGCAGTGAGCCACCAGCCTTGAACATGGAATAAAATGACAGCGTCAAATCACTAAAAGGAGCAGAAACAGCAACAGCACTTTGAGAACCAAATTGCAACAGACAGGAGGGAAACCCCTTTGGGGGAGAAAAAAGGACATCCAAATTGCATAATATTTTAATGTTGATTGTTGGTTTCAGTAAATAAAATTAATGTTGATTTCAGTTTCAGTCTGAGTCTGTCATCTTATGATTTCACATGGCAGCATCGCAACAAATGCTGTTAAGTCTCTTACAAAGAACATCAATAGATTTCACTAGTGTCATTTTACCCGTTTACTTATCGTAGGATTACGTTAGCGGACACAATGTCCCTCCTGTATATGTACCTGACTCTTTGTGAATGTACTGAAGATGATCCAGCCTCAATAAGATTGTATCTCCTAAATCACTTGTTTCTTGAACTCTCAGCTCCTTTTAAGCCCTTGCAGAAAATAATCTGTAAAACCAGAGGCTAGACTATCATATATTGTGTTTTCCATGTTTGCAGCAGCAGTTCTTCAAATGTATTTCATAATTGGCTGTCTTAGATGATTTACTTTATTAGTGGGTTATTTAGTGAGCTATAATTGGAATTTAATCTTGATATAAACTGCTAATATTAGCAGAAAAGCTGGATAGGGGGAGGTTGAAGGATCTTTGTTGCTATTTTCTCTCCTGCATTTCTTAAAACACCATTCCATGAGCATATTCTACCTATCGCTCACTGTGGTATTAGTACAGGTGACTACAGGAGTTGTGTGAAAATTGGGGCTGATGTATGGTCCCTGTCAGCGCAAATACCCAGTAAGCTAGGAATGAGTCTTCATGGTCAAAATTGTGTTTCTTTTATTGGAAGTGGGAACACTTGCTTGTCTGAGAAGCACCAGTCAGGTGAATTGCTTTTGGATGATAGGAGCAGAATGATTGTGCTGAATGAAAAGGGAAGAGGGAAGGAATCATAAGCCATAGTTCAAAGGAAGGAAGTTTTTTCTTGTCTGGCTAGGGAAAACATGGCCACGCATGTTTTTTAACAATTACTGTAGACAGGCATTCTGGCTGGTTCAAAAGCAGAGATTATTTTCATTGCTATGGCCATGTCTTTAATGCTGCCATATAGAGAGCAAACCAAGCTTTAACCCAGTTCAGGAGCTTTTGTACCACAAGCAGAAGGTGTGAGAATCTCTACGTTACGGTAATAAAACCTAAGAAAAGGGAGATTGTTTCTGTCTCTGTCCAACCCCTGTGTTATGTTTTAGGATAGCAAAATATCTCAACTTAATTCAGGAATATTTGTAAAAAGGTATTACTGAGATGAAATATCACAGTGCTACATAATCATTGAAAAACCTCTTCTTTCATGAACCCACCAGTTATTTCATATGTGTTTACTCACATTCAGTTCACTTCCCAATAGGCTGGAGAAAGCAGTTTATAGTCCTTCTAGAACTGCTGTTTGCCTCTGTGTGGTTGCAGGGCTTTTCTGTATGAAGGAGTTTGTGTGCAGTAAGCAAAGGTGTGAATTTTTCCAGCATACTGGCTGCTGTGCACCAGTTCCCTTCTATGGGCTCTTAGGTGTAAAGTGGTTCCCTCCACCTTCTGAAAGGGGCACGTGACTTTGCACAGGAATTCTTAATGCTTTATGGCTCAAGTCATTATAGATGTGTCCTAAAGAGCACATTTTGGTGCATCCTTCTCACTTGTGCTAACAAAAGAATGTGTGTGGTCACCAAGTAGCTCAAACTGAGGAATTCGTCCCACCCATGAAACTGATTGACAGGGTTTCAGTTAGGATAGAATTAACTCTCTTACTAGCAGCTGGTATAGTGCTATGTTTTGGATTTGGAATGAGAAATACTTCTGACAGTGCACTGGTGTGTTTAGTTGTTGCTAGGCTGTCAAGGCTTTTTCTGCACCCTATATTGCCCCGCCAACAAGCAGGCTGGGGGTGCACAAGAAGTTGGGAGGAGACACAGCCAGGACAACTGACTCCAACTGACCAAAGGGATATTCCATACTGTATGACGTCATGTTCAATGTATAAAGCAGAGGGAAGAAGAAGGAAAGGGAGATGTTTGGGGTTATGGTGTTTTATCTTTCCAAGTAACTGTTACAGGTGAGGGAGCCCTGTTTTCCCTGGAGATGGCTGAACACCTGCCTGCCGATGGGAATCATAGAGTCGTTTTGGTTAGAAGAGGCCTTTAAGATCATCAAGTCCAACCATTAACCTAGCACTGCCAAGTTACCCCTAAACCATGTCCCTCAGCACCACATCTACACATCTTTTAAATACCTCCAGGGATGGTGACTCAATCACTTCCCCAGGCAGCCTGTTCCAATGCTTGATAACCCTTTTGGTGAAGAAATTTTTCCTAATATCCAATCTAAACTTTCCCTGATGCAACTTTAGGCCTTTTCCTCTTGTCCTGTGGCCTGTTACTTGGAAGAAGAGACCATCCCCCACCTTGCTACAACCTCCTTTCAGGTAGTTGTAGAGAGCGATGTCTCTCCTCAGCCTCCTTTTCTCCAGGCTAAACAACCAGTTCCTTCAGCTGCTCCTCATAAGACTTGTGCTCCAGACCATTCACCAGCTTCGTCGCCCTTCTTTGGACATGTTCCAGGTCCTCAGTGTAGTGAGGGGCCCAAAACTGAACACAGTCCTCAAGGTGTGACCTCACCATTTCTGAGTACAGGGGGACAATCACTTCCCTAGTCCTGCTGGCCATGCTATTCCTGATACAAGCAGTGAATTAATTTCTTGTTTTGCTTTTCTTGCATGCGTGGCTTTTGCTCTACCTATTAAACTGTATTTACCTCAACCCCCGAGTTTTTCCTTACTTTTTCTCTTCTGATTCTCTTCCCCATTGCAACTGGGGGGACTGAGCGAGCGGCTGTGAGGTTCTAGCTGCTGGCTGGGGTTAAGCTATGATACTGACCTAACAAAAGAAGTAGTTCGTGTTAACTCAGTTTAATTCTCTGATCCATCTCATCACAGCAGTCCTGCACAAATATTTATGCATTGCTGTTGAGATGGTAATACACTGATAGTGAGAATAAAACTTTTTTTGGTGTTACCGCTGTCTTAGGGTAGTTGAAAGTATTCATGCTACTACAGTCTAAGTGAATTCATATGGGAATTAATGTAGAGTAGCAAGTTCCTGTGGATTCACACCCTAACTAAAAGCATGCATCTGTGTTCAGACACACCCTTTATGAAGACAGGATTACAGAATCACAGAATATTTTTTTATTACATTTAGAAAGTTTTCCTTGGAGCTGTAATGTCTAGAAATGTAATCCCTCTATCAGCAAAATTAAGAGTTCGGGACTTTTTTTTTTCTCTTTGAGCATAACCTAACCATGACAAATTCCTCCATGATGTTCCTGACATATGCCTCTTCTTTTCTGTTCTCACCCATAGTCATCTTCAGTCTTACGAAGTGCAGCCTCTTAGATTTTACCTGCTAAAATCAACCCCACCCCAATCTTTTCAAATTGTTGATGCTGGTACATCAGTGGCTTGACCATCTTGCCTACTCTTTGAGTCATTACAGTATCTTATTATGCTCCTCATAGGTTAATGCTCAGTATTGTGAGGCACCCTCTGTCTTTGGCGTGTTCCCTGTCCGTGTTAGTAACACTTGCTCTTGTCTCTTGTTTTCTCTCACAAATACCTCAGTGCCTTCCTTGTTTTGCCCCATGTGTAGTGTCCTTGCCAGACTGGTTTACCAAGTTTGCTTGCTTGCATCTTTCAGCCCTCGTGCCTGTTGTCTTTCTTAGGAAGAGGAAGGAACAAGACTTAGCATATAAGAAGCTAAGATACTTGAAGACGTTTACATGCTATAATGCATGAACATTACTACATTTTATACTGTTATGTTTTCCCTTCTTTTTCCCTACTACTCCTCTCACCTTTATGTTTATGAACCTCACTTGTGAAGAGGTCTTCTCAGGGCATTGAAGCATTTTGGGCATGCTTCTAAGCTAAATATCTGTCCTGAGTTACTTTTCCTTCGTCAATGTCCTGTTCATGTTGATGATGCAACTAGAGGCATTTCACTGATACCATGTTTGCAACACACCAGTGCAAGTCCTTCAGGAAAGGGCCTGTAAACACAAAGTGTAGTTATGTGAACAAATTCTTGTGTTCATTAGGTATTTTGGGAACTCCCTGGACTCACATTGATGCTAAATAAGCAGCAGCTTATTCTTCCTATGTTGGTGGGATAAAGAGCCTTGCATTTCTTAGATACATATGGGCAGCTGAAGACTCTTGAACCAATGCCCTCATATAGCTTGTGATAACATGTTCCTGTAACTGTGCTGTACAAGTCAAAGTGCTGCATGGGTTTGGGACTTCCAAGGAATATATAGAATATTCCCCTTTTCATCTTTATAATCCTGTATCCACTACTTCCTTAGAACATTTTGTTACTTATTCCTCATCTTCCACTCTCTGCCATAGTTGTAAACGTGGTGGAAGGAAGATTCACGGAACTCCTACCTTCCCTGGAGGTATTTTTGTTCTGTGTTCATGGTTCTCTGGTGCCTGCTGCAACATCTGCTTTCTCCCACAGCCCCTTCCCTCCAAAACTGATGAGGTGTGTGTGCAAGGAAGATGGAGGTTTAGGCAGGGAGCCAACAAACCACATAGACGAGAAGAAACTATCGTCATTCCTGTGCTGCAAGTTGGTACCCCTCTTTCTCTGTCCCAGATACGTCATGCGTCATTCTTTTTCTCCAGTGGAAGATAGTGGGGCACAGTGTGGGCACAACTGGGTTCAAGGAGTGGTGTTGGTTGTTTTTAACGTGTTCTTCCTGTTCCTCCAGCTCCCGGGTGCTGCCCTGTCTCGCACTGTTTACAGATGCTAATTCTTCCAGCTTAAGCTGCTCCCTGGGCAGTATCAACAAGGATTAAAGTTAGAGGGATTCTCTCATATTTGTTTTCCATCTTCTTGTCCCTGTGCTCCAGCCAAGTGCTCTTCTCATCCACCTTTGCAATAGCCCTGACCTTTGAACCAAAGGATTCCTCTAAGTCTAAAGGCCTGGAGTCAAATATTTGCCAGTTTTGAGTTTGCAGTTGAAAAGCAAAGTGATTTTTACAGCAATATTCCCCATTGCTCAAGTGCCTTCTTGAAGCTGGCAGCATAGGGTTGATCTTGATTACTTAAACCAAATTAAAGATTGCACTAGTCTCCACTGACATGTCACACTGGGAGTGCTATCCTGCAATATCTGTTTTGAAATTATTATTTTTTTAATCTTTGAGTGAGACCATGTATATATTCTAACTTTTGGTGTATTTCCTTCACTCGAGACTCGAAAGGTTTTGCAGTGTCCACCCCCTGGTTGGCAGGCAGCTTACATCCCTGCATATTGCCATTTCGCCCACAATGCTGAGATCAACTATACTAATGCTGCTGCTCTTCTCTAGACCCGTAACTTTTTTTTTTTACCTTTCCTATTTTGCTGACTTTGCATAAGGCTTCTTTTCATTCTTATATTGTATGCAGTGAGTGAATTGAGTTGCATTACCCAACCTGCATTTGGCATGTCTCTGTTGCATTGGTGAGCTACACCCACCCAGAAATTGTTCTCATTCATTCAAGCTGTAGATGAGCTGCCAGTAAGAGCTCAATTTCCAGGACTAGCTGGCTGAGTGAGCTTTGAAGGCCATCTCTTCAGCTCAGGAGTTCACATTCACCAGGTAAATGGATCAGCCATGTCCAAGCATTCAGCTTTTATAAGATACTAATGTTATCTCTTTAGATTGAGGCTCATGAAAAAGATTTCTGGCACACAGTCTTTTCTTCTGCCTTCTCCTGACTGTACCAGAATCAAAACTACTCAGATCTATGGTATTATTACATAAGCTTACCAGGTAGTTGAGAGGTTCCCCATGACTTTTGGAAAAGTACCAAACCCAAACTATTCAGCACTGGTCTAGGTGTCATAGACTTGTGTCAGCTGGATAAGGACCAAAATAACTGGTCCTGGTACGGCTTTGTTTACCATTCCTTCTATTGCCAGTTGCTCATGGATTTGCTTGAATTTCCATATTTGACTGAATTACCATTTTTGATTTTGTGATTGACTGGCTGGCAACAGCTGCTGCCAGCAGCTGTGTGTTGGCAAGGTGTACCCAAGTCCACATAGTTCTGCATTCCTCAGCCTCAGACATTCCTACGTCTCTACATCTGGGAACTTTCTATGATGTTGCATGATGTGGGGGCAAACTTTTTCCTCAGACTCCTCACTGTTAGAAGAAAAAACTCATGTGAGCAAGGTGAAATGTAAATATCATTGTCTTGTGGCTGGTGCATGAGTCTCATCCAGAATTGTCTTGGGTTCTCAAGATTGCTCATGTAAATAGCACATCCCCTGTAGGTAGATCTGGGTTGGCTTCAGGTGCCAAAGTCTGTGAGCCCGACTGTTAAGGTGTAACAGGTAAGCACTTACGCTAATGACAGGGTATGGTCAGTAAACCCTGATAACCAGTGGTCCTTTCCAGAGTGTTTATGGAGAAGTATGGTCTCTGCTTATTCCCTCAGTGAAGAGATAGAGTCGTTCCACATCCCACAGTAATGCTTCTTTTCCTGAATCTCGCTTCCTGCCAGTGATGTTTTTGAGCCCGCTAGGCAATTTGAAAGTTTCTGGCTGTGTGTCAATCAAGAAAATTGAGCAAAATACTAAATTTCCATATAATTAGAGCACCGATATACCTCTATGACTAGCTGACCTCCCTTTTTGTGTTGGAGAAGTCCAGAACATGCCAGAGTGTGTTCTAGGAACATGTATGCTCCATGGGTAGATAATACAAGGAAACAGGCTGACTGGCAGACTCTTAGCACCAAATGTAGGTTCAAGCTACTTGACGAGGATGCTATTTTTCTCAGAGCCTCTTTCCTTCTAATGCCAGAGAATGTTTCTAGTCCATTTTTTAAGGGAGTTGAATACTCCAATCTCTCCATGTTGTTCTCATGCAATGGACATGTTCTCCCATTCTGTCCTTTCTGTTATTTATCTGATGGTCATCGTGACTTCAGAGTGCTAATTTCTTAAAGGAAAATTTAATACTTGTCCTTTGAAAGTTCTTCTGTCTTTGGTCCAGAAACAAGAGAATTCTCCATACTCTTACTGACCTCAGAGGCCTTTTGGAAAACCTGTACTTCAGCAATTTCAGGCATGTTGAGCAGTATAAGTGTTGTATGTAAGTGTTGGAGTTTATGATTCATAGTTTCCAGTAGCCAGTGGTTTCCTTTCAATCATCCACCATTCAACCTCAAACATTTAGAGTTAGACAGGTGTGACTTCTACAATATTGATATCAGCCAGTATTGCATTCCAGGGAACTGTCTACAAGCTGTTCAGGAAAGAGACTGCTTAATGACTCTTGCCCTGAGTTGCATTCTTTTGTGTGGTAGTCAGGCCACCCCACTTACATTTCCTGCATTTTGTGGTTGGATAAGGCCATGAGCAGTTCAGGTTCATGCTTTTCGGTCTGTAGGATTTCCTAAGTCTTCGTGAAAGAGTTGGTGACCATAAATGCTTGCCTTTGTCTTCTACAACTTTCTCCTCTTTGCTTTGATAATTAGCTAATAAAATGAAGGGTTAAGGATGTCAATTCTTCAGTCTCTGTGGTTCTCAGAAAAGTGAGATTGTCACAGCTTTTAGTGGGTATCCAGAACTTCCCTTTTCAGGTCTAGGATTTTTATCAGGATAATCACATTCTTACTCATGTCGGCTTGCTTACTGCCAGACAAGCATCACTCACTTACTGTTGTGGTGCAGCTCATGACTTCTTGATTGATGTACAGTGGGAAAGGCCACATTACCCTTTCTTGATTATGTGGTAGTTAATAGCACTGAAAAGTCTACTAGCTGTATATGTCTGGATAAATGACTGATTTTTTGTTTTGGTGCATTTCTCATTCCAGTTCCTCTCTAATGCCTCAACAGTAATTTTTTTGAGATTCCTACTGGAGCTGATGGAAGGTGGATGTCGTGGTTTTGGCCTAATTTACCAAAACCAGACCGACAGATGGCCCTTCTCCCCCGCCCCCCCCCCCCAAAAAAGAGGACAGAGGAGGAGAAAGAGATAAGGAGATTCAGAAGTTTAGAATGAACTAAAGTACTTTAATGAAGAATTAATATTAAAATAAAAATAAAGAAGAAAATAACGAAATAGATACAATATATACAAAACCTCCCAGGATGACAGTCACATCACCGGCAGGCACTGGGGGAGTCCCAGAGTGGACTCAGCGATGGATGGGAACTGCATTCCAGCTCTGGTGTCAGTGAAATTCAGTGAAAAGGCAGATGAACAGACAGAGTCCTCTCTGGATGTCGGCCATCGCAGGAAGGGGGTTGACCCTTTGATCCCTCCGTTTTTATACTGAGCATGGGGCAGATGGGATGGAATACCCCAGTTGGTCAGGTTCGGGTCACCTGTCCTGTCCACTCCTCCCCACCGATGTGACCCCTCTACGCTTTGTTCATTTCCGACCCCCTAAGGGGGCAAATAACGAAATGGGCTGACCTTGGGTGTTATAGCAATAAGTATAAGCAAGGGCGTCCCTGCATCCCATTCCTTGGCATGGAGCACAAACATTGGTCTTATCATTCTGAGAACGAGCAGTTTTCTCCACAATATGCCGTTAATTTCAGAGAGTTAGAGGAGGCCTAGCTAGGATGTAAAGTTACAGAACAGAAAATTGGTTCAGTTTTACTTCAAACCGGGACAGTGGACCTTTCCCTGATTCAGCCAAGGTCGACTTGACTGCCATTTTACCCATTATTACTAGTTATCTGGTTCTCTGACCACATGTTTTTTAAGATGTTCACAGCAGGGTCAGCTCTGAGGACAGACCAAGCTGCTCAGGGTTTCATCCAGTCTTGAAAAACCCCAGAGATGGAGACTGCACAACCTCTGTGGGCAACCTGTGCCACTGCTTGAGTATCCAGTCTGAACCTCGCATTTCAAATTGTGCCTATTGTTTCTTGTCCTCCTGCCATGCCACAGCTCTACAGAGCCTGTCTCTATCTGCTCCATGACCTCCCCATAGGCAGTAGGAGCTGCTGTTAAGTCCCCGCAAAGCCATCTCCAGGCTGAGCAAGCCCAGGTCCCCTAGCCTATCCTAGCAAGACAAATGCTCCAGCCCCCACCATTTTGGTGGCCTCTGCTGGAGTTGCTCCAGTTTGTCAGTGTCTGTCTTGGGCGATCCCAAACTGAATGCAGCAAGTAAAGGCGGGTAAATACTTCCTTCAGTCTACTGGCTGTGCTGTTAACACAGCCCAGGATGCTGTTGTCCCTCTTTGCTGCCAGGGCACACTGTTGGTTCATGTTCAGCTTGCTGCCTACCGGGACCAGGAGTTCTTGGAGTTCGTAACCCTGTGTTGTTGCATGGAGCTCCTCCTACTGAGGTGCAGGATCTCGCCTTGTTAAATTTTGAAGGTTTTACATTGGCTCATTCCTCCAGCCTGTCTAAGGGCAACCCTGGCCTCCAATGTATTGTCCATCCATCCCCACCTCCCACCCCTGCCCAATTTGGTATCAGTCACAAACTTTATGAGCAAATACTGTTAAGCAGTACAGGTCTCAGGAGAGATTGCTGCAGTACTCCACTTTTACTGTCCTTCAGGTAGAGTACAACCCATTAACCACTACCATCCAAGCCTGAGTATCCAGGGTATCCAGCCCATTTTTCATCCACCTAGTTGTCAAAACACGCAGACTTTAATGCCCTAACTTTGATACAGAATATCATAGGAGACAGTGTCAAATGCCCTTCTAAAGTGGAGGTAAATGATATCCGCTACTTCACTATTTTCCACAAATACAATGATTTTATCACAGAAAGCAACAAGGTTGGTCAGGCATGATTTACACCATGGCGTACCTATTGGTGGCTACATCCTGGCTGTCACGATCACTTTCTTATACCTGTGCCCAGGAATTTGTTTCAATATGACTTGTTCTTTGATCATCTCAGGGACAGAAATGAGACTGATTAGCTTGTAGTACCCTGGATTGTTCTTTTGGCCTTTCTGAAGATGGGTGCAATGCAATGTTTGCCTTCAGTCATCTGGGGATTTCAAATGATGAGATTGTTGCATTGACTGGCATGATTTTTAAAATACAATAGAAAGCAGACTTGCAAGGGTATGGGCCATTTCTCTCATATCCTTGGATATAGTCTGACTCGTCCCATGGTCTCAGGTGGGGCTGAGCTCTTGCAGATAGTCACTGACTGGATTGTCATCTACTGCTGATCACTCCTCTCCTCTTTGAGCCCTGCCTCTAAGCACAGAGGCATAGGAGACCTTGTCAATGAAGACTAAAGCAAAGAAAGCAATGAGTAACTCCCCTTTACCTGTTTCTCCTGTCACTAAATCACCTACCGATTCAGCAGCAGGTCCACACTTTCCTTGTTCAGCCTTCTGTTACTAATCTAACAGTAGAAGCCCTTCCTGTTGCCCTTGACATCCTTGCAAGTCTCAACTGGAGCTGAGCTTTGGCTTTTTTGACACCATCCCTACATGCCTGGGCAGTGTTTTAAATTTCTCTTTTACAGCCTGTCCTAGCTTCCACCTCCTGTATGCTGCCTTTTTGCATTGGAGTTCACCCAAGCCAACCTCTTGATACATCTACTTGTCTTGCTCAATATCAGGATGGACTGTTCTTGCCCTTGGCAGATGCTGTCCTTTACTGGCCTCTCCGCTGATGCTGACCCACAGGCTCTCACACAGACAGTTGACCATCCCGTAGAACAGCTCCAATACATCTGAGCTGGTCCTTACAGAGATAGCCCCTCCTTGTCTTCCCTGTCTGCCTTTCCTGCAGCGTGTACCTGTCCACTGCAGCACTCCAGTTGTGCGAGCCATCCCACCACACCTCTGTTGCTCCAACAGTGTTGTAGTTGTGTGACCACACGTGGAGCTCTCATTTCCCCTGCTGGTTTCCCAGGCTGCATGCATTCGTGCACATACACTGGAGATGGACGACTCCTGCCTTTTTTTTTTTTTCACTTTCTTGAGGTTTCTCTTGCATCTGTTACTCTGCACTCTTTCCACCCTGATATACCCCTTCCTCGCTTGACTTCAGGTTGTAATCTCACTTTTCCAGTGCTCCTAATATAAACTTTTCTCACCAGATTGACCAGTTTTTTTGGCAAAGATGCTTTTCCCCCACCTTTTCAGGTGGATCCCGTCTCCGCCTGACAGCGCTCAACCCCTAAAGAGGGGAAAGCCAAACCCCAGTTGCAGTACAAGGTGTTGATCTGCAAGATCTGTATGTTTCTGCTTAAGCCTTTCTCCTTCAGTGGAGACCAGCTGGGTCTCCCTGACTTGACCCTTTCGCCCTGAGCCATGTTGCTCTTGATACACTCCAGGTCAATAAATAAAAGTAACAACAGGAATTTTTCAGCTGATGTAACACTTACCAAAGAGGAGGACAGGAGAGGTGAGAGTACTCTCCTCATGGACAGTGGTCAGGGAAGCTTTCTGGTCTCAAGTAACAAAGCACAAGTATATCCATGGTTGTGTCCTACTCCCCTCACATGGTGTTGCCTGCTGGTATGTAATATTAATTGGTTTTGCAATGAAGGCATGTTCTGAATGATTTTTCCATGAACCTTAAAGGAAACGTGGTGGATGACAATTCCCTTGATGACAATTAGGTGTCTTAAGCATAAGAGCACACCTTTTTTTTGGGCTCTGATTTAAGACAGTGCTCAAGCACAGGCAGCCTTAATGAACTTAAGTAGAAATTTCTATTGAAATGCAATTTTTTACTCTTTTTTTTAGGTATTTCAAGTTACTGCGAAAGATACCGTGAAGGTATGAAACTTGTTCTGAACACCTTTGGACCAGTGCCAGAATTTTCAGGTGAAATTGAGCAGAAAATCAATCAGGTAAATACGGAGTTGATAAATGCAGTGACATTCAGAACAAAGGACGTTAGCTTTTATTTTAACATCTGTGCCTTTTCAGTTTACTGTTAGAGATATCTGTAGTCTGTATTTCTTGTGTGAATGCACCTTTTGAACTAAAAGATCAGTACAGAATGCATGGTAAGTCCCTTTTCAAAACACTTAGACATATGTCACGGAAAAGTGATCTAGCAGCTGAACAACATTATTACTAGACAGAGGAGTCAACAGCTAATGACTATGGATTACTGACATTAAATCCTCCACACTATTTCATATCACTTCTGTCCTGTGTCCTCTGCCATAATATGAACAGCTCCAAACTTCCTTTCCTACATGACTTTTCTTCCTGTGTCTTCCTCCTTCTCCCTCTTCCTGCATAAACCCTGTAGCTTTTTTCTTCTGGGTGTTCTTTTTCTTGGTTTTGTATATGTTACAAACCAGTCTGTAACACGTGCAAATACATCTTTATGAGCAGTCCAGTAAGGTTACTTGCATGTTTAAAGATAAGGTATGTTTAAGTGCTGTTCTGGATTGGGACCCAGTGTGTCTATTAACATTTCTAAGCCCCCGGTTTGTTTCTATTCACTGTATAGGCTATTTCGTATGATCATAGGAATTAACTGAAGTATTTTTATTTCCTAACTCTGCCTTGTCATAGTTGGCTTTTTTAATGCTTTGCTAAAGAACATGTGTATGTGTTGAATTGTTCTTGAATAGCTGACATTAATTCCATAGATGGAAGCTCTCTGTCTGGAAGACAGCATTATTTTATTCCTATTTATACAATTTCAACATCAAGTATGTCAAAAAGGAAAACTATTCTTTTATGCTTAAGCAACATAGACTGCTTATAATAGCAATCAATAATAATTGTGGAGTTATTAATTATTAGAAGCTTTTGATTGGTATGAAACAGTTTGGGTTTCTTTATGGAAAGCTGGATTCCACTTCAGCGTCTGTTTCTGTATCTCTTTATTATCTTTGGTCTTCAATGCCAAAGATGGGTTTGCAAGAATCCTCTTAAGAGTAAAACATTAAACATTTCTTATCTCCTCTGACCCTCTCCCTGACTTTTTTCTGGAGTGACTGCAACTTGCCAGTCCTTGGTAGCAGGTCCAGGTTTTACCCAGTTTCTCAACACTTGCCTTTTAAACCTAAGACCTCAGGTGCTATTTTGGCAAAGATGACCTTGTGATCTCTACCTGCACTCTCAAAACAGCTTTTTTTCTTTGAAAGAACATCTGTTACAATGTACGAACTGGCCAGAGCTTACTACCTCTTGTTCTCCTTTCAGTGGTAGCATTTGACTAGCGCTTCTCAGACAACTTTGATTATGCACTCAGAATTATTTTTTTTTCCATTTTGTTTTAAATATCATTTTTTGCGTGATAGCTTGTTCAGACTTTCACCTTTTGTGTCCTCAAATAGTGCTTACTTTCTTTCCCCCATATTCCAATAAGCAACCAAAATTATAATTCTGGGCTTGTTATGTGTCTTCCTCTGTCATTTTGATTATAACTGGCACTCCTGAGAAAAAAAATGTTTTTAATAAACATTTCTAATTTATTTAAAAAACATTATCCTTCATTACATTTATTAGGAGCCAGGAGAGAGATCACAGCTTTAAACACGCACAGAGAGGAATTTGGTTTAGAGCACATTTTTAGCCATGTAAATGACCGGGTTGCCTCCTTCCTATTTAATAGAAGGTTATTTATCAAAGAGACTAGGCAGTGGCTGTGTGGGACAAACTGAGAGGAGGGACTGATGCTTTGATGTTTCTATAGGAACCTTCATTGCCACATTCAGGCCAACCTTCTCCAAGTGGGAGCACTTTTCTTCTCATACTGGTTAGCTCATTTCCAGTGACCCATGTAAAGAATTAGTGGCCTATTGCTTGTGACAGACTAGACTATGGTTTGTGTGGATGGTTACTTGGTCTGATGCAGGAAAAGCGCGAAGACGATGCTGGTGAGAAGCTTTTCCCTCAGAACATGAGATTTGATCATCTTAAATCATCTTTTCTGTTCCAGGCAATGTCTGAAAAAATTCCAAGTGTTCCAAAAGTCCTGGATGCCAGGAGAAAATGGAGAGATGACTGTCTCACTGGTCTTGCCAAACTGAAAACAGAAATGAAATCTGACTGAGGTGCACCTTGTCTAACAGGAGAGAGAGACCAAATGAAGAGCAGGTTTCACAAAGAGTGGAATTTTTTGGTCACGCGGAAGAGAAGCCTGAATGTGCAACCAATGATATGCACAAATGTAGAGACCAATGAAACATTTGGTCCAAATTTGTCGTGACATAATTCATGAATAACTGGAAACAGTTACTAAAAAGTTCAGTTAAAATTCATCAAATTATTATATATATGCATTAGATGTGTAAGCATAAAGTAGCTTTAGCAATATTAATATTGTGCAATGCTGAAACACAATCATGTTTTAAATAATGCATTTTTCAGCTTGCTTAGGAATTCAGCGCTTGAACAATATTTGCTTACGCAGGGATCTGAAATAGGCAAACATCAGCTGTTTGTCACTGGAGAAAATAAGCCCTCGCCCGCCAATCACTGCAAGAGCGAGGTTAATTTGTAAAGCACTGACTGTAGATAGGAGAGGGCTGTGTTGAGCAAAGAGCAGATTCACTGGCTGGTGAGCTGAGACCTCAACAGCAGTAAGGGTCACTTCAACTTAGCTCTGCAACTGTTCCACAATGCAGGCGAAGGAATTACTTTTCATTTCCCTCCCTTTGGCACTTCTGTAGCTGTATGATGATCTAAGTTTGAGTAAATAGAGCAGAATGCCCCCCCTCATCCCCTGCCCCTAGTTCTGTAAGAACTTATCAGAGACCTTCTCGGTCTTTAAGGCCATGCACTTGATACCCCATGGCCTTTCCCCCACCTTAAGTCAGAAGTTTGGTGCTTGCCATTGGCATTGCTGCATAAATATGTGCCCCATTTTAAGACTTGTCTAGGAAAAAGAAGATATTTTGATTTAATAGCTAGCTTGGGAGACAGTATGGTGTAGTGGATCAGTCTGGACTTTCTCCCAGGCTACTCCATGACTACTCCCAAACTACTCCAGTTCACCCCTCTGTTTCCATGCCTATTTTGTACATTATCTGAAGCAAGGAGTGCTTCTTTAGGACTCAGCGGTACTGAATTCAACAGCTGTAGCTGAAGGGACCGCAGGTGTCTGCCGTTTTTCTTTCCCCCAGAGGGAAAGGTGCAATGGATGAGATGTAGCATTTATGCTTTACTGCTGCCCTTCCTACAGGAGACACAACATCTCCTGCACGTACAAGGATGCAGTGTACACCTGGAAGTAGTAATACCCTCAGATGCTGCAGTGGCGTATCATGGTCCACAGCAGACAAAGTGTTATTATGAATGTATATACCCTGTCATACAGTTGGACTTTGATCTTAGCCAGAACCTTGGGGCAGTGTTGTCATGCAGATAGTGAGAATACCTTGAAACAGTGCATCTCACCCACGCTCCTAGAGGAGCGTGGGTGAGATGCACTGTTTCAAGGTATTCTCACTATCTGCATGACAACCACTGCCCCAAGGTTCTGGCTAAGATCAAAGTCCACACTGTATGACAGGGTATATACATTCATAATAACACTTTGTCTGCTGTGGACCATGATACGCACACTGCAGCATCTGAGCGGTATTTACTACTTCCAGGTGCTACACTGCATTCCTTGTACGTGCAGGAGACTGTTGTGTCTCTGTAGGAAGGGCAGCAGTAAAGCATAATGCTACATCTCATCCATTGCCACCTTTCCCTCTGGGGGACAAGAAAACCGGCAGACACTGCGAGTCACTTCAGCTACAGCTGTGAACTTCAGTACGCTGAGTCTAAAGAAGCAATCATTGCTTCAGATAATGTATTCAAAATAGACTTAAAATTTTCGGGTTTCTTCTATTGCTTTTTATTGCCACAGCAACTGGTTCAACCTGCATTCAGACATCTGAAGTTGGGGAGGTCAATTCTCACTCCTGATGGCTTATTAAGCAATAGAAAATTAATTATGGGGCTGATTTCCTAATTTTATGTATGTTCTTGTATTTGAGACAAGGCCACAGAAGGTTCCAATTACTTTCAAGATTAGTCCTGTTTTTCTATGCACATATGACATTGTCATAACTCATTAGCTCACATTGCTTCTGTTTATACTGAGATATTTTAAAACTCGATCACGTCATCAAATATTTGCCTCCATCTTTATTATTTGCTTATGAATAAAATATTTTAATGAGGAAGGTGTTCACTTCTGTGCTCCAGTGTGATAGTCTAGTGGTAGCAGTATGTAATATGTCTTTAGAAGCCACTGCCCTGGTAGAATAATTTGTGGAAGTCAGTGGGAGTAAAAAGACAAGAAATAAATTGCACTCTCCTATAGTTCATGGGTGACCAGTTGCTGCAGACGCAGGGCCCTGCAGTGAGGGAATGGCTTTCAGGGGACAGGGAAAGGACTCTGGATGCCAGAGCACTTCTGTGCGGTGAGCAGCTCCTCCGCAGGGTTTGGCATACAGTAAAGCTCACCGGGGAGCACCAGTTCCTACCCAGGCTCACAGCTACGAGCTGGGGGGGTGATGCTTGACAAAAAATGCATTTTAGTTGACACTTGCTTAGGATTTGAAGCACACAAAATTATTAGTTGGTAACTGCAACAACAAGTGGAAAACATTAGGAAAAGGTAGCTAAAGGAATGAGATGGGCTGTCCTCATCCCAGGAACGTGTATCCTGTTCAGAATTAATCCCCTTTACTCGTCATTAGACTGTGTCTGAATCCTGTGCCCAGCTTGGGACTCCCTGGTACCAGAAAGATACTGGACAGATGGTAGAGCAGGCCCCTGAGGTGGTGAGGCTGGAGCACTGGTCCTGCAGAGAGAGGCTGGGGGAGCTGGGGTTGTGTAGCCTGGAGCAGAGACAGATTCAGGAGGACCTACCAGCAGACCCCAGTGCCTATGGGAAGGTCATCGAGGAGACAGAGACAACCCTTCCAAATTGGGGCCAGGTGGGAAGATAGAGACAATGGACATAAGCTGAAACACAAGAGTTTCAGCCTGGCTGTAAGGAGACACTTTTTCTCCCATGAGGACAACGAGGCAGAGGCACGGGTTGTCCACAGACATGGTGCGTCCTTGGACGTTTTCAGCTCCTGACTGGATGAAGCCCTGAGCAGCCTGGTCTGACCTCAGAGCTGAGCCTGCCATGAGCAGGAGGTCTTCTGAGCTGCCTCTCAGGCTGCATTAGCCTCATTCCTAGTTTGGTTTGATTTTGGCCTATTTTGCATCAGAAATATTGCTCTGGTTTAAGTAAATTAAATCCAAAGAATGTGTATAGATTACTTCAAATTTCATGTGTTGAGGACTTCTTAACCTAAATCATAAATGAAATTTAGGATCATGTGAATAGGTGTAAGTAAATCTGCATTCAGGTTTTTTCATGCATTTTCCTGGGCAGATTAATGTAATATCATTAAATTGTCACAACTTTTCACATATAAAGAATTCCTTACAGAAAAGTCTGAGCCACCAAAAATCCTGTGTTGTTGGTCCACAGGGGTGACCCCTCCTGATGATGGACAAATATTTCATTAACCTTGTTCAGTGTCTGCTGCTCGGGGCTGCTGGCAGGAGCAGGCTCTGGGGTTTACCGGGAGGGGAGGGTTCCCCTCTCCCTCTCTCTCCCCCTTTTCACTTCTTTCCTTTACCTTCCTCTTGGTTCTTAGCTTCCCATAATAGTCCATCACTAACTTCTTCCAAGGTATTTAGCTGACAATTTGGACAGAATAGATTTGATAATTGGACAGTGAAGAATCCCTTCAGGGGAGCAACTCGTCCGAGCTGAACTGCATGTAAGATACAAATCCCAATTCTGTTGAATTAATTGCTTTAATTATTTTCTTCAGATTTGTCTTACTCCTTTTATCCCATTACTTTTTTTCCTCATATGCAATAGACTTCTTGGGATTTTGTGAGGACTGCACCTGGTATTTTATGAGGACTCTTTTGGAATTAACACCAGCAGTCCTACAAAGTTGCAGAACTACTGCAGATACAGTCAAATATTTATTTTGTTTGATTGTCAGCAGAAGAAGCAATAGCTGCTTAAATGTTCAAGCAACTGTTTTATGGTAAAGTATGAGATATTTGGAAGAATTAATCACAGTTGTGTATTTTAAAATCCTGTATTTTTTAAATCAAGTTGCACCTATAGAATTTGCTAAATCTCTCTTTGTTGCACTGAATTTTTCTGTTTTACCAATTTGATATTTATTGTTTTCCTTATTACGTGTACTTTGCTGTTAGTTACTGCTGCTTGTTGAAATCAAAGTCCAACCTGTTCATACCAAAGCCTTTGATTTACTGCTATTGGATATCAAACCACATGTAAGCTAAGGAAGAAAGGAAACACTCATCTGCTTCACTGAGGGAAGTCCAGTATCTCTGATTCCTAAATGTCTGAGTGGAGTAGTTTGCAGCTTGCAAAGCAGCTGTGGGAATTTACTCTCGCTATTCTGTAGTTATCCTTGTGTTCAGTCATGATAATAGTTTGAAAGTTAAAATGTGAGTATTTTCTGATTGCCATATTATCTAATTGGAATGGTATTAAGAAATTGCATTATCCTATCTATACCATCTTTGCTTCATTAGAGAAGCAGGATAGTGCTTGTGGTGCTTGTTATAAAAACAGAAAAAATGATTTTGAGACAAAATTATGTCAGTTTCTCAAAAGAAAGATGAGATGTGCTGCCAGTGCCTATACAGTTACATGTCAGGATTGCATTGCCAGAGCAGGGAGTTACAAAAAGGTCTTTGGAGAACATGCGACTGCGGTACCCGTGCAGGGACGGAGATACGGAGGATGGGAGCCCTCCATGAGAAGAGGAGCCCGGCAGATGTAAACCCAGCAATTAGTGTAAGTGTCAGTAGGAAAAACAAATGGTCTTTGGCTTTCAGCAGCCTAACAGGCCCAAAGGGAATGTTTCACAAATTAATTTGGATCTAGTTGGAGTAAATGAGTGTAAATGAATACGTTTGCTCTAGCTGCCTGCTCATCTGCTCCCATTCCCCCAAGCTCCAGTCAGGCTGGCGCTCGCCTGTGCTTTCCATTTCATGTGTGTGTGTGCACGCTATTGCAAATCAGTCAAAGTGAGTGGAAAGGCAAAAACTGACCCAAGGGGAAAACTCACATTTGATTTGGTAAGGCTCTTTATCAAGCCAACAGCCAAGGATTTCTTCTCTTTCAGAAAGAGAAAGGAATTCCTCCCTTCAGTGCGTTACTCAGTGGTTCGCAGCTCAGAGCACACTGCTTAGAGAGAGTTACCCACGGGCTAGTATTTCTTGTCATTCATTTTTCAGTTAGAACTTTCTTCTCCCCTCCAAGTTTTTTCTTTTACTGTACGAATTTAATTTGGAAGGGTCATTTTACCATCAAATACAAGCTAAAATTCATATATGAATAATGATAAGTACTGATTTTTATAATAAGGAATAGCAGAGAGACAGGAACTTAAATCTGGTGTCTTCATTTAAATGTGTACATTTAATCATATAAAAGCAATATTCAAATGGAAAGATTTAGCTGCATATCTTAATACTCATGAAGGTTTAAATATTACTTACAGCTTGTGCTGGGAGCAGACCAGCAGCAAAGGCTGATTCCTCACCGCTATGTCCATACAAGGCTATCAATTGGGAAGAGTGAGTACCTGCATCCTCCTCTGCCGCATGTGATGCCATAAGGCACAGAGCCCTGACTACTCACCCCTCTTCCTTCCCTTATAAACGGGAGGTCAGAAAAGAAGCTAGCAATTTAAATAGCAAATGCTGTCATATCAATAGTTTCATAAGAATTGGGGGGGGGGGAAAGATGCTAAGAGTGCCCTTTTGAGGCAAAACAGGGCAACCTTGAATGTTTGACCCCCCAGAATTTGCTCAGAAGCTCCAGTTTGCACATGCTGATCCGTGGTTGTGAAACGCTCTGAGGACGGTTTCAGCTGGCTCCGACTGCAAGCCGGCTGCAAGTGAAGCCATGAACAAACGCAGCTGGACTAGCAGTTTTTTGTACACAGCTCATCAAAAATTGGCCCAATGTCCTCCTGGCTGTGAGGAAAAGCCTGCACCGCTCCTATGGGAGCAGGGCAAATTTCAAGGAGAGCTGTTCGTAAGGGCACTGTTCCCACAAAATTCAGTGGACTTTTGAAATACATCAAACCGCTTTGTTTCCTAGTTTGCTAGAAAACAGCGTGACTTCTTTTCTTGAAGTGTACTCAAATAAATGCTCCATGGGATTGCACATCCCTCAGCATTTTCCCTTCTCTCTCTGATGATTTTTGTTCCTTCAGCAAGGATGGATTGCCCTTCACCAAACACTGAATGAGAGGGACACTTGGAATAAAATGGCACGTAGCATGCATGGGATTTCTTCTTGAACCTGAGTGTGAAATGGGCATTTTTAACGCTTGGCTTTGTAGACTTCTTCCAGCTACTTGGATTTCAGACCTGTATTTGCAAGAAGCAGAGATGTGTAAGATGCAGAATCATCCAGAAACTTGTTTTCCTTTATCTATGAGTAAAATGTAGTCTAACATGGAAAGGTCAAGAGCCCATTACTTGCATGTGGACATAGGACAGCTTTGTGCAGAAGCTGTACTTTTTAAATAGACTCTATAAAATAGAGTTGTAAATTTGCCATAAATTGGATGTTTGATCTGTTTAGCTTAAGTCTAGATGGTGACTACTGCTACAGTATTAATGTACTGCCCAAAGCCTCCATAAGGATCCAACAACTCTGTGTTGATGCAACAGAGATGTTTTCCAACAGAAAATATTAAAAAGCCTCAGTAATTTAAAACATTGTGAAAACCTTCTTTTGCATGCGTGATGTGATTAAATTTTAACATCACGTCTTGCACTAATTTTTCCAATATTGTAATAGTACATACTTTCCATATGAAGCCACGGTTGCTCGTTCTTGGTCGGCTTTAACAGATAATACTCCTAAGGAATACAATGGAGGCATTTTTTTGCAGCCCAGGGAGAAAGTGATGAGGCTTCAAAATCCTGTCACTCTGATACTACTGAAGTACCTAA
The DNA here is from genome assembly GCF_964106895.1 of Numenius arquata. Lineage (NCBI taxonomy): Eukaryota > Metazoa > Chordata > Aves > Charadriiformes > Scolopacidae > Numenius > Numenius arquata. Next base: position 121,828,276 of record NC_133576.1, read on the forward strand.
ATTAAAACTGGCATTACTAAGGCATGGTTTACCATTGCCTTGTGCTTCACTCCAGCACCTGCCTCAGTGAAGACCTTGGGCATTTCCATGTAGCACAGATGAGTTCTTTATGTGTGCATTGCTCCTGCGGGCACCAGCAGCAACTGGTCAGCTTTACGCCCAGCTGTGTTGCTGTGGAGCTTGTATTTTCTTTTTAAGCTCTACTTAAAAACTTAATGGGGTGCAATCTGTCTACTGAGTTTTTAGCAGTGACACAGAAAGTATTTCTTGCAGTTAAAATCAAATTATTGGAATTACTGCTATAATACAAAGGCAGCAGACCAAGAATTGCGGAGCTTTCCACACCACCTTATAACCACAAAAACAGATTTTCCGATATTACTCAGCAATGTCATTTCAAACCCATGCAATAATGGAAAGATATAATTGTGCCATTTCAAACATACAGGGTAGTGGAAATAGGGAATTGCATAACCAGGCAATTTAACCAAGTGGGCAGTGCCTGTGCCTGATCCCTATCAGACAGAAGTGTATGCAGTGGCACGAAGTCGCATCGTGTAATTCTGTAAACCAGAAATGTTTCTTGAATTTGCTTTTGGTTTTCCTTTTTTAGGATGAAAAGTTAATTACAAACATCATCTCACCCCTATCAAAATCTGTATCAGTGCATAGTAAAGGGTAATTACAGAAGTCTGATCAAATTTTAAAGTCTGAATATCTTCAATTGCTGAAAGAGACAACATCATACTTCTCTAAATTGTCATTTACAAAGCAAAAGCTATTAAAAACAAGGCTTTGAGAGCAAAGAAAAATTAAATATAACTTCTCTAACAAGATGCAGGTATTATTTATATTACTACAAATAAAAACATATTTCATTAAGTAATTACCTGATCTTATGTTTTAATCTGATTTTAGTATCTGAATAGTTTCTTATAAATAAAACCACTAGATAGGGATTAATGCAATCTTACTTAATCATCAGTAAAAGTGAGGTATGTGCTTGTTAATGTTGCCCCAGTACACTGTATGAACAGTGCTTACTGTGTCTGCATATAGCTTTAGGTTTCTCTTACAAAAATTACAGTCCAGCCCCCTCTGCAGAGCACAACCTCGGGAGAGTGCTGCCCTACCAACTCATCACACTGACTGCCCTTAAACTTGCCCTGACAACTGTCCAGACAGCGGCCGCTGACTGTATCCTCGGGTAATTATTGCCTTGTGCACCCTGTTACCAATCCTGTCCCCATGCACATGCAGAGCAAAAGAAAGTGTCATTTCCAGCTGCCACCTCTCTGTAACCTGCTGATGAGTTTCTGGAATGGACCTTGCTCTGACAGCCAGCTCCCGGCTGTGACGGTGCCGCTCAGAAAATAGGCAGTGTGGGTGGGTAGCTTTGCCCACAGGCTGGGGCTCTGCTCCATTTCTTGGGCCCGATGGGTCTGTGTCGGCCTCCTGCTTCGATTGCTGCCCTGTTTCTGTAGCAAAGGAGTTTTGGTTGTAATGTTTAAATAGGCCAGTCTGCCCAGTCCAGCTCATAGGAAGCCCAGCCACAGCCCGTTATAGAATCATAGAATTGTCTAGGTTGGAAGGGACCTTTAAGATCATCTAGTCCAAACAGCAACGTAACTCTGATAAAAACCATCACTAAACCATGTTGCATAGCTAGAAACAGGTGCTAATAGTTCATCCTTATTCACCAGTCTTCCAGGCTAACAAATTTGGACTATTCACCTGTAAAATCAATTTTTTCCTTCCAAGATAATTTACCTGAAAAAGCTGAGTGAGGTCCCTCTGCCCTAACACTGTGCTGGTCCAGGCTCTCTGTTCCATGGTCCCTGATGCAGCTTTTCTGATTTCCCCTAATGCAGGTTACTGCCAGCTGCCGCCTTTCTGATGGCCTTATTTCAGTGTGAGGAAAGCTTGAGAACTTTCCATGAGACAAATATCCATCTTATCAGCAGCATATAGCTCTTTTGCGAAGACGTGTGTAGTTGTAGGACCTTCTTCAGGTGGTCTCATCAAAGGCTTAGAAGCCTATATTATCATAATTAAAAGGCAGAGGGGATCACCACTGGATGTTAGAGCCTACAAGAAGGACTTGAATGAGACCGTGATCATGATTTATGAGTAATATGGCATAAACAACAGAGATAATTTGGAAACTACCTAATTAAGGCAGTGTTGAGAGACTTCTAGAACAATACATGATCACCTTGTTTATAGTAGGAAAGCACAAAGAGCAGAACTGAATAAAGCTCGGCTACAACGGGAAGACTGTTTTATTTATCATTAACTCCATAGCTGTCTCTTACTTTTGGTAACACTCAGCAAGCTTATTATCAATGGTGGCACTGGAACAGCATTACTCTGCTTGCTTCTCATAAGCCCTCCTTCTTGGGTACATATCCTCTAGAAGTTTCTCTGAGGGAAGCAAGACCTTGTGTTTTCCAGCTCATTTTTACATGTAACCATAGGTTATACATTACACTTTGATATATTTCTTCTTTTTCCTTTTCTTTTTTAAATCTTCCTTTGAATTGTCCATTCGCCATTTACCATCCACCCCCGTTTCCACATTAGTCTTTTCTGATAACCCCTTTCTTTATCATTGATGTTTCTCAGATGCTGAGACGATCGTCTTCCCGCCTGGATGCAGTACTGAGCCCCGCCTGGATGCAGTCCTGAGTAGCATTCTCTAAGCAATCCTGCTTCAGCAGGGGAGTTGGACTAGATGATCTATACGGTCCCTTCTAACTCTAAAAAAAATTTAGTGAAATTCAGTCTTTAATTTCAAAACTACCTGTGTGGATTAATTGCTATCCAGATGTTGTACCAACCTCCCACTCCAGCCTCTTCAGGCAAAATGCATTTGTGGCAACTACTGATTTTCTTTCACTCAATAGATGGGATTCAGATGCCAAACTCTGGCCATCTGGATGCTGCTTGATCATGGTTGATGTCCCAAGAGCCTGTTTTGGTCCTTCCCCAGCAGCACACTGCAGTTCCCTTGGCACAGCCCAGCTGCCCATTGGCAGCAACTCCTCTGACTCACATTCCTCCCAGGAGAGTGCTGTGTGCGGCTGGCGGTGGAGAGCCAAATACAGCCTTTTCCTAATCCTCTCTGTTGACAGTGATGTTTGGCTTCTCCGATTTAATCTCCTGATACGATTCAAGATGAAGCTGCTCCCTGTTTTACGGCTGACTCAGTATTTTTCTGTTGACTCGGTGCCTGCTGAGATCATTAGTGATCAACCGCTCTAGGAGCCTTAAAAAAAAGTTACTGGCAGAAGCCCTTTTTATACCACAGGGTTTTTATATTTGAATCTAGAAGGCAGAGGGCAGTAGACGCAGGACCCTGGTGGCAAGCATGGTCACTGTAATGGGGGACATTATGTCCCTTTTTTATGCTGTCAGGGCAGCTCTTCCACCCCCCAGCTCCTGTTATTTGCTTTTTCATCTCCTTATATCCTCCCTGAGCAGCAGAGACCCCACCATTGGCAGCACGTGTGGTGGTTGTACCAGGCTGCTGTGCTCTGCCCTCGCTTTTATTCCTCTTACTGGTGCAGCTTCTCTGAGCCCCTCTCCTTCCAGCTCTCACTTCATATTCTTTCTTTATATTCTCCACCCACAAGAGACATTTTTGCTTGTTTCCAGTCCTGTTTGGCAAATACCGTCCTTCCAAACCTGGTTTGCTCAGGGAGTCCTTACTCTTTGTTACTTGAACTATTATTTTCAAATGGCTTTTGTGGTATAAACTAAAATTTCTCCTGAAGAAAACTATTTTTTAGCAAATCTGTGACACCTGTTCCTCTTTTTTATTCCTTTTGTGGGGAAACTACGAAATGCTTAATAGATGCTTCTACTTTTGTGAGTCTTTTTCTCCATCTGGATATGCAACCAGCTACAGTCGCATAAACTCCATCCCCATCTGGAATACTTGGGAAAACCACAGTAGCTGGGTGGAGAAATTATAGTCTCCATAATTAAATTGCAAGCTGACTTAATTAAAGCAGATTTATTAGGGAGAATTTTATGACAGTATGTTTTCACCTTTGGCAACCATCTAATAGGCAGCACAGTAGATAGAGTGGGGCTGAATAACAGCCTGAGCGCAGCCCGGCATGGAGGGAGGCTGTACCGGGCCATCCTTAGGTCCATATCAGCATCTCCCTTCATTGATCACGATGATGGGCAATGGTCCTGGTCCACTCTCATCGTTTCTTTCTGCCATTTATTTATACACAGTGCGCTTTTTCCTAGCAGCCCTTTTTTTCATTTGTGGCCTCATGTAGTTCCTGCCCTACTACCCTATCTTTTTCTTGTTTGGTTTGTTTTGTTTTTTTTTAAATCCATGCCTATTTGGGGGTCCCTTACAGCCTCCCTAATTTTTCAGCTGCCCACTCACTGTTCAACCGCATCTTTGCATTCCTCTTCCCCCCCATCCTGGTGCAGCTCTCGGTGGAGGCCGGTGGCTGGCTGGGTCATCCGCCCTCCCAGGGGAAGCGGGTCGGGGACAGCAGAGGGAACTGCTGCGAGGACTGCACAGGAGCCTGGTCTGGGGGTGACACCTCGGCAGAGGTTGTTGACTCAAGCCACGGCCTCGGCCCCGAGCGTGGCAAGTGAGAAAAGCCTGGCCGGGGACCCTGTTGCCCTCAGGCAGCGACGGGCCGAGCAGATTTATCACCTGCTGCTCGTGCTTCCACATCTCCTCCTTCTAATGCCAATGATTTGGGCTGACAGTTATTTTAACTGTCCATTTGCTCATGAGCTTTTATTGGGGGGTATTAGTTGTTTAGACAAGTAAGTTTTAATTAGAATAAATTACTTAGGATTATAACATGGTGTGACTTGTGCTGTTTGCCTAGCTTTACTTAGCATGAGTAACTAGATTTGCTGAAGCCTGTAGGCCGCAATAGAGTTATTTTTCATAGTGATTTTCCTAGCAGCCAGTACGCTGCTGTGCTTAGTCTTTTAGTGTGGGGAAGATGTTGATATCACACTGGTGTTTTGCTAGTGTTTTTCCCAAGACTGGGACTCTTCAGTTCTCCATGTTCTGCCAGCGAGTGCAGGTGCACAAGGAGTGTAAACCAGAAGATAAGGAGACTCCAACCCTCGGCTGAAACTGCAAATCATCAAGATAAGAGCCTGGCTGCCTGGACGCAGAAAAAGAATCCACTAAGGTGTTAGAAGACCCCAGATCAAAACTCACCACTGGAATAAAAGGCACGTGGACAGCACGTGAAGAGCACGTGAGGGGGTGGGTCTATGGATCATGAGGGTATAATTGCCCAGGGATTTCTTTGTTGGGGGTCTCTCTCTTTGGAGGCACCCAGCCTGGGCTGTTCTTGCTGCTGTACCTTTCAATTAAATTAATTATTTTATAAAATCCGATACCTGAGACTCTGCAACAGGAAACCTGGGGTCAAGCCTGAAGAAGGAGGGAGTGCATGTGAGAGTTTGTGTGTGTGCGACACCATGAATGGTATGTGAATGCTCAGGCAGTGGCTTCTCCTTTAACACTTTGCTCCTTTTTGTGGGAATGGAGACCATCTTCACATACTTACCCACACTCTTGAGCTCACTGCTTATGAAATAGACTTTAAAATATTTTTCAAGCTTTTACAAGATTGTACAAAGTTCATCCTAGGTAAAAATATAAGCATTAAGAGGGTTTGATCCTGTCCAGCTTGCTTAGATTTTTTTAAAATGTCTTCCAAAGTGTAAGTTAAGCAACTGAACAGGCTATTTAGAGCAGTTGCAAAGGTCTCTGAGTTCTTTTAGGGAAGGTTAGATATACATCTTTTGGAGATGATGCAGATATAGTTGGTACAAATCAGAAGCCTTTCATCCCTATAAGCATGCAAATTAAAAACAATTAAAATATACAACATTGCCTAATGATTAATATAAGCATACACCCAATGCTCATGTAGCCAACAATTAGTTTATCTAACAAAGAGACCAAGAGGAAGACCAAGAAAAAGGTGGGGTGACACTTGATCACAGTAAGTAAAGGCTAGCTCTGAGAAGGTGGTTTCCAAAGAGATATTTTGGTAGCATTTCAGATGATTGTAAGAGAAAACCAAAAAAACCTCACCGTAAATCACAGGATAACTATTCAAGGAAGCGATCCAAGATAGCATGGTGGTGGGCTTCACAGCAAGGTGTAAGCAAACATGGTAAAGCTGTGCAAGCAATACAACAAAATCATTCCCGGAAAGGTATGAATAAGCCAAGGCTGCTGAGACATCACCATTGCACAAAGTGATGAAGAAATCGCCAAGAGTGGATACTCATACCTTTTAGAAAGGGGAAGTCATGAAGGAAATGGGAAATAAAGTCAAGACAGAGGAATGTAGGCCAATAACACTAGTCATAAGGGAACAAACACTGTGAAGGTGCAGGGAGTGTGGAAGGAGCACTCAGATGGACTGAACTGCACAGTCCATCCCAACATATGCACTGGTGTGTTGAAACAACCAGGGAGCCTACCAGGAGGGATCAGTGTCAACACCAAGTCTGTGACAGATGAGGGAGCAGAAGAGGGAAATGGCTCCAGAGCAGGATGTGGCTGTACAACTAGTGGGAAAAGGCTGCTGAAATATCAGGAAAGGTCTCCAAAACCAGGCACAGTGCAAAGAGGTACTAACTGGCAGGTTTCGCTGCACTTTCCTGATTTTGTGGAGGGTCACCTCGATGCTTCCTTAGGGATATGATGGGAGTCAGTACTGAAAGAAGCCTTGGTGAAAGTGGATTCCCATCAGTTTAAAGGCAGCAGTGAGCAAGGAAGAGCCAGTCACCCCCAACAGCCAGGCAGGGAGCTGGGGATGCCATGCATGGTTGTGCTTATTCCTTGTAGGAGGCATCTGCTTCAGGATGCAGCACCTTACAGAGAAAGCAATAAATCATGCAGACACTCAAATGACAACACTGTCATTAAAAAAAAAAAAAAAAAAAAAAAGGGTTATTGCAGTTTTCCAAGAATTGACAAACGCTTACGCCACTATTTGAGGTCAAGTGCTAATGGCAGCCGAGGAGTTTCAGAGCTCCTGTGTTTGTCATTTTCATGAGCAAAGATTTGACATTTTGGGGCTGGGAGAGGTATTCCTGTGGAAGATCTGAATGCTGTTCTTTGGTCACTGCAGGTAACACAGTATAAATATCAGTCACATTTAAATTAGTGATCTACCTGGACTTGTGCAAAGCATTTGATGCTGTCCTGCACAACATCCTTGTCTCTAAATCAGAAAGACATGGATTTGATGGATGGAACACTTGGTGGATAAGGAATTGGCTGGATGGCGACAGTTGCAGTCAATGGTTTGATGTCCAAGTGGTTACCAGTGACGAGTTGTTTTCCTCAGAGCTCAGTACTGGGACTGGTGCTATTTAACATCTTTGTTGTTGGCATGGACAGTGGGATTGAGTGCACCCTCAGCAGGTTTGCTGAGGACACCAAGTTGTGTGGTGCTGTTGACATGCTGGAGGGACAGGATGCCTTCCAGAGGGACTCGAACAGGCTTGAAAGGTGGGCCTGTGTGAACCTGATTCAAGGCCAAAGTTCAACAAGGCCAAGTGCAAGGTCTCACACCCGGGTTGGGCAATCCCAACAGCAAATACAAACTAGGTGGAGAATGGATTGAGAGCAGCCCTGAGGAGAAGGACTTGGGGGTGTTGGTGGATGAGAAGTTCAACATGAGTGGGCAATGTGCACTGGCAGCCCAGAAAGCCAATCGCATCCTGGGCTGCATCAAAAGAAGTGTGGCCAGCAGGTCAAGGGAGGTGATTCTACCCCTCTACTCCACTCTGGTCAGACCACACGTGGAGTGCTGCATCCAGCTCTGGGGCCGCCAACATAAGAAGAACATGGACCAGTTGGAGCAAGTCCAGGGGAGGGCCACAAAGATGATCAGAGGGCAGGGGGGTTTGAACTCAATGATTTTTAAGGTCCTTTCTAGCCAAACCATTCTATAGTTCTAGTGGCAACACTCTCCACCACCCTGCAATCATGATTTTTGCCAGCTTGGATATACAGCCTCTCATCTCCGAGCTCTTCATCTAAGACAAAGGGCAAAATGTTGCCATGCAGCAGGAGGAGTTAATAAAGAACAGGTAAATGCCATGTTTGCAGGAGCTGGACTCTGCACCACTAACACCTCCATGGATGATGGCAAATGGAGATGTGGCCCAGGCATCTGTGTCGAACAGACAGTGTCTGGTACATGGAACCATTCTTTGAGCTTTTCTTTTGGTGTCCAAGTGCAAATGTGTCCGATCCTGTGTGTGATGGGTCCCCGGGTGTTATTGCACAGCGTGAGGATGGCTGTGGCAGGCAGCTGGGTAAAGGCTGGGTAAATTAGAGACGTAAGGGCTCTAAAAGCCCCACAGATTAAAAGAATTGATTGTAAGACAAATAAATAGAGTATGGTGTGAGATAAAGGTACATAATAGGTTACAGCTGAAGAGATTATAGAGGTGATATGAAAAGAATGTCCTGAATTAATCACTTCCTTTTGTATAAGTATTTATGTTTTGCAAATAATTATCACTTAGCAACCTACGCTGTTCTTTTTATTTTTTACAGACTTAAACTGTTTCCTGGGGGTATTATCTCTGTCTGGCTCAGCAAAATTAAAACAGTATCTCATTTAACATTGTCTGTAAGTAGACAGAAATAGTTGGCTCCAGATGTGTTTTAAACTGCACTTTGAGAACTAACATGGTTTAGTTCGAGCTTGTAGAAAGCGGTGCATACTTGGTGTTCAACACTTTCTTATAGAGCAGTAATCTGTGCTTAGCTTTACGGAGCTTATCAAATGCTTGTTGAAGCCAAGTTACAACTCTTGCCAAGAATACTTAATGCCACATTTCAGGCGATGAAATATAAACCAGGAAGGGACCTGGTGGGATCGCTGGGTCCCCCCTCTGCTCTGAGGCACCCCCTGCCTGCCAGAGAGCCCTGCCAGACCCTTGCCCACAGTCACCCTCAGCACAGGGAAGAATCATGGGGAGTTTTGTCTAAAGACTCCTGAAAAATCTCTCTGGAAAGGGATTCTCCAGCCTCCCCCCACGATCCACACCTTGTACATCTTGGAAATGTTCCCTGGTAGCCAGTCAAAACACTCTTTGTTGCAGAAGAAATACTGATTTCTTCATGTCTTTGTCTCCACAGATGATATAAAATGACCATCTCCTCAACAAGGTTTTATGTGTTAGAGGATTGTTTCCATCTTTGTTCCTGATATTCTTTTCTTGGACTAAATGAGCCAAGTTCCCCTTTTTTTCCCTTTTGCATCCCTTGGTCTATATTTCTCCTGATTCTTGCATTATTTCTTGAAAGCTCCTCACTTTGTCCAGCTCTGCAAGCACCGTGTCCAGACCAGCACCCAGCACTTCAGTTAATTCATTCAAAGATCTTAGCGTATATTTAATCACACCAAAATGATGCTCACTTCTGTGTTAGAGGAACGAAGACAACACTTGTCTTCTCCCAGTCCTTCTCAGACCGATTTGCTGCCGTGCCAGGGTGACCCACAGCGGGCTGGGTGGTGACACCAGCCGGACTCTGGCACACGCCGACCTCCCGCCCGGGCTGCCTGCACTTATTGCCCTTGCTCTCGCACGCTGCTGCTTTCAGTCCTGCCTAGATGAGCAGAGGGTGAATGGGTGGAGGGCAGGGAGTGGATGATAAGTGGCTTTGTCCTCCTCCTTCACCTCCCTGAAATCTGCTGCCCAGCACTTGTGGTCGGCACAGAGGGAAGCCTGGGCTGGGCTGTGAGTCACCCTTTGGGTGCTGCGCATTTCCTGACAGCTGCAAGCTACGGCCAAGGCCTCGGCCCCGCACTCTGTGGGAAAAAAGTGTCTTCCCTCCCTGCATGTATCCACCACCATTGCACAAACACGGCCCCATTTGGAGCAACGCTCTCTTCCCATTCTTCTGGAGGATGGGCCTTGCACCCCACTATGTTACCACTGTCAGAGGACACATGCTGCAACCCTGCTGCATGGCCCAAGCAATGGCCTTGTGGGGAAGAATTTCAGTGCTAAAAGTGGGTCAAGAAGTGGGAAGAAAACCAGCAATCATCTCATGACTTTGTAATACCTGATGGGAGAGCTGAGACAGTGCAGGTCTGCAGTGTGGGCTCTTACAAACCCACCGTTCCTGACCTGATTAATAGCAAGGAAAGCTTTAACATGTCATTTTACTGACAGCTGCATTAATGCCAGAGGTACAGAGCCAAAGGTAGAGGCGAGCTGAGGAATTAAGCATTAGATAGCTTTAAATGTTAATAACTATGTCTATGGCCATAGCATTCCACCCTTTAATGCCTGAGCCTTTAATGCCTCAAACCTCAAGCTGTCCACTGAAGGATGCTCTCCACCAATGCATCTCCACGCTCCAGCTGTGCGTGGAGCAGGACAGACCCTGCCCAGGCTGTGCTGGAGGATCCATGCGATTGGAAAGCGGGTGCAGATACCCCGGCACCACTGCAGTACTTCCAGCTCAAGGGCATCAAACAATCAGGAGCCTGGTGTAGAAACCGTGAGGTTTTATTGTAAAGAACACTTTTTATTGCTTGTTATTAGTGTTTTTTTTTAATTAGCTCTTTTTATTAGAGAAGTTGGCTACTTTAAGATGACTTCCTGTTTCTTTTATCCACAGTTTGCAAGATTGTAAATGTACTGTTGGAGCTGGTTTTGATTTGACAACTTCTTATTGCCTATGTTCTTTGCAGGGATTTTCCCGTACTCCAGGCGACCCAAGGAGCCCTGGCTTTTCAAAGAGGGCATCTATCATCAGCCGACACTTGTAAAATCCTGCAAATCCATGAAGAGCATTGCAGAGCTGTGCCTTGGGCTTTGCTTGGCACTTGTAAATAATTTTGAGATGGTTCTGTATGAAGGTGCTGTGCCAGTTCTCATGCTGCAGTGATATTTTCCAGTTATTTCTTTCCTACGCGAAACCTAAGCCCTCCCGGCACATGAAGGGGAGGGGAGACTCCCATTCAGCATCCCTGAGGGAGAGGAGGATTTTTTCACCCTGCCCTCTGCTCCAGCCAGAAGTGGCCCTTCTCTCTGTGAGGATGCACCGGGGTGGCACGTAGGGAAGCCGCCCTGACGCTAACTAGGCCAGTCTGGGGCTATTAGTCATCCGCTCGTCCCATGCCTCATTGCCTGCACCCTGAACAGACGTGTTTGACTGCCTTTATGGGAAACCCCCCCCGAAAGGGCTGGCTGGTGCCAGGGGACGGCCACCTCCCCCACCGCCTGCCACCACATGCTTCCCCAGTGCCCACTGGGGACCTCATGCTTTGATTGGCTTTGAAGCCTGCCAAGAAAAGGCAGAGGTGCAGGAGGACCTGCTGCAAGGTGCCAGCCCCGATCCAAAAAGCCCACCTGGAGCAAAAGTCCTGGCTTGTAGGACTGACCCTCTCCTCCCACCCTCCTGGCTGGGGCCGCACCATCGGGATAGAGGGTCTCTGTCACTTTTTGTGTCAGAGGAGATGCTGGGGGGGCTCAGCACAGGCTCTGCCCCATCTCAATCCAACAGTCCTGGTGTTTTTTTAACAACCGTGAGGGACTTGGTTTGGTCTAATTCCCTGTGCAGCCAGCAAGCAAGTTCTTATCTTGACTTAACCCACAGGTAGAACGACTCTGGCCATAGCACTGGCATATTTCAGGAGTTTATGTCCACACCCCTGTGGCGTACGCGCTCCAGTATCCCTCAGGTAGTCTTTCATCATCGGTTACGCTTCAAGTATCTGCAATTAGATATGGTTATCTGAGCAATAGGGAGAAATATTTACCAAAATTAAATTTAGATGGGAAAATGGGGAAGGAAGAAAGAAAGGAAACGTAGGAAAGGAAGGAAGAAAGGAAAGGAGGAAAGGGGGAAAAAAGAACCAAAAATGGAAACTCAACATTGTTTGAAATATGCACTGGTGTTTGTTAGAAAATTAATTGGTTTTGCTTTTGCACATCAGCAGTTCTATGTGTGAAGATTTATCTCATGCAATATATTCTTTGCCTTCTGATTTGCATGGTAATTTGATTTTTAAGATACTTGTTTCTTTCCTCTCCCACACATTTAACTCCTGCTAATGCTGAGACAGGTTGTTGGTGTGGACCTCAAGAGAATTTGGATTGGGATGAGCTGGGGATGTTGGAAGTCCAGTTCTGGATAACATTTCTACATTTTTACTGTTCTTCAGTAAACATCCACTAATTCTTTCCTAGAGTTTCCTCCTAAGGGATGTTGTCTGGGCTGCGATCCACAGGGGATGGTACAGATTGCTGAGCAGAGGTGTTACCACACACTGAGATACCCCCGTGTGCAGGTGACCAATCCTAAATACCATTCACGTGCAAAAGCAGCCTGTTGGTCCAAGGAACAGCCATTCCTCAGGACCATTTAGTCCTTGTGAGAAAATAAGGTCTTGGCTACTCCTGTAGCCATGGCTTTGAGCAGAGCAGCTCAGAGACCTTTTGTTCTTCTGCCATACTTTTTGGGGATGGCTGACAACATCATCTGGTGTCCTGGTGGGAGCTGGGAAAGACAATGGAGAAGCTGCTATAAACAACAGCTTAGTAGACCATCACCATCTATGCTATCTCTGCATGTGAACATGCTGCCGTGAGGAAAGCTGCTCCTGGGGGCTGGCAGATGCTTTGTGCTTGCGTCTCCCCCTGCCTGGTGCTCTCCACACCCTGCTACATCGCTTTGCTGTGCCTGGTTTTCAGGAGGTGTTGTGTTGTACCCAGCAGTTGGATGAGATAAACCCCGCTGCGCTCTCCTGCAACCACACAGCTCAGAGTAGGACAGACAGCGACAGAATTCAAAATCACATTTTTCTTGTAGCTAGGGAACAAAGGAAAAGAAAGACTGACAAAGCCTGAATGGTCTTGTGCGGAGGATGAGCTTAGGAGACAGGTTTGTGGGTGCTCACAGGCCTGTCTTGTGGCCCTGTGCTGACGGCTGCTTGACGTTAGGGCCCTTGGGTTGCCTTCTCCATGCTCTGGCGTTCTTCACCTCTGAAATGAAAATTTCTGCTTCCCTGATGACAGATTTGGCTGGTTATTCATGGGCTTCTCCGAGCTCCGGAAATGGAAAGTTGCATCAAAACTTGGTGTTGTTGCTGCTGGTACTGTCCACAGCCCTGCGGGATTCAAATGGGATTTCTGCTCTCTACAAAAGTTGCTCATCTGGCTCTTCTGGATGCACCCTGACTTGTGACTGCCATCTCAGCACTTAATGAAGGGGTTAATGCACATCTCCTCCTCCCTGCTCAGCGTGGTGGTACTAGCAGCCTGGACCCTTCAGGGAGGGAGAGCATGAGTGGATCTCACCAGGGATCTCCTTTACAACACTAAAATGCATTCCTGAAATCATGCCCTTGCCTTGTGAATATCTGATGTGGCACGGGCTATAGAGAGATCTTTGTGGACATGAAAAGCGTTAAAAAGTACCTACTTACTGTGTTGCAAAGGCCATGCATTGCAAACTTGGGAAAGTATGTTAGGCAGCATGAATTTTGCCCTTAAGCAATATGTAATATATGAATTACTTCTTAAAATTAGTATCCAATGCTTGTTAGGATTTGTTTTTTCATTAAGTTCCTTTGCTGTCTCCTCAGCCTGTGTACATCTGAGGTGTATTATTATTCTTTCAATTACTGCATACTTTCTACCAGGCCCAGAGGGATCAGGGTCCTCCATACTAGGTTTTTTTACCCTGAGTGATTGCGATCTGCAGGACAAGAGCTGTTGAAGAAAACTGTGAGCGCTCTGGAGCAGTCTGAAAGCAGGTAGGTACGTGCTCAGAGCCCCTAGCCAGCCAATGCCAAGGTGAAAGCGTTGTCCTGACCTTGCAAAGGGGGAAAGGGTCGAATCAAGGTGAGACTGAAGTAGCTCATGTAAAGTTTTCCTTCTTAAGACTCCCACCTTGTGCCAGTGGGTGCCTCAAGGAAAAGCCCCAGGAAATACTTGTCCTCTGGGGTTAGGCTAGGGAACTGCGGGAAAGCCAAGCGGATGTGTGATTTACCAAAAGGGTTTGGAAGACCTTCTGCCCACACAACAGTGTCAAGGGGTGGGAGGTGATACAAGTCTCAGCAAAGCCATGGAGGCATGCAAAACACAAACTGGTCTGATTCCTGCTCCTCCATGAGCTTTACTATATGCTGATGAGATAGACTTGGAGGCACAGTGCTCAGCATAGAGCAGGCCTGAGATCCCTCAGAGATGGGGGAAATTCTGATGATTCAGAGTTTGGGCTTAATTTGGATTGTATCCCCTTCAGAAAGGCTGTTTTGGGGGCAAATATTTATAAACATGAGAAGAAAAGGAAAACAGAACAGGCTTCTTGAGGGAACAGCAGAAGTAGAAGGGTAGGTCTTGGACACCATTTGACAGAGCATGACTCCAAGTAGCAACCCAACAGGATGAGAAAATACTTTCTACCCCTGCTCAGCTTGTGGAGCAGCCCAGAGGTTGCACAGACTTTGGAGACACCAATTTCAGTCCTGTCACTAACCCAGCAATTACCTGTGTAAGCCGTGGCTCTGCATCCCAGCAGGAGACAGGGTCTCTCCTGGAGGTGAGACCCTCAAGTGGTCTCAGCAGCCCGGGTTTGGGGCAGCTGGGTAAGGCTGGTCCTGGGAGGGTATGGGCCGGGCTGGGAAACACCACAGAAGCACCTGGACAAACTGAAACCCTCTGGACATCTGTGCCTCACAGATCTCCTTCTTGCTTGCATTTGGGATGTGGATTTTATGCATGGGACTCACCTCTCATAAAGGCATGGAAAGAGCAGTTATTTACCTCTGCCTTGTCTTCTGCTTTTGTTAATTTACTATATAATTTTGTTTTACAGGTAGGCAGTGACTTTTATTTTCTTATTGGTGCAGTTATTTTATGACTGAAGAAGGGGCAGAGTTGTATGTGAAGTACCAGGTAAAGAAAGAGTCTCTGATGCTCAAGGCCCTGCTGATGGAAAATGTACTGGACGAGAGAACTCCTCTGCTCACGCAAAATACAGGAGGCTTTGGCAAAAAAAAGTCTCAGGTTTCCCCTTTAAAAATTCAGAATTTAGTAGAGTCTCTTGAACCAAGAAAAATGCATTCATGGGAAGGGAGTGCCAGTAATAACAGGTCTGCACTCACATCCAGTGGTAAAAGAAATAAGCAGCAGTTTCCCCTGAGGGAAGGGGGAATTCTAGAAGTTAAACAAGAAATTTTTATGTTTGTGAAGAGTTAAAAGGCTTCCTAGGCACCCTGGCTTCCCTTTCATACCCAGGGCACCGCGGGGTAATGCATCAGCAGTGGCACAGGGAAACAGCCCATCAAAGAGCTTGCTTTCTGCAGCTCCGTCTTCTGCAGGGAGACTGAGGAATCACCAGAACAGAGAGGTGGGTTAGAGTGGACTCCAAAATTGCCAGTGGGGATTATTTACATGTTCTTTCTGTGCAGGAGACCGCTGATTTCTCAAGAGATGAAGCTTTCAGCTGCTCTAGTTGAAAACAACTACTGTTACAGGATTTGCTTTGTTATATTTAAGGCAACTCACACAAAAGTGAAGCAGACCGAGTTCAAGGCGAGTCACCACTTACACAATGATCAATTCTCCCGTTCTCATTTTTGTATTTGAATTATTCTGTTAAATTTGCATATAAGACCTTTCTGTAATGTGACTTTTGGCTTGACATCAAATATTAATAATTACCCTGCTCTAATAACATCTATATTCTATGAGCACTCCTCCTGAAAATGTGCCATGTAATCTACACATGCATCGATCCTAAATTAAAAGACAGCATCAAATCTGAGTCACTTCTACACATTATTAAGTGTCCATTTTGGTTAAGCTGGCGACAGTTGCCAATCCCATTTCATACCTGCCCTTCCCTTTTTTCTAGTCTTTCTCTCCTCCTGGCAGAGGACTGCATAGATGACCAGAGCACAGCATAACATGTCTTTGTTTCTGCCTTTCACTAGGTTTTCATATGGATTTTGTCACATGTCTTATGTCAGGGGCTCTCCTGTGGCCCCATTCAGTCGACAGTCTCCCCTCTTGGTCATCTCTCCAGTCCCAGGTGAGATGAGTGGTTGAAAATCTTTTATGGAGAAGCTGAACTCAGTAGTCCAAAGCAAATTTCCTGGCTCTGTTTTCACTGGGTGGAGAAAAACCTGCAATCAAACCAAAACTGGTTTCATGGCTAAGAGGCAAATCTTTCCTCCCCTGCAGCCATGGGAGATCCTGAATATGGTGGAAGGAAAACAGTTTTGCTGCACAGGGTGAGGGAAGGAAGAGCAGGAGGCAGTTTCTAAAGGGCCACCTCACAAGGCAGGAAGACCCTGTGCGAGGAGGACACCCGGGAGGCTGGAGGTTTGCAACATCGGGAGATCATGGCCATGCCCTGTTATCTCCAACCATGCAAATTGCTGAGAGCCAGAATTGCAGAGATGTTAGCCACTGCATACTACAAAGGGGATGACTAGCAGGACAAAGTAAGCAGGAGCCCATTCATTGCTGAGCTGAAGGCTGGGGTAAATGGGAAGAGTCCTTCCTTGGGAGGCAAACCAGTTTGCTGGATGACGAAGAAAGAGGTTCTCCTGTAACCTAAACATGTCTAGCACAGACTCAATGGGGACCTTTAAGTGTCATGAGACAAGTCTTCCCACAACCTGAGTCAGCTCTGTAATCCCCACATTGCAGATTACCACACAGACATGCACCCAAAACAGTAGAAAAAATTGGAGATTGTATCCTTCAGAGGCCACGGGTGCTCCACAGGCCTTCCTGCTGCTCCAGAAAATAATATCAGGAAACCAGGAAAAGCAGAGGGTGTGACCATCCTGCATTGCCCAACCTCTGCTCACTCAGCCGGCGTCTACTTGGCCATGCTGGTGGAGAAGAGAGGAGAGGGCTGGCTGGGCACTGGGACAAGGGGAGCATGTTGGCATGTTAGCACAAGGTTAGTTAGGAGCAGCTGTGGCCTTGGGTGGTTTCTGATGGGGTGGGCTGTCCCCAGGTGTGATCCCTTTCTACTGGGCAGGTGTCAGATGAGAGGCACTCACTGGCCACTGAAAATCAATAGTGTTGGCTGAATGAAAACTCTTAGATAATACTAATGGGCTCAGAGGACAGGCCAGAAAGATGCTAATAGTTGTTGGCTGATCTCACTACCCTCTCTCTGCCAGCGGCCCACATGCTTCAGGGGATGGAGGACACCCCATGGGATTTCTGTAATGACCTCCTATGGGGTGAGAAGGTAATTTCTTAACTCTTCAGGTAGAATCATACAGGCCATGAAGTATGAGTTATACCTGAGCAAGTTAAAGAGAGGCTATGATTTTAACTGGGACTATTCTGACAGGACTGGTTTAACTACCCTGGCCCATCCACCTGGGGATCCTGGCACCGGAGGAGAGATTATCTCAGTGGCTTTGATTGATGGGGACTGAGGATCATTGCAGAGGCATGACAGCTGGGAAGATCCCTTCCTGCTTTCTCTTCCTGCAGGGCCTGGCAGCCCAACTTAGTCATTCTCTCCTGAGAGGAAGAGGGGAGGTCTCTCAAGACCTTCTTTAGTCTCTCCATTTGCATACTTTAAGTCTTTCTAAAGTTGGGCAAGTGTTGGGGCTGGGAACAACAGTGCTTGAGCTGGAAAACGCTGCTAGCTTTCTGCTCAGCCCATACCTGTGTTGCAGAGTCCAGCTTACTCAGCTTGCGTAAGGAGTGTTTTCTTAAAGCATTTCGCTTTTGAGTTGCTCCTGTGAGCATGTGCTGGGAATGGCTCCTGTTCAAATCCAGTAGCTGACATAGCAAAATCTTGCACTCAATTGTTGCAAATCATTAATTCAGAGTCACAATCCATTTGGAGTAACTCACGGAAACCCATTATTATTTTGCCACTGCTTGTTGAGCTGCTTAGATAATCAAAATACTTGTGAGAACAGGCAAAAACTCTTGCTCTTGGCCTAAAAGGTATGCAGAGCAGTGACATATCCCAAGCAAGAAGCAGCAAGATGTGTGGAAGGAGAGAAAGAGGATGGAGGAGGATAAGAGCCATGAGACCTCCTGGAGACTCAGTCACATGGACTTCCCTGAAAGGCTCTTACCTGCTCTCTCATTTCATTGCTAAGGTGCAAGGGAGGTAAGGGAGGAATGGAATATGAAATTATTTTTTTTTTAATAGCAAAGGCAAAAGCCCTTGCCATGTTTTGGAAGCCCAGCACTCCTTCAGACAGAGACAATATAGGAGGCCTGGCCCAGCTGTCTGGGGAGAGCTGGGAAGCTCCAGCAGAGCCTGCTCCTTTTTCATCCTGGAAGTCTGGAATGGGCAACAAATGAATGGGGAATGTTTCCTTTAACTCATGAGGAAAAATGTGAATTACTGCTAGGGTTTCAGTTCTGCACCAGTAGGGAGCCATTTTTTCACTCTGGCCAAAGATGTTAAGGAATATTTGGCATATGAGGACAGCAGTGACTTCATGCATTTCTGTCACATGGGCTTGAGACTGATGCCATTTACTGATTTAGGGCTTGATTCTGCAAACATATAAGTAGGTGAATACCTACTTATCCAAATGGTTCCTTTGAATGATTTTGTGTATGTATGAAAACATCCATCTCAGACCCTCATAGCCCCAGGGGCAACAGGGAAATGCCCATCTGGAGCTCTGAAGATTGACATTAGCTGTGACTCTTCCAATAGGAAGCTAAATAATAACATTTCTTAGATACAATCATTCACAAAGTGAAAATGTCAGTGTAATAGCTTATATTTGAAACTAGTTTCTTATGACTAATTATACATCTGGAAGTGAATACGCAGCTGCAGTTACCAACTGATAGGGCAAAGTCAAAGGTCCATAAGTACACTCTAACCATAATCATCCTTTTTGCCAACAGAAAGCATGGTCTTTCACAGCTGAAACACATACAACAGTATAAAATATATATGAAGGCAGTGACGCTGTGTAATCATGCTGTTTCTATCCAAAGCCATGGAAAATTAGAGCAAAGCATTTGAAGGAGCTAAGTCACTCGGGAACTTTGTTGCTAACTCATTTTGGCTCTTTTTTTGCATTTTACAAGTTCCTGCACACATTGTTTCTCTAAGGCTAAATTCTGCAGGCCCTTATCAGCTCACATTTAAGGGTTAATTTACAGAGCCTCCATCCTGCAGAATATGGATCACTGTTCTTTGCACAGCTGCATAAAACATATAAACATTTAATAGCAAATAATGTTGGGGTAGGAAAATAAAGGCAAATCTTCAGAGAAAGACCAAGTTTTGCGGTATGCCTGGATGCTGTGAAAGTGAAGTAGCTGAATTAGAGGGTTATACGTATTTACTCTGACTGACCGATGCAGTAAGGAAAATGGGCAGTTTGTGTATTTATATAGCTCTGTATTTATGTAATCTTTCCTAGATTCATGTCTCTGGCTGTTAAATGGAGCACATACAAATGGTTAAACCTCTTTGCCCAAACTCTGTTGTTATCTATATCCAGAAGCATTCACTCAGCTATTCCAGGCATAGACTGCATTTCATCTCTTGGCTTCTGCTATCAGGGTATGTGTGTGCGTGTAAGGAACGTGATATTGAGCTAATTTAATTTTCTATGACCTATACAGAACCCCCTGACCTAACCTCGGAAATGTTGCCTCTATGGGATGGCCCCAGCAAGGCCCCTCTTGCTCCTTGGAAGCTGGCCTTCTTTCAGAAGACTATAACAATACTTTCCAAATTAGGAGTTTTCAACCACCCCTGCCCAGAGTCAGAGAAGACAATTATCAGCATGATTTAACTGAAAAATTTTCAACTCTTGAACATACTGTGGTGACATTCGAGGATGGTATTGTTAGTAAGCACAGGAGGAACCAGGCTTTTTGTTAGTATGTGTATCGAAGGCAATGTCTGTAGGATTTGGCCTTTTCAGATCGCTGTACTAATGTTAACTAAGGGCTGGCATGTTAGTAGGTGTCCTGTGTTTATAAAAATCATCTGGCATAAACATTGCTAAGGAAAGACAGGAGGATGCTGCGGTGGAAAAGGAAGTTGTTGGTGAAAACTGCTGCTGTTGCCACTGCTTAGCATGAGGGGAGCTCCCACAGCTCTGGAGACGTGGGGTGAAGCCACACACCCACCCAGAGATCCTGATTCCCATCAGGGCAATCCAGAGAAATGTCTTGTCCTTCACTACAGTCTTGTAGTCTGAAACGGAGAGAAAGGAAAGCTACAGGATGGAGAGAGAGGAAGAGAGAAAAGTCTTCAGGTTTTCTTATGTGGGGAAAAAAGACCTCAGCTACCTCCCAGTGCATAACCAGTACTGCCTTTTTCGACTGCATCATGAGTATCTCACAAAGCACCATGAAGGGACTCAGCACCCCATGCTCCATGCCTGCACACTGTGGAAGGTGGCACAACCGTTCCAGGTGACAGGGTGACCTCTCTGAGCTACACACCACCCATGTGAACGGGAAGACCCATGCCCCCGTCCAGCAGGCAACGATTCTTCCCTGCATGCCAGTGCATCAAAATGGTTACAACTGATTTTTTGTTTGTTTCTCAGTTTGAGATAAAACCATTGGCATAAATAATACTATAAAACTTCTGTTATTTTTATCTCTGTCCTTCTCTTTATTAGAGCATATTGACACCACGATAATTACATCAATGCAATGATACCAATGAAAACCTCTAATAAGCCTGCAGTGAAGTGATTTGCACAGATTTAGCTTCATTTGCAATTTCTGAAGGAAGTGCAAAGTGCTTGATACCAGTGTTTCCCCAAACTGCAGAAGTCTCTGAAGTGCAGGGTAGGGCTGAAAAAGGGAACAACTTTAGGCTGTCATTAACATTTTAGAAAAGGACAAAATACTTCACACCAATACAAAGGTGTGAAGGCCATTAAGGCCATAAAAACTTTCTTTACCTTAACCACCTATGCAGCTATTGCTCTTGCCACCGGGGGTGCTTTGCAAATACAAATGGAAAGGCTGGTTGTACAGGGAAGGGCAGCTCTCCCCATTTTTCTCTTTCTTATCGTGTGCTTCACACTATGAAAAGCCTCGAGCACCCATATTTTGCATGTATCAGCTCAGTGAATGGAACCACTATCAGAAAGATGCCTTACCAAATGCAGAAGATGGAAGATGTCAAGAAGAGTCTGACACCCGCTAATTCTCGAGCTAATTTTAATGTTGTTTTAATTACCATCATGGAGAATGGAATGAAGAGTCTGTGGCCCAGTCCTGTTCTCATAACATTTTATGAGAGGTTTGGCACCAGCTGTCATGAGAATGGGGCTGAGTGTCATACTCTCATATACTAGAAATGCAAGAGGGATTGCCAGTACCTGTATCATTTGCAATGTCAGGTGGCCTTTGTAAATCAAGCAAATGAGCTGAAGCCAACAACAGGAGGACCTGCAAAGATGAATTCAAAGGGTGTCGCTTATATAGGGGAGAGAACATATGTTAGAGCAGCGGGAATATGAGTGTGTCGCATTAACTAGGGTACACACAATTCTCCCTTAGAGAATTGCACTCAGGTTCAGGAGCCCGTAAGAAAAAGAAGCAAACTGAAATTAATTCCTAGCTGAAGGAAACACAGTTTTTGGTGAAAATAAAACTTGTGTGGTTGATTTTAAAAAAACCAAAGACCCAGATCTCTCAAAACATCTTCCAAGGTTCTTAGGTATTCGAAATCAATGCAGTCTGGCATCTGAAAACCAGAGGGGGCTGACCAAAAATGCCCTAAGAATACAATGGCTTTTACATGCACGAAAAGCAATCCAGAAACAGGATAATTCATTGGAAGTGAAATTGAAAAGCATCAGCCATGCAGTGCAGGATGAGTAAAGGTCCCTTAAAGGCTGGAGGGGAAGACAGAGGTGTCTTTGTAGACAATGAGATCCTCTCTTCAAGAAAATATTGACACACTAGTGAAAAGAGAGAACCAGAGGAAGGAAGGGGCAACACACCCTGAAGCTGTTCTCAGGAACACAGAAGCCAGCTGTCAGATGGCCACTGAGTGATGGGGATTACTCTGGACAGACAAGCAATCCGTCCTGGACTTTCTTTTAAGGCACTTGACAACGCAAGAAAAAGAAAAAATGGGTAAATACATAGAGTAAGGATGGGCCAGAAAGAATGACGTGGCCAACAGGGCCTGGTCAATGCAAAGCCAGGAGGGGTATACGCTCACACAAGATGTTGTGCATACTGGACTGACAGCACAGGTAGAGCGGACTTCACCTATATGCACCGAACTGAAGTGGCCAAGGGAAAGCCTGGGCCCATGCTGATCATTAACGTAAATGCAGCCTTACAAACTGACCTACTTTGAAAAACAGTAATTCTCTACTTGCAGAAGTGTGGGTCTACTCCTAGCATTGACATCAGATGGCTAGTGGAGCAGAACAGCAGAGAAAAGAGAGCAAGATATACTTAGACCTCATTTTTCTGCTGAATCGAGACAAAGGGACATGCAGTGAGATAAGCCAAAGAGATCCAGGGAGATTGAGGAATGAAGTGAGAGCCAGAGAGTAGAGGGCCAGCAAGAAACCTGAACCATCATCAGGTCATTTTAGGTGAAAACAAAAGGTTAGAGTATGAGCTAAGGAGCAATTAGAGAATCGTTATAGTGGACATAGAAATCTCAAAGGAATTGAATGGATCCAGGGCGGGGAGGAAGAAAGATGATGCTAGGTACCATGCAACAAGGGGAGAGGCTTCTGGGTAACACCTTAAAGGAAAACCGGGTACAGGCAAGTAGTGGAAGTGAAGGAAAAAGAAAAACACCAGACAAGCGCTGCTGCCTGCACAGGATTTTTAGGCAGAACAGGATGAAAAAATCCCAGTACAGGAAGGGAAATCTGGGACACATGAAGCAAGTGAAATGCAATGCCTTTGGGGGAGCTCAGGAGCAGCTTTAGAGGAATCAGAGCAGGTTGCGTTCCCGTGGGATGCAGTGGTGACAGCTCTGGGAGGAAAGTTGAAGGCAGGCCCAGGGCGAAAGACAGGGAAAAGCCGGGAAGAAGGAAGAGGAAGATTAGAGGATGAGTGAGAGAAGCTTCTTGGGTTGGGGAAGAGCTACAGGAACAGAACAGAAAAGCAGGAAGGGAACAGAGGACCAGAGAGCAGGTCCCAGGAGAAGAGCAGAGCAGTGGGTACAGGAGAAGGATCAGAGGTAGACAACATGGGTTAGGAGCCATGAGCCGTGCTGGCAGTCAGCAGCAGGACCTTGCTTATTCAGCAAGTTAGGCGGCAATTAATTAAATCAAGTCAGGCAGCAATCAGTCAGTTAAATCGGGTAACAATGACTCAATTAAGTTGAACTGGGGAACAATGAACTTATTACATCGAACCAGGGAACAACAAACTAATTAAATCAGCTGGAAGCCTCCACGGATCCATCTGGATCCTGGGCTAGGTGCCACCGGAGCGGGGGGACTCTCACTGCAGCTGCCCGCTCCAGGAGAAACATCACAACAGCAACTGTGCATCGCTGCTGACAGCCTTTCTTGTCCCCCTTTGCCCAGAGCGAAGAAGGACACGGCAGACTACAGCTGGTCTTTTGAAATATCTGTAATAAACCAAAGGGGTGGGGAGATGGAAACTGTCAGTTTCCAAATTAGCAATAGCATTGCAGAAATTACTGGGCTGCCTAAGGATGGAGAAAGCTCTGCCTTTCAAATCAATCTGATCCTGGATATCCGGAGTTGTCAGCTTGAGAAATTAACTGAGAGGCTTTGATGGATGTCTGGCGATGATTTAGTCTACCCTACCTAGCACGCAGGAGAGGTACGTTTTCCAATGGCGTCCTGGAGGAACGTGGCTATGTACCAGAACAGCTGCCTGTGTCCATTTTGAGGTAAAAAGTGTAAATCATATGGATTGGTGTGAGCCAGGCTGGTCATGTACCAGCAGTACTAGGAACCATTTTCATCCCCTTTTGTTGCTCCCCCATATCATTTGGGGTTGGGGTGGGTTTTTTTGTTCTCTCATGTTCCTACTTCTGTTTCCACAAGTGAGGAACACCGATGAGCCCGCCAAGTTACCTTAGTTGGAAAGCACCCCTGGTATGTTTCTCTTGGGATGTTTCATGAATATCAGTTAACTGAAAATAAAAAAGGGAAGGTCTCATTGATAAGGACAACCTGAAGTCAAAAAGATATGGGAGACAGCCATCTGCCCCATCATTCAAAGAAAGTGCAATCTTAATTGTTCTGCAAGAGCACCTGTAAAAGGCCCTTGCAGGTGGGAAAAAGTACTGCTTGTCACAGCAGTACAAGTGCTTGAGGAGCTGTAATGGTTAATAAACAGTCATATTACATGGGCAAACTTTATGGTACCACATATTATCATTAAAGTAATTATACTGAAAAGGAAGTGACTCTTTGGGTGTCATTTCTGTCTGGATGAGGTCCTGGGATTTGCCGAGAGTGAGTAAATTGGGGCCAACACAATCCCTGTAGGAATATCAGCCAGTAAATTAAACTGAAAAGAAAAGCTGAAGAAGAGCAGCTTCCTGAGCATCATTCAACAAGGATTGGGCTTGATCCAAGTCTTCATATATAGTATCAGTATGACATCTATGCCTATTGTCTCCTAATAAATGTGCCACAGGAGAGCGTGTGCTTTGAGACGCACAACAGTTTCACACTGAGGGACTGGACTTAATCTTCTTTTTCCCCTTCTGAACTGCTAAATAATCAGAAGGCAAAAAGAGTCTATTTAGAGATGCGAAGGTTTGGAAAGGAACCAGAAATTTTCAGGAAGAAAAACATCCCGCTTCCAGTCTTCACCACAACTTTGGAAACGGAAAAGAAACTTCCTAGTGTGTGGGTTTTTTCTCCTTTTTCATCCTTTCTGAATAATAAGATGAATGAGAAGTTGGATTTGTTTGGTAAAAATCTTCAATCTAATGAAATATGTGAAAATGACGTTAAAATTTCAGTCAAATGTTGTAGTCGTCTCAGACTCTGGTTTGATTAGAGGGGGTCAAGAGGAAAACGTGACCTACAACAGTATTTTAAAAAAGGTGCTCATGGTTTAAACGCTCTTACTTGATAATCAGCCTTGCCTGTGATGATGAACTTACAGATGATGATATGCAGTACCAAAGAGACTGCCCTTGCCCTAAAATTAGGCTTTACACCTAAAGCTACTCTTGGCTATCTTATGTTGTAACAACTATTTTTCCAAAAAATATATTTATGAAGATGTTTCTTTTGTACTTGCATTATCATGCGAGGCATCTAGTGACACAGAATTTCTGAACCCTCCGACTTTTAAATTTTCCTCTTTGTCAATAATAGATGGTTTCTATGTTTATCCGTCCCGTCCCCCTTTTTACTTAAAAACTATGTCAACAAACAAAATATGCTCATGCCCATTTTAGCGCACAGCTGCAGCTATTACAGGAGGAAGGGTTCTCATCAAGCAAAAGTAATCAATTTACATTTATTTATTTCACAGGTTTATCAAACAGTACTTCTTATAAGTACTTCTTATATGCTGGCTCAATAATACACAAAACATTCCTCATCTGTACAGGAATAAGTACAATTTAGCTGTGATCACTAAGTAATCAATTACTAAATATATTTTATTTTTTCCCCATAATTAATAAGAAAAATCCTGGGATTACAACTAGGAAACTCTTTTTCTGTTCCTGAAATTTCCAGCACTGACACCTCTCATTCTTTCTATTTAGTGTCCCTTGCATCATCACTTATAATCAAAGAGCATGATGATGTTATGAGGTCAGAGAAGTAGCATTCAACAGATGAGAGATGAAAAAATTACCCATCAGAGGAGAACCTGGCCCACTGCACCCATTCACCCAGTGCTCCCCACCATGGCTCCAGCTAACGAATGGCTAGTTCCCTCCCTGCTGTGATTCAATACTGTCTCATTTTTGAAACACAGAACATCACTAAGGATTTTTTCTTTGCTGATAGAACTGAGTGGTTTTGCCTTGGGATAAACACCAGATATTGGCCTCCAACCATAACACCCTCCCAAAGGCAGTGCAGTGAAGACCTGATGCAAAGCAGCTTGGAGAAGTCCACGCTGTACCCCGGCCTGCGGCTCGTCTCCTTTAGGTAATTTCATAGGGTCTTGTCTCCACTGGCTTTTCATAATTATTTCTTACTGCAAAAATAACTCTTTTTGGCAGCAAACACAGCCTTGAAAAGCAGCACAAAACTCAAAATCCTCTGCTGCAGCTAAACATACCTGATGTTTAAAGTATTTTGACCTTGGAAAGGCAGAGATGGGACGTGTTTTACTTTTTCAAGATCACTGAATCAAGATGGAAGGACTGGAAAGGGAACAGCACACAAGTTCCAGATGTCTCTTCTAAAGCTTTTCTTACATTAGAGGATGGACTTGCCCTTTTGCAAAGTGCAGACACATGGCCAGGTCCAGAGCCACCTCCCTTCCTCATACAGGCCGTACTCATGAACCTTAAACGTCATCTGAACACGCAACTCCCACAGAAGTCATCAAATGCAGGAAGACTCACACCTCAGGTATTTATTGCTTGTCTAGCTCAGCATAGCATCATTTACCTTGGGCCTGGTCCTACAGTTGCCACAGTGAACTGACTCCAGCTGCAGCAAGTGATGGGTCCCCCGTGGATGGGGTATAACTACTGAATGGTCTGAGATAAGAGCTGCTCCTGCTCTGACCGGGAGGTTGGACAAGAAGCCTCCTGAGATCCCTTCTGAAATGAATTTTCCTATGGTCCTAACATGCAGGTCACATAGATCTAAGCGCAAGGGTAAGGGGTGGGGGAGGAAAGACGAGCACCACAGAGACAGAAGCTAATGTTTAAACCACAGCTGATGGCAATTTCTTATCCTTCAAGTGTAAGATCGAGTTGCTCACGCTAGAAATTTCTGCCTCTTCTTCCTGAGCATGAGATCAGTTAAGCCATTGCCTTTTGGTTTCCCTGGGTTTATTTTTATCCTAGCAAGCGGAGATAAAGGACAGAAGAATTTAGCTGGAAATCATTTATCATTTGAGCCCTTATACTGGTACTCCAAACAAGTGTAAACACATGCATTTTTCACCCAGAGCCTGAGCAAACCCGCTGTTCTTGTTGCAGTTTTGCTGTAACGGGTTTTTTTGGAAATTTAGTTCAAGAGGATTCAAAACCATTTATTTAATCTGATGTGCGTGATGGAGGAGTTCAATTTCGGGCAGAGATTTTTGAACCCAAAGTAAATTGTTTCCTCAGCAACTGTATTCCTTGGAAACAGAAAAACTCTCCAAAACAGGTCTTTGCACTGAGAAATATCTGCAGCTCGGTGAAAGCCTGCGAGCTCGCCGGGCACTGCCGTAGCATTTCAATTGCACTCGAAAATAAACCTGAGAAAGCCCGAAACTTCTGGCTCTTCCTTAATGTGTTTGGCCAGCAGCTCCTCCATGATTTCCAGGAGAAAAGGCCTGTTCGGGTGAGCTGGGTGTTTTTTGGGGTCCCGAGGC
Source organism: Numenius arquata (assembly GCF_964106895.1). Taxonomy (NCBI): domain Eukaryota; kingdom Metazoa; phylum Chordata; class Aves; order Charadriiformes; family Scolopacidae; genus Numenius; species Numenius arquata. The sequence continues at coordinate 121,855,783 of NC_133576.1, forward strand.
CCTTTTGAATACCTGGTTTTGACAAGATGGAAATACGACCCTCTCATCTTAAACAGATATGCGTTTCTCCTGGAAAAAAAAAAAAAAAAAAAAAACACAAATCTACTGTTATTATGATTTCCCTCCCCCAACCGAGCCCTGGGCGGGGGGAAGCGGCCGGGGGGCGGCGGGGGGCGTCCGCCCCCCGCCGCCCCCCGGCCGCATCCCCCTGCCCTAGGGAGGGCCACAAGCCCTCCCGCCCCCTCTCCCAGCCACCCTACGCTTCAGTTTGGCCCTTTTCCCCTCACGAAGCCCTAATCTCCGTGCCCCCCCTCTTCCCCCGAGAACGGCAGTGGGGACGAGCGCCCGGCCCGGCCCCGCCCAGGCCTCCCCACCGCCTCCGCGGGCGGCCGGAGGAGCCGGAGGCGGGCGAGGGGCGGGTTAAAAGCGGCGGCAGGTGAATGGGGAAGGACCTTAAAGCTGCGGGGCGGCGAAGCTGGGACCGACCGCTCCTCAGGCACCGCCGGACCCGCGTTGAGCCCCGCCGGGAGCTCCAGGCGGCGGGGCTGACCTCCCCCTGCGGCTGTGGGCATTGCTGAGGTGAGGGGCGCGGCGGGAGGGGGCGAGCAGGGAGCGGGACCGGGCTGGGCCGACGGTGGAGGAGGCCGTTCCCGTGAGGCGAGGGCTCGGGAGGGACGCGGTGGGCCTCGCCGGGCCCCCGTGCTGCTGTCGCCGCCACACTTGTTGCATCCCGAGGCGGGTCCGGGACCCTCGGCCGCGGAGCCGGGAGCGCTGCCCGCCGCGGGGAGGGATCGGGGGCGGGCCGGGGGCGGCGGAGGGGCGCGGTGTGCGCTCCCCCCCTGCGCTGGGCAGGGTTTACCCCCACAGCTCTCGGTTTGGCTTCCCGAGCTTCAGCGTGAGGGGGAGTGATTGAACCCCGCGACTGGTTTTAATTGCGAATACTCTTGTCGCTGCTAGTTATCCATTTAACTCCTAACAATCTCTATTTTTATTCATATTTTCCGAACAGGGCTTTGCAGGTACGTTATGTGAAGTACCCGGACCAGCTAAAACACCAAGCAAAATACAGGCTTCCGCAATTACAGGTAATTTGCGACACGCCTACAGACGTTAAGAGAGCTGCATGGAGGTAAACAGCTTGCATCAGTAAAACTGACAGGTCCTGTGAGCGTCTGATCACACACTGGAAACATTCCTCAGAATTACAAGGGGAATAGGAAATGAGAGGCATGAGTCAGAAATAAACGTATTTCTGAGTATCAGGGCAGGATAAGATCGCATGGAGCACTCCTGCAGCCCTTGAATACAAGGCGAGGGAGGTGGTGGAGTGAGGGCAGGAGCGCTTGCTCGGCTGACCGCAGTAGCCGGTAGCTGGCTGCGTTCCTGTGGTGTGCTGGCCATGCCTGTGCTTCCCGTCATCGGGCTTTCCTACACTGGGTGCTACTCTTCCAATCTCTTATGTTGAAGAATATCCTCTGCCCCCCCAATAGAAGAATTGTTTTCTTTGTCTTGTGCTCCACTAGTTTTCACTATGTAGCCTGGTTAAGAGAACAGGCAGGGGGTTGAAAGAAGAAAGTAGCCTTTTTGTCTTTTTTTGCCTTTTGTCTCTTTTAAACCTAGTTTTTGTGACTTTGATCACTAATGAGACTTTATTGGCTGTGGCCTGTGTGAAATGATATGGAGGTTTGAGCTCAGATTCTGTATGGGATTACCACGATGTACATGCGTGCACTGAATTGAGAGCAGAATAACATATATTTTCATCCCTGATTTTGTTAAAGAAGTTATATAGGTTTCTAATATGTCTTCCTGGAAACCCTGCTTGCCAGGTACTTACCTTGAAGAGCCCCAGAGGAAAGGCAGCAGGCAGAAAGATGTGCACGTGATTGTGTTAGGCTTAACTCTGAGGACAAGGTGATGGTGGGCCAAGCCTCAGCCTGGAAGGAGGAGGTATGCCCATGTGTCAACCAGGCATTGCAATGTAATTTTCCAGGTGGAATTTCCAATGTTTGCAGAGCCATGAGATTGTACCCCTAGTGCACGTCAGGGTTACTGGGATACTTCAGTCCCCAGAACTGTCAGTCTTATAATTGGTAGAAGGACTACATATCACAGAGCTTAAAGATGGAACAATAAAAAGGCATGAATTAAAATATTTCTCTGGAGGAATTAATTCTGTCTTGCCAGGGGTAGTTCTCTAAGCTTTCTGAAGCTTGGGCCTCTGACTGTGTTGCTGTTTGGCATTCCTTGAAGCATAACCCAAGTATATTACTTGGGCAACCTCATTTATTTTGCACAAAACATAATTGAAAAGTAATTTTACAGTGAAAAAGGTTTAGCAGACTATCTGGAAAAACAGCAGCACTTTGAAATATTTCAAAGTACAAGTTCTTAATAACAGTCATTGTATAAGCTCAGTTGGTACCTGTGAGTAAAAAAGATGCTTTAGAAGTTTATTCTTTCTGGTATTCACATGAACAGTTCCAGTGAAATCAGTGGTCTCAAAGTGTACCAAACGGGAGCATGGGTGGAATCATTGTTTTTCCTTTTGATGTTTTTCCTTGTTCTGTTCCTTGCTGCTTTTAGTTGTTATTTAATGATGACTGATGAGTTATCTGAAAGGAGGAGATCTGTGACTCTTGCCTGGCTAAACACTAGTTTGTGTAAGGAAAAACTTGATGATGTATGAGGAGAGATAACGTGCTGTCAAAACAGAAGGAATGTGGTAAAAGAGAAAAATGTCTCATTAGTTGATAAAAAAAGGTGAAAACTAATTCTATTCCTTATCTCTTACAAATGTTTCTTCCTGTAATAGAATCCTTTTTTTAAAAAAGGAAAAACCTGCTTTTGTCTTTTACTTTTGATGAAAAAAGTGGTAACAAAATGCACACTCAAGGAAAAGCTGCACTGCAGTATAAAATCTTAGTGCTTATAAATTTAATTAGCATTTCCAAGAGGGGGCAAGTTCTGTCTGTGTGTGAAAGAGACAGTGACTTGCCAGTTCTGTACTGAAATGGGAGTGGGCAGATTTGCAGAGAGGATGTAGACATTTGCCTAAGTCTGGGGGGAAGGAAACAAGAATTAAGTAGCAGGTTTAAAAAAAAACAAAACTCCACCCATAAAAAGATTGTAACTAAAAAGTTGGTATTTTCATGACTGGGAGCAGGACACAGTGTGCATAAAACTTTTAAGATATGAGAAATGGGACACTTGCATCAGTGAAGACATAGTGCTCAGGAATTTGACTTTCTTTCAAAGCAAGAAATTTAAAACACATTTTGAAGGAAAGGTTTATGGGGGAAAATGGCTGACAGGGGCCAAATTCTAACAGGACGTGTGCTGTCTTGTTATGCCTTCAAGTGGAACTGGCACTTCTGACTTCCTGTTTTCCACAAGTGGAAAGAATTTTGCGAGGAGATGTTCTGAACGATGATAATCCTCCATTTACGGTTGTAGGCTAGTAAAGTAGCTATGAGAATTTCCAAACATACATGGAAAATGACTTAACGCATGTAGGGGCATAGATGCGGGACAGTCATAAGGGGGTCATAGTGGGTAGAACTGAACCCTTAATGCTGTTGATATTTAACTAGCATACTCCTTTAACATTTAACTGCATACATATTGGGTCCTAATCTGTTGTGTTACAAGCCATATCTGGCTTTCACACTGGGTTTAATTAGAGCACAGAATGCCTCCTGTTTTCATAAACTTGAGTAGAAGGAAAGTACAATGCTTGCAGTGTTCAGACCTGCAACTGTCAGAGGTTTCCTGTTGCTGATTAGTCTTTGCCTGTTCTTGTGTCAAATCAGATATACTGTAATCCCTCTGTCATGGCTCTTCTGTTCTCCAGTTTCCACTCCGATGTGGAGATAGGTGCTCAGAACAAAGTTTGAGAGCTACTAGAGAGAATTGCACAGGCTTTTGTGATTGTTAGGCAGCTCTTTTGATCTTTATTCAACTCCTTAGGAAAGAAGGAGAATTGTTGATATTTCAAAGTGCTCCAGCTGCATGCTCCTTGAAGTTTGATATACAGCTGTAAAATTAAAATAGCTGGAAGCTGCCTGTAGTAGTGAAATTAAAGGATTTTGGTTGCCAAAGTCTGAGTTCAAAGCTGCATCTTCTTACAGTTTAAACTCTGCATTAAAGCTGTAGCAATGTAGGGAGCTGTATTCTTTTTCAGGTAGCAGGAACATCCTTGATGATTGAATTCAAGCTCTGTAGTTCCAACTTTGAACTGATACTTATCTGTCTTGGTCCGCTGTTAACAAAGTACGAGTCTGTGAACCCTGTAATTGTAGTGAAGCATTTCAGAACAGCCCTGTGAGATGGTGAGATTCTGTTATCCATGGTTAATGTCTGGGAAACTGAGGCACGGGGCAGGCTGGCAAATTAGGTAAGAAGTCTGAGAGAGTTAGCAAGTAATTGCTGTAGCCTGTATGCCAGCCTTTCTTGGTGAAATAAAAGGATGCTGTCTTTGGAATATGCTAATCAGTATTTGTTAGAAGCTTCCTTGGTTCAGTCCTGGCAATGCTGCTGTTCTTGTGGTATAGCACCAAAACTAACTCAGCAATAGGAATAACAAAATCTACTCACTAGCAGTTAAGTGCTTGCTGTTTTGCCTAGCAATAAACTAGACCCTGGCTTGGCAGTGTGATGGTTTCCTGATACAAAACTGCTGAAATCCAGATCTGTGTGTTCTTCAGATCTAGGTATGAAGCAGCATGTACAGTATAGCTCTGAGACACCTTGATGCTGGTTATCAGCCCCTATGTGAGCCAGTGCTCTCAGCGTAACTGCTTAGATCAAGACCTGAAGGGAAAGCTGTATCAGCAGCACCTTTGAATACACACTGGACCTCAACATACAGCAATGCTTCTTGTGTGAAGTTGGGTCATAAAATAATTTTGGTAATGATCTTGGGTCTGATGCAGTTTAGACACTCTAAAGCTTTTGTATGGCAAAAGTTCTGTGTTAGAACTCGCACTCTTAGGCGTCTTGAGTTATTTTGTCCCCAGCTTGGGGGTTGGGGAGGGACACTTGGGGCCAGTGCTTTTTTTTTGTTTTGTTTAAAAATTATCTTGGTTAATGCATTCCCAGTTGGGATAAAGTGACTTTTGTCTTGGCAGACTGCTGATCTTGTGTCAGTATCTGGAGGCACTACCTGAAAGTGGTGGAGTGTTAAACCAAACCGGTAACTGTTGGTAAACCCTGCACTAAAATTCTGATAGGACTGGAGGCATCGTGAACACCCTCTATGTTTCTGTGTAATTCCAATAGAATAAGTAAATCTGTATCAAGTTTGTACCTCTGGGGAGAAGAGTATAACCTTATCCTGAATTTATGTATAAGTTGACATGCTGTGGGATCTCTTCTTGACTGGGACTCCTAGATGTTCCTGTAGCATAAGCAAATACTGTAACACTTGCTAATGACTACTTTTTTTGCTTGATAATAGCAAGCACCATACTGTATGTGAAAGGAATGTATCTTCTGTTGGTTTTACTGTATTCTAGTTGTCATTTGCTGAAACTGTGGGTTTAACCATTGACTAATGATTTCCCAGTAGAACAGTCTTTAACGGAGTGAAAAAAAGCATCTGCTAACTAGCTGTACTCTTAAACACAGGAGCTCAGTGATAATTGTCCTCAGTGTTGTGAATTGCAGGGGTTTTCACTGGGTGTATGCACTTCACTGTGGTTGTGGTTTGATACAGGCTTACAGGAGTGAGCTTTAAAGTAGAAGGCAGTCAAGCTGTGGCAGTGCAGAGTTCAAAACAACACTGCCCAGAACCTGGGGAATTACAGATACAGTTAAGCTGTAGTTCTTCTGTTGTTGCTGTCTAGCCTACTAGTGGGGAAAAAACAAAACAACAAAAAAAAAACCCAAAAAACCCCCCAAAACCAACCAAACAAAACCCAACCCACACCTCCCCAAAACAAAACACCTGCATACGTGTGCCTCTGTGTGATCATATAGAATCATTTCCCTCATAACTAACTTTTCAGTGGAGCATGGTGATCTTTTATGGTTGTTTTTAACTCCTATTATAACAGCCCTATACTATTGTAATCCTCTGATTGTTGAAATGGAACAGAAGGTTCAGCTGGTACGAGAACAGAGATTTATGCTGAGACTTGGAAAGGCTTATTTTCATGCCCAGTTGCAATTTTTTTAAGGAAAATCTAACACTTGGTACATTCCAATGTTAGAATGGGTGCTAAATGTTCAGTTACTCAGTCTCATTGACTTCAGCTATCTTCCGAGCTTCTTCCTTTATAACCAGTCCCAATCCTTATTCCTACCTTGCTTTTTCCCCCTAAAATTCACTTGAGTCTTTAACTTATTTTTGTACTGTGCTGTACTTCTGAGACCAGCAAAGCAGGTAAGTCCTGAACTGTCTACATACTGTTATTTCTGCAGGCATTTAGCTGGATTTCCTCATGTGGAAATAGTATCTGGACTGGTCCTATGAAAATAAGAGTTAACACCCTATAAAGGGAAGTAGCTTTCCTGCTTGCTTCTCCTTGGGTCAGCAAGACAGTTAATATTTTACTTGCAAGTAAAAAGGTCTTAAAAGCAAGTATCTGGAAGAAAGATAGCCTAGCTCATGAGTCAACATCCTAGCTTTTGAGTAAGTTAGGAGTAAATGACCCATCACATCACTACAGATAGCCCAAACTTGATGTTTAGCTGGAACGATCTGCGCTGGTGGCTTCATAGTGTGAAGACCCATACTTGGCTAACCTAAATTCTGCTTGGCTTACTGTTTATTGGAGAGAGGTGGGCACTTCAGCAGGCCCTGAATTGCCTTTGTTAGATCCTCTGCATTGCATTGATGAGAGCTGTTTAAAGCCAACTTGTAGGAAGCACTGTCGCCCAAGTATTTGGGTGGAATTCAGGCTGCCTGAATACGGCCCTACAATCTTAACTGTGCCACCCTTCAGGGAGAAGATAATGAGACTTTACTGCTATCTCATCAGTGCCTGTATCAATCTCTGGAGTGACCAAAAAGTCATATGACTTTCCACCAGCATAAAAACAAGCCTGAGAGGCCGTGAGGAAACATCAAGAAGGGGCAAAGGTTGGTGACTAGATCAGCAAGCAGCAGGAAGAATACGGGGAGCTGAAGAGATCATTGGAGGATTTGGAAAGGTAGGAGGGAGGATTTGGGCAGATATGAAAGACAAAGACTTTTTTGGGAAGGGAAGGAGAGGAAATATCAATAGGAGACTTAAAGCAAAAAGCTGCTTCTCCAAGGTGCGGCGGCTCCAGGTACAGACATACTTTTGCTAAAGTTGAAGCACCATGTTTTTGCTTAGCGAGCACAATATAATCTCAAAGGAGATGGAGCAAGCCAGCTGAAGAGTATAGTTTCATGATGTGTTGTCCTCAGCAATGAAGCTTTGCCAGCCCTTCTTCCCCACTGACTGCTTTTCTTTCCCATGATTTGCAATTTGCAGCCTGTTTTTTAAAGGAAGTGCTTTTCAGATGCTTTGTGGGTCTCTGCTCTAAAGCAGGTTGGTGAAATGGATTGGGTAGAAAAAAAAAAAAAAATACAAAGCTTACTAATACTGGGAATGACTTTTGACCAAGCCCCCTGATGATGCACCCCCACAATGTTGCAGGAGATGGAGAACTGCAGTGTGACCTCAGGAGCAAATACTGGTGGGGAAGCACCTTGAGCTAACTTTGTTACTGGAGGCAAAGTACCCTTTAACTACACCTGGAGGCACAGGAAGGAGTGATTGCATGTGGAAGCAAATCCTTGTGGAGCTCTGGTGACAGAAAGGCAGCAGTATTGTTGTACAGCGAGAGGTGAAGTGTGAGAATTGGGGCTTATGAGGAGAGGATACACAGGTTCCACTTAGCCTTGCACGCTGTAAGGAGGTGGCTGACAGGCAGGGGCAAGAAGGAACAATGACTGAGAAGAAAATGTAAGTAGTCTGGTGGAATTAAGGGATGGGTGAATGATGTGTGTAATACCACAATTTACAAGGTGCCAGTCTTCTACAGGATTTATATTCGGGTGTGAATAAGTATTTCTAGTCATAATATTTAGTTGTAGTGTAATCTTATAAGTACTGTAATTGCAATGTGTGCGTAATAGTAACAGAGAACACTAATAACAACACTAATAAAGTTGTAACTGTTCTTCTGTTTAACATACAATGATCTCCAAAACAAATCCTGAAAGAAAGACTGGTCTGATGAAAAATCAGATGGCAAAAAAAAGGGGTGGAAACAAATATTTGAAAATCTGGCTAGTATGTTTTGTACATACCGGTGGTATTAAGGGTCTTTCCTGTGCCCTCATAGGGTTGTTAACCTACAGAGACTTTCTCTATAGCTGTATGCTAATTAAAAATAAACTGTTGTCTTGGAAAAATAACCTAGCAGGACAGCAATGTAACTCGGCTTCCAGGACTTTCACCTTCAGAGAGATACAGAGGTAATAGCCCACATAGCTTCTGCATCCTGAAGGAGGCTTAGGGAAGGTTTTCTTCAAGCCGAAGAAAATCTTGGGTCCCCCTCCTTGGTTTTTACACCCTGAAGTATAACCCTACAGAGTCAACCAGCATGAGCTGAGGGAACCATTGAAGGGAGACTACACTTAAATTCCAGTAACTCAAGGAAAAAAAATAACCTTGTATTCACATAACAGTTAAATGTCCTCATTTTCCCTGAGCTGTTGTGTGCTTTGACCAATGCTCTCTGCTGTAAAGTAAAAAGGTTTTCAACATTATTCGGAATGGGAGTGTGATGCAGAAGACAACTGCAAAGAAATGTCTTCGTTTTCTTTCTGACGCAGTGTGAACCAGCTCAGAGTCAGGAAAATCTTAAATTCTGTCTCATGATGGATATGATGGCCTTTGTAGCAGTGGTGGCTCTTCTCTAGAAACCCTGAAAGTGTGATTTTTTTATTTTTTTTTTTTGCTTATTGGTGCCCTGTGCTGTAAATGCTGAAGAAAGATGGCCTCTGAGGTGCAAACAAATTAACAAACTTGAGGAATGAGGAATTTTGGAGCAAAGAGATCTGTGAGCACTTTTAGAGGGTCTTGGCTGATAGGCACAAGAAATGCTGGTTTCTTGAATTTGGAGTAGCTTGCAAACTAACTTTCTGTAAATCTATCTGAAGTGGAGGGGTGGGGGGAGGTGGGCTGAAATGCCTCTGTGAAAAGCTGTTGTTTGTGGAAGCTGAGCAAACCCGGACAATTGTGGTGTTCCTGGGGAGGTATGTGGGAGACAAAGGTGAAACCCTGTAATCCATTACAGTCATAGTATTGTGAAACTCACCTACGGGAAACTACTTCTGTAGAAAAGTCTCTGAGCTACTGCTGGCCTGTCTGAACTCTTCAAACGTTGATGTTAGCACTCTCCCAGCCTCTGAAATGTCTCCCGTTTTCTAGGAGTAATGCAGTGTGTGTTACAAGAGGAAAAAAACTTACACACCTGACAGGCATTTCACTGAATTTCACTGAATTTTTTTTTTTTAGAGTTGGAAGGGACCATATAGATCATCTAGTCCAACTCCCCTGCTGAAGCAGGATTGCTTAGAGAATGAGCAGGATTGCTTAGAGAATGACAATTGACAATGAAGGAGTCCTTGTCTAGTTACCCAAGGCTCTCTTTGTAGTTAGTGGAGAGAAATGCAATTTTGGATGTTTTAAAAAATCAGTGCTCAAAGATCCATCCCAACTCAAGATGGATAATGACCAAGACTTTACCTTCATTGCCTCAAGCTATTGTGGAATTTTCTTCAACTAAGGATACAGATCCCTACAGTCACTTTTTTTTAAATTTGTGAATGCTGGTTTTCCAGACGTGCTCATGGAAGGTGCAGAGCATCAGCAGCAGTTCCTCAAGGTCTGTCTCTTTGCTGGAATGCGCTCATGAAAATGTTTACACTTTAAAGCTAACAATGGGCCAAGTTGGCTTAATTTATATAGGAATTCTAGCTGTCCAACGCTTTGGTTGTTTTTTTTTTTTAACATAACACCTACCTTACTTTTGGCTGATGTCTTCTATTCTTTTATTACTGTTATCAAACTACCAGAAGTTGTAGCTTTTAATTTAAGGCTGTTTTCATCAATTTCCCCTGTCTTTTTTTTTTTTTTCCTACTTAATGTGGCTAATAGCTGTTGACAAATACGCCTAGAAGTCAAATGAATGTGATATCATGGGTGTAAATTAAGTAATGAAATATTACCTGCTGCTATGTGATTAGATTATTATTTGTGACAGCTTATAGGTAAGCCCACTGCATCAACAAAATGTTACCAGAGTCAATGGATATCCTGCAATTATATGATATTGCCTTTATTTTATACCATATGCTTGATGGCATTTGTTTCCTGTCTTGATTAATCTCAGTTTTGTTTATTTTTCTTGTCTTAGGTCAGCCAATTAAAAGAAGACAATGGATTGGGGCGCTCTGCATACCATTTTAGGAGGCGTAAATAAACACTCCACCAGCATCGGGAAGATATGGCTCACAGTCCTGTTCATCTTCCGTATCATGATCCTGGTTGTGGCTGCAGAGAGAGTCTGGGGAGATGAACAAGATGACTTTGTCTGCAACACACTTCAGCCTGGGTGCAAGAATGTTTGCTATGATCACTTTTTCCCCATCTCTCACATCAGACTGTGGGCTCTGCAGCTGATCTTTGTTTCCACACCTGCACTGTTGGTGGCCATGCACGTAGCTTACAGGAGGCACGAGAAGAAAAGGCAGTTCCGAAAGGGAGACCAGAAATGTGAATACAAGGACATTGAAGAAATCAGAAAACAGAGGTTTCGTATTGAGGGCTCCTTGTGGTGGACATACACCAGCAGCATTTTCTTCAGGCTGGTCTTTGAAGCAGTCTTCATGTATGCATTTTATTTCATGTATGATGGGTTCCGAATGCCTCGCTTAATGAAGTGTAACGCTTGGCCCTGCCCCAACACAGTAGACTGCTTTGTTTCTCGACCTACTGAAAAGACGGTGTTTACTATTTTCATGATTGCTGTGTCCAGCATTTGCATTCTTTTAAATGTGGCTGAATTATGTTACTTGCTGACAAAATTTTTCCTCAGACGGTCTAAAAAAGCAGGAAATCCAAAACATCACCCCAACCATGAGAATAAGGAAGAAACCAAACAAAATGAAATGAATGAGTTAATATCTGATAGTTGTCAGAACACAGTTATAGGATTTTCAAGTAGCTAAGGTGGTATCAATGCTGGTGTTCACTCTTTTTGGAGTGAATGTTTAAAGGCTGCAAATGAAATTTGTTACATGAAACAATTTAGGTTGGGCAAGACTTTGATACGTAGTGTCAGGTGTCAATTATGTGTGTCTGAAAAAAAAGGCGGCCTAAATGTGAAAATTGTGTGGGGATTAAATAGGAAAGTGTGTCTTCCTGTGAGTATCCTTACAAGCTATGACAAGTGGGAGATCTACTAATACCTTTGAAAACTACACACAACAGCAATAAGAACAAAATCCTTTCCAAGATAGGTATTCTAGTATTACAAGATGTTTTGTAATAGTAATAGTTTTTACTTGTGAACTGACAATTAAAATATTTTTCTAAAATCTTAAGATTCCATGTTACTTCAGGTGTTATAGTACACAACTGACTGTGTTTTGTTTCTTAACCAGGCATATACAGAGGAACCCTGTAATACCGTATCTGTAGGGAGGAGACAGCAACAGGCTACATCTTCACAGCTTTGCAAGCGCTGCTTGAGCCTGGACAGGTAGCTTGAGACACTTGCATACACACTGCTGGCTGTAGGGGGAATTGTGTGAAAACCTACCACGTGTAGCGTGAGCAGGTCCCAAGTGCAAAGTCATACCTAAAACCAGCGTGAGACTGTAGATATAGCCTAAGTAGACTTGCTTTAACCATCTAGCAGAGCTGGTAATAATATTGATCTTTTAATTGCATACTGCCATTTTTATAGCAACATACATAACTTTATCTAAATGTTTGTCTAATGTATTAGCTGTATTTGTTTCTTTATGCTATATCACATCACAGAACTTCCTTGGTTTTGATTTGTTTGCTTTTTTGTGGTAGACTGATGGTGCTGTTATGGAACTAGGGGCTCTTTGGTTTGAAGGACATGGAAAAGTAAAAACACTGGAAACAGAGCAAGTCTTCTGAATAAAAGGCAAACATTCTAACCTTTCTCAATGCAGTGAGAGTCTGTATGTGAATGCTAGTGAAGCTTTAAGCAGGACAAGTGCTTATGAAATACTGTTTTCAAGCAGGAAATGTATGTCCACAGTGCATGTAGCCCATACACACCTCTCATCCCAGCCAGGGCACTGATGCCCTCCTTCTGTTGTCCATTCTCTAATGGAGGTACACACAACTCTTGAGTATGTGCTTGCGGGAGGGGTGTGCTGCTGAAAGCTGGGGATCCTGAAGGTGAAACAGGTGGGTGTAGTACAAGACCCTAGCTATGTAGTGTCGTGTGTGTGTGTTTCCTATTTCGGATCACTTCTCACCATGATAGAAATGTTATGGATGCACTGGCCTCAGCAGAGTTGCTCTTTTCTTTTTAACACCAGTGCAAATGGATTAGCCTCATTGTTTTGGTATCGTGGAGCTACTCTCTCAAGGGCCCAGTGCAGGTATCCCTATGAGCAGAGATTACACTTGGTACTGTTTTCTTCCTGCTATTGTATATGCTTTTTCCTACAGGTGCCAGGTCAGCTTTGTGTGTGTCCATGCTCGGTTTGGGGTGATCGGTGGTTTTGTATGTGACCAGCAGAACTCTATCAGGGTGCAGGCACAAGCAACAGGCAAGGGAAAATACCTAGAGTCAGCTCTGTCCCTGCATGAGGGCCTGAGCTGAGCCCTCGCATTTATCTATTCTCTTCCACTAGCAAACTCCTGATTTTTCCTGCCTTCGCAGCACATTTTCTTTTTTAATTGCTGTTGTGAAAAGAAATTGCTGCTGGTCTTCTGAACATGTCTACCTACAAGCTCGAGGAAAAAAAATACACAAAACATACAGTTAGTGTGCTTGTATTGTTCTCTCTGCAAATTGAAAATGTAAGCGGAAGTGAGAAGTGCTACAAAAGTTTGCCTTCCTAGGCGTTGTTCCTGGTGGCCTCATCACAGCTCCTTCTTGGCTCCACATCCTGCTATGGCAATGGTTTAAATCTTTACTTAATGGACCATAGTAGGGTCAGGAAGGCAGGTGCTCAGATCACCCTGAGACTGCCCAAGGACAAACAGCGTGGGCTCAGATCTCATGTTGTGCTGGTCCCGGGGTGTGGAGATACAGTTACTTCTGTTCCAGAGCTGTTTTTCGTGGAGCACCTCAAGCTATGGACTTTCATCCAAGACATGCTGTGAATCACATACCGTATAGGGAATGTGAATGGAGATCAGTTAATGGTTATGCCTGATCACTTGTCATGCATCACCACTTCTAGTGAACAGATTGAAATAGCCCTATGATAAATGTCAATAAATCTGGAAAACACCTTAAGGCAGATATGTTTTCCTCAAATGGAGGAGGGGGAGTTTTTCTTGGTCTGTGAAAAAGCACAGGCCTGTTGAACCCCAGATGGCAATATGATAATAGCTCTCGATATGGTATTTTCATTTTCTGCTTACAGGTTTTCAAACAGTGTTTTATTCCAGCGGTTGGATCTTTCTAGAAGATCAGTTCCCTATCTGTTGTTACTGTAAGCCTGGATAAGTGGCCAAAGCTTAAATGAAGAAATTGGGCGTACGTGGTCCTTTGTGTGCCAGCACAGCTATGTGCATGGCCACGCTGGAGATGGGTTTGGGTTGGTTGGACCTCTCCTGCATGGCGGCGGGGCCTGGTAAGGTGCAGACAAGCAAGGCTGCCCCACTGCTGGGGTGTCTTGGCAGCCAGGCAGGTGCTAGTCCCTGTCCAACCTACGCCGAGGGCGGCTGTAAATCAAAGAGCCAGAGCTTATGCGAGGTACACCAGTGCTGATTCATTGGCTCAGCAGGGAGGACCATTGTGGCTGGGATGTTTCCCATCACACTGCTGTGTGACCCCAATTACGGACACTCTCCTCTATCTGAAACATCCCCTGATTTTTTTCACTGCCAAGGGAGAATCTCTGACAGTTTTAGTGCCCTCTTTGAACAATTCCTCATCTCCTGTTGTGTTAGGCTGAAGTTACAGCATCATGAAGAAACTGCAGCTTTCAGTGTCTTCTTGTCACCTTCCCACTGCTTGCTGCATCCTGTGGCCTGAGCAGAGGAGGGGCTGTTTGGTGGGGAGGTAGTTAACCCTTTCTGCAGGGAAAAGGTGAGCTGCTTCTCTTGGTTTCAGACCTTCTCCCGCACCTTTGTGGGCTGGCTGGGGCTGCTCTGAGCTCCCAGCTCTTCTCTGTGCATGCCCCTGCTCTTGCCTGTAGCTGCCCCTCCGGGCAGAGGGTCTCCCACCCAAGTCTCTGACCCACTGGTGACCTGCAGTTGGTACTATGCTGGCACCACCATCATCCGGTGTGGTAGTTCAGCCAGTTCCTCTGATGGCAGCTGGCTTAATTGTCCCTGCCCATCCCTGCTGCATCTCTCCACCCTGTGATTTCCCCTTTGTTATGCCTCGGGCAGAGATTGCTCAAATTGGCTGTGGTGCCAAACCAGTAATCAGAGCCTCTGGAAAAGCTCTTGCAAATTCCCCACACACTCCCTTCCATCCCCCTGTCTTGCTTTCCTGGACTCTGCTCCCATGACGAACAACAGCCCTTGACTCCTGCTGCATGCCCTTCTCCATCCCTCTTTCTTCTTCTCAGCCCAGTCACCCTGCAGCTTTGACTGTTTTTCCACTGACCTAAGCCCTTCCCAGCAACCCTGCATGACAAAGCTCTAAGAAGCAAATGAGACCAGTTGCAGGATGGGCTGAACCCACTTTCCTTTTGCCTAGTTTGGCTGCCTACCCTACCCCACAGACGGCAGCCACAAGCTCTTTGCTGCCAGGTTGGAGCGAATTTGGCTCTCCCAGCCCTTCTGCCGAGCTGGTGGGTACCGCGACGGCCCAGCGCCTCACCCACCCTCGCCCCGCGATGGCGTGCTGGAAAGCACCTCCACAGCCAACACGAGGCAGACCTCTGCTCCAAATTGCTTGGTATGTTTTTCTATTACCTCTATTACCTCTACTTCCCTTGCTGAACCAAGGTTTTATTACAGTGCTCCTGAAATAAATCTATTTCATAGGATCATAGAATCATAGAATAGTTTGAGTTAGAAGGGACATTTAAAGGTCATCTAGTCTAACCCCCCTGCAATGAGCAGGAGCATCTTCAACTACAGCAAGTTGCTCAGAGCCCCGTCCAACCTGACCTTGAAAGTTTCTGGGGATGGGGCATCTACCACCTCTCTGGACAACATGTTCCAGTGTTTCACCACCCCCATTGTAAAAAATTTCTTCCTTATATCTAGTCTGAATCTACCCTCCTTCAGTTTAAAATCATTATCCCTTGTCTTATTGCAACAGGCCCTGCTAAAATGTTTGCCGCCGTCTTTCTTATAAGCCCCCTTTAAGTATTGAAAGACCACATTAAGATCTCCCTGGAACCTTCTCCAGGCTGAACATCCCCAACTCTCTCAGCCTGTCCTCATAGGAGAGGTGTTCCCTCCCTCTAATCATTTTTGTGGTCCTCCTCTGGGCCTGCTCCAACAGCTCATGTCCAGCTTTTCATCCACCAGTACCCCCAAGTCCTTCTCAGCAGGGCTGTTTTCAATCCCTTCATCCCCCAGCCTGTATTGATGCTGTGGGTTGCCCCGACCCAGGTGCAGGACCCTGCACTTGGCCTTGTTGAAACTTACGAGGTTCACACGGGCCCACTTCTTGAGCTTGTCTAGGTCCCTCTGGATGGCATCCCATCCCTCAGGTGCGTCAACCGCACCACTCAGCTTGGTGTCACCTGCAAACTTGCTGTCAATGCACTTGGTCCCACGGTCTATGTCATTCATGAAGATATTGAACAGTATTGGTCCCAGTACACACCCCTCAAGGACACCACTTGTCACCAATCTCTAGCTGGACATTGACCACTGTCCTCTGGACGCGACCATCCAGCCAATCCTCATCCACTGAACAGTCCACTCATCAAATCCGTATCTCACCAATTTAGAGAGAAGGATGTTGGGGGGTATCATGTCAAAGGCCTTACAGAAGTCCAGATAGATGACATCCATAGTTCTTCCCTTATCCACTGAGGTCATCACTCCATCATAGAAGGCCACTAGGTTGGTCAGGCAGGACTTGCCCTTGGTGAAGCCACGCTGGCTGTCTTGAATCACATCCCTCTCCTCCATGTGCCTTAGCGTAGCTTCTGGGAGGATCTGTTCCATGATCTTCCCAGGCACAGAGGTTAGGCTGACAGGTTGGTAGTTTCCAGGGTTCTCCTTTCTATCCTTTTAAAAAATGGGTGCACTTTTTGCTCTTCCTAACGTAGCACGTGCTGCCTTGCTGGCTCTTCCCATTGCCACTGCGGTGACCATGGCACGGCAAGATGAGGAGGTGCCCAGAAGCCAGGCTGGGAGAAGAGTCCCTGTTGTGTATATCTTAGTGATGATCACTCACAGCTCAACTTCTACCTCATAAGACTCTATTTATTGATTTGCAGCAAAAGGAGTAGCTGGGGACCTGTGTTAAGAGCAATCACGCTGTTTGTCTTCATTACCCGATGCTTGCTGAGCTGCTCTTGCCGTGGCAGGAAGGCAGAGGGGCAGGCATTTAAGAGTTCTCCATGTACATTTTGAATTTTTTGGTGTGTGATCACCATGGACAAATTTCTGCTGTGCTGTCAGGCAGTATGGCCTCTGAAGCCAGAGAGGCTGTTGCATCCAAGATCCCACACCATACTGGCCGCTGCTCTCCCCTCAGGTGGGGCCATGGCAGAGACCATCTCCATCTCAGCAAACTTCCTGGTAGGCACTGAACACCACTGACTCCAGCAAGAACACCATCATCGCAGCAGCCTTTCCCCTGCCAGAGGCAACATGTACCCACCTCCCTGCACAGCCCTCTATCATCAGGCTTGTATTTCTCAGTTAGGCGTGTAAAGGTGAATGGCCTCCTTTTCAACTTCCACGGAAGCCCAAAATTGGCCAGCTTCACCAAAAAAGATGGGGGTGGGGTGCAGATAACACTTCTGCAATTTCCCACCTACTTGACCCTGCGCCCTTGATGCTGTGGAGTATGACTGCTGCTTCTGCGTGCAGGCACAGCTGGGTGGCTCGGGGGCGTTTCTCTGCAGAGAAGCGCCCAACACGTCCTCTGACACACAGAGCAATGGGCAGGTGGGTCCATGGGAGGAGGAGACAGGGAGAGGTTCTTGCAGAGCCCTGACTCAGCCATCAAGTCCTAGCAAAAGCCTCAGTCAGCAACCTGGCTTCATCCCTGCCAAGAGGCACATGGACAGGAGTGCCACTCCCTGCATTTTGTCACCACCCGGCTACCACCTGCCTGTGCCACTGGGTCACCAGTCTAGTCCAGAATTTCTACTTCAGCCTCCCCCCACCCGTCGATGCTGTGAAAATCACGTTGGCACTTTCTGCAAGCTTGCAGATGTTCCAGGGCTGGCCGGATCCAAAGCTCCTCGCTGTCACTCAGCAAATCCCTCTTGATTCCAGCGGGCTTGGGCCAGGCCCATAGGAAGGGTGTAACTCCTTCAAACCGCTGCAGTACCACCCAGCCACCTTCCGCACAGCCCTTTTGCAACATCAGGTCCCATTTCACACAGCAGCTATTAACCTCCTCGCAGCAGATCTGCAAACGGGGTAAATAATTCCCAGTTGGGAGCTGGGGAATGGTGTACCAGCGCCCTGCGGACCAAAGCACCCGCGCTGACACGCAGTCATGCTCTCACAACCATTTTAGCTTTTTCTAGTGATTTGCTGGTGGCCACAGAAAAGAGTTTATTACTTAGAGAAGGACTGGGAGAGCTCCCTAAATGGTTTGGCTCTTAACAAATCTGAGGGCCTCTCTTTGCTGGCTTGGATGTTGGGTAGCTCTTTACTTGTCTGTGAGCCCACGGATCAGAGGAGCTTGGGGTGACAAGATCAGCAAAGCAGGAAGGCTTTACGCCCTGCCAGCTCCTGGTCTGTGGGAATCAGGCTATTTTACTTCCTTCAGACGCAGGACAGGGCTGGTTATGCTCTTAACTCTCCAGAGCAGCGTGGTGCAGCCTTTCTGTATTATCAAAACCGTAGTGGAATCCTGGCTAATCCAATTTCTCCTGGTATCTTACACACACACACCTCGCCTTGTTATCTTTTACGTAATGCACGTCTCAGACCAGGGCCCCATCTCAGTGATGGCTTGGGGACTTCTGGGAAATTTAGACAATTATTAAATAGCAGTGACAACGATGACGACAGCGTATAAAGCATGACCATGACTTCAAGAAAGAATGGGACTATGTCCTTTGATGCTGCTTATGATATGTGAAAAGCCTGGCAAGAAAAGCTACTGGTGAAGCCTGTGGCTCAGGTGAAATTCCCTGTCAGTCCCTGGGGCTGAAGTTCACAACAGTGAAATCCAGGTTCTTTCTTGCAGCTTTTAGCTGGACCTGGGTGACACAGGAGGGAGCATTTAATCCTGTTACTCGGGCTGATGGCTTGGGTTTAATCAATCAAAACATCAAAACGTGTTCAGTTGGGGAATGATAAAAAACAGTTTAAAAGCATCCAAGAGACCTTTAATAGGCTGTCTGAAAAAAATGCCCCACTCACGGTTACTGAGTTTCCGGTTTCTTATCTAGTAAAAATTTAACTAATTGGCCAGTCCCTGCAAAGTTTCCCAGTGCAGATAAGGCTTGAGCGGCAAGAAGGAGCGCTCATGTCTCACACACCACAGCCACCCAGATGGGGCTGAACCCAGCTCTGGCACCATGGTTCATTGGCCAAAGGGATGAATAATAATAGTAATAATAATAATAATCATCATAATAATCATTTGTATTAACACAGAAAAAAATCAGCAAAAATTAGAATTCCCAGCAAATTATTTAAACTCTGGGTTGAATATTCAGTTTTATTTTGGCATCCCTGATAATTATTTATTTTTAGAGGGATATTTTCACCAGAAGAAGCCGATAGAAGACAAAATCATCAGACGATGAGAGAGAATTAGTTGAGATCAGAGAATAATAGAGGCACTTTGGGGAAAGATCATTTTAGCAGCCATCACATGTAGGTGATACATGAAAAATAAAATACACTTCAAGGAATCGTCATCCAAGTCCCTGGTTTCCAGTGGCCTGAACTGCTTCAAGAGTGAGAGCTGGCTGGGCTCGCCAACTCAGGGGAGTTGGACTAGATGATCTCTAGAGGTCCCTTCCAGCTCTGACAATTCCGTGACTCCGTGATTTGATCAGCTCTGCCCTGTGCCCAAAGGTGATAGAAGAAAAAAAATGCCAAATATTTAGATTTATAAAGAGAGAAATTAATAA
The DNA here is from genome assembly GCF_964106895.1 of Numenius arquata. Lineage (NCBI taxonomy): Eukaryota > Metazoa > Chordata > Aves > Charadriiformes > Scolopacidae > Numenius > Numenius arquata. Next base: position 121,875,227 of record NC_133576.1, read on the forward strand.
TGAAATTGATGATTATGTCACCCAATCGTGCTGGCAGATAAGGGGCAGGTTCAGCTATCCACAGGGGGTCAGAGACATGAGGGTTTGCTCTCAAAGACAGCCCTGCCTTCTGGCACAGAGCTGGAGGGTGTACCCACACCCAGCAGAGGTGAGGGGTGATGGCCAGAGACACCTTCCTATTTCTTGGTTACTGTAAGTTAAAAGAGAGACATCGCTAAGAGTAACTTTTTCACTTCTTACAGACATATGAAACCAATAACCTGGAAGCATGCTGACTGTACGATATTTCCCAGGAATTAGGGATGAAAGGGGAATACTGCATAACTCGGGTTTCCCTCCTCACAGCCAAGGGGGATAACCTTGATCCCAAGATTATTTTTGTGTTTATCCACTGCTTATTGCAAAATATAAGGTCATGCTGGGGCTTCCTCTGAAGGGAGAGCCTGACCTGCCAAACTGCCGCCTACACTTTCTCCCTTCCGTATTTCCCCTCTTCTTCCCGACGCCAAGGTGGGATTGAGATGGGAGAGGCCCCTTCTCTACTCCCCTGGCCTCTCCAGCAACACCACAGGGAAAAGGGGAACCGTGGGTGAATTTGCAGGTCAGAGAAGGCATCCATGAATTTAAGTGCCTGGAGGGCTGGGTGGCAGCTGGGTGGGGGTTTTCTTTATTGCAGCTCTGTAGGTGTCTGACATTTATTTAAATCCTATCAAGCACCTGAATAGTCTCTTGGAACTTGTCCCAAAACCTCCCTAACCCCTTTATCACTGTGTAGGAATACCTTGATTAGCAATCATAGGTTTTGGCAGTCAAAGACATTGTATCAGCTACTCATGAACCCTAGGGAGATCTTTGGGCCCACTGCTGCCTCCAGAGCAGGGCTCTCCCAAAGGATGATACAGCCATCCCTCTCCGGGCCTGAATGGTCTTGCAATATCCGCTGGTTCACACATGATTCACGAGTTTCATTTATGCCTCAGCAAGCTAACTCTCACTCTTGGTGGTTTTTTAGCAGTTCTGGTATTATACAGCCTCCTTCACCAAAGAGCTGGAAGGCATTGCCACTGAAAAATTAATCACTGAAGAATAACAGCCTATTAAACATGATTAAAAAACAGCAGCAAGTGCATTTTTTCCTAATGGATCTGTTAGGAAGAAATGTTACTTTTTTCCACGTGTACAAACCAAGCAAACAAAGTAAGCATCAGAAATGAGAGGTCACACAGCCCGATCTGCAAATCTGAAGCAGAATCAAATTCACCTGGGTCATACCTGAGATATATTTGTCTGACATGGTGTCATGGTTTAACCCCAGCCGGCAACTAAGCACCATACAGCCGCTCACTCACTCCCTCCTGGTGGGATGGGGGAGAGAATCGGAAGAGTAAAAGTGAGAAAACTTGTGGGTTGAGATAAAGGCAGTTTAATAAGCAAGTAAAGCAAAAGTCGCGCACACAAGCTAAGCAAATCAAGATATTCATTCACCACTTCCTATCAGCAGGCAGGTGTTCAGCCATCTCCAGAAAAGCATGGCTCCCTCACACATAATGGCTACTTGGAAGGACAAACGCCATAGCTCTGAACGTCCCTCCTTCCTTCTTCTTCCCCCAGCTTTATATGCTGAGCATGACACCACATGGTATGGAATATCCCTTTGGTCAGTTGGGGTCAGCTGTTCCAGCTGTGTCTTCTCCCAAATTCTTGTACCCCCCCAGCCTACTCTGGTGGGGCAGCGTGAGGAGCAGAAAAGGCCTTGACGCTGTGTAAGCACTGCTCAGCAGTAACGAAAACACCCCTGAGTTATCAACACTGTTTTCAGCACAAATCCAAAACATGCTTGAAAGATAAGGGCTATCTCGTTTTGCTTGGGCTTTTTCTATAGCAGAAAGGCTGTTTGGATTAACTAAATTAATTTTATATTTATCTTGATAAAATCCTGGAAAATTCCTGTGGTAGATATGCTTTGATTAGTCTAAAGCTTGTATATATTATTTTAGCTTAATTTGGTAAAGCCATCAGTGCCACTAAACCAATTTGAATGTTGGATAAACTCTCAGCACCAGCCAAGCCCAGCAGCTCTGTCAGCAAAAGCCTGAATATGTGTTATTTTTGGGACTATCACTTTTGGAGGGAAATTCTTAAATTCTCAACTCCTGAAAACAAACCATGCTCAGTAGGTCACTTTTCCACTTCTGTGGATACACATAATGTGGTTCCTCAGGACACACTTCAGTGAGACACCTCTGAGAGCTTTTGCCCTCGGCCCCTGGCATGGCTGCAGGGTGCCCTCAGGACACCCCATCCCTTCTGCACCAGAAACCCATAGTCATGAAGAAGGAGTCACCAGTGTCCCTGAAGGATTTAGTCAGTGTGCTGCAGACATGCCTGTGCGTGCTTGGGCATGATCTGGCACCTCACAAAACACCTCCTTTCCAAATGGAGCTGGCTGGATAGTTGGCTATCCCTCTGGGTATGTCTGTGTCCCAACAAGGAGGAGACCCAGACCTGTGTTTCCTTTAGACTGCAGGGTTCAATCCCACATCCCTCCTTCAGTCCCACATCTCCATCAATCCCACATCTCTCCTTCCTGAGGCTGGTGGTCAGGTGTGGAGGCAGGGAAGGAAAAAGGACAGAGAGCATGCAAGACAGGTCCTGACTCATCTAGTGGTTAAGATCGACAGCTAAGAAAGAGTAACTGAGTCCTATTTGCTGTCTTTTTTTCAGTGTTTAATGTAAAATGCATAAACAATCCTGAAAGCAGAGACTTCAGAGCTTCCTCCCCTTCCTAGCTGAGTTCTCTAATCCTTAGCGAAGATTCTCCCACAAATTCTCTCGTACTCTCTCCCCGTCCTTCTGTCCTGATGCCTTTTGTTCCCCTCTGCCCAGCTGAATAAATTCTGCAGGAGAGGTGGATACCAGCATCAGCCTGGGCTAACCTACAGCCTGGTGGTTATGGCATTGTGTGGGGAGTAGGAGATAGAAGCTTCTCAGGTCAAGCCAAGCAAAAATCTCCAAATCTTGGGTGAGTTTGGGAAAATCTAAGGATGTTTCTACACTAGCATTTTAACTGGGAACAGGAACATGTTGCTGAAGTGACTCCCCTGATTACCTCCACTCCGGCGCTTTGGTTTGCACTGAGGAGTCAACCTGGGTCTCTTTTGGATTGAGCAGAACTGGAAAACCCTCTCCTGGAACACAGCACCTATGATCCAGCTGCCCCGGCAGTCAGTCCACGGGGGCTGGTCTGTAGCAAACCCTCTAGACGTGTGTGGTGTGACTGCTGGGTCCTCAGCACAAGCTGTTTCTACAGAATGCTCTTGCTGAGCTGCAGTGGTTGCAAATGTCTGTAGCTGTAGCCTGTACCTGTAAATGTCATGATGCAGTGTTGTGTGCTGTAATACGGTGTGATGTACTATAGTGTAATGCAATGTAGGCATAGGCCAAAAGTTATTCTATAAATGAGGCATGTATGAAAAAAGAAAGAATCCTTGATGCAGGATTCTGCATTTTACATTAAATCATCAGCACCAGCAGCTGCTCTTAGAAGAAAGCAAGTTGCTCAGCTTTTGATAGGAAAAGCTGTGGGAGCGTCTTCCACGCCAAAGGAGCGGCTTCCGGGCTCTACATCCAAAGGGATGGTCTAACCCCAGGAGAGAGAGGTGAGGGTACACTCCCTGCATTGGCACAGCTCGCAAGCCCTCCCAAGCTGTCCTGGGGTGTGGTATAGAACTGTAATGCTTACCAGAAAGTGCTGGATTTCACAAATCTGGTCAGTAGCTTCTAGGACTTATTGGAGAGTTTTTAGGTGACTTTCCCCATATCTTCCTTTGCTCTCTGGAATTTCAAAGGGAGCACAAGTTGTTTTACTCCTGAAGCTGGACTGTGGCCGCAACTCTGTCATAGCACATATCAAATGAGCAAAGGGAAGAAGAAAAATTAATTTAGCTGGTTTTAGTGATCTTGCTGTGATTTTCACTTCAGCAGGCAGTGCCATTACACTAGTGGGTAGTGCTGGAAGTGTGCTGAGCGCCACAGAAAAGAAAAAAGAGATTCAAACCCAATTAAGCAGGCCAACTAGAGCTGTGCATACCTAAACGGGCATGCACAATCTTGCTTTTTATGCCCACATTTCATGTCTCTGAAATTATAGACATGCATGTGTATTTTTCTGATTTAGAAGCAAAATTCCCGTTCCCAGGATGTACAATAGGCTACACAACAATGCAACAAGTCTTGACACAAGGAAGAATGACCTCACCTGAGATTGTGGGTTGCAGTTTGGAAACAAAGTGTTTCAACAGCAATTGCAATCCCTAATGGGAACTGGAAAGTCTGCACATTCTGATCTTGCCTGGAATTTCCTTGTAGCTTCACATAAATGCTGTAGATCAGAATAATTTCCAGTAGATTCTCTCTCTTTTGAAATAATAGAAACTACTGCAATTGATTTATGAGCACCTTTGCCTGACACTCTACCTATAACAATAAAATACCTAGCAGTAAAACATCTTGTGTGGTTTAGGTCTGATTTATTTAACATTTTTTCCACAAGGTAGACTTGTACAGAGCTGCTGTAAAGTTGTTTTAATCCCATTTTTCTGTTGTCCAAACAACGCTCTTTGTACAACTCAGGCCATCAGCCAGCCTGTATTGTGCAAACACCAGCAGGGCCACTGCGCTCCCCATGCCAGTCCTAAGAGGTAGGTCCCACCAGGGACCAGGGTCCTCCTGGCAGTGCCTGGTCTCATTTTGATTTTGAACCAAGACCTGAAATTTGCCTCTTTTCCCCTCCTCTCCATTTTCTCTGAAAGCCCAGCATATTTGGGAAATGGCCTTTTCCTGCTTTTCACTTTTGCAAAAAAGCTGACATTACTATGTGCCAGGACAGCCCAACATGCAGTTCCTGTGCTGCCTTGACCAGGAAAGACATCCCAGTCCTTCACAGTGCCGTACTGGGAAAGGACTGCACACACAGGTGGGGACAAGAGAGAAACTGAAGCGTATGCAGCAGAGGGACTGCGAGCCCGGGGCTGCCACTGGGATCAGACAGAGCAACATGGGACAAAAGTGAGTCTGGTTGGGAGTTACTCTGTGGCTCTCTTGGAGAGCATCCCACCACAGCTATGATCTCCCTCTCAGCAGCTGTGGACAGCCTGTGTGACACGCTGGAATGTATGTGACCGTGCTGGGGAGCAGGGACATGGGAGTGTACAGGACAGAGCTGTAGGCAAGCGCTGCTGCGAGCTGAGCCGAGAGGGGGGTCTGGTAAGGAAGTCCCAGCTAACACAACACTGCATACACTCGATGCGTGGGGTTTGGGCATTTCCCCTTGAGGGTGCCCCAGATCCCTCCAACCTCTTTCAAAATGTTTCCCTTTTATGTAGTCAAATAACAAAGGAATAGATCATTTTTTTCCGTAGTCGATGTATTTTGCTACCCACCATTTACTCATAAAAAAGTCAGTTCACACAGGAACCACTTAGCAGCAGGCACATTTTGGTGCTGAGAAAGAATCTCAAATGTGGGAGGGAGCAGGAGCCTGTCAAAAATGTATTTCTTAACAAAAGAAATGATCTACTGACCCATTAAAACACACCTGCAAGTCACCAAGTACCTGCTTAGCTGGAGCCCTTGACTTTTAGCAGCAAGTGCTGAGAGTACACAGGTAATGCAAATATTGCAAAAGACAGTGGTTTTCTGAGACGTCCACCTTTCCCTGCCTGAAGCAAATCCCTTTTGGTGTACTTGAATTAAGTGGAGAGCAGAGGCAGAAGGATTCCTGACCCAAAGGGGTTAATTTTTCCTTCTCTTAGGGTGCTGATAAAAAGGGATATAAGAAATATCCTATGTCTGTCCCTGGAGTTTTTGTAAACTTGAATGCATACATTGCTTAGGAACAATCCAGTGGCATTTCTAAGGAGATGCTGTGTGGCGCTCTGTCATTACTTGGCATGATGGCTCTGTTTCTTCTGTGTCTACAAGATCCCTTCCCACAGATTTCTGCAATGGGTTGTGCTGGGACTTCTGCAATTAGCAGCATGATGACAAGGAAGGCGGAGAGACATCGGTACCTGGAACAATACCTGCCCCGGGGCTCCACCACCCTTTGGAGCCAGAAATCAAGGATTCCTTCCTCATACTAATTTAGCAATAATTACTGCTCCAATCCTGAATGATCTGGTCCCTTTGGCTCTGTCCAAGTCCAGCTTATTCAGTTTAAGCATAGACTCGATAACCTCCTGAGCTCCTTTCCCTGGTTCTGGGCAGCTCAAACACACCTGCAGCTGCACAGAAATCCTGAAGAGATCTTACAGGGAACATCCTGGCAGTTCTCAGCTTATCTTCTCCTTTCAAATCAGCCAGTACAACTGTCTCCCCAAAGAGCTTGGAAGTTACCTTCCACTGTCTGAGTCAGGCCCAGGAAACAGCCTTTCTTCTCTCTGGGAGTTATTCTGCACACCAGGGACTTCTTGGTCCTCAACAAAAAGAAACACAGAAGCGAGACAAGTTCTCAGTTTTTCCAGCCTGTGGCAGCTGCTGACAAAAAGTTTAGGGAGAGCGACGGGGCTGAAAAGGCACTATCCCTCAGGCAAGGAAAAGGGGCTATTAGGAAAATCAGAACTGGGAAGCACAAATATAAAGTTCATAAAGATGTCAAGGAGAGCCTAAAATAGCAGACAGACAATTCAGACTACTGGGGGAAGAGCTCCAGGGATTTCTTCATCAGCAGCCTTTGTACCCCAGGGATACTGCCATGTTCGAGGTGTTCTCCACCTCTTATCGCACAAAGCCAGGGAAGAGCCAACATCCTTATCCCCTTCCAACCTGTTACAGACAAGGGCAATGAAACTTTGATGAATACAAAACAACAACCGCTTCACTCTTCCTGTGGCTGTTCACAATGATTTCACAGAATCATAGATTCATAGAATGGTTAGAGTTGGAAGGGACCTTAAAGATCATTGAGTTCCAACCCCCCTGCCATGGACAGGGACGCCTCCACTAGACCAGGTTGCTCAAAGCCCCATCCAGCCTGGCCTTGAACACTTCCAGGGATGGGGCTTCCACAACTTCTCTGAGCAACCTGTTCCAGTGTCTCATTTTACAGTAAAGAATTTCTTTTTAGTACCTAATCTAAATCTCCCCTCTTTCAATTTAAAACCATTACCCCTCATTCTATTGCTACACTCCCTGATAAAGAGTCCCTCCCCATCTCTCCTGTAAGCACCCTTCAGGTACTGGAAGGCTGTTATAAGGTCTCCCCGGAGCCTTCTCTTCTCCAGGCTGAGCAACCCCAACTCTCTCAGCGTGTCCTCATAGGAGAGGTGCTCCAGCCCTCTGATCATTTTCATGGCCCTCTGCTGGACTCGTTCCAACAGGTCCATGTCCTTCCTGTGTTGAGGACTCCAAAGCTGGACACAGTATTCCAGGTGGGGTCTCCTGAGAACACAGTAGAGGGGTAGAATCACCTCCCTCGACCTGCTGGCCACGCTTCTTTTGATGCAGCCCAGAATCCAGTTGGCTTTGTGGGCTGCCAGCGTGCACTGCTGGCTCATGTTGAGCTTCTCATCCACAAGCATTCTCAAATCCTTCTTCTCAGGGCTGCTCTCAATCTATTCCCCGCCTAAGCTGTATTTGTGCTTGGGATCGCCATGTTCCAGGTGCAGGACCCTGCACTTAGCTTGGTTGAACTTCATGAGGTTTGCATGCGCCCACCTCTAAAGCCTGTATAATACACACTGTCATAAATTACTCTTTTCATGAATTGCTGGTTTGTGCAGGTTCACCAAACTTATCAGTGAGGAACATAAATCACAAGCATTAACCATTATCTGGCCCTCAAATATTAGAAGTCCATCTATTTATACTGAACATTTGTTTATCACCTGTAGAAATGCAGCAAAGGAATGTAGCAACACCAGAAAAATTTGGGCATGAAAAGGGTGACAATTACTGGCCCATGAGCATTTTAGTCAACTGCAGAAGAATTCTGTTAGTAAAAATTTGTTAGGGGTTTTTTGGGGTTTTTTTTTTGTTTGTTTACTTATGTTAGCAAGGTATCTAATATTTCCCCTGGTTTTACTTGTGTGTTTATTTATCAGACTTTACATACCAAATACACTCTCTGAGACTTGTGTTTCTAGCCTGGGGTTTGCATATGCCATAGAACTTTGAAGAGTCCTTCCAAGCAGCAATACTGTGTTGTAGTCCAGCCCCACCTCCGCCAAGCCCCAGAAAAGCAGGATGTGCCTTCCTCTGACAACGGACGCTACCCTCAGCTCAACAGCATTTTTGTGTACTTTGCTATTTGTTTTGGTGTCTGGTTGTTTCAGGTCAGCAGAATCATTCCAGCAAGCTGATTTCACTCCCCACTTTGCTGGTAACACCTCCCCCTTAGGTATGAGGTAGCGTATAGATCACCACTGGTATATTTTCAAGCTTGTGGAACATCAATGAGCAGATGGTATCTGAATCTTTCCTTAATGCTGTTTGGTGTCCAGCATTGACACCGATGAACCATAGCTGTTACTCAAAAAGCACTACTCCCAAAGAGGAGGAGTGGATCTGGGCTGATACTACTACCTCACCTATTTTGTGTTCTTTGAAGTGCACGTGGCTTGTACTTTCCCAGTACAACCTCTGCTACTTTATGTGGCAGGCTTCTGTTGACTTTCCCAGTACACATATAATCTGGGAATATACCCTTTTTCATTATATACGCAGTGGCCTTTGGCCAAACAGGTCTTCCCAAAGCCTACTTCAATTTCCTTTATTATTTCCTGTACAATGCAGAGCCTCACAGTCTTGCATAATTTCTGTTGACTTTCTAGCTCCAAAATTGTTGCCCATTGACTAACTGCAGTCAAGCTTGAGCACGCAGCTGCCTGCTTGGTTTTCTGTCATGACAGGAGCTCTCCTGATGTTGTCTCTGCACAGGGGCATTAGTGCCAGCTTTGCACGTAGCTTCAGCAACCAAGAGCTCTACAGGCGCTGTAGATTTTCCCCAATCAGCACCACTATCTCACCTTGTCACGCTGTGCTCTTTTTTAATCTGCTCCACTGAGTATACATGGCCGCCAAAAGTCAGCAGATTTTGAGTATTCTCCAAATTATGTGCATAACTCCCTTGCAGAGTGCTAAATTATCTTCACCACTCAGTGGCAATGGAACCCTTGTTCTTGAATACCTACAAATAAGGAAAGAACAGCTTGGTTTTGACATGTGAAGGAGCCATCTGATGGGATGAGTGACAAGTGCTGTTTGACAAGTAGTTCAATTGCCAGGATAAAAAAAGTCTAAAAATGGGGAATGCAGAAAAACTAGGGAATGAAAAAAAACAAACAGTGGGCATTTGAGAATTTGACTTGTCCTTGTTTCCCGGGACATTGCCCAGATGCATCCCATAGGGCTTCACAAGCATGTTCCCAGGGGCATTACTCCAGGGAGTAGCACCGGACATGGGGATGCCACCCAAAGGGCCCTGGTGTTGCAGCTGACTGAGAGCATCACATAGACACATGATCTCCAGGTGACCCGTAATCCAGCACAGATCTACTGGTGGAACATGTTGGTGAGGGTTTGACCGGAGCTTCTGCCTGGAAAGCTCTGTGTAATAGCCACTGCTTTTATTTTTTTTTTTCTTTTTAACAGCATGAGATTTTAACTGCCTCCTCTTAGATCCTCATGACTCTTCCTTCCCAAACCCGGTTCTACTCCTTTGTCTCTGATTAGCTTAGCACGAGGAAATGTTTCTATTATATATTAGCATTCAAGAAATGACTTACTTAATATGATGCATACATAGGTGCAACCAGGTCGTTACTGAATCATCTTATTCTTGTTTTTAATCTGATTCATGACTTGCACTTGAGACCTTAGCAAATTCTGCTGGATTAGTCACATAGTCCGTGATTTGAATATTGACAAAAGGAACAAGATAATGTACTTCATTCAGATTGAATTAAAACAAAACATGAATCCAGTTCACTTGCCATGGAGGAATCATACATCATTCTCAGATGCCGCCTGCTCTCCCCTCTATTGCTCTTGAGCTCCTGTCACTGAGCCCAACGACTCACAGAAGAAATTTTAATTCCAATTAAGTCTTCCCCTTCCCTCTGTGGGCTGTACAAGATGAATCCTTTTCCCCCTGTTGGCACCCAGCCTCTCCTCAGGCTTTGCTGGCACCACCCTTTGTACTTTGCAGCCTTTATGGCTGCTCCATCAATACGGCCTTTAGCAATTTCTCTCCCCAGGCTCCAGCGTTTGCCACCTATTTTGCTTCTTCCCGTTCTTATCTGTGAATAAGTAAACTAATGTGTGTTTCTTCTATGCTCTGTGTGCTCCAAGAGATACAGAAGAACAAAACCTCCTCAGATAAGCATCAAAGAGTAAAGTGTTCTTGGCAAACCTGAGAAAACTTTGCCTGAACTCTAACAGTGCATTTACAGACACAGAATATGCATGACAAAGGGTGGGAATTAGTCAAAAGTAAGGTCTGCCCCAAGCTCTGGCCTGTACTCTACACCCCTCTCCTTTCAGGAGAGATTATTTCTGAGGGACAGATGAAAGCACCTTCCCAGAAGCAAAGAAAATCATAACCCTCCTTTATAAACCCTCCTCTGTCTGCCAGTGCCTGGCCCTATGGTGCATCTTCATGATACAGCTGTTGGTGAAATGAGACCCTCTCTGTTAAAAGGTGCCATGCCAGCTTTCTCACATGAGACTCTGCTACCCTCTCCCAAAACGTTTTTTTTAAGCAACAGGCAGGAAATATGGGTCCTACCCACCAACTCCGTTTTACCTGTGAAGGGGTTTCAGCCTTTGTGCACAAACAGGGCCAGGGGCTGCAGAGCTCGGGGCAGTGGAGACTCTGTGAGCTGCGAGTGAGCCAGGCCAGCCAGGTGCCCCCCATGAGGGAACAGGCGGCAGTCCTGGGAAGGTGTCTCAGAAACTGCAGGACTTGGACAAAGGACCTGGGAAGTTGAGGGAACCATACTAATTTGTTTGAATTAGGGAGAAAAGGCAAATAGCCACTAACGACATAAATTCTGGTTGCCACAGCTGGGTGAAACAAGGGAGCAGGCAGCTACTGACAGTGTCACATTGTTGGTTCTGTTGTTTTGGTTTTTTTTACAGCTGAATAGAATGATGAAACTTGTTTAATCTCTTTGCTATCCTGCACAGCCAAGATTTCACCAACAGAAAAGACAGGACCCACGCTGGTTTATGGAGTGATTTTGGGGAATAATTTTGAGGAACAGTCTGGTGGAAGACAGCTCTAACTCGTGGATGTAAATTAGGTGCTCTCCAGAAGCCTCCTGAATTGTTTGAACTAGGCACTGAACATAAGAAAAGATTGATATCTTCTGCACTGGCTTCCTTTTTCAGTGGTCCTAAGTTTTGTCTGACAGAAGCTTTTGGAGACTGTAAGGATTATAGGATCCATACATGTGGCCAGAGAAGTGAGGGTGACCTGCAGCAACATTGATATAAACCAGGATCTTTAAATTGCATTAAATTGGGTTTAAAAAGCACAAACAAGTGCACTTTTCACACTCAGACCAGCCTCACATTCTCTGATCTTCCTCCTAGAGCACTTAACCAGAGTGGCGTTTTTATCAAATGAATATTTTACTGTTAAAAAAACCCTCAAAGATGATGAAGTAGCAAAGTATTTATGTCAAACAATAGAAGTTTGTCCTTTGTAAATAAAATGTTCCTTGAAAATGACACATGAGCCCGTTTCTTCCATGCAGAGAGGGAGGAGGCAGCAGTGTACTGAACACAGGGGCTGGGTAAGCTCCAAGAACTCAGTGTTGTGCAGTAGACATGGAAGCTACGGCTTCATGGATTTCGGCTCCTAAGACCCTCTATTTGTATTAGCCAGACCTTGCCAACAACGCTTCAGGTGCTGCTCTATAAAATGCAAACGCTTATTTTTTAAAGGCTGGGAGAGCAATTAAAGTGAACAAGAAAATAATGACTGGGTACCTATGTCAGACACTGATAGGTGTGTAAAGATATTGAAGGAGACAAAATGGTTTGCACAAAGGCTAAGCAAGTATGGTATTTTTGGTGTTAGTATGACTAAAATGAATGTTTGAAAAGTAAGTGCAGAGGCAAACTGGTTACACATGCTGAGTTAAACTGGGAAGGTGCTTTTATTGCTAATGTTAGTGCAAAAATGTCAGGTGTAAGACATGTTTAGCTCAGCCTCCAAGAAATGAAAACTCCTTCCAAAGTACAAGCTGAGTCTATAGTCGCATTTCCAGTTGATTAACAACAATTGTGCATGACAAGTAGCAAGTGAGCTGCTTGGTGTTGAAAGAGCCTCATTTTAAGCAAAAATGATGAATAAGAATGTTGCTACACCTATGAATTAGCAAAAAATCAATTGTGAATAGCACATTATAAAAGTAATGCTTCATGGTAGTCAAAACTAAACCTGACCGTGAGGAACAGCGGAAGATCTTATCCACTGTGAGTAACTGGACAATAAAATGGCAAATGAACCTCAGTGTCTGCTGCTGCAAACTAATACACAGTGAGAAAATTAATCCAAAGTACACCTATTCAAGTATACGTGCATATATGTACCCCAGGAAGTATTGTTATAGTTTCTAGAAACTTTTAAGAAAGAATCCTGGAGTGACTATGAAAAAGTCAACTCATTGCTTTCAGGTGTTTGAAAAATGAAAATAATTAAAGAGGAATGACTAGAAAATGGTGGAGAATGCAACAGAAAGCATTGCTCTGTGCATATATAAACTGTTCGGGTACTTGGACTGCTCTTGTAAAAAAGGCACAAAAAGTTGTGATGGGGATAATAAAGACACATAACAGCTCCTGCACGGCACCGATTCAACAAATGAGGCCTTTCAGCACAGAATAAAAAGGATGGAGAGAGGATATGACAAAAGTTTATGCATTTGTGGAGGAGATGAACAGGGAAAGACAATTAGCTATTACTCCCAAAGTGAGGACTCAGGAATGTTACATGAAATTATATAAGTGCAGGTTTTCAGTAAGCGAAACAATTTTTTTTTTTCACCACACACAATAACAAGCTATTGAGTTAATTACTCCAGGATCTTGTGGATTTTGAGATATATATATGATAAATATTAAATATTTATATAATCCAGATATGGGTGACATCAAAACATGGTTAGACAAAGCTGAGAGTGAAGCAAGAGCTATTAAAAGTATAGATCCAGACAACTTCTGGAGGTGCCATGAGGCTGTTACATGAAAAGATGCAGACATAGTCTTTGGAAAGCTGTAAGACATTACCGGAAGATGAAGCCAAGATCTCTGCTCTCTTGAAATAAGCTAAAACCTGTTGCTGTGTTGAGAAAGTTGCAACAGTATTTATTTTTCTATTTCTATGAAGCTTTTATTTTTGCATTATTTTACATTCCACAAGAATCAGTTTTTGTACATATATACACACTTTGTGACATTTATCACCTTCAGTCTACCAGAATAACCCTTCCTTACAGCTGAACCTCTACAGCTGCCAGAGCTAGTAATACTTGGCTCTTGCACCTCCTGCCAACTAGCCAGACGTCAGCAAAGCACAGGCAATAAGCCTGCACCCCTGGATTTGTGCTTTGTCATAATTCCTTGCTGGGATTCCCCTCTTCTTCCCAAATAAAGGATTACATACTTCTTCACGTGTAGAAGCAAGCAAACAAAAATGAAGGAAAGGCAGCACTCAGCTTTACCATAGATTTTGGTTGGTTGTAAATGAAAACCGTTGTGGCAGCACTGAGCAACACAAGCTGTGGATTTCTTTCAAGCATTTACATTTACCACTATCAAACTTGGGTATTATTTTACAAACCATAGTTTGTTCTTCCAGACATTTCTTTGCAGATTATTTAAAGATCTTACAAATCTCACTTCATTTTCTAAACCTCTGAGAGCAAAACCAAATTCACTTTGCCATTTTGCAGATACACATGCAAGTTCTAGTTTCCTGTAATTATTATCTATACAAATTACTAGATCGAGCTTAAACTTTATTTAAATCCCTACTGATGAAAGCATTTCTACTTCCAAACACACCTCACAAAACCAAGCTCAGTACTAAGTGCAACATACAGGACAGATCTTTACTTCAATATACAGAAACAAACACACAACTTTCAGCAGTACTTTATATATTTAGACAAGTTTTTATTATCTCACAAGTCATACACATAGCATTTCACCACCTTCTAGCTTTCCTACACACCTTCTTTAACACAGCATTCTTTTCTGGTAAGATTTTTGGTCACAGTGTTTAAAAAAGCAAAAGACTTTTTACTGTGTGGTAATCAAGCGTCATTTAATAGAAGTCACTCTTGGTTGGATGCTCTGAGTAAAGTGCACTGGGTGAGACAGACCCGAGCCTGACAGCAATACTGGACATACTTCACAAAGCCCAATGTAAGGGCTGCAGCGCTGATCCAACTAATTCATGCCTGGCTGGCCATGGCATCCATCCTCAGCAGCTTTCCTCAAAGGTGGGGTTTGAAGGACACTATAACTAGGTCTTCTTTTTTTTTTTTTTTAAATTGTCAACAACAGAGCTCAAGCTCCAGAAAAATAGCACCTAGTGACCTAGTGAGGAAGAAATATTCCTTTAATTCACTATACTTTCTGCTAGATCAGTTTCTCTCACAAAAAACTTTAGCTCCCCCCCCCTTTGCACAGTAGCAGTGAAATCAAGGTTGTGCACACTAGTGAGGGTAGCAGAAAGGTTTCTTACAGGTGTAAGAAAGCCCACAAGATTTCAAAGGGAAAACAACCACAAGTCTTACTTCTATCCTGTCCTGAGCTGCCTGCTGCCCCTGTTACCCCTACATCTGGCTACCAAGATCATTCAGATAGTATCAAATTAGCAGTTATTTATTTGTTCCGTGTCTTCCAAACTCAAGCCATCTAAGGTCTCTGAGGTTTCTCTCTCCAGCCCTGCCTTATCTTACAGAAAGCCTCTGGGAGCTGCGTTTTATCTGACCGTTTTCCGAATTGGCCCACGGTGACGACTTCCTCGGGCTCTCACGGCACCGGGGCAGTTTCGCAGGGACCCAAAGGACTGGATTTCCCTCGGGGACACGTTTTCTGCTAACACGTGGGAATCAATCGCAGCGCAGGGCCGCGCTTTCAGGGTACCGAGCCCACTCTGCTAGATGCAGATGCCGGACGAACCCCGGGCTCAACCCCTCGGTTCTGCCCCGCGGCGGCGATGACCGCCCCACACCCGGCCCTCGCCCCGCCCCGGGGCCCCCACCGCCTCCGCGGGCGGCCGGAGGATCCGGAGGCGGGCGGGGGCCGGGTTAAAAGCGGCGGCAGGTGAGCGGGGAGGGACCTTAAAGCTGCGGGGCGGCGAGGCTGGGACCGGCCGCTCCGCAGGCGTCGTCGGACCCGGGAGCGGAGCAGCGCCGAGCGGTGCATCCCGGGTGCCCTGCCGAGCCCTGCCAGGTGAGGGTCCGGATCGGCTCCCGTGTGCTGGAGCGGTGGGACGGGGATTAGGCTGTGCGCTTCCTCCGAGCGGGTCGGGATCGGTGAAATGCGGCAGAGGGGAGCCCAGGCTGGGGGCGCCCCGGCGGGGCTGGGATGGGGGCGGCCAGGGTAGTCACGGACCTGCCGGTGAGGCAGCCGTCCTCGGGTCGGGTCTCCAGCCTCAGGACCGTCCGAGGCGGCGGGGCTGCGGGACGGGGGCGGTCCGCCGGGGCGCTCCCGCAGCGCAGCCCGTTCCGGGAGGAGCCCGTCGGGCCTCAAAGCCAAAACTGGCGTTTGCCAGCGGGTGTCTGCTGACGGGAGCCGATGGCAATCGGCCGTGGGGGTTCCCGCAGCAAAAGGCTGGCTGCGGGCTCCGTGTCCGCCCCAGCGCTCCGGAGTTCGTGGGCAGCAAAGCTCGGCGCGGAGGGGGGACAGGCTGGGAGCTGCCTCTAGGCATTCAGCGTGTAACCACAAAGTGAGGATTTCGAGCGGTTTGCAATAAACGATGTCTCGGTTGGCAGGGTGAGTGTCCCGGTAGGTTCACTCAGTCTCCCCAGCCAATTCTGGTGTTTCTGTAGTTGCAGATGAGCAGGGACAAATGTTTTTTCCCCCCAGACTGGCAGCGCTGGTTCAGAACTGCGGTGTGAGACCGCATTTGGAACACAGGTTATTCATCCCACTGGGATATGCGCTTCAAATACTTTCCCTCAGTCCTGATCAGCCCCTTTGAAGATTTCATTGACTTTGTTTTAATGACTATGCAACAGACATGAGGAAGTTCTTAACAGAAAGATGCAGGTATCTGGTCATCAGCTAGAGTTTAGGTCAATATAAAAAGTTGCATAAAATGCTCCTAGTTTCAGCAGAGACAAAACATGAGAAGTCTAAGGAATTCCAGCCACCTTCTCAGAGCTTTTTTTTTTTTCTTTTTTTTTTCATCTTACCCAATTTCACCTTTCCTTGTCACAGTAAATCTGACCTCTCCCTCTTGCCTCAAGGCTTGTCTGTACAAGCTGGGCCCTTATACCAAGGGTATGTGCTGGGGCACGTTGGTCCTTTAGTTGTGTTGTAATGACACCAGGCTAGAGAAGTTCTTTTTTTTTTTTTTTTTTATTATGTGAGAATGAGAGACTGAAAATTTTGAGCAGTGTCGTTTTGCAAGGTACCATGGTGTCCCCACAGCACACAGCCTGCACCAAGAGGAGACAGAGCTCTTATCCACAGCCAGTGTGGTTCTCCCACACAGCAAAGTTGAGCCCTAGACTTGAAAGATGATGGACCAGCTATGCAAGTTCCCAGCTCTGGTTTCAAAGTGTTTTGTCCAATTTGGTGATAGTTTCCAAATGGCTGCGATCAGTAAAAGCTGAGCCCTGAGACTGAATTCTGACTTCAGCAAAACTTACCTCTAACTTTCAAAGGGGCAAAGAGTGTGGATTTTAATTTTCAAGAGCAGGAGGAAAGCTGAAATGCAGCTTCCCTGAAGTTTGACCTCCTGTTTATTCGCTGGGGTGTGATAGCATCTAGAAAATCAACATAAACTCTAGCTGAGGGCTTTTTCCTCCTGACTGTATGGCTCTGCTTGTCTCCTTTTTTGGATGAGATAGCAATGAATGTGGAAGGGCAGGCTCTGTGGTATCTTCCTTTGCCTGTTGGTTTGTGCTGTATGTGCATGCAGCCCTGACAGAGCTGGCTTGAGGCTTCTCGGCAGTGTTGGCAAAATCAAATGCTGTACTTCTGAAATGAAGGGCCTGCCAAGAAAGGGACGCGTCTGAGCTGAAGCAGAAAGCCTTGGAGGCCTGCTGGAGGTGTCTGGGAGGAGTGAGGGCTTCTGCTGAAGAAGGCCAAGTCGTACTTACCTCGGAGGCAAATAAAGCACCATCCCAGCCTTCTAGGGCTGTGGTGTTAGCAAAGAAATCCTGTGAAAACTACCAGAGAAGTCTCTGCTTTGTCTAGATGTGGCCTTAACTTGTGCAGTGGCAGTAAGTTCTACTGCTTTGGGAAATACACTGAAACACTGACGAGAGTCAACCACGGAAAGGGAAGGAGGGCATAGAAGATGCATGGAAGAAATGTATTTGAAGACGTAACTTCTTTCGTCCCCAAAGCCTTGCTGAGAAATATATCAAAGTATGCCTGTCCTATCATAAATACATGAAAGAGAGAGTTTAATAAGCTGTTTGAATCCATAAACTTATGAGTGACATTAATGAAAGTGACTTGCATTTGCCTATGACTCTTGAGTGAGTGCTAGGAAGTCCTCTTATTCATAGAAGGTCTGGAGCTGATTTTTTTACCCTTTGAAAAGTGACCATTTGGTGTATTATGTCATCCTGCAGGTAAAAGGACACAGAAAAGAAGATGGACTGGGGAAGTCTGCAGGCCGTTTTAGGAGGCGTAAATAAACACTCCACCAGCATCGGGAAGATATGGCTCACAGTCCTGTTCATCTTCCGTATCATGATCCTGGTTGTGGCTGCAGAGAGAGTCTGGGGAGATGAACAACAAGATTTTGTCTGCAACACACTTCAGCCTGGGTGCAGAAATGTTTGCTATGATCACTTTTTCCCCATCTCCCACATCAGACTCTGGGCCCTGCAGCTGATCTTTGTTTCCACACCTGCACTGTTGGTGGCCATGCATGTAGCTTACACCAGGCACGAGAAGAAAAGGCGATTCAGAAACGGTGAGAAAATTGATATTGAAGAGCTGAAAAATGAAAAGATTCACATTCGAGGCCCCCTGTGGTGGACATACACCAGCAGCATCTTCTTCAGGATCGTCTTTGAAGCAGTCTTCATGTATGTGTTCTATTACATGTATGATGGGTACCAGATGCCTCGCCTGGTGAAGTGCAATGCATGGCCCTGCCCCAACACAGTGGATTGTTTTGTGTCTCGGCCCACTGAGAAAACCACATTTACTATTTTCATGCTTGCTGTGTCTGGGATCTGCATGATGTTGAATCTGGCTGAGCTGTGTTACCTAGTGATAAAAATTTGCATGAAAGAACCCAGGAAAACAACGGTTTTAAAATAATTCCCCAGTTTCAGGATTTCCTAGCTCCCCATTTCCCTCAAACTTTCTTAGGTGTCAGAAAAAAATCGGCAATATTTTCACACTCAAGAAAAAGGATAAAAAAGAAAGTTCATTCATGTTTTAGAAATGATAGCCTCCCTGGGAAGCTGCCACTGAGCGCAGGTTTTAAAGATCATGAGCTAATTCTGTATTCCTGCATCCACAAATAGAGAGAGCAGCCTTCTGGCAGCAGCTTTTCCAAATATGCCTACTGCTGGGATCCTGTTGTTGGGACAGAGGCACTTTTCAAAAAGTGGGAGTGGAAAGGCTCAGAGAAGGCTCTAGTGCCCCAAAGGGAGCCAGGAATGACAAACACACTGTGTCATCTTCAGAGGCCAGCCAATAACAAAGGGTTTCAGTCACAGTGGGGTGAAGGGTTTTTTGGAGGGGGGAACTTACAGCTTGTGAAAGGGAAGAAGACAGGGAGGTGATTGTGTTTGTAGCAGGTGTCCTATTCTCTCTCAAGTGTTCTGGAGAGCAAGGAAAGGGCCTAGGAACAGAGGTACTCTATGGCAATCCATGCTACCACCTCTGCTGGGCACCAGCAATGGCTTTTATCTTTTTATCTCCCCACCTGCACCGAGGAGCATCTCCTACAGAGTTGGGGGTGGCCAGTCTCAACTGCTTGTGAATGTCATTAGGTCAGTGCTGCCTCCTTCCACTCACAGGGGCTGCAGCAGCAGGGGGAATGAAATTTGGTTTTTCATTCTCTTGGTCAGGTGAAAGAAAAGGATTGTCACCTTTGAGAAGGTGGGGTCCATGCAACTGTCTTCCTTCTTCTCTTGTTATCCCCCAACAGTTTGTGAAGAATCTCAGTATAGTAAGTTTTATTTGATGAAGAGACTTATTACCACCTGACTGTGCCTCCTTCAGCTGTGTACCTTTAGAAGTTGGTGGTTTTTTTAGTAAAAGCCAAGAAAATTTGCCTTGTTTCATTCTGTATGTTATCCAAAAGAAGTGCTTCAACACCTACAGCATGATACGCAGTAGATAGCACCTACCAGTGCTCCTTCCATCAGTCCCTTTTTGCTATCCAACCTGCACAGCATTTCTTCATAAAACCTTCTCCCTGTCTGAGGTACCTTTCAAGTGAGTCCATCAAACCACTCCCAATTGCTCTGACATTCCACACTGAGAGACTGAATCACCCTTCCTTTTCTTACAGTAGGTCTAGCAAGAATTACAGACAGCCTGCAGAGCTAAAATATCAAAGGGACCCAATCAGAAGTGAGGAGGAACTTGCTGTTTTTCTTGAAGTTCACATTGCTGGGCTGTGAATTGTACATTACTAACTTGAAGAACTATGTGAGTCAGTCTGGTCTTGTCTCTCCAGAGTTGTCTCAAAACATGTTTTATGCCTGTCATAGGCAGCTACACATACTGCAACAGTTTATCCCCTAAGTGCCTGCCCATTAAACCTGTTTCTAGAAAACTGGCTATTTCTCCTCCTTAGCTTTAATATCTGGCTTTCCCCCCAAATGAATGAGTGCTATCTCAGCTTCTCTATTTGCATCCATCTCTTATTGTACATTTAAGTTTACCACTGTTGGAGTTAAACAAAGCTGTATTAACTAAGACCTGTGACCCCTCACTGTGCACTGGAAGCAGAGCGTGAGCAGGCTCCCATTGCTCGTGAGCTACATCCAGTGTTATAACTTGACTGCAGATGGAAATCTGTCATCTAGGAGGGGAGCAAGAAAAACATAAAAACACTACCCTCAGAAGCATGAACAAAAAGATGGAAAGTCATTAATAATGAGGTGAACTGGAAACTTGGACTGTGAAAACATCCTTAATCCAACTCTAAAGACAAAGCTTGGCACATATCAGATTTGTGCTTGGTAAAGTTCCTGCATTGTTCCGTGTACAAGTACAAAGAGAACAAACTATCTACACTCCCAGTGCTCTAGTATTACATGTCTTTTGTAACAACAGGAATTTTATTTTTTTCTGAAGTTATAATTAAAGCACTCTTGTGGTGTCTGTTTTCTGTATTACTTGTACGTCCCGTTTATTACTTAATGTGTGTAATGAAAATCTGTTTACCGTAATGGATAATGTATGCACCAATACTACATTTAATAGCCAAGGGTTACTGTAAGGATTTTAGTCTTCTGCTGCAGGTTGTTTTTTCAATTGGTTACATTGCCTGTTGTCCTTCATGAGCTGGGAGTGGAAGGTCACATATATGACCCCCTACAAGAAATCAAATGTGCTGCCTAAGTCAGCCTTGTAGTAGCAGAATTGCAGCTGGAAAAGGCTGGTGATAAGTAACTTAACCAGCTCTGTAGGGGAGAGAGTTTGTTTTCCCAGACTGCCTTTGAGTTTAACTGGAACTTGGAACAAGACACACCAGATCTGTAACACTAACATAATGAGGTTCTCTTCAACTAGCAGTTTGGCAAACAGATTGTCACACAGGGAAAAAAGATAGAAATAAGTGTTTAAAGTGGCAGAGAGAGGACTTTGATCCAGAACTGCAGCATCAGGTCACAATAGCTCTACCAGAACATATTTACTGTCTGAGATTTCTTTTCTATGTATATTAAATTTGACTAAATAGCTGCTTTGTAAACAAAAAAAGTTCAGGTACTTCATAGGAATACAGGAATTGCACCTATTTCTACATGTGCTACATTGCATGGCTGACCTCCTACAAATGGATTTCATACAGATTAAAATACAATGCTGTGTTGGAATTGTGTGTGTTCTTTCCTGAAATACACTAGAAGTGTCTGCATTTTTGGCACTTCGTTCCTAGGCTCTTGTCAGAATGAAGACTGCAAGAGTGTTGAAAACCGAAGCAGCAAATCTGAAGTCATGACTGTAAAAGAGGCTGATTCCTCACTGTCCAGCATCCAGTGTAGCCAGGATATAAAGCATCAAATAATGATTTCCAGAACTGGGAAGTGTAGGAGTGGGACTGGCTAGAATTATACCGTGATTGAAATCACAAGGAGAAATCACCATTAACTTCATCAAACTAAACTTTCGTCCAAACCCGTGAAACTAAAACTACAAACATGTTTGTCAGAAAGGGGGAGGGCAGCGCGGAAAGCAAACTTCACTGTTGATTCATAGACCCAGCCAGAGAAAAAAACCCTAACTCTCATTGGAGAAAGACTAATTTAAAAGGAAATCAGAAGTATAAATTTGTATTTATGACTTCTGGATATAGAAGTACCTTTATTAAAGATTTTCTTAGACAAAAATAAAAATTCCTTCAAATGTTTTACAGTTATTGTGAGCCAATGTACTGTGTTATTTCCTATCTGACAACAAGAATATAAAAGACAAATTATATGGTACATACAGAGAAGAGCACTCCTGTACCATAGAGGTTCAACTCAAAATAGCAACACTGTTAAAAGTTGCTTTATTTCGTGAAAAGTGTACTGCAGCAAATAAGCAACAGCTAAGAACACTTCACTACAAACTGAACTTGGTGAAAATGAATCTGTTTTTTTCCCCTAATTGTAATTCCCTCCCCTGCAACTTAGGCTAATGTGTTTTACAGTCACAGTCAAAGAATTGCACTGTATTTTGTCGTCACCCATATTCAGGACATACTCAGGACAGCCACTACCCCGGATGTTAATTACAGGTTTCTTTGGATTTTCACCATCTTATTATCTATACAGTCATTTGAACCTGTTTGTAGACAGTGGCAAGATTAATGGTAACTATCTGAGGCTTAATGAGCTAAGACTAATGGTTATGATCTTCAAGATAAGTTCAGGAT
Source organism: Numenius arquata (assembly GCF_964106895.1). NCBI lineage: Eukaryota > Metazoa > Chordata > Aves > Charadriiformes > Scolopacidae > Numenius > Numenius arquata. The sequence continues at coordinate 121,897,536 of NC_133576.1, forward strand.
GTACATATACTTTTTTCCCTATCTGACCAACCCAGCTTGTCATTGCCATTTTCTTTTACAGAATATATTTCTCTTCTGTAAAGTCGGCCCAGCTCTGACCCGGATATTTTCTCTATAAGCCATCCTAGCCACCAAAAAAGGTCTTTATAACCTAGGTTTGGAAATGTATTAAGCTTTAATCAGCAGGCCCAGCTGAGGAAACAAGTCACATCTCTGACTTTCCGCCTTGGAGAACATAGCTTGCTCCTGCTATGGTTGGTCCCCCAGTACTGCCATAGAATTCAGCCTTAGAATTTGACACATAATTACACATACCTTCTCCATTTTTCTGCCCATTAAATCACTGCCACTAACTCAGTGATTATCTTCCTGCTCTATGCTCAATCCATTGTGTTTGAATAAGCCACCTACTTAAAAATAGCCTCTCTGAGAATACCACCAGGTAGCCAGATGCTTGCATAAGCCTTTCTGGTAAAAGAGTGATATGGTATCAATATGACATACAGTTTAGGGAAATAGGTTTAGGTTTTGAGTGAACTGATAGAGAATTTACAGAGTTGAGCTATGAATCACCACAGGTTGTGGATGAATGTTTCGAATGGCAGTGTATATTCTGCATGCTGCTAAGAACCAGCATTTCACTCATAGCCCGGCACAGTACCCAGGATAATATACACTGTAGTGTGTGAATGCAGTCACGTTGGTCTGAAACAGGTGGCATTTTTCAGTGGAAAAGCTGTACTGGGCAGCTTACTTGCTTAGGCAAAGTCTATTTTTTCTGTTGCCTTGGCAATTATGGTAATACAGGCTTGTCAGCTGCGAAAGACAATAGCATTCTTAAAACTGTTTAAGTTGGGATCATGAAATTTGGTTTAGAAGTGTTTTGCGGATCATTTTCTACTGAGGTTCAATCTTTAAGATAACACATACAAATCCCTCCCACACCTCTAAGTGATCTGCACATTAGCAGGTATTCTGCACCTTCTTTTGATGAAGTGAGTGGAAAACTTGCTGTTTGTTATCCAACTATCAACATTTCTTTTGTCACAAGACTTAGATAAAGGTGACAACTGTGTTGTGTTCACAGGGAGCAGAACAGTTTAATCAAGTGTTGTTTGTTAAGAACATTGCAACAGGTGCCAGAACAAATATTTTATAATTATTGTGTGGTAAAGATTTCAAACCTATTGTATGTTGCATCATGAGTGTAATGTCTGCTTATGGTTAGTCATGTCCCTGCCCTAGGTGTTGCATCCTTTCCAAGGACTGAGTGTTTAATATACCGTTTAAATAGCTTCCACAACCTCTCCAGCACAAATAAACAAAAAAAAATCTATACACATGCCCACACATATGTGCACACAGACACAGACGAACAAACTGACTAAATCATTATCTCACTGTTATCTGATAGAAGACTGAGACATTGCAACATGGATTTGTCAGGAATAATTTCCACCTGTGCCATGATAAAAGCTTTTGTGTATAGCAGTAAAATAGTTATTAATGACTCATTGTCAGTGTGTAAGGAACCACCAAATGGGATAAACTGTATGCAGCTGGGAGGAGCTGCAGGTACATGGGAAGATAGACTCAGAATTCAATAAGATCTTTATCACCAGGGGCAATGGTTTAACAAAAGCAGTTTGAGAAGTTAGGAAGGGCTAAATGCTGCTATTGTGGAACACTAAGCACTTGCAGAACTGCAGGATGGAGACCTGTCCTGAAGCAAAGAATAGTTTTGTAGAGAAGACCTAGGGTTTGTAGTAGATCATCAGTGGAACATGAGACAATAATATTGTTGGCTTGGAAAAATATCATACTGGTAGGAATGAAAGGTTTGCCAAAAATAGGATGTTTGAAATAATGTTTCTACTCTTCTGAAAGTACTTATCTGGACACTGCTTTGGGATGCCATCTGCCCAAAAAGCCCATTTATCAGCTGGAGAACTCGAGGGGTCAGGAATAATATACGACCAAATGTCTAACACACAGAACCTGTGAGGAAAGCCTGAAAGAAATGATTTGGCCTGGAAAAGTCTGAGGAAAGACCCAACAGCACTCTTCAAATATATAAGAGGTTGTGGCAAAGAAGATGAAGATGTTGCTCTTTACATCCACTGGCAACAGGACAAGAAATAATAGGCTTATGTTGCAATGAGATGTAGGCTAGTCACAGCAAAACATCTCTGTGAAGAGAGCTAAGCATTGAGTTGTATGACAGACTTTCCATTACTGAAGACTGTTAAATGGCAACCCAGCCCGTCATCTGTTGACGATGGTCTAGGTATAGGACTCCCCTCCAGGACAGAGGGAACTTCTAAAATCTGTGAGGAAGGGGACCCCAACTGAAAGAGTCAGTTGTACAGGTTTCTTTTGCTGGGCCAAAGCTCAGCTACTGAATCAAAACCTTTTTTTTTTTAATATAAATTCAAGTCTACTTGTCAATGCAGGGTCTAACCAGCATGATTTCTGTCAGCATGGTTCCTTGTGTTTTTAGCAATTGTAATAATACATTATTGTGTTATGATAAATTCCACCTGACAAAGCATATGAGGTGGCATTGTAAGTAAATAAAATTGTAATTAATATAAATGAAGTTGGTGATAGATTTTTTTTTTCTCCTCAGTAAAGTGGGTAAAAAGCCCCTTCTGCCTCAGTTTTGTGTTTCACAAAATAGGCATTCCTTCCAAAAGGAGCAAGGCTGAAATCCAGACCAATTTTCAGTTTTGCTGCCCAGTTTACTCTACGTGCAAACATTGGTCGAGTTCACTGAAGCCTGGTCTGCGTCCAGGAGAAGTTTCACAGCAATAGCATGCCATTTTGTGTTACTGGTTTCTTTCATTTCAAAGACAGGCCATCATGTTGTTGCAGAGGTTTGAATTTTATGGAGAAATTTTCCTACACATGAGCTTTTTTTTTTTTTTAATTTCAAAGCAGGATATCTATTGTTGTCCTTTTCTGTGAAAGGTAGGTAGGATTTGAGGCCTTTACATATTCATCATGCATGTCAGCAAGGTACATTCCTGGTAAACCATACTGTATTTGCTTTTATCCTGAACACAATGAAAAAGAACATCCTTGATTAGGAGCTTTGGTTGTGGTTTGGTACTATGAATTGTTCAGTGGTAGTACTAGTTTAAGGCATTAGTACTGATGTCATCCCTTCCTGCTCATTATTATCCTGTCTGTATCTCTCTCCCACCCCATTCAACACGGTGCCTCCACTCCAGGACCTTGACTGTGCCAGCACAGTTGTTTGCACAGCTGCACTCAGCACTGGATTGGCTGACGGTTTTAGCTGATGAAGAAACAAATATGTTGCTTTGCTGGGTTGTTTTTTAGCTGGATCAATTCCTTGATCTAGCTTACAGGGAAGCCACATGAACTTTTGTGCTGACGTGACTGTGGGGCAGCAGGCCATGGTGTTGGGCAAGAAGAGCTGCGGGAAGTGAGTGGAAGGGGTGGAGGGAATGGCAACATGTTAAGTTGTATTTGCTGCTACACACGCTGTAATTTCAAATCACAGCCTCTGGCTGCATTTTCATAAGTGACTGCTACTAGAGAGGCATAAGTCTTACCACCTCTTCCCTCTTTCGCGGTTGTACCCTTCCCTGCTCTCTACTCTTCTCTACTGGCCCTGCTGCTCATCTACTGGCCATCTTCTCCCTTGCTCTGACACAATCTCTTAGCCTTTATATGAGTTGATTTAACTCACTAACTGAGCAGAGAACTATTTGAACTCCGCATTTTGATTTGTTTTCAGCTCAGTTGGCTTTCTGCCAGGCTTGTGGCAGGCATGAAAGTATTTCAAATATCAATATTTTTATTTCTTCATGTTTCCGCCAGTAGTGTGAAAAAGAAAGCATCACACCATGACAGAATGATAAAAAGCATCATTCCTCTTAGGTCCTGTGTCTCTCTTTTTTGTTTTTCCTCCTAACATGATGCCTGCCTTGTACTATTATAGCTCTTCCTCTGCTGCAACTCACATGGAGATTTTGCTTCCATGAAGATGACTTTAAAGCATCTCACTGCTACATACCCCAGAGCAGTCTGATTTTTTTGGTTGTATTAGGAGAATTCCCACAGTCTCCAAAGGACTTTCAAGAGGAAGCCTGTTCTGGTGGGTAAAATGTCAACCTAGGATCTCAGTGCCATTCTCAGAACCATATAACCTAGGACCAGTCATTAAGTTTTCCCATGCCTCCATTCCTGCAAACTGGAAGTCACAATAACTCTTCCTACAAGCTAGAAATAAGAATAATTCTTTCTGTCACCAGTTCTTATTTGTTAATACACTGTGCTCTCTGACGTGCTTGTCAGTAGTGTCTAACAGAACGCTAATAACCACTTTGGACAACAATAATAATAACCATATAATATGAGATTAAACTACTACATTTTTTTATTACCATTTTATTTATTAGTTAATTAGTTCTTAAGTCTTTCGATTAATCCATGTAGAAAACAACAAGAAAAGATTTTAATCCTCCTTGCTTCAAACTATGCCTCCTGAGGCAGCAGTTGCCTTTCTCAGCATTTAAATATCTTTAGTGCCACCTTCTGTAGCTCAGCGGCATGTCAAGCGCAATTCTTTTTATTGACATACCATGCAGTGCCACAACAAGCTGAACAGAAGGCATTTGTATATCTTTTTTGGGGCTCACTGTGCAGACAGAATTGCTATCTACTAATTGCTATCACTGCCGAGCCATATATCACTTTGGTGTGGCTTGTTCACGACTAATGACGTGTTCTGCAGTTGAAGTGTCCTTCTACTAAACTGTGTTTGGATGCACAGTTATGGTAAGACTGATCCTCTTCTGTACTTCAAAACAGATACTTAAATTAGAAATAGCATGGGATAAAGCACTGTTTTGAGTCAATACTGATCAAAAAAGGTCCATTTTTCTTGTTGAGCAGCACCTCAGGTTCAGACTAAAATCAAGACATATCTCCTTAACTTATGAGATCTTTTTATCATTTCCTAAACCTTGGTGTCTATTTTTTATCTTCTTTCTTTGTACTTTGCCATGCAAACCTGGTTCTTCTGATCTTAAAAATATCTGCCTGACTGTTCTGTCTACACATTTCTTGAATTCACTTTGTTTCTGTGCCAGCCAAATCATATACTCCTAAAGGTCTGTCTACGTGTGGAACACAGGTTGTCACCTGTGTGGAGGCTTGGATGGAAGAAGAGAAGTTGTACTAAAGAAGATAATTAAAGGAAGGCTGAAAATTATGTAATTATGCGTTTTAATGTAAAAAATTATATGTCATCTTAAATTTTATTTGTTGTTTAGCATTAATGACAATGACCCTTTAAACATAATAAGGACCTAGGGATTTGGAGCACACTAAAGTGGCATCTGGCCACTGGCAGTGCTGTGCACCTTTAAAGACAAGTGGTAGTGAGGAAGGTAGCAGGATGGCTCTTTCATGGGAATCCCTCTGTCAGAAAGCCCACACGAAGAGACATTTTTAACATCATTGTTTAAATATGAGCTTATCTTCCTTCTGAACAAATTTTTCAGGGACACAAGTCCTACTTTTTCTCTTTCCTCCTTATATGGCTTTAGATCCTCCTACTCTAGTATGCAACTAACAAATAGTCCTCCATACCTCCTCAGCATGCTTTCATGCTTGCACTTTAACATAAATGTAATTGGTCCTTTATTTTTGAAGTTGCTCCCTTTAAGTTTCCCTTGGGGATTTTGCATCCTTGCCTGTCTCACTTTCTACAAATGCCCCAGAGATTTTTGTTGACAGCCCAAACCTCTTCTTGAAAGAGCCCAGGAGGGTTCTTGGGAAGGAAATTATTAGCTGATGGCTGTAGTCCCATGGTAGGCAGTCACTGCATCAGATTATCCCTGTTCAAATGTATTGAGTTCTATGTTAAAAACCTTCTGCCCCATCCCTGGAAGTGTTTAAGGCCAGGCTGGATGGGGCTTTGAGCAACCTGCTCTAGTGGAGGTGTCCCTGCCCATGGCAGGAGGGTTGGAACTCGATGATCTTTAAGGTCCCTTCCAACTCTAACCATTTTATGATTCTATGATTCTATGATTCTGTGGCAGTACTGAAAGGCTGCTCTAGAACCTCACTGCTCTACTAAGTGAGAATATTTTTCTTACAAAAAGGTGTCTCAACCAGTTTATACAGACGGTGCAAAATGCCACTTGAAACCTTCCAGAGATTGAAAAAGCCATCATGGAAACACCCGGTATACATCATGCTATTAAACCTTTTGGACAGATGGTTGGAAGTGAGAGATTTCTCCCCACCTCTCCCTAAAATCAAACATCCTGCCCTTCAGCTGACCTGATGAGCTAAAGGACTTCACTGCACGAAGGAAATTATGTCAGGAGTTGCTGACACTGCTGGGATTCCCTCCTGTACCCTAACATGGCCCCTCATGCCATGAGGGATCCTCATGCTTCAGGATCCACACCGTGATAGTACTACACTTACAATTACGGCAGCACTGTGGTTCAGATATATCACCCGCCTCTGAGTAGAGTCATTTGTCCTTATGCCACCACCAGTGCTAAGTTCAACAGAGATCTTTCTCCCTAGTGTTTGCAGCTGAAAGATTTATAGGGAGCAATCAAGCATTGCGAGGATACAAGAACATGGGGATGGTCTGTTTTACTTTGTCAACAACCCTCTGCTACACACAGCTCCTCAAAGCATCTCAAAATTTTTATTGATGGTATTTTTATTGAATAGAGCAGCAGAGCGCCTCAGGAATGATCTGGTGTGGTTAAGTGTTCAGCTTTCTGACTGTAGAGTAGCTATCAACAGAAACTCATACACTATTGCTGAAGAGTCATCAAGTTGTCGTGCTAGCTTAAGTCATTCTGTCTAATGTTGTCCTTTCTCTTTAGCGTTACCAAAGAACACACAAAAGCCCAACCAAGATATAGGTGATGGTAATATTTTCGAGTACTGATGCTGAAAATATCAAGAGCCACCTTTAAATCATCATCTTGAAAATAGTTGCCACTGATCTATTTTTTCAAATGGTCTGTGTGCAACAGCTTGACAGCTAATCTTGATTGAGGAAAGTCTGTAGGAATAAAACTTTCCAAAAAAACTATCCATAATGTCTTCTTTTCCTAATATAGGTCCAGTCCTAGGTATAGGCTCTCAAACTTTGAAGACCCAGGCTTGTCATTTATAAAATTTGACAAGCGTCTTGAAATAATGCAAGGAGTTGATGCATTCAATGCTGCCTTCACTCTGAAAACCAAAGGATTTGTCTTGACCGAAGGGCGGCAGCCTCTGCCTGTAAAGCACCCAGGTTGGTGGGGCTGCCAGCCCCTTGGTGTTCTTTATACAGGACATACAGGCAGCAAAGTTTACCTTCTCTCAGGAAAAACAGCCTCCTTTCTGTGTTTCCTGGTTTGAGCAACACGGGACTAACTTATCTTTCAGTGATTTTACTTTTTGGTAAGGTCTCTTCTAATGCTTTGGAAAACTGCATTTTTAGAAGACTCTGGTGTCTGAATTTGTGAATTTGTATTTACTTTATAGCCAGCTATGGTATGTAAGCTTCAAGGTCTCAGTATTTTCGAGCCTTGCCAGGTGCGAGGATGAGGTGTGAGACCCGAGCACTTGACCTGAGCTGGCCAACAGGATTATTTCATACCATGAAGGTCACATTCAATATAAATTAGAAACTTTGCTGTGTAGCTTTCTCTCTTCCATGATGGCTGTGATCCCGAAAACTCCTTGCCCCGGTGCCAGACGCCTGAGCCCTTCCCTTATGCCTGAAGCCGTAGCGCTCGCAGTGTCCCACATTTGCTGTCCACTGCTGGGAGAGCACAGATTCCTGCTGATAGCATTGGCTGAGTATAATCCTTGTATACTTTATATTGGCATAGGGATCAGTATTTTTTCTTTAGTGTTATAAGTGCTAATTATTCAGTATTATTCCATTAAATCTATTTATATTTCAGCCCTCAGGTTTCCTTGTTTTTTTCCGATTCCCCTTCCCAGCTGGGGAGGAGTCATCACTGAAATTCACTGAATTTTTAGAGTTGGAAGGGACCATAGAGATCATCTAGTCCAACTCCCCTGCCGAAGCAGGATTGCCTAGAGCATGTCAGAGCATGTTACTCAGGACTGCATCCAGGCGGGTCTTGAAAATCTCCAAAGGCGGCGACTCCACAACCTCCCTGGGCAGCCTCTTCCAGGGCTCTGTCACCCTCACCGTGAAGAAGTTTCTTCTCATATTTGAGTGGAACCTCCTATGTTCCAACTTGTGCCCGTTGCCCCTTGTCCTCTCACTGGCAACCACTGAAAAGGGTCTGGCTCCCTCCTCCTTCAACCCACCCTTATAAGATACTTATAAGCATTGATAAGGTCTCCCCTCAGCCTTCTCTTCTCCAGACTAAAGTCCCAGCTCTCTCAGCCTTTCCTCATAAGGGAGATGCTCCAATCCTTGAATCATCTTCGTTGCCCTTCGCTGGACTCTTTCCAGTAGTTCCCTGTCCCTCTTGAATTGGGCAGCCCAAAACTGGATGCAGTATTCCAGTTGTGGCCTCACCAGTGCAGAGTAGAGGGGGAGAATGACTTCCCTTGACCTACTAGCCACACTCTTCCCTATGCAGCCCAGGATTCCATTGGCCTTTCCGGCCACAAGAGCACACTGCTTGCTCATTGTCATTTTGCTGTCTACCAGAACCCCCAGATCTTTCTCTTCGGAACTTGTCTCCAGCAGGTCCATGCCTAACCTGTATTGGTGCCTGACATTCTTCTTCCCCAGGTGCAGGACCCTACACTTTTCCCTGTTGAACCTCATGAGGTTATTCCTTGCCCAGCTCTCCAGCCTGTCCAGGTCTCGCTGGATGGCAGCACGGCCCTCCAGGCCGTCAGCCACCCCTCCCAGTTTGGTATCATCAGCAAACTTGCTAAGGATACACTCTGTCCCCTCGTCCAGGTCACCGATGAATATGTTGAACAGGACTGGACCAAGTATTGACCCCTGGGGGACACCACTGGTTACAGGCCTCCATCTTGAACCTGCTCCATTAATCATTACCCTTTGGGTCCTGTCACACAGCCAGTTCTCAATCCACCTCACTGTCCCCTCATCCAGCCCACACTTCCTTAGTTTCCCAATGAGGATGCTATGGGAGACAGTGTCAAAAGCCTTGCTGAAGTCAAGGTAGATGACATCTGCTGCCCTCCCCTCATCCAACCAACCGGTTCTCTCTCTCAGGTGAGAGAATAATTGTCTAAACAGCAATAAATTGTTGTGGGTTTCTCAAACCACAACACTGTGAAGAAATTTGGGTGGGGTTTTTTGGGGGGGTTGGTTTTGTTTGGTTTTTTTTTTTTTAATTTTTGCTTTAAGACATATCTATTACCTCATGGATGAAGGTGGGAGTCTCTCCTGTAGGATTTCCGGACGTTAAGGAAACGGTACAGCACCAGCTCTCCGCCCAGGCCGCCCGGCTCCCGTGAGGCGTTACCCGCCCGCCAACGGCCGGCGCGCGCGGCCGCCAGGGGGCGGCGCTGCTCCGCCCCGTGAGGGAGCGAGCGGGCGGGCGAGCGATGCCCGGCGGGACGCGCGTTTTCCTCACGGCAACCCCGCGCTGGGCTGGGGGCCACCGGGGCCATTGAGCCCTTTTCCACGGTCGACAGGCTGTAACAGACGATGCCGACAGGCGTGCCCCGGCTACCAAGCACCCCCCGGGACCGCCGCTCCTGAGGGGGAGGAGGAGGCGGGGGCCGACGCGCTGCCTTCGAACAGAACCCTGTGGGTCGGGCGGCAGTCCCAGCGGGGCGGGAGGGATTTCTTAGGCTTTTATCCTCTCGGAGGAAGAAACTGTTTATTTCTTAGGAAATCCCACCCTGGCCCGCGAAGGGGGATGGATTGTCTGCACAGTGACAACGTCTTAAGAGCCAGGGAGAGAAGGGCAAACGCCCCGGCCGCTCCGCTCGGGAGCTTCCCGCGTGAGGAGACGGGGCGACCGGCCCGGCCCGCAGCCCCTCGAAACGGGCTGCGTGTGAACCGGCGGCTCTGGCCGCCGCCCGTGGGAGGCGGGCAAGGGGAGGAGAGAGAGGGAGGGACGGGTGCCCATTCCCTCCAGGGGACGCCGGCAGAGGTTCCCTGCCGCAGGCGGGCTGTGGGCAGCCGGCCGCCCGGGGGGCGCGTTGCCAGCCGAGGCAGCAGGTAGGGCGCTGGGCACCGGCCTCCCGGCGCGACCCGCCCCTGCACCCCCCTCCGCCGCTTTTTTCAATGGCCCGAGAAAAGCCTGGGGACTTCTCCCTTCCGCCCCCCACTTCCAATTAAATGAGCTATGCGCCACCACTGTCTGGACTCTTCAGAACGAGTTAAGCTTTTGCTACTTAAAATAGCCTTGCTCCTGCAAAGCGTAAGTAGAGCGACCCTGGGCTGTGCCTCTCGGCAGGCGGGACTTCAGGGGAGGGGGGCTCCGCCGGAGGGGACGCGGCCGCGGGCAGACCTGGAGCCTGGGCGGGGGCCTGCCTGGGGCCTCTGCCGTGACCCTGGGCTGGGCGCCAGGGAAGGGCAGGGCGAGGCCGACTTGTGGGCATCGTGCTGAGCAGGACTAGTAGAAGGGGCCTTACTGCTTTAAATATTTGCCCGAGGGACCCTGCTCTGGGTGTCCGCTGTTCCTGCCTCGCCGAGGGAACCGTCTGCAGGCAGCGGTGCTCGCAGATGGGACTGATAATTGACCTTTCCTGGCAGGGAAAAGTGTCCGAACCTTACAAAATACTTCAGAAAATGCAGTGGAGGTGGAAGCACCAAATACCATTTGTATCCGGTATTGTTGTGGCCGTTCCTCACCAGAGTGTACATACAATTTCTTCCTTAAGAGTTACCGCTAACATTTGAACATTGATGTGCATTTCAAGCCAGTTATACACTCGGAGTGAAGTTAAATCATAGATACAAAGCAGAGCCAGAATTGCTTTCACCTTTGCAAGTGGTGTCACACAGAATGATGGAGCTCACAAGTGTAACCCAAGATGGTTCTGGGGTTTCTTGAGGTGAACTCTGAGTTACCTGGCCCTTACAAACACTTTCTTCTGATAGTAGGGAAAGTGGCTGGGTGGTCTCCCTGTATTGACCAGGCTTTTACTTCGCTCTGGTGGCATCTTTGGTCTGAGAATTACCAAAAACATGCCAGTTACTCACTCGTTCACTTAGCACTCACAAGGGGTGCAAACTATTTGAGATGAATAAATATTCTTTGGAAGATATTTATAGCTTGATTGAGCAAAAGTTTGCCAATGTTATAAGCAAAAAAAATAGTTTCCTTTGTTGTCTTTTGGTTTTTTGTTCCTTTTTTTTTTCCCTGTAGGTAAAAAGAGTATCAGAAAAGTATTTGTGTTCATCCCTGACATGCTGAAGAAATCGCATAAGCCTAGGATGTTATTAGGAATCCGGAGTGTGTGTTAGGTCTTTAAGACACTGATATACATACGAAGAAGGAATTGAACTGAGGAGCCAGATCTACTAGAGTTTCCCTTTAAGGGAAATTTAAAGGGAAAATCCCACTGGAGCATTTTAGAATGAAACTAGAAAGAGATTTAATGGTTTCCATAGGACAAAAATGTGCTTTCAGAAGTTTGAACAGGGTGTATAGCACTGTCTCCCTTGCAGTTACTGTAACTTGCCTGAAGTCCCCTCAGACTGATACCTATCTGTTGGGGTAACTGCTGCTCTGCAGTGAAGAAGGGTCTTGAGTCTCTGAATGCCAGAAAGGCTCATCTTTCCTTTGTATATCTGTGGCGGGGGCGGGACACTCCTTACTGTGCAGTTTTTAGATCTGTGTGGCTGATCGTGTGTGGGCATCTGACAGATCTGTCTCATTCATGCTTCACTCACTGGGGATGGAAGAGCTGTTGCCCTCATGTTTGACGGCTGTTCCGTAGTCCCCTGGTAGCTCCACACCCTTCACACCTTTCAGTGTTTTATTGGTAAGTCACTGTCTTTTAATTCCAGCACAGAGCTCTTAGATGGCATTTGAGTATTCTGGGGGAGAAAAGGGGTTACTTTTTGTTCCTTTTTTTCTCCTGCAAGTAGTGAATCAGAGCAAGGGTTTGTTACGCCAGGGAACAGAGGAGTTTAACAGGTGGGGTGTAGCTCTCTTGGGCTCAACCCTGCGCTCCTTGCGCTTTTCATTTACTCAGGCCAAACTCGCTCAGAGGTCAAGTGAAGTCAAGAAGAAGTCAAAAGAAGTTTTGCCTGGGATTTAACGAAGAGGCTCCATAGCAGTAAAGTAAGTTTAAGGTAATAACAAGATCAGCTAGGGGATTATTTTTTGCAAGTGTTTAAAATACAATAAAAGTGGTAATAGATGTGTCTGAAAGTATGCCACTGTGAGCAAGAAGAAAGATATTTTTCAAGTCCTCATTTAAACAAGTTTATGAAATAAATTATGAAACTTTAACTATTGTGTTTCATATATATTAATGTACCTGACCAAATTCCGTAAATTCCACTGGAAATTATAGTAGTTCATTCTGTCCCTGCATATCTGCCAGTTTGACATGGTATGAGATGGTCACACTGTAGACTTTGTGCAGGATTACTACTTTTATTGGATTTACATTAGCAGAGTTAAAAATCTGGTAGTAATGGAGATGCCTGATTGTTTAGTGTAAAATCAAAGGTAATATTCCAAGTTGTTTTCTCTTTTAACAGCGTTTTTTTCTTAGACTGGTTTGTAAAATCTAGATAAATTTGAAGATAAAAACCTAAATCCTAAGATTTTAGACTGTCACAAGAAATGAAACAAAATGCGGATTGAATTTAAGAAATTGTATTCAGCCAAGGACAGGTTAGGTTTCTAAATAATTCCGAGGGGACATTTTTTAGATATACCAGTATAATAAAAACATAAATACACCAGGTGTCATAATCTGGTAATGTCTGTAACATAGGTGTTTAGTTATTTATGTGTGTGTATGTGTGCATATGTGTATATAAATACAGAAACATATACATGTACAAGTAAAATTATAAATAAAACTATTTTATGAAAATTATAAATAATTAAAATATCATATTTCACAGACTTGATACATAGTGATGAAACTCTTTGGTGACGTCATCAAAAATAGAAATAATAACTGGCAAGTTTATAGATGCCAGGTGGTAATTATTTCTATCCTGTAGAGGGATTTATATGACATCACAGCTTTTAAAATTTATTCTCTCTTGCTCATTTTGTTTGTCACACGCATGCAAACACACACACACACCCCCCATCCACAAAGTGTATTTATGCATGTACTAAACTTACTAATTTCTTAAACAGAATGCCATGCCAGTTTTTATTTGTCTCAGATGAATGATTTTCTGTGACTCGAACAATATACAATTCCCAGTTCTTATTAAATGATTCCAAGATTCGTGAAGTCCTTGCTTTTCAGAGCATTGAATTGGATTGCTTTCTTAGACAGATTCTCTGTCATTCCCTGGTGGGTATTTCTGCATGAATGTCATGAAATACAGATAAAGATGTTTCATTTCTTAATCTGCATTTTTTCCAAGCACAGAAAGAAAATAAAGTCTCACTTCACAATCCATATGTAAGATTAGGGCTCAACAGTTGCCTAGCTCTGTATTTCAGCAGTGCTGAAAGTAGCACTGTACAGCCGAAGTTTGTGTAATACTACAAAAGCAACTTGGAATTGTTCTCAGTTAAAATATTGAGTTGTGGCTGTTCAAATTGAGATTTAGGTATAGTATTGTTGAACTTAATGGTGACAACTCAAATATTCTATGAGCTCTGTGAGCCTTTTGGTTTGTTTGATATCATTTAATCATTATTTGTATCAAGGCACCCTTTAAAATTGTTGATGTGATTTTTGGATTAGTTATGTTGGCTTTAAGAATTACTCACTGGAGAATATATTGACATTGAAGAAAGATACGGGACCTGGATTTCTGAGAACCCTCCAGCCAGTGGAGATGTATCTTTGCATTGCCCTTGGAAATTATGTCCTTCCCATATTTATGTATTATGGGTAATGCGCATTTCTACTGAAGGCAATGATTGCTGCAATTCATACTAAGAGGAACACTGAGGTTTTCACCTCTGTACAGTTAAGATGCCGTGAAGTATCTGCTCCCTGTTTAAACACTTTGTGTACAGGATGAATTTTCAGACTCTGATATACAGAAATAAATCTTTTAATTAATGTAAACATTGGAATAGCTTTTTTAAGTGTATCCTTTGAGAAATGCATCGTGTCATGTCTTTGGTGTCCTGAATTATCTCAGCCTGGGCATTGCTGGCCTGTAGTAAAAAGAAAAAAGCGTCTTTCGTAGTATTAGTGAATGGTGAATGATTGAGGATAAATTAGATGGTATTATTTGTCATCTTTCCTCTACTTTTTGCAAATTGTTACTTTTCTTTTTCCACTAATCACTAGATAATTCTTCAGAAAAGCACAAAGAAATACTACTTTTATTGAAGTCAACATTGCCTATTGATCTCAGTAAGAGATACACTACAGTGTGCCTATAGGGGGGAAAAAAAGATTGCTACCTCTGTTCACCTTACGGTGCAGGGGTTATAATTTTTCGTGAGGGCAGATCGACTTTATTTTTTGAAACAATAGAAGATAATGTGTGTCTTTATGAAGAGCAGTGTGTGGCCTCTCTGCTGTTGGAAGCAAGGGTGGTGGCAGCCGTGCTGAAAATGGACCATAATTAATGAATTACAGAAGATTTAATGCGCTCAGTTTTGCTGATTAATACACTTTCTATTACAAATATTAGTAACAAAGAACAAACTGTAACTTTGGCTGCTTATTATCTGAGCTGCCTATTTTGCTTGATCTGGATAGAAAGCAAAGAGTGAGGCAGAGGTAACTGAACTGAGAGGCATAGAATAATGCAAAGGACGGCAGGGAAATGAAGTACTGGATTTAGGGTTATGCTACACTTCTTTAATCCATCAAATATCACATTATTAATTTTGCTGTTCCTACATAACAAACTTTACTACTCAAAATGAGAACATTCCCAAACAGCAGTTTAGTTCTGTCCAAAGACAGAAGTAAATGGAATATATCATCAAACGGTTTCAAGTGAAAAATTAATACTTCTTAAGGTTAAAATTATTTCACCATCCAAAATATCATAAACCTAATAAAGTTAAGATTGGATTAAATTTTAAAGTCATATAAACCTATTAAACTAAGTTTATAAAAATAAAGTATTCTAACAAAATTTATACAGTTTTGGGTTACTATTTTAAGACGGGAAAAAATATACTTTTTAAAAAAAAAGTAAATAGATTTCAAAAAAATTATTAAAATTGTTTTAGGACCAGGCACTACACAAAATCAGTATTTCATTGTTGATATCATCACTTGCAGTTTATCATGCTATGCTGGAAAAAGAATTCAATAATATTAAAGGGAATGTATTTTTGTAGAATATCAAAGATTTTTTTTTAGGGGGAGTTTTTGTTGAATTAAGTTTGTGGGGATAAAAAGTGAATTAGTATTCCAGAATTTACAAAAATGCAAAATACTAGTGGGTGTGGTGTTGCTTTTTGTGGGAAAGTATACTATTCTGCAGTTACAGGTATTCCCTCATAGTAAAATCAAGTTATTAAAAAAGTAACTGAAATAACTTTAATTTCTTTAATTTCCTTAACTAAAAGCCTGAAAGAAGTTCAGTACAGACTTTGCTTCCTCTGGAAAAACAGTGACACCATTGTTGGAAATCATAGTAAATATAATATCGAGAACAGTGCATCTTCTCAGTTGTAAATTCCTACCTGTAATGATGAATTCCTTTGCTTCTTGGGAATTGTAAGATACGTGGGTATTTGGACAAGAAGTATAAGTATAAAAAATAGAAAGGATAAAATGTAGTTCAGCTGTATTTATAAAATATTCTGAGGTTATTAAACAAGAAGATTATCAGTCTTTTCTGGTAGTGTTTTTTTGCATGCATATATCCAAATTATAATTATGATCTAAGTATTTCTGAAAGTATTGAAGTTAGTTGAAAGTAAAATTTTGTACTTTGTTTTCAGTTGAAGGTTGACATCTAAAATACAGAAGTGTGTTGATTAGGAAAATTAAATGTACTTCTTACATATATTCCAATATTTTTACGTCTTTTCCAATTAGGAACAGGCCAAGGGTAACAGAAGGGATACCAGAAGATAATAGCTTGTTTCTCAATTGAAGGCAGCTTGTGAGGAATCTGATCTTAAAAAAAATCTTGTACTTTAAGCCTTTCCAAATCAGAAGATCTGTCACCACCTAGAATTCAGCGTGGATAGCCCATCATACATGAATTGGTGGAAACTGCTGAGAATGTATACCAGTTGTTTATCATAGAAGTAAAGTCATAGGATATAATTTATTTTTCCACGAAAATCTCTTCACAGTTGCTGAAGTGCCTGTAAGTTTTTTGCTTTTTTTAAAAATAGTCTTGCAGTACGTGTGGTTCAGTAGGACCAACTGGCAGGACAGTAGGGGAAATGGCATAGAAGCCTTTTCACCATTCCGCTCAGAATTTCGAATTCTTCCCAATATTTCAAGTTATTAAAATAAGTGTCTTTTTAGAAATAAACAAACTCAAACATGAGCAGGCTTTGAGAACATGCTGCTTGTTGGTGTGCATATACCAAAATTAAACTGTAAATTCTGTAAGTTTTGAGTAATTATTTTTCTGTGTTTGTACAGTATGGAAATAGCAGAGACCTGGGACATTACTAGCCTCCTGAATGCTGGAGTAGATAAGTCCTGATAACACTAAAATAATCAGAGTTAGGCAAACTTTGTATCATATTCTGATACAAGTCCAGTCACATTAATACTGGGAATATTCTGTTTAATTGAACTAATTTCCATCTGTTCTTTTCTAAAAATAGACAAGAACAGTTAGAGGCACCTCAGGTGGAGGAAACTGAGAAATCATGGTTTTAAAATACTTAAATCTTGTAGAAATTCTGGTATGTATTGTTCTTGCCTGTCATTTTTGCATAGACACTTAAACCTGTATGGGTTAGGTGAAATCACTAAACATCCCACTTCTATGCTCACCAAAACCCATGGCCGCATGGTCACAGGGTTATGTAGGCGTGCAGTATTCTGCAAAAGGAAGTGCACTTAAGAAATGTCATTTGTTGAGGATCTGTTCTGCCCTGGCATTATGTAATTATAAGATTTTTTAACATTGCTCTAATCGCTCTAATGTTCTTGTTGTAGGTTAGAAATCTGAAACAATGGGTGACTGGAGCTTTCTGGGGAGACTGTTAGAGAATGCACAGGAGCACTCCACGGTTATTGGCAAGGTTTGGCTGACGGTACTGTTTATCTTCAGGATACTGGTGCTGGGGGCTGCTGCTGAGGAGGTCTGGGGAGACGAGCAGTCGGACTTTACATGCAACACTCAGCAACCTGGTTGCGAAAATGTTTGCTATGACAAAGCCTTCCCCATTTCTCACATCCGCTTCTGGGTGCTGCAGATCATTTTTGTCTCCACTCCAACCCTCATCTACTTGGGACACGTGCTGCACATTGTACGCATGGAGGAGAAGAGGAAAGAGAAAGAAGAGCTGAAAAAGAAAGGAAGCGTCAAAGACAGCAACTACCCAGGAGCAGCATCATCTGGCAGTGGTAGTGGAGGAGGCAGCAATAATGTCAAGGATCCTCTTGGCAAAAAGGGGAAGGAGAAACTCCCAATCCGTGATGGGCGTGGTAGAATCCGTATGGGGGGTGCCCTGCTCCGTACCTACGTCTTCAACATCATTTTCAAGACACTGTTTGAGGTGGGCTTCATTGTGGGCCAGTACTTCCTATACGGCTTTGAGCTAAAGCCAGTTTACCAGTGCAGCCGCTCACCTTGCCCACACACTGTGGACTGCTTCATCTCAAGGCCAACTGAGAAGACCATCTTCATCATCTTCATGTTGGTGGTGGCCTCTGTCTCACTGCTGCTGAACATGCTTGAGATGTATCACTTGGGATGGAAGAAGCTTAAGCAGGGCATGACAAGCCGGTACAGCCTTGAGATGCCTGTCGCCACAATGACACCAGTCATGGTATCGGGGGAGTCCAAACCTGTTGCCTTGCCACCACCAGCACCACCCG
This sequence comes from Numenius arquata, assembly GCF_964106895.1. NCBI lineage: Eukaryota > Metazoa > Chordata > Aves > Charadriiformes > Scolopacidae > Numenius > Numenius arquata. Next base: position 121,915,641 of record NC_133576.1, read on the forward strand.
TGGTGGTAACAACTGCTGCACCCCCGCCTGTTCTGCCTGACACCCGTGCTGTCACACCACTGCTGGCCCCAGTGACCATGGCATCATACTATGCTGCAGCTGCTCCAAGACCAAGGCCTCCCTCCAACATGACCTCCATGGCCAGCTACCCTGTTGCTCCACCAGTTCCCGAGGAGAGACATCGTGCTGTGAGTCCCACACCCATCTCCACCCCTGTCACCATCCCGACCCCTGTCCCCACGCCCACGCCAGCTGTCATCAACTACTTCAACAACAACAGACATGCCCTGGTGGCCGAGCAGAACTGGGTCAACATGGCAGCTGAGCAGCAGGGGAAGGTGCTTTCCAGCTCAGCAGCCTCCTCTACCCCCAGCAGTGTCCGGCATCCCCTTCCCGAGCAGGAAGAGCCACCGGAGCAGCTACTGCCACCCCCAGTTCCACCGCCTGTCGCTGTGGCCAACAGCGGCAGCAGCACCAGCCTGAGTGGGGCAAGCTGCAGCAAGTGGGATGTGGAGGGTGAGGAGGAGCTGTCAGAGGAACGGCCTATCTCAGCTGCCTGCACCACCGTGGAGATGCATGAGCCACCGCTGCTCGTAGATGCACGACGCTTGAGCAGGGCCAGTAAGTCGAGCAGCTGCAGAGCCAGGTCAGATGACCTGGCCGTGTAGTACGGTTGCCTCTGCTCAGAGGAGCAGGTGATGAAAGGCAGAGTGGGCAGGGGAGCTGCCTGGGGAGGCCAGGCCTAGCGTGGGTGGGAAGGCCTGGGTTTCAAACTTTGACGCTTGCTGTTTTTGCACTCTGTGAGTTGTAGTGGGGAAAAATATCAACATTTTCTAATAGGTCAGGGGTGGCCGAAGCGCAGCCCGTGGGTCAGGGGACCAATCCCACTTTTCTTCATTTCCACGGCAGATCTCCCAAGGGCAGCCATAGGGGAGGCCTGCACAGGTAACAGGTGGTGATGGTTGCTGGTCATGTGCCCTGAGGCTGACTTTCAACTGAGAAAAATGTTAATATCCCTAGTGCCCATGTGCCTGGCCGTCATCTCCCTCTTGCCCTTGCCTTCACTTCCACTCTTTTTCACATAAGCTCTACATGAGCAGAAGCGATGACTTCCTTCCTTCCTCTTAGATCTTACGTAGCCCTATGGCAAACATCAGGGTGGCATATTGCCTATTGGCACCTGTCATCTCTACGGACCAACTTGCCATATTAAAGGTGACTCAGTCTCTTCCATATAACATGACTTAATGAAGCCTTTTTGCTCATGGCAAATTGCCAATGTGGTCCTCGGCTGGGCAAAGTGTAGGTGACCCCTGTAATAGATTTTTGAGGTTCATCTTTCTATCATTTTTTTTTAACTCTTGACCTGTTAGGAAGTGTTCGGTTTGACCTTCTATCCAGTGTTTGCTGACCATGATCACACCATGTTTTTAAGCCCACAAATATGTTTGAGCATGTTTGATTATAATTTTAGATGACTTCTGAAATTGCTTAGAGGAGGACAGGAATTTAAACCACACCTCAGAAATTATTACACAGAACAATTTCTCTTTAGAAAGCAAGGATTATAATTTCAATACATTGTGGCCCCATACGTTGCCCGTGGACAAACAATAGGATAAAATACAGCTCTGCATTTTAGACTATTAGATATCAGCTTAAGTTTGTTGGAAAAAGGCTTTTTAGAGGTAAACTTGAGTGCATATTTTTAAGTATTTGGACATTTTGAGAATAATTTTGATCTGTAGGTTTAAAGTTACTTGACTGTGTACTTAATCATTTTAGTTTGATCTTTGATCTTACAAGAAATGTAAGGGGAAAGAAACTTACTAATGGTAAAATTCCCAGAGCAACATTATTTCCTGTTGTGTTCTACCTTTTCCTTTAAGAACAATTTGTAGTGTCTTACAGGTCAGTGGAAACAGATTTAGATAATATCGTATTGTCGGAAAGGTGGCTAAAATACCTGGGCAACATACTAGTGGCTGAAGGGTCTATTCTGATCCCACTGAAGTCACTTGTAGAATTTCCATTCAATTTAACAAGGAGCAAGATTTGGGGATGGATCTTGCAGGCCTTATTCAAACAAAACTAACATTCATGTGGAGTTTTGGGAGCCAGAAGAAATGTAGATTTGGGGCCTTAGATAAAGACATTAAAATCCTGCTTTTGAAAATTGTATGTTTCCCTTAAAAATGGGTGGAGGAAACTACTGGGTATTTTTTCTAAGGTGCAGCTTTCCTTACAACTGGCTCTGTCCTTTATTCCTTTTTAACAATAACTCTCACAGACATTAGTCAGAATTTTGAATGCCTGATAAGGCTCGGGAGAGTTTAGGTACAAAAGGAATGCCGGATTAGGCTGAACTTCTGTTCTAAGCAAAAGCCAAAAGAACTGAAGCTCGGAGTCAGTCCTATTGCTGCTATAAATCGGAAGTACTGTAATTGGAGCAGAGCAGTCAAACACACTGGGATAGCCCATTGCATCTTCAAAGTATTTGGCCTGGCAGTGCAGTCCTTACTCAGGCAAAGCAAGGTCACCCTGTAGCAAACAGTTACAATTGCCAGTTATCTCTGCTGTTAAATGTTTATTTTATTCAACAGTTAAAATATATTCCCACCACTCAAGATTAAACATTTATTTTTACTGCTTTCTGAGTAGACACAGAGAGTTTCTCCTGATCAGAGGCACTGTTCAGCAACCCTTGGGCATGTTGTCTCATGACTTCCTTGGCCTGCTTATGGTGAACCAGGTGAGGAGAAGTCTTTCTGCTGCCGCTGATCTTGGGGGCAGACACTGCATTAAAAGTTAATGTACAGTAGTACAGTAAAGATATTTACTATTAGATGTTCTGCTTCAGTCATGCTCTCATGAATTTTCTATGTTATAAGCCATAAAAACCTTTTCTGCAAGAAAGCTAAAAGCTAAATTCTGCTTTCTATTGTATCTGTGCAACTATACTGAACTTGGACTAAAGTTGATAAAGTTGCCTAGATGTAAACAGAAACAGGGTTTAACACTCAAAATTTGTAGATATGCTATCATCTGTAGTAGCAGTTTTGTAAGTTTTGCTAAATGCCAAGTAGTTATATTGCTGAAACAATGCAATATGCATCTCTGTGTTTTAGTACATCAAAATTCATGGGCTATATTTTCCTTTCTTTTATGCTTCTGAAGAGTGAAGTCTAAGCCTCTCTGGAGTCTATTTATATAAACCAGACCACCTGAAATATGTGCTTTTTTTGTATCAACGCCTGAGAGCAAAACCGACTTGTTGTTTGATGCAGCTCTGACTCTTTCAGTCCTTACTTTAGCACAACCCTCACAGAGTGTGTCCTGCAGGATTACATCCATATTGTATATAAAAAATAATAAAAGAGATAGGTTTAACTTAGGATCAACTGATACTAGTCTGCCCTTTTCAAGTTAAAGTCTGTGGTTAGACCTGCAGGGAGTTCAGGTGCTTTTGTGGAATATATGGTATTTTCAGGCAGCTGTAAAAGATCATTTTTCCTTCCCCCTGTGAAGCTTGAGGGGAGAAACATAATTCTATTGCAACCTCTAAGAGAAATCCCACTGAGCAGCCTCGGCAGCCAAGCAGTGCTGGTCTGAGAAGGCAAAGCTACGGCTCACAGGATGTGTTTTTAGGATCAGCTTAAGTTTCATCACATAACTCTACAGCATCAAGCTTCTTCGTTACTTACAGTTTGATTTGGAGTCCAGTAATTGTTTCTTCATTTAAGCCCAGGTAATTGTTTTGGCAGAACTCCCTCTTTAGTGCTTACAACTGCTTTTAGTTGGCGCATCACATCTAGAATCAGATTTGTTGAAAAAAATCTTGCTGGTGTGGCTGATTTTGAGTACTTTAATTAATCTTTACTCATGAGTGATCACTGTATTCGACATGCTATGAGTAAAGCATAACTATACAGACTTCCATAGTTCTAGAAAACATGTACAAACACCAACTGACTTGCAGAACTGTTGGCAAAAATAATCTGCTAATTTCCAAGTCATTTGCTCTTCCACATCAATTAATTCCACAGAGGGAACTGGTAGCGAATTTGATTTAGCCTAGTCATGTGCCTGTTTGAGCCACAATCCTGAAAGATCTTATACACACATCTAACATGGATCCAGTAGGTAAGTTACTGCAAAAGTGGAAGTCAGAACAGAATCATGTCTGTTATTAAGCAAAACTGCAAAAAACCCACTTATTTTTTCTCTTTGAGTAGAATGATTGTGGGAAAATTGCTCTCTTACTTGAAGTTAAAAAACGCAAAGGTAAGCTACAGAAAAGAAAAGGAGAAAACTGAAAAAAAGATACTCCTTGACCAAGTTACCAGGTGTATGATGTGCTACTCTTTTTGCAGTAAGTCAGCTCACTCATACTAGTTGACCCTGCTTGGAGCATAGGGGGTTGGCCTAGATGACTTCCAGGGGTCCCTTCCAACTACAATGATTATATGAAACGTATTTTCCAAATCACTGATTTCATTAGTACATTTTTTGTAATAGTTTAACAAAGATAGATTAAAAATATATCTGCATTGCACATAAATACATAGTTTCTCAGCCATGGGCACAGTTGATCTGTTTTCTATCACTGGGCTTTTTTAATTAGTGCAGCTGTTAGTTAATAGAAAAGAAAATGAAGCATAGAGGATTTAAAACCCCACATTTCTTCCCGTTGATTAAATGAAGACAGCCTGCTAGAACCTTCCCTTTATTAAAGTGGAATATTTTATCTATGAAAATCAATCTCTTGTTTTTTCATAGATAAAAAAGTGCTCCTTGAATTTGGTGGCCTTGAAAAATCATAGCTTCTGGAAAATAGGTAGCATGCACTGAAATAGCAGATGAACTGTTCTGGTGTAACTTGGAAACCAGTTGTGTGCAAAGGGATTGATTTGGCTCAGTATATTTGTCGTTCATAAAAGCACTTAGAGCTAATTAAATGTCTGACATTTTGCAGCTCTTGAGATAATTTTCTAGTATGAATATGTAAGTGTAGGATCAGTAAAACAGCTAAGGCAAGCTTTAAAAATCAGATCAGTACCTAGGTCCTTTTTTGGGTAGTCATGGGACCACCTCCTCAGCTGATACAAACTGTTGTATTCCACTGAGTTCATGTGGGTGACAACAGTCTGCAGAAGCAGAACGTTGAGCCCCGAGGTCTTTTTTTTTCATAGACACTAACACCATGGATTTGAACAGGCTGGGGTTTTTTTAATTCCAAATGTTTTTATTTCATTTACTTTGATTTTTCTTGTGAAAAGTGTGCTCTTGTAATTTTGATTTTCTGAAGTTTACATTCAGTTTTTGATTTCAGATTGCACATTTGGATGAAATGAAATAAACTGTTTTCTAAGTTTACATTTATATAAGAAGTAAAAGAATGACTCTGCCAATATGTTAAACCTAAGAGAGAAATGTCTTACTATAACACAGGAACTCTTCAGATATAAGGCAGTACCAGTAAAGACAATTTAACTTCATCACTGATCTACAGTATCAGTTTTCTCTGATATTTAAAATATGGGACCTGGATATATAGGGAGCACACTGTGGAAAAAAGATACTTTTCATCATGAACTCCATTACTGCCAAATAAATTAAGGTTCATTAGTATCGGTATACCGTCTTGTGTGTTTAGAGGCTCAATGACAAAAACGAGCTGTGACATATGTCCTTTAAAAGCTAAATTTACAGCCTGGTTTAAAATTCCAAACAAAATACTTGTGGAAAAACACTGCACTGTTACACTGCAGAATATTTTACAGAAGATAAATGTTTTTCTTTCTAGCCAAAAATACAGTTCTGAGCCTGCAAATACAATTTCATGCAAGTTATTTTTACTCTTGCAAATAAGACCATTAAAGGTAATGGGACAATTTGCATAAGCAAAAAACACTGATATGAAAAAGAAATTGTAGATATGCATTTTAAGTTTGTTGTAAGATGCCAATCAACTTCCAGAAGTTTCAGTCCTCAAAGAGTTACGCAAGGTATGTGAACATATTTTAAGGTGGAGAATATATTCCTATTGCCACTGTTTCTCGCAGTTAAAAGGTTACAAAGCATAGGAAAGCTTACTCAGAGCTTTCTTGTTGCTTGTCGGATGTTCGTCTTCTACATGACAGAATCTGACAACAAATACAATGTTTTTTCTGGGCCGTCAGGAATTTGTAATAACAATAAAAGCAGCGAACAGTTCAAAGTGCTGTCTTCAAAGAAGTGCCTTGTGTATTAAATTCTGTAAGAAACGAGTTGATGTAAATGTTAATTTACCTCATATGTTTACAAAGCCGTGACTAAATAAACTTTTTGTACCACAGCACTGTCTCTTTTAGATTAAATTTTCACGGTTGTTTTCATGGCCTTTTAAAATACTGACATGACTGAACAGTTAACTGAAGTCAGTTAGCTCTCTCCCTTTATTCACTTATGCTGCTGCTTCCCTTCTTCATATGAAGTTCTCACTCAGCTGCATCTGTTGGAAAACTCGATGTGGAAACCCGTCTCCATGCAGAATTCCCAGTGGCTTCAAAGGAAGTTCACAATCCGGAAGATACATGTGATCGAGACCCACTCTAGCAGGTGCAAGGGGGGAAGTGCTGAACCCCTTGAAATCAGCATGAGGTCTACCTCTGCCTTCTGCCAAACACAGGTTTCACACTTGCCTCTTATTTTGACAAAGGAGTCACTGTTCCTCTCCTGCGTCGTGTGGTGTTAATACTGACTCCCGTCTTTTCCCGCAGTGCTGACTGAATAACTTTGATTTGTCCATCTAGCTGATGTGTCTAACGAGACCATTACCTGTAAATGCATGAAGGATTTTAGTGCAGGGAAGATAAGTCCTTTCTGGGTGCCATGCAGAGCACCCACTGCATTTGAAAGTTGCCGATTTGCCCCATATAGGAGCTCACGGTTTAGCACACAGAAGTGTGACCCAGTTTTGTACTGAAAATGTACAATGTACTAACCGTGAGTTAGTCTAAGTATTGTATAGTCCCATGAAGAGGCCAGGTCTAGGTTTCCAAGAAATGTAACTTGTGAAAAACAGCAATGTGGGCAAGACTACGTGACTTTTGCGGAAGTCTTAAAATAAGTGTGTTGTAAAACTGTGTATCATATGCAGCACTTGTATGGAGCTGGCGTGGCAGGACAGCTTCTGTCCTGTAGTACCGAGTGACTGTCTCTCTTGTGTTGGTACAGTTGAGTGTATTTTTTTGGTGCCTCCTGTGCTCAGGCAATGCTGTGTCTGCTTCACATGATACATCCGTATGGTAAACCAGATTATTCACTGCCTTTGAGGACCGGGCAGGGGTAAAGTGAGCTGACAGGTGTATAGTATGGATAGTACTAAGATGATGCTTTGCAGTGATAAGCTAAGGAAGAAAGTGAATAAAGTGATATGGTAGTACCAGCTGTATTGCTAAAGATAACTCACTTGCCTCTGACCAAGAGCGCTTTTTACTACATACATATGTTGCATGCTTTCTATTTAGCTGCATGTTTCATCACAAAGTTCCACAATTTTGTCACTTGAAGAATGGACAGTCAGAGAACTCCCGAGAGAGCCGAGAGCATCGGCTGGTGCAGATGCAGCCGCGTGCTGTCCCTTGGGACACAGCGATGCTGCCGTCACCTTGCATCCACTCTCTCCTAAAGAATCTCTGGCTGGAGTATGAAATACAAATGTTGCTGCTCTTGATCTCTGAAGGCCTGCGTGATGGTGTGGGTACTTCTTGCTGCCACATTGAGCTTGATGTGAGCATGTGGAGGGAAGGTGAAAGGAGTGCCCCACTCCACAGCTGCACAGTGAAGATCCTGATGGTAATGGGAAGAGGTGTACTGGGGGGAGCTCTCTAACCTCCTCCAGTAAATCTTCTCTGTACAGTTGTGCTGAAAGCCAAATGAGGAGCATGCCACACACCCCTGTACTGCCACTGTTGTCCCCAGGAAATTGGCTCAGGAACAATCAGCTGGGCTTTTGCAAGCATTTTCACTGTGACTGCACAAAGAATGGGATTTAACTAACTTCATCAGTGTTTTCCCTCTGTGTAGCGGCAGTAGAAATGAAGACAGTACACATTGTCTCCCAAGGAAACATGTCAGATAGTCAGGCCTTAGTAGGGCTGACATTTTGATCATTTTTGGCAACTGGATGTACATCAGGTCTAACCATCTTTGTGTCTATTTTCAGCTGACCATAGAATAAGCAGTTGCTTATCCAAAATGACAAAACTGAAGAGAGAGCCTTGTCATAAAGTCGGTCTAGGAAGAATATGTTATTCTTGGAGTGTCGTAGTCCAGGAAAACAGGGTGTTTGAGGAAGTACACATTTTAGCACTTACAGGTATGTGGTACTATGCCAGAATTACAAGCAATTTCAAGTACTGTTACTACATTAGTAGAACAGTTGGATTGCACCAGCTGTTCTTCATTGTATAAGATTTTTTCATTTATAGAAAGAGATTAGTGGTATATAGCAACAAAATGTTGTCCTTTATGGGTAGTTACCTCCTTTTCTTTTTCTCACAGTAGGTGATCTGTGTATCTGTGTGTCACCAGCAGTAGTACAGAGTCTTTCAAAACTATTTTTAGTATCTACAGGAGGATCTTCAGTCCATACCTTGGATTCCATACCATCCATACCATATTTCGCCATACCTTGTTTTTAAGGGTAACCCTCAGCACTTATGATAGTGGCTACAGATGTGGTTAAGATGCCTGGTGCTGCAGAGAGCAGGGATGAGCAGACTAACACCAAGGTCATGAAGAGCTGCCCTGGCTCACTGTGTTTGCCTGCATCACTAACACAGAGAGCTCTAACCTACAGATGACTTTTGTCAGGCAGATCTCTGTCATTTTAGAGTTTGTCTCCTGAGAAAAAAACCAACCAAATGAATACCTGCAATTCTTCATCTTCATTATTTATTTGTCCCATGAAAGCATGATAAAAATATATTAAAATGTCTAGACCTTTGCATTTCTAAGTAGTGTGAGACATGGATTTTTAAAGAGTCCCTGTGCTATCTAGAGAATATTTTTGAAAATGCAAAGGGCGAAACAAGTTCAAACTCTCAAAAAGACAGTACATTTTTCTGTGAGATACATTTTTCCTGTGTTTGCACAAGATCCACCAAAGTCAGTGAACAGATAATGAGTAAAATGAAATAAAACCTTACTTTCCACATGAGAATATGGGTTCTATTTCTAAAAAAAAAAACCCTAAGGAGGAGCAACTAGTTATCAGCTATCGTATATCTCACTTCCCAGTTTGAGAAAATTAAGCTTTCTAAAGGTTTTGACTTTAAGGAATGTTGTGGTCTTCTGAGCAGAGACTAAGGGATAATTGTGGTTGAACTATCCAGCCCCACAGAGGAACCTACTGTTTGCTTTGCATGGCTTATGTAGTGGTGTTTGCTGTGTAAATTCTGCACAAAGTGCAGAAGTAAGCAGCTGAGGATGGTTTGCCTAAGCAAACTCATTCATGTTTGGATTATGGATACTCTGAGGGGAAAGTGGCTTTTCATTATGAGCAGTGGAAGACGAGGAAAGGCAGAGTCATCAAGTTAAGAGTAGTTACATTTCTTTCCAGTTCTCTGTTGAGGTGTTTAATGCTGAATTGTACCAGGTCTCTAAAACTTCAGAGGTAGCTTTCATGTCCCCACGCACCATCCCTCCTTTCTGTCTCTGTTCTGTAAGAGGGATTTAAATTTTTCTTTTTCATTAAGTCGTAAAATTGCTTCTGTCTTTCAGACTGCCAGTACATCCTTTAGGACTTGGTACATGTCTCTAAATAGACCTGTGACTGAAATTTGAATACAGTAAAAATAACAAAATCGGAAAACAGAATGAGCAGTCAGAACTGACAGCATCAGTTAAAGTTATTGACATTAACCACATCTAAGTGTGGCTGAAGTTTTGTCATAAATAGCTGTTGAAATGCTGAACATGATTTGTCCTAATTTATTTATGACCCTGAAGCTGTACTTATCACTGTCACATGTAACTGAAGTGCTCATGCCTGGTTTTTTCAAACAAAACATTGAGTTTTTGCAAACAAAACATCGAGTTTTTGCAAACCACACTAACTGTTTTCTTGAGAAGACAGTCACTGTTGGCATGAGCTGGACAGAACTGAGAAAAACCTTGCAGCAAAGCCAGCCTGGCTACCTGTAGGTAGAGTTGCAAGTGCCCACCTGTCGGCCACCTCCATGGAATTCTCACAGCAAGCAAAGCCAGCCCTTCAGCGCAGCTCAGTGGTACAGGCTGCTCCTGATTCATCCGAGCTGTGTAGCTTAATTAAGGTTCACAACTTACTTAAGACTAGGAAGAAATTCTTGTCTTCCTGTGTAAGATAAAACCATAAAATGTGCCTCAACGATTCTTGCATTGTCCATCTTTTTGTGTCGCTTCCCTGCTATGGAAATCCAAATGCCCAGAGGTCCCAGTTAGCGCCATCCCCTGCAGCGTGCTGCAGTCGTAGCTTCTGGCCACAGTGTACCCAACATTTCTTCAGAGGAAAAATACCTCATCAGTCTCAGCAACACTAGAAATTTCATAGCGTTTTGAAAATATGAAAAATAACAAGATTGCTGCCCACTCATCACACAGTGTTTATCAGGTAAGATCAAAAAGAGTCTGTGTTTGTCTTTCAGGTGCTTTTAGAACAACTAAAATAGCAAGCAAATCTTTCCAAGCCTGTAAAAATGTACCAATATGGCTATTCCTGTAGAAATAGTAGTTTGTTCGAACAAGTGCATTTTGAACTGGGAAAAACCTTTGTACACTACACACAACTCACTGAGCTTTCATTTTGGAGCTTAAATTTCTGGATGACGCGAAAGGAGGCAAGCTCAAGATAAAACCTGTTGTGAGAAAGAAATTGGAGGCAAGCTCTGTTTGTATTTCAGGGCCGAAGAACTACAGCCAAACCCAGTAAATGACCATATTTTATTTTTCTTTATTCTCTTTTGCCTTTAAAAGAAAAGTCTTGGATGTAAATATATCACTAGTTGTTGAATTTTCACCACCTTCTTCAACAGGGAGTAAGTTGTTAGTGAGAAACAGAATGACCTGCAGGCTCGTTGCTGACAATCACCTTTTCAGCACTGACCACAATTTCCTCTGCCCAGCTTTGTTCTGTCACCCGTTACTTTTAGAAAGCTTCCTTCTCTTACAGTAAGGTTATAGGCCTTAGAAAAAGGCTTTCAGGAAGAGGACTGTCCCTGCTTCTGCTGGCCTGGTCTGTGACATAAGAGCTCATCCCTGCAAAATGATAGTTGCAAGTCAGGTCAGCTGACATTCAGAATTTCTATTTCCCAAGGGATCCTGAGATTTCAAATCAGAATGCAGTGAATATCTTCACATATTCTTCAAGAAACCAAGTCTGAGAAATTTGCTGTAGAACATTTTGCATCAGAAAAACATCCAGATGATAATTTTGGAAGCAAAGCATCATTCTAGAATTTAGTTCTTCTTTCTATTTTATATTATTTTAAAATTATTTTGGAACATGTGAAGGGTAGCTGCAGATCATGCAGAATCAAGCCAAATGAAGCAGAGGTGGTGATGATGAGGGGATTTATGAGCTCTGTGCTTGAGGCACCTAAATCCCATGCATAGTTGTGTTTTAGACACCTAGTTGTTATTTTGAATCTTAGTCCTTCATCCTTGAGTTCAAAGCTTTCATACCCAGAGTGCTGAAGTGGCATCTCTGTAGATGATCCAGATGGGAAAATAATCCCATTGCTGCCCCATAAAATGGAGAGAGTGCGGTCTGCTTGCCATCAGTGTGTAATGGAAAAGCTTAAACATACTTGCTTAGTTGTTGAATTCTATTACAGCTGAAGCCACGACCTAACTTTCTAACAAAGTTTTGTGTTTCGCTCTGAATTCCTTTTCCCTACAGCCGCTATAGCAAATCCTGCATGACACTGAAATGTGCATTACAAGTTTTTTGGTGTATAGGAGAAGTGCAATGATCTGCATGTAATTTGGGCAGCTGTCTTTATTTTCAGCTGAAAGAATTCTCTCACTTGCAACAACGTAAATCCAGTATAACTCCACCACACTGGTGTAACACAGATAAGACTTTCTTTGTGTTTAAATGGCTGCAGTGAAAAACATCAGTTGCAGAAAGAATAGCGCTTTTTTAAAGAAAGATCTGCAAGTTTAGTACATAATAGGCCAAATTAATCTCTGCTGTAAGTACACTCATTTCAGTGGTGTTGCGGCAGGAATGAATTTAGCCCGGAGCAACTTTAAAATAACTCATATATAAGCATGCACAACTAAATGTATTACACTTTAAACAAACTCAGCATTGTCTGGAGCACAGTTGGTCTGCTGACCCTCTGAAGCTAGGAACTAGCCATTGTGTGTTGAGTTTGTTTAGACAGTACCATTTTTGTTCAATTGGCTACATCCGCGGTATTTTAGTGATAGCAGAAATGTTCCCCCTGGCTACAAAGTGACATTATGGCTATCAGACACGATTTTTATTCTAGGACGTGTACACCATAACTCTTCTGTGCACTTTGAAATAAAATTATAACCAACTATAGAGAAATAGTTTCACTATTTCTAAAATGTTTAACTCTTTGGGTTACCTCTTTAATTCAAAAGGAGTTGAAATGCTCTTACAGAAGAGCCCTCAAAAGTAGTAGAAGAAGCTGGAGAGTGTGAAGACTAAAACAAATCAGATCCAGAAAGAATTAACTCAGCTTTAGATAAGGTAATTTTTTTTCCTCTGATTTCAGGCTTGATTAGGTCATCACTGTCTGCCAGAGTTGCATAAATGCCTCTTGCTTCTTCATGTTTTTGTGTAAGGAGAGGAGACAAGAAGTATCATGGAATCATAGAAATACTGGTTGAAGGGGACTTCTGAAGATCCCTACCCAACTTCTCACTCCAAGTGGGACTGTTCCAAAAGCTAGATCTAGTCAGCCAGGTTTCTGTCCAGCCAAGTCTTGAATACCTCCATCTACATCCTGTGGAGTTTTCTTAATGTCTACTCTGAATGTCCCAAGCCACATCCTTTGGCCAATGCCACTTTTTACACTATTATCTGCCATTATCAAGAAGAGTTTGGCTTTACTGTGTTTGTAACTCACTTGCTAGGAGTTTTAGGCTCCTATTACATCCTCCCTTATCCTTCTCTTCACTGGACTAAATAAGCCCATCTCCCACAACCTCTCTTTGGGGCTCCAGGCCCCTGACCATCTTGACTGACCATTGCTGGGCCCTCTCCAGTTTCGCCACATCCTTCCTGAACTGAGGGCCTTGAAACTGGACACAGTGCTCCAGGTGTGGCCTTGCGGCTGCTGACTAAAATCAAGCAAGTTGCCCTCATTTTCCTCCTTAAGAAGATGATTCCAAGGACAGGCACAGCGTGACAGCGAGAATTCAGAGGGGTATGCAGTTAGCTCTCTGCTGGGACAGGAGTGAGATTTCTGATTCACAGGTAGATTTGAAGTAGCCCTTTAAAAAACTTCAGCAGCAAGAAGATAACACAAGTGGACCCAGAAGAGAGTAAATGGAAAGCATTGCACAGTATATTCTGGAAGAACTAGATAAGAAATACTCCTGTGCAAGACCAAATCAATTTTTATAGATGTTTGGTATCATGGCTGGATTTGAACCTATTTGGGCTGTTCCTAGCAAGAATCTTTGCACTTAGAAGAATAAAATCTTCTACATTGTGCATTGTCTATTTTCCTGCGTTGTCCATCAAATGTTCTGTATGTCCTCTTGGGCTTATTGACTGTGTGTGGTGGTCAGATACCCAGTTGTCACCTCATCAATTACAGAGATTCAGGCCTGGCTGAAGAGCTATGAGGATGTGAGGTTAAGTCCAGACCTGGCAATTCCGCTTTTGGCTTGATGGGGTGGGGGCAGAGGAGGTGGTTGAAGAGGTTTCAGTGGGCCAAAGGTGATTTCCATTTTTTTCTTAGTTGGCCACTCTAGGAAGAGTAAGGGCGCGCTTATCACTTTGGATATTTATAGGGTTTCCTACAGCAACATGGTTTATAAATAACTAGGGTTCGCAGCTTTCAATAGCAGAGAGAAAGGAAGTTTTGCCTTTCTCAGAGTTTAAAAAGCTGCTGCTTGTGATGTTTTTCCTATGATCAGAGCTCCAGCCACAGCGTCTGTGGTTCAGCAGAGATGTCCAGGCAACTTACTTGCACATCCTTTTTGTTTTTTTTTAATACAATTAACTTTCAGGTCCTTTTCAGCGTCCTGAGACAACCTCGCCCAAGGGGCAGTATTGTCTTGCAATTTTCAGCCCTGTTTGCAGCGAGGTTAATGGCCCCACTGAACTGTTTGAGCTGAGCTGCATCCAGCCTCTGGCACGTCTGCAGCTTGGTAGAATTTCTCCTGTGCAGCTGCCATGACAGCCTGGAGTTTAGGCAGGAATTAAAGCGCTGGTGATTTTTGGGAGCTCTCAGCAATATTCTCCCACACATTTGGAGCTCAGCTGGGCAGTGGCCGGGGTTCGCTAAACAGGGTTGGTACTTTGGGAATACTGTCTTCAATGGAAAGGACCCCACCGGCAGGGACAGAGATGACATGCCATAGAGCTTGGGGGACTTCTCCTAGTCAGGTAGAAATCCATTAAGGAATCCAGCCAGGAGATCTCTTGGTGCCCAGAGCTAGCTCTGGAAGCTCTAATATTGCTGGCCATGGGGGTCGAGGTTAGTTGGTTGTTCATCTAAGGAAATGTCAGAGCCTTTTGGAGACTGGGTTTATGGACTCTTTAGCCTTGGTGCTGGATCTGGGTGCTGGCATTGGCAGTCTAGGCATTGAGGCTGTTGGGAAAGCACAGTGTCCTTGACCTGTAAGGTGAGGAAGAGATTCTGAGGTGACAGTCACTGTGACTTGCACAGCAGAATATTTCCTTTGCATTGCTAATCCTCTTTCCTTTAGTCTTTACTCTTTGGCATCCTAGAGTGAGATGTAAAACCCCGTCCCCATCCTAACCAGCTACTGTCAGCACTGTGGCTGAGGGACCTCTTGCTTCTCATGCTGGGGCAGGTCAGTGCCCTGCAGGGACTATCTCCATGACAGCTCTCAGGTAAATGCCAGCAGAAGTAGGGAGGCTCTATTGCGGGGAGTGTACGATCTGGTGGCAGTGATCAGGACACACGTTTTAAACAGCAGGGCCGAAGAGTGATGGCCTCCTCCTGATCCTGTGCTTGGTGCTGCCTTGGTATCTATTGATACTGTGCTGCTGGAGGAGCCCTGAAAACCAGGGCTGGAGGTCAGTATTTTGTTGGCACTGCTGTCTGCAGTGCTGTTCTGCTCGATATCAGTCCTTTGTGAAAAGCCTGGAGTGGAGTGCAAAGAGGTGGTGTTTGAACTACCATGCTGAGCAGTACTAGGGATAGAAGGCCCTCTAGGGAAGAGAGGGAGGATACTGAAGGTTGGCCGGAACCAACTTCCAGAAGGACTGGAGTCCAGCGTGTTGGTACAAAGTACCTCATCCCCAATTAGGGAGTTTGTACACAGTGCCTGGAGCACTGACTGTGCTGTGGGAGCTGCGTATAGTGGGAACTATGTTGATATAGATGTGGGATCTACATAAGTGCTTATCAATTAATTATTAACATTATTCAGAATAAGGGAACTTATTTCTCAGCCTTGACTTCTA
The DNA here is from genome assembly GCF_964106895.1 of Numenius arquata. Taxonomy (NCBI): domain Eukaryota; kingdom Metazoa; phylum Chordata; class Aves; order Charadriiformes; family Scolopacidae; genus Numenius; species Numenius arquata. Next base: position 121,931,305 of record NC_133576.1, read on the forward strand.
AACTCATCAATTCTAAATTTAACCAGACCACATGACATACAGCTGATCTTCATTTTTATATCTGCATGAGTACTTTTTTAATGGCACTATTGCTTGCTACAGAGCAGAGGGACTCTTACTGGTTTGTTTTTCCTAAAACTTGACACTGTATCATGTGTTAAGAGGTTAAAACTAAGGGTCATTTAAGAGTCCAGCATCCGTACTGGAGCTGGACTGAGATTCTGGGTGAGGCGGCTGGGGGGCTCTTAGAGGATCACATTTGAGGATGTTCCCAGGCTACGCAGTCCCTCCAGAGGCAGAGGTCACTGTCTCCTGGTCACCTGAGAACATCTGAAAATGTCACACTGACAGATTTCTTTAGAAACCTTATCTAGGCTATTCTCTTTGACTCCTGCTGTAACTGTGTGCTTCTTTCTCCTCCCTTTCCTGTCTGCACATGCTCTGCAGTCCCATCGCTTTACAATTTTTCCATCGCCTCCTGCTTTTCTCCCTTTACCTTAACAGCACAGAGCTGGTCCCACATGCCCATCCTTTCTATTTATGGTGGCAACCAGCATAGCCATTCCTTGTCTCTGTTCTTTCTCCCTGACATTCATCCTCACCATTTTGTGATGTGTCCATCTCTTCCCTCCTTTCTCCTGCTGCCTAAAAATCTCTAAAAATGTCACAGCCACTGTAACATTTCCCCATGCTGTTCTTTGTAAATTCCTCATTTTTCCAGATAAACATCTCACCTTTTCATGAATCTTTTGACTTACTTCTCAAACTGTCCTTTCATCAGCCTTTTTTTTCCACAGAGGATCTTACCAGTCCCTGCGGAATATCGCCTGACTTTCCTCATTCCGCAGCTCACATTTCTTCTTCCTCTACTTCAACAACTATCAGAGATGTAGTTTGTCTTCTGCTCTTTCCTTCTAGTGACTCCATTTGCCCAAATGATCCCTATCCTCTCTTGTCCAATTTCTTGTTCTTCCTCTCACCTACTCTAATCTCAGCCCGGTATTTCTTATTCTATTTGCCTATCCTCAAGCTCTTTCCCTCCACACAACAGGCTTTAGTGCACTCCAGCCTATAAAAAAAGGAAAACCTTTGGGGCTCCACTTGGGTGTCTGTCACCCACCTTCCTGTATCTTGAAGTTCAGTCACTGCAGTTCAGAATTTGTGCCCGTAATTCCTTTTTTCCATGCCACTCTTGCCTCCCTCTACTCTGACTTTCCTCCCTGCTGCTAATTCACCACACACACCAAGCTGCATTTAATGCCTTCTGACTGACCAAAGCTCAGTTGGTGCTTCACACTCACAGTCCTCAGCTCCTCAGCCTTTGACACAACCAGTCATGCTCTTCTTGAAATTTTGTCCTCTTTTTTTTTTTTTTTCTGAAGATCTTTTGTTTTCTCCTTATCCTTTGCTTAACTCACTAATCAGTCTTCCACATACCCTTTCAAGGAGTCATTTCTCTTGCAACTCTTTGTAGGAGTTTCATGGGTCGCTTTTCTTAGTGTCCCACTCTTCCCTTTACAGACCATGGGTTTTAGGGGAACGTCTTACAAACTTAACATCTCCTTGAGGCCAGCATACATTTCCAGAAGAACTTCCAAGCTAAAACCTCAGCCTGTTAAGATGTTGCCAATCCTCCAAGTTTTCTGTGCCACTAGGATACTGCTACTGATGCTATGCCTACCCTCAGAGTCTGCTTGAGGTTGTGCCTGGCTTCTGGCAGCTGACATTGTTGAGACATGTCATGTCCTGGCACCAGCCAGCCCGCATCCTCTGCCATCCTGGGCACCTCTGCAGGCACTGTCAGACGACATGTGGAGCAGATTAACCATCTGAGGAAGAGTGAATCAAATCACAGGAATATCCCACCAGAGATGGTCTTCTGAAGACCTTGGGGGCCATCAGCAGGACATACCTATGCTGCAGAAAGGACTTGGGAGGTATCACTACCTGTGCCAGATGCTGATGCCTATACATTATACAAATGGACCTATACAAAGGACCTGGGGGTGTTGCTTGACTGTTGGCTGAACATGAGCCACCAGTGTGTCCAGGTGGCCAAGAAGGCCAACAGCATCCTGGCCTGTATCAGAAATAGTGTGGCCAGCAGGACTAGGGAAGTGATCGTCCCCCTGTACTTGGCACTGGTGAGGCCCCACCTTGAGTACTGTGTTCAGTTTTGGGCCCCTCACTACAAGAAAGACATTGAGGTGCTCGAGCATGTCCAAAGAAGTGTAATGAAGCTGGTGAAGGGTTTAGAGAACAAGTCTTATGAGGAGTAGCTGAAGGAACTGGGGCTCTTCAACCTGAAGAAAGGGAGGCTCAGGGGCTACCTTAGCACTCTCTACAACTACCTGAAAGGTTGTAGAGAGGTGGGGGTCGGTCTCTTCTCCCAGGTCACAGGCAATAGGACAAGAGGAAATGGCCTCAAGTTGCGCAGGGGGAGGTTCAGATTGGATATTAGGAAAAATTTTTACACTGAAAGGGCTGCCCAGGGAAGTGGTTGAGGCACTGTCCCTGGAAGTATTCAAAAGACGGGTTGACATAGTGCTTAGTGACATGATTCTATGATTCTGATTCTATTATTATAATCACTATAGCTACCTGACACACAGGAGTACCGTGCCAGGTTCCTGGGCCTTGCTCACTAAGGTTGGTTGGCTGCATCAGCCCCGTAACAAAGGTTAAGCAACTTCTGCTGACTGAGTTGCCAAAAGTTAGACCCTGTGGAGGCCCAGAAAGGAGTTTTCAAGATAACGAGGGTTTGCAGGTTCTGGTGAAAGTCAATGTTGATTTCTGCTTCTGAATCATCTACAGCTTCTTGAAATCCCTGCTTTTAAATTTGCTTATCAACACCTAAATATGAGTCACTTACTTTTACAAAATTGAGACACCAGTTTCACTTAGGACCAGGTGCTACTCAGCTGTTTTCTAAAACCAGCCCTCATGCAAACACGCCCACAGAGTGATTTAGCTTAACTACACTGTGAACCTTCCCTTAACCTGATTTCAAGCAGAGTTTCATAGGTTATTTCTTGAGACAGACTTAAATATAGTTTTAAAGATAACAATCTTAAAAGATGCAAATTTGAATGGTGTTTTGGTTGTACTCTATACAGTCAGCCATGAAAAATGAAGCAGGCCCATGCATATTAAGTATCTCACAGATAAACAAACATCATGAAGGGATCCAGATGTAGAAACCTGCCTGGTTCTGGGACAGCTTCCAAGGACAAATAGAGAGACCTCTGCCTGTAAAACTATTTTTTCCTGTTAGGTTGGCTAGTATCACCCAGACATGGCAGGCTGAAAGTGTATTTTGCCTTCTTCATGGCTCAGAAATATTATTTTTCCTTGAACAAAATGTTCCATCAAACACTGACTAAGTTCTTGAGTTGACTCTTGTTCTGTTTATGGTCCCCAAGATATTGCATCTAATGCTCTCAGGCATCTCTGCACTCTGCTGCAGTCACCAGTGTTGACACATCCCCATGCCCTGGAATCTGCTCACTTCGGGATGCTTATCTGCTTGTGGTAGGAGCCCAGTCGCACTGAGACCCTGCACAAGAGCATCTCTGGCCAGATTTTCTGATGGGTCTTTCTGCATTTTTTCTCCCAGACCAGTCGATCGTGGAGCAGGTCAGTTTGTATCTTACTGCCTCCCTGAACCAAAAAGGGCATTCTCACAGAATACATCCGTGCTTGACTTATTTATAAATATTTTGTACGAGGAAAGTAATAAATGAATACCTGTGATATGCAAAGGGAACTTGCTTATGCTTAACTGTTTCCAGCTACTGGCCAAGAATGATAACTTTTGGCTGCAGGGACTCCCAGCCAGACTCCTCACCAGGAATGTTCCTCTTCAACATTGCAGACAGAGCCCTTTGCTGTGCATCATCACCAGCACTTGGCTAGCTTTTGACCAGCAGTGGTCAATTGAATTTTTCGAGCTCTGCTTTTCAGGATAAAATGCCTAATTTTTACATGTAAGAAACTTAAGACAAAATCCTGTCTATTGGTGTCGAAACTGCAATTTGATGGCTGTCCTCACGTATATACTAAACATGGATAACCCTGAAGAGGAGAGCTAAAGGGTTAAATCTAAAACGTAGAGTAGTCACCAAGCAGCTATTTTCCCTTCTGTATACAATGCTGTGTTATCATTGTGCCACCCAGAGATCGGTGTGAATGACACAGTAAAGTGGGCCTGGGAAGCGTAATCAGCTCCACGTCCCTTACTCCTGCTGGTCTGTTTAGAAGAGCAACTGCAAAGTACAGGACACCAAGGCAGAAAAGCACATTCTGAGTATCAAAACTCAAACTGATCTGTTGACTTGACTGAATGTTTGTCTGTATCTCTGACTTCATGTCAGAAAGATGAGGAATTGCAAACTGTCTGCATATGTCAGCCCGGCATTTCCGAAGACGGCTTGTTGGCCCGAGTAACCTAAAAATGACCTCCTGCCAAGGCTGGATTCACACAGGAGGCAAGCTTTGGCACTCATTGCCCTTCTTATGAACTAAGTGTAGTAGCTTACTTTTATACTCCTCCAAAGTGATCCCCCAGTAATTTAGTGCATTCCCTTTATGCTCAGTTTTAATCCAACAGCTATGAAACCTCTCCTCTCTTAGCAATGTTTTTGCATTAACCTTGAGAAAGTCCTGTCACTGCCCAATACCTTCCTTTCCCCATCTGCAAAAGGGGCCATGGCTTTCATCTGCTTTAAGAAGTGCTTTCACTTCTGCAGATGGGAAGATTTATGTTGTACAGAGTTACTTTCAGTCACTGGAATGGAGGCAAATTTTTAAGAGCAGGCTATGGTAATTTCTATAAGTTTTTGTTTAAACACAAATATACAATAATAGTTAAAATGCAGCAGGCGTAATTTAGCAAATTGTATATGATGGGTAAAACACAAGTCTTGCAGAATATAAGCTATAGCAAAATTATTTATTTCTGATCATAACACCACTGATTTTCTACATCACTTCATCCCTTGCTACAGCTTTAAAAATCGCTGCTGTGTTTCTATAGCTTAACTAACAAGCTAAGGACATTTCAAACCGTCCCATATAGTTCCATGTCAATTATCATAGTCCTCTTTCATCTGAATTATGTTCCACCAAGTCCCAAAAATACAAGCTAGAGTAATTTTAGAAGGAAGCCCCAAACTGAGGAAGAATTTGAAGATCTGCCATGAGCAATGGGGCTTCAGTGCAACATGGAAAGCACCGAAGCATGACTGATGGGGATGCAAACAGTGTGACACAGGGAAATGAGCTGAGAGGCAAACTGTACATCTGCAGGCTTGTTTTATCCATCATGAGAAAGCAACTGCAGTTTGTTACTGCTGATCTGTGTTAACTGGTTTTCCATGCACTGGAAAACAGGAAGAAACTTCCCATATTTTGAAACATTACATTTTGTGGGACTCTCCAAGCAGTGAGATTTTACTTTTGAGGAAGATCCGTGTCTGTGGTTAAAACCAAGTGCAATGTCTTCAAGAAACTGGGACAACTAACAGAGGCAAGAGGACCTTATGGTCTTGTCTTTGGAGGCTACTGCTGAAAATGTGTTGCAGATTGCTGCTGCGCTATGGTAGTATGAAGACAACAAAATTTATAGTGCCATTTTATTGATTCTGCATTCCTAAATTGCTTTTTAGATCCTACTAAGTCTGCCCCAGAATTCTTCAGTGAAAAATATCTACCTATGGGTGGTTTCAGAAGGCAATTATAGATCATAGAATCATAGAACTGTCTAGGTTGGAAGGGACCTTTACGATCATGGAGTCCAACCATCAACCTAACACTGCCAAAACCACCCCTAAGCAATGTCCCTAAGCATCATGTCTACTCTTTTTTTAAATACCTCCAAGGGATGGTGCCTCAACCACTTCCCTGGGCAGCCCATTCCAATGCTTAATAACCCTTTCAGTGTAAAAATTTTTCCTAATATCCAATTTAAACCTCCCCTGGTGCAAATTGAGGCTGTTTTCTCCCATCTTATCACTTGATATTTGGGAGAAGAGACTGACCCCCACCTTTCTACAACCTTTCAGGTAGTTGTAGAGAGTGCTAAAGTAGCCCCTGAGCCTCCCTTTCTTCAGGTTGAAGAGCCCCAGTTACTTCAGCTACTCCTCATAAAACTTGTTCTCTAAACCCTTCACCAGCTTCATTGCTCTTCTTTGGACACGCTCGAGCACCTCAATGTCTTTCTTGTAGTGAGGGGCCCAAAACTGGACACAGTACTCGAGGTGGGGCTTCACCAGTGCTGGGTACAAGGGTACAATCACTTCCCTAGTCCTGCTGGCCACACTATTTCTGATACAGGCCAGGATGCTGTTGGCCTTCTTGGCCACCCTGGCACACTGCTGGCTCATATTCAGCTCGCTCTCAACCAATACCTCCAGGTTTTCTTCCATCAAAGAGCTTTCCAGCCACTCTTCCCTGAGCCTCTAGCATTGCATAGGGTTGTTGTGACCCAAGTGCAGGACCTGGCACTTGGCCTTGTTGAACCTCATCCCGTTGGCCTCGGCCCATCAATCCAGCCTGTCCAGATCCCTCTGCAAATCCTTTCTACCCTCAAGCAGATCAACACTCCCACCCATCTTGGTGTCATCTGCAAACTTACTGAGGGGGCACTCAATCCCCTCATCCAGATCATTGGTAAAGATGTTAGAGAGAACTGGCACAGTACTGAGCCCTGGAGGACGCCACTTGTGATTGGCCACCAACGGGATTTAACTCCATTCACCATAACTCTTTGGGCCTGGCCTTCCAGCCAGTTTTTTACCCAGTGAAGAGTATGCCCATCCAAGCCATGAGCAATGAACTTGGGGAATGGAAATGCACTTTCTTATGGCCTGGCTACAACAGACAAACCTATCTTAGAGCACAAACATATAAAAAGTTAGTCCGTGGGTCACATCCCTTACTCCCATTTTTTCATTTCACTGTGTGAAGGGCAGAACATGTCTCATCCAGTGCTGGTTGTCCGAGTGCTGCACAGCTGGTCCATCCCATTCATCCACTAGCAACATGGAGATAGTGATTTACAGACAGTGATTTATCCCTCAGTCATGTGATTCCCCAGTGGATGATAAACTCTTTATTTCTCCCATGTTTTCCTCTTGCTTTCCTAACCCAGGGCAGAGATGTCAGGGATGCCCCAGGTCTGGTGAGCCATGGGTAGAAAACCCACCTATCTTCCATCACAAGGGTATGGGCCCTCAGTGTCCATTAGGAAAAATAAAACACTTTTCTGAGCAATCCTTTTCTAAGGGTACATTTGTCTAATAAATAACTCGCTTTTCTGACATGCTTATTTTCATACAGCAACCACAGTTTTAATGCTTTCCTTTAGTTATGAGGCTTTGCAGACATCCTTCCTGCCATTTAAGCTGTTCATACTGCTTTTGTTAGTTGTTTTATGAAGGTCAGATGTTGAAAAGACACTGATTATCACAGTGTCCACACCCAACGTCAGCAGAATAGAGCTGCCAAGACCCTGGATGTGGAGGCCACGGTCACTGTATGCACATATGTGTGAAGTTACCTACAGAGCAATGAGAAGTTTTTCTCTGAGAAGAGTGTGTGCTGATGCAAGAAGGTGCCAATGCTGAATAATCAAGCCAAACCTTTCTTGTTTCCCAAGAAGTATCTGGGTTTGTAAACTTCTACTCACATGAAAAACATCATTCTTGCTCTAGAGGAGGTAATAAGGATAAATAGCCAGGTGAATAGCCAGGTGTCCTCTGACATTTCTCTTCCTCCAGCTTCAGAGGGCAACACATTGCCTTTAACATTAATTCTCCTGGGAGCTTTGAAGGGAGACAATGTCATATGCTGATTACCCAGTGAAGAACTGAAACTGTACGCTGAATGAACTTCGAGTTGTTTACAGGTTTGTTTCAGTTGCTGATGATTTGTCCCTCTAGTTCTGTGCTGCAGTCCCAGCCTAAAGACTTTCCAGCACCCTGTTCCTTGACTGATCTTCCCTTTAGCTCTTTTAGTCCTTTTCAACTCTTTACTTTTAAAACATAAAAAATTTCCATGTTCATCATTTAGATGGGGCATTGTATTGCATTGTATTTAGTTCAGCAGTAAATCATGTAGCTCCAGGATATGGGAAACCTCGGACGTGATTTCTGATAACGAACAGTGGTATTCCTTTCTAGCTGACCTTAATTTCCCCTTCCTTCTAGCAGAGCCGTGTGAAAATATTTTGATCCAAAGGCCATATTCTGAACTCCCATTGCTATTGTCACTATAAGGGAGACAGAAATCCATCAAGCAGAGAAAGCACTGTGGACACAGCCATCAGCAGCCGCCGCCTTCATTTCACCAAGGCTTTTTGCAGTCTTGTCCCTCAAGAGCAGAACATTGTGTCATGGTCTTGCCAGGTATTCAGAGACTCAAATAATGGTAGAAAGAAATGGCTTTTCCATATCAAGAAAAAGCCTGTATGAAAAAGGCAAGTGACACACAGCTGCTGTGCGAATCTTATTTCCTGGCTACAGTCACCTGTCAGGGCTACAAAAAATGACTTTCTGACATGCAGCCAGGTCTGTGTCCATCTTCTCCAGTAACTCCTGTTTCACCATATACGTCAGCCCTTCTCTGTCTTCAGGGAAGACAGTATTTGCCTTGGATTTCAGGGATTTCATTTGCTAACCTGATATAATGATTTCCTCTGTGAATTTTGGCACACATGTGGATGCTAATGAGATGCAAACTTTGTAAATATGCACTTAATAGAATTTGATTGTAGTCATCGCAAGAGACATCCTGCATCAAGAACTTAGGGGAGATTTGCCATATATAAAGAATATAAGAATGATTTTCTGGTTGAGGAACTAGAGAAAGACTAAGACACAGGTTTAGGCTCCAGCTTTGCTGCAGACTTCCTCTACGACCTGGGCAGAGTCATTCGCTCTATTTCACTGCTGCTTGTTTGCAAATGTGCAGAATTAATGTTTTTTTTCTCTCTCTCTCCTGTTTTGTCCTGATTTTTCAGATTGGAAAAACCCTGACATTATAATTCTCTTATTTATGCATTTGTAAAGCTTGAACATGACTGAACACTGAAGTGCAGCTATATTATTCATCATTACTTTGTCACTCTTACGCTTCAGTTGACAGGGAAGTCGGTGCTGTAGAACGCCCAGTTATACACTGGTTTAATTTGATTTATTTATAGCTGTTCACCAGGCCTGGAATAGCTGGAGTCAGCAGCAACATGTAAGTAAGAAAAAAGAGATCTTTTTTCAGAGGATGTCAGCCCACCTTGTCTGCTGCAAGAAAAAGATCTTAGCTTCAAAGGGAACTCATGCTTGACCAACTTGATAAACTTCTATGATGAATTAAGTGGCTTGCTAGAAGGGAGCGCAGATCAGTGGATATTGTCTACCCAGACTTCAGTATGGTTTTCGACACTGTTGTCTGTAACCATGGGCTAGATGAGCAGTGAGGTGGATTGAAAACTGGCTGAATGGCTGGGCCCAGAGGGTGGTGATCAGTGGGACATTCTAGTTGGAGGCCAGTATCTGGTGGCGTACCCCAGAAGTCAATAGTAGGGCCTATCTTGTTTAACATCATTAATTATTTGAATGATGGGGCAGACTGTACCCTCAGCAAGTTTTCAGAGGATACAAAACTGGGAGGAGTGGCTGATAGGCCAGATGGTCATGCTGGCATCCAGACGGACCTCAACAAACTGGAGAAATGGGCTGACAGGAACCTCATGAAGTTCAACAAGAAGTGCAAAGTCCTGCATCTGGGGGGGAACAACCCCAGGCACCAGTACATGCTGGGGGCCATCCAGCTGGAAAGCAGGCTGGCAGAAGAGGACCTGAGGAGACCAGGTTGAACCAGCAATGTGTCCTTGTGGCCAAGGCAGCGAATGGCACCCTGGGCTGCATTAGACAAAGTATTGCCAGCTGGTCAAAGGAAGTGATCCTTCCCCTCTACTCAGCACTGGTGAGGCCACACCTGGAGTGCTGTGTCCAGTGCTGAGCTCCTCAATACAGAAGAGACATGGATATACTGGAGAGCCCAACGAGAGCCATGAAGATGATGAAAGGACTGGAGCATCTTTCCTATAAGGAGAAGCTGAGAGAACTGGGACTGTTCAGCCTGGAGATGAGAAGGCTCAGGGGGATTTTATCAACATATCTATTAAATACTTGAGGGGAAGGTGCAAAGAGAATGAAGCCAGAGTCTTCCCAGTGGTGCCAGTGACAGGATCAGAGGCAATGGACACAAACTGAAACACAAGAGGTTCCCTCTGAACATCAGGAAATACTTTTTTGCTGTGAGGGTGACTGAGCACTGGCACAGGTTGCCCAGGGAGGTTGTAGAGTTTCCATCACTGGAGATATTCAAAAGCCATTTGGACATGGTTTTGGGCAACTGGTTCTAGATGGCCTGGCTTGAAGAGGGGGTTGAACTGGGTGACCTCTGGAGGTCCTTTCCAACCTCAACCCTTCTGCGACTCTGTGAAAGAGTGTGAGACAGAGCCAACTCTGGCAATGCTTATATCATCTGTCAGCAAGGATCCTGTGACAACAAAGCCAGACAATTGTAGGCAGAGCTTTCCTTCAAAAACTAAAAATGTGGTCACATGCTAAGAAAGGGCCAGTACAGGAATGGTGACATGCTCTTACTCATGAGCCTGCAGTTCTGGAAATGGAAGTAACTCTTACACTCTGTCACTGAAGTGTTGTTCCCCATAAGACATTCTGCCATGGTATAACTCTTCAAAATTTACATTTCCCACTTCATATACTTTCTAAAAGATTTCTTACAAAACTATTTTACAGCCCAAGCCATGAAGATTTTTTGCCACTTTTTTTTTTTTTTTTCTCTAAATCAATGCATTTCAAGCCTGTGAAACCAATAATGTCCCGTTGCTGAGGTTCCAATGATCCACAGGGCCATGGGGAAACAGCCGCTCTCCAAGACATCAGTGACACATAGCTTTATAGCAATGTTCAGTTAAAATTTGATGATTAGGGAGCAGGGTGATGAGATGAGTAGTGCAGTTTCCTGCTCCAGAAAGCTGAGGACTCCGGGCTATTGTGCAGTGTGGAGGGGAGGCATGACAGTCTGGTTTGGGGTGGTAGAAGGCACTGGAAATCATGGCAATTCCTCTGTGCTTCCAACCAGGACTTCTAAGCGGCTTAAAAGGCCACCAAGAGAGATTATGTCCCCAATTATATTATCAAAAAGTTTGCCTGGCTGCTGGCAACTTGAGTTATGTAAGTGCTTCCCACTGATATTCTCACTACGCCCTGCCAGGAATTACTGCCTGTTCCTAGTTCTGTGAATTAAACTAGAGAAGAAATGAACTAAATTAGTCGTATAAGGCAGAATATATTCAACAAGTCAACTCTAAAATCTGGAGCAACAGGGGTGGCTGGGCAGATTGGCCCCCACATTGGTGACAGTGTTGTAACCACGATTTCTGAGTGATGATATGGCACTGGAATGTCTCACTTCATACTTTCCCTTCAGGTACAATACTTTTTGACTGTCTTGAACACTAGAAATATTTTGTGATATATGTAACTAGAAGATTGGACAGAGTTGAAGATGTGTCAAAATTGACAGTAGTATTTTCAGACTTTTCCTCCTACATTTTAGCATAAAACAAAGTCTGTAGCTTAAGAAAATTTTAATTAAATAACCACTAGAAGTAATTTTAGAACAGAATTGGAGTTGAACTTTTTAAATTTATATTTTTTATAACACATCTTGGATTCACTATTTAAAACTTTGCAAATCTTTTTAGCATAGTAACCAAATTTAATTTTTCACAGAGATGAAGGTGAATAGTGATTGCACATACCCTTTTCAGGGGATGAATCCTCATGCCCTGAAAAGACACTTGTTCCAACTGAAACCAGCTGGAAATACTTGTACTTATTTTAACTTCAGTTTTTCCTAGTTATCTAAAAAGATCACACTGTACTTGCTTAAACAAAACGTTTAAAAATGCAGTTGTCATCCATTCTATTCCTCCTGTAGCTGAACACTTTGTTGTTTTATAATAAATGGTGACATTAGTTCATATCATGTGATTAAAAAGGATTCATCACACATTAGAGCCCATAATCGCAGCCTATAGTCTCATTTTAACATTTCTCACTGGCATATCCTACTTGACCCTGCTTACTGCAGCACTTCTATTATGCTGACTAAAAGGACAAGAGGACTGAACAGAAACAAAAATGCAGGGGTGAACATTGCTTTTACACTCGCAGCTATGTGTTCAGTGCTGTTATAGCTCTAGATGAATAGAAGAAATCTGGAGTCTGGCCAGCACCGCTTGATAGAAATCTCCATCTTCCAAAAAAAAAAGTCCTGATGTGTTTAAAATAAACCGAACAACTAAACCAGTGAGAAAGAACTTTCTTTCACAGAAATTTAGGACATCACTCAAGACAACCTGATTTAATACAGTATCAGCTTCATACTTTATGCACTATCACTGTTTAGTGATGTTTATTTTCTTTCTTGTTGCACTGATAATATACGATGAGGATAAATATCAAAAGGTCGAAGGCTGCTGATAAGATCTTTCTGTCTCAGTTTGCAATAGGCAACGCACTGTTGACGTATTGCTTAGGAAAGAAACCAAGCTATAATAGAGCAAAACCACACCTTCATGGTTCTACTTTGCATCATGAAAATAGCTTTCATGTCTGTACTGAGTGACACAAACCGCCAAAACGGATCTTTCTTCTTTTAGCTCTTTCTTTTTTCCTCTCTTTCTTTGGAGAAAGCTGCATATCAAAGAAACGTGAAAATAAAAGGTAGCCAGGTGCTGTCTGAAGCTGAGCAACACAAGTTTTGCTGTTGCTGAGCCGCTGGCAGGTTTGTGCCACGGGCTCTCGGGGCCGGTGGAGGGGCAGGGAGGCTGCCACCGGTATCAGGGTCTGGGGGATGGGAGGAGGGCAGACAGGCCTGCTGCCAGCAAGGGGAGGAAGGCTCCGTCACTCCCCATGCTGGTGCCACAGCCTCTTTCTCTTGTGTTTTGGCCCAAGAACTTCCAGGTGGAAATATAGTGAGGAAGCCCAAGCTCGAAAGAAAGCCTGGCTTGAGGTTTACCCTGGACATTTGTGTTTCTCTGCTACTTACACTTACTTATCACTATTTGTCATTACTCGTTTAACTCCTAACCAGTCTCAATGCTTGCACCCATCAGTTTTCTTTACTGCTGCCCTCTTTTACTCACAAAAAAAAAAAAAAAAAACAACTATCTAGAAGCCTGTATTGTCTTTTTTACATTGCCATGGGTTTTGCCTGTTTTCCTTCTTGTAGCCTGTCTGATGGGGTCACCTGCTGACAAAATTAAGGAGCAGACTGTTACTATGAGCACTGGGCACCTGATGTCCACACTGCCTCTTCATGGGCTCATGCAGAAAAGTTGTGGTACAGCCATCTCAGCACACCCAAGTTCACATTGGCTATGAAAATCCCCAGATGTGACATGGCTATTAACACAGAAATACTCCTCTAATACCCCTCTGTGATAGCTTCTCAATTTTGACAGGTGAGGACATTGCCTGTTTACATCTATTACATCCAGGAAAATAAGTAGATGAGAGAAAAGAAATTGAGACCCTGAGAGTTATTTGGGTCATTTAAGCACGTTTGGGATGGGATTCAACTCATCTAAGTTTAGATGGGAATAAATCTGGGTTCCCTTAGAGTCCATGGCGAGAGATAGGCATTTCAGCAGTGTGATTCATCTGATTTGCTTCAGATAACTGGACTGGGATTTGCACAACAGAGAGCTGTGTCCCAAAACTGCCTGTTCTCTTACTGAATTTGGAAGAAGCCAAGGGGGTGAGCTATGATGGAGATCCTGACACCATGGAGGGGACTTCCCCTCTCACAGCTCAACTTCTGCTCTGTTAACAGAGATGGCTACTGACATGCTGGTGATTTAAAACACTGAGTGATGCTCAACCTCTCCCACTCCAAGAGTCACCACAGCATTGTGTTCTGGTATAAAAAGCCACAAGGATTTTTCGGTGCATCTTCAAGTCACAGAAGGTATCCGTTATCCAGGTATCCACCCTCCATTATGAACCCCTCCCGGACCAACAACTGGACCAGAACCTAACATCTGGTCGTGGTTTGGGTGGCCCCAGACCACACCGTTCCTTGCTGCCACTGCTGTGGGTTGCCCAGGGCTCTCATCTTCAGTTTGGAGTTAGACACTCCATCATAACTTTTTCCTGTACCGTTTTTCCTGAAAGACCCTATTCCTCAGTTGTGTTGGGTGTCTGTGGGACTCAAGCAGAGATGACTGAAGGCCACAAACACCACACAGATGTGGCACATGGTCCTCAGTACGATATTCCTGTACACATGATGCATGGTGCATGGTCCTCAGTGTGGTGCTCTCCTGTATACATGGTGTGTGGTGCATGGTCCTCAGTGTGGTGCTCTCCTGTATACATGGTGTGTGGTCCTCAGCATGGTGCTTTTGTGTAACTGGTCCATCGTCCTTATCATGGAACTCCTGCATACATGGCACAATGTTATCAGCATGGTGCTCTTGTGTCTCTGCATGTGAAGAGAGCTTGGCCCCTGTGTGGCCTCTCACAAAGGAGGTATCAGGAAAATTGCAGTAACTTTCACAGGAGGTGGCAGAGCACTTCCATTAGGTCCAAATCTTTCCCATCTCGGACCCAGCTGCCTCCCTCAGGCCACCAGGACTCGGTGCTGTCTCCCAACACATCCTCTTCCACGCTGAGGGAGTCATTTGTCAAATCATCACTGCCTGGGTCAGTCCTCCTCCAGGGCAGGTACCCACACGCTGGGGTGGACAGGCTGGCGGCTGCTGCAGGTCTCCTGCAGATCTCTGCTGCCTCGCTTCATTTCTTTCTGGTCTGTCAAATATGAAAGAAAAATGTGCAGTATAAAATTCCCCCCCAAACCTGACTGCTTTTTAATTGCATATTTTTATTGGAATTTGTCTGGTTAACGTTGGCTCTTTCTTGTCGTGCTTTATTGTAGCACATCTGTACGCCTGGAAACCAGCAGCACCGACAGAGAAGTTCAGGAAAAGAAGAGAGTTGAAATTAGATTATTGTTTTCCCCCTCATTCTTAAATAAAATTGATTTTTTTTTAAAAAATCTTTTGCTTGTTAACAGTACTATGTAATTAATGTATCTCATTTCACTTTAATATGAAACTCTCTGAGACCGGCATTTTTCATGTTCCTGAGTTTTCACAGAGTTAACAAAAATGTGGTTACATCAAGCTTTCTTTGTACGCAGTGTCAATTATGCGCCGCGGGCTTTGTTAGGCACTGGCTGCACCCGCGCCCACGTGACTGTCTCAGACACCTCACACAATGGCATAAAAAGGCTCTCGTCTTGTCAGCAACACCAAATTTGGCAAAAAAAAAGAAAGAAAAAATTTCAAACAATTGTCTTCTGTTGCTAGAGCATATATTTTAGCAGACAGTTCTGATGTATCATTTATCTTTTAATGCGATTAATACAATATTAATGTAGGTGCTGATAGCATCACATATTATTTAAGGAACTGGTTTTGATTGCCTAAATTCTGTCTTTAAAATAAATTTATCACCAATTCCCAAGGACTTGTGTAATTCTGAAGTTTTCCCAACCTGTTCTTGATCATCCTTTTTTGCCCCACTGACAAACACGTAATGGCTGCACCGCGATCCGTCCTCCCTCATATATCACAAGCCATTTTGCCTGGCACTGCCAGCGAGATTCCTGCTTAGCCAGAATATCTTTAACAACACTTGGAAGATTGAACAGCTGAAAATTATGTCGAAAATGAGTACAAATTATGGAGTAGCACGATATGTAAAGGCACTTGCCTGCTCACACATATTGTTTCTTCTATGAAGAGGACTGTTGAACTTCTTCTGACTCAAGACATATGGAAGTTGAATCCGGCAGAGACTACAGCAATAGCTAGTAAATGGAGTTAATGTTCCCATTTACAGAAAAAAATCTGATTTTAATCTTATTGTGACTGACAAACATAATCACCATAATGTGTCCATTCAGCTGTGTCCAAACTTCTGGAAACCAACAGCATCCTTTCCTGCAGCCACCACTGGATCAGAACCTGCTGGCAGCAGTTAGTACAGCTGCCATGAGATAAGCTTTTTACAAAGGTTAAAATACACATAGTAATTTTGTATTAAATAAATGCTGTTTGATACTGGGAGATTTATAATTATTATGCAAACTTCTTAATACTAAAAGAACATTTTCTGTTAAAAACGTTATTTGTCTCAGGTGTGTAATACGTGCTCAGAGTTCACCGGTGAACACGATCTCAGTGGGAGAAACTGCTCGTATGGCAATTTCCCATTGTGCCTTTTGCTGGGCTCATGTCTACACTCATCTCAGGGTTCTCTTTTAACCATCAAACGAGCAGCACTATGGCAGGAACAGACCTCGATTTCCTCTGGCTTGAAAATAACTCCTAGCTAGCTAAATGAGCACAGGCAGTTGGAGGAATTTGCACTATAGTTCGAGTAAAAGCTCCCTGCTCCTCCCTTGTGAAATGCTTTCTTTTGCCAGGCTTCCAGTGCTCGTATCACACATTTGGTAACCAGCAGGAGGGAGGGACCTGTTCTGTATTCCCAATGTTCATGGTTCTTACTATCAGGGCCGAAGGAGGGTTGTCTCTTGCACTATTCCTGCTAGCAGAGGTGAGGATTTGCCCTTACAAACCCACAGCGAAGCTGGGAGGTGGGTGGGTGATGTGGAGTTTGGGCCCCAGGAGAAGCTGTTTGGTGGTGGCCTGTGCTCGTAGCAACATGTTGCAAGTAACATGGAACCTCCTGAAATCATTGACTTGGTGCAGAAGGGCTTGTGGTTTGATGGGTGGGTTTGGCGGGTTGGTCTGGGCAGGTTTAGAGGAATTTCATATGCCTGGAAGAACACGTGTAAAGAAATCAGAGCAGCCCTGCAACCTGCCACGCAGTCGTGAAACGGGAGACTATTTGGCAAAATATTTTTGGCTAGAAACCGCTTCATAGACCCCTTTTCCACATGAGCTCGAGGTGAAGTCTTGGAGTTGAGAAAACATACTCAGGTCCCTGCTCTGTGGCAGCGACCTTGGCCTGGAAAAGAGCTGAGGGTTTCTCTCCTACCTCCTTTCTTTGGCGTAACCTCTGGCGTAACCCAGGGTTACGCCATGCAGTAAAGTTGATGGCAAAAATCCCTGTGGCACCAGTTGGCAACTGGTCTAGCCCTAAAGGGGGCACATCCAGGTGCACCTCAGTTCGGGCAGTACCCACCAGCCAGTCAATTCGCTTTCAGACCACATGGGTCTGCTGCAAGGATGGACCTTCTTCAGCAGATTGGGTTCCACTGAAAATCTGCCAAAGCTATAATGTTTTGGCATAAAACAGGCAAAGTAGGTCAGCAAGAGAAGGCATAAGATGAGCACAACTGGGGATCAAAGCACTTACATAAAGGAGGGGAAACTTGTGCTTTCTTCCCTATCGTGGCCACCACAATAATGGTTTTACATACAATTCAGTCAGTAATGGTTTCACATCCAAATTCCATAAGCCTTAAATCAGTTGTATAACAATTTAGAAAAGTTTAGGTATTTCTTTGGTTTGTTGGCCACTGGATTCACACCACTGAAAAATCACAGAGAGGCCTTCTCACAGCGGTTATTTCTGACCAGCATAGTTCCAGGGAGTGATGTACACGTACAGGCTTAAACTACCACAGAAAAAACTCTAAAGTGAGATTCCTCACTTGATGAAGGATGCACTTGTACTTCCCTCTGAGCTTCATGCATCAAACATCAAGCAGCTGATGTAGAATTTCCTTTTTTTCTATGATGTCACAAATTATCTGCAGGGAAAAAAAATTAAATAAATTCCTCTTTCAGGATCAGCATTCCTTACCCAGGCTCCGTCCCATTCACATAAGACATACCTCAGTTTGGGACGAGTCTAAAGGGCTGCCTTCTAAAAACATCATAAACATTATTATTTTTTAACCAATGCCACATATCAGCTAAAGAAATCTGCTGCCTCTGATTGCTGCTATAAGTATAGTTTAAGATAAACTGCTGCAAGACAGCAGCACCTCTGGTGTTTCTATTGAGGAGGAGGAGGAGGTGGGGAGGGAGTTTGGGTGGCCTGGTGGGCAGCAGAACATTGTGCAAGGGGCAAAATAGCAATCATGACTACGTTCAACGTTGTTTGACACAACAACGTTTGACCCTTGAGGCAGACCAAACAGCCCAAGTTCTCCATCTGAAAGATCTGCTGTGTACTGGCCAGAAAAATGCCAGGAGTCGTAGCTGTTTCTGATGTGGCCTCTTCTCACATATTCCTTGCTCTGACCGCAGAAGTTTCCTTCTGAGGAAATCACTCTTAGCAAGACACTGATAGCAAATATGCATTCATGTGTGTCTGCCATTGGGCGAGACGTACCCTCACAATGATATTTATCACCTGGTACATCCGTAGGAAATCACCTTTCACTCAGGGTCTCTGTATAACCAAACCCAGTCGCTCATGGGCTGAAAATTATTCATGAAAAAAATGAGTTTCCTGTGCTTGATCTCCCTTCTGATCTCCCCTCTCTCCCTCCCTTCCTTTACAAAGAAAGGTTTTTCTCAGAAGTTGAAACAGTGTGCTGATGACAACATTGGATTTTCTTGAATTTGACCCAATTAGTTTGGTATCTTGCTGGCCATCCTGGGGTAGGCCCTCCCTTTTAACCCTGGCAATTTTTGTATTGCCTTTCTTGACCACGACAGAGAAACAGACCTTTTATAGAGTCCAAACCATGACTTGTTAAAGTCATGATCTCAATTTGCAGAGCCAGTAAATCTGAAAGCCCTCACTGCTCTGTCACTTACATGCCTGAAACAAGAAGTTTGGATCTATTGATTCCTCTAGCAACAGTTCACCAAAGTGATTGTCATGATCTAGAAATGATGGGCTCTATATGCTCCTCCTCAAAATCTTTTCAAAGGAAAAGCTCTGTGAGGCAGTCTAAGTCCTTAAAGGATTCCTAGCACTCTCCTTGGTGCCTGCATTTTTGGTAAGATAGAGTCTCATAAAATCATAGAATGGTTTAAGTTGGAAAGGACCTTTAAGATCATCGAGTTCCAACCCCCTGCCATGGGCAGGGACACCTCCCACTAGACCAGGTTGCTCAAGGCCCCATCCAGCCTGGCCTTGGACCCTTCCAGGGGTGAGGCATCCACAGCTTCTCTGGGCAACCTGTTCCAGTGTCTCACGGCCCTCATACAGTAAAGAATTTCTTCCTAATATCTAATCTAAGTCTCTCCTCTTTCAGTTTAAAACTGTTACCCCTTGTCCTATGACTACACTCCCTCATAAAGAGTCCCTCCCCATCTTTCCTGTAGGCCCCCTTTGGTACTAGAAAGTTGCTATAAGGTCTCTGGACCCTTCTCTTCTCCAGGCTGAATGCTGCTTATGAAGTTGACTGCTGATGTCCCCCATAAGCTGAGATTCAAACAAAAAAACCTTGTAGCAGAGCTTCCAGAGCTGCATTCAAAGGAGCCAGCTTATGTTAAATTCCCTAACCCTCACATGCACTTCTAGGGTCTGCCAGGAACACTGCAGCTGGGAGAGCTGGCAGGCTTCTGTTGGAGATGTAAAGACCAGAAGAGTTCTCAGCCATGACTGGTGCATGTGGCTACCCACTGTAGGAGACATTAATAAAAAAAGTTTGCTTCTATTATTTTGCTCTTTTCACGTTAGGATACAACTCTAATGTGCACCATGATGTGAGTGAGGAATCAGAGCAGGTTCTGTGTGTCTCCAGGCCCTGCTGTCATAAAACATCAAAACCCTGCCAGGGCCAATATGTCCCAGGACTGCAAAGTTAAGGCAGGTCACCTTCTGCAATCAGTACATACAGGAGAGCAACATATCTATGCTATAGCTTGCTGTCTTCAGCTCCCAACCTCAATTTGGGGCATCTTGACATGAATCTACTAGTGCCCAAATGGACTCGTGGGGATTTTGGAAAAAGGTCTCACACCCTTCCAGCCCTGTGGGCTCACATGATTCCCACCACAAGCCCTGCAAGTTCTGTGATCAGGTGAGTCTCCTGGTGATTGCTTCCACCATGGGAACTCTGCAGGCAGGGCATGGTGGTCACCCTCCAACATCAGGGTGGAGCTGCCACTGCTTCGCCCCTTCCAAGTGGGGACTTCTTCCAGCAGGACGTGGGAATTACTCCATTAGTGAGAAGGAACTAATGGACAGGAGCAGCCAAACACAAGAGCAGGCTGGAGAGGTTTCCCAGGACAGGCACCTCAATCGCCACCAGCAGCAGAGCACCTCAGCTCCTCCACCAGACCAAACACAGCCCTGCTGATGCACCTCTAGCCCACGGTGGCAGTGAGGATGCCTCTGGCACCAAGCAGTCTTTTTTCCTCCTGGTAACAATCATCTCAGAAGACAGCA
Source organism: Numenius arquata (assembly GCF_964106895.1). NCBI lineage: Eukaryota > Metazoa > Chordata > Aves > Charadriiformes > Scolopacidae > Numenius > Numenius arquata. The sequence goes on from NC_133576.1 coordinate 121,951,785, forward strand.
GCATGAGACAGCTCCCCCTTAACGCAGGAACCTCCTTCCCTGTACTGGGAACAGCTGTGCATTTGGGAAGGCAGAGCACAAAACAACTGGTCTGATTTCTCTGAGGCCCTTTTGCTCACCTGTTTCTCCCCGCACTGCAGAAATCTGTCCCAGGAGGACAGATCGGAGGAGCAGAAGGAGCTAAGATACCTGCTTAAAAATACAGGGGAAAGATTTCACTTTATTGCATTTAAAGAAAAAAAAAAAATCTATACCTTGTTTCTGTGATTGCCCTCCTGATGTAAAAACACATCCACCCTTACCTAGAAGACTTAGCACTGCTCCCCGCTGAAATCACATCCCAACGGGTTTCTGTGGAGTAAGAAAACACACTGTGAAGCGGACACTGCTCATCTTGTCAATTTTCAATTCTTTTGCTTGACAGTTCATAGCTGCATCCCTTGTTATTCACTTCCTCCCTACCAAGCTTAAAGAGTTTAAATCGTTCCGTCTTTCTCCCAGAAAATCCTTTTCACATCTTTGCTGGGCTCTGATCCTTAGAAAGTTCAATAATTGCAGCACAAAGGCTGGTTCCTTGTTAAACAGCCTGCAGAGCTACCAAGGAATTTTATAGGATTCTCTCTTATTCTGGCAATGTACTGAAACTTAACTCACCTACGCTATTGCCTGTGGTTCTGGGGATTTAGTTGATGTGAGGAGCTACTTGCTGCTCTGGACCTCCTCCTCTCTTCCTTTGTGGAATTCTCCAGTCGAAGCTGGAGGAGAAATCACATTATTTCACAATGAGACACCAATGATACAGACCAGAATGTCCTCCCTTAGGGGTGAGCACACCTTTTTTTTAATATACATGTAAAAAAACACATTTGACATCACCTATGGGGATGAGGTGAGATTTTATTATAAGAAATACTTTTTTCCTGAAGGTCCGCAGACATGACTGCTTCAGTGTAATGTGGTCATCTCTCCGAATGAACAGTCACACACACACAAATATATACTGCAATCTATAGATACTTCTTTGAAGTATATCACTTCAAGTACATCAACTATAGGAGCTAAGATACAGGAATATATTTATGAACACACCTGTACTTTGCAAAAAGATGTGTGGGCTCCTATCCTCCAACCAACCTAAACCAAATGGATGTGTTGGTGGAGAATTCAAATTATTTCCTATTCAGTTCCCTCAGCTGACATTAAGCCCATCAAAGCCTGCTCTTCCTCCTGTTCCCTTTCAAAACTTATCTGTCTTTATTAATTTTTAAAACTTTCACACCTTTAATCCCAATAAGGTCACTGATACAGCCAGAACCTATCAGAGGGGAAAAAAAAAAATGCTTTATTGCTCAAGTTAATGGAAATCAGACTGTAAATCTTTTGATATTTATTCTTTCGATTACCACCATAGACTTGTTTTGTAGTAATGTGAATGTCGAGTCTGGGGTTACAGAAAAGACAAATAGAAAATGTTTATAGATGTAATGAGGATGAGAGACTTTTGGGATTATTTTTTTCCAGAGGTACTGAGGCTGATGATTTTGCGATGATGGTGGGCCCCTTCCTTTGCCTTAGTGACAAAGCTTTATCTCAAGCTGAAAAGCTTCCTCTTCCCTTCCAAGTAGGGTATTTAAAAAAAGTTATTAATTAGAGACTAGAAATGCAAATACTACACTTATATTGCTGTGCATAAAGCATGTTGAAGCCAGAAATCATCAACTTTATAACTGTAGGAAGCACACTGCTTACTCAGCAAACATACTAAGAAAGAAAATATTTCATATATTTAACCAGTAAAGCGCTTCTAGTGGTTTGGCACAAATGAAATGTCAACAGTTTGAATTACACAGATGACAAGGATGTTTCTGTTCATTTCTCAGAAAGGACACAGGGGTTTCATGTTTTATGAACCAGAATTTTAGTGTAAAAAGAAAAGGGAGGATTTAGAAGTACCTAGGCACATTGTATATGACACAACCCACTAAAGCTTTGAACATTTCTCTCCCCTTCGACTCTGAACAAGGAACAATTATTTAAATAAATAAATCAATACATACATAAATAAGGGAAGAAGATGCTAATAAACCTAACTTCCCTTGTACTGGGGAGAAGACTCATCTTTGATGAGTTCTTCTGAGAGAAACCAAAACAGCCTGCTTGTGTTTGAGAAGAACCAGCCACCAAAGCATTATTTTTTTTTTTTTTTAAAGTGTACAAATTCAAAGTCAGGAAACAGCCATATCTCAAAGAAGGAACTGCTTTCATGCTAGGTTTTGTTCTTTCCAGGCCTCTCAAGGCCCAACTGCCGGCTCCTCTGCTCGGCACCTTGCTTTCTCCACAGCTTTCACCCCCTGTACGGCTGTAAGCACCAGCCGACCGAGGAACACGTGTTCTCAGTATCTGCCCTTCTGTCAAGCTCTTACCATTTTGAGCCAAGACAAGTAAAACCAGTGCAGTAAAGATTTAAACTTGGGGAACAATTTTGGGAAGCTTTCAGCACTCAGGTCAGGAGGGAAGACAGCAGCTTTGCTGCTCCTTGACATTGCCCCCTGCCCCAAGGCAGGGTGGCAGCCAGAAATGGCCCTCACCAAGTGCCACATGCCACTTCTCTGAGAAACGTCACATCGCAGAGAAAGCAAAACTCAGATCACGTTGAAGTCCTGTTCATACTCACATCCTCGGAGTTTGAAAAATTACTCGAGCAAGAAATCAAAGTTGAGCTTGATCTTCTCATTTCCTTTCTCTATTTGCTTTTTGTGAACATCTGCAGGAAATTGTTCTGCTCAGAAGACTTTCCAGGACTGCCACCAGCACTGGTTTGCCTCAGTAAAACCACACTTCATGAGGGCAGCAACAGAGTCTGGGCAGCTTTTCCCACCAGCTATTACAAACAAGAGGGCTACCCTGTGGCTCCTCGCCGGTAGCCAGCTCTCACATCTTCCTGTCAGCAACAGAGGAAACGACCGACAGTGTCCTTGAAGGATTTTTCCAAGGACTTGGCTATCTTCAGAGATTTTTCTCCTTTCATCTCACAAAAAAGAAAACAAACAAACAAAAAAGGATGCTGGAGGTAGAAAAACATTTGATTAAACAATTAGTTTAAGTGCTGTGATGCCTCACCAGTACCTGGGACACAATACAGTGATTTAACTGCATCCTTCCCTACGCAAATTATGCACTTGCAAATGTGCCATGTCTGCTTTATCAGTGGCTTTACTCCATAAAGACAACTAGTTCTTGGTTTAGGAAATAAAAATATTTCCCAGATATATCTATTTGGAAACACCAACATACTGATATCCTGAAAATACAACTAGCCAGACTAAGCCCTTTTAAATAAATACCTCATTTCCACACCCACTGACAGCACACAGCAGTCGCTGGGTGAAACGCTTCGAGCAAGGCTATGCGGGAAGTTGGAAGGGGTGACAGAAGCTTGGAAGCGATCATCAGAGAGCATGAATTAAACCTGTATTCCTAAACCCCACTAGTTGTTCAAAACGGATCCAATCAATCTCTTCTGCCCCTTCTCCTTGGGCATTTGCTCACTCCCCTTGCCCACCAATACCCGTGTATCTCATCACCATCACACCTCCCTCCCCCTAAAGCTCTTTACCACACTAGTGTCTCACTCAAATCCTTTCTAGTATTTTGCCTGGGAGAACTGGGCTGGGGAGAGGGGCGACTTTTGTAAAGGTAATACTTAGACACCGTTATGCCTTATTAAGGGATAAGGAAGAGGCAAGGAAGAGGTGAAACTATCGTTTCAGCCCCATCTTTGCCCCAGACTTATTTCGCACCCAATCATGAACTTGGCTCACGTTGCACGTTTGCCATCACAGACCAACATCAAGACGAACTCTGAAGAGAACAGGACCTCCCTGATAGCAAAGGACAGAGCCCGAGCGACACCCCCGTGGGGGTGCAGCCCTGCCCTGCCCGCCAGCCCCGCAGCCAGCTGGGTCCCCGCCAAGGCAGAGCCGCTCACCAGCCCCGACACAGTCAGCAGGCACTAATCCCCACGTCATCTCTCCGCATCTGCGAGATGCCTGCTGGGCTCGTGGGTGTCCAAAGAGATGGCTAATTAGTGTTACAGATACTAACACTAGCCTAAGTTCTGAAGCACGTGCCCCATTACACGCTGGTTTCAAGCATCCATGCCACGGCTCATGTGCCGAGGCTTTCAGGTTTCAATGTGTCAAATTAAAAAGCCACCAGAGGCAAGATTTATTTCTGAATGAAGAAATTGGAAATTACCACACTTACCCAAGCCCCTGGGGACAGCATGTCCCGTGCTGCAGCCACAGTCGCATCCTCAGGAGACACACACAAACCCTACGGCTTCACTCTAGCCCTAAACAACGGGGAACTCAAACTGCAACGCTTCCAAAACATCGTTAGCATTTGCTGGTACAACCCAGAGACTCTTCTTTCACATATGATGATCTAACGCCCTCTTAAGCGTCAATAACTTTGGCCTTAAATGCCTCGAATTTAAATTCCACTGAGAGTCCCCACAGTCCTCAGCGCAAGATGAATCAAAAAGCTCCCACCCCGCTTACTCTGCATCAGGCTCGGTCCTACACGCAACGTCTATCACGTAAGGCACAACAGGAGTCTAATGAGCTGAAAAGTGATTGCGTACAAAAATGGAAATGAAAATATTTTACTTCCTAACAGTAGCGGACAAAAACAGGAAAGTGAGTACTAGAACAGGAAGAAATTTTTCTATCCCCAAAAAGGCCAGCAAAAATGGAAATGAGGCGAGTGCCTACCACCACTCGTGCCTTTTCTCTTCCATCCCACACGCCTCCTTTCAGGACTGCAAACTCTCCTGTTTTCCCACCTATTCACACAGCCCCTTACAGGATAAAGTCACAGATACTCAAACCACCCAAATTTTGCTGCATTACAGTCATACCATGAGCACTTTAAAGACAATTAACATTGTACATATTGAAATTAGTCCACAACCATAACCTTTTGTTTGATAAAAATTGTCATAATTTACACTTAGTTCAATAATTACAAAAAGCTGCATGTTCCTCATACTGCCATAATGACTGCACACAATTATTGATAGAAAAAATGACTAAGCAAATTTATTTCCTGAAAATTGCATGATTTTTTCACTGTTTCTCATACTGAGCTATATTTTCTGTGCAATTTGTTGCCATCTAATTTCCTCACCATCTTAAGGCTACTACTTCATCTGTGAGTTGTTCAAAACTAGACCTCAAACTGAGGAGATGCAGAGCACAGGCTTGGCATGACTGGAGAAGTTAGGAAAATCCCTCTGGGAGAGTCCCCATGTCACATTCCTCAGGTGAGCTGTGCCAGAGCTCACGGGGACAGCCAGAAGAGCCAGGTGGCCATCTCACACCTTCTGAAGGTGGAAAGCAAGGGCAGGTTCCCGATACCTCTCATTAACTCGGAAGCTCTGTGTAGAACAGGGCACCATACGCTTCCCTGCACAGCAACCCACAGGTAGCTCCTTGACACCAACCTGATTCTAGGCCAGCTGCTGACAGCTCTTACAAAGGAGAGAAAAAAAAAAAAAAAAAAAAAAAAAAGTGTAGTATTTGCCCTGAACTCCTAATTATATTACAAAATTGCATGTCTTTGTATTTTTCAGAACTAAGGCCTTTTATTGCATTTTGCATCACCATTCAAATTTAGGAATAAACCACATACATTGAGCCATGATGCATCCTTGACTGCAGTATCTCAGCAGTTTACAACATTCGATCTAAACACACTAAACACTTGAAAAACATTATTGCTGATGATGGAACAGCTCCATCTTCTGGAATAAAAGTTATTTTCTTGACAACCATCTTTATATTTCCAACATGGATCTATGCGTAAAAATTCCAATTTCAAAACCTAACTTGAATTTTTTTACTGATATAGAAGGTGAATCCTGGGAAGAAAATGGGAGAAATTTAGGATAATAGCATGAGTTTTGATAAACTTCAGGGAGCATTATTTTCTAATAACACTGGAAATGCACGTCTGTTGTACAGCATGCCATATTAAAACCAGACCTTATTATTTAAGCAATAGCTGTAATCTGACTTTGAGAACAAGAATTTAAACTCTGTTTAAGACAAAACACTCAACACACACATACTTAACTTTAGTCATCCTGATTTAGGGTACTTTAATCTTCATGTTAAAGTTCTGGAGTGTTACAAGAGTGTGCTTGTGGTTAAACACTGTCCTAAACAGGGAGTGATTAAAGCCCCCGCTGAAGTACTTGAAGTCTGAACTATGCAGAAGGGTCTAACAAGTGATCCGTATTGCTATGTATCGAAAAACTGAAATGTATGTTTAAAAGAAATATTTCAAGTTAAGCACATCATGCATTTTAGGCAGATAATTAGAAATGATGATTCCCACATGTAAAGTTTAACTTACAGTCAAAAGTCAGGTGTTCAATTAGAGAGGTCAGAACAAAACCATGATTACAATTTCTGATTTTATCACTTTTATGTGTCATGGGCACATTCTATGGCTGTTGCTTGAAAAAAACAAGCATTAATGAACTAAGTTCTTAGGTACTTACTCACAAAGCGAAAAGAGCTTTGAAGCTGTTAGTGATCTACTGACTGGTGCTGCGTTGTATTTCTTGGTTTCACAGGAAGGGTGGAGCCACCGAAGGAAAATGAAAAATCAAATATGTACATCTCCATCTACTTTTGAAATAGTGGTGTAACTCAAGTTAATACATACTCATGGACACACAGGAATAGCAGAAATTTAAATAAACTTGCTTAACAAAACAAAGCAACTGAAGCTTTATTTCTCTATATAGAAAGAGGTGTCCCCAGGTGCATTCTTTTAAGCTAAGGAAAATGAAAAAGCCATGCAGCCCTTGTAAGAAATAAATCCTAAGGTGGCAATATATATACATAGAAACTTTCCCCTTTAGTAGATGATTCCTCTCAACAGATTCTTAATGTCATTTAGGAGAGCCAAACTTATGACTACTTTATAGTAGAATATTCTACTACATTTTTTTCAGTACAATAGCAAAACCATTGCATGAACCACCATGTTGCTCACATCAGTTAAACAAGAGCAAGTAACAAAACTTAAGCGGCTAAACGTGTATCTGGAAGTCAGACTCCTTATGTAAAGTAAGCACAATGAAAGGATATAGAACAAATGAAAGTATTTTTCTTCAAAAAATTTATCTTTCAGCTTTCTGCAACTTCACGTCTCATATGGCTTTTGAATGGAGGCATTAAGTTAAAAGAATTTTCCCACTCATAGTCAAGTATTGACTGTATTTAAATACAGCAATGCAAGGACAAACCAAAGCTAAAAATTTAGCATACCATATTACTTTATGTAATATGGGAATAAATTCCCTTACGCTAAGGCTACAAAGGACAGATTTACAGAAATATGAGGTACCAGCATTTATGGTCAGAAAAGTAAAGGAGGCAAAGAATTATACAGCATTGTCATCATCAGACATTTCTTTTCTCTTTTTCTTTTTTTTTTCCTTCTTTTTTTTTTTTGAGGGATTTTTAGTTCTGTTCTTGTTTTTTTACAAAATACATGTCTTGATGACCACATGCTTTAAGCTTATATTCATTTATTTTTTTTATATATATATATTTTATTTGTAGGGGCAATTGAGAGAGAGTCACAAATAAGGAAAGGACACTAAGGTTTTAATAAGGGCAACAAAAAAAATGTTTTCACCAGAATAGATTCACATTACAGTACACCAATATTGACAGCATTCTCTTTTGTCTATTTTTGGTACATAAGATGGAATCTCTCTACATAACCTTATAAGGCTTCAGTAACTAAAAAGTAAAAAACCTATTAGTTTACAATTTATTTAAAAATTCTGAAAGACACAGCAAGTTCTAAACTTTAGTAGTGCTACCCATACACAACCATCCGGTTTAAGAACCCATTAAAAGAGCCTCCTTTCAAGGGAGCTTCCAACAGCAGAGTTGTGCAATATGGATTTCTCTTACTACAAGGGCGGGGAAAAAAAAAATTACACATGGCACATTCTCATTCATAGTTTGCAATGTAAAAAGTTACAAACATACCTAATCAAATAAATAATAAAAAATGAATCTGAAATGTGTTTGTTATGTATCCTAAAACCACTATGCAGAATAATGGAAACTTTCACTCACAGACTATTTACATGGTAATACCCAGGTGAGGGTACACACATTGCTACAAAACTCAGAAAACAAAGGGTAAACTTGAAATGTTTTCCATAGTAAAGGGCTAGCAGCATGACTATATCTAATGCTGTTTGTTTTCTTGATGGTTTTTGGAAGTTTGTTTTAATCTATGTCTTCATCCAGTTCGTAATTGTCTTTATCATAAATATCTTTTACTAAAAGAACCCGTACAAGCATATTTTCCAAAGTGTTGCGGTCCAGTGAAGTGGCAGTGTACCAGATGGGACTCTCCGTGGAGACAGAGCATTCTGGCTGCAGGTAGAACATGTCCGTCCTCTGATTCAGATTCTGTGGGCTACAAGAGGGGGGAAAACACGGGGGGTTAGAAAAACAGCCTCACAGGACAAAACAGTACAGTAGCACTTCTGACATCCTCTGCAAACAACCCTACTCAGGCAAGTTACAAAATGCAGATTAATGTGGAGAAATGTAGCCTTGTTCACAGAAAGGGCTGTGCTGGGTCTGGCCCAAGCCCAGCCCAAGCCCAAGCCCAAGCCAGTCCCATGTCCTCAGAGCAGCCACAAGCAGATGCCTGGGACTGAGCAAGCACACGGGAGACCACAGACTCTTCCAGCTTTCAAAAAATTTGCAGCTCCAGGACTTGCTAAACCAGAAAGTACTTTCTATCTATTTCACTTAGGGTTACATAAAATCTCCATTAAAATCAGTCGCTTGAATGGCTGTTCTAATTAAAGAAAAGTAATTCCCATGAAATCCTGTTTTCAAACACTTCCAAAACACTTAACTGCTAAACTGTTTTTTTGGGGGGGTGGTTTCTTGGTGGGTTTTTTTTTTTGGAAGTCGCCTAAGCTTTTCTATTTAATGTGTTAATTTCTGTGCAGATTGGAAGGAAACAAGCTATTTCTAAATGCTAGATTACGGTCAGTAGTATTTTTTTCTACTACAAAATATTTTAAATATGCTTTCAAACTAGTTATCTTGAAAGCACCAACATTTCCAATTCCTGATAACTTAACACTAAGCAAATCCATGGTCTCAATCCAATTCTTACTGAAGAGACAGCGACTTCACAAATGAAATCCTCAATAGCAAAACCTACCAGATCCCTTGCTGATAATTCTCCACAGAGATACTTGCTTGTTTCCTGGTAAGAAAATTTAATCATACTGTCATTCCCACATGGAGTCCTTAACAATTAACACTGAAGTACTCTGCTGCTCTCCCACTTTCTGCACATCTTTTCCAGATACAGAACTGGAGATTTCAATGCTTTCATTTAGCTGTTTTTCAGAAGATCTCAATCCATTCCCTTTGCTTGAGCGTATTTCATGTTGCATCAAAACATGTCGCTTGTGTACCTGCTCTACTCTAGACCGCTTCTGCATTACCCCGTATCACACTTACCTTTTAGACAGATAGCACTCAAACATTTTCACAGGGCATCTAGCTGGATCAGACGTGTTCTCGATTTGTTCAAATACTGGTTCATCATCTTCATGTTTCCTTTTTCCAGTAGTGATTTTATCTTTAAGAAGAAAACCAACAACATCTAAGCCATAATTTGAGGTCGTTCTACATTTTTCAGTAAACCCCCCAGAGTACGCAGCCCACCAAGCCCTGGAACACAGTCACCGCAGCTATGCACATCTGCAAGCTGGAGATGCAACCTACAGCCACAACAAAGTCGCAGCATTTAGTGTGGAGACCAGTGGGCTCAAAGGCATCACTCAATGCAGAGACCCTGTAGCCTCCACGGACCACACACTCCCACACTCCAATTAAAGATCTGGGAGCTGAGAGCTGCTAAGCTTTAGGCAAAGGCAGACCCCTGGCTCCTGGCAAGGTGCCCAGATGTCCCTCAGAGGAGCGCAGCATGGATGCTGCTGCAATACCTATTTTGGAACTGCCATAGTACCTTCACTATCAGCTCTGCACAAGGAAGACACTTGATATCGAAGACAGGCTTTGCTTTCCATTGTTAGAGGATTTTTTTTCCACTGTCTAAAAACAGTGCCAAAAGAAAGTCTTAAGTGTTGCTCCACTGTTTTCAGGCCAAAATATTTAGTGTTAAAGTAGAACAGAGTATTCAGAAGAGCAACTGGTGAATGCGATCCTAGCTGTTTAATCCTCCAAAGGTAATCTTCTTCAACTCGAGAGAATATTGATCCTTCAAAAAAAGAATATTAGAGAAAATACAATGGATTAGCCCATAAACTGTCCAGGTGTGAAAGAATCAAGTTTCTGTTTACCGTAAAATTTAACAAAATGCCCCTGACAGAAGCCGCTAATAACCATATTTAATTATATGCCCACACCCCCAAACCCACCTCTTAAAGACACAGACACTGCTTCAGGAAGAGACAGTCAATGGGAAACACCAGTATAGGCAGTTTCACACAGAACAAATTTCTGTTTAATGACACCACCACCACTGCTTACATGCAGCTCCCTCATGTTATTACATAAAAACAAATGTTCAAGGGGCTAATCTTAATCTCTTCATAAAAAGCGTATTTTTGAGTTAATTTTATTCCGCTCAGGCAAGGCCTCCAAATAGGTATACCTTCCTCCTCCTTTCTTGTTATTCACAGATACCCCACCTGGAAAGCACTCCTGGACCACAGCAGGGTACAGGGAGGGCCCTATACAGAGGCTCTCCAGACTTATACAGAAAAAAGCCTGTATCAAGAATCGAGAGGAAAGGGGCTGGTAAGAACAAGGCCTTGCTCAAGAGAGAATTGTGAGATATATGGAAGGACAGTGGATTCTGCAGCCCAGCACCAACATCGATCTGCTGGGGAAAATTCCTGTTTTCTCCATGAACTGACAATCCTCCTGAGCAGAAGGCCCACAGCAGAGAGTCCTCCCAATCCAGCTGACAAAGGCTAAAATACATAGCTCATCAGCCCTATCCACACGCAGCCCAGTGCCTGCCTGCTTCCCATCTGGGAAAAAATTGGGCAAAAATTAAATACAGCTCAGGTAGAAAGTACAGGTCGAAGAGCAGCTGCTTATTCTAACCGTCTCTCCTAAAAATGGACAGTCAATTTAAGATAAGCAGGCAGTGACAAAATCAACTCTTGCAGCATTGATTACCAAGAAACAAGACAATAAGAACAGGTACAGCCTTAACTGAATGCTTAACTCTTAGGTAAGATCTTTATGACTTTTAATCAATTACTATTGCAAGGCATAAAGTGTTTGTATATATCTACATGCTTAAGAATACTGAACTATTAAGAGATGAAAAACATACATGACCAAAAAGAAAATTACCATCTGGAAGTATGCTTGGTTGCCAACTTCTAAGGATTTTATTTAATTCCTGTTCAAACGTCTGGTAGATTGGATCAATAAATATGTTGTCTTTTCGATTACATCCATATAAATACTATAGAAAAGAGAGAGACAGACAATACTTACAACTCCAGATTAGAACAAATCCTGTGCTATAGGGTTCTTTTTCATTACAACGCTTGCACTTCTATAAAAAAAAGAGCCTCTAAGAAAAAAGCAATGACACTCTTCCAATATTTAGCAGTTAAAAGTTACCTCCAATATAATGTATGCTGTCATTTTCTAACTGGATATGAATCATAGATTAATTAGAACTCTAACAGTTTTCACTAAATTTTCTTGCGTGCAACATTGTATCAGTGAATGGGGAGTCATTAAAAAACAAACAAACAAAAAAAATTTATCTTTTCCTCCAGCTAGGTTTTCAAAGTAAAAAAAAACATTTAGCAAGAACCTGCCATTTTAAATATGAACTCTGGACACTGACAAAAGCATCTTCAACACAGAAGTGGGAGCAAAAAAAAACCCTCACATATTTGTGGTGATGATATGCAGCAGTGCAAGAAAAATGATAGCATGGTGCAAGGCGCCTGCCTATTCCGCAATCTAATTATCTTAACCCTCTTGACCTTATAGACAGAAACTCTTTTGAACCTTTACCAAGAATTAATGGCTGAGGGCTACACTAGTATTTGACATTATCCTCTCCATAGAAATTTCTAAGAAATGGAGGATTGGCTTCTTAAATTTTCCACTTCAGTGCTATCTTTGCATGAACAAGCCTGTTGTCAGTGTATACAATAAAAGTGACAGACACAAAAAAAACTTACTCACTTCTGGAAATGGCATCTATTTCTGTACACATACTTGAAATAACATTAAACACAGCATTCATTTATACTTGGTGGTTCAGCACATCTTGACTTCCTTATCTTTGCGCTTAGTTTTATAATAAGGAAAAATGAATGAATAAACTTCCTAGTAGTCTTCATCTTCCTTCAGATAACTATTTTATACGATACATTTAACTAATTCTTCTAAGTACAATATTCCCCAAAACGTGCCTGTTCCTACATATATCGGCTGTCATTTTATAAAGCAATTCTAAACCCGACAATACAGCTTACTATAAGCTTCATGGGGTTTGCCCCTCTGTTCCCTGGCACTTTTTTCCTCTATGAATTTTCTTTTTCTCTGGTTTGCATTAAACACTCACACTGAGCACTGGTGGTGAAACTGAATCAGACTGAAAACTGGTTCAAACCAATTCCCACACAAGCCTGTGAGAACTCAACTAAAAATATTTGTTTCCTGTTTCAGAGTAAGTGTTTGGCTAAACTCTGGCATCCCCAGCAGAAACCTGTGAGGCACACCAGACCATTAGCACCGCAGGGTCTACAGAAGAATCATGTCATGTTGCAGTCTCCCTGGCTACACAATACCCAACGTGCATCTGCAAACCTTCATTTCCACACCATAAGGCTGTGCTCTGCTACTCTACAAACTCTACAGAGGACAGGGTTAGCACAAGCGGTTTCCACCTGAGGCGACCTCTACTGAAACAGCAGTGAACAGGAGGGAACTGAACACGCCTCCGAGTCCCACAGTGGAGAACAAGCTGAATCACTGCCCACAGTGCCATCAGCCTGAATTTTGCCCAAATAACCCCGTTATTACATGTGCAAAAAACCAACCAACCAACCAACCCTAACCCCACCCCCCCTACTGTGTACTTGGGGCAAAAGAACGAAGGCCCCGATGCAGCAGGGGAGCGAGGCAGGCTAACACCTTCTTCTAGATGAACCCTCTTCACTAGATGCTCACCTGACCATGCAACAACCTTTACTTTTAAGTGTTTTTCAGGCATCAGTACTTCAGAGTTATCAAAACCATTACTGAACCATTTCTGGCTGGAAGCAGAACAATTTCAGCTAGAAATGAACCTGAACTGAGAAAATGCACCATCTGACTCGGGGACCAGTTTCCTGTAACAGATTTTCCAAGTGCTTCCTTTAAGAAAAACAGTTATTTTACAAAGTCAAAAAACCAGCTTAAGACTTGAAGACTCTTGAGCATTTCCCCTGTGCTCAAACCATGTTATGCCCACAATGAAAAGCCCCGACCTGAGTCCATACTTGGCCACAGCGAGTGCAGTAATTCTGGTAGAGGGGGAAAGCGCTCTTTTTCTAACCTATGCCTTCCACGTTCCTTTCCTTTGAAGAGAAACTTCCCTAAGTTAGCAAAATATTGATGATCTTTGGCACAACTTTATCCTTAAATGGCCTCACTTAATCTCCTCTGAGCCCCTTCTGAGTTAAGCAGAGCCAATACCTTTTATATAATCATAGAATTGTCTAGGTTGGAAGGGACCTTTAAGATCACCTAGTCCAACCATCAACCCAACTCTGATAAAAACCATCCCTAAACCATGTCTCTAAACACTATGTCAACCCATCTTTTGAATACCTCCGGGGATGGTGATTCCACCACTTCCCTGGGCAGCCCATTCCAATGCTTAATAACCCTTTCAGCGTAAAAATTTTTCCTAATATCCAACCTGAACTTCCCCTGGTGCAACTTGAGGCCATTTTCCTCTTGTCCCATCGCCTGCGACTTGGGAGAAGAGACCGACCCCCACCTCTCTACAACCTCCTTTCAGGGAGTTGGAGAGCGCAGTAAGGTCTCTACATCACCTCAATTAAATACTGGATACTAAGTATAAGCAATAATTTAGTACAATGCCCGTGAGTTGCTCCTCTAACATTCCAGTGTTGTGTATGTGTATTAGGGCTCACGGTAATTGCATTGCGCCACACAAGCTTTGATTCTGCTGAGCTAAAAAAAAGATAATAGTTTTACACGTAAGTACCTTTCACAGTAGACAAAACAGACAATGCCAAAGGCACAAAGAGAAAGGTGAAAAAAAGAAAAAATATTAGTTGAGTTCCCTTTTATAAAACACACACCCCACTCTGTGTATTATCAGCTTAATATGAGTATTTTCAATTAAAGAGAAAGATACAGAGAGACAGCAGATCATGCACGTGCAGAAGCAGAAAGCTCGCTGAATTTGAAACATGCCTTATAGCACTATTGACTAAAATGCCAAAGAATGAATACTCGCTTCTCAAAATTCAACCATGAGGTAAAGATATCAACTCCTTAATTTTGCATACTTGCAATACAGAAAAATTAGTGGAGGTACTATTTATTTTTAAAATATTTTCATTAAAAAAAATGTTATTTGATTAAAGTCCTCTGCCATAAGTATGAAACAGTTTAAGCAGGACTTCAAAGCCTGTCAACAGCTTGCTTTCCACATCATATGCATTTGTTATTGCTTTTAACTTGAATGAAATTTTCTGTATTCTCTGCTCTGAACACTGCTTATTTTATCTGTCTTGTCTCGTGTACCAAAAATTAAGAAATCCTCTGCTTAAAAGATAAACTGTGGAATAGCTTTTCTAATTATCTAGTAATATGTTATTGCCTTTACATACGATACATATAAACTGACTCCCTTTATCTTCAAAATACAATGTAATTACAATTCAGGGGCAGGGTGCGTGTGTAAGACAGTCAATGTAGCAGAGATTCCCGCATTCTACCAAAAAAAAGCCTGACTGTCCCACAGTCTGCAACATTCAGCAAATTATACTCTCCCCAAAAGACTCCAAATCGCTTGTTTCCACTATGCTAAGTAACTGAATTAGTAAAAGATTTACAGATCGTGCCTTGATTCATTCTGTTTTTGCATCAAGCCATCTTCAGCAAACAAAACGAAGCACAGCATTTGGAAAAACTATGTCATTTTAGACTGCAAATTCCTTGCTTTAATGCAGCAAGAAGCTTAAAATTACTACAACATATCAGTTTACATTTGAGTTTTCAGGATAGGTCTGCCAACTCATTTTCTACACAGACAGCTTTCTACAATGTGATTTACACAGCAGCCTCTCTGTGTTCCAGATCATAGCCATTACGTTAAGAATAGCTCCTAGCCAATAAATCCCCATTATCTTCATTCTTCCACTGAAATGGGTTACAGTCAAATCAGCAGCTCCGCTTCCCATCGCTACAGCCTCTACTAACCTCCTGAATCCCAAGACACAGATAATAGATGCTGTCAGGTGCATAGTTCTCTCCATTTGGCCTTCGAATTTCATTGACAAAATGTGTCAACCCATAGTTTAACTCAGCTGAAGTATGTGATAATAGATCTTCCTTTAATTTCACAGACTTTGCTGTAAAATAGAGAAAAAAATGCTACATTATACAACAGAATTATTACATGGTGAGGGTGGGTTTGGGTATTTTTGGACTGGAAAGCAGGAAACGGGCTTGATATACTCTCCACTAACCAGTGAACGAATCCAAATGTACTAAGTAGTTCAAAAGTTAGTTCTGTATTAAAATAAACAAGGTTACCAGAGTGAAGTCTAGTTAACCAAATGCAGTATCACCCACTGACGAATGTACTGTCATGCACAGCTGAGGATGACACAGAAGTGGCCCAAGACACTGAAGTGAAGACAATGCTCTGTAGATGAAGACCTTCAGGGAAAACTGCAGTTTCCACAGATCCAACTGCATAACGCAAGGGTGCTAAGATGCACGTGGGAGCTGAAGAAGAGCAGAGTAGTAGCAACTCCCCTTTTCCCTCATAATATAAATGTACACACAGAGGAGCGTTGCAGAAAGAGCAGCGAGGCTCCACAGGAGTGAAGGCCACTTCGTGTCAGAGCTCCACAGCCAGGTAATGCCAGCCTCAGAGGAAGATCTCTTTTCAGGACAAAGCATAGGATGCCTCTCCCTTGCAATTTAGAAGTCCAGAAAAGGTGTGAGTTCCAAGGTGAGTTAGAATATGAGGAAAACCAGGATGCAAACAAAAAAAATCAAAATGGTCACAGAAAGTCAGAAGAGCCAGCAAGGTGCTCTCCTGGCTTGCACGAAAAACGTGAGACCCAGCATTTTCAACCAAGTAGGGAAAACTAGGAACAAAAAAGTTTGGTGACCCTGTGGTAAAACAGTCCCAGCCATTGTGGGAACATTAGGGACATGTGAAAACTTCTATTAAAAATTCCAGCTGAATATCAGACAAGTACAGCAATTCTCCCTAGCAAATAAGAATTTGGATGCCAGATTTTTGGAAATACTTACTTGATTTCAGTTCCTCTAATTCTGGAAGCTCTTCATTCGAATGCCGAGACCTTACCCAGTGCTTCCACGCGTTTACACCATAGGCGTATTTGAACGGGAAACTACACTCTGAGTTTTCAGAGCTGTCGTCGTGAGACTGGTACCCTGACACCGCTTTCCTCTTCACCCCCTGCCATTGAAACACAGCGGTTAAACACCGCCGACGGCCACAGCACAGACTCCGGGCAGAATAAGGAAGCTGCAGGCCAGATTACAAACTGAAGGATCAGTGTAAAGAAACACGCGCTTCATTCAGTAGGTAGGTTTCTCTGTTGAAAATACTTCCAAGGACAGTTATTTACCTAAACTGACAGACGTTTCCAATTTGCCTTTCAGACTGGTTCCTAACACAGACAGAATAATTTTTGATAATGGAGTTCCTGCATTGGTTATATCATACTATGCAACAAACACGGGATGCACCAAATAATTCCGTGTATTTACAGGATTTCATCGTGTTAATGCGCAGGAAGTTAAAGACGCTACAAATTATGTCAGAAGGCAAACTTTTAGGCTCAACTGAACTCAATGGAAAAGCCAGCACTGGTCGCAAATTAAAGCGTGTCCAGCAGTAGATATGTGGACAATGTCCAGCAGGTAATACCGAGAGTTTAGACTCCAAATTTACTACTAGAAAGACACATTTATTCTTAGAAAGTTAAATGAGAAGTTTTATTAGAATATGGCTAATTTATTTGCAATGGTTAAAATAAAAATTTTGAGTGATAAAATCTGAGAAAATTACACGGAAATAAAAATGTTTTTCTTAAAATATTTTAAACAGGACACGCTATAACTCCTATTATAAGCCATGGTAATGCCAACATTCTTCCATTTTACTATCACTCATATTAAATCCAACAGCTAACTGCAACAGACATAGCACTGAAATAATTTTATTATTTGAAATATATCAATTTACACACACATCATGAAGACAGGATATTAGATATGAATAGGCAGTAACATGTTTTAAAGCCATATGAGAACTGAAGAAAAAAACCCCAAATCAAAATCCTGGCATATTTTTGCCGACTTAAATTTTGTGCTTATGACTTTTTTAATAGCAAAACAAAATTACCTTCTTTTTGGACCGAGGTCTTGGTTGTTCCTCATATTCTTCCCCAAAAACAGGAGGTAATAAGAACTCGTTTTCTGTATCAAGCTCCTCAGTTGCTGAAAATACAATAACAGAAACTTACTTCTAAACATCTTTTGAATAATGGTCTGAAAAAAACAATTAACTATATCAGTGTGCATTAACATAACAGGTCCAGAAAAGCACACATATATACATTACTAAAGATTGGATTTCGGTCAGACTAGATCTAAGGAAGAAATTTTTTACAATGAGGGTGGTGAAACACTGGCACAGGTTTGTCCAGAGAGGTGGTAGATGTCCCATCCCTGGCAACATTGAAGGTCAGGTTGGATGGGCTCTGAGCAACCTGATCTAGTTGAAGATGTCCCTGCTCATTGCAGGGGGGTTGGACTAGATGACCTTTAGAGGTCCCTTCCAACCCGAACTATTCTACCATTCTATGAAAGAAACCTGTTCTTATTTTGAAAGTAAGGCAAAGCTATTGCAATGTTTATTTCTAAATAAATCGTAAAGGATAAAATGCTTAACATTTTCAAGCACTGTCTCAAGTCACTAAGGCAGCATTTCTTACTACAGACTCTTTCACAAGTTTTCTTTCCTAGGCAGTCCTTGGTATTAAGAATTTTAAGATATGGTGAGAACAAACAGCTATGAGTGGAAAAACTACAAATTAACTTACTACATACACTTCTGTTCACATATTTACATCATTTCTATTCACATTTTATATTTTATATAGCACATTATACTTGGTTAAAAACATTCAGAATCAGAATGTAGCCTCTTTCAGAGAAACTGGTTTTAGTCTATTTTTATACAAGTGCTGGAGGTCTAGCTCATGATGGATATTACAGTAATTTTGGTAAACAGATGTATCTTAATATGTCAAAATACTATTTATTTAACATTCCAGGGGTAGGAAGGAGGACTATTTCAGGCAACACAGTGGAATGAGAGAACATATGAATGAATTTAATGTTGCAAGTTTCACCTTTATTTACTTTACTGAAGATGGTTCATCCCTCACTCAGACATCAAACAATGTCTTCATTCAAAACTAAGTGCTCTTCTGATAGTCTGATTTCACCACCTTACTACTCAAGACACCGTTCAAACTGGTCCAGATGAAACAGCACTCACATGCAAAGATTTAAGAACTCTGTCCCAGAGTAAAAACCAGTCCTTCTCCTGCTACCACCAAGAATCTCCATGTTTCTTCCATGTTTTTTTGTTTTTGTTTTTGGTTTTTTTTGTTTTGTTTTGTTTTTGTTGTTGTTGTTGGTTTTTTTTTCTTCTTTCTCATGTATCAAGCCTCACTTACAAAGACGGTTAAATGTCTGGTATGCATCCAGCTAATAAACTTCCTAAGACTAAGGTCAGACTAACCCCTAGACTTATCTTTACATTAGACATACAGCAAACTGAGACACCCAGTTTGGGCGTCCAGTGTGGATATCTATGGCACAAGGCAAAAGGAGACTTTCACCGTTGGATACAGAATGTAGCCAGGGGAGGTATGAGTTATATGTCCAAGAGAAGCTACATGAAGGGAGATACTAGCTATCTCCAGGAGCTCTCATGGATCTTGGATTAGGACATGGTATAAGGAAACACACACTGTTCCCTGCATTCTGTAGAGTGGTAGAAATTATAATACATTAAAGGTTTCAAAGTAGTGATCTTCCTGCTAATTCACAGAACGCAACCTTTTTCAAATACAGGTACGGATGTTAACAACACAACTGTAAAAGGTAACACAACTGATGTGCAGCATATTAGCTTACAATTTTCTAACAAACTCGAGGGAGAAATTTGCTCTTTTGTCACTTCTGCTCTAAATCACCATTTCCCATGGAAATACCTGGTGACTGAAGAATGTATTCATTAGTGTTTTCCATGACCCATGCCATCTGAGCCTTTGAGCCTTCAAAATAGCTTTCCTAAATCCATGTCCAAAACCAAGTGATGCAGCCAAGTTCTTTTGTGAAAGCTTACTTCCTCCTTTTCTTTGCATTCTGTTTCAAATGCTGTATTTAGAAAGATGGAGGAACTAATTCAGAAGTCCCCAGTCTTGCAAAGACATGGAAAATTTTTACTTAACAGTTAGTCAAGTGGATATTGCAATCAAATAAAGCCCCTCTGAAAGGATGATGGAACGAAGTCTAGTGGTGGCCCACAACGTCTCTTTCACAGTATTTATTAAAATAACAGAAAAAATACCTCTTGGAAAGTCTATTTCAATATCAAGGTCTGGTTCATATGGAACATCAGGCAAGCTTCTCTGTGCCTCTGTTTCTGAGTTTAGTAGATTTGACTCAACTACCACACCTGTTGAGAGAAAAAAAAAAAAAGGAAAAACACTCATTATTTTAACCCATGCATTGATTAGTCAGAACAGGGCAGATTTAGAACACTGGAAGCTGAGTGGTTCTAACGTTGCTTATTCTGCACATCACCTTCCTAGGTTTTGTTGTTCTTGAGATCTCAGATTTACCTCTCCAATATGATTTCCTTCAAACAGAAAAGATACTTGCTAGCTAGCCCATCCGTCCTTCATTAAGACGTGTCAGCAAAGCATGAGTACAGAAAATCAAATACCAGGGAATCTAGATCATATCAACCAATCACAGAACTCAAACAAGCTTGACAAACCGAACTATGTATTTTTCTACATAATCCTGCCTGCAACAGAACAGACTTTCAAATCCATGAAACGGATCCTACAAAAGCAAACAAGGAAGGCAGGCTGAGAGCAACAAAAGCTTGACGTCTTTCCAACTTTGGACAAAGACAAATTTCTCCAAATTCAGTTCTCTGCAAACGAACAAGCTCTGATCCCATATATCGACTCATTCAACTAACTGCACTTAGCAGAAGGGAGAAAGGAACTGCAAATGACAACCTTGCAGTACTACCGGAAATGTCCAGCTTTAGTGGGGGAATAGCAACAGTTTTGAAAACAATAAGCCTCCTGGGACTGCAGCATCACTGGCCTCCTATATACCAGGCCCAAAGCACAAGTATCAACATCCTTTGAGGCATCTGTTGAAAGAGCTTGGAAAAAACCCAAAATTTCACCTGAGTCATGGAAAACTCTTAAAATCTGGGCAAATTATCCTGGGAAAATATAGGAGAAATGAGGATTTTGGCAGACAGAGATGGGAAAGAAGGACAAAGAGGGACATGCACTGCAAAAATATCATTACAGGATATACAGGATTTTCTGATCTTCAGCTGTAGAGTTGTCCCAGGCAGTTCTCACGTTTGAGATGACCTGGTGAGATGCCAGGCCGTTTCAGCATCACAACGCCAATGATCTATCAGCTGATGCACTGCTATCTTCAAAGACGATACTTGCAGGTCAGGATCAACCAAGAGCAAAGGCATCGTTAGGTGCCTGTGGCTTTGCTGACCACAGTTCCACTTGTGAAACGTATGTTTCTCTTAGTTTTAACAGTCTGTGTTTCCCCACACCCACCTTTCCTTAAATTTTTGACTTGAGTTTTTCTGGGACGAAAAATGGATTGGTTTTGGCTTGGTTTGAGTTATGCTGAGAAGAAAACATGTGTGTGCAATCCTGGATGGCTGCTTGCCATCAGCCAAGGAGCTGGCACAAGCAAGCGAATGCCTGCGTTTTTAAAGACAAAGGTCTGGTACAGGACACCGAGGTCACACAACAGACTTCAGAGTTTTCCGTATTTCAAATGAGCTAAAATGATCTTCAAAAATATTTAAGTAATTCAGATTTCAACTTAACGTAAGAACTCAATAATAGCACTATTATACTCAAAGAATCTTTCCCTAAAATAAAAAAAACCAACATAACACAACCCTTCTCTTAATTCGCACACACCCACACATACACCCGAGCACTCCAAAGAGTCAAAAACTCAGCAGGAAACTCACTGGCCATATCAGAAGCTTCAGCTTTTCCATCATGTTCAGGTACCATCCCTGACAAGTTCAGTAGCTCGGTTTCCAGAGGATTTGAGGGTACTTTTCCCCTTAGATCTTCTATTGCTGCAAGGATTTTCTCACTGCTATCCAGAGTAGTGGGCAAGAAAACTGGAACTGGCACCTTTGCAGACAGAGAAGAAGAGATAATTACAAAAGAAAATACCCATATGCTGCAACAAAGCATCAACAGCAGCCAACCCAGAAACAAACTCTACATTCTTTGTCTAAAAGACAGTTAATACAGATTAGAAACAGATCACTTCAGCGTGGGCTAACAAAAAATACTGACAGGTTAAAAAATTCAATATAAATGACTGAGAACAGAAGGGAAAGCAGGAAAATATACAGAAAAAATTCAATATGACAAAATATAGTGGGTCAAAGTAAGAACAGAAGGGACTTTGGAGCTTTAAACCTGTCTTGACTCTAACTTCAGACTAACAGTTTGGACAAATCAGCATCCTGTTTTATTGGCTTGCTTGTGAAACAAGGAATTTTAGAAATTCAGGGTTTTTTCCACCATTTGGATGAGATTGGGTATATAAGTGTTAACAAATTTAACTTAGAGCTATTTTCTTTTGATGGCACAAAGTTCCTTTTTTCTTTTTTTTTTCTGTTTTTCCTCCATTTATCCCACTGCTATCCCTCCCCAACACAATCTTCCCATTACTCATTACTCATTCAGCAAACTCAAAAGTATCATTGAGAATTGCTCCCATGAAGTTCAGCAGCACAAGATTTTCACACTGAAAGCAGGCAGGTAGGTGCTAAAGAACAATCAGGAAATTAAGTGCCACTGACAAATCTCTAATGCTTTTTCAATAAACAGTGCTGCAGCATCCTGCAGTCCTTTAGATGGACCAGAATGAGAACAGTCAACACCACAAAGTGGTCTTACACATGCATGTGAATAGATGGCACTTTAAAAATGAAGCTGAAGTCTCACTTACAGGAACAGGAACTGTTGTAGGAACAGGAACATTTTGACTATACATGTTCATAGGCACCGGAACATAGACAGGTACAGGAATAGGCACTGGGACATACTCTTTTTTCAAATCATCTTCTATTAAAAGAAAAAAGAAAAAGGCAAATAATGCCAGGTACTTAAATATATTTTACACCTGCAGTTTAGGAAAAAAAAAATCAGAATATTTGCAGTATGTTCCAAGAAAGTAACAGTTAAAAACGTCTGCACTGAAGAAATAAGTAGTTCCAGTACAGCTGTAGAGTTACCTGTCTGACAAGACTTTGTCTGCATGTGAGGTTTACAGTATGTGGCTTTCGTCATTGTCAAAGGCTTGCAAAGAACTGCCTTGTTCTTCATTTCTCTGTTCGGTGTAGGAGAAGGTGGTGGTGCTGAGCCCTACAAGGAAGCAAATAAAAGAGAACATGCTGTTACACCAAACTGATTTCAACACGAAGTTCTTGATTTAATGTATCAATTTTCATATATGAGATACTGAAGAGGAAGCTCACAACAACGCAACAGCATCAACTATGACTCTTTAATTGCGACGTACTCTACATTTCTAGTAATGAGCTGCCACTGCCAGGAATATAGTAGCTCAGTAGCTCAGTCAGGGGCTAGCATTTTGTTTAACAACTTCTGGCTCATTTTCGTCTTTTTTTTTTTCTTTTTTTTTTCCTTTTTTTAATTTAAGATACTCTTAAGATACTCTTTTTTACGTTCTTGTTTAAATGAAAGTGCAATTTAAACTATTTGATAACTTTAAAAAAGATTTTTGCTGTAAAAAGAATTCACTATAAGTAGCATAACAAAATTCTGACGCAAGGTCTAACTTTCTTGAACTATGCTGTAATCTAAAGATCTTTTTTTTTTTTAAAAAAATGTATTTCTAAATAAAATTGTATCTCTGAACATTTTTTTAATACCTAAAGTATGAACTTCGAGCTCCCCCTGCTGGCTCCACAATAGTGACAAAAAATACTTGGGAAAATCACATAACGCTCTAACTGCATTCTTTCAGACAACAGTAAAACCTATAGTTCCAAACACGGTTTTTGTCCCCTAGCACCTCTTTTAGAATCTGATTTAAGAAACGGACTGTCACTTTTATTTAGTCATATGTAGTAAGACTAGGCCCACATATCCTTTTAAATATGGAAAGAAAGTCAAGCTGTAAGAACAGCAGTAGACCTTGTTTAACAGGCATACACTTTCTAAAATATTTTTAAAAATACTGTATCACAAATAGCTTTCTTTAAAGATTTACAAAACAAATTAACATCATTGCAAGCTATTAAACATAAAACACTAGATGTGGAAAAACATCTGATATCTTCCACGAGACAAATCAAAACGAAACTAAGCTTCAAATACAGTACATTAAGCTAAACAAAAAAACCTATTATTAATAACATTTCTGACAAGCTGAATGAAGTCTGCCGCTCTCCTCATGATCCCCATCCTCCCAGACAGTGATCCCACAAAAGGTCAAGCTTCCCCACACTGTCACCTGCAGCAAAATCAATCAGACCTTGAGCACCAACTATTCTACTCCTAGGAATTATAATTTAAGATCTGAAGCTTTATTTTCAGCCTTTCAGCGCTGAGATACAACTTAATATTCTAACTGATCAGTGACATTATCTTCCCTTTCTATATTCAATAAATACACTTAATTAGTCTAAACACGCCAGTAAGACATACATACTTTGTGGAATAACTTTTAAGCAACTCTTTCATGCACTATATATGTAAAGCTGATGACTTGGTTTCCCAGAAGACATTGAAAAGACAAAATACGAGGATTAAAAAATTTAATTTCACCTACTGATGTGAAAAAGACTAAAAAACTCCATAAATTTGTCTTAGTATCATTCAAAAATACTAATTTTTTGTTTTTTAATAGCATCCCTTTAAGCCATCAGGATCTCACATTTCAAATACTTCTAGTTATGTTACATATGTATTAAATATATGTACTTACTGTTATTTTTGTTCGGGGGGTTTGACAGCCCTGATCTAAAAACGTAAGAAAACATTTTTAGAATTTTTTTCCCCTTTTCCAGACTCAAAAGTAAATTTCAGTAAGCAACTCAGACAACACCTGTCATCAGGGAAACATTAAATTAACAGCAGTGATTTGTACTGTATCCCAGGTTGAGAACTGCATGCAAGACTTCTCATTCATGGGCATCTCACCACTCCGGCATTGAACCTTACAAAAAGGCAAACACTAAATCAATGCTCCGTTCAGATGTGAATATAGCCTCTTTCAGAAAAACAGATGTTCAACTACAAAAATGGCCATACAAAGAAGTGGTGTTTACATAATTACATTAATTAAAAAGCTGATTTATTTGAACTTTGCCTGACATGCCATTTAAACCACGTAAATATGCATCCAGCCTCCATCAGTGAATTTATATGGTACCTATTGCCAGCAGAAAAAACAAAAGCGCGATGTATTCCTCATATCTAGATACTTTCATTCCATTTTCATTTAGTTTCCATTTAATTTATTTCCATTTAATTTCATTTACTTATTTTTTCATTCCTAGTGCATTTATCTGCTCTCTGTGGCCAAAACACATTTTGAAAAGAAGTGTTTCCACAGAACACATAATGACAAACCAGAGCAAAATGAGAGGGAAGCATTTTCTGTCCCCATGATGATACAACACTAAAATTATGCTTCACCTAAAAAGATTTGGTTTTTAAGAAGTGGTTACAAAGCTATTTGATTACCTGATAATGTTTCAGCTCTTAAAAAAGCAATAAAATAAGGAGCTAAGATAAAAATAGCAAGCAGCGCAATGATGCCTCTGATGATAAAGTAAGAAAGGGTAACCTCTAACAGTTTATTACAACAAATAAATAATTCACGCACTTTATATTTTTCATTGAAGGGAAGCATCTCGTTTGCCATTTAGGAGCCATAAAGCAGCACATACCATAGTGTAAGTTCTCAGGTCCTTTTTGGGTCGCCAGATTTGGTTCGTTTTGTTGACAGTAGAATCGGAGCAAACAGTGCTGATCACAGAAGTGTTTCATTTCGCCACGCCACTGCACCTTCTCTTTGAGAGTTCCTTGAGACTTACAACAGTCACATCGTGCAGCCTTAATGCAAAGGAAGATTTTGACATTTTTAAACAAGCCTTGGAAAAAAATTATTTCTACATTTTAAAAGGTCACATTTTTAAGAGTACTGGAGAATCATTACCACTACACAGTTAAGTCTCGCTCACGTAGGCTCTATGATGGTTACACTACTTCTGCCCTGTGTACACAGGCACATCTGTCACTTTACTTTCAACTGTTTGGTGGGCTTAACACCCAGAATTAAAATGCTTTGTTTCACTAAAGACAGTCAGCAAAAAAATAATTTTATGCCTCAATTTTAATTAATTCTACTGAAACATTCTGCAACATAAGAGCGGAAAGCGACTAAAACTTCTTAATGACTCTCTTGAACCCAGGACAAATAGAGATTTCCCTTCCCCCCAAAGTTTGGTGGGTTTTTTTGTTTAAAGTCCCAAACATAATCTCTTCTCTAGGTATCAGATCAGAGCCCTTCAGTGTAAATAACTTTTATATTTTCATTATTTTAGTAGTTTGACAATTTAAGATTGCAATTATTAATTAGTTCTTCAAAATCTATGATTATAAACAACAACAGCTCTTCAACTAACAAGGATAAATCTACTTAGCATGTAACTTGAAACTCAAAACTTTCTTCTCTATCCCCAGTTAAATATATAAGTAAGATAACTTTCACCAACCTACATGATAATTTTATAATGCATCACTAAGACAGTTTTTCTCCAAAACAGATTCCACTGAATTTACTCAGCCATACTATTAATTATTATCTGAACAGTGGTCACCCCAGTTCCAGATCTTCAAGTAAACAAAAATTTGTTTGTACTACTGCTCCCCTTGATATTGCTTGCAACCTCCTTAAAAAAATAAAACCTTTATGGATGCTCAGGAATCCAAAATAAGTCAACCTACTAATAACATCAGGAGAGTAAGAGGGAAGTTATGATAATATGCAACATAAAACATTAATACGTAAAACCATACACAACACTGCAGTTATGCACAAGGCTCTGATGGCTAAAAAAAATAAAAAATAAAAAATGATCCAACTATAGTTCTTGCGACCAAAAAGGTATGAAAAGGCCAATTAGTTCAAATTTTAAAAGTAATTAAATGTTGAGTTCCTTCTCTGTACTTGAACAGTCCCGCACCATCCTTTGGCAATGCAGGAAATTCAGCTCCCTGTTGTAATTCTCAAATGTTTGAAATGATATATCGAGAGATTCAATTCTAACAGTATAACCAGCTTTAAGTTGGTAGCAATTAAAGCTGTGGCTTCAGGATCACCTCACACCAAGGAATGGCAGGTACTTCTCTTCCCCTGCTCCCTGCAGGTGCCAGCTGAAGTGCCTACGCACCTGCAGGGTACACAAGGTCAGAGACCTTACAGCACTCCATTGCCCCCATCCTCCCAAAATTTTTTGTAACGTTTGTCACTTTGATCTTCTGCTGATGCTGATCCAGAGTTCACGTTGCAGCAGAGATGTTCTCAGTGGGACAAAAGAGCAAGGAAGTGGTGTTCTTGGAAGGGAATGGGGAAGATGAAGTGTGGAGTGTTGCCAAAATAGCCTAGATTTATCAGTTCAGAGAAACTGTGAATTCACACCTCTAATGCAAATGCATCTTCCAAAGCCACCAAAAGGCTGAAATACCGGTAGGAAAAAGATAAAAATGTGTAATTCGCTAATTTTAAATGTCAAGCCCACCTAACATTGACTGTTAAGAATGACAGCTGGCCCATGCACAGAAAAGCCCACCTAGTCTGACCTGCTGCAACTGTTTGACTATCAAAGCACCACCTTCTGCTCAATTTTCTCTCTCCTTCAAAGAAAAGTAAGTGATAAATCTTGTCAAACGCAGCAACTACAGCCTTCATGTAAGTGTTTTCTCTCTCTCCTGGTTCTGCTCTTTCATTTAGGCCTTTGAGTGAATATATTGTTGTCTCTCCTGAGCTGCTACTAAGGTATTGAGGTGAAAAAAAATCTTGGTTTGATTCCACGTGAACATTACTATTCCTCAGCAAGGCCAAGAATCCTTTATAAGAATGCTTCACTTCTCATCCCTACATTTGCTGCACCGTGATCCTACTATTTCCATATTCATGCTTGCAGTCAATACTCCAGTCTTCCATGTACTGAAGTTTCCTGGTACTTGCTTGCTCTCCCCACTTCCCTGGACCATGAAACTGACAGAAAGCAAAAGTGTGAATTCATGATTTTTTTGCTTTTTCCTTCCTTCCCATTTGTTTTCATTTGGGATATTGGCACTATACAGTAACCAAAATGCCAAAAATGCCTGCCTTCAAGTCTGCTCTATCTGTGTTTCCAAAAATTCCATCTATACTTGGTGCTCCAACTGCACTTAACTCATGACTGCTTTTTGGTCCCATTCTTTTCCCAGGTCCAACTTCAACATGTTCAAATGGGCACAGCGATTAGTATACATCACTAATGCTTGCTCCAAATTTGGTTTAAAAACAAAGTTTTCACACATGGGGCTTTTACTTACATTTTTAATCCTCCAATTACCTGTTCCTAATGTTCTCTAATGATTTGGACTGGTATTAATTTGACCCAATCTTAGCTGTCTATTCAGAGTTCAATCCACAGTTAAGTAGGAAGCAAGAGATGTTTCCAGAGAGTGAGTGATTGTAGGAGAAAGGAGATCAACTATTCCGAAACGGTACCTCCTTGAAATGGATATGCCTAACTAGACAATGGCTGAATTCAGACAAGAGACTTTCCACAAGGTTGTCTTGCTGCCTTTACCATTTAGATTAATGCTGGCTCTATTGTTTCAAACCTTACCACCGCTGACAATCATTGCTATCTGAGCTCACCAACCACAATACTTTTTCTATGCCTCAGACTGTAGTTCCCCACCTCCTACTTAGTCTCTGCAGAAGACACCTGACTTCCACTGAATAGTCATCACTGTACATGCTCAATCCAATCAATATTCTGCTGTAGCCTTGAATGACCTGTAAATGCACCTCAGCTGTAGTATTTTCAGCAGTGTTCCACAATGTATATTTAAAGAAACATTTCTGTGCTGTTCTTGGAACTGTAAACTCTTTTTCATAGAATCATAGAATCATCCAGGTTGGAAGAGACCCTTGGGATCATCGAGTCCAACCATCTACCCTACACTACAAAGTTCTTCCCTATATCATATCCCCCAACACCACATCTAAACGTCTCTTAAACACATCCAGGGATGGTGACTCAACCACCTCCCTGGGCAGCCTATTCCAATGCCTGACCACTCTTTCTGTGAAAAATTCTTTCCTAATGTTCAGTCTAAACCTACCCTGCTGGAGCTTGAAGCCATTCCCTCTCGTTCTGTCATTAATTACCTGTGCAAAGAGACCAGCACCAACCTCTCTACAGTGTCCTTTCAAGTAGTTGTAGAGAGTGATGAGGTCTCCCCTCAGCCTCCTCTTCCTCACACTAAACAGTCCCAGCTCCTTCAACCGCTCTTCATATGATTTGTTTTCCAGGTAATTTTTTTTTTTTCAAGGTACTTTTAATGCTCTGGTATAAGTAACATCAAATGATTGAAACGGTCATCAAACATCAGACTACTAAAATATTTATATTGAAATTTCCCAGGTATTTTTCAGATTAACATCTAAACCATGGCATGCTATTGAACTTTACAGGAGGAGCTCTAATAACTTAGGGAGCTAACCTCGAGACACCAAAAATTTTACCTCTCTTCTTAGAGGGGCATGGACACCATACAGTAGAAATTTCCTCAGAACTTGGCACCAACTGGTAACCGTAGCTGTCACCCAACAAATGATTATTACTGAACTATTCTTGTACATTTCATTCCTTCATATTAGGTTTGAAGAACACTTCTAGATAAGTCTGATGTGCTTCTAATACTTCTGGATAAGTTTGTTGTGCTTCTAGCACTGCTACTTTCTGCTTTTTGAGAAAAGAATTTTCTCAGTCAGGGTACCTCTCCCATAATACTTAATTATTTCTAAAAGTTGTTTTTCAGATCATACTACATGAGAAAGATGTGTCCATAAAAAAGTAGACAAAGAAGATGGCGACAAACACTTGTTTAATGAACATAATGCTGGTGTTAAAACATTTCTAGGTTATTACTACTTATTTCTCTTCATGTATACATTCATTGAAACTCCAAATTAACACGGGACATTGCATAAATGAGACAAAGCCCATACATACGTAACTATTCTTTCAAGAAGCTAACAGACAAAACAGCAAATGAAGTACAAATTCAGGGAGGGGTCCATATCTATTCTGTCTCCCTATATTTTGATCATTATGTGTCTATGGCTAGGTAAGAACATCAGCTAACAACGTGCTGCCAAAGCTAAGATACCTGCAGTGACTTTTATAAAAAGAGGGAGAAGTTTCCAGCAAGGATGTAAAGGAAAAAAAAAAGACAATTTTAGCAAAACACACAATTTCCCAAAACCTATTACATGTGTTGCCCGTGTAATAGATCCCAAACTTTTATAACCCGAACTGAATTAGACAAAGGCTTTAAGAAATATTTGGAAAAAAAAGGCAATCATGTAACATCATGTACTACTAGTTCCACTAGCAAGCGTAAGATTCAAAAAGTAAAAATATCTAACACTTCATTATCATCAAAAGTATCCAAAGTCACTAGTTATCAGCAAGTCTGCTTGGAATACGTTGCCTTTTCATGGCATCATGTCTAATTTCCCTGTACCACAGAACCAACAGAATTTCTTAAGCAGACTTAACGGGCCAATTAAGTTACTGCCTTATACCACGGATCAGAAGGATAAGCTGAAGTTAGAGTTTTCAAGGGGTTCTCAAACCTGAATGAGAGTACAAGCTTTCATAGAAGTTTATGTATATGAAACTAATTTGGTACACACACCCCCAAGACTATATTCTTTGCTGGATCACCAAGAGATTTGTAAAGCACATCAAAGCTTTATTAGGTTCTCTACCAGAAGGCACTTTTTACGCAGGGATAAATTTCACCCCATACCCCAAGTTTTAAGGCACATATGTTAAATATTACTGTATGAAATTAACATTTTAGTAAGTTTAAGAACTTTGCAGCCAAGGTTCGTTACCCTATTTTCACATGAGACAGAAGAAACACATTCTTGTCTTCAGTAGTTCTCTTTCAGGAATGTCTAACAGGAACCTAACATACATTGTTAAAAATAAAGGCTTTAGAATGTTTGGCTGTAACATTTCTGGAACCAGCCATTCCAAAATATCAGATATGTCTTCAGATTCAGTTCTGTTATGGTAGGTAGATCATCTTGAATTACAGGACTTGTATCTAGACCTCTAACATTTCAAGCTTTTTATTGCCTTCCAGGCTGCGTAAGAGTTTTGGTAAGGTGATGAATTTTGTACTGTCTTTTTTGCAATTGCATCCACAAGTGTAGTTCTTGTTTTGATATTATCGGAGTAGCTTTTCCAGGATGTTCACACCAGAGATTTTATCCATGGTACTAATCGCAGGTTAAACCCAGTCCAATTTCACCTTTATTTCTTTCAAAAAATGAAAACAAAAAACCTCTTAAGGTGAACTCTTTGCTGGTTGTGCTTCACAAGGTAGTTAAGCTTCCAGAGATTTAGAAATAGATGCCATCTGTTTGATTAAAACTTTTATTAGAAATCCATTTGGGCTTGCTTTTCCCTTTGGCATCCCTTCCACTGGGAAATACTGGACAATCAAAGCCTTTGCAGTTCAAACTGTGGGAGAAGGGAAAAGGCAAAAAAGGAGGCAAAAACAGGAACAAGAAAAACTCTGCTAACCTAGGTTACCGTCAGTCAACTCAAGGTATCATCCAGCTGCTATTAACAGTGTTTTCAACATTCTGAATACACATTTAAGAAGTTTTGACAAGAAAAACATGGTATCGATTGAGAAGAAAAAATAGGAATTGTAAATTAATAAGTATATATAGTAGTTTCTTGTTTTTCTGTAACTCAAGATTTCCTTGCCAAATGAATTAATAAAATCAGATGGTAGAAATGCTGCTGCAAGATCTAAGAAAACTCAAATGATGAAATTAATACATTTGCTTATTGTGTAGCAAATGCTTTGCTGACGTAAGCCATATTTGCTGCACAGTCCTTGAGATATCCTCACACGTGCATTTTTGGTTTTTTTAACTGTG
This sequence comes from Numenius arquata, assembly GCF_964106895.1. Classification (NCBI taxonomy): domain Eukaryota; kingdom Metazoa; phylum Chordata; class Aves; order Charadriiformes; family Scolopacidae; genus Numenius; species Numenius arquata. The sequence goes on from NC_133576.1 coordinate 121,983,746, forward strand.
GAGCTCTCGTCAAAAATTCTGAGTTACTTGCCTTGTAGTACCAGTCCTGAAATTTTTTACAGCACTCTTCACTGCAGAAATCTCTCACTACACCATCAAGTTCCTTAGTTGCTCCCTTTTTGCACAGCTGTGAGCAGTAATTACAAGTAACACATCTCAGTCCTAACCGTCTTGCAAAGTCTTGTTTATATAGCAGCTTGCAGCCTGGAAACAGATTTTAAACATTAGGAACAAAGTAATTTTTACAGAGAGATATCACAGTTAAGAGTTAAATATTGAAAATTAAATGAATACAACAGCTAACAATTGGGGCTTCAGACAAATTCAGGTTGCATAATAGACTATATTTCAAGACATTTTTACCTGAATACTTTTCCTGCATAACTCTATGGTTTCATGTGATGTCTGCATCTTTTTCAATACACTACACTCGAATCTGTGCTTATCAAATCCCTGAATAAACAGTCAGAAAGTCAGAAAAAAACCATAATTTTCTTTTCATATAGACCCATGCAAAAGCATTGACTTGGAATTACATTGCTCAGATACATATCCTCAGAATGCTAGACATCCAGACAATGACAAGCAGAAATTTAAAGCTAGACAACAGTAGCCACTAAGACAATATCTACCTTCAAGGATCAACTTATTTCTATTACTACTGTCATTCATATTAATACAACAAAACACTGCAGATATCTCATTAATTTTTTAAGAGCACTAATAGGTACAAGATGACCTAAGAACTGAGGAGTTTCTTAAAAATATAACTATAAAGAAAGCAATGATCAGTACTGAGAATAGTTATGCAATGACAGGAATTTACATATGAAATTCGTGTAGCATTTTTATGCAATGAATCTTTTATTTTTTTCTTTTCACATCAGGTGGGTTGTTTTGGGTTTTTTTTGCATTTGCTATACAGTCATAATTTCAAGGTTGCCATATGGATAGCTATATTCTTCAATAATCTGATCCTCCCTCAAGCAAATTAGAAGACGTTCTAACGTATGAAATACGTTAAAAGATGAGTACCATAGCTATTACATAGGCTATTTTGAGAATAGAATGTATTTAAAGTACCTCAAATCTAGTGTCTATTCAGCTGATGCCTAAATCATGCACCATATATCTCTGTAATTGTGCTAATTTTACAGAAGAGAACAGTATGAGAAGATTAAGTAACTGTCTATATTAAAGAGTGGAGGGACGAGGTTCACATCTACACAGACCTTTGATCTAAGGTACTGCACCAGTTTTTATGATCTCCCAAATATCACAGTACCACAAGTCTTCCAAGTGACTTGCTAGGGCATACATTCTAACACATGCGGACTGCTGTACTTCTGGGAAGTCCATATGTAACATACATGCTGCGTTTCGCATACAGAATATAAAAATACTGTAATTGTAATGTATTCAGTAATTTCAATCAAGTAACTTGTGCTGTTGTCTACTAGGGTAGAACTTCATATGTGTGAAACTGAGATACTATTTTAAAATCAAAAAGCCACAAGAATGCAAGCGGAAGCTGAAGTAGACAGCATCTCCCAAATACAAGAGGTTACTGAGGAATTTTAACTTCCAATGCTACAAGCTTTGCTAACAAATTAAATTTGCCAGCAATGCCAAAACAAGACAATTATAGAATATTGTACAACTAAGACACTGTAGGTAATAACTGTGTTTTAAATTGGCTTTTTTTTTTTTTGTTATATATCTGATTCTTTAACAACAGCATAAAGAAAATTACTAACACACGGAACAGGCAGTACAGAAAGAATGTGCCAAATCAAGCAATCATCCTTATAGTACAATTAATTCGGTTGTTAAATACACTGCTCTGAAAAAAATAATAACTCTGAAGATAGCAGTGTGTGCAGGCTATTAGTTAGAAGTACCCATTAAAGCACTGGGAACTTCTTGACAGTACTTCTTCCTGCTGGGTGTATCTCTCATTATTGTACGGGGCATCAGATTCTTTCCACTTCTTTACAATTCCAGAGATAGCTCAGCACCACAATGCATCCTCCTCTTCAGCTGCGCCTTAGAAGAGCCACTCAATGCTGCATCAGGCTTTCAAGACTATAGATTAGTAGTCTACTACCAATCAAGTAAGCTATGTGCACCTGGCTAAACAGTCTACAAAAAGGAATGGAAAAACTTGACATTTTTCTTGGCTGCTAAACTATAGGGAATAAAATTGAAGAAGATACTGCTGTTACACTAAAAAACGTTACCAGGTAAGACATTTTCCTTTCTACAGTCAAACACCTCCCACATCTCTGCGACACAGAAAATAATGAGCAGTGAACATTAAGTAAGGGGAAACAAGAAGTTCAAATTTCCAGTCCTTAAGACTAAATGCTTGAAAAACATGGGGTTTTTTTATAGATCACTGACTGCAGGGCTTCTTGCTGAAGGAAGCCTTGACAGAAGATAAAAAAAAATAATCCATCTTTATAAAACTTCAGATGTTGACAGAAGGTTGTTACAACCCTGAAGACTTCTAAAACGGAAGTACAGGATTTTCTTTTCCTTCTGCAACATAACGAGCAAAATTCTTCAGATTTGTCTGATACTTCTTATGTCTTTGTAATATGTAACTTGATTGACCCGACCAGGGAACATTTGCTTGCTTCAAGATCCTGTTGCTTCAGACAAAGGGAAAACAAAGTGCCTTCCTTTTTATAGGATGTATTTTAATTAGGTCCTTGGTACTCTGTACATATTTAGGATATCATTTTTTATTATAATGCTGTGGTTTTGACTGGAATAGTAAGAATTTCTCTGAAGTATGGAAAAAGGTATTCACCTTTGGCAAAACAGATTCCAAACTCAAACAACTTGGTCTTCACAGTGCACAATGTAAATCCTGAATCAACAGAGCAGTAGCATCCATGCTGGCTTTCTAGATGTGGCCAAGAAGTGGGTTTTAACTGACAGTACATCGTGGATGAATAATACAAAGAGCACTGGTTGTCTGATCTTTCCAATATCAACACTAAAATCCTGAGGCTTTGGCCAGCCTAACTCCCCTGGGAACTCAGGCTTCATGAGTATAAGCACTGTCTAAGGCAAACAGCTGACAGCCCCAACATTTCGAACGAAAATATACAAGTAAAATCCTAAGCTCCTCCAGATTTCTGCAGTAACACCAGTTATACAAGTTACAGTGTGACCAGATGGAAATCTTTAGTGCCTTGAAGTGATTCTAAGAAAAAAAATAGCTTTTAATAATTTCAAAGAACAATATAAGGGCAGGTCATTTGGTTAAAGCTACACAGGTAATCAATTATGTTCTTTAGCAAAGTTCTAACAGAAGACTAACCCACAAGTCAACCATCTCAGAAAGACCATTAAGGAGCATTTTCACACAAAGTATCTGCAACTCAAAATTTGAACCAGGCAAAAAGAAGTAGCTGAGTATCTCCTAAATCAATGTAACGTATCCTTAATTATGCAATTAGAATTCTGGCTTCCGGGCAAAACCCAACACAAAACCTCTCCCTTTCAACAGCCCTGAACTTTGGTTTCCCACATAAGCTATATAGAGAGGATAAGCATCTGAACAAACGCAACAAAGGCTTGCTGACAGGACAACACACAAGCAGTTCCTCCAAACCTTTACTTCAGGCATGTTCCAAGTCAAGGGAGATTCCTTTCTCTTGGCAGACACAAGAACTGCCAGGCCCAGCCATGCAGAGCTTCCCACAGTAGGAAACACGCTTCACTTGGCTCTCTGCAGAGTCAGTGCAAGGAAGCTACTAAAAACCTGATTCTATTCCACCAGCAGCACCCACCTGAGTTATGGGAAGTTCAGTATCTTGACACATCAAACAGCTGTGAAAAAGGAATGCTGAACTAGACACACTTCCCAAGTCCTCAACACTGGTCTCTTTTTACCACGGAGAACAACATCTTTCATAGAATGCAATTATTCCATCACTAATCACTGAAAGTGATTAGTTTTTTTTACCTCTGAAAGGCTGTACTCACTAGACTACCTTTCTCCTCCTGCAAGCTACATACGAGACTTGCTGTTCTCTCATCCTGTAATAACCTCAACTGTTATCCTTTAACAGCTTCATCTAGAGAAGAGTAACAAGAGGCCTGTCACATCGTGAGCCTGTAGTATCAAGAAGCCTGTAGCATCACAAGCTAGGTCTTGAAGATTTCTGGAGCTATGTTCCATCCACAGCTTTCTGCTGCTTTCTGTTGCCTCTCTATGTATTGATCTGAATGCAATAGCTACCTCTTCCATACCCACACTGCTATCATCCACTGTCTCTGACTTCACAATAAACATTATTATCCTTAGGAAAACAGATGCAATGCATCCAATTTTGGATCCTGCTTGGATTACCATTAAAATAGACCCCATCGTCTCTGAGTAACAGAGGGGCTGTCTCCCACCTCCTTCCTTGTCTTCTGCTTAAGAACCTTTTAGTATTTCATTATTCAACTTCTATGCATCCTCAGTTTATCTTGATATTTTCTGATAGTAGATATGAGCTCCTTCCTTTCTCCTCCCTCCTATTCCTATTCAGTTACACAGTTTCTGCTTGTTCTTTAATCTTTTCAAGCTGCTTATTCTTTCAGGTTAATAAGAAGCATCTTTATATGCTTTCCTCTTGTGCTCATGATCTCAGCACCTTAAATTGTCATCAACACTTATCTGCAAGAGCCAATGCTTTTTTCGCTTAAAGAATTGTCTCAAATGTCTTCAAAGACACAACGGTGGAATTAACACTAAAGAATGCCAATTTAACAAGGACCTCTGTAGTTGAACAATGCACAGGATCTCACTTGATATTCTTTACCATGTTAGAAATCAGCTCTCCATGAATAAAAAAATCTCAAGATTCAGCACAACCTGTATTCATACTAAAATTTAAATGGTAGTACTTTAACAGTATTAACATTGTCCCTCTGTAGACAGAGGAAGATAAACATATAATCTCTTCCTCAGCCTAGTTCTACCTTTTGACTTTTTCAACTACAAGAACACTGCCAGAAGTGTTCAAACATTTCTGGATCAAAATCCAGGTTAACAAGTTAAATTTTTCAAGTCATTCCACAAGATACGCATCCAACTAACTGGAAGCTACATCTACACAATTAGGCTCTCCTACATTTGGAATACCACAAGAATCGCCTCCCCAGCTCTTCCATGTGCATTTGGAAGGCACGAATCTGTGCTCTCCTTCACCATAGCCAAGAGCCTTCACTTGGTGCTTCTGCAGTGAGGGAGCTTGTTAAGTATTTGAAAAAAGACTTCTCTGCCTTGAACGTGGACTCTATTAACCTTGACTTGTGCAAAGCATTTGACATTGTCCCGCATCACATCCTGGTCTCTAAATTGGAGAGACATGGATTTGATGTACGGACCACTTAGTGGATAAGGAATTGGTTGGATGGCTGCACTCAAAGGGTTGCGGTGAACAGCTCAATGTCCAAGTGGCAACCAGTGATGAGTGGCTTTCCTCAGGGGTCAGTACTGGGCCCGGTGCTGTTTAACATCCTTGCCAATGACACCAAGCTACCATTCAGTGGGGCCTGGACAGACTTGACCAGTGGGCCCATGCAAACCTCATGAAGTTCAACAAGGCCAAGTGCAAGGTCCTGCACCTGGGCTGGGGCAATCCTTAATACCAACAGAAACTGGGGGGTGAATGGATTGATAGCAGCTCTGAAGAAAAGGACTTGGGGGTGTTGGTTGATGAGAAGCTCAACATGAGCCAGCAACATGTGCTTGCGGCCCAGGAAGCCAATGGTATCCTGGGCTGCATCAAAAGAAGCATGGCCATCATCTCAAGGGAGATGATTCTCCCCCTCTACTCCACTCTCCTGAGACCCCACCTGGAATACTGTGTTCAGCTCGGGAGCCCCCAACATAAGAAGGACATGTACCTGTTGGAGCAAGTCCAGAGAAGGGCCATGAAAATGAACAGGGGGCTGGAGCACCTCTCCTACGAAGACAGCAGGTCATATTCTCTCAAAATAACTCAGGCACCTCAAAATCCCTCCAAAGATGATTTCCACTTTTCTACTGACCTGATTTGTGGGAAAGGAATACCTTCCCTCGGTAACAATAGGACTCTTGCAATTGTGAAAGGGCATTTTAATGGATCATACATTTTACAGTGATTAAGACACATTTCGCTTTTCATTTGTCCCCTTTTGTCAGAATACTCCAATTCATCACCAAAAAAACCTTCAAAAGAAAGCCACGAGAAAGCTGATATTTCAGGTTAGAATTTATCTTAGAGGGTCACTGCCAAAGGAAGTGGTCAGAAGCAAAACCAAACTGTCTAACATGTAGGATAAAGTTGAAAAGCTACCATAGCAAGCACAAATTATTTTAACATGGTAGGCCACTGTGAGAGCTGCAGAGAGGGAGATAACAGCTCCTTGAAGCACAAACCCCAGAGCCCGTAACAGCAGATTGCTATTATACAAAATAGTTAAGTGTGATATGAAATTTTACATATACTAAACAGCAATATATTTTTTCCCTGGATCTATATTCTATACTACTTACCAATTCTTGATAGCATTATGAGGTCCTATTGCAAAGTAGCATGCAGCTAGAAAGTTGTAATTATGCCATAACATTTTTCATAAAAATGGGTGCTTTACTGCTGTCTTCAAAAATTTCTGTACACTAGCCCAAATTCTGTAAATTTTATTTTTAAAATGAATATCAGTGTTTCTAAAAATAGACAGATGATTACATGTAAAATATAAAAAAAAAACCCAAAAACTTTGTTGAAACAGTTTCTGTAGCTCTCACATTTAACAATAATGAAATCAAACATCAGGCATTAAGAGGATCAACCAGGCTGGATGGCAACTCCATTCGCCTAAGGGGATGGGGCAGCTCAGCTCGGCAGGGCCAGCAAACCAACTTTTCCTCAGTGCAGTTCTCCACCTACCGGAGAAGCTCAGCAACTATAACTAAGTCTTAGCAACATTTCATATCAAACATCTGTTTTGAAACCAGTTTGTTAGTGCTTCCAGTAACAACAGGAATTGCTGTAAGTTTCAGGTAGTATCTTAATTGGTTGTGAAACATTCATATGTAAGCACCTGTATAAAGTTTAACACACTTGTGTTTAGGCTATTCCCAATATCTGTAATGTTTTCATGTAAGTCTAAAAATCAATCAACTAAACATTATACTTCACTGAACAATCCACTGTGCAGCAGTGGTTGGAAAAATGCCACTCTGAAATCTACAATGCTTAACTAAATATACATCTTTCCTAGACATACTCAGTTCTGAAATGACTTAGTTTCCTAAATTTCTTTTTCCACTTGTCAGTCCTACAGTATTTCAAAAGGGGTTATCTCTACTTAGATGAAACATCAGAACTGTTTACATTGAGTTTAATTTGCAGAATCTGTAATTCCCAGAAACTTATTAGCATACTATCAAGATGATAGTACAGTTGCTAAAATCATAGCTGTCCTTTATCTGTATTATCCATTTGAAAGGAACTCCCAAGCATCAGATAACTGAGTTACTCCACAGCTGCTGATATGAATCAGTGTTATGAAAATTCACATTATAAAATTATTACAAAGCCTGTGTTATTTAAATCATAACACTTAGTTCTATTGAAAAGATTAATTAAATGCAAAATAAGTCTACAAATAAAAAAGTTATGGTGATACTTATCATAAAATAGTTCTATTGCTGGATTGCCAAAGACTGATTTGTTCTCCTAGACCCTCAGAAAGGACATATATATTAAAAAACCCCAAAACTCAGTAACTTGAAGATTTCCTCAGGATTAAAAACTTGCACAGCCTATCCTCAATTGTCACTCATGCAACTACACATACATAAAAATAGACAAGCAACTTCAATCTTCTTGCTTTAGCATACACAATATACATCTTATTCAAATTAGATACTGATATTTCGGAATGAGGCATTCTGATGTCAAAACACCAGGACAGTTTAATTTCCAAAGCCTCAGGGGAAAAGATTAAACTCTTCCAACTTCAAACCGGGACATAGTCCATTCAGGTTGATCATCCTCCACGTAGCATCCCAGCTTCAGACAGAAACAGAATCATAGAAAAAGCATACTGTACTCCACAAAAGAATTAATAATCATCTTTAGCACAAATGATAGGTCAGCTCTAATTACACCTTATTGCAATGGAAGTTTCAGCTGGTCACTGCACATACTCTTAGATGTCTCAAGAGAAACATACAAAGAAACAGAGTTGGAATGAAACTGCACAGAAATACTGATCCCAGAGACTTCAATGTGGGTGCTAGGGTTTGTGTGTAAATATATACATATGTGCATGTGTAAAAAAACCTCAAAACCTCAGGTATGAAGAATGCGAGCAGAGGAATGAAGACATCTTCAGCACTCTGGCTAGGCAGACACAAGCAGTCAAGGGTTGTGGTTGATCTTATATATGCTTTCCCATCAGTTTGCTTGAAGACTAACAAATAAGCACTCTTGCAGAAATTTTAACACCTGTTTAACTTCTGTGGATTTTATCTAGGAGCCTTCTTTTATAAATTCACACTTGAAATTTTCCAGTATTTCTCTTGAGACTTTAATTTCTTCCAAAAATGCCAATAACTTTTGTGACTGAGCACCTTCTCAAATAGTATTACATTGTCTTCTGGTGAAGAGTAATTAATTGCATGCTCGACAAAATAATCTGTGTTGGTGAAGTTTCTTGACCTTTGCGATATCAAAACCAGCACGGTGTCCATATCCAACAAGCTTATTTGGTTCATCTACCAGTTTTTCTACTTTACAAACAGTTGGACATATTTTTGGAAAAAGGCTATGACATCAAGGCTATGACTTCTATTTTTGACCTCCACTCAGCCCATCTAAAGACCTGGCCCTGTACTTCCCCACATCAGATCTAAACACTGACAACTCTTCAATTCCACTATTTCTGCAGCCATCAATGACAATCGTTGTTTTTCATTTAAAATACAGGAACTGGGTTAATTCTACTGAGCTTCTGTCCAGGGCAGCAGTATGTTTTCACCAGGTAACACAGATAGCCTTTTTCATATGCATCACAAAGTAGATCTAAGTTACAGCTAGCAGATATGTGCCACAATTATTCAATTCTTTACTTTCTACTTAACATGCTTTTGACTACCCTTCCACTACTCAGTGGTTAAGATCACCACCGCAAGCTGATAAACTTTGTTTTAATGGTAACATTTGGCATGTTGATCCTCATGATCACCTTTGCTCTCAAGCTGGCAGTCCAACACATGCAAACTCAGGACCCACACTATGACGTCCAGCAATGGATTCCCCCCGTTTAGTAACTGTATTCATGCAGGAGAGAGTGTTTTTACGTATTTCCTTCCTCAAATTTTCCCATAGAAAAAGCAAGCCCTCACTTACTTCAAGCCTCCTCATATAGAAACACATCTACAGAAGCAGTAATACAGAATCATAGAATGGTTCTATGGCATAGCTCACATTATGAATCTTACTGATTTCATTGTGGCACCCACCAGGCTTTAAAATGAGGGAGTCTTAAGTATTCAGAGTAATACCAGCATATACTGTTATCTGCAGGCCAAAACCAGTTTGCTCTTGTCTTTGAATGTATTCTGTGGAATTGTTTATTCACAGAAACAATTTCTAGCTAGATGTCATTGAGCATTGCAATGATACGCAGTCAAACTGGGCCTCGCTTTGTCCTTTCTTCCTCTCCAGCTATCACTTTGTGTTCCAGAACACAAGAAGAAAGTAATGATGGCAAAGAGACCTAAGCCACCACACTCCATTCATCACAAAAGTTTGCAGGGTCCAGAGCTCTAAGGGAATGGCATGGAGGGAAGGCTGCCTCCAGCCCCACACTCCACCCCTCCTTCCAGGTTAACAAGATCCTGCTACAAGTCAATTGGCACACCTGCTGTTTAATCTGCTTGATTAAAGCAGATTAAACTTTCAGCAAGGTTTATCAAATGACAGTGAAAGCACTATTACTATAACTAAAAAAAAAAATAAATTTTTCACTACATCCTCCAGAGATAGGTCATCCAAACTTGTAGTTAAACTTCTAAGATCAGGATTAAATACAGGTATCCCAGAAGTAGAAAGGATAGGTTATTAAGACTGTATTTTGCCGTTTCTATTAAAACAATCAATATTTTAATGCAACTTAAAAGAATTCTATGCCCAAATATCTCCTTTTTAGTTTGTTTTCTTTTTGAAAATCCAAATCACTAATCAGGAAAATTATAATGACAGTAATCAACACACATCAACAGGCATCACTCAAGTTATTGCTTGAATCACCATTCTAAGCCAACACAGAAAGAAATTCCACTGTCGTATTAACTTTGAAAATACTAATCAAAGACAAAGCTTGGCATTTCTCAATGCAGTTAGTGTTGGCACAGGCTCTCTGCATAAATTTCAAAAAGAGAATTCATGTGTTTTTTTTGTGTGTATGCATATGTATTTATAGACACACACTTAAGAAAGTTGTCCACTCTTCCTTAACCTGAAGTGGTGAAAGACTCAACAAAGGACCATAAAAGCAGCTTAGATAAACTAATAGGCACATGCACTAATAATAACAGGCACACACACTTCATTAATAATAATGAAGAAACTTGTTTCTGCCTCAAGTACAACAGAATGAGTTGTTACCTTAAATATTAACATAGTAAATCAACTGCAGTGAAACTACAATGACCGATACCTTTGCAAAAAACCCAGACGCATACATACCTTCACTACAAAACGGTCTTTTGATGCCAGAGAAATTCACCGTCTCATGCAGCGTTTTCTCCTCTTGACAGTATTCACAGTACGTAACTATGCAGTGCAGTTTCTTATAATCATCAGAACATGCTCTGCTGCAGAACTGATACACTTTGTTCTAAATGCAAAATTGCAAAGCATCACAAATGAGGTTAATGGATAAAATCTTAAGATCTGGAGAGTGCAACTTTAAATAATAGTTTGCCATTAAGACACAACTTTAACATGCAAAGTAAACAGAAGTGCAAACACACAACTAGGGGTATGAATTCTAATACTAAAAATTAACAGCTCTCGCTCAAGGTGACTGAGTTCTACAAACTCATCATTTCATATGAAAATGCTAAACAGAAAATATGCCATTAATCTTAGCATATCCTCTTCAGATACTTCTCTCAGTTCATAGAGAAGTGTAACAATGGTCTATCCTATCTACAGTAATACAATAACTGAAGATTAAAGCAGATTTCAAATCTACAGCTGACAAGAGAAAGTACATTTTTCTTTGAATTCCACAGATGCTTTTTATTTGCTATTTATGAACAAAGACATCTGCTTTTATCGATACTAAAGTTAAATGATATTCTCCAGAAAAAGGTATATTTTATTAACTTTTTTTTTTTAAGCTTCAGTACCTTATAAAACAGCTATGTAGAAAAACTGTATTGGAGTTACAGGTTTAAACTTTTAAACAGTTCATTCTAAGAATAACACAAAAAACTCCTTACCTCCCATTCCAGTACTTCTGGTTTTGAACAAAAAGAACTTTTGCAATAATTACATTTCAACTGAATATCACTGGGAGAGACAAACTGACCATTTGTTGGAGACTGCACACTGAGAGTCTGAAAAACATAAATATATATGTACATCACTAAAAAAGAAAGTTACTTTTAAAATGTGTTTTTCAATTAAGCCTACAGTGTTTGAGAATTTAGGAATTACAAATAAACTCACGAGTATTTCTGGCAAAAGCACAGCAGGTTAGTCTTTTCCCTTAATTCCTTCTCCCTTGTCACCTTAGGTTTTCCAATCTCAAATCTTTACCCTTGCTTCCACTGTAATTACTTTAGGTTGTATTTTTTTTACCTTACCTTTCTAATGCCTGTTATTTAAGGGTAATGTATAAATCAAAAAAAAAAAAAAAGTCTCCCAAAACAGACCACCTGTTAATCACAAAGCACGTATTTTTAGATACGTACATTTCACAGCTTGATTTATTTTGGTCACAGAAGTTCAGACAAAGACCTACAAACAAAGAATTTTCAAATCCAAGCCTCACCAAGGTAGATCACCAACACCTTACTGAAGCATACCACTTGAAAATACAAATACTAAATAAAGTAAAAGACCTTCAAGCAAGAAACCCTATATCTACTCAGATTAGGAGAAAACTAGCTAATAGTCCTAGCTGGACTCAATTACCATGGCAGGAAGATACAATCATTCCAACAGTCAAGGGGTTTCAGACTGAGAAAAATACTATAGATTGGATGTGTAGGTATGAGAATTTAATTCTGTAACTAATAATTCACTTAATGCATTTCTGAGGCAATCAGTAGATAGAGAACTCAATCTCACAGCATGTGTAGTCTTCCAGTAGGTATTGTACGCCTATAGAACATAATCTTTTGCATGTTCCCTACGTCAAGCAACAACTACTGGTGCATTACACAGTTGACGTTCAAGACAAGATTTGAATTAATTGTGATCACACTCACTTGAAGAATCCAGAGGACAAATTTCTTACATCTACCTTCTCAGCAAGATGAGAAGATTCTTTCCCACACTGTTTGCCACAAACCAATATATTCAAAGATGACAAGTTCTTTTCAGGCAAATTTGTTACTACCTCTCCACCTTGTAAGAGTGAAAGTGTAAAACATTTTTGTTACAGGATACTTCACTTTGGACTGTCATGTTACTAAGTGTTCACCTACACTAAAAAAAAAAAAAAAAAAAAAAAATAATAATGAAACCAATTACTGATATAAGCCCCCACATAAGCAAACCCGTACTGCTGGGTGCTAGCTAGCAGCACAAACAGTATCTTTTAATGTAGACGCACTAATTCTATATCAGGAAGTTGCAGACATGAAGTAGTCACGTACAATTTCCCAATCACAGACAGGACCTGAGAACGAAATGCCAGATACTGCAGAAAGGACCCCACCTTTACCCAATGGATCAACCTTTATCCCCATTGTCTTGTAACAACTTTAATGCAGTCTGACGCCCACATACAGCACTCATACCTCTCCCACTATACCCAGCAAACATCCCTGTGGTTGAGAGAGGTTTGCTAGACTTTGGCTGCTCTAAACAAGTAGCTGTAGACTCGCACTAACATGGGGAGCCACAAAGGTGTTTTACGTTCAAGGCCCAACCTGTGCATTTCTGCATTTGCAGGTTTCCTCACAAAGCAAACACTGTGCTCAACACATCCTGCCGCGTGGGTTATGTAAAGGCAATGGAAGTCCTAGAAGTTCTGGTTGAAAAAAATAAAAAAAATATAAATCAAGAAGCAAGTATAGCCACCACCTCCAGTTCAGGAATGAAGGAAATGGTAAAGAACTAGCAGATGTGACAACCTGTACAGAAACACTGAAGACAGAAGGAGGAATGCAGAAAGTGCTCATCAAATGAAAAGTAACTGTATTTTTGACATCTGTAATTACCTTTAAATATAGGACCAAGCCCCCTATAAATATAGGGCCAAACTACCCTCAAAAGTAAAATGTTTTTTGTTGTTTTCTGATGTATGTCACTGTTAGCTTCTTTTATTTGTTTTGTTTGCTGTGGTAGAAATTCAGGCCCTACATAATCTAGGGGGCTGGTAATTGAATAGTAACAAAAGCTAGAGATGTGAGAATGGAATTTGAGACTGTTTAAAACTTGTTTTAAGGAACAGAATATTTACATCTAACTGTGGATAAAAAAAATCTAAACAATTAAACATTACTGCTTCTAAAACAAAAACAGCATTTTTCTATCATAAACTCCTATGGTTTTCCCACGGAAATCAGTAAAAAACTGAATTTACATTACTGAAAGCTCTGAACCAAGCAGAAGATGGCTGTAAGACCAACATGGTTTTGGATGTCTCCTTGAAGTTTCTATTATCCTGCTTACAATTAAGGACCACTTCTGTATAGCGTATAATGAGTCAAGATGACATGTATGTAGTATTCTCATGATCTTGCTTTGCCTCTAACTTACAAGATGCTTAGAATAGATAATATCTTTAGGAATTATTTGGAAGCATTATTACACACAAAGAATAATACAGCAAAAAGATCATAAATTCATTACAACCTTTCACAGGTCACCCTGAAGAGCAAGGTTTTATCATTGTTGTGCTTTATCAAAGGTATCTTTGAAATCATACATATATATGTGTGTATATATATATATATATATATATATATATATATACAGTCTTTCAAATATCTTAAATTTAATCAAAAAATAGTTACGTTTAATCTGACTTTTCTTGAGCCCGCCCTGAACAACAAGAGCATGGGAAGTGCCAAGCAAAGTGAAAAAACATTGTAAAACCCTTTTCAGCCTTCAGACTACTCTAAACTGCCAAATTACTAATGAATAGTAGGCAGACACAGTCTAGGACTCTTCCAAGAAGACCAGTGTAGGAGCACAACTTCTGGCCTGTCCCTGCCACCGCAGCATAAGCAACAGTAATGCAAAATCAAATTGCGGAAACATTTCTGTACATAAAATGTGTATGTGGAAGGGCTAGTCGCAGCCAGACTGTGGTCAGTTTTTTCCTAGATGAGAAAAAATAACTTTGGAAGAATCAAGCTGTTCTTAAGGTGAAAAAGAAGCAAACCTTTTACATACAATCATCCACTAGGACTGTTCCACAAGCAAAATCAAGGGCACCAATTTAAACATGCAAGAACCAAACACTCCCCTTATGCTTACACGCACAAACACCTTCCAGCCTCAGCGTGGAAGCCTCAATTATTTTTATTATGATTGGAAAAGTATTTCTGTGACAAGCATGCCAAGCTTCCTCCACGCTTCCCGCTGCAACATATTCCTTCTTTAAAATATATGTGTGTGTGTGCAAGAAAGAAATGTAAGGTATATAACGAAGAGCACTTACAGACACCATAATGGTGAAAGAGGACACATTAGCGAACAACCAGAATGAGTAACCTGCTAAAAAACGTTGAACTTACAATTCTTACACATACTGCTTCTACAACTCTCCAGACACATCCATAAATTGAAAAAAAATCAAAGCTTTAGCACAAGTTTTCTGAAAATTTTGCATAGATTCATGTTTTGCAAGATAGCTTGTACTTCAAGACACGTTTGCTAACTTAGTATCACAAGCGTCTTCCCAATGTTCACAATAAATCACGGAATCACGTAAATAAATTAGCGAGATGTTCAGAGCAAGAGACAAGTTCAGAGCAAGATCTTCAACTGACCCAGTAAAGGTACTGACAGCAAAACTGGCTTAAAACAATACAACTTTAGAACAGTTCTGTCCTTAACTCTGCAATAACAACCTCCAACATGCAGTGTGAAAGAAGACAAGATACAGTCACACTACTCTATCACCAACTACCAAACAAAAAAAAAAAAACAAAACAAAACAAAAAAATCACATCAAGCAGGCTATTCTCCCTCTTTTCCCTCTTTCCTACAACAATGAACACTCTTGCAATTTGGCTGCACAAAGCAGAATATAGATATGGACATCAGAATATAGATATGGACATACGTTGCACAACAAGCAGCTCAACTGAACCTTTCAAATATTTTAATACATTAAAACAACAGTTCGCCAGAAACAAAAGGTTATTCATAAGATAAAATGACAATCAACCCTAAAGTAACGTTAACAAATTGAGAATTTAAATGTTCCAACTCATTTGTAAACCAAAAGGACTAAAATTTTTGCAGAAGGGAGACGCAGACCTGAAACAGGAGTTATTCTGTTCTGAGAAGGGTAACCCCTGACAAAGAAAAACATGTTAGAAAAACAGGCACAGTAAGAAAGAGGGATGAATATAATGACAGAAAACTAAAATAAGAGTTATCTGCATTAGTAAACAGTGAAAAATATGAGCACTGTAGTAAGTCAGCCATTTTTTCAGAAGATCCTTGCAGAAAGTATTGCAATTGCCCAAACAGCTGAAACCATTGTCTCAACTTAGGTTCAGTGACTCAATGACTTAAGTGTCACTTAAGTATAAAAAAGCCTCAAGGGAACACTTACATTCCAATGCTCACATTGTGCTATGCTGTCCTTTCCATTTAAATGCTAAACAAATGGAACAAACAAGTTGTTTTCACACAATCAACTCTTCTCTAAATACACTTTATTCTTCTAGATAGTGAATATATGAAAACTATCAAAAGTCAGAATCTGAGAGAGATGTTTGCGCAAGCTAACTGTAAGTGACCACCTACCTACCCATCCTTGGTCTTTGGTGAGAACTCACAGACTGTATGGCTGTCTAATTAAACTCCACTACAACACTGAAGCCAGATCTACATGTGGCACTGAAACTACAACCGAAGTGCCAGCAAGGTCTCACTAAGATCAGAAACCCATAACCAGCATCAACTGATCCAGTAGTTATATTCAATAATGTTGCTTAATGTTGACTTATCTGCAAATCCAAGAAGGCCCAGGCTGAATTTGTCATTCACTAACTTTATTTTTCTCAGTCAAATAGCACAAAGGTTTTGTTCTGAGAGCTCTGTGGGTTGCAAGCAATTTTAAGACCATGTAGAATAAAACAGATACCCAATGGGTTTGCAAGAGGTATTACAGGTTCGTCATTACATACCAACAATCTGCATCTATTTTGTTAATCAGTTGCACTGATAGAGGTCTACTACATTGGTTAGGATGGAAGGACAGAAGAGGGCTACACGATGGAGGTCCTATCCAGGGTATATTAAGGAAGCAATTCAGAGATTGATTTGTTTTCCAGTTGACAGAAAACAGCACAGTTTAATAACAAATGGGAAAACCCTGTATGGGTGTAACTGTTCAACAACACACGAGAAGGCAATTACCAGTTATACAGTGCGCACCTGGGAAAACTCTTTTTACATACAGAAACTGAAACATTTTCTTTAAAAATGTTCTTTTATCACCTACAGATTAATCACTACAACATCTTTTACATATGCTTTGACCTTAAGGCATATTAAAAATATGACATTTTCAAAAAGCATAGCAGCCTCTTCCAGTGTGCCTATCGTTATGCTTGCATCACTCCAGTTTCTGGACACAATTTAAACTGCTAGTTTCATCCATAAGTGTTCTAATGTCTTAGGCTCTAACCTTTCATTTCAGAGACAATCACTATTCCTCATGACATACTTTTGTTAGTACATGAGAATTTTGTTACTGTATTTAGTATAAAAGGGATGAAATTTGTTGATTTTCCATGCTAAACAGCAAGGCTCATCGCCATAAAGAGGCTGGGGTGGTAAAAATAAGATGAGCAATAATATTGCTTTGTGTTTTCTTGCTGTATGAAGGAGAAGTGGGTTGTTATTAACCAATTTTCTAAGTTTAAGATAGCAGCTAGTTTTTTCATTATGAAACAGTACTTCAATCAAAGAAATTGTTACGAGAGAGAAACATTTGCTATGTTAATTATAACTCAAACATATATATACAAGCAAGTTAGTTAAATACTTAACACAAACACAGGTACACAAATATTTAGGGAGGAAAAGATTTAACACAACAGCTAACCTGAAATTTAGCTACACAACTGGAACTGCAAAAGTTGTACAGTTTTCCATCAGGCATTGTGGCTTGATACTGAGGTAAAGAGTTTCGTTTACAAAAGTGGCAAATAATTCCCATACCTAAAAGAAAAATGTAGTTTACAAACAAAATAAACACAAAATAGTAGCGCAAAAAAACCCACATGGATTACAGGTCAGCTCTTTCCACCGTTTCAATGTAAAAAGCTAAGATTTGCCTGTTTTCCTGTCAGCTTCCACAAGTCACAGAAAACAAAATGAATTGCAGAGGTTTTGCTGAATTCTTCCATTAAAAATCAGTATTAAATATGCAATAGAACCTTCTTCTATAAAATTCACTAGAGTGTTTTCAACTTTGAGTTCACTGAATTGAGATCTATGCCTGCTTTGCATATTGAAGAACACACATTTTGAGTAATTTACCAGTTCCTTTCACCCAGATTAAAAATTTCACCTCGAGAATATCCATATACATTATGACTTCCTCTATGCTCTAATCGCTGCTTGAGGCACATCTGCATGGATTGATTCTGAAACAAAACCCACCCCCAGTGTTCAAATTTAAAAAAAAAATGTCTACTCTTATCAGTGATGAAAATCCATCATCCTTTTCACTTACTTTGTGATTTTGCATATTTTGATTTGTGTGTGTTCATGCATGCAGTTGAGCAGTATGGCTCCATATATCCATTAGGTCCTATGCACTGAGTCATGTCAAAAAACCTGCACTGAGCTCTGCAGCCAGTACAAGATGTTAATTTGCCATATTTCTAAAACATAAAACAAAGCAAAACAATACATTAGTTAAAACTATGTTTAGCTTTTGGTTTTAAGTTATGGTATAACAAACAGCAGAAAACTTGTCTATTTACTTCTGCAATTTGCTCCCCCATCAGAACCTTCCTATATTAACTATCATGATAATAATCTCAAGAGCATTCTCTCTATGGTTGGATCTCTTACTCCTGGGGCAAGCTGGCTACAACTAAACTTCTGTGTTAAGACAAAAACCAAACACACACACCTCAAAAAAACCCAACCAACCAAAAAAAAAAAATCCCAAACATCACCATCTGCAAACTGTGAAGTGTGGTAAGAGTATACAGCAAATTGTGTTGAGTTGGAGAGTTGGAAACAACTCTGTTCCTCTCTCCTTGTTGATGGGACAATAGTTCTAAGAAAAGAAACAGGAGTCTGACACGGCAAGGACGAAGGATAAATAACGGTGCTTAACTTTGGGAAAAAAATTGTACTCTCCAAATGATAACATCCTTAATATTATCAAGCATGAGTTCGGCATAGCAGTTTCTTGGTAGCGGCACTGTTGGGAAAACCTCTAACTTCTCAGCGCTCATAGTTCCAGTCCTCCAGGCAGGGGAAACACACTGCAGGAGTTTCTATGCTCCTCATTGGATCCAATAAGGAACTGTGACCCCATGAACCTGATAACCTATGTTGCTATTATTATACAACCTAGACTGCTTTGAGCAGCCTGGTCTAGTAGGAGGTGTCCCTGCCCACGGCAGAGGCGCAGGAACTAGATTATCTTTAAGGTCCCTCCCAAACTGACCATTCCATGATTCCATGATTCTATTGCAGACTCAATTTTGACATCTCTCAACATCTTTGCTGGGTATCTCTGGATATAAAGGTATCTTTAACATTTGAGAACGAGCTAAATCCACTCTTAAGAGACAGCCAGAGAAGAAACGTACATTTTTATAATATGTATATCATCTTCCCTGTATTAAAAACATGTACATAAAAATGTACAAATACACATGCCTCTGCCACAAACCGGACGTAGCACCTTGCAGACCAGCAAAATTTCAAAATACCACACAATTTTACAATTTCCACATGGTGCTTTGACAAAAGCTTTGCTGTGGATTTCCTCCAAAAAGGACTATGTGTGTCAAGATATCAAGCTCCTACATAGAGGAGGGTATTTCATACAACTCCAGGATCCTTCTTTTCCATTTTACTACATTTTTTTTCTTTTTGCCTTTAAAAATGTTACCCAGCATCTACTAATCTTCCCCATCAGCCACAATATTGACAAAATTCATATTAAGTACCAAGACTAAAATGCAGCAATTATACTGTTCTATGAGTTGGAGCTATTCTGCCAATATACATTCATCTCCTCTGACGGGCTAACAGACAAAAGCAAGACATCAAGAACACTTCAAGATATATTACCAGTGAGAATACTGGAGGTCACAGTTTACCAAGGACTTGACTGCTTGTAACAAACCTAATGGACAATAACCATCAAAAAAATCTGCGTGCACAAACAGTCTTGGTATCTCTAGAATAAACCAAACTGTAAATCTAGAAGCACTGATGCAGACAAACAGCTTAACAAAGAAGTTTCAGGAACGTATTCAGAAAACACTGCACAGGCAAGTGAAGCTTTCACAAGTTCTAAGTCCGAAGGGGGGGGGGGGGGGGAATCAAACTAAGGCCACAATGACTTTAAGAGACAGCAAGATGAAAATATACATTATAATAAATGAATTTATAGCAAGCTCATCAGAGCATAATCAGAAAAGATTCATTGCATCAACAGACTACACGTTCCTACTTGAAAGCAGAAATAGCTTTTGCTAACCAGTGTCGCAAATATCTCATCATTTAACTGATGTCAAGAAAGGATCATGCACACAAAGTACAACGTACGTCTGTCACTTCTGAACTGCAAACATCCTTATAATACTGGCGTTGTTTACTGATTTCACCCTAGATCTTTCAGACTTGAAAGTAACATGAAAAATCTTTGTTAGTATCTAGTAATAATCTAGCAAACCTGGACCTAAATTATCTAGATGACAAAGAACATGGATTTCCAAAAACCATCAAGGATGCAGAAGATTCTGTGGGTAGAAACAAAAGCATGACAGCAAAGCTCTGGCTTTATTCTTGTCACAGCAACTAAGACTGTTTGAGCATTTCTGCATTATTACAAGTTTAAACATGTTACACAAGTGAATAAGATAGGACACAGGTAAAGGGAAAAAAAAAAAAAAATTAAAAGGCCCAAAACGTCTTCAACTTTATTGTTCCCAAAACCTTGTTATCATAATCTCCTTTGAACTGAACTTTTTTCCTGCATTTTTATTACTCTTGCCAGCACTCCCCAAACTTGTACGCTTGAAGATTGAAACCACTGAATAACCAAGGACTACAACACTATTGTAAAAAAAGATTAAAGCATACCTGAAAGTATTCATTAATCAGCATTATACAGGTGTCTCAAACATATTTTTAATAGTCTAACTCAAAGGCTTCCTCCATTGACAACATCAACAAGAGAATGTTGTACTGTACTCAGCCTGTATGTTTTTAGACAGCCATAATGCAAACCAAGAATTTTCTCTTGTTCTTAAACGTCAAATTTCCAGATGAGACTCTCTTCTCAAGGTTCTCAGGTAACTTACATTTCTACTCTCACATTCATCATGTTATATTTCAACTCTAAGAACGTGCAGTATTAATTTCATTCTGTAGAAACAGTAACATTTGTGAATCCTTCCCCTAGAACTACCCTTCTAGTTGGAATAAATAAACAGAAGATTCAGTAAAACTAAGGAGAACTATAGTAAAACATAGGATCCGAGAGCTTCTTATGAGGTAAGGATTTTTGGCCTGGAAACAAAATAACTTAAGAGGATCATGACAGAACCAAAAATGGTATAACGTTGGGCACTATGGATCGTTTGTTGTCTTTTCTAATATTAACAACTATGAGAAATCACATGAATATCAACAGAAGAAGTTTCAAAACAAACAATAGGAGGCAGCTCTTCACATAACAAGCAGGAGGTCAGCAGAACTTTGTGGATGGAAAAACTGCTTACGTGTGTTCACAAGAAGACTGGACAAGGCCAATTAAAGAGATTTGCTCAAAACAGCATACAGGAACATCGCATAAAGTTCAAGAGATCCCCTGACCTCTAGAGAGTCAGAAGCTAAGGGAATGCTCAGGGGAAAACACTCTAAGTACCTGCTCTGTTGTTACTATTCCCTGCATGGCCACTTAGATGTACACTGCAGGAGTCTCAATCTCTGAGCTGAACTAGAACAGCTGTTCTCATGGTCTTACTACAGAACATTTTTCTTTTAATTGAATATTTTAACCGTCCTCAAGGAAAAGGGGGTGTTCAGAAAGGAAATTAAGGAAAATGTAAAGCTGTGTCAACGTTGATATTTCATGGTCAGGAGACAAAAGAACGAACTTCACTGGTAGAGAGAAAACCGACAAAGAACACCAAAATCTTCATTACTAAGTAAAGAGGGAACAAAAAAAGCCCCCAAAATTCTCTATATTAAACATCACCGCTTCGTTCTTTCTTTCAGAAGTACAGAATCATGCAGATTGGAGGGGACGTCCAGAGGGTCAAGTGTAACCTCCTGCTCAAAGCAGGTCCAGACCTGGTTGCTCAGGATCTTGTCCAGTCAAATCTGAGCGTCTCCAAGGATGAGCATATGAAACCTCTCTGGAGAATTTCACTGCCCTCACAGAAGCAAAGCTTTTCCTTCTATCTAAATCAAATTTCCCCTTGTTTTCAAGTTGTGTCTGTTGCCTCTCATCCTTCCACTGTGCACTTAGAAGAACCCAACCTTGTCCTCTCTGCCTTCCCAATAGGCAACTGATCCTCCTTCAGGAGCCTTCTCAAGGTTCAACAAACTAAGGTCTCCCAAGCTCATCCTCCTATATCATACGCTTCAGCCTTCTAAATATCATCTGTGATTCTGTGATCTTGGTAGCTCTCTACTGAACTTGCATCAGAATGTCAACACCTTTCATCCTGTGGAATACAAAACTGAACACTGCTCCAGATGCAGTCTCAGAAGCGCAGAAGAATGGGGGAAGAGTAGGGAGTGGAGGCAGGGCTCAGAGATCACCTCCCTTAACCTGCTGGCTATACTCTTGCTAATATAGCAATATGTTGCCCAGAGAGGCTGTGGAGTCCCCATCCTTGTAAATATTCAAAACTCAAATGGTCCTGGACAACCTGCTCTACGTGATCCTACTTGAGCAGGAAGGGGGACAAGATGACCTCCAGAGGTCCCATCCAACCTCAAGCATTCTGTGATACAACCCAGGATGCAGTTGGCCATCTTTGCTACAAATGCACACAGCTAACTCCTGTTCAACTCGTTATCCACCAGGAGACCCACGTCTTTTTCTCCAAAGCTACTATCTTAGCAGTTCTCTTCCATTCCAGAAGAAATACTGGCTTCATCTTGTGCTCCCCCTGATACTTCAAAGGTAGGAAAAAGTGATTATAGACAAAAACCTGCACATTCAAACTAGTCTCAGTTTCAAGTTTCCTTCAAAGACGGAATTAACTCAGAACCAATCCATAAAAGAAAGTAACAAACATCTCCCTTCCATGCACCACTTCTAGCAAATTCAAATCTACAGTCATATGAAAATATATGCAAGTTTAATGACTGCAAATTTAAGAAAATTCTAAGTACAAACACTGCTATGAGTAAGAAAAATTTTATCAATTAGATTACTAAGTACAAAAAGACTAAGCTAATCCACAGGCAAAATTTCTACAGAATAATGGCCCAGTGCCCTTTGAGGGGAAACCTGATGCAGAGCGATCTGACTAGACCTCTCCCTCACCACTCCACCTATGATTCTGCATTGAGATGACCTAATTTGAGCTAGATCTGATTGCATACTTGACCTCTTCCAAACATAAAGTCCAAGTAAATGCAGAAGTCTGAATATTTTTTTGTTCTTACTATATTTGATTCTAAACCCACTCATTCTTTCATGACTTGTTTGTATACCCTATTAGAGACTTAATCCTAGAAATCAGGCCTACTTCATGATAGGTATCTCACGACAGATAACTGAGAAAAGACTATAAAACACTTCATGTGATTTGAAAATTCTTACGAGCTACTAGATCTATATACATTTCAAATATTCATTCTGTCCACTAGGACAGCACTGAACTTAAATTGGCAACTACAAAAGTTACTAGCAAGACGCAAGACAAACAGGATATACTCCAGAAATACAAGTATTGTTGCAACAGAAATCCAAATTCCTGGAAATAAGAGAAAACTCACTTGGAGGGTTTCTGAGGCATTTTTTACTCTTGCCATTATCAGCAACAACCACTTTAGAAGGAGTCTTGATCTTCCTTTATATCTTACTGAAAGGATCATGAAAACTGACTTCTAGAGCTCTTCTTGCATATATCCTACTAAGAAGAAAGATGAAGCCCCAAAATAGGTATCAGATCCATACTGTAATTTCAGAGTATTTTAGAAGTAAGCCTCACTTCTGTTTAATTAGTTTGAAACTAATTAAAGTCATTGTTCTTGAACTTTCTGGCTGCCACGGTATTTCAATAAAGCTATTAGTGCCTTGCTAGTTATCTGTGCTACAGACTTTTATTCTTGACTGAAAGAAAGCAGTATGATCTGCTTCATGTGCCTTCAAAAGGGTAAAGAGCAGGATGAAGATCATGCCTACAGCGTAAGAGAGCATTCTTGCTACAACTTCTCCCATGGGAGGGCCAGTCAATCAGGAACATTAGAATACCAGCTGATTGCTACAATGCTACGTGGCAGCCCAAAGACTTGTTTCCAGTTGAAGGAAACGCTTTCCAGTTAAACTCACGGTCCGTGGTAAAACAGATCGGCACATACCCCCCAATTCAGGCAAACTTCTCTCTGGTAGCTTTACAGAGTTAACGTTTTCAGATTAGAAATAAGATAAATACCAGGAAAGTTTCTAGAAAAGAATATTCTGGGACAGAAGCACAGTCAACCTGTGTTCAAATAGAAAGGTAAGGGAGAAAGATAAGACATTTTCTGTAAGTAGAAAAGTAGACATATTCACTATGTGGAATTCTATGGTAACAGAAATCCGTTAGTAAGGCAATCAAGAATACAGCAGCTAAACTATTTCAGACATATTTGAAAGAAGGATGGTCCAGATGGATCCAGAAGCAACACGCATGTCTAAGAAAAGAAGCAGATGTCAGCAGAATCTGTAACAGCAAAGAAAGAAGAAACCATATTATTTAATCAGTCTTTTGAAATAATGCACTCAAACCATCACTCCCCCGAGAATTAAGACCTGTAAACTCTTCCCTGCTCCAACAAAAGTAACTAGCTTTAGTAACACCTCAAAAGCATTTGCCCAAGTCTTAAGAGCAAAACCCGAAGTAATTGCTTTTGTGGCCCTTGAACACCAAGTGATTTGTGTTTATGTTCCATCAGCTGAACTCTGCAAACAGCCAAACCAGTAACTTGTCCAGTAACTTTTATCTGGCATCTCGGACTGCCAGTGCCCCCTCTTTTTGCCAGTTTTGTTTCTGCTCTCAAGAGCCTTGCCTTCATGTCTTCAAGAAAAGGAGAACTGAAAATCCCATCTTCTCGTGCCTCAAAAAGCAAGTTACTCCTACATTAACTGAACGTTTCAGCTGCTTCTTTTTTGCTTTTTCTTCCTCTTCCCCTCAACCCTGTCCAATTACTCCAGGTACAGCAGTGCATGGATGCGGTTATATCCATCCTACCTCCCAATATCTAGTCATACCACCTTTTCGCTTCCTCTTCCTGAGAATCTCCTGTGCTCCCACACAGATTACACCTCACAATTTTGACTGCCATTAAGTACTTTTCTTCAAAACTACAAAGCTGTTTCAACATCTCTGATGTACCTATCTCACTTCATCTTCTAAAATATTGACAAAATAACATACTGAATGCTTACTATAAATGTTATTCAGGTGCCTAAGGAAGCTGATTATACAGTTTCTATTGAAGAGAAGCAAATTCTACAGCCAAAGATAAGACATTTGGAGCAGAAATGGCAAAATAAATGGTTCCAGAAACAGGAGTAAATAAAAGGTAGAATAGCATAGTTTCTAGAAGGACTTGATTTGCATCAGAGATGCAAGAACCTGGAGGCATAGATACCAAGAGGCCTCAAAAAATCCCCACACCACTAAGCAGGAAGAGAGGGGAACTGATTATTTCTTGGTTGATAAATATTTCTATCATTCAACCATGGGAGATGGGGTAAAAAGTATCTAGCTATCTCCAACTGTAGAAGTGTGCATGGTATCAGACTTCAGTATTACCAGAAATTACTAAATACCAAGCTAAGTATTACCTGAAGTGAGACAGAAGTGACTTATTTGAGGAAGAGATTCTACTATTAAAACCACAGTTTGAACCCGTCGAAACCACAGAACTTGTCTTTAAAAGTTACCAGAAATGAAAAATAAAATTGAGAAGTCAGCATTTTTAATATTTCAAAGAAAAGGAACTGTTCAGCTCTTGATTACTGGTTTGTCAATAGTATTTACTCTTGAAACAGACACTTGGAAACGAGTTTACAAAGCAGTAACAACTGCAGGAAGTAGCAGTTTTTGTTGTTAATTGTACTATAAAAAAAAAAGGAGGACAGAATTGTCTTAATAGCAAAGAAGCACAGAAAAAGAACAAACACTGGATGCGACAAGACGAAGCTGAAAACCCTAGATGCTTCCACTGAAGTGCTATGTGACAAGACATTCTACCATAATGTTGAGATTTAAACCAGTAAATAGCAATACGTCTTGCGAGACTAAATACAAACTCTATATAGGAGTTGCAGAACTGATATGCATATTATTGTATACAGTGAAGGCTCCTTAACCCCACACACAGATAAAGCAGATGAAATGAGTTTTAGGGGAGTTTCACAAAAGTTGTTTGGAAAGAAGCAGAATTGGAAACAAGGAAGCACAACTGCCTAGGTTGGGTTTTTTTCTATTGTAGGAGAATAGCTCAAAGGGATGGCACAGCCTGGTTAGTCTGGAAGCATGTTCAGTAGTAACTATTCATCTAATCAAAGAAGTCAACCAAATGCACTTCTAATCAGTACTGAAGGAAAATTTTCACTAGATGAAAAGGCACTGCAAGCATCCTCTCCAACTAGGAAAACTCTCATTTGGCTTGCATTCACCCAGTACTCACTTCACTCCAGAGCTATTAAGAAGCCTATGAAGAAATAGCTAGAGCTCCTTCTCCCCTTTTTTTGACAGCACATGAAGACCATCACTTTTAAGAAGCACCCAAAGCAAGCGAATCCCAGGTCACATTCTAACAAGAATTTTAGTTAAGTAAACAAAGAAAAAAAAAAGTAAAGGAACATTTTAAACTAGTAAAGCATTAAATGCTTTCAATGGTGGAATCAAGAGCACTGTGGACTGATCAGGCCAGGAAGCAAAGCAGTTAAAGACTGTATTTTTGAAAGTAGACACAGACTCAGCTTTATTTTGGTTGAACAGCTGGAAATTAAAAGGTATGGCTGGTTGCACAAGCCAAGTCACAGAATTCACTTGTTTCTTAGAAAAAAGGTTGTCACGTCTGTACCCAAGTTGAGCAAGCCAAGACACAAATAACATTGCAACTGCCTTGGAAAGGAAGTTGATCGATTTTGTCAAGACAGAAAACATACAGGAGTACCAGAAGCAGAAACATCAAAACAACATATTTATGTGCTTTTGGTTGATATGTCTTCATGGTAGACATATTTGGTAGACAACTGTTTCAAGCTGTTGCACAGATACTAATTTTTAAATAAAGCACTAAAGTAATTTTTAAAACGGTTAAGTTCCCATTTTAGTTATATGAAACGCCTACTCGAAGAAATAAAGTATTTCAGCATTTGCACATTTACATAGACAGTTTAGCCACCTCCTTGTCAGATATGACCTCACTCTCTTCTAGAATTGTTTTTTGGTTTATTCATTTTGTTTAGCATCATTTTTTAAGTCCTTCTTGTCCCTCTACACGTGAACAGTTTGAATCTCAGTGCAACAGGTAAAAAGAACTTACAATTCTAGAAGTAGTAGTCTTCTTCAGGTTTAAAAAAAAAAAATAACCATTTCCAATAAGGGTTTTGTTTTGACATTTTATCTAAATTGTCAGAGTGATTTCATTTTTGGAGGAAGGATTTTATTGCTGTTTCCTCTTTTTTAAAAAAGCTTGACTTGCACTTAGCCGTCTTCATGAATGGCTGTTGTGCCATCAAGAAATTAACATGGTCTTGCATATAACCACAGTGAATAGTAGTTAGGCTATGTCTACTTACAAAATTTAAAAAAAAAAAAAAAGTCTCACAATTTATTGACCTATTTATTTTTCATAGCTTTTTTAATAGGAAAGAAACCTAAGCTCTGTAATGACATCAGTTTTAGGTAAGAAAGAACAGCCATTGCCTCTAAGAAAGCAAAACACAGGAGGCAATACTCAAGATTACTTCTGTGTCTGTTTTAAAACAGGTGCTGAAACTGGTATGTAGAAAGCTAAGTGCCTCCATCACCTTGAAAGGAGACTTAGGCACTTCAGAAAAAACCTACTCCCCATCCCAGGAATAACACTGTTTCTCACTTCCCTGCCTCCCACCAACAGTCAGTGGCCATTCCAAGAGCCACGGTAATTTTTATTACCCATAATTTTAATTTTTTCATTCCAGGAAGAAAAAATGTCCATGATAAGTTATTGAAAATTAATTGTTGAAATCAGTGTAATATTTATTTAAAAAAATAGGGATGAAGTATATAGATAGGTACAAGTAATAAGAATCAGTTTTCATTTATTACTACTACAAATGTATAGCATATTGATAGGTGTATGACATTTACAATATAAACTGCTTAATACAAAGCTCATACCAATGAAACCTATTTATTTTACAACTGTTTGTAAGAAAACATTTGCTAAAACTGTTATGTGACACACAATAATCAGTGGTACAACACAAAGCTATAATTAAATGACACATCAACTTTTCCTGTATTATTGACTCCATTGAGATTATTTCAGTATGTAATAGTGACTCTTCAATAGTCTCCCCTTCACTGATTCTCCTTTAAAAGTAAGATCTAATAAAAAGTTTCCAAGGAACCATTGTTACTACTGAATAAAGCAACCCACAATTTATCAATTGTGGCCCAATGAGTTGTCAAGGGATGCTTTCCAAAGTCTAAATTCCTTTTAGAAGAAGAACAGAATTCCTTGAATATATTCAGTTCAAAAAACCTTAAGGCAAATGAAGTTCAAATCTAAATAAATCCTGCTAGACAACTAAAGTATTCTCAAATAATTGTGTCCTGAGCAACTCTAACACCTACAACAACATAAACTACAGAAACTTATTTTTATGTTTTGAGTTTCTCTTAATATCAAAAATACCCCAAAACCCCCACACTCCAGGAACATTTGAAACCTACCAGTTAAGAATTACATTTAACCACCACTCCAAACCAGATGCAAATGAACACTAGAATTAAGCTTCTCACAGCCTATTTACAGTTCCTCAGTACCAAATATTTCCACAAAAGAATTAAGAACCTGCTTGAATCAAGTCTGCTGGCAGAACTAAATGCACCAAAACAATGTGTCTCAATTTTAAAGGTTCTCTTAAGGATCCTCACGATAATGCACAATACCCAACACTACTTGTGAAGATTCCTGGTACTGCAAATTGCTCCTCCTCCCCAAATCAAACCAGAACATACAACTTGCTACCCATACCCTTCTCATTCTCAAATACATATCTAAACACACACAAAAAAAGATACAAAATATCTGAACAAATAGAGTACAGTCTGTAATGAGTGTTAAGTACAGATTTATCATTCGGCCTCTCAAAATTCCACGTTCGTTTCATAATTCCATGTGCAGTGCATGTTACACTGGTTGTGTGGGAATGTCTCAAGTTCAAAGTTAATCTCATGCCTTTTTGTTTCTTCGAGAGACAGTATTCAACGTTTCTTCAAGTCTTTCCATGGCTTCTGGGCATGCCTATGCTTTTAGTATCTTGGAAACCTATCCTGTCCCTTTTCGTATAGCTGTGACAAAAGAATAACGCTTATGTTATGTTTTCAGTTATGCTGTTTACATATGCACCTTCCAAATCTGCTGTTTGCACATTGCATGCAAGAAGAGCCATCCCCAAAAGCATCAAAACTGAATGTCCAAAGAGAAAATACAAACATACATGATGCAACATTATAGAACTTGGAAACAAATAGCACTGTACACCCTTTTCTCTTGGATCATTGTTTTCTTAAAAATGGAAAGAGATGAAGAAAGAACCCAAAGCAACGTGCAGCACTAGGGCCACTCACATATTCAAGTGTGAACTTCAAAATCAGGTATTTCTTGCCAGTAAAATAGTACTTTCATATTTTGTAACACTATCCTACAAACTCAGAGCAAAATGTACCAAGCAAAAGAAAAAAACCGAATTCTCAAATTGTATATCCTCCCCCAAAATATTTAATATTTCAGAGATATGCTATTATACCATAAATACTATAGTAACATTTAAACCTTTAACAATGGTTAAACCTAAATAAAAAACCTTTACACCATTAGCAATGGTTCAGAGCTAAGGTGTCTCTATAATACGTAAAAGACATCAGCATCAGATTTATTGAATTGGAATTATTTTTAACCACAACTATTACTATCTTAACAGTCTTAAGAACAAATAAAAACCAAACCAAATAAAGAATACGAAAGCACAAAATTTAAGATGCAGAAGGATGAAAGTAACAATAAATTTTGAAATCCTATGCTGTACGGTGAAGGAGATTAGACACAGTACAGGTAAAGCAGCCGATATGTAATCAGTTAGAGCATTCTCACAGCTATGTCTAATCTGTAAAGTCTGCACATTTTTGAATGTTTCGATTGCATAGAAACTAACTTTTGTATCTAAAAAGAGAACATCACTTAAGGACCAGTAAGCCTGTATGTCAGGCTTGCTATTAATATACTCATAAGTGATAAGTCCATTAGAAATAGAAATTTTTAACAGAAAGCTTAATTTCAATGATACTTTCATTAATAGCAAATAGCTATTACTATTACAACATTAAAAACAAGCCAGTAGTAAAAGGTCCCGTCCAGCTAGTTTGGCCTCACTGGGATTAATTTAATTTTTAGAAGTCTTTGTTACTTAAGACTTTAATGAGAAGTAAAACCATGTTATGAATAACAGGAGTATTAATGTTTATTTAATTTTAAAGAAGTAATTACCTGCTTGTATTCACCAACGCAGTTCTGACAGCAGAATCTTTTCTGCTGACCATCAATAATAAGGATATTGTTTCCAGCTCCTTTACTAGGCAAATACTCCCCGCAGTGCTCACAGCAATTCATTATTAAACCATTTGCCATCCTGTATCTATTGAAGCAATGGTCACTGCACAGCTTATGAGTCATATTTTTAAAGCTAACTTCATGACGAATCTAAAAAATAAAAATAAATATAAAAAAGTATTCTATCACCACACAAGCACAAAGTTACCTGAAACTACTAGACAAGCCAAAGTCTTACATTCAAGTATAGTAACTAAAATCAGATTATACTAGCTCACTATTTAAGAACAGATATGCTTGAAATGACCATGAAATACAGAAACAGAAATTGAGTGTTTCTGTTGTCTTCAAAGTTCTAGAAAAAAAAAATCTTGGACCCATTTGCTTTTGTAGGCTAGAAGCAAAGATCACAGGGAAGGATGTAATAACTGCATATTAGAGTAGGTCAATTCATGCAATTTTATAAAATACTCATTTTGCAGGCTAACAACATGGTACATAAAATAGTAGCCTGAATTATGGTGGGTCCAGTAATGGCATCAAAAGTAGTGCATTAATGAGAATTTAAAATCATGTATCTCTACAAACATTTGCATAATCTTTCAAAATATACAGGAAAAAAGTAGGTAAATCTTGACCTTTTTCAACAGTAATTCTTCTATGTGGGAGATCTGGGTTATAATTACAAGATTCTACACCTAATAAAGATTGTTCACAGTAGCTACAAGGTATCAGCAAAAGCACTTCAAGTTTCTGAAACAGGAATCAAGTATTAACCTCTGAATTCTTTCTTACTTCAGTTGCTCTTCATGAATATTAAGCCTGCATATCTTAATAACTCACTGCATATGAAAATACTGAATCAGATTTTAAGTTTCCTTATTTCCAGTCCTCTTATTTCAGAATGCAAGTTATTAATAGTGTCATTATTGAGAAAGATAGGAGAAAAAAAAAAACAGTCAACCAGACCTCAGTTAGTTTACCACAGATAGTGCATCTTGATTTATTCAAAACTCCTTTCGAGGGATTCTGTTTATCTTCATAGAAGGATAAACATGATGTACTGCAAAACTCCTGGAAAGACTCACTTGAATCAACTTGAGCAACAATGGTACCTTTCATTGTTGTTATATCTCTGAAAGACAAAAAAAACCTCTAGTGTGCTTGTGCATAAATACATATAAATACATACATATATTTAAACAAGAACCCTTTACATCTTATAACATTCGTTCTTCCTTTTAATGTATACATTTCAAACTGGTTTGGTAGAGGTACAGTTGTTAGTCACATGTCAAACACTAAGTTTAATAATATTTTTACAACTACTGTAAGTACTGCAAGTACAATATCTTTCCTGTGTAAAAACCTATTTTGTTTGGATTTGAGTTATTTTTTTCTGTTAATATTATTCTAGAACTAAGTGACTTCAACACGCCATTAGGCACCTGCTGTGGCAAACTCCATCTTACACAAAAAATTAACAGAGCAAATTTAAACTAGCCCTTTTGCAACTTACCACAAAAACTATACTTAAGTTTCATATGAAAAAATCAGCTTTATAGTAAAAGGTCTTTATTTGTATATAACTTCACTGTTTCCAATATTAACCCCAGGACAGAATGAGGGGAGTAGAAAAGGTTGTTTTCTCATACTTTAATATAACCAAAAAGCTTAAAACTCTACCAAAAACATGCCTAGAAGTTTTATCACATAAAATTTTTAAAAAGCTGATTCCATCATTACTGTGAAGTTTCAAAGCACCTAAACAGTTCACGCAGTTGCCCATGAAATCGCATCAATTTAATGCATTAAATCAGACAAGGAACCATTAATAAAACTGATTTGAAATAGAACAAACCTTCTTCTAACCAAACTGACTTACACTGTTTTTCACTGAAGCCAATTCTAGACTTCCTTGATTTTCAATTGTATGTTGCACACGCTGCACACTTAGCAAAGCTACTAACACCACACTTGTCAGCACACCTTTGTCACCCGGTCTCTCAACCCTCTGAGGTAATTTCTAAGGTAGTTCCACTCTTGATCCCAAACTACCACATACCATAAACTACAAGAAGCAAGGAGAAGAAATAAAAGCCTCCCTCCTTGCCCTCCAAGGAAAAAGACTATTATTGACATACATGAAATGCTGTTGGGCAGAATAAATTAAAAACTGATGAGGGAGAATAAATTAAAAATTGATTGGGCACGTCTGATCTCTACTGACATCACAATGGGTCACCAGTTGGAAGAGATATGCACCAGATACCCATATCTAGGAGCCCTAAAACTAGGATGAGCAGAAAACATTAGAAAATGTTTTCCTTAGAGAGACTTTCTTGAAAAAATCAACTTGTACCACCCCTGGTTATTAACACTTGGCAAGCCTGCCTTCTGCCATCAAAGGAAAGTCAGCGGATTTTGGCTTGCCCTTTGGCAAGCTAGTAAGGATTTGTGCTTGGAAGTGTTACCACTTCTGTTCTGCAAAACAAAGCCAGAGCTCCTGCCCTGAGGAGCCCACAGTTTCTGGCTGGATTCCACCAGGACTTATAAACACTACTAACTTGTATGAAAGCACATATTAACCTGCATCAAAGGACACAAGTGCAAAGTCAAAAAGAGTAACCCAAGTCAATAAAAATTAGAAACACTAAGGAGGAGGCCAGATGTATTTCCTTCTTACGATAATTCCTATGCTATTTATGTAGTTACAAAGGTTAAGAAGAGTGCTAGAAAAGGGTTTCACAATAAAATATGTTAAGAATTCTGACTTTTCAGATGGGGTTATACAATTTTTTTTAAAAACTACTGTAGGCTTCACTTTTTCCACTTAAAGCTGAGCATTACCTCTGGAAGTCTGACCTATGACATATCAGCTATTATTTATCCAATCTACATTCAAAAATCTCTTAGATTTTGCTAGAATTCCCTTATTCTTTCGCTGAACTGCAATCTGACAATATTATGTCTGCTTCAGTAGAAAAAGAACACAGAAGCAAGTATGGAGCAAAGAGTACCTGGTTGGCGACCACCAGGTAGCAAAAATTTGGCAATAAAGCAAAAAAAGAAAAAAAAGCTGGATAAGATTGGGCTTCACACCGAAGCCATCCTACAGAGGAAGAATTTCATGCATATACTGCCTTCTATTTAACTGTGATCGAGTAAGCAACTGCAATACTAGTGGAAGAACAAAGATAAGCCACCTCAAAAATTGTCAAAAGTGATTTGAAGGTTCTCTAGAAATCAAATACACTAAAACTATTTTAAGTAACCTCAAAAGCTAGAAAGAAGGTATTTTCCTCATCATTCAAAAATAAAGCCTTTTCATTTAGGACAGTGTATGTAGCCTCTTAAAATACACAGATAAGTATTTCCAAAGTTGCAAGACAGCATGGATTTAGCTATGAGTTTTCAAGGTTTCAGTCCGAAATAAAAACATTAGACTAATCTCCATCTTACATATAATGTAGCTAGCTGAAGATGGTAGTCACCAGATTACACTACGTTTTTTAGAAGTATAAACATGTACAAGCCAACAGAAAGAGTACAGAGTGCTTTTAGCTAGCTCTGCAGAGGCAAGGGTTGAGAATTCGAGCCTTTACATGTATTTTAAAAAGCTAAAATATGTTAAATCTGCTAGGTTTTCTCCAAAGCATACATTAACGAAGGCAATCTTTACTGCAAGCCTTTAGTTCAGCAAGAATTCATCCTTTAACCAGTGTCATTGGCAGGGTATACTGGACTAGTGTGCACTGAAAAAAATATGAAGTGCAAGAATCTCAGTACACTCAAAGAAAAAGATAGTACAGCTGTTTTTGTATACCTAACACTACACTAGTACAATTATGGAATACTTCTCTATGGCCATATTAAGTTTGGGAAAAAATGAAAAATTACAAGTCAAACCTAATCAACAATTTAGAGAAAGCCACTTCTAGGTATGCTTGTCACTCCCTCTGTACTGCTCACTCTTCAGCTTCAAAAGTTGCCCTTAACTATGGGGAAACTCTAAGGCTTCTTTTCTCCCCACACTGCCAACAGTGGAAAAGCTCACAAATTTCTTCCAGCAAGTATCAGTTTCTGCTTTTAGTGACTCTTGATTTTACACCTTCACCTACCAAAAAGAATGCTTTCTATACAACACAAGCTCCACTTTTTTTTTTCCATAAAGAACTTTGTATCTAAAGAACATATCTTGTCCCAGGATATATTATAACTTGGACATCTTATCTTTATTTAAAAAAAAAAAAAAAAATCAGTAATTTTAGAGTACTGGCTTCATAGACACAATCTGCCATATCCTGAACTAGAAAGCTAGTATACTTTTTATTTTGTTGCTGACACGGTGAATTCAACATTTCTAAACAACATTAGAAGTATATAAAGTACTTGTGTAGTCAGATTTTATATCATTTAACAAAGCAATTCTCACACACGCATGAGAATCTTGAGAATTACTGGTTTTAGCAC
Source organism: Numenius arquata (assembly GCF_964106895.1). NCBI lineage: Eukaryota > Metazoa > Chordata > Aves > Charadriiformes > Scolopacidae > Numenius > Numenius arquata. Next base: position 122,018,905 of record NC_133576.1, read on the forward strand.
CTAATATGAAAGAAAAATAAAGAATCCCTTACTTTCTGCACATAACACAAAGTTTCTTTGGAGTGGGTTTGTGTGAGAATGATGAGAGGCAGGTAGTAGAACAAAAAAGGTGAGCTGATCCTTTTCGCTGATACGCAGTCTGTCCCTTTTGTAAAGGCTTTTTGCAGTTTGCACATGTGACTTTAACCTGTTTAGAAGGCTGCTGCTGGGCGGAAGGCTGGAAAATCTGTTTAGGAAGTGATGCTACAGGTGACAAGGAATCCACACCTGGTTGCTTCTGATTTCTAGGGAAGGAAGCTGACTGGGATATCCAAGAATCTTCAAGACAAAAAAACCAAACAAACATAAGAGTAAGTGAACAGACATGTACATATATAAAATAATATTCATAGATATATGATCATAAAATAATTTTTCTGTTGGAACTGACAATTAACAGGAGAAAGATGTTATTTTAGAAATTCAGGTTTAAAGTAAAATGCTGTTCGATGGTGCCACTCTCCACTGTTAAAAAGCTTCAGAGTATGAACAAATTTCAGGATGGTCCCAACCTGCATCTAGGGACAAGTTTTGCAGACCTGAATTCACTTGCACTGGGTTTGCAAACTGGCAATTTTATCTTCAGACAAACAAAACTGAAATTACCAACTGCAATTAAAAAAAAAAAAAAAAAAAAGGCCAACAAAGAATATGAATTTCTAAACTAAGGTCTGAGATATAAACGGCAAATTTGTAAGAACATGACATCTTAGATTTTCATTAGTTATTTTGTTCTAAAGCTTTAACAAGCATCGTGTGTCCAACCCCAGTGATAAACCCTAGAGCTGGGCATCCCCATACTAGTTTCCTAGTCTAGCCTGGAGCCAGAGGCTATACTGCAGTTTGAGCTCCACATTTGGGATCTGTATTTACGTCATTGATTCCTGTAAGAGTTCTTGTTTTTCTCAATAACCTTTTCAACGGAATGAATACCACTTAATGTGCAAACTGGCAAAGTCATGAGAGTTCCAAGTCTTCTTCAGTAGAAATCAATGAACCTAGAAAATAATATTTCATTAAGTTCTGGCAGTACACAAATCCATGACCCTGTGTTTCACATTCCACTAGTCTTCCATCTGAATTTTCAGACAACAAACTACTATGAAACCAAGAAATTAAGTAAAACTTTTTCTAGAACAGAAATACATCTAGAAAGATGACATGCTTCTGTTAAATTACACGCTTGCTATCATGATCGGAGCAGAATATACAGTTCTGGAGGAAAAAAAAAGCCCAGTAAAATGTGATTTCTAGGCTTTTCTCTGGAATTTAAGCTTTCATTTTAAATATTTGTCACCAGAATTTAGGAACGTTGAGCCAAGAATGCCAAGAGTGATACAGTACTCAAGCATGAATTAAATCCTGAATAGGAATTTCCTTCCATTATTAAAAAAAAAACAACCACAACCAACATTTACACATGTTTTCACTAGTATTTGTCAGATATCCCAAATACTGTCACAGCACTTGGGGCTTACCTTTCAAGCTTTTTACTCCCAGCATCTAGAACAGTACTTCACTGTCACTTAATGAATAGCAAACACCTGGATAAATATTACTGTACTTGGTAGTACTTGTACTACTACTTTTAAGTAAAAAGTAAACACAGGTTTTAGTGTAACTAAATAAAAATACTAAAGCCTTGAATGTCTTACTGCAGCAACTCAGTGTATTTCTGGAGTGGCATTACAACTAGAATTAACAATGAAATATAAGAAAGATTATTTTAAATTCTGTAACTTTAGATAACAAAAACCTTAATCCATAAGCTTCAGCAACTGCCATACCTTAATCTTAAGGGACACTATCTTGGTCCATAATAATTTATTAAACAGAAGGCATCTTTTTCTCATACTATTTTCTGAAGTCCTCTTTCTGTTTTATTATCATCATATTCCACCACATAGTTTTAAAATTCATTTTAGGATAAAGTTCCCAGAACCCTTGTTGCAGCAACAAACAACATACATTCCTTAGCAAATAGAAGACTGTCTTCCGGTGTGACTTTGTATCTGTCAAGGATGTTCTACTTCTCAGACGTGTAAGACACTTCAGAAATTTACCCACCGTAATACTTGAGGGTAAATATAAAAGCTGAAACAAAGAGGTGAGGGGAAGGAGGAAAGGAAGCAGAATAAAACACATTCCTCTTTAAACCATTAAAGAGGTTTACCTTTGAAAGCATGAGTATCCATACCGACAAACTAAGATATGTTACCATAGTGCTTAAAGTTAAAATTCACTTGACTACCCTCTTCAAACTTTTTTATACTATTGCCTACTACCTCAGATATATTTATATCCTGGTACCACCTTAAGACCTCAAAACATTTTGAGATTCTCCTCCTTTCCCACAGGTTTCAAGTGGGAGCACACCGTATCTCTTACCAGGATTATGCAGCATGTGCAGTAAAGTTACACATGCTTATAACCCCAGTAGGGCTCAACTGCCTCTCATGAGAACTTGACTTTTCCAGGCTCATTTTTGTTTAAAACTTTTACCATGACTTCCCAGTACCTCATTAATACTACTTCAATATTTCCTTAGTACCTTAAGGCTTCAGACAGCCTCCCTTAACCGACACTTTGTTGCATTTCTCCTTCCACAAATATACCACAAGAAAGACCATCTTGCCTTTTTTTTTTCCTTTGACTTCTTCCACCTAACACCTTCATAGGCATTATTTTTTACATTGTGACTTTTCTTCACATCTCACTTTTTAACCACGTTACCTCCTCCACTTTATGTTCTCTGCAAAGGATGTCTAAAATCTGTTTTTCATGTCCTCAAACTGAGAAGGTGTATCACACTTCCTTAGTTGATTCTGGACGAGTTTCATTGCCCTTCTGTCTTCATCCCCCAGGTTCCTATCCGTAATTCTTTAATGGCCAAGTTTATGAGACTGTACAGTTCCATTTTCAATTTCTTCAGTTCTTGCTGGAGCACCTCTTCTATGAAGACAAGCTGAGAGAGTTGGGCTTGCTCAGCCTGGAGAAGAGAAGGCTCTGGGGAGACCTTATAGCAGCCTTCCAGTACCTAAAGGGGGCCTTACAGGAGAGATGGGGATGGACTCTTTGTCAGGGAGTGGAGTGACAGGAGTTCCAGTCCAAAAGCACTTGAAACTCATCTACATGGATTTCTGTTCACCTACCTGGATTTCTCCAAGATCTCCGATATGGTCGCCCCCACAGATTCTTGCTGCTAAACTGGAGACATACGGATGGATAAAGAATTGACTAGATGGTTGCATCCAAAGAATTACAGTCAATGGCTCAATGTCCAAGTGGAAATCAGGAACACGCTGTGTCCATCAAGGTTCTGTATTAGGACTGACACTATTTACTATCTTCATCAACTACATAGACAGTGCGATCAAGTGCACCCTCAGCAAGTTTACAGGTAACAGCAAGCTGAGTGGTGCAGTTAATAAGCTAGAGGGAAGAGATGCCATCCAGGGGAACTTTTGGGCTTGAGGAATGGGTCCACATGAACCTCATGAAGCTCAACAAGGCCAAGTGCAAGGTCTTTCACCTGGGTCAGGGCAATCCTTAATATCAATACAAACTAGGGGATGAATGGATTGAGCGCAGCCCTGCCGAGAAAGACTTGGCGATACTGGTGGATGAAAAATTGGAGATGAGCCAGCAATGTGCACTTGCAGCCCAGGCGGCCAACTGTTATCATGGGCTACATCAAAAGAATTGTGGCCAGCAGGTCGAGGAAAGTGATTCTGCCTCTCTACTCTGCTCTCCTGAGGCCCCACCCAGAGTACTGGTCCAGCTCTGGGGTCCCCAGTACAAGACAGACAAGGGCCTGTTGGACAGGTTCAGAGGAGGGCCACAAAAAAATGATGGAAGGCTGGAACACCTCTCCTTTGAGGAAAGGCAGAGAGGCTAGTGTTCGGCCTGGAGAAGAGAAGGTCTACTCTCTGGGGAGACCTTATTGCAGCCTTTCAATACATTAAAGGGTCTTTTAAGAAAGATGGAGATACACATTTTACCAAGGCCTGTAGCAACAGAGCAAGAGGCAACAGTTTAAAATTGAAAGAGGGTAGATTTAGGTTGGACATGAGGAATAACTTTTGATAACGAAGGCGGCAAAACACAACATTGCCTAGCAAAGCTGTGGATGCCCCATCACTGGAAATGTTCAAGGTCAGGTTGGACCAGTCTTTGAGCAACCTGATCTAGTGAAAGATGTCCCTGCCCATGGCAGGGGACTTGGATTAGGTGGTCTTTAAAGGTCCCTTCCAACCCAAACTGCTCTATCAAAGGTACTCCAGTGCTTACATTAGGTTCTGAATTAATGTGCTGGACAGAAGTTTCTCTGACATGCACCTACTGCGTCCCATACAGTGGAGTCACTTAGCCGAGGGGAATACATTAACACTGATTCAGAAGAAATCTTCCAAACCACATATAGAATCATTTAGGTTGGAAAAGACTTTTAAGATCATCAAGTCCAACTGTAAACCTAACAATGCTAAGTCCACCACTAAACCATGTCTTCAAGTGCCATGTCTACACATCTTTTAAACACCTCCAGGTATGGAGACATCCACTTCCCTGGGCAACCTCTTCCAATGCTTAACAGTGAAGAAATTCTTCCCAATATCCATTCTAAATCTCCTCTGGCATGACTTGAGGTCATTTCCTCTTGTCTTATCACTTGCTACTCGGAAGAAGAGACCGACACCCACCTCGCTACAACCTGTTTTCAGGTAGTTGTAGAGAGCAGTAACGTCTTCCCTCAGCCTCCCTTTCTCCAGGCTCTGAGGGAAGTTCTCTCCAGTTCCCTAAGTCATTCATCTTAAGACTTGTGCTGTAGACCCCTTACCAGCTATGTTGCTCTTCTTCAGACACGCTCCAAAACTTTAATGTCTTTCTTGTAGTGATGGGTCCAAAACTGAACACAGTATTCGAGGTGCAGCCTCACCAGTGCCGAGTACAGGGGGATGATCGCTTCCCTAATCCTGCTGGCCACACTACTTCTGATACAAATACATATAACATACTTGCCTGAGCCTCACTATTGATCTACTATTTTTCTAACAACATGTAGATGTCACATGTCCCAATTCCTTTCTCACTAGACGAAAAAGTAGTAGTAACAGGAAACTATACGTGCTTGCATCTTCAAAGCTTCAAATCCTCTATACAGGAAGTAAACATGAGTAACAGGTCTTGGTCAAGATGCAAGCTAGAATGTCCTAGCAAGGTAACGGACAAGTTCTGAGATTTACAAAACTGCTCTGTGAACTGATGTATTAAGTCCTTACACAAAGTTTTGACATTCACCAAATGCTAGCTAGAAAATCCGTACGGAAAGTTGTAGTATCTGAAAAAAAAAGTTTGCTATCCAACTTCTTACAGCTTATTTCTGAACTATAAGCAGCATTTTTCAATCTATGATCTTCAGATTATATAAATCAAAGCATTTTTATCATCAGTAGGCTTAAATTAACTAAACAGGAGTCTCCACCTCCATTTGAAATATTTTAGAAATCTGGAAATCAGAACAGATGGAACACCACTGATCCAGAAAAGATGAATCTATCCTTAGCAACCTTCGACTGGAATTTTGTAGAAAATATTAAACATATGTAAGATCGAATGCTTCCTGTCATATTATCAAAGTTTCCAACAGGCAGGGTTAACTTCTCCTGACAAGATTTTATAGAAGAAAAGGAGGCAACTTCCAAGGAAGAAGAACAAAATTGAAATTTATAACTTGAAAACCCTTCCTTTCCATCTTTCTAAGTACAAATATCTGTAAATGATCCACACCTATCATGTTTCAGGCTTTTTCTTGTGTAAAAGCCATTTCCACTATAGCTGTCTTCCTTCTTTCCTCCTCATTTCTTTTTTTCTAATTTCTCTCGTTTGGTATTTGTCTCCTTCTCTTTTACCTGTGGCAGCCCTTCCTGCTTTCTTTTAAAGCTACTGCTCTTTATTTTTCAAAAAGACAGACCACAGCCATAAAAAATAATATCCTATACAACCTGAAATACATCTCTCATATCCACTTCTGAGTGAGTCATCTTCATGAAGTCCCTGAAAGGACTCCCAGCCACTACCCCTGTCTCTCTGAACTCAATCTATTTCAATACTGCCATGGTCCCAGCCTATAAGACTTCATACCGGCAAAATTCAGGCATGTCTGTTAATCACACCAAAAAATAAAAGTTCAGTAGTTTAAAGCAAAGCACTTGCTGATTTTCTTAAAATGCACTTTCCCTGAAAAACAAAGGCACTACTTTAAGGTAATATATGCTTTTAAGTTATCATCCATGACTATTTGACCATCTGAGATACAATAATCATACCCTATGTCTAAGGGATCAATTAGCAATAGTGGGAATTTTGGTTTTAAATGATTGTCCAGTGACAGAACAAGAGGAAATGGGCACAAACGTGAATATAAGAAGTTCCACCAGAACATGAGGAGGAACTTCTTCACTTCGAGGGTGGCAGAGCACTGGAACGGGCTGCCCAGGGAGCTGGTGGAGTCTCCGTCTCTGGCGACATTCAAAACCCACCTGGACAAGTTCCTGTGCAACCTTCTCGACGTGGACCTGCTTTGGCAGGGGGGTTGGACTAGATGATCTCCAGAGGTCCCTTCCAGCCCCATATCATTCTGTGATTAGGAACTGAATTTCTAAATTATTCAGTGAGACAAATACAGTATAAAAACTTCCCAGATTTCAACTTCAGAAGTCAAATTCTGAAACCAGTTTCAAGATTAACACAAAAATCCCACAACCTAATATCCGACTTAAAGCTTAACTTCATACTGCCATTTCCACAATACAATATGAAAGGTACTAAGACTTTCACAAAAGTACATTTGGTAATATATAACGAAATTGAAGAACTGTGCTATTTAAATATTTGTTGAAAACCAGGTTAAAAAAAAAATAAACCCATGTGTTTTAATCAGCTTACGAGCAAATTAAGAAATCGTGCATTAACAGATGTCTACTGCACCTAGATTCTACTCATTTTAAATTTCCCTTTTAAAATGACGCTAACTAGTCTTAAGTTAAACCTGTAGCAAAAGTGGTAATTTGGCTTTTTTCCCCCATTTCTAGCCTAACAAGGCAGCAGAGTACCAGTGTATGTTGGAACCTGGAATGTTTTCAATTGGTTATGTGAAAGCTTAAATTCTGCAGAATAACAATTCCGAAAACCATTCATGGCTGCTCCATCTGGCTTTTAGGAATACCTGTGTACTTGCTAAATGAAGAGACAATACACTGCTATATACATAGAGAACAAAACCAGACAAATCAAACAAATTAATATTGTATGATACAAATACATATTATCACAGGAGACCAAACAGCAATTATAAAGTGTGTATAACTAACTGCAGAAATACGTGAGTCCACAAGTAACTCGGACCCTGTTTTGTTGAGCATTGTAAATACCGAGAATTGCATAGTATGCATTGAGTTATGACAGCTACCTACTTACAGCTTAAGATCAGACTTTCAGGTTTTTTGCATGTCAAATAATATGCAGATGGCAAGACAATAATATTTAAATTAACTGATGCATTACACTAGTCATAGAACTGCACAAAAATGTACAAAACTTAAGTAGATACACTCACCTTTACTGGTGACAGTTAAAGGGGTGCCCTTAAGTCAGAAAGAGAGCTTTGCTTTAGATATTTACAAATACTTGTGTCTCAAAACATCTGAAGGTACCACTAACTGCTAAACTGGGGAATTTTACCTACCTAACACATTATGTCATTGAGGATATTTTATTCTGGAGTCACAGATAAGGTTGTGATGGGGATAAAGGGAACGGAGATCTTCCATGTGAATTAAGCTAAGAAAACTAAGCAGTGCCACTGCCAAAAATATTTTAATCAAACATTATATTATTTGTTTTCAGCTCTTAAGAAAATGCTCAGAATTGCAACTTACCAGGATTATGATGAGTCACAGATTCTCCATTTTGAAATACATCTCCAGCCACGTTCATTCTACCAGGATTGAAAGGTCCTACACCAGTCTTGGTCTGTGAAGTCAAAGATGGGGTGTATGTTTGCATATTAACACCAAAATTACTTGACTGCAGTCCGTTAGATACATCTCCCAAGTTGGCATTCTGCAGTGATGTTACATGTGTAATCATTAAGTTCATGTCACGCCCTTCAGCATTTTCTAAATGACCATCACTCACAGAGCTCATAGCACCTGTTTCTAATGTAGTAACATTAGCAATCTGAATTTCAGAGTCTGGTTCTGTGGTTATACCACTATTACCTATTCCTGAATTTACCTTACTTCTTGAAAAACTGGAAGCTGAGAATTCCATATCGTTGGTTCTATTTTTACACTCTGGAAGTCTTCGTTCATTAAAACTGGAAGCATTCTTCTCTTGTCCTTGATTTGTTTCCATGTCTTCTTCATCATCAATAATAATAGTTTCACTTATACTCCCCTTTTGAGAATTTATGTCTTTTGGAGGAGGAAGCATTTTACAATCATTCCCTTGAAGTTCTTCATTTTTTGATGATGTAAATGCAGTGTTCCTTTGATCTGCTATCAGTGACGTAGAATTCTGCGGAGGTTGTATAGGTTCAATAAAAACTACATCATCGTCATCTTCTATAGGTGAGTTTTGGAATTTATTAGGTCTAGAAACTAAAGAACTTGGTGGACCTCCAAACGTATTTCCTACATTTGCAAGACCTGCTGCCATGGTGGTATTCCCTAGTAGACCAAGAGTATGTTCAGAGAGTTCTAATCCTCCCAGAGGACTCGTGTCCATTCCAGATCTGCTGCTTAAAGAAAAACAAAGCAAGAAAAAAACAACACACACAACTTCAGAATAACATATACTTTCCAATAACAGTTCTTAAAAATAACTACAGCATTAATAGCCCCTGCTTTTACTTTTTTCTTTATATTATCTCAGGAAGAAAACGACAAAGTTTCTCTGTGCTCTTCTTTGAATGTCTTAATATTCATTTACTTTCTAATCCTATACTAGCAAAAAAATATTGCCAGTACCAACATTTTCCACACAATAGCTACACATCATTATGTTTAGCAATACACACATGCATACACATGTCGTGACAGAACTTTTGATGGTATTTATTAAGCGATCCTGATTTCTCAGTCCCTTTCCCACCCAGATATGTACACAATGATCCTGTAACACTGCTTTTCTTAGACTGCAAAGTATGATCAAAAGTTAGACATGCAGAAAGAAAATTTGAATTCCTATTAAATTTCATTCCCATTAGAAATGTTACATAGTTTCAATATCAATAATTTATACAATAGAAGACAGAAGGGTATATCCAAGTGTCTAGCCAGAAAAAAAAAGGTAACATCATTTCCCATATTAATAACTTTGCAATTCAACCGATTTTCCCGCAACCCACACTGCCAAAGCTCCTCCTTACATGGCCCCAATATAACTGGAACACAGAAGTAAGCAAAAGAGATGTGGAAGTGCTGCACGTGACAAGAATAGATATATTACTGAACAGCAGAAGGTGCACAACCACCTCTCATTTCTAGCCACTACTGGAGGCAGCTCATTTGAGGTCCTGACTTACTACCTCATGTTCCACTGCAGCTTTCAACAACCTTATCTCTTTTCTTTTTAACAGCAAGTGATGCTTCTTCAAGCTTCTTCCCAACAATTTCTTTGCCTGGGGGGATTCTGTTTGCTTTTAGTAATTGTTCAGTTTGGGGAATGTGCTGTTTATAATTGCCAATTCTACCATGAATTAAAAAAAAATTGTAAAAGGCAACCTGGACACATGATTTCTGTACCTGCAATTCCAAACTGTTACATAATCAGTGCTAAAAAAGTAAGATCTCTCTAAAAAAAATCTGTACTAAAAAAATCAGTAAGTTCAATTGATCTTCATATAAACAACCAGAAAAATACAGACATAACTACATGATAATTTGGGTATGGTCTTGGAGTATACACTACTTTGTGACAACACTGAGCTTTTGTGAAAGGCTAGAAAGTAGCTTTCTGTGCTTTTCTTATAAATCCTTTATAAAAGAAAGGTAAATAAAAGAAGTAGAAATATCCTGCTCATCAATACTTACCCATCTAGAAATCCACTGCAATCTGTTTACCTTAATAAGTTGCTCCAAGAGTTTTTATTTTCTTTCCTGTGGGGAATCTGCTCTTCTTGTATCAACTTGCTGCCTTCCACAAAAGCAGTGTTCTGAAACAGGGTTAAAACAAACATTAGATATTCTCAACAGTTTCTTCATCTCAAACCTCTTGTACCAACTATGTTTGTTAAACTGACTTCCTTCTAAGTTTACAGTTTAAGTTCAAACCTGACTTTTAGCACTATCATCCTAAAACGTTAGAGAGTATCAGCCTATACAGTCATTGTGTCACTATGACTATGTCACATCACATTCCCACTATCCTTTGTTTGGTACTTTATAGACAGATGGAAAAAAATACAATGTTTGGTAAGAGACAGACAGACATAACTGCAATTAAGTAATCAAAGACTAGAATTGAGAAGTATACCTGTAATAGAACATTAAGGAAATAAATGGTTCGAGTAAACTAAGCTATCAAGAAAAGAAACCTTACCAGTTATATTTCTTTGCTTTTTATCATGTCAACCTTGATGCTTGTAGCAGAATATACTATGCTAAAATTAAGATATAGCAAAAGGAAAATTACAGAACATACATTATATATTAGGCTTACAATGCAATATAAACCTTACATTGCTAGTAATTTTCAAATTGTATATATGGACTGCAGTGATATTTAGCACAGGTTCAGGCATCCATACTTATATTAACACATGTGAACATTCACAAGAGACTGAAAATGTTCGAAGTTCAAGCCTATATTTATTCTTCAGGTTTTATAACAGTCATTAGCTTTCCCACACTTGGCAGCATTTTTAAAATAGAAAGTCTCAACTTGTGTAGTTATCTACTGTTTGAGGACAGCCCTTAAAATCCCCAGACAGTAAAGAGGCCCAGAAGAATAAAGCTCAAATATTCTTCTAGGCATTTACACATTATGCAAGCCCCCTTGTCCATTAACTAAGTGGCAGCAGGGAAAGAGGGAGGGAACAAGAGGCAGGACAGACCAAAGAGCAAAGCTGTGAACCAGATTAATCCTAGAAGAGAGGCGACCACCTTTTAATTCCTTCATATATTAGCCTTACAGCCAAATGCCATTATGTAATAGCATCTGAACTGCAATAACGGTAACATTCAATTGGAACGAAAGAGGTTTTCTTACCAAAAAGAATTGTATTATCAATGCAGTTGGTTTGTGCCTCCCTGGAAATCAGTCAGTTACACTCAAGATTAATTTAATCCAATATTCTCTTTTATCTATCTTATTTTTCCCTCTAGAGCTGAATAATTCAAAGTTAGATTTCCCTACAACTCAGCTTTTGCTGAAAAGAATTCATTCACTTCACTGATTCTTACAGTTTCCTAGGTTCATTCCATGTATTTTCTTTCTCCACAAGGACAAAAGCATCAAAAGCACATAAAGCTTTTAATAAAGTTTTAAATATACCTGAACAGATGGGAGCAAAGAAGAAATGAGACTATGCCAAGATGATAACTCAGGTCTGACTCAAACCTTTGCTATTCCTATTTTTACATATCTTTAGTAGAAAGACTTGGCTGTATTATAGTACATGCATAGAATATGTAGCAAAGGTAAGACCCAAAACATGTATGTTTTTGCCTAACTATATTTTTTTTCCACAAAGGCTCTTAAAAAGGTATTGTAAGGTATGACATAAAAATAAGAAAAGTTTATGTGCTTAACTGTTAGTGCACAGTCATAAGTAAAATCTGCATATATTCCCTTACAAATATCATCTCCTACCTCTACAAGACTTAGCAACAAAATTGTTTTGCAAAATTTTTGGGGTAAAGTAGCTTGTTTTCTAAAAAATGCTAGTATCAAGAAGAAACGCAAAAAACTACATAGTCAGTATTTCTGAATGAACAACTACCAAAAAAGGAACAATCTACAGAGTGAAAAGAATAGGTGTAGAATGGGAAACAAGGAAAGACCTCACATATCAACTGTTAACAGCAAAAGATGCTTAACAATAGAAATATAATTGATAGAAACCTGTAAGATTGATTAGACTCATCACTGGATGAATTGTTGAGACTTTGAAAAAACCCAACAAAACACAAATTGATGAGACCTAGTGTGCAGAAAATCCATGTTCAATATAGCTACAGAACAAGCTCAGGGCTTTGTGGTAGCACACAGGCACCAAAATTATACTTGGATGAAAACAGAAGCGCTACCAATATACAACAGCCCTTCCTGAACAAGGCTTTGTGTGTCCTCCTTTTAAATTAGGCTAAATGACTCATCTATAAAAGTCTTCATGCTGAAATAAATTACAATCCCATAGCTATATTCAAGGTTTAATTGATGGAAGAAATAAAAGGCAAAATACAGGCACTTCTCTAGAAGGATGGCAAATACTACAGCTTTTAAGACAGCCAGCTAGGTAACGTTCCATAGGCCAAGTCAACTCCACTGTTGAATGATAAAATAGATTTTTAAATTTATCATGAACTGCAGAAATTGAGGTATGTGTTTACCTTATTAAAAAAAAAAAGTATCAACTCTGCTTTAACAAAAGCAGAAATTAGAATTTGAAAGCCTTTAGTAACATCTGGGATGAAGGTGACAGAAGAGCCATCATGGTTCTGTACACTTGGACTAAAGTCACAAAAATCAAAAGGAGTCACTGAAATCTGGCCAAAACCACAGTTCCACCAATATGGGGCACTTGAAATGGACATCATTTTCAAAATGACTGTTTCATTACAAAAGTAGGACCAGCATGTGCAAGTGCTTCCATAAAGGCTAGAAGCCTAAAAATAAAAAAAGAAAACTTGAAAGACTGCTTTTGAGAGAATATATAACTGAGACATCTTCAGAAGTGAATGCATGAACAAAATTCAAGAGTATTATACTAAGGTATAAACACAGGAACAAGAAGAGTGATTGATTTGCCCCAGTGAACGAATACTACTTTCTGCTAGGAAAGCACAATATCCTAACTAAATTATTTACGTCAACAGGTACTGTGATACATTTAAATTCCATATCCAAACTAGAAGAAATAACGTATTAATGGCATACTATCAATCACTTTCACTCAACAGTGACAGCACATGTGAGATAAGGGGAACAACAGAGACTGCAAAGTAGTAACTGAAGACTTCAACTACTGTTGTGCAGACCAAGGGAACAAGGCAGACAAAAAAAACCCACCCAAAAAACCCCAAAACCCACAACCAACTGCAACCAGCTGGAAGAATAACAAGAGGAAAGAACCAACTCCTGATCTAATTCTAAGCAACACAACATAGTTCAAGATGAAGTTATCCAAATAGCACTCCAGAAAAACATATTTAAACTCCCAGGGGAACTAAAAAAAAATAAAATATATATATAAAAACATCATTTCACATCAACATTTCACTTCCAAAAGGAGAACATAAGTGTGAGAAATGCAGTTAAAAGAAAACAGAATGGAGCAGCTAGAAGAACAAAAAGCTTCTTGAGAGCATGAAGGCCATTTAAAACCTCATCATATTAAGCATATGAGCAATCTACAAACACCACAGAAACCCACAAAGACTACTATAAGGAAGTCCCTGAGCTTAAAAGATGTCAGAATTGTACTAGGGGGAAGTTTTATATACACTTGTCCTAATAGTTACCTTTTGCTGGACATGGTTCAAGACAGGCTACTGAGCTATGTCAGAGCAAACGTTTGTGAAAATGATAATTCTTGCCAATTTTACAAACAGTAACATTTTCCTAAAGAAGAACTGTACCCAAGAAGCCTGAACCAAAGCAGAAAACACAGAATAAATTCTTTGCATTGATGTTCAGTAAGGAAAAGATCAGGGAAGAGCACATCTAAGCTCTCTTTCTAGGGGTCAAGTCAAAGGAAAAATGTCATATCAAAGTGCTAATAGAAGAGGATTTTAGAACAAATCACTAGGGCCACATGGCATTCATTTCAGATTTCTGAAGACAGTCATAAATTTTATGCTTCAGTATCTGTAACCAATTACTTAAGCAGAAGGTGATAACAATTACCCAAATAATTACAGACTATAGTCCTATCTCCATCACTAAACAGACTGATATAAACTACAGCAGAATAAATATAAAAAAGAAAAAATAATATATGTGGAAAAAAATTAACATTTCGCAAAGAAAAGTTCATGCCTCACAGGACTACTGGAGAGATCTTTCGAGGGGTTGACCAACCCCAATTAAACTGGTATATAGCACTTAAGACTTCCAAACGGCGTTCAAGCACATTCCTCACTAAAGACTGCAGTGGAAATTATCCATAATAAAGATTTGAGAAAGGGTTTTCTGGGGGATTTGCAACTATTTAAAGAGAAAAATATCATACATTTCTGTTATCAGAATAAAGAGAAGTTACCAGGGGGGTTCCACAGCAGCTGAAAACAGAAACTGGTTGTAAAGAACTACAAAAGGATATCAGAGTGCTGAATGCTCAGACAGTACGGCAGGCAAAATCACTAGCGATAAATGCAAGGTAACAAACAGGGAGAAAAGGCTAACTACATAAATAGAAACTCCTCTAAAATGGAAGTCTGAGATCCAAGCTGCAATTCCTTCACTCTTTCAAATCTACTCAATCATCAACGACCAAAGAGGAAAAACAATATAAAAGAAGAATCAAGAATAATACAGAACACAATTGTCACTATATACACATGATGCTGGTGAACTATGTTTTTTACCATGAGATGTTCAAGTGACCACCTTTTGATGGAAAAGGGAAAAAAAGAGCTGAGTTATGTGAACGATTTATATTAAAGGAAAAGCCTTCTCGTTGGAAAAGACAGACAACTCAAGGAAGACGATAAATCTGCAAGGAAAAAAAAAACCAAATGTAACAGATAAATAGAGCACTATGCCCAGTGTCTTACAACACACAAACAAGAAGGTGCTCAGTGAAACGATTAAGTAGTTTTAATAATCTATTGTGCAGGAAAACACCTTTTCTTCTTACCTGTGAGAGTCACTGCTGTAGAAGGCTACAGAGGCCAGAAAAGCAACCAGTTCAAATAGGGATTGGGCAAACATGAAAATAAATGCACTGCTGACTGTTAAACACGGTGGTCCAAAGGCAACTCTACAGAAGTCCTTAGCTGGCCAGCTGCTGAAAACCAGAATACACCTGCAGAAAAATCATGCTGTATCTGCCAAGTTTCTATTCATATACACCACTGTTGCAAACAGGTTACTGAGTTGTCTACTAACCTAGTACATCAACTAATCTAACCTAGTGGAAGAATAATAATATCCTTACATGCAAAAGTAATGCCACTAGCCTCATGGAAGCTTTACCCACTTACCCAAAATCTCAATTTTGACCTACTGCTGTCAGGTTGACTTCAGTTGGGTGATGGGTGTCCCCATTTAGGGCAAAATAATCAGGTAAGAGACTAATCTGAGCACATCTCAATGGTCTGTGAGGCTATGCAGTTCTAATCATCAATTCCTGACCCTGACATTTCTTTGACCATAACATCATTTAATTCCTTAATTCAGCCACTTCTAAGAGTTCTTATCCTTCCTTATTACAGAAAGTCACTTTTTATCACTTGACTTTTGTTAAGTCTGATGATCAAAAACTCAGTCTATTGTAAAGACTGTATACAGCTATCATGAAGCTCTCTAGCTTAACAGCATGCTGCCACATCTTGCTACAACTCCAGAACATTCATCCCCTACACAACCAGATGCAACCTACATACCGTGGCTTTCTTGGGGCATGAACCATCAACTGAACCCCAGTGGCTTACCCCAGTATGCCACAGTTCACCCCAAAAGCAAAGTAAACAACTCCAATTAAAATCACCTTTAAGTACCTGTTTTACAGTTCAGCTGAGGCAGTCTACTAGCCCAAAAACCCACTCGTAAGGACTGAAAAATGCTAGAAAAGCTGTAGTAACCCAACATTTTTAAGGGTTGCAATTTAGGCCAAGTTTAGGCTAAATCTGAATGCTGCTACTGCAGTCCAGTCTCAATTTCTGTAGTGAAACACATATACCGTGTATGGACAGACACCTACCTATGTGAGTAGAACTCCATGTCAGGAAAGAAAAAAGAAAAAAAAAAAAAAAAGGAGTTGTAGTGCCCTTCTGGGTCATCAGATATAATTCTTACCACAGGCAACCAGAAAATAAAACCATTTTTGTTGAATATTCTTACTATAAACTTTTAGCATTTTTGGTTTGGTGGGGTTTTGTGGTTTGTTTTTTTTTCCTCCTTATATCCTTTCTGAGGGTTATCTATTCATCAGCCCTAGCATTTTAGGCTCAGATATGTGGTGGCTCTGATTTACTGTCAACTTTTACATCTCTAACGAGTTTTAACTAGGTAGACCTTCAGAAGTGCTACTAGATCCACAGACCCATTTTGTTATGCTATCATGTGGCACAGCTGTTTCTGCAACCACACACAGAGCCAGACTAAAGTTGATCCAGCTGACAGAGACTTTCCTGCTGGAGTCCATTCCAGCCAGACCAGTTCCCCAAAACAAAAAAAATCTCTGTGCAACAACACTAACAGCTGTGCCTGAACATAACAAGGTTAGTGCCACAGCTCTGAACTTCAGTGTAGAGATTGTTTTAGCAGACAGAATAGTAGCAACAAGCCCATAGCCACAGACTGAACTGCACTATCCTGACATTAAATACTGCGTAACACTCCAAAACGCACATGCTAACTGACAAGCAGCAACAGACTGAATATTAAAGCATGTGTACATCCACCGGTCACCATCAGTAGGGTATCTGAAATTTGTAAGCTTTAAGCAAACCTGACCTTCAAGGCCACAATGACACAACTACTTCCTCAGTCTACCAGCTTCACACACCAATCATGGTAGTGGGTTCAACATAAATACTTGCATACTTTGGGCTAAACTCAAGTGCAAGTATTCACAACACCAAAATAAAAGAAGGGTCTTTCTTAAAACATTATACAATTAAAAAACATTAACCAAGAGTCTGAATAATATTTAACACCAACCAATCAATATATTTATATTGTTGTTTTTTCAGAACACAAGTAAGAGCTTTCAGGAACAGGATACTAAGTTTAAGTCCACAAATCTAATCTGTCCATTGTCTGCCTACCACCATTACTGAGGTCTCATTACTTCAGCATAGAGACACTACTCCAGAATTCATTTTCCGGTAGGTTTGGAGCTGCTTGAAATTTCATTTTTCCCCCAGATTTTCAAAGCAGTTGCACAGATTAAAGAAGTTAGCTTGCTAAAAGTCATTATGTAACACCCAAAATGTGTTTGTTACGGTGTTTTCAGGAAATTTAAGAGAAAAGCATATGCACACAAAGACCTGTAACTAAGATCAGTAAAAAGCAAAGGTCTACATCATGAAAGAAATAGTTTTGAAGCAGTTGAGTCAGTAAGTTTTGGGTTTATTCAAAAGAGAAACTATTTACACACAAACTAAAGCTTACCGCAAGTTTGCATATTTTCAGTATCTCCTGCGTATCTCAACTGCACTGCAGCCACCAGTGTTGGTGTGAATGCTGATACCTGGCTTCCAACTAATGTTTCCTGGAACATTTTAATACCTTTACTTAACACCACCTCTTCCTTGGGTCTTCCTACTCAACCAGCACTAAGAATTGCTTCCCTGTACGCATGAACAGAATGAAAATTCAGGGTCAATCCCAAACTTGATTCTATTCATAGTCAATCTTGAATCCAAGTGTATCCACCAAGCACCTACCATTTTCAAGATTACTCATAGGGGAAAAAGCAGCACTTGACATGGCAAGTCATGGCAAATCAAAATCATAATGTTGAGTAAGTTTGTATAAGTCTTAGGGCAGCCATACCGACATGTATCCCCCATACACACACTTTCAATGAATTCCAGGGCTGTTTAATCATGAAAAGGTGCTGATCAGCAAGAACCCAGCACCACTTCTAGCCTTAAAAGCCATTCCATGTAATGTGGCAGACAGTAAATTTTACCTCCTTACTACTCGAGCAGCAACATGCTGCTTAAGGATATCCTTTATATATAATGGAATAGAAAGGTGAAACAAAACAAAGAACCCAAGGACCCACAGAAGGAGTTATATCTAAATGCTTATCTATTACTTATAGCCAAATGCATATCTATTTCCAGGAAAGTAGGTAACATGAGACCACAGCAACAGACTTGAAAGATGACCTAAGTGGAAAGGGAGCAGTACAGTAACAGTAGAGAAACACTATGCTGAAGATATGAAAATAGGAAAAGGGCAAGTACACTGTAAAGTAAAAATAAATAGTAGAAAGTGGCCTTAATACAGCACTGAAAGAGGCCAAGTTGTTATTTGACATATCTTAATTTTTAAAAAATGTAACATTTAGTAGGAAAAAAATACATACTGAATGGCTAAATCAGAAACAGATCTGAGAATATAAAATTATTTAGATGTCTGGACTGGGCAATGGAATATAGACCAGTAATAAATGTCAGTGGGTCACAGCACACATTTCAAAAACATGCCTTCCTCTTCCTCCACAGGGACCAATGAAGATTAATTGAGAATTCAAATCTATGAAGTCCCTATCTTTTGCTACCATTCAATAAATTAAATTGAGATAGCAATACAAAAAATGTATAATCCTTTTAAAACAGCATTTAATTATTACATGTTCTAGGATGCAGAATTTGATACATACTAATGAGAAAAGGCATTATAACTAAGCAAATATTCTACTTCTCTTTCATAAGAGATATAGTTGCATTGGCCATACTTTTGATACAACTGTATCATGATTAGTGACTACACTAATCTGTGAGCACCTAACATACACAAATATAACGCAATCTTTCAGATTTGTAAAGTTACAAGAAATTAGGGGTACAGCCAATAACGTATAAACCAATAAAATCTGAAAAAACAAGCACAGACAGGAAAGAGAAAGAGAAATCTCAAATGCAAGAGGATAAGCTCTACTAGATCTAATGCATCCTGTAGAACTACACATTCAAAACCAGACCAATTCATTAACTACAGTAATGCTGATTCTGTTAACCATCCTTTTTAAAATACTCTTTAAAAAAAGACAGTACATTTAAGGCAATTTTAAGAAATTATTTTAAAACAGTATTTCATGCGTTTACATTTTATTAATAATTTTACCCAAACAGCACAAATTCTTAATTTAGTGTTATGAGGGGGAAAAAAGTGATCAAATTAACTTAAAGCACTGTATATCAATGGAGAGCATCTTTCTGGTGACTAAATGATGTCAGACTTAGCTTAAGCACTGTAAATTTAATAGAATGGCTGATGTTGGAAGACATCTCTGGGTATCACCCTATCAAATCCACCCCAGCTCAAGGCAGTAACAAATTAGAAACGAGATCCATCTTTGAAGTTGTCACATTGTTAGGGTCATATCCAACAGAATTCTGAATATCTATCTATAGGAATACAGATTTCCCAGGCTCTCTGGACACCCTCTTCCAACGTTTTATTACCTTAGATACTCAGAATTTTTCTTGTTGCAACTTATGCCCATTACCTATCAACGTGCATCTCTGAGAAGAGTCTGGCTTCACCTTCTCTATACTTCCCCATTAATTACTTGAAGACAGCACTAACATGCTCCTCCAGCCTCTTTAGACTGAACACACCCATCCCTCTCAGCTGGTGGCCCTCCTCTGAGCTCACTCCAGTAAATCATTATCTTTATTATAACAGGGTCTACCCAACAGTAAACTAAACACCGTAGATGTAGATGTGGTCTCCCAAGTTATCAAACAATGGGGAACGATCACTTCTTTCAAACTGCTGGCTACACTCTTGCTTTATTCAGCCCAGTACGCTGTTTGCATTCATCCCTGCAAGGGTGCGTTATTTATGTTCACCTTGCTCTCTATCAGCATTACCAGAAGCTGCTTTCTACCCTATCAGTGCCCAGACTGCACTACTGGCTTTACTAATTATCAACAAGGACTTGTAACGTCAGTCTTCACTACTGCTTCCTCTTGTTTGTTTCTTGAATTTTTACTTTAAACTAGTATGCAGTCTACATTCATATAGGTCCAGCTCATGAAAATAGTAACTCTTCATGGATAATTAGTAACCTAATGGCACACCCAGTTCCTCAGCGCCTGATTGCACAAATCTTTTTTACTAACATTTTAAAAATCCTTTCTTTTTACTTTTGCATGTGCTTAGAAGGGGAAAACTGTCATGCCATAGCTTGTAAATGAACAAGAAGTTTGTAGACAGACCATTCTCCTTGTCTTTAACCACAACTAACACCAGCTAGTAATCTCAACCAGATTTTTCATCCCTGAGAAATACCCAAGTATCAGCTAACAACCTAGTATTTTTGGCCCAGTATGGACAAGCTTCTTCAACACAATTTACCTGCAGTGATTAGCATTCAATGCATCTAGTAATTCAGAATAAGGAAAACCAAATATAAGAGAGTATGTGAATACTATGCTACATATAGGAGGGAAACCCATGTAGAGTATGACCAAGCGAACAGCCAATGAAGCTACAGTATAACAAAGTAAAGAAAATCTTAACACCATAAATAAAATGGGATAAAAAAGGAAGAGGAAGAAAAGAAAAACCACCACAAAACAGTTCAAGTTCTACGCTGAGGTAAGGTTGACAGGAAATGGGATCCAAGGCAAGAATGGATATGATCAGCAAACAAGTATGATAGCTTTTCACAGCTGCACTTGCTCGCTGGTTGTATGTTACAATTATGCAATCACAACTTCAGTTTACCAAACTAGTTTTAAAAAGTAAAAGGTAGTTTTATTTTTAAACAACATGATGCATACTGTATTTGCTGAGGCTGCTTCCACAACAATAAACCACATCCAGTCTAGGACAGGACTACTGTGGTTTTGAATTCCCATTCCTTTCTCCCACTGTCTCCAGCACGAGCCTCTCCCCCTTTCTCTCTAGCTGCTCACAGGCCCCAACATCCAGTCCACCAGGGCTGCTCACGGGGTAGAAAGCTGAAACACAAAAAACCAGCAACCACCACCAACACCTACACAGCTCTCCTGGAAAAAGTTTCATTGTGATGATTCATGGAGCTAAACTGACTCCCTCCCCAAAAAAAAAACCAAACAGAAAAGACAGTATTGGTACAAAGAAGAGAGGACAATGACAACCCTCAGTTAGTTGACAACCCTCAGCTGGTTTCAATGGTCATGCAACCAAGTATATATGCTTATTTGAATTTAACCCCATTACAAATACACTATAAAACATTTGTTCTAAACCGGTATTTTATCCTTTGAGTCCAAATCTGCAACTGGAATAAAGTCCTGCAGGACAAAGTGTATTCCAAGCCTACAAAAAAACAAAACAGAAACAACAAAAAAAAAAACCCACCAAAAACATATTTAACTTTGATAGCGAGAAGCTTTTCAAATCCTCTTTTAACTTTTTCCTAAAAAGATGAAAAGTGATGCCTCAGTGAGCTATTCCAACTCTTAGTTATCCTACACACTGTCCCCTGTCTGAATTTGTATTGCTCAGGTAATAATCAGCACTCAGAAATTAAGCCTTTAACATGGAGGAAGAGTCGGGGAGAGCACCCTATCACGTACTATGTTACTGGGCGCGTAGCCTCTCCTTGACCAGGATTAAGCTGCACCCTGAACGATTCTCTTTTAATTGAGGAATAGACTGAGTTTCTGAAGTCTGTTAATAGAAAGCACGTTTTCCAGTCCTCCTTGAGTTATTCTTATAGATCTTCTCCAAACTCTGCATCCATTTCTTCTTAATTATTAAAAAATACTGGACTTAGTCCAGATCATAATTGCTGTACTATACACAATATCCGTCAGACCATCTCAGTATTTCTATTAATTCTTTGGACAGAAGTACACGTAATGATGGCCAAACACAGTGACAATGGCAACACTTCCAAGATATATCCAACATTTGTGTCCAGTAAGAAACAAACGAACAACCTTTGTTGCTCTCTCCATTTTTTATCATTTCTAAATTACAATTTTTTTTTATTATAAATATTACGGAGAACTTCTTACCTGGCCTTTCTAGGTACTACTTGGCTTCTTTAATGAGGTACCATCTACCAGAACAAAACTTCACGTTCTGAATGAACATTTTTCAAAAACAACACAACCACCACAAGAAAAACAAAATAAACAAAACCCCCCAAAGCTCATTCACACAGAAATACTAGCTATTAACTCAAATTCTGGTAAATTCTTCCAGCTTAGTAAGAGTTCTTAAACATATATAGGTTGGTACATTAAGCATCAATCCTTGTTCATACAAAATCATTAAATGATTTCAGGTATAACAGAACACTAGATCTTCTTCCCCTTTCCACACACGCATTAAAAAAAATATAAAATAAAAAAGACACTGATACCACACCCATATATTGCAACTCTTATCACAGACTCCTAGGAGCCAAAGCTACAGACCCCATTATGCCAGCCACCGTACAAACACGGCATAAGACTGTTCAAAGAGCTAACAAGCTAAACATAAGGGACAGCAGATGGAGAGAGACAAAAAGGAGAATACAAGGAAATAGCACCACCATCAACAACGGTTAGAATTACTTCTTGTTCTAAGGACAGCGTGTTTGAGTCCCAGAGCGTCAGGAAAGGTGGTGGTTTGGTTTGGGTTTCAGTAGGCTTTGTTTCCTAAAGTTAGCTTCTTTTGCATGACCAGAATCACAGAATCGTCATGGTTGGAAAGGATTTCTGAGATCACCGAGTCCAACCATACACACACAAAAAAACCCCTACAGTCTCAGCCACTAGAGCGTGCCCTGAAGTGCCACATCTGTGGTTCCAACTGCTTTGAAGGGTGCAGGCAGGGAACTTCTCCAAGCATGAGGAGCATCACAGGAGAATGAACAAAAGCATTTAACTGCCCATGATGTAACCGTCTAAACAACACTTAAAATCCCATTAACAACAATAAAAAAAAGATAGGTCATATCCTTCACAGCTAAAACCCAACTTTAATTTGAAGGCAAGTAACATGTTACTTTTACAGCCATAAAATATAAGATGCAAAAAGACCCGTCAGCCAGAGCAGAAGACGAGGAAAGCAGTCTTGTTCAGGATTGTAAACCCATATCAACAGAGCAGGATCATTTTTACCACAACCAAAAGAAAAACTGCTACAAGATACAGAGACCAAAGGCAAGGTGTAAGATTTAGTCATGTGATTTATTAACACAACTATATAATGAGCACTTAATTGTTTATTAGCAATTGAGAGCTTACTATATGGAAGAAATCTGCAGTCTGTTAGAAAAGTAGCATGTGCTGTGTCTAAAACAAGGGCTAGATTACAGGCTTATACCAAAGACCTCATGACAGTGCTGTCTACAAGTGACAGACAGCAGAGAGTTTTCCTTCTGGGGAGGAAGGATCACCTTTGCGATAGCAGCCTGAGCTAAAGGTCAGACATCCACAAGAAGTCAAAAGTACAAATTGAGATTTAACTGGTATAGAAGGCAGCAAGTCTGAAAGAAAGAGTTCAAGGTCATCCATATAGAGATGATAGCTGAGGTCTATGGATGAAACTAACAAAACTACTTTTAGAGAAATTTGATGCGGTACTAGGGGGAAATGCCAAACTGGAGAGGTCTCCCAGGGATCTAAAGAAAAGGAACTCCAGAAACAAGGTTTTCACCAAGGTTAAACTTTCAACAAGAGAGGAAGGCAAAAAAAAGAAAAGAAGGGGAAAAAAAGGATAGTTGCATCATGAGTGTGCTTTTAAGGTTCAGTGGGGTTGTATTGCACAGAGGAGCCTAAAGGAATACAAAATGCCAATACACTTCCAGCAAAAGTCTGCAGGAGGAAAACAAACAGGTCCGTGTTTCTAAAAGTGACCATGAGCCGTAATGGGCCCCAATTAGAAAATTATGTGCATAGTTATTCTATGGTTTATTGCAATTTTATCATCTTCTAATGCCATCTTTCACAACCAAAGAATTGTTGAAACTGCACATAGAAATGAACACAAACCCTTCCGTAACGCCACCGTCCTCGCCCATTGATTCACTTTCTTTGCCAGCCTCCCAAGAGTTAGACTGGTGAGCTACCGTGCAAGTATCTAAGCAGCTGTTGCCCTACCAGTTAACAGTGTGTGACCAAGTGTACATCACTACTTCGCACAATCTATTAAACAGGGAAAAAGGTGGAATTCAGATGACATCCTTCTTAGCACAAGTCAGTAAGTATTAAAACTAATGAGTAGGGACTATTCCTTGACAGACTTTTGTACAGCACTAGGTACACAAATTTAGGTATTATAGCTTTGAGAAGTTACAGTGATACAAACTGAAGGATTCTGATAGTCTAGTAAGAGTTAAGGAAAAACGTTTATGAATCTTAACTGTACAATTAAGTTCATTTATTTTAGGTAAAGCAGTACCATTTAAGTGTTCAGTATTTTGGAGATCTAAATCTATCCTTTCCGAACAACAGCGACACAAGATTAAGTAGTCTCATCTAAGACAAACTTAAACAAACACACCACCACAATCCTCTTATGCTACTGACACTCAGTATGGTTGGGGAGAGCACTGGCAATGCCCAAGTACCTTTCAAGCCATTACTGCAGCTACTCTGTTCCAAGCACTGAACACTTGCTTCTGGACCCCTGCCCCAGTGATGAATTCCTGCCACCCCCATCAGATTATTCTCCAGTGACTGATGGTAAAAGGGGCAGAGAAAGAAGTTAAGGTGATGGTAGATCCAAAAAGCTTGGGAAACACAGAGAAAGGTGGAGTGCTTAAGCATTAGGACAAAATTACAAAACATAAATACTGTCCCAACACAGAACAGTTTGAAAAGTACACTGGTGGCAATCATGTCACTGGAGACTCTCAGTTGACAAGAAAACTGAATAATCTTTTTAAATTTTATTTATGTTGGATTAGTAAAATCTGAAATTGTTGTATTATAACCATTGATTGAAATAATTTTGTTCTGATAGCAAACTGGAGTAAGAAAACAATGTTCATTGTTGACATGTCCAATCCATGAAATACTTCAGGTGAAGGCGTAAGAATCCATGGACAGTTATGATCTAACCTATCTATAAACCACAGTTGTTGATCTCATCTATTGCAACTGCTGATGTTCTCATCCATACAGACATATAATCAGATTTTGTGTGTGTGAATCCCATTGAACTCTAGTGGCACAGAGTTTCACAGCATGTGGGTTTTGTCTTAAAATTGATAATTTCTGGAAGATCACAGAAGACAAAAGCCTTTAATTGCCAGAATAATTATAATACAAATAAATGGCACTGAAATGATAGCATCATTTAGGTTGAAAAGACCCTTGAGATCATCAAGTCCAACCCTTAATCTAACAATGCCAACTCCACCACTAACCCATGTCCCTAAGCACCACATCTACTCATCTTTTGAATACCTCCAAGGATGGTGATTTAACAACTTCCCTGGGCAGCCTCTTGCAATGCTTGACAGCCCTTTCAGTGAAGAAATTTTTTCCCAATATCCAGTATAAACCTCCCCCCGTGCAACTTGAGGCTGTCTCCTCTTGTCCTATTGCTTGTTACTTGGGAGAAGAGATCAACAACCACCACCTCACTACAACCTCCTTTCAGGTAGTTGTAGAGAGCAATAAAGTCTCCCCTCAGCCTCCTTTTCTCCAGGCTAAACAACCCCAGTTCCCTCAGCCATTCCTCATAGGACTTGTTCTCTAAACCCTTCACTGCTCTTCTCTGGACCTCCTCCAGCACCTCAATGTCTTTGTAGTGAGGGGCCCAAAACTGAATACAGTATGTGAGGTGGAGCCTCACCAGCGCCGAGTACAGAGGGACAACCACTTCCCTAGTCCTGACAGCTACACTATTTCTGATACAAGTCAGAATGTTGTTGGCCACCTTGGCCACCTGGGCACACTGCCAGCTCATATTCAGCCAAGCCAACCAGCGCAGCAATGAGCATTCCTCAGTCATCTCAGTTGGGGTAAAGGATGAAGATCCACAGAGCAACAAATATGCAAGGTTTGTTGATGCAGGAGAAACCACAGAAGCACTTGAAACAGTCACATAGGAATTAGGGCTTCTCTTTAAAAAAAAAAAAAAGGCAATGACCCAATTGAAGTGCAACTACACCAACGCACGCAGCATGGGCAACAAACAGGAGGCCCTGGAAGCCATTGTGCACCTGGAAAACTGTAATACAAAATCAATATAATCAAAGTGTTAAATCAAGTAGACATACCATGCAACTTCATTCCAGAAGTCTCACACTGCTCCCTTCTACCTAAAATTTAATTTCTCTTAGAAGTACTACCTGACAAACTTACAAATTGGTCCAAAATGAAGAATTTTAATACTAGTATCTAAATGGAGCACATCATTCATATACCAATTTAGCATCTACTGCCAGCCATATTTGCCCGCAGCATGTAGGGTAAGCTACAAGCACTGAAGAAAACCTAAGTTTCCTCTGAAATCTAACCTCCCAGAAACTCGGTTATCCTCCTGGAGCATTCACCTAGTAAGATTAAATCACTGAAACAAAGTTAAAAAGAAGCTGCAAAAAAAGCACTTTCAACTGTTGAGTTAAGCTCAACAATTTCAGCAGACAATAAAACTCCTGTAGCATACAGGGCTTTAAGGGCCTCATGAGGCAAGTATTACCTCAAACTTCTCAGAAAGAACAGCTTGTTAGTCTTTTGAACTCTTCTGAACTTCAAATTTCAATCCCTTTCCACAGCTGAGTTCATTCTTATTGATGATTTACACGTCTTCTGGAAAAAAGAAATAGTTCTCCATGAACGGTGGATTTTCCATTAGTAACAATACTTGATGTAAGTTCTTCACAGAAGTCCTCATTCTGCTTTTGTTGCAGAGTGTATCAATTGGTTGGAAATTCCAACACAAGACAACAGAACTTCAGTAATTCCGCATTTAGTCCTCAAAACCAAAATGAAAGCTACTGTAACAATGCAAGACTGTTCATGATGCTGCTGGACAAAGGAAGAAAAGCCAGCAAAAATCTGAAAGAGGTTGTACCAGTTTGGGTTGCACATCCCTCCATATACTTGAACAAGCTCTGTAGAAGACAAACTTGCTTTCACTTTTTCACTGGCATTTGTACACTCTTGCTGATGCAAATCCCTCTTCGCATATTATTCCAGGGTAAGCAACAGTAGAATGCAATCATATATTTGGGGTCAAAGAGGATTAATAACAATAAAACCATACAGCAAATTAATTAGATACTCCAATCAAAACAGTTTTTCATTAAAACAAGTTATTTATTTTAACTACCTAATAACGTCCCATCATCACCCTCATTTCAAAAATCCTGGCTGAGGAGTTTAGTTCCTAGAGCTAACTTTGAAGCATTAAGCACTGAATACATTCCCTCAGGCAATGGCCTATCACATGCCACAGAATACACTTTTTACCTCCAGTCATGTGCTAGAGAAAAGGCTGCACCACCACCACCGCTGCCACAGTTGGAGGACAATGTGCCATCTACTAGGATGCTTTTGTTCAAGAGGGTAGTGCAATTCAAAAACCAGCTGGCAACTCCTTATTGAGGTTTACTGAATCTTAGCTATACAGCTGTTCTTGGCAGTACTGTCATCTTTTCATAGGCAGCCACACAAAGCTGCAATATTTTTTTCAAACCAGCTTCAGAACACAACATCCTTTTTCACTCCCTTCCAACACAGCAGCTCCTCTCCTTCCAAAGCATTATCTGCCTTGATCACTCTTAGAAGTAACTTTTTTAACATGAAGAAACATCAGGAAAAGCAGAACAGTTGTTAAGACTAGAATGTATAATGAGTCAGTAGTAAAATTAGGTAGTAGCCTTACATCCAAGACATGATAAGAGTTAAAAAATTATCATTAAAATTTTAGAATTATAGTAGTAAGTCAAGGTTTAGAACAGGCCACGGTAACAGGCCGTACAAACTCTTAGCGTCTTTCATGAGGCTGGCAATTTCAGAACCTCAGAATAAATCCGAATCTGATGCCTTCCTCTTAAGCAGTGAGGTTTTGCAGGGAACCACTGAGTCCTTGTACGTGTAAGCCACCAAAAAGTGACAAAGAAAGTTGCAAGCTGTGCAAATCTGGGAAATTTACTATGTAGAATGTCAAGAAAGGTGGGGGTGAAAGAAGAAAAAAAATAATATTCGGATGCAGGCGGTGGAGAAGAAGAGTACCCCACCTGAGCCCTCCTGCGCCGGAGCGCAGAGCCGGCGCGCAGGGCGGGCGCTGCCTTTGTGTTCTGCTCCGCGGCCGCCCGTCGCCCCCCGGACCCGCCGGCGCGTCCCGCGCGGCCTCTAGCGGCGGCCGCAGCCCGGCTCCGGCCTCCCGAACCTCTCCCAGACCCTGCCCGCACCGCCTGCCCTCGCGGCGCCGCGCCTGCCCCTTTCAGAATCCCCCGTGCGGCAAAAAACCAAAAATCCCCATTACTAAAAGGCGCAACAAACCAGAGCAGAATTACCCCCCAACCCTACCGGCAGGGACTGGTAATCAGCCTCTCCTCAGCCGACCTAACACCCAACAGAGATCACAATCTGCTCTGAAAATCCCACGCAGATGAAACACCGACAATGCTCACTTATATTAAGAAGCTGGGGGTCTCCCCAGTGACCTCCAGCATTTTGGGGAAGGGGCAAAGCAAAGGGCTCAGAAGCCCCGCCAAGGCGCACAAACTGCCAATGGCGCCCAACAGAACCACCCAAGTGAATCTGCGGGTGTACAGAACCAGCCCGAAGGCACAAAGGAGACACGCTGGAGTGGGCTCTCCAAATCGCTGGGTTATTTTATTCCTCTTCTTAGCTTCAAGATACGCAGGACGCGAGATTGGGGGGGAAAAAAAAAAAAAAATTTAAAGATGGCTAAAGGTGTCTCATCACAGATTTTAATACACGCTCTAAAACTCTAGAGGGCAGCCGAAATATGCCCTCCCCCTCCCTCCTGAGCCGGGTAAGGCCAGCAGCGGCAGCAGCCCGTCGTCTGCTTGCCGGAGTTGGTATTGCAGGAGCGATGTCTGCAGCAGCAGCGCCCACCCCGAGGAGGAGCCGCCTCACAGCCATTACTGGGGCGAAGCCCCAGGGCAGCAGCTGCTGGACCCAGGAATTTCCCCACCCAACCCTGGAGGCCCCTCCTTCTACCCCTGCCCCCCGAGAATATGGGGCGGTGGGTCAAGCCCTCCCTGAGCAGGTCTGAAATAGATACGTAAATAGCACTCACAATGGAGCTCCCTCTCCTTGTTGGTCTCTGCCAAGGCTGCACCAAACTGGGCTGGAGCCTAAGGGAAAGACATGGGGTTAACGTGGGGCAGCGAGGAGCAGGCAGCGCCCCCAAGCAGCGGTTCCTCCGCCTGGCCAGGGCTGGTACCGCCCGCATCACCCACCACTTCCCTTTAATCCTCTACCCTTTAAATAAATAAATAAATAAATAAATATTTATTGCCCTCCCCGGGGGCGGTGGGGTACTCCTCCTGCACACCCACGCCGCCTGCCCCCGCTGAAGGAAGGAGGGGAGACAAGGAGCCGCCCCGGGCGCTGCTGCACCGGGAGGACTTCTCCGCCCGAGTGCTGGGGGGGGACAGGGGTGAAAAGGCAGCGGCGGCACCCACGACGGGGAGCAAATATTACCTGCTAACTTGCCTAAGCAGCCCTGAACCGGCGCCCCGGGGGGTCGCGGGGCCCTCAGCGGCGGCGCCTCAGCGCCCGGCGAGCGCCTCGGCCCCCAGCACGCTGCCGCGGCAGTTGCCCCCGGTCTCGGGTTTGCCCCCCTGCAGTCGGCCGGCAGCACTGCCGCCTCCTGTCCGTGTCCGCCATTAGAGAGACCCAGCCAAACAATACGGGAAGGGAGCAGCGACGGCGGCAGGATCCGCGCTGGGCAGGGGAGGGAGGCACCCGCGGGGAGAGGGGGGGGCGGCGGCGAGGGCGGTGGGTGGGGGGAGGCACCGGGGCAGAACAACAGCCGAGGGCCCGGCAAGGAAGGGAGGGAGGGAGTTAAAATAGGAGGCGCTAAAACAGACCCGGCCCTTCCCCCAAATGCCCCTGCCCCCCCTCAGGGCTGCCCCCGGGCGCCCCCCGTTTACCTCCGTCGCCCACCTCTGGGCCGCGATGGTTATCCGCGGGGCTGCCCCCGCCGCTGCCCGCGCCCCCCCCCCCCCCCGCCACCGCCAGAGGTGGCGGCGCAGCGGCGACACCGTGGGGTACTTAGCCCCGGGTAGCTGGGAGGCACGGCGGCTGCTCTCCCATCCCCACCCTGGGGGGCAGTTCCGCGCCGCCAACCGCCCGCCAGCCCGCCCCTGAGGCGCAGCACCCCGCACCCCCACCTTACCCGGCTCCCCACCGCTCGCAGGCACGGACACCCCCCCTTCCCTCCCCCGAGGACGCACGCACTCTGCGCTACTCCTCCGGCGTCTCAACTCTAACTCGGTCCAGTCCCGGGCGAAGCGCAGCTGCTGGCGAAGGGGAGGAGGAACCGGGCCAAGCGAGCTCGGGGGAGATCCGCCTCCCCGCCCCGCCATTGGCTCCCCCAGAGGGCGGGCTCTGGCGCTGGGCTCGCGGAGTGGCTGGGCCGCCCATCCGTCAGAGCCGCCCGCAGCCGGTTGACCCTATAAACTGCCAATCTTCCTCCTGGCCATGCCCGGGGTTCTTCCCACTTTGATCCATCAGGTTTGAGGAACCCGGATCGTTCGTTGCCCACCGGCTCGTTACCCGTGCCCGAGGGCTGCGCTCTTGCTCCCGCCCAGCTCTTTGACAGCAGCAACTTGCAGAAGTTTGCGCTGCCGCCGGGCCGGGCCGGCTGCGCTCCTCCGGCCGGCCGCCGGCGGGGAGGTTGCGCTGCCCATCCCAGCCTTGCGCCTGGTCCCTGGTGGGCGCCACAGCCCCGGCCCTGGGAAGCGGACTCGCCGCCCCCAGCCGCTGAGGGGTAGGGAATGGCAGGGCTCCGCCGAGAGGCGCCACCCCGCTCCTTTTCCCCCAGCAGGGCTCTGAACCTGGGGCCATTTCCATGAGGGACAGAGCGTGGATAATGGAAGCGCTCCCACAGGGGACAGGGAGGGAGCGCACGTACACCCAAGGAGGGCGCCTCCCCCGCAGCCTGCCCCGCCGAGCGGCGGCTCCTCGCCGCCTTCGCCCCGGGACGCCCTCCTGCCCCACCCGCTGCGGGGGAGGGCGCCATGTCAGCCGCCGACATGGCTCCTGGAAGAGGAGCTGGTGGTGGTGGTGGTGGTGGTAGCAGTGGTGGCGTCCTCCATTTTGTCGAGAGCTGCTGCGGGGAGGTTGGGACCAATTCGAACCAACGTGAGGCGCAGCGGGGCGTCCATTTGAGGCGCCTCTGCCCAGCTCCCCGCGGGAAGAGGAGCCGGGTGCCCCCGGGCAGTGCCGCGGGGTGGGGAGGAGCGCTGCGGGCGGCGACGGCCGCCAGGCGCCGGGAGCCAAGCTCTCCGCCTGCCCTCCGCCAAAATGGAGGATGCGCACTTCCCTTGCGCGGCTCCTTCCCCCAGCGCTGGTCATGGCACTCAACGCCCGCTCCTTCGAGGACCTGGCCAGCCCAGTCTCCCGCCTTGCGCGCTGGCCCCGCTCTGCCCCATGGGCTCATCCTCCTCTGCCCAGAAGAGGGAGAGCGAGCGAGCAAACTCCCGCTCTGCCTCCTCTAGCCGGTACCCGTTGCTGTCAACCACGCGGAGCCGTGTCCCCTGGAGAGAGCCATGCGCAGGGAGACGGGTTCAAGCCGCTGGCGCCATTTCCAGCCCGGGACTGGCGGCCGCCGCGGAATCAGCCGTCACGTAAGGGCTGGCTCCTTCTTCCACCACCCTTGGTGTGTTTTGGGTAGTAACTTTTATGTGTGGGAGAGACCAGGCATTTTCTATCTTCTATTGTCACAACAACGCATCTAATTTCTTCCTAATGGTCCCACCCGGAGACACAGCCTTCAGTCAACAATTCAAGCCAAAAGCTTCTCCAACTAAGTTGTTGGTGGGGATCGATGGGGTTTTTTCTCACCATCCTAGCCATTAGATGAAGTTTGGAAGGGCTGCTTGGTGTAGGGGGAGAGAGTTACCTCAGGGCTGGTGGTAGCTTGCACCACCATTGCTCGTGCCTGGAAGAAGGAGGTGAGCTGATGGCCGAACAGCTCCAACACAACCCCTGCCAAGGAAGAGAGTGCTATGGAGATGAATCGCCACCCGTTTTGAAGGTGTCCTCAAAGTTGCCCTGGAAATTCATGAACTTTGTTCTACGGCATCACACTGTTCAGCTAATTCTGTTCATAGTAACCAGAAAGCGGTTGGAATTTCAACATTGAATCCACCAGATCAGCTGGCTCTTGACCATTTCTATTATTAGCCTTGAATATCTTCTCGGTTGATAAAAGCCAAAACCATGTTAAGTCATCTTCCACATTACATATTTTCCAACCTTTCCACTTGCACATCTCTGGAAGACATCTTTTGTTCTACAGCAGTGCTTATCCATAAACATTTAAGTTCTGATTAAACTCAGAATGAAATTCAAGAGGACTTAAGCACTCATTTTTGAGAACTTTGATGAATTCAGAGACGGATGGTAGAAAATGAGTAGGTTTCCAATTTAGAACATGTTAAGTGAAACCTATCACTCTTACTAGTCATTAAAGAAGTAACCAAAGAGCACCTTCCTCTTACCACTGCCCTAGCGATAGACATTACCTAACAGTGTTATCTAGGACTTTTATATAGCAAGTAGCAGTAGACTATTTTCATTAATGTTTTAGATTATACAGTTCAAACAGAAATTTTAATGGTTTTGCTTGCATTTTTGGAACTGTACTGAAATGTATTTTTGTATAGCAGTCTTTAACTCCAGAGAACCCTTGTCCCCGTATAGACATATAACCTTATTTTTGAATTCATATGTTCAAATGTAGACAAAAATAATGAAACACACCATGATTTTTTCCATTATTTTTTCAACTGACATCAGGAGAAAGGAGGAAAGTGTTCAGACACCTATGTAAATTTATCTTTATCTGTAAAACCATGTATAATTCAGATTATTTTTAAGAATAATCCAGGCCAAGTAATTTTTTTTTATGGTTTGAATGAGTTCGCATTAACTCAAACACTAAGCAGTAAAATCTCTTCATGAACACCAGAGATCTGAAACGGATGTATTTATAGGCTCCACACCACTGCTTTCATGGACAGGCCTGATGTCAGCAACTTCACTGAAAAATGTCAGACGTATTGACTGGCAGTAGATAAATTCAACAAAGCTGAACCAACAGTATGCTCAATGACTTAGAAGAAGAGTGACATCCTTCTAGCTGTCTTGGAGTAAAACTGTCTCAAAAAGCAGTCGACTGTATTTGAACTGAGAAGGAGTAATCTGATGTATTTTAAAGAGTTGATGTTTGAGCAGGAATCTTCAGAACACTACCAAGCCATCCTTCAAGTGATGCACAGTGTATGGTAGGAATAGAATGAACATAGTTTAGAGCTACCTACTGCTATCAGCAATATTTTTCTATGATAATGAATAGTGGCATTTATTCCAGAATTAGAAGAAAACATATTCCTTTGGCTGAAGGACTTCTTCAGCCTGAACACTGTTTAGGTTTACATCACTAATTGTCTGGATGTCTAGAAGAGAGTTCTGAGGAATGAAGAGGAAATACTTGGAACAAGATGTCTTTCACTTCTTCATATATGCAACACTCAGAAAGTAGAGATTCATTAAACCCTTTAGAACACAGTTTAATACAACTGATTTGAAGATTGGCTTGGAAAAAGTAAGTATTTGGAATGCAGATAAAACTTATGTTTATAGACATGTCTGTGTGTTTCCACTACCTGTGGAAGTGAAAACGGAGTGTAATCCTTTGTAAAGTACGTGACCCCAAAATTTCTTTCATGTTGTTGTTGGCTTCTATACCACCTTGCCCCACAAGCCTTGTAATCTCTGCCTTACACAGCTTTATTTATCCTCTTTATCTTATTCTTTTCTCTGCTTTCTTACCCTACCGTTTCTGCCAATATTTCATTTTCTTTTCTGTCCTTAATCTTACTTCTTTGTCTATTTAGACTCAGTCCCACCTTGACCATCACAAAGAGGAGAGATGTGGACAAACTGTGTTGGTTAATGGAACGTGTCATGTTTTCATGGTCATGGCATAATGGAATTCTGGTCTACTACTTGGTTGCCCAACACAACTTCAAGAAATAGTAGTGGAAGGAAATAAAAAATTGAAAAACCAAAGCCAAACAAAAAAAGGAGAATCTTAAAACACCTATGATCAGTAGCACCTTGATCATTCTGGTTTTGTTATGTAATATTCCCTCTATTGTCCCTCTATTGTTTTGAGTTTCATTAGGCATTGCAGCTATTCTTTATAGACTGAAGCTCTTAATGAAAAGTTACTATATGTGTGTATATGTTTGTACTCTACATAACAGAAACTATACTATAAAAAAATTGGGAAAAAAATGCTTTCTATAAAACATTACCTGCGGTTTTCATTATGGTTGTTGAACTACACAGACTTTTCATAATGTTTGTAAACAAATTAATATGTATCTATAAATAAATTGCATTCAGCTGTTTAATTTGCAGCTTATTTAACCAAAAGTGATCTTTCAAAAGGTCAAATAATGAGACAATATGCACTATCCTATAAGATTACTATTCTTGCATGCTATAATATGTTTTTAAATGACCTTTATGCCACATCCCATATTTCAGTTTTGAAAAAGTAAAGAATAACTTATGTTCTAAACTGGGCAACCTCCCTGCAGAAGGCACTCCAATACAGTAAAGACTAAGAATGTAATACCCAATGAAGTGTTGTTCTGAAATCACTTGCAATGAGTTTGCAATAATCAACATAATTTTTACTTGCAAAATAATTTTTATTAGTTATTAAACATTTGAGGGTTTTAGTTGCATAAACCTCTTGTCTTTATGGAGAAGAAATGACAGTGCAAAAGAGAATATAGGACCTTAAGACTGGAAGAGACTCCGTAGGTCACTGAATCCAGTTTCTTGCTATTACAGGAAACTGTGTCATATAATCCCTTCCAGAAACTTTTCAAGCTCCATCTTAATAGTAGTTTGATATGTTTACCCCCTACTCCTGTTGCAAATCTATTCCAGAACTTCATTGTTTTGGTGGTTAGAAACCTTCTTCTAATTTCCAGACTAAATTTATTCAAGAATCCATTTGCTTTTGTGCCAATATTCGTCCTTTGGCTTAAATAGCTCTTCTCCCTCCCTGGTGTTTACCCCTGATATATTTATAGACAGTAATATTATTCCCTCTCAGCCTTCCTTTTGCTAGACTAACCAAAGATCTTTCAGTCTCTTTTTGCTCAACAGATCTTCATTCCACTGGTCATTCTACTAGCCTTTATTGCCACCTGTCCCAATCTGAACTCATCTATCTTGAATGTGGGTTCAAATTCCCATAATATTCCATTTTGAATTGAATTACTACATTGTACAGTACTTTAATATTTTCATATCCCCATGAAATATCACAGTCAGTCTTGGGTGTGCAGTCGTCCATTTGCACAACTACATTAGATAACCATCATCTATCCTAGTAGTAACTACATTCTTTTCTACACTGCTCATTTACTGGGAAAGTTCTGCATTAACAGCAACATTTTTATAAGCCTCCAAGTGCATCACCTTGCATTTTGTATTACAGCAGTTTGGTTTGTTTCCATTAGTTCAACCATCAAGGTCGTTCATTGTTTTTCCATATGACATCCCACTGCCGCTGTGTTGATGGTGCTGCCTAATTTTGTGAAACCACCCAGTGCAATGAGCTTATTTTCTCTTCTTTGCCAAACGATAAGATCAATCCCAAGAATAACTCCCAAAGGAATCTACTAGCAGACACTCTCCAATTTGACTCTCTCCTGTTTGGTACTACCTGCTGCTGTTCTCGTTCTTCTCTAGAAAATACCATCTTACCTCTGTGCTTCTTGGTGTGTAGCAAAGCTTTTTTTGCTAGTGAGTCCCTCTTTCCCTGAAAGCTCTCTACTTATTCTCAATTATACTTTCTACACACTGTGTTAGCACCTGCCCCTCAAACAAACAGCAAATCTTTTCCATTTCAAACTCTTGACCTCCTCAGTTAGTTGACTTGATTAACTAGGTCCCTTGGTTTACCAAAATTTGCCTTATGAAGTCAAGAGGCTTGGATACAGACCTGCTTTAGTTTTCTTTCCATGCAACTTACACCAAATAAACTTTAGGATAATTTTCTACAGCTAACTTTTCTATACTGTCCTCAAACTGTAAGTCCAAGTCTAAAATAGCATCATTTCATGTTGCTTTAGTGACATTTTGCTGAGAAAAGATGTCAGCTATGACATTCAGCTAAATTTGGGGCCCTGCCACCATTAATAACATTTGTTCTCCAACCTACTAAACCAATTAAGGGGAAAAAAAAGCAAATAGCTTTTTGCCACCTTAGTGAGTTGAAGTGACTTATGTGTCAGACAGGTACTGAAGCCCCCACAAAGCAGAGAAGAGCGTGCAGCCTGACAGAGGACGGAATGACTCCATTTCAGCAGGAGGGAGTTGTTGCATGAACCCAGCTTCTCATCTTACCATAACCTATCTTTGGAGCAGCATCTGTGTATGTATTTGTATATATAAAGAAAATTCCTTATTCTTTCTAAATCCAATTTCTTTCTCGGTTTTCAGTAGTGGATCCCCAAAATATTTGATATAAACATAAATCAAGTACTAGATTTGGTAAATCAAGCCTTTTCTAGTCTCCTCCTAAACAAGATCTTTCTACTTGTAGGTTGAAGATCTCCTCCTATGGGGTTTGTAAGAACAATGTTGAAATAAAGGGCTTTGATATACAGGAACCTTCAACTCTGTTTCTTTCCGCTGAATATGGCATATGGTATTCCTTTATTTTCCTGGTATTTCTCATACTAAGGAGCTTGAATAAAATTGGGCTCCATGAGGTTTAGTGTGTGGTTTCACCACAGGCAAGTTGCTGTGTGATAAAGCTGCTGCCAAAAGTAGCAGTCCTGTCCTCTCCTCAATGACTGGCTATAAATTCCTGTCACCTTTCTACGCTGACATGAGCATTCATGTGGCTAAATATTGGCCAATTTTCAGTTGGACCAACACGTTGATCTCACTGCATGTGCAACCAGACAAGTGATAATGCCAGATACGGGGGTGCAGTGGGAAGCACGGGGGAACAATGTATATCCCATTTGTGAAGCTGCACTGCTAGCCTGCATAAATCAAAGTGATGCTACATATATTAAAAGGAACAAATAGTATTTGACTGGTGACCTGGCTTCTGCTTTATCTTAGTAAGATCCACAGTGTAGTTTTTAATTGGTTATTAGCAATGTTTAGAGGTGGCCGAGAGGAAAAAAAAAAGGCAAAATATGAAATTGTGATGTGAATTCTATTTCATAAGGCTCAAAATTATTCAGTTTTTAAAACATTCTTTAAGAAATTTATTGTAGGAAAACTAATTAAAAATCAAATAATTAAAAATCATAGTAAGAGAATCTTACTGCAAATCACTGTGATGATAGTTTTGACAATATTTTGATGCATACTTCATAAACAAAAACTGGAGAAAATGGTAATTTTTTACAAACCTTTTCATTTTCAAAGCAAAGCCATTTTTCTTCAGTTTCATTCAAAGTGTCTGCGTTGTTCTAGCGATGAACAAAGTTGCTTTTTTAGGCAACTTGTCCTTTCCTGTTGGATGAGGACTGTGCCATGGTCATCAGCACCTTCAGACTGGATTAATGCATTGCTGGTTTATATGCAAAAGACCATTTGGAAAAATGATTTAGGGCAGGACATGGTCGGGAAATTTACTACAGGATCTTTCCACCAGGGCTTTGTTGAACTATAAGGTGGTTGGGAGAGTATGCTAGACAGCATAGTCCCTCCCTTGCCATGAGACTCAAAATATGTGCTGCACAAGAGCCTTGCAAATGGGAAGGATTCAGCCCTACTTTCCACGAAGACAAGATTGTGTGATGAGACTCTCCTAAGATTCCTTACTGACCTTTCCTTTCTTCCTTTAGAATGAGTGCAAAATGAGACTTTCACTTGGTGTCTAGAAAACTAAAATTATTGTTCTTGAAACATCTGTCATCATATTGCAGCCTCTTTTCCACATACCCAAAATTTTTCTTCCTTCTTCATTGCATTACCCAGTGCTTGATCCTCAGGCGCAGTCCCCTCACTGGTGCACCGCCACCCCAATTCTGAATCTGTTGTGGTCTTCTCTTTACTTCTGTGGTCCTTCAGTCCATCATTCCCTTCTAACTTTCTAGTGGCTCTTAAGGCACCTTCCCTTCAATCTCTTGCTGTTACTCTAAAACTATAATCTTTTTCATAAACATTTCTTCATTTCGTACTAAACCATTCTTGTGTTCTACATTATGAATGACATTCATGAATACCCTTCAACATTTTATTTTATCCCCGTATTAGCATATTCAGTTCATGCTTTTTTAAAGAAACACCATTTCATGCTCTAAATAATTTGGGGTGGTGTGATCCAGGATGTATATATATACTAGGGGACAAGAGCCTGGAGTGCAAGCACAACCCTGCAGAAAGGGATCTGGGGGTTTTGGTTGAAGGTAAGATCAATATGAGTCAATACTGTGCCCTGGCAGCCACAAGGGCCAGCCGTGTCCTGGGGTGCATTGGGCACAGTATAGCTAAATGGTCAAAAGAAGTGATTGTCCCACTACACTCAGCACTGGTATGGCCTCACCCTGAGTACTGTGTGGGGTTTTGGGCTCCAGAACAGAAGAAGGATATAAAAGTATTAGAACGTGTCCAAAGGAGGGCAACAAAGACAGTGAAGGGACTAGAGGGCATGACTTATGAGGAGCGGCTGAGGAGACTAGGTTTGTTCAGCTTAGAGGAGACTCATTGCTGTCTACACCTTCCTCATGACGGGGAGCGGAGAGGGAGGTGCTGATCTCTTCTCTCTGTTGTCCAGTGACAGGATGTAAGGGAATGGCTTAAAGCTGTGTCAGGTTAAGTTCACACTGGATATTAGGAAAAAACTCTTCACTGAGAGGGTGGTCAAGCGCTGAAACAAGCTGCCTGGGAAAGTGCTTGTGGCCCCAAGCCTGTTGATGTTCAAGAAGCGTTTGGACAATGCTCTTAGATGTATGGTTTAACTTTTAGGTTGCCCTGTGTGGAGTCAGGAGCTGGACTCCATGATTGAGAAGCTCAACATGAGCCGGCAGCGCGCACTGGCAGCCCAGAAAGCCAACCGTATCCTGGGCTGCATCAAGAGAAGTGTGGCCAGCAGGTCACGGGAGGTGATTCTACCCCTCTACTCTGCGCTCGTGAGACCCCACCTGGAATCCTGTGTCCAGCTTTGGAGTCCTCAACACAGGAAGGACATGGACCTGTTGGGACGGGTCCAGCGGAGGGCCACGAAAATGATCAGACAGATGGAGCACCTCCCCTATGAAGACAGGCTGAGACAGCTGGGGTTGTTCAGCCTGGAGAAGAGAAGGCTCCGGGGAGACCTCATAGCAGCCTTCCAATATCTGAAGGGAGCCTACAGGAGAGCCGGAGAGGGACTTTTTGTCAGGAGATGTAGTGACAGGACAAGGGGTAATGGTTTTAAATTGGAAGAGGGGAGATTTAAGTTAGATACCAGAAAGAAATTCTTTACTGTGAGGGTGGTGAAGTACTGAAACAGGTTGCCCAGGGAAGTTGTGGATGCCCCATCCCTGGAAGTGTTCAAGTCCAGGCTGGATGGGGCTATGAGCAACCTGGTCTAGTGGAGGCATCCCTGTCCATGGCAGGGGGGTTGGAACTCAATGATCTTTAAGGTCCCTTCCAACTCTAACCATTCTATGATTCTGTGATTCTCATGGGTCCCTTCCGACTAAGGATATTCTGTAATTCTGTGATTCTTTTGACACCTCTCAGTGGCAGATGACAGCTTCACAAATGTTAGTCCATTTATCCCCATTTTATACACAGAGAACTAGGGTACAATCATATTAGTGTCAAAAATATGTATTTTGTCTGCCTGTTTTGGATGGCTACGTTTGTCAAGGATATAGCATTTATTTTTACACTTCGTTTGGCAATCACATCTGACATCAACTTCACTTGCAGTTGAGAAGTCTCAAGAGCATGAGGCTGGGTACCTAGAAAATGAAAAATACGTCTCTCATCGCCTATCCCAAATCTGAATTAAATGAGTTTCAGCCTCATGCAGGATTCATTGAAATGAGACAAGGAGGGAATCCAGCTGTTCAGGAGGTGGTCTTCTGTCCAAAACACACGACCAACTTTATCTTCTTGAAATCTTCTGCCTCAGTCACTGCGCTGTGTGGCTTTTGTACTAAATGAGGAAAGGGTCATACAAACAACAGGCTGCTTCATGACTTCATACTCTGAACACTAGGTATCCTGTGTGCTGAAGGAAGGAATGGCCTGTGGTAAAAATAGTATGTGGTCTCATAAATAAAAGACTATATCATAATACACAGATTCCAGGAGTTTGAATTAAGTTTTCACAAGCAGCTTGAATTCAAGTGCTCTCTACTTTTTGAATGTTTGTCTCTGTAATCTTAACACTCTCCAAATTACATTTAGGAGGTAACTTCCTGAAAGGCAATCTAAAAAAACAACCATCAGAAATTGTATCTTACTGAAGCAAATTTACATCCCTGGGGCTCATCCAAAAAAGTTCAAAACTCAGGAGTTTATAGAACAAATTCTGGTGGCACAAGCTGATAGCAAATAAAAGCAGGAGAAAACCATCATCTGTGAATTCTGTGCAGCTCAGACATCAGGGATATCTGAGATAAACTGATATCAGAGATAAACTAATATTTTATATTGTCTTTTTACCAGCTAACTCAGGAATCCTGGGTCCTAATCTGCATTCAAAAGGACCATGCATTCACTTCTCTTCTCCATCACTACCTGCCCAGCAGCCAGTGTCTCAGTCTTCCACTTTTCACGTATGTCCTAACTTACAGTCTGAAGACACACATTCCAGCACATTTGAGGCTTATACCCTAGATCCCTATCTCTCTGAAACCTTGTTCCAGCTCCCATCCTTTCCTTATCTCAGTAGTTGGTCAATCCCCTCAATCATATCTTCTCACATTTCCATACTCCAGCACCGCTTCCTTGCTCTCAGTTCTTGGCATTATAGCAAACTGCTCAGGAACAATTACAGAGTTTGCACCTCGGACTGGAGCATGTCAGTATGGATGGAATCTAAGAATTTAGCAATCACAAGACAATAGGAACATAGCAACATAAAAGCAGTCAAATCAAAAGTCTGTTTAGACCAGGATCCCGTCTCTCAGTGGCCAGTGGTGGACATCTATAGAACAGCAGAAGACAGCAATAGAGTGATACCTCCTCATATATTCTCTCAGCCTCCAGCTTATAACTTTTGCAAATGTAGGTTAGTGGATAGAAATCAGGAAGGAGAGACGTGGGAAACAACGGGTTGCATATAGTACCCATGTATCATAGTTGTTAAATACATAGGTTTCAACGTTTCTTTTGGAACAAAGAGGAGATAATTACGGATTTCTATGGGCTCTGCCCCGTGGCTTTTGTGTAATGTGTTTACCCATGTGTCACATTTTCAAGATTGAGGATTTCAAGATACCTAACATTGACCATGTTATCAAAACAACCCCAACTGGCCCAAAGTCATTGTTCTGCTAGAGGACAGATGACCCACTGAGGTAGGTGGCTTGTGTCTCTACTCAGATAGAAATGAAATTCCAGTTAATTGCTAGACAAGGAAGAGGTAGAACTTTGATGTAACATGTGAGAGAAGCAGCTTAGAACTAGATAACCTACAGGAGAAAGCTTCATCTGAACTCAAAATATACTTTATTATAAATCCCTTTACAACAAAGCCAAATGCTGTAAATTTTAACTCTCGGCTGTTTATAGACCTTTAATTTAATGGGAAGGTGTCAACAGATACATTTTTCTGATTGAAAAAGTAGAGTATTTGACCTATTTCTAGTTATGTTGGTTATGTGAGGAAAGATCCTAGGCTGGAAACTTAGCTCTACAAAGTCACTTTTCACACATAGTTTAAAATGGCTGGAGATAATTAGTCGAAAATCCCCATTATGAAAAGCTCTCCATCAGCAGATGACTAGGGAATCAGCAGGAATTCATGTAATCATGTAATTCGTGCAATCTGGGAACAGGAAAGAAATGAGTATCAGTTTTCTTACACTGTACCTGATGAGTCACTGATAATAGCAGCAAAACTTATGATGGCATAATTTACAGAAACTCTTAATTTAACTTCTGTGGGGACCCAAAAGTAAGAGATAAGAAATCATTTTCTACTGTATGCAGGAGCAGCACATAACACAGTGTGATCCAGTAAGTCATTTATAAAATGTAATTGGAGGTCTTCCTTGTTTTCTGACTATAATCCAGTTAATTAATACAGTTAATCTGTAAGGGCATGTCACTCACGTAAAATGATATAATCATTTAGTAAAAGAGTGCAAGGAAGAAATAGACATTTAAATATTTCTACATGCAAGCTCATCACTAGTTTTTGTCTCACAAAACTGCACTACTCTGTAGATGGTGCAGTATTTCTGCACGTAATTTCCTCTCACCATTGACTGTTTAGAGTAGTCTTGATGCTTACTTATTCTAAATGCCCAACTTTTGGATGTCTGAAGAGAGCAAACCCTACCTGTAGTGAGAGACACCATAGTATTGAGAAGCTCGGGTGACTTTAGCTTTG
This sequence comes from Numenius arquata, assembly GCF_964106895.1. Classification (NCBI taxonomy): domain Eukaryota; kingdom Metazoa; phylum Chordata; class Aves; order Charadriiformes; family Scolopacidae; genus Numenius; species Numenius arquata. The sequence continues at coordinate 122,061,823 of NC_133576.1, forward strand.
TACAAATCCTAACTTTATTTAAAATTTCTCCCATGAGAAACTTATCTTTGGTAGTAGTAAAGCTCCTTGTTTATTGCCTGGATGTTGAAGTCAGACATAGTACAACAAAAGAAAGGCACAGGCTGCATTGGAACTACTTATCAAGCTTTGGTACAGATTCTTCATCACTACAAATGTTTTAATCACAGTTATAATTTTAATTTTTTTTTCATGGGAATTAGTTCTGAGAAGGTCTTTAGTTCTATGTTGATTAGGCAGCCAAGGGTCTATTCTAGTGTCAATCAGGAGAGGGGACACAACAGCCCTTCCTGGCTTTCTGATCAGTGAAGCTATCCTGGATATACTTTTGTCATTAATAGGGCCCAGGTAGTTTAGAATCAAGAATTAGGAAGGAAAAGATGGAAGAAAAGTCCTATGATGTTTAAAGCACATGTGGTGTAATTAGTTTGTCAGAGGAAGACTGATGAGTTTTGTGTTACGGTTTATTTAGATATGATTAAGCGTAAGTAGATGGCACATCAAGGAACTGAAGAGAAAGTTGTAGAACTGCTCGAGAAGAGTTACCATCACTTTCTTGTTCTTCAGCTATAAAAGAAAGATAAAATTATTTGTATATTCCTCAGAATATATCTCTTTTTCTTTCTTTGGAAATAAGTGGCATTGTGTCAAGAAATAACTGACTTTATGATCAGTTTTTCTTCTGGAGGAAACAACACCCAAAGTTGTTGGGAAAGGCACTGAAACTAAACAGGTGTATTGTATTTTCCCCTAAATAGCTTTTTGTTGTTTGGTTTTGGGGTTTGTGGCAATTACTCATATTGGTAAGAGATCTTTTCAAGGTTGATTAAATTCTAAGATTAGCATAGCAGGAAAAACTTGTGGTTTATTTGCAAAGAATAGTTAATAATAGTTGACCAGTTATTTTTTCCAAATTGGGTTGCATTTCTTAATTCTGATTTTCCTCCAGCAACAAACAGCAAGGGGCTTAATTTACCTCACATTTACCTAGATGCAAATTCAGATAGATATTTTAAATGAACAATTACATTGTTGTCAACTTCTATATTTGCTAGAGAAAATAATCTGATTCAGACATTTTTGTGTGGATTTGGAATTTGTTGCAGTTCGATATCAAGTCTGTCACTGCTGGGAATATCATCATCACAATAAATATACAAATCTAATATGACGCTTTCAGAATTACAATGAAACTACTAGAAGTAGAAACAGTGAAGTAAAAAGGAATTGGATGGTACAAATGAAATTAAAAGCAAAACCTTAATTTTTGCAATTTTGTAGTAAACATTTCTCAGTACACGGAGTAAAAGTCGGAAGTGTTTTAATTTTCATTCTTTCACTGACTCAGAGGAGGGTTCAGAAGCTTCACAGAATTCCTACCTCTCCCAGTTGCCTCAGTTCTAGAAACCGTAAAGCAGGTGTTTCTTGAACATTGATCACTTTTGAATTTCAGACTAAATGTGAATCATGTAAATAAAAAAAATATAGAGGTACTACAGCATTCTCCTGTTTTAGCATTCTCACTTTCTATTTGTCACTTAGAAGTTGATGTATTGAATATTCCCAGGTATATAGCGGCTGAGGCAGTGGTTGTCTTGTACATTTGGCATTGGCCCAGGGAACCACGATTACGCTTCTTTGCTATCAAATGCAGGAATTATGTACTATTTGGTAGTAAGTGATTGAGGAATATTCAACTATGTTCATAATTTAAAAAAAGACTCCAGAGAAAAAAACAGAATTAGCTAACCTTTTAGAAAAAAATCTCTATTAATTTTTCTACATAGCACAGGACTTTTAAACACAGGAATGCAATATTGCTTGAATATGGAGCAAAGCTAATCCAGTATATTTTGCATTATAGAGAAAGAAACATAGACGTTAAGCTCTTGGAGAGTTCTCATTTTATATGCAAGGTTAATAATACTGTCTTGAGATCAACCCTCTTTGCCTAAAATACTGCATGTATTTTCCTTATCTGTTGACATGCATTATTCCAAGATGAGTCTAGCCCAAGCCAATGGATACTGAAAGCAGTTATAAGTAGTATTTTGAAATTAAAACACTTAAACCATATATGTATTATTAGCTAAGAATAGTTGCACCTCCTATTTCTCAGCAAGCAGTAGACCATGCAAAATTGGCCACAGCAAAACCCACAGGTCTTCACTGTAAATGAAGAAGTCTTCACTGAACTCAGGAAGCCAGAGCTGTCAAAGGATTTGCCAAATTAAGTAGTCAGTCAGGAGTATGTCCACTGACAAAGCTAAAAAGAACCAAAAGAAGTTCTAGTGTGTGCAAAGGGTAGGGGTGATCTGGTCAAAAGCAAGTGGCACTACTGGAGTGGGAGGAGAAATAATAGAGGACCAGAAAGCAGATCTCAAGAATATCAGCAAGGAGTCAAGAGCAAAAGTCAGAAGCATGATTACAACTGAAATGTAAAGAATAGCCAAGAATTCCAGTGCATATGAAATATATGGAGTAGATCTCCTTTAAATACCAGGGGCAAAGCTCCAGGGTCAGCTTCTTCTTCAGCCTGTCCGCTTGTCAAGACCTGCTGTGATCAGCTACAGAGCTATTATCCCAGAAAGTGACTCCCAGAGCAATCTGACTGCAGGACACAACAGGATGTAATCCTTAATGCATTGATGCTACTTGGATTTCTCAGTGGCACAAGTGAAAAACAGAACATCTCGGCTCCAAAATGTATTTTGCAGCTGAGTATGGTCTTAGAGCAAACAGAGCAAAGGGTTTAAAAGAAAAAAAACAAAGTAGAAATTCCACTGTGGAGTGTGGCAATACCACTGATAAAGATTAATTTCATCAATGAAAAGCTGTCTTTAGACATTTTGACGACATAGTATTTGTTTAGGTTTGTTTCTAGGAATTTTAGTCTTTGCAGCAGCTCTGTTACCTAACACTGGGACAGAACAGCTAACTTCAAATGAAACATTATACAGTAGAGAAAAATTGAGTTGATCTCAGCAGACCAAAGCTTCCAGTTATCATTGTTGTTACCGTCTGAAATGATCCTTTCATATCATAGTACATACTTGCATAGAACTTGTCATCCTCCTCTGGAGACAAGCACTATTTTAAAAAACCTTAAGATGATACTGGAGGCTTTATTTTTAATTCTAGACCTCTTACCTCTCTAGAACACAACCGTGTTTGCGTTGAGAACTGGAAAAATATCACCAGTATCAATATGGAAAGCAACTTACTTTCCCTATAGGTAACATCTGCAGATTTTCTGCAGATTCTATGATCCTATGATTTTTGTTCTCAGGGTTGGAGACGGCTCCTACATTTAGTGGTGGCTGGATCCAGGTGCCCTCTTTTATCCACCACATGACAGAAGAGCGCACCTCAGCAGGGGTGCTAGTGTGAGACTGGGAGGGAAGCTAGGAGGGATGCGACTTGAACATTTTACCCTGATTTGTAATCTAAAAAAAGGAATACCTGGAATGGCAGAAGTCCAATTCGAGAAACAAATGTTTTTGGGCACTTGCTGATAAAGATACAGGGGTAAAAAGCAACGACCAGCAGAGTAATGGACTTGTCACATTTGCCATCAGTGATGGCAGGTGAGACTATCACGATACACAACTAGAAGCAGCTCATCTGTTGTGTGTGGCAGAAACTGAATCCTGTGGAAACAGAGATGCAACATGAAACCAAAAATGTGCTAGTGCTGGCTAACATGTATGGTATTATAATGAGAAAAAGGACTTGCTTAAGCAAAGAACTTATTCCATCTTTATTTGCTTAAAATTACAGGTTAGAATATACCAAAGATAGTGTGACGCACCAGAAGTTATTCCTGAATCTTACTTTATTCCTGGGAAACTTACCGCTGGGAGTGGTAAAAATGACAGTCATCATTACAGACATAGTGTAATATCTTCCACAAATAAAAAGAAATGACAAAAGTCAAGGAGAATGACAACCACAACACATGCAAAAGAAACTGTCTTGCACCTTTGGGAACGGCTAATTACTCCGCAGCAGTCTGTGCACACCGAGTGATCAGAAGGGGTCAGCATGTGACAGTATGCCATAGCAGCTCTTCTTACAACATCAAACAAATATTCTGGCACTTTTCAGATACTGATTGGAGAATGAATAATTAATTCCATTTCAACTATGGTGCTGTATCTTTAGGTGCAAAAGGTGTCTAAAATAGTCTTAAGTATTCTATGCAAAGAACTGGAAATAGTGAAAGTAATAAGGCCCACGTACAAGAATTCCCTGAACAGACCATAAGTGACAATGGCTCAGTTCACATATGAAGGGTTCCAGCTGCTTTTCAAGGAAATGGTATCAAAGTGACACATCAGCCTCTTACCCTCCTGCCATGAATGGATTAGCGAAATGATTCATTCAGCCATTTGAGAAAAGCAATCTGTGCTTCATTCCCGCATGGTATTAAGCTAGCTAGCTCAAGCTAGTTAACACAACAATAATCTTCTGTCTGTAGAAACACTCTAGCACTATTGTTTATAGGACTTAATTTAAGACCTCATCAGGATGTCCTAATCCTTATTCTACAGAAGGATATTGAAAATAAATATTATGACTGAATAGTCACAGCTAAAAACATCTGAGCAAGCAGTTTTCATGTTAAAAATAAAAAGATATTTCTGAGGCAATTTGGAAGGGTAGAGTAATTAGGATACAGACTGGCCCTCTGCTTCACTAGGCTGAAAATCTCATAGGACTAATTAGGTTGTGGAGAAGACATGGAATGCTAAAGCTGAAAGGGATCTCTCAGGGTAATGTAGCCCATCACTTTAGCCCAACACACAATGAATTATATCCTTATCATTCCTGACCTGCTCTTTAAAACTTTGGTTATCTTGTTTTTAAACAAACTCTAGAACCTCATGAATTTTATTCCAACAGTTGAACACCTTCAACATTCAGAAGTTTTCCCCAACATCTGAGTCTTTCTTGCTTTTTCAGAACAAATATACCCAGACTATATTCCTAATTTCTTTCAGACCATATTTTCTACAGCTTTAGTAGTTCTTTTGGTTTTCTTTGAACACTTGCTAATTGATGCGTGACTTGGCTGAGTGTCCAGAATTGAACACAGTATTACATTTGAAGAGTTTCCAGTGCCATATAATGTGGGATTATTTCCTGTGTCTGGTAGACTGTATTCCTGTTTATCCACCCCACTATTGGTGGGGTTTTTGTAACACCATTGTATATTGGTAATACACCAGGAGTCCCACATCCTTCTTTGTAGAACAGTCACCTGAGCACTTCATTGTTCTCCATCCATTTGATTATTTTTGCCCAAAGGTAGCATCTTGCACTTTTCCCTGTCGAGATATATCCCCCCCCTTTTTTTTTTTCCTGCAGGTGATTTCTCTGACTTACTTTTTGAATTCTAATCCTGAAATCCTGCCTAAACATAGTTAAAGTCTCTCCCATTTTTCTGTCATCTGCAAAGTTGGATTGTCTATTTAACTACTCGGGTACCTTTTGAAATAGCGAACAATACTGGACCCTGCCCCCGCAGGACTCCAGTCAATACACTCTCTGCTCTCCCACTTGGACAGAGAATAATCAATAACAACTCTATTAGTACAGTTTTGCATTAAAGTAGTACTAGTACTAGTTTCATCTAGGTCATGTTTCTCCAGGTTATTTATTAGACTTTCACATTCAGGAATATGAAAACCATTACTAACGTCAGTATACAAAACATCAAGTGGTTCTTAATCTATGAGACCCATTAACCTATGATTTGCTTTATGCTGCCTGTAACTTTTGTTCTTTCTGATTCTTCTAAATAGTTTGTTCCAACATTTTTACAGGAAAAGGCTTGGTTTAGAATTCCCTGATTTCTCTTTTCCCCTTTTTAAAATATATGTACAATGTTTTCCCTTTTCTAATCTCTCATTACTTTTCACAATTTGTCAAAGATAGCTGCTAACTACTTCACCCAGTGCTTCAAGTATCCTAGACTGAGGTTCCCCAGGTTCAGACAATTTGAGAGTACACAATTCAAAGTATTTTCTAACCTGTTCTTTCTTATTCTTGGCTGAGTACTTACTCCTTTGACTATGGCATTGTGCTACCATCTGATCGCAACTGGTGGAAGCTGATGCAAAAAAGGCACCAAACGGTTAGATCTGTTGATAATTTTCTTATGTATTGATAAGTAGGCTAATTATTTTCTTGATATTCATGTTATTGCTAATGTAGCTAAATATATATGTGCTATGTCTTGGTGGTCTTAGCTCACTGCCTCCTTTTTTGTTTTTATTTTTCATATGTCTTGACCTCTCTGATTTTTGTACTTTTATATTTATGCTATATATTTTTATTTCTTCCTTGGTAATTTGACCTATTTTGCACATTCTCTGTGTTTCCTTGTTGTTTAAGAAGAATGAAGGACCGATGGTTTAACCAGGTTGGTCTCTTTGTACATTTACTGTCTTTCCTACACAATGAAACAGTTCACATTTGTTTATTTCCTTCAGGAACTGGCAGCTTGGCTCCAACTTCTCCTTGCTGTTATTTTCCTAGGGATCTTGAATTCCTGTTTCCTAGATGTTCTCCTAACTTCCCATTTTCAACCAGTTCTTCAGCTGGTTAAAAATGTATCTTGCAGAAGCTTACTTCAAGGTGGTTTCCCCTGCTGCCTCAAAAAGTTTTCATCAGAGCATTGTAGGACCTTACTGGGCAGCCTGTGTCCCACTGTATTCTTTTCCCAACAAATAATAAGCCTAATTAATAATTGACATTACTACCAAATAGTTGCTCTGGGTCACTTGTCTATTTGCCCACAAGTAGTTATAACTTTTGGTTTGCTGATCTGTAATAGCTTCCCACAGTGGTAACATCTGTATGTATTTCCTTTCTTCTTTGTTCAAAGGTGTTCAGCAGAAGATGTCCCTCTATCATCTGCAGCTCATAGAAAGGATAAGTCTTTGCTTATTTCCTTATCTGTCCTTCTACAACAGGTTTTACCCCATTAGTATTCTAGTTCCCTGAAAAATAATACAATCTGTTACACCAGTTTGATCATAACTTGAATCATGTATTAAAACTTAAAGACTAAAACAGTCATTTAGAGCAGTTGTATTTAAGCAGAAGGGTGGGGGAAGGGGGTGTTCATCTTCTAAGCATCAGGTGAAGATTGAAGATTCATGATTGCTTATACAAACCATGAATGCTCAGGGCTTCTGGTTATTTTAAGATATCCTCATCATTGTCTAAGTTTCTATACTTCAAAGACTCAGAGGCTTTCCTACTCATTTTTATTCTACACTGGGGATCAGCAAATTCTCAGCCTAAAAGACCTGTCTGACAGATCCCAGTGCACTATCCATACATTTTTGGGGCATCTTCTCCTAGCCCTTGAAGTAGTCTATGGACTCTGGTATATCACGACACGGGGTTCCCATTAGCTTTGCTGTGGCTACTCTACTGGAGCAGCGGTGGTAGGAGTTCTCTTCCCCACCATCCTGGCAAGAACAGCAGCACAGACTCTGTTATCTACTCCCAGACAGGCCTCGGGGGATGACTCCTCTCAGGAACAATGAGGTGACTACAGGAATCCCCATCTCCCTTCAGAGAAGAAGCAGGAGCAGGAAGAGGTATGCAAAGAGAGTACTTCTCTGTAGCCAAGGTATGCATGTGTCTGCGTGTGAACGAAGCCATCTGTGACTTCTTTAGTCTGTTCACAGAGTTCTTTCACTAAGTGGCAGTTGCCGCTCACACTTCTTATCTAGGCTAGGAGATTAAACACCCTTAATGACTCATACCTATTTTATGATTGCAGTACTTCCTTCACAACCTCAAGACCGGAAATTTGCTTTTTAAGTTTTAAATACAAATCAGAGATTTTTATTTAAGTACATTGTTCCAGGTGGTAGACAGCAGGCACTGGGATATAATAGCTATGCTTTAATCCTACTCTAGATAAAGTTAGCTCTCAATGTCCTAGAAAAACTCTAGAATGCATTATTCAGATCAGGTACATTTTCTATCATGTTATTTTGTAGGCTAAAAATAATAGTAAGATAGACATTGAATAAGCAACTGTGTTTTCAAAAGTGACACCTGATAGTTCCTAATGAACTTACTAGTAGCTGTTGATTACTATTGCCCAGAATCAAACTATGTATTTAGAAAATGAAGTGTGGACAGAAGATACTAATTTTAGATGTCCATTAGAAAACTGACAAATTTTTAAGGATCTATAACAACCAGTTTACAGCACACCAAAAAACTTCTCCTACACCCTGAGATCAAGCAATGGACTTTCCATGCGACACATTTTATTGTGAGAATGAAAATTTACTTGTAAATATCCCTATTTAAGTAATTTTCACAGTGCACTAGCTCAGAGTTGTTCTTGTTAATAATCTTAATACTGTGCAGCTGAAATTGTTACTTGGGTGCTTTAATAAAAAAAAATAATTTAAAAATCACAGACTCACATGGGATTGGAAGGGACCTCTGGAGATCATCTAGTCCAACCCCCCTGCCAAAGCAGGTCCACCTAGAGAAGGTTGCACAGGAACTTGTCCAGGTGGGTTTTGAATGTCTCCAGAGAAGGAGACTCCACCACCCCCCTGGGCAGCCTGTTCCAGTGCTCTGCCACCCTCGAAGAAAAGAAGTTCTTTCTCATGTTTAGATGGAACTTCTTATATTCAAGTTTGTGCCCATTTCCTCTTGTCCTGTCACTGGGCACCACTGAAAAAAGACTGGCCCCATCCTCTTGACACCCACCCTTTAAGAATTTGTAAGCATTGATTAGATCCCCCCTCAGTCTTCTCTTCTCTAGACTAAAAAGACGCAAGTCCCTCAGCCTCTCCTCTTAAGAGAGATGCTCCAGGCCCCTAATCATCTTTGTAGCCCTCTGCTGTACCCTCTCCAGCAGTTGTCTGTCCTTCTTGAACTGGGAAGCCCAGAACTGGGCACAGGACTCCAGACGGGGCCTCACCAGGGCAGAGTAGAGGGGGAGGATAACCTCTCTCGACCTGCTGGTCTCACTCTTCCTGATGCGCCCCAGGATGCCATTGGCCTTCTTGGCCACAAGGGCACATTGTCGGCCCATGGTCATCCTATTGTCCACCAGGGCTCCTTGGTCTTTCTCCTCAGAGCTGCTCCCCAGCAGGTCAGCCCCCAATCTGTTCTGGTGCATGGGGTTATTTCTCCCCAGGTGCAGCACCCTACACTTGCCTTTACTGAAGTACATCAGGTTCCTCTCTGCCCAACTCTCCAGCCTGTCCAGGTCTCGCTGTATGGCAGCACAGCCCTCTGGTGTGTCAACAACCTCCCCCCAGTTTTGTATCATCAGCAAACTTGCTGAGGGTACATTCCATCCCCTCATCCAGGTCATTGATGAATATATAGATGAGGACTGGGCTATAGTTGGTTCGTGAAGACACACTTTCTCTGCTTGCTTGACCATGAGGCCATAGTTTCACAAGGCTGTCAGTCTCTTTTAGGAAATCTAGTAGTATTGGATCAAAAATATTGCATCCATGCGATGCAAAGTCCTGAGCTCACACAAACTCACCATGCAACTTCAAGTGTATATAAAAAATGTGAAGGTTAACTCTGTCCTAGTGGATTTGATATTGGATCACGTATTATCTCACCAAGCTCCTTTTGACTTCTTGCTGAATCAAGTATCTTTTGTCTTCCTACAGACAGTATGAAAAAGGATAGCCACCATAAAAGAGGCATAAACACTCTGTCAAGTGCTCTGCTGGTGTGATGCAAATGCAGTGCTGTACGCATGCCTGATTTAGATTAAATCTGTACTGAAAGGTGATCCAGCAGGTATAAATTTGGAACCAGGTCCTAATGCTTCTCCTGATCAGAAGTATTCCAGTAAATGACCAGAATGCACTCATAATTACATATAGTTTTAATTAATTACAACCTCTGTTCAAGTAAAACATTCCATTCATTATTTTTCCAGGAGTTTTAAGAGTGGAAGTCAAGGTAAATAGAAATGGATCTTTTTGAACAAGACTATCAGACTATAGTGGCTATAGTTCTATACAACTTGAATATTTGGGGTTGAAGCAATTTTAAAACAATTTGGGGTTGAAGCAATTTTAAAACACGTCAGTGTTGCACAGCACCAGGATTTTTTTCTCCATCATCTGAAATTCAGAACTAGTCTGTCCAACTTTTCAAGTCAAACACATTTACTAAAATAAAACAATACAGGACTAAAGACAGAATTTAGATGGAAGTTTAATTGCCAGGTCTTACACTTGGGTCACAACAACCCCATGCAGCGCTACAGGCTTGGGGAAGAGTGGCTGGAAAGCTATTTGGTGGGAGAGGACCTGGAGGTATTGGTTGACAGCCAGCTGAATATGAGCTGGCAGTGTGCCCAGGTGGCCAAGAAGGCCAACAGCATCCTGGCTTGTATCAGGAATAGTGTGGCCAGCAGGACTATGGAAGTGATCATCCTCCTGTACTCGGCACTGGTGAGGCCCCACCTCGAGTACTGTGTTCAGTTTTGGGCCCATCACTACAGGAAAGACATTGAGGTGCTGGAGCATGTCCAGAGAAGGGCAATGAAGCTGGTGAAGGGTTTAGAGAACAAGTCATATGAGGAGCGGCTGAGGGAACTGGGGTTGTTTAGCCTGGAGAAAACGAGACTGAGGTAACCTTTACCTCCTGAAAGGAGGTTGTGGAGAGGTGGGAGTTGGTCTCTTCTCCCAGGTCACAGGCAATAGGACATGAGGAAATGGCCTCAAGTTGCACCAGGGGAGATTTAGATTAGATATTGGGAAAAGTGCCTTCATTGAAAGGGCTGTCAAGCTTTGGAAGAGGCTGCCCAGGGAAGTGGTTGAGTCACCATCCCTGGAGGTATTTAAAAGATGAGTAGATGTGGTGCTGAGGGACATGGTTTAGTGGTGGAGTTGGTATTGTTAGATTAAGGGTTGGACTTGATAATCTTAAAGGTTGTTTCCAACCTAGACAATTCTATGATTCTGTGTATTCTAGTGAAATAATCAGAAAATAGGGAGACATGTCCCAGCTTCACGTGAGTAAATGGAGATATAATATTCTGCCACTTAACAGTCAATTAAGTAACAACAGTTACTTTTTACTTTACAGTTATTCCCAGTCAGTCTCTGCGAGGTGAGTAGAAATTAATTTGTAATTGTAACTAAGAAGAAATGTGTAACTTTAGAAACCACATTTTCTGGAACACCTGATATTTGGGATACTTGGTACCAGAGTGTACCAGAGTGTCTTTTTAAGTAGATAATTTTGTCACCAGTTCCCAAACAGACTGAACATAGATCTTTCAACCTTCTGAATGGAGACAAAGGCAAAGGCGGAGCTCATACTCCTATAAAAACGTCAACTGGCAGCAGCTCTAGTCTCCAAGGCTGATGGATATTCTTCCTCCATCATTATTTCACTGTGTAGCACAACTAGCTGACTGTGTAGTGATGATCTCTGAACCACTTTTCACTGTAATTCCTGTCATTCTACATCAAATAGCTTTGCATATCAAGAAGACCTATGTAATCTGTGAAGCTATTTCTTCACTGAGACTTCATTCAAGCTTGATCTCTCTGTGCCAATCATCCATTCATTTAAGCTACCTGGAGAGCAAGTTTTGAAATTCTGTCTCTTTCCACAAGTTTAGGAAAAGAATATTAGTTGCCTTTGATGGCCTTACTGCACTCCTCTGTATGATGTGAGCCTTTCCCGCACTTGTACAATGTGCTTGTATTTCCTTTTTGTACTGTTTGCTCCTCTAGTCCTCAAACATTTCTGTTGGGAAAAGTAAGAGATTCATACCAGAATATGGAATTTATATTTTAAATTCTTTATTAACCAAAACTTTTATCACACTCTCAAAACGATTTCTATCTGCGGATGCTGGGATAGGTTTCCCTGAAGTGATTTTCAAATACACAAAGAATGTTTTATAACAGTAAATACAGTGCTTCTCACAGGCAGCTCTTCTCTAGGTTAAACATTCACACTGTCTGGATGGACTGCAGTCTGTGTTCACAGATTTATGTGTATTTTTCAAATACAGTATCACCCATTTTGCACAGTATGGTCTTCTGAAAGTTCACTTGGCAAGAAACAGTTCTTGCTAAGTATAAAGTGTGAAATCTGGCAATAAAATTTTAAATTAAACCCTGCATTTTTCAGCCTACATTCTGGCAACTGCTGTCTTACTAAAAAGTAGCAATTTCTAGCAAGTATTATGTGTAGTGGTGTAAGAGGTTGTAACTGAATGCTCATCCTTCTGCATTTATTAATACAAAATTTTGTTTAGTAAGTTATGAGATCTTATAATGCAATCTTCAGTACTTGTATTTGTAACAGATAAACCCAATGGTATAAGGATTTACTTAATGTAATGTTTTACATTGCAGTATCACTTAAGAGTGTCACCTAGTCCCACTGTGTTAATATAAACACCTTAATACCTGTTCCAAAGAATTTACAATTCCAGTATGTTCAGTTTAACTTTATACAGTCTTAATGTACTAATTAATATTGGTCTTAAAATTAGTTCCATGAGATCAATCAATATCTGCTGTAAAATATAATACAATTATAGTTTTAAATGAAATTAAATTATAGAAATTGTATAAAAGAAAGTGTGTATATTCACATAATATCTGACTCAGACTTCAGAAAGAAGCAATTAGTTGAGGAGATATATATCTACCCAAAATGTTCCACTTAGCTTCCACAACATACACATTGCTTTTCTCCTCTGCTCTCAGCATTAGCTTGAGGCAATCTTAAAAATAAGAGCATAAAGTTCCCATTAGCTATTTGGATAAATATTTCTAAGGAACACTTAATATATTTCTTTTTCAGACTTTTTAAAAATCAGTTTGTGCTATAATAATATATAATAATAATTATAATAATATATTAGAAGATAGCTAGTATTTTTTTATCTATCCCTTACTTCAAAACATCACCCCAAATAGTCTCATCAGGTAAAAGCTAATTAAATAGTAAACATCTAGCACATTAGAATTGAGATTGTCTTTGAAACTTTAGAAATTTGAGCAGCTTGTATTATCTTCTACTTTTAAATCAAATCACTGTACAATTTATGCAAGTATTTAGACAAGTAAGACTATGAATACAAGCCCTTCTGTTGGGTCAGATCAATCAGTGGAACCTAAAACCTGTAGCAGTTGAAAGTCCAGATTGCAAGTGCCTTTGTTTATTAAAGGCACTTATTGATAATACACTTTCATTTAAAAGTTGTTCTGATGAGTCCCACTTTAAAACAATAGTGTACTTCCAAGAGGTATGATTAAATGAATAAAAATACTAGATCTGACTTGCAAGATGCATTGAATATACCTACAACTGCATCATGAAAGCTAGTCCAAAGCTGCTGGCAAAATCCTCGTGGGGATTCCCTAGTGGGGATGATGCCACGTTTGAAGCTGTGCCTGAAGCATTTTTGCTGTCCTCCTCAGGCGTACTGGAGATGCCCCAACACCAGCTCACCAGACCCCTGGCCTTACGGCCACGTCCACCACCTCTTTTTCAGAGCAACATACCCAGAGCCACTGAGATACCAGGTATGATGAGACAATGATGGATGGGCAAGGATGGATGACTGCAACACCTCTGCTGAGGACATGGTGAACATTCCCGTAAGAAAGGTTACACGGAAAAAGAAACCGTGAAATGGCATTATTATCTTTCAAATGTATTGCCCGTTGGAGAAGTATCTTCTAAAACTAAATACACATTGTGGAATCCCAGCCAAGGCACCATCAAGGTAAGTGATGCTCAGTCCTGTGGGCAGAGAGGGTCCCGTCTTGGGAGACAGCACTTGGTCCTGGCGTTTCCAGGAGTGAACAGACGTATCAGTGTAGAGTCAACGTTTTTACTATGTATAAAAAATAGACAATATACTTCTGAAGATTTCAGTGCTCTCTTCTTGAGTACAAAGTCAGCTATAGGATTATGTAAATTGATTCCTTAGCCTAGAAGTTAAAATTGATTGTATCTAAAGTTTTCTATCCTGTATATAGGCTTACTCTCCTAAATTTTGTCCTAATATAGAAACAAGGTGGACCTTTCAGATTCCTACACTGTTAGAAACCACTGGGGCCTCAAGGTCAGTGTTACACCTGGAGCTGTTCTTGGTTGATGAACGTTGATTTCCCCGCGTTCCGAAACATGAAGGTTCACCCTCCGCAGAGGCTGAAGCTGCCGGGCATGCCGCAACCAGCGCCCTCTTTAAAAATGGCGGCCGAGCCACATGGTTCTCAACGGGAGTGAAGCCGGTGTGGCGCTCAGGCCTCCATTTTGAGAGCAGCGGCAGCAGCTTTGTGGCCGGAGGGTGGGCTGGGCCTCCTGGGCCGGTGAGCTCAGCCCTTCTGGAACAATGGCGCGGGGCTGAAAAATGGTAGGAAAAAAGCACATCAGCCTGTGATCTCAGCTCCATTGGGAAGAATGGGAGGCGCTGGCATTGTGGAAGGGATCAATTATTCATGAGGCTCCTCACAGGCGACTTTATGCGCCAGCCTCTGCTGACAGATAAGCCTCCAGTTATGGGGGGGGGGGAAATGTAATAATTAAAAAAGGAATTAGACCATTGGTGCTAAATAAGTATTTTAAAAGACACCCTATGGTAGCACATTTACTAAAAAGATGGTAAGAGATCAGAATAAGAAACGTGCGATGCTATGCAAGCCTCTATGGATGTAGAATAAAGGAGAGAATTACCATACGCATAACAAGACGTGTGTTTTGTAGCATACACAGAGTAACTGCATGAAAGTAATTTACACTTCCAGAACTGAACTGGCCACTTACTGCAAGTGCAGCTAGATTTATTGCGGTTGCCTATCCCAGCTCCTTCTCCAAGGTCTTTCTGCAGCCTACTCTAATACCTCCACTTTCTGTGCTGATTGCAGCATATTTTCCTTTATGCACTGTTAATGCTTCTGTATTTTATGGGAATGTTCACTGCTTTCTGTGGTGGAGAGTACTAGTGTACAGCCTATGCCAGAGATAATAGCTTCAGCCCTCAATGCATTTTGGTATTTTGGCCGACTATCTCCTCATCCTCCAAGCACTCGGTCTTGGGCATCTCCCACTAACGGCAGAAAGATGTAGAAGTGAGGATGTTGTTGCCATGCTGTTAGAGGAAGGTTTTCACCCTTTCAGTGCACTTGCTCTGCAGGTTGGCACATGCTGGTTCCCTGCATTGGTCATGCACCTTCTTCTTTCCTTCTACAGGATGGCAGAGTAGGTTGCATGTTCTAGACTTGGCCTTATCTGTCTTGATAGGTGGACCGGATGCCACAATTCTCCAGTTATTTTCCATTTTATACCCATTCTTGACCTGTATCTATAGCTTCCTCCTATGATACACATGGCAATGCAGCACGGAGAGATGCCTTTTGCCACTCTTCAGTGTAACAAAGTGATGGTTGGACTCACCAAATGCTTAACTATGTGTAATAACATCAGGTCTTTGTCTCTGATTATAGCAGAGAGTCTCCTTTGCCTTACCTTCTCTGTCTCTCTCTTTGCCAAACCTTCTCAGTTTGCATACTCTGAAGAGTATGCAAACATACTCTTCGTGGTTCTTTTGCTGTTTTTATTGAAAGCAAAGAATCCATTCTCTAGTCAGTCCATGGATTGCCAAATCAAAGCTAATGTTTAGTCCCTGAAAGGATGCATCTTGATGGTTCAAAATTGCCTAACGGCACTCCAGTTCTCTACTCAGATTTTGATATTCAGTCTTGCAGCTGTCTTTATGACCAATTTTGCCTATGCTCAAATTCTGTTCAGTGCAAAACCATTTAAATTCTGCTGCAATGCATGGTAGTACCTTGCCTCAGTGTGGCCACTGGCCAAGTTTAGGTGACCTAGTCCAGGCCCAGATGACATAAAGATTCCACCTTTTCATGTGAGAAAGCAAAAGTAAAAATAAACACAAGGAGATTATTATTTCTTAATTTCTTTTGAGCCATGACAAATACTGAGAAAGAAAACATCTTTGCCACAGAGAGCTCAGGCAAAAGTCACCAAGCTATTTGTAGCCAAATAAAGCAACCTCCTCTCACCAGACCCATTTTCTATAGAGAGGGTCAGAGATAGAAGTATCCCTTCATACATGGACTGCAGCCGGTCTATTCTCCCTCCCCAGCAAGTTGGCCTCTCCATTTTAGGGCTTCACTGAAGTCTGACATGTCTTAGAAGGTGTGTGCACGTGTCTGAGGAGGCTCTCCTCGCTGCATTCTGCATCCCATCACACTCAGCACAGTGTGTCAGGATTGGGCTAATGTCCTGGTTTGAGTGACAAAGGACTAACTTGTCTTCTAATGCTTGGGAAAACTGCACTTTTAGAAGACTCTAGTGTCTGAATTTGTGAAAATATTTACTTTATAGCCAGATATGCTAATGTGAGATTCAAGGTCTCAGTGTTTTCAAGCCTTGCCAGGTGTGGAGATGAGGAACAGCAAGAACCGGGCACTTGAACCAAGCTGGCCAGCAGGATTATTTCATACCATGAAGGTCACATTCAATATAAATTAGAAAGTTTGCTGTGTAGCTTTCTCTCTTCCTTGATGTCTGGTGAGTAGGACCTGAGAGGTAATTGTCCCCCTGTACTCAGCACTGGTGAGGCCCCACCTCGAGTACTGTGTCCAGTTTTGGGCCCCTTACCACAAAAAAGACATTGAGGTGCTGGAGCGGGTCCAGAGAAGCGGAACAAAGCTGGTGAGGGGTCTGGAGAATACATCTTATGAGGAGAGGCTGAGGGGGCTGGGGCTGTTCAGTCTAGAGAAGAGGAGGCTGAGGGGGAGACCTTATGGCTCTCTACAACTACCTGAAAGGAGGTTGTAGAGAGGCGGGGGTCAGTCTCTTTTCCCAAGTCACAGGCGGTAGGACAAGAGGAAATGGCCTCAAGTTGCACCGGGGGAGGTTCAGGTTGGATATTAGGAAAAATTTCTTCACTGAAAGGGTTATCAATCATTGGAATGGGCTGCCCAGGGAAGTGGTTGAGGCATCATCCCTGGAGATATTCAAAAGACGAGTTGACATGGTGCTCGGGAATATGGTTTAGTGTTGGTGGTTTGTTTTTTGTTTTTTTAAGGTTGGACTAGATGATCTTAAAGGTCCCTTCCAACCTAGGCCATTCTGTGATTCTGTCATGGTGTGATGGCTGTGATCCAGAGAACCTGTGCCCCGGTGCTGGACCCCTGAGTCCTTCCCTTCCTGCTGAAGCCGTAGCGCTTGCAGTGTCCCACATTTGCTGTCCACTGCTGGGAGAGCACAGCTTCCTGCTGATAGCATTGGCTGAGTATAATCCTTGTATATTTTATATTGGTATTGGGATCAATACTGGTTCTTTAGTATTATAAATGTTAATTATTTAGTCTTATCCTATTAAATCTATTTATATTTCAACCCTTGTGTTTCCTTATTTTCCCTGATTCCCCTTCCTGGGTGGGGAGGGGTCATCAAATGATAGAATAATTGTCTAAACAACAATATATTGTTGAGGGTTTCTCAAACCATAACAGCTACTTTGAGAAAAAGTATCTCCAGCATTCTGGTCTCAGTTCTCCCTTGAGTATCCACCAAATAAGTTCATCTGCAAAAAAGCTGAATTAGTGATTTTTTGTGATCATATAGTTCCCATTTGGTTTCACTATGTCCAAAGGAATTGGACATAGGAGGTTGGACACTGCAGGACCCTGGCATGTCACTGGGCTCCAGAGGTGCTCCTGGATCACAACATTTTTTTTCAAACTTCACACTATTTCCCATACACACTTAAGGATGCTTTCATCCCTAGCAAGGCTCAGGCACATGTACATCCCACTGTGCAAATGCTGGGGGTTGATGGGTTTGCATCTAGGCTGCTTTGTACATTTTACATGGCAATGCAGGTTGCATCGAGGATGCCTCTTTGTGAGGCATCAGGAAATCACATGAACTGATTTGCAGAGTTGTAGTAGAGGTATTTGGCTTTGATTTTTTTTTTATTCTTCCCAGTCCTGTTCCTACAAAAAGTACATCCAGTCCTTTGCCTGATAAAAAAAAAAATGACCACAGTGTCCCAATTTTTCTCAGAATTGGAACACCTAATGAACATCACTTGCTTTGGGGATTTGTCCTGCTCACATTTCTGCCATAGGATAACTGGGATTCTGTGTGTGATAATGCACTATTCATCTTGGGAATTTATACTTGAAGAGTTCCTTTCATTTGAGGATTCAGAGTGCTTAAAAGTTAATTCATATTACATTACATTACCCTTGTGAAGCAAGTAAACATTTCCCCCCGTGCAGAAACCGAGATATTAAGAAGATCAAGACTTTGTAGACTGTGCATCCCATAGACACCTATATAAAAATGGCCTTATTTTTGAAGGTAGTTAGTACTTAACAGCTTCCACTGATTTTAGCCTCTAGCTTTTGTCACCTGCTTTTGAAGATACTGACTTAAATAAATTGCCTTGGGTCACAGGGTAATGTGTTAAATGTGCTCACAGGAAGTATTTGCTTTGCTTAGTCTGACATTCAAACAAAAACACTACTTTAGCTCTCCTTATGGTCTTTAATAGTAGGAAAAAACCACATCAGGAAAAAAAAACAAAACCAAACAAACCTGAAGCCAAACAACCAAAAAGGAGTTCATATGTGTAGCCTTATCTAGAAGTTGACAAAATGCAATGTTATGTCTTAAATTTCTGTATGAGACAGTACAATTCCTGACAGGTTTCCTCATTGCTGGGCAACCAAGCAATCTTGCTATGCTACAGATTTAACCAGTGACTTGCCATAACTGTTCTATGGTGTAAGCAGCACCATGAGGACCTGTGCGAGCAGCTTATTCTGCCCTGTAACCAACCACTCCAGTGGTGTGGGGAAGAGCTCAGGGCAACCATTCTCTGCCGGTGGGCTTAATGGGATCCCAACAGAAGTAGGAGCTGGCTGGCTACAGGAAGGTTGTCTTTAAGTGCAAGAGGTTTTCTTTGAGACCAGGCTATCACTGCAAGGCTGCCTGACCTGCAGGCATGTAGAGAGGTTTATTTTATTTGTTTGTTCAATGAGCTAAACTCCCCTTTCATTTATTTTGGGATTAAAGCTTGCTTGAGAGATTAACTGGGGAGCCTGTGGCCTTCTTTACTCTGGTCCGGAAAAAGAGAAAATGGACTATACTGGACTATTACATGGACTATAACTTTGGGGAAAAAAAAGTAGATCTACATTTAATATTTTCACTAGGCTAAAAGTTTATGGTTAATTTTACTATCAGGATTCACTGTATTGCATTTCTCAGCTGCTTGCCTGGTAGCTGAGCTACCTCCTTGCCAAGATAACTTTACCTTAATCCCAAGAGGAGCTGAGAGAAAAAAAAACATGTGCTTGTGTCTCATTTGCTCCAGTTCAGCCTACTATTTTAGCTCAAGTCCACTTTGATGAGCAGTGAACCGGAAAGCTGGCAAGACTTGGGAGAGAAATGGCTGACCCAGGGATAGAAAAGTTATAAACTGCAGCAGGATCTGCTAGGCTTCAAATTCCTGAAGTGCTGTTGTTACAGGGACAGACTCTTTGTCATGTGCACACAGATGGACACCTCTAAGTTCCGGATATCTAAAGAGATAGTACTTTAGGGAGTGTCCCTTCCCTCCCCCCAGGGAAGATGAAGCCTCTAAGAGATGCTGTTTGAGACTGGGATGAAATGTGATTCTACCAACACTGCCTGAAACAACCCTTCACTTGCTCCTCTTCTCCCTCTCCCTTTATTCTTTCAGCTGGATTAGTTTCCCCATCCTGGTCACATGTGGTTGTATAAGCAGCTGAGTAATGTGTTAAAAAAAACCAAAACTGCAGTAAGAAGTAAGACAGGGACAGTAAATGTCAGGGGAAAAAATGGAGCAGAGGCTCTACAGACCAGTGTAAGAGATGGTGCCAGGCACAGCCACACTCAGAGTCTCTCAGTTTTGCAAAAATAATAAAAATATATGAAATGCTTAAAATCTATGTGCGGTGTAATTTTAGACTTACAGCTGAATTAACAAATACTGAATAGCAGCTATAGCAAGTTGAAAACAGCTTAATACCACATTACACAACATGAAATGAAACTTAATTTTCTGACATCAGTTTTAGTTTAGCAATGTTGAGATTCTACACCTTGCATTGGTTTTGCTGATTTTTTTTTTTTATAGTAAAACTGTACATCTGCTACCTACATCTACTTCCCAGACAGGTCAGCACTTTTCTCTTAAACATTTGGCATCAACTACTTCTCAAAGATAGTATGATGAACTAGGGGGGCTTTGAGGTTTCTCTATTATGGCAGTTCCTGAATTCCTGTGTGCTACACTACAGACAAGCACATCCTATCTTAAAAATAATAAAATAAAATAAAATAAAATAAAATAAAATAAAATAAAATAAAATATTTTAAAATGTTTCAAAACAATGTTTCAATTCACCTAATTTGTTTATTATTCCATAATTTTGATTAGGTAAAATGTTTAAGTTACTGAATTTTCAGGATGGTAAAATATTTTGACCTGTAGAAAATGCTCAAAGATTATAAATACTCTTTATTGTCTAGCTGTAAGAGTGGTTGACAGATACGAGTGAAATGGAAGAGGTTTGGGTAAATGTATTAGATAAACTACTGAAAATTAAGTTCATACATTCCTAATTCAGTTTAAACTCCTTCCCTTGCCAAACAAAAACCCCAATCCTAGACCTGGAAAGCAAAAATAAAGACCACAGAGAAATGTCTTATACTTTTTTCAGATCATAGTCACTATCTAATCTATTGCAAGAGTTCTTAAATTGTTCAGATTACAGAATATTTTCAGCTCCACTGGCATTGTGGAAGAATAAGTTAATTCACAGATAAATATTCTTATGCCCCAATTTGAAAGGAAAATCAAAAGAAGAAATTATTATACAAAGATGAATCATGTAAGGAAATTTACAGAATGCATTAGCTTAATAAGAAAAGATGCAAATAATCAAATGCAAGAAATATATTTCCTGCAGATTGTAAGAGGTGATTTGGAGTAAAAGACGACTAACCATTGGCCAACTACCACATCCTACTGGACATCAAGTGAATTGTCCCTCAAAGCCTTTAAAAGTCAGATAGTTCTCTCTCTAGCGTTACCAGCTCTTTAGACTTTTAAATGATCCTGTTAAAAACCTGTCATGGAATAGGTAAATTCTTTCATCTCTTCCACAATGGCTGAATATTGAGAAGTTATTTTATAAGTATCTATACATTTCACTACAGGTTTTATTAGCTAAAACCAGTATTTCACCGTACTTGTTTTAGTAAGGTTCTTAGCAGAGAATATCTGATTTGTATAACATTAACTCTTCCACTTATATATTTCACAGTGAAAATACCTGCTTTAGAGACAGGGTTCAATATGTGCTCTTCTGAATTTTGTCATACTAATAGTTTTGCATGAAAAACGATACAGCTACCAAGTTGCTTTACTTTCAATGGGTGCATGTTTAGGCAACCAAACTCTTAGCAAGTGCTTAGTTATGCAACCCTGTAGCAGAAAATGATATATGTAATAAATATTCAAAGCTATGTGCAATTACTAATACAGAACTATTTTTCAAGGATTCTCAGCCTAAATTCTCTTACAAGACTCAAGATATTAGTATCATAATCTACAACATTCTAGATATTGGAGCTTTTGGGGGGTTGTGTGAATGGTATCTCCTGTCAGCAGACTTTCAGAGGTCAAGGCTCTATCAGGGAGAGGTAAACCAAAGAAGTTTAGTCTGGGGTTACATCTGAACTAGAATTCTTTACCTTTTACACAGGTTTGGAACTGAGCAACTGTTTTAGACAACATTAATAATGATTATAAAATACAGTATTATTGACAAACGATTTTCATACCAAAAAAAATTTTCTTCACTATCCTCATATTCAAAAAGCATCACTATGAAGAAGTCATAAACAAAGAAACTAGTAGCTACGCTTGAAAGGGAACTTTTCCAGGGTTGTTTCTTCACCTGACGACACTGCCCTGGTTTCCAGATGATAGCAAGGCATGCTTGTCCTGGAAGGACATACTCTGGCAGGATGTGGTCCTTCCTCAGGACCCAAGCCATCCAGGCTTCAGCCTCCACTACCTGTTCTAAACCAAAAATGACAAAATGTAAAGGTCTGTAATGGTTGAAACTGAAACACATCAACTCTTTTGCCATTTCACCTTCTTCCTGCTGTTGGCCACTTACATGCTGCTCAGCTTTGTGTTGGGCCAGGTGCTTGTCAACCCTTCTTTGAGCTGATTCAATTCACTAACCCAGCAGAAAATTAATTCGGTAGAAAAGTGTCAAGTTTTCTGTTGGTTAGTGAGCTAAATGGATCATGGAAGGGTCTGCTGAGCATGCAAGCCAGCACAAGGATGGGAACACTGCGGGGTGGAAGGGTGAGAGGAAAGTAAGGAAGAGAGAAGCAGCAGAGACAGAAAGGGAGTGTTTACTCCCCCGTTTTGGTGACAATGAACTACTAAATCAGCTCAGTTGCTTGTGCAGACCATGAATCCATCACTTCAATAAGGGAAACAGTTCATAAGGAGATCAAACTCCAGCTTCTTTCTTGCCTGCTAATGCAGTGAAAACTCTTGCTCAACATCATTAGGCAATAGAGAAGCGCTCAAAAGAATTGTCCACTATCCCCAAAAAAGCCTCCACAAAAAGAAACTGAGATAGCCAGTGCTTGGAAACCCATTACTACCCTATCAATCCCTACTTGCCAGGGCATGTCTCCTGCTTATCTAGCACTTGAGAATTAGATGTTAACAGCATCTTCAGCCCGTCCCATGTTTCCAGCTGTTCTAAGTTTCACACATTTACTGCGATACTCTCATAATTGTCTTTTGGACCAATGGCTGTTTATCACATCTTCTCAGTGCAATGCCACAGCCCTCTCCTATTCTGTGAACCCAAGCTCCAGATGTGGCAGGTCAACACTTCCGTATTTCCTGTACATAAATTCACCATGGAGCAGAGGAGAGGTGTTAGCTCTGCGTCAGATCTGTGCTACTTGACAGGGGTCACCCTCGACAGTTGGTAGCCTACTCTTCTTCAGTGCTCTTCCCTTACTCATGGGATCCCAACAGCAAATTCTTCCTGCATCATAACATAAATGGTGTCACAAGTGCTGAGGAAGAAAATACCTGATGGGTGTGGAGTTTAGTATTTTTAAGTACATAGTACTGTATCAATGGCATGGCTCAATTTTGAGTGGTTACACTGCAACAATTGTTCCCATGGCCTTAGCGTGTAGTTATTTGGACGGTCGCTGCTATGTAGAGGCCATAACCATAGACAGATTGGTGGTGGATCCTTTTCATGGTGCACAAAGTATGGGATGAAGAATAGCAGGTGGTTCTGTGATTTGGTAGTGCAGTTTTCATCTGCTCATATCAGGGTTCAAGCATCAGAGACTGGTTAAAGTTTGTCTGCAGGCCATGTGTCACAGGAGGACTTCAGAGGAAGAGAGAGGCTTCCTGGGCTCACAGAAAGACAAATAATTTTGAAATACTGGTTTTCATTAATGTAAAAAATCTATTAATATTGCATACATACAGGTGACTACTAAACGTATTAGGTTAGGTTTTACAGATTATTTCATAAATGTGATTCATATACATTTCTCTCCATGGTAAAACAGTGAATGTATCTTGTTGAATTATGGTAATATTGAGGAGAACAGAGAAAGGAGCCTGCCCACCAGGTTTAAAAATAGAAAATCCAAGTCATCCTGTCCATATGGGACTAGAGAGATAATTTTATTGTGAGTTTTCCATCTTTATTTTCACTTGATTTGTTCTATTAAAGTCCTAGTGATTCCAGTATTTGTCACCAGATGGCACTGCAGTGACATTATCTTGTAACCACGCTTCATGGCCGAGTAGTAGCATAACGAGGTCATCTTCAGATAATTAGAAAAGTATGCATCACTTCTTCAGATTGCATTAAGCACTTCTTTCTCCACACCGTTGTGTTTATACCACCAGGCACAGCTATGACAGCTAGTGTTTTTAATTCTGTGGCTGAGGGAGCTGGGGTTGTTCAGCCTGGAGAAAAGGAGGCTGAGGGGGAGACCTTATCGCTCTCTCCAACTCCCTGAAAGGAGGGTGTAGAGAGGCGGGGGTTGGTCTCTTCTCCCAAGTCACAGGCGATGGGACAAGAGGAAATGGCCTCAAGTTGCTCCAGGGGAGGTTCAGATTGGATATTAGGAAAAATTTTTACACTGAAAGGGTTATTAAGCATTGGAATGGGCTGCCCAGGGAAGTGGTTGAGGAACCATCCCTGGAGGTATTCAAAAGATGGGTTGACAAAGAGCTTAGTGACATGGTTTAGTGATTTTTTTTTATCAGTTAGGTTGATGGTTGGACTAGATGATCTTAAAGCTCCCTTCCAACCTAGACAATTCTGTGATGATTCTATTCTAATATTCTTACCCAATTTAACTTTGTAAGAAAAGCTCAGTGGTGGAGACCAAAACCCACCCTAAACTTAATCTGTCTGGGTACTGCCATGAGCAATACTGCAGGCAAACATTGCTTTTAGTGGCAAGAGATGAAGAGCAGCAGCAGCAGCTCCCACCTGTGTCAGGTCATGCACGGCAGTGTCCCTCAGTCCCCTGGCCCTGCGCTTCCAAATAGGATCCCAACCTCAGGCCACCAGCCACTGCCTACTGCATTCCTCACTTTTTCAGCACAGAATTTCATGCTTTCCCTTCTTTCTCTCCTCCTCCCTAATGCAGCATCCCCCTCCGTGCCCTAATGTACCTCTCAGTCCTAGTGCTCCCTGACATACTCTGTCATGACCTACCACTGTAGCTTGAGTTACACGTTCCGATCCTAGCTGTGACTCGTTGGAGATTGTAGGAAGTAAAAAGAAATAAAACTGGGAGTCCAGAGACCTGTTGAGCAGTAAGCCACAGCTGCCTCTGTTGAGGAGCTGACTTTAGCACTAATACAGCTGTCACCACTGGTGTGCTGGTATCCGAGAAATCACTTTGAAGTTGTTTGAGGGTAAATACAAGTAGTTTGGGATTTTTACTTGCAGATCGAGATGTGTAGCATTTACAGGTCTGCAGCGTAAAAAGCTCTCATGGCTTTCTTTTAGAGGTCTGATGCTTCCCTGATTTTCAGCAGGATCATGATATTTGGTAGGGAAATAATGCTGTGATACAGAAAATTAAAAGCAAGAACAGTTGCTTCTGACTGTGTCTCATATGGCACACAGCTGGATGGTGTGTGTAAATACACACAAATCTCTTGATAGTGTTAACGCTTTAGCATACACCGAACAGAACCTTTCTCTGTAGCAGACAAAATGATTGATTTTCTGGTGATTTTCACAATCTGCTCCTGTTTTCTGCCACTAAAATGTTGTTGTCCTTAGGGGAATAGTGATTGTACTACAGACAGTCGTACATATGCAGAATATTGTGTTTATTCTAATAAATTTAAATACACAACCATTTGCAAGATCATAATCCAAGGCTATACATGAATCAGAAAAGGGAGTCTGATAGTACATGTAAAGGCAGTATATTACTACTACAAGAAATTCTGACCTTTTTAAGGTCTTAAAAGAAATTCCAGGCCAAAATAAACTTTGTTAGTACAAAATTAGGGTTGTCTGTTGTGGCCTTTTGAATGCCAAGTTGAATAAATTCAAGTGTCCAAAAAAAGACCCTCAAGAATTACAGAGCAAAACCAAATTACTATCTGATCATTGCTATTATTCCCCCACTCTTCGGAAAGTACTTTCACGTAGTTCAGCTGCATTCCAAGTATTAAATACCAAACTTAAGGAAAGTGGCTGGAAAGGTCTAGCAGAACTCCTCCCGTGATAGGAGTTGCAATTAGTAAATCATAGAAATTTAAGTGGATGTTTACAACAGAAGGAAAGCATTGGAACAAGAACTTCAAGGGACCCATTTTGCCTCCTTTCAAAATGTTTTTTTGTTAACTTGTGTCACTGGCAAGGCGTAGCAATCGTGGAGCCACAAAGACTCTGGGCAGTCAGGTAGGAGTTAAACTGTCTGGGGTTGTCCGATGAATGAGTAAAATGTGAAATGATATACTGTAAATGAAGGTGAGGAAGTGATTGAGCATTGCAGATATTAGGTTCTTTTTGCATCCTAAAACATTTGATTGTAGAGCATGTACAAATAACTCCCGCTCCACAAAGTTTAAAAACAGTGCAAGTATGTGCATTATGGTTACACTGTGAGTCTGACTAATGAAGGTAAGCTATGGATGCAGGAGCATATTAAATACGTATTTTGGGGTTTTTTTCTTTTTTTTTTTTTGCAGATACATTCATAATTTTCTTGTTTCTGGAAGTCAGAATTTAACTGATCTATTTTACTGGACCATCACTTACTTTTCAGATGTTGCTACAGCTAAGGAAAGGTAAAAATAGTATGGAATTTGTAAGCACTTGCTCCTTTTATTGACCTTATACACAGGAAATCATTGTCGTATATTTAACTGGTTGTAGCTTTTATTAGTAACCTGATTTGGAAAGCTGTGTCTGAAAACCATGGCAATTTTATTACACAGCATTGGCAATAACTTAACAAGCAGACTACTGCGCATCTCCCTTTTCCCGTCTACTGAGCTTTCACTCTCTACAGTGTATAGTCACATACAATACAATTCTGTGATCATTTCTAGCACCTATTTCATTCCCTTTACATGCTTACCAGTTTTTTAAAGCTACTGGTTTGCTGTTAAGTCATTCCTTTTTTGTCTTAACACTTGTTATTGAATCCTTAACATACTACAAACCATAGCTCTTTGGACAGTCAAGGTAATTAAGCTTTAGAGATCCCATACTGCTACTTTAATACCTTCCTCATGTTCCTACACTGCCTGACTTCCTGCCTTGGCTGTGAGTAGATACCCTTCCACTGTCATCTGTATTTTCTGCTTTTCAGAGGTTTAAATCTGCCCTCAGTTCAATGTCCTACACCCACGGGTTTGCTTCAGGAACAGGTGGGCTGATAAAGTAATACACACTGTCCAGGAACTCATGTCTTCTCCAAATCCTGGTAGAAGCTCAGAGATAGGAGAAAAGGGACTGAGATCTTTCTTGTGCCTCAAATGGAAAAGCAAGACAGCAGAACTTAAAATATTCCTAAATGGACAGGGAAATCCCCAGGCAATGGATTCATGCCTATTGTAGAATTAACTTTTTCTTGAGTATCATGCTTGATGTTGTTTTTTCAAAAGAACAGTACATGCCATGCACTAGCTGAAGTAACTATCAACCACATGAAATTGTAGGGACTTTTTCAGTGCTATAGCTGTATTAATAAATAATGCAGTTATTTTCTCCTGAAGCCTTGCTCTGTCATCCAGGAGTTCCCCTGCATGATGAAAATGGCGGGGAAAATGGCCGGCCTGGATGAACAAAGAGCTCTTGATGGGACTTAAGGAAAAAAGGAAGGTTTACCACCTTTGGAAGAGGGGACAGGCAACTCGGGAGGAGTACAGAGATTGTGTTAGGTCATACAGAGAAAAAATCAGGAAGGCAAAAGCCCAGCTAGAACTCAACCTGGCCATTAATATAAGGGACAACAAAAAAAGTTTCTATAAATACATCAACAAAAAGAGAGTGACAGAGAATGTCCATCCCTTACTGGATGCGGGGGGAAACCTTGCAACCAAGGATGAGGAGAAGGCTGAGATACTTAATGCCTTCTTTACCTCTGTCTTTAATAGTCAGACCAACTACCCCCAGGGAGTTCAGCTTCTTGGGCTGGAAGATAAGAATGGAGAACAGAACAACTCCCCTGTAATCCAAGAGGAAGTAGTTAATGATTTGCTTATGCACCTGGACACGCATAAGTCTATGGGGCCGGATGGCATTCACCCAAAGGTTCTCAGGGAGCTGGCAAGAGAGCTTACCAAGCCTCTCTCCATTATTTATCAACAATCCTGGTCAACAGGAGAGGTGCCAGATGACTGGAGGGTGGCCAATGTGACGCCCATCTACAAGAAGGGCCGGAAGGAGGATCCTGGAAACTACAGGCCTGTCAGCCTGACCTCGGTACCGGGAAAGATCATGGAGAGGATCATCCTGAGTGAGCTCTCAAGGCATGTGCAGGGCAGCCAAGGGATCAGGGCCAGCCAGCATGGGTTTATGAGAGGGAGGTCCTGCCTGACCAACTTGATCTCTTCTATGACCATGTGACCCGCTTTCTCGATGAGGGGAAGGCTGTGGACGTTGTCTACCTGGACTTTGGTAAGGCCTTTGACACCGTCCCTCACGGCATTCTCCTGGAGAAACTGGAGAATCATGGCATAGACAAGTGTACCCTCCGCTGGATAAAAAACTGGCTGGATGGCCGTGCTCAGCGAGTTGTGATTAATGGAGCAAAATCTGGTTGGCGGCCGGTCACCAGTGGTGTCCCTCAGGGCTCAGTTTTGGGGCCAGTCTTGTTCAATATCTTCATTGATGATCTAGATAAGGGGATTGAGTGCACCCTCAGTAAGTTTGCGGATGACACCAAACTAGGTGGGAGTGTTGATCTGCTTGAGGGTCGGCAGGCTCTACAGAGGGACCTGGACAGGTTGGACCAATGGGCCAAGGCCAATGGGATGAGGTTTAATAAGGCCAAGTGCCGGGTTCTGCATTTCGGCCACAACAACCCCAGGCAATGCTACAGGCTTGGGGAAGAGTGGCTGGAAAGCTGCCTGGCAGAAAAGGACCTGGGAGTGTTAGTGGACAGCCGGCTTAACATGAGCCAGCAGTGTGCCCAGGCAGCCAAGAAGGCCAACGGCATCCTGGCCTGTATCAGGAATAGCGTGGCCAGCAGGAGCAGGGAAGTCATCGTGCCTCTGTACTCGGCACTGGTGAGGCCTCACCTCGAGTACTGTGTTCAGTTTTGGGCCCCTCACTACAGGAAAGACATTGAAGTGCTGGAGCGTGTCCAGAGGAGAGCCACCAAGCTGGTGAGGGGTCTGGAGAACAAGTCCTATGAGGAGAGGCTGAGGGAACTGGGCATGTTTAGTTTGGAGAAGAGGAGGCTGAGGGGAGACCTCATTGCCCTCTACAACTACCTGAAAGGAAACTGTAGAGAGGCGGGGGTTGGCCTCTTCTCCCAAGGGAATAACGACAGGACCAGAGGAAATGGTCTGAAGTTGCGGCAGGGGAGGTTTAGATTAGATATTAGGAAGAATTACTTTACTGAGAGAGTGGTCAAGCACTGGAACAGCCTGCCCAGGGAGGTGGTGGAGTCACCATCCCTGGAGGTATTTAAGAAACGTGTAGACGTGGCTCTTCAGGGCATGCTCTAGTGCCCGGGATTGTTGGTTTGTGGTGGGGTGTTGTGTGTGGGGTTTAGTTGATGGATGCTGCTTGCTTTTTTTTTTTTTTTTTTTTTTTTTTTTTTGGGGGGGTGTTGTTGTTTGTTTGGTTTTGTGTTGTGTTTTTTTGTTTGTTTGTGTGTTTTTGTGTTTTGTTTTTTTTTTTTTTTTTTTTTTTTAATGTGGTTGGACTCGATGATCTCAAAGGTCCCTTCCAACCACTAAGATTCTGTGATTCTGTGATTCTGTGATTCTGTGAAAAGCTACATGAACACCTGAAGTACTGTGGCAATAGGAGCCAAGAACTAATTATCAGGCTTTCTGTGAGGCCTCAGGCAGACTGGTGAGCTCTTTGTCTGAGAAACCAGGTGCCAGTTGAATTACCGATTGAAGCACGTAGATCAAATGAAGCAACTGGACATCTAGCAAGGAAGGAGGAGAGAAAACTGTACTCTTGGGCTGCGGATGAGAGACACGTAGTCCTAGCTACAAGAAGGGGTGCCTCAGGAAGGCCAATGTTTTGACTTCATACCCCTCCAGAGAAAGTGATCACCTTTATCAACAAAAGCTGTTGCACTGTGAGAAATTGTTCTGTGAGCAGCAGATACAAGGCCTCTCTCCATTTCGATTTGTCACAGAATCACAGAATGATATGGGGTTGGAAGGGACCTCTGGAGATCATCCAGTCCAACCCCCTGCCAGGGGTTGTCTCCCACATCTAACTTGGTGAACACTTTTCCTGCACAGTCTGTGAGTCCTCCCCCTCATCTCCTGTGCCACCCCGCAGCATTCCTTCTCCTGGCCTGCTCCCCTGCAGCCGCCTCAGCATCTCTGGCCTCACGCTTGCTTCCCTCTCCCCCAGTGAGACCCCACCAGGGCACCCTGCCTGCCTGCCTTGCCCTCAGGGCAGACCCCAGCAAGGGGTTCTCCGGCCTGGGGACGGACTGTCACAGAGCTTGCAGAATCTGAACGCTTGTGAAACCCCTACTCTAAACCAACACGGTTACGTTTGCGGCTCCTCTCCCTGCAGGCGGGTCAGGCACCGCGGTAGCCGAGCCAGCAGGGAAGCCTCTGGGCGAGTTTTCCCCTCAGGCAGTGCAGCCCCACTGGTATACATCTGTCTCTGCAGCCGCGAAGACCGAGCTCTGGCGCTATGCGGCGGGTTCACCCGTATGTCGGAGCTGAGAGGGAACAACGGCAGCTCAGAAAGGCGGGACGCCATCAGCGGGCGGAGCGCCCCCACGGCTGCGCAGGACGGCGCATGCGCGGACCCGTCCCCGCGCCCAGCAACGCGCGGGCGCAGTGGCGGGGGAGGTGGTGCGGGCGGGGGTGGGCGGGGCTTTCCTCAGGGACGTTACAACTCGTCGAGGTTGGCGGCGGCGCCATTTTGAATTGGCGGAGGGTCGGAGGCGGCGGTCACCGTACCGGGTTCCGCGTCCCCCAAAGAAAACAAGCGAGAAAGGAGTGAGGTGTGAATATGGCAGCGAACAGGAACTTGAAGCAAGTGCGGATCGAGAATAGCTCCCCCGCGGCGCCGCTGGGCATGGTGGGGGGTGGCGGCGGCGGCAGCAGCAACCTAAAGGGATTGCGGGGCCTAGAAACGGAGAGTGAGGCGGCGGCGGCGGCCATGGCGCTAGTGTCGAGCAAAGAAGGTGGAGATGAAGAGCAGGAGGTTGGGTTCACCATCGATATCAAAAGCTTCCTCAAACCTGGCGAGAAGAGCTACACGCAGCGCTGCCGTCTGTTCGTGGGGAATCTGCCAACTGATATCACTGAGGAAGATTTCAAGCGCCTTTTCGAGCGCTATGGGGAGCCGAGCGAGGTCTTCATCAATCGGGACCGTGGCTTTGGCTTCATTCGCCTGGTGAGGACTCGCGCGAGCCTCTGTGGCTGCCCGTAACTCCGGGGCGTCTGTCCCTTGCTCCCCCTCCCGCCTTCCCTTGTCGGGCGGGTGTGAAAAAAAATATAGTAGCTGCTCCTCATTCGCTCTTATTTCCCCTTGCTGTTCCCTCTGCTTCCTCTTCCTTCCCCCTCCCCTATTTGCCTCGGTACATCCGAGCCGGAGGCCTGCATTGTGGGCAGCCTTCCCAGCCCCTCGCGTTTGGGTTCCCCCCTCACGACTCGGCGGGTTTCAGGGCCCCTCCACCGGTCACCATGTATGTGCTGCTGCCGCGAGTATTCCTGCAGCCTGTTATTATTCAGAGAATGGAGGATCTGCTTTGTTCGTGTAATACCTGCATAAAGACGTACCTGATTTAACTGGGAGAATTTGTCGTATTTTAGGACTAGAAAAAAATACTTTTTTGCGTAGAAGCAAATTCTAGTCTATACAGTTCTTTATACCTAGAGGTTTCATTTATGAAAACACAGTGAAAAACTGGACAGGATTGTTTCGAAATACCACTGCTCACGCATCGTGAGAACAGAACATGTAATCTTAAACTTGCAAAGAAACAGCACCTTTGGTTATTTAAATTACTTGTGTGCAGATAAGACGAGATTTTTAGGGATAGTACAATACTCGATCAAATATGCTCAAGTTGAGCACGCAAAAAAGGAATCATCTGAAGAGCATATGGTACTGTATTTAAATGTCAATTTAATGTGCAGGATTAGTTTTCATGACTGCCATGCCTAGAATGCACTGATTTATATCAGTTCAGGAGTAGCTTTAGTGTCTCTCTGTGTGTCTCTAGTTATGATTTTTTCCATATATTTTTACTGGTTAGGATTTTTTTCTTTTTGGTTGTCATCTTAAAGATAAGTGCTTGTGGCATTCTGCCATATATCTTTTACCTTTAGAATCCTCCAGCCCGAAATATCAATTTTTTGCAGGTGTGATATATTTACATGTCATTACTCAGTTTTGTATGTAATGTAGATCAGATGGAGCTCTTATCTGAACTTCCCTTTTCTGTTATGTTTAGGGAATATGTTATTTTTTAAGAATTTACTTAGTTTAACTGTGGAGAAAATGTCTGTGAGAATAATTTCCTTAAATGTAAGGGATTGTAGGTATTAAACTCAGTGAAAATGTCTGAAATGAGGAAAAAGGCAGTTATTGATGCAGTGTTTCATGGATGTGGGTGCAAAAACCCCATAAGTGAGAAGAATAAATATATGAGCAAAGAAGTTAACTTCATCATTTGTTGATGAAATTCGAATTAGACATCCATAGAGAGTTCATCCAACAATGGTGATGAGCAAATGTGATATTTTCACTTATTTAAAAACAATAACCCAAACCAAAACATGAAACACTTTAGATCCTGTAGTGTAATCTTGAAAATACTTTTTCCTATGGGGCTAGGGATGCAGAATATAAACATATGTGTAGGTAAATATGAAAAAGCATCAAGTTTTCAATTGTACTGAAAGCCTTTACAGAGCAGCACAAACGTATCTATCATAGTGAGAATTTGTTAAATGCTCTAATGTGCAACAAAAATTTGCACATATGTAGTTTGCTAGAATAAATCATAGGGGATGACAAATGCATGTTTTTGTTTTTTTTTTTTTTTTTTTTCAATCGTTGGACAGGAACTTGGGTGGTGTTTGTTTTTTTTTTTGTCAGAGGTGGGGGAGGTGGGGGGAAGTTGTATGACACTGATGCTAATATGCTTAAAATAAGGAAAAAAATTTGGTACTTTTTTGGGGGAGGGGACAGGGGAACACAGAAGCGGTATCTGTTGTCTGAAAATAAAATATATAAAATATTTTATATCTTGAAAAAGGAATCTAGGACTCTGGCTGAAATAGCAAAGGCAGAACTTGATGGTACTATTTTGAAGAGCAGACCACTTCGAATTCGATTTGCTACACATGGAGCTGCCCTAACGGTCAAGAATCTTTCACCTGTGGTTTCTAATGAGCTGCTGGAACAAGCATTCTCTCAATTTGGGCCAGTGGAAAGAGCTGTTGTTGTAGTAGATGATCGTGGCAGAGCTACAGGAAAAGGTTTCGTAGAGTTTGCAGCAAAACCTCCAGCACGGAAAGCTCTAGAAAGATGCAGTGATGGGGCATTCTTGCTAACAACGTAAGTTCACAGGCTTCTGTTTGAGTTTGTGTGATGTGAAAGAAAACTACATTCATGAGTATTCCATAGAATCATAGAATGGTTAGAGTTGGAAGGGACCTTAAAGATCATCTAGTTCCAACCCCCCCTGCCATGGGCAGGGACACCTCCCACTAGACCAGGTTGCTCAAGGCCCCATCCAGCCTGGCCTTGAACACTTCCAGGGATGGGGCATCCACAACTTCCCTGGGCAACCTGTTCCAGTGCTTCACCACCCTCACAGTAAAGAATTTCTTTCTCGTATCTAACTTAAATCTCCCCTCTTCCAATTTAAAACCATTACCCCTTGTCCTGTCACTACATCTCCTGACAAAGAGACCCTCTCCGGCTCTTGTTCTTGTTTTATTTTCAAATTATGAAAGCCATGAGGTGAGAAATTAAGGTTTTTACATGAATACAGGAAATACTCTGATGTGTCAGTTTCGGGGAATTTTTTTGCCAGGAAAACCGCCTTTTCCTGCTTACTGTTTGTAAGCCTTGTAATTACTGTATGAGAGTCTGATAGCAACATTTTGCTTTTCCTTGTCTGTATACAATATTACTTTTCGTTCTCTATATGACTTTCTCTAGTGAGACTTCATTTTAACTGATTGCACATTTCCTGATCCCAGTAACAATGTGACAAAGTAATATTCCTCTGTTTCGTTGAAAACAGTGCACCACAATTGCTGATACTTCTGTAAACTCGGGAAAGTGTTACTGTGTTTATTTCTATCTCAAAAGCCCTATTGTGGCTTGAAAGGCCAGAAGTACCTTTTTTTTTTTTTTTTTTGAAAATGAAGACTTAGATTCTGTAGAAGTTTATGGCAACAATCTCTGAAAAACTTTCTATTTCAAGGGCAAGCAAGCTTGCAAACCACAGCACTTCTCTCTTGCAGCTCTTATTTCTGTACTTGCTGAAGAGAGTTGTTAACTGACGTGCTTTAACACATTCACATTTTCAAATGCTTTCTTAAGACTCTGTGAAATGACAGATATTCAGGATTTTTTTTTTTCTCTTTTTTTTGATTTTCAATTGGGTAAATAAGGCTGTGGTTTCACAGTGTGGAAGCTTGCTGCCATCAGATTGGGGAACTTGTAGTTCTTTTTCTCTTCCTGCCCTGGTTGTACTGTTGGTTTTTCTTGAAAACTTCCAGATACTTCCATAAGCCACTTGTGCTTGCTAAAACAACAGAAAAATATTCTGCCAGTTTTGTTGAATTCATTTTTGGCTGTTTAAGCACACAAAGGTGCTGCTAACATGGGTGCTATGAACATCAGGTCCAGCAGAGGATGAGGCAGTAGAAAATGTTGCCAGGAGGACATTGCAGGTGGGGAAAGAGTCTGGAACTCCTCTTTCTCATGATAATCTCATAAATCGTTGAGTGCCACTGAACTGACCTGGTGGCCTCAGAGTATATTCAATCTGAATATGTCTTTACTCTTATCAGTAGGTGCTAGCAATTTGTTCTTATCCCCTGGGTTTTCTTGGCGCTTATGTTTGAATGGAAGCATGGTGAGCCAAACTGGGGAACTAATCTAGTTCAGTGTTACATGAATGCTATTCTTGGCACGAGAGACGTGGCAGGGAAAAAGAAGCTGGGATATGAGGGAGGGTATTTTTGTTTTACCAGCTGGATAGATTAGTTGGATTGAAATGACCATCTAAATGTGGCCCGGGTAAATAAAAAGCTTGTGATCTTTGTCTTGCTTAGGTAGCTGACATGTTCCCTAATGGACAGTTGCAAAGATAATTAGCATCAATCAGATGCTACAATACTTTAACGCTTTGCTTCAGAATCTGAAATTTTACATTTTTAGCTGAAAACTCTTTGCCCAATCAGAAGAAAATATTTAAATTCATGGGCTAAATATATCAAATCAAAACTAGGCATTGGAAGCGTTAATTAGAGGTTTAAAATTGTTTTAAATCATATCTTGTTAACACCACAGTTCAGTTGCATTTAAATAACAGAACTGCCAGAAATTGCAGTGCAGATAACGTCAGGAGGAAGAGTTGCTGAGTTGTGCTCTGCGATTCCAGACTTTGTCATTCCAATCTACACTCAATGCATAAAGTTTTCTTTTTCAGCTGTTGCTGTTGTTAAAATATATTGATTTTTTTTCTTTGAAAAGATCTGCAAAGTGAAATAAAAGTGTGGAACACAATAAATAAGTGTTGGTGTTTTGAAAGTAGTGTCTCTAGCTCTTTTCTTACCACTTTAAGGTGTGTAGTATAGGCGATGCTCCCAAGACTGATGCAGAGAGCTTTTTACACAATTGAGGATCCTTACATTGCTATCCTTGGCAGTACTGGCTAATACTTGCCTCTGATCACTACAGATAATGAGAATTCAAGGAAGGTATTTTCAAAGATAAACTTGGGTTCTGATTTGTAAGAGTATGGTTGTTTAAAGAGTGGGTTTTAAGTAGAAACGTTTTTGTAATTATCACTGGAATATGAATTCCAAATTCGCAAACTGTTATCAGTTGTAGAGTAACTTTCAAAAGAAACAATATTTTGTGGAAATATGATAGGGTTGCATTTGTTCTCTTCTGGGTTTGTTTGGTGCTTTCCCAATATAATCATGGCCTCTGTGTTGCCTCACTGAAAACAAAAAGGTAGTTCCTTCCTAAATATATTGTAATTGTTTTGGTATATTTTTTTAATCTTTAAGTACTTCATAGTAAACAGAACTACGTCAAGTAAATTGTGGTTTCTATGCAGAATAGCTGATTTGGGGTATAGAAAATTATTTTCAAAGATAATTATTAAAATCAGGATTCATTGGAATTCTATGATTTAAGAAGAGTTTGCAAGACACAGGAATTATAGATAATGTTTAGCTTTTTGGAGTGTTTCCTCAAAATACCAAAATAACTTTAACTGCTTCTCCAGAACACCTCGACCTGTTGTTGTAGAACCAATGGAGCAATTTGATGATGAAGATGGGCTCCCAGAGAAACTAATGCAAAAAACACAACAGTATCACAAGTAAGTTGTGTTTAGCTTTATTTTATAAAACATGATTTGTATACTTACTTAGCTTGGTAAATATATGCTTTTTTTTTTTTTTTTTAACTCGAGTAACAGGAAGTAGTGTTTTTTATGTTGTGCTGTTTTGTGCCAAAGGATTAAGTAGGACCATGCCAAGATTTCCTAATCATAGTAAAATTCAGACTTACCTTGTTGGTTTAACATTCTGTGCATTTAGTAAAGTAGATAGATTCCTGGCCTACACTGAAATCAGGTGGAACTTGTTGCCAGCCAAGGTATAGTCTTTTATGGATTAGGGGTGTGGTCTAATCCTGCAGTGATTTGAACAACCACAGATTTTTTGTTCTCTGAATAGCCCCTTAACTGTTTGTCAAGTCAGTGGAGTGTAAATCTTGGCAGCTTCCACTGTTCCACTAAAACTTTGAGAGTGACATGAGAAAGCGAGTCTTGATCATGAGGTGGAAGAGAAGATACCTAATCTGATAATATTTATTTTTAATACTGAAATTTGTTTGCCATTTAGAAATCATGTTGCTTGAAGCTAAAATGCTTATTTTTGTAAGGCTGTAGAACACCACTTTTTAAAAATGTGTCATTCTTAGTTACAATTTTAGTATTAGAATGTGAAATAAAAATGTTGGCACCTTTTACTATGTAGAGATTCTGGATGGTATTTTGAGCTGTCCAGGAAGGTTTAATATTTATTTAAATAACTGGTTTTATAAATTGACTGCTTGGTTTAGAAGTCTGGACACAGTTAATCTAGTGTTGCAGCTTAGTATTTTGTACTGATGTAAACATTTTTATCTTAAAATTATATTAATTGAAAAGATCTTATTTGGACAATTTCTTTGATCACATTACTTGTCATAACAGCTGAATTAAGCTTTGACTGGTTTAGAATGTAGTCATCTGACAGGTTGATTTGAAGTCAGATCTATACTTGAAGTGATTGTAAATTCTTTGGCTGTTACAGCTGTTGATCTAAATGTGTCCTTCTCTACATTTTAACTGCAAAATTTTTATTAGGGAAAGAGAACAGCCTCCACGTTTTGCTCAGCCTGGAACATTTGAGTTTGAGTATGCTTCACGGTGGAAGGCTCTTGATGAGATGGAAAAGCAACAGCGTGAACAGGTTGACAGGAACATTAGAGAAGCCAAAGAGAAACTAGAGGCAGAAATGGAAGCAGCTAGACATGAGCATCAGCTAATGCTGATGAGGCAAGGTAAAATCAGATAATCTACTAGTATTAAACTTGTTTTGTCACAGATTTTCTTTGTGTAGCGTATTGAGCTGTATGTTAAACTTACAGATTTTGCTGGACACTATTTAATTAAATGCATTGAACTGAGAAAAAGGAAGTTCTATTTCTACTGACACACATTCCTTGATGATTTGCAGAAATTAAGAAAATGAGAAAGGAGTGATTGTCTAGGTCTGTTTTCTTCACTTCTTAAATTTGTTTAGTGTAAGTAGTTTATGTAAAGAAATTGAATGGTAGCTTCACACTCATCAGTAAAATTATTTTCCATTTTTGGTGTTGCTTGTGGTACTACATGGGACTAAGTACTGTGGGCAATGTGCAGGAAAAAATAAAAAATTATAACTTGTACTTCTTCTGGCTGTTTTGTGCACATCTGGCATGATTTTAAATGTTCCAGCAGCTAATGTTACTTTTTTTTTTTTCCTTTGAAACCCAGCTGAGAAGTCTGATGTGTGCGTAGCATTATATGTATGTAACAACTCAAAATAACTCACAGTTGCTGTGAATTTCAGTCATTCTTGAAATTTTAAGATCAGGTATCCCTCTTTTGTAGTTGTTTGGACATTTTGTCGTCTTGGAAGTGTTGAGGGAAGAAAGTCCTCTAGCATTTACTTTCAAGTCCTGTCTTTAAGAATGGAGCTTGTGTTTCTTGGGCAGAGAGGACAGTAGCAGGGCGAGTATCTGGTACTTTCTGCTTGTTAGCCTTCTCCCCGAAACACGTTTTCCCAAAATGCTGTGGATATGCAATCGCTGCTTTCCAGTTCAGAACTATTGAACTACTACTTGATTTTAATTCCTTCTGCATGACTGCTAGATTGCATGACTTGAGTGGATCAAGTTTAAATATATTGTAGATTTGTCAGAAAGGATCTCAAGGTTTGTTGCATGAATGAAATACTGAAGTATTTTTTTTAATCTTATGTTAAGGGACATCATGGCTACATAAAAAAAATTCTTATCCCTAAGAGTGTAAGATCATAAGACAGTACAATAACTAGCTTGATGGGCTGAATAAGAGTGCCTTGGCGTTTTAAAGGGATTTGAACTTCTTGAGATATTAAGCAGTGGATGCATTTCTGAACTTAAACCCAGGTAACTTATACAAACTGTCTGCTGCAATTGTTTGGCTTTACTTAATGTTTACTCATAAGAAAGGACATTTTTGTTGGTAGTACGACTTTCCTGTGTGTGAGACTGGTTTATCTTAATTTTTTTCTCCTGACTTGAATGACATGTTGAAAATACCTGTGAGCTTGATTAGAGTATTCGCTAGGTTAGTGATTGAAATTAAAGCACCTAAATGCTTGGATATATTGAATGTAAACACATAGTCTTTTAAATAGGTTTTAAAACACTTTCATAATTGGAAAAGAGATTAAAAGGAGTATATTTCATTTTTATATAATATTCTTAGATCTACTGCAACTGAAAGTTGTCATTAGGAAAAAGTTTTCATAGCCTGTTTTTTCTAAGTAGGCACACTTGCTTTTAGTGTGAAACCATACTGTTTATATAAGATCTTGTACTGAAATGCAGAGCATAATAAAATAAAAAATTGTTTTGAAATACCGAATAGTTATTGCAGCATCTAAAATGACAACTGTCAAGTTGTTTCTTGGTTTATTTTCTAAGCAAACAATGTTAAAGCATTTGCTTTGCATGTAAGCATAGGTATAATTTAGGATGAGGAATGTGAATGTTAATGTGATGTAACAGTAATGCCTGTAATACACAGTACAGCCCCCTCTTTTCAATTAGACACATTGACACAAATGAACACACATTGTTCATTTTGTGTATATGTGTAACTGATACTGGTGAAAATGGTTCAGTGCTCAAAATACAGGTTGGATAGAAAAGGTTTTGGTGGTAAAACATGGGAGAACTGCTTAGGTATGCTTTGGATATTAAGGTTTCTATTTAGGGTACGGTGAGGGAAAAAAATATTCCTTTTTTTGAATATCTATTAAGCTTCACTTTTATTTGGAAAAGGAAGAGAATTACCCCTTCTGTTAAAGAGCCACTAGACTATGAATGCTTTTGGTGCTAATATTCCAGTGAGGAAACATGCTTTTTTTTTTTTTTTTTTTTTTTTGTAGTCTGGAGGGAAGGTTTTTTCCTTCACCATTTGGTTAACAGAGTACTTCTCTTAGGTACCAAAGAACTAGATTTCTGCTTGTTCACCTGCAGGTGTTCAATTTGCCAAGCTCTAGGGGTTAGTAAACATTCCATTTTAATCTTGTCAACTCTCTAGCTTCATTGTGTATGAAAATAAGGTGTTTTTTTCTCTTGTATTTATTTTCAGACATTAGCTGCTTCTAAATTTTGCTGGTCTGAACAGTGTCTCTGGTTGTAAGCTTAGACCATGCCAAGAATATTAATCATATAAATGAGATTGCATCTTTCTTAAAAACCCTGTGATGCAATGAAACGTTTGAGAAACATCAGAACCTAGAATTAATGTTTTTGAGTACCTGATACACAAGCCACAGATTTAAAGGTGTATTGAAGTAGTTATTCTGAAATATGAAATGCAGTATATTAATTGTCAGGAGCTAAAAAGAAGATTGGAAGGGTGAGCTTCCCACAGTCCATATACTCCTGCAGGTGAAGGTTTTGTAGAAATTGCTGCATGACAGCTAGTAGGACTTGAACTAGAACATGTGGGTTTAAGTATTCAGGTTTTTGTGGTGTGGTACTAATACTGAAGGTAGACTTCATTATTTTGATATGTGTAATTTTTCACTTTTAAGTGTCATGTTTTGACAGATTGAGTCAGAAGTAGTTTGTAAAGCAGAATACGTGTTTCCATGTGTAAGTAAATTGGCATGATATTTCTGATCTACATATTGGTGGTATGCTTCAGACTTTGTAAATATTCTCTCATAATGGTGGTTAAATAGTTTATGAAAATACTGGAAAATATGATTGAGTTTAACCGGAAGCTTCATTCTTTATCAGTTGTATGGAAGATGGGCATTTGTTTTCCATTTTTAGAACCTGAAAAGTCAGCAGCTAGAATGACTTAAAATCTTTTTGGACTTGGTATCCCTGCTTGTAGGATTAACTTCTGAGGTGAGAGTACACTTTCACCTTCTGCCTTCTGCTCTGCAGAAGGTTGAGTATGAAATGAAGACCTTGCTCATTTTTAAGCACAAGAAAGTGCAAACTCAAATAATAATGCGTTCTTTTTATTTCACAGCTGCTTTAATGCAGGTTTCTTCTGTTAAGAGAAGGGACCTGTGTTAAACATATGTCAGTCAAGAATTACCATCATTGCAGATCTTAGAATATGAGAGGCTCTGTGCACAGCCCAAACCTGTAGATCTGTATTTCATCGGGCTAGTAAGGCTTTGTGCCAAGATTCTGCCTTTGTCAAATTGTACTGGATCATAAATTGATATGTTGAACTTTAAAATACTAACACTTTCAGGAAAGGCAATAATCAGAACCATACTGTGGAAAAAAATACAGAGGATGCGAGGAAAAGTAGAACTCTACACCTTAAGAATAAAGGCGATTAAATAATAGATTTGTAGCAATTCTCAGTAGAGAGCAAATAGGAAGTCCTGTGCCAGGGTATTAACAAAAGAAAAAAGGGGTGCTACATAAATTTGATAGAACAAAGAACTGAAAAGGAAACATCTTTTTCCACAGTGGACAATATTGAGCTCCCCAGGCTCTCCGCGAGTATCAGGGTAACAGTGGCCAAGCCTTCTGTGGCAAGTACAGTTGGAAGGAAGCAGCCCTCAGACATTGTGATTTGAGTGAATCTTTAATATAATCATATCTGTTGAAGTGTGAAATGTGTTAATTTTGCAGAAGAAATTGGAAAAGCAAACCTGCAAAATGTGCTTGAGAAAGGACTTCTAATGTCAATAAGGATGCTGTGAGAGTAAAAATCTGATAATCTTTTTTGTTAGAAAAAACAAATTATATTTTTGTGAAATGTGTTAGTCATTGTAGTTGCTTTTGGATATTAAAGTAAAAGATTAAGTTGTAATAACATATGCTGATATAAGTTTGAGGAAAGTGATTTGCATAGCTAAAAAGATGATTTAATTAGTATAGGGAAGAACTGCATAGAAAAATGTGGGGAGTAGTTGAATTGACACATAAAAGGCATACAGTAGATGGTATAGTGGAATGTTTCTCATGGAGTCTATAAATAATGCCATGTGGCCATGGCCAATATCCTGATAAGGTAGAAAAGGTGAACAACTGCTTTCTAACAAGAGGTAGAATTAATATTCATTGAAGAAAGCATAAATTTCCAGACAGACATCAATAATGTGACTGGTCAGAAACTAGTACAGCAAACATAATTAATATTAGTTGCTCCCTGCTTTCTAAGAGCATTTTAAGTCCTTTTTAAGAGGATATGGCTGTTCTTTTCTGGTAGTGTTAAAAGATTAGTCCTTTGTCTATAAGCAGTGTCATGTGATAAATCTCTATGGAGGCTTGGATTACATGCACCTGAAGTTCATACCACTTTTTTCTCATGTGTGCCCTGCACTGTTCTGCAATAGGTAGTGGAGAGTATAGTTCATATATATATATATATATATATAGTACTAGTTTTGTTGCCACTGTGACTTTAGCAGTATTACAGCATTGTGAGAAAATTGATGCCTTGCCTGGATATAAAACCAAGATATGATTTAAGAGACTGAGAGTTTTTCTCCTTTTCTTTGCTTGAGGACTTCCATTTTCTGTTTCCATAACTTGCTTCAGAAGCTTTGCCAGTCCCGTACCTTTCTTTGTTTCTGGGAGCTGAGGGTCCAGTGTGTTTTTTCATATACTAGACTTAGCTTTATGGGAAGAAACTACTTAAATACATTGAGAAATTTCTTTAAAAATTGGATGTTAGAACTGTAATCTGACAGTAATAGCAATTTCTTGTGTTGCCACATTTTGATTAACAGCTTTTATCTTTATTACATTTTTACTGCTGTTAGATCTCATGCGACGTCAAGAAGAACTGAGGCGTTTGGAAGAACTTCGAAACCAAGAACTTCAAAAGCGCAAGCAGATACAATTGAGGTATTTTGTCTTCTACTGTGCAAAGGTGTGGCATGCAGCTGCTGTAGGCATGTGTGAATTTAGATACTGTAGCTTGTAGAGGTTGCTTTTGATATAAAATAAAAATGTTTCTGCTGCTAAAAAGATGCTTTTCAAAAACATAATGTGTGATGCTTCTGTTAGTGTTCTTGAACAGAAATGTGATCAGTTATGCTAATGTAACATAATGGTTTCGAGTCTTTCTTGATTTTTTTTTCATTTATTTCAGCTCTGCTAGCTCTGTTGTAAATTTCTGAGCATTCTAAATAGTGTAGAAATATCTTGATGTAAATTTTTTTGTTTCATACTATTATTTTAACCTTGTGACTTGAAGCATAGCTGTAATAGATACGAATGTGCTTCTAAAATTTATGGGCAGGTGGTCTGCATGCGGAACAGTAGCATTGCAAGTTTATAGACTGACATGAGATTTTAGGGGGGGTTCACTTGATGTTATGGTATGTTGCAAAAAATTTTTCCTTTAAGATCTGTTTCATACAAATACTCGTTTTCATGCATCTGCTAAAATTTAAGAAAATAGACATAGTATCATCACGTTGATTGAGTTTATAATCTTAATGTTAAATATCACAAGAAATGTAAATGAGGAAAAAGAACAAAACACAAACACCTTGTAGAGTTAAAAATGTGTCTTTTGGCAGTATTGAAATGCTTTAATCCATAGTGACTTGTTTAAAACTGGACTATTTTAGCCTGCCTAGCAATATGTAGACAGAAAAACAGGTACAGAATGTACTGGTATTGTAATTACCTATATTCCAGTTAAAAATATAAATAAATACTTCAATAATATTTAAACCCATCAGGTAGAGTAGATTAGTGCCATACATCATATATAAAAAAAAAAAGACCAGTTTTGTTAATATGCTTGATCTTACCGCCTGAGACTGAGTACAAGCCTGAACAGGTCAAGAGTCTAAGTTGACATAGTTCTTGAAAAATATTCTAGACATGAAGAAGAACATCGACGTCGTGAAGAAGAGATGCTACGCCAGAGAGAGCAGGAGGAATTACGGCGACAGCAGGAGGGAGGATTTAAGCCAAATTTCATGGACAATGTAAGTAAAATTCTATGACAAAAGTCCAAATTG
Source organism: Numenius arquata (assembly GCF_964106895.1). Lineage (NCBI taxonomy): Eukaryota > Metazoa > Chordata > Aves > Charadriiformes > Scolopacidae > Numenius > Numenius arquata. The sequence goes on from NC_133576.1 coordinate 122,105,687, forward strand.
TAAAGGCTTTTTTTTTATTGTCCTATTTTTATATACTAAGTGTTGAGCTGCCGCCTTCTTGTTTACTGTTTTTCCTTCACTATTCCATTATTCTCATGAGTTGGAGTGGTACAAATTTAGTAGTGTAGTTATTCTCTTGTGTGATGGCATCACTGTTGTTTTTCCTACAAGTTGGTGATGTAACACTTCAGTTAAGTGAAGGTGTTCAGATGATAATCTGACTTTTTTATTCCAGGAATGAATTTTTCCAATAAGACAATAGAATTTTTTTAAGTGGGAGGTTATGGAAATAAATCACCATGAGGAGGTGCCCTAGTTTGACTGAAGGTTTATATTTTAAACCAGTTCAGGCTATTAAGCTTGTTAGAATGGCTTGTTTTAGTTTATGCTTAACTTATTAAGAATAATGTACTTGAGAAATCAAATGGGCAGTGTTAACTTCATGTGGAGCCTAAAATCACTCTCCCCTTCAAGTTGTTGTAAAACTAGATGAGGAAAACCTCAAAACCTTTACTAAAGGAGACTGAAAAATTATAAAGGTGGGGGGAAAAAACAGGTCCTCTGTTATAATTTCTACATTATTTATATTAGTAATTTAGGTGTGTTCTGCCTCTGAAGACAGTCCTGCAGGACTAGCAAAATGGTGGTGTCAGAGGAGTCACTTCTAAATGTTCATGATGGTCTATTTTGGTCAAGGGTATGATTATTTTTCTACCAACCAAAGCAGTTAAATGAACGCAACCTGTATTAGGAATGCTTTAGTTTCATGTGTTACAGCTATTCTTAGTGAGGAAGCAATGAGTAAGTGATCCATGGAGTATTCTTTTACATCATTATAGCAACTGTAGTCTGCAGGAGGGAATTTTGCTCCCCTTCACAGGTACAACTTGATTCATAAATCAAAAGTAAACTGCTGGGTTTTCAGCTACTTTCTGATTTAGTGTTTTGTGGAAGAAATACCTATTTTACATTCCATACCATAACATTTTCTGTAGGGTTGAGAAGAATGTATTATGTGTGTTCAAGTTAAAAAATACAAGATTTCCTGTTCTCAGCAGGACATCTTTTTTTCCCTCATCCTCTGTACCTTAGTATTTTTAGTAAAGGTGAGGATGAAGCAAAATTATTCCTTTGTTGCTAGCAGCTATAAGTTGATTTTGCTGATTGTGCTTTGAAATGTGCAGCAGAAAACAATCAATCATTTATTTCCATATGTGTTCACACTGTAAAAGAAAACTGCTTTCAGTATGTCTTTTCTTTGGAGTAATGAAGATCAAGAATTCAAAACTCATAATACCCTTCAGTGTGTTCCCACATATTATTAAACATACTTGGTGAAATAGCATATTACAATGTCTAATGTAATTTAGAAATAGTGCTTATTGATTGTGACTTCTGTAGTGCCAAATACGAAATTTCATTTCACCTTAATATCTGCAAGTAGCATCTTTTAGCGTGGCCTGAATTTCTGACCATATACGCTACCTGTCAAAATCTGCCTGTGGCTGATATGAGACTTGTGCTGCTACTCACTGCAGAGAGCTGCAGGAAGGGGAAGCTGGGGAGCCAAGCCACAGCCTTGAGATGGCTGTAGCTCCCTCAGATTCCATTACTGTTAGGAAATCGTAGCCTATATCCTGCAGCTTAGGGTGCTGGGGAAAACTAGATGGTGTTGATCACAGCAACCTCTACTGGCTTTCTTCTTGCAGATGTCTTGAGGTTATGTCACTTAGTCTCTGTGCTTGAATTGCTTGCCATGGTTTGGCCATCCTTGTGCTTATCTGCATGTTTAAATTCCACACTGTATGTGAATAGAAACTGTTCAAGTTGGTGTGCTGGACATAGCAAAAACGTAGTGTAAGAAGGGAAGAGGAATGGTTCAAATGGAAAGCACTTCAATCACTGTGCATAGTTTTTGCGACTTTTATTTGATGAAATTTTTTTTGGGGAAAGGTAAAGGTGGAAGGATGCTTTGGAAGAGTGTAGCTTTCCCACTGAGTTGGAATACTGGAACTGTGTGCTCATCTGGAACTAAGTAATACACTGCAAGAATATGTAAATGTAGCTGTGCAGTGACAACCTTACCAAAAGTGTTATAAGTTATATAAAGGAATATGTAGTACAGGTGGGGTTTTTTTTAATGTCATGTGAAATTGAAGTGGCAATATACAATAATTTAAAAAAATTTTCTCTAGTCTGCAGACTAGTTTTTAGTAATCTGGTCATGTGTTGATTTATGATGTTTTACTTCTAATGTCCTTTGAACTTTAAAAGGAGAAGAATTGAAACGATTGAAAGTGATGTATTTATTTTCTTCAGCAACTGTTTCTAATAAGGGCAGCTATGCAACTCTAAACATGGCCTGTCATTTTATAGGTGTTCATTATAACATGTCTTTAGCTAACTGTAATTAAGTTGTATAGTGTGAATGGGAATTGAAAAAGCCTTTGCAATTTTGCAGCAGAAAAGAATTGTAAACTATTTTTGGAGATTGCAAAATGATACACCAAATCTTTTTTTCAATTTAGTAGAATTTCTTGTAAACTAAATTTTTTTTATTTTATTCTTACTAATACTTGTTCATGGTGATCAGACTCCATCTGGTAATTTCTTCTAGTCTCAGATTACTATCGTACATACACTGAAAAAAGTTATTCTCTGTTTTAAGAGTTTAAAAGTTGCCTCATGGTGAAAATCATATTTTATGATACTGGTGGATAGTTTCTACCATATCAGGTCTTGATGAACTCTTTTGGCATAATCCTTATAACATATTAAAGCCTCTGCCAACTATGTATTTAGAAGGAAAATAATAATTGTTTCTAATCCTTGTTTCTGTTTCTTAAAAGCTTTGAAAAGTAAGCTTCTTTCACTTATATCCTATCCCTTTTTACTGTTCAGTGTAAAAGAAGGAAATAAATGGTAAGTGCAACGACAACCTGAATTGGAAACTCTCATATAAGTCTGCAGTATTAGGCTTTCCTATTTAAAGTTCTTTCCGTATCTTTTCCCTAACTTGCTAAGTTTTGATTTTTTCTATATAACTACTTTTGAAAAACATCTTGTAATCAAGTTTAATAAAGCAGTTACTCAGTTTAATTACAGATGATAAGAATATTTCTGTGTGGGGATTTCTCTTCCTGAAGCATTCTTGTTAATGGTGACGTACATTAAAAATTTGATTGCATTGATTGTTAACCTAATGGGCAGCCTAGTGATGCCTAAACAATTTATTGATCTAGTTATGTGGTTTCTAGTAGATAAGTTATTGGTAAACACTTCTGTATTGATTAGGGTATTTCCCTTGCTTTTAAATCTGCTGTTACAGCTCAATATATATCCATTCTAATTTCATGAGAGCTTAATCAGGAAACTTGTTTTCCTGTAGTATATTGCTAATTTTTATTTTTTAATACGTATTTCTTGCTGAAAGAGGAGCTTGCTGATGGTGATTGGAAGCAATATTTAATTTTTCAGCAGCACAGATATTTTTTAAAAAATGTATTACTTATAAGTGCTAGTGATACATTAATTATTCAAACTGCAATGGTTACTATGCAATTGTGAATGGCTTACAAAGATTTACATTGTTAAATATCAGTTAGAGCCTTTTTACCAAATAATTTCAGTTTCAGGAAATACTTTTATTCATGACAGCAACTCAGAAGAGTGAAAAGAGAATGATTTGGATTTAGTGTATTAAAATAGTTTTCACATGTCTACGAAAGAGACCAAAATATGTAGGAGTTGTACTCTTAGTTTAGGGTGCACAGATTTAATTCTGCAGTAACACTGTGAAATAGTGTCAGGTGGGTATTGTACTTAATGGAACAATAGCTGTGATACTGGCCTACAGCTTACAACTCTTCTTACTGGTGGTTTAAAGAGGGAATTGAGGTTTTTTTGGATGTCCTTGTCCTCTTCCATCCAGGGAAACTACCACATTTTAAAGTGTAACTTGCATATGTAAGGAACTGTTTCTTGTGAGTTTCAACTTCTGAATGCTTGCTATTCTTTCATGTAAGACTTTGTATGTCAAATACTTAACTTTTTTTTATCTCCTAGTCTTTTCAACAATTATTTCTAGATCTTGCTTTGCTTTCCTTTAATTTTTCTTGCACAGACGTACTGCTGCTCAAGTATGTTGTGTAAGTATCAGCATAAAGTGGCATCCGCTAAAGCAGTGGAGATTGCCTGAACAGCAGAAGTTGTAGTGGACTTGGATCAAAAGCTGTAAGACAGATGATAGCAAGGGAGTGAAAAAAGCTCCTCCCAAAACAACAGAAAAGTTCATAGCTTCAGGAATGCCAGAAACTTGATTGAAAAAAAGCTACCACATACTTAGTCTTTGTTCTAAGAGTTTTGTCCTTTCGAGCAGTTTATAAATGTAGCTTCCCATTTATTTATTATTTTGAGCCTACTGAGGTATATTTTATCCCTCACTTCTACATTCGGTTGCAAGTTAAGTAGCAGACATTTTTGAAACAAGACTATCAGTTAGATTTCCTTGGACTTCTATAAATCAGGAATAGGTTTTTTTTGCACACCTTGGCTCTTAAGTGAATAGAACTTTTCTTAAGTGAATAGAATTTTTTTTTTTCTACCTTCTAATTCTCTTATGCTCAAAAGCCATAGTTACCTAAGAAGTTTGAATTTTCACTGAACGCAGAATTGTTTCCTACCTTATTGAAAACTAAAGTAAGGCAGATTTCCAATAATAAATAAATTAATAAAAATTTCCAAGGATCTTTCCAAATTTGATCTGGTTTCTACTAATAATAAATTTTGGTTATTTTACCTTCACAGCCTATTGGACTTAATGAAGCTGATGGTGGTAAAGTTTTGTGAGGTTGTATGAATAAAGTCTCCGTTTCTTAACAGACTGCTGTAAAGCTAAGCTGCTTTATAAAAGTGCTTTTGTAGAGCTTGGTTGGGGGAGATGAATTACCTCCTTATTGCAATCCAGCATACATACTTGTGGAAGAAATAGTTCATGTTTGACACCTTAAAAGCATTTTAAGGTAAAACTAGCTTGGAGAAAGATCATTAAATGTAGAACCAAAAAAAAAACCCCAACCTGGCAAAACATTCCTGCTTTCAAGGCAGTGGTTTTACTTCAGTGATCAAGTTTCTTCCTCTGCATAACGCAACTGAGGTTAGGCCTTTGAGCAAACAGTTTGTAAATATTCACTTTGTGGTTTTGTGGGTGGTCTTAGTTTTGGCAGTAGCACTAAACTTTTTTTTTATTTTTGCAGGACTGCAGTGATATGTATCAGTAGATAGATACTTAAATCTTGCATTTCTTCTGTTCCTTAATGTTTTAGATACTAAATTTGGTGCTTTAGGCAACAATAATAATTCCTTAACAGGCCTTAGAATATTCATGTTGTATTATTTTCAGAAATGAAATAAATTATTTTCAGGCTTTAATTGCATTGGCAGGTGTAAAAGCTATTTTAATTGTCATATCTGCTTTTAGTATGAAAAGACATTGCATAAAAATCAATGCAGAACTTCAGCCATCTTTTGTATATTATGTGTTTGTATACATAAAGCAAAGCTATTTGTGGAACAAGATATTTTTTGGTTGTAAGTATTTATTTCATGACCATTATAGGATGGTTCATAATTGTCTTTCTGTATTATGTTTTATGTGTACCAAGGATGCTATCTAAGGTAATTTGTCAGTAATGGAGCAAATAATCATAACAATGTTTAATTTATAACTTTATATTTCAGTTTGTGTGAACTGTGAATATTTAGGGTAATGTGATAAGTTTTCCTTGTATTAAGTTACATTATAGATATTTAGGAGACTAAAATCTTGCTCTGTTGCCATCATCTTCTAATGTTTGCACAAAATGCGGTAGAACATACTAATAGTTACTACATATGAACTTGCAAACAGAAGAAGTTTCATAAGTAATTTTTGTCCCTTAATGTGGTGTCAGATGTGCATAAATCTCCAGTATGAATTTAGGTGTTGTGGTCCTGCTTATAAGCATTCCCAGGTTTGTTCTCTTCTACAGTAATTGATAAGGATTTTTTTTGTCTGTGTTCTACAGATTATCAGTTTTTGTTTATAACTTAATTTTCTTTCAGTAAGACTGATGGATCAAGAAACTAAAAGAACGCTTTTCAGGTGCTTCATATGCATTGGCAAAATGACATCAATGTTTGTCAATCTTAGTGTTTCATGAGACTTCAGATTAAACAGATGCCATTTTTGTTCAATTACTAATGGAAAGACTTCAAATGCACCTGGTGTGCTTGTTTAAAGAATATTCCATTTGCGTGCTTAGCTTCTATTTCATGGATTTTACATATAAAGATGAAAAAAAATCTATTAAAGAACAAATTTAATAAGTCTATATTCCATATTTTTAATATAATTTCTGAAAATGGTTACATCTCACAAGTTAAAAAATAAATTACTTAGGTAAGTTCCTTGATACTGAACTCTTCAGTATTTCGTCTTCTGACAAGTAAGAATGAGGCTTTTATAAATAATCTACAAAGTGCATTATTAATGTGTTTGATAAATGCCCTACATATTTTGAAGAAGCTAAAATTAATGTTTGCCTTAATAATTTTCATTTTTTCTTCCTCAGCTACTGGAGTTAAGTTTGACTTGGAGTTTGTACACGTATTTACCCAGACTAAGAAGAAACTAACTTTCAGTTTCAGTTGTGTACCTGGTACCTATTTTGGACTCATCCACCTGTCTAAATCTTGAGATCTTACTTGGTGGCATTGAGACACGCAGCCAAAATAAGTTCCTCTGCTTAGGAAAGTTTGTCTTCATTCAAAGGGTCTGCCTTTAAACAAAGAGTAAAACACCCAAAAAGGAATAAGCGAAATTTCTGTAGAAATAGTATTCTTTGATGTGAGGAAACCTGCTAACGGATCTGTTGCTTAGTGTGAGGAAAGTTTATTTATAGATCTGGTTTCTTTCTCAAGAGGTGGTGCCTTCTGAGTAGGTTTTTTTATAGTGCATGCAGTAAGCCTCTTCTACCTTTTGCTTCGGTAGCTCTCACAGAGTGAAAAATTTTAATAGTGCTAATCCAGTAAACTGAGACATAGAAATTAACTTGACTTAGTGAGGTTACCTGTCTTTTGATGCCAAGCCAAATGCAATTTTTAAATGAAAATATTTAGGAGCTTTCTCATGAACATTTCACAAGCCTCCTTTCTGTAGTGTAGGCATCAAGTAGGTTTATCTCATTACCAGAGCTCATGGTTGTTTTGATTTATTAAATCTTCCATGAGAAACATGGAATTTAAGTCTGATATTTCTGTCTTCCATCAAGTCTTTCTTTAGGTTCCACTTCAATTTTCCAGAGATTAAGTGTTATTGTTAGATGAATTAGCATTTTTAATAAGCACCTTTTTTGGAAAAAAATATGAGAAGAGTTTCCATAGAGCTGTTTTGTAACTGTTCAGATGGGGAGTTTAATATCTGTATTAATAGAAACTAACATTTAAAGAGTTAATTAAATATATTTAAGGTTTACCATGTAAAGATATTTTTCCCAAACATTGTCATAGCATCATAGAATAGTTTGGGTTGGAAGGGACCTTTAAAGGTCATCTAGTCCAACCCTTCTGCAATGAGCAGGGACATCTTCAACTAGATCAGGTTGTTCAGAGCCCTGTCCAACCTGATCTTGAATGTTTCCAGGGATGGGGCATCTACCACCTTTCTGGGAAACCTGTTCCAATGTTTCTCCACCCTCATTGTAAAAAATTTCTCCCTTATATCCAGTCTGAATCTACTTTTTTTTAGTTTGAAGCCAAGTACCCGTTGTCCTATCACTACAGGCCCTACTAAAATGTCTGTCACCATTATGATTTCCTATAGTGGCTAGTGGCACGCTAATTTAGTCTTAGCATTGTGTAGGATGAAAGAGTATTTATATTAATTAGTTTTGCACATGGCATGAGGCACACTGCTTTTACTAGTGTTGCTAAATGCAGTTTTGTTGATATACTTGTGGCACATTAGCTGGTAAGTGTCTCTTCTAAATGTATTAATACAAAATATCTGAAAAAGACAATATAGCATAAAAATTAGGTTCTTCAGGCTTTGTTTTTCTTCTGTATATAGCACTGTTTTTTATAATCCTTTTAAAATTTTATTTACTTACAAAGTCTTTGTGTTGTTTTCCCCCTGCCCTTTCTGAATTTATCAATGTTTGTTTATAGGGGAACTTGAGTGTTCTTTAGGTAAGAACCAGCTATTTTTGTTTCTCCGTACCCATTGTGACCCTAATGTGATTCTGACCTTTGGGTCTATAGTACATAAATAAAATATTAGGGTTTTTTAGATATCTTTTGATGAAGGCAGACACTGTAGCCTAAGGGTTACTGTGTGTTGACTTGGGGCAGGGGATTTAACTGGAAAGCAATTTTTCTTAATCCATTTGGATTTGTTCAGATGACCAGTTTCCTAAACTTCTGATTAAAATACTAGAATTGTATGGTACAATGTATATTGGTTTCCTCAGTCAGAACTCTGTTTATTCAAATGATAAGTGTCTTTCTTCATTCAAATCTACCTCATCTTGCTCCTGTTTTACAGTAAATGGCCTCCAGGTTGTATAAAAGTACTAGCTGGAAAACTATGGAGCCTGGTTTCATGCCAAGAAGTTTCATTGATGCTTCTTTGTTCATGTTTTGTATGTTTAAGTGCTGTAGGTGTGGCCAGAACTTTGTTGGGGAAATCTTAAACATTGAACTACTCTGATTGTAAGCAACATTCATAACTTGTATAAAAGACTGCATATGTTCGTTAGGAGTTTCTCCTACAGGACCTCTTCGTAGCAATGAATAACTTGGGCTTTCAGCTTCCTTTTGGCAAATACTTGCATGTTCTAATTACTTGGTAACTCCTGATCAGTTATGAAATAGCAACTACATTTGGACTCTTTGTTACAATTTAGTCAGCGTATATAATATCTCTTCAGTGAGGAAAAATCTGGCAAAGAGTCATATTTAATGTACTGTGGCTATAGCTAGTGCTGCTTTTAAAGTGTTGTGATTTTGTAATGTTATATTCAACATTACGGTTAAGAAGTAGTTAGATTTTTACATAAATACTTCATGACAAAGGACATTCTTGGCTGGTTGATTTTTCTTCTGTGTAAACATTGTTGACTTTTACTTCATTTCATCCTTGATCTTGCAGTTGGGGAAAACTGTTGTTTTGAGTCAGTCCAGTGTTCACTTGGTTTTAATATTTGCCCAGATTTGTTTCCTGTGCAAGGAAAACTTAACATTTGGGAAATCTAAAATGCAGCATTGTTTTATAGCACCCAATTTTCAGTTAAATATTTTAGTGTATTTCTGCATGATGGTGCAGTTAAGTCCCGACTTCATTACCAGTTAAACAGCTCTTCAGCTCCACATCCAGCAGGGTGAATTGTGGAGTGATTCTTACATTAAATCATTTGCAACTTGTTCTGTGAATGTAAGGTATCCTCTCTGCTCCCATGGATGTCTGTTTTGATTCTTATCTACTCTCATGCTATTTCTTTAGCTAAAATAAAACCATAATAATTCTAAGCTGCAGCATAAAATTCTTTAATATGCCTCTGAAGATCTGACTATATTGTGAATGTAATGTAATTACATTACATGTATCTATTGTGAACTTGATGATACAGCGTGATATTGCTTTCAGAAAGTAGTTTTGCAGGTAAGTAAACAGTTAAGTGCCTTAAAATGATTACGTATGAAAAAATATTTGCATTATATTCAGCTGTTGAACTACATTCAATTTATGTTTTTACTTCATTACTGTCATTCAAAAAATGAAGCTAATAGAAATGGGAGAAGTGTTTTTATACATTGGCTCCATGGAGCTAAAGTGGCTCCTAACTCTGGTGTAACTAAATTAATTGACAGAATGTTGTAATGAGGAAGTTGCTATTAAGAGAGTTAATATGTAGATATCTTCCTTTTTTTTTTCTTAATGGTTGTCCAGATCTGTTAAAGTGGTTACCTTCTCTAAGCACCCTTGTGTTGTGAGAAATTATTTCTGAATTTTAACTCAAAATATTTGAGAAGCAAAATTTTCCCTTACTTGTCAGCGTTAGTTGTTAGATCAAGGGTAATTTTTGGTCTCAAGTGGTCAACTGTGATGGTGTTGGGGAAGGAAAATAAATCTGTCTTTGCAGTTATACCGCCAGAGTGCTTCATCGGTATAGCCATAGACAGTTGATGGGACATGGTAGGATTTTTCTTTACCTGAACAGATGACATAAAAATGATTGAATACCAACATGGAATTAAAATATTTGGATATTAGCTACTGTTTATATGCAACTTATTCGAGACCAGATTTTGCCTTTTGTATACAGTAATTTTTTGACTGATGAATAATGTTTTCCACTGGTTGTGAGAAAACGAGGAACCTTTTTAGTCAGTTTTATTCTATAGATGCTGTATGTACAATATTTTGCTGTATTATAACAAATGGAAGTGGGAGAGGTGAGAAAAAAACTCAGAAATAATGATATATTAATGCAGTGTTTTAAATGCAGTATTAAAATTCAGAGAAGCAGCAAGTAAATTCAAGACAATAATAAAGCAGAAAAGACATGAATCTCAATAATGAGCAAAGCTCTATCAATAGAGTAGGTTCTACTGTAAATCCTGGCTTATTTTAGACTGTTCTTTTTCGTTAACAAGTTTGATTGTCATTTGAATTTTTGGCCTATAATACAGCATTCTGAAAGTATGAATTCTACAGAAAACAAAACTACAGTAGCTTGTGTGATAAACGTCTTTAAATATCACATAACCTTTTTTATATAAAAATATTTATTCATGCTTTTATTCAAGTTATAGACTTGATATTTTCTGTAAAAGATTGCAGTTGTCAGGTTTAGTGTCCAAGGTCACTAGACAAACATGTTCAGAAAAATCTGTATATAGACAACTTCTCTAGTAGTGATGGCAAGTTTTTAGTATTGAAGATAGGTGAATATTTCCGAATCCAAATCAGTGACTGGTAAAGTGTCTGTTCATGAAGGTTTATACCTGTACCTTTTCTGGCTCAAACAGTAAGTATTCTTTTGTTCGCTTGTTTCTGGGATGAAAACCAGTAAAGATTATTCACTTTTTTTTTTCCTTCACATAATTTTGAATTTCATTTTTCTTTTCTAGTTCATTTGCCTTATTCCTATAGTTGAGAGCAGTTGTTAGTTTCTGCTTCTCATGACATAGGAGTGAGAAAATGTCCCCATTATATAACAGTTGCAAGTATTTTGGACTGTCTTCCTAATCTAGTTTACTTTCTACTCCAAATAAATTTTGAAAACAATAAATTTTTGACAGTATTTTAACAGTTTCCTGAGAGTGCCTTTTTACTGCAGACAGGTTTCACTCTAAGGTATTAGCCATTTTCAGTTGACTTTTTCTTGAAATAACTTCAACCAGCTCTTAACTTGCCTTCTTGCATCAGTATTTCTCGACAAGATCTTTTAATTTCCCTTTGCTAATTTTGAAGTAGTAGCTAAAACATATTTCCAGGCTGGAACAAGCCCAAGGTGCCATATGGAGGTTGATGAGTAGCAGGAGTGTTTTGGGAGTCTTTTGTGTTGTGAAAAATGTTGTTACTTTCCTCTTTCAATAGTGGTTTTTGGTCCACATTTTATTAAAAAAAAAAATATTTTAAACCACATTTTTACTTTCTGATTGTGTAAGTATATACTCATCTTCTACAGGATGTCACAAGTTTGCTTTCTTGGAGGTGGAATTAATTATAACTTTTTGAAATCTCTGGAGTCATGTAGTTATGACGTCCAGCTCAGAGGAGGGATTACCTCTGGATTTAGGTTGGAGTGCTCAGGAACACATAGAAGTCTTGGATTTTGAAAGAAGTTCAGTATTTCTCATTTAAAATTATTTACTATTACTGCATGTGATGGAATAAATGAACTATTTTGGAACACTGTAACTTTTGAATCTTACATATAGATCTTAATTGAGGATAAACCAAAGAGGGAAAGGTGACAAGAGTCGTGGTTGGAAGAGAAGGCTTTTATTACTTTAACGCCTTGCTGGCAGCTTAGCTTCCAGTGAGCTAGTCATTGGAATGAAATAGAATATTCTATTTCACAAAATGGAAAAAGACAAAAAATGCACAATCAAAAATAGCCTCCAAATTCTAGTTTTGAGTGTCAAACTAGCAGTTTTAACCGCTTGTATGAATTATGTCTTTAAAATGTGGGCATCTTTCAGTAAATTACAATTTTGTGTAAGGTTTAAGGGTCTTATGCCTCCTGGAGAGGCCTTTGGAAATATTTTTTTCTTTTCTAGAAAGAACTTAATGAAATAAACCACTCTACAAGTGAGTAATGAATTCTACTGAGAGGTACAGAAATATCATACCTGTTTTGACAAATAGAAATTCTGCTAGAGGAGAGAATTCAGTCTCCATGTTAATGAAAGCAGGTGAGAATCAACAGCACTGTGAATTACATTTTGCTCTACACACAGAACCTAGATAAAGTGCTAATTACTGATTTTAATGTGCATGTTTATGGGGTAAGTGGTGTTCTTTTTTTTGATAAGGCATTTTTTTTTGATGCTGTGTCTTAGAATTATTTTGGTCACCATTCTTTAGCTGAAAGGTGAGTGAATAGTCCTATTTTAATTGGGAAGTGCATCTCCTGGCCACAAACACTTGAGGAAAACTGTATGATCTGTCATATTTTATTTCTGTTGATATCGTGCTTTTTGCTGTTCTAAAATATTCCATGCCGTATTTATTCCATATCATAATTTTTTGACGGTTTTGTTACCATGAATATTGCATAATTTGGAGACAAGATTTTCAATTTTCTTTGGGCTGCTGGAATTGCAAGGCCTGCTTCCACAGAAAAAAGTAGTGTTGATTTGTCAGTTAAAAAAAACCCACCAGTTTTATAGCTACTTGTATTTTTATTTTCAATATGAGAAGGGAATTGCAGCTGATACAGTCTCATGTATGAATTCTTAGGTGTCTTTTCAAAACAGTTTCATGGTTTTATACAGTGAATTTAAAAATATACTAATGTATTTTAAAAAACAGAAGAATCATCTTAGCAGTTCCCTATACATAGACTACTGATATCAATGGTGATTGAGCTGTAAGAATGTTGTGCATGATATACCTTAAATACTCAAGAAATCTTGTTTCTAGTACTTGTAAAAACAGGAGAATCCATACTATGCTATATGTACGATATATATGTAATTTGAAAACTAGGTGTATTCAACTTTTTACAGTTGACGTTAAAATGAGTTGGAATTGTGAGGAAATAAAATTTTTAATGCTCGTACCTAAAGTAATTAGAAAATATAATACTACAGTTGACATCATAGCAGTTTTTCTAAAAGCAAATTACGCAGATGAATCGGACCGTTTCGAGGGTTGTGTGCATTAGTGAGTTCTGCGGTATTTTAGAAGAATCCTGCAACAGAAGTCATTTGGAAAGCTTTCTTTTGAGTCTTGTAAGCAGTTATCCTTTTACAATAGGATATTATTCTTCTCTTTGTTTTTTGTTTTTGTTTTTTTTTTTAATCTTCCCAAAGGTTAAATAATGCTTTACTACGCATTCTTTGTCTTATGGTTTTCGTCCCCCCCCTATAATTGCATATCATCCAGTTTTCTTGTCTTTCAGTTTAAGTTATTTTCCCAGGTTCCGGGTGACTTCAGAGGTTCTTAATCACCTCCCTAGATATTTCTCTAGTAAAAGTTTAGCCCTACTCTCTTGCTGCTCAGTTTTAACTCCCTGTTACGGGTGGCTTCAGGGAAGGGGCTGAAGCAGGCTGCTGCTCAACAGAAGAATGGGAAGTCGCATAGTGAGGAAAAGAAGCTCTGAGAAGATAACGCTATCATTATGTTCTGCAAAGGGTTTGAGTATCCAAGAATGAAGCTCTCAGGTGGGCTGGAATGTCAACCAGCACTGGTTCAGCTCATCTGACTGCTGGTATTTCATTCTTTGTTGTTTTTTGGGCAAAACCCATGGAACAGTTGACCTAATTTACCTGCAATAACTTGTTTATGCTTACATAGTAAATAGCTGTCTAGGACATGATTTGTGTGGGATAGGACTAAATTTTTATTATCATCTGGACTCCTGCAAATACAGGTTTTGGCAAATTATCTAAGTACATGTTTTTATAGTTAACATCTCAAGCATTTAGTTACAATAATAATGTATGCTGTCAGTTAACGTTTGAAATTGAGTATTTTCTCTGGCAGGGGGTTTATCTTAAACCTGCCTATTCTTTGTTAACAGTATAGAAGCATTTTCCTGTGCTGAAAATTCAAAAGAACGTGATAAGTTGTGAACATGCAACAGTAGGAATAATAATAATTTTTGTAGGCATGTAGACATGTTGATTAACAGGCAGCAGCAATCAGAAGGCACATTTATGGATCTTGAGTCTATAGCTGAAATTGTTTTTATATGGTAATAATTCAACACCAAAGTTAGGACTACGAAATGGCAGATAATTACTTCATGCTTTTTGTTACAAAGGTTAGACAAGACAAAAAAGTAAGAATTACAGGTTCTGCTCCTCTTGTACTTACTGTAACTGAAGACTGATAGCATTTCGAGCTGAGAAAAAACTGGTTTGTTGCTAGGAGGAAGCATTGTGAGCTTTTTAAAAAAAGTGTATGTTATAGCTTGCCAATGCTTCTGTCCTTTGGAAAGAAAATGAGTTAAGTACTTGTAACTAGTATTAGTTTTATAGCTCTGTATTTAACATCCTTAGCCAGCTGGTATTGTACTTGGCCCTGCCTTATGTGGCACATTTCACATTAAAAAAAGAAACAACCAACCCCCAACTTGCAGTTGAACCTGAGATGCATCAATGAAGTTATGTGCAGTAATTAAAAGTCTGGTACTTGCCCTTGTAGCTAGAGAGTATCTCACAGCTGTTTGTGGCCTGTCCTGTTTTCACACATGCACATATGCATGCATGTGTGCACACACAGTCTTAATGAATATCGACTGATAACCACAGTGTTTTGCTGCCATGTTGGGCTAGGGATTGACATTGGGGTTGATACACCGCTTTTCTTTTTGCTTCTTCATGTCAAGGATGAGGTGTAAAAACAGACTAATATCAACAAGGTTGTATGCTGATCTTGTGAATAACTCACTGGTGTCAATTTGTGGATACGACTGATCCTAACAGGGCTGCTGATTTTACTTAAAATGGCAGTTGCCATTACTGTGAAAGGTCTGACAAAGTAGTTGTGTCTTCTGTTACAAAGTTTTAACGTGGGTTCTACAGTCAGAAGAAGAGGTACTTCTTAGTGTTCGTTAATGACCTTTCATAGCTGGACCTTAAAACCTGCCTTGTCTTTTAGTTATGGGGCTGTACTTTTCCCTTCCACATTAAGCCATATTCTTTTGGAAATAACGTATAATCTTCTTATGTTAAGTACATTTTCTAGGTTAATATGAATTATTGGAAACAAAGTTATTGACCTGAGAGCCTTTTGTCATGACAAATGACCGTTTCCCATACCAGGATATTTTTACAATACCGTTGACTCTGTTCTGTCAAACGTTGGTGTCTGCTGCTTTAAGTGAAGATAGAAGACTTGTGTTTGGCATCCCAAACATGATTGAACAAAAAGGAGTTTTGTGAAACCATAAAAATACTTTGAATGTATTTTGATTTGATTAATATTTACGTTTAAAAGTTGCTTTTAGCAAGACTAATTCAGTTGCCTAGTATATGGAATTGTTTTCAAAGTGCATCTGAACTTATACTTTTAAGTCATAAATGGAATTATTTTCAGAACCAGGTAAATTTTTTTACATATGCTTATTCTCAGCACATGTATGTTCACTCAAGAGTGGAATATACGTTAACATTCTTGCAGAAAATTCATGAGAAAAAGAAATTTTGGTATAAAATTCATTAGTTTTCATTTTGAACTGTGAATTTGTTTCTATTTCATCCTTTTGATGTGAATAGTAATAGTAAAATCCCGTGTAATTATCTGTGATAGGTGTACTTTTGTTTTCCCCTAAGTGATGATTTTTTCCACTCTGAGTACTATCTTTTGAGTATTGTTTCACAGCAGGCTGTGGTTCATGATCAGTAACATCAGAACTCTTTTGCTGTTGGATGACTGAGCATCAATTGAATCTGGACCAATTTGGCGTGTTATTTCTCTATTTAGTATAAATGCATGTTATATAGTTATATACTATATATACACACTATATAGTATATTTATATATACACACTATATATAGTTATTTATACTCCACATTTATAATGGTTTCAAAAGGATGGTCAGTATCTGCACTAACATATCAGTAGCATGATTTATCGAAAAATATGCTACCACTAAGTTAAGTCAAAGCTACTTGACCGAAGATGAACTGGCAAATTGAGTTTATATGCCACAATATACCACATCAGGGCTGGGTTTCCAATCAACACAAGCATTTTTAAGTCATGAAGCCAGATTGACTGTATTATTGAACCACGGCCTTCAGGCAATACTGTAATTAGATCTCTTTATTTACAGTTAAAATGTAAATATACTTCTTAATGAAAAACACTGCGTGAAGATGGATTCCTTTGCGGTTGATAACTGTTTTGGAGATTTAGACTGCTGCATCTGATAAATGAAACTTGTTATATATTCTTAACCTTTAGCATTATGCAAAAATGTACAGCATGCTATATTGAACTTATTCCATTTGATTTTATAAAACCAGGGGAGTATAGTTAACTGTATTCCTTGTACTTTTTTCTAATCAATGGAAACTTTTGAAACTTGAAAATTTTTATTTTCTTGGAGTAAATGGGAATGTTGTAAGTTCTAAGAATGATAGGTTGACCATGAAAACTATGTTTGCTTTCAGAGAGAACAGGAATTGAGAATGGGTGATATGGGTCCTCGTGGAGCAATAAACATGGGAGGTAGGGATCTGAAGGAAAAAGGCTTCTGTAATGTAAAATTTCTTTTTCTTTGGGACTGTACATGTACTCAAGCACTATTAATTAGTGACAACTACTGGTAAAAAGGAACAAACAGTATTAGGAAATAAAAAAACTCACATATTTTGCTTCCAAACAGCTGGTTTTTTTTTTCCCCAAGGTGTATCTTTATTTTATTGTTTTGTCCGCCTGTGGGAGAAAAATAAGATGTGTAAGTCAGGAGAAACAAAAAGGCAGGGAAAAGTGATGCTCTAGAAATTACTTGATACAAAAGAGGAATTTTCTGTTCAGAAAGTATTTGGCATTCTTTTGGAGGGACCATCTGTTCAGAGAAGTTGGGACTGTAATTTCATGCAGTGAAATGATGTAGAGCTTAAAATTGGTGAGCTCTTGTTGATGTACCTGATTAAAGATTAATGAATAATGTGGTTGATGTTCTACTAATTTATTGCAAGTCTGTATTTGCAAATATTCTCAGTTCACTTTTGTGACTGCTAAAAACTGTTACCATGAAGTCTAGAAAAGTACGTTCTTAATAATTAGAGCTTGCTACATATATGTAGACTGAAACAGTTTGGAATCTTATTGAGAATATCTGCTTTTAAACAAGACTAAAACTTAAAATATTTCTTTAAAAAAACCCCCCATTCTTACAAAACTTTATTAACTGTCAATATATGTTTCTTGGAACCTTCCTGATGTTCATTTAAAATAAATTAAGATGATAATTTAAAGAAAAGTTAAGGTTATTTTTTGTGTATTTTAAATTTGAAAGTACATACAAAACTTGGTAAACATTGTTGCTTGACCTTTTGAGTAATGTGAATTTATGGACTAATGAATTTGCTTGGTCCAGATTTTAAAATACGTTATTCACCATTTCCTTGCACTTACTAATTGAGACACATTTATAGCTGCAAAATAGAAACAGGCCTTTTCTTTCTGTCAAGATGAAGAGCTTTAAAAATAATTCTAAAGGAAGACATTGTAGTTATCTACAAATAATAAGCTGAAGTATAAATTGTGTCATATTTTTTAATTTTATAGTTGTACTTTTTGCATATTATTGCAGTCTACTTCTAAAATTTCATTTAATTATGAGACTTGTAAATATTGATGCTGTGCCAGTTGTCTAGATCCACAAGATACACTTTTTACATACAGATTTTCAATGTGTATTTATAGCAATCACTTCACAGACCTTCTCAGCTTTTAATACTTCACAGTGATGTTCATCATAGGCTTGCTTTGTAAGCTTTGTGCTATGACTTGATTTTAAACTTGATACAAATGCTTTTAGAAATAAATGTGTAGTTCCAAAAGGAGTTACAGTAACAGTGTACTATTATTTGAAAAAGGGGAAAATATCCATAGCAAGATAGGTAAAGATAGTGTTGGTTTCCTCAATATCTGGATTTTATCTCACTGGAGATATTTTTTTTTCTTCAGCCCATTAACAACCCCACCACTACAACCAAAAAACCTGACCCAAAAAATCTGCATTAGACCTTTAATTGTTGATCTTAGCATTGTCTCTCAACATTTCTCTTGGAATTGTAACTTTATTTTTAGCTTGTCTTTACTTGTGCCATTTGTGACTTACCATGTGGGACAGTGGGGAGCTGGAGTATCTTCAGTAACAGAAATACCTGCATGATAGTGTTATTAGAAAGCAAGGTACCTCTGCGACGGATTTAGTGTTGCGCTGACTTGTGCAGCACCACTCATTTTTACAGTGATTTTTATTACTCATTTTTATAGTTCTGAGAGAATCTATATGCCTTGTCATAGCACTTAACTGAAGCTGTAATGCGAAGTGCAGCTGATAAACTTTTCAATATGGATTTTTTTTTTGGGAACTCGCTCTGTGTTAATGAGGATTATTGACTATACCTTGTTGCCAGCTGTGCCAGACCTTGGCATGTGCACTTCAGACACCTAGAGTGTACTTTTTCAGCCCTCCAGACAGCAGAAAAAAAAAGACATTTTTTCAGTGCCTGTGTATTGTGGCATGAACACTGACTGCTTTTTGTCTGTTGCTGAACCTGGTCCAGTGAATTAACTGCTAACATCAGTATCCCCCCGAAAGAACGGGCAAGCACCTGTTTGGCTCTTAAGGTCTGCTTTGGAACTAGGAGGGCCTCTGAGGCACAGCTAAAATGCCATTGTGTCCTCCTGCTGAAACTGCAGGGCCCCGCTCTTTCCTTGCATTACACTCCCTGGTTTTCCTCCTGTCAGAGCTGACTCTGTCTGAAACACCCTTAATAATATAGAGGTTTGATAGTGTAGGTCGCTATTTGCCATCCAGGAAGCAATATGGATGCATTTGTATGATACGAAGGATAAGAACTTCAGTTGAAGGGTAAGGGACCACTACCTTTGTGAGGCTGGGTGGTTAAGTTTAATTAGGCTGGTAAGCAAGCCAATAACAGATAATTGAGCATTGATTGCACTAAGAACTGCCGTTGTGGTAGTCCTGCACAGTACTTCTTGTCTCTGAAAATAAAAGTTTCTCCTTATATTGGCAGTTTAGCCGCCTTCTTTTCCTTCTATATTTGATCACTCAATGGATGACGCTAAAAAACAGTTTTAGGGCATAGTCAACTGTAATTCTACCTGCTGCATGAAGTGATCATGCTTGTGGGTAGGTAAGAAACATCCAACTTGTGCATACCTTTGTTTTGGCTTAGTGTCATAGGGAGAGGTCTTGGAGTCTCTCATTGCTAAGCTCAAATGAGTTCTGTTTTTCAAAATTATAGGATTTTTCTCTATTGTTCTAATAAACTTGGTTAGCACTTTACTTGTGCTGCTGTGTTGCGTAGATTGTTTTTGCTAAGCAGCTTGCAGTTGGCATAATGTATATGATCAAGCCCAGGTCTTCAATTTTAGTAGCAATCTCTTGGATGCAGTGGTTTCACTGACTGCTGTGATATGCGTACTCGGGGCAGGTAATAAAGATGCAATTTTGCATACCTGCAGATAGCCATAGTACTGTATCTGTGCTAAATGGCCTGCTTACAATGATGTTCATTACTAAAGAAGTTACAGTTGTGATGGGAGGCAAGGTTGATTTTTGAAATAAAAATAACAAGTTTATTAGTCTAGCAACATGTCAGTTTTCTTGATCCTCCTGTATGTTGTCATGACTTAGACGACATGACTTTGCAATCTAGCCTATGTTTCTTCCATTATCAAATTTTGGATGCATGCTTTTGGCTGAAAAGAGTGGATTATTATTGGGGGGGAAGAAGGGGACTACATCACCACTAGTCTTGATGATATTTCATAATAGATGTAAATAATACATATAATCAGACTTTTTTCTTTCTTATAACAATGTGAGAAAATGTGATGAAGGCAGTCTTACCTACCTTTTGAGTGTGTTAGTGGGTACTGGCAGTATGATGTTTCCTAGCGCAATATTATAGCTGAATGATGTCCTGAAAAGATGTTTCTAAGCTTGTCTTCTATCTCTTGCTGTGAATCAGAATTTTGGAGGAGACTGTTCTGTTACTTTCTTTTCTAACAAAACTTCTTAGTTTTCTGGTACTTTTATTGTAATAGATTACATTTCAACGCAAGATTTATTTATGCCATATTAAAAATAATTTATTGTGAAGTTGAATGCCATCTTTGGTATTGCTTTTAGACATTAGACTAATATACTGTAACTATATACAGTTAACATAATACTGGTAGAATGGTTCTTGCAAATGTATATTTGTATGTTATGATCCCTAAAAAGCCAAGTTACCTTATAGCTGCCAATTACTGCAAAATCACTACAGATTTTTTGCGAACTTGTGGTGTGTATACTGCATATATATATGCTATATGAACACTTCAGTTCCTGCACACAAGCTGTACAGCTATATTTAGCTGTAAAGTTCAGGATTTTCACGAGGCAGATTATGTAATGCAAAATAATAGGGATTAATGAAAATCTGTTTAAAAGCAGATGATTGAGATAAATGTACAGTCTCAAAGAATATATTTTTTTATTTCGAGTATTGGAAGTTTTGTACATTTGGCTTTTTAAATATTGTAAATTGTTTGTTTATTCTTGTAAAATTCAGATAGGACAGCTCTAAGTGTAGATTGTTTTGCATAGATGCGTTTAGCCCAGCACCTGCTGGTAACCAAGGCCCTCCTCCAATGATGGGTATGAATATGAACAACAGAGGAACTTTACCTGGCCCTGCAATGGGTCCTGGTCCTTCCATGGGACCAGAAGGAGCTGCAAATATGGGAACACCAATGATGCCAGATAATGGAACAGTGGTAACGTATCACAAATTTAATTACTTTGAATAGCTGTCATGTCTCATGGCCCATTTCTGTTACCAAAGATATTTTCACACTGGGGAAGAGCGTGTTGCATGTTTTGAATCTGTTACAAGTCATTGATAAATCTTGTTCATGCAAATAATTTACAAGACAGAAGAGAAATCTTTGTTTGATGTTACAATTCCTGCTTCCCTTAGGAAGAGGGTGAGTTCTTTGATAAGTAAGCAGGCTTTACATTGCTGTTAGAATATATAGCACTTGTGGCAAAACTTTGTGTGTATGGCCTGTCATGAAAAACTCATTGAGAGAAGGAAATTATTTCTGTGAAATGAAGAAGGAGCGTCATACCAGAGTAATCTGTAAATTTAGGCATTTGCTGTTTTTTTCTTTAGTGAAACTAAATTCTATATATTGGCTTGTTGGGGTTTTTGATGAACAGTTTAATGTTGGAAGAGGTGTAGTGTGAAGATATCTTTGTGTAAACTACTTTTTTTTTTTAAAGCAACTTTAGTGTTTTTTTGTATTGCCTTTCTAACACTGTTGAAAGCATGAGATAATGACAGTAATTACTCCACTTTGAAAATAAATATGCCAACAGCTGTTAGAGATAACTGTCATATCAATACAGGAAAAATAATATTGCCCAGTTGCCAAGGATGGTGGAGAAAGTCTTGTGTACAACTGGATTTTTTTATTAAGAGTAGATATGCCATTGGAATGCAGTTAGAGCACTAGTCATTTTTGCTCTAGTCTCATAGCCAGTTACTTTTCCTAGCTGTAATGTCTTATGTAGAGAAACAACTATATAATTTTTAACCCGATCTTTACATATTTTTCAGTATTATTCTGTAAACGGATATTTGGGATGTTCTAGTGGTGGTGTGATATAAAGGAGTATATAGTATAACCAGTGATTCCATTATAGTTTTATTGGAACACAGAAGCATTTTGTAGCAGTATTTTTTTTTTTTATATATGCCTTCTCAACAGCATTCATCTGCGACTGAGCAATCTGTCTAATAAAGTATGGACAAAATACTTTCTTACTTAGAGGAAAATGAGATTTTAATTGAGCATAAAATAAATAATGAGTCTGGTCTTTACCAGTTAAAGGAGAGGATCTCGCTTTACATCATAGGAGCCAACTAATTTTATCAGTCGTATCATTTCTCACAAAGTAGGGGGGTTGCTTTTCACAAAGTGCTGCTTTCAGAGATGCATTTGCTGGAGACCGCTGTGTTACTGGTCACCTCTGGAATATTCTTTTGTGATTATATAGACAGTGAAAAAGAGGTGTAATGAAAAGAATGTGATGTTGTAAATCATGGTTATTTATCTCAAACTGTTGTTTTTCTACAAAAAGTCATTCCAGGTATGGAAATGTAGGGAGAATATACTGACACTTCAAAGTGCACTTTTTAAAAAAATTTTTTTTTTTTTCTTCCATTTTCTTCTGCATGCTACTGAAGGACAAATCAGATACTACTTTTTTTTTTTTTTTTCTTCCCCGTCTTGGACTTTCAAAGGTTTTAATTTGGAGGGCAAGTACCTACAGAAAGGCATAGCCTTACTGTATTTTTCCTCTTGTTGGAAAGACACTTTAAAGATCCTTTGAGGGCTGTCTACTAAACCACTGTAAGCGTTAATTTCAGTTTCCACTGAGGGAAATGAAGAATATGCTTTATAGACCAGAAATACAGTTTTTATTTTTTAAATTGGATTTTTTTCTGAAGTCTTTGGGGGAAAGTTGGAGCAATCATCTTTTTGTTCCACTGCAGTCTTTTGAAACAGATTATTTTTCAACATAACATTTTAAAAATAGCTTTTTTTACCCATACTTTATTGTAGATAGATAGTTACTGCAGTTTTCTCGTTAGCTGGAGAGAGGGGGTCCTTGTTGGAAAGAGGACTTGACTTTTTGTCCAAAAGTCAAATGGTAAAAATTATCAGGAATATGTGATAAGCTGTTTGTTGAAATTCATATCCATTGCTAACAATGTGGCATGAGTTAAATACAATTTTTAAATAATTTTTAACCAGTGCTGCAGATTTTAAAGTACTATGGGGCACCAGTAGATCTTTATGTAGCTCTTGAAGTAACTTTTCTTATTCAATGTCAAGTTTTAAAACAATGGGCATATATACAACCATGATCTAAGTTGCAGATATTTTTATCTATTTAGATATAATGCTGTTTTTAAATAATATATATGTGAATTAACAGACTTTAGAACTGTTGAACTCTACTACTATTACTGGAGTTAGACTTTCAGAAGATTTCTTCTCTGATTCGGACATACAAATAAAGCGCTAGTCTTGAATGTTCTTGTTGAACCCTGAATACCTGGGCAGTTAATGTAAATCTTTGTACAGAAGGAATTTCTTCTGAAAGTGTAACTGTCCTCAACAGGTGAATAATGCATTATTCAAGATCTAACTGTACCGGATATCTATGCTTTTAATGGCTTATGTTATATTGAGTTAACCTTTTAAATTTCATCATGTGGGGTTCTATTTTTAAACACATAAAATACTGAACTATAAGTGCTCAGATGCATGTTTTCTGTTTTAGGTCTTAATTGCTATAGCTAAATAAATTTGTGTAAGCACATATACCTTTATTAGGCACAGAACTAAGGAAAATAAATGTGAAACATTAACTGGATTTTCATATTATATTGATAATTCAGATTAAACTTTAGATAGATATCAAGTTGTTTTTAAACTAAGCATAGTCCAGTTATGCATTTTGCCACTAGCTGTGTCAGTTTATTTGGACTGGATTTTGAAAGTCTTAACTAAAGATTCTTAGTGCCATACAAAAGGCCGACTCCAGGTAGTATGGACTGAAATATCCAGAGATATGTGGATATATAAGTCTTCAAGTTATACTGCTATTAAAAGAATAAACTTGCAGTCTCTAGAAATACAATAGCTGATGTTTTTTCCTAGTTTGACGTTTCTGTCTAATTTATTTAAGGGAGAAGCATTGCAATTGGTATGTAAGGCAGAATAGGGCTCAGGTATAAAATGATTGCTATCTCTTCTGTTACGTAGAGAATATGTGTCACTTCAGATGTGCTTGAAAGGATGAAGTTACATTCCGCACCAGAGTTGGTTTTAATACTGAAGTTTTTAATTTTTAATTTACTTTAAAAAGTTGGAGCATAACATTAGCACTCTTTGATTTCCAGCTCTTTTTCCATAATAACTAATTGAATTGCTCCTTTCTTCCTTCTATGTGTGATCCTGATTCTGCTGGACTATCTGCTGAACTTCATGACAACATCACTTGTGGTTTTTGTTGTAACTCACATTTGGCATGTTCCAAATGGACTTGTATTAGCATAATGAGAGATTCCCTCAAGGAGGTCCATCACAGATGGGTTCACCTCTGGTTAGTAGAACGGGCTCTGAAACTCCTCAGCCGCCAATGAGTGGTGTAGGTGCCGTGAGTGGTGGACCTGGTGGCTTTGGTAGAGGAAACCCAGGGGGCAACTTTGAAGGACCTAACAAGCGTCGCAGATACTAAAACTTATTTCATTCCTTACTGTTTAGAAATTCCAGTAAAACTATACAGTGATATGCCTTTATAATTTTAGCTGTTATCTGGAAACAGTTTTATTGTTATTGTAGTCTTTAAAACAGTTTCTTTTGTAAAACTTTTTTTGTATTCAGTCATAGGCTTTGTAGTATAGAGAAAAAATGATGCGGATCATTATGTAAGGCAATGTGTTTGTGACTAGCAAAATACAATGTGTGACTATGCTGTAAAACTTGCGGTTAACTGATTACAATAAAATATAAAAATCACTTGAAAGGATCTTGGGAATGTTATTACTAATAACTGGGTGAGAATAATTTTATGCTTAATTATCAGTGGCATAATTTTCATTCTTATGTAGTTTCTACTGTGTCAAGAAAGTTCCATTCTTAATAGTGATTCTGTTTACTGCATGTTGCAGTATGTATTATGAACAATTTATAATACGTCTGGTTTTGTTTTGACTTTTGAGGAGCATCAGATTTTATACAAAGTGTTCTCAAGGATACTGTGTCCTTGCATCTCAGTCTCCCTTTGCAAACTTAGTCACAATAGGCTTATCAACAGAGTATATCCGTTAATCTAATTATTGGAAAATGTAACTTGGGGAAAAAACCTCTGGAAAAGGAATCTGTATGTATGCTTTATTCATAACAGTGTGAATGAATTTACCTAAATCATACTTCTGTAGAAGAAAAATTGTTGTGTCATCTGTGTGTTCTACTGATCATTAAAGTATCTTCCCATTGGAAGGGAAAGAGACATTTGTGCGAGCTGGTTTAAAGCCTTCCACTGTGTAATGCATCATTATAAGTATACGTTTCCCCTAATGGCTGGTTTGAATAGAAACAAGTCTGTTTCCTAATTAAACAGTTAATAATTGGTGGCAAGTACATGTTTTTCAGTTAAAATAATTGTTCATTTATAGTAGAGTAGTATGCATTTAGAAGGATTGC
Source organism: Numenius arquata (assembly GCF_964106895.1). Classification (NCBI taxonomy): domain Eukaryota; kingdom Metazoa; phylum Chordata; class Aves; order Charadriiformes; family Scolopacidae; genus Numenius; species Numenius arquata. The sequence continues at coordinate 122,131,442 of NC_133576.1, forward strand.
ATGAGTATTCTTGATAAATGTTTTACAAAATGATGGAATATATTGAAAAATACCCATTTCCAACACAACTCAGGCTAGATTTGCTGATTGACTCTTAAGATAAAACTGATGATAAAGCTAGTAGAAAGCTTATTATGATTCAGATTTTGTCAGTCATGGAAGATGATGGAAAAGACCTATTGGCTCTATTCCTGCAATGGCAAGAAAGTAGGAACAGTTTTGGTTAGTGTTGCTTTTTTCCTGTCCAAAATAGTTGTAAAATACTAGTGTTCTGTTTTTATCGGTTCAACTCACATTTTCAGAAATAGAAATTGCTAAAATTTATCTGCATGAACAGTGATACTAAATTGATTAAAAATTGATTTGAGATAACGTGGTGCCCTGCTTATATCGAAATTGTATGTACATAGCTCAAAGCATGGTATGTAGGCAGCAGAGAGAGCATGTATGTGTTACTACTTAATATAGCAGTGATCAATTGAATTGTGAGCAAATGGGTAACAGGAAAGTTGTTGCACTGCTGGCATTTTGGAATTACACTTACTTCATTTGCCAGTGTTCTGTGGCTTAAGATAGAGATTGTTTTCGTGCAATTCATGAGTTAACACGTGACATCTGTAACTATTAAGCATTTTCCTCTAGACTATCTTTAATGTTGCCCTTTTTTGCTCGACTTGAGTTAGATGCCATACTTTATAGTTTGTAATGCAAGAGTGAGTTAGGTTTAAAGTCTGAATTACTCTTTCCCCTACTCATACATGTATCATGTTACAGCACTCATTCTACAAAAAAACCCTGCAACTTGTTTTACTTAGCCCACTATTCCTAAAGCTCAACATTTGGGAAAATAGCTGTTTTTTCAGTAGATGTAAACTAGTGTTTGCATATAGCAACTACTTCCTTTCTCTGCTTTGGTGTATTGCATTCAATTGAAAATGTAGTTTATATCGGTGTCTAGTAAGGTGTCTAAATATTAGATTACTTTTGTCTCATTTTCTGCCCCGCTTTTTATGGGGACTGAGAAAGTACTGGTGTGAGTTGGTAATTCTAAACTGTAAATCTGTAAGGCGAACATGTTTTAAATATCACTTGAACTAGATTCAAGAGGTCTGTTCAGTTTTTCAAAGGAAAAGGCTGTGTCATTCAGGCCTTCTGGCGAACTCCTGTATATTTGTTTAGATATATACACTCTCATCCTTATAGTATCTGAATACGTTTCAGAAGTACATTAAATATACCGAATCTGCAAAAAGTGTTCTTTCCTTGCCATGCTATTTTGAGTGCATCTTTGTTGCACTGGATTTTTGCTAGCAAGCAAACATATGTATGTATATGAAAGTTATTGTAGATTTTAATTAATATTAGTGATTTTCATTCTACAGTTTTCAGCTACCCTTCCTGTAAAACTGACTTGGATGGCTCTGCTGCATGGTAGCAGTGAATTTGTTGGCTTTCCTTATTGCAGAAAATCATCTGATCTCTTTTTAAATATCAATGAACCAAGCCTTGAAGTCCTAAAAAATAAATACTGAAATGTTGAATGTGGGCACACTTGAAAGATTTTATGAAGAATTCTTGTTGTAGCTGATGACAGGCTGCCAAATTCTGCTCTTAATAAAAGCTTTCTTGGGGCTGCCTGGCCATTTGATTGTATACAGCTCAACTGTAAAGGCAGTGATTTTCGTTTTGCCATATGTGGTAGTAACTGACTCTAGCTATATGATAGACACATAATTTTCTTAGAAAAGGAACGGTCACAATTTTGGCTCCTAAAAATGGTATGTAGATACAGCCAAGCAGTGTTTTTACTTGAAAGTGCTGCCCTTGTGCTGGAAGTGATTAATTTTTTGTGTTCCTCATCTGGCTGATCTTTTTTCCCGTGTACACATGTAGTTAAGTTTTTAACTGTCTTTGGTTTGTTTGACTAGAAAGCATAGTCAAGTCCTGACTCTGCTATGTGCTGTGCTAAAACAAATAAACATGGAAAGGATACGAAATTGGTAACTACAATGCACTTACTTTTGGTCTGTCTTACTGAGTTTTTAAGTTATTCCTGACATTTCAGTCTAAACTGCTTAATTTTCATGTGAAATACTATTTTAATATTTAAAGATAGTAAAGCTTTGCTATTTCATGTAAGTGGAAAAAACCACCACCAGAATCCAGCTTGTCTGTCTGCATTTGCATTTATCACCTGAGTCATTTGTAGGGGAGCTGACACTTGAAAAAAAAACTAATTTTGATTGTGAGTTAATTTCTTTGTAGTTCTGTCCAGTTTGCTCATTAGATAAAGCACGTTGATACCTTGGGAAACTTGGTGGTGATTCAAATATACTTAACTATTTATTTCCTAAGAAAAATACAAATTACTATGGATTACCTGGAAAGAAAATTCCTGACCTTAAGTTGTTTTATTTATTGTCCACATATATTTTGTCCATTTGGACATAAAGATATGATAAACTGGAGACCCTTATTAGAACAAAAGGTTATAATAGATGGCAAGAAGACAATATGAACGAAATGTTACATTAATTTGAACCATAATCCAATAGGATTTTACAGTATGCGTTCTTTGAGGAGCATTCTGATCTAACATACTGTCATATTTTAAAATATTATACTTCTGATTTCAGATTTTTTTAACTTGAAAAAGAGAATAATCTGTAATTAAAAATTCTTTTGAAAGGTACGAAATACAAATGCATTGGCTTTTATGAAGTATTACTTGTTAAATGGTCACAATCTGCCTTGAGATAACTTGGATTTAAAAAGCTGAAGTAACCACTCTGAAGGAAGATTCTCAAGTGAAAACCGAACCCCCTTAGGCCTTTTGAAGGGAGAGTATGCTTTGAGGGGAGATGTTCAGCAAATGAGTAGTGTGCTCTGATGGCATGAAGCTCATTTTACTTAAGCATGGTGCGAACTAACTTTTTCTACATACTTCTTAATATATATTTTTTTGTATAACGAGTTGGATCATAATTCTTCCCTTCTTGGTGAAGGCAAGTCAAAATAAAGTGTAATTGAACTATTAAAATTATAGGGAAGGCTGGGTAGCAACTGATGGGGTCAGTTTACATTGGAGCACAAATATGAATGGATTCTCAGTCCCCTTCCTGAAACTTGAAGTGGTGCATATCCATAGGTGGTGTTACAGAGTCTGCATCCAGCATCTCTTGTTAACTTGTGTTTAGGGCCAAGACTGGGGGACTTGAGAGTGCATGTATTTCAAATGCAATTAAATTGTCATCTCAGGAACTCTGAATTTATTAATTTGAGCGCTGTGCTGTCATTAAGATGCAGAACCGTCTTTGGATTTGGTGCATTCCTTGGTCTCTTAGCTCACTTCCAGCTTGAGAGAATACCAGTCCAAACATCCCTGATTTTGGAATAATGAGAAAGGGAGTGAGTGTGTCCTATGGAAAATGTAGGGTTTGGACATTGTTCCTTTAGAATATTGGCTATACAGTGCTAGTTTAGTGGCAAACATTGCACTGTATTAACCCAAAAATGTTTCAATCTTTAAAAACCCATTCAGTGACGTGAGAATTTAATAACAATAGAAGGATTGACTAAAAAATTGCAATACTTAATGTCAGGTATAATCTTTTCCACTGGATTGGCTTTTTGTTGCCTTTTGGGATATAGTGTAAAATAGTCTTAGTAGGTGGTCTCACCAATTTGGAGTTTTGCTGTTATGAAGATATCTGTTCTGTTAATAGTTTTGGGGTTTTCCCCATAAAATACTTTAAAAATCATAGCTGTAGGCATTTCAGGTTTGTTTTCACAATAATCCACGAAATACTGAAGCTTAACAAAATTATCTATGTCTAAAATGTAAGTTGTGGAACAGATAAACTGAACATTAAATTTTCATGAAAACAATACTTTTTAATGAATTTAAATGCATGGAAACAAGCCCTCAATGTGTTTGTTTTCAATGGGACAGATTTAATAGGTCTTTTCCATCTTGAACTTCCTTAAGGTACTATAAAAATGAATATAATAGGAATTTGGAGGTATTCATGTTAACGACCTCAACCATTTTTTCCTAATTGAAGGAACTATTCAGAAAAGTTTAAGTTCAGAGATAAGCATAGCATACTTATAGGTAAAACTATTTAAATAAACTGCTTTCATATAATGATTATTTTATATCCAAATTACATTAAAAGAAAAAAAATCTTTGTAAATGTGGGTAAAAGCTTATTCATTTGTATGTAGTCCCTCAAATAGAGGACAAAATGCTCATAAGAAGAGGTATGAGATTCAAAAGGAACTTAACTGTGTTACTTCATACGTGTTGATAAGTTTTTTCCATTTGTTTTGGTAAATTGTTTGTCTAGAGCTTCTATTGTTCCTAGTTTTACTAGTGTGCTTTTTTATCTTAATTTCTGTAGAGTACAGCATAGCTGTATAATTTGATTGAATTTATATGCGAACTGTATGTGGGACATTAAGTGCTTGACTTGAAAGAAGTGCAGTGAGAATAAAGATACTGTTCTTGCCTTCAGTTTCTCAGTAAAAAAAATTAATTGCATAGGTCCTTGAACCGGAATAAGTGTGAAAGGTCCTATATGTGAATTTAAAAACAGATGGGGGAGGGAGAATAAAGTAACATAATCAAAATGGGAGAAATGTGGTTTAATTTTCTATCTATAGCAGATTCACAAAAATAACTTCAATGCTTGTTATATGTGAAAAGCACAAATTAATTCTTAATGGAAAAGATGGAAATACCAGTTAAATCAGTATCTTGGATTTCTTAAACTTGGAGTTTAGTGTTGTGTAGATGGCCAAAGAATATCAGGAAAAACTGAAATGAATTGATGTTCTATAAAATTTTAATATGCATGGGATGTAGGGTGGGGTCACTGCAGTTGAATATGTTTCTTCTGTGTTGTTGTTATGAAATTGTTCTGTAGGACTTGGGTTTTGTGGCTGAATACAGCAGCTGTATACAGCGTACACAGCTCGTGTTGTCGTAAGTATGAAACAGCTGATTTTAAGATTGTTAGCCTCTCCTCAAACCAGTGAGAATCCAGTCTTAAACCTACGTGTCAAAGCCAGAAAAGCAGCAAACAGAAGATGGTGTAAAGGAAAATAAAATAGTGGGTATTTTATTAGTAATTATGAAATAGGGTTAAGGTGTTTTATTAGGGGTTTTTTGCCTTAATTTCACTGTAATCAATTTTTTATTTATGTGAAAGGGAAAGTAATTTTATTCTCAGTGAATATTTGAAAAAAAAAACAACCCACCAAGACAAAACATCCCACCCCCACAAAAACAGTGCCTAACACCCCCCTCCCAAGCAAAAACCAGGTTTTCGCTCTTTAAATAACCACATGTTACCTAAGCAAGGTGGAAGAGGAAATGTAGTAAATCTAAAAACATGCAAAAACCACATGGTTTTATTGTAATTCTTTTTGCAGCTGTTTGCTCCTGGTGTTTTGGGCACTTTAATGTGTTTCTTTTTTTAAAAGCTTCATTACTGTTCATTATTTGCTGTAAAAGGATTTATTCTGCAATGCTGTTACTAAGCTTTAAATATTTTTATCTAGTGTAAAATTGCAGGAAAAAACCCTGCATAAACCAGCTATCGCACTTCTGTAGAATGCAGTCATTGAACTGCCAGCTGGAAGTGGTCTTTCAAGCTGCTTACAAATGTTTTAAATATTTGTATGCTAATGGAAAATTTGAATTCATGTGCATATTTAAAATAATAATTCAATCCATGCACTGCTGCAGATCGCTCTTTGCCCTCCTTGCTGCTTGGTCCTGCTTCCTGCCTGCTTTCTGCCACCCTTGCGTCTCTGTGCCCATGTGGTGAGCGGGGTTAAAAGAAACCCGGTGCAAGTTATTGATTCTGTTATTTCAGTGTGGAAGGAAAGAACAGCAAGGAGTGGGCAATAGTGCAAGACTCTTCATAACTGTGGTCATAGGTTAGTTTGTGCTGTGTCGACATGTCTATGCCACATAGAGAACGTAGTTTTATGTACGTGTTTGGATGACTTCTCAGTATTTCTAAGAAATACCTAGCTTAGAACAAATAGGTGAGAAATATGTTGAGGGCTTTAGGTGTCTGAATGGCACGGTTATATTTTACATCCTTAGTGATAGTTGGCCCAAGAGGGCAAGTATTTGAAGTAATGAAGAAAAAAACTGTACACTAAAATGTTGAGCCAAATTATATGTGAGCTTGATCTGTCTGTTCATTTTCTGCAGTTGCCGAGAAGGTTACATGCCAGCCAGTAAAATATGGAAAATAGTGTTCTTCATGATTTCTCCAGGAAAGATGATATACACAGTTGCTTTAGAGAAGCAAGACTATTCACATGTACTTTTTCTTGGAAGAAAATATGTGGACTGCCATTACAAAGATGGGAAATACTGTCTTTTAAAATGCTAACATTCTTCATTCTTTGATACAATAGCACCGAATTGTTGCATATTTTATATTCCACTTTTAAGGGAGAGAGCATGTGAAAGGTAAGCTGCAGCTCCAGTTCTAATCAACTTCAAATCAAAAGCCTTTTCCAGAAGGCACAGAAAGAAAAGTCTAATAATGAAACAGTAATTCATCTTCAGTTTTGTTCCAATGTGGAACATCGTGCTTCTAGAACTTCCAGTGTTGTATCACATCTGACATTTTCAGAACCAGAGCTGTGCTAAGTAATACAAATAAAGTTTCTGCCTTAGTGTGTGAAGAATGCAATTGCTACATTTCAAAAACTGAATGTTCAGAGTTTTGAAAGAAAATGTATGAAGTAATTGTCATATATTGAATTACTGCTTTAAAAGTGAAAATTTTGTCAACTTGGCAGGTGGGATGGCTATGCTTTAAGAACCATTTTGGTATATGTGCCAGTTTATTGTTGCCATGTTACGCTTTGTGTAGTTTTTGTAATATCACTTAATGCATGTTCAGCATCATTCTTGCATCACGGTTGTGTACGGTTTCATATTTTATTCACACTGCTAAATGCAAATGTCTGTAGAAGGGGATACTAACGCATTTGTAGCTACTAACGTACTATGTAACTCGTTCAGAAGGGTTTCTCATTGCTACGCTTGCTTTCTGTTTTGTGTTTGCTCTGCATGTTTTCTGCAAAATACACTTTTTCTATTGCATATGGGGAAAAAGTAGCAAGTCATGAAAATGCGTTTATTGGGAAAATAAACGGATGTCCTGGATGCCTCTTACTGCTTCTAAAGTGACAGCTGGCTCAGGGGAGTAAAATCGCTTGGTATATTTTATGCATGATTACATCTAGATTTTTTCTTGCTTATGGCCAGTTTCAGTACTAATGTTAAAGATAAAAAATTTCTGAGTTTTAGTTCCCATAGATAATCTGGTTTAATTGAAAACATGTGTACAAGACAGCAAATTAATCACAGATGACTTGATGTTTGCTCTGAATAGCACTGTAACTCCCCAACATGTATTAAACATAAAAAAAATAATTAGTTTGAGTTTCATCATTCTAAAAGTGAAAATTTAAAAATTGTATTGAGAGTACACCAGTCCACTGGGGGCGGGGGAAAGTACAGATCTGTGGAGAAATCATGCTCTGGTTTTGAGTTGCATATGTTACTGAGCATGCACTTTTTACTTTTTAAATTGGAACCATTGTGCAAAACTCTTTGTTATAAAGACTTAAGTGATATAATTTGTCTTATTTTACCCAGTTATAAATATTGATCTATTGTTAGCATCTTAAAAATAGAATTGGTTAGATTAGGCACAAGTGCTTTATTGGAGATGATGGCATGTAGCATGAATATCAGAAATAGGATAATTCAAGTGATGGTAGTTACCGAAGACTGATAATATGTTGTGCCTTTAAGCCTAGTTGGATACAAGCTGATATTGAGCATTATTTTTACTACCTTTGAAATTTATTCTTTCATGTATGTTTTTTTTCTTCCAGTTAGCTATAAACCTGAGTTTCCTAGGTGTCTCATATTTTTGGGAAATAAATACTGGTACTAAAACTCTGCCCAGAACCTTGATACTACATTTGCATTTCTGCTTTATTGCTGTAGTAGTCACAGAAGTACTCACAGGTTTGAAAGTGTTCATCTGGATTTTTGGAGGAGGGTAAGGGACTGGTTATTGTATGTTGCTTAATTCTTCAGGCCTCAGGTGGGAAAACTGGTAATGTAGAATCTTCTTCATATTATTGTAAAAAAAAATAGTCAAAATTGTTTAAAAATCTGGTATCTTCAAAACTTCCCAGTGTCAAGGAAGCTGAATGAAGTCTTTAAAGAAGATGGGAAAACTATTTCACTACAGGTCTTGCATATTTATGAAGTATTTGAGCTCTAAATCTTTCACTGGTCTGACATTGAGGACATTGTGTCTCAACCCTAACCTTCCGTTAGTATTATGGTGAAAATTCTGCAAGCTTCTGCAAAACTTTTAGAAATGATGTGAGGAGGTAATGTGACACACTGACTATAGGATTGGGCCAAATCAGTTATCTTTGAGGATTCTCACTGGCCTGTTCTGGGTGTCGGTATCCTTTCCACTTAGGACTTTGTTTCCTATTCTCTATTCCAGTTTTTTTTTATATTGTTAACGGCTTTAACTTTTCCTGATGATGTGGAAGATATGAGCTGTATAAAACTTTATTTGGGGGTTGTAATACTGAATTAGATGGAAATGGGTTAAAGAAAAGAATCAGATGCACAGTAAAACCAGTTCTTTATATGATATAGCAAGTCATTACGTATCTGTCCATCAGTGCTTTGTTAGTATATGAATGTATATGAAAGTATATCATGTATGTATTATTAACCTGTTGTGTTGTTAAAAAGGATTTATGGCTCTTTCTGAGGGGGGCAAAAAAAGACTTCATTCTGGATTAAAGTTTCTCTTTTGTGTAAATCAATACACAATAATTAAGTCACAGAATACATGGGAACTTAAAAAATAAGTAGGTACCCTTTCTCGACTCATAGGTGTTTGGAAAAATAAAAGCAGATAAGTGCTTTTCATGGATTTAGAGATGGGAGGGAGAGTAATGTGGAAAAGCTTGAAGATGTGGTTTGGCCTCGTCTTTCAGTTTATTTCTTCTAAAAATTTGGAAGCTACTAGAGAATTGAGAACCCCAAATATGACTCTTGATAAATTTAATCTAAAATTCTTAAATATTGTTTCAGAGTTCTGCTATAAAGGAAACTAGTTCAGTGTAAGCATGCAAATAAAATACATGCTTTAATGGACAAAATAAGTCTGAAAGCCTGTGTTTCATTAAGGTATGGGGAAGAGTAGTGTTATTGAGGAGTTGGCTGTATTTACTCTTATTTTTAGCTTTTGCCTACATAACCTTAAAGGAACAGAGGTGAAACTTTATTAATGACATGCAGGGAAAGACTAAATATATAAGACAAAATTGTGCTGGGAAAGGACTGAAATTCAAATATGTGTAACTTAATCTACAGATGCTTCCAATAGAGGACTTCTGTCATGAGTTTAGAGAGCTCCTGCTTAAAAACAAATGCTGCCCAAATCTGGTCCTGCTCTTACTGAAGGAAAATGTCATCTTTTCCTTGATCCTAACAAAATAAGAATAGGACTGTTGGGATTAAAGTTTACAAAGAACATAATTATCTTGCCACAGTGATAAATCTGAGTAGTTGAACAGTCAGCACCTGAAGTAGCTTGTCTGCTGATGGGGTACGTGACTGTTAGAGCCTTCCTTGGGCTTTGAATAGGGTAGTGCTCTCAGATGTTTCAGCAGTTGCTTCACCTGCCTCAGTAAATGAAGTTCCTTTATGGCTACAAGGATGCTTTTCAAAGTCTTCATCTCTTCTGTTTAGCAAATTTCAGTTGTACAGTGGCAGCTACTGCGGTTGAGTGTTGAGGGTGGTGTAGTCATGGAGCACTTAAATCAGCATTTGCTCTTGCCAGCTACAGTCTTGTTAGTTTACACCTTTCTGGTCCTAGCAGTGTGCTTCCAAATGTTACCTTTCATGAATTATAAATGTGGTATTCTCAATGAGGTATTGATCTGAGCAAGCTTGAGTAGACACTTAAGAAATAATGCATACAAATTTCAAAAAAATACAAGCCAATTACACTTGTACTGTCAATGACACAAAATTCAAGCTGTGTTACAGAAAATGAATCTGTTGGAATCAGACTGAAATAATCATCCCTAATTTTGTAATAAAGATATGAAGACCCTTTACTACTTCCAGCTGATGAGGTTCATCTTTAAACTACTTGGATATCTGCACTTATTTTAGTTTACGGTGTGGAGTAAACTAGAGCCACTCAAAATTTATGCATAAATATACCCTGTCAGAGCACAGTAGGCAATCAGGTGCTGATCAGATCTGAGATTTTGCAGAGCTCAGAATGAAAGTAAATTGACAAAAATAGGTTGTTAAATAAGATGGAAATAAAGTTACAAGAAGGCAAGAACAAGGTTGAGTAGAATAGGAGAGCAAATTGAGCTCTTTGAAGATGGTCTGTAAAAAGTAGTGGAAGAATCTAATAAGAGGTAAATTGGTTTGAAATGAGGACCTTGTTGGAGAAGCTGCTGCTTGCTTAAGTGGAGTTTCTTTTTCAAGACAGCAAATAATGTTTGTAGTGTCTTTAAATGGATGGGTTTTCCTTGTGTACATCAAAAGTCATGAACAGGTAACTGAAGTAACAGCTTTTATGTTTTAGCATGTGTTCGTAACCATTTTCTCATTAATGTGTTGGTATCTACAGATTTGACACCTGACATAATTTTGATAACTTGTTTTTAAGTGCATATTTTTAATGTGAGAATTATAGTATGAGCTTGCATCTTGAAATCTGAATGAACTATGATGAGAAATAGTGCCAACAGTCAAAATATTTGATTGAAAATATTTTAGTCTTGAATATGATGCTAACTGACTGCCTTTGTATGTAAGACGATAACAAAAGGAAGTTCTCTATTTCTTACCATGTGGTCTTGGCTTAGTCTGGTGCAAACGTGGTTTCATCATTAAGGCCTTTGTACTTTGTTGTTCTCAAGTGAAGAAAAGTTGTGGCCAACCACAGTGTCGTTTGAGGCAGGTAGATGGTGGAAGGGTTAAATTGAATAGTATTCCTAACACACACTGAGATGCCTTAGAGTTAATCTGTTATTCAAATGTGAAACTTTCTAGTATGGTCCTTTTCAGTCCTCTTCATTACGTGTTAGTAAGTGTTTCCTTAGCTCCGTATATATGAGAGCTGGGGCTTAATGTTTGGGGTTTTTTTTAATGTATGATACTCACTTAGAAACCTATTTCACTTTGGGTAGGAACGATAACTTTATCTTACAGGTACTAGCTGCTTCTACTAAAATAAGGAAAGTGAAATGGTAGTAGAAAGGTGAGCTAAATCTTAAATATGTCCAGTCGTGCAATTAAAGGACAAAAAGCCAAGCTTGAGTCCCAGCTTGTCAGACTATGAAGCTTGTGCAACAGTAGACAAGTGGAGAATCTCTGCTTTTCAGTTTTATGTGGTTGAGTTCGCTGCATATTCTGCCTTAAAAATTTTCACAGGTTCCTTGGTGATGTTACGCACAACTTTTAGCCCAGGTCTGAGGAGTAATCTGCTTAGACCAGGCAAGCACAGGCATGGGTTGTTGCAAGGACTAGTTATGTCATATTGAAAGAGATGTGTAAATAAATGTCTTCCTCTCTACAAAGACAAGTTTTAATGAGAAATGACACCTTTACTCAACCATCCTTGTGGTTCTTTTGTAAGCAGGTAAGTCTTTGTGTCAGTGAACTAATACATAATAGAGCATTTGCAGGATACCCTGCAGTTTATTAATGCTGTTCTGTTGTCTTTGTCTTGAAAGACAGATTCCATTTCCTGTGCATTTCAAATCTAATGTAAGATTTCCTTTTTTTCTACCACTTGTGGCTTTATTATGGTGGAAGCTAGAAGGTGGTGTTCTGTATTTGTCATGGAATAGTTGGAGATAACAATTGTCACACAGCAGAGTTAGCACAGGAAGGAAATTACTTAATTGCACAATTAATTACCAAATCTTTTGACAGGACCAGAGGCAATGGGCACAAACTGAAACACAGGAGAACATCAGGAAAGACATTTTTAATGTGAGGGTGACAGCATTGGCACAGGTTGCTCAGGGAGGTTGCGAAGTCTCCATCCATAGAGATGTCAAAAGCCATCTGGACATGGTCCTGGGCATTGGCTCTAGGTGGCCCTGCTTGAGCAGGGGGGTTGGACCAGATGATCTCTAGAGGTCCCTTCCAACATTAACCCTTCTGTGATTCTGACATCTAACTAAAGCTTTGACTTTATTGAACTTTATATGAATTAACATTAAAATCCTATTACATGATTAGGTATTTGAGTGCTTCCTTACTGGTTTCATTTCAATATAGATGTATATATTGCTTAGTATTGTTAAATTTTACATTTTCAAATGAAGCACTTCAAAGATGAAAACTCTTTGAGTGGATCTTCAGTTGTTGCTCTTTATAAGGACCATGCGACCACAGCTTGCCCTGCCCTTTCCCCCAGCAGAGTCTTATGACTTCAGAGATTTTAGCCCCACAAAGATAATCAATTCTGCTGTCATTATTTTGGAAGAGGAGGTTAGGACACTGGCCTAACTTGGCACCTGCTGCAAAAACAACAGGTAAGGAATCCTGCAGGAGGGAATGGGGAGTGTTGTGTGAGGTTGTGTAAAGCAGCATTCTTAGACATCAGAAGTAAATGTGCTGTGCATTGGCGAGTTTCACAATTCCTTAAGAATGCTGTTTTTTTGAATTGGGGAAAGTTGGATTATGCACAGTCTAGGAAGTTTATCTTCAGACTAGATGCCCCGTATTTTTTGGAAGATCTGAAATATCCTCAAACTCATGAGGTCATCACATCTCAACTATATATTTTTTCTGTAATACAAAGTTTATGCTGATTTTCTGTAGTTTTAAAACTGTAAAATCTGAGAAAACTATCTCTTAGGCTTTGCTGATACACATTTTTGCTACTTTATAATAATTTTAATTATTCTGAAATCAATATTAATAAAACTGCGCCTATTTAAATGTCTCTAAAATTTTCTTAGTGGTTCTCTCATCTCAGATTGCATAATTGTAAACTTGTTTGCACAGCGTGTAGCGCAGTGGGATCCTGACTTCTGTTAAAGTAGGAGCGCAATACTGATACTACTTAACTCTGCTGCCTGTGCTGGTTTAATTACATCTCATTTACAGCAGACTTTTCTAAATTTGTTTCAGACTGTAGGTAAATGAGCTATAAGTTTCTGTGACAGGTGATAGAGAATTTCTAGAGCAAGACATAAAATAAGCTCATGAAATTTTAACTATAACTTCCAATGCTGAGCGATGTAATGGGTTCGGATGCTTTTGATCTGTCATGTTAATTGGTGAAGTCACATCTCTATGTCATTATTTCTAGGTGAAAGAGGTGATGAGGGTTAAAGGTTATTCCTTTGCTTCTTCAATAGTTTTGTACTTCTTAGCTGTTCATGACAAGGTAAAGTATCACAAAATGCCCAGGAGCTTCGCATCCATGTAACAGGGCATGTGAGTTCTGAGTGGAGAAAATGATCCTGTTACTTGGATGTTTTTCCCAAGCTGCTCAGCAGGAAGACAATCACTGAAAGTAAAAATCTGAACATCTGAAGTCATTTCTGCTGCATTGATGACAACATAGGTAGGATAGATAATTATGAAAATCACTGATGAGCCAGCTCTTGCTGCACTGCAGATCTCAACTTGACATGGGAATGTTAATGAGCAATATAGGGGAGGGGGCTGTATTAAAAGATAAAGGACTGAGTTGCTGTTTCATATAGGATTATTTTAATGACTTTGTATGGCTACAGCCATACAGCCTCGCAGTTCACAAAATTTTGCAAAAACATAATTTCTATATCTGTATATCAATATATATAAAAAAATGGAACACTTTAATTATACTGTGTGATAGAAGCCTGAGTGATGTTAAGAAGTCAGACTTTATTCCCTTCTGCTGATCAAATCCAAACTTCTTTGGAATTGTAGGGGATCTTTTTTACTAAAAAAATGGATCCTTCTTTTGTATTAAATGCACTGTCTTACATCTAGGAACATAATTACTTGCAAATGAACAGTTTTTATTAAATTTACAAAGTACTTTTACATTTCAGTATCTTCAGACCTTGCTTAAGCTGCACAGATGAGATCTTTCTCCTTTCTGTTGAAATAATTTTAGACATGCTCATGATTCCCCAAATACTGAAAAAATAGTTTAACTTCTGCATGAGTGAAGTTTTGCAATCCAGGCAAAACAGAAGAATAATTGTCCTTGATTGTAGTATTGTCACTGGGGTGGGTTTATTAACCTTGCCACTAGTAACTGCCACTGTTTTTTTTTCTTGTTTTGAAAACTGATTCCAGAAGAGGAGTATTGCTGCATTCACATTCCTCGTTCTGTGTAAGATCCTAGCTTCAGGTACCCTATACCTTGAAAGCTGTGAAATAGATAATATTTTTAATAGTCTTGTTAAGGAAATTTAATGCCTTCCTGGCTCAGTTTGAGTAGTATTTGCCCTTTCGTTTCTAGGAACTTCATTTTCCTTTTGAGCCTTAATATGGTAATGTTTACTTTTTCCCTTAAATACTTAATTGCTTCTAGCTGTCTGCAAGTATAAGCTCTTAATGAGAGAATTTGGGGAACTTAAGATTGGGAAAAGCTATGTTGAGATTTGTCCGCTGTAATCGCTGGCAGCCATGCAATGACACCCAAGTGACGATTTACTCTCTCATGACTTCATTGTTGCAAATGTGTGCGTTCGTCCTCAGCAGGGGCTCTTCATGATTAAGGTGAGCAGGTTTGGCCAGACTTGAGTGAAACCTAAGAGAAGAATGGGGAGGAAAAGATTGCTTGGCCATTTAAAAAATGTCTAGCACTGTGTCTTCTCTTCGTATGTCAGCAGCCAACATTGTTATCTGTTACCTTTTGATAGGTAAACCTGAACAAATGCAAACATGAACACAGCTCTGCGGATCCTCTCGGGTTCCCTTTGGAAACCCTAAATAAATGGCCACAAGGGATTATGTGTTTTCCTGGGAACAGCTCGGCATTGGAGTTCTTCCTTTCTGTGATGGATAGTGCCTCTGCTGCTCTCAAAGCGCTGCCTTTGCCTGCTGGTGCAGAATGTCCTATGGTCCACTTCAGTGGGAGTCAAAACTTACCTGTGCCGCTGTTCTGTGTTGCTAGGTAATTTTTAAAGTAAAAATGAAATACAGGGGGAAACGGAGGGGGGGAAGCTCATCGTTATAGTAACCACCAAAAATCCTGTTAATTTAAAAAAAAAAACAAAAAAACCACAAAACCAAACCCAACCCGTTCTGTCCCTGAAGCCAGTGAAGCTGCATAGCATCAGTGTGCAAGGTAAATGTATAACATCCTTCAGTGATGTAGATTGTCGTGGCTGTTTCTGCCTGGTGTGCTGCTCTAGCGCCTTGGAGCTCATCTCACATAGCAGTTCTGCATTGGAAAGACAGGAGTGGCGAGTAGAGTACTCTGTCAAGCTAAATATCTGTTACTTGAAACAGGTTGTACTGAGGAGCTGGTTTTCAGCTTTCCTTGATACTGGCGCACGGTATCAGTCAGTTTGTGCATGGACCATCTGTTCTCTTCGTAATAGGCATGTTTATCGTGCTGTTAGCCTTTCAGAATATTTCAGATTCATCTTACTTGGCACCATACCCACTTTGAGCTTTAATTTAGAGAAAAGGTTTATAATATGAATGAAGACGATTCAGAGTCTTGTTACCTTAAAAATATCTATTTGCTGGGTTCCTGCACACTCTTAAAAATCCCTTCTTTCAGCATTCGCTGCTAGGATACATTCAGGTCTAACAAACTAATTACTGTTAATCGTGAACATTGGGGGTTATATAAGGTAGAGAGCTTGGAATGATCTTAATTTCTTGTAGAAAGAGAATCCTGATGAAATACTGCGGAGGCAGAAACATACTGCTTAAAACACCCCCCGCCTCCCCACTACAGTAATCACTTTGTAAGTACTTGAGTTATGGTAAATGATTAATTAGTAAAACTACCGTATGGTCTTACTGGCTGGTTTTAGGGGTTGTCTTCAAAAACATACCAGATTTATTTGGCTGCAGTTGTGTCACTCATACCTGCTAGTTGCCAAGAATCTGGCTTTCTCTTCAAGTAAATCTGGGTGGCCAAGAACGAGAGGATGACATACACTGGCTGTTAAGGAAACTGGAGAGACTGCATCAGGCCTTTGGAGGTCTTAGCATTGCCCTTTATAAGATAGGGGGAAAAAAGGAAGAAAAGCCTAATTATTATGTTTTTTTTGCATAATATTAAAATACAGGCTGGAAGGTGGGCAGTTTGTAGTTGTAGCTTCTCTTTGAGATGGCTACACACTTATCAATAGCTGGATTAGTTTCACCATGTGGGAGTCATATCCCAGGACACTAATATTTGTCCAGATGACAATTCCAGCCTGGTCCTCGAGGCTGACAGTCATCACTGCAGCCATTATTGTATTTGACCTGCTAAATGATTTTAATACGAGCACTTGTAAAATTACAGCTCTAGTTATAAAGGGTTAGTAGGCTGTGCTCTGCCATCTCTGCTTTAGGAAGAAAGTACCAACTAGCTGTATGTCTGCGTAACGGAATAGGTAACAGAACTTTTGAAACTGGATATTTAGCAAGCTGCACCATGGGGCAAGGGGGGGGGGGGATTAAAAGGAAGCAAATGGGAGAATTGATGAATTAACAACACTTTTAATAGGACTGAGGCATTAAATTGTGCCAACTTTGAAATCATATTTATTCTGAGCTGCTAGTCTCAGCCTTTTTTCAGCTGTATCTGATAAGGTAGATGTTATCTTTATTGTAAGTGTTTGTGGTTGTGTTGCAGTTTGCATATATGTCACTTCTGAGTTGCTTTTTGGGGCTGTTCTGAAGCAAAGCTAGTCCAAAAGGTGCAATCTGTGTGTGGCTTTCCAAAGTAATTTTTTCTGTAAGAAATACTTTGCAGGGCATGCTAAGTTTTCTGATCATCAAACAAGACCTCAAGATACTGGTAAATTGTTTTAAGAAGTCTTTATCTGAGAGCGTACAGAGTTCTTCATCCCCTCGCGCTGCTGTAATCGGGGGCTTTCCGGGCAGTCTGCCTCTCTACAGACACTCTGGGGCCCTGGGCTGTGGAACATGTTTCAGTGTCTGCTTCCCCAGCCCAAGTAATGGATTATGTTAAATCTATCAAACATTGCCACGCTCGCATGTTATTTTAAAGCAGAGGTGTTTGAAGAGGTGATTTTCATTGGGGGCGGGGTAGGAGGAAGGAATGTGCCCACATGGGTAAGAGCTGTTTTGAAGCCCGAGTGGCTGGAGCTCTTGAATTTTAAACACTTTGGGTAATTGTTTTGCATGAAGACTCTGGAAGAAAACAGAGTTCAAGGTGAATACTCTTATTAACACTTTCAATTATTATTTGGGCCTTTTAAAATATAATTAAAATAGTTTTAATTATGAATTAACAAATGCAATAGGAATAAAATTGTGCTCTGACTTGCTGTTTGTTCTTCCAACTGCACTTACTGTAAATGCAAGCAGATCTGTTGCAAAGTTTTAAAATTACAAGTCTTAAACTTTTGCATAAATTTCTAATGCTTTTAATACTAAAATGTATTTTAATGAGACTTGTATGCAGTTCTGTTCTATTACTCTAAAGTAGGACAACATTTTAGTTCAGTTGTATTGTTTTCATATATAGCTTTGCCCCTTTTAAGTATCTGTTGAATGTCTGTATCACAGTAGGCTGCGGAATGGGGAGGAGACTGTATTTGTGCTTCCATACCCTCAGTACAACTGCAGTGGGAGCCGTTAGTTCTCAAGTTTCATTAATAACTGTGTTGTGTGCAGGGATCCTAATTCTTTTAGTGGCAATAGTATGAGAAGGAAAAAGATGTCACTTTGGCCACGTGCATTAGCAGGCCCAGAAGATGACAGTATTGTGTGTGTTATGTGTGTTTTAAAAACCCTCCAAAGAGAAATGACTTAGGGATCTTCGGCGCAGAACTGCACTTAATCTACCCCAAGTAGAAGTATGAAAATGTAGGAACTTGTTAATGTTCTTGGAACAGCTGTTTTTTAACTGCTGAGGTAGTAAAATCAAATTTAAAATCCTTAGAGAAATCTGTGTAGTAACAATTTAAGTAGTAAGAATGGGTAGAGAATAAATGTTTTTTTTTTCTGGTAATGTGAAGTTTTATTATGGTTTATTTCTCCATTTAATACTTAGGGGTATTTGAAAAGAGAAGTTACTGTATTTTCTAGTTTGAAGTGTTATTTACTGTCTTTTTATTTTTTTAGGTTACTATTAAAATCTTAAAATGCAGATGAAGACTGGCTTGTGCAGAATCCTTCTGTGATCTTATGCATACAACAGGGAATCCTAAACCAATATTTAGTACAAGGTACGTATTAGGCTATTTGGCTTTATTCAGCAATTACTGAAATTAGGAGCCCTCTTCTTGTTCACATTTGCAATTTGATGTAATTCTGCTTCTACACTTCAAACTAATACTTGCCTTCAGACAATTTAATTCCTTGCATAATTCTTGTCGTATATTAACGTGTTTTTAAAGGACTTGAAGTCTTGCAGGCAGCTCAAAATCTGGCTGGCCATAATGTGTCTTGCATCCAAAAACCATAGTGTCACATTACTATGATGCCGTGTCTGAGCTACTGGATGTTACTGATACATTGCACTCAGAATCCAGTTTGTAAGATTGTAGGTTCCAGTTCTGAACAGTCATCGGGATTAGCCGGTAGGTTTTGGTCTGGAAAGCTGTGTCCACGTACTCTGTAAAACCTGCAGTCGAATTCTGTTTGCGTACACACAAGTATGTAGTGTCATCTACCCTGGGTGTTGGAAGCATCTCTCTGGGACTGATGGATCTGAAGGTTTTAAAGGGAGATTTATGCAACTTGGTTTGGTAGTTCTGATAGTTTTGAAATTTCAAAATATCAGTTGCTTTTACAAAGTAAAAACAATTTTAAATACTGATGGAATGTAATTTTATATACTGATGGAATTTAAATAATGATGGAATTTCACCGAGATGTGTAAATTCTACTGATAAAGCAAGAGGAATTTGGGTTAGTTCTCCGCTGTGTTTGTTTGGCCTGGTAAAGGTACTCAGAGCTGCGTCTGTAGCTGTGTTAACAGTAAATAGAGACCTATATACATAAAGAACAAGATATTTTGAGCTATTTATTAATGACATGTGAAAGATGTCCCTGTCCAGATCTCACCAGTGCTGAGGGGAAAGATCATCTCCGTATGCTGTCAACTCTCTTTGTAATGCAGTGTAGGATGCCATTGGCCACCTTTGTGGCCAGGTCACATTCTTTGCTCTTGGACTTGGTGTTCATGAGGGCCCCCGGGTCGTTACATGCAAAGCTGCTTTCCAGACAGTTGGCCTCCAGCCTGTCCTGGTGCCTGGGATTATTCTTCCCCAGGTGCAAGATCTGGCATTTCCCTCTGTTGAACTTCATGAGATCCTGTGGGCCCATTTCTCCAGCCTGTCGAGGTCCCTCTGGGGTGGCAGCATGACCCTCTGGCATATCAGCCACTCTCCTCAGCTTTGTACCACCTGCAGACTTGCTGAGGATGCACTCTGTCCCATCAACCAGGTCATAAATGAAGATACTGAAAAGGACTGGCCTCAGTACTGATTCTGGGGGTAATCTGCTACTTGCTGGACTTTGTGCCATTGATCACAACCTTCTGGGCCCAGCTGTTCAGCCTGTTTTCAGTCCACCTCACTGTCCCCTTACTGAGCCTGTACTTAACTGCTTGTCAATGGAGATACTGTGGCAGACAGTGTCACAAGCCTTCCTGAAATCAAGGTAGGCAATAACCACTGCTCTCTCCATATCCACTGAACTGGTCACCTCATCACAGCAGGCTATCAGGTTAGGATCCTTAAGGATTTGCAAATGACCCCTTTGTAAATCCATGTTGACTACTCCCAGTTACCGTCTTGTCCTTCTTGGTCTGGAGATGGTTTCCAGGAGTAGTTGGTCCGTCACCTTTCCAGGGCCTGTAGTTCCCTGGGTCTTCCTTCCTGAAGATTGGAGTGACATTTGCTTTCCTGCAGTCCTCGCACCCCTCTTCCATTTTCCAGGCCCTTTTACCAACAAGAGAGCGGCCTTGCAGCACCAGCAGCCAGCTCCCCTGGCACTCGTGGCTGCTTCCCATCAGGTGTGTCCAGTCTAAGTGTTCCCTGACCTGGACCCTGTCACCTATTCGGTACTGAAGAGGGGGGCTGAGGAGGTGGGAAAACTGATGGCACACCGTGTTTCCTGGTTTTGTATCGCCCTTTACTAAGGAGTTCCCCGTTGTTTTCTAGTTATAGTAAAATCACAATAAAATTGTAATATAATCACACAATAATGTGTAAGATACACCAGGTTACGGAAATAAGCAAGCTCCAGGCATTTACTCACAAAATCTAAAAACGACAATACAGTTAAAAACTATCAGAAAAGAAGTAGTAACAGAAAAAAACACTTAATTTTTTCAAAGTTTGAGCCAAAAGAGATTTTTCTATCCAGCTGACATTCTGTCCTGACTATGTAGCTGTTGGGAATTCAGCCATCTCGCTTGTCCTTACGTATCAGAGTGCCCCTGTGCGACAGAGCCATTTGGGAGCCTCCGTGTTTGGCAGCTTTCCCAGGTGTCTCAGAGTTTTTCTGTCCTCAACATACAGCTTCCTTCCTGCGAAGGGAAGAGCTGGTGGCCAAGCTTCCTTAGAGATACAAGTGTTTCTTTGACTGGCTAAATAATGACTCCTTGTCTCAGCGGAGTTGATAAAATCCTTTCTCTTTCCCCATTATTCCTTTGTGTGTGCGCGCGCTTCAGATTGGGGCGTGAACCTGACTGGCAAAGCCTAATGGCCTAATAAAATGGTGTTAAAGATTGAGGGAAGATTAGATAAAAGTGTGAGTGGATTGCATTGTATTTGGGGCAGAGTGTGCAATAGCAAACAGAAAAAATTACAAAAGACTCTGGGACAGTGAGTCACATCAGTCACGTAAAAAAAAGTTACACCTGCTCAGTTTGATCTTCCTTTCACCTTGTTGCTGAGCAGCGTTTTGCAGAGCTGAGAGCTGAGATCCGGCCTCCCTGCGTCACTGCATTCCCCTCTGCAACGCCGAAATAAATTTGCACACAGTTGTGTTAAACCAGAAAATGCACTGGGCTCCCATTTCATCTGTAGCCAAGCCAAAACCTTCTGTCAGGCTGCTGCTGCTGGGGCTCCTGAAAAGTGGTAGAGAATTCCAGGGAACCTCTTGGAAGGGCTATCTGGGAAAGCATTAGCATTTCCCAGCTCTTTATCCAACTATATTTGCTAATGCATTGCTCTGTCGGTTGCTATTTGAGTTCTTGTACTTTGCTGGACTTTGACAGAAGTACGTTTTGAAGGAAGTTGCCGCTTAAGCGTCTCTTGTTACTCCTCACCTGAATCATATTTATTTCCTGAAAATGTTCTCCATTGCATTAGGTGTTAATGAAACCCCCGGTGGCTCTACACCCGCAGAACTGAAGATGGCTTTCTGCTACACCCTCATCATGTGCAAAGTACTGCTCTTCAAGCTGGAATCGCAAAGACCATCGGGAGGAGAATACAATCGTACTGTCACTCATCAGAGCACTTAACAGCGGTTGTGACTTTTGTGATGTAATCTGTTCCCTTTGTGCTCGCTTATCACTCTCTTTGCATTCATTTTGTGCTCAACCAGTGTTCTTTTTTTCTTTGTTGCTCTCTATGCCCTTGGGCACAAGAATAACGCTGTTATCCAATAAAACAGTAACTAAACCTGTGGAGAGGGATGAAATCACTCTCACTTTAGCTGTATCCTTTCTGCTTTGTAGACGGGCCTGCCCTGTGGGACCTGAGGGAACAAGGACGTTTGAAGTGATGGGAAGAGGGACCAGCAGGGAGGCGGTGTGTCCCCCACCAGCACCCCCGATGGGAAAAGGACCCATCAGAAGAACTTGGATACGATGTTCAAGATGCCTTTTCCTGTAGGAGGGGACAAGTTACAGCTTTTGTGACGTTAGCTCTTCAGCCTCCGGCAGAGAAGGTGGTACCTGCCTGCTGAGATTTTTGCAGTAAAGCTGACGTTGGCCAGCTCTGGTCTGCAACTGAGGCCTTGACTCCCTTCTCATCTAGACTGTACCGGAAGCAGATTCGCTTTCCGGATCTCTGATACAAATGGTGGGAAACGGTGTGGATAAAAGGATGAAAGTTTGTACGTGCTACAACAGGAATCAGAGTAACTGATATATTAAAGGACTGCTCCTTTGTTTAACGATTATGTTTGAACTAAAAAAAAAAACACCTGAAATTAGTAAGAAAATATTTTCAAGCACTAAAATATGTGACAAAAGATAGGAAATCGATGCCTTTAAAGAAAAAATGATTGTGTTTACATTGCAGTAGAGTTTTAAAAAGTACAGAAGTATTACTTACCTAGAGAAAATTGTGTGAACCAGCAACAGCTGGAAAGGACTGGAAGGAAATGTTAGCCAACGGGGAGCTCAAAGCTGCAGTAAGATTTCACTCTCCATGCAGTCAAGTAGCCCAATAAAAAGACCAAAAAGTGAAATGAATAATGAAATATGAATTTTGATGTGATGACAATTGCACTATAATATATCACCATTTTTTTTAGGGTTTCTATATCTATTTTAAAGCTGTTTAAAATTAGTCAGTGAATAACAGGATGTTTATATTCTATTTCCTGAACTCAACAAGGCAGCGAACATAAGTCAAGGGCCTGGCAGGAACCTCACCGAGTTCAAAAAAGGCAAATATAAAGTCCTGCAGCGGGTACGGAATAACTCGATGCAGTTGTGCAGCCTGGGCACAGACTTGGTTGCAAAGCAGCTTTCCAGAGGCTGATCTGGGAGCCCTGAGGGAAGATGAAGGCTTCTAGAGCACAGCTGAGCCGGGGCAAGGAAAGCAATCTCTCCTCTCTGTTCAGCACTTCCGAGACTGCAGCTGGAGTGCTGTGACCAGTCTGGGCTCCTGAAGACAAGATACATACGGGAACAAGTCCAGAGGGGGCCACCAAGACGATGAGGTTAGAGCATAGGGGCGGTGGGGAGAGACAGTGGGGTTTGTTCAGTCTGGAAAACAGGAGGCTGGGGGGTAGGAAAAGGAAGAAAGTAGAAAAGACAACAGAGCCAGGCCCATCTTTTGAGGTGCACAGTAATGAGGCAGTCCTGTATAATTTTCAGTGTATGTAAGTGTTGCGTCATACCACTAATAACAATAGCACAAATCAGTGCTGGCTTGCTGTACTTGATGCTGTACTTACCGCGCAGCCACTGGGAGCTCCTGGTAACCCTCCTGCGTTGGGAAGGGTGAGTGCAGGGCAGCCAGGCTGGGGGTGGGGTGGGTTTAGGGATTAGGTTGTGGTTTGGGGATCCTCATCCTTCTGTTGACAGAAATATGAACTGTTGAATGTTAAGACAAGCAGAGCTGACAATTCAGGCAAGGGAGACTTCGAATGCCCACACATCTCCCATGCAAACTTTTCCAGACAGGATGTCACAACCAGCTTGGTGAAGCCTTTTTGAAAAAAAAAAAAGTAACTATGCAGGTAAGCGCAGCCTTTGCGGGCTGGGGCTCCGGCTGTTACTCTCTGGGGCAGGGAGAGCAGTTTTTCCCCCGTAATAGGGATGACTGTGGTCAGTGTAACGCGCAATTGCTGTAACAGGCCAACTGGGCTTTTCTTCCGCAAATTCACATTCTCTGCAGTTGGCTATTGAAAGTCTGTACAAGTAACAGCTCCAGGGAACAAGGCTTCTTGTCAGTGAGGGTTTGTGACACACGATCAGATGTCACCACATGGGTAGTCCTGTCCTCCAGCTGTGGCTGAAAACATCTGTGCTGCTGGAACATGCCCGAACAGTTGTGATTAATCCAGTTTTGGAGCAGGCAGGGGTCGCCCTGGCTGCGGTGACAATGGTTTCAGTTGTCTTAAAAGCAGAACTGTCCCCACCCTGGTTTTTAGGAGCGGCACACACAGGAGAGGAGGAGGCAACGTTACGCTCTGAGCCACTTACTGTCAATGAGCCTGTGCCAACAGTAACTAACCACAGAGGCGTTCCTTACAACTCAAATCACTTAGGAAGTATTACAGAAATTCTTGCAAAAAAATCAGTTGTAGCCATCCTGCACAACAGGGGACACTTTGCTGCAGAGAAACAGTTGACTTGAAATAAAAAAGAATGATCGGCCTGGTCCCTTCCTCCTGGCTGCTATACCTGAGGTGTTTCAGATTTTTTTTTAAGAGACCCTTTTTAACCTTATTTTTGTCTGCTGCCTCAGTCCTGCTCAAATTTGTCAGCCATTGATAAGGGAGATAACACTCAAAGGTTAATGGCAGGGCCATTGCTTGGTTTAAGCTGTGTATCCATCGCCTTAAGCCATTGATAAGGTATTTAGGCAAAAGAAAGGATGTGTTGAAACCATAAAGTGGTCACATCGGCCTCGATGGGAGATAAGGGAACAATTGGTATACAGAGTGATCATATGGTTGCCCAACCCCGTGGCCTGGAGCAACACGTTAACAGTAAAAGCGAGAGGTACACAGCGAGGAAGACACGGCCTTCATCCCCGAGACCCCGGCCCACGACCACCAGGAGACACTGCGCATGTGCAATGGGGAGGAGTTAAAGGCGGAGACCATGGAAATGATTTCTCGTAACTCATTGTAATAAAGACCGCCTTTTCGGGGAAAGGTTATGGATATGTATAGGCGCCCCTTGAATATGTAAGATCTGATTGTATAAATCCTAAGCTAACTGCCGCCGTGGGTGCGCACGATTTTGGTGGGGTGACCCCCCGTGCTGCCCGGCGCTGAATAAACATACCTACCCTACAAGCCCACAGGTTGTGGAGTCTGCTTTCCGCACGTCACCGTGCTGTCTTTTGGCTGCTTTGAGTATTTTTTTTTCTAACCCTTGTTTTTGCCTTTCACTCAAACATTTTAAGACAAGTTCCCCATTTATGTGGGACACTGAAAAGCTGAGGAATTTTGTGTCAGGATTCAGCCATGGGGCTGCAGTGCTTACAAAAAGGTGGCTGTTACAGTTCTCTTGTATTCTCCGATACAGACTCTGTTACAGAGGGCAGCTCCAGCAAAACCTAAGGACCCTGCACTGCGCATTCCCATAGCATTGTGGTCTCAGCTCCCATCCTACTGGCGCTGCTGCTGCTGCGAAAGACTGACCTAAAGGAAAAAGATTTTACACGGGCTGTTTTCCAGTACTGCATGGGAAGGCAAAGGCTGAGAACGGAACTGTAGCAGGTACAGACAGGCAGGACATTTTAGGATGGCCCTCAGGCACCCTGAGCAACCCGAGCTGGCAGCTGCACTCTCTTCCATAAACAGCTTTCTTCCATCCAGACTGATCAAAACACATCTTGTTTTTGAAAAATGCGTGCAGAAAGCACAGAGAACCTGTGATGAAGTCAGCTGCATCACCCACTAACCTTCAGGATCCATACAAGAAACAAGGAACGCAAGTACTGATGATGTGGCAGTGAAAAAGAATGAATCCAAGCCTTCAGAACAATTTATTGCCATTGCCGTTCGTGGGAACCGCAGCCGCTCAGCCTTGCTGACAGGGAGCAGCAAGAAAAAAACTGAGCAAGTACTTCAAAGGTATTTCTCCACAGTTCCTAAAGAAGTGGATTTTTTATTGAAGCTACTTTCTCTTCATCCTTTGTCCACCAAAACCTTTTAGCAATTGGATAAAACCCATATAACAAGATCAGACAAAAACCAGCTTCAAACATCATTTCATATGTCTTTTATGCATCTTCAGGAGGGATTCTGGATTTCTATCACCAACTAAAGAGAGAACGATGACTGCAAAATCCATCCCTCAAATGCATCATGAACCCAAATTTTATCCCCATGTCCTGCAAAACTCCTCCCTCTCTCCCAAATGCTTCAAGGAAAAAAAAAAAACAACCAACAAACAACCCAAAACAACCCCCCCTGAATCAACAGCCTTTGACAAACTACCTGCTATGTCAACTCTTGGAGCATTACCAGACATTTTGAGGTTAGACTGTACAACAGTTTCTAGAAAGCGTCTATATTATACGGACATTTGTTCAAAAACATTTTGTCCCCCTCACCTTGAACAGCTCAAACATTTCCCACCGACATGTGCTGTACAGAGCTTCACACACCCAAACGACACCCTCGAGGGCACAACGCAGGAGTAGCTGAGGAAGGGGTTGCCACCTACATGAAAACCGTCACTCCAACGTTTCGCACAGTGACTAAAAAAAAAAAAGCAGCTACACCAAGTCCTAAGTGCTGGTAGTGACATTCCCGATTCTCAGCCAGTGCTTTTCACGCATTTCGGGTGGTCACACTTTGCAAAATGAGGTATCTGGTGTATTTCCGAGAGGTGGAGGTACCAAGTCTGTTCAAAACCCAGACTTGTTCACATCCCATCAATACTGGTTGCAAAAAGAAAGGCAACTATTCTAATCGAACCGGAAGGGAGTAGCTGTATGTTGTGTTGCTGGTGTAGTTTTATAGAGCTTAATGTGACATTCCACAAAATTGAAACAGTGTGCTTTGTTACTTGCTCATTTGGCATCTCTTAACTATGAAAGTTTTAAACTTTCAAGAACCAGAAATTAAAAACTGGTTAATTGAACTTTATATTAAAAAGTCACAGTTCTTAAAAGGATAATTTCTACATCTGCACCATTTTGATGGTGAGCAAATACATTAAGAATTTATCCACAATAGTTTTGCTAATAGGACAGGCACATAGTGGCGTGTAAACTACATGTGGCAACCAGAACAGCAAAGGCACAATCTGGAGATTTGTTCTTTTTTTTTTTTTTCCTTTTTTTTTTTTGCTTTTCAAGGTGATGGCTAATTTACAAAGAAAAATATTCTATACTTCATGCAGAAGTATTACATTTGTATTTTATAGCACAGGACCATTACAGAACTGCTGTCACCTGATAAAATGGGTCATTTAAATAAAATAATAATAATAATAAAAAAGATAGCAGCTCTTTGCACTGAGGAACTGAGTTTCTGCACCGAAGGGCAGGACGTGTTCTCATCTGTCAGGTTGAGACCATCTGAAATCCTCTCTGTAGCTTCTTGCCTAGGAAAAGCACTGCCGGCACGTTCACGGCAGTTACAACTTTCCTCGTTTGCTGTTCTCAGCTCACATCTGTTTTCCTACGTCACTTGACTAAGAACTCGAGAGTTGAGATGTCTGTAAAACTATCAGCAGTTGCTCCTCTAACACAAAAGCAGTTTTAAAACGTCGCTTGCCACCCTGTGTGAGTTGAGCCTATTCAGACGTCTTTGTTCATACCTGCAGCCCCAACCGCGTTTCGTCAGAGGGAATCACCCTCCGCGGAACCGCTTTCTCACCGGGAGACAACGGCAGGAAAAGTTTCAAACACAGCCCTCAGCAATTCCAAGTTAAATCTAATGCAGTGACTTCAAAGTGTAATTTATGCCCAAGGCTCCAAGAATATGACAGTTCTGCATTTTACATAGAAACATTACAGTTAGAGTAAGTAGAAAAATTTAGTTTACAAATTGAAAAGATCTTTCTATTAAAAAAGACATTTCACGTAGTTACCTTAAATAGTTCTTATATGCACCATTCCACATTGTGGAAAAACTGAAATACGCAGTCTGGACTCCACAAGTTAAAGAAAACCAGAATTAAATGTATTGGCACAAATACTTACATCTATATCTGTACAAAGTAAAAAAAAAAAAGCTGACAACCCTGTCCCACCAGCACAGCACACGGAACTGCGCTCGGACACACACCTTCCTACGTGACTGCCAGCGAGGGACAGCGAGACCGGAACTTCAGTCTTAAGAGCGTGGTGCCAAAAAGTTCCAAACTGCTTTGTCAGTCTCTAGCCAGAGGAACCAGACGTGTCTCCAAAAGCGTGTCAGTCCACTCAACACGCTCCCGGCTGTAGGGTCACTGCAGCTGCACTCGGTATGCACCTATCAGCAGCTTCACCTGGAAAAGCACACAAAGGTTTCCTATAAAGCTCGTTCACATTTAACTACTGCGTTAAACACTTCTTCTAATAAAAAAGCATGGGAAAGGTCATACAATCGCTAGTGACTAAAGGGAAAAAAAAGGAATTGACAATGCGTGTTTAATAAAATCAGTTCATGGGAGCTCTACTGAAAGAGGAGTGGCCCGTGAAAGGACTCAAGCAGCCTACGAGCGCAGGGGCTGGGGTCTGAGCAAGTTAATCTCAAGTCTGAACCAGGCGCGCGCGCGCGCGCACACACTTTCATCTGAATACAAGTCCAATTTTTCCCCTTAAAAAAAAAAAAGGCACAATAAAACATTTAATGATAAAAGTTTTAAATCTGAAGATCTGGAAAATTTACTGCTACATCTTCCAAGGATAAAAATAAATGCCACCAGAACAGGATCTGTTATTCATCTTGCAACATGTAGTGGGACTGGTGCCCAAACCACCTGGGAAACACAGCAGCCTACACAGCCTACTGAAAAGCAGACCGTACATCCTAGTAAATACTCCCGAGTTCTCCTGAACACACAAACAAAACCATCTGTATGCAAAAAATAACTGACACTCCACATATCTGTTAGTCGTTAAATTCACAATATAGAATGGGGAAAATATTTAGCTGTAACATTCCTTTATCCTGGTGCACGAATTGTTCTGACTGCAGGATAAAAACATTCAATTACGACAGAACTAAGACCCTTGGCAGCATTCCTAAGACGTTCCACTGATGGGAACTGGGATGAGGAGACCGTGGGAAGTCCTTAGTTTTACATTTGCAACATACAAGTAGGAAACGTTTAGACTATGGAATAATTGTACAAAAAATTAATATATACATTTAATTTTGAGAGCATTCTGTACCTTGGCGGTAGGAGCTTCTGCCAACCGTATAAAAAGCTTGTTAAGGCCTGCAGTGGGGCTGAAGGAATAAATAAAGTGACTGTCCTAAAAGGAAAACCAAAACGGACACAGTTAATGGCAGGATATGGCTGAAAGTCCCATCTGAGCGGAATTACAGACCACATTTTAACTACACATTTTTTGAAAGAGTTGCATACCCTGCAAAGAACCTTTGGTGCTGCCACAGAGAAAACAAAATGACTTCTACGATTCTATGACTTGAAAAAGCATGCACAGTGATGCATTTAATAGATTAAAAAAATATAATCAAAAAATAGAAATTAATCATCAGAAATATGAGGTAGGTTAATAAAACAAGGCAAAGTTAGTTATATTTAAGAACTTGCTTGGGTCAAAAATTTGAGAGGCCAGGAGAAGCTGAGAAGCGAAACAGCTTTAAATTCAGAATTCCCACCTGCCTGCTCAAAGCAGAAGGGTTAAGGTTGGAAGGGACCTCTGGAGGTCATCCAGTCCAACCAGGCACCATCTGGTGCTCACGCAGGGCCTAGAAGCAGGTTGTCCAGTACTATGTCCCTGCCTCTTAAGGCATAAGTTTTTACAGAGTTTGGTGTATGCAGGGTTTGTAGTTCTCTCCACATATAAAGAAGAATTCAGTTTAATTTGAAAAAACCCAACCCTAACATGATAAAAAAATGCTTCATCACAATGCTGAAAATCCAAATTAAGGCACTAAGATTTCCCAGGCTGCTCCATAAAGACTTTATAAAGCAGTTTTACAGTCAATCAGTTATAGGAAAAGGCTTACCAAAAATACAGGGAGCTGGAATTTGTCGTTTAAAACCACAGCTTGTACACTGCATGGTCCACAGAGCCGAGCAACGACTTCTTTACCAAAGAAATTTGCGTGAAAAACAAAGAGAAGAATTCCAGATCCTGAAAGGGAAGGCAATTCAGTCACATGGATTTGAAATGAGATGCATTATTTACAACAACTGCATACACTGAACGTTTGAAGACAGTTAGGTACAAATATATATATAAAAATATAAATATTATATAGTATATATTAAACACCAACGGAGTATCAAAGCAACATGCACAAATCCGATCTCGCAAGCCAGTGGATCCCAGCACAGAACACAACTGACTTGGTCACTAACTTGAGGTCTTTTGGCAGCAGCAAGAGTGTGATCTGGCTGTTGGGAAGGAAAGCAAAGGGAACACAGCGATCCTCGGTGCAGTTCAGCTCTGGGGTTTCAGGTTTGCGTAAAGAGGGTTATGGAATTTAATGTGGTTTGGTTTGTCTGTTCTCTTGGCAGGAACAACCGAGCAACGTCAGTTATAGATCTTTATGAACTGCACTGAAATTCAGTAAGCAACAGTCTTCAATACCCACAAATGCCTCATTTTAATACATAAACTTATATAAGGCTTCTTAATTCTCTAAAGGATACCAATAATCAAGAACTGGAAGACTTATATTACAGCTCTTAATGACCAGAAAACCAGGCAGACACAACCACTTTCATAGCATCATAGAATCGTCTAGGTTGGAAGGGACCTGTAAGATCATCTAGCCCAACCATCTACCTAACTCTGATAAAAAAAACCCCATCACTAAACCATGTCCCTCAGCACTATGTCAACCTGTCTTTTGAGCATCTCCAGGGATGGTTCCTCAACCACTTCCTTGGGCAGCCCATTCCAATGCTTGATAACCCTTTCAGTCTAAAAATGCTTCCCAATATCCAATCTGAACCTCCCCTGGCGCAACTTGAGGCCGTTTCCTCTTGTCCTAGCGCCTGTGACTTGGGAGAAGAGACCGACCCCCGCCTCTCTACACCCTCCTTTCAGGGAGTTGTAGAGCGTGATAAGGTCTCCCCCTCAGCCTCCTTTTCTCCAGGCTGAACAACCCCAGCTCCCTCAGCGGCTCCTCCTAAGATTTATTCTCCCTCTACTCCATAACTGGAGTATCCTTAAGGTAATGTACTGCAATATAGTAAGTCATATAAAAATAATTTTGCATAACACATTTCAAGACATACTTACAAGGCAGTTTCTTAAGACACTGTTCTACCTTCCCCTTTCCTCCTCCTCCTCCCCCCCCTCAAAAAAAAAAAAACCCACCACCCCAAAACCCAAACCAACCCACCACCACTACCACCCCACCTTACCTTCTGGCACATTTTGGGGAGGTTTATAGTTAAAATCCGTAGAAAAGTCTGGCCCTTCACAGAGACGATGACACGCGATTGGAAAGACTGGCTCCAGCAAAGCAAGACGAGCTTCAAAATAATCCCTGATGGTGTCTTCTGCTACTCTTGAGAGCCTGAAAGACCAAACAAGTGAGGCCTGTACTTCACATTGTAAAATTACTTCACCAGAAAGGTAATCTGGGATCCTTTTTTGCGTCAGCTCTCACGAAGTCTTTCTGGATTGCTGATTTTCAGGAGTGAATGCCTTCGTCACTTCATTTACATATAGATGAACCCCAAGTCCCAATACTTTCTTAATAGAACATTTTACCAGTGATCTGTTTGTGAAATACATCTATCGGGTCCACAATAATAAAAAGCTGAGACAAATGCACTGCAGCAGATTAAAAACCATTCCAACTAGCCACATATTTTGAAGGCTCTTTATGTAGGAAGATGTCCCCGATTCACCAATCTGACCGCAAGTACAATGTAAAAATAAACAAATAAATCACTGTATAATTTTACTGGCAATACTGTAAGAAAAATGCAGGTCCCAGTTAAACTCTACTAATAACTCAGTGAAAAAGTAGCTACGCTACCATTAAACAGCCAAACTGGGGTTTTTTGTTTGTTTTTTTGGGTTGGGGGTAGTGGTGTTTTAATTCAAGCGAGTAGCGCAGCCTTCAAAGCCAGACCACGTTCCCCAGCAGCGTTTGGCACCTTTACAAGCAGGTTACTGAGTAATCCTCTTCACAAAGCTGTTTTGGTACAAATGGGTTTTAAAACCTTTTGCGAGGCAAAGGTCCCGACTCTCAGCTTTATGGCTTTTTCAGCAATTATTCAGGGCACGCTCCCCTCCACACCAGCCCAGACCACCACCCGCAGAACCTAAAACTGAAGCCTTTGACAGGAAGAAACCGTAAGAACTGCTGCACCAGAGCAAGCCCAGAAGCCCATCTAGCCCAGTTTCCAGATGCTACACAAAGCCGTATTAAATACGGGAAATTAAACAGTTAGGGTTTTTCTGTCCTAGTTTCCAGCAATCTGATTTAGAGGCATCCAAAACTAGACACTGCAGCCAAATCACACCTCTCCTTACATCTACTTAATCCCTTCTAAAATCCCATGCATCTGTGACCACAGCATTCTGCAGCAAGGAGATCCATAATTCAGTTTTTCTGTGCAAAAATATTACTCCATTTCAAACCTATCACTAAATCATTCAACGGGATGGCCTGCAGAACCTGCCTCTTGGCTTTGGGCTATTTGCTGTTGTTGTTCTCCCATTTTATTTTAAATTTTGACCTTTTAATCTGTCCCAAGGTGATGTGTATCACCGCGCTGGGCCTGTACTCACAGAAGCTACCCTGTATCTCTAATCATCTTTACTTTTCCTTTTTGCTTCACCTGTTTTTGAAGTAAGGTAACTGGAACGGCACACGCTAACTAAGGCATCTGGACACCATGGATTTACGCTTTATATTCAGATCCACTACAACTCTATCACCTTTCCTTCTGACTGACAAGAAGCACTGAACTGGTACTTTCAGGTAATGAGTCCAAGAAGCTTCCTCAGTTGGGAGGAGCTGTGTCACTCCTGTGGAACTCACATGTCCGTGGGGTATCACTGTGGTAATCACTTGGCATTTATCAGTATTTAATTTCAACTGCCATTTCACTGGCAAAATTACACATTCAATATCATCCAAAACTCATTAGTCAGATTAGCCAAAACTGAGGGTGACAGGTTTTAAATAGAAAACGAACTGGAAAAGGCATCAAATAGTGAATGAGTGACAAAGTTTCAAAGCACTGAACAGCAGGTACCAGATCACTTTTATCTGCATCCTCGCTGCTGCCTTCAAAACTGTCACTCACAAGTCACGATTTCCTTCCCTCGGGGAAAATCAGCATATTCCATTTATCCGCTTCAACTGCCCCAACTGACTTTAACAAGTTTCCCATGTTTGAAAAATTATTATTAGTTTTTATGCTGTTAGCACTTTTTTTTTTTTTTCTCCATTTAGCCTGCTGTAAGAAGAAAAGATTCCTTATAGCTTCTCTCTGCTCAGGACAGACATTCGATGCCGTGATCTGCAATACCTCAGAGACAAGCTTCACAGTGCATTACAAATACTGGCATGACAATACTGTCCTCCCAGTATGAAACTGGATCAGAACCCATTAGTTCAGCACAAATCAGTAGCACAAAATCTAGCTGGAAGCCAGTCACTACTGGTGTACCCCCGGGGTCAATACTGGGTCCGGTCCTGTTTAACATCTTCATTAATGGCCTGGACGATGGGGCAGACTGTACCCTCAGCAAGTTTGCAGAGGATACAAAACTGGGAGGAGTGGCTGACACACCAGAGGGTCGTGCTGCCATCCAGAGGGACCTTGACAGGCTGGAGAAATGGGCCAAGAGCAATGTCATGAAGTTCAAAAGAAGTGCAAAGTCCTGCACCTGGGGAGGAACAACCTCAGGCACCAGTACATGCTGATGGCCACCCAGCTGGAAAGCAGCTTGGCAGAAAAGGACCTAGTGGACAACAGGGTCAACATGAGCCAGGAACGTGCCCTTGCTGCAAAGGCAGACAACGCTCAGCTGCACTAGGCCAAGGGAGAGGATTCTCCTCTACTCCTCACTGGTGAGACCACACCTGGAATACTACACCTAGTTCCAGGCTCCTCACTACAAGAGAGACATGAGCATACTGGAGAGAGCCCAATGGAAGGGCCACAAAGATGATGAAGGGACTGGAGCATCTGACATGCGAGGAAAGGCTGAGAGAGCTGGGGCTGTTCAGAAGAGAAGGCTCAGTGGGATCTTACCAATAGATCAATAAACACCTGAAGTGAGGTGGGAAAAGGATGGAGATAGGCTCTTTTCAGTGGTGCCCAGTGACTGGACAAGGGGCCAAGGGCACAAACTGAAACACAGGAGGTTCCCTCTGAACATCAGGAAACACGTTTTTACTGTGAGGGTGACTGAGCACTGGCGCAGGTTGCTCAGGGAGGTTGCAGAGTCTCAGTCATTGGAGATACTCAAAAGCCATCTGGACAGGGTCCTGGGCAACAAGCTCTAGGTGGCCCTGCTTGAGCAGAGGGGTCTGACAAGATGAACCTCCAGAGGTCCCTTCCAACCTTAACCATTCTGTGTTGCTGTGTCTCTGTAGTTTTGTAACTGAGTTACTTTAGAATTCATAGGCAAATGCAACCTTGCCCTGGAAATGTATTTATCTGTATTTTACTGGTTTGCACTAAAACATTTTTTACCAGACATTTCACTTTGCAAACGTTCCACAAATTTCTGCCTTAGAGAGGCACTCCCTAACCTCCGTTATGCCCACCGCTGCAATGATCACATGGGAGTGGTTGCTTATAGATCTTACTTATTAGACTTAGTCTAATTCTCAGACTTTTTAGTATACTTAAATTTAGCATTTAATGAGGTTCTAAAGGAAAGAGCACTAATAACTATTTAAAATAGGATAAGAATATTGGTAGTACTACAGCACATACCAGTGACCATCACAAGACAGCTTCTGTCCAGACAGATTTAGGACATTTGCTGATGGGAACCTCAAGAGATCAGAGACAGAAAACAGCCATGGCGTTCTAAACGCTAAAAGAGAACGATCTTGGACTACCAACTTCTTGATAGTCTGTCTTCTATTTTATAGATAAATCGTTAGGAAAACATCATCATAAATCAGTAAAAGGAACCTGTGCCGAGACAGTGTTCCTCCAGCACTAACTGCACATTCCTGGCAAAATCTCACCTGATGCAGAAGCTCTGAGATTCTCCCCGAGTCTTCTCCAAGTCCAGAGATTGCTGGTTACGATTTTCTGCCCTGACACGCTAACTATCAGTATTCCTCCAAATTGATATTTAAAGAGCTTGCTCCTTCTCTTTATGTTTATTTTGTCTCCATTTAGCATCCATATTCATCAGCTCAGTTTATTTTTACATGACCTGATGAAGGGAATGCTTCATATACCACATACACAGCACTTCAGTCATTCTGTTGCGCGATGAAGATCTTAATTTCCATCACTTACTGGCATGAAAGCTTTACCCTGGCTCTCTCAGCTCACAGCTGACATTTAAGGGTCCAACAACACCCTAATGATCTGCACTGACTTTTCATGGTGTTTTTGTTTGGTGTTCTTTTGGTTATTTCCGATGTTTTTAGCAAAGTACTTTATTTGGCATGCGCTAATAAGAGTTTACATTCAACTGTCCAGTGCTTACACACTTTAAGTTTTCCCAGCTGCTGTATTTCTAGCTTAAGGAATCTTTCACACCTAGTAATTCCTTTTTTCTCCTTTTCACCTTTCTACTCAGTGTTTAAGCAAGTATCTGCTAATTCTGTTACCTCACATCATTTTCATTTCACGTTTTATTAGTTAGCTTTCTGCCCAAATCAGATCTGTTTTCTTCCCTAAAAATCTTCCCCCTCTCCCCTTGATTTAAACCAAAATTATGACATGCCTGGTATTGCAAACTTCACCAGAACAAACTTCAAAGTACAGTTTACTCACGTTTCCAAATGACTCTTGAGCTGCTCATACACCAGGACGTTATTGCATTGTTTGGCAAAATGCAGCGCACTGTTCTGGTGCTTTGACAAAATGTTACAGTCTGCTCCGCTTTCAATCATAAGCCGCACTATATCAGAATTCCCTCTTTTACAAGCCTGTGAGAAAGTGAGAAGATGGAAATGACAAATTCCCCGTTAGAACGGAGCATAATGTTGAAGTAAGCAGAAGTGCAGAACTTAGTTAAAATCAAAAATTCAGAAAACAAGCTTAGGTATTTGCTCTGCAAACGCTAACACAACTTGAAACTCATGATCACACTGCATAAATATTTTATCTTTACCCAGGCGACACTACACATCTGGTCCCACAGAAGCAGCAACACTCAGGATTACCAAGTGGACTTAATTAGGGAAAAAAAAATATTAAAAAAATAGATAAAACAAACCCCCAAAGTTCTGTGAAAACATCTAATCTGCTGGAGTTCGGTAACCGTAAACTTTCTTGTGATTGTTTACCTGGGTTTCTGCAGAAATATTCAGAATGACTAAAGGAACACTTCCAAGTGACTGTTTCTAGGAATCTCTGTTCAAGTGGTATTTCATGTTACCAGAATTTGCCCCAGATTGTTATTTAGCAATGTTAGACAGTCACTGTCACCAACTGCCAAAGTGTCCACGGCTGTTCAACGTTACTTACAGCAAGAATTTCAGAGCATGTCATCCAAAAACTTGACAAAAGTACAGGAAAGTCTGACAAAAGCTTTACTGAAGAATGCAAACGCATGCTCCTGGTCGCTTGCTTTTAAAATGCTCAAGACAAATTAGGGAAAGGCAGAAGACACAGACATTTCAACTTCTGAAAGGCTTCATGAAGATAAACTTCTGAAATTTGTTTCAGCTCTGAACTTTCATCTGTGCTTTCAATCCATAATCTTCCATAAATAAATAAAACCACCTGCACCTCCCCAACAAAATCCCACAAAAATCACACACCACCTCAGAGAAAAGAATTAAGTGTCAAGAATTTCCCCCCACCACCCTACCCCATCTTTTAAAAAATATGATCCAACTCCTACAGTTAAATAATAGTGACCTGATAAGCACGTTTATACCCCTATCCACACACAGCTAAACTTGTTCCAGAAAGTTACTGGAAATGAAGATGCTACTCTTTGTATCTGCACAGCAAAACAAATATCCAGAATAAGTCGCTGTAGGCTGCCAATTAGAAAGTATGTACAGCTGTGCATCAAATACTAGTAAAACCTTTAAAAACAATGAAGGTCAAAAACTGCAGTTCACAGAGGCAGCCAAATTATGAAGGGATTTTGGACCGAAGTGGATGAGGAAACCACAAGTGTGTTATTTTCTTTACAGAAGATGTGGGTTCCCCACACTTGTTAATCCTTGCAGAGGACTGAAGAGAAACAATACCCCATTGTCTTGGAAAGAAAAGCTTTTATAACCTCTTCTGCAAACAAACTCCCTTTAACAGCCCACATACAAATACAGTACATTTATCAGGAACTGTAACTTCGATGGAATTATTTGATATAAACAAAAAAAAAATATTAAGAGGATCAAAGACTGTTTTAAGGGTCTTAGAATTCTCCCATTACAACAAAATAAAAAAAAAAATTTCCTTTGTGATGGCAGGGAGTAAGGGTGCAGAACAGGCATTCTGCAGAAGGAGACTGCAAACCAGTTGTTTTATTTCTGTCCTGCAATGAAATGACAAAAGTCAATCACAGCTACACCCAAGTGAAAGATTCTCCTTTCTGGAATTTTCCTCTTCCTGCTGACAACCAGATTATCTCTTGTATTTAAGACCACGTGCATTTCTTTGAGCAAAACAATGGAAGAGGATGCTGAGCCACATATAGCACTGTGTGCTGACAGCACCTGCATTTACTGTTTAGATATAACAGTACATTAAAAAAAAAGGATTAAAACATTATCTAGAGGAGCTAAGAGTAGTATTTGTACTTCAAATATAGTACATCTTCCCTAAATCAATTCTACAAATATGCTTTTACGTTTTATTAGTTTGCCAAAAGTATTTACTATTAAACCATGCCAGGACAAACACTAAATTTACCTTCATTAAAGCAGTTTCCCCACTGCTCTGCTGCATGTTCACATATGCCCCAGCTTCCAGAAGAATAGCTACTGTTGTCAGAAAATTCTGAAAAAACAAACAAACCACAAGACAAATAAGAGGAAAATATTCTGGATTTGTTTCAGAATATATAGTGACATTTATTTAAAATCCAACAGTAAAACCCAAAGCATGAGGCATGACACAATTAACATTGTTCTCTCCCATGGCTAGCAAAGAGCAATTCAGGCTCAGGCAAGTAGATAGCCATAAGTACTTGCAATTACTACTTTTTTTCTAAACCTTGCAATAGTGAGCACTGCAGGAAGAACACAGTATGTTTGCATTAATCACCAAACTGGAATCAAGTTCCCTTTTCGCCTTGTATCTACTGTACACAGGAAAACGAACCAACTTGAAGAGTACACCCCCAAAACGCCCTCTATCTTAATAGCTGAGTTGTCATAGTTCGAGCAGTGCTTGCCACCGTCTCCATCTTCCAACTCTCAAAAAGGAAACCCTGCTTAATCAGTGATTTGCTCTCAAAGTCTCCAAATTCGGATCCTGTGTAGCCTGAGATCATAACAAGCAATTCTAACACAAGAATTTCAGTCCCCCCGACAGAGAAATCCAGAGATACCCTTTGCCTCCACTTTCCCTCTAGGCAGCCCTATGATATTCTTTACTCAGGGTAGGGTTTGTGATCCAAATTTATTTATGCTAGTGTAACCACAGCTGCTGAAATGGTGCAGTTAAGGTCACCCTGCTATATCCTGCTAACTACTTTTTAAGCATCACCCAAGGGAAAAAAAAAATGATGCACCACTTTTAAACATAAGTAAAAGAGCCAAGAACCACAAATACAACAATAACCAAGCAAACCTTTTCAGCAGCGTGTATCAATGCAGTTGTTCCATTTTTCTGTCTACCATTAACTTTAGCTCCTTTCCTGATTAAGACCCGGAGAAGGTCATCGTGCCCACCAGCAGCTGCAAGCATTACTAGGGTCATTCCACTTGAGTCCTGCAACAAGAATCATTGCCATTAAAAAAAAAAAAATAATAAAAAAAAATCAAATATTTAAGATAAAGCTGCAAGACAAAAATTGCAAGTGCGTCAGCAGGTTTCTCAAAGATTCCCCTCCCTGGCAGGAGAATTCACACGTGGCTGCCAGATACTGGCAAACTATCACCTCCCACTTCTCTTGTCCACAGAGCTCACACTCTGAGCTCCCTAATCTGCAAAACCCATAACATTCTGAGGACCAGAACAAGAAGGAGGAAAACCAGAATAAGCCAGGAAGAAAGGCATCACGGTATCTGAGGGAGGGGAAGACAGCAAGACAGTGGAAAAAGGAATCAGCAGCCACTGGAGGAAAAACACAACGGCTCGAGACAGCTGTGACTGCAACACTGCTTTTGGATTTTATCAGAGTACGAGTATGAAGAGAGTTCTGTGAGTGGCCAGTCTCCTCACTCCTTGCATTTTCCACCAGATGCTACAATTTAAAGATTACATGCTGGCCTCAGTCGTTCATTTAGCATTAAGTCTTAGCATAACGTATCATTCTCAAAATGCTACATAATGCAACTACACAAGATCACCAATGAAAATACTGGTATCAGAGATTTTAATCCTCAAAAATGGAACTTTAGTACTACTTAACAGGAAAACAGATCCTTGAAAGAAAAAACAGTAAGAACACAGCTGATGAAGAACTGGCAGAAAAGCAATTATTCATGGAGTGAAATAGTCCCAGCATGTCAAACAGAACATTCAATTTTTACTTTTAATCTTTAAAAAATGTACAGATGCTTTACATAGCTTAGCCACTTGACCTGATGGGCATCATCACTCCTTACACCATGTAAGGTTGCACATTTAACATTCAGTTAAATCCAGGGGGCAAATGTGCTGCATATCCAGCTACTGGGATGCTTCTACCAAACTTCATTTTTAATTTGGAAGAAGAGAGTAACAAATATTGAAGCCTCAAGTTCTGTACTCCCTTTTCTCACCTTGTGCTTTTTTTCCAAGTGAGACAGAAATCTGCTACTAGGAAGAAGGGAAAACTTTTCAAATCCAAATTTGTATTCTTCCCTCCCACACCCTCCAATACTCCTACTACAGAAAAATTACCTCTTGATCCAGATTATATTCCTCGTTTGAAGAAAGTGCCATCTTTACTGTCATATAATCTCCACTTTTAACAGCATCCCTCAGGAGAGCTAGAAAATAAATTCAATAAAGTCAATAGGATATTTCACTTTGAAATGCCAGCTAAGAAATGCCCCTTCCTCCCAGCAACTACTCACTACTTGATACTGGTTCTGTTAACACATGATTCTCATCTTCTCCATCAAGATGCTTCTGAAAATCTTCTAGTGTCAGCCATTCCAACTGCATGTCCATACCCAAACTCAAGACTTGCTGCTTGCCATCTATCATGTATTTGATTTTATGGAAGAAGAAAAAATAAGTAATAAGTAACTTCATAAATTTCCAAACCATTCATTGCTTGCCATTGCTTCAATGATCAGCAGCTTAACGTACTACTACTTTTCATTCAAATAGACTCTGGAAGTCAGCGTGGAACAGTTCCAAACAATGAACGCTACGTTACAAATGGAAACAAAAAGCTTTTATCTGAAACTGCTTATTTGTTGTAATAAATTAGGCTGAAGTGATACCAGATGGTGAACATTCCATTACTATATTAGCAGAACCACACTGGAAACACACTGAGAAGTTATCAGTGAGTTTCAAAAGAAAATATCATTTCAGCCTCCTGGGGAGACAAGAACTGGAGTGCTAAAAGATGCAAACAGTAATGGGGAAAATATTAACTGCCAGTGCTCAACTTTCCCCTGCGTTTGTTTCTACTGCTCATCAGAGCTTTCCACTTGACACACATCTTCTCCTCCTCCATCAACTTCTACAGCAGTGTAAGTCCACATCTCTGTTCCATCTCTTACCTTCCTCCTTCCCTCGTACACTTCACTGTCTTTTGATTTTCTCTTCTATGAACTTATACTCTAGCAAAGATTCTTCCCTTTTGCAGTTATTCTGAGAATATTCACTTTTTTCTTCTGAAGCTACATTAAACAAGTCAAATGTGCTTTTGACGTCCTTAAAGCCTAGAATATTAAGACAGTTACCAAGAGTGGCTACTTGAGCCACTGAAGACTATTACTTAACAGAGTTTAAGTGAGTGACCAGAGTCCATTTAGAAAAAGTCTGTTCTCTTTCCGTAAGTTAATAATTGCTGAAACATAGCAGCAACCTTAACAACAGAAGCCAAAAACTGGGGAGAGCTAACCTCCAGCTACCCTGAACAAGTCCAAGTTCTGACTGCTTCCAACACGCTACCATCTTCTTTTTAAGAAATGTGGTTTAGAATTATGCATAAATTACCACTTTGAAAATATGGTTCAATATCCATGATGAAGAGAGGACACACACTGTATAAGGAAAAAATAATTAATAATTCTGTTTGTTACTACTTCTCTTAAGCATTGTCAGCATCTTTGCTACTTTCAAATAGCAACAGCTATTTGAAGCATCATAGCTCCTCCTGTAACCATTCATGATTATCAAAGGTGGAATTACCTATTTTTCCTCAGTTCATCCTCATCAGACTAGTGAGAGAATTTATTCTGAACAAAATCGTTCAGAATTTTACTGAGATCAAGAATGGTAACATTAATACTCCATTATACCACTAAGAATAGAAACACAATGTAGACGTTTTCCTTCGCGTAGCAAATCATCCAGTTTTGCTGATATTTTAAGGGTTGTACAAGGTAACTCATCATTGTGGCTAAAGCAAGAGGCAAGAAGTTTCTCTGATGGGAACCTCTACTAGTTTTTCTAAACATATAAAGTGTGTATTCATAATATCATCAGAACACTTCTGGAAATAGCCACTAGTTGGATAAATTTCTCTAAAATAAGATTACCGTTGCATGTCACAGAAGAATAGTTGACAATATTAAATGAGAAAGGGCAAAATCTTGTCTACAAAAATGTTAATTTCCATACACTTACACACTTCATACATGCAAGTAGAGCATTCTCATGAAGCTTATATTAACAAAGCCATTAAACAGTAGACTTTTGCTTCCTAAAATAAAACCAGAAATTCTTGTTTCTGGTATGTGGTACAAAACTATACAATACCCGCTCTTGTAGAAATAATAGGAGAATGTCCTGAAGGGTCTTTCCCTTCCCTCTTTTAAGGAGTTAGCACTTACTTTTTAGGCCCTTTTGTTCTTTCCCACTCTTTTCTTCTTTTTCAAACTCTTTTTTTTGAGATTTTTCTTTTGTTTCAGTTTTCATTACTTCTTTCTCCTGATACTGAAAACAAAGATCAAATTAAAGTTGTGAAGAAAAAATAGAAAAGAAAGTTCTTTCAACACTCCAACAAGAAAATATATTTAAAATTAAAACTACTGAAACCTGTATGTAACAGATGTGGACATTCCTAAGAAAAGAATTAAACAGGTGAGGCAGGAGTTAAGTCTGTGAAGGCTTCTTCTGTAAGAGAAGAAGTGCTATTTCCAAACTGAAACAACTTC
The DNA here is from genome assembly GCF_964106895.1 of Numenius arquata. NCBI lineage: Eukaryota > Metazoa > Chordata > Aves > Charadriiformes > Scolopacidae > Numenius > Numenius arquata. The sequence continues at coordinate 122,173,872 of NC_133576.1, forward strand.
AATTCAGACTGTTACTGAATCCCAGCCATGCAAGGTACTTTATGGCATGAGGTGCAGATATGCCAAAACTTTTCATTTGTTCCAAATATGAAACCTGAATAGAATGTAATTATTTCAAAGTATTTGAAGCACCATATTCAAAGCAGTTCTGATAGCACCGACTTGAACCTTAACTGAGAAAACTTGACATTTATATACAGGTTCCAAGGTTTCCAATTTACATATACAGAACATTACAGCAACAGTCATTTGTGACAAACACTCAGAAAAATCCACCTAAACCCACCATATCTCCACAGAAGACTAAGCTTGGCAATATCTAATATCCCAGAAGAAATTTATGGCAGATGTAGATATATAATCAAATTAGCCAAAACAGAATTCAGCTGCCTCCACCAAAGGTTGCCTTTCTCCTCCTGTAACCATCTCATCCTCGCTCTCCATTCAGCCAGCAAATTCCAAGCTGCAGAATAGGTGGGACAAGGCTCCTTAGCAAGGTTTTGTATCAGCCTCTGACACCAACCTGGTACATGGAACAGCCTGACTTTCTGAAAAATTGCCCCAAAAGAAGTCCCCACAAGAACTACAGACTGAATTTATCATTAAATGCTACCATCTCTTTGACATAGGAAAAAGGTCAATTAAAATAGATGATTTTGGTGTATCATAATGTGTTCGCAGAGCTGAGACAGACACTTAATCTGTTTTTCTCGTCCTTTCTCCCCCACAAAACCTCAGCTTTTGATCGCTGACGTGATTAACTAGTAGCACAGACAGCTGTTGATCCTGGCAGATGCTCAGTATTTAGGAGGCGGCCCATCACTTACTTAAAGGGATTACCAGATATTTGCTACACAGAGAGGCTGTTAAAATCAGTAATCCTGAATTCTATTGCAGATTTCCAATACTGATCAGATGCACAATGTACACTGCGCATTTATTTTTGGAGGCAAATCGAATGGAAAGAATGGTTCAGTGTGCAAACTGCCTCCAAATAGAGAATACTGTACTATAAATTGTCATGACAGTGTTCTGTAATCAGAGCCACACAAGGAAAGACAGGTAGCTGAAACATACGCAGTGATTTTATTTGAAAAGAATAATCTGCTTGGATCAACAGTTCAGTGAAGCCAAAAACCCCCTAGAACTCTCCACCAAACCCACCCACGTAAGTCCACAGCTACTCTGGAGAATAACTAGCCAGTCACGGAAAACCACAGAAAACACTGTTTAAACCTCCTAGACTTAAAAAAAAGCAGAATGTGTTCTTAGTTTCCTTTGTACCTTGGAGTGTGTCCTTCCACGGAACACAACCATGAGAAAGGCACACAGACAACTTACTGAGAGCACTGGCTGCAGAGCTATAAGCGAACTGTTCATTTCTTCATGTTTGGGGTGACAGGATTTTTACGCTACTTGTAAATAAGAGAGAATTCCAAAGATTTATCTGATTATCACCGCTGATGTCTCCCTCTCATGAACGCTATAGCCTCGAACTACGAGAAAATACTCGAGTAATAAAGGGACATACCATTTCAGATAATTAAATAACTTATTGAAACTGGGCTATGCCTCATAGTAATTGCATAACTTTGTTTACAAGAGCTTTCACCACTAAGCTCCTGCAAAAACACTATTTTTTGTAGCTCTACTCTGAGATTATGCCACATAATTCTCTACCCCAAAATGAACTTCCTTATGTCTAAGGTGGCCTATTCCATACATACAACAATCTTAAGCAGAGGACAACAGCTGAACTTACAGAAGAAACTCATCACCACAGAATTACAGCCTCAGAAGAAGAGGGATATAATCCAGTAAGTATCAAGGTGTTTTGGCTGCAATTTTGTTATAAATCAGAAAGGGGTTTCTCCGAGCAGCCCAAGTTTTACAAACTGCAAACTGTATTAGAACAGTTTGAAGCAGCTGAAAGAAATTATATTCTCAGAAACATTTGAGAAATACTGGCGGTTTTTTTTCTATTTTTTTTCTTTTACCCCTACCATCCCGCTTTTCTTAAAACACTACTGTATTAAATAAGAAAAATAAATATTCCGGTGTTTGCTTACCTCATTTCTTAGAGCAGGTACAGCATTTGTAATTAATATCAAACCACGTCATGCAACTAAGCATTTTCTATAAGCACCCCAGGAATTACAACAAGACAAGCCAGCAGTACAATTATCTGGGAGACTTGGGTTTAGAAGCGATTTCAGCAATTCTCAGGTAAGAGCTAACACAAGTACAGTATAATGGAGCGGCTGCCTTTTGACAGAGATCAAGTGTGTGTTTTAGCTCAAAAGTGCACTTCATTGTGCCACGTTGGATGGACAGTTGCTCAAGACTCAGTGTCTTACTAGACAAGTAGAAAAAAGTCAAACTGTGGCAACTGTTAAAGGTGGGGAGAATAAAGCTAAAAGCGACAGCATGCTTTGGAGGAACAATAAATTTCATTCTAAGTAAGTATACCTAACAAAAAGGAGAAATTCATACTTTCATATTTAAAGGCACCCTTCTCCCCTAAAGTGTTCCTTTCTTTAGAGCGTTCAGAATCCAGAATTTTTTCAGTCTCTCCTCTACATTATGCAATGGGCTTTCTTTAGCAGAATTCAACTCATTAAACTCTCCAATTTATGTTTTCCTCTTTGCCACCATGAACAGAAGCCTTTTGAGGTATCTGTACCTTAAAGGTTTAATTTAACCCCAAGCCCCCACCCTTGCCTGGTTTAATTTAACCCCAAGGGGTAAAATTAAACCCTTGGAGTTTAATTTAACCCCAAGCCTCAGCATTGCTTACCTCCCCAGCCGAATCAGTGCACTTGCATCCTCTTTCATCAGCGCTCAATTTCAAACCCTTCCGCACTGCTGAAGGAGCAGGCGACACTTTCTCCAACTCTCCTGGTACCATTTTTACTTTTTCTTGACCTTTTTGCTTTTTGTGCATGCTTTTCTTCTCTAAATAGGTATCTTGAGTTTCCACTTTTCTACCTTCCTCTTTATAATCTTCAGCTTTCTGAATTTTTTTCTTCTTTCTTTTAACCTTAACATCAATACTATCATCTTCATTACTTGCTGATCCATCAAGATGCTTATCAGCAATGGAATCTTTTTCAGTGATTTCTTGTTCCAATCTCTCTTCTCCACTTACTATCTTTTGCTTCTCATCTTTATTTTCAGAATTTAAGTCTGAATTTTCATTATCAGTTCCTTGAGAAAATATATCATCTAGAGTACTTGATTCTGAGTCAAACTGAACATCTCCATGCTTCTCCTTCCGTGACTTTTTATTTTCTTTAGAATCTTCTTTAGATTTTATTTTTAAATCTTTAACTTCTCCCTTCTTTTTCTTGATTTCTTTAGTATCTTCCTTCCTTTGCTTCTTTGGGTCCTTTGAATCCTCCTTGGATTCTGAAGTCCTTTTTTTTGGTTTTGAATCTGAAACAAAAGTATCTGAGGAATTACCACATTCTGTTCTGGCTTTTTCTTTGAGTTTTGAAGACTTGGACTTTTTCTTCTTCAGATCATCTGGACTTCTATCCTCTCCATCTTTTGATTTCTTTTTTTTTTTCTTTGGTGAAACATCATCTTTTGTTTCACTTTGCCAGTCACTGTCAGATTCTGCTTCAAATACATCATCATTTAGAGACAGTTTCTAAAAGGTAACAAAAAAAAGAAAAGATTTCTTTCTCCATTAAGGTGTATCATCTTGGTGTAAACTATACAAAAATGGTAGTGGTGGTGCTTAAAAGTAAATTTTTAAGCACTTCAATCTTTTTGTCACTGCAAACATCATTCTTCATTGCCAAATCATAAAATTTCTAAATACAATTCTAGCTCACTTACCTAAATTACATTACTACCTGCTTGGATGAGCATCAATAACATAAACAAGTCAAGGAAACCTATCAGAGATCCAACAATCATATTCCAGAACAGAACAAAATCTGAACTATTTTACATCAAAAACAATTAACCTGATTTTGTAAAATTTACCTCCAGGTTTCCCAGAAGTAGGGTACCAGTTTTCAAAAAAAAAAAAGACTCTCAGGCTTCATTTTCAAACTGACTGAGCAGTTAAAAAAAGAAAAGAAAAGAAAATGCCAGATGCTGCTTTCTTGCAATTAATTTTTCTGTGTTCCTATACTAGCAAGTTTAATGGTTCACATAACCAAAACTCACCAATCTGCTACACAACACAGGAGAGTGAATCGAGCAGTGCCCAGCTTCACAGACAAGACACTGTACATGTGGGTAGGGAAAGGGGGTTGTTTATGTTGTCAAAAACAAACTAAAATCACCATACATCATTTATAAAGTCCCATTAAAAAGTGAAATAAGGTTTAGAAGGATTTAGAGTCTACAAGCAAACTTGTCAATTAATAAAAAAAAAAAAAATCCCTAACCAGAAAGCAGCAACAATATTCAGTTTCACATGAAACAAAACACTTATGGATCAAAGAGATTCTTTAAGTCTTCTTAATTGCATATCCCAAATGTCTTCCCTTCTCTCTCCTCCCATTAGCAGGGCCTAGATAGGGAATATGTCTTCAGCAGAAGACATTAAAAGGTGAAACACACCTGTATGTCTTTTTTAACAGGTTTAGGCTTATTGTCCACAATTTTTTTTCTGAATTCAAGCAGCACTTCTTTGCAGTCTTCCAAATGAACTTCTGGCTCCCAGGTATCATCATCAGAGGTATATCCTTTCCACCGTACTTTGTAGAGAATTTTACCCTGTAAGAAAAAAACCCAACATTTAATACTACACAGCATAGTATTGCATCATCTGCTCAATTCTTGGGGATCTCAGTGGATATATCATTTCGTGTATATAGAAATGAATATAACAGTTCAACCCAATGTTGACATAAGAATTCCCAGAATTACTTCCATCTGCAACACGTACTGAACTAAGTAGGTTGTAAAATGATTCAGTAGTTGGAGTGGTTTTATCCAAAATATTTGTAATATTTAAAATTTGCTCAGAATCACAGCTACAATGTACAAATAATAAATTCACGGTCATCTTACTAAAATAGATCTTCTGACAGTTACAAGACTTTTTTTGCCTAAGTTCTAGTATTTCTGCTATAAAAAATTCAAGATTGAATTGCTTCTCTTTGCTGAAGAAGCTGATATAAAACCTTAAGATTGATAATGCATTAACACCATTCACTTAGTTTTATATTGGAATTTGTTAACTTATGTTAAATTAGTAACCAATGGCACTTTTGATAAACTGAAATACCAACTATTAGAAAAAAAACCCACAAACCCACCAATGAGATTAAGTTAAACCTAGACAAAATCTGAGTGTGCACATCTCAGTGGAGTTAGCTACAAAAATTTTGGTAAAAGATCACATACGAAAGTTCTAGACCAATTGTTTCAACAGCATTTAACTTCACCGTAGGATGAAATTGCACCTTTTAGTCTCCATCTTGTTTTCTCACTAGATAAGGAAGGTTTTTACCATTAAAAAAAAAAAAAAAAAGTGTTCCACCAAATTATCTCTTGCCTTTCTCCTAAGTAAATTAAGTAGTCTGAAAGCTTCTGAAGTCTTCAAGAAGTCTGAAAGCTTCTCAAGATGGGACTCCTTTTCTTGCTGAGACGCCAGGCTTATTAGCTTGGACTCAGCATGTTGCTGATAAAGCCAGACAAGTGGCAACTCAGGGCCTCCTGCACCAAGCCCGGAGAAGGAAAGCTTCAAAAGAACTGTCATTTGACACTTAATATTGAATCTATTTATATCCATAAATTTCTGTTTTTGCCTGAGCACCATTAACCTTTGACCAAGCGTATATATGCCATTAAACTTTAGCAATCAACTCGACTTGCAATCTTCTGTATTTTGCTTCACAGACATAAAAATAGCCTATAATCAGATACATTAGTGTAATACTTCTCCCCTTACAATTTAGCTTAACCATACACTCTTGATTTAGGAACTAGTTTTCAAAATCATGTTCACTTGTCTGTCTTTCTTCTAATCGATGTACTCATGAAATAAACGACCAGTGACTTTCTTATTACAGTCATAGAATAACTGAGGTTATAAGCGACCTCAATGCCCTGCTCAAAGCACGACCAACTATATCAGGCTGCTCAGAAACCTGCCCGGTCAAGCATATCTACTCATTTCCCTGTGTCCCAGCTTGTGTCCACTGTCTCTCTCACCCTTTCACTGTGCACCTCTGAGAAGGATCTGAACGTCCTCTCTACATCCTCCCATTCAGCAGATACAGATACCCCTACAATCACTCCTGATTCTTCTCTTCTTTTGGCAGAGCAAATCCAGCTCTCTCAGCCTCCTGTACTCCAGCTCCCTGAACTGTTTTCATAATCCTCCACTCCACACGTCCATGTCTCTTCTGTCCAGGGAGCTCAGAACTTGACACAATACTCCGGGTGCATCTCAGCAGTGCCGAGAAGAGAGGATGAAGCATCTCCCTCCATCTGCTGGCCACGATCTCGGGTGTGTGTCTTCTTTGCTGCAAGAACCGCTGACTTGTGTTCACGTCTGTGAGCACTGCCAGCTCCTTTCCCTCACATCTGCTTCCCAGCCAGCGGGCTCTCATCTGTGTTCTGCTGGTACAGGGCTCTGCCACATCAGAGGCAGGACTTCCCTGTGGAATCACCATTACACCCTTGTAATTCAGGTACAAAATGAGTTAGAAGTCCTTTTTTAATTAATTGAGAGACCTGGATAAAATAAATTCTAATGCAAATGTAAGAGTATTTGGCTGTTTTAACGGCTCTACATCCAGTACATAGAGAGTGACACAAAAATGTAGCTCAAGTGAAGACAGAAGATTGATCATCATACTAAAGATACATGCACAGCCTACACAGACAGCATATGTATGTGTGTACACATACACACATTAACCTTTCAACATTATTTTACTCAACATTGTTATTTCTTTCCTCTGTATCACTTACAGAATAGAACACTTTCAAGCATTTTTACACTCATGTAGCTTCTACAAGAACTAGTGATGGGCTAGAACCAATTCCTATGGAAAGGAGTATCACCATGTCATTAAAGAGCAGTTAAGGTTACCCATTTCCCCTGGGGAATGTCACGAGCCTGTTGTTTCAGTATAACTGTAGTGCAGTATGAAAGGCTCTCTAGATATATTCAGAGGAAATATTTACAACCTTTTATTGCTTGTTTTCTTAAGTAGGACACAATGTTTCACTTATCAGTAAGTCTCACACCCCAGCCCAGACCCATCCCAGGAGCGCTGTCTCTCATCCTACCACTACTACCAACTCCAGCAACACCAGGACTGCAAATGACAAGAGCTTCTCCAGCTCTGCTGCTTCTGCACCTGTGACCCAAGAACACACCAACTGGACTTACGCTGCGCCGGACAGTGGCCAACTCCCTGTATCTGCCTGGACTTTGTATCAGACTTGGGAATCTGCAAGCTGGGAACCACTAGTCTAAAGCAGACTGCATAAAATATACTCCACTGATGGAACACACAGCTTTTTCCAGCCATTTCAGCAGCTGTGACTGGGTGCCGGTATCTGTCTCGCCCTGTATTTGTGAAGTACGGGAGCACAGCCCCCACTGAAGAGCAACAGAAAGGTGAGCTGATGTGATTGGAGCCCATGCTACAGAGGTACAACCAATGTGTACGAGGTAAGGCACATGAAGAAAGTAAAGCTAATTACACTGACCGAGCCTGGAAACGTCAAGTGCAGACAGCAAAGAACCTGCTGTAAAATGGACTGCTTGGAGGAGGATGACGACAGAAAGAGGGGATGCAAAATACCTTTTTACCAGCACATGCAAACGACATTTTTAAGAGCCGGTACTTGATGTATTCTGGTACTCTTTAGAAGTGGGTGGAACGGTATGACTCCCCTCCTGCTCCCACAAGCATAGAGATTTTAGGCTCCACCGCCAGAAGAGGGAGAAAAAAAGAAAAAAAGGAGTCCTCTTGCCTTCAGCCTGATTGATTATTTTGACCAACACTTGATACAGGCAAAGCTGTAAATACCTTATTACCGCAAAAGTGTAACATTTGTAAGCCATCAAGATATATTGGCCAAGATGCAACCTAATCATGATAGCACCACAAATATCTTCAGAATTCTTGATCTGAAGGTTCTCCAACCTAAGGGTTTCAAAATCCAGACATTTTACACTAAACAGACAGAATTCTATACTGTCATGTACCTGACTGAAGCCTAAAATAACAACTATGAATTAATTAAAATAAAAAATTTTCAGTCACTTTTTTTTTTTTTAAAAAAAGCTGTTTATTATTTTTTGTATTTGAGGTTTAGGAAATTTTAGAAGAACTTCAGTCAGTCTAAGCTGCTTTCAAAGAAAGAAAAGGTACAGTATTTCTGTATAAATGGAGCAAAGGCCACTACAGCTAGTTATTTTAATTGGAAGAAATCCTTCTTCTTTTAAGAGGTATTCACACATTTTATAAGCCAGCAAACAGTCTCACTAAACGTACCCTGAAACCACCTCCAAGCTCTCCATTATATTCAATCTTGCCCATTTCTGCACTCACTTTACATCAAAACACTACTGCAATTTAGCCAGAAGAGCAAAGAGTAGTTTAACAATGCAAACAAACAAACGAAACAGTAAAGATACCACAGGTTTAGCCTCTTTAGCCAAAGCTATAAGATACAAAAAGCTTCCTTGCAAAATTACGCACAACATGTTTTAAGTCACAATTATAACGGAACTACTATTTTGGTGTGGTAGGTCCAGGAAAATCTCCCTGCCCGGGCAGCCCGCGCTGCCTGCCCGCAAGGAAAGCCAGGGGAGAGGACCCAGGGCCACCCTGCTGCTCCAGGCCACCTCCCCGGGGAGCCGCCGAAACCCGACCCCCCGGGCAGCCGCCGGGTCCCCTCAGGGGGCGGCCGGGCCGCCCACCAGCCCCACCGCCGCGGCCTCCCTGAGGGACCCTCCGCCACCGCCGCACACTCACCCCCTCAGTTTTCACGTCGAGGATCTTCTCCACCTCGAACACGTCCTCCTCCTCCTCGCTCTCGCCGCCGCCGCTGGCCTCCCCGCCGCCGGCTGCTGCCGCCGCTCCCGCCGCCTTGCCAGCCTCGCTGCCGTCTTCCTCCTCATCCCCATCCTCCTCATCCTCTGCCGCGGCTGCCGTCTCCTCCTCTTCCTCCGCCCCCTCCAGCCTGGCCGCCGCCGCCTCAGCCCCGCTCCCGGCCGCTGCCGCCGCCATTTTGGGCCGAATTTCAAACGACAACGGTGAAAAGCGGCTGCGACATCCACCGCCGGGCCAGGAGGGAGCGAGGCAGCGGCCCCAGCCAATCAGCGCCCCGCCAGCCCGTGACGCGCAGGGGCGGGGCCCCCAGCCCGAAGGCCTCCCTGCTCTCAGCGGCGACGGGAGGCCCCGCCGGGGCGGCGGGATCCCGCTGGGCCAGCCCCGGGGCGGGCTGCCCTCTGGCCCTGGGCCCGGCGGGGAGCCCCGGTCCTGTCAGCGAGGGGTCTCCCGGGACCCCCTGCCTCCGAAGCCTGACCGGGGCCCCGCGTCAGGTCTCGCTGCCGGGCTCACAGCCCCGCTCTGGAGAAGGGAGGCGGTTCCCGGTGGCGCCGGAGGGCACGTTGGCGCTGCTGACCTGCCTGGCGGGAGGTGCGGTGGCCGGGGGGACCTGGCTTGTGCGAATAAAAAGACAGGAGTATGCGGAGTGTCCGATCCAGAGGTGTTCCTTGCCCTCGGCTGGATGAAGTTTTGGGGAAATGCACAGGAAAGATGTAGATGGACACCTCGTGACAAGGTCCTGTTGGGGAATGGGGTTTCTCTCTAGGAGAAAATAACCTTTTAATTGTCAGAGTATTTTGCATGTTAAAATGCTGAGAGAGTTGGGGTTGTTCAGCCTGGAGAAGAGAAGGCTCCGGGGAGACCTCATAGCAACCTTCCAGTATCTGAAGGGAGCCTACGGGAGAGATGGGGAGGGACTCTTTGTCAGGCAGAGTAGTGACAGGACAAGGTGTAATGGTTTTAAATTGGAAGAGGGGAGATTTAGATTAGATACCAGAAAGAAATTCCTTACTGTGAGGGTGGTGAGACACTGGAACAGGTTGCCCAGGGAACTTGTGGATGCCCCATCCCTGGCAAGACCAGGCTGGATGGGGCTTTGAGCAACCTGCTCTAGTGGAGGTGTCCCTGCCCATGGCAGGGGGGTTGGAACTCGATGATCTTTAAGGTCCCTTCCAACTCTAACCATTCTATGATTTTATGAAAATAATAGCACAGCTTTTTTTTTTTTTTTTTTTAAATGTAACATGCAGGAGGAAAAAAAAAAGACAGTCTTGTAAGAAAAAGCAAATAAACCACACCCTATTTGCTTATTCAACTACCCTTGCTAGAGCCAATGTGTTAATATGTTGTATCTCAGAAATGAAACTGAAATGAAACTCAGGCTTTAGAGTGAGCGTATACTTTTTGTACATACCTGTACGGGATGTATTGTTGCAACAGTGAACTGGAAGTGAACACCAAACTATTTGAATAATTAACTGCAGTGAAGGAAAAAAAATTATATTTCTTTTATTTATGATTTTGCCAGCACTTTCAAAAGTAACTCTAGTAATGCAGCAATTGACCATACAAAGATTTAACAGCAGATTCAGAAGTGAGTTTATCATTGTCCACATTAAGGAGTCTTTCTAGATCTTAAGAAACCCACATCCTAGTTCTTCTCAAATAGAAAGTGTCATACAAATCTTTCCTTTATATTGTTTACTAAAAAGAGACTATCTTACACATATGAAAACAAGGATTCAGACCACCTTAGAAACAGAAGGACCTCAGGATATCCCTCTTGGCAACCTCCTCTACAAGACCAAGGGTGTACGCTCCATTCTTGGCAGATCTTTGCTTAAATCGTCCGGAAAACTACTATGAAAGAGATTCCACAGTTTTCCTTAGTAGCCTCTTACAACACTTTGGTATTACTGCTCAGTAGCATCCTCTGTTTGGCAGGGCAGTGCAGCAGATCACCTATGGTGGCTGTGGAATCTCCTGCTTCTGAATATTTTCAATGGTTGGACAAACAAGTGTAGAGTATGTTCTGTACACGCTTGATCCCGCCCCAGTGCAAGCAGTTGTACTAAGTCTCTAATTACATTTCCTCAGATCACAAAGTGTGATTCTGTGCAGCTCCTTAATTTAGAAGAGGTAATGTGTTCACCCAAACACCTGTGAAAAGCCCATTAAATTAAAATAAATAACTTTGAGTCTGGTTTTGTTACTAAGCTTTGGTGTTTGGTCTGGTATAAAATAAAACTCATCAGTTTTTCACCAGAATAAAAACAGAATACAAAGTAACAGCAGAAAAAAAAAAAAAAAAAGAAAAAGTGAACTCATTCCTCCTAACAAAACTGACCTATCTATTCACAAATACCTAAAAATACAAAAAGGGAGACCTTATAATGGCCTTCCAGTACCTGAAGGGGGCTTACAGGAGAGATGGAGAGCAACTCTTTATCAAGCAGTGTAGCGATAGGATGAGGGGTAATGGTTGTAAATTGGAAGAGGGGAGATTTAGATTAGATACCAGGAAGAAATTCTTTACTGTGAGGGTGGTGAGCCACAGGAGCAGGTTGCCCAAGGAAGTGTTCAAGGCCAGGCTGGATGGGGCTTTGAGCAACCTGCTCTAGTGGAGGTGTCCCTGCCCACGGCAGGGGGGTTGGAACTCAATGATCTTTATGGTCCCTTCCAACCTGAACCATTTTATGATTCTGTGTAATTGACCTATGACTGATAAGAAAAGCAGTGCAGGAGAAAAATAACTGTTCTGCTGTTTGCATTTCAAGGCACACTGTACAAAACCATCCAAGGGAAAACACTGATATGTTATGATAATATTTATTAGTTCTTTGTTTATCACATTCTTGTATCTGTCAAAACATCTGCCATATTTAACTGAATTACTACATTATGCTTTCTTTACTGTGCCATTAAAGAAGTACATAAGATTTTAGGAGAAATTAAAACAAAGATATTATAAAAGGACTTCTTATAATGTGCAATGAACCGAAGAGACTACTGTAAAAAATTGAAATATTAAGGTATTTTTAACAGTTACAACTAAAATACTACATATTTGTAAAATCAAGACTTATTAACTATAAGACTCATTTCTATACTTTCATCTGTGACTATGAGAATTATTATTCAGTAATAATATAAGAACAAATGTTCTCAATTTAAACATCCTATGTAAAACTGCAAATAAAGCTAACTCTGGTATTATCTTAAAGAATTATGTGATTAAATATTTTCAGTAGAAAGAGAATTGATGTTAGATAAACTTGATACCCAGTATCTTCTTGGTGGCAGAATCCCAGTCTTTCCCAAGTTCAAGTCGATAACAAATAGATGGAAATCGCCTTTCAGCTCTTCTTACCCACTCGACTGCCTTCTTGATTGAGTCACAAGCCCAATGAACACCACTGTGTGTAGAAATAAAGTTTTATTATAATAAAATCTTTCAAAGCCACCATAGGAGCAAGAAGAAAATAATTTCTTCTAACGATAATTATTTGAAAGAGAACATTTTCTATAGTACGATGATCCAGCCTGTATAAAATATTATCTGATGCAGAAAACATCATCATCTGAGCTGCCCTATCTTTTTAGAATCTTCCACATGGGAAGCGTTTTGACCCTTAATCATTACTTGCATTTATTTACGCTATTCCAATCACTGCGGTGAAGTACTATGCATTTCATAAAGGCAAACTGGACTCCTTTTTACGTTCACGTGTTAGAATTGCTTTCATCCAGCAAGTCAAGGCAATTCTATTTGTATTTCTGCCTACAGTACCTAACAGTATACAATCAATTTTTCCCTCTGTCGAGGAGTTTCGAAAGAGGGATGAGGATTTCCAGGGCTCTCCTTACTGTTTCTTTGTCCTGTCTCTGGAGATATTCAAAACCCTCCTGGATGTGTTCCTGTGCAACCTGCTCAGGGTGAACCTGCTTTGGCACAGTGGGTTGGACTAGGTGATCTCCAAAGGTCCCTTCCAAACCCTACAATTCCATGATCCTGTGTTGTTGCTCAGCACTCAAGGCCTTTTCTGCTCCTCACAGTGTCCCACCAGTGAGTAGGCTTGGGGGGACACAAGAATCTGGGAAGAGACACAGTCTGGACAGCTGACCCCAACTGACCAAAGAGATATTCTATACCATGGGATGTATCGTATTTTCATATATTGTATCACATTTTGCAAAGTATTCCTTCCTCCATCCATCCTCTTAAAAGAAACCACATGCCACCAATATGATTAATACCTTCCATTCCCTTTTCTACAGCCATATCCTGTAGTAGTCATTGACTCTCCATAATGAAATTAATCTTCCATATGTTGACATTTATATTGCTACATTAAATGACAAGATTTTATTTAAAAGCACACCTTGAATTAGATGAATCATCCAGTTTCATCAGAGTTTTGAAAACTATCCCTTTAAGTTCCTTTCTGCAGCGTATGAACTGTAGCACAAGAAGAGTAGCGATCAACTGCAGTAGCTTTTCTTTTCCATTTGGGCCTAAGGAAGAAGAAAAGGGAAGCAGTATTACAATTTAAATGATTTCTTGACTTTTAAACTTAAACTTGGTAATGCTTTGTTAGAATTTCTGCAGTTTGTGTTTTCTTGGGTTCTAATCTACTTTGATTATAATACATGCAATAATGGGAAACTTGTAAGATTTTTGTCCTTTGATAAAGCATTGTGCCCTCTAATAATTTAGAAAGAAGGAATTGCCTTTTCCCCGCCCCAAGTTTTCTGGTCTGCTGCCAGCAAAGAGCACCAATTGACAGAATCGAACAGCAAAGTGTGTACAGGCGGAGTGTGTACTGAATGCTGCAGAAGACAGTGGGGGGAGGAGGGAAGAACTGTATAAATATTATTCATATTATTTGAAATGTGAAAAGCAGAAGTGATCTCTGCCTCCCTCCTAGGAGAGACTTTTCTTCCCTTATTTTCAGTAGATATTAATATAGCACATACAATAATTGAGCTAAAAGAACCTCTGTTGCTACTCCAAATATCTCTCACATCCTCCACATTATTTCTCCAGGAATTGTCCTTAGCAATCAGGACACTGTATTGTGAGAGAAGCTGAGAAGAAACCATATTATTAAAATCAGGCACTTTTGAAAACTTCAAATTAAGAGATCCATTTAAATTTTGAGCATATCTTATTGAGAGTTACACTAGACATATTGAATAATAACACATACAAATAGGAAATATAATACAATGTACTGCTTTTTAATGACAGAAAAGTATTTACCAAGTGACTGAATGCCTTTTTTAATAAGGAAATTGTTAATTAAATCATCAGCGTCAAATTTCAAGATTTTTCCCAACTGTAGACTGAGATTCCAAGAGCCATCCTATGGGATAAACAAAGATATGGATAAGCCAAAGATTCAGGACACTGAAAATGTATTTGGTAAAAACAAAATAGACAGAGGGGAATTACTTCAAATGTTTTTTTAAAAGCTTACATAAACACAAAAACTGAAATCCATATAAGACAGGAGTCTCCTCTGAGGGCATCCCACGGTGGCTTCTTCCCTTGGGTCATGTAATACTCCTGAAAACCTGCTTTTGTTAATTACTAAGATACTGACTGTTGTGACCCACAATATCTCACTGTTGATCACGACTTCACCCCTTAATCTGGTAAGCTTACCGAACTGGTGATGGGTTATGCAGAACAGGGACTTCTCCCACCACAAGGGACATACCAAAACAACAAAGCTAAACTCCTGCCTGCAGGACAGTACCGTTTCATTTAGCTTCCCCAGCAATCCATCTGACTACCCAGGGGAAATTCCTGCTGCAACATCTCTCAGTCCAATCCTCTAAAACCCAACTACTTTTTATTTTCTCGCATAACGTGCATTATTTGCATCCACTTCTTCCACTTAGCTTCCCCTATATGTTTTTATACTTGTCCCAGGAAGTCTGCAAGCTGCAAACAAGTTCTAGAGGTGTATTACTACCTGTTGGCCCTGATTTTATACTGGTTCCTTACATATCCCCTGCCGAGTTACCCATGAAAGCAACGAAACATAGCAAGACTGATGTCATCATACCCTTATAAAATATTTTTAAACAGATTTTACAAATGTATTTTACTTTATCTCAGGACACGACTAAAGTAAAAATATTTTTTCCTTCTACTTATATTTTATTTTTAAGTAATGCACAAATAGATTATGGGTGCTGTACCTGATTTTGGAGCGCAAAAATTTCTTTCCAGTTTGCAGAAGTCAACTCATTTCTCTGTTGAATCTTGTCTTTCTCTGTCGTTTTAAAGAACCTTGATTGTTCCTGGAGAGAATAATATTCACTAGGAATCTTACCGCAGTTACCCATGCAGCTACTACATCATCATACAAAGTAATTGCATTTAAAAGCTTAAAAACCACTCCTCTTTTTAAAAAGAAACATCTTTTTTTTTCTGGTTGAAAAAGGTTCATTCTCTCCCACTTAGGAAAGCATTTGCACAAACATCAGCTACAGCTGGAGAAAGTTCCTGTTTAGCAAAATTACAAGGAATGAAATAATTCCAGAGTTAGTGAGACTTTCTTTTTAATCAAGACTGTCTTGTGTTATGCACATTATCACTATACTGTCATTTCTATGTTCAAAATGAAAATAAAAATGTGTTTTTTAAAATAAAAATTTCTTACCCTGTTCTTCCTTACACTGGCCAAATCCACAGTAAGATTTGACTCTGGAGGTATTATCACCACTTGCTGGCTCTGATTCTATACTGCTTCTTAAGCATAATGGATTGCCCATGAAAGGGACAAAAAATAGCATGACTTTCATGTCATCATGCTCTTTATAAAATCAGTTTATAAAGCAAAGAAAACAAAATAATTTCTAAAATGTTAACCTCAGGGCAGGGCTGAAGATAAGTTTTCCTTCTACTCATATCTTACTTTTAGGTAATGCGTGAATACAGGATGGGCACTGCCCTCCATTTTGGAGCTCAAGAACTTCATTCCTATTTACTGAACTGAACAGAAGGTTTTGCTGAATCTTCTGCGTGGGCATAAAACAGCAAGATTGTTCCTGAACAGAGTAATGTCCATTAAGAATCTTATTATACCACCATTACCCATATAGCTACTACTCATGATACAAAGTAATTCCATTTAAAAGTCGCCTATTAGAGCAGTAAGGAAAAAGTTGCAGAATTCAGAGTATAAGATTTATCACTTTGAAAAATAATAACTGAAACCCAACCAAACAAAAAACATGCTTTCTGCATTTCAGTTTCATATTTCTTGAATTGGAGAGCACTGTCATGTGGCTGTACCATGTTCTTTTTTGGCTGTACATCCATGAACCTTGAAATGCAAATAATTTAAGGCAGCTTTCATTAGCTGAATTCAGCTTGTATTTCAAAGTGACATGTGTAGCATGCTCTATATGAATGATTACTGATGGAAAACTTACCACAACCTTAAAATCCTCAGTAGATTCTTCTTCAGGAGCCATAACGTCATGCTGACATAGTGCCTTTTGCCTACAGCGTGTCTTCTGGTGCAATGATTCTTTTATATTAGCTTGAGTAAAAGGAACTTTGAGAGCAACTCGTTTCTTAGTCTTTCCAGGATCTGTGCATACAGGGATAGTTGAGCCAAATGGAGAATCCTGCTTCGGAGCAGCACAAGGGGGAGCTGAACCCAATACAGAATCCTGCTTCGGAGCAGCACAAGGGGGAGCTGAACTCAATACAGAATCCTGCTTCGGAGCAGCACAAGGGGGAGCTGAACCAAACGAAGAACTCGGCATCGGAGGAGGAGGACAGGGAGCTGAACCAAGTCCAAAACCCTGCATCGGAGCAGCACAAGGGGGAGCTGAACCAAACGAAGAACTCGGCATCGGAGGAGGAGGACAGGGAGCTGAACCAAGTCCAAAACCCTGCATCGGAGCAGCACAAGGGGGAGCTGAACCAAACGAAGCACTCGGCATCGGAGGAGGAGGAGGAGGACAGGGAGCTGAACCAAGTCCAAAACCCTGCATCGGAGCAGCACCAGAAAAATCAGCTTGTTTCATGCCTGTCACTAATATCTGACAACCACCAGGAAGGGGAGGAGGAGGAGGAATACTAGCATGTTGAAGAGAATCCAGACGAATATCTGATTTTTTAAGTGCAGGTGACCGAAGTGATTTTTGTTGAGTCAGATTAATTCCTCCTCCTGGCTTAGGTTTAAAACCAAATGACTTGAAAGGTTTAGCAACTTTGAGCAGACAAAGCTCTTGGGGTGAAGGTGATGTTGTTCCCAACGATGTTCTCTTCGTTGTGATATCTCTATCAAAACTGAAATTTGATTGGAGACTGCAAATATTACTTTCAAGTTCAGGAATATTTACAGAGTCCTGTGCCATGTTTTTTGGTGACACGCTCTTTTGACTAACAGGAACTTCTTCTGATTGCAATTGCAAGCTTTCAGGTTCATCTTTCTCACTTAGGCAAACAGATGAATTAACGTCTGCTTGTGTGAAACATGCCTGTTTCGTAAAATTGCAAGGAAACAAAATAACTCCAGAATTAGCAAGATACCTCTATCTTTTTAATCAAAACAGTATTTCTTCTTATACTGTGTGCAGTATCATACTGTCATTCATATGTCCAAAATGAAAGTAATATATCAGCTAAACTAAAAATTTCTTACCCTATTCTACCCTACGCTGGGCAAATTCAGAGGAAAATTTGACTGTGACAAAATATGAGCATTATTAAGATAAAAATGATTCATATGATCATAGAATCATAGAATGGTTAGAGTTGGAAGGTACCTTAAATTATCGAGTTCCAACCCCCCTGCCAGGGGCAGGGACCCCTCCCACTAGAGCAGGTTGCTCAAAGCCCCATCCAGCCTGGACTTAAACACTTCCAGGGATGGGGCATCCACAACTTCTCTGGGCAACCTGCTCCAGTGCCTCGCCACCCTCACAGTAAAGATGTGATGATCAGCATGATGATGATTATGAGCCAAGGAAGTTCCACTGTACAACACTGTTGTACATACAGAGAAGACAGATCTACACAAAGTGAAGCGTAGATCCTGCCTGTGTTACAGTTCTGGACATGTACCAGTTGAGGTCCAGTAGCTGCTGCATGCAAGCTAGAGAGCCAAGGCTATACTGCCACCATACACCAACGCAGATGTTTGGTACTCTTCTGCCTAGGAATTCTTGGGCCAAAGGATCAGGAAAATGGCTTTATAGGAGCTGACCTAAGTTACAGAACACACACCCAGATACTGTTGTCAATAGCTCACAATCTTAATACATTACAGACTACAGGCTGAGATGATGCTCTGAAGCTGTATTAAATGCACATCATGGTCATGCATGACATAATTTAATAGACAGATAGTAATTTTCTTGAATCCCCTACACAATTTGGAGATGTAAAGCTTTAACCTGTTAAGACTTTACGGGCTGACACAATTATACCTGCTGACTTAACTGATGCAGGCATCTCCTGTAGTTTCCAAAGTCAAGAGAGAGCTACCATAACTAGCAAACATCCCATTTCCCTAGTTCAAGTTTCTCTCATTGCTCCTCCCTCATCCCAGAGATTGTCCCATTGCACACTAGCAATATGCTCTCTTCTTCCAGTCATGCTTATCCCCATTCCCAGTGGTCTCTCCGCTTTGGCTGTACCTCTCTGCTAGTGGAGACTTAGTTAAGGATCAACACCTTGATTTTCCTTGAAACTCCTCCTTCCTCCCCGTGTTTCTTAGAGTTGCATTTAAGACTTCACCTATGCTAGCATATTCTTATGGAAGAACTCTTTAATGTGTTAGTTTCTTCTGGAAGGAAGAAAAAGTCTGTATTATCATATTGTCTCTCAAAACTTCTGCTCATGATAGTTTTAAGTATAACTTTATTTTTTGGGACAGGTTCCTCCAAATTTTCATGTGTAGTAAAATTCCACACAGTACTTGTGTAGCATTAATTATATTCAAAATACTTAAAAGTTGAACAATTCATGAACAATTACTAGATGTTTACACATACAATACAGCACCACAACTGGATAATATACCAAAAATGTTAGCAAAAAGAACATAAAATAAATGTAGTTACCGAGGCAAAGGCAAGGCCTCCAATTAAGGAGTCACATTCCATTGTCTTTTGGTCCCAGTCCATGTAAGGTAAAAAATCTACATCTTCTCGAGCTATAATTTCCAGGATGTTTGGAGCATCAGCAGAACAAGTTTCATTAGCATCCTAAATTAAAATGCATCACAGTTACGAAGCTGAAAATTCTCTGGCATTATAGAGGCAGTGCGTTTTTCTTTGGGAGTTTTAAAGGTGTTGAAAACAGGGAATAAGCAGACAATGCAGTACATTAAAAAACTCAGTATATACAAGAAAAACCAGAAAACGTAACTTCACATTTTTTACTATATTAAGGGGCAACGTATTGCCAGTAATTAGATTCACATGAAATATAAAGGTGGACAGTATATATTTGTATGTGTAATTTGTTCAAATCCCCATAATTGAAATAAAATCCAAGTCTTGTGCAGTTCTTTTTCTCAGAATCCTACTGCTACCCTTTAAAGCAAAGCAAACGTAAGCATTATTATAGATGTGCTTAAATTACTTTGCATTGTGCAAAATCACATTAAGAAGACAAATTAGGTAGCATAATACAGTGACAAGCTGAGTGGGCTAGTTTGGATATTTCTGCATTGTGTGGTGCAGGTGTTTTTGCCTTAAGATGTCTGCAATCTTTTGTTCCAGTGGGACAAAAAAGTCATCCTAGACTAGAAATGAGATTAAAGCTATTATATTTACAGACATAATTAAAACATAACCTTCTAGAAGTCTGTTTCTTGGGAGATATCATATTGACACGTGTAAACTGAATCTTTTGCAGAATTGCAATACCAGATACAGAAAAATCAGAATGACAGATAATAATTTGTTGAACACCCTTTGTAAGCAACTAGTTCATTAAATCACACAGGTGATCCTTGCTAATCTGCAACACATTTTTTCTTCTGAATATTGTTTCTGTTACGTACCAGATGGAATATTCAGGTGCGTTACAGAGATATTTAAATTGACTCAGTTGAGTTATCTTATTTTGAAAAGTAGTCCTTGACCTTGGAATAGCTAATAACTTCACAGTGTTGTATTTTATAGTTGCTTTTAATGAGATGTTTTTTGGAACGCATGCCTGTCTTTTGATTTTTAATTGCAAATGTTGGAGTTGTTACTCAGGAAAGCAGCAGTTCCAGAAAAATCCGACTCTTATAATGTACATATGCTACTGGTATTGGTTCTTTCATACTAACATAGACATCAAGACAAAAAAGTAAAAACAGAAGAAGGTATCCTTGTTTTATCCAGCATTTCCACTGATTTCTTCATTCAGGCTGACTTTTATTTATATTAACATCTGTCCTAGTTTGAAGTAAAAGAAAATCATGTGGACTTTGGCTGTCCTAATGATGCCTCTGCATGCTCAGATATGTGCTCTATATTCCTTCTAGGTTATTTGTCCCTGCTTCCACTGTCAGTATACTTCCTTTCTATCTTAGAATTTTTTCAAGAGTTCCTTGTTCTTCCATGTACATGCCTGGCCTCCTGGCATTTTTGCCTGGCTTCCTTTCATTGGGATAGTCTGCTCTCGAGCCTGGAGGAAGTGATCCTTGAATCTGGAATAGTGACTACAAGTAACCCCTATAATCAGTTCTCAGAAACAGACATCTTGAGAAAATTAATCTGAACTGCTTTAGGTATTTAACTTTAGGATGAGATGAATCAAGCTCTAGAAAAATCTATTTATTTCCATTACCATGAGAGGAAGGCAAATGTGACTGATCTATTGCTAAATGTACACACATGTATTTGGTCAGATGAATTTCCAGTCTCTGTGCTCCATATAATACTTAACCCAACTGATATCATCTTGCTTATCACAATACAGCTTTCTGTTCGAAAACTCTTCTTACTAACCCTTGAATTTCAAGGTTGCTGTTTATATGTATTACCTTCCGTTTGCTGCAAAGCTTTTGCTTCTCCTACTACTGTTCTAACACTGAAAACAAATGAAAAAGTTCCATAGTTTACTGCAATATTAAAGGGAGATTTTTCAAGCTTTGCTTTCCTTGTGACTCCCACCTGAGACTTCCCTAGAACAACTTTTGCCAATACAAAATCCATTATTTCAGCAATCCATGGCTAGAGTGGCCCATTTGCTATAGTTTGGCATCCTTACTCTTTATGAGAAAGGGTTCTGTGGCTTAGGTACCAAGGATTGAAGAGTATTCTTCATCTGGCCTTGTCCTTCGACCTGTCTGGCTCCTACAGCGCTATCTGGAATTGTAGCCCTTGTATCAAATCACAACAGGATTCTTCATCTGGCCTTGTCCTTCGACCTGTCTGGCTCCTACAGCACTATCTGGAATTGTAGCCCTTGTATCAAATCACAACAGGAACACACAGATTGACAAACTTTGATTGTAAAGTAGGGACAAGGAATATAAGAGACAGAAATGGAAAATAACTTGCTATAATGCAGAAGAAATCAAAATAATGTCAAAATAATAGTTTTAGCTCTACTGGAAAAGAATAGCCATTGTTCAGCAAAAGGAAGATTGGTTTTGATATGTACAAAGTTACAGAATTTAGAGTCTTTTAATAGAGAAGCGAGTGGAAACAAGGTATCATATAGAAAACATACCCTTTTCTCAACCGCAACAAAGCTTGTAAACTGGCTTATAATTGAGTTCTCCAAGCTGAGCTGAACAATCATGTCTTTCAGGGTTTGTTTCTTCATCTATATTGTTAAGTATAAACAAAAGGAACAGGTAGAAAAACCACAATCAGCTAAAAGGTACATTGATGTCAAAACTGAACACATACCTATAAACACACTTACGCGCTCTAAGTAGGGACATGTAAAAGGAAGAGCTCATGTGAATATATTGGCCTGCCTAACTGTCTACTCCTTTCTAACTTTTTCTACTCCTTCACTCAACATTGGGCAAGGATACGCATTTCCTCTAGTTAGACTTCTTTAGGTTCTATCCTTCTGGTAGTGTAAGAAGCAGCTGTATTTTATAAGAAGAATTAGTCTGAAGTCTTAAATAAGCCAAGATGGCAATACAGTAAGTTTTTAAGTAGCTAAAAGCCATTTTTTTAACAGATCGTTAAGTCTGTTTATCTTTAAACACAGGTCTATCTTCCACCATATCCTACACAAAAGCTACTTTTTTGTAGCTGGACTGATACGTATTGATCTACACAAAACTAAAATGTTGTATGTCACAGAAAAAGAAGAATCACCAACAGCCTACAATGACAAGAGTATAGATTAGGAAAAATATGCACACATTATGCCAATAGAGGACATTCTTACCCTGGGGAAGAAGAAGAGACTGTCCTAGAAGTTTTCCAAATCTTATCTGGGAGGACATAACTTGTCCTGGTTCCAGCTGGGATGGAGTTAACTTTTTTTTAGCAGCTGGTGTAGTGCTATGTTTTGGATTTGGGATGAGAAATAGATTTGATGGCACACTGGTGTTTTCAGTTGTTGCTCAGCATTCAAGGCCTTTTCTCCTCACACTGCCCCACCAGTGAGCAGGCTGGGGGGCACAAGAGGGGACGCAGCAAGCAGGCTGGGAGGAGACACAGCCGGGACAGCTGACCCCAACTCACCAAAGTGATAATCCATACCATGAGACATCATGCTCACTATATAGAGCTGGGGGAAGAAGGAGGAAGGGGGGGACATTCAGAGTTTCTCTTCCTGAAAGCTGTTACCCAGGATGGCGCCCTGCTTTCCTGGAGACGGCTGAACACCTGCCTGCCCAGGGGAAGTAGTGAACGAATTCCTTGCTTTGCTTTGCTTGTGTGTGTGGCTTTTTCTTTAACTTACTAAATTCTCTTTATCTCAACCCACGAGTTTCTCACTTTTCTGATTCTCTCCCCCATCCAAACTCGGGGAGGTGGGGGAGGTGGAGCAAGCGGCTATATGGTTCTAATCACTAGTTGGGATTAAACCACAACATTACTATATGGTGACTTTAACCTTAAAATGATATTAGAATTGCAACCTTCTAGTTCAGTTTAACAAAGCAAGAGTATCTTCTCTATCCCACTGAAATGTTTGATATTTAGCATTTTAATCGTGTAATTTTTATTTCAGGTTATCAAACCTCATGTTCTGTTTCATTCTCATGAAGAATCCCATCTTCATAGTCACTAATGAAAGCTCTTGCTGCGAGTTTGTGCAGAACCTACAAAGAAAATAAACTGATGATAAGAGCAGTAGCTTTTTTTTTTTTTAATTCTTCATTTATGAGGTCCAGCTTCAGGCAATTAGCTTCCACATTTACACAGAATCCCATTCTCTAAGGAAGGGTCAAGCTAATTTTCCATTTGAAAAGCAGGAACAACCTGCTCCTATGGTACATTTTCATTTCACTTAATTTCAGCAAATTCAAAAATATGCAGATCTTCACTTGTTGTGCACATTCTCTCTAGAGTCAAGGGTAAGGAAAGAAAAGCAGGCATGTAAACAAACAAAAACTTCACCAGGCAATTAATCCCAACTTGAAACTGCTAACTAAAACAGGTAGGAAGAATGCCCCTTCTGGATGTACGCATTTTTCTCCAGCGGCTGTACACAGAGCCTGGCAACTACCTTGCCAAAATATCTATATAGGTTTTATATATCTATACCAATTTAACCAAAAATTTAACCAAAAATATCTATACAGTTTTAAGTTAGGCAAATTAATCCTGTCCATAAAAATACAGAATTTTGGAGAAAAGTGAGTCTAGAGTGTTCAACTTTAAAAAAATCATTAGGTTTACCATAATCGAGTAATTTTTGACCCAAGGGGCTGTACAAAGAAAAGGGAAATACTGAACTGTACTAACCAGTAATTACTTTTTTGAATCAAACCATTCTTCCATAGAAAAGAAAAACAATTTTGGTCTCTTCAGTATGCTAAAGCTAACAAAGAGAGTGAGCTTTGTGGGGGCAATGTGGTAAAGTCCAGCTGTACTCCTGTTCCAACTGCCAAAACATTCCCACTGGCTCATTTTTGGGGGAATATGATAGATGTCAAAGAGAGCCATTTCTGAAGAAAATCTCTTAAGCAAGTAGTTGTTTTTTGAGCTAAGGTAGATTGGCAAAAGAAACAGGTAGGAATTCTCAAGAATTAACATTTTTTTTCCAATTTTGACCTTGTTTTTTATCATTTAGCCATTTCAGTTTACACCTTTCAAAACTTTCTTTTTTTAGCTGCAACTGGAATTTTTAGTAGAGGTATTTTTCTAAAAGCAAAAATTCATTATGGCAAGCAAACACATTGCTTCTGCTTGCCAATTTTATTTGCCTGTAGGGGGCACATCCCTGGAAACCAACTGTCCTTGAGGAAACCAACTGTCCTTACAGAAACCAACACAAACAACATGTCCATCGAAACCAACCATAATAGTAGCTTTCAAAGCAGATTACACTAAATAGGGAACAGTATCATTTCCATTTGAAAACAAATCAGCTTCCCTTAACAGGGAAGAGGTGACAGTCATATCAGAACTATTACTGCAGGTTGACTATTCTTTTGATTTTTTTTTCAAGTGTAGACACCTGTTAGATTTAATAAATGGTTCTTTTAGCTTGTTTTCCTCTTCAAAATGGGTGCTGTGCTTCCCTCTGCCTAAACACTCCTTACTTGATTGTTACTGAAGCAGAGAAAAGGCCAGTAACACTCTACTGTCTCTTTTTCCATACATTCCTAGAGATGACAGACTAGTGATGAGATGTTCCACATAGCAACAATTTACAACACAAAAGAGAACCCTGCAGCAGCTTCTTCACAGAAATAACCTGAAGAACAGCCAACCCAAATATAAAGCTAGAGCCCAAACAGGCTGCCAAAATAAGAAGCAGCACTTTGTATTCTGAGAAGCTTCAGGTTTATGTTAGAAAGCACAGAGAAAGGTGACAACTTCTATGTAAAACAGTTTCCATTTAAAAGTCTGAAAACTGAAGGTCTGTTTTAAAACATCAGAAGCCTAAGTGTAAGTGCAAGAGCTGCTGAAAACAGGATTTTCAATTCCTTCAAAAGAGCATGAAGCAGCATGTAGTTGTTTCAAGCAGCTTGTCTCACTATGGCATGTACAATGTTGGCCAAACTCACTGTTCCTGTCGTCTTCTGCAGTTCAGTAGTTGACACCACAGTCTGTAGTTCTTGATCATTTATTATTGCACTTAAGGTGGCCTAAAAGGAAAAAAAAGTAATACTGTTTCCTTCTCTCTCAAGCTATGTTATCAGCACACACGCATGCTGTTCTGTTTCCCGAATATAACTCAAATCCTTAAGTCTTTGTATGTCTAGGTTTATAAATATTTCCCCTTACAACAAGGGGACAGTCACAAGTAAAGGAATCCTGTATTTACCAAAGCACAATGATAGGAATATTAAATTAGGTAACTCTCTACTTCTTAGAGGGAAGATTAATAATGACAATTAAAGAGTAAGTTAATTACATTTAGCAATGAAAAAGGAGCTAAGTGCATGCTGTACAGAGAATATATAATACAATATAATGTGTTTGAGATTCCTTTGAGATTGTTTTACATATGAATTTCTATCCAGTAGTGCATGTGCATTCCAGTCTTTACCTGAGTACAGTGAGGGATGAATCCATAGACAAGAAGTCTCTCATTGTTAAATAAAGACTGTATTTGAGCAGGAGCCTGCATTGGCTCTGGTGCACCTGTATCAAACTGTTGCCATTTAATAGAAACTGAACTGCATCCTGGAGACAGTATTCTAGAGACCTGGCTCTGTATCTGTACAAAGAAGCAAAAGAAATTAGCTCTGTTTGTTAGCAGGCTTTCAAAAGAAAACATAATCTCTCAATAGAAAATAACATATTTCCCATGTGAATGGAACTAATTTATTTTTCTTTTTTTTTTAAACAACTAAAACAAGCCACATACTATTACTGATAAAAATGAGTCTAATGTTTGGAGGTACTAAGGAGAATCACTCAGATATTATTTTACTGGCTTCTGGAATAATGAGACTTCTTTTAAGTAAAAGCTGAAATTTGAAAATAAAGTTTTTATCCATCAGCGTTGCCAAACAGGCTAGGGAATACAGCCTGCTAAACTTAGCACCATCTCCTACATGTGAACTCTGGATACGCAAACAGTTCGGCACATCTCCATGGCCTGCTCTGGACAGTTCTGCACTCAAATGACAGCCAGAACAGCAAGAGGAGAAATCTTAAGCTTTCATCCATTCCCCTGGGCAAAAATGTGCCAGATACCAGCCTTACTGCAGCACCTTTTCTACTGTCACTGTTCCAGGAGGGACGAGATTCAAGGCATAGGATAGTGCTGTAGACACGTAACTATCAAGGGAAACTGAAAAGCACTGCATATTGGGTCCTAGATTGCCTGAAACTTCTAGATGCACCAACAGTCAAAAGTTACAGAATACAATTGCTACAGGCTTCATCACTATAGTAAGGACAACGTAGATGGACTGTGGCCTCTGACAGAAGTAAAGCCATGTTTTTCCATTCAGGGACAATTATTTATACAGCTTGACATTTTTTAAAACTTTTTCCAAGTTGGTGTTATTGCACTTAGCAAGGAAAGTACCAGAGCTCTCTCAAAAATAATAGAAAAAAAATAAAACAAGTCATGGCTTTCTTGTTTTCTTTTACACATTCAGTGACCAATCTGAATGAGAAGGTAGGGCAACTACAGTGACAAATTCCCTCCCTGATCAAAGAACTGAGGGGGTTTCCACAGGACACATATCCCTTCCTATAGCACATGTGTTCCGGCTGAAAATAAGGCACCTTTGTAATACTCAAACTAAAGACTTCTCTTTCTCACTTAGTATCAATTTATATTTAAAATAAAAGAAGGCTTAACAGGCATTTATTCTTCCACCTTCTATCAAATGTTTCTTAACTATCTTATTGAAATAGCAAAGCCACAGGATACTATGAAAAGTAGTAATTTCCATTTTGAGATACTGAAGCTATGCAGTAGCAGATACTGATATAGCAGACGATGACAGAGTGAACACGGTCAAGATTTATAAATGTACCTTTGTCTCCCAGTTACACTTTGATTTCAGGTCGAAGTATTCAAATGCTCCAGCACCATATTGGGACAAAGATCTCAGCATGTGTCGATTTGCTGTGGAACTAACAAAAAAGTTCTTTATGTAATTATTGGATTCAATTGTTTATCTGATACTATTTCTAAATATTTTTTTTTAATTAGTACTGCAAGCTTTCTAAACCTGAATTTTTAAAATTCTATCCCTTTTTCAGGGGACAGACCAACTGAAAGCAATGGAGCCAATGAATGTGCTGCTCTATTAGAAATTTCCTAACAACATTTGAGGAGATTATATGGAACACAAATTTTTACGTGTCACAGTGCAGAGCTGTGCAGAGAAATTAATTTAGGTTCAAACACCAATAAGACTGCATCAAAACCATCCCGATGTTGAACTAATTAACCTCAATCTCAGTAGAGCTATTTAGCATGGACATAGCTATCTTACAGCTAAATCCAGTGTCAGCAAGGGAATGTTATTGTCTGAACAACACGGATATAACCAATATGGTATCGCTTATTAGCCTGACAGAACATCAGGCTCTGCTCACCGTCTGACTGCTATGAAGATATTTCATAGGTATAAGCACAAATGAGAGCTTTATAGAGGATTAAAGGAGAACAATTAAGCAGATGAGAATTCTTTTGGGAGAGAAACAGCACAGTATATCCTGAATCTTCGTCGGACAGAAAGTAGACTCATTCCTCAACAGGACAATACCACTGTCTTAGTGACCTAGTGTATCCTCACCAAAACCCCTCAAGGTAGAATTAAATAGTACAATTGCATCTATGCTAAGAACATGTAACATCTTGGGTTTAAGGTTTACTGCTCCTTTAAAAGTCCTTTTATAGATTTTGCTGCCTTGTACAACTCTGTAAAGTACAAATCTTGCACTATTCAAAAATATTTTTTCATTTACTCGCACAGAATTATCACAGATAAAACAGATGTATTAATTCAGCCTTCAACAAAAACACTCCCTTTGTCTACACAAGAGTATAAACCAGAGTAAACTTCTCTTTTACACCTCTTCACCACTACTACTTTACCAATGTAACACATGAGATACAGATCCTGCCTACTGAGAGCAGATTGTTGCACATTAGCACATTCATGTTAGTGGTATAGAGGAACCATTAAAAGCCATGCCCTCCCAGAGGAGGTTATCCATCGCCAGGCCTAGTTCCATAGTATCAATAACCACTAATCAATGAATGTAAATATGCTGAACATGAACATAACAGGAATGTAAATATATTGAAAATGGTGTCAGTGCCTTGTGCGTTGATGCAAATTCTATTATAGTCAGAACAGATGACTACTCTGGAAGAGCTCTGGGATGTCTGGTACATGGCCCGAAGGGTGTTCTTGCCCAAGTGCTGGGAGACGGGCCACAGCCCTGAGATCTGGGGAATGTTGCCTGAGCTATGGTGAAGGTGTCATTAAAAAAAACAGTCCTAGAAGAACAAGACCATCACCACTGGTCTTTATTTTGATGTCTTCTTGCCAACCTTCCCAGGACATGGTAAGAACCTAACACCTCTCTTACCCTTTCCCATTTATGCCTCGCAATCTAAACTATGTAGCTGTAACCCAGTTTTGTTTTGTTTTTGAACTGACTGAAAACAGTCAAACTACATTGCAATGAATTTCAGTGAGGTTTTGCCTGTTCCTCTGATCATTGAGAAGTCTAGTGCTTACTTTGTCTTTAAGTAATTACCTTACAAATTAATATTAAATAATAAAATTATACGATTACTAGCATTGCAATGAAATTGCACTATTAAAATAAGACTATACCAAAACGTAAAATGCAACGTGTCAAAATGTTAACTCTAGTATTTTCCAATTATATTCTTAAATAGTATAGTTATTTTGTTATATAGTGACAGGCTGAGAGAGCTGGGGTTGTTCAGTCTGGAGAAGAGAAGGCTCCGGGGAGACCTCATAGCATCCTTCCAATATCTGAGGGGAGCCTATAGGAGAGCCGGAGAGGGACTCTTTGTCAGGAAATGTAGTGACAGGACAAGGGGTAATGGTTTTAAATTGGAAGAGGGTAGATTTAAGTTAGATACCAGAAAGAAATTCTTTACTGTGAGGGTGGTGAGGCACTGGAACAGGTTGTCCAGGGAGGTTGTGGATGCCCCATCCCTGGAAGTGTTCAAGGCCAGGCTGGATGGGGCTTTGAGCAACCTGCTCTAGTGGAGGTGTCCCTGCTCATGGCAGGGGGGTTGGAACTCGATGATCTTTAAGGTCCCTTCCAACTCTAACCATTCTATGATTCTATGATTTTAATGAACAAAGATATGAATAGGTAAGACCTGGACAAACAATTAACGTTATTGTAGGCATCTTACATTCCTTACAGATTTTCCATTCCATTATTAAAGGTAGGCAAACATTTCTGCATTTAATCTAAACATACATATATATTTAAGACAGTACAATCAGGCATCAGACAGTTCTCAGCTTATTAACCTCTCACTTCAAATAAATGATCAGTGATTTTAAACAAATGCAATTGCTAGCTAACTAACTTTGTACTTACCCAACGCCACATGTAAATAACCTTGTATGTTTGACATTATCTTTCACAATCTGGATGGTCACACTCTCATTCTGAATGTGCCCATCTGATATAAGAAGAATGTTCCGGTGTCCTTGAGAAGGAAACAGCAGACTTAAGTAACGTAAGGTCTTCCATAAATCAGTGTTTCCCAATGTTGCAGTAGCAGACTGAAAAGTAAAATATTACAATTTTAGTTTGAATTTATTTTTTCCTAAAATAACATATAATGTATAACTTAATCTTTATTTCATTATACATGACTCCTGGTTTCCAAATATAAAAAATTAATTCTTAGTTTTATTTGTTCCTGTTCTTCTATAATTACTATTAGAGATAGAGCTAAAGGTCCATCTTGTCCTGTATCTTCTCTGTCTTAGGCAAAATAAATAAGAAAAATGGTAAATCCTATTCCTACATTGTTTTCAGAGCTTTCAGTAGTCAGTGGTTTGGGGACTTCTTGAACTGGAGTGTTCATCCAGACTATTGCATCTAAAAGCTTTTACAGTCGTTACATTTAATTTGTCTAATCCGCTTTCTGAATTGAATTACAGTTTAGCCTCATCATCAAGCATGGCAAGAAGTTGCACTATTTATTATGCAAGAAAAGGACTGTTTGTTTTTTGTTTTAAATCTGCTGATTCATCATTTTGCTAGGCATCCTGTGATCTTTAAGAGGTGAGAAACAGCAAGTAACCCTATTCCCCTTTTCCTCTGTTTATCCTGGAAAAAGAGATTATTACTCTGTTAGGATTCAACAGCTTCTAAAAAAAATAAATCAGGATGAGTCCTCTCCTTGTACAGCAGGTCTTCCATGTATCTGGCCGACTTTATTTTCTGTCTCCCTAGCTCTTCAATTTGAGATGGCAGTGACCAGAAAAGCGTACAATATTCAAGATGCTGTAGCAATACAGCTTTATACAGCTACCTAAGTGTTTACCTTTCTGACTGCTGAACACTGGGCTACCATTTAAAACGGATTATTAACAATGGCTCCAGTACCTCTTTTCTGGGTTAAACCCCAATATTGTACAGGTTTAGTTAGTGTTGTTTTCCTCTTTGTGTTACTCTGCATTGATCGCCATTTGCATCTTACCATCCCATTTTCAAGACATCCATTATATTAGTATCTTAAGCATTATGCTATCATCAAGGAGCTTTAGTTACAGCTGAGAAGCCTGCATCTGGCACTGACAAAATATGGTACTAACCAAAACCTGCTGTCCTGAATAGTCTACCTCTGATCTTTTGGTGCCAAAAGCATTTTCCTTTTTACTGAAAGTCCCTTCAATGAATGGACTGCGTAAGTAAAGTGGTGCCTTTGCTTACAAATTATAGATTTCCAGAAGGAAGTAAATAATTTCCTCTCTTTTTGCTGTGAGCACGCAATGAGAGGTATGAGACTCCAAAAGATAAATTTAGGGGGAAACACTGAAAAATTTCCTAACACTGATAGCTGCTCAGCTCCACTTAAGCAATCACTTAAAACCAAACTGGAATTAGTATTCAGATGTGGCTGGGCTTGTTACTAGGGAAAACAGACTTCAAACAAACCAAGTTACAGAAAAATCTTAGAAGCTGGCCTAAAGAAAAAGAAAAAAGACGAAAAGTTGCATAACAGAGTTTTGCAACGATAAGCATCCTATACAAAGAAGTATTCTTTACAATACAACCAAACTCATTTACTTACTGTAATAAACTTCTTCAGTGATTCCACATCATTTATGATATTCATTGAAAAAGAAGAAAATTCTATGAAATCTGTGAATAAAGATTGATATTCAGAACATTAAAATATGAAGCACGTAGCAACAATACGGAAACATAAGTTTAAGTTTTAGGACTGGAATATCAGAGTAGCAGTATTCCACACTATAGCAGTACTCCATACTGCGCCACATTCCTGGTGTATTATGTTCAGTGCTGGTTGGATAATAATGATGTGCATAAAATTAAGCCATGACAAGAAGGCAAAAGGTGCCTCACAGGTAAAAAGGAAATAAAGAAACTCACTTGTGCCAAATTTGACTACATTCACTCTTTGTCTGAAACCAAGCAGTTCCAAAACACGTAAAGCAATCTGCTTTGCTTGGTGTAGAGCTGGACCTGCCATAGAATTCGAGCAATCTAATAAAATAATAAATTCACTGCACAGGTGCTCTTCTTCAAGTGCTGTTTCAAACTCTGGTTGGAATACAAGCATGCAGGCCTATAGAGGGAGAAACAAAGTCATCATCACAGTGGACAAATACTACTTCATTAGAAGTGTACCCAAATAGCTTCATTTTTCTTATTATTGAATAAGAGCAGAATATAGCCATATTTCAAAATTTTAACAAACATATGCCATTTACTCTTAATGCCTGAAAAGTGCAACTGCCCTGTCCTTTATCTATATGCCAGGTATCACACGAAAAACTGAAAAAGGAATTTTGTGGTTTCATGTTTTATCTGATTCACTCTTCTGCAAACAGCACTGGATTCTTTTCTAAGAGTTAAAAAAAAAACAATAAAAAAATCACTGATAGAATTTTTTACAATTATCACTGCCACCACCATCAGTTTGCAAGAAGTGCTAGAATTAAAAAAATATGTAAACCAGAAGTGCATACTGTCCTCGCTGTGAACAGTGATGCTATAAAAAACAAAAGCTTTGAAAAGCGGAACAATGAAATGCTTGAAGGAGTGAAAGTGTTTCCTATAGAGAAGGAAAGGTTTGCAGTTTGGAAACTCAAATAGGAATCTCTATTGTTTCTTCTTTCCTTAGGGGAATAGCAGTATTATTGCAGTCATCAGAAAGAAATCCCTAAACTAATACATTTAAGCTAACCAACTCTGATCAAAAGGAAGAAAAATAGAAGACATCATTGTCAGAAGGAAAACAATCTTATCTGTCATTTTACTTCTTTTAATCAATTTCACCATTGGATTGACAGACTGGTAACACCAATACTTTACGTTTCACCTCTGCAGCATTTTACCTTATTTAAGAAAAAGAAAATATAAAAAGGAGCTGAATATAACTAAAAATGTAACTCTCATAAAAACTGTGGGAGAATGAAACAGTTTCTAATAACCTGGAATCACGTATTTAAGTTTCAAATGTATTTCTCAGGCAAGGAGTTACTGTGGGTGAAGGTAAAAAGGGTTGAACTGATCCTTCCTTTCTCACCTAACCTTTTATTAATGTTTTCCAGTGGTGACAATGAGCTCTTCTGTGACACAGCCATAGCTGGATTCTGTTTCTGAGTGATCCCAGAGTGCTAGAAGTGCTAGCTATGTCTTTTTTCTTTTTTACTTAAAAGTGAAAGATTCAAATAGCTTTGAGAATAATCACTGCAGCAGTAATAACTACAACAGAATGTAAGATCTTCTAGGAAGGCCAGATGCCTTAAAATAAAACACTGACAGATTCTATAAATATTTGTGTGTAAGATGTAAATACAGCCCTACAAATTTAATGGTTTAAAATGTTACTTATTTTTAATCAGTAAAAATTTTGATTCCAGCCCCAGCCATGACTTATTTGTTCACTTCCACTGCTGCAAATGCAACACCCCTCTGAAAAACTGTAGTGACGTTCTATGAAATACAAACAGCAGCACAAAGTGTTTTAACAGAAATGATTGGACACTGTGTTGAAACACAGTTACTCTCTTACAAGGCAGAGGATAAAACAAAAGCAACAAGATTCTGTGCAACTGAAAGGAAAACTAATTTCTGGAGAATACTCAGCTTAATAAAACAGATCAAATTGACCACCGTCCATGGTGTGAAATTTTTCTTCATCTTTTATCCATCAAAACCAAACTGTTTCTATTTATGATGTTTAAGCATATTCAGTATTACCTCATGAACAGTACAAGCTATTCAGTACCTCACTCATTTTGTTGGGATGCTTCTCTACCCACATTCGAGGTAGGTAGACCTGAGAAATCCAGATATCTAGACCAAAGCCACTAACGTCCAAAGAGCTGTTCTCCACAGTCTTAATTACAGCCTTGCAGTCTGTTTTCTAGAAGAGGAGAAAAATATGCATTTAAATATTTATTTAATAACAATACCATGAACATAATTTACTTTATGGGAACAGGGAATGATGACAGCAGATTTAACAGGAGTAGTCCCAAACCTTTTTGCCAAAAAGTGTATAGAAATTTTACAAGGTACAGTTTCTATTTACATATGACATTCTTTACAACATCATTCTCTTTCCTGGATGTACTTTTAAATAAGAAGAGAACCAAACCAGAAAGGCTTCAAGCACAACAGAAATTTTTATCCAAGAGAAACTGAGGACCAAGCTGTTTGCAGAATGAGCAGCACACAAAGCCAGATGGATCTGGCACAAGAGTCTTCTAGGATAAAAGTTCCATTTTAAATACACAGCAAAACTGCCAAGGCAGAGACATAGTTACAGTGAAATTAATTTACCTTTATTTTAAGTTCATGTGTCCAACTATGTATACGTTCAATACTAGATGGCATCTCAATAGACATATCCACGGAAAATCCACTAAAAAAAGAGAAAAAAAAAACTGGAATGGCACTACAAGGAAGATGATGTTTAATCTGCCTACCATGACATCTCCATGAGAAGGAGCTATATTTCCTGCCTTTTTTAACTCTTTGGATGAAAGTGGAGAACACTGAAGTAGTTAGACATGTTTCTGTCCCCAGGATACCCAAAGAATATCCATGCTGATTCACAATGGTTATTCATAGTTTAAAAGGTTAGAAGGGATCAAGAGGCCATTTGACGTGATCTCCTCTGTAACACATTACTTAACATTTTAGCCAGTTATCTCTTCATTTAACCTAATATTCTATTTTCTAAAGCAAAGCTTCATACCAGACAGCCAAACTGGATTTCAGAGAAGGCAAGTTCATTATTTTCCCTGGCTAACTGTTCAAAACCTCACTGCTAAAACTACATGTCTTTTTTTCAGCTGTAATTTCTAGTCTTTGCTTCTTAATTTATTTCTGTAACGACATTATTTGATAGGTGCAATGATACAATCCAAGATACACAGAAGACACAAGATACCATACAATGTCATGGAATCACCTCTCATTATGCAGACAGAGGTCAATGTCTGTGGCCTTGAGGCTGTTGGTTTTTTTCTCATTTTTGTTGTTGTTGGGTTTTGTGGTTTTTATGTTTTGGTTTACTTTTTATTTTTTTAAGGTCTTCAGATTGGCATTTTGCCAATTTCAGTCAGTCTTGCCTGAACAAGTAAAATAATCTCTTCACTATTTCACATTTTGTATATTTTGGGGATGTATTAGCCATTTCTGCCATAATGCTCACAGTGGTTGTTCATTCCAGGTTGTTGACTTACTGGGTGAGTAATAAACCCTGGGTTATTGGTAGGCACTGCATTCCAGGATATAATCTCCCAAGATGTAGATGCGTAGGGCCGCAATCATTTCATCTGTGTGTAGCCTTGCATTTTTCAGTTTTACAGCATTTTTGTTACATGGGCCCATTTTAATATTCTTGACTATTCTGAGTCCTAACCTCAATTATTCTTAATGTATCATCTTCTGCATATCATATGGGCAATTATTTTCTATTTTCTATTTACAGCCACATTTCCACCATCCTTAAGATGACTGTGGATACAATACATATGGACAGCCTCAAAGTATCTGCAGAGAGAACCAGCCTGCAGCCAGAACATTATGTTATTGATATAACATTAATAAGTTTGCAGCTAACTTGGATGTCTTTGTGCTGCTGCCTCTAGAACCTGAAGCTGGAAAGAGTGAGATAGAGATTCCTGATCTCCATTCTCACACAAAAACTATTCTTAAGTGCTTCCCAATTTTTATTCATATTTCCTCATATATGGCAGACAAAGCAATCAAATCTTTAGCTGATCAATACAGTATTTTTACTAATCAGTAGTAACTGTACTGAATAAAAGCAAGTTAATAACAGGAAACACGATTTCAAGATTAAATATAACTTTAAAAACATTATAACAGATGTGGGATTGTGCCAGCTTTGATGACAGAAAGAGAAGAAACTAGGACATGCCCATAAAAGCACTTTTCACGGTTTTTAATATGGAAATATGAAGAGCACTAAGTTTTAACACATTTACTGCTACTACTACCTGCATTGCTTGTTATTCAGGTTGAGAACAGCCATATACAGAAATGTTACTGGGAATAAAATTATAACACTTAGTTTCCAAGAAGTTTTACTTTACCAGCAACATCACAGTTTCAGATAATTGTAATTGTTTTATTTAAAATGCAAATGCAAAGAAGGATAAAATATTAAGTGCAGTGATATTGAAAAAAATGTAGATCATGGTCTTATTAAGTTTTGTGACTTAAGAATTTATATATAATCCTTAGTAACAGAAATGTTTCTGAAACAAAAGGAAGTTTCTTTTAGTGAAGAAAAAGAGTGTAATAAGTAAAAGTTATTCCACTATGATATTACCCATCTAAGGATAACAGCAGATTAGAGTGAAAGGTGAAACTGAACTAGTTTCTTGATAATGCATCTTACCATCAAATATTCCATATAAATAGAAAAACAATACATTTGATGTTTTAACTTAATCATGTAAGTTATTGATAAAATAAAGCAGATAATATTAATGAAAGTAACTTACTTTTTCTGTGGTTTTACTCGTTTAACACAAACCTTTTTTATTGTATCCTATAAAGGAAAAAAAAATATTTACCTGCACCAGTTATGAAATTCCTGACACTTATCACCCTGGAGCTCCTTTCTCTTATTTTATTACTAAGTTAGGATTGCATGGAACCCTCTTTATTTAATCGTATAGATTTGTAATCTGAGCATCATAGCAGCTAAAATTAAGACGAATGTATGATGTTTCTCTCCCAAAGACAGTGAACTTCAGAACTCAGTGTAATACAGGTTCAAAGGCATGATTGTTGAACAGTCAGACATACAATACAGCTATATGATCTCACAGGACTAGGACCACAAGGACCATTTCTGGCTCTTTGCTAGCATTTTAACACAGAACTGACCTCCCCTCCCACCTGGAGAATTCAGGAGCCATCAAAGGCATCCAAAGAAACGTATGGGCAACCTTGTCCCTGAAGCAGAGAAGGATAATAGCAGTGTTCAGCAGATGCTCAGCTGGAGATAATACAATGTCTTTGCAAGCCAAAGCAGGAACAGCAGCACAGAAACAGCAGGTGACTCAAAATACAAGATCTAACATGTGCCAGCTCAAGACAACTTTCTAAGTCCTGCAGGAGCAAATACATCCTCAGAGATAGATAGAGGCTTTCTACCAAGCACAGCATTCCTGTTTGTGTTCACGTTGCTCTATGACAAGAATAGATATAACCAGTTACCTTCTAACAAAAGAGAAGAAATTAAAACAAACTTACTGAAGCCTTTTGTGTAACTTCAATCCCCCAAGCACAGAACTTTTGCTTCAAAGCAAGAAGATGCTGTTTTAAGATTGTATTTTAACAAACCTGTGTCTTTTCATTTAATGCTTTGTCCTGTTGCCATGGTGACACAGAAGCAGGCAGATGAAAGGTGATGCAACCATGCCGAAAACTCAGTTCAGTGATATAGGTGATTTTGATCACAACTGTAGAATTTGGAGGTAAGTTTCCAACACTTATTACAAAAACATCCTAAAAAAAACACCAAACAACAACAACACAATGCACAAACTAGCTTTAATGACATCATTAAAGCCTATGCTTTCCAAAACAATAATTTAATTAAAACTGAAACCAAATGCTAACACAGAAACTATTATTTTGTTTTGGTGAAGTTTAAGGAAAAATGGGACTATGATATGAAATGTCAAACTTTCAATAATTCCTTAATTTCTGGCAAAAAACTGATCAATAGTAATTAAGTAAATTAATCTTTAAAAAAAAAAAAAAAAAAAAAAGAGAAAGGAAACTACCTGGGAGAGACATAGCTGTTTTATGTAAGCCATAGCACACATTTAAAGAAACAATAGCTGTTTTTAAAAATGATCAAATGTATGGTCCAAATAAGGTCCAAATAGTAAAAATGAGTTTCCCAACAAAGGCACGATTCAGCACCAAATCTATAATTGGACAACTGCAAAATTTCCAAGTAGGTACTAAACCACGATATTCAACATACCGGTGCATCTTGGTCCATTAGATAAGCTCCATCACCCTGACTGATAGCTTTCCGATATTCCCTATGTGCTTGTTTCTTTTCTTTAACCTATGAAAAATTGTTCCAAAATAAGTCATTTCATCTCTATAGACAGAAAACTTAACCAATAGTCTCCTAAATGACATGACTACCTTGAAATCCAGGCAAGTGGTAACAACAAAGGATCTTCAGATTGAAGGAACTACATCAAAGGCAAAGTGCAATAACATTTTACCTCTCCAATGACGTGTTTTCCATTGACAAAAGCTTCAAACCCACAAACAGCAGCTTTATCATCCAAAGGAAAGACATATTTAGCTTCAATCGGTTTACTGTTTTGATTGGTGTAGGTCTGAAACATTACTACCTGAAATGAATATTTTTTTGTGTAACTGTGATGTTAAAATGTGATTAAAACATCAATACTGTAAGTATAACAGCATAACTGCTTTGCACCACAAAACATCAATAGGTATGCCACCACTGGAACCTCCATTTGTACCTTAGAAATTAAGGTATAACATTCATCAGTGCTTGACAAATAAGCATCTTCAGAAACATGCAAGGAGCTGTAGAACTTTAAATCTCTAAATCAGTAATTAAATCTCTTCCAGAAAAAAGTAGACCACCACCTTCTAAAGGTTATCTAATATACTGGAGAGCTGGAGCTGTCAAGCTATTGCCTACAGAATTCACCACTGCAATAACAGTTTCAAGCCAGTAAGGACTAAACAAGAAGGAAGAATAAACCTCCACAAAAAAATTGGTCTATTTGTACAATATACTAAAAGGGATGTTTAGAAAAGCCCATTTTTCCTTCTATAAGTATAGTATCCATCTTGTAATGACAGAATTTCTGTCTCTGAGGTGTCAGATTGCATCTGACTTTCTTCTCACATCTGCTCTTCTGTTTACTTCCCATGTGTCATAACAAAATTCTGGCAATTCCTCATTCTCCTTTGCTGCCACTCTTATTGCCCCTTGGCATCTGATCATTTCTGGTTTATGCTCTGTACCTCAGCCTTATAGACTGTTTTCTGCTTTGATGGACTGGGACACAGAACAGATGCCACTGGATAGTAATTCATTCCATAAGAAACCAGACAGAACCCAAACCAATACAAACTCAAAACCAAACAGAACAACCCCAATCCCTCATGAGAAGAACAGTTGTTCAAAGGAATGAAACTGATCAGACAACAGTTTTGAGTGTCCAAATAGCTTAAGCACAGACTCACTTGCAGTCAATTGTTTCAAACCATTTTCTCTCCTGTTCTCCCCTGCTTTCTTTTTCAAGGCTTTGATTACACATAGGCAGAAAACAGACTTAAAAATAAAGCCAAGCTTTTCACTGTCCAAAGAGTTTTTGAGCTTTTGGCATTTATTTGACTATATGTCTCTAAGAATGAAAACTGTTTCCACTCAGTTTCAGGACTTTCATTTAGAGACTGACTTGCCCCCTCCCTCTTTTTTTTTTTTTTTTTTTTTTTTTTTAATTAACTAAACATTAAATAGCATTTTGTCTAAAACACTATTTAACAAATGGATTAATTTTTCAGGGCTGAGTTATGGAAAAGGACAATAAATAGCATACTCTACCTGTGCTACAAAGTCTATTATCCTCGCTTTGATGTAAATACCTTCCAGAGGGACAGGATTTCCCAATCTGTCCTGAAGACCAGTTTTTACAGAATTTGAAAGATTTGCATTTGGTAATTCATAGCCTAAACAAAGAGTTTACGAAAGATTAAAAAGATATTTTTTGAAATATACATTCTGAAACTAATCCTATATCAATGGCCCATGTTTATTTATGCAATTCACATCACACAAGTAACACTCAGTTTCTGTTATGAATACTGGAGTTGAATTGCCGAGCTGTAGGCTGCCTGTCTGAGCAATCATGAGTTCATGATAGTTCTTGAAGGTCTTACAAGGTCTTTGTTTAGAGTCTTGCATTTGAATTATTTAAAGACCATCTGATGATTCATGCAAAAGTGCTTCCTGTGCTTCTCTTGAAACACACTGTCACAGGAGGAGTTGCAACTGCTGGTGGTAATTATGCCTATAGGAAATGTGTTCAAAACAGATGCTACACAGATGCCACACCATAATCACTAATTTGGTTACATCCGCAAAAAAACTACAAATCATTTTTTATTATGTTATCTTCATACATGTACTCTAAAAAGGGTTCTGACAGGCATTTAGGAAACTCTGGAAGCAACTCAATATACAAACAGAAAACACTTCTTACTCTCATTCTGTAAATGACATTGCGACTCTGGCTCACTGTTATCTTGCTCCAGTTCCACCCCAACTGCAGGCTGAAATTGTTTTATTTGATCTTCAGCAAGGCAAAACTTAACAACGTATCTAATTTTAATCTGGCGGGTCTCATACACAACAAATTCATCATCCTGGTAAAAACAAAGAAAAGTATTTTACAACAAAAACAAAGCTGTAGTTAATATCTAAAACAATGCAAACTGATTAAGAGGTGTACCTAAATGACACATCATTTCTTGAAATATGATAAGAATCTGTCAGTTTATTTTCACTCCCCTAATCTCTCTGTATCACTACCAGTTGCATCTCTTGTCTTCTTACTTTGTATTCTCCACATTTCTTATATCTCCTCTTCTCCGTAAAGCACAATCATTCCTCAAAATAACTAAGAACAGGAAAAGCAAAAAAACCTGGTGGATACGTAGAGAGCAACTGTTATCTGTTAGTGCGCCACTACAGCTCTCATGCCTGCCTTAGAGTACCAACCTATAAGGACAGGGATTTTGATCAGCTGGATTCATTTACAAAATAATGAACCTTCCATGGTAGTGATTTCTTATTCCATACAAAGTAGAATATCGCTCCCAATTAACAATTTAAATATCACAGAACGGATATTTATACAATGATTCAGTTATAATAAAATGTAGTATTTACATCTGTCTTTTAAGTAGTGTTTTCTTGCAAGAATTCTTTACAAACAGCACTTTAGAGGCTTAGAATTTTTAAACGCACTTTATAGGCTGCAAGACAGACAAAAGTGATTTTATGCATTACTGTCTAGTGATTTAGTGTCTGAACCGAAATGCAGGTTACGTTTATTTTATTATCTATCAATGGTATAATAAATCCAAAATTTGGTGCCTTTTCAAGTGCCCAATACTGCAGGATCAGTACCTCAAAGTCTGAAGAGATGTCTCCTGTTTTACGGACTCCATGCACACTGTCAAAACCTGATGGTGCATTATTTAATGAATAATCACGCTCATACAGATCTAAGCAGGATCCAAGTGCCACGTCACAAACTGCCAGGAGCCGGGTCCCATCCATTTCACTGGGTGAAGAATACTTAATACTGGCACTATATGTAAAGAAAGATCAGACACATTTTACTATAATTTATATAAATGTAAACATCATAGGAGTTTAAGGATACACAAGTACTTCTGAACAGATGAACAGGAATAAACTTTATCATTAAATTACCTTAAAAGCATTAAGAATTATATCTACTTAATTTTAAAAGTAAAAAGAATACACAAAGGATAAAGAAATAGTGTCATTATTCAGACCTAACAGAATCACTGAAGTAAATGCCACTGCCCAGATTCCCAATGTCAGTTCTTTCCAGGCCGTGATCTTCAACAACCACTTTCGGCAATAGCAGCCCTCTAGAGAAAAAGAAGGTCACACAATGAATGAAGTACAAAATACTTTTGCATGTAGCATGTAGGCTAGTACACATTGTGCAGTCATGAAGCACAGAGGATTAAAACAAAATACACTTTAGAGTAACCATCCATAGACACTCAAGGAAAATAAAGTCTATTCATAAAAAAAATAAATCTCAAAGTCATATTAATCACCAAGACACCGATTACATAAGCAATAAAGACTGTTAGCTTTTCTTCATTAAGCAGAAACCCAATGCATTTTCCAGATTCATTGCCAAACATTCAAAATAATTTTTTGGTTATTAGATGAGTACTTCTACATTTCTAGCAACAGTGCTGTATTCAATTTCTGTTCAATTCAATTCAAAACTGTATGAAATTTTTGTATCTAAGAAAGAGAAAGTATGAGTTTTAAAGGCAGAATGCTGTGGAATGGATAATTGGAAACGTTTCCAATGTTTGATTTGCAAACCTATTAAGTGTAAAGATACCATTCTTAGACCGTTTGAGACATTTCATTTACTACCGATTAATGCCCACAGAAAAGATTTTATGTATAAAGAATGTAATAAGACAAAATGTTTAAATAAGTTCAACAGTTTTGTAACTTACAATTAAAATCTGCAGTATGAGGAAAACAGAATGCTAATATGACTTTTGAGGTATTTGAATTTTGATGGCTTTATGTATCAGATATGTTTTTTGAAATATCCTTAAATTTTCAGTGGCTGGTATTCACTGCATACATACCATGATGAGAATTTAAATATATCAGGCTACTAGAGGTTATAGTATTTTAGCATTATTACCACATCTGAGTGAATCCATGGTATTCAGTCATAGAACTAGATATTCTGTTATTCCAGGAAATTATCATAATCTACAAATATGCCAAATAAACAGTCATGGGGAAACATTGCATAGAAGTGGAAGGACATTGTCAATGCAATTCTTTCCTAAAACAGAATACATTTTCCACACAGCCATTACTCTCCATTTTGTCATCTTTCACATGGACTTAAACCACACTCCTCATCATAACCAAATAGCTACATCTCAAATCTAATCTAGCTGGAAAGTAATTAAATTTATTACTACAAAAGATTGATTTTCGTTCCAGACGTCTGTAGAAGTATAAGGATATTCATACATAACAAAAACTAGGTTAAACATAATGCAAAAGAGGTTAAAAAAAAAGTCAAAATACATTTAAGAATATAGTTAAGCCTGATTCAATGTCACAAAAAAGGATTCAATGTCACAAATTTTTACCTGGAAAGAATTCCCATGAAGTTGCGCACAGACGATGCATGGAATAAGGATCGAATGTTTCCAAGACCGCTCAGAAATTCTGCTGTTTCAGTTATTCTGCCAACCCTATACACTTGTAAAATTCTCACTGGACAGTTACTGCAAGAAATTTGAAATTATCTTTGAGATTTCATGATGTAGAGAGTGCATTTAAGATGTTACACTGTTAAAAGATAAAGCCTTATTCTAAATCTCAAAGTAACATTCAACTTTTTGTTACCAATTTGGGTGGCAATTATTAAAGAAAAAAATAGCTTAAGAGAGCAATCACCCGTCATACTAAAAACTAAACGACTAAGTTCAAGACCTATTTAGACTTTTAGGGAGAAACTGAAAATGTGTTTTCATGCTGAAAGTCATATGAAATTATCTTATTTGACATTTTGGGATCTAAATTCGAAGATGTGATATAGAACACCCCAGACAACTCTATACAGCTCTGAGTCTGTAAGTATATAAATTATTGCCAGGAAACCTATCTTGTACTAAAAACTCTTTTACTGAGCATAGAATCACAGAATCTTCTTGGTTGGAAGGGACTTTGAGATCATCGAGTCCAACCACAAAAAAACCCAACAAACCCAAACACAAAAAACAAACAAAAACAAA
Source organism: Numenius arquata (assembly GCF_964106895.1). Classification (NCBI taxonomy): domain Eukaryota; kingdom Metazoa; phylum Chordata; class Aves; order Charadriiformes; family Scolopacidae; genus Numenius; species Numenius arquata. The sequence continues at coordinate 122,217,359 of NC_133576.1, forward strand.
AAACCACACACAAAACAAACACCCACAACCACACACCACACCCACCCACAAACAGACACAAACCAACAATCTCGAGCACTAGAGCATGCCCTGAAGTGCCATGTCTACAAGTTTCTTAAATACCTCCAGGGATGGCGACTCCACCACCTCCCTGGGCAGGCTGTTCCAGTGCCTGACCACTCTCTCAGTAAAGTAATTCTTCCTAATATCTAATCTAATCCTCCCCTGCCACAACTTTAGACCATTTTCTCTGGTCCTGTCATTATTCATTTGGGAGAAGAGGCCAACACCCACCTCTCTACAACCTCCTTTCAGGTAGTTGTAGAGGGCAATGAGGTCCCCCCTCAGCCTCCTCTTCTCCAAACTAAACATGCCCAGGGACATGTACTCAGGGACTTCACTGTCTTGGCTGAACTACAAATACCTTAGCATCGCAGTTCAGGCTACCTGGAGGTAGTAACTCCCAATTAAGAAATACACTTGAGAGGAGGAAAACTTGGGTTGCAATCCCACCTCCAGCAAGAGTTATGAATTTTACATGCAATAGTTACAGGACAGAGCTGTCACCAAGATTCTTGTTCCTCCCTAGTTGTGTTTACACAAACCAAAAGATTCAGATTCTCTCTTTACTGCTTCTTACTCTTATCCTTTCCAGCTGAATGCTCTACTGAGCTATCATGTAAAGATCTGAGTGGAGAACAGTGTGCCTACCACCTTCTCTCTGCAGTCTGCTGCCCACTACACATGCTCAGAATATACCTCCTCAAATGACCGACTCTGGACTAAGTACTGTGTTGCTTAGTGGTATAAAGACAGTGATACCCTATGAAATACCGAGAAGACAATTTTAGGATTCTAGGATTCCTAACAGTCACACAGTGAGGAACCTCTGGATTTACAAAGTAATCGAGAAGAGGACTTAAAGAATCACAATTTCGGATTGGTACCTAAAGTAGGTAGTACCTGCAAAGTAAAAGCATACAGCTCTGTTTAGAAATCAAACCTTCATGCTTTCAAGATTCATTGAGCTTCAGTCAAGTTTTGAGTTCCTAAATCCTAAAATAATATTGGCAAATAGGACCTAGCTGCTTTTGTAATTATGAACACTTTACTCGAGTCCGAGTGACAGTCCGTCACCTTGACGAAGTGTGGTTTCTTTTGTTGAGGATTAGAGATATATTATGTCCTAATTTATGAAGCTGCTATATGAACTTATATGAAGTGGGTTTTTGTTTTGTTTTGTTTGTTTGGGTTTTTTTGTTTCTTTTTAAGAACTGTATGTGAACTCTGATGCTTCAGCATTCTTCTACTGCAGTTGAGGTTTTTCTAAATTGTTTTTAGATTAAAAACTAAGATTGCAAATGCAGAGACTGAAAGGGAATAAATATGCTCCAATTCTTGCAATGTCATTACACTTACCTATTGTGTAAGAGTAGTGTCAAAGTTTTGCTGGAAAATCCTGTCCCTATAATTAGTTAGTTTATGAATTAGTATACAGGCCCTAACACAGATAACTGCTAGCTACAAAGAGCAGTCCCCTCGGTTCAGGTAACAGCAAATTCCCCAAAATTTAATTGTTTCTGTCACAAAGCACTAAAAGGTGGAACTGAATCACAAACTATTGTTCTATTAATTTTAAATGACTTAAAAATTCAGACAAAATGTCAAGTAAAAGTCAACTACTGAACTTTGCTGAAGTCAAACAGAAGTTTGCGTGTTCCAAGCACAGTGCTCCTTCCGTACTCAAGCAGTATATATTTGGGTATAATCACTTAGTAACCTGTAGTTGCTAGGGAGACTTAGACCTTAGCTGCTTAAGAGCATATTTACTCAGTAAAAACAAACTTGGAGTGACTATATATATGTAAATATATATATATAATTGAAGCCCACTTAATTATTCCCTGTATTAATGATCTAACCATTGATTATCACATTTCTAGAACAATCTTCTCTTTAATTTTTCCATATTTACCTATTTTTAAATTTTATTAACCACAGAGACAGGGTGCCCAGTTAGAAGCCAATGTCAAAAACATTAAACAGAATTACAGGCAAATCTGCAGAATAAATTCCCAGAAATACGTCTTTCTCACACAACTGAAAGCTAACTAGAAAGGGATGGCAAGCTCTGTACATCATCAAAAAGTGACCAGGTATTCTCTCCTGCCCCCACCAAGTTTATTCACACAGAAAAAAATTACTTGTTTTACTCGGCAGAAACCAAAATTTTACTTTTATATTTTCTTTTCAGTTATTGTATAAAATGCCTGGAAATAAATACTGAGAAACAGAGTAAAGAAGTCTAGACTCCATATATCTTACTTTAATAGCTCGTATAAATAGACAGCTCTTCACAATTAAGAAAAAAAAACAACCCCACCAAAACTGACAATATTATAATTTTCAGGTTTTTTTATATTTACCTCCATTTTGTTCTCTATAGATTATGGTAAATATGCCAGCCCTACAATCCAATGAGCACAATCAACATTGCACAGTAACAGTACCTGATCATTCAGTTCTCTTTAGAGGTATTTAGTGCACTATACCTTGAATTTTACTGGAATCATTGCATAGCTATTAAAAACTTACCTGTAATTGTTTTTTAACACTTGTTGTTCAACATTGCGAAATTCAGAACTCCTTGAGTCAACAGCTTCAATCTTGCACCTCAGAGCCTGGTATTTGGCCAAAGATGATGGGTTTGGGCAGGAGATATTCGTTTCACGTATATTAAGCATGTCTCTGATTAGCTAGAAAATGCAGACGGCAATCTGTGAATACTTGCTACGTTTTAATTAAGGAAACTTGCAAACCAGACTAAATTATATGAAGTTACAGCGTAGTAACAATGAAATGGAATACTCAAAAGAACATTTCCACTTGTTAGATACAGTCTGGAACAAGAGCAAACAGTTGTAGAATCCCATGAAAGCAATTCTGAAGAACAAGGTATATGAAAAATAGCGATAAACTGCTTCTGTACAACTCCAAACCAAGCTTTGGATGGAGCTTGCTCATAACAGCTCCACAAACCAGTATTTGTGCTTGGTTACCATTTTGATTTTGCTCATTAGGCAATTCTTACGTGTTAGAATCTGTCTTTTTGGGCTTTTGGCCACTATCCAGCTAGGGCAATAGCCCAAGGTACACATGTATTTTTCTCTTATCAGGAGAAAGAAGGACATCTAACTTTGAAAAGATTGTAATGCTACACTTCACTAAACCATGGAAAGCTTTATGAGGCATAATAATTTTTTTTATATAAAAAAATCTCAAAAGGTTTTAATTGTCAAAAGATTTCCAAGGTTAAAGGCACTATTAATATTTGTTCTTAATTTTAAAACAGTAAGGAGCCTCCTTCCCTTTACCTCTCCCCTTTTACATTTTGTAACTTACAGAAGACTGACTTCTGGATATTTTTTACCAAAAAAGGTATCTCTGGCAGAATCCATGGATTTTACATTATAATTGCAACACAAGGAGGAAATCTGAGTTTGCTCTGTAGCTAAAAGAGTGATGAAGCCGTCAGATCTCTGACTGCCTCTCGCCTCTCCAGAAAGCCTGTCTGCTTGGGCTCAGCTGTCAGCTTTGACAGTGCAGCTGTGGAGCCTTGAAAGAGAGCTGTGAGAACACTCAGCAGACTCCTGTCCCTCCTTTGCTCAAGAGATGCCTTTGAGCTTTGGCTCTTGCCCGTGGTCTCTCGGCTGAGCTATGTTCCTTTTGAGCCTGCATCCAGCCTCCCTGCTCCTGACCCACATCCTGTGGACTCAAGTTCCCGGTTTGACCTTGGACCTGCCAGACGAGCCATAATGAAGAGGCGATCCGGACTGACTCTGGCTACTATCACCAGCAGTCACTGTCACCTGCTCTGCTCTTCCTGTTAGGATACCATGGGACTGGAGCCGCTGCCGGTGGTGTACTGTCCCAACCTTGCTCACTTTCACCCCAAGCCCCATCCACCCACCCTTGCTCCTGGGTGCCAGGGCTGGATCTGCACGCACACTCAGCACACCTCGTTGGCAATGCCCCCACAGGCTGAGAATTTCTCAGCTGGTTCCTGCAAAGATGAGACAACGTACTGACTTGCAGCGGAATAACAGAACTCCCGATTGACTGAACGCCCAGCCAGCCTAAAAATGAAGGAGCTGACTAAGTAACGCAAGAGCTGTGGGGAGAGCTATGGGGAGAGCTATGGGAGAGACAGATCCTTGGAGATTCCCCTGGGCAGGTCAGCTATGCTTAGACTGACTGAAAGATGTTATCTGTTTAGATGTGCTGACTCCTTTCTTGCACTAACAATCCAGACAGCCCAAGGAAGTCCCTCGGGCAGTTTGTGCTGCAAAAGTAGAAGCAGACCAAGCTGTACGCAGACTGCTAATTTTAAATAGTCTCTAGAAACTGTTCCTGCATATACAGGAAAGGGTACACAGAATGGTCTTTGCATATAGTTAAAACGGCTTAGATGTGTTTTGCATATATTTTAAGATAATCAATAGAAAATGATTATATATATGCGGGAGTAGTGGCTAGCTATGTAAGCTGGTTGATAACAGTTCCGTGATTCTCATTTGATCCAGCTGAAGATGTCACCAGAACAATGACTGCAATGGAAACTCCCTTCACGACCTGGACAGCAACGGGTCTTCTTGTTCAAAACAGTGAATTCCCCCCATAAGCATTACTCTATTCCTTAGATTCCAATTAATTATTTTTTTTTAAAAACTGACAGCCTGTGACTAGCTGTGCAAAGCATCCTGTCAATTTATCTAGTGAGCATATTCAAAACCAGCATAGCACAGTGCAGATCAGGGCTCACGAGCAATCTGGAAAAGTTACCTGACACAGGTCCTGTTTTTTAGATAACAGCTTTTTGGAAACTTTATAGTCTATTTCAGTTTTGTGACGTATAACTTGATAGAATTCCATCATCATCTCTTGTAGTGCCATCTCGCCAGCTCCTTCATCCAGTGCATTCTTTACTTGGAGTAAAATACCTTCTGCTTTGCTCACCTTTAAAGGAAGAGATTATTAACCTGAAATCTATGTCAAAATTGCAGAAAGAGCGCAAAGCAATAAATACTGAAAATGAATCATTAAATTCCACACTGAAATAAAACTTTAACTGTTGTTAGTGCAATATCCACAAAATAATTTCTTGCAGCTAGGATATAAAAACAGTACTTAAAAATTGGATATTATTCTGCCCTTGTACTGGGCTTCTTGCAAAGCACCTCAAGCAGAGCTAAGAGACAGTAAAATAACCTCCCTGAAAGAAAATGGAATATAAATCAGATTGAATGATAACATCCCTTAACATCTTGTCGATTCATATCGTCAGCTTTAATGCATTGATGAAATAACAGAAAGTAGAGGATAATAAATTTCTTACTAAATGTCTGTTCATCCTAAAATACACAAAGCAGAGCAGAAGTCCTATTTATAAAGTGCAGTTTACAGATAAAATAAAAGTAATGATTAATTTTAGACAGTTTGCCCAGACAGACAGAAGATAGATTTATCTGTATATTCCTTCTCAATTGGAAATTTTTCACAGAATACTGTATATTATTTTGCCTTTTCAAGGCAGGAGGAGGAGAAAGGCAAAATGCTTTTTAATTTACATTAACCAAAGGCAACATCTAGTAAAATGTTGACATTAGAGGCTGCATAGCAATATCTTACTGCAGTTCAATACTGATCCAAGACTGGTCTCTGTCTCACAAATGCCTTTGGGAGAAAAATGGAGGGTTAATATAACTGAACAGCAATCCACTTAATTACTGTGTTTCAAAAATCTGGAGTTCTTGAAGTGCAGGAGCATCAAAAGTGTAATTACCAATCCCTATCTGAAACACAGCATACATGTTTGCTGGGAAAAAAAAAATATTCTAACAGCATTTACATATTCATCCTCACAGAGTAACAAGAATTAACTTACATCATTTAAACTTATGTTGTTTACTGATTCAAGTAGTAAACTATCCAGGTGGCCAATAGCTTCTGCCCAGATCAGTTCCACAAAATCACTAACTTCCTGACATATAGCACTTGAATGGATGGCTTCTTCTAGATGTAACTGTAGTAAAATAAACACAATTCAGTAAAAAGACAAAGAAGCAAGTCATGGCAGTGAAGTCCCTACACGAATAATTAAACATTCCTATTCCCATAAACAACACAGTGCACAATGCTCACTTATGCTTGGTATAATTTCTTCAGTCCCATCGAACTGAAGGGAAGGTTTGCTTTTATAAATTCTTTCAAGTGGTATGGAAGGCCAGATGGCCATGACCTCTCTTCAAAACTGAGACATAAAGTCCTGGAGAAGACGGAAGTTGATTTGTTTGGTATCTTTATCAGTACATTGTACTAGCAGGTACATGGACATAATAGTCTGCAGACCCCAGCCACTTCCTTTTTTGCACAGCTGGTAAAAGAACACATAGTTCAAAATGGCCAGTGTTTTATAACATCTCAAACAGATGACACTAGATGTCTAGTTCAGAAAGCTCTGGTGGGAAAGACATTACTCTTGTGAAAATAAAAAAATTGGAGCAGCAAAGCTACAGGAGAAGAGAGAAGCCATGAAAATCGGTGCAATTCATACATCAAAAAGAGTTGTGAAAACAGATCTTCTCATGTTCTTCTGAGGAACATTATTAAAGCATTTACTTGAGCTTTTTCTCACTGTTCTACAATACCAGAAGCTGCCATTAAACTTGATGCCATTAAATAATTCTCACACAGGTTTGGACATTCTACAGTACTTGCTTACATGGAGTCAACCACACAGCTTCTGAGATCACTAGAGGACATATGTGGGCCTTTCAATATTGCTGGATATAATCTATGTCTATATTAGCACATCACTTTTTAGGTATCACATTAGTTGATAATGCATTTACTGAGGGAAAAGAAAACTCTATAATGAACATGACTACAATTGCTTTTAGTATTTAAGTACAGGGAATATTCACTCAATATTCCAATAATTTTAAAATGTTTACATATAAACAGTTTCCCTTAACCTACAGCTGTTACCACTGTAATCTAGACAATTTTTACCCCATTCAGAAAATTGGAAACTAAAGCAAATCATTAAGGACAGAAAAGTGTAAACATGCAAGTTGTACAAGCCTGTTGCAATTTTGTAGAAGCTAAATATTCTGCTTCTGGTGGAAAAGTTTCTCTGAGCAGGAAATCCTGGCTCTTCAAGTCTGCAATAAAAGTCTCGTACTTTTTTCTTATTTCTTCAGCAGTATTAGTTACGAATTGTTTATTATTCTGTAAATTGAAAGAGTAAAGTTAGTCAAAGAAACCATATAGAGACATAAAGAATCAATTTTACCAGACACTGTTCTAACAGCTGACACATTTAAGTTCTGGGTTGTGATTTAACAGGCTTCCGGCAAGGCAAAGCTTTTGTGAGGCTTCATGGGCTCCATGTACAAACCACCCCACAGCGATAAGATAGGTTCATCTAAATGTGTGCTGGAATAACTTGTTTTATCAATCGAACCATTCAAAATTCATCCCTGATGCAGCTCTTTTGACTAGAATCTAGTGTTGTTACAATGACACAGACTGTACATGGTGTACCAGAGTGCATCCATAACTTGTATACCAAGAAATACATTTAGGCTGGCCTCAGGACAAGCTTTTCTGTCTCTCAATAGTATGTCAAGAATATCACTCGCTATAGCATTTCAGCATGTAAAGTCAAGTCCTTATAAGTTTAGATATCGACAGGAAAATCTATGTGAGTACGATGCAGGTGCATCCAGGACCATGCTGTGCTGCTGTCAAGTCCCAAAACAGTTCTTTTGAGCAACATGTAAGATAATACACAGACTAGAGGAGCCAACTATAAATCACATTTTTTATGATAAATCTTAACAGAATGACCTCCTATTATCTATATCTAAGGATGAGCCTACAAGTAAGAATGAAAAGCATCTGAAGGTCTCTAGAACAGGTAGGTTCAACGTGCATAAAGAGACAAACAGGTAATGTCAATGAGTGGTTCATACCTTTGTTCCATCTGATGTACTGAAATTTGCATATAGTCGAAACAGGAACTTGCAATGCTCTTGGGAACACTGTAATTCAACAACTACAAAATCTTTGCTTTCCTTGGAGTTGACCTAAATGGAAAGAGAAATAAAGCTGCCCAATTCCCAATTTATCACTGAAGTACGTTTCATTCACATGATACTGCACCACGTACTTCCCCTTGTCCTATTTATTTTTTCACCTGATTTAGCACCACTATGACTGGTAAAAAAACAGAAGCAGAATTATTCATTATTTGTATCACAGCAACAAGTAGAAGCTCCTCTCAGGGCTTCACTGTACTGACTGCTGTATATTTGCATCTTTTTTGTGTTTTGAAAGATTTTTTAAATACAGAAAGTTCAAAATTTAAATCAGATTAAACACATAAAAGCCATGATAACATACATCTTGTCAGAAGCAAACATACTATTCTACTGCATTTCTTTGGCAAGAACACTACAGCAGTAATAGAAAAGTTTTATTTGGGTACAATTATGCTGCAATGAAAGACAGAAAGCGCTAAAGTACTTTTTAATACTCCTCTTTGAATTGCTGTACATGATAACAGAAGAGTTACTGTTGATGTATCTAAAACTATAAATGTTTTGTTCATCTACTGATCCTCCTGCATTCTCCCACAATATCAGAAAGGCTTACTTTTTCAAGGACACTGTATTTTGCAACTTCAAAATCTTGGGGGAAAAAAGGAGTATCTTGATCATTTTGACTGTAAAATCTGGAATGGAATTGGAATAATTAAAATCACATATGCCCAGTAAATACTGTACTGTAAAAGGCTGCAATGTCATACTAAAGTAAGAACTAGTGCAAGAAGATAAATCTACTTTTCAGCAGTAAAATAACAACAACAAAAGTGTTGTCAAACAAAATCCCACATGGACAAGCTGCTGCGCTAACAGGCCAGAACGTCTAGTGTAAACCCGAAGACTAGATTTCAATCTTCATTCTTTAGAAAAACTATGGAAGCAGCACAATAAATGTATTTTCATTGCCTGGTTACTTGTTAATTTCTTAATAGCTTGGTCAGCTACCTGTGCTGTCTGAGGCTAATTCCTCCCTTATTCTTGACTTTTACATCAGGATATATACATGTAGTCATATTCTTCGCATCAGGACTTGTAGACCAAGTGTACCTTCTAGTATGTTCCCACAAAGTAACTAAATAACTTCTCTATGACTGAACAGCAGTCTCTAAAATTAAAAGCTGTGTTTTGTTAATAGATTTAAGAGTGCTGGAGCTGGTTTTGTTGCTTTAACTCAATAATTAGAAACAATTATAACAATACTGCCTCCCTATCAACTAAGAGCAGTCTCAGGTATCTTGATTTTCTCCCAAGAATTTTCATGGGAGAAAGACATGCTCAGCGCTTCTAAAAACAGTGAATTGGACCAGATTGGAAAAACCTATGTGAACCAAGAAAAGAAAAAAATTGTGATAATAAACAGAGCACCAATCAGAAAACGATAAAGCATGAGCCATATTAATGCCTGAGGAGTTGGTAGAAGCTTTGCATATATTAGGGAGCTGGATTGTAGGTGTCCACTGAGATGGAAAAACGTAGAATAAATTTCCAGTCAAAAGGTCAGAAGGTCAAAAAAAAAGAAAAACAAGCCATTACAAATTCATACACACAGAATATAGAAAACAAAGAAAGAATAATTTTATCTTCCACTACATCATTAAGATAATGCAAGCCATCTCCAGAAGTCACTGAACCAGACTGGGAAGTGGGGTTTTTTTGTTTGTTGGGTTTTTTCAATTTACAGAAATATCAACATAGATATATCAAAATATATCTTTAGTTTTGTTTTATTTTACCTAAGAGTCCCCACTTTGGATTCAATTCTTCTCTCACTGTCTTCAGTACCAGTAAGGCTGGAATAGTCATTTTCATTTTTCTTTGTGGCATTTTTATTTTCAGGAGATGACAGGTTTTTCACATCTGCAATCAAAACATTTATTTACCTGGTATAATTTCTGTTTTCTCTAATTTAATTTATGAATAATTAATAAAAACAATACTACTACTTAATATTCATAAATATTTTACACGTTGAAAAAAGTTAACAGCTTCTAAGGTCACATTTTATTCAGCCGTATAACTGGCAGGATATGGAGTCAAGTATGGAAGGGCAACTGCCCCAGCTGCCCCACTGGCATTAAATTCTATTTAATGTACACATTAAATAGAATTATCTTTCTCATCTCTTTCTGATGTCCTTTCACTTGTTTCACAGCATTAAAATGAATGTTTTTCTTATTTCCTTCTACACAGTGTTATAGTTGTTTGCATCTGAACCATGTTACGCATTGGAATCCTTGAAGTTCTTCTATTTTAATTGAGTTGCATTAAATATTTCTAGCCCATGTTAACCTTTTCACTAGCTATCTTATTTTCTCATAATTTTGACTTCAAAACATAGCACTTCCTCATGCAGACACTGCAACCCCACTGCATTCTGCTGAAATTAACTAAAAATTCCAGGTTACTGGCATTTTTTTTCCAGTGGAGTCAAATAAAGGCAGTAATTGGAGAAGATTTTTTGTTATTTTTAGTATTTTATTGACATTTCTAAAGAAAAAAGCCCACTGAATGGAACTAATATTCCTTTCCCCCAAAATTCTTTTTTTTTTTTAAAATCAACTTTATTGCCAGTTTCTATGGTTGCTTATTTCTTAAAAGCTGTTTCTAAATATTCATCTTCTAAAACATAATTTTCCGAAGTAACTGAGGGAGGAATAAACAATGTCAAATACACCTACCCTGCCTTTGGTCAGAAGTGTCATCTTGTGATATATTAACCTTAAATGCATTGATCTGTAAAAGCTTCCCCTTTTCAGCTGATTTCCAAATGAAATCTGCACATAAAACAGGTAGCTGATACTTTTGAATATTTTTTCGATCACGACAGCTGAGGACATCAGCAGTATCCACAAGAACATGTGTACTCTGAAAGACAGGTTACAATTACAGTTGCTCTGCACACATAACTACAGTATTAATCCAAACACTGTGCATTTGCAATTCATACTGGTACAATCCTAGAGTCCAGAGGAAACATCTGAAAAACATACAACCTTTCTGGACCATATTTGAATCAAAACTTCCAGTTTAGAAACATGGTACCTCTGCACTTCATCCACAGACAGCAGAGAGAGCAGGACTTTTTCAGGTGACAGTTCAGTTCAACTAAAATATGTGTATCTTTAGAGTGTTCACTTTTCTGCAATTATTATGAAGATATGAAGGTGACCAGGTGCCTCATGTTCTGCAGAGCTTTTAGCAGCACATAGGAGATCCAATAATGGGCCAAGTTCAATTGTGGCAAACACGGTACAAACCCAAAGCTAAGTAAGAGTGTTTTAAAAAAAGAAAAAAAAAGCTGGGCAGAATGCTGAATAACCATAAGCAGCTTTGGTAGCCTTATAAAGAATCATACATTGTTTTACTGGAATCATATATATGCTGAAAATTAAAACTTTCTGCATAGTTAGGAAAAATAAAACCATTTACAGAAGTCATATCAAATAAAATGGTCATAAGTACGAGGCAGTGAATTTTGTACCTCAAACAGTAAACATTAATTTTTCCATGTCCCTCAGTTCTTGCATGCTTAAAGATTATTACACCAGAATGAAATTAGATCTACTCTACTTGGAAACAGGATGATAAATGCATGTACTTTTATTTGCCCTATATGACAAAAGTGCAGTTTAAAAAACCAGCAGTGCCGAGTCCAGATCTGTTCTGACGTTCCCATTTGGAGATAGAGGAGACGCTTTTTAATCGTAACATAACTTCTGAAGCTTGGGTAAGATTTACCCTAAACAGGTTGGCCACTTCTTGCTGTTCTCAGCATCTTAGAGCTCACACATTTTAGGTATTGAAATATCAGTGATGCGCCTCCTTATTCAGAGTTTCCCCTCTCTGATGATGAGAGAACTAAAACAGCATGGCAATTTTATCCAGGAAAAATACTTCCCTGGTTCTTTTGTGGAGGGAGGATATTGCTTTTCATCTTTTATGTGACATTTCAGTACTACAAAGCCAGATGCATTAAAAATGTAAACTGAGTATTTCCATTTAAATATTTACCAAAGACATAATCTCTGTGTTTCTTATTTCTCTACATGTGGCAAGATTAATACTCTACAACATTTGCACCACTTCATATTTTCCTACCAAGATCTCAGAAATAAATCTGGAACTTACCTTGTGATTAAGCACATAATTGACTACTCCACCATTTTCTTGTATGCATGCTTTCAGCCTGCTCTTCTCCTGAACGGGTAAGTATTTAATTTTAACAAAGAACACACAGTCTGCAAAGATTGCCATTCCCCTCCTGTTAAAAGAGAAAAGAAATTTTTATTTTGGGCTGAGAAAAGTTTCATTCTCACTATCTACTTAAGGAAGTAGTATCTCACCAAATACATTGTTTGCAACTCTACAAAGTTCCAAAATGAATCCCATTTTATTAGCATGGCAATCAAATCCACCCAGAACATCTCTTAATCAGTGGATTTATTTTTTTTTAAATTATGCAGAAAATTTAGTGTGACCTACATTTTCAGTAAAGACATGGCTTGAACTAAGTGCCAAACTCTTGTCTTGATCTCTTGCTGCTAATACACAGTGTTAGTAATGTGAAAGTATCTTAATTTAGACTGGAACAACCTCTCTTTGACTTCCCCGTTCACACAATATCATAAAATAACTCTATTTTTCAAGAGTGTAAACAGCTTTTCATGTTTCCACTCACTGATTTATAATCTGCAAACATAAAAAAACCCCCGACATTTAAGAAGAACTTCAGAAAGCTGATCCAGATAAAACCTAACACAGCAAAAAAAAAAAAAACCCAAACCCTGATGACAATAAAAAGCCCAAAACTAAGAAGCTAGTTTTAATCCAGATCTGTTTTCTGATTGAATTCACCCTCTGGCTTACAGCAAATATTTACAAAAAGGAATAGTGTAGCAGGGGAAGTGATGGAGAGGTAGGGGAGAGATGGAAGTAGGGGGACCGCTTCTTTTCTCAGTGGTGTCAACCTAAATTGTCTGTAAAACAACTTGAATGAAAATCAGCTGCGTGTCACTTGTGATTACATTAAGATATGAGAGACTGAGAAAGTCTTTTTTAAACAGGAGTAGAATTTATGACAACAAATTACAAAGTCAGCATCTGGTTTAAGTTATTAGAATATATCATCAACGTGCATTTATTTTCCTGGATGCCTATGAGCGTAAAGTTAATTTAAAAGCTGATGAGAATGATAAATGTAGTGTAAATGAGAACAAATCAGCAAGTTCGCAGATGACACCAAGCTAAGCAGGAGTGTTGATTCCCAGGAGGATAGGGAAGCTCTACAGAGAGACTTAGATAGATTGGACCATTGGGCCAAAATCAATGGCATGAGTTTCAACAAGGGCAAGTGCCAGGTTCTGCACTTGGGCCACAGTAACCCCAAGCAGCGCTACAGGCTTGGGGAAATGTGGCTGGAAAGCTGCCTGGAAGAAAGAGACCTGGGGGTTCTAATTGACAAGTGGCTGAATATGAGCTGGCAGTGTGCCCAGGTGGCCAAGAAAGCCAACGGCATCCTGGCTTGTATTAGAAATAGCATGACCAGCAGAAGTAGGGAGGTGATTGTCCCCCTGTACTCAGCACTGGTGAGGCCACACCTCGAGTACTGTGTCCAGTTTTGGGCACCTCAATACAAGAGAGATATCGAGGTGCTGGAGCGAGTGCAGAGGAGGGCAACGAAGCTGGTGAAGGGCCTGGAAAACAAATCATATGAAGAGCGGTTGAAGGAGCTGGGACTGTTTAGTATGAGGAAGAGGAGGCTGAGGGGAGACCTCATCACTCTCTACAACTACTTGAAAGGACACTGTAGAGAGGTTGGTGCTGGTCTCTTTGCACAGGTAATTAATGACAGAATGAGAGGGAATGGCTTCAAGCTCCAACAGGGTAGGTTTAGACTGAACATTAGGAAAGAATTTTTCACAGAAAGAGTGGTCGGGCATTGGAATAGGCTGCCCAGGGAGGTGGTTGAGTCACCATCCCTGGATGTGTTTAAGAGTCATTTAGATGTGGTGTTGGGGGATATGGTATAGGGGAGAACTTTGTAGAGTAGGGTAGATGGTTGGACTCGATGATCCCAAGGGTCTCTTCCAATCTAGATGATTCTATGATTCACTATACAGAGCACCCAGCTCTTTACATAGCACATGAGCTCCTCAGCATGTCATGGACTTTTTAGGGTTTCCAAGCCCTTCAGCAGTAAATGAGTGTTAAGCAGGAGCCTGAGGGCCTTATGAGTGGGTTGGTTCAGACAGAAGCCAAAACCAACACCCCTGGGACTAAGCTTATTTGAAGCAGGTTGCCCAGTTTAGTTTTCTCTGAAAGGCATTCAGATGGCACACCTCAAAACCACTTTGAGAACCTACCATAAGGCAGCTCTTGACAACCAAAAGATTTGGCTTAAAATTGCATTGCTGTTCCAAGCCAAACTGCTAATGCAGATGCACTGCTAACGGGACAGTAACTAGCAAGAAGAGAACATGTGCTTATGAAACAGAATATTCAGGTCATAAATTCTTTTTACCAATGATTCTTTGGATCCCAGTACTCAGTGTCCATATCTCATCCAGAAGGTTAGTATCAGCATCAGTGATAAAGACTTTGTTTTTACTCTAACTATTTGTATTTCTGGAAAAGCAACTTGATGATGTAAATTTTCCACAGTGACTTAAGGCCAAATAATTTTATTTGTGAGATAACTGGACAAAAATGACACTCTGGCCAAGCAGAATACTTGGCCTCTCCAAATTCATCCCGGACTCACAGGATGAGGTAGAACAAATAAGAAATTGCTTCTTTGAAAGGAAAGCAGTTCTTGTGTTAGCCAAAAACACCTGATATTCAGTGTCCTCTACCTTGGGGAGGCCATTTGGAGAAAAAATGACTTTTCTCCAACTTACTGAGAGATCCCACATAGACTGCAAATTCTGATTAAGCTTCTAGCCTCCTACTTGTATAAATAAACAACCCCCATCAAAGACTTCAAAACCAAAAGTAGACACTGTCTGAACTACTTGTGTTCATTTACCACTTCGCATTTTAATGCACTATGTTTGTACAAATGAAGAAACATTTATTAGTACAATAGCTTCTTTACTAGTTCCTTAGGACTAAAAATAAAGAATTTAATTACCCAATAGGTTCTCCTGGCTTAAAAATTAGCATTGGTCAAATTGCACCAAAGCATTTACAAGGTCAACAAAATATTTACATGAACCCTGCAGAAAGATTCCACTGTAGTGTGGAGCGTGAATAAACCAAAAGACAGTTAACAATGCAGAGGAAATGTTGAAAAGGCACTGACAACAGCACTTCACAATCTAATATAAGATTATTGTTTGATTAATTTTTCAAGGACCCAAATCCAGAGGAGAGGATTAGGATTAGGTTTCATTTTTAAAAAAAAAACAAACAACCAAAACACAGTAGCTTGAGGTAATGTTGGGGTGGGATTTAGAGTATGTTACTTGTTATGGCCTATTAGATTTTCAGTGTATGCAAGTAAAGTTGTTCTTCAGTGCAATAAAAAAGAAATCAGATGGCCACAGAATAACTTAAATTATGAGAGCAACATAATTCACTTGAATTTGGGGTTTCATGAAAACCTGGGAAATCAACACTATGAGACACAATTTTAAACACATCTGTCGAATTTTATCTCACAAAGGTAATCTATAGGAAGGGCCCAAACCATCTACCACACTATACATCCGATAGAACTGGCAACTCCGTAATGATAATATGTGCATTTAGGTCAGGCAGACAGCAGATCAAAGGGCATGTGAGATCATCATATACCTATATTTTGTGGCTCATTTTTGTTTTTATGGCATTAGCAGTGCTTTTGGCATACAAGTACTCTCTGCTCACACAAAAACCCCACAACTCCATATTTTAACTAAGAGTTCACAAAATACTGTTATCTGAGGCGATAAAAATCTTTTACAATGCAGCCTTATTCTAACTAAGCTCTGTGGGAAACTGTACCTTTAAGAAGCTTTACTTTGTGGTATAAAGTCTTATTTTAAGCTACTTTTATCAACTTTATTTTGAATCTGGTCATGAACAAGATAGATTAATTTGATATCTAAGGCCAAATGTGCCAAACGCTTCGTATAACAACCACTGTACAGATCTGGACACTGCCTCCCTTTTCACTAGAGCTCTACGTGCACTAGTTTTCCCAATATATTCTCTGAAGCAGATTCTGGATACTGCTGAAGTATCACCAGAAGTTGTCTCCTCAAGAAATAATGAACTCTATTTGTACAGCCGAAACAAAAAGTTTATTAGAAGTCAATGAAATACACGCAACCTATTGCAAGCATCAGCCCTGCTTGTACATCCATATCTCACACCAAAAAACACCGGAAGCAACTGAAATTGGTAATTACATGTGGTGCAAAACTCCACAAAGTATTTTATGTTACATTCACTTATGAAAGCGAAGCTGCTAAGAACTGAGAAAAAAAAATATTGCAAGAACTGATCTGTAAATAAACTGTAGGTCAGCCAGTAACCAGAAAGGAATGTGTAAACTTGAGGGATTCATTTCCTGCAAGTCTGTCTGCAAAGCCTCCCCGCCCCCTTCTCTGTTTCCAGCACAAGGTATGAAATGACCCCTGATCCCAATCCTCTTTTTAGATTTTGAGGGGGCCAAATCATTTACACTCACCCGCTCAGGCAGCTGCCCTCCCTGAAGGATCTTCCTGCTTCCTCAACAGCGTGAGGTACAACTGGAGAGCCCAAGTGTTGTAGGTAGGAAGGGCTAGAAGACACCCATACCTCCCTGTAAAAATGCCCAAAGGGACAGCAACCCAGTCAAATAAAAAAACCAAGCAAAGTGCAGTCTACTGCACAATAAGGAGCAGTAACCCTTGCTGCGCTTGGAAGGAGAAGGAAATTGCCACTGTTAAAGCCGAACTGAACTTTGGAATACCTGACAGAGAGCAGGAAATTGGGTTAAAACCTGCTCAAAGTCTATCCCCGGCAGTTTTTCTCCCCCTTGAGTGAAGGTTTTATTCTCCTTCATTGTTGATGAATGCTACCACTGAATAGTAGCCTCTCTTCCCCTACTTCCCTAGAGAACCAAACTTCTTAAGGCATTTTAACAGTTTCAACTTTCCAAAATTCAAAATCAGAATAGAAAACTATTGTATTTAATCTGTGTGTTGAGAATTAATTAACTACTGATGAAACACTTTTATAGCTGAAGTACTGTGTTGTTGCAGCACCAGATAAGGAAGTGATACAAAATGGAGCTGCTGACAACTACCACTGCTTTTATTCTTACAATTTTAATTTATGTTGGTGGGAATCCGTAAGGCCCCAATAGCCTCACAAGGATTTGACAAGAGCACAGAAACTTGTACTCCATGATCAACCCACAAATGTGGGTTGTAGTAACAATACTATTGTTAGCAATGGATTATATTTTTAGTAGAGAGGGAGCCAAAAATATTTTTTTATTGTCCAACAACAGACCATGAACTATCTGTAGTCCTGCAAGGCCTTCAGTGTGCAAGTGAACTGAAAACAAACCTCTGCTGTATTTTCCTATTAAAGATGTGAAAGGGACTAAATGTGATGCTGTGCTTTAAAAGAGCACGAGTTCAAATCCTTGTATTTTCTATCACAGTAGCTTCCCACTGTTAAAGCAGAATCCAGCCTGAGGACATCACGTAGACAACATATTCATAACCGCCAAAATCAAAGTGCAGGAAAGATAATGGGAAGTTTAGCAGAAAGAGCCCCGTGGAACTACAGAAAGTTAACAGCGGAAAATAAAACTAGTAGTGGGCAACGGAAAGGGTTCCCTGGGTTTATACAGCCTGGAGCCCGGGTTTGCACCTGCCCAGAAAAGCTGCAAAAAACGGTCACAGCCTGCGAAGTACCACAAGTGTCCTGGAGGGTGACACTCTGCCGCCCAGTAGAGTTCAGAGGAAAACGCTAACTTCGCTGGGGAAGACAGAGCATGCCTAAAGCACAAAATGTCAGAAAGCCAGGGGATGCTTTTTACTCATTTATCTCTCCGTTCCTCCCTTACTGCAGCTATTTAAAGCTTAAAAGGGTGTAACTAGCCCCAATAAAAGCACGGTAAAAGTCCGAAGCACCACCCCTGCATAAACCCCCACACCCTGCGAGGCTTGGTGACAACTCACTAGAGAGGAATCTCCTCACACACCGCGCCGGGACGGCCGCTGGAGAACTCTGCGGAGTTACAGCCTTCCGCCTCGTCAGGAACGGCCCTGCCCGAAGAGAAACCCCGTCTCTCCGAAGGGCCACCGGACGCGACGCAGAAAGGGCCCCGGAGCCAACCTCCAACTGCGGAAGGGAGGGCGGGGCAGGCCCAGCCACCGGAGAAACACCCCTCCGCCTCGATCCCCGCCGCCTCTTCCCGCCCCTGGCAGCCCCGGGCAGGAACCGGGGTAGTGGCAGCTACTTCCCTGTTGGTGCTCGTCAACGGCCTTTTCGCCGCCGAGTCTCTCGGGAGATGTAGTTCGAGGGCCGGAGTGCCGCCTCGCCGCTGGGCGGGGAAGGCAGCGCTTGGGACTACAACTCCCAGCATGCCCAGCGCCGGGGCGGTACCCGGCCGGTGGCGCCGGGAGGCTGCGGGATGGCGGCAGGTTTGTAATCGAAAGAGAGGGGTGGCGGCGGCGGCCAGAGCGGAGCGGTCTGAGGAGCGACGGCGGGGTGTTGCCGCCCCGGCACCTGTGAGGGGCCGTGAGTCGGAGCTGTCACGGTGTGGGTGCTTCGGGGCCGGGGAAGCGGCGGTCTCCGTGAGGGCGTCGCGGTGCCGCGGGCTGTGGCGGTGACAGCGCCTGTGGGGAAGGGGAGGCGCCGGGCCCGGCCCCTCGGTTCGACCGGAGAGTGTGGCTGTACTCTTCTCCCTACCGGCGGCCTTCGGGGGGGATTCCTTCGTCCCTCCTCGTCTTCCCGGGACGGGTCAGCTTCAGCCCTCGCCGGTTGTTTCGGCTGGCGCGGAGGCGCTGCTGCCCTTGGGCTGCAGGGGCAGCTTTACACTCGGCGGGCGGCCTCCAAAGGGTCTCCAAAGGTGACAGGAGAAATCGCGTGTGAGCCCTGTAGGCTTGGATTTGCCAGTGCAGGAACCTGTACCTCGCTGGGAAACTCCCGCTGGTGTCTAAAAACAGAAGGCAGCTGAGAAACCTTTCCCTAAGGGAATTTCTCTGTTTCTCCCAGTCATGGTTTCAAACTTTGATTGAAAGTGTAAGCCCCGTTACAGCAGGAATATTGAGTGAGAGCTGGTATGAACTGATCTCTTGGGAACAAGGAAGCTTTAAGAAATTATTCCCTGAGCAGCAGGAGCCTGGGCCGCTGCGATTGTCTGTCCATGACACCCCATTTGCACAGGCAGAGGGTTAATTGCCCCGGGACTAGTCTGAGGTAGCGGGGCTGAGTGGTCAGGCTCTTGCTGCCACATCATCATCGGTAGCAGTTCTATCTCTTTTTCTTCCTCAGTGAGGAAATCACTTTAGGTCTCCCATCTATGTGAATTCATTCATGTTTTATGACACTTGTAGGAATTTGGTTATCACTGAAACTGTTGCGGTTGTCCAGCTTCTTTTAAGTCCATCCCCAAAAAAAGTTTGTTGGGAGGAAGAAGCTAATGGGCAGTATGATTGTAGAGTTTCGATGAGAAACTAAGGAAGACACAAAAATGACAAGTACTGCATTGAAATATGTGCAGTGGAACGTTTGTATGTAGATGGACATATGCATTTGCATAACTTTGCATTAATATGAAGGTCCTGGGCGGGAAGTCTGTCTTTCAACTCCTCAAATCACCGCTCTTCTTTTGTTGCAGGGACTTTAAAAGAAAAACTCTGAATCCCTCACTGTACTACTGAAGAGAATATTATACACAGCTTCATAATTTGATATAATATTAGCTGCACTCAATCCAACTTTTAATCTTACTGTTTATTTATGTTGGCTTCCTGCACAGAAAGTCTTCGTTACTAATTGTCTAAATTGTTCCTATTGCCTAGGGAAATGTAGATTGTGACTTATTTTTATAAATACTCTATGTTGGTTTTAAGAGAGTAACTATCTTTTACTGGAAATCTGTTATTATAATTTTCTTATTTTGTTTATCTGCTTACTATCTAGGTACTAAAAGTCAGTAACCATCCGTACCAAATACCTGGAACTTTGAAAGTTTTACTGTCCTAACGCTACATAATGTGATATTGTTATGTTAATGCTATATCAGCACATAAATTGGAATACAATTTACAAGATGCCAACTGTTGAAGATGCGAGTAGTGAACAAAACTTCATCGCACATTGGATGTCCGACTGTTCCCGTGCTGGAGTCTTATTAGATCCCAATTTTACTGGTTTGAAAATCAACAAAGTAAATGTATTATCTGGACCTGAAAACATCACAGCTTTCCCTGCTGAAGTGTCGCGTCTTTCAGAGAGCTGTTCTGTAAGTGAGGACTCCTTGTGTGAGGAAGAGTCAGGCAGCACTTGTACACTTCGGCAATATCCCACTGAAACATCTTTTCCAGCAGCAGCATATAACGCAGAAGCTTCTGAAACAGACTTTGTCCATGGTGAAGTGGATGGTCAGAATAAATCTGATCACAGCGATAGACTCTTACAAAAGCTTGAAAAGGTATAAGTTCTAGAATTCCTTGACATACATCGATTAAGATTTTGTTTCTGCATATGATTTGTCATACCCGGGAGTAAGCAAACTCTTTGCAACTTACAGAACACGTCAAGCTTAAAAAGCAAGTCCTACATCATAGTTATGTGTGTATAAAAATTGGTCTCCTCATGATATGCAGTTACTGAGAGCCTTAACTTCTGTTATTTCCAGCTGGCACAGGTTCCAGTTTAAAATGAAATGGTATTCAGTAGCAGTGTACTTGTTCTCAAAATCTTTTTACCTGGGAAGGTACCCACAGTTTTACAATGTTCCATTATTTCTTCACTTCAAGCTGTGGAAACGGGGTGCTGGTCGTTGCAGTGGAATATCTTCACCACAGATATTCACAACATGGTGGAGTTGTATGTTCTTGTATCTATAGCAACATCTTCTGTTAGTTCTCAAAGTAGGTATGTACACCCATATACCTGGTTCTCTTTGGAGGAAGAGAGATGTTAGTGTTGAATGTGATGAAGTACCCAAGACATTGGGACAAAAAGGTCCTGGAATTCCAACGCTGTAACGTTGTTAATTGTTTTGGTTTTTTTTTTTCCAGTGCAAGCATGTCAGTTAACCCAATGTTACTGGCTAGATGTTTGCTCGTACCTCTTCCCAATTGCTATATACACACTGCGTAAGCTGAAGGTGTTCAGAGGCACTTTAATAGATCTTGCTGTTAAGGATTAAGAACTCGCTCACCTCCCTGTCCACTCTGCTGAGAGCTACCTCAGCACAAATCCCTATGTCTGTTCACTCAAGTGGGGGGTGTGTGAGTCCCTAGCATAGAATTCCACAACTTACCTGGTGCTATAAAAGTTTTCTCCTCTATTTTACATGATAGGAAAATATTTAATCACTTTTTCAGTATTGTTAGCAGTATCAAACCGTGGCTAAATGACTGATATCAGCTGGTTTAACAGTATCTTAAGAGGAATTCTTAAGTCTCCTGTCTTAGAAAGTTATTGACAATCTAATGTGTTACTGAAAAATGAATCTGATGTTTGTAATGTCGAATGTAGTTCTGGATGTATGAGATTTTGTTTTCAATTTGGTTTTCTGAGGATATTATTATAGGAACAGGTAGAAGCATGATTCATTTAATTAAATGAAGGGGTTGGAGATGAGACTTAGGTGATCTTTGGATCTTGATCATTAGCTCATAGCTTCTACTTGCATAGTGCCTTACTTGTGTTTTCACTGGAATTTTAAGGAACTACAAGGGAATTTTTTTCTTTCCTGTTGGATGACAGCTGTGGTCCAGTTGTTCATCTGTGGAAGGATTTCATCAGGCCTCCTGTCTGTCTTTTGGAGGAGCTGAATCTAGTAGATATGTATGTGTTGGTGACAGAGATGGACATGGAGGCCCACCGCCCATTGCGGTGGTTTGGTAGGGTGTGGAGTGTCCTGCCTTCATATAGCCCTCAAGGCTGGTCTTGAGGCAGTGTCAGGGACTCCTGCTACACAAGAAAATGAAAACTGGATTACTGCATTTAAGTATTTTAATTCTTTTTTTCTGGCAGCTTCATGAGTCTTAATGTTCTGTGATGCTCTTTTTCCCCTCTCTTGGTCCTTTGTATCAGTACTGTTCACTGTGAGATCTTGGAGAGAAAAAAAACTCCACACTTTTTCTAAAGCTTTAATTATTATGAAGTGTTTCACATTTTAATAAAAACATGTCATAGTAGAAGTTAATGTTAAAAGAGCAGAATTTGAATATTTTTCCCATGCAGTAGAAATGAGTGTTCTGATTCCTATTGTTTACAGATTGGTCAATTAAAGACTAGTGGAACTGTTGATTGACCAAACTGGAAATTGCATGTGCATTCATAGCCAGAAAATTCTTAATTTCCTTCACATTACACTTACCTAATGGAACATCTTTAAAACAAGAAATACCAGTTGTCTTGATGACTCTAATCTTGTGGTACATTTTAAGTAAACCTAACCTCTAATACATTTTTTTTTTTTTGTTTGAAAAGCTGAAGGAATTGCAACAACAGAAACAGGAACAGCTAAAGAAACAACAGATGGAGCAACTTCAAAGGCTAATGGAAGAGCAGCAGAAGCTACTTAGCATGGTAGCTGGCCAGACAGCAGTTCTTGGTAAGTTGAGAAAGAAGGTATATGAGGCACTTTGAGTAAACTGAAGAATTTAATCTCATTTTCCAGTTAAAATCTGAAAGTGTATTCAGTGTTCTTCATCTTAAGACTACTTGATTAGTTAAAAACTGCTGCATCACTTCAGAGCCTGAAAGTTGAGTGCTACTGTAGAAGGAATACTATTTTGTTTTTATAAAATGCTAACTGTAATTGTAACTTGATTAATATGTGCTATGATGGGAGCCCTTGTTTCGAAGAACATATTTTAAATATAAATAGACAGTGTAAAAGAAACAGTTGCTCTCCTTTCTGATTAGCTGTTTCTCACACTTTTGATTGCTTTAAGCTGTTATTCTATCCAAAGGAAGTGGTCCCTCCTTGTTTGTGCTCACACAGCACAAATTTGTTCAGGTGGTGAACTGGACTAGACTGGGAGCTGATCTGTATTGAAAACCAAACACTTATAACCTGTATCAGTTTTCCAGCCTTGTTTGCTGTGTCCAAAGGGAGGGGCCAGTGCTGGGCTGGAAAAAGCTTTCAGAGTTGAGCAGGAGTATTTTCTTTTGTTGGCAGTCTCAGTCCAACCTGACTTAAGTGAATATCTTTCTTTTACTCTGCCTATCTGAGAAAAATGAATTTAGGGTTTAGCATTAGGAGAACGAAATCCAGATTGCCATATCACTTATTCTTGCTCAGTAACATAAGGGTGGGGACTGGATGATCAATCTTGCCCTTCAGTACCATTTCTTTTCTCCTGTGGAACGCTGATGCTGTCATGCAAATACAATAACACAGCCTTTTTTTTTTTTTTTTTTTTTAATTTCAAGGCCATACTGTAATGGCTGAAAGTCAAAAGCTAAGACCTGGGCATTCAGTGGGCTCAACAACTGTACACCAGTTGGGGTCATCTGGATATCAGAATCACTTTGAAGACAGAGCTTATGCTCCGATTATTTCTCCACATACACAAGACAGTGATCTCTTACAAAAGTTAAACAACAAAGAACGCACCTCAACTTTGAAGAGCAGTCCTTCAGAAGTGTCTGCCTGTGGGAAACAAGGTATGTATGTGCCTCTGAAAATGCAGAATTGTGTGAAAAACGAGGAGGACAAATATATTATTGTTTAGTCATTTATAGAAGGATAACTTTGTGTGTGGTGATTATTTCTTTTTCCCCTTTGTAGTTACTGAGCATAATTTTCTTTTACTTATTAGGAAGATTTTATACAAGTGTTGGTTTGCTTAATTTGTTGGTTGCTTTACTGACAGCTTACAGACCTCAGTGTTCCTGTTGATGTCCGTGTGAATTTTGTTAAAAGCAGCATGAGGAAAAAATAAAGTTCTTCTGTTAGTATGAAATGCTTGTCCGTTTTTGGAAAAAAAATAATCTTTACTGCTAAATCTTATATATGTTAAATACTGGGAAAATAGCAAATAATGACAATTATTGGATAGCTGAATTGTTTGGGCTGAACTGTACCCACGTTTTCACATGCCAAATGGAAAATAACAATCTATCCAGGGATATGGAACGTCTTCAGATCAGCTCTGTTGTGAGGATTAGTAACTGAACAGGAATTAGGAGTCAAAATGGGTTGACAAAGAGATCCCGTCATATGACTAAAAATTATTTGTACATCAGAAGCAATTCACTGGAGTTGTTTATTTTTCCTCCTCAGTTTTACCATTGGCACCCACATGACTGCTATGCTGCTGTGATTGGAATAGTGGTTTGGGTTTTAATCCAGCAGTTTAATAAGGTTGCTGAAAATCTGTAGAGGTTTTTGGGAAAAGGTATGAGATTGCATTTCATCATACTTCATACCAGCTTTAAAGCTTTTAATCAGATGGCTTGGTCTAAGAGGATGTGAAAGTATAAATTGATCTTAATTTATATATGCATACATGGGAAACAGAAGCTCAATGAGAGCTCTTCAGCAGAGCAGGCATTGAAATTTGTTCAGTTGTTTTATTTTTAAGCCATAAATTAACAATCAGAATGGCTTATTTAAGGTCTGTGGAAAATATTTAATACATAATTGGATGTTCCTTTAAAAAGAATGCTCAAATAAGAATTAATTTGGGGAAATCTTTGGACTATTTTATGTAGGAATTCAGACTGCATTACCATGAACCTCCCTTCTGGTTTTAATCTGACCTGAATCCTGCCTAAAGTATGAGCTGAAAACTGATTTGCTGTTCGGGAGGGGAAAAAAAATAAATTCTTTTAATTTCATAGGGAAAAACATGGGGTGTCCAGAACAAAAGATGGAAATATTAATGGAGAGTGAAGATCATCACATCAATCCTTTATGTGCGGAAAGTGCAGATCTCTCTGAAAACTCCAGCGGAGGAAAAGATTTATGGACTAATACAGAGGAAAGGTAATTCGGGCCATTATCATGCAGTTTTTATCAAATAGATAATATGAGTTTGGTTGAATTCTGAGTCCTGTTTGAAAGAGTCTGATATTCTCAAGCTGTGTAACCTCAACCAAGTATTCCATTTTGCTAGGTAACGTGGAGACCTGTAGTTAATAGAGGCTCTGGCTTGAAATTGCTTATGCTGTGAAAGATGGGATGTTGTGTATTGGCTGAAGAGGTGTGTATGACCGGGGGTAATAATAATTTAAAAGCACATTTTAGTATAGGCTTAGTATCTAAGCAGTTATAATTACTGTTCCCCAATTAGATTTATTACAACCTCCTATCCACTGTTATGTGGTGTAAGTAGTAATGTGAAGGAGGAGTGTAAGGCTGTGGCTTTTTAGTTTATTACCAGGAGTTATGTTTGCTTAAACATCCCTTCATGCCTAAGTAGTAATAATAGTGCTTGTGGTAGAAGCCTTCTCATGTATGGTAAAAGCTTTTTTTATAGAGTTGGTAGAAGAAAAGTAGTGGTTGGCATTGTTTTAAAGCTCTGCCTTGTCTGCCAGGTCATCACAAAAACAAAAAATACTTATTTCAGGCTGTGGTGGGTTGAGCCCAGCTTGGCAACAAAACACCCACCCAGTCGCTTGCTCACGTTGTCCCCCAGAGCAGAATGGGAGGGTATCAGCAGAGCAAACTCAAGAGAACTTCTGGGTTGAGATAAAAGTAGAGGAAAGGTGGGGGAGGGGAACCCCAAATGATGCAAATGCTGTCACTCTCCACCTCTCACAGGCCGACTGATGCCCACTTGGTCTCTGAGCAATAGCTACTTTTGGAAGACCAAGCTCCCCGTTTTTACTGCTGAACATGATGTTATATGGCATAAAATATTGTTTTGCTCAGTTTGGGTCACCTGTTCTGCCTGTGTCCCCTCTCAGCCTCTTGCGCACCCCCAGCCTACCTTGCTGGGTGTGAGGGAGCAGCATGAAAAATGAAACACAGCGTAATAGTTAAAACATTGGTGTGTTATCAACACTGTTGTAGTCAAAAATCCAAAACTCAGCACCATATGGGCTGCTGTGAGGAAAGCTCACTCCTTCCCAGCCAGACCCAGTACAAGGCTGTGAAGGAGGAAGGAGAATCAATGGGAGAGAGGTAAGGAACACGATCTCAGTAGCATTACCAAGTGGGAAGGTAATACTGTAGAAGTTGGCAATATGGCTAAAATATGAGTGAAAGTTTGGTGGTCTGGGCAGAAGAAAGGGTCACCGAGAAAAGCAGTGAAAGAAGAAACAGCAAAACCTGCATACAGTATCTTTTAGATATGTATATTAATTATAGCAGGGATTTGATAAACCATTTCTCAAATGATAAACAGCTAGGTGTTATAATGCATTTCTCAGATTAACTGATACTTAATGACCAAATTACTGCATAATTTGTCATCTTTTATGTAATTACATCCCAAGTCTTTGAATAGAAGTGACATTAAACACAGTTATTTTATACAGAAATGTAAGACTTGATTTTTTTAAAATTACACTAGACCTATTAAAGCTGCGATTCAGGAGAAGAAACAGACATTTGAAGAATTCCTGGAAGAACAGATACAACTAGAAGAGCAGCGTCTGGAGCAAAACCAGAAGTTACAGGTTTTTTTTTTTTTTTTAAACTTTATTGTTCACTATATAAATTCCTGCTCACATGTGGGAAATCTTCAAGCTGTGTAAGGGGCTCTTTAACTTTTTACTTTTTCTTACCCGTTTTCAGGAGACAAATGGATCAGCCATTCAAAAACCAGTGGTCAAACGACCTTTCCTGAAGAGAGGAGAAGGCTTAACAAGATTCACTAATGCCAAATCTAAAATTACAAAACTTGGAGAAAACACCCCAAAACTTCAACAAAGAGCTTCAGATGACAGAAATGTTATTAAAGTGGACAGATCACAAATGCAGAAGAAAACCATGGCTCCTGGCAAAGAACTGGTTTCTGAGAAGCCTTTTGTACCGTGTAAAAAGTATAACAACCTTCATAAAGCAAAACATTGTCCTATTCAGAAGACCCTGGTACTCGGGAGTCACAATGGAAAAAATATCTCACCATTAGAAACAAGAGTGCAACTGGGAAAAAATCGTGATGGACAGGCGAGAGATTCTTTCCCATCAGAAATTAACAACAAAATAGAAAATAAAGAGAATGTAGAAGAACTTGCTAAGTCTAACACTGGAAAAATTGGAAACAAATTACCTGGCACAGAAAAGCCTCAGTTGTCTCACGAGCTGGCCAGTGCCTTTTCTAATTCTAAATGTCCTGTAGGTCACTCTGTAAAAGACCCAGAACTGTCTTTTGAAGTTTCATTTCAGCATAAACTGGAAAACTGGGAAAAAGAAAAAGAAAAAGAGAATCTGGAATTAGATGAATTTCTGTTTCTAGAACAAGCTGCAGATGAAATATCTTTCTCAAGTAATTCCTCATTTGTGCAAAGGATCTTAGATCAAGATCAGCAGACTTTAAAAGGCCGTAGAATGTCTTCTACCCCTATCAAGGCAAAAGAGCAGCAAGTAAAGGCACTGGCTGTTGAACTTCTAAATAGGAAAAATCAAAAGGCAGACTGTATGACACAGGGAAATACAAATGATAGAGCAGTTATGCATACAGTCTCAAATTCTGGAACAGCTTTTAGAATGAAGGATTCATTGGATAAAATGGACAGTGTAATGTTTTCAGCTTCTTCCATGACAGCAGCTCCTGCTTTAAAAAGTAATCAATGGACTGTAAATGAAGATAAGGGTGAGGGCGATGATGATACTACTACAGATTCGGAGAGTGAATCTGAGACCACACTAAAGCATGAAAATGATAATGTCAAGACATCCTTTATGAGCCATAGAGAAAGTGATCCAGAATTTTTTGATGATGGAAGTTCTATTACAGACATCAGCAAAGAAAGCAAAAATGGAGATGCTGACCTTGGCTTGTCAGACAAAGGTTGCAGTGCATTGTCAAAGCAAAAGATCAGAAAAGCTTCAGACCACCAGAGAAGCATGTGTTATATAAGTAGGAGTAAGTTTGAGTTTGACGATGAAAGAACATGGAGCGATCTTGATGAAAATTATGTAAACAGTGATTTACCTGAAAAATATACTAAAATACCTTTACAGCTGGACTTTTCCAGTAAGAATGATACAACTGTCCCAGATAAAGCAATAAAGAGAAAAGTTGCCTCAAAGAGGGGAGATGGAATGTCCAAAGAGTCTGCAGTGGACAGTGACTCAAATGGACCTCCTGTATCAAACCTGATGATGAAACTGTTTCCTTCACTGAAACCGAAACACAAGGCAGGCTGTCACTCAGAGCCCGACATCAAATCAAACGTGGAACAGGAGCCAGCAGCTGAAAGAACAGCAACTGGTAGGAAATGTTGAAGAGGACATCTATTACAAGTCTTACCTTCTAACACTTAAGCTGCAACCTGATATATATACCAAAGGGTGCTGCAGGGAATGGCCCCGTTCTCAGCTTGCATCTGGTGTCAGATCTAACAATTTTGCAACTTGCAGAATGAGTACAATGAGTGAAACCTTTTTTTTTATTTTTTATTTATTTTTTTTCCCTGGAGGCTAGATTTCTGTCAGACCAGATCATTGAATTAACAATCTGGAGCTGCTTGATCACTGTTTTCAAATCTAGCAAAGTGTCAAAGGCATGCCAAAAATGAGGTGGTACCTCCCTTTCCAATGACAGCGTGCATTTACACCACAGTAGGGTAGTGCTATGGACTGTTAGGTTACCTTGTTCTCCTTATAAAATATAAGGATGTGGCACCCCTGTTCATATTTTCTGACAGTAGTATAGTATCTAGAGAATTCATGTGGAATATGGGAATCATGGATTAATTTTTCTGCTTCACCCAAGTTGATTTCGACCACATGGTTATAGTCTGGGGAAAGACTGCTCCTAATAGCTCCTGCTGAAGCTGTTGCATTTATGTGAGATCATTAAAAATGCAATTGTTCAGTGAAAAGCACAATGGCATAGCCTAGCATTTAAATCTCTTCTCTGTAAGGTGGGGAGATCTTGGTTTCAAACTCTGCTCCAGTGAACGTTTAGGATTTTCTTTAGGTTTTTATGAGAAGTTCCTATGAAAGCTGCTATTTCTGCTTATTGTTTTGTGGAGAATTGATTTATCTGGAGATGCCTGCTAGATGCTGTTTGTAGGAAGAGAGGTAGGGGCTTTTTACTGAAACTTGGAGCACTTAAGGGTCAATGAGGCAACTGCTACATCAGTATTTAGGCCCTTGCCTTGCATACTCAGAAGCAGATTATTAAAACCCTGGGAGTATTAAGTAGTGACTGAACAGGAAACTGGGATGGCAAAAAAGCCCACAAATCTTATTATTGGCCTCTGTAATACATTTCACATTTGTGATGGGTGTGAACAGACTTTGTTGTGAATAAAACTTGGAAAAACTTCAGCCGTAAACTTCCCTGTTTGATTCTTGGCCCTTATATCTTCATTTAATTTCTTTAGTTTGATGTGAAGCCCTTCACATTCCAATTACTAATATAGATTTAGTTCTACAAAGATGATATACTCAATATTTGAGGTATTTGAGTAAATAGTGCAGAGTGCTTTAAACATGTCACTTCTCTGTTATTTGAATAGTATATTTTTTTTGCAATACTACTACTATCTCTAAAATAGTATCACTTGATTTTTATTTTTTTTTTTTCATTTTTTTTTTAACTGGTATGTGATAATTGTTTACTTCAGTCTGATGGATGCTGCTCAGATAACTTGTACCTGGCTGTTCTTTGGCAGGAAACACTGTTCCATCCCAGGTACTGAGAGATACACTCACTGAACTGGAAACTGAAATAGCGAAATTCAGAGCTGAAAACTCAACTCTAAGTAAACTTCGTGAAGAAAGAGAGCATGCCTTGGCAAATATCAGGTAATTTTTAATTGAAATGTTTTGGTGTATTCACCCACGTAGTATGTTCCAGACTATCATAATGTCCAGTTACCAACAGCACGGGTAAATAATTGCTGTGTTTCAATTACAGTGGAGACATAGGTCAAGAAACTGGTTGTTGCTCTAGGTATATACTGAACTGTAATTATTACTCACACACAAATTATAATATTAAGAACCCCTGCTAGTTCCATACCATGCCCTTAAAGGCTATAAATGGGAGAACTAGTATATTTTTGTTCCAAGTCCTAAATTGGTCTTGCAAAGCTGATCTTCATGCTAGCATGATTGATGCTCTACCTTTGGATTGGAGAATATTTTCATTTGAACTGGGGGGAATTATAAGTGACACATAGAGCAGAATAATTATCTCTGTTGACTCAAATGTGGCACACCTGTTCCTACCAAAGTCACTTTAGTTTTGTTTGGAAACAGCATCGTGTTGTTGGCTAATATTTAATTTGTGACCTCCTGCTGTTAGTACATTCTCTTTCCCCACTAATTTTGGGGGAACACTGTTCTACTGCTTTGAAGAGTGTTGGAAGATCTTGGCCAAAGCTTTGTTAAATTTGGGATAACTTTTATGACTGGAAGATATAAAAATAGAAATTATTGGATTTAGAATGCTAGCTGTATGACAATTCTGACTCCTTGAATTAGTAGTATCATTTATAGTTATGTCTTCCTGCAGGTAACAGATGCTGGCTTGGAATCAGTGACCACAGAGTTTTCATTTTCTTCCTTAAAATCCAGATTTGAAGTAGTTTTGACCTAAAACAACAATTTTGTTTCGTAATTATAGGAAAGAAATTGCAGACTTTCAACAGCAGAAAGCTCAAGAACTGGCTGAAATAGAAGAATACAAAAAAAAGGAAATAAAAAAACTGCAAAAGGAGCGTAAAGTTTTTGAAAAATATACCACAGAAGCTAGAGCAATTCCAGATAAAAAAGAACGTGATGAAATTCAGGTATAAAAACTATGTTATTCTTCTAGTCCACACAGGAAGACTTAAATTCATTTAAAGGCAATTGAGTACCAAATTCTACGTTAATTGAAAGGTTGTAAGTGATTTTAAGATGGGAACGGTTAGTAGACAAGGCCTAATTGAGGAAGGAACTACAGTCTTCACAATGTTGTTTGATGGTTTTATGGCAAACCCCCCTGCTGAGCAAATATTTTTTTTCACATTTCCATACTAAAACCTGCTCATGTCTATGGCAGAATTATCTTCAACTTTGATACAAAACTACTGTAGTTAATATTAAGTTGTAAGTTTTTATTCGTGGTAGTGGATCAAAGTGCGAACTAGAACTGTCCTTGAGTTTTATTCTGTCTATAACTTGTACAGTAAATGTAGCAATCTTCTGCAATTTTCAAAGTCACATTTTGTTATTACTCATAGGTCTAGAGGTATCAGAGATCTAAGAAACAAGATTTTTCTTCATTGTCAGGATGTATGGTACACGAGGTGCACAGACAAGTTGTATTAAACATCACATGGATTTCCCTCCTCCTTCCCTACAAATTTTCCTAACAACTTCATTTGTGATTGAAGCTGAGCTTATGAAGTTGGTAAAGTAAATAATATCTCTTTCAGCGAAAAAAACCACCCTCCTCCTTCTCTGCCCCATTAAGCTGATCATGGTTTTTTGCCACTCTTGTGCTTTTTATTTTAAATATGCTTGTATTTCTATTAGAACGTTAAAATATTTTAATATATTAAAAAATGAAATTTATAAACATGCATTTTTCTAAGGCTTTAAAACAGCAGGTTGCAGAGCTACAGGAGGATTTAAAACGAAAAGAGGCAAAATGGTCAACCACTCATCGACGCCTGAAAGATCAAATAGAAGCTTTAGTAAATGAGAATATGGAGCTAAAAGAGGAAGTCAAAATTATGGAGAGGTTTCGTCTAGAAGCCTGGAAGAAAGTAGAAGCTGCTGCAAACAAGAGGAAAACAGAACATTCTGGGATAACTTTAAAAAAAGCAGAATCTGTAAGTTATTAATGTTGGTGTCTTAATTTCATCTGTGTGAATATGCTGAGTTTTGGATCATAAACTCGGAATCCAGTAGCTACAACCTAGATGTTTACTTTTCATTTACTGATCTTGGGCCTCCAGTAGTGGTGACACAGAATTTTGTTAACGTCACATTCTCTCCAAATGTGAGTGTTCACAACATGCAGCATTCATTCTGTTGAGGAACTCATCTTAGAAATTCAAAATGATGTGATTGTAAGAGAAAAATCATAGATTGGATCTAACCTGTGAACCCCTGCACCTCAGGGATCAGCCAGGCAAACCAGGCTGCTCACCATTGTCTACAGCAGCTGTATTTAGTTTCGAAACTAAATTTTGTAAGAATTATTCTGGATTGCTTGCACCAAACTAACATTCTGCCGTTGCTGGTAGTGAGGCAGCAGACAGAGGAAGAGTTCCAAAGTACAGCTTGGGCTACCTCACATAAACCTTTCTGCCGACTGAATCTCAAAAACGTAGTTTGTGCAGAAAGCTCCCAGTAAATTTCATGTCGTGTGGTGTATAAAGTTTTTGCCGCTGCATGAAGAGTTATTGTTAAATGTCACGTAAACCACAAATAACTTTCTTTCTTTCTTTTAGTGTCTACCAAATAGAGGCCCAAAAAGTCAAACTGCATCTCTGCTTCCTCCAGTACAGAAGGGCAGCAAGATAAATGGCAAAAGTTATTCACAAGCAAAAGGTATAAATGTTTGTCTAATCAGAGAATTCTGATAATTTTTTAAAAGAACATGTGGATTTTTGCTTTTATTAGAAAGAGCGCATCACCACCTTAGAAGTAGGTAGAGAATAGGTTGTAATGGACTCGTTGAGCATATGGATAAATACCTTGCAGGGTAAGATTCTGGCAAAAGCTGTGATGAGACCATTCTGGTCATGTTTGGTGCTCTGGAGCATACCAGAAGCTGCGTTCTGTAATCCAAAATGGCATTCATCATTGACGTTCTTCAAGCCATGGATGTTGACTAGATGACTATGTTGATGTCAGTGGAACTGCTGTGTCTCTTCAGAATCTTCTGTTAGCAGGGTCTGTAATCACACGGGCAATGCTGCAGGGTGTTCCTTGTTCATGGTTAGGAGCAAACGCTGTTGGCTGCTCCACCCCTTCCTAATGCATAGTTATAGCAGTCTTCCAGTACCTAAAGGGGGCCTACAGGAGAGATGGGGAGGGACTCTTTATCAGGGAGCATAGTGATAGGACGAGGGGGAATTGTTTTAAACTGAAAGGGAGGAGATTTAGATTAGATATTAGGAAGGGATTGTTCACTGTGAGGGTGGTGAGACATTGGAACAGGTTGCCCAGAGAAGCTGTGGATGCTCCATCCCTGGAGGTGTTCAAGGCCAGGCTGGATGGGGCTTTGAGCAACCTGTTCTAGTGGAGGTGTCCCTGCCCATGGCAGGGGGGTTGGAACTAGATGATCTTTAAGGTCCCTTCCAACCCAAACCATTCTATGATTCTATAATCACATACAGAAAGTACCTGGAGGGTGCTTTTTTGACACCTCTGACAGCTCAAACAACCGCTACGTTATCCGTTAGGGGAATATGTTCCAGAATTGAAGCCCTTGCTGGTTTTATTTTGGTGATCGGTCTGGTGCGCTAGGAGAGACACAGGAAAAGTCTGCCAGTCAGTTCCTGTTAAAAGGTTACATTAGTCTTCCTTTATTCATTATAAGGCATAACTAATAATGTTGTCTGGGTCCCTAGGGGTGGGAAAAAATTCCTTTGTAAATCTTCAGAAATGAAATAGGGAAGTGCAAGCATTCCACCTATTGCAGTGACTCTTCAATGACGTACCTGAGCGAGTTGGCTTATGCTGATTCTTTTCATAAAATATGCTGCTTTCCGTTTTTACTGCACTTAAATGTAGGTGTCTGGTACAACTTGACCTCCTATGTAACACTTAAAACTGTACTTTAATTTTACTGTCCAAATTAACTTTATTACATGTATCTGAGTAGGAAGGCTTTCTAGAACACCTCCATCGGCACCTGCTAGTGACAGAACCAACTCTGAGACCATGACGGCACTAGAAGATTCCTCTAAGACTTTTATGGTAGTAAGTCCTCAACTTTTATTTGATTTGATTTTTAAGGGGAGAGGGGAAACCCAAAATAAAACAATAGTTACTTGTACTTAAATGAGTATCTGGAAGTGACTGGTGAAGCTGTTGACTCAACTGATATGTTCTTCAACTGCAATTTTATTGTTATGACAGAAAATGGCCATGTAGTAGTCAATGCAGAATGTTTTACGTGTGTCTAGTAGTTGCAACATTCTTCGGCTGAGGAAATGAAATGAAATAATATTTTCCCGCTCCCTTGAATTTTGCAAAATGTTTTACCTTTTGAGGGAGGGGGAAAAAGATGGATATGTTCCATGTAGGGAAACCATGCAAGAATCTTGTAAATAGTTGGATTAATTCTTACATTAATTGTTGTAGATAGCATTTAGGTTTGAGACTTCATGCTTGAGTACCTTGATATGATTGACTTAAAGCACAGTTGTGTACCATGCTACAACACATCACTGAATTCCACTTCAGTCCAGACTACAGCTGACTACAGACAACCAATTATTGCTGAGTCTCGGTCTCTTTTACCACTTGAATTATACCTAGGACTTACATAGAACCCAGATTGTGTTTATGCCTTCCTATACTTGTCTTAGTCCCCTGATGCTCCTTCTTCTATCCTAAAATACCTGTCAGCCTAGGAAAAAAAACATGCATAAAGGCAAGACTTGATTTGAGTTTATGCTTAGATTATTGTTGTCATTTCAGGACAGCTCTCCTCAAGAAGCTCATGTGTCACTACAATCTGCACCTGCATCTACAGACAGTGAAGAGATAGAGAGAGAAACTGCTTATCCTGATGGAAAGGTAAAATGAGAGCTTGGCACCCTGAAATTCCACAACAGCTGTTGTGAAAGAGGAAGGAGCTGTGTGTTGGTTCAATACTGACCTCTATTGTATTGATTAGGTTGAAAAGGTCTTGAAAAACGGCTGTCACCTCATATTTTTCCCCAATGGGACATGGAAAAAAGTGGGTTCTGATGGGAAGACCGTAACTGTAACCTTCTTCAATGGGGATGTGAAGCAGGTTATGCCTGATCAAACAGTGGTATGTACCTTGCATCTTCTGCATTTTTCTATACTTATGTGCAATGTACACATACACAAAACTTCTCACTAGTTATGTTAAATCTGTTTTCTGCAGATTTATTACTATGCCGATGCTAAGACTACACATACTACATATTCTGATGGCTTAGAGGTCTTGCAATTTTCAAACGGACAAATAGGTAAAGAAATCATCCCGCTCAACCAACACTCAAAATTGCTGTCCATATATAAACCTGCATTTATGTAATAAGCATATTGTCTCAAAATACATTTCAGAGAAGCATTATCCTGATGGCAAGAAAGAAATTACCTTCCCTGATCAAACTATTAAAAATTTATTTACGGATGGGCAAGAAGAAAGTATCTTTCCAGATGGTACTATTGTTCGTATTCAGAGGTAAGTTTTCTCTTTTCAGGTACCCCCACCTGCTGCTGGGACAGTAGCAGCCAGGGCGCACTGACAGAGGCCTGTTTCTAAAGTTTGCATTTGAATGTACTGTGAACATGTATTTACTGTTTGAAATTTAATATTTTTTTT
Organism: Numenius arquata; assembly: GCF_964106895.1. Taxonomy (NCBI): domain Eukaryota; kingdom Metazoa; phylum Chordata; class Aves; order Charadriiformes; family Scolopacidae; genus Numenius; species Numenius arquata. Next base: position 122,253,348 of record NC_133576.1, read on the forward strand.
TTTTGTAGCTTGGAGGAGACAGAGATTGAATGCCTCCTTAACCTAGAGACTTTTCTGATTTGTGCACAATTCTAGCGAATGCGTGAGAACCTAGATGGGGGGAGCAGCAGGTCTGGCCAACAGCTGGTAACTGAGAGCGCTCAGAACATTAAGCTTTAAACTTCTTGGACTGTTGCAGCAATAGATTTAGTGCAGAGAAAGTGCAGGAGAGGCTCTGAAGTATAAAGAAGTCATGTCAGTTTTGCAGAAACAGGTTTTTGAGTACTAACCAGCTGGAGTGACATCTTAAAAACAGGCTTTTCACAAATACTGTAATTTTTTTAGTTCTTTCTTCACTTAGGCTTGCATATTTAAAGTTTGTTCTGAGACTGTAAGGACTAAACATAGGCTTAAGATTAATGTGTGCGAGGGTTTTTTTTTTAAATACTTATATGCATTTATTTAATATAGAGATGGAAGCAAAACTATAGAATTCAATAATGGCCAGAGAGAACTACACACATCAGAGTTCAAGAGACGGGAATACCCAGATGGTACTGTCAAGACTGTGTACATGAATGGACAACAGGAAACGAAGTACGTCTCTGGGAGGGTAAGAGTGAAGGACAAAGATGGTAATATTATCATGGACACTAAGTTGTAGGCAATGTCAAAACTGTAGGAAGTGTTAATACATCTGCAAAAATAATGTACATTCCTGTAAACAAGAAGTAAAACCCCTTCAAGCTTATTGTGTATATATTGTTTATAGTTTTCGCAAAATAAATTTATTTTTCAGTGGATGTTACTACATCTGAGCTTTTTCTTAACTTTTTCCCATTTCTACTTTTAAGCAGCAGTTTAATGATTCAGTATTCTGTTCATGTGTGGTTTAAAGGGTGCTTTTTAGATCAGCTGTAGATTATTTTACTTTAGACATCTAAGAGAAGACGACTCAATTCAAGGTAAAAAGTGCTATTGGAACCCCTGCTGTGGTGAAATACAGCAGGCACCCAGATGTAAGAGTCTGGGTATCAGTTTACTCATTGCTTGACTTAAAGGCATAAATGAATGGCAACATTCCTTTCCAGTTAGCCATAGGCTATTCTTTCTTCATAATCTTATTTATTCTTCATCTCACAGTTAGAAGGCAACAGCATTAGCAGAGCCCAAAGCGTTCTATTAACTGCTTATCTATATTCCAAAAGCCAGGACAAGTGAGACTGTGGGACAGATTACTCAGGCATGGGGGAGGAAACAGAAATCAACAAAGGTCATCTCGTCCAATTCTCCACTTAACAGGCATTTATAAACTGACTTGTCTTTTAAAACCGTGCAGTATCTACAAAGCAAAGTGGTACTGCCACTCTAGCAGCTGCTGAAAAATTTGTTTCAGTCTCTTGCACAGTAGACGATACTCACTTTTTTCCCCTCTGCCCTTTCTCCTCAGTGAAATCTTGTGCCCTTTTTTACTCAAGGTGTAAATCAGCTTGCAGTAGTTAAGAGCTATGCTCACTCACACCTAGAAGTTGCTTGGTTGGGTGGATAGGCAGGTCCTGGCAGTCTTAAACAGCAGTTCTTATGTAATCAGGTATAATCCCTTTCAAGATGGTTGATAAACAACTTATTTTTTAAAATTAAAATAAGGAAAGAAACATATTTTGAAGATAAGCACATAACAGCTCTACAGGGTATTTGCAACAGCATGTTATCACACATCTGATTAATACCAGAATACGTACTGAAACTCTGAGAGTGACCGTTGCCCAGAGAGGTTGTGTAGTCTTCATCACATATGGTTTTTTTGATAATGTAGACAAAATTCTCCATGAGGAGACTGAAAGGGGCTGAGCTTTAGAATTTAAAGGATATACTACACTAGTACAATAAAGAGACATCCAAAGAAACCTTACATACTATAGCAGTAAAGGAAAACAAGCTCCTCTTTATTCCAACACTTTCAAATGAACACTGCAGCTCCAGGAGTAGGAAGGAGGTGCAAGGACACCCAAAACACATCCATCTCCTCATGACTGAAAACAGTGAACACAGCAGCAATGCAAACATGTTCCACAACAAGGACAGTAACATTCCCCCACCCCCAACTGTTCACTCCATGTTCCAGACTCTGGTCCTGGAGAAGTCTGTCACCAAATACACTTGAAAGATAAACAAGAGTTATATCACAGTAACACAACTATCACCTTCCAAGTCTTATAGTATCTTGCTAGAACAGCTTTTTCTCCATTTCTTTACTACTAGACATTAATTCCATCTACTCTTATGAAAAGGGTATCACAGAACAATACTTCAGGCTGTAAGGTCAAAGGAGATTGAGACATGAGAATATAGTTTCACTATTTCAAGATCCAAGTGTTGGGAACATTATCTGTAAAAACATTCAAAGAACACATGAAATGGGAGGGAAAGGGACTACTTAACATGTCTCCAGTATTCTCTGTAGATAACCCATACTGTAACGCTTTTCATTTAAAATACTGCATGTTTGACTAGATGTATGGACATCCAGGTGTTATCATGGATCTGTCTGAGAACCACTGGAACTGGACACTGAGATCAAGTGCTGAAAATGAAGGAAAACAATTAATTTTGATTGTTTGGTCAGAGTACGCTGTCACACATCTGCAAGTTACCTTCCTCTGTTACTAGCAGCAAAAGCTCTTTCTGTTATACTGCCTTAGGGCTCTTTGTTTCAGTACCTGCTAGTTCTTAAAAATATATATACTGTGGGCTTCAGTAATATGTATGTAAAGAAATTCAATTTTTTAAACAGCATTTTATTTTATTAAAAGAGTGGAAGTATGGACAGAAGGGATTTTTTAAAAAACAAACTCTAATTGTCAGCATTACTGACAGTTAAGACTTTGCTTAAAACTTCTGAAATCACCCCTTCGCAAAGGTATGAATCTGTAGTTCATACTCACTGTACTTACACGTTACTCATCCAAATCTGCAAGTCCCATTTCTATCAGCTTCATATGAACTAGATTTTCATCACCTTCATACAAAGAAATGGTGACCTCTGGTGAAACAGCCTGAAAACCAGAAGTTGACAAGAGTTTTGACAGTAACACATTTAAATCTCAAGCTAACCAAAAGTTATTTTGGTGGCTACACTCGCTGCCTAAACTAAACTGTGAATATATGAAAAATATTTCTGTTTTTAAGTAAAGGAAACTGCCCAGAAACTTGTTTGCAGGATTAAGAACAGCACCACATGATTTTCTCTCTTCCTCAGCATTCCTTCATGGTAAATGGTTCACAGTTTTAAATTATGAGGGTTCACAATGAAACAAATACTCAGGAATTATACTCCGAATTTTAGGCTGCACAAGAACTAGGAGAAGAGAAGAAGTGTTTCTCACAAGTATGGAAGCAGAGAGCTGTTTTCCTTCGACGCACTCCATCATAGCCCATAACGCTTCCACACTCCATTCTGGGGAATAAGGAATTCTTTCCACATTTTCATCATATGAAGCAGGTTTAAATCCAGTCAACAAAGCTCGTACTGCCTGAACAGGGTACTTCAGCAGATGATAAGGTATGTGACGCAATCTAGAACAGAAGTGAAAAGTGTTTGCCTGCAACAATCCACCTGTCAAGCAAAACTGTCAGTATGGCCATCAGAACAGCGTAACAATTCATACAGTAGATTTATGGTGTGGAAACTGGGATCAGTCCCTGCTCTACAACCTGCTGATGGTCAGACCGCACAATTCCTCAGGTAGGACCAGGCCCTTCGAAAGGAATTCAGCACAGTAAGAAGCAGGCCGGTATCGTATAGACCCCTCCAGGCACACTGACTCCTCATTACGGTGCTTGGGGAAGAGTCTAAGCACAAGCCATCACAATGCAGGCTCCAAATCTGGTGTGTCTGGAAAATGACAGAGACCTTTGTGGTCCAAAGTGCTTCATGCCTGGATGTGCTCTAGTCACAGTACTGGAAACAAGTACCTTGGTTTTATATTGTCACCTCCCCATTCTTCTATCCTTCTATCCCAGAAGCAAGGGAATGGGGAAGCACAACAGGAAGTGCAACCCTGTAGAACACACACTCTCTCCCATGATCCCAATAGTCTGTGAAGCAGGAAATCTGTTCAAATCCCTATTTTGCCTCATCTGCAGCCAGGACCTGTAGATTCACCAATGAGCTCAAGATCAATTCAGTGTGATTAAGCGATATATATACCAAGTGCAAGTACTTCAAGAGAGAAAATTCAGACAAGCTTAGGGGACCCTAAAAGCCTGGGGTGTTTGAGAGACTTAGCTGACATCTGTGTGCCAGCACAGGAGCAGTTTCTAGGGTGGCTCAGCACCAGGCAGAACAGGGCTTTGAACTTCCAAATTCCACACAAGCAGCCTGGGGTGTGTCCCACTCAGATATTCCCTTATCTTACTCCCCAGCTGTGTTCCATGCAGACTGCAGTCACACAGGATCACAGGATTTGTTTGTACACCTGAAGGGCTCAGTCCCTATTTTCTGTAAGCTTCTTGGGTGCAAAAGCAGATTATAAACCTAAGCTTACTTCACAGGTTAAGTAACCTAAAGATGATGGAGAAATTTGATAGTGTAATAATGGGCTTCTCAGAACAACCTGAGAAAGGGAAGTAGGTGCACAACCACATACCCTGCTGACAGAATTTATTTAACCAGCCAACCAACTTTCTCTCCAATTGAAATCTAATGCTGAATTATTACATACATCTACAGTTGTAGATGTACATTGTATTATGTATGATATTGTATACATCTACATAAAATAAATAATAATAGTAAACATACACTTATTTATAAGTACATATCTTATAAAGTAAGTGTATACATACGCACATATTTTACATGCATTTTTTTCTTACGTATTTACCTGCCTGTTGGGACAACTGAAAAACTACCATAGTCAACAAACTGAACCAGGATCTTAACAGGGTCAAATTCTTCAATGGAGAGGAGCTTTCCTCTATACCATAAACCATCCTGGTATTCTACAAGGCAAGGCATTTCTGTAAAAAGAAAAAAACAAACCACTGAACACCTCAAAATATACTCCCAGTGCAGCACAAACTAACTGAACTTGAAAAATCCATCCTCCTTGTGACCAAGATTAGGTTTTTTCTTCCTTCTCTAATTCACTATTTTTTTCTATGCATCCTCCAATTCACAATCATTAGTATGCAATGATCAAGTCAATGATCAAAGTCAAGTGGCTCTACCTCACATGGCAACAATAAGAATTAACAGAAAATTGCTTGGTAAAGATTGTGATCCAAACTGTTTAACATTTAATCTTTTCCATTTCAACTCATTTGCACATTTCAGTTAAGTAAACAGATCGATCTGTAAGAAAACAGACACTGGAGGACACAAGGCAGATGCCGCCTAAAACCTCAACCAGAATTTTACTAGTTGGTAGAACCAAATACCAGCAGTAACTGCTTTCTTCACAAAGTTTTAGACCCACATTTTGTTATTTTTTTATTTTTTGTTATTTTAGGCCCAACAGCTGTGGACAAGAGAAATAAAGCCCAACTTTTGTCTCAAGGGAGAAATCCAGAATAAGGTAAAGTGAGGCTCTTCAGGGTTCACATAATTTCTAACTCTTGATAACATAATTTTTCTGTACATAAGTTTTGTCTTTTGAATATTTAATAGCAAGATTTTCAGCTACAGCTTCATTGACAGTCACATTAAGGGAAAAGTTATATTTTTGCAATCTAAGCTCAGTTTATCAACTTTAACAGGTCTCCTCTGAGCCTCCATTTTTTTTTTTTACACTCCTGATTGTAGTGTAGCTCTACTCCTCACTCTCCAAAGATTTTATTGAAAGATTCACAGAATATAGTTATTCCTATTCTTCAGAAATAACTTCAGGCTTTTGTACGAAACAACAGGGAAAATAAACAGGCTAATGTACCTCTTTGGAAGTGTGTCAGAAGAGGAAGAGACTCCACGCTTTTATTGCACCACTTCAGGGCTTCATCAAGGCTCAACACCTCCGAGTCACAGCTGGCATCTCCCTCTGTGGCAGACTGCTTCATAAGGTTCTTAGAAGGATCAAAGCAAATATATACCTACTCCAAGAAAAGGCTCTCATATTACAATCGTTGCAGACTACTCAGAACCTTCAAATTCCATTAGGGATCAAGCATTACTAGATTACTTGTTCCTGTCTTCAAAAGGTTCAGCACATCCTTGCTTTTTTTTCCTCAATTTATGAATAATTTCATATTTACACAAAATTATTCCCCAAATCAGAAGTGACTAATGATTTATTACCACCATATTTCAGCGTTAAAAAGAATAAAAGGTACGGACATATTAAAGAATATATCCATATAAAATTTCACAGCTGTGTCTTATTGGGATTCTTCCCTCCTACTAGTTAGTAAATAACCTCACTTCATAATACCAAACCAGAAACTAATTTTAAAGTTAATGAAAGAAGAACTTTTGAAATGGAGTTTTGTTTGCTACACAGACATTCCATTCACCTAATTTATAACCAGGTCACCAGCATAATGCTATAGGTCAAAGAAATGAAAACTTAAACAATATGCACAGTCAAATTAAAATCCACATAACAGCTTCTAACAAAAGTGATTATTTTTTTTTTTTGGAAGCAAGCCATTTCAGAACATTAAGATACTTTACTGATAGTCAAAAAAAATTAATGATTAGGCAATTATTTTTTCTAAACTCAGCATTATAATTCACTGGCCAGGAAGAAAATCAATGTTCGTTTTCTAATTTGTACACAATATAATCAAGCCACAACACCAACATGCAACTGCTACTTAAATCTATAGGAGTCCAGAGCAGGATCTAGTGTTTACAATTATATACCATGTTCAAAAGCAAGAGTTCAAATCATTTGCACAAAATGAACAAAAAAACCTGTTATGTTTCTCCTGCAAGAGAGGAAGCAGAATACACAACTTTAGAAAAGGGCTTTTCTAAAATACCCAAACACTTCCATCTCGTATTTAGTCAAAGCAGTTTACACAAAAATCAATGATCAATCAGTGACAAAAGGCAGTAAAATAAAACTAACAGCCAGAAAATGTTCAGGTTATTGTACAATGTTCCAGTAATTTTATTTTTGGAGAATAAAGAAGAGATAAACCATTATTGTTCTGCCAAGTTAAATCCCATGACCTAATTTCTTACATATCAGAAAACAGCATTGCAATTCTTAAAATTAATTTTTTTTTAGGGAAATGGTCAGTATTTATTTCTCTGCCCCTACCCAAGAGGATATTTCAATTAAGATTTCATTGAGATAGTTGCACTGCACAGTCACCTCTATCAATAACTCAGTAGCATTTTACTTTTTTGTATTATCTAAAATTGTTAGCCATGATTTCCTTTTCACCAGCACAATGGGACTGCAACATTTCCTGTCTGCAACAGATACAAGACATTTACAAAACGTACCTCCTTAGGGGACACCAAATGTGTAACTCTGACAGGAAAGGTATCTCCTGGAATAGGTAGTGGTGGCAACGTGTATGAAGGCAAGACAGGAATGTCTCCTAGAAGTAGCTCCTAGACCAAGACAGACTTTAGTCAAGAATCAGGAGTTATGCAATAATGCAAACAGCATGTCCTTGATGAAAAAAATATTAATCAACATTTCCTTTCAATACTTACTAGGTTTTTAAAAACAGCTTTAAAGTTAACACAACAGAACTAGTTAATTAACTTTCAAAATATAAAGCACATATCTTTGAAATGATCTTAACATACTGACTTGCTAACTTGATTGCTGTTAATTCAAAAATGCATTCAATAATGGAATTCCCTTTAAACAGAGAAAAGATTTAGAAAGAACTGAAACAATTAATTGACAAAGATTAAACCATGCCCAATGTTACTGCTGTTTGCCAGAGGAAGTTACTCCTTAAGAGAAAGGCAAAGGATAATTTAACTCCTTCGCCACCAGAATTATCACTCCTTCAAAAAGATACCAGATTTTGCCAAGCACAGATAGATATTGTCTCAATAGCATAGCATGCTCCATTGTGTCTTCTTCTAAAACCTTGTAATTTACAGTATGACTTCCACATGCCATTGATTTGTTAGGTTCATGACAAAAGAAACATTGGTGCATTGAATTATGCCTTTATAAGTATGTACAGCACATAGCTCAGCTAGATCAGAAGTCATGACTTCACTATGATACATAACAAAATGTACAGTTTTTCTAAAGTACATTCTATTTTTACACATCTACTTGATGAATATTTTTGTTCCAGACATGATGAAAACAAGAAGTGGGAACAGCCAGATATATGTAACTGCGAAATAAAACAATAAATTCTGACATAAGATACAATACAAAAGCCCATTGTGCTACCCAGACTTAACTAGGAAAAAACAGGTTTTCCACTGAAAGTATGTACTCCAAACATCTATCTTGATAAATACTAGTAAAGAAAGGAAGTCTGACTGTACCGTAGATGCATGCAATCTAAATGTCAAATTTCTGCAAAACAATCAGGAACACTGTGACAGGCCACCTGACTACACCTGGCTCTAAAGATTCAACTTAAATTCCAGCTCATTCCCTACTGAGCACTGCAGGTAGCTCAGCTGGCTATCTTAGTCAGCTCTTCCATGTGTCTTGGAAAGAAAAGCTGCATTTGCATTTTCTTCGTTTTTAACAGCCTTTTCTTAGTCCAGTTGTAAATACTGGTACTAAAAAGATGTTCTCCCAAGACATCTTTAGGAGTTACCTATTTCAAACATTGTCCCCCATCCTTTCTGCCTTTGTGTCTATTCTTTAAAAATCTAAAATGGATTACATTCCTTATTACATCTCTAACGCCACGGCAGAAATTATGTATTTATAATTTACACATCACATCATGCTGAAAAGCACTCTTGTGGTCCCTTATTAAATATGCAGTATTAAGAACTTAATCCAAACTAAGTAAATGGTAGGCTGCAGTGCAGTGTGTTATGTTGTACTTCCTTCTCTACCCCACGCAACGCTGTGTTTATGAACAGCCCACATGAGCCCACCCAGTAGCATGAGGCATTAAAGGTATTTTTGGGATGATGAAGACCGAAGTGATAGTCTGGCAAGTCTCAAGATTCTGTATTTCCCCAAAACGGACAGGATATCTTAGACTTTACTCTTATATTGACAAAAGGGAAGCAGAAAGGTCTTTCTATCCAGGTGTCTGCAGAATGCTTTTCCACTAGCCTTGTTGCAAACACCAAAGACAGAACAGGTCTTCTTCGTGTCCGAGATGGTAGGACTGACGAGCAACACAGCTGGCCTTCAACCCACATGGCTGGCCTTCGACATGTGTCCACAGTCATTTGACATCCCCATCCTTCATCCATACCTGTCCTGATAAATTCTTAACAAGGAAACAACTTGTTTGGGGGGCTGACACGCAATACAGTTAAATGCAAAAATAGTCTGTATAAGGAATTTAAAACTGATTTTGGTTCAGGTGGTTAGAAATGGTTTGTAGTCCAACTGCTGTAGAAAAAGTAATTCTAAAAATTATTGTTAGTTAAGCCTGAGCTCAGAACAAAGAGATTAAAAACGTGTCTGTCAAATGAAGCAAGGTCATAGTCCCCCACGCCTGAATATACGAGCACAAGGCAGCACCTGGCTACTCAGTTCTGATTCACAGTGGTAGAGAAACAAACAAAACCAACCAACCAAAAAACCTCCATCAAAAAATACCACAGTATAATGGTCCTGTATATATAGGCAAGTATGCAAGTGTGTATATGTGTATACACACAAACATACATTTATGTACACATACACTTAGAATGAGATTCACTGCTGCAAGGTCACCACGCTTGGTGTTCTGGTGTACTCTCCAATGTCCTACTGAGAGACTGATTTACAACTGGGTTTTCCATGGTTACTCAGTTCTAATAAACATTGAAAGATTTTTGTAACTGCACCACAAGTCCACTGGTATACATGTCAAGACTTACATCAGTAGCATAATCAATATTGCAAAATCATTTTCTGAAGCAGAGACATGTTGGAATGAAAAATACACTGGCAAGCTTAAACAGAATTAAGCAGAAAAATATGACAAAGTCTTAATAATTTAAATAAACCTGATCCTCAGATTTCAAGAAAAACCCAGAGAAATTACCGATCTAATTTTGTGTTAAGACAATAAAGTTTGGTTAAAATCTCAATCCTCCTCTAAAGAACCCTAAATGAGTATCCCAGACACCTGGAATGAAGAACCTAGGTAACACCCTTAGAAATCCCTAGGTTTATGTTGAACACTTGATTAAATTTACTTTTGAGTATCTTCATCCTTTTATATATTTCTATGAATAACTAATCCCTTCAAGTGATAAAAATATTATCCTATTCCTATCCTCTTAAGTGTTAGAGGAACACAAAAACTAACTGGACTTTAAACAGAAATGCAGGAATCTCTTTTCAGGAATGAGTCGGAGAACAAAATCTTAGCAATTCATTATTCCATACAATTGTAGCAACATATTCTATCTACAGTTGCTATGCTACAGAGCTGTGCACTTAGTTTTACTGCTGTCACATCACAAAACCGTACAGAAATGTAAAAAGAAGTAACAAATCAAAGGTCACAACAAGCAACTGAGTAATCTTTTTAGTGCCAGAACAACAGCAAAACACACACACACAAATCTCACCACCTTTAAGACGTCCTGACAATCTTCAGCCACGCAGTACTTCTGGTATGCCATGAAGGAAGAAAGTGACATTCCACCAAAATACAGGTTGACGGATAATTTGCCCCAAGGTTTATCTGGTAATTCCTACTTACACAGGAAAAAAATAAGATTGTAACAGTAACAGCGTGACTGAGGTTTTAGAAATAGTGACCAGGAAATTCAAACCTGTCATTCCTACATGGACCATACTCATTCATCGAAGATATAAAACTAATAAGGAGGGCTACTAACGTAACTTATGACACAAATGGGAATATATATCTCTGGAAAGGCAGCACTGCCTACCCAGTGTAACACCGAAACACCCCATGTTTCCTCACTCAATACTACAATTTATCATTAGAAATTAAATTATCAGACAATACAGATTACGTGTTTCCCTATAATGTTAGTGTATTAATTAAGCATGTCCATACTTAATTATGCCAAATATAGCATAGCAGCCTTCCAATATCTGAAGGGAGCCTACAGGAGAGCCGGAGAGGGACTCTTTGTCAGGAAGTATAATGACAGGACAAGGGGTAACGGTTTTAAATTGGCAGAGGGGAGATTTAGATTAGATATCAGAAAAATTCTTTCCTGTGAGGGTGGTGATGCACTGGAACTGGTTGCCCAGGGAAGCTGTGGATGCCCCATCCCTGGAAGTGCTTAACGCCAGGCTGGATGGGGCTTTGAGCAACCTGCTCTAGTGGAGGTGTCCCTGCCCATGGCAGGGGGGTTGGAACTAGATGATCTTTAAGGTCCCTTCCAACTCTAACCATTCTATGATTCTATGATGATTCTATGAAATTTTAGTAACTTACAACTGAATTTAGAACAATTTATGTTGTTGGTAGGTTGCTTGTCAGAACAACACCACAGAATACAAATAGGACCTAAAAATACTAATACCTCTAAAGGACACATTTAAGTCCTGAAAACTATAATAAAGTCCTAGGAAAAATAACTTCAGCTTTGGATTTTATTTTGTCTAAGGAATACATTTACTGCTATACTCCACTTACTATTCTTAATGCAAGTTAGAAGAAAAAAAAAGAACAAAAAAGTAAGCCTCATTCCACATCTATGAATAAATTAAGCTACCTGAACATGTATTTCAACCTCTTCATTTGTAAGCAGTTCTTGAAGGCAATCTACTGCATCCTGCTGCCAATAATTTCCAACCTACTTGGTGAAAAGCAAGAAACCCCCACGTTAAGATGCTGACAGATAATATTCTTACTATTCTTAATGTAGTGAGATGAAAATACGCACCTATCATTGAAAAACTTATTTGAAAACACACACCAGTATTTGGATTTGTCTACAACAGTTTAGACATTGTCTGCTATTTGATACACTGAAACTTACGTGTGACAAAGCCAACCAGCAATTTTCAGATCTTGAAGTAGATCAGAAAGATGCTGCTGGTGAAGTCTAACCTTTCCTAGACTAGATGTAATACCGTATGCGTGCACAGTTACATGAAGCATAACCCAAAAATGCAGAATTCCACTTGGAGATAACTTAACATACAACAGAAAACACAGGATACTTTAAATACCTCTTTTATTCCCTGCAGTATCTGTTTATGTCCTAACCCATAGGTTTGCAAGCCCATCTTTCTTAATCTGTTAGTTGATCTGCTTCCAACAGTAAAAAGGTTTTCTTTTAAAGTAAATTTAAAAGCAAATTAGTCATTTCAGTAATTGACATTTACTAAATGCACCATTCAAATTTGACTAAAATGTGATATGTGAAAATGCTATTTACATATCAACTACTTACTAATAAAACCCCCAAAACAATTCACTTATATTAGTTTAGCATAACATTGTTTCCTACACAGCTAAATTCAGAACAATAGAAGCACTTCTGTAGGACTCGAAGATTTAAAATTTTCTGGCAATTTTGCATTAAGTAATCCAGGCCTTAATTCTTGTTGTTGCTATTGCAAAATGAAGCACCTGTCAAGAGTTATCATTCTGCCAACTACTACAGAGTCCTGTCTCACTAAGATTTAATTACAATTAACAGTTGCTTTTGAAGAACGGTCACTTCATAAAGCAATCTGGCATTTCCCGATAAAAGACTGCCTTGCTGAAATGATCCTTATCAGCTATTTTCCTTGTAGGCAAGAAAAAAAATACCACAAACTAGTCTCACCCTTTGTATGACGAAACAGTGTATTGATTTGAGTACCTACTAAAATGTCTTCAAATTTACCATTACTCACTGGTATTGTCTTGTAGAGCTCACATGGTATGCAAAACGGAGGAATATCAGTATACGATGTTGTTGGATACAGATGACACTGAGGAACCATCTCTATGCAGCCACGGTCTATGTACTGTACCTATATGAAAAGATTTCCTGAAGTAATTCCCATTTTCTAAGTCAAGTTTATTAAGAGAAAGGGTTCATTTACTGGTATGGCAGATTAGAAGTCCAGTTTCTAAACTTGTCTTGCAAGAGAGCCGTCCTTTTGTGTAATTATCTACAGCAGTTTAAAATTGGAAGAAATAAAACATTTGTGAACTAGGATAGCATCAGACTTGCAAATCTACATTAAAAAAACTTGAGCAGACTCAAGAGTTTAGATAAGATTAACCACTAATTAGAAAATTTTCAAAGCATTCCACATACGCTAACAACATCAAAAGAAGAAAAAACCTAGAAGGGATTACTTACAGGCGATCAAAGGTAGCTTTTTACTTAAGAATATTGATCACCATTAGGGAAACTATTGGAAAAATTGTGATAACTGAAACAGGCAGATAGAATTAATCTTTAAAATAAATGTAAACATCAGGACAGTTATCACACTTTTAAGCAGAACAAGGATCTGGATAATCAGGCCAGCTGAACGAAAAAAGGGTGTGATCATAAATTTATTTCAGAAGATTAGCTTATTTGCCTCCCCCACATTTTTTTTTTTTTTCAACATAATGCACACACACACAACAGATAATCAAACTTACCTGGAGAGTACCACCACCAAATTCTACAACTTTACCTCGATACCACATGGTATCTGATCCTCTTACGACACAAGCTTCTCCCTTTTTCCAGCAGTAGGATTCCAGAAGACCAAGGCACTTGAAGTTACTTTGTATTTCAGTCATCAATTTGTTTAGTTCAATTTCTGGGGGGAGAAGGGAAATAAAATTCAAAATAGCATATAACATATTAGTGCAAATTATTTGAATCATTAAAACCCAGCAGATTCAGATGAAGACATGTATAAACATAAAATACACGTGCTGCTCAAAAAATGATTTCTGACACTGACACAATACATACGTTCAACTTCTAGTATATGCAAACAAGTTACTACTTAAACAAAAAGTAAACTGCATTTCCAATTGTGAAGCCATTAGTGATTCTGGATTCTAATCTCGGAGAAGAGTCTCTAAATTTTGCAACTGACGCTTTGGCAGCAGTAATCACAGAATCACAGAATCTTCATGGTTGGAAGGGACCTTTGAGATCATCAAGGTAATAGAAGAGCCTCTCCCTGAACAAGAAAACAGATTCCCAGAGACAGTGGTAGGAAACCATGAAACAACACAAAACAGATGTCCAGAAGACCCTCTTCTGCTATGGGTACAGTTTACAAGAAGAACAGAGTCTTGGGCAAGTAAGGTTACTGTATTTTGAAATTCAAAGTTTTATGATATGATCTAATAGGTAAATGTATTTTTAGAGTAAAAAAAAAAAAAAAGTTCTCATATGGAACCGTTTCTCTAAAGCATAATATATTATCATGGTACTGAAGCCTGACACTCCATCTGTCAGATGAAAACGTTTCTCTTTCAAATAGTACAAACAGAAAGTATTAAGCGACACAGAATCTATCACAGAACAACACAGAGCCCAAGGAAACTGGGTACTGAGCTCACAATGAAGGACAAGAATCCGGTAATATTTGAGAACCAGGCTAACTTGCGAGAATCTTTATGATTTTATCTTCATTATTATTAGTAAAACATATCACAGTCTCAACATTATAAAATAAAGCACTCCCAATGCTGCCTAGAGAAGAGAGGCAAGAGACCCGCTCGTCCAAGCACCAGGGGTGTCTGGGTGTCCTGGGAGGTGGGAGGAGAGCCGATGCGGATGGGTTATGGACAGGGGCCACTTGCTGGGCCATCTAGGTCCCCTCCACCAGGCAGCTGTGGAAGCTCTCCCACCACTACGCTGCAGAGTAAGGGGTGCCTAGGCCCGCACCCCTTGCCTTCACCAGCAACCTTCCCCAACAGGGATCCCCCAGAACTGTGTTCCGATACAGAACATGTACACTAGAACACATATCTGGTATAGTCTGATATACCAAGGCTATCACATTCATAGACATAATCATATTTTCTTCTTACCAAGTGATTTTGGTATTATATAAATAGTTCCATCACGTCCAACGCAACTTACTACTGCTTGAAAAATTTTTGCTTTGGGTATAGCAGGAGATTTATATATTTCATCCACTCCTGAATGAAGTAGTGCCTTATATGTCTTGCATGAATTTTGTTCACTCTCTGAAACAGTGCTATTTTCCTCCGCAGCAGCATCTTTTTTTGCACGTGGAGCTTCTGAATTACAACCATCCAGTCGCGTGTTCTCTTGCTCTAAATGCACTTTAAGATGTTCCCTGGAGTCTCCGCAATCCACATCAGCTTTATCAGTTCTAGCAGATTCAATCAAATAATGTCAACATTAACCGATCAAGAACATGAAAAGTGCAAAAGAATAAAATAATAGAAGGGGGGGGGAAAAAGAAACACAGAAAGATGGCAAACGCTTGTTAAAATACCATCATCTCATCTACCAACTTAGAGAACTGAAACGTGCAGTGGATACAATTAATAATGCTATACTCAAATAAGTTCACTGAAGATTGAGTTGTGTTGCTACAGATGCTGTCGAGGACAATCCAAACTTTTGTTTTGCTGATTAGCTTATCATGATGTGAATATAAGAGTCTGAAAGAATATAAAAATAAAAGTATCCAAACCTTCTGTTTCTAAAAGCCAAACCCTTTTCAATAAGGTGTTGTGAAATATCAATCAATTGTTCTGTTTCATCTTTGTAAAAAATTTTCACAGTCAATGCACAAGCCACATCGCTTTCCTGGAAAAAAAAAAAAAGAGCGCTGGACAATATATTACAACGTGCATTTCCTCTAAACTACAGGCGTATCTTTCATTTTATTGGTACTGACTGTAAATCAGATGTTGCTGAACAACTGATGCCCACATCAGAAGACACAAAACTTACTTAATTCATGTCACCGTTCCCATCATTTTACCAACTGTCCCAAACATGATATTTAAAAAAGAGTAGCGGAGTAAAACCTTACTTCTTCCCTTAGCTGTTTTATTAGAATGAACTGCCAGATACTTGTTTTCCTCTAGCAGGAGCTTTAAACCACTCATAACTAACTTTGCTCAGCAGCGCTTTTATTTCCAGACAAAGCATAAGACCTCACTGGCAGCTGCCAACAGACACTAAACAAATCAAACTCTCATAATAATTCAGGGCTTTTTTTACCAGTGGAAGAAATAAATTACTAACAATATCCGTACAGCATTGGACTCATTCGTTTGGTTTCTGAGGCCTTAAAATTAATATAGTAGCAGCTGCTGAAACTATTCTCACCAAGAACATGAGCACCTTACTCGTCTGTCCATAAAAGTTGCCAGCATCCAGTCATCCCAAAAATGTAAATATTAGTCTTCTGTAACTAAGTATATCTAAGACTGTATTATTTCCATACTGGGTAGCCGAACTGCTCTGATGCTCCAGCGAATAACAAAATAAAGCAGAAAAAAAGAAAAAGCATCTTTACCCCTACAGCAAAAAGCAATCTAAGCAAGTTCCACTCAGGACTTTTATGAAGAGTGAAAATATTCAGAAAAAAAATAAAATAAAAGACACTCTGAAGTTTTACAAATACCTCTCGTTTTGATTACAAACCTGTGTAATTATTTTTACTTGTGTCCCAGTTAGGTAATCCGATAAAAATTCACAGACTGTTGCTGTCCACTGCATGCTTCCACCTGTTGGTCTAACACAGAACAAATTATTACCTCCTTTAGTACAAGGGAAGTTGGCATCTCCTAAGATTAACCACAAACCCTTCCCTTTACCAAGTTTTGATGCCTTTGGAACCGCCTGTACTGTGAGGGGAAAAAAAGACAATCTTCATTACAGTCAACAGAAAAAGAAATGGTCACTAATTGCTGTATCTATGACAGGAAGAATTCGAAAATAAAACCCCAAAACTTCAAAACTGAGGAGGATCATGAGTTCCAAAAGTATGATACCTGTCTTAACAGAACAAAGGAAAATCCATACTTCATCTGCAAATTGGGCTTTTTATATTCATTCAGGGAATGGATATTATAAACATGATTACTTTTTCTTCACAGTATAGACAGCACCGAACAAACACGTGGAAGGATACCCCTGTTCTCTCTTTTCTACAGCCTAGAAAAGAGAGACCGCCTGTCCATTTTCTGGATTGTTCTGGGCGTCATCTCAAAGCATCTGGAGGAAAAGAAAGCTATCAGAAGTAGTCAACACAGATTCACCAAGGGGAAGTCATGTCTGACTAACCTGATAGCCTTCTATGATGGCACGACTGGATGGATAGATGAGGGGAGGGTGGTGCATGTTGTCTACCTTGACTTCAGCAAGGCTTTTGACACTATCTCCCATAGCATCCTCATAGGTAAGCTTAGGAAGTGTGGGTTGGATGAATGGACACTAAGGTGGATTGAAAACTGGGTGAAAGACAGAGCTCAGAGGGTCATGATCAATGGCACAGAGTCCAGTTGGAGACCTGTAGCTAGTGGTGTTCCCCAGGGGTCAGTACTGAGTCCAGTCATCTTCAATATATTCATCAATGACCTGGATGAAGGGATGGAGTGTACCCTCAGCAAGTTTGCTGATGACAACACAAAACTGGGAGGGGTGGCTGACACACCAGAAGGCTGTGCCGCCATTCAGCAAGGCCTGGACAGGCTGGAGAGGAACCTAATGAAGTTCAACAAGGGCAATTGTAGGGTGCTGCACCTGGAGAGGAATAACCCCATGCACCAGAACAGGCTGGGGGCTGACCTGCTGGAGAGCAGCTCTGAGGAAAAAGAACTGGGAGTCCTGGTGGACAACAGGATGACCGTGAGCCAGCAATGTGCCTTTGTGGCCAAGAAACCAATGGCATCCTGGGGTGCATCAAGAAGAGTGTGGCCAGCAGGTCAAGGAAGGTCATCCTCCCCCTCTACTCTGCCCTGGTGAGGCCCTATCTGGAGTACTGTGTCCAGTTCTGGGCTCCCTGGTTCAAGAAGGACAGGCAACTGCTGGAGAGGGTACAGCAAAGAGCTACAAAGATGATCAGGGGACTAGAAACATCTCTCTTATGAGGAAAGGCTGAGAGACTTGGGTCTTTTTAGCCTGGAGAAGAGAAGGCTGAGGGGGGGATCTGATCAACGTCTATAAATACTTAAAGGGTGGGTGTCAAGAGGATGTGGCCAGCCTGTTTTCAGTGGTGCCCAGTGACAGGATAAGAGGAAATGGGCACAAACTTGAATATAAGAAGTTCCACCTAAACATGAGGAGGAACTTTTCTTTGAGGGTGGCAGAGCACTGGAACAGGCTGACCAGAGAGGTGGTGGAGTCTCCTTCTCTGGAGACATTCAAAACCCGCCTGGACGTGTTCCTGTGCAACCTGCTCTAGGTGGACCTGCTCTGGCAGTGGGGTTGCATCTCCAGAGGTCCCTTCAAACCCCGTATCATTCTGCGATGCTGTGATTTTCAAGAGATCTAATTAATCTCAAATTCTAAGCCAAGGAAAAAAAGCATTCCATGAAATAAGAAAACCCTCTATCATCTGTCTAATATTTTATAATTCATCCTAGAAATATTCTTTCTATAGCAGTTTCTGCTTTACTGGTATGTAGCATAACCCTTATGAAAAAAGGCATTTATAAAACAAATCACAGCCACCATCCCATTTCTTCTTTACTCAAAAAGCAAACCTTACATGATCAGTGCTAACACGGGAAAATATTAAGTTATGTTATTATTAGGTTTCTAGTACTGCTACTCAGTATAAGGGAAAGGCTACCTTATATCTGCCAAGGAACATTCTGTTGCTAATGTCTTAATTATCTTCAGATTTTCCTCAAGTTTTCTTAGACAGCTGATATCCACTGTTTTTTCAGCTCCAGAATCATACAGCATTATCTGTTACAGACAAGAAACACAATAAAATAGAAAAAACCCCAGCCCTCTAAGTGTTACCTGTAGCAAATGATAATTCTAAGCACACTTGACTAGATAAACAAAACTCAAACATTAGCAGGGCTCAACAAATGGCTTTTGCACTGATGTACCCCATCACACAACCCAAATGACTACCACAGCGTACTGAGACACAAAAAAAAGACACAAATGTGCTCAAAAGGGGTTAGACAACTTTATAGAGGCTGTTACTTGAGTGAGAAAATGTCTTTTCCCCTGATTGTTATGTTGGTGCATTTAAATTTGTAAACCTAGAAATGCTGCAATCTCTCTCCTCCACCCCTTGCTTTTTATTCTGACAAGGTTAAATAGCTGTTTGAGGGCTCTTAGCCTTAGGAAACCAGACAATGCAAACCAGAATTATAGGAAGTCCCACTTCTGCTTCCTACTAACAAGACCCATAGGCATAACCTGATGATGGTGGAGGGAACCAATAGTAATCCAATCCTGGATTATCTGTATGATTAAAGCACCACTCTTACTTTTGAGGCAAGCAGTTATCTATTCATGAAAAGCCTCTTCTGATGCTCCTTGCTCTTTTCAAATGAGTGCAACAAAAAAGCATGTTTAAAGTATCACTGTGTGAAAATTTACTGTGGCACAGTGCATCACCATCAGTTTGGGGTTCAAGCAACAGCATGACTACATGCATTCCTGTGGTGCTGCACTCAGTTCAAATGGCTTCACCTTTTGGCAAGGTTTGTTAAATTTGAATTACTGTGACCCTCAGGTTCACACAGCTTCTGGAATCCAAGGTAAACTGTTAGGCTACAGCTTGGGAATCTGTGCTATGTTGCAAACTGTTGTGTAAACATACACAAAGTCAGCCTCAAGAGCCTTCCTCAACTACCAGGTGTAGTTACCTGCTAAAGCTAGCTGAGCTTTGATGATACAGTTATTCTGATTGGCAGCAATGTACTATGTAACTTAAAACTCTTGAAAAAAGCAAAAGGCTGTATAAGAAAATATTAACGCAGAAGTAAGCAGCAAAGATCTGACATTATTTTAATCAATGAATGCATACAAACTCTAGAAATAAAAGCATGAACCCTCTTATGTTAACAGGTTTACCTCTGCACTCGTTTCAGAGACAATCCTGCTTATTTGACCTCTTTGCCACTGTTTCAAATCACATACGTAAACAGCACAGTGCATACCACTTTCCCACTTCATGGACTGTGGCTGGGATTCTTTATAGACGGTAGCCATCTTCTCCTGTAAACTAACATTAAAAAAGACACTTTTCTAGTGGTAAAATTTTATCAGGTGAATGAAGAGTTTATTTAGTTTATTACTGCTTAACTAGCATACAGTGAAATTTTAGTAACTGTTAACAGACACATCGTACTGTAGTTTTTCTTCATGACGATAGAAATACATGAAAACCAAGCTTCAAAACACATACAATCTCATTAAAATTCTGTAAAACTGTCATGTTTTCTAAAACAATGGAATTAATCTGAGCAATCCTGACTCCTCTGTATAGCACTATTTGAAATATGTACTGTTTCCTCTTTAGAACTTTAGAGTGTGGTACTCATTTAGCATCATGACTAATTCAATGGGACCCTAGACAGCTACATGCAAGAAGGTAAAAAAAGATGAAAGAAAGGAGAAACAAGAAGCAGAAGATAAGCAATTTGCACTATGCAATAATACTTCCATTTAACTGTCTTCAAACAGTACACAGTTACCTGAATATCTATCAAAAGAAAGACTGATATATTATGTCTAGAAATTCCCTTAAAACTTTCCTAACAGCATATTAGAATCATGTTGAAAGAAGTAACTTGATTGAAGCTCTATGACTTTGGTCATATAATAATGCCAGTATTACCTAACAAGATTTCTAATGAAGGAATGGAGAGAAGAAAAGGAAGAGCAGAAAGATTTAATTTTTCTGGACAGCGTTGCATTTGTCCAGCTCCAATATTTACTACATTAAAACTGATTTGAAATAGAAGATAGATCATATACTTTATTTGGAATAACAAATATTTAATAAACCACAACATAGTGCTAATGCGTCTTCTGCTCCTATGCCTTCCTCAACAAAGATAAGTCAACAGCATTCAAAGAGTATCCAGTGCCAAATGCAATCCTAACCAGAGTTTTTTTCTAACTATACTTCACAAGTTTGTAATAAGAATGCCTTAACTCAATAAATGTTTCTCTGAATTTTAGTACCTTTTCAGTATACTTTCTGATGACATCCACTGTACAAAAATTTTACTAGGAGACACAACGTGACTAATTCTCGCTTCTAGCTCTTTCTTAGAAAGTGATTTCAAGTCTCCTTCATCCACAGGTTCCACGTTTACAGGATTTAAAGCTTCCAAGTTTTCAGGAATTTCTTCTACAGAAACATCCCAGATTTCATTGGACCTTACAACAGTACTTCCAGTGTACCTGTAAAGAGCATAAAAGTAATCTGAATGAAAAGTTTAAGCACATTTTAAACAAAGTGAAAAAGAGCTCAATAATCAGAGTTCAACCCCCTCTAGTAATTCCAGTATAGCATTATCACTGCAGATCCATCAGAAAAACCAATCAATTTGGAATGAACTTCAGACTCCAAGGTTTCGTCCTGGAATTCTCTATGGACCACTTCCCATCCCAATGCAAGAGTAAGGTTACCGACATTTGCTTGTCAGAAAGTCAGCTTCAGTGGAGTGCTGTGCTCTCCTGCTTATATTGTCTTGTGCTAGTTCAGAGCTGGCCTGGGTACGCCTCAATAACATTAAACATGGAGGAGTAATCATAACCCAAATGTGATTCTAAATGATCTGAAGTAGGTTTAAATTATTCACCAGTGTCTTGCCTTTTTGCAGACATTCATCTTCACAAATGTGAAATTCAGTGAGAAAGCATGACAAACGAGCTCTAAAGGGGTAGAGACCTATGCCCACAGGAAAACAAAGCAAATCAAAACTCCCCAAATCCCCCCCAAAACAAACCCCTTACCCTGGCCCCCGCAATGCAAACATCATTCCAACTTCAAGACACGGTGTAGTGGGTGTAAATGGCCAAGTATTGCTAGCCGGGGAAAAGGGCTGCAAGGTCGACCTCAGAGAAGAGGTCTGCTGGTGCAGAAGAGGGCAGCACAGTGCTGCCCCATGGTGGTCACAGCCCTTTTCAGCCATCTCTGCAACAGACTCCCCCACAGGAAATGGCTGAACCCTTCAGTGAAGCTGGTGGCACCTCTAATTTAATGAAGGGCAGAAAACGTCAGGGAGAGAGAGGAAGGAACAGAGAGAAATAACACAGGGAACACACCAAGTTTAGAAGAGCAAAAGGTATTCTGTGGGGGAAAAGGCACACTCCTGAAGGGACTGCAGCCCACAGAGGGTCCACACCAGAGCAGAGAAGAACAAGAAGGAAGGAGCAGCAGAGAGAAATTGCTGGTCCTGACCCCAACCCCTGCACCGCTCACTGCGGGGATGGAGTGTAACTGGAGGGTATGAGGGGGAGGAAAGGTGCTTGGAATAAACTTGAGCCTGGAAATGGGGGGAGGAGGGCACGTCCTATAAATATTTTGTCTTTTGTGTCCAAATGCCTGAACCAGTAATTAAATATTTATGCAAATTAGTATTAAGTTAAGTTAAATTAAGCCTGCTTTGCCTGCAACAGTACTTGTTAAGCAACTTCCCTGTCTTTATTTTGACCCATGAGTTTTCTTGCTCCTGTTTCTTCTATTTTCTCTCCAGTCCAACTAAAGAAGGGCAAGTGAGCGAGTGACCAAAAAATCCACATCAGTAAAGCTATGCGTTACACAGCAAATTATATTAAAGTAACATACACACTTGACTGCAGGCCACAAGCAGGCATCTAAGTATAGCTGCAACACAATAAAATACCCTGGTGACAGTGACAAAGCAATTCAGCTGTTCAAATTTAAATAAAGCTGCTAAACTTTACAAAAAATCTTACTACAAACTGTGACCGGCACAAGAAAAGTGTTACTGGGATTTAGTTGTATTTCTGAGCTAAAAGATGCAAATCCACTTATTTGCTTCCTGACGAAAAAAAAAACAAATTCAGGAATTCCCTTTTTTTGGAATCAAAACTTCCTATTTAACAATCCTTTTATTTTCATCAGTATCAAAAATCATTAATGAAAGAGTAATTATTGATTTCCATGAATACAGCCCACAGACTGTCTTTTTAAGAAGCCAACAAATTAAATGCAGCAGTGTTATCTCCCTATCAGCCTCATCTCCTCCAGCAGGCTTCCCAGCTCTTCTGTGTGTCCCTGTCATAGCTCACAGAATTTCTGAGTATTTGGTTTCTAGTAACAGATGTTCCAAAGAGATGACTTCCCTTAGGTGCAGGTTAAACACACAAAAGTGGTATTTCTTTTCTTAATACAAGAGAATGGTAACCTTAACGGTAACCAGTTTGGGATGACTTGACACTTACGCACATTGAAGCATGATGCAAACACTTCATCTCCAACTTTTGAATCAATTACAATTTCAATACGTTAGTCAAGATTTAGTTTGACAGTTCAACTTCGCCAAACTGCAGAGTTACACTCTGTAACTCACGTCAGTTGCTGAATGTGATCTGTAATGACTTTATCACAAGTGTGATAAATTCCAGCCACTGGAGATGACATACTAAAACCAGTAATTTTGTTACACAAATTCAGTATTTCCAAATAGTTGTTATACATAGCGTATAGAAAAGTTATGCGCAATGTATTTACCCAGGTATGAAGGATGCTAGGTCTTCTTTAACTAACTGGCAGTTAATACTAAATCTTCCATGAGCAGCAGAGAAGTCAAAGAGCTCAGTAGATAAGACGTTATTATCTAAAACTTCTGTGAATGAATAATATAAACATAATTAGTGCAAATCAATGACAGTACAAAGACTATTTATGGTTTTGGAGGCACATAAATGGTACTAGAAGAATTTTGTAAAATTTGCTTTATGAACATGAACAATACGTAGAGGCTTAGCTTTGCACATATCCGTAAAATTAACTTAAAATACACCAATAATTACAAAGTATTTTTGTACAAAGAAATCCACCAGTACATGTATTTTCATTTATTAGATGGGTTCCAAACCCCCATTCCACACTTGTTCAAAAATAACCAGCTATATATTAACAATAAATGGTATTGAGAAAAATCCTACTAAAGTATGTATCTGTTATATGAATTTTCTTTTTGATTGTGATATTTCAGAGCAGCAGCGATCACACTTCCATGTACCAATAAAGTCAGAAAGAGTCAAAGGTAGCTAGTACTTTTGGAAACAAGCCCATCTTAATAAACCATGATACTTTTATCACTTAATGCTGGTGTGGTCTGTAAGAGAAGACATAAACAGAGCTTTTGTCAGAAGTTGTATCTGTTACATCTCCTCCAATTAATCCATGTTTAAATATTCTCACTGTAAGCTACCTGTCGCAAGTATGAACATAAGCATTACAAATAAATACTATTTAAAATATAAAAGTGCACATTTCTACATGAGTCAATTTAATAATATTTAAATATAAATTAATACACTCTTGACAACTTACCGACAACTGAACACAGCATAAATTTAACTTCAGTCATTTCTTCAAATCTTTCCTTGGCTTCTCTGTTCCACTCATTTGCCCCTTTGTAAGGCTCAATGTGGGCCAGCTTGCACCTGATTGCCTGAAGAGTAACTCAAATTATGTATCAACCATCATATATCAAGACCATCTCATTACAGCCAAATCACAGCCTTTACTTTGCACTCATGCAGGACAGCCTGACAGCATGACCTTGGCTTCTGGTTCCACATTACCATTATTTGATTTACGATGACACCTTCCACCCCCAGCTGGCAGCTGAGCACAAATCTTATATTCAGATACATTCTTGCTTCCATTTATGGTTAGACATAGAATTGGTGCAGACATCAGGAAAGATTACTGCAGAGGTGTGATAAAGCAAGTCTTCATCCTGTTTTGTTTAACATGATGTAATAACTCAGACTCAAGGCATCTAAAATTAACATGACTATACCACTGTAGAAGCCTGAAGAACTAAACACAGAGACACTAGAGTACCAGGGTACCTGTGTCAGGAAATTCCTGCCAGATTTCTGAAAGCTATTAATTAGGAGACATAAAAAGAGACACACAGGAAATCAGACCATCTGAAGTTCTTTGATTATAAGAACTTTTGTTTAACATCATTACTGCAAACTTTGGTGGCTATGCTATGGGTCAATTTTAAATTAACTGTGAATGTTATCGTTTCCTCCTTGTTTATTGCACCGAAAGAAAGAAGACTAACACACATGGAGGAAAAGAGAAAGGAAATAAAGATAATAGAAATAAGAATGTTTTGTCCAGATATTTTTAGGATATAGGCAGTCCGGAACATGAAAATAAGACTGACACACTATGTTAAGCACAAGACTAATTCTAGCCTTGGCCAAGATTTCTGTACCACCCAAGTCCATTAAAACACCTGCAAACTCTATTAATGGGCTGAAAAAAAGTCCGACTTCTCTTGTAACAGCCCAATTCAAATCTCTTAACTAACTTACATTTGAGGCAATGCAATCTGTGATCACATGTGAAGACTTGCCAACACTTAGAGGCCAACAGGATAGAGCTGCACAAGGAACATTCCTTCTCATACTCTTACCTTCTGACTGCTTGATTTTGCAATCTCCTGGGTATTCATGTTTCAAGTAATTTTAAATCCTTAAAAAAATCTTTTTTTTTTTTTATACAGAAAAGATTTGAAACTATAGCAACACATAAGCAGACCCAAGCCTACTGACCTACTACTTGCATTAAAACTAACAGCAACAAGAAGGTGTTACTTCTTAAGCAAACTTGAAGTGTAAACACTTTGCCGGAGTGTTTCACCATAACCTATATATGGCATAAGAATGCTGAAATTTGAGAATAGCTCATGGGTTCAAGTTTTTTTAGATCATTCTCTAGAGGTCATATACCCACCTGTACCCATCACTAAACACCTCCTCCTTTATTACCAAAGTGAGAAGACCTCGTGCTACGTGGCCAAGAGCTGTCAAACTCTAACAGATTTTTCTGAGCATTTGGTCAATAACAAGCAATCAGCTGGCACAATGGGATAATACACATAAAAAAACCATCCCAATACCCTTATTCACTAGCCACTCTGATCAAGATCTGATTAAGAACTGCACTGCAGAACTGCAGTACACACTGCAAGAACATTTTGCCATTTTCCTCTTCCTTGCTATCAATAAAGGCTCAATTATTTTGGCTGAAACTTTCCCCAGAAATATCTGCTCAAAATATGAACAATTAAATCGTTTTTTCAGTAAAAGATCCTGGCCAAACTAAGTTACAACAATCACTACTTCTGGTGCCTGCAACTGGTTAAAACACCCTTATCAACATAGGAAGTTTTTAAGAGCTTAGCATAATTATGGTTGGCAACCAGAACTATTGAATGAACAGCTGAAGAAAAAGGATTATTCTCTACTTATGTGTTTTTTATTTTACAGAAATACTTTGCCATTTACTTTTCCACTCAGTTTTCTGCTTGTTGGAAGGGGAAAACTCCTACAATACCTGAAGTTAGGAAGGCACAAAACTTTAAATCCCGTTAAAAAAACCCAAATCACATTTTTTTAAGAGACTATTATTAGCTTATTATTTGGAAGTGAAAGAATGTAAAAATTCATTTGGCTTACTGTGGAGTAAAAGAAGGTATTTGAATAAAGTACACATACACAATGTATATACACCTCCTCACTGCAAGGTAACATTAAATTTCATTTAAAACTGATTAATATAAAAAAATTAATAAAGAGTTTTCAGTGTGCACCCATAACATATTTAATAAGTCAAATCATAAACCCATGTGAAAAGGAACTTGCTTAACATTTTATTTACCCTCTCTTTCCCCTTCCATCCATTGAGATTCTATTAATTTTGAGTATTTAATCCAGGCAAGCACCAATTTACCTTTTCTGGGAAGCTCAGAAATTCCTTTTTTATCCTGCGTATGTCATTAAGAGTTAAGGTGGCAATATTGCCAACATCAACATATTTTACGGTAACTTCCTGAGAACTCGGCAGCCCTTCAAGAAAAACAACCCAAGTTACTAAAACAGAAAATGAGTATCTGATACAGGTTAAAGCACCAGGATTTCAGAGCAAAATCCATATTTACATCATAATAAACCACATTTTCAAATATTCTATAACCCAATTCAAAAACTATATTCTTTAAGATCCAGCTCTTTTGGGTTCCTGAAATGACAGAGTTAGCATTTTGGTCACCTTCAATCTAATCACTTTATGAGACACTGGCACATTAAATACAAGCCAAGTAGACATGTCAGCGTACAGGCATGCTACAACTGCCCATACAGGCAACATCAAGGTCAGTACCAGTACACCCCCCATCTCCCTCAGAATTACTATGGGGAATTATTAACCCACACTAGTTACACTTAGAGGTTGGCTACAACAGACAAACCTGTATTTCAAACTGTAATAGTAGTTGAAACATTAGTTAAAATAATTATATAGCATTTCAATAATATATAGAAAGTTAAGTACATTGCTTCCTTTATTTAAAAAAAAAAAAAAGGGTATAAACCACTCCCTTAATAGCAAAACAATGTAACATGAATTAGTTCTACTGACTTTATGAACCTACTTGTTAGTGTAAGAGTACCTAGTAAAAATAATGGCTGTTTGTTACTACGCATATCGAGTGTGGGACTCTGATGTAGTAACGCAACCTAGCATCAGAGTGAAAGAATCAATACTTCACCTATAATCTGTGCTCTGTACCAATTCCCATCTTCCTGTTTTGCAATACAGGCTTGGCCTTCAACCGGGCAGACAATTTCCAAGTTTTTCCCATACTCGTGTTTATACGCCTCCTGAATTTTCTTTGAAAGAGCTGAAGAATCCAGGCTCGCTCTCTAAAATAACAAATACAAAATATACATATCAGATCAGATGTTCTTTTTTTCTTAAATGCTATTTTTTTCTCTTTTAAGGGACATTTATTTTCTAATAGCATACATCCTAGCCTTCACCCCCAAGTTAAACAGTGGTTATAAATGCATGAATTTAAGAGCCTAACAGTTGCTGAATATTGCTCTGGTCAATCACCACTCCGAACAGTGAAACACTATATACCCACGTAAGAATTAACCTATGTGACAAAACTGACCAAAAAAGTTAACTTTCTGAAATTCTAAGAATTCCTGGAATTAATCCAGGATTTGTCTCGTCTATTAATTTGAGGAATCCTAAAAATGGGCAATAAGTGACAGAAGTATAATGGAAATCGTAGCTTATTTAATGTAGCAAGAACAAGTAGCTCAAGATTAAATTGTTTAGAGTTTTATTTAACTAGACCTTATTTCTAAACTTACCAACTGGAGATAGAAATCACTTGGGCTATTAACGTGACAAACTACAACAGAGACTTCTTCTCTTTCTTGTGGAATCTTAGGTGGACTATACTGCAAGACGGTATTATTTTCTAACTGACTGGGAAGCTGTGACCTAAACCTAAGGTAAACAAAATGAAATTTTGAATAAACTCTGTCAAAATTCACTAAGAAGGAACCCTTTTATATACAAATGTCAAATTTCTCACAAAACCACAAAATGATCTTATACAAATAACTTGATTCATGTTTGTATGAATAGTGTGAACTTTCCTTCTTGCACTCGGTGCAGCTAGTTCTCTCTAATACATTTGTGACACAAGAAGCAACATATGAAATAGGATATATGGCAGCTGGCTCCTAAAAAAAAAATTTATTTGGGATGCAGTAGCATACATTTAAAATGTTAAAAAAAAAAAAGTATAAAGGCTAGCATTCACTACATTGACAAAACCATTTTCTTCTAGATTTCCGTTTCCTTACTTAACAAGAAAAAGCAATTACCAGAGGAACACAGATGTAGTGAAAAAAAAAAAAAGTTATCTCCCACTGTTCTCACCACCCTAACTAGCTATGCTCCAATGTAAACAAAGATCTTTCTCTGTGCAGGAAAATGAATTGCAATTTCCTACAGATTTACATGCCGCATCCCTGTACCAAACATCAAAACACCCATGTTCTGTATCTCCTGCCTCTTCCACTGGTTCCTCCAAAGCAGCTCTCCTCTGTCCTAATGCCAACCATCAAGCTCCCTCCCCCTTATGGCCTATTGTTGTTTCTCCTACTCATTGTGCTATACACATCGCCTCACATGGTTGGTTCAGATCTGCTGAGTAGCCTGTGCTTGCCTACTAGCCAAATCAGATACAAAGGTGATTCCTGTACATTTTTCCATCCGTGGTAGACACCAAGAGCTTCTCCTTTCACCCCTTGTTACTCAAACTTGTACAGAAATTTAAATGTTGTCATTTTCTATAATGAAGTTAATTATCCAAATAAAGCCCTAACTAGTGCAAATGAGTGAGCCACAGCACTTATTAGTGAAGGTGAAAAAAATGAAATCAACATAAATGGCCAAAGGTAAGTGCAAAAAACAACTTGCTTGATAAACTTCACTTGATAAGTATTATGCCGTTATCATTTATGGCAGCAGAGCATCAACTAAAGGAAAACACATACCTTGCCAAGTCTAAAAAAACTAATGCATCCTTGAGAGACATTGGCATGTTACTGCTTATTTTATTAAATGGAGATTTTTTCAAATCCACAATGAGAACACCATCCTCTTCTCTAAATATGGTCATTAAAACAACTTTATTATTGACCATTCCTAAAAACGTTGTCTTTGCTTCCTCTCCCCAACCTTCATTCTGTGTTAGGAAGAAAAAGGTAGTTACTGAAGATGTCAGAGAATGTTAAAACAAAAAATATAATTAGTAATTAAAAAAACAAAAGCAGCAAGGAAAGGAGCACAGACACATCTGAACAGATGAAATACTGGACAGTTAAGACTGTCTAGTCCATAGTCAGGACAGCACTAAACAGTATTCTTCTACAATGGATTTGTAAGTGTTTTTAACTGTGTAAAACTGAGTCAGATCAAAGGGCTGTAGTTTTTACCACATTTCTTTTGAAGATTCAAGATTTTATCCCCTCTGATTGTTCTGATAGACAAACTAAAATTGTCGTACACTATTTCATCTTATGACTTATATTTCTGCTCTCCTAAATAGTTGGAAAGTTTATTCTTATATTTTGTTGTCTTTATACAAAAGTACAACAAAGTTTGGTCAATTTACACATTCCTCCCTCCACAACATCCTTTTTGATGTTTTATCTATCTTGAAAAAGCATGTCTGAATTTATTTCTCTTGGATCAAGTTAATGCATTTCTCATTTGATACTGCAAAGATCTGTGCCTTCTAGGTGTGGAAAAAATGAAAGCATATATAGTAAGACATTTTACCCACACCTGTGAAAATTGTTCCAGATCTTTCCTATTTAAAGCTATTTCAGACAACATCAGAATGGTAAAAAAACCAAACTACCATAAAACCAACCGGCAGTTCTACTGTCAGAAATGCACAGCTGCACTGGACATAGATCATTCCCATGTGAATGTGGCAAAATTTTAAAAAAGCCCAGTAAATAAGTGAATAATTGAAAAAATAATGCTGCAATATGACATTTTTCTAAGGGAATAAAGGCTATCAGTACTTTATTTATTGTTATACTGAAAGAGAACAAATAGGAGTATCAGTTCTGTAATTTCTTTTCAAATTGGACAAAAGAACATGGAGTAGTGAGATTTAACCCTGAAATATGTATTTGTAAATCCAGAGGCTTTTTAAGGCAGTGCTATAAGCTTGTTTCCTTTCCAATGAAAGCAACGCAACCCATCTTTTTACAAGAGATTATTTACCTTTTTCAAAAAAAAATATATATCCTGTACTCCTCTCAAGTTTCCTTCTGTTTATATTGCAAAGAGATCATTGTAAATTATGTATTTAAGTTCTTTAATATATAGATCTTAGGAAGAAAAAAATCTCCTGAAATCGTACAAACAGCTTTTACTCACTGCATTTCTGGGAACAACATCCTTCAACGAACACCGTACTGCTAAAGGAGGAAAAGCTGCAAGTTCTGCCTCAATATGCTGATCAGGCTTCCTTATGAACAAACAAATGTCATCTGTTTCAATAGTTTGCAGAGTAGCAGGTTTGGGCCTTTCAGCATGATACCTATTGTCAATGGGAATAAAAGCTCTACTAGCTTCAAAGAAAAGCAAAAAACCACCAACACCAAAAAAACCCCAAACCAAACGCCCGACTTAAAGGTAATTATTGCAATAATGGGCATAATGTCATGTCATTGAAACAAAACTAGAAAAGTCTCAATGATATGCTTTTTTTTTTTTAAACATTGAGGACTTACGTGTTCTCTTTTGCAATGCAAGTCTAAGTTAAACATTTTAAGGTGTGAAGGCTTATACACTTGTGTACTTACATACACTGCCACTTTTCTTGTGAGAAATACATATGTACAGAACATTAGTTTCACATGGATATCTGGTTATCTACTTGCATGAAGCTGATGGAGGACTTGTTTCTTAGTAGAGATCCTCTTGAGTAGCAACAGTCAAGGACAACAATTGCAGACAAAAAAACTCTCTCCGTAAACATACCCTGAGAAAATTAGAACTACAGAACTCCCAAAATCTACCAGGAATACTTCCAGCAAGGCAATATCACAAACTCTGTATCCTATTGGACCACAAGGCTTCCTCTCATTTTCACTTTTCAGGGGAATTAGTTCAGTGATAGTTCCACGGCACCACATTCCAGTTTCCTTACTCTTAATAAAAGTTCTAGCACCTATACAGAAGCAAATTAAAAAAAAAAAAACAAACAACAACCAAGGACTGAATTCAGTATTTGTAGATACTTCACACTGGAAGCATTATTATAGTTCTGCATAACGTTCCGTTGTTGCCTATCTTCCACATAGGTAGTAAGGAGTGCTACTGCTAAAGTAAAGACATTACAACCCTTGACAGCCACCAGAAATTTTCTCCCTACATTCATTTACACAATGTCTGTAAGGCTAGGAGGTAGTAGACTTCTATTAAGGAGTAATTTCTGGCAAACTTTCTATGCCTCTTAGTAAAATGGCAAAAAACCCATTGAATTTGAGGGCTATTACATACTTTTTATCAGCTTTCTTAACACCTTCTAGAACAGAGTAACACTGTCAATGTGTGGGATAGAAAATAGTTTTAATGATTTAGCAATGCATTATTGTCTTTCCTTTTTACTTCCAGAATGGTTTCTATCCAGTTAGTGAACTTCTAAAAAAAATAAAAAATTAATCATATATCCACACAACGGAAATGTTGCTTGCATGCAAGAAAGCCGATTTATTGAAGTAATGAAAGAACTAGGCTAGTCATTAAAATCAGTATACTGAAAAAAAGGACTATCGGTTAACAATTACCACCTAATGCTGGAAAACATTACGTTTACAGTCAGGTGTTTTGACTGCTGGTTACTCTAAGCACTCAATTTGTTGAAGCTGGGAAGCACCACAGAGCCTTTTTTATGTCTACAGTTTTCATTTATATGATTTAAAAGTCTACTTTACCAAACAATATGTACAATGTTTCCCGAAAAGCATTAATTGTAGATTCCAGGACATGGAAGCACTGCTTTACTATGTAAAGCTGGGGTGGGGGGAGGGGGAGAGAGAATATTGTACAAAGGAAACATACTGCAAGATAGCATTCTAAGCTAATGTAGACCTTTGGAAATTAATAATTTACCTAGTTCCAAAACATCTGAAGGCAAGAGGTATGAACTTTTACTACAACAAAAGTTTTTCAATTTCTTCTCCAAAACCCCTGCTTCTTTCTTCTGTGAGTATCTCCGAATGTAGAAGTGGCATGGATTTATAACATGGCTTACAAACACTAGTTCTGTGGAACCTGAGTATGACATAAAACAGATTATCAGTCACTTTCCAAGTGACTCCAACCAACATTATTAGATATGTGATTAGGTTTATGTTGCATAAATCATTATAACTTTATCTCAAATGGCTTTTAATCTGACAAGTCTGCACACGCTTGTTTCAAACTAGTTACCAAGTTTGCTTTCTGATTAAATCAGCTTTTTAACTACTTCCCTTAAGCTACCCTGCAAAAACAAAAGGCTTTCTCACTGCTTACAAAGTGGTCGCCTAAATTTAAACAGGTAATTCAGAGTTTGTATTCTATTTTAACAGAGAAATAGGAAGCTTCTAGAAAGCAACTAGAGAGGTTAAGACTCCTACATCTAAGAATCGGTATGCTAAGCAGTTTTGAATAGTTACTCAGTGATAATCCCTAAAGATCAAGGAGTGGCCTAAAGCTAGCCAAGAGATTACTCCATGTAAGACAATACTCCTGACTAACCATCCACATCCTCTGTACTACAGGTACCTCCCTTGATTTGGGATCCAAAACACAGGTTGCTTTTTCTGAAGCTACTCACTGAAGCTAGAAGTGGTGAATGGGTCAGAAGGTTTCAGAAGCCTAGCAAATTCCTACAGAAGTATTTTACACAAAACTTCCTACAAAGAGTGGACAGTATCATCTAGATCCAATGCCACGTGTGACTGATCAGAGCACAGCAAACAGACAGATCTGCAGAATCCTAGAGCACTGCTGTCTCTGTGCCCATCTCTGAACTACAACTGATCATGGGCAAAAGATGGTACAAAGTTATTTGGCATTTGAAGCATTCTGAGCATGTACGCAGGACTGTGCTTGGAAGTTTAGGAAATGCAGTATCCAGAACAGATGCAAGATTACTTTTGGGCATTTCCAGTGGGAAAGGTGGTATCCGAGTAAAAAGTCGGAATGACT
Source organism: Numenius arquata (assembly GCF_964106895.1). Taxonomy (NCBI): domain Eukaryota; kingdom Metazoa; phylum Chordata; class Aves; order Charadriiformes; family Scolopacidae; genus Numenius; species Numenius arquata. The sequence goes on from NC_133576.1 coordinate 122,287,142, forward strand.
TGAAAGATTTCAGCTATAGGTACACTAACTCTTCTGGATCACCCCTGGTCACCATGTTCAACAATGGGATGAGGCAGGTAGCTTGTCTTAGTAGACCAGGAGAAGCATGTAGTAACAGTCACTTCACTAGATCAGTGGAGGCCAATACCTCCAGCCAAAAACAGTAACTGGAGCTGGGACAGTTATGGATCATTACAGCCAGATGGATCCAGAAGAGATGTCTTTAAGCTGTCTGCATTTAGTTTAAGGAACATACTCAAACAAAAAACACAGCTACTTGAAAAGAATTTGAAATATCTATCAAATATTATTTGTTTGATAACTAACCCTATTAGCGGGACAGAAGAAAAAAAACTTATAACACCAAATTTCAAATTATGCTTCCCATAATCCAAAGAGATCCAGTATTGCATGTATTTTAGCATATTGCTGATAAAACCAATCACATTAAGTAACTCTGATCATTATGTCTCTTAAGATCTTGCTCTCCTACTGTACATATGAAAGAGACTCAAACTTAAGTGTCTGGTAAGGCTCTAACATCACATGTGTTTCTTTCTCCATGCAAATTCTTTGATGTCTAATAAAAGGGTGAGCACACACTACACTAATTTCAGTAGGGGCACTAGACGAATTTCTCTGCTAACTGCTTCCACAGAATTTGTTATGGACTTACATGGATCAAATTCCCTAATACTCTGTCAGGTCTCATTAAGAGCTCACAGTAAATTAATAATTTATTGGATAGAAAATTGTCAGACCAGAGCACATTTATATAACTCTGAAGTTAAAAAAAAAACAGACAAACAAACAAAAAACCCCAAACAAATGCCCCAAACTAAACAAACACAAAAAAATGCTATTTTCTTCATCTTTCTTCTCTGCTAATGTTATTTTGTGTCCTAGATTAAGGCACATCTTTTTGCAGCAGTGCTTCTTCCTCTATCGACTTCTTCGGTCACTTACTTTCTTTCCCAATACTTTGATCTCTACTCTAACTTTTATTACCATTTACACTCAACAATGAACAAAGCTCAAAGCACCCCACAAACTGCACCTATAGAACTTCTGAACAACGTATTTTATTTCCTCAAATTACTGTCAGTTTTGCACATTTACCTGTTCAGTCATAATTCAGAAACCCAAACATACATGGAGGGAGAAGACGACAAGAGTTCAAAATTCAGTACATGAAGTACAGACCAAAGAAATGGGTCCCACTGTTCACAACAAGCACTGCTATCATTATATCAAATATCTGCCAGGTGTTGAGAAACACTGCCAATGCTGAGTTTCTGGAAGTTGCCTGGGACTTCCTCTATTGCATCTTCCAACTAAGTGGTTTTATAGCAAATCTTAAGAGATAGGATAGTCTTTACATTAGCAAGGAGAGCAGAGTAGGGAGTGTTTCTGCAGAGCAGAACTGCTGGTGCAAAGAATGACATCTGCACTGTAAGCACCTCCCAGACTAGTTTTAACTGGAAGGAAATCAATACATGTGCCTCAAGTCTGCTCTTACATGTGAGGAAATAGATGCTTACTAGGGACAGTCAGGTGATCTGCTTCCTAGTACATTCCTGACCTCAACTAGAATGCTAGTATGCGTCCAGCCTCTCTGACAAATTCCACTGTCTGCTCTTGCTGCTTAAAGGATGGGTCTTTTCTAGTGAACTAAACCATTTACCAGATAGGAATACCACTAACCAGCTTTGTGTTGAAAAGGTGTTTCCTTCTTGAAGAGTTTCTTCCTCTGTTCATCAGCATGATATTCTGTGGGAAACTCTGTTTGTTCATTGTTTTAAGAGAAAAATTTAATAAATTAGGTTAATCATTTATACATAAGTAGTAAAGCAGCAAACACAGTAAGGAGAAATTCCATGTACATGTAGTGGTACTGCAGAAGTGAAAATTCTATCTGATGTGACTGCAACAGTTGCACACACAGTAACTATGTGTACATGGCCAGCTCACATGCTAATCCCAAAATTACAAAACTATCATTAAATTCTTCGATTCAAGACATGCAAAATTCAGATAACACCACACTTTGAGGGAGTTCTGTTCTGACAAGTTTCATGAAGTCCACTGGGATTCTGGAATATATTACTTTAGACAATCAGGCCCAAGCTCTGAAATTTACTTTGCCTTGATCACAGCCATGTGCTACCACAATTACCCTCACATACCACCCTTACCCTCTCCCTCATCCTCCCCATTACTAATCATAGGTATTTTCTAGGTAAATTGTGGACATAAAACACTCTGAAGTTAAGCATCTTAATTGCACTGTGGGACACATCTATCTATCCTATTCTCTCATTGGAACTTTATGTACCAGCTTGTTCTAACACCTTCAGCCCCGTCCCTGAGCACCTCCTGGACACCAGCCTGTTACTGTCCCCTGTAATAACTAAGAGTCAAAGAGAATTATCCAAGTAGAAACAGGACCTCATGACCCCTTTTTGAGAGAACTTGGGAGAAAGTTTTCACTGAGCTAAGCTGAAAGAGAAAAAAAGAAATAAAGCTACCTCAAAGGAAGATAAAAGTGAAACCTAAACATTGTTTAAGAATTCATATGAGCTGAGTTAACTACAAACAGGCAACATAACACAAAACGCATAAATAACACCATGCTCAACAACGGAACATTTAAAGCAGTAGGTATTAAGAAACTTACTTTCCAGGTCATCTTCAAATATTTCCTCTATTATGACATCAGGACTAGATGGAGACTTGGGCAGAGCAGGAATGCTCTGATGACATATCATAGGAAGCGTTTCTTGTACTTGAGGATTTTTCACTTCTTTGTGAACACAGAGTTGATTTGCAAGAGCCCTTATTTTACTTTCTCTGGTAAGTGATGGAAACGTGTGCTCTACAGATGACTGAGTATTACAGCCTGGCGCTTCCTCTTCAGCAGCGAGGGTAAGAGCGTGTTGTTCGTTACCTTCACTGTATTTGGGAAAACATTTATTTGGAGACAAATTAACAGAACCCAAACCCTTTTCAGAAAAGCATACAAGTCAAAGCAGAGGCTTTATTAAGAACATATCGCTATGTTAAGCGCTCTTCAGAGCTGGTTGAAAAAAAACCTTTATTATGGTTTTGAATACCAAGACAAGAAAAACAGTAACATGATTTCTGAAACCTAAGAAGGATTGGCACAGAAACAGCACATGTTCTTGGGCACAGCTCAGTGCAAACAAGAGTTACCTCTGCTTAAATGATCAGAGACAGTAACTGGATGGACTGGAACGCTGACTGAAATATCGGCATCTGAAGTTTTGCTTTGTCTCGTTATACTCTTAGAAACCAATATGCAAATACATAGTTTTTTATTTTTAAATTTAATCTCCAATAAATATTTAACCATTAGAAGAACAGGTAAATTACTGTACCTATCCTCTTTATTATAAAAAAAAATACTTACTGCTCTGTTGTTCCCCATTCAATCTTGCCCAGTTTTTTTAACAAAGATGTAATCTCATCGGTGTTTAGGAAGAATCTCGAGAGAAGAGAAGCAGCATTACACAGGTGCCACAAATACCTAAAATCACTCTGACAGTTTGAGATGTACAATATTTTTCAGCACAATGTTCATGGAAGGGCAAAAACAAGGATTAATTACCTACTCCAGTTTCATTCTTCCACTCCTATTAACAACTCATTTCTCTTCATAGATTTAAAAACCCTTACCTTTTTCCTTTCTCTCTCTCATGCAGAGTACTCCAGCACTCACTAAGTTTTCACACATAAACCCAGTTTAGTTCAAGAAATTATTCTGCATGGAGAAAAAGAATTCTCCAACAGTCCTGAAGAACAAAACCGTAACTGAAGTGCAAAATGTATATTCTTTTTATTGTTACACTAATAAACAGCTGTTTCCTTTACCAGTGAAAGCTAACAAAATCTTTTAAGCCCTTTAACAGGCTAACAGAAGCGTACATACAACTTAATTCAATCAAATCCTTAGCTTTGTTGTCCAGTTATAATGAACAATTTGTGAAAACAGAAGTCTAAGCAGTATTAAACAGCCCATCTTTTCTTCTTCCCCCAGCCCATCTCAGGAATGTATTAACCCTTTGTTCTGCAGTATTTCAGGTCTACAGAATGTGCCTCAACTCTTATGTACCCCCAAGTTGTGGTTTTTTAACCTTTGGTGTTATTTTAGAGTGGCACCAGCATGTGAGACCTCTATACTCGTCCTTCATCAGATCTCCTTTTTCCCCATTTTGTTCAAGTTCTTAAAAAGTCTTCCAATGCAAAACAAGTTTGATTTTGTCATATTTTAGCTTTCTTCTAGGTTGGGAGAGTTTGCCATTATGCATTTAAATAGGCTTCTCTGAAATTCTCATTAGCACTGACATTATCTACAAAAAGGACCTACCTATCAAGCCACTAAGTTTATCAGAAGCTCATTTTAAATATTCCTTCCACCCATATTCCTTTATGCCTTCAGGGCATGCTCTAGTGCCTGAGATTGTTGGTTTGTGTCTGTTTGTGGGCGGGTGCGGTGTGTGGTTGTTTGTTTTGTGTGGTTTTTGTTTATTTGTTTCGGTTTTGGAGTTCAGTTTTTTTTTTTGTGGTTGGACTCCATGATCTCAAAGGTCCCTTCCAACCAAGAAGATTCTGTGATATTCTAATGGCTCAACATATGACAGGAGGAGTCATAGTTTTTGTCAAGCATTGGAATAGGCTGCTGAGGGAAGTGGTTGGTTGAGTCACTGTCCCTGGAGGTATTTAAGACATGTAGACATCCCACGTAGGGACGTGGTTTAGTGGTGGACTTGGCAGTGTAACGTTAATGGTTGGACCTGATGGTCTTTTCCAACTTAAGTGATTCTGTGGTAAAGTTTCACACTTTGCATGCAAATAATCAAATCTCAGCTTCATTCCTCTGCGCCAGTCAGAATCCAATGGCACACGACCACTCTGTGGCCTGGTCTGGTTCCAAGTCCTGAAATACAATGGGATCCCCAAAGTGTTCCAACCAACACCATCTTCATTCTTTCTTTCCCTCATTGTTCCTTAATGTGGTCTTTATACACTAGGATTACAGTACTCTGACTAGTCTTATGACCAAGCTGCAGATGGTCAGCTGTACCATAGCCACGACACATTTTGTTTCTCGTTTCTGGTATAGGAATCATACTTGTCACTTCCAGTGAGCACAACATGGTAACTGGGATTTTCCACAAGTATCTTCTTAGACATCAGTGCCCCAAAACGCACTTAAGTCTTTCCTAAAGGTGAGAAATGGATTAATTTTTTAAAAAAATAAATAAGCTATTATCTCCCCGATTTATTTCTACTTATAAGGGAAGGAAGGGAAGTTTAAAAGTGGCAGAAGTCCGTCAAGAATTTTTTAAAATGTATGTGCCTTCTCCCTGATGCCTCTGAAGTGGCTACTGTGCACTGCTAGTGATGAGTTTATATACAACTGAACTAGTAGTTTCTCAGCAAAATGCAAGTGGAACAGCTTGATTTCTGCTCTTTAACTGTTATATAATCAGTCTTTCTAATTAAGATAACTGGTTCATCTATTTACCTCCCCATGTACCTCCCGCTCCAGCCATTTACCTTGGAGATACCTTTTCCTTCAAACTATTCACTCTTAAGAGCTCAGCCTCAACTGGCAACTTCAAATTATGTAACACCTGAAATTAAGTAGTACAAAGAGCAGATTAAACAGGCACCTATTATCTACAACATGACAAAGCCAGAGTATGACATCTTTAATTCCACAGAAAAACCCCAATAGTTTATTCATTAACAGCCAATAATCAATTCTCAATTATGTCTTCTTACATTGCTAAGACCTAATGGTTAAGGATTTTGTAATAGTAGCATGCAGTAGAAGCAAGGACTCAAGATTTTTCCTTTCATATGAACAGCTACTGAGGTGACTTCTAATTAAAAAGGCCAATTAGAGGACACAGGCCCCAAAGGTCACATTGGGCAAGATAGAGGCAAATGCCAAAAAAAAAAGAAAAGGATGGATCAGACTTCTTTCCTGGGTCAGATGAGAATAACTAAGATTCTTCACATGGAAAGTGACAAAAGTGACAGTTGGATGCAAGAAATATGAGAGTCTAGTCTAAAAATCACACTACTTAAAAAAAGATGAGGCCAGTTATTCATTATTTTTCTCAACACAAGGACTACCAAGGCTCCAGATGAGACAACTGGGTAGCAGATTTAGAAAGAAAGAACAGATGTAGCTATTTTATATACACCTCATTTTGAATATTAAAAGATGGAGCTCACTGGCACTGCATATGAATTCATACACACACATACATACTGCCAGAAGAATTATGACGATGTTCAAGGAAGTGTTACACAGGCATATGATATAATGAGGAAATTGTTTACTACATGTAATGACCCTGATGTATCCTACAGATTATAAAATAAGGCCTTAACCTTCAACTTCCTATACTCGCTAAATGCCCAGTTTCTTTAGATTTTTCCTCCAAGCATCTTTTTCTCTGTTATCAGAGACAGGAGACATCACAGGATGGACAGCACAGCAGGTAGTGCATGTTTCTATGCACAGAAGACATGACTGGGAGGAAGAAAGGAAGTAAAAGCCTGGGACCAAGAACATCAGGAGAGCGTGGCTATTAATTCTGGAGTAGTTCAGTGAGAAAGTTGGAGAGTTCTGGAATGGGAAAGGCTTGAGAGAACTCTAAAATGCTGAAAACACTGTCCCTTTCACTGACAAGTATTATGTCACAGTTTTCCTGCCCTCCCTCTCCACCTTCCTGTTTCAGACAGCAAGCTCTTTTTTGTTTTACATCAGTCACCAGACCCTAATTTGTGACCAAGACGAAATGTCTGGGCGTGTGCGTGTAGAGGTGGGGTAAGAATATGTTACTGTAAAAATCTCTCTTGAAGTAAGCAAGCTGAAAGACGGATCACAGAAACTTCCAATCCAAATGTATTCATTAAATTATTTCCCAGTGCAAGAATATTTACCTGAGGAAGATCACAATAGGCTCTTACAGATGGTGTAATTTTCAATTCCTTTGCAATCCTTATGACACCAATCAAGCACTTTTTCTTCTCTTCAATGACTTCCTTAGCTTTTGCAATACCAGCACTGTAGTGATTGATGCTGTTCACTAATTCTGCACACAACTTCCTTTTCCTGTATTAAAAACACATTACTTTTCAGAACTTACTAAGTGTTCAGCCATACAGATTCAAACTTCAACTATACCACATAATTGTGAGGTACACAACAATATGAAGTTTATACATCTCACACAGAAATATCATTTTCCTCAAATAGTGCAAAGTGGAAAGCACTTACTAATCAGAGGAACCACAAAAGTTAAAGAGTTCACACTGAAAAGCCACTTAGTTTGGAGGAAGATTTTTTTATTAAGTGTTTAAAACACTCTTCCATTCATGCCTCCTGGTACTTCTATACACATCCAACCGAAAACTAAACAGTTGGATTTTACAATTCAGTCTACTAAGATATCTGAATCCCTACTCGGAGGCTCTTCGGGAACCCTAAGATTTGACAGCCCTCCCCCTTAAATCTAAAGATACAAGTATTTTTGAAAATGAAGAAATAATATGTCCTTGGGTTTCTACCAGCTTGAAAACCTGCAGAAAGTTAATTTTAAAAAAAAGTTATTCCTGCTGTTAAACTGATCATCCACTAATGGCAGTATCAAAAAACCCTCAAAATTGAGCTATTTCAGAAAACTAACATCATTAAGACTAATTTTTCTTTTTCTTAAAGAGCAGAGGCTGCATAAACGAATGTATTCCAGACATGCAACCCAGCTCCAAGATGCCACTATGAAACGGCAAAAATATCACACAAAAAATTAAAGACTGCCATTATGAAATACTGCTACGAGGAAGACTGAAGTTTTATTTAGAATTCTTTTATCTGAATTAGAACAACTTCTTGATAAAAATAACTCACCCCCACCATCCTACAAACCAGATTACTACCTTGAGATGAGAGAAGCAATAAGTTCATCAAACGTTTTATCTGCAGTTTCTGCAACTCTGTCTCCTTCATGCTTCACTTTCAAGTCCAAGTATTTCAGCATCTGTTCAGTTCAGTATTGAATAAAAATGCATTTACTATTTCATTATTATCAGGTTATTATTCTCACATTACTTTTTCTAAATTCAGAATGGAAGCAATGAACAGTAAGACAGTGATCAATACTCCAGCAGAGTGACACTAAACCACTTAAGATTGATGCTTAAACCAATTATAGCTCATTAATCCCTTTGTTTTCTCTAACGTCTAGTCAGCTTGCACTGTCTGGATCCTCCTGTCAACTGAAGTCTATAGGTCTATGAGGCAAGAAACACCAGGATCTTGGGCCCACCGCCTCACTTCCCTTAGCTAACATTTTAATATAGCACCATACACAGATAATTAGCATGCTAAGATTTCTACTGTATTTTTAAATTCATTTTGAGCATAAAGGAAAAAAATAAAGATTCTTCCTCTGGCTAAGCATCAGTTTTGTTGCTATAGTTACTTTTAATGAAGAGACTATAAAGGAAAAAAATCTCAGTAAATGCAACACTGCTTTGGCAATTCTCAGTCTCTGTTGAAAAGCTGTTGGAGGACCACAGTTGTATGCATGAATTATTACATTAGAGCTGTTGAAATAATAGGTTTTTAAAAGATGCTATCAGTATATGAATTAGGCATTTAACATAACTTTGCTTAACTGACAGATTGGCCACTGCAACAGAACAAGTTAGAAAGGGAATGGAAAACAGGTTTCTAGAACACTTCATGCCACACTTATTAGAATAAATTTGCTTTAAGCTTTTAGATCACTAAAAACTTCTATGCATCTTAGAATACATGTAAAATATAAATAAATGGCAAAGACAGAACTGTAAGCTTTTTCACAGCACATTTAACATGATTTAAGCTTCAATAAAGTAATTATTGATAAAGTTCATAGGTTACTTGGTAAAACCTATTAACAGCATTATCCAGTACTGTAGGAGTCTTCCTGTATTTTATATTGTGCGTAAAAATGCATTACTTGATTTACATGTTTTGCATATTTTGTCTGTTAAAATTACTACTTCTGTTGCCCATATAATTTCTTTTCCACCTTTAAATCCAGAAAGTGACATGTGAAAACTAGACAGTAAGCATAGTTGCCAGAGCAAAACCAAGTGCTCGATTTTACCCGGACCAAGGAAACACAAGTTTAGTACTTAAAGGCTGGCCAATATATGCTTCTGCTAAATACATGGATTGACCTACTAGCTTTAAATTATGTATAGGCTCATATATTCCTTTACAGACTACTCCTGTGTAAACTCCAGGTTATAGCCTAGAGTTTAAAGCTGTACATTCACAGAAATAGCACAAACAGTTGCAAGGACAAGAGAGACGTCAAAACAAAGGCAGTAAAAACATGTTTAAATAGCATGTTAATGTGTGACTACTTACAGCAAAAAGACTCAATCAAGGATAGGATTTAGATTCAGTGAAAAATTAACTTATCTTCAACCCACCTCCTCTGCATCATGTAAGTGGCTAAGATTACAAATAGCTATGCACAAAGCTTCATCAATATCTTCTGTAGTTTTGCTGTCCTGCGGAAAGATTTGCCAATGAATATAGAGTTGCCTGTATAACTAGAAGAGAAGACAGGCTGTACTCATTTGCCATTTTCACAAAGAGGCACTTGATGATCTGTGTGAGGCTCTGAGCAGTTCTATAGCTGCAAGCAGGCCCAAAACACTTGGCTCACCTGAATTACACTAAGTACATTTACATTGTAGTATTTCTGAAACATGGATTCTAAATTTTGTTTGTTAAATACACGCAGTTTATTTGTACACACACATGCACAAAAAGCAAATGAAAAAATAGTATGTGAAGGAAAAGCAAACTAAAGTTATAATACCAGGGAAAGAAAACATGCAACATTGAAGAATGGGAATAGATTAGAAAAAAGTAAAATAATTAGGAATAACACTTGGGGAAAACCAACAAAATGAAAAAAAATGTAGTAAGCGCCCAGTCTTATGCTGATGCAAGAGAAGACAATACACCACTTGCAGATGAATTAGCACACAAGTAAACGTACATACATAAATGTCTTATTTTGTCACTGGCCTTACTGAAGCCGGTGTTAAGAGTACTGGTTAGAATGCTGGTATTTTGCTAAAAGCAAAATGAGATCATCAGCTGAGGATACCCTAAAAAGTCAGGGATGGTGTTGTGTAAGTCTGGCACTATTAGGCAACCAGTTCACTTTGCCAAAAGGCAACTTAACTAACATGCAAACATCTCCAATTTCTAAAGGCTTCCTCACTAGTGTTAAGGAGAGCAAACAAACTGGAGAGAAATTAAAGCTTAGAGGTCAAAAACCTGAAATATTTCTGTCTCTGATCAGGCACTGGTAAAAGTGCTGCCCATAATCTGTGAGAGACCCACTAGTCAAACTTAATTATGGAGTTTATTAAAGCTATTTGTTGTCATTTTCATCTCTAGAAAAATTTTCCAATTATGTCTCCTTCCTAGGAGCAGCAACAAGGGAAGAAAACCCTTCTCCTATTATGACTTGGATGTTAACTGTATAAAGAATACTTTCCTATGACAACTATTCTCACTCTATTTTGAGCAGATGCAAGGAGATATAATGGGTAAAAACGTCATGGAATTACACTGCTCCCTTTCTACTTTGTGGTTCTCATTATGGTAAGTGATGCAGTAATAAAAATCCTTCCAAAATTCAAAAGGCATGGATGTACTCATTCAGTGATGTAAGAAATGATCCTGCCAAAGATCTAGTAATCACCAGCTACAAAATAAAGGATTCTGAAAAAAACAGAAAGTAGCAGTTAGACTACAATCTCAATAAATGTGGGTTTTCACATGAGCTAATTCTCAACAACTTTCTCCAGTAAAAAAGAACATGTTCTGTCACCAGAAGAGGTCACTACCATAAAAATATTACTTACAACCTCAGATTCAAGACACTCCAAAGATAACCTCAGGCTATTTCCTTTAGTATTTTGTCAACAGTAATATATTGAAGTTTAGGATAATGTAATATGGCTTTATTTTAAGTAGGCAATTCAAAAAAACCATTCAGAATAGAAAACAATTTTCAAACTTTAATGGACACCAAACAAAACTACCTAAGAAGCCAATACAGATATTAGCAAGTTATGCTAATAACTTTTCTTGTTCTTTCAAGGACAGTGTACAGAACAGTCTCCATGAAGAAAACAGGACTGGCACAGGATGTATCATTTATTTCCCTTTTATTCTGTCAGTTTAAAACACCCACAGCATTAGTTCACTTGGCCTAAAACTTCACAAACCTAATTCAGAAAGATCACCTTAGAAAAATTAATAGAATGTTTCAAGAGAAATCCATGTGTTCAACAACCTTGTTGCCCTGAATGACTGCTTTAAAGATGGGTTGCATGAGCCCTGCAGCTGTCTCAAATTTAAAAAGAAATAAAAAAGCCCCAAACACAAATATTGTGAAGCCTCAGGTGTCTTTTAAGAAAAGCTAAATTCAAAATACATAGTTTCACAGACAGCTGAATATACTAGCCGTCCTCAGCTATGACCTCGTTGGGTTTGAGCTGCATTCATTTTATCAAGTTATTGTATTAAAACTGTAGCTGCATATCAACTCCATAACATGGAATAATAGCACATAACTATTAAGGCCACGGGTTTCTGTGTTTTAAGAAGTGCAGTATTAACTACGCATATACGAAAATAACAAGTGAGAATACAAGGAAATTCCATATTAACACACCATGTCTGCTGATGGAGCTAGAGCTGGTTTATCCCTCAGCCCACCACTTGAAGAAACTGGGTGCTGAACATTTTTCTCTTCAGTATTGTGACTGAACGGCCTGCAAAACAAAACTTTAAGGAAAAACCCTACACATTTTGAATAAAATATCAAACTTCCCACAAATACTTTAGACACAATTTGATCATTTCAGAACCTGTCATTAAACATATACGCACACCTATTTTTGAAACAGAAGGCTTCACATGGTGCTATAGTACAGATGCCTCATTTTTTCAAGAGCTTTCCTTCTACTATCATCATCTTAAAATTCATCTTTAATAACTATTTTTCACCTGACAATTTTGGCAAGGTTGAATAAAACCTTAGTAGCTAGTACTGATTTTTATCCTCAGTGAGAGTAAAATGCATTACTATTAACATTCCAGGATTAATTTTTCATTTGTTGCCCAAATACTTTCTTTTAGATAGCCCATCAGATACTGATTAGGCCATTAAAGTCTTAAGAATACATGACAGGTTATAGTAAAATCATCTACTAACAACCTGTTACAAAGGCTCTTCAACGCTGTTCTATAATCACCAATGCCTGCTCTTCTGCAAGGTACACATGGATCTAAACAGCTGTAACGACTCTCACAAAAGCATTCTGCATAAACCAGCCCAATTACAGGATGGAAGCACTGTAGTGTTCTTCCTATGCTGTTTGTTATTTCTGATGGACTGTGAGAGGACTTGGAGAACACTGCTGCAGAGACTGACAGCCATCCATGAAATCCTGAGTTTCTATTTTACTTTGGTGCATGTAGCGTGCATTGATAACCTTGCCCAATCTCACAAGATAAATTTCCTATACGTCCCTCACAGAAGAGATCTGTATAGAACAGATCCCTCATGTAATACATCTTTAAGAATTATCTGGGCCTATTCTCATTTTTATCAAAATGAATCTCCACAGCAATGGCAGTGGGGGGAAAGATATTCACTTTAATACTTCCTCCAAGTTAACGCAAGCTAGACAAAAAATCAAGTTAAATTAAGTTAGATATGACAATACCATAAAACACCGCTGACATCTAATCTTTATAGCTGTGACTTCCTATCTAAGGTGCAATGGGAGCAGCAGGGAGGTGGGTGGAAGGAGGTGCTTCAATGATACAGTCCTTCCTATCACAGCCTAGCATCTCAGCAGTTCTCTACTCTCCCTCTGAACCTTTACCAGGGAGTTACCACAGTGCTTAAAACTTTCAGTTCCAAACATTTTCAAGCCAAAACAATCTGGGTTTTGTTGCCTTTCAATGAAACGTTATTTGTACTTAAGTGTCAAGCAAGTTGTGTTCTCAGTATGGGTGTCTAGTACTGTAGGACGACCCTAATAAAGTTTAAAGAACACATTAAAAAAAAAACAAAAACAAAAAACCACCCAAGAAAAATGGCCGGAAACGCTTGTTCAACAAAGTCCTCTCAGTCAGGCACCTAACAGTTGAGTTAATAAAGGTTTACCTTGCCAGCCTTTGTGAGTTGCCACTGCACAGCCCAAGTTTAAAATCAGTTTTGGTCTAAGTTCAGAGGGAAAAAGTAAAGCAAGTTCAGATACAGGGTTACATAAAAGACTCAGTAAAAAATGTTCTGTAACTTCAGTACTGCCCCCACCATCATTTCAATGAGATCAAGCTTCAAAGCAAGTGCTCTTGAACTGAGCAGGGAGGTGTAAGAAAACCAAAGCCAAAGCTCTGTAGCCATCAGCATATCTCTGTGGTAAAGTGTTCCTAGTAAAAGGAATGCTGATTTCCCGCGTGCTTTTAGCATTTTTCCCACTACTTCGCAAAACTTTTAACATATTGCATTATTGAACCTGGGTACAACTTATTTTTTCAGTAAAGTTTAAGGACAGGGCTTACATTCCAAAGACTTGAACTTATTTGTATTTTGCAATAAAGGCTACATCTGAATTTTGTAACAGAAAAAACAGAACAGCCACATCCTACCTTTTGCATAAGTTAAAAGTTAAAAAAAGCACTTAACATTAGCCCAAAATCTAAATTTCTGTGAAACAAATAGCATTCGTATGTCATAACACAGGAAAGATTCACAACCAGAGCATTTTTTTTTAAATGCAGAAACAGATTCATAAGTTATGCCCTACTGTGCAAAATGAATTTTTTTTTTTTTTTTTTAAAAATCCTTGCAGTCCTTTTATTTGGGAGTTGATAGGGAAAGATTTTTTTTTTTTTTAAAAAAACCCAAACAACCCACATACATACACACCAGACTTTGGACATCAGATGTACACTACACAGCTACACTGTGTAACGAGAAGTGCTGGCAAAGACTTGCTAGGGAGCAGGTGGTTACAAATTGCAGGCCCTTACCTCAGAGGGGACCTGAGCTTGCTTTAACTGCTTTCGATGAAAATGCAAAAGATCCCGTAATATCACCGTTTCAGACCACAACAGACACTACTGAACAGAATGCTTTAGATCAACTTACTTCTGCAGAAGAGAAACCAAATAAATCAATGTCTTCATCCTCCACATTATCATGAACGGCTGTAAGAGCAAATATAGGAAAAACTTGACTGCGAATGTTAACTGTAGGGCATCTTAATCAATGAGACAAACAGGAATATATGATCACTGGAGTAGTCTTCTATGTAGTATTCAAGTCAGTAAGAATTTGGACACTGAATTTTATAATAACAGAACCTGAAAGCTAGGAACCGAACTCCAGATAAATAGATATGGAATTTATCTGGGAATTACAAAACCGTACTTGCATTTAACGATGAGGGTATTATCTGCATGATTAGCTGCATTACATTGCTGCTACATTCGGGACAGGATAAACACATGAAAAGGCAGGCAAAAAGGCAAAAGAAAATAAGCACTCAAAAAGTATACCTATAGTCAGGAAAATAATTTGTTTCATAAGGCATCTGTAAGTCCTATATACCCAACACAATTTTACAACTCTCAGAAAAAAAATATTCAAGCAGAAAATCCCAGAAAAATGAGGTTTCTTTTAAAAGAAACGTTTCAGTAGCTTTGTCAAGAAAGACAGCGGGTGAGGAAAAGAAAGGTACTGGTTGTTCTTGCAAAGTACAGGAAGTGTAGTAAATAATGGATTAATCAAACCTGGCAGTCCATCTATTGTCTTTAACAGACCATATAAAATATAAATCAACAGTGAATACCGTGCACCACAAAACTGCTGGAAATAAAAATCAAAATCCAAAAGCCTTACCTTTCACACTCATAGCTTTTGATACATGACGCAAATCACGCTTTCTGTGATTTGATTCTGTAAAATCCTCTTCCAATATTTTAAGACATTGCCTTCAGAAACAGAAGCAAAGTTTTAACATCATTAGGAATATCAAACACACATGAATTCTGACTTTTAGCTCTGTTAGAACTCATCTTGCCCACTTTTTACCAAATGGCATTATGTAGAAGAAGCTGCAGTTAATGACACACACACTATGCACACAAAAATTTTGTTACCCTCTTTTAACTGGAAGAGAAGCAACTTACCTCTAAGATACCAAATTCATCAATCCATAAAGATGATACTAGAATTTTTAAGCACGCAGAAACAATATTTATGGTAACGAGAACCAGCATGAATAAACTGTCATAATACCAATTTTATCATTCATTCTATAGTTACTTAACTGAGAATATACTGAATAGATCAACAGTGTTTATTTACTTTAAAAATATACCTCCAGATCAAGACGAGATATTGGTATCCTAATAACTATGGCAACATCCCATTTAAAATGTCTTTTTCCATGAACCTACTCCAAATGCTAGAGCTTTCCACAAACAGCACACATACATAACACATAGACTTACTTGCAACACTGCAGAATAAAAATATTAGTTTCTACATTTCCTCAGTGCTATTTCCTGATTATTATGCTGTCAGAACTTAAAGGTATTAAAGCTCACTAGAGTAATCTCAAAATTCACATACCTTATAGCTTTTATTTTTCTTCTATTAAGCTTTTCATTAGTGTTATCCAGCGAGGGGAACTCTTTTCTTCTACTCATGATGGTGTCTGACAAAAAAACCCCGAAGCCACACGCACACAAAAATAAATCCTAAAGTGACAAATTCTCTACAACATACACATTTCATCACTTGAGCAAACACTACAAGTTACTTACATTACTTGGCAATGAGTTAAATGAAAAAGACATCGAATTCATAAAGAATAAACACCTATTTTTTCCTTGAAAAGCAAATCTTTCAACTGCATCAGAACGCTGGCCCACTTTGCACTATCCAGCTACTCCAACTGCTGGTCTTCAAGCCTCCTTGAATAATACATCCTCAATACGATTACTTCTCTTTTCTGCAGTATCGCAATACTCTAGGTTCACGCCCTGTTTGCGATCCACCACAAACACTGACCCCGACTCCTTTCCTTAACGCCTACTATCTGGCCATTTGCTTTTCCCTCCTGTATTTGCTTACACACAGCACCTTCACCTCCCCTCCTTTCCCCACCCCCCCCTTCCCTCCTCCCGCCCCCCCGCTACTCGACGGGAGATGTGCTCTTTTCTCCCAGCCAGCGCCTACAGCACTACTGCAGGTGCCACGACACCGCCGGTGAAGAGACCAGAGCAGGGACATACCGAGACCGCCAGGCACGGGACGCAATTCCCTTCAGCGCGAAGCGCGGGCGGGCAGACAGACAGACACACACACGACAACTCAAAGGGTAACAGCGCGCCGCGCGCCAAAACAACCACCCCGACCACCAATCACCGATGGCTTCGCTGGCCCATGTGCCCATCACAGCCAATCACAGTGAGGCGGGAGGGCAGGGCGGTGATTGCTGCGGCCCACGCGGGCAGCTGTCGCCGCCATCTTGGCGCCCTTAGGCGGTGCCAGGCTGTGGCGTTCTGCGAGGCGCTGCTGAACTTGTTTCCGCCCTCCGCCCCTGTGGAGAGACCGGCGGTTCTTTGAAGAAAGGGTACGTCCTGGCCGAGAAGCCATTAAGTCCATGCTTCGGGGTTACTTTATTCTACATGCATTCCTATTGTTGGCAGGACAAGTGAGAGACGGTTTTGCAGTGTTTCACCAGTCCTGTGTTGGCTGTCATAGATTTAGCATGATAGTCTCCAGATTTGTGTTTAAATCACATCTAGCATAATACAGTTAAATTTTAAAATGAAAAATACACTGGTTTTTCCCTGCAACTTTTAGACACTTGCTAAATCATGAACTAGGCTAGCTTTCCAAGAGGCAAGTTTCCTAACAAAACCTATGTTACACATCTTTTTGCACTGTTCACACAGTAAAACTAGGTTCTACCCCAAACCTTTCATTTTAAATGTACTAAGTAAGTGTTTGTTAGGCTGGGGTTTTGACTCTCATAACAAGGCACAGTTTGAAAGGTCACACAAACTAATCTGCGCTTTCTTAACAATAGGGAGCACTTAAGTGGTGTGGCCAAGGCAAACAATAACTGTTGAGAAAAGAGCCAAAGGACCAGACAGTCCTGTCTGCTGAAAGGGCGAAAGAAGAATTTCAGGAGTAGTGGGGAAGAAAGCATGAGGAAAGGAGCAATAAAGTTCTAAAATTAGCCAATTCTATGGAACTAGGTCCTCACCTACTTTTTGGTAAAACACCCAAATCAGGCAAGTTTGTATTGGTTTTGTTTATCTACCCCTGAATGTGCATGATTTGTTTGTGAGGGGCAGAACTTTCAAGAAGTTATACTTAAAGTGATTCAGCTTGTAAATAATTGCCCTCAGAAGCCCTCGTTGTTAACCAGGACCTGATTAGACTCAATTTTGTATAGAATCCTTGTGGAGATCTGTTGTCAAATCTTACAGCTGTGCCTCATTCCCAGTCTGGTTCTGTTTGGTGTGGTTTGGCCCACGGAAAGTTTGTAGGAAACTGTGAGAATAAAAATCAGTATGTACCAGGCTGAACTTGCACATACAGCCTAACTTCCCGCTACCAGTAGTGCACTTTCCAGAAACAACCTCCAAAGAAGTCCTACAAAATACTGTCAAAAGACGGCTGGGAACTGAAATTCTTATTTCTTCTTGACACAAAAGTTTATAGACCCAAGTTAAATACTGGTTCTATGGCATGTTATCATTGTCCCATCTTCAGCTATTCCATGCTCCACAGGCAACAAATTAACCGTTCTGCTCTGTAAATACCAGTTCTCGCTTTCTCTCCGATTAGCCAACCAGTTATGGAAATGAAGTTAGAATCTAAGGAGTTTTCTCAACTTGTATTTAGCTTTGAAAATTGCTTCCCCTGTTCCAAGGCTGAGGAAAGGCTTGTGGAAACAAAATTTTGTCTTTGTGTTCTGTATTCTATGTTAATTCCCACTTAAAAATTACCTCTTAGAAACATTCCTTAAAAACATACTGAGTAACAGCTGAGGGGTAAAATATAGGATGGGTGATGGCAGACCTGTTGTGGATGTAGCAGAGAAAGGGAAATGATAGGAAGATTGCCTTGGTTAAAGGCCTGAATGCAATTTTAAACCAGCAGTGCACAGATTGTCTAAAAAGCAGCCTAACTAGCTCTTTGATGAGAAGCCTAATTAGGCCTAATTAGGTCTTTGATGGAAAGACAGCTCATCCTTGCTTATATTTCAACTTTACCTCCATTTAATAAATCAGTGAACACTAGCAACAAATGGTTGTTATCAATTTCTGCTTATGAATTTGTCAAAATTCTTAAAAATATAGCTGCACATTCTGTTCTCTGTGCCTTTGCAAAGAATTGTAAAAGACATATATATACATCTTATGTTATATATCACGCATATATTACGTTTGTTTGTAGCTGCCAGCCTGTATATGAAAGAATAAACACACACTGCACCCCTTCAGTTTTGTCCTGCCACCCTGAAAATCTGACGAAAAAAACCACAACTTGGTTTGTTGTCTGAAAAGACAACAGTAGTTTTCCAGAAAAGAAGGAACACCTTCTCTCTGTGCCATTAGCTATTCAAAGAACATTACTGATGTTTCTTAATTTTATACGACAGTTTTTAAAATGCAGGCAATGGAAAAGTCAGTGTTTCTAATGTGGGTGACCACAAGATGGCAGCATGGATTAAGCCTGGGTGGACACACTTGTCCGCTACTACTTGCACAAGTGTGATCTCAGGCTCTTCACTAGCTTCGTCTGTGGTAGAAAGTACACTGCAGTAGAAAGATAATACTGAACAGACTGTTGTCTTTGGTGTGAATAATGTAGTTGTATTTAAAAATCATAGACAAATGCAAGTTGAAAACCTATATAGTGTCTAGATCATCTTTTCAGCCAATTGTTTCTTCAAATGCAGCCTCCTTTCTCATTGTCTCTATCTTGCCCTTTCTCAGCAAGAATTTCTGCTTTCAAAATTTAATGACTAAATGCACTAAAACTGGCCAGTGTTTGTGGGATTTTGGCTTGGTTTCGTTTTGGGGTTTTTTCCTTTCCTTTTTTTTTTGGTCATTTAGATGATAGATTCTGCAATGTATGTCTTTGTTATTTGGTAAGTAACTGCTATTGGATTTTTTCTGTAGTATGGCCATATTATTACATGGAAGTAGAAAAACAGTTTTTCCCTAATTACTGTGTGAGGGGCTGCCCGTGTGTTTGCAGAAGAAAGGAGACCTGTTATGTTACCGCAGACAGGGCCTAATGCAGTGATTTGGAAAAGTTTGCGGATAGTGGATGTGTAGGTATTAGCATTTCATCAATGAAATGCTAATTATGTAGCGTTAGCAACTGAATTATCTGGTTTCTAAGGTTTGCATGAGTTAGACAACTAATCTCAAAACATTGTGGTGGTCTAACAGAGAGACACTGATACCTGAGGGAAATGTTGTACTTAATCACTCTGGCTCATAATTCTAATTATCTTTCTGAAATATCCCAGATTTAGGTTACTTAGACTATGAAAGAGATTAGACATTTCAGGACCATCAGTTTTTTTGTTAGCCAGCATGCACATTAGTGATTTCTAGAATTACCCAGTGTGCATAATTTCTGCTCTAACACTACAGTTGGTGCTTTGTTCAGTGAAGTTTCTATCATTATAAAGAATAAATTGTTACAACTGTAGTATCTGGCAACAGTCATTCAAGTAAAAATTATTGTTTATTCATCTTCAGTTAATGTGTTCCTTTTATCACTGTGCCTAAAATGACTTTTTATGACCATTAAAGGTTGAGCTAAACTTGTGCTGTTGATGAAAGGGTACGCCTTGCATTTTTCTGGTCCTAGGTGTGTGTTCACCCTTTCCTTGTTCTTTAGTGTTTCTGGAGCCATACAGTCAGTTAGATCTGTAAGTTGCTGTTGAATAACTATTTAGTTTCCTCATAATTCATACTGAGAACCTTGGATCCTTGCATTTAACAATGCAGTCAGCAGCTGCTCCTGCATGGGCATGTCCTCATAGTAGTCGTTATTGGGTGTTTATATCAAGTAGCTATTATTTATCTAATTTTCTATGAATGAAGTTGATTGCAAAGTATGCCACATACTTTTTTCTCATCCACACTCTTGGTTAAACCCAATAAACTATCTGTAAATGTAATGGTGGACAGTTTAGTCCTAGATACTTCTGTAGCATTGGTGTCTTAACTCACATTACTTTCTTTTCTCTAAAGAATCTTTTATTCTGTCTGAAGCACAGTGTAAGAGATTTACTGAGTCTGCCTTTACGTCTATTAGTAGTAAAAATATGACATGAAAATTCATAGCTATAAAAACATTTAATTTAAAATGTTATTGTAATTTTTATAAGACACCTTTAGTGCTTGAATCAAGCTTTCATCCTTTAATCACGGAATCACGGAATTGTCAGAGTTGGAAGGGACCTCTAGAGATCATCTAGTCCAACTCCCCTGCTAAAGCAGGGTTGCCCAGAGCACATTACTCAGGACTGCATCCAGGTGGGTCTTGAAGATCTCCAGAGAAAAAATTCATCTTGCAAGCTTTTTACTGTGAGAATAAACAGTTATTTTTGTTTAAATGCCATCTTCTTTTAGCATGTAGGGAAATAGCAGCCAGAGGTTGGATTGTGAGTTAGCCTTGCCTGTTGTGCTCAGCTGCTGAATCTGGAAGCCCGGCAGAGGTGAGATTGTTGGAGCTCCATCTCTCCAGGTCCAGCCAGTAGTGTGGCTGAGGATCTATTCCCAATTTTAATTTATGATTGAAAAGACTACAGTGCACCTTGATCACAGAGTATAAATAGAGATATCTGGAAATAAAGACTTGCTAAACAAGCAGAAAAGCTTTTTCTGACTTCAGCTTTCAGCCTCTGAAACTCAGCATGTCTGTAGCAACACACAGATTTGGACCCTAATGCAGAAATGAGCGTCAAAGAGACTGCAGTATCCTGTGGGGTCTGACTGAAGGCTCTGTGTAGGCACTGAAGTTTGTTTGGGGGTCTTTCAATTATATTTGTGTGCATGAAAATGTATAGACAACATTGAAATCTTTCCAGAATGCATGTTGTAGATCAGCCACTCTTAGGCTTATTGAAGATGACATCCTGTCTCTAGGCAAATCAAACTTCTCCTTTGTTTTTAAAATCTTTAAGAAACTTGGTTTCACAGAAAAAATGCCATGTAAAATTCTTCATGAAATAGTCTTTATAGTCCCAAATTTTGGAGCATAAATTATTGTTTAGTTTGTACAACGGGTGGGAAAAAGCGTCTAGGTTTTTAGGGTCTAAACACATAGCTAAGAGGAACATGCTGATGGGCAGGTTTGTTCTTTGAATATAACTTTATGCTCATCCTTTATTGCTTAAGCAATTTTAAAACAACAGTTTCAAAAATACTGGAAGTGTTTAAAGGTACATAGAGCCTTCAGGAGACTTTATTAGAGTGTAAGGAATAGCAGTATTTGAATAACATGAACCCAACACTGACAAGTGCTGAGCAATGCTTTTTGGAAGCAAATATTTCAATTGCATACATGCTTGTGTAGTCCAGAATTACTATAAACTCTCCAGGAAAAAAAACAGAATGGCTTTCTGTGCCATTGCTTTCAGAAACCAAATGAGATAGACTGTATTAATAGTGATTCCACAGTCTGTGGAATGTAATATTGCAGAAAGTAGTGTAGTACACTGCTGCAAAGACTGCATGTAGTTTTGACTGCCATATTTCTGTTCATGTATGGAAAGAACAACTCCAGCTATGTTTTATGGAGCTTGTTTGCAAGAGAGTGAAGACATCGTAACCTGGGCAACCAGACTCCCTGGTAAGCTTTAAAGTGCACACTGAGGCTCGCAGCGTCATCTTTTAATGTATTACTGTCCGAATGACTGGAACCAAGGTAGTTATACGCATATTGCAACTGCATCCCTTGCTGTAGTATGTTTTTTTATTCAGAGGCAAAGATGAACGTTATTTGCCAGTCACAAACAGAGGTGGTGAAGGCAAAGGCTTGGGAAAAGCATAAACACTCTGGAAAACAGGCATGGTCTCTTCTTCTTGTATCCATAGAGATTTGGATTCATGACCTACACTGAACTTTGTATGCAAAGGCTGTAAGTAGCCAGAACGCCTCACCTGAAATGGACAGAGAAGACATTCTTCTCTCAGTTCTCCTTTGGGGTCTTTCTAAGTCAACAGCTATGCACTGTGTGCTGTGATGGACGCCTTCTTTTGCTAAGAACCAAATTTATTAGAAGATTTGCCGGATCACCTAATGTGAGATGAAAATTAAAAGATCAGCAGTATTCTTTCAGTGCCTGTACACAAAGTTTCAGCAGTTCAAGAGGCAAATATGTAATGAGATTCCCCTCATAGTTGTTTGTTTAAAATAAGATTTACCATGTGTGTCTCTGTAAGCCTCTCAGCATCCTACTGGACTGCTCAGCTTTGGTGTCCCTTACTGAACCTGTCTGTAAGACAGAACCACTAGCTTCTTTGTCTTTTATAACCAATATGTAGAAAATATTTGATTTCTTAAGAAGGCATTTAGAAGATTTACTAGTTAGAATTCTTCATAATGCATTGGAAGTGGGGATTGATGAAGGGAGAGTATGGATTATTCCTATGCTTAATAAGGCTTTGTCTGATGGTGATGAGCTTGGATATTGAAACTGATGAAACGACAGTTCAGTAGCGTAATACTCCACTAGCTCCTTGTATGACCTTTAGCTAGTTAGTTACTTGGTCATTGATTCCCCTTGTCTA
This sequence comes from Numenius arquata, assembly GCF_964106895.1. NCBI lineage: Eukaryota > Metazoa > Chordata > Aves > Charadriiformes > Scolopacidae > Numenius > Numenius arquata. The sequence continues at coordinate 122,310,120 of NC_133576.1, forward strand.
TTTTGGTTGTTTTGTGATGTTTTGTCCAAAACTGTAGACAAAGGAGTTGGACAACTATTAGGGGTTGTAATACCTGTGAAAAGTATCACATACTGTTGGTTCTGAATTCTGTTGCTTTACTGATAAAAGTGTTGTTTAAGACGAACAGGATTACTGCCCCGTGGCACACCCATTCCAATCCCTGGCATTATAATTACTATCAAATTAATTTTGCTATTCTGGGAAATATATGTATTTTACTAGAAGTTGTTCTGTGTCTTAAGGTTTTTATGTTATTCATGCATAATTAATACAATGACAAATGGAGAATCTGAGTTTCAAGAGACTGCTAAGTAGGTGGGGCACGTTCTCAGGACTGTGAGTATTTTAGTTTTAAATCTATCACTCTCTACACAAGGTATAATATTAAAAATCCAAGAAACACAATGCTTGTGGTCCCACAGAAAGCTGTGGTTGTATGCCTCTTGTACCTACTGTTCCCAGAAATGATCTTTGTATTGTTCATTTTTTTGGGTGCACATCTGCTATTTGAGAAAGTGTAAAGTGTTAGCGCTGTGTATACAGCATATGAGAATTAATACACCCAGAGCTTTTGTTGAATATAAAAAAAATAATCTGTATTTTAAGTTTCACTTCCTTTCACAATACAAGAAAATATCATGAACAGGAAGTCTTCTTGTTTACCTTGGCTGGTATAGCTGGCTGCTTCATCTTTTATGTACTTATCCATCTTTCTGATTTTTTCTACAATAATAATTGAAATACGTAGTTAATAACTTTTATTGGTGAAAAAGCTATTTTTTAGTACGTTCATATAATGCTGAGCATAAAATTGAGGTTGATATGAAGAAAAATGTCTCCACATCGCTTACAGGAGCATTCACTTTTGTTCTTTGCATTTGAAGGTAGAGATAAAAATCACTGTGAATGATTAGAAGCATGCAGAGATTTCCATAGGAGAAGGCTTACATGGGCTGTTACCCTGAGGATGGATGTTACTGAAGAACGGAGTATATGATAGTTTTCTGTAAGAACATGGACAGACATGGTTGTTCATTCCTTCTAAGTAACATAAGAAGCACAAGGCACCTGATGAAATGATGAAATTACAGACTTAAATTAAGCAAGATGTAGTACTTTTGAAAACAATCTATAATTTAACAATAAAAATTACTTCCTACAGAATTATAAATGTATTAAAATACGATCAGTCAATTTTATGGTCCATGAATTAGACCAGAAGAACTGTTTAAAAGGATGATGCACACGTGATCTGTTATAGCTGTGTTAGTTTCTAAATGCTCATAGCAAGAGAGTCTTCTAAGGGAAGCACCATTCCACACTGGCCTATTTTTATTTGTTTGCTCTAAACATCCACTTATGGCCACAGTAAGAGATAAGGCCACTTTTCTCAAATTCTTTCTTGGTGCGGACCAGTATATTTTTGCTTTTATTTCCATGCTAATAGATTCTGACCCCAAGAATCTAATACAGATCAAAAATTAATATTGCAGAGTAATACTGTGATAGAGTGCCTCTCTTTGGAGAACTAAATTCAACCATGGCTCAAAAGGATTCAGTATACATACAATAAAATTTTTACACGCATATTTTACACACATATTACACATTAATCACACTTATTTCTGGTGTGTGATTATTTTTTATATATGGTTTAAATATATTTATGATACTAGTGACTATCTGTTTGCTAGCATCACTGAAATACATTTTGAGTTTTAGTGTATTCCCTGGTTGGGAAAACATCCCGATCAGCATTTTGGCTGTTAGCAAAGATGACAGTGTTTGAGTTCAGAATGGGAAAAACATTTATTTCACATGAAGATTTAATCCTTCCAGTAAAGGCTGATGGCTTGTTGGTGAAATGCAGTGAGGAATCTTGAGGAGCAGTTAAAGCACAGGCTTACACTTCCTATGATAGGCATTCTGGCACCTAATTTAATTCAGACATGAGCTTGTTTGTGAATACTTAAAACGTGTCTCCCGTTTGTATTATTTCAGAGACTATTTAATGAAAATTTATGACATGTATTAATCAAGGGACAAAAAACTCGAGCATTCCAAGTGTCTGTTTGTCATCTGTGAAGGAAGGGCTTAGCTGGACTTTTTCTCCATGTTGCTTTCTCTAGTCACACTGCATCTCAGCCACACTTTTCAGCCTGAAATAATGTGTGGAAGCTCTTCCCTGTAAATCACATATATTCCAGGAATCACTGGAGTTCTAAATGGAAAATGTGAAACCTGTTCTTCTGAATTGAACAACATACACAGCCAGATTGGAGCAGTAGAGCAGTGGCTGGAACAAGGAGAAAAACAAATCCAAACTTTTCAAGCAGACTTCAATTAAAATAATGGAAAATACCAGGATAGAATCAGAAATGCTATGCTCTGAGTATATTTCCATGTATTTACAAAGAGGAGCTCAGTCACATTCCAGGCAAAGTTGATCAGTTCATCCCTGGTCTGTTGTTTTCAGTCTTTCCAAGCAGGTCGTAGGTCCAAGAGTCCTGGACATATGTTTAGAAAGCAAAATCAATTTGTTCTTATCCTGAAGTTGCTACTGAGTCCAGGAAAGAGCTTACTGGTGGTTTGACAGTGTATGTTGTTTTGGTTTGGGTTTTTTGGGGGCTTTGGTTTGGTTTTTTTTTTTTTTGTTTTGTGCCAAGCGCTTTGAAAAAAACATACCTCTCAGATGGGGTTATGTATGAAGTTTGCAGTTGAGGAATGTCATTAACTAAGACAGGTTGGTTCAGCAGCTTCTAGATGTGGTCTTGAAGGGAGATTACTTAAGAACGTAGAAGAAAAGAGCTATGGTGTTTGTGAAAGTATAGGTGGAAAGGAAGTACTTAAGGAGAAAAAGCTTGATAAAAATGTGTATTCATCCCTGCCCAGAATACTCTGCTGAAAATTTTACCTGGTTTTATTTACCTTGGGTTTTTTTCTGCTTATGTAGCATTAGAAGCTCTTCTTAAGAATAATAATAGGCTGTAAATTTTACTAATTCTTCAGGCTAATAAAAGCACTGTATTTTTCAGGTTTCCTGTAGTATTATTTAAAGATACAGCTTCAAAAGGAGTTCCAAAGCATATACTGAATACTGTTAAGCTATGTTGCTCTTCATTATAACAGTTATCCCAGGCGGGGAAGAAGTGAAGATGGCAAAACAGCAATACGGCTTCACTGGATTCTTCCTGAAAGTTTCTCAAAGACATCACAAGAAAAAGTTTGAAAACATGTTGTGTTTGACTAATTTACTGTTCTCCCTCCTCACCCAGCTGACACCCTCTAAAGAAAGCCAGGGTCAGAAGAATTCTGAGCAGAAATGACCATGCAGAATAACATTTTCCAGATGGGGCTGGTTCCCTGCAAACACTCCGTGAATGCAGTTTCAGCCCTTGTTTAGCCCTGCTTGTGAATAAGGTGACTTGCCTAACCATTACTTGTGAATAAGCAGACAAAAATGACATGGGACCCAGGGATGTGGAGAATACCAGCTCTCTGCTACTTGTGATGAAGATCATGACTGCAGCCATAATAGGCATTTGCTATGTCACCTCAAGGATCAGTTTATAAGCATATGGATTCCTAGATCTTTGCAACCTGGACATGATTCGTCTGTCCACCCTCTTGTAATTAGTGAAGAGGAATAGGCACTTTTAGCATACTGGTCTTTGCGTTCTCAAGGAGATGTTTAAAGCAAAATAGATGAATCATACTTAAAAGCGCTTATTTTTCTCCATTGACCATCATTGACCATAAAGGGAACTTAGAGAAACTATCTGAGATTGAGATATCTACATTACAACCTTTCACTGAGATGAATCCCACCAAAATGATTCTGCTATCTGTTAATGTGTATGGAAGAGTTTTCTCTTCTCTCCAACCTGTACAAGTTCTCTTGCATTCTGTCCATGCACATTAGCCATATACGGGGATTGGGATTTAGTAATGCTTTCAAGCACGACTGAAGAAAGACCAAAGTGCAATTGCTTACTAGAAGTGAAACTTTGAAGGAGTGTGCAGAAGTGCCAAGGGCACCTGAAAGCTCAGTCCCTAGGAAAAAAAGCAAAGGTTTCATTTTATGCTCATCCAGCAACTGACTTTTCAAAGTTGAGTTAATTCAGCCCAAATGGTAAAATAATCTGACCATAGAGAACACATTTATAGGGTATCTTTCATTTAGCAGGGTAGCTACAAGTGCATTTTTCATGCTGCTGTATTAAAGAGCCCATCCATTTTTATCTGTTCTGATGGCAGACTTCAGATATGTCCATCTGGTATGAGAATTTTTGAACAATATCTTTTGAGGTACTCACATAATATGTTCCTTTAAAAAAAAAAAGAGGTTGTGATGCTATTACTGGTTTCTCTCCATCCAGTTTAAAAAACTAGGGCCTACACTGTAAATTTATTTGCAAATTGCCATAAATTGAATTAATATAACTGCAGTTCTAGAGGCATTCAATTAAATTAATAACATTAACTGAAATTACATGTTGGCCTTTTGCCAGGTTTTGCAAAGATGGTGCAAATCAGTTCAGTCGGCTTGGCTTTTACTTATTTTCTTTGTTTTATTGTAATTTCTGTTTGTAATTATTACTGTAATTAATTGATAAAGGTTTACAACAATTAATAAAAAGCCATTGACAAGAAAAGCTTGTTTGTGTTTTTCTATTAAGAGATAGCATTTGCTTTCTGATGATTCAAGTGGCAGGTTATGTAAACATTTCTATTTCTGATCCTTCTAAGGCTTTTCTCTCTTGTCTGTTAAGTATTTTGTGGGGGAAAACATGATCATCAAGCCGGCAATCTGCCTAGGATTTCAGAATGGCATGAAAATAAATAATTACACACGATGAAAACATTTAGGATATTACATTGTGATCATTTCATATCACTGGCAGACACATTTCAGGAAGAAAAACAACATTACATAAAGTCTAGTGGTACAGTAAGCAAGGGGATTTAAAGACTGATGGATATTGCTGTCTGTTCTCTCTCTAGGATGAAGTATTAACTGCAATACTTTAAAATTAGGTTTGGTTGGGGTTCTTTTTTTTTTTGGTCCACAACAGAAAAATCTGCAGGTGGCTGATAATAAATAGTAAGACTTTGGCAGTCTGTAATAGCTCTTATTGTAAACTAGAGGAAAGGGAGGACCTAATTTCATAGAAGGATTTCCATCCAAGGTCACCTGCATTTGTTAACGTCTTACCTCAGTCATGTACCTAATCATAGAAGAATGATCATAGAATCATAGAATCATAGAATCATAGAATCATAGAATGGCTAGAGTTGGAAAGGACCTTAAATCATAGAATCATAGAATCATAGAATGGCTAGAGTTGGAAAGGACCTTAAAGATCATCTAGTTCCAACCCCCCTGCCATGGGCAGGGACACCTCTCACTAGAGCAGGTTGCTTAAAGCCCCATCCAGCCTGGCCTTGAACACTTCCAGGGATGGGGCATCCACAACTTCCCTGGGCAACCTGTTCCAGTGCCTCACCACCCTCACAGTAAAGAATTTCTTCCTTATATCTAATCTAAATCTCTTCTCTTCCAATTTAAAACCATTGCCCCTTGTCCTGTCACCACTCTTCCTGACAAAGAGTCCCTCTTCAGCTCTTCTGTAGGCTCCCTTCAGGTATTGATAGGCTGTTATAAGGTCTCCCCGGAGCCTTCTCTTCTCCAGGCTGAACAACCCCAGCGCTCTCAGTCTGTCTTCATAGGAGAGGTGCTCCATCCCTCTGATCATCCTCGTGGCCCTCCGCTGGACCCGTTCCAACAGGTCCATGTCCTTTCTGTGTTGAGGACTCCAAAGCTGGACACAGTACTCCAGGAGGGGTCTCACAAGCGCAGAGTAGAGGGGCAGAATCACCTCGCGAGACCTGCTGGCCACACTTCTCCTGATGCAGCCCAGGACACGGTTGGCTCTCTGGGCTGCCAGTGCACACTGCCTGCTCATGTTGAGCTTCTCATCCATAAGCACTCCCAAGTCCTTCTCCTCGGGGCTGCTGTCCAGCCATTCTCCACCCAACTTGTATTTGTGCCTGGGGTTGCCACGTCCCAGGTGCAGGACCCTGCACTTGGCTTGGTTGAACTTCATGCAATTTGCACGAGCCCACCTCTCCAGCCTGTCTAGGTCCCTCTGGATGACATCCCTTCCCTCCAGCGTGTCAACTGCGCCACCGAGCTTGGTGTCATCAGCAAACTTGCTGAGGGTGCACTCTATCCCACTGTCCATGTCACCGACAAAGATGTTAAACAGTACTGGTCCCAGTACCGACCCCTGCGGAACACCACTCGTTACTGGCCGCCACCTGGACATTGAGCCATTGATTGTAACCCTTTGGATGCGGCCATCCAGCCAGTTCCCTATCCACCGAGTGGTCCATCCATCGAATCCATGAGTTTCCAATTTTGAGACCAGGATGTCGTGCGGGACAGTGTCAAATGCTTTGCATAAGTCCAGGTAAATGACGTCAGTCGCTCTGCCCTTGTCTACCAAGTCTGTGGCAGTATTGTAAAAGGCCACCAAATTTGTCAGGCACGATTTGCCCTTGGTGAAGCCATGTTGGCTGTTTCCAATCACTTCTTTATTCTCCATGTGCCTTAGCAAGGATTTCAGGAGGATCTGCTCCATGATCTTGCCAGGCACAGAGGTGAGACTGACCGGCCTGTAGTTTCCCGGGTCTTCTTTGTTTCCTTTTTTGAATATTGGAGTTATGTTCCCTTTTTTCCAGTCAGTGGGAACTTCACCAGACTGCCACAATTTCTCAAATATGATGGAGAGGGGCTTAGCAACTTCGTCCGCCAGTTCTCTCAGGACCCGTGGATGGATTTCATCAGGTCCCATGGACTTATGCACCTTCAGGTTCTTTAAGAGGTCTCGAACCTCGTCTTCTTGTACTGTGGGTGCTTCTTCAGTACAAGAAGACGAGGTTCGAGACCTCTTAAAGATCATCTAGTTCCAACCCCCCTGCCTAATTGTTAGGAGGAACCTGAATAATACAGTGTCTTTGTAATATTCATAATTCCCTTTAAAATCCAAATGTAGCTGATATTCCCCTTTATTTGTTTCTTTTATCCTTGCTCTAACTATAATGCTAATAGTAATCTGAGCTTCTGCCCAGAAGGAAAGTTTGAGTTATATGCTGCATCAAAGGAGGAAGTGAAAATAATCATTAAATGACAAGGTGACCTAATTTAATGTAATTAAACTACTGTGTTAAAAATAGCTTAGACATGTCTGGTTGTCAGAAGTGGTACACTTCCAGAAGGCTTGTAGAAGACAGCAGCATTAGCACTTTCATAAACCAATTCCTACGCCTGTACGCATGTGGGAACAGAAGCTTTTGTCAGCTCCTATGGAAGTTTACTTCTTTCTGTATTTTTAAATATTTATGTTGCCCTCTGATCTCATAAACTGGATCTACTTAATAAGCAAAGCAACTTGAAGACCCTTTTAAACACAGTTCAATAGTTGTTACATTCTTGTTTTTGTCACTTTCTGTGCTTGAAACTCTTGAATCAAGGAGTGCCACTTCCAGGCATGTTCTACTGTGAACCTGCTTTTGTATCAGAGGAGTCCCCTTGGCTTCTCCCATTCAGAAAACTATGTGATCTCTGCATACTACTGAAAGAGTGATTCAGGGTCTGTGATTCACATTGATCTTAGCTTGAATTAGTGGGAGTTTGGAACAGAGAAAGTAGAATGACTGAACGCATTGTGTCTTGGAAAGAAACAGAGGAACTGCCTCATCAGTAAAGAGTTATTCAAAAAGCAGGTTATTCATAAAGACAAGTTGTTTGCACTAATTTGTGATAAAAATGTGAGGCCATATGTTTTTATATTGCCGGAGGTTTTGTATCTTCAATAATAACAGAAGATAATAGATATACACTACGTTCATGCAAGCTGTCAGAGTTAGATTCACTTGAAAGAAAGGCAGGAAGTCTGTGGGGTTGGGTACTTATTGCTGCTATAGGTTTCTGGGAAAGACAAATGCTTTGCTGTATAGAAGTAACACATCATCGCCTTCCTTTGCCATATCTCTTCTGTGACTGCTAACTTACCTGTTCCATGAGTGGCAGCCTTTTTCAGATGTTGTTAGGAGGGAAGGTCGTGTCCCAAGACCATTAGTGCCACTTTCTTCCATCAGATATTGCATTGTAGATGTCCTCAACTAAGATGTAAACTGGGCCTGTATATGTTCTGTGAAAAGATTTTGAAATTATGTAGTTTAGAAGTTACAAAGTAAACGGGATGTTCTTGTGAACAAGGCAAGTGTCATCTGAAAGATATTTAGTGTACTTTTTCTCTTTGGCAGATCTCACCACTCTATTATGCCAATTTGGAGGAAGCACATCAAGAAAAAGGTGGACCAGTTGGATAGAGTCCCAGGGAAAGCAGCCAGACTTGTCAGGGGACAGGAAAGCACAGCCAATGAAAAGAAAATTAAAGGTCACATGAATAACAGTGAGAAGGGTTGTCTTGGAATATATAAAAGGTATCAGATAGGAAGCAGTCAGTGGGCTGCCCTCCATGTTCACTGAAGAAGGAACAGAATTTCCTTCTGGGAGCTTTAGCTGAACAAAGTTTGGACTTCAGCTGAAGCAAAGAATAGTTAGGTTAAATACTATGGAAATGCACTGAAATGTTAAGGAGAGATAAGCACTTAATGAGATAATTGATATTTGAAACTACTGCACACCTTAAGAATATGCTAAAAAAAAATAACAGGAGCAATATTTGACACTGGCTTGGAGTAAGGTGTTGGACCATGACCTTATAATGTTCCTTCTCTACCTATTGCCTATGATTTTATGGTAACTACCTACAATATTGACCTTGAAAAGGCAAAAACTCAGAGTACCAGTTTCTGAGAGTAGCTGTACCAGTTTTGGCTGGGATAGAGTGAAATTTCTTCATAATAGCTTGTATGGAGATATGTTTTGGATTTGTGCTAAAACCAGCGTTTATGACACACTGATGTTTTCATTACTGCTGAGCAGTGCTTACACAGCGTCAAGGCCTTTTCTGCTCCTCACATCACCCCGCCAGTGAGCAGGTGAGAGGTGAACAAAAAGCTGGGAGGGGACACAGCCGGGACAGCTGACCCCAACTGACCAAAGAGATATTCCATACCATAGTACGTCATGCTCAGCAGTAAAACTAGGAGGAGGTTGCGGGGGCGGAGTGGGAAAGCTGCTCAGGGACTGGCTGGGCATCATTCAGTTGGTGGTGAGCAATTGTTTTTCATTTCTTTCTTTGGGTTTGTTTTTCTCTCTGTTGTTTTCTTCGTCTTTTCCTTCTTCTTCTTCTTCTGCTGCTGCTGCTGCTGATGGTGATGATGATTCTCTCCCTCATTGCACTGCGGGGGGATGCAGTGACCAAGCGTCTGTGTGGTGCTTAGTTGCCATCTGGGGTTAAACCATGCCAGTAGCCTCTCAGGATCAGACCAAAGATTGAACTAAGCCACTAAATCAGCAGGACCAAGTGGCACTCGAGTGCCTGTAAGCTAGTGCAGGCAGCATGGGGAGCAGACAGGAGGAGTTACAGCTCTGCATGTAGCTGCAGGGTTACAATCTCACTGTGATTACAGCAAGGTGGTAGGATAGCTGCAGTGGGCTGGGAAGACAAGGAGGGAGAGTACGAGAGTGTGATGGACATACTGGAACAAGTCCACAAAGGGCTATGGAGATGATTAAGGTCTTGAAGCATCTTCCATATGAGGAGAGGCTTAGAGAGCTGGGGCTGTTTATCCTGGAGAAGACTGAGGGATCCTTATCAGTGTTTATAAATATCTGATGGGAGGGAGTAAAGAAGATGGAGCCAGAGGATTCTGAGTGGTCTCCAGTGACAGGATGAGAGGCAATGTGCACACATGGAAAAGATGAGGTATTCTATTTGAACATAAGAAAAAACTTTCTTACTGTAAAGGTGGTCACACACTGGAAAAGGTTGCCCAGAGAGGCCATGGAGTCTCCCTCCTTGAAGATACTCAAAACTCATCTGTGAAGAACCTGTTCTAGGTGAGCCTGCTTTGAGCAGGGTTGTTGGAATAGATAGTCTCCATAGGTCACTTCCAACCTCAGTGAATCTGGGATTCTGTTAAGCAGTGGTAAATAGTGGGTGCACAGAGAAACAGTAGAAGTACAGGTTGCTGCTTGTTCTGGTTTGTCCTTCTAGCTTCTGGAGTCAGTAGATTAAATATTAATCATGTTTAATAGTCATTGATAGATCTCCTCTGCATAAATCTGTTTAATTATTTGAATCCTATTTATGCATATAATTTCTCTGGCATGTTGTGATAATGAATGCCACAATTTGATAAGGCATAACATAGTTCATGGGATCAGGACTGTAAAATCAGGCCAGTGAACTTCCCAAAGCACAAAGCTCCTAGCTATTGATATCAGTAGGAAGGTTCCATGGGGATCAGAGGGAGAATGTGACTTTCTGTGGTTACTATACACTTTGGTCCTTACAGTATATTTAGTGTCTTTTGTTTACATTTGCAAATAACTAAGAAAATCTGGTCCACTCTAGGCTGCTGCTTTATTTTGTTCACTTTTATCTCTCTGCTCATTTCCCTTTCTTGTCTTCAAAAGGCTTCTATTTTTTTTTGGTAATGTTTCCCGCCATGGTGCAACTCAACTCCTAATGGATCTATTTTCACTCCAGTGCCTACCCTATCTGAACTACTAATACGACTGCTACTTGATGAGATAGTTTTGGTTCCAGGTGACTTCTGTGTGCTTTAAAGCAGGGAGTCCAGCAGAGGAGGACTTATGACTGTGTACTTGCGTAGATAATGTTGGATGAACTTCCTTCATGCTTAGAAGGGTCTCTGCAACCATGAGAGAGGCTAACAGATAAAAAAAGGTGATGAGTGAATTTCTAGATATCTTTATATATATATAGCTATGTAAATGTATTGTGCATCTTGCACATTTGAAAGCCTTTCTGTAAAGCCATGTGAATTTAAAAGAATACAGTGCAAAGACTGATATTAGAATATGTTTGTACTTTGACAGCACCGTCTAAGTCATATATTGAGTTACAATCTTGGAAAACTACTCTTAGAGCTTTTCTCAAACAGTACAAAATGAATGAGTAATGTATTTTCAATAATGTAAAAAATAAATTGTGCTTTTAAAATGCTTGAAATGCCGTTTAAATTACTAAAGTTGTTTTTCTACTGCTATGGTTACTACTGTCATTACCAAAAATAATAAAACTTTCTAACTGGTCCTGATCCAGTTGAAGTAAAGATTGTTTTTGTGTGCAAGAACCTGGTTGAGGATTAACTTGAGTTATGTTGGATACAATCCACATTGTTTTTTAAAACATGTTGCCATTATGAACTGAATTTCTTGCTTTTCTCTTCACTAGTTCAGAACATGATAATGTTAGACTACTTAAAATATACAAATCTTATCTCATTTCTCAAAGAACATTTTTGGACAAATGTTTCCTGGGTACTGTTTTGTTTGGTTTTTTAACGTAATGAATTAAGAAAAACTCCAGCTCTTTTCATGTAATTTTGAAATTACCTGGATTTTAGAAAAAAAATTAGAAAAATAAGAAACAAAGGTGTGAAATAGAGCAAGACAGAGAAATGATGCTAGAAAGGCTGGATTCTGAATAAGTTCAATTCATTATGTGGGACATGCATGGCTGGCTATGGAAGTTAAATCTACTCCTTTGGCCTTTAGCTCGCACATGGTTCTTCAGCCATAGCTCTTGTGGGTTCAGGCCATTTTGCTCTGCATGAAATTATAGGTTTCCCTATCTGTCCCCACGTGATTATCTCAGCTGGCATAAGGGTCTGTCTGTGTGAGAAAGTTACTCTAGAACAAGATTGAGCGTGTGTTTCAAACACTGCTCTTCAACATTACTACAGTCCACTCATGAAATTAAAATGTCCATAGAGGCAGCTTTGGAGAAAGAGGTTTAACTAGCATAAAATACAAAATCAGAGGAACTGGGATTAGGAATGTTTCCTGTGAAAGTCATCCTCTGCATTGCATTGTGAAGGGGGTGAGGTACATACGCAGCAGCCAAAACCAGACAGAGATGATAACCCAATGTCCTGCTGAGCCACAGAGCACTAAGAGCATTAATTCCTTTCCTCTTTCTGCTCCCCCTGCCCCTTCGTGAGTCTGCTGAGCTGTAAATTAGAAAGATGAAGAGTGTGCAGGGAGCACACCTTTCCCATGTGTCACAGAGTTCAAGCAGATGGATATTTCCAGCACAAAGGACACAGGAGGGCTGTACTAACTGTCCTGCTATGTCTGTATGGAGAAGGTCAGAAAGCATCTCTCAGCATCTCCACTGGGACAGCCTCCCTATGGGAGCTCTGCTGATTGGACTAAGCACCAAGGCTGGCCTGCTGTGATGGAGAGAAGGGGAGAGCACACAAAGGTCCAACAGCACACTAGCACCTGCTGACACAGCTGGCTGGGCACGCACAGGAGGTACTCAATGTGCTCTTGCGGTTCAGGAAGGTGCACTGCATACCCTAAGAATTCTGGAGAAGAGCCTGTGAACAGAAGACTTTTTAGGCTAACTGGGAGGTAGAATAGGTTATGAGGGACCAGCCCTGAGAATTAACCCACCTTTTTTTCTTCTTTAACAGCTTTATTTAAAAAAAAAAACTGTTAAAGAAGGCATTCCACTATGCCTCTGTGGAGAAACAAAACTCGGAAGCTTTTGAATGATTGTCCCTTTGACAGCCTTTCCTCTGGGGGCTGGTTTGAACACTGTTTTCTTGCCATACGCTATGGCAGAGGGCTTACAGCGCTCAGCTCATTGCAGGAGAGGGAACCAACACATAAGGAGATGTATTTTTATAAATACATTCTCTCACTTATAAATGTACATTAAAATGTAGCAGCTAGCAAAATCAAATAAAATCTAATCTTTAACATGCATTTTTCATTTAAAAAATGGGGAGAATAAAATTACCTTTACTGTGAGAATATCAAGCATGCAAGGATGGGCTGGGTAAGGAGAAGACCAATGTTATTGCCAAGAAGTTTTGGATTAGTTTTTCTTGTTGTACTAAGAGTTTTCCACTATTTTATTCTCTATGATATCTTTTTTCATCTTACATAACTCACGTGAAACTGTTTCATTCATGGTCAGTCTAACCTCGATACCAGGGAAGGTCATGGAGCAGGTCATCTTGAGTGCCATCAAAACCCACATAATGGGCAACCAGGGGATCAGGCCTAGTCAGCATGGGTTTATAGAAGGCAGGTCCTGCCAGAACCTGATCTCCTTCTATGACAAAATAACCAGATTATTGGACGAGGGAAAGGCTGTTGATATTGTATACCTGGACTTTAGAAAAGCATTCGATACTGTCCCCCATACAATTCTTGTGGAAAAACTGGCTTCACACAGCCTGGATGAGCATACGATCCGCTGGGTCAAGCAATGGCTGACTGGAAGGTCCCAAAGAGTGGAGCTCAATGGATTTAAATCAAGCTGGCGGCCGGTCACGAGTGGTGTGCCTCAGGGCTCAGTGTTAGGACCATTTCTCTTTAATGTTTTTATTGATGATCTTGACAAGGACATAGGGTGTATCATCAGCAAGTTCACAGATGACACCAAGCTAAGCAGGAGTGTTGATTCCCAGGAGGATAGGGAAGCTCTACAGAGAGACTTAGATAGATTGGACCATTGGGCCAAAATCAATGGCATGAGTTTCAACAAGGGCAAGTGCCAGGTTCTGCACTTGGGCCACAACAACCCCAAGCAGCGCTACAGGCTTGGGGAAATGTGGCTGGAAAGCTGCCTGGAAGAAAGAGACCTGGGGGTTCTAATTGACAAGCGGCTGAATATGAGCCGGCAGTGAGCCCAGGTGGCCAAGAAAGCCAACAGCATCCTGGCTTGTATTAGAAATAGCGTGACCAGCAGAAGTAGGGAGGTGATTGTGCCCCTGTACTCAGCACTGGTGAGGCCACACCTCGAGTATTGTGTCCAGTTTTGGGCACCTCAATACAAGAGAGATATCGAGGTGCTGGAGCGAGTGCAGAGGAGGGCAACGAAGCTGGTGAAGGGCCTGGAAGACAAATCATATGAAGAGCGGTTGAAGGAGCTGGGACTGTTTAGTATGAGGAAGAGAAGGCTGAGGGGAGACCTCATCACTCTCTACAACTACTTGAAAGGACACTGTAGAGAGGTTGGTGCTGGTCTCTTCACACAGGTAATTAATGACAGAATGAGAGGGAATGGCTTCAAGCTCCAGCAGGGTAGGTTTAGACTGAACATTAGGAAAGAATTTTTCACAGAAAGAGTGGTCGGGCATTGGAATAGGCTGCCCAGGGAGGTGGTTGATTCACCATCCCTGGATGTGTTTAAGAGACGTTTAGATGTGGTGTTGGGGGATATGATATAGGGAAGAACTTTGCAGAGTAGGGTAGATGGTTGGACTCAATGATCCCAAGGGTCTCTTCCAACCTGGATGCTTCTATGATTCTATGATTCTAAGAATGAACACAGGGCTGAGAGAGAGAAGGTTCAGGAAGAAAAGTAAATAAACAGAAGATTCAGTAGAAATCCTTGTGATGTCAGGCAGGCAACATTAAGCAGTAACCGCAGAAGCATAAAGAAATTAATTCCAAATGGAACAGCACACTTTTTAGTGCATGAAGGCGAAAAAGTTCTCGAAACATTGGGTCTGCTGCAGGGTGCTGGAATGGATATCTTAAACATGATGAGAGAGGTGAACAGTGTGGGAAATAAATAGAAAATGTGTGAGGAAAAAAAATCTTTATGCAGAGCTATTCTCTCTGTCATTTAAAATATTTTAAAAAACCTGTGCTTGGAAAGCATTGTATGCTCCTGCCTCTTCTTTTTACTAGCAAGTGATGAAGGGGTTTCTAAAGAGGGTGCTAGAGCTGTATGAGGACACATACCTGCCAGTGATCCAAACACTTCAAAATAATACCATTAAGATCTAAATGGCTCATATGTTAGTATATTATTTATTAAAGCATTCCTATAAATATTGGACTTATCAGTTCTTTGTATTTTTATTTCTATGTTCATCACTGTGTATTGAATTGCAGGATAAAGAACAGGTAATGCTTACATCTTGCTATCGTGCTAATATAGGGCATCATCTATCAGAACTACCATTTGTTCCAATCAGAACTAATTTGAACATATCAGGCTCATTTCTCAACAAGAGAAATGCACTTTATTTAAGGAAGAAAGGAGGAGTTACTTCTCATGGTTCTTGCTTTTCTGGTGGTGAGATCTCAGTGTGCCTGAACTCTGATATCTGTGCATCCTCCTGAGCTGTGTCCAGCCATTGCACAGGAGAGGTTTTGCATCAGACCAGGCTTAACTTGGCTGGGGTTTCTTCCTCTTCTTACTTGCTCCATTGCCTCGTCTGAAAATGGACATTTTTTTCTTACCTGTTCTCTGTACATAATATGATTACTTATATTCTATTGCTAGTCGTTAACATCAACAGAGAAAACATGTTTGAGTACTTGTATGTGGGAAATACACTTGCAATGTGTGATTTTCTTTAAATGGTGAAAAGCCACTGGCTTTGGGAGAGGAGTCAAGTGGAAATCAAACTGTCCCAAGTATGTTCTGGGTCAACACGTTTAACCATAATACTTTGTTTTTTAAATTTCTCGCAGTAATTATTATGTCCTGTAACTTTTGTTGCCACTTAGGGTGGCCATGATTTAAACATGCGCTGAATTAAAGAAGCTAGTTACTTATGAAAAAATCACTCTTATTCTTCTTCCCTGTGTTTTGTGCTAGCTGTTAATTGCCATGAGTGTTAATAGTCTTTAGAACTGTATCTAGTTTTGCTTTAAAGACTGTAAATCAAACTCATCACATTTATAAGAATGTTAACTTCCTTGTTAGCTGTTTCCACCTATTTTTAGGTCAGTCTCCTGCTTCCATATCTACATATTGAATCTCATAGTGTCTTTCCTCAGCTAGCTTAAAAATCCTTCCACTTTCAGAAATTTCTCTGCTAGATCTCTAGAGACTGATCAAGCTCTTTGTTCGCCTTCCATTAGAGAAACTTAGTTCTTCGATAACAAGGCTGTATCTGGACATACCACTGTTGTTTGAACAGCGTTCTGAACCTTTGTCTGTGTGACATAAGGACCAGACAAAATGATGTGTACCGAATGATTACCGCTTCACCACTCCTACTGCATAGTGTCTGTTAATGCACTGTAAGGTTGCATTTTTGCTCTCAGCTAGAATTAAATTGCTCTCAGCTCAAATTAAATCAGTCTCAGCTCGTATTCAGTTGGTTACCCTGTCACACCCTTGTCATTTTCTCTGCTTTCTAAAGTAAAGTTTCTCATCTGCCAATTTACACAAATTTATTTTTTCACTCAAATTTGCAGACGCATGAGTTTGTCAAAGCTATGTATGTGTGAATGGATTTATGTATGTATGTATTTATTTAATTATACCCTTTAAAAGGTACTTAAAGGAAAAATATCAATATGAGAGTACGAACATTGTTGTGAGAGTATGGGGGGAATCAAGCAAAGATCTAAAACTTAAGTGCTCCCTCATTATTCCTTCTTGTACCACAGGTTCTGAATCTAATAATGTGAGTTGCCAAAGACAAAAAGAGATAAGGAGCGAGAGATTGTGTTAGTTTCACTGAGAGGTTTTACATGTGTACCAAAAAGTGATAAGACAAATGGTCTTAGCAGTATAGCTCTTCTAACTGTCAATGTGCCCATATCTGTCTGCTATTTTCAACCAACTATTCTGAGCAAAAAGGCTAAAGTTTCTGGATTGATTGTGCTGAAGGGTATGCATCAATATTTTGGCTGTTGATTCTTTCTTTTCAGTTTGCTCTTTTCGCTTTCTGCTTACCAGTTTGTAAAGGTCCTTCTGCAAGTCTAATTCAAATTTTCAGGGTCATTTACAGAGGTACCAAACACCAGGGAAAGTGTCAGTCTTGGTTTACATCTGAGAAAAGCCTCAGACATTGTACTGTCTGAAATATTAGAGAACGGCTGAGTTGATTTCTTCCTAAAATATAATCATCTTTACAACTGCTACAGTGTCCAAGATATCTTACTTAGGGAAATGTTCGCCACCGAAATTCAGAAGTCATTACTGGCTTCATACCTCTGCTGTATTCCTATTTTTATTTTTATTTTTATTTTTAAATTTGTTTTTTTATTTTACAGTTCTATTAATGTAAGTGAAGTCAAACTGGTATAAAACTGGTGTGAGGGAATGGAAGACTGGATCCCCTCTGAGTGCACTGATGTATTGTGACTGGAGTACTCAGTTCTGACATTTAGAGAAGATAATGTAACTGTGAAAATGTCATGTTCATTATCAAGATCTGAATGTCATCATCCCTTGACCTCAGAGTTCTGTAAAGATTGGTAACTATAAAAAAAGCTGTTGTGTTTTCCTTCCCCATTTGTCTTGTGAGCAGTGTTTCTGCTGCTTTGGGAACATCACTGACATTTATTTGAGAACTTAGTGGCAGGCACAAAATCACATTGGAAAACAAACATATAGAAACTTGTTGAGACATGCTGGCAGCTAGATACTTTCAGCTGTGCTGCTTTTCAGATCTCCGTAGGCAGATGTTTTGTAGAAAATGGGTGTCACAGAAGAGATGTGAGCAATATGGGTAATACTGACTTCTTGATGCTCACGAAATGCTTGACTCCTGATAGATTCTGCTCTGAGCCCAGGCAGGAGTGCATGTGAGAAAGATGATGGGTTCTTTATATGGTAGCTTGTCTGGCAAGTGACTGACTTGCACAACCTCTAGAAAAACCACTGTATTGCAAATGCTAATGCAGTCTGTGACCTTTGCATAATAAGAACATTGATAACGGATTTTCCATTGGTGCACTCATTAATAAAGTGTAGGGAATGGGGCTGGTACAGTGGGTGTGAGGCAGATAGAATTAGTCAGTATCTTTAATCATCTCTTCTTGATGACTGGACTGCTTCACACACATTTGTCTTGGAGGCATTGTCTGGAATTATATATCAGGCCTCTACAACCTTATTAATACCCAAGTAAAGATTAATATGCCTTTCAAGATGATGCTAGACACCTTTCTACCTGGCCTGATGTCTGAGAGGCCACAGGTGCTGAAATCTAGCACAGAAAGGATATACTTATTAGGGTATCCAGTTTCCTGTCAGGATGACGAGTTATGCCTTACAGTGTTTTCTAGAGTTCTGTTTTGGAAGTCACTGGCAAAAAAAGTCCACTTAGAGAAGGACATGAAGTAAATAATTTTCATTGAAGTGTTATGCCCAATGATCTGCTAATTTTTACTGAACCTTCCCAACAAGAAGCAAAATATTGACTCTGTGTTCACCTGTCAAGGAAGCCACTCTGTGCTGGGAACAGTGCTGGCATGCCGACCAGGAGGAAAGTAAAACAAGCTCCCTACAGGAATTCGGGAGACAGCGTGTATTTAGGCAGGACTTAGAAGCATTAGTGGTATATTATTAGTGTATATACTGTGTACAACAGAGTCCTCCCCTGGCTGAGTTAACCCCGAGGGGAGCATTGGGCCATGCAAGGTTTGAGAAGGATCCAAAAAATAAGGCAGTAAATGAAGGAAACACATTCTGCGATCATCAAGCGCAATTATCCTTCATTTAGATGAGAATGAGGCCACCGCTAGAGGCATCGTAAATCCCACTGGTATGATAAAAATAGTCCAAGAAAGTAAATATTAATCTGTAAAGCACTGAAGAGGCCATTTATTCCAACTTTATAAATGTGTGAGAAGGCTGAACTCAGCCACACTGCTTTTGTTAATAGACATTTGATGCTGTTTTTGAAATGTGGATCTCTGGTCTCATAGTCACTTCATTTCTTAGTTCACTACAGACTTATTTTGGTGACTCTTTAGTGGTACAAGGCTTTACAGTCACTCATCTGTTTCCTAGAAGAGGTTAGTTTTACACCGAAATTAAGTTCAGGAGTGGATTGAGTAATTATCTGAGGCTGAGAATGTTGATAGTGATCTCTTTGTTGACAATGTGGAAAGGTGTAATTATTATTATTGGAATTAATTTAAATACTGTCAATTTGTTTCCAGTGTGGCATAACAGTATGTTTTAATGAAATAAATGTTGCCATGGACACATATTAAAAATATGTATTACCTGTCAACCCTCTGAAGACTGAAATACAGTCTGTAATGAGGAAAAAGGTCCAAAGTAAAGAACAAAGAACAGCACAAGGGATTTCAGACGGTGCAGAATCTGCTCTGAACTTCTCCGAGTAACTAATACCTATTACTTCAGCTTCTTGTTTCAGTTACCTATGAGAGAGAGAAGTAAGATTGCTGAAAATCTGTATTTTTTGGAAAGAAAACTGTCAAAGTAAAAAGACTAATATGATGAACAGGAGGCTTGTATTCTACTAACCATGTTGGTTATGTGCTCCCGTGGTGCCGTTCCCTGAGCATCCACAGTGCCTTGCTGTGGGAGAGTACTTGACAACATCATGAGCTGTTTAGTTTCAACACCACATCCAAAACACCCAGGCTTGCCCTTCGGCCCACCATGCACACCCTTCAGCCAGTGTGTGTGTACAGCATATCTCCTAGTTCTGGTACCACAGAGGGATATCTGAGGTGGAGTCGCCACATGGCCCAAATGCACCTAGTGACTAGGAAAATCGGAGCCCAGAGTGATCCCAGGACGTTTGGATAGCCTTTGCCAGTACTGTGCATATTTAGATGAAGTAGTTTGGTCTTTCAGCTTCTACTGTACATCGCTGCAAACAGAGTGCTTAGGTCTTTTGCCCCTTTCACGTCAGACAGCAAAAGTTATCCCAGCCAACTACTGTGTTGCAAAGAGGCACCAGCACGGGCATGAAGCATCTGAAGGCACATCCACACATATTCATGACCAAAAGAAGCTTGGCAAAGCGGAAAACTTGGGGTTGTAGAGAAGCGGACATTGATTTCTTCTTCCAAGTAACAAGCGATAGGTCAAGAGGAAATGGCTGAGAGTTACATCAGGCAATATTAGGGAAAATTTCTTCACTGAAAGGGAAGTGATCATCCACCAGTACTTGGCACTGGTGAGGCCCCACCTTTAACACTGTGTTCAGTTTTGGGCCCCTCACTACAAGAAAGACATTGAGATGCTGGAGGGAGCCCAGAGAAGGGCAACAAAGCTGTTTCGGGGTCTGGAGAACAAGTCTGGTGAGGAGCCGCTGAGGGAGCTGGGGTTGTTTAACCTGGAGAAAAGGAGGCTGAGGGGAGACCTTATCGCTCTCCCCAACTACCTGAAAGGAAGTTGTAGAGAGGTGGGGGTCGGTCTCTTCTCCCAAGTAACAAGCGATAGGACAAGACAAAATGGCCTCAAGTTGCACCAGGGGAGGTTTAGATTGGATATGAAGAAAAATTTCTTCACCAAAAGAATTCTCAAGCATTGAAACAGGCTGCCAGGGAAGTGACAGAATGGCTGTCACTGGAGGTATTTAAAAGATAGATAGACGTGGTGCTTAGGGACGCGGTTTAGTGGTGGTTTTGGCAATGTTAGGTTGATGATTGGATTAGATGATCTTAAAGGACCCTTCCAACCTAGACAATTCTGAGACTATGAATCTTGAAAGCTGCTGAAAGCAGCGTGGCAGAGAAGGCCCCAGGGGCCCTGGTGGACACCAAGTTGACCAGCAGGCAGCAAGGTGCCCTTGCCCAGAGGTTGCTTTGAGTGGCACCTTGGGCTGCACTGAGCAAAGCCTTGCCAGCAGCTGGAGGGCTGTGACTCTTCCCATCTGCTCAGCACTGGTGAGGCCGTGCCTGCAGTGCTGTGCCCAGGTCTGGGCTCCCCAGTACGAGAGAGACATGGGCATACTGGGGAGAGCCCCGTGGTGTCCCTCCTCCCCCCACCCCCTCAGTGCCATTCTTGGCATCACAATGTTGGACCCGGTGCTGGCCTGGCAACAGCGCCGCTGCCTGCAGGGATGTTGCTGTTCCAGCACAGAGCGGCACAGGGGAGAGTTCAGCTCTTGCCCAGCGTTCTTGTCGCAGCGCTTGTCCGTACCGAGAGCCCTCTTGGCAGCCTCGCGTGGGTCAGCAGGGCACTTTCCTGAGCTGTGTTTCACGTGAGGCTTCTCTTGAGCTCGTCAAGATGGGGCAAGTGAACTGCTGCCACGGCTCCAGGTGAGCTGAAGGAGGAGGAGGAGGCTGCATTTTCCGGGGCATCAGGCGAGGAGTCAGCAGCACTGGAGGTAAAAGCGTAAACAGTAGAAGTATGTCAGATCCACAAACACCATTACAACAAAATTGGGCAGGTGGGCCCTGGCCACCTGTTAATGTCCACATTTCCATTGCAGGTGACTCCAGTTGCTCCAGAAAGCAAGCACTTGCAGAGGTTGTCTGAGGAGAGAAGGTAAAGTGAGCCAGCTTTGGTTTTAAGAGTAAAATTGGTTCAAGTTTATCATGGCTTTACCTGTCTAACCATACTCTTGCATGGAAAGGTTACCAGGCTCTTCACATGGAAGCAGAAAGCGAAAAACAACCTGTGAAGAGGAGAGGGATGGGCAACCAGAGAGTAAGAGGACAAAGTTGGACAGAGAGCTCTCTGGGTTGGGCAACTAAGGAAATCCAAGCAGGCAAGAAGAATAAGGATCCCAGGTGTGTAGCAGACTGCTGTCCACCTTTCAAAGCTCTGAACACTGCTCTGAGTAGTGGAAATATTTCCAAGGTACACAGAGATGGCCCCTGAGAAGAGTCATGCACCTGCCCTTGGCAGATTGTGTACGTCAGGAGAAACATAGCACTCCAGCCTCAACAGTTCTCATTTGTCACTTGTTGAAGCTCTGTTTGCGCACGGCTGAGCAGACACACCAGCAAGGTCACAAGACTCACAATTTGGAGTTCTTTGACCCACTACCTCCAGAAAGAGGCAGTGTCCCACATTTTGGCTCATGTCAGCTGTCAGTCCTTGCACTGGCTGGTGGTGTCTGAATCGCTAAGACACAGCAAGGAGCTGTAGACACAGAGATATTGGCACTTCTTCAAAAGCTCCCAGCTCACCCGAGATAATTGAAGGAGGACAAAACCAACCAAACAATACAACAGAAGCGTCTTTGGCCTTCTAAGCTGGTTTTCTAGCAAGGGACAATGAGGGATGCTGCTGCTCAGGTTTTGGAAAGGACCATATCACAGCTCCTTGCGGGCTCCCTGCCCAGCCCCACTGCCTGGCAAAGGGGAACTGCTCATCCCTCTCAACTTGCCGTGCCCTGAGGGTATTGCATGTGTTGGGAAGGGGCCAAAGCAACACCATAGCCTCTGCTCGGAAGGGCTCTCTCTCCTGTGCCAGGAACTACCACTTTTTCGTTGGACTTCCCAAAGAACTGGGGACGAAGTCATGTCTTTCCTGCCTCCATGGTTTTGTCAGCACTTTCTGCCTCTGTCCTTGTACGTGCTGATTTAGTTTTGCTGCTTGGATTCCCTGGATGAGCTGACGCCTGGGCTTTGAGGGGCTGCATCGTGCAGCCCCAGCACCACCTTGGCAGAGGCGAAGAGAGAGACACAACTGCCCTTCTGCTCTGGCCGGCAGATTTCATTCGGGCACCACTGTCGTGGTTTGGGCTGGGCTGGCTACTAAACCCAATGACAGATGGCCTCTTTAACATCTCTCCACTTCCAAGAAGGAGGGAGAGAACAGAAGAGAAAGAGACAAAGGGAGAGACCAGCTGTAAAGAAACCAAACTACTGTTATGAAATTTTAATAACAAAATAATATAAATACAATATAATAATGTTAATAAAGAAATAATGAAATATATACAACACATATGACCCATCTCAAGCTCCCAGGATGATGATCATGTCAGCAGCAGGCACTGGGAAAGTCCCAGATTGGAATCAGCAACAGATGGGAACCAGATCCCGCATCTGGAGTCAGGAACACATGGGTCGAGATCAAAGGCAGACCAAGAGACAAGAGTCCTCTTCAGGCCCCAGCCATTGAAGAAAGAGGCTGACACCTTTCATGCCTCAGCTTTTCTACTGAGCATGAGGCAGGTGGGATGGAATACCCTCTTGGTCAGTATTGTGTTGCCTGTCCTGTCCGCTCCTCCCCACAGGTGTGACCCTACTAAGCTTTTCTGCTTGTGACTTCCAACTTTGTGCAGAACAAAGTGAGCTGGCTTTGGCTGGTATAGCAAGAAGTATAAGCAGGAGCCTCTCTGCGTACCATTCCTTGGGATTCACTAGAAATGTCAGACCTTATCTGCTAGAAGTGCACACTGTCAGAAAAATATGGGGTTGATTTCAGAGAGGCAATGACTTAGAAGAGGCTCAGCTGAAAAGTAGAATCACTGAAAAGCAAATGGGTTCTGTTTTACCTCAAACCAGGACACCCACCACGTCGTAGCAGCCCCGTACCCTGTCCAGCTCTCTCTGGACTGATGCAAACGCACCCCTTTCTGCCAGTCATCACCAGAGTTTTGAAAGCAGTTCTTCCCAAAGCTCCAAACACTTAAATAGCCCCTCGAGTTATCGGAGCCCTCCACGATGTCGAATGGGGTCGAGGTCCTTTCCAAAGGGAAAACACAAGTGCCAGCCACAACAGGGGAAACAAATTGCAGGGCTGATCTGCAGGTCTTGCAATGATTGTGCAGGAGTCACAATCATTGGGGGAGGTTATCCTTCCCCTCTACCCTGCCCTGGTGGGGTCCCATCTGGAGTACTGTGTCCAGTTCTGGTCCCGGAGAGGGTACAGCAAAGGGCTACAAAGATGATTAGGGAACTAAAACATCTCTCTTATGAGGAAAGGCTGAGGGACTTGGGTCTTTTTAGTCTGGAGAAGAGAAGACTGAGGGGGGATCTGCCTAGAAATACTTAAAAGATGGGTGTCAAGAGGATGGGGCCAGTCTTTTTTCAGTGGTGCCCAGTGACAGGACAAGAGGAAATGGGCACAAACTTGAACATTGGAAGTTCCATCTAAACATGAGGAGGAACTTTTTTACTTTGAGGGTTGCAGAGCACTGGAACAGGCTGCCCAGAGAGGTGGTGGAGTCTCCATCTCTGGAGACATTCAAAACCTGCCTGGACACGTTCCTGTGCAACCTGCTCGAGGTGGACCTGCTTTGGCAGGGGCGTTGGACTAGATGATCTCCAGAGGTCCCTTCCAACCCCATATCATTCTGTGATTCTGTGAAATGGTAGAGTTTTTGATCCTTTTGAGAAGCAAAGAAGGGGGTCACAAGAACTGCCACCTTGGACTTCTGGAAGGTGAACTTTGGTCTTTTCATGAGCCTGGTTGAACGAGTCCCTTGGGAGGCACTCCTGAAGGGCAAAAGAGTCCACAAAGGCTGGACGTTTTTTCCAAGAAGGAAGTCTTAAAGGCACAGGAGGAGGACATTCCCATGTGCCGAAAAATGAGCCATTGGGGAAAAAGATCCACCTGTCTGAACAGAGAGTCAGTAACAATACTAAACCCCAAATGCCCTGTCCTGGGTCCATTCACCTTCACACTTGGGCTTCTGTGCTGAAGGGAGAGAAAAAGCCTGGCCTGGGTGTTCTTCAGATCAATACCTTAAAGAGATGGGAACTCACATTACTCCTGCTGTGTGGGGGAAGGGCATTAATAAGGCTTTTTGGGGCACCTAGTTAGATGTATACTAGAGAAAAAAAATACTGAGTCACTCCAAATCAAAGACTTTGTACCTCCAAAGCCAGCTACCCATAGGTGCAGTCCTGAGAAGGCTTTGGGACTTGCATCTTGCAGTTAGTGCCTGGGCAATGGTGGCAACCGGGAACAGGCCCAGAATCCTTCTCCCCTTGGGGAGATTTGGGGATGCTGTTGCATGTTGAAATTTTGAGTTTATAGGGTGCTGGCCTTCCTTTTTCTGTCTAACTTGTCTGAGACTGTCCTATCCAGATTTTGGCAAGCAGCTTCTTGGTCATACCTGTGCTTTATGAAATCTATCACAGGATCCTGAAGGGTCTGAGATGGACGGTGGCAGCCTTTCCTCCATCAAGCAGCCTTTGCAAGGGGACTGACAGACGTGTCTAAAAGCTGAAAGAGTAGATAATGAAATCAAGAAAACCAGCTGGCCATTCAAATTTTTTATATACTTACCACTGGTGCTCGCACTTTCCTTCTCTCATCCTCCCTAGCATGACTGTCAGGACATAAACCAGTCCTCCCTCCAGTGCCACTTTCAGGCAACAGCGTTTCTCACTGATGTCCTCTAATAAGTTTGTAGTGCCCACTGGTTCTTCAGCACGTCTCCAATGAAGACTTTCCTGAAGTGTTTAGGGAAGTACAAGCTGGAAGGCTCTCTTAACCTTACCAGCAGACTCCCTTCTCCATGGCAAGTCAATGCCTGTTAACTTCACCTGAAAGCACCTCTGTGGTGTTCTTGTGGTCCCCTCTGTCCTTATGCTTCTCTGAAGCATCAAGATGTGGTATTGAGAGCATCTTCTTGTCTAGTTATGATCCTGCCAGCCTGTAAAATGAATCTATATAAATCAGATTCTTGTGTGCTTATTTGGTGGTAAAGGGGAGATGTATTTAGTCACCCTCTACTCTTGCATCTCTTTTGCTTAAGTTTTACTTGTGGCATCCCAAAGTGTCAATTTAAGATACTGCTTTAAATTCAAGAGAAACAAGAGAAAATCATACAATTTATTATGAAACATTCGAAATTTATTTGAAATGAGACCACCTGATTATTGGTGAAAGCATAGAATATACTGTGTTCCAAGGGGACTGAGTGGATATAATGATCAGATTGCAGCTCTAGTACATAGTGTGCTGAAAAACACTTGCTCTCACTTCATTCTTTTCTAAAGCAATTCGAGTTCTTCCTCCACTTGTATCTACAGGCCTCTGGCTTTTCTTTTTTTCAAGAAGGGCCATTCCCATTTATTCAAAAAGGAATTTTGCCTAACTTAAGATGGCAATTTCAGGGTGGGTGTTTATAATTTTCACAGATGTCTTTACCACACACGGGGACTGGAAATTACAGTGACACAACCTCTGGGAAATGACATGAGATATATTAACTGTAGAAAAATGTCTCTTAGGAGTTAGACAGTAGAGGAAAGCAGTGAGAAACTGTACTGTCAGGAGTAAATGGGAACTGGCATAAAGACGAATAGTGTCATGCTTCTTCCTTTCTAAATTCTACTATTTTGTTTGTTTGAGCTTGTACATACAGAAAAAGCTCTGCTAGGTTAAAAGGACTTGTGATAAATCTGAAATCACTATCTCACCAGTCACTGGGGATGGAAGTGTTCCTGTTACACAGCTTACAGGATTTGAAGTATTATGTTACAGCAATAAGAAGAACAAGTTTTCTTAGATGGATAAACTGCAAGATATGAAAGAATAAAAATAATATTTATTAGACCATAGTAGGCCCATGAACCCCATGCTGACCCAAAGAAGGGCCAACAGCAGACACTTAGGTAAGAACGTAAGAAACGAGCAGCATTTAGTGATGCTTTTTCCAACCATTTTGGTATGGAGAAAGAACTTCCTGCAATATTGAAGCCGTAATTGCTTTTTCCAGTACTTTTAAAGTAAAGGTTTGGACTTCATACAAGGTTATTGAGTTATTTCATAGAATTGCCCCATGCCTCATTCCTGAATGGCAATTGCCAACTTAGAGCCTACCATCATAAACACACAATTACAATTTTCCTCCTCTGTATTATTTTAGATTTGCCTGCACTGAACTTGATCTGCCATTTTCTCTCTCAGTCACTTGGTGGTAAGACCTTTTGCGTTTCTGCAGTCAGCTGGCATCTCTATTAACTGGCACAGCTTGGTATTGTTAACAAATGTTGACAAGCCTTCTGCATATTATCTACCCGCTTATAGGTATGGTGAACAGTGTGGCCCCAAGCAGAGATTCATAGTGACCTCCCACAACATGAAAACTGAGTAAATATTCTTACCCTTGGTTTCCTAATCATGTGGCCATGTGAGGACCTTTACTTTTTGTCCATTTTAGTTTGCTTCTTTAGAAGATTTCACAGTAAGCCCTGCCAGATGTGTTTTGGAAAGGAAAGTAGATTATATTAAATGCATTTTCTTTGTCCATATGTTTATTAAAAGTATAATCAGACAATTAGTGCAGATTTGTGACGCTTGACCTCTGTGAAGGCTATGTTGATCTTTCCTATTTTGTATTTGCTAATTCTATTTCTTAGAAGAGTTGCTATTGATTTACCCAGTGTAGATGTTGAGGTTATTTGCTTGTAGTTCCTTAAATCTCTTTTGAAAGCTTTTGTAAAAACTGTTGCCACTTTTCTAGTCATGAGGCAGTTTTAAGGGATTTAGTGGTTTGGCTTTTTTATTCTTGAGAGTACCTTTAGGAATTATGAGTTCCTACCATCTTGTTCCATCCAGTTGTTACTGCTCTGTCTTTTTTTTCACTCCATAACTGTTGACACCTTGAGTTGAGACAGACCTTCCATGAGGTTACCATAAAAAAGTGGTTTTGTTGTTTCTCCCTACCCCTCTCTCCCCCCAGTAAATGCAGTTACAAAATACACTTAGATTTTCTGCTATGGTTTCAATTTTTTCTTCAAGCCTTTCTGTTGTGGCTTCATCATCTATTGTCTCTGCAGAGACTCTGATATATTTCTTGTTCTTACTGTGTTTGAAAATTGATGATGTTTTTATTTCTTACCATATTTCAGTTCCAGTTATTTGGTGGCTTCTCTCTACTTACCTGAACTCTGGCAAAATTTTGCAGCTATCATCACAAGAACTTGTTATTTGTGAAAATGTCTGGATTAGATTATTTTCTCATTTACAACAGATCAAGCTAAGAACAACACTAAAATCTGGATTAATCAGTGATCCTTTTAAAGGAAAAGAAGAGATACAAACCTTGAATTTTCCAATGCATCTCTGTAATCTCTAGATCTAAGAATCTCACGTTTGTTGGTCTGACAGCCCCAGGATACAATCCTACCTCAGTCTCTCATAAGGAAATAATGATACATAAAATTTCAGCCTAGTGCCCTTTTTTATCTCCATTCAGAGCATGACAAATGTCTGACACACGTTCAAGGCTACAGTACAAGACTTATGTCTCTAAGACTTTGTTCCCAAACACTTACTTGCCCCCCAACCCACCCCGAAGCCCAGTGAGGGGACCATGCACCGTTTGGCAAAGAAAGTATGATCCAAATACTCACTTGTGCCAACCAGAGTCCAATCAATTCTGTTGTTTTAGACACACAATTTTAGGAAAAAAATGCTTTTTAGCTTTTGAGTGTCTTTTTTTTCACTAAGGTCATCTAGATGAATTGCAAACTATGGGGTACAAAATTATCAGGGGCTTTTGAAATTTTAGGCTTGTCATTCTTGCTTTTAGCTAGAGGAATACTGGAAAGAATAATGTTACTGGAAACAACATGAACATATCCTGATACATCACATAATGTACATAGCAAAATGTCTTCCTATGCTTCAGGCAATACTGGCATTTCAGGCTTTCCCTTCGTGTGGCCCATCTATGAACATGATACTGACCTGACTAATCTAATTTGAAAGGCTGAGGCACCTGTTCTTTGCTTAGAAGCTTTTACTGCAAACCCAGCAGCTAGATAGAGTATGTTAAATTTAAAATATCAAACTAGACTGATTTGAGGAACCTTTTTGTTCCCTATCTTGCCTTTCAGACCTCTGTCACTATTCCATCTATTCCGGATCACATTTAAATGAAGAGAACATCAGAATATAATGTAGGCTGTGTGGATGTAAACAGAATTTAGAAATCAAATTTATGAAACTTCTCAGACCCTAGTTTATCACTGGCAAAATTTACAGTTATGCAAAACAAGCAAAATTCCAACTCTTTTGCAAAGAGTGAAAGCAGACTGCTTTTGAGCAGACTGGTTTCCCACATCATCTCAGATGAGACAGTGAGCTTTGATGGTTGAACTACAATGAAGGAAATCAAAAGAGAAATTTTCTGCCTCCACACTGTAGAAAGAAAATGGGTGTAAGTGAGAGATACATAGAGGACACCTGTCATATGACTTTACTAAAATTTAATATCAATTTGTAGGAACAATAATTGCACTAATGTGGTATCTACTTATAAGATATATTGCCTTTGATTAAATTCTTCAGAATTACATATGAAAGATGCAGAAAGTGATGTATTTAATCTCAGCTCCAAGGAGATGCATCTCTGCTGCTTTGCATGGGTGTTTTGGAGCCACATTATCTCAGCTGTATACCTAGGAATCTTGCTTTGTTCCCACTTGCTTCTCTGACTCTTCTTCACCAAAACACAAAGGAGACCTTTCCTGTTTCCTTTCTTTAGCTGACAAGTACAGGAATATCTCCTTCCCCGAAGGAATCTGATTGTGACCTTGGGCTTTGTAGCTTGCTGGAGTCTTCCCTTTATGAAGCAGAAGTCCCATTACATTTTCTCAGTAACCAGAAGAACCTTTAAGTCAGAATTACTCAGAACAGTTGAGATGCTGTTCTTGATGGGTTAATACATTCCCACTATGAAAAAGAAGGTCCCATTATTGGTGTAGCTCCATGCTGGAACCTTGTTTAGAAATGCTGGAGAAGTAACTGCAGAGCCACTTTGACACAGAGGGAATGGCTATAGCTTTTCTTTCTCTGAGAGTCAGATATATGATACAGAATAGAGAAAACTTCTCTGAAGTAAGCAATAACCGAGATACATATAATAAGGGTAATCCTAAATCCTCACATGATATGAAGAAATGCTTTGTGGGAGGAAGAACTGTTATGTTACAGAATCGCTTCTGAAAGGAAGCAAGAGGAACACAGTCCTGTAACGTTGACAATTGGCAGCTTATAAAATGTACTGAAACTGTAAATTAGACAATGTAAATATAATCATGTAGTTATAAGGGGGCATACTTCATTGCCTACTAAGTGTTCTTCCTCTCTGACTTCAGTGATTCTTGCCTAAGTTATTACTCTTTTTATTACTCTTATTACTGTTATTCATGACCTCAGGATTCATTCAGAAACTGAAAATAGGTCACGTCAAAACAGAGGATGAGGAGAAACTGATGGCAATATGAGGACAAGATTTTTTTTAAAAAGTGGGTAAAGCTTGCTCCAGTCTTACTCGACTCCTAGCAGATGGCAATGCACTCCCATTCTTGGCAAATTATTTTAGCGGGCCCTCTGAGCAAATGCATATGGGGGCGGAAGTTATGATGCAGTTTTAAAGTAGAAAAATCAGTTATAACTCAAGCTTCATGTATTTTAAGCTATTATGAGCAGCTGTGAAAACACATATTTATTTTTGACTATTTGCCTTAGCTTCAAAATTTGTAATTGGAATGAGAAATCACAGGGTGTTCCCTTTCTATTTCCCTTTTAAAGGATTTGTGTGCAGGGCTTCTTTACACCTGTGGATTCCAGAGCTGTAAGTAATGCAATAAAAGTGTGATCCAAATTGCACTGAAATCAGCAAGTGCCTTTCCATGGGCTTTATGGGGCTTTCTGATGGACCTTCTCTAGCTTTGCATCAGGCCATATGCTTTACTGTTTTTACATCTACATGAAAAAAAATGCCTATTTTGAGGGTCTTGTTAAAACCTGGGGTAGGAATTATTTCACTTTCAGGCTCTGACATGCCCGAGTCAAAGTTGCACATCTGCAACTCTGCAAAGTTGGAACTCTGTATACTGGGGTTTAAACTGAAGTAGAAATGACAGCACAAGAGGGCTAATGTCCGACCTGATATAGGTTTTAGGAAGGTGCTGATCTCTTGGGCTGTGCTACTCTCAGCATACACCAAAACACGGGGTGCCAGGAGAACTCAGGGTCCCACCCTTCCAACCAGGGAGTTTTGGCAGTGGTAGACTAGATCTTTCTAACTTGCTTCTTGCATTTGGAGACATAAGCTTCCTCCTTGATCCCAGTGTGAGCACTTCTGCGTCTTGCTATTGTTGTCTTTCCCTCATATAGTCTACCATGTTCTTCACCCCCTCTGTTTAGCAAAGGTAGGAAAAAGTTTTTTTAAAATCTGAAGTGGGACTGTAGAGTGATTCATGACCAGGTATAACAGCAATAGCTCATTGTTGAGTCGTTGGAGAGTTTGTTTAAATTTTGAGAGCACCTTTCCAGAAAGTCAAGGAACTTGAAAATTCAGATCATTGGAAGAAATTCATGCCATAAAACTCGAGGAACTGCAGATTAAAATGTAATGCTGAGCAGTTCCATGTAACTGACTTCTTCACCTACGAATAAAAAAAGGAAAGTTCTCTTCTGCCAGTATTTCCTGGGACCTTACAGGGGGCTCCATGGAGTGAAAGCCGACAGATGGGGCTTCTTGGAAACATTGCTGTTTCTGGAGTGATTGACTCTTCCAGTTGTACAGGGTTTCCCCCTGAGGGCTCAACAGCTGTAGTCTTAGCTCTGGTTTTCTGGTCCCTTTCATGGGGAGGAACATCTCTCTTATAGAGAGAAACACACTCTGCAGTATCCATGGCTATAAAATGCTAATCTCTCTAATTATAAACCACTGTGAATCACTACGTACATTTTGCCACTCAATAGGAGAGAGTTTATGTTGCTTAGCTATGGTTGCTGAGATTAAATCTTCTCTGGACAGTGAGTCTAAGGGACTCTGAGGAGGGTGATTATATCCACACTATGCTTATTTTAAGCTCATTAAGTTACAATTAAAATTATATCTGTGAAGCTTATTGAAAAATTAAATTGCTTTTAAGGTTGCTATGGGCTGTTTTAAAATAATTAAGTTTTGCTTTGTAGGATATACTATCTAGTTTGAAAAAATCACATGTTTAAAACCATTGAAAATTATTTCGATAACACATAGTGCTATTCTACAGTAGTAATGAAATAGCTTCATATGCATCAGAAGGAGTATTTTTTGTGTTTATATTAAATTGTGAAGGTCAACTAGTCCACTCTGTTACATCATTTTTATTCCAGAGGAAGTCTAGAATGAGAGAGTAACCTTTTCATGAAGAAGTTGTTCTCCAGCACTATTTGTGATGTGCTGAAGATTCAAGTTCAAATTTTCCTTGAGGTTTCATAGAGATGTTTGACAGATCAGAGTTAGTTTGTATCTTCTGAGGAATGAGAGGTACAAAAAATTGCGAAAGGGTTAAGCTGCAAAAGCAAGCACTTGTATTTAGTTAAAAAGTGGGATATTTCCATATTGCAAGCTAGATGCCAAATGAATTGAGTTAAGGTTGACCATGCACTCTGAATTCTGAAATATCCTGTCTTTCAGTCATAATTTAGATCACAACTTTAGGCACCTTGATTTCAGAGAACAGGATGGTTCAAAATTACGCAGCACTGGCAATTTTTTTTGGGTCTGAAGACCAACTTTGTGAAAAATCAATTTACGTAGAGGTGCTAGTGTGGGTAGCTGGCAATATAGGGACTTAAAGTGATATCTGCTGTTGCAGGTCTGTGGGAAGCATCATAATCCTGGACCTAAATGTGGCTGCTTTGAGAGTTACGTGTGTCACACTCATTTCATTTCATGTAATTCTTAAATGAGAAAAACTTTTTGGAGAATACATTGATTCCAAAAATTCCACATTGTCCAGGGTAAAAATTTACTGTGCAAGAATTTCTAGGCTCTTAGAATTTAATTTTTGATGTTGACACTTGGTGTTTCATATTGAAGAGGGAAAAGTTAATCCTATATAATTTGTACAAATTGAATTCAGCTAATAATTAATCTTCTCCATATGTACATGCTTTATAGCCAAATGGACAAAAATCTGCATTTATAATACTTTAAATGTAGCTTTATCAGGATTCATGATGAACTGGATCATTCTAATATTTTTTGTGGGGCTTTTTTTGGTGTTTTTTAAATAAAAAAACTGTTTAAACTTCTCATGAAGTAATTAAATTGAAAAAATTACTTAATACCTCCATGTTCTGTAATTGCTGTCAGCACTGTTGTGAAAATGTTCTCTTCTTATTGAAGCAGGTTCAGTAATAGGAAACAATTTTTCAGCTGTAATCCTTGAAAATAGTTTCTCTTGAAACTCAAACATACTTTGCCCCTTTTTTTTCATTATCTTGAAATCCATAGTTTACTGTTTTGAGATCACGATTAAAATTAGCAAAACACGTGAAGCCCATGGGCTACTGTTGATAACACAGTTACAGATAATTCTGGCCAGTGAAGGCTAGCCATAGTGCTACATCTTCTGAAGTCTGAATAAAGTACTGAAACACTTGCATATGACTAAGTTGTCCCATACTTTTATTCATCAATATCACTGAATACCAGGAACTCCCTGTTCCAGAAGTATCTTGAACTAGTGATTTTCAGTGCTTGCAAAGTAATTCCCTTTATATTTTCTTTACATTTTTCACTTATTAGTTATTTTTTATAATTTTTGGTCTGAAGTGTTTTGTTTTATCTGAACTGTTTCATGTGTGTCAGTGAAATGCCACATGAATGCCCAGTTACTTCTTCATAAGGGTAAGAGTCCACAAATATCTCAGGTTTGGTTAACTGTTTCTCAGGAAATACCAGTTTTTTGATGTAACAAAATAAAATTAAGGCATTAAATTCACATACATCTTTAATTTTGTTGTTCGTAGAGCTCAGTTGCTCTTTTAATATAATATGATACGGATATTTAGCTGTAATTGTCAATATAGTCTCAGAACTCTTTCATCTAAACAAAGTGAAAAGTATTTCTCTTGGCCCAAATTAACTTTCAGTAGTTTTGTAATATCATATCTGAGCGGGCTCATTCCTTTTTAGCTGAATCCAGTGCATATTTTGATGCATTCAGTATTTTTAAATCTAAATCTTCAAGAATGCCATAGCAGAAGAGAGCATGGTTTCTTTTATACGGTCCTTGTCAGATAGGAGCTTCCCGTATTGAACAACTGAACACACCACATAGTAATTTATTAAATAGTAAAGTTGGGTTTAGTCCTTGTTGACGTGCATGCCATTAAAGTGGATTAGGAGCTTTGGAGAGAATTACAAATTATTCAAAAAAATAAACTCATCCTTCTTCTCAAAATACTGTAATGTTACATTACTTCAGTCAAACATGTTATTTCCTAAGCATGCTGCTCAAATAATAAGAATTCTTCTTTCTTCCACTTTGAAAACCATTTTTTGTGATGCCTCTCAAAATGGAATTTAACAGTAAACATTCTATTAAGTCTTTTAATTTTAGTAATACTTTGCTCTTTCATTCAGTCACTTTGTGCTTGAGTATCTGTAATTTTTGAAAACATCCACCAACGCGCAGTCTTACTTTTTTGCATCTGGGCTTCACCAATGGTCGTGATGTACGTATATAACACTTCAAAATTTTAAACCCTTTTTTTAGGCACTTTAAACTGAAATAATCAATTTACTTTTCCAGAATTTAAATAATAATATCAGTTGTGTTGAGAGGGTTGATCGTTGTGCATCTGAAGTGGGACCCAAGTGAGGCTCAGCACTAACTGACACACAGAAATAGCCTCTGGGTTACGCCATACCACCCGGGTCTTCATTCCTTCTCCTCAAAAAGTTTGCATGTAGGGAAGCTTTGTATGGGTGTCTTATGAAATAAATACTTTTATAATAAGAAGTGCTGTAGACATTATTAATGGTGCCCACCCAAATCTCTCTCAGTGCCAGTGGTGCTGGTGTTTTGTTACTACTGCCCTAGATTTCTGCTGCAGAGGGTGAGAGTCCTTGGGCCACAGAAAGCACTGAAGTGAGGTGCCTGAAGGAGACGTACAGGAGCTGCCCTGTTCTCTCCAGTTTCTTCCACTTCTAGCTGTCTCATATTCTTTATAACCCATTTGGTTCTTGTTTTCCATTTAATTTCTGGTGATGTTCATCCCATCTTTTGAATACTTATCTTCATGCCACTTCAGATATATCATTCAAGGTCTACAATCCTCTTGCCCAGCCACCTTTACCTCTCTCAAAATAAACTTTCCAGATCATTTAAGTAAAACTTTGTTTTACTTAATGTTAAAAATACAACTATTGTATTTTTATTTGTTGATCTTTACAAAACTAAAGTCTTCAAGTAAGTATAAAGAGATAAATCAGGATGTAAATAAATACAGATTGAGCAAATGGCAGTTCTTGGAATTAAATATATGGTACTGAGCTTGCAAATAACTATCCTACAAGTTTTGGGGGCATTACATTGGTGTAATTGTAGCTAAATTCCCCTCCTTTAAATAGTGAATGATGTAAATCTAACTAGCAACAGAAATTCCTCAGAGCTGATGTCAGCAAGGGACTTTCAGTAATTTCAGAGGGGAGATATTGTAAGCTGAAAAAACATTTTTATTATGTTTATTACTAGGATTAAGATAAATAAACCTATTATCCCTAAGCCTTTTAAAAAATGTAGCTGTACAGTATTAAGACAAAACTGAAGGGAACTTCTGTAAAGTAACAGAAACACGAAATGCATTCTTGTCCAAAGACAAATTTGACAGTGATACCTAAAGCACAACTCCCTTGGACTGTTTTCTATGGCGGCAGAAGAACATCTTTTATACTTACACCTTAAAGTACACAGATGGCCTGTGTCAATGCAATCACCTTTCTTGCTTGACAGGGAAGAGAACAGATGATAGAAGTTAAATTAGAAATGTGAAAGTGCGAAGTAGGAAACTGCTAGAGAGAGATCTGTTCATTTCTCTCACCTCCAAGTCTGCAGTAGCCTCTGTGGGGGCCTCTGGTCTGCAGGATCACGAGGAGTGGCCGCCGGAGCCACTGGAGGCTATGAAAAGGCAAGCTGGAAGGCACTGGCTTCCAAGAGACCTTTGTATGTCAAACAGGAAGAAAAGTATAGTTTTCAGAAGTGCAGTAATAGAAATGAAAAAAAAAAAAGGGGCAACAATTCAAAGCACAGGACCGTGTAGTCAAGGAAGTAAGAGAAAAGCATCTTCTGTAGTGATGTAGGAATTCATCACTAAGAAGGACCTGAGCAGAAAAAAAGAGCTGAGTTATTAAGAACTGAATGTAATTAGCAGCAATCATGGGACCAGTATGAGCAACAACTGTGTTACAGACAAGAAATACGCAAATATGTTCCACCATGAATAAGACAAGATGTTTTCATTGGATATAGTCTCATCAGCAAGTGCTCCCCTGGAGTGCTGTACTCTGCTCTGGCTGTGAATGCTCAAGGAAGACTTAATTGCAGAAGAGCAGATACAGGGAAGGGTTGCTTGCACGATGGAAGGAATAGAGAGGATCTTCTCTGAGAGAAATAAAAAGAGCTTGGTTTCTTCTAGTGAACTGAAGTTAGCAAGTGGACATTATTGCTCTCCATGTTTTAACTGGAGGTGGCAGAAAGGAGGGGAGGAAAAGAAAGAGTGACAAATGCTGGAGAAGAAACCAGATTATTTAAACAGTATTGACAATTTTGGCAGAAGGTGTAGTCTTGCCTTGAAAATTCTCAGTCACACAAAATATTATTTTGGTGGAAATAGGGTCCTTCAGGCAGTAATTCAGTTTTGCAGTAAGGCTAGAGTAGTTGCCACAGAAGAGCAGGAAAGGATGAGCACCAGGAAACCTCAGTAGAGACGTTGGGGTCCTGTGGTGGGACAAGGGGAGGCTGGGAAGATGAAGGAGGGCTGGCCACTTCTTGTGGGGCTGTGGGAGATAGGGCTAAAGAAAGTATTAGGAAAAGCTTTCAGTCAGATAATAGACCAGTGTCTCTCTATGGGGCACTGGTTAAGTTGGGTGACTGGGAGGGCTAGCCATACTTGATGGGGAACTTCGGATGTGGGTAAGGTGATGGGAGACATCAGTTTCTGTGCGCTGTGGAAGGCTTTGGATGTAGATGAGGAGGTTTTCGCTGTTTTTCTCCTGTGCTTTTCAGGAGAAAGGAAAACCTTAGCCCACCTCACTACCAAGGTTCAACAGACCCTCCCCTGCCTCTTCAGCTGCCTACCTACTCCCTGTCCTGCTGCAAGAATACATTTAAGTGGGAAATGAGAAGAATATTTTTTGCCATCGTGGAAAGGAGGCTCTGGAACAAGAACACTGGAGGGAAAATACCTAAGACCCAGTGGCCCTGGACATCCTTTCTAGTCTGTATTTCTATGAAAAAAATACCCTTTAGTTCTGTCTTGTGTTGCCTTAAATAAATGTTTTATGCTCAAAGAAACAAAACAATGAAAGCACTCCTAGTGTCTATACACATCAGCAGTTTCTACAGAAAAATCACAAGGCATGGGCAGCCAAAGGGGTGTCCTGGAAGTTAAAGCGGTTTTATGAGAATATCTGACCCACTCTGTGACCCTCTCTTCTATCTTGCTTTACTACAGATCTGACTTACACATCTGACCCCTTCTCTATAAGTTTAAGCAGGAATAGAAGAGCAAAACTGAATAAAGTGATGCTACCTTGAGCTAGGTTTTCTGTTCATACTGCAGCAAAGGATTGAAGGGCCAGCCTTCACCAAATCGCTCCAAAATATCACTATGATTTTATTCCCTTTCAGATGAAGAGATATTGAAAAAAAATCCTTTAAATTCAAATTTCTGCAATTTTCATTACACAGAAACTAGGAAGGCCTGAGAATGTAGGGTGATTTTATCCATAACGGTAAATATTAACAGCATGAAACTGAACAACAGCTATCGGTCAAGTCTGTCATCATTAAAGAAAATGTTCTTTGTCAGAAGGAAGACTTTGGCTGAGTGGTCATGATTAAAGCTTTTGACATCTCTTCTGCTTAATAGCGACCCTGAATTTTCAAGAGACAACACTTTTCTCCTGTCAGACATAATTCTTCCAGAAACAACAAATATGCTTTGAGTATATATTGTGGAGGGAGGTCAGCTGTGATGTGAAATAGCAAACTCTGCAAATGCTGGACTTGCCTTCCCTCTGTCATGCCAAAAATAGAGGTTTATCATCTGCAACCTTCAGAAAAGACTCTTAGAAAGAGGCTTTTGGATTGTTTTCATAAGGTTGTTCTTCCATTCCCCAGTAAGACGTCCCACCCCATTTAAAGTACCTGCCCAAGTGTAGATTAAACATCTTTTAAGAAAGAGGAGCAAAAGCTGCCATGGGTGTTGAAGCATTCAGTGCTTCTTAAGCCAGAAAGCTTTCCACAAGGCAATTGGTGTTGGCAGAAGTGCAGCCTCCACCCCAAAGCTATTCCTTGCACAGTTAAACAAGCTATTGGACTTTTTTCCAGGCAGCATATAAGGTTTCACTTGGAAAGAGAAAATCAAAGTCAATCCATCAAGACCATGAGCAACCAATAATGGATTTTGTGGCAGGGAGATGGGCTCGGTGGTTACAGTGCGGTACCCAACCCACAAACCTTGCACAGCTGAGGTCAACAGAATTGTTTTATTTTGCTTTTTTAAAATCTAAAGGGAGGATAAAGGTCATGCAGAAATGCCAGCTGTTCCTTCTTGTTTATGACTGCAATCAATAGATCTGCTTTAAGTTAAGGAACCAGTCCTTCCTTTCTGCTGTCAAGGATTAATGT
Organism: Numenius arquata; assembly: GCF_964106895.1. NCBI lineage: Eukaryota > Metazoa > Chordata > Aves > Charadriiformes > Scolopacidae > Numenius > Numenius arquata. The sequence continues at coordinate 122,348,623 of NC_133576.1, forward strand.
CAGCATTAATGAGGCCAAGCTTCTCTTTGGAAGAGAAAGTCTCTCCCAGCTCAACAACTGAGATGTGAATCAAACCCATGAGTACTTTGAACTCCAGTGAGATTCTTTACCTTTCTTTCTTTGTACACTGGAAAAACCAATCTGATTATGTGCTACACATCAAGGAACACGTATTCAGATGCAAATAGAGATGTTGTGTGGCCAGTATGAGACTGGTTTTCAAAAGGGTAGAGCATCCATAGACCATCAGGTCAATGTGAAACCGCAATGCTCAACACCTCCAAAGAAACCAAGGCCAAGTTATTTTAAACTGAGCTTCTCTCTATATGAATGAAGTTCATGAAAACTAGTGGTTAGTTTGAAAATTTGTATGCCAGTGATTTCCCCTGCATACATTGAACCTAATAAAGTATTTGAAATGCCAGAAGCAATTTGGTCAGTCTACAATTGTAACAGTTCTTTCTCTCCTGTCTTCTGTATTTTCTCTCCGTCTCTCATGGAAACAAATTTTAATCACTCTCCATGAGAAAAATGTAAGCATGAGGGCAGTGCCATGAATGTATTTTTGCTTTCAAGGTATATTTGTACATATTCACAGGGGACATACTGAGTAGTTGTTTAAGCATACACGTCAGCATAACACATGTATACACTCATGTGACAACTGGCAGCCCCGCACAGGATTTTTCTGCTTAACAGTAGAGGTTAAATGTATATCGCTCAAGGAAAAATTACAGTGCACAACACAAGCAGCATCCAGCATTCAGGAGTGATACATGAAGATTAGCCTCTGAAAGAGAAAGCCAACCATTTTCCGTTTTCTGATTGCAAGGAGCACAGCAAGAGGGTGGAGGTAGGTGCTCCCCTGTCCTGCAAAAATTGTTTAGATTAAGTGGGAACAAGTAAACAAGTCTGTGAGAGCAGCTTATGCCGCTGTATGACAGGGCCCGCTGTTGTCTGTGGTTAGAGTGTAAGAGCAAAAAACAGACCTGTTTGTTTGAGTGGCTGCAGAAGTGCTTAAATACAGCTGTGAAAACTTCCTTTATCTTTTTGGACAGCAAAGACCATTGCAAGAAGCTTCCTATTATGTGACACCAGATCTTCTCACAAACCTCACTCTCAATCTGTGCTGTTCACTGTGATCATGAGGAATTAGTGGGAGCGCTACAGGAGCCAGAGCTGCAGGCCGGTACTGCAGACTGTTTTGTCATACTCTGGGAACTCATCTGTACCTGAAGGCCAGCCACTGGGACAGCTGTCCTGGTGCAAAGTCTTCAGCAGACACAACTTGCAGTACTGCTATACAAATTATTCAGTGCTGGCGTGGACCATGCTTACCTGAGAGAGTTGCATTGGCACAGTTACACCAGTGGCAGATGCACCTCCAGACAAGAGGTGGGTTACAGACACGAGTGACCTCCATTCGTGGAGCTGCCAGCTTTCAAAAACTGTGTTTTGTGCTGGCTGGGACATCTGCAGCGTGTGCTCCCTGCACATCGCACATTAATGCCCCGTCAGACAGCATTAGCCTCTTTTATCTTAACAAATGTAGATGTCTGGGGTTGTGGTGAAGCATTCATTTGGCAAAGCCTGTGTTGTGTCCCCCTTCCTACTCCCCGCTGATTCTTGTGACCCCCAAAGAACTGTACCCCCATCTCAGCCTTCCATGCGCTGGGTGCCCTGCTTTCTGGGGCCGTGGCTGCTCTCACATAATTCTGCGTAGGCATCTTTATCTGGCACAGTGTGCTTTGAAGCTCGTTTTATATTAACTTGCACCACGCTCCCTCAATCATCAGCACGCAAGACAAAGAAACATATGGGGCTTTATTGTTGTCATTACTGTAATGATGATTAGCCAGGGAAAAAGGGAAGATAGTTAAGAGCAAAATCTAAATGACAAGATTCTTATATTAACATGCCATTCTAATCAAGTAATCTGGTTTAAGTAATTACATTATGATTACTCAGAAGGTATTAATTTTAAGATCCAGAAATCTAAATTTATGTAAGGCCAAAGCCCTGTAGCATCTGTGTTATTACTGCAATGCATATAGACTCAGAGAATCATATGTCATTGTCTGGACTAAATATGGGAAGATTTTTTCTAGAACATTTGCTTTGCAGTGAAACTAGGTTTCTTTGTCATATATAAATAAATCAATTCCTTCTTCTAAATTAAGATATTTCCATACTTCTTTTGAGATTTTTTAAAGACAGGTGAATTAAATGTCTATGGTAAATTTCTCTAATTTCTTCTGTGTTAAAGGCAGGAACAACTTCTATATAAATGTGCAACAGTTAATGACAATCAGTATTTTGCCTAATGTACTGATATGTATGTAAATCATAAAGGTTAGCTAAGGAATTTTCCTTTGATGCTTAAGTGATATGTAACATTGCACAATAGCTGAATAAATCTAATTTAGTGTTGCTCTGCTGGTTTTGAAATACCTATTTACTAGCAGTTTGTCATGCATTTCTAATGACAGTCATAGTAAATTTAGACTGTTTTGTTCTGTTACTATCTCATCTAATTTGTTTAAGCATGCGACAAAAAACAGAACCCACAATTAGTAGTAGCAGTTCTGGGCTCACCGCTGCATAATTAATTTCATCTATTGCTACAGAAATGCATGTATGGTTCATCTGCCTTTACCAGTTTATGTTAGCAGGATTATTTGAAAAGTGGTTTCCCTTTAATTTTGCTCTGCTTCATCTGAAATCTTCTTCTCAAGTATGTCCAGCCAGCTTCATCTGCTGAGAGCTTCAGGGCAGCCCTTATTCCCAGTGGGACACCTTTCAAGAAGTGTTTGGTATGATGTAAGGTCAGACCATAGGCTTAGGAATCCTGCTAAGCTCACATGAACCTTTTCCCTTGCTTTTATGCAGAGGCTCTTCCTCAGCTGTTGTCCTTCAGACTGGGATCCTGTGTAGTGGATGCCTCCAAGAATACCTGCATCTATTTGCCTCTTTAGTCTCTGGTTCTTTGCTGGTCTTTTTTACTTCCCTCAGGCTCTGCTGTTTTTCCCTTTAGCTCTGTATTTACTTCTGTAAAGCTTGTTGGACACAATTTACATATAAAATGTTAGACAAAATAAGACCATATTGCATGAATTTTGGGCTTACTCTGCATCCACAGCTGGTAGTAATAGAAAAACTGAAACATTATCAAGTTGATTGTGATACTGCTTGAATAAAGAGCTGTGATTTCATATAGAGTCTCTTTTTTTTTTTTTTTAATAGAACGCGCTAACATGTCTTTCTGTGCAATTTCATTAAAAAAGCACATGCTTCAGTTTTGTTTGGCAGGAAACAATGGGCACTAACAGCCCAGTGACCAGCATTTGGCAAGTACCCTATCCAGAACACATATTTGCTGGGTAAACAAGCTATATGGAGTTAGGAAACTGCTGACTTGATGGTGCAAAGACTGTGAATATCTTCTCATGTAGAAAGCATGTGGTGCCTTTCCCATAAAGCCTACAGGTAGAGTATGTGTCATTCTTTAATGCTGCTATGGGGAAAATTGCAAAATGGAAAAAATACTAATAAGCTTTTCCAGACGGCAATATAAAAACGTTATTGCTTCTGCTACCATGTCTGCTATTTATTATATCTCCTGTTACCCGAGCATGGCTTAACTCTATCGTAAGTTTCCCTCAGTTCATTTCAGTTGGATATGCTTAGGACAGAAATATAGAGAAGGTCTTCTGCTGAAGGTAGCTTAAGAGCCTACTTAATTTTCATAATTTTATATTAAAATGCTAGGGTTTTTTTGAGGCAGTTTACCTGGTTCTGAGATTTGCAACTAAGTTTTTTCAGTTTGATTCTGATTCCTGGATTTGCTATTCCTCCATTTTTGACATCACCTATATAGAAGGGAGAGGAAGACCACAAATACATCGAGACATGGAGACTTTTAAAGTCATGGTTTAGCTAAACTCATGTCTTTTCGTAGTGTGACAACAGGTGATGCCATTGTGCATGCTGTGAGTCAGCAGTGCGTAAATGCTCTGGGGGACAGTTTCTCAATGCTCGGTTGGGGATAAGTCAGGGACTGTAAAGGAAAAGTCACTTTCCCTGGGAAGTCATATTGAAAGCCATTGCAGAAGAACGACTGATGCCCAGGAGGTGCCCAGTGAGGGGTTCAAGAGGAAGCAGAGGCCCCCAGGCAGTTTGGGGAGATCTGTATGCTGGAACCAGACTGTGGGAAAAATCATGGCCATCTCCAGAAGACTGCAGCCTCCTGCCAGCTTTCCTGGTAGTCTCTCAGTCACAACTTCTCTAGTATCTGGAAGTATATTCAGTACATAACGTGCCCTGCTGCGTGGTAGGTCCACATGCACATCCATGTTAAGGGCTGTGAACATCCTACAACTGTAAATAGAGGCCTAACTGTGTTAATGATTGCTCCCAGAACAAACGCTGACCCAGACCAGTATGATCCAGAGAAGGGGCGTCAGTTTTCTGGAAACTATATGAATCAAATTAATTGTTGGGGAAAGTCAGTGAAATCCTGTAGAGACGATTTGGATTCATATCAAAGAATTAAGCTTGAATTGCTATGTTTTTCTTCTAGAGCCTTTTTGTCACTGGGAGGAGGATTTGCTTGACAGGTATTGGAATGGGAACAGCAAAAAAAGCGCTAAATACATGGTAACTGGGTACTGTTTCAGAAGTCAAGGTTAAAATCAGAACTAGCATTTTGCCATGCAAGAGACTTATAAGGGGAATAGCCTAAGAGACCGGGTACAATTTTCTGTTCTGGATTCTTCTGCTAAGAGTCACAGCACTTTTCTCCCGAAGAAAGTGCTGTGAAGGCTCTGAGGAGTCAAAGACTAGTGCCATGTAGCTCCCCAGGACACAGAAGGAACCAAAGCATGTTGACTGAAATGAATAGGATCACCAAGGAAGGATTTCTGACCAGCAAAAAGGCATTTACTTGTAGGTGTTAAAGTCCTGTAATCTGTGAGATCAATGGTTGAAGAGAAAATCCAAAGAGAATCCACCTGCTTTGGTGTATCTCTGTTACACATGAGGAGAAACAATATCTTGAGCAAGGTTTGTGTATTTTTCTCCCCTCTGGTACAAGTGAACACATGTCATTACAAAAACTGCCTGGAATTCTTTTCCCCAGATTTATGAGGATTTGCATTTCCCAAGGATGTGCTGATGTTATATGTGTTTGGCATTAACAATTTTGAATTGAGTCATTATGGAGTCTGAGAGCTGGCTCATCTGCATGTTGCTGTCTTGCTTGCTCTTAGACTTGATGGGCTGCTGTGTCGAGTTCTGAGAGAGTTGCTGGGAGAACAGCTTCTGGGAAATCTAGTCCTTGATCTGTCTGTCCCAGGGTAGATGAATGTTTGCCATTTCTAACAACCGTCTTCCCTTAGTGGCATGAAATCTGTGGGCTCCTAGGCCAGTCAGTTGCCTCCTGTGGTCTCCTGCTTGCAGCAGCCCCATAATCCCCCGAGACAGAATTCAGATGGTGTAGTAACGGCATGTCTAATACAGAAGGGGTAGATATTGCTATCTAGCAATCTATTAATTAAAGATTTAAGGGTGAAAAGAAAGATAGCTTTTTTTTTTTGCTGAGGGAGAAGGAAATTAAACTGCGAATGACGTGTGGCATTTGTGTCCATACACAAAAAGGGAGCTGGAAGCAAGCTGAGCAGTCTGAATTAATTGTATTTCAGCTGAAACAGCTCTAAAAAGACATTGTTAAGGTTGAAGACAAAAAGGTCCCCCTTTGTCCTAATTCTCATCAGAAATACCTAGGTTAGAGAGGGAGCTAAGTGAGGCTGGCCATGTCTGTGAAGTCCAATTTTCCTACTCACCCCTCAGAGATGCAGGTTACAAACTGCTTTGGGCTGGGACCCTGGTAGTGTTGGGTAGACTCTTTGCCATTTTCTTGGTTTGTTTGCTTAGAAAAATTAAGCCTGCTTAAATAGCTTTTCTTTTCCATGCTATGCAGCCTGACTAAAACGCCAAAGGACTTTCTCTTAACCTGCACGTGAACTGTCATAAAAACCTAGCACTTCAGAGAAACAAAAAAAAAAAGTGACCTTGAGAATCTGTTTAGCTCATCTTTCCTCCCTCAGCCAGGGTTTATTTGTGTCTATATAATTCATGATTCCTAATTATCCAACATTTTCTTAAAAGGTCTGATTGTAGAGACCCCACAGTCTTCTCAGCTGCCCTCTTCCAGTGCCTCACTATGCCCATAAGTATGAAGTTTATTCCAGCCTGTTCTTTTTAGCCATTTGAAAATGCTGGAAGTTCTTCAAACTATTTGAGCTCCTGTGTCTCACTTTCTTGGAAATGACTTTGTATTTCTTAATAAACAGGATGTTGAACTTTTAGATGTTGGTTATGAGGTCTTACATGGGATTAAGAATGTCTTATGTTTTTACAGAAACCCTTAAATCAAAATGTATGGTTGAACACCCTAAACCTGTGGCAGCCTACTGTGTTTTGTTTCCCTTTTTTCTAGTCTCAGTCTAGATTCAGTATGCCCTCTACAACTACCTGAAAGGAGGTTGTAGAGAGGTGGGTGTTGGCCTCTTCTCCCAAGTGAATAATGACAGGACCAGAGAAAATAGTCTAAAGTTATGGCAGGGGAGGTTTAGATTAGATATTAGGAAGAATTACTTTACTGAGAGGGTGGTCAGGCACTGGAACAGCCTGCCCAGGGAGGTGGTGGAGTCGCCATCCCTGGAGGTATTTAAGAAACATGTAGACATGGCACTTCAGGGCATGCTCTAGTGCCCGAGATTGTTGGTTTGTGTCTGTTTGTGGGTGTGGGTTTTTTTGGTTTTTTTTATTTTTATTTTTTGTGGTTGGACTTGATGATCTCAAAGGTCCCTTCCAACCAAGAAGATTCTGTGATTCTGTGATTCATCATATTTCTAGGTTTCCTTGAAATATATAGCTAATTTCCATGTTGGTTTGGAATATAATGTCCAGTGTTTGAAAAGACTACACATTTATATGCTTTCTTTGCATTTCAGTTTGAAAAGAACATTTCATCCCTCTGTGGTTAGTGATTTGCTAATAGTCAGGCAAAGAAAGGACTTCTATTTAGCTGATTCTGTGAAGTGTTCAGTACACGGTGCCTCCAACCGCCTAACCCAAGGGGTATTTTCAAAGCTGGGAAGTCTTGACAGTAGCATTGTGGCAGGCAAGTTGAAAATCTTTCTTGAGTTGAAGATTATGAAATCCTTGTGAAGGGAAGGATTTGAATCCAAACAACTCTCTAAGTTTGGCCTGGGAGCTAAAAGCCAGCTCTTTCTCCATGGAAGCAATCTGAGAACATAATAGAAATAAAGTCCCCATTCATCTGATCGCAAAGCCTATGAAAAACACTAAAGAGAATATGGAGGAAACACACTGAGGTGCCTGTCCAAACTCCTCTGTGTGTATTTTCATGGGATGCTCCTGGAAATGTCAGTGTAAATGATGATCCTAAATTTCTGTTACTATAAAAGTTTCCTTCCTTCTCTATGAGAATCAGAACTCATGTGGTTCCTAAGCAGATTAACGATTTTGCAATAATGTATATACCAAGAGCCTCATTTGAGTTCCTGATAGCCTTGCAGAGCACTGGGAGCTGGAACAGGATTTCCAAAGAAGACCTGAAAGATGTGTGCTTTAGGACCTTTTCTGAGTAATAGATACATGTTACTTGGGCCGTTATGGGAAATGTACTGATCTGCACCCTTCAGAAAATGTTATGGGGAGGGAGAAACTTTCATATGGGTACAGAACACAGGGACAGACAACCAGTTTCTGCATCATTATGCTATGCATAATTTCATTTAGCATCGAAGAAGAGGTATTACCTACAAGATAGAATGCATTTTGGCCCAATATTTGTAGTGTCAGGAAAGTATTAAGAGGAGAAACAAGAATGACAAACCTGTAAACTAAAGGGCAGCAATGGTTGAACACCTACACACTACAAAGCTGCTGGCTGATGAAAGAGACTGAGCTGTGGTCCACCCTGCCATGTGGCGTACAGATGTACAAGGCTGTCCTACCACATGTCCCCTGGTGGTGGGGTGGGAGGCTAAAACATCCGTGCTTACTCCATTACACCTTGTCCCACCCTGAGAGTGTGTGGGGCTCTGTGGAGGATTTGATGATCTCTGACCATCTGTGCTTCATCACCATGGCAAGCAGAGGCTGGTGATGGTCTTCACGCGGACTGGGCTGTTCTAGCTCCCGCACTTCTAAAACTGGAGACCACATCTTGCCCAGCATGTTGGTTTTCTCAGACTCATCTGCTTTGCACCTTGTAGCGTAAGTGAAACTGCAAAATTCCCATCATGTTGCGTAATGTAGCCCAACTTTTGGAAACAGAAATCATAGCACAAGGGAAAATGGCAGATGGGTGTGCTCTGGGTAAATGAATACTCATCTGTGCTTAAACTGGGTTAAATACATTTTCTGTAATCAGAGCTACCTTGGCTGCTGGAGTAATACAGAATATTTGTTCTGCCTAGTTAGAACAACTTATCTGACTACTTTTTTGTGTTATAAAGTAATCTTATCTGGTGTTAGGTGAAATCAAATGCTAGAGCCCATGCCACGGTTAAGGGTCAGTGCCAGCGAATGGAGAACTAGGGCAAGGAGGCAGGTTGAGCATCTCTACAGAAACATGCAAGACCAGCACTTTCTGTGCAGCTTTCTGTGCATGTGGCCATGCCTCTGCCTCTGCCTCCCTCCCCAGGTGTGACACGGGGTGAACCTGTGCAAAGTGGAGCTGCTGGCGGAGAAGGACAGTGTCATGACTCCTCATGACACACCGGTGTGATATTAATAGCAGGAAAAGGGAGGTGAGGTCAAAGATGAGGAGGAGGACATACAATCATCCTCTTCTGTACCAGTCTGTCTGTTCCCTTGCAGTGGGTGTAAAGTGACATGCTGCTGTGAACCTGCCATTAAACTGGCTGGGTTTGCCCTCTGAGCCTTCACAAGATACTGGGAAGTTGCTTATGCTGTTTCTGCCAGTGAGCTGACATATTTGTTCTGGTAAGAGCTTCTTAAAAAAAAATATAATTAGAATACGTAAAACACTGATACATTTTAATCCCAAGGAATGAATTTAAAGACAATGTTATTGTGTTAGAGCCAAGTACTTTGATTAAACTGGTATACTCAGTTCTTCAAAGAGAGTGACTCTGCGCACGGCTTTGTTTGCTGGAAGGTTGGTGTTCTGCCATGGTCTTGGGTACAGGGAGGCTCAGTCACAAGCATAAAATGATTTATCTGTTTCTGAAATCCTTCTTCCTTGTTCAGCTGTTGAGGTCATTGCAGATGGATGACTGTGCTATGGCCCTCAACAGAAAGAAATACTTCTGAGACAGGGTAACCTAAAATAGACAAAAGGGAAGAATAATAGAAAATATAAGTAATTATAGGGAATAACATGATCCAACTTTTTATCCAGGTGTAATTTCCCACTGGCATTAAGTTAGCTATTTCTTTTCCTTTCTGCCATATCTAATTTTTGAAGCAGGCAAAATGTTCAGAAGTAGTTGAAATGAAGAAGTTTTGAAAGCTCAAAAGCTGGAAAACAAGCTGCTTTTGACTTGCTTTTCTATGTCCATGTGGCTGCTTAGAAAGCAGCAGCAGCTGGACAGACAGAGAGACAGTTTGTGAAACACAGAAACAGAGAAAGTAAGACTTGCCTTTTGAGGAGTGGAAGCCAGTTTTCCCTGTGGACTTCAGTGGCAAACACCAAGCACGTTTCTTTTTGATGTGATTAATGGCACATTCTTTCAACCTGCTCCATGAACTGGTCAAGAATTGACAAATGATAAAATGTTACTCGGTGGCTTATCGGAGCCACTGCCAAAACGTGTGACTGTTCACGGAAGGCAACCCATGAGATAAATAACTAAGTGGCTGTCCGTGCTGCCTGGGGAGGGCTCAAGCGTTTCTTCATCATCAGCTTTGACTTTTCGCAATAAGCTGCCGGCGTTGTCCTTGCTGAGGCCTCGCTCGAGTTACAACGGCAGCGCTCTGCAGGATCATCCCTGCCTTTTTCCAGACACTTTATTAGAATTATCTGGGACAAGGAAAAGGCCTGAGCACCGGCTGTCACTGCTTCTGTCCTGCCGGCCTCGCTGGATGCTGACCTGTACCATGGCAACAGTAAAGCTGTCTCTATTGCTTTCAACCTTTTCATATTCTTGCTGTGCTTTCTTCTGATTTTCTGACACATGCTGTCACTTAATAATAATAAAGCTGTCAATGGTATCAACAACTGATCTTTTAATATGGAATCAAGAAGTCTGACAAGAGCAAAGGGGATGCCAGATTTCTAGTGGCAGGTTAATTTATTCAAAGTACTCTGGAAATTATTTCCATTTCTGTTATATGCAGATGATGCCCAGCAAGGCCAGTGCCTGCTAGACGGGATGCAGGCTGCAGAAGGATTCAGCGTGCAGGAATTCTGTTAAGTAGATGATTTAGCTACAAGCCAAGCTAATAGCTAAAAGCTGTTTGCTAAATATCCTGAGGCAGAGCCTGTAGGAATAAGTTGGAATTACTATGTATTTGAATAGGCTATGAATCAAATTTTCAATTCCCGATCCATATTCCTAGGTGGTCTAGGCAAATAGGTAAGCTGTTTCAGCAGAGCTCAGCTCAGCAGCAGGCTTTCACGGGAAGACTCATTTCCAAAGGATCCTGGGCGCTGCTTTGTGCTGAAGCGTAAAACACTGCTTGTTTTAAAGAATATTTTTCAGATCTGGGTTCAATGGCAGGTGGAACTCCAAGCTAATTTATTGAGGTGCAGAGTGAGAAACCAGTTTTTACATGGAGTTTCCAAGGACTTAAAAAATGATAACATGCTGTGCTACAAGCAGATCTGTTAGTAAACAATCACAGAATCACAAAATGATATGGGGTTGGAAGGGACCTCTGGAGATCATCTAGTCCAACCCCCCTGCCAAAGCAGGTCCACCTCGAGCAGGTTGCACAGGAAAGTGTCCAGGCGGGTTTTGAATGTCTCCAGAGATGGAGACTCCACCACCTCTCTGGGCAGCCTGTTCCAGTGCTCTGCCACCCTCAAACTAAAGAAGTTCCTCCTCATGTTTGGGTGGAACTTCCAATGTTCAAGTTTGTGCCCATTTCCTCTTGTCCTGTCACTGGGCACCACTGAAAAAAAGACTGGCCCCATCCTCTTGACACCCGCCCTTCAAGTATTTATAAGCATTGATCAGATCCCCCCTCAGTCTTCTCTTCTCCAGGCTAAAAAGACCCAAGTCCCTCAGCCTAAAAAGACCCAAGTCCCTCAGCCTCTCCTCGTAAGAGATGATTAGGGGCTCCAGGCCCCTTATCAGAGATGATTAGGGGCTCCAGGCCCCTTATCATCTTTGTAGCCCTCTGTTGTACCCTCTCCAGCGGTTTCCTGTCCTTCTTGAACTGGGGAGCCCAGAAATGGACACAGTACTCCAGATGGGGCCTCACCAGGGCAGAGTAGAGGGGGAGAAATCCTCAGGAAACAGTTCACCGGAGGGAATTACATTGCTTCAGTACATTACAATTGTAGCTGTAATTCTTTTTCTTTTTAAAAAGTTATCAGTGATTTTAAGTCTATCTTTTGTAGTCACCACACACACAGTACCTAGTTTACAGATGGAAGGGTAGATCCTCACTTTTCAAGTGGGAGGCATCTTTAAGAGGCCTTAAAACTAGGTATCTCCAAAATGCATTCAAATCCAACAGTCACTTGGACTATATAGAAAAGCATGCTTATGAGATGCCACACAATTTGAAAACATTTTATACATCATTGCAAGATTAACAGAGGATTTTTCTTGAGACTGGATTGCAATCATTAGAAATAAAAAGTAGTTATCTGTAATTTGCAGAGAAAGTCGCACATAGCCCTCATTCATATTTAACATCCCTTTGCCGAGTTTTGTTTGTCACCAAGGAGGGCAAACACTGTGGACAGCAGTGGCTTTCAGCAGAAATGAAAGGCAAAAAGTAGATAACATTTTAAAATATAGTCAATTTTGTTTATTTCTGTAAATTTTTTTTGGAGCCAAGAGGGTAAAAGGGCAAGAATAATACGGAAAATGAGGCCATCTACAAGCAAATTAATTGTGTGAGTTAAAAAAATATGCTAAGAATCTTTATGCTTCAATCCATAGTCCAGCGACAGGTCGTAGGAAGACTATTTGATCATTCTATTTCCTCTGAAGCATCAGGTAATTAATTAAATTGGACTGATTTGTTCCACTGTGTCAATCTCTATGTTCATGTGACAGATAAAGATTCTGCATAGCAAATCATGCATTTCAAAATCAACTTGACCATTTAAAATAAATTTTTTTCACCTCTTAGTCTCTTCTACCCTCTTGTGACTCTCTGAGCATCATCTTAAACGATGCCGAGCACTTCTCAGGATTCTCTCCATGACCCAGCCCTTCCAAGGTACGTTTCGGTGTCTTGGCTAAGGTCCGCTGCAGGATGTGCCGTGTCTCAGGAGCACGACTGGAGATCAGGCATTTCGGCAGCACTGGTGAATCTGGCTTCTGCTCTGCTCGTCCTGACCTTTCTTTGTGCTATATCTTAAAAAGGCAGAATGGCTGTTTGTTTCTGATTCCTCTTATTGCCTTTTGACATTTGGAGAACCGTGGGTAAGGGTTAGGAGCGGGGTTAGCAGGATAAGCAGCAGCGGGGCTCAGGCTGTGCTGGCTGACCCTGTACTGTTCTCAGTACACTTTTCCCATTTACCCACCGCACTGCTACGAGTGTCCTAACTCTTATCCTACCAAATCCCAGCTGACATCTTTTTGCATGCCTGCTGGCAGGGACATGGTTATTTTTGTTCCGTTTACATCAGTGAACGATTCGGCCTTGGATTATGTTGGTTTTTTGAGGATGTTCACAGCTAGTTTTTTTTTTCACTTTAGGTATTCCTTGTACTGAAAGCTAAGTTAGATCGTTAGTACGAGGAGAAGATGCAGATCCATCCATCTATGTACCCTCTTCCACCAGCGGAAATGCTCCAGCTGCTAATGCACCTTCTGGAGACCTGGTATCAGTTTACTTTTCTGAGCATATTAGTTCAGATTCAGAGTACCAGCATTGCTCCTGGTCTGACAAACCATTTATTTCTTAAATCGTTTAACTTCTGACTGGTCACAATGTGGTATTGCAAGCTGACAGCTTCTTCTCTGCACCGTTTCTCCTTCTGTTTCAAGTCCAGGCCGGATGGGGCTTTGAGCAACCTGCTCTAGTGGGAGGTGTCCCTGCCCATGGCAGGGGGGTTGGAACTCTATGATCTTTAAGGTGCCTTCCAACCTGAACCATTCTATGATTTTATGTTGTCAAAACCTCACTATGTGCAACTATGGGACCATACCAGTGTTTTTTCCATGAAAAAAAGGAGAGCTAGAGAGGAGTTAAAAAAACTTCAAACCATCAAAAGCTCAGGTTTTCAAAGATGATTTACAAGCATATAATCTAAGTCTTCCTGAAAGGTCTACAAAGGTCCAGAACCTCTAAAGGTCTAGGACTTTGACATTTGACTGATACTTCTGAAAACCGTGTGCGTCAAAGCTATAAGGGAACATGACCTGACAAGTCTTTTGCTACTAGCGGTATTTTTTGCTCTGTGGTTAGCCATATTTTTGTTTTAAGAACTGGCAGATGGCAATGCCCAAGGAAGAACAAGTCCTCTGAACAAACAGGAAGAGCACTGAAGTCCCATAGTCAATTAGTCGTGGAAGGCAACAATATTGGTCAGTTAATGGAAGTGTTAAAGGTTTTTAATTGTTAGATATTGCAAACTTAATGCCAGTAGTTTGTTGTTCAAAGCACACATATTAAAATCTGTTTAATTCAGCAATAACTCCCAAGGCCATAGTATGACAGACAGGAATTTATCATGAAATTGTGGTGACACGTTTGAGTTCTCCTGATGATATCCAGAGACTAGGGCAAGATAAGCCTTTCAGAAGAGATGGAGAGTAACAGACAGAGGTGGGGCTTCTGGGAATTGATATTTAATTTGTTTCTTCAAGATCAGACCTCCATGTCGTATATGAGCAAAGTGCTATTAAAAAAAAAGTAAACTCTAATTACAGTAACTTATTAAACTTTAATGAAAAATTATGCTTTATTTAACTGCTCCTATGAAGTTTATATTGCATTCATTCAAGGTAATTTTCCTATCGTCTCCTTGATCTGGGAAAAGATCTCTCCCAAATTGCAAGATAGTTAATCTGAAAGAGAAACGATCAAAGCATTCCTTTTAATTGCTTTAAATGAACATGAGAAAACAATGAAATCTGTTCCACCTCTTCCTTCTTCTTTTAATCTCTCATTTTAAGGATTTTTGTACACTGTTTTCCAGCTGATATGCGTCTGCAAATCCAGTTCATAATTATATTAATTGCTGGCAATCATTATGAAGGAGAATATACCTCTGAATTGCACATCTCGGCTATTATCTAGCCATCTGAAAGGTATGATCTGGTTTAAGCTAGTCATCAAGACTTTCTCATTCTTGTCTGGAGAGAGGTGAGCACCTCCAAGGAGTGAATCATCCCATTGTAAGACAGATCTTTGATTTTACCTGGTCTCATTTTTTTCTTTAGTTTTCCACAAAAAAGTAATGGCACTTCAGCAGATATATCAAAATTGGGTTGAATCAGGAGACTTCCCACTTCAAAATGCAGGAGGCTGTGGATCACAGACCTCAGTTTCCTGGGACCCAAAATCAGAGTCTGCCTTTGGAGCAAGACGGATGAACTATTGGGAATGTAAACAGATTTCTGTCTGGTTTCCATTGGAACAGAACTGAAATCCAGTCATCTTTGGGGATGTTCTCATTTTAACAGACTGACAAAATCTGAAGAAAATTGTTCCACCAGGACTTTTTTAATGTGTAGCTTTAAAGACATGAATGGACTGGAATGTGGGAGATTTGGATTCAGTTTCCAACTTTGTGGCTGTAAAACTGGAGGAGTAACATCACCTCTGTGTTTTGTTGATCCTTCTATCTCCATGTTGTCCTCTTTGGTGATCTCCTCCACTGTGCTTGCATGAGGTACCATCACAGTAAAACCAGTAATAATATGCATTTATTAAGCCAGTCTGCTGCTCCATTGTATAATTTGTTATGCAGGCTGATAAATACTTCTCCATTTCACACTTAATCAAGTATTCATTTAAAATAAACTTCAGTGTACTTCAATACATCATTTCCTCATTAAAGAAAAGCTGTCCTTTGCTGTTGTCTGAATTCTTAGACTAAACCGGCTTTTCCTACATTAACATGTGCATTTGTGTGAGCGATGTTACAATACCTAGTGGTCTTTATGCATCCTCTATAGATTGAAGATGAAAATCAGTGAAATTCAGTGAAGATACAGCCAAACCCTAAAGTACAGTAGGTGCCAGTGAGATAAGTGCAACTGTATCTATCTATTAGCAGTAGTCAGAGAATTAACCTGGTGGCAAGCTGGCTGGAAAGCAGCTTGGCAGAGAACCTGACTGGACATGGACCTGAGCATCCTGCTGTAGGTGACCTTGCTTTGAGCAGGGGCTCGGACTAGGTGATCTACAGAGGTCCCTTCCAACCTCAGCTGTTCTGTGATTCTGTGATTGTTAGGATTTCATCCACTATAAATACAGTAGAAACATCGTATATAAGCATTATTATATGGTTATTAAGATCACCTCTGGGTGTTTTACCTGAGACTAGGCATAAGAATCCCAAAGTATCTGCCCACCTTGGTTTTAGTTCATCAACACCCGTAAGAAAATACTTTTCAGAAATGGAATGAAGTTTTTCTCTGGAGGTTTTTCTCCAGGGTAAGGCTCAATAACAATCTAAAATGGACAGGCAGAAGAAATGAAGCCTAGTTATTTATTTGTAGTTAATATTGTCTGCTCCCATCAAGCCTGTAAGCAAATAAAAGCCCAATTAGAGATGGAATTCCCCTACTGCAGGAGAAACCATTAAACATAACCTCTAATTGTAAGAACTGATTCTAGTGCCTTGGAGATAATAATTATTATGAATTCTTTTTCTTATATTTCACTTGCCTTGTACACGATCACTTTACTGAAATAGGCTAATTCTCTCTTCTCACACATGGGTCTCAATGCTTTCTCCTGCTCCACACTGGAATAATTCCAGTACTAATATGGATTCACTCTTTGTACTACATATACAAAAGGAAAGATAGGCCCCCTTTCTGAACATCAAGCAATACTCATGAAACTGTTATTTCCTTAAACTTCAAGAGAGATTTAATTTCTCTTCAGGAGTCAAAGAGCTGTGCTTTGTTCCATATGTGCAGCTCTCACTGCAAGGACGGGGATTTCAGTCACATAAAGTTTAGCCCAAGGTGTGTTCTGCCACCAGGAGATGACATGTCTTTTCATTTTCCCAGCAACATGTTGCCTATTGCAAGATGCAACGCTTCTTGACAGCTTCTTCTCTGCACCACCCTTTCTCTGCACTTTTTTTGAATGAAGCAAGGATATATTTTGAATTCTGTTCAGCACGGGACTTAGTGTTTCATATCCCATTTAGACTCTCAAATAAGCTTAAAGAATGAGTAGGTTTTGCATAGCTTTAGGCACAAGGGTAAATTTCATGCAGCCTGACTGTCCTCCAACTCAGCTTTGTCCCTGGATCATTCCTGTGTACAAGCAGAAGTGATTTCTCTTCATGCCTTTATGAGAATCCTTCCTGCTAATATTATTGCCTGCCTCTTAGGTGAGAATATGCCCTTTTGATACTGACTTTGTTCACGCTTCTTTAATGCTCTGTTTGTGTGAACATGCCTTTATGTATCTGCATATGTACTTTATAACTTCAAAATTGCAAGACAGACCCATAGTTCTGTTGCAGAGTAAAGGAAAGTAAAACTAATACTGCTAGTAATTTCTGTGGTCTGATCCAAGCAATTTCTCTGGGAAAGTGTCTCTGCCCTCTCGGAGAGCCCTGGGGACAGCAGGGACTCCATGCAGATTCATGAATGTCTGATGCATCTGCACCTTTGCTTGCTGGAACTAATGGCAATGCAGCAGACCTGGAGGTCAGGGTAGACAGACTATCAGTTGCTTAATCTCGTCTCTGCTGAAGCCAGAACCAACATTCATTTTGATATCAATGATTCTTCCCTTATCTCTGTGTTTCTGCCTGTTTCTCCACATGGGCTCTTTGGATCTACCCAGGCGAATGCTCTGACAGCAACAATATATAAATTAAAGCCAGATGGGGCCATCCTCTAGTCTGACCTTTTCATACCACAAGTCGTAGGATTTTGCTGACTTCATGTATGTCTGATCCAGAGCACCATCTTTGGAAAAGTGATCGGTCCCAATTTTCAAATATGTATAGAGGCGGACTCCACTATGACCCCCAGGGAGACATTCCTATGGTTAATTGCTCATGCATTTAAGTTCAGCTTCCACTTATTGGTTCCTCATTACATGTGTTTTTTCAGCATAATGAAAAAAGAAGAAGGAACTGTCAAAGAACCCCATTATGACATTTCTGAAGGTATTGAAAATGATGATCAAATCTATCTAAAATGTCCTCCTTGGTAAATTGGGAGATTATGCGTTTATCAGTTTGGCAGCTTTTAGTTCACATAATACATGCCATGTTGATATTGCGTGGTTCTATTTTGTTTAAAATGTCATGCAGTCTTAAGTCAACTTGCTTACATAAGACTGCTGTTATTACATCAACAATAGTCTTTTTATCATTCAAACACATAATCCAGTGAAAAAATTTAATTCAGCTGTTTCACCAAATCTGTTTTCTATAAATCCATGTTGATATTCAAAGATTGCATTAACTTCTGTCATTCTATATTAACTGAGTACATGTCACATGCATTCTTATCTTTCTGGGGATCAATGTCAAGCTAACAAGCTTGTAAGTGCACAGGTCACGCTAGCACAACGCTATTTCTCTGTATGTCAAGACCTTTTAAAAGACCCTAGGCCTTTTCATGTCCACATTTCTTAAGGACTGAATCAAAAACCTCAGCATGAATGATCCAGAAAACTCCTGGGCTTGGTCCTTCAAACTCTTGTGTGCAGGGTTCATATAGGCAGATATGCTAAAATAAATGCTTAATAACTGCTGATTGTCATTGTCACTTGTTGCTCTTGAAATAAAAGTATTTGTCATCATTTAATATCCATACAATTTCTTTTCCCCAGTGAAGAATAGAAACATTTACTGAATACTTTTGCCTACTTTTTGTAATTGCCCAAGACTAACATTTATATATGGTACAAGAATTTAATTATTTTTGAAGTTTGTGTTATACTTGAGATGATACTTAAAACCCAGCATAATATTCATAAGGTCACTTAATTGTCTCTGTGGCTTTGCTTTTGTGGTGGGTTGACCCTGGCTGGATTCCAGGTGCCCACCAAAGCCGCTCTATCACTGCCCACCTCAACTGGACGGGGGAGAGAAAATATAACAAAAGGCTCGTGGGTGGAGATAAGGACAGGGAGATCACTCAGCAATTACCCTCACAGGCAAAACAGAACTGACTCGGGGAAATTAATTTAATTTATTACTAATGAAATCAGAGTAGGGTAATGAGAAATAAAACCATATCTTAAAAACACCTTCCCCCACCCCTCCCTTCTTCCCAGGCTCAACTTCACTCCCTGTTTTCTCTGCCTCCTCCCCCCAGTGGCACAGGGGGATGAGGAATGGGGGTTGTGGTCAGTTCATCACAAGTTGTCTCTGCCTCTCCTTCCTCCTCAGGGGGAGGACTCCTCACACTCTTCCCCTGCTCCAGTGTGGGGGTCCCTCCCACGGGAGACAGTTCTACATGAACTTTTCCAATATGGATCCTTCCCAGAGGTTGCAGTTCTTCATGAACTGCTCCAGCGTGGTTTCCCCCACAGGGTGCAGTCCTTCAGGAGCAGACTGCTCCAGCATGGGTCCCTTCCACGGGGTCATGAGTCCTGCCAACAAACCTGCTCCAGTGTGGGCTCCTCTCTCCATGGATCCACAGGTCCTGCCAGGAGCCTGCTCCAGTGCAGGTTCTCCACAGGGTCACAGCCTCCTTTGGGCATCCCCCTGCTCCAGTATGGGGTCCTCCATGGGCTGCAGGTGGATATCTGCTCCACTGTGAGCCTCCAAAGGCTGCAGGTGGACAGCTTGCCTCGCCATGGTCTTCACCATGGGCTGCAGGGGAATGTCTGCTCCAGGGCCTGGAGGACCTCCTCCCCCTCCTTCTTCACTGACCTTGGGGTCTACAGAGTTGTTGTTCTTATATATACTCACTCCTTTCTCTGGCTGCTGTTCTGCAGCAGGTTTCCTTTCCCCCCCCTTAACTGTGTTATCCCAGAGGTGCTACCACCGTCGCTGACCCACTTGGCCTTGGCCAGCAGTGGGTCTGTCTTGGAGCTGGCTGGCATTGGCTCGATTGGACATGGGAGAAACTTTTGGCAGCTTCTCACAGAAGCCGCTCCTGGTAGCCGCCCTGCTACCAAAACCTTGCCATGCAAACTCAATACAGCTTTCCTTCTTAATTTTCTTAATTTTCTGTTTTTTAATATGTTGTTATTAAAAAACACATAATGGTATTTGCATTGCTACATTATCCCGGCTTTACTTGCTCTTTAAGCCAAGCTGATTTGCTGATCAGGAGAGCCTTGTTCTTCATTAGGGCATTCATGTCTTTCTGCTTAAATTCATTCTCATAACCAATTTAGTGCATAACAATCTTTGTGAAACCAGCCCTTTCAAGCTGACGAGTTTCATGGTCAAGACATTTGCTGTAAGAACTGTAATCAATGCACAAGCACTTTTTCTGGAGCGGCCACTCCAATTGGAGCAATCTTTTCTATATTCAGCTTTATTTTCTGTGTCAAGATGAAGCCTAATATAGATTTTTTTTTTCCACCTTTTCCATGAGTTAGGAAAGTGACATACATATTTTTAGAAATTTTAGGCATCGCTTAGTACTGGCAGCATAAAAAATTGAGCATATGTCACTTAAATCAAAGAGACTATCAGAAGACTTTTATTCCCACTGTATGAATTATAATATTTTTTAAGGAGCTGCTATGCAGCAGATATCAGCTATTGTCCTCTTATATATGCTTTATATAGTAGATTATGAATTGAAAAATATTTGCTTCTGAGACATCACAGCTACAAGAATAGGTAGTGCCGTTTTTTGACACAAAGAGTGTAATTTCATAGAACCATAGAATGGTTTGGGTTGGAAGGGACATTAAAGATCATCGAGTTCCACACCCTGCCATGGGCAGGGACACCTCCCACTAGAGCAGGTTACTCAAAGCCCCATCCAGCCTGGCCCTGAGCTCTTCCAGGGATGGGGAATCCACAGCTTCTCTGGGCACATTTGGCATGGTTAAAACCTGTGCTTTTGTTCCTACCCATTACTTTCCTTCTGCTGTACTGGTGATCCAAGGCTGTGATTTTACTTCCCGAGTAAAGCTCCCCAGCCTTTCCTTTGCTCAAAGGGCATTTTCTTTTCCTAATTTTTTGTGTGTGGTGCTTTTCAATGCGCTGTGTCATTATCTGTAGTGTTCAATCCTCAAAGCACAGAAGGCTAGTGAAAAAGTCCTGCTGTTAATTGTTAAAAACAAAGTTACTGTTAGTCTTAATATTCCAGCTTCCCATACTGGCTCTCAACAGACAATAAAATCCTGCTTGTTCCTTTCACCTTACTCTGACAAAGTGAGCTTTCATCTAACACCCTGAGCAGAAAATGGGTTAGACTTGCTTTCCAAAATCTGCAGGTGGATTCTTTCTAAAGACTTTAATCTTTGTGGAGCAGCACTATGAGATGGCACAGTCTGTTCCTTACAGACTATTTGTGATAATAAATAATTCAAGGAGAGTTCAGGGCTTATAGCTGTACCCACTTTCTGAATCCCATTGAAATCAGTGGGGCTGCTGACTGGAGGAAAGTTTGCTTCCTTTGGAGGGCTGTGGTTGGCACTGAATTGATGAAGTGCTGCCTCTTCTAGACTAAATTTCTGCATACTCCCTTACCATGCTCCTAGTCTCCATTTCCAGCTGGCTGCCTCTGAGCTGGATCCTTGTACCAGGTTCCTCATGCCCTGCGCTGGAATTGCTGCCTTATTTCTTTTTGCTTCTCTCCATCTCCTTCTATCCCCATAATTCAAACTTTGGAGCCCTTGCTGCAATGGTCAGTCAGATACCTGCAGAGTTTCCTGCCCCTCCTCACCTTCTGCAAGGAGCTTGACCCATAATGGAGCTGGGAGAGCCAAGTTGTGTCACTGCAATGCAGAAATGGGGTCAAGAGGGGACAGGAAGGGACCAAAGCAAATGACACATCCAAGCTGTGAGCATGTAACTTATAAAACTGGACCCAGCAGGTTAGTGTTGTGCTCAGCAGCTCAGTGTATGCCCTGATGAAAAGCTTGGCACTGTGTAGTGCAGGAGGAGCCGAGGAGGGCAAAGCCTTCCTCTCTCTGCTTGCTTGTATCTATGAAGTTGCACTGGTGGGAGATGATGGAGCTTGATGTACAGAAATTAGTAATTGGGGTGGTCCTATGAACAGGCTTACATGGCTGATCCAGCCATTTAGTTGGTAAAGAAAATTTATCTTTGCCTGCTTTCACAGCCAGTTTGGCAGCAACTGCTACTATTGTCTCAAGAAACCCGTGAAGATTGCATCACAAATTTGCTGCGGATGAGTAATAACTTACTAATGTCTAGTTCTTACATAATTTTGTTTCTTCTTAGGTTGAAAGTGCTTTACAGAAATGGTCACTTAAATCCATTGACAAAGAAGAGGTCCAAGGCACAGGGCAGTGAAGTGACTTTTGTTGAGGTCCCCCCCAAGCTGCCCCAGAGGAAACCCACATCTCTGGGCTCTCAGCCCAGCCTCCCACTCGCATCGCTCTCCCTTACAACTCATCTTTATTTATCTGCAATTTTAGCAGACTTTTTTACATTTTCTTGTACATTACCATAAATACTGGGCTTTTCATTACCTTTTCTTTACTGCTGCCTGTGTTTTTTTGGAGTCCAATTAAAACAGAGTTGAAAGCGACTTCTTGTGGCTTTCTAGATCGTTGTCATCACCTCCCTGCCTTCCCAAACAGGAAACTGAAGGAAGTGGCTTTAGATGTCCTATTCTTAGCAGCTATTGAAAAATGTCAGGAACACCGCTGAGCTGTCTGTGATAACAGGCTTCTTACACCAGCCCACACACGGAGAGCTGTTCAGCACTGTGATTTCTGTAAGAGTATAGCTGTTTAAGCAAATATCTCAGCTGGTATGAAACTAACCTGGCCGGTGCAAAATGACATTTAACAAAGGTAATAGCTGCAGCTATAACTGTGGTAATGCAGCTGAAAGCCTTCATTTTCCTAGAATTAAGGCTGATGTAGCCGGACAGATAAATTAATAACCTTTCCTCACATAAACAAGGAACCTATTCTTCATGCAGGTGTATTAGTATTTTACCAGCACTTGGATTTTAAAAAATTGACAGTATTTCATAAAAATAACATTAAAGCTCATGCCATTGCCACTGACATAGGCAAGGCATAGTAAGAAAATCAATTATTTGTTTCCTTAATGAATTAATTTTTGGGATAGAGCTCTCCTCTTGTATGTAATGAATCATAGTTTAAGATAGGAAGTGAAAATAAGGATACTGTAGTTACATTTAGGGAGGATCTGAGCTGATTTGAGCTTGAAATCAGCCAAACATTGTCTTCCCTTGCCTTGCCTTGCCTTCTTTGCTATGCTATGCTATGCTGTGCTATGCTAATTTCTCAACAGCACAGCATCTTCTAGGAGCTAATTCTTTGACATGACTAATATGTAATATACTTTTTCTGTTCCTTCCAGTTGAAGAAAAATTTCCAGGGGGAGGTTTAATTTTGAATGTCCAAAGAAGAAGTATCAATATGCACACATGTGGCTCTTTTTGGAAGAGACAGGGTCAAAGAAATCTGCTCCGCCGTGGGAGCAGCTAGTAGAGAGGCTGGGGACTGTCTTTAGTTTCAATGCAAGTGCACCTCAACGTTTAGTGCTGTCTCCTGAGGAAGTCTGGGTTTTGCTTTTTTTTCCCCTGTACAGAGAAATTTATTCTTACCTTAGTAAGTTTTATTGTCCTGCAGACACGAAGCCAGAGACTTCATCTAGCAGTAGGTGCAGGCTGCAGTGTGCCTTAGAGACCCGTCTGGGATCTTGATTTCAGATTTATTACTCCAGGGAAGCCTGGGAGAGGCAGTGTGGGAGAGTGAGGATGGTTGGATTTGTTTCTTAGCGCTAGTGTGAGGGTATCTCAATCTCAATCGTGAAGCTTGTGTGCTAGCTTGAATCTCCCAAATCCTGAAAGAGTCACATCCAATGTATTGTTTATTTAACACACCTCATTAACAGTATTGCTGATATTGTTACTATTATATCACAATCCAATGCAGAGGTAGCAAAGCTGTGGGAGCCACTGGCCAGACCATAGCTTGCAGGGAATGGAATCTTCTAACCAACCACAGAAAATTAAGTGATTTGGGACCTCTAACGCTTTCTTGTTTTCAGGAAATCAAGTTTTCATTTCTTACAGCACAATATGATCATATTGAGTTTCTGGAAAATTGAGAGTGGAATATATTTTAACTTTAGCAAGGAATTTACTGTTGGTATCGCATGGTTTTCACCATAGAAACTGGAAAAATATGACGGAACAAAAGAAAACGAACAATCATCCTTATATTTCATCATGAAAATAGTTAATGTGTATCAAATAACTTTGCTACTTCGGTGGTGGTAAACAGCTGCTGAAAAGAACTGCTGGTAGAAACCACAAATACAGAACAGCAGCCGTGCCATTCTTCGCAGTAGAAGCGCTACGTTTGCAGTGCATGGTAGGATTGGAGAATTTTGCACAGACTTTGTGTATCTGGAAGAGCATATGTGGAGACAGGCTGCAGAGAGCAAAGGGTCAAGCGGTGCACTCCAGCTCACTTTAAGGACTTCGCATTTCCAATTACTGCAGCGAGTTCAGACCTTGGAGCTGAAAATACTGCTCATGCAGTGCTCAGAATTGTTTCCTCTGGAAGATGAAAGGCAACGTTCAGGTTTGGGAGATTTCTTGAATTAGCTTAAGTAGTTTTGAAAGCTGAAATTATGAAACTCCAAAAGGCTCGGCAGCAGTTAGATCAAATTCAGTCTTCTTGATAGAACCCAGCATCTAATTTTCACTGAGAGGAACAGATAGTAGAAATGGAAATGTTTTGCTATGATGAATTAATCTATCAGATTGTCTTCTTGCCTGTACCAGAGTTTGCCAAGTGCTTTTGTCCAACCATATATTCAGTGCTACAAGAGAAAGATCTTCCATAAGTTTCTCTGACATGCTATGCCAGTGTAATGAGCTTTCCAATTCGTTAATACTTGCTAATATTCAGGCTCCATTTTTCTTTCCAAATCCATTTGGTGATGATAATCCTAGCTTTTTGACCCACAGCCCAACCTTACTGAGGGCTTCAGGGCTATTAACAGAGCTGGTCAAAATGCAGAATTCCCATCTAAGGGGCTTTTTCTCACTGTGGTATTTGTCTTTATTCTGAGCTTGGAACTGCATAAATTCTGAACATACCTTATTATATGTAACATAAAATAAAATATTAAATTCATTTGATATTGTTTTGAAACACCTTATTTTTGGTCCGTAAATGATGTGGTTTCCTCTTCATGTTTTAATGATATGGTGCCATACTCTGAGTAAGAAATAAGGATAAGCACTGTATAATATCAAGAGGTGCAACCGTTTTCAGTATTGATGTTTTGGAGCATTTTCCTCTATATTGAAAGCACTTCATCCTAGCACAGGATATGGTGCTAAATGAATGAGATTTCATGAATAAATTTGGTTTCTTCAAAACATTTTTTTCTGGGAGAAGCCTGTCCCACAAAGTTTTGACCAGAACTTGTCACAACCAGAATTGGGATTCAGATCTCTCCGCTAAGCAAAGCAAGTTTAACCTGGCAGGCCAGAGAAACAGTATCCAGGCTTCTTCACCAGAAATTACAAGTTTGAAGACACTTCACAAGCACTGTTTCTGCACATATTTTTCTATCTGTAGCTGTGAATCTGTAGGTAATCATAGTAGAAAACTGAAGCTAGCTCTGATTCCTCTATGACTTGCACTGATGTTAATCAGTGATAGCTTCACTGAAATCAATGCAGTTATAAACAGAAGTGATTGGTGAAGGGAGGTCTGGGTCCTTAAAGCCAGAATCTAAGCTGACTTACAAGAGTGCAATATATCCTCAGCAATGAACTAGCAAAGAAGGTAGACCATGGCTTGGGGTGATGAAGGACACACAGGTCTGGTATGTCCCTCTATGAATGGCTGCTGGGGATGATGGAAGTGTAGGAGTCGGTCTCAGCTGAACTGAAAATTCTGTTACGTTGAATTTCTATAATTTCTGTATTCTAGAGTGTGTATATAAATATATAATCTCCTCTTCTAGATACCTTATGTTGAAAGCGTATAGTTCATTCTTTTTTACTAAATTCCAGTAGGTTAATCAATCTGCTAATATTGTCTCTAGAATGTCTGATTACAATAAAAACCTCTTTGGTCCAGATGGGTGACCAAAGGGAGAATCGTTTCCAGTTCACCAGCGAACATGTTAGTCAGCATTTTAAAATCCATGGTGAAATGTGGAATGGGCTGAATGAATACCAACTATCTCACATCTTTGCTTTCTGCTGTCCGAGATGCCCACTGATGATCAGTGTAGCAACTCAGGAGCTGTATAATCTGTCCATGAAGTGAGAGAAACAGCATCAGTGTTCAAGTACTGATACCTGATCTTTAAAGATTATAAAAATCACAAAGAAAATTATCAGTATCTGGAGACTTCCTCACTGCCCTAATAATATTTCTGTGGTTGTGTTCATATTAAAGGGGGAAGGGAATTATCACCGTCATTCCTGTGTGAAGAGAACCAAATCTACCTCCACTGCATTCAGTGACATTTTCACAATGGATGTTAGTTGACACCCATAGCCATTTGTATGGAAAAGTCTACCTGTGAGGCCAGATTGACTTAGTGTGTAATAAATTCCCTAAGTCCCCTTTTAATTAATGAGGAGTACAACAGTCATATGGAGATAATTGTATGTAACACGTTATTTGAATTGCATTAAATTAGACTGAGCCATTTTCATCTGACAACAGATTCCAAACATCTGCTTCTAGAAAGCTTTATTATTGCTTGTTTGTACAGGACTAACCACGTGCCAGCTGCTTTACCAGCAGATAGGAGCCAGGTCCTGGCTTCCAAAAAGTTTGCAAACCAAATAGCCTGCTTGAGGACTAAAGAGGATTAAGGTGAATGAAAGACAGCAGTGCCATTGAGACAAAGAGTTTCCCTTAATCCCATCGGATCTCTGACTTTTGCAGTGTTAGTAAAAAACCTCATTCATTGACTATATACTGCCCCTACACAGCCTGAAGAATGCCAGGAGTATCATCCTCCAAATTTAGCCACTGAAAGAGAATCTAAGCATGTTTGGTCTCCTCTGATCACTGGAGAGAGAGAGGGACTTCCAGGGGATGATCCATTCTATCCTGAAAGAGGGGAGGAAGGATAAATTCAGGCTCGTTCTCTTGTCTTCTCTCTCCATTAGCATAGCAGGATCCTAATGGCCAGCTTAGACTAGAGACCAAATGTTCAGGTGGCTGAAGCTGGAGGAAACAAGTCCTACCCTGAAACCTCACCCTGTGAGCAGAACTCTTGCTCAGTCCGGTTGCTGCTGTGTGTGCTTGAAATGACTCTGCTACTCTGCATCAGAGGCTGGAAGAGATCCTGTTGAGGATGATCGGCAGATGCCATGTCCCAGCACAAAACACTTGTACCATTGAGACTCTGGTCAATGGCTCCATGAGTGCTCCACATGGTGCTACCGTGCTCAGCCCAACAGCAGAGGGAAGTAATGGAGAGGGGTTCAATTTGCATCGCACTTCCAGCAGTGCGACTCTCTGGAGCCTCCTGTGTCTCTGTGGGCAGCTGCCTCTGACACATCTACTGTATGAGCTTCTCCTTGAGCACGAACATGCAGTGGAAGTGTGCCTCTGGCACCCACTGGCACCCACGTGGAGGAAGCACAGCTCTCGCTTCACTGCGACATATGGCAGAAATTATCACGCGGTGAGAACATTAGAATAAACACATTGGGGACAAAACAGATACGAAAGAAACATGTGGGAGTACAGCCATACTCCAGTGTGAAAGGATTTTGGATGTAACACAGAACAGGCACCCAAATCAAAAACATATGGGATACATAGCTTGAAATTGCAGGTAGCTACCCCTGCAGGAGCTGAGCCTGAAGAAGGCTCTCACCAGAGCCAGGTGAACCTTATTGTTGTGTTATGAACTGGCAAAGTGATGTAAAGTCCATCTATTTGGACTCAGGTGCTGATGATGGTGTGCATTTTTGTCAAGTTTGCAGATGACAACAAATTGGGGGACCTGTTTGTTCACTGGCAGGTGGGCGTGTAATTCAGAGGGACCCAGCCAGGCTGGAAGAGTGGGTCAACAGAGACTTCATGAAATTCAGTAAGAGCTAGTGCCAAGTTCTGCCCCATGGATCGAAGAGCCCTGTGCAAGAACACAGGCTGGGACCCACCACCTGGGGAGCAGCTCTGTGGAGGGTCCTAGTGGGCGGCAAGCAGAACATGGGCCTGCAGCAAGTCCTAGTAGCAACAATGGCCAACGGCAGCCTGGGCTGTATGAAGAGGGGCAGAACCAGAGGTTGAGGGGAGTCGTTATCCCCCCCATTTAGTACTGATTAGACCACCTACCCAATACACGACAGACACAAATAAGCCAGATGGAGTTCAGGGGAGGCTCCTGAGGTGGTGAGGCTGAAGCACCTGCCCTGTGAAGGGAGGCTGGGGGAGCTGGACTTGTTCAGCCTGGAGCAGAAATGCCTTGGGGGGAGTGTCAGACCTTACAGGAGTGCCCAATGCCCATGGGGAGACCACTGGGGAGATAGCGCAGGGTGAAAGGATAAGAGACAACAGGCATAATTTGAAAGAAGAGAGGCTAAGCCTGGAACACTTTCTCCATGAAGGCAGTGAGGCAGAGGCACAAGTTGCCCAGAGAGGTTGTCCAGTCTCCATCCTTGAACGATTTGTGGTAGGCCTGAGGAAGGAGATTTGATCTTCAAGGGTTATTGCTCTGGAAGGAACATACACACTTTTTGTAAAGCATGAAAAACCAGAGTAGCTTGAAGTTAATTTTGTTTTCAGGAACACCTCAGTAATATTTTTCTGCATTTGATTCAAATACAAAAGACCATTTTTCTCACATCTTGGCTGACATATACTTTGGCAGTTTTCTTGGAGTATGTTGCTGGAACACATGGCAAATATCAAACAGGTAACTGTGGGACAGGAACAGTGGAGGACCAGCACACCATTTTTTTGAAGTACCTTTTTCTGCCAAGGACCAGTAATGCTCCTGTCTGAAGTCAGTGTGATGATGGGGCTAATGGCAAAACTAGCTGTACATTAGTGGCACAAAGCATTTTTGAGTAAAAGTTCAAAACCAGGCTGCAGTTCAGCGTAACATCCAGAAAGAGCCTACAGACCTGGCTGAGAAAGACCTTTAATTTGTGGGTCCATTTAGCCCTTACTTTCTAACATGAATTCTAGATGTTGTTTTTTTCTGTAGCTAACACCTGAAAGCGGGCACAGTCCTGGCTCATGTGAAGAGGGGTCAGCAGTTGTATGTTGTCATTGTGTCATGCAGCAGGACACATAATCCAGGCCAGGCATTTGTAATGGAAGAGAGAAAAGTTGCATAGTTTACAGAGAAGAAATTTAGTTCTTTCTGAATTTTTTATTCTGAAAACTTAACATGTAATGGAAATCGATACCATTACTTCGGCACAAAAAGGTGCAAACCCAGTGCATTATGAAGAGTAGCTATGACAACTGTTAGGGTGATAGTGAGTGAAGGCAATTCTCCCGTCGTGCTAGATGAGACTGTCTAATTATTTTTGTATACCCTGTCTCCATCAATTGTATTTTTTTCTACTAATAGGTTCTAATATCTTTGGCTTTTTGTTCGTTTCGTTTTCTACAGAGCCCAGCCCAGCTCATAACTAGTGCTCCAAGGCCCTAGGATGAACTTGTGATTACTATTTTTGCTGCTGTAACTTGGAATATCATCTCATACCTGTACTTATGTTCTGTGCAGATTTGCAAAACAAGATCTACTGTTTCTGAGCTTTTTTTCAAGAACCAGAGATTCAGTATTCCCCCTGAAATGAAAATTTGCCAAAATTTCCATTCAGGGACCATTAAGGTATTTTATTTCGATAGTATCACTTAGATTCAGTTTGGTTTGCCTTTAATTTTGCCATTCAATATTAAACACAGTGCAGCTTATTTAACATTAAATGCTATGTACTGTATAACCCATTATTAGCTCACTGTTTTATTAAAGTAAACAATCAAACTGAAATGCATCAAAACAACTCACTTGGAAGTAAAAAGTCACAGTGGACGCAGTGGAGCTTTTGCCTTTGTCTAAAAAAAAATCTGCAGCCGTTTTTCTGTTGAAAGACTTCATGGGAATGGACATATTTCATTGAAAAACCCCACTTCCAGCCGCAGCTTTCAGCAGAAAACAATGTAAAACCAATAAAAAATGTCTTCTTCAACTCCTTATGAAATATTAGAGGACCCGGGTGACATGTACAGTAGCAGCCTGGGTTAAAAAGACAGGTGCTACCCACCATTGAAAAGGTCCAGCCTTATGCAGAACTGGAATATGAGACCATGTAACTGTCCTAACAGCTATGGGTTTGTCTAATCCCATGATGGGAGATGTTCTTCTGGGTTAGGCAGTGAAATGCCAACAAAGCGCTGTGCAGTGACAAACAATGGGTTCATAGCTCTGATCAGTAGTTTCTGATTTAAAATCCATCTTCCTTGTCCACTCTGTCCCAGAGGCAAACTCAAACCCACTCTGGACCAGCACAGAAATTAAATGAGAAGAGATATTTTAAAACATTCCAGTCTAGACTTAAATAAACTGTAAGACATCAAGTGGAATAAAGAGTGCTGGAGAAATTGAATTGGACTCCTGCTTGAAGGCAAAACGCATTTGCCAGCTCAGGCAGGGGCTGAGATTTTTCTCCCTGTGGTACAGCTTTGCACAGCAGTCTGGGTGCATTACATGGCATGTTTTTACTCCTCCTGATGCCAGAAGCAAACAGCTGAACCAGATGAACCCCTGGTCTTTTTTGGTAGAGCAATTTTCATGTTAGCATGTAATTTGAAAAACAATGCATTATCTCTTTATGGCTCCCTAGTAAATAAAATAATTTGCTCTTCATGATGTACTTCTGTATTTTGTCGAAAGGGTATTTTTCTCTAAATGTATAAATGTACAAATGCTAACAACTCTCTGACTATCCCCGTTATAACAGATCTATGATTAAGAGGTTGCTAAATTATTTTAGTGTTTATTTATGCTTTCTGTCAATCCCCTCTGGTCTGCATCTTCAGCCCATTCTTTTCTATGTTCGAGCTAATCCTACATGACCTAATTTGCACACACAGCTTCAGTTATTATCTCCATTTTGGTGACTCACAATAGCCTTTCTATGGCCACATAAATTGAATCCTGTACCTCTGAAAATAATTGTTCACAGTGGAAGTTGTTTGGTGAAATTCTGAATCAGAGTGGACTGTAAATTTTATTTCTGGCCTTAAAATCAATGAAGCACCTCATATGTAGCTGGCATTTCATCAGTTATTGCTGACCTTCCATCCTCTGTTCAGGGTCTGCAGCTGTTACTCTGCTGAATTATTCTGGATTTCCTCTGCCATTCAAATGTAGACCTAAAATTGAATTATTGTGGTTCTCTCTCAATCCTCTTCACTACTTATACCCTGTAATGGGGCACCAAGTCAGCCAAAACTTTGAAGTGAATTTGCA
This sequence comes from Numenius arquata, assembly GCF_964106895.1. Classification (NCBI taxonomy): domain Eukaryota; kingdom Metazoa; phylum Chordata; class Aves; order Charadriiformes; family Scolopacidae; genus Numenius; species Numenius arquata. The sequence continues at coordinate 122,379,626 of NC_133576.1, forward strand.
TAGACATTTTCCACATGGTAAACACTGTATAAAAAACAACTAGGACTTACCAACTTAAGTGACTGGTTGATCTCCTCATATGCAGTTTTCCTTTCATTTTCTGCTACTTATGCATTTCTTTCTTTTTTAGAGTGTTCCTCCCTTAACTCTGCAAGTTTACCACATGTTAAAAGCCCAACCGCTCCCCCCCCCCCCCTCCTTCTACCTGCAACCAGGCTACAGCCAGGCTATCCACAGCTGCTCTCTGACTTCCTTGTGGGACATGCATGTGACTCTGCGTACCTGCTGACTGACAGGTAGGTTTTTAGAGTAGGATCCATTGTGTGTCAAGCACAATAAAACACTATAAAGTTGCAATAAAAAATTGCAATGATTTAATCGTACTGAGTTTAAATTCATCAGCCTATCCCACCTATTAGTTTTGGCACATTTATGTTCTTGGGACCAGTTCCAGAGGTCTTTGAAAGTAACTGAAGATTTTCGATAGCATATAGGTTATGGTTGAAGTGTTGGCTTTCCAAATGACATTAAGAAGGTGCTAATTGTCAATCTTTTTCTTGTTGGAGTGGAACAGAAGAAACATGTCACTATCTTTTTCAATCTACTACTTAAAAGTGTGTTCCCTGAGAATATTTCTACACCACTATGAAGTCTAGCAGCATTTACTGAGAACTTGCATGATGAAAGGTAAGAATAGATTTTATATTTTTCTGCTTTCCTTAGTAATTTTTGAGCAAAACTCTTCAGCATTCCATCTACACAACTTCTAGATGCCATAAAATTTATTATAAAACCAACTGATGCTGACACCTTTTTCATTCAGCTCCTACAAGTAGAAAGGTTACATTTACATTAAAATACATTTGCATTTTCCTATTTACAGAATAAATATAATTATATACAAAGAAGAAATAAAAATGCCTTGTTGGTTATTAACCCCTTCCATATGTGATATGTGAGGCTTTAATATACATGGAGTTGCTTTTAATGGGACTCTTACAATTAAAGGTCTGTGGAATGCTTGAGAAACATGAAGGTAGATATGTAGAAACACGGGCTGGAGCATAAAAAGAGTCAGAAGACACTTGTTTTTCACATTTTTTAAAATATTATTTACCTTTCTGTCTGCAGAATTCTGGATCTGACCCTTAAATCACAGCAGTGGAGCTCTAGCACGGACTTCAGTTAATTAAACTTGGGTGTCTATTGCTGATTTAGGTGGCCTGGGGTATCCAAGAGAGTTGCGTGGGGCTGGCAGATATTACAGAGGACCTGTGAAAGATCCTTGTCTTCTGGGATAGCCACTGGAGGTGGGATACTTAAGAGCAGCTCAAGATGCTTTCCTGTAGGAAAGAGGCTAGGCCCTGGTCAATAAAGTCTCTGAAGTCCAGATAACCATGTAGGTCCCTATCTGTTTTATGGTGAATCTCTCTCTGGGCTCCTTGACTGACTTGATTATATCTCCACTGACAACAAAGGGAGCAGAGATACCTAGTGTGCATGTGGACTTCTAAATTTAGCCATATTAGTTTGTGAACTGAATCATACCTGAAGAGTTCAAAACATAGCTGTGCCAGAACTGGCTTACTGAAATTTCCGTTTTCAGGTTTCATCAGCCAGCACTGGAATGTCTTTCTTTGATGTATACTTTTACCCAGAGGAAGAGGTGAAAAATGTACCATGGGTCTCTACTAACTGCTGTCAACTCCTCATTTGTTCTCAGCTGGGATTTGGCTGCTGTTGTTTGATCTTTATTCTGTGAATCCACAGACAATGGATAATGGTTTTTCTTCTTTCCTTCTTCCCCCTGCTCCTCTCTCCAAACATAGAATCACAGAATCATAAAATCATTTCTGTTGGAAAAGACTTTTAAGATCATTGAGTCCAACCATAAACCTAACACTGCCAAGTCCATCACTAAACCATGGCTCTAAGTGCCATGTCTACATGTCTTTTAAATACCTTCAGGGATGGCGACTCAACCACTTCCCTGGGCAGCCTATCCCAATACTTGATAATCCTTTTGGTGAAGAAATTTTTCATAATATCGAATCTAAACCTCCCCTGGTGACACTCGAGGCCATTTCCTCTTGTCCTATTGCCTGTTACTTGGGAGAAGAGACCAACCTCCACCTCACTACGACCTCCTTTCAGGTAGTTGTAGAGTACTATAAGGTTTCCCCTCAGCCTCCTTTTCTCCAGGCTAAACAACACCAGTTCTCTCAGCTACTCCTTATGGAACTTGTTCTCTAGACATCTCACCAGCTTCATTGCCCTACTCTGGACATACTCCAGCACCTCAAGGTCTTTCTGAACATAGTACTTGAGGTGCAGCCTCACCAGTGCTGAGTACATGGGGACGATCACTTCCCTACTCCTGCTCACCACGCTGTTCCTGATACAGGCCAGGATGCTGTTGGCCTTCTTGGCCACCTGGGCACACTGCTGGCTCATGTTCAGCTGGCTGTCAACCAACACCCCCAGGTCCTTTTCTGCCAGGCAGCTCTCCAGCCACTCTTCCCCAATCCCGTAGAGCTGCATGAGGTGGTTGTGACACAAGCGCAGGACCCAGCACTTGGCCTTGTTGAACCTCATCCCATTGGCCTTGGCCCATCGACCCAGCCTGTCCAGATCCCCCTGTAGAGCCTTCCTACCCTCAAGCAGATCAACACTCTTGCCCAACTTGGAACTTAGAGGGCACTCGATCCCCTTGTCCAGACCATTGATAAAGATATTAAAGAGTACTGAGCCCTGGGGAACACCACTTCTCCATTATTCCCTCTTTCTATCGTATACATAAATGGATGGTATCTGTTTTAATTTGACACTGTATGTTAATAATTAGCAGGTGCTCATATTGGTTGGGGCTGTTGTTTACCACCCCTAGCAGAGTGGCATCCCATATTTTAAAATACCATTGGGCTGTCAGGGGGAGATGCTGGCTGACAAAGAGCAAGTCTGCTAAAGAAAAGTGCATTGCAACATCTGACAGAGATCTGCGGAGACCATTAATCCACGTCCTTTTTACGTTAAGCTTCTTATTTCAAAATACGCAGTATTCAGAGGAACACTAGGACAGATGGAGAAGAAAGGCTAGAAAAGCCTGGGGTATTTACTATAGTACTGTAGACACAGCCTCCTACCTGGTGATATTGCTGTCACACTAAATGTATTTTTCAGCTTAGTGTTTGTTAAACAAAAACGGAGGCTCTTTTATTTAGCAGCTCATTCCATGGAGCTTTTTGTTTGCAAGGTCTAAGGATGCTGTTGATGTCCTGGGCAGCATTTTCTCTGCCTGGCAGGAAATTGCTCTAATGTAAAAGGCTGGGTACAAGCTATTCCAGAGATTGTAATAGCTGTCGTGCTGGCTCACACAGGCACAGCACTATCACTGTAATAGTCTTGAAAGCTTCTTAATAGTAATGCCAACCAAACTCAAACGTGTTAGATCTCCCTGCATTACCATTACAGAACACTCTGCCATCAAAAAGTTGGTTGCAACAAGTGAGAATGGCATCAAAATAGTACATTCTGCGCAGTTATGCTCTGTCAGGTATTTCTTTGCCTTTATACAAAATAATTCCCCTTGAATGTCATCTAGGCACATGAATATTGCAGATTTCATGCAGATTTATGAAGGCTTGATTCATTTCTATATAACTCAATTTCTTCTCAGCTGCTAATGTGAGGAGGGAATTGTATTTGTGTACTTAGACTCTGCCCAGCATATGGTCCACAGCCAGCAGCAGATAACACCTCCCAGCTGTTATATCCTCCAGGACTGCTCCCACAGATTATTCAGTCTCTTCAGAGTCTGAGTGTATTTCCCATAAACCTTACCCGTAAGGGGGTAAAAAAACGACTGTTTGCAATGGACACAGCAGGGGATAGCAAGATTAAAAAAACCACTCTCTAATGTAACACATAAGTAGTTGTGTGTCAGTACCCTCTGTTACACTGGTGTGAATCTGGAGAAACTCTGTTGGCCTCAGTAGCATCTATTTCATCCCTAAGCCTTATCTGGGATGGCAGGAAGAATTGTGTGTTTGGTGGGGCTGGATTCATAACTTGGGGAAAAGAGTCCTTAGCCTGCTGTGAGCAGCAGGAGAAGATTACTTTATTCCTCCCCTCCTTGTCCAGTGTAACCCAATTTGGACCTCTGTGAAAGGTGAGAGCATGGGTCAGTTTTCCAGTTTCTACCTCTTTTCCCAGTTCACAATAACAGCTACCAGTAACCAGGATGGTAGTTTCTCTGCTACATGCTTTTAGCAGCTGAAAACCAAACTGAAGCTGCAACACAACTTCTTATGTGTTACTGCAAGTTGCAGTCACTACAGATCAGATTCAAAGTGGTGACTCGAAATTGTGTTTTCTTCCCCAGTATCTTCCTTCCAAGATCTAGCACATGATCTTATGTGTCATTTATAGGCTCAGCAAAACAAGTTTGCCCTTCTTATTTATAACACTTTTAACGATCACTAGGGGTTGGGTAAATCCACAGGCGTCCCATGTTCTGCAGCTGCCTATTATGACTAACTCAAGTTTGGTATGGCTCTCACTGGCTTCCTTTGTGCAGTACTTTGTTTAAATTGGAGAGGAATATTACTTCTTATTGGCATAAGTTTACATCTTCAGAACACCATACGTTGGCTGAGACTAATCTAATTTATTCCTTGCTGACAGGAATATGGGAGGGACTGTCACTTGCTTGTCTCGGTATGAAATGTGATTTCATGCTGACTCTCCCCAAAAATGCAAAGCCAAGCAAGAGTGTTACGGAATGAAGATATTTTAAAGATCATGACAGTTGGGAACATTTTGCATTTTGCTCAGCCTTTTTCAGACTTTGATGGTTTTGTTGTCTTTACAATCTTAGCACAGCCTTGTTGATTTATCATTCTTATTGGATTTAACTCTCTAGAATCTAACATTTGCAAGCTTGGAGAGCCTGTATGCTTTGGTAATTGTTTTAATTGAAGGGGATCCAGCATGTTGTGACACTGGAGTAGCCTTTTTGTGGATCAATAATTAGGTCAGGCTGGAGGTGAAAATTTTAGCTTGAAATCTTCACCCTTACCACCAGAATACATTTGTGTACCTGCTAGACACAGTGATACCTCTCCTAAGAAGAGGACTTTCTGGATGAGCATCTCTTACATGGTCCAGGGCATACTTGATTCTCTCAGATGCCAGTTTCTGCATGACTTAAATGGGAAAAGAGGGTTTGAGGAGGTTCTTCAGACAAGAAATAAAGTGTAGATACCAGATTACAGAACTGCTGTTCCTTGTCTTCTACTAGGGAAATTACTCTTAGTAAAAAGATTAGTCACCTGATGAATCAAGTGGCCTTCTATGGTGGAGTGACTGCATCGGTGGACAAGGGAAGAGCTGTGTATGTCATCTACCTGGACTTCTGTAAGGCCTTTGATATGGTCCCCTACAACATTCTTGCTGCTAAATTAGAGAAATACGGGTTTTACAGACAGACTGTTAGATGAATAAGGAATTGGCTGCATGGCCACATCCAAATTGTTACTCAATGGCTCAATGTCCAAGTGGAAACTAGTAACGTTTGGTGTCCCTCAAGGGTCTGTATTGGGACCAATGCTATTTAATATCTCCATCAACTACATAGACAGTGGGATTGAGTGCACCCTCAGCAAGTTGGCAGATGACAACAAGCTGAGTGGTGTAGTTGATAAGCTTGAGGGAAGGGATGCCATCCAGGGGACCTTGACAGACTTGAGGAGTGGGCCCACGTGAACTTAGTGAAGTTCAACAAGGACAAATGCTTTCTTCCAGTACGTTTTTGTCTCTCAGATACCTCAAATATGCTTTTCTGCCATTTAACAGCTGAGAAGAGAATTTCTGTCTACTGAGAAATAAAAGGAAGATGTTTAACGCTATTAGTCTGTAGTCACCTGAAATGCGATGGAGAAAAAGGAAGACTGCAGCTGATTTTTACTTAGGTTTTTTGACAAAAGTTTGATTTTTTAAAATATATGACAAAATGCTACAGTTCTGGAGTGGAGTACTGTCATGCAGATTCTGTACAAGACTAAAATAAATATTGATTCAAATGAATTTTCCCCCTCACTTTCACTTGTATAACTAACTTTAGACATTGATTAAAGGCACCATTCTTACTAGAAAGAGTGGGATTCAACAAGGGGTGCTCTGTTTCTGTCAAAGTGTTGAGTACAGTAACATAGGCAGGCCAAGTTCAATTCTCTGCCCTATGGTGATTTCCTGGGTGAGCAGGAGCAGTGTCCTGTGTTTCAGTTTGTGCTGATCCCCTCCTATCCTCTCACTGAGCATTACTGAGAGGACTCTGGCTCTATCTTCTTTAAAACCTCCTGTTGGATAGTTATACACACTGACAAGATCCCCCTGAGCATTCTCTTCTCCAGGCTGAACAGTCCCTAGTTGTCCACAACAACATGGACACCTTGTCCACCAGGTCCTTGTCCACCAGGACCCCGAGGTCCTTCTCTGTCAAGTTGCTTTCCAGTCAGTGGACCCCCAGTCAGTACTGGTGCCTGGAGATATTCCTCCCCAGGTGCGGGACTTTGCATCTCCCTTTGTTGAATTTAAGGAGATTCCTGCTTGCCCATTTCTCCATCCTGTCAAGGTCCCTCTGAACAGCACCACAACCATCTGATGCATCAGTCACTCCTCCCAATTTCATACCATCTGCAAACTTGCTTAGGGTGCACTCTGTGCCATCACTCAGGTCATTAATGAAGCTGTTAAACAGTGTTGGCCCCAGTATCAATCCCTGGTGTACATAGTTACTGGCCTCCAGCTGGACTTAGTGCTTCTGACAACACTTAAAGCCCAGTAGGCCAGCCAGTTTTCAATCCACTTCACAGTCTTCTTGTGTTGTCTATAATTCACCAGTTTGTCTACAAGGATGTTATGGGAGACAGCACTGAATGCCTTGCTGAAGTCAAGATAAACAACATCCACTGCTCTCCATGCCAGTGACCTCCTTTTAGAAGGTGTAGACATAGGCACTGTTCCCTACATTGTGTAGGTGCAGGCCCTCCTAGCTTTTTAAATGTACATCCTCTAGATATTACACAAAAGAAATAAGTAGGAACAGATTCAAATTATCTTAAAAAGCCCTGAGGGCAACAGAGTTCTCTTTGCAAAATTGGAGGGAGGTGTTAATTTCTCCATTTCATTTCCTGGGTGTTGTTGGAATAGCATAAATGTGGGTTTTTTCCTGTGGCATATTACAAAGACAGAGCTGAAGTTCAGTTTTGTATAAGGAGTTTTGGTAGAGAATTAGGAAAACAGACTTTTTTTTCCCCTGTATTTTCAGTCCAAGAGCAGAAATTACAAGAAAGCTCATGAAAAAAGGTGGGGTTTCTGGGACAACATTGAGAATGAATAAAACCAGAGGCCTTTAGGAGAAGATTTGCAGCTTTAGAAGATTTTTTTCATATTGGAACTCAGCCTATATTATTTTCCTATTTTTTCCTAGTACCAAAGTATAGACAGGAGAGATTATTTTCCACTGGGAGTTCCACGTTATGGTAGAAAAGGATGTAATGGTTCCTTTTATTTTCTAGCATCTTACAGGACTGTAAAATCACATCTAAATTGAGAAAATAGCTCAGTTTCTGAAAGAGGAAACTGGTGCAACTGCCAATTTTTAATCCACCAGTGCGACAAGCCAACAAAAGCTTTGCATAAAAATTCTTTTCATATTTACATTTATTGAATTGGGTATATCCAACCACGGACATACCAGCTCCTTCCCTAGAAGTCTGTATGAAAGGAAATCAATTTAATTGTATCAGAACAAGGCTGGATTTGCAATCTGAAGAGTTTGTGTAGCTGGAGACTAATTTTTCTTGAAACAGTTAATTTCACAATAATTTCTGAGATTCCATTTTGCATGTGGTTTGAGAGAATGTGTTAGAGTGCTTTGGAGCTTAGAGAGCAATTACTTTTGACACACTACAGAATGAATAGTGTACCCATTGGAATATAAAATCATTCTCTGTTTGGAAGCATACTTGGCCCATGATTCATAAAAATACCAATATGTTACTATGTGTTATGTGAAGTTTGAGAATTACTGTTATATTGCCCCTACCACTTAAGGAATGTTTCTTGTTTTAAAGTACAAATAAGAATTACAGACCTTTGAAACAACGATTGTACTAGTTTTGACAGTAGCCTAAGGAAGGTACAGAGACAAAAGTCAGAGTCTCTTGACCTTTGTAAACATTTCTGATCGTGATAGGGCCAGTGTGGTTGGTTTTGATTCAGAAGACCGTAGGACATTTTAAGTTCACAAACTCCCCTCTGACTGCTGGATACATTATGTGTACAAGGAAGCTGGCGTTCCAGTGTTTTCAGGCTAAAGCGAGATCTGCATAATGTTGTATAATGATCAAAACTGTTTTGTACATTAAAAGTCTCAAAACTACATTTCTGTGAAACACAGAATCTACTGCAATTTATTGACAATTGTTTCCTGAAGTATTGCTGAAGATCACTTAAAAATGGACCAAATCCTGAATTTTTCCCTCCATCTGAAGTTATCCCATAGCAGGGCTTACTTCAGTTAATGTAGAGAATTTATATTTTGTAACAGGGTTTGGAAATTAGGTGTGAATTTGGCCAAAATCATGAAATACAGTGCATCCCTTCATGCAAAGGGCTCATGGATGAAATCAGACCTGTATTTCGAAGAAATCATGAAGATAGGATTTAAGTTGTTTGATCCAGCCGAATTGAAAGTTTTTATAATAAAATACTTGGAAAAAACAACGGAAGAGGACTAAGTCGAAGGTACTATTTTCATAAGCCCTGGTCTTCTTCTGCCATGTGCTTGGAACTGATGGAATACCAGACTTAAGCAAACAAATCTAAGTAGCTCGGGATCTGACATGTGGATTAGGAAGAACATGAGGCTAGATACACACACATTATTGGGAAATTTACAGCGTTGGGTACAGATAGCAACAGTCTCAGATAAAGTAATGTAGTTTCTGAACTTCTGGAGTCAAGTTTGCCTGGGAATTGTCCCAGTTTGTGCTGCCAGAGGACCTCGTCCCCGTGGTAGGCATTGTTGGAAAGCAGCAGGATTTTTAAACAATGTTTTTAGTAAGGAGACACCAAATATTATTCAACAGAAACTTACAGGTTGTACGTAGGACACTGTCAGGGTTTAATCTGCTGCAGATAACTGCTTGCATTGCTGTAATGCTGTAAACAGTCTCTGGTTATCTGACTTGCCTCTTGGCATACCAATGCACATCCCAGTCAGCAGGAATGTCAAAACAGATCCTCCTTCTGCTACAAGACTCTCACCAAGGAGGTGAAGGGGACCTTCTGTTGTTTGTCAGATAAAGCCTATGACACAAAGCTGAGCAGCGCTGGCCTCATCCTGTAGACAGTGATGGCACAGACCAGGTCACTGCAAGACACACCAGATCATTGCAAGATGGCTTACCTTTCCTGGGAGGATCTCAAAGAGGTTTGGTGAAGGTGGCTGTTACTGCATTTGTGCCACTCGGGCTGCAGAGCTGTGCTGTGAAAGGGAATGAAATAGTGAGCAGGTGGTCTGAAAGCATGTCCCGCAGTTATCCCACCTTCTCTGGAGACTTCAGAGATTGGATTTGAAAAAACGTTGCTTAATTAGCTCATCAGACTCCCTGAACCTGGAAGTAATTGGGTTTTAATTCACTTTTCATAATATGCTTTGTTTTTATGAACATTGTGTGGAGCTTTTACTATGCAAATAAATTGTATTTTTGCTTTTTCCTCTTCTCCCCGCACAGGGCTCATTTAATACTCACTTGGCTTGTATCTTAGAAGGAAACAATCACAAACCGGAAAGACCAGAGCTCTTTAGTTTAAACAAATCCCTTATTCTGGAGCTGAAAATTTAGTTTAGTCTCAGCAAAATAACAAGCATATGCAGTTTTTGGAGGCATATTTATTAATATATTAGAAAACTTATTAAATCATTACTGCCTGGCTGCCTTAGTGTCTAAAGGCTGCCTAAAGATATAAGGTTAACTCAATAATATAACAGTCAGGTATCTACAGTTGGGCTGCAGTGGAATTTGAGGTACATCTCCAGGGAGCAGCAAAATACTGTGCAGAGCCGCCTAAACTAATGATGATTGAGATGGTTTGGTTATTGAAAGCAAGACAGCAATACAAGCATGGCCGTATTATTATATGATGGAGCTCTCTAGCAAGCAGTCCCCCTGACAGGTTAGACTGAGTCCTGGTGAAGGACCATGCCCGACAGGGAACCTTGTGATGCTAAAATACATTGACCAAAACATCTGTTACTGTCAGAGTAACTCTCTCGTATCTGCAAGTCATTGTCCCCACTGGATTTCCCTTTGCATCTAAAGTTAACTGCTTCATACTCTCTACCCTTTTGCTGGTGTTTCCAGCCTCTGTTGTGGAAACGGCACCTGCTCCCTGTGTCCACCCCTCTGGCATGGCAGCTCAGATGCTAGCCTAGCCCCCTCCCCGGCAGCACGCTGAGCGGAGGACAGCAGCGGCCCAGGAACAAACACAAGCTGTATCCTCCCGCCTTACTGTGAGCAGTAACGTCCCCGTGACTACGGCGGGTGTTGTACATCCAGCCAGCTGGGACCCATGGCTAGAGGTCAAAAAGCTTCACTGCCATGCATAGACTCTTCAGGGACCTGAGAGCTGCCCTCAGGGACCTGCCTCTTGGGACAGGTATCCTGTACTCTGTTTGTTTTGACTCTACAGGTAACCTTTATGTCTGATTCACTCTGGGTTTATTTCATTTTTACGGGATATAATCCATCCAGTCCTTTTCTGTCAGTAAAAGGGATTTGGGGCCATTAGACTGCCTTGCCCCGGTCTGTAGGGGATGCCTGGGCAAGTGCTGCTAAATTATCTCCAGGAGTAGGTTCAGCTAATGCAGGTCTCGAAAGGACATCCAGCCTCTGTGTACTAAGTGCTCAGGAGAGACTGCTCGTTAGCCTTTAGCTAGATGTGACCGAAATGTCCCTTTTCTGCCCCTCTGGAGCTAGGATCTCAAACCAATGACTCCAACATTTAAAAAAAAAAGTATTTTAGTCCCTCAGCTACTGACCAAAGCTATGATATTCTGAGAATTTAGGCAATATTGTATCAGACTATTAAATATCCACTGCGTGAGAGACAGCCTCGTGTTCAGAGTACTCACCTGGCAAATACAACAAATATTTGAGTATTTCACACACAAAGTGGAAGACTTTCAAGAGTAGAAAGAGAGAAAAACCCTGTGCAGAATTTCTGAAGCTCCCTGGGGGAAGCGGCAGGCATTAAACCAGACCCACAGCACTAGGGGTGAGGTTTGAATTTGAGGCTAATGCTGAAGCCAGACCCTCCATCTCCTCATTACCCTACAGGGTCCTCCTCTCTACATTCGTTAAAAATGACTGAAAGCAAAATGAAGCAATTTGTTTCAAGTCAAACAAAATACCTTGTTCAAATTAAATGGATTCGTACTGACTTTCTTTTTTTTTTTTTTTAAATTGCATCTTAGTTTTTACAGAGCTTCCCCCTCCCTCCCATTTCATTTACTAAATCAAACCACCAGTTGCTCACACAGCTGTACTTTTACTTCAGGTTTGCTAGTGCACTGTTTTCACTCTTATTGCTGGGTAACATCACAGGACAAGGCTGGCAGTACGCTATGGGGTTGTTCTTGTGAGGCATAGGGGAAACGCTAAGACGCACGCAGGCTGAGGGGCTGGGGAGACAAAACAGGGTATTGCTCTCTAGCCTTCAGTTGGTTACGTGTCCAGTTTTTTCCTGGGCTCTCAAATGTTGTCTCTCAAATATTCTGCACTGTGGATGGGCCTCAAACATTTTTCTTTCTTCAGTGTCTGTGTGACAGATGGGGAGCGTCAGAAGAAGTCTTACAGTAGACATGCTCTCCATTTTCACATGCTCCAATGCATGCAAACAAAAGAGAGCCCAGGGTTAAAATGCTCCCATGCTCCCAACTTATTTTGTTGTCATGATCATAGAATCATAGAATGGTTAGAGTTGGAAGGGACCTTAAAGATCATTGAGTTCCAACCCCCCTGCCATGGGCAGGGACACCTCCCACCAGACCAGGTTGCTCAAAGCCCCATCCAGCCTGGCCTTGAACACTTCCAGGGATGGGGCATCCACAACTTCCCTGGGCAACCTGTTCCAGTGTTTCATCACCCTCACAGGAAAGAATTTCTTTCTAGTATCTAATCTAAATCTCCCCTCTTCCAATTTAAAACCATTACCCCTTGTCCTGTCACTACATCTCCTGACAAAGAGTCTCTTGCCAGCTCTCCTGTAGGCTCCCTTCAGATATTGGAAGGCTGCTATGAGGTCTCCCCGGAGCCTTCTCTTCTCCAGGCTGAACAACCCCAGCTCTCTCAGCCTTTCTTCAGAGGGGAGGTGCTCCAGCCCTCTGATCATTTTCGTGGCCCGAGAGAGATATCAAGGATAGAAAGATTGAGGCTGCGTGAAAAAAGTTGGACAGAGTCATCAGCAACTGAAAATAAGGCCTTGAAATAGCAAATCTGAGGATATTTTTAACTGCACCTGTTGCTATGTGTGCTGCCTGTCAAAACAAGAGCCTGTTTCATCCCTCCTATGTTTCTAACAAGTTATGTGTGAGGTGTCCATGGACCAGTTTTGCAGTCAGAGAGAAATGCAGCCACTGGGGACCACAACATCTCAGATCAGGGAAGGAAGAGAGATACATTCATCGAGTCTGTCTTTACAGTAAATTTTAATAAGGCAGAAGTTAAATTTTTAATTGGAATGTAGTCAGGATTCTAGCCTTCCACGTGAAAACAAGCACAATCAACTTAAAATGCCGAAAGAGACTTTTTATTTCTCTTTTCATATTTTGTTCAAAACTATTAAAATGTATCAGAGAAAATAATCCAAACTTGTAAAAATCATTCTGTAAGAAAGGAAAATCTCGTAACAGCTGTAGCTGAGACAATACTTTTGACTTATCACATTTCTGAGATAATTAAGCTAAATATTCAGTCTGTATATATGCCTCCAGGCAAATGCTTAATCATCCACTTTTTTCTTGTTGCTGTAAGGGTAGTTATTTATGGTAATTTACCAGTGATGAGTGGAAAGCAATGCTTCTAATCTTCTTCTTCCTTCACTGTTCTGCTGGGCATGCTGAACTGCAGATAGCACACTGTGGTATATTAATCGTGTGAAGGGATTTATGGTCACTGTTCTCACTGATGCTAATGGAGTAATGTACATTCATAAATCCTGCAAGCTTCCAGATGACAGCATGCTTACTAACTAGCAGATCTGGCTAGAAAATATTGAGAAATATACAATTATTGTCCTAATTTGCTTCAGGCTTAAGGTTCCCTGGAGAACCCATGTGAGCTGAAGATGCTTTGGTAAGTATAATCAAATTATGGAGTACATATGGCAAGTGGTTTCTGTGCACAGTTTAAATTCCACAATAGCAAGCCTGCTCCAATGAAAGGCTAAAATCCCAACCTGACACCCATCCCAAAGGTATTCTTTGTGAGACAGGCAATGGAAGAGCAATGGGAACAGTCAGATCTCCCTGGAAGCTGGGCCAGTAACTGCCAGGAGATTACAGCAGATCCTTCCCATGAGCTCACCTATGAGTAAACTCATATACACCTTTCCTGTGCTGCCAAAGATGCTCACAAGAGGTAAAGACTGAATGCTAATCTCAGTAGTGATTTGAGTGATTGCCCTTGCAACCCAATCTTTGATGAAGACAGGCTAGAGAGCCCCAGGTGCAAGCAGAGCACCTGCAGCTTTGAGCCTGAGACCTCAGGGATGAAAGGAGATCTAACGGGATCAGATCTATTGCCCACAGGTTGTGTAGTTAATTTCACAAGTTCATAGACATACTGGTGGGAAGGGACCCCAGGAGGTCTCCACTCCAGCTTCCTGCTCAAAGTGGTGCTATCAACAACACTAGACCAAGTCAACTGTGGCTTTGGCTAGCAAAGTCTGGTAAACCTCCAAAGATGGGGATTCTCGGTCTCCCAGCATTTGGTTCCAGTTTTGCACTACCCTCCAGGTGGATGAGATTTTCCTAATGCTCAGCCTAAATTTACCAAGTTACAATCTGTGGCCTTATGCCTTGTTAGACATCTGCAACTACCAAGGAGGGTTTGCCCATCCTCTTTGCAACTGCCCCTTCAAGTAGTTGTAGGCTGCTGTTAGATCCCCCTCTTAGCCTACCCTCTACCCAGCAAAGCAAACCCAAAGTCCTCAACATTTCTTTGTAGGCCATGAGCTCCTGCTTCCTTGATCACCTTGGCAGCACTCAAGTGGACATTCTGCAGTTTTGCAACATCCTTCTTTAACTGGGGACCCAAAATTTGTCAAAAAGTGCACTGGTTTTACTGCAGAGGATCTACTGACAGCCTGGAGTCTGTTATGAGTGCTCATGCAATACAAAATCTGATTTTATTGTGTTTGTGATGTAGAAGCACTCTGTGTATGTGCATGTGGATTGTGCACGGAGGCAGATATTGCTTAGAGCCTTCTAGGCTAGGACGGTCCCAAAGCACAGCGTGAGTGGATATCTGAGCCTCTAGAGCATCCTAGAGAACAGCAATGGAGTTTGATTAAACAAAAATGCAATGAGTGTAGATTACAACTGTCATAGATGAGCTGGCTGCATTACTGTGAAACTCACTGATTAGCAAAAGTTTTAAGATTGCCTTTTCTTCAAGAAGATAAGCAGATCGACAAATATCTTTCATTCAAGCACTAAATGATATCTTTATAGCAATACTTTTAAACTCTGCAAGTTTTGTACAACTAGGCCTGATTAACTTCTTAAGTATATAGGGCTGTTTATGCTATATGTTACAATAGAAAAATGTGATCCAGAGTTGTCTTTGGAAAGAAAATAGTTCTGCTGCAATTGCAAAGAGGGCTGAAAAGAATTGTTTTAAATGTATGTATTAATTAGCATTTCTATATCACTTATCCTTGAGCGTCCAAACCTTTGGAGCCCTGAAATGATTTGCTAGAACTTTGACAGATGTGATAAGAAGAAGGTATCTTCATCATTTGGTCCCAAGGCCAAGTTCTTCAGTGCTGCTGAAAATGCAGTTTTCTTGGCACAAATAAAGACATTTTCTTTGAACAAAATTAGGATTTTTTGGCATATTCCAGCTGGCAGCTTTGAGAAACTTTACAACATCTGAGGAAAAAAACTGGAATAGGAAAGAAAAACCTCAGCATCTGACACCATGTATAGCCTTTGCTTATGGGCTTCATTTGGAGGATGCTGGACCTCTCCCCCAGCTCTGTTGCACAATCCATGTGTTATTGATACTGAACCTATCTGTTAAGGCCAGATGTGACTAGGGGCAGCTCTGTACTTTTCCAGCGGCCCACCTGCATATATCCGTCTCTCCACCCTGCCAAGCCACTACCGTGGGATACTAAAAAGCAGTCATGCACTACACTCTGTGATTCATGTTTTTGGGTAGTTCTGTCATCTCTGTGGCATACAATTCTTTCCTCATAATGCAAACTGTGGCCAATGTGTATATGTGCATTGCAGATGATAACTTTTGGGTGGGATTCATTTCAAGTAAAGCTAGAAGTCTGAGAGTTGGCTGAATGAGCTCCCTTCACAGTCATGGGACAGGAGTAGGCACCTTCGGAGGGTGACTAAGACTGACAGCTGAGTGACCTGGCTCAAGTTAGGTCCACTGGACCTCACTTCTGGGGATTAAAGTGAAATAGCATTCTCTTACAATTGACTACTCTGCCAGATGTAAAAGGTCGTGGCTGTTTCTTTGTACATCTTTCCACAAAGTGGTCTGGACTTTTCCCTTATTCCTCCCACATCCAGGCACAGGCTTAGTTTTGACAGGTTAGAGACCAGAGCCAAACAATTGTGGGTGACAATCAATAGGGATTATTGTCGAGGGTATAGTCATAAAACTGTATCTCTAACAAGAAAAAATAGAAGCTGTAGACATTAAAATTAATGTTTATGAAATGTTTGCCAAATCATAATTTATTAGGCAAGTAACACTGGTCCAGTTTTCCTGATAATTCTTTGTTTATACCATCCAGCATTCCTTCACTTACGGTTGTGATATATTGCTTATTTCTTTAGGACTATTCCAGCAAATAAGACGACCATATTAAGCCCTAACAGGACCTCTGGGACACAAAACACTGTCTAAATACTTTGAATTCATTTGCCTTTAAAAACATAAAATAAATCATGAACTAATCAGATTCCTCATTGAAACTTGCCTGCAAACCATACATATTTTCAAATCCAGTTTCTCAAAATGTCTTCCTTATTACACCAACCTTTTCCAGCGATTCTTTTCTAATCTTAGAGACGCAGCAACAAATCAAGCACAGTAACTGTATTTCTAAAATGTAGTTAAAAAAAATCCTTAGATTGTTAAAACTATAAGCATACATTATCACACATATTTTATCACCTGTGCATATTTGCAATAGGCAAAGTCATACAGCTGAAGAATATTAATAAGATAAAAAACCAACCCTCGATATCACTCACACATCTGGAGAACCAATTTTTCTTTCGAAAAATGATGTCATCTTTCTAGTACAAAGTGCTGAGGAGGGCCAAGGGATAATGCAATAACTCATCTTGTAGTCTTTATGATTTTTCAGTGGTCTGGTTTGTAATTGTTTTTACTGTATGTGCACCTGAAACAGATGCAAAAGCACATTCTAGGAAAAAAACACATCAAAAACTCTTGGAATTTCACAGGTTTCAGGTGGAAGTATTGGAGCAACTGTGCCTGTCTCAGTTTGCCTGGGCAGCATCAGTCCCAGCCACTTTGGCAGGGCTTCAGGTGAGAGTTTGCCGCTGCGCACGTGGCCCAGTGAGTCGGGGAATAGGACTGAGCATGAGGAGGTGTAACACACCGTTCAGTGAAGATGTAGCATGAGTATATAGAAGGCGTGAGGCCTCTAGAAGGTAACATGATTATTAAAAAAGAAATGTCCTCTCTGTCCTGCCAGCTATCTGCACTCCTAAACCCACCAGCAAACACTGTGTGTGGTTCAACAGAAACAGTAAGAAGGCTATGAAAGGAAAAAAACTAGAATTTACAGCATGGAAAGACTACCCAAATGAGGGAACAGAACACCCATAAAACATGGCAGGTCAAGTATAAACAGAAAAATAAGAAAGCTACAGAAGAATTGAAGCGTGCCTTGCAAACGGGGATAACAAAGCTCTTCAAGTAGCTCAAAAGCAGGAACACAGTAACGAAACTGGTAGGACCACTTGATGACCAACATGTAAAAGGGACACTCGCAGAGGGTGAAGCCAGGGTAGGAAAGATCAGTGAATTCTTTGCACCAGTCTTCATCATAGAAGACCTCGAGCAGATTCTTTGGCAAATAGATCAGAAGAGCTAGATCAGATTGAGATGAAGATACAGGGTGCAGCAGTCTAAACAAGTAAGTTACGTGCTAACAAGTCATGAGAACTGGATGGCATTGATTTGGGAACCTCTGTCTCAGGCACCCCTCAGGACAGAGCACTAACCAGACAGCTCACGAGAGTACCTATGGTGATCAGGCTTGTGACTGGAAAATGTCTTGTCCAAGTGTAAGCCAGAGAAATTGTTCTTGCCACCTGGACCTCTGCTGTGGTTGTGAGCTGGCAGCTCCTGTGTTAGCCACCTGTCTGCCTGCCTCTCCCCGTCCCATCCACCTCAATTGACACTCTTCAAGGCATGATCTGTCTTCATCTGCACGAGTCCCAAAGTCGAGCTGGCACCTACCTCCCACAAAATTACCTGCTAAATGTTTGAAATTTTGTGGTTGGTACTTGCTTCTGCCATTAGGTACATTTGAAAATCTTGCCTTGAAACACATTTTGAAGTTAAAGTTTTTCTCCATTTCTTGTTCCCACAGGATTTCTACCATCCCAGCTGTTCTCTGATTTCTACTGGAAGAGGGATTAACGCTTGGAGTAATCACTGGATGCTGTCACTTGATGTAATGGTATTGAGAACCAGATGCACACACTTAGGCACTTTCAATGCTGCGTGTGTAGCATTACTATATGAAAGTTGTTCATATAGACATTTCCCAGTCTTCCCGACTCAGCATGGACTGTGTCATTCAGCTCTGCTGGAAACCTCTAACTATTCGTATTAAATGATTTTCATACAGAGAAAAATGCAGGCACTAGTGGCTTGATCTGAGTTCCTCTACAGTGTCCCTGTGTGTGTTTCTGTGTGTGAGGCTGTTCACTGCTGCACATACACATCTGCTGAGCAAAATGGGGCCATGTAGATTTACAGTAGAGAAACATGTGCCTTTGAATATGCTGATTTTATTTATATGTTATAGTTTACCTTTTTTTTTCTTTCGTATCTTCATCTGAGGCTTATTCAATTGCTATTAGAAAACACTACATGGCAAACATTATCTTTACGACTCTGTGTCCAAGATGATACTTTAATGATGAAGAAGGATAAAGAAAACGAAATTAAGGCATTTCGTTAAAATGAGATGCTTATTTGCTATAAACCTCCATACACTGCTGGGACATCTGGTAAGAATACCTAGAAAACCACTAGGAACTCAGAAATTAATGGAATATCCTCATAGGAGACAGCTCTCTTGTCCAGAAGACTCCTAAAACCTTGACAGAACAGAAAACTGTGCTTGACAGTCCCTGTTTTGGAGGTTGAGAGAGCTGGAGGTGGTTTGCTGGGTTAGAAGGTGCAACAAGAAGAAGGTGCAGAAGATGTTAATGCAGGGGCTGGCTTATCTTCACAGCAACAGAGGCTGTTTGTAAAATCACACTGTCAGCACCAGCATACAGAAAACTTAGAGGAGTCTCAAATATTCTGTGGGAAAAAATCCACCTTTAATTCTTGTTCAGAAGGAGTTGCTCCACTGCTGATGTAAAGGATGGAATTTGCTGTCTTTGGGATGGAAATTGTGATGAAGGGCCTTGTGGGACCATGTCTTCATCTTCACAAGGATTTTATGAGAGCCTGCTGATTCTTGCAGATGCTCCAGAAATGCTGACTGAAGAAGATCTCTGCACCCTGCTTGGCTCTGTATCATTTCTGAGCAACTCCTGGGAACTATGGCTCAGAGAACCATGCTGACTCCCTGATGGTTCAGACTCTCTTCTAAAATGTCCGGAGGCAGACTCTGTCTTTGAGTTGCCGAGATGCTTGTGACAAATATATAGAGTTGATCCTGCCAGGCACTGAACACACTGGATGGAGTCAGCAATAAATGTAAGTACAGAACTGGTTCCTTTGACAAAATTATTCAAGTTCTTATACCCACAATCAGACCATTTTCTGGACTAAGCCAATGTACCCTGCTTTGGGCATCCCCCACTCAAAGATCTTACACAAAATATCAGTGTCCCTAACAAGCATAGTGTTTTTGCTGGTCCAGCATATATGGGGGGAGATTTTGTAAGAGATGAGGAGTCAGGGCAGGGAGATTAGACGGATGAGAATTCTGGGTCCTCCTAAGCTTGAGTGGTGAATGAATTGAGAGGTCTTTTCAAGAGAGATCAAGTTGCTGTGCTGTAATCACCTTAGCAGAGCATCCTCTGCATCCAGGAGCCCATGAGAAGTTAGGGTGTCATCAGGGCACTCAGCAGAAGGGCGGGTCCCGGGGCATAGGCCAGGTTTTTCATAGAATCATAGAATCGTCTAGGTTGGAAGGGACCTTTCAGATCATTGAGTCCAACCATCAACCTAACACTGACAAAACCCTTCACTAAACCATGTGCCTCAGCACCATGTCTACCCGTCTTTTAAATACCTCCAGGGATGGTGATTCCACCACTTCCCTGGGCATCCTGTTCCAATGTTTGGTAACCCTTTCTGTGAAGAATTTTTTCCTAATATCCATCCTAAACCTCCCTTGGCACAACTTGAGGCCATTTCCCCTCGTCTAAGTGCTCGTTACTTGGAAGAAGAGACCAACCCCCGCCTCTCTACAACCTCCTTCAGGTAGTTTTAGAGAGCGATAAGGTCTCCCCTCAGCCTCCTTTCTTCTAGGCTGAACAACCCCAGCTCTCTCAGCCACTCCTCATAAGACTTGTTCTCCAGACCCCTCACCAGGTTCATTGCCCTTCTCTGGACATGCTCCAATATCTTCCACTGGTAGGAGCTGGATGCTGCTGAAGAGGGCCTTTCCCGGCCTTCCCTCACCACCAAGGAGAGGAATGCCACATCCCCTTCCAGGGTTATGTCAACCCCCTCAAATGGCCATACATCTCACTTGAACTCCTTTCAACCTGCTGTCCTAAAAGTTTAATAAAGGTAATGACAGTTGTCTGCCCTAAGCCATCCCTGTAAACCAGCAAAGTGTGCTCTGATCTTGTAAATCAAGTTGCAAATTGCCTACATATCTCTCAGATTTTGTTAGTTTATTTGTTTCTGTTTTAGTTTATTTGTTTCAGTTTTCCTCTGCAGCTCTCAGCTGGTTCCAGACTGGGGAGACCAGATCAGACCAGACCGTCCACAGATTAAAGCCAGCATGGCAAATCTGGAACAATTTCTCTCTCTCTCTCTTTTTTTTTTTTTTTTTTTAATTTTGCAATACAGCAGCAGCAAGTTAGCTTTTAAGCCAGCACCTCACAGTCCCTTGTGACTATCAGAGATATAAAAATCATGTGATGTTGCTTGGTAACACTCAAATGTAAGTACTGTACATGTCACAAGGACTGCACTGTATTTAACCAAAAGTAACAAATACTATATAAACACACCAAGTTCAGGGGCATCTGCTATTAATTCAACAGAGCAAGGGTAATAGTGCTACTCATAAATTTGAAATTCTCTACATATTAAACAGGAATTGCTGACAACATAGCACTTACCATACAATCTGTAAAAGTGGGGAAAAATATGATTCGCTGGCTATTGATAAATCAAAGAAATTAAACCTATGGAGTAAAACCAAGACACAGTGAAGGCAGTCTGTCAGAATCAAACAAAACAGCATCCAAATTAACCCAGGCAGGATCCAGACTCAGGCTATAGCCACAGATCAAAACATTCCTCTGCATATAAACATCCTGCCGTGGGGGCTGATCAACATCTCACATTAGTAATACTATATTCCCTGAGAAGGGCTTTCAAGGCACACATCAGCACAAAAGATGTGAAGTTCAAAGCCAACAATAAGAAAACAATTAGAAACAGACATCTACTCAAGGACTCCACCAAGAATGGCAAGCTTTTTTATTAGTACAATAATCCCTGCAGTGGCAAAGGAGAACTCTCAGAGAAATCAGAGAAGAGACAAAATAGTCTGCAAAAATTAGAATAACAATATACTAGTGGACAATATTTTATACTTGCAGAGGGAGAAACAAAACACAGAGAAAGGATAACACAGCAATAAATAAATAAAAAGACTCAGACTTTAACACCCTCCCCCAAACGGGCTTCAATTTATCTTACGCATTTTCATATTGTTCCTATCCCAAAATTGGAACACTTCGCAGTCTTTAATGTATTTATGAACATGAAACCTTTCTGATAAAGGGATTATCCCTATTTTACATTTCCTTGATCCCAGGGAAATGAGATCTTATACAGGTACCCTGTGAGGAAGCAGTGAGTTGAATCTGTCCTTTTCAGCGTGAGGCCAATCTTGAACGGCTCTTTCTTTCTTTACTGTAATTTTTCTCTAATCTCATATCATCACGCAGTATATATGTGTTTTAGTAGATAAAATGGATGTATAATCCTGTCCTATTCCATCAGGAAAACCTATTTCTTTCTGCTACTATGTCTTTTAAAGTTTGTGTTATGAATCCATCTGAATCTGCACTTGCGCTTCAGGAGCTCCTTTTCTCTCTCCAGGCTTGCTTCAGCCCCCAGACTTTTGCTGCAGCTGTTAGAGAAAACATCCCATAGTTACTGCGACAGTGCTAATCACAAAGTGTTAAAATAAACATTACTTCTTACATTAAAATAAAACTATGCAATGGCTGTGCTGCTGGATCATATTCTTCAGTCTTCCCTCTCTGTTTTCTGACAACTGCTCCATCAAGGGCTTTACCTGCACCATCCCATCGTTGCCGCTGATACTGCTGTGGCTGCAATCACAGAATCACAGAATTGTACGGTTTGGAAGGGACCTTTGGAGATCATCTAGTCCAACCCCGCTGCCAAAGCACGGTCACCTAGAGCAGGTTGCACAGGAACACATCCAGGCAGGGTTTGAATGTCTCCAGAGAAGGCGACTCCACCACCTCTCTGGGCAGCCTGTTCCAGTGCTCTGTCACCCTAAAAATAAAGACGTTTTTCCTCATGTTCAGATGGAATTTCCTGTGTTCCAGTTTGTACCTATTTCCCCTTTGTCCTGTCACCAGGCACCACTGAGAAGAGTCTGGCCCCATCCTCTTGACACCCACCCTTTAGATATTTAAGAGCATTGATGAGGTCCCCTCTCAGTCTTCTCCAGGCTAAACAGACCCAGGTCTCTCAGCCTTTTCTCATAAGAGGGGTGCTCCAGTCCCTCAATCATCTTTGTAGCCCTCCACTAGACTCTCTCCATCGGTTCCCTGTCCTTCTTGAACTGGGGAGCCCAGAAATGGACACAGTACTCCAGACGGGGCCTCACCAGGGCAGAGTAGAGGGAGAGGATAACCTCCTTTGACCTGCTGGCCACGCTCTTCTTAATGCACCCCAGGATGCCATTGGCCTTCTTGGCCACAAGGGCACATTGCTGGCTCATGGTCAACCTGCTGTCCACCAGGATTCCTAGGTCTCTACAGAGCTGCTCTCCAGCAGGTCAGCCCCCAACCTGTTCTGGTGCATGGGGTTATTCCTCCCCAGGTGCAG
This sequence comes from Numenius arquata, assembly GCF_964106895.1. NCBI lineage: Eukaryota > Metazoa > Chordata > Aves > Charadriiformes > Scolopacidae > Numenius > Numenius arquata. The sequence goes on from NC_133576.1 coordinate 122,402,494, forward strand.
GACCCTACACTTCTACACTTACCCTTTTTGAATTTCATTAGGTTCCTCTCCACCCAATTCTCCAGCCTGGATGGCAGCGCAGCCTTCCAGTGTGTCAGCCACTCCTGTCAGATACTCGAGGCCACTCTGGACTTACCTTGTATTTTCCAGTATTTACTGTTCTTGTGATTTTTTTTGTTTCCTTCACACATGTAATCTTGGTGAATTGACACTGAGGAACCACCAAGGACAGATGTTTGCTTAGAGGTCTCCTGAGCAGTAATATAATCCAGGAAGACACATGAGGCCACTGAGGATGGCTTAACCACAGGTGAGACCTTCCTGTCAGGGAGGCCCCCAGAGACTGGTTGCAGGGGAACAAGTTTGCCCTGTCTGAGCAGCAGCCCTGGAATCCCCCTACTAGTGCTTTTGCTGAAATGCAGCATCCACAGCACTTCTTTTAGATAGAGAAGGCAGTTACACGGGAAGGTTTATTTGGGGATGATTGATCATCCCCAAATGTTCCCTGTCTTTCCTATCAGCACTTTGATGTGCTGTGTCATAAAAAATGTTGGAGAACTTTGGCTAAGATCTAATGGAAGATTTTTACTGTTCAAAACTATTTCTTCAGGAATATAAAGCAAGATGAAACTGAGTAAGAGGAGGATGATGATGTATTTATGCCAGAGGAATGAATCCTCACAGCATTTTCCTTGTGTGAATACTGTCTGTTGTTGATGGCCAGGGTTACCTGCTGCTCTCCTCTCTTGTGCTCAACAGACTAAGAGGAAAGGAAAGAATGGGTGTTGGAGGATCATGCTCCCTTCATTTCACACCATAAGCTTTTTCTTAATTTCATTTGAGAAAACATAAATCTTCCTGGAGTGGGCTGTCGGTGTGAGCTGGTTTGGAGGGGGGTTATAGAGAGATTGCCTTGGGGTAAAATCAACCTCCCCCTCCTGATTTGCTCAAATCTTTGGGAGCCCCTAGGAACATAAACCAAGTAATTGTGTGACTATGCCTTATTAAAAACAAGTTACAGAGAATAAAATAACAAGTTTTAAAAGTGGATAGGAGTGGTGATGAGTTCCAGACCTGATCCTGAGCAGTAGGTGGGTAACGGGAACCTTCCGAGGAGCCTTGCTTGGGAAGGTGCCCCAGGGACAGGCTCTGCAGTCATATCTGTTAGCAATAATTTCTCCAGCAATTCTCCTAGGTTGTGAAATAAATATAGTCTCCAATAAAATAGATGGTGCTTGTATTTAATGGTGACTGCACTCAGAAAGAGCTTGCACTGTGTCAAGAGGGCTGTAAGGTGAACAAAGAAAGTGAAATGTAACCTGAAGAATATTATGCAGCTATGAAGCTACATTTGGATCGATTAAATGGATAAGGAGAGGAAAAAAAATCAATGCAGGTCCTCCACTCTGGGATATGACTATGAATACGTTATTCTTAAATCCTCCAAAGATGCTTGCCAAGCAAATTCCCATATGGGCATTTCCATCTTTCACTAACTGCCATCAAAATGAAGCCCATTCAATGAACTCAATCACAAGGCAAGATTTTTCCAGGGACCCTAGATCCAAGAAAATCAGCCTGCTGTAACTTCCAAGTACAAAGCACAGATGTCAGCTCTGGCTGCAGGTCCTGGGTTCATTCCCATGGTTACTTGAGATGCTGGTTTCTGCACAGAGGTTGGGTACTTCACCCACTCTTCTGTGAAAGAGTGGTCTACGAAAGGAACAGTTAATTTTGGACATTGTGAATGAAGAGTGTTCAGATAATAGTGCTAACCAATGTGATCCCCTTATGACAGAAATGTTTGGGCAATGTCTGGTTTGCTAAAGGTTATTTCTGTTAAGAGGAGAAAATGATCCTACCATGAGGTTTTAACGGTGAACCATTCTGTTTACTTATTTAGACTAATGAAGCTCTGTTTTACTGAAAGTAGAGAAATCAAATAGCAATTAGCCATTTCTTTGCTCTCAGTTTCAAGCCTCTACCAATTAACCCTCAGGTCTAGAGGTCTCCCTTTAACTTTTTCTGGGACCTATAACCTTCCATTTTTTTTTCACATTGACATAACCCTTCAGGAAAAATAGCCAGTGACATTTCTTCATTAACATGTCATTCTGTTTTAGAGAGTTGTGCTACAGAAACCGCTGTTATTTCAGCTATTTGAGTTCATAATGGAGCATAACTGTTCCTTGATGGTACCATGAGTGGATGTCAGCAGTTTATACCCCATCCATAATGCTGATTCACTAGAAATGGCTGAAATACCTGTAATGAATTAGCCATAAACTTTGTCATTAGACAAGGTGAATGACCAGGGACACTAGCCCAGAAGAAGCACTGTAACAATCACAGAAGTCAATCACTCCATCGCAATCGACAGCAATACCTGATTAAGCAAAACCGGTGAAATATTTTGGAAGTCTCCTTAAGACAAGCCCAATTCCGAGCCCCACTACCCACAGGCTTCTGAATATTAGATTTCAACTGGGATGAAGAGTCAAGTGTTACAGGTGGTCCTTTTTTTTTTTTTTTATACCAGTAATAAATCAATTTTTAAAAATTAAGGCAGTGCTAATTTTGTTGGTTTCGACTTTAGAACTTTGTCCAAATGCAGTACATGTCATTAAGGGACTGACCGCTTGGGTAGATTATAAGAATGCTGTTAGAGCATGCAGGGATGAAACGAGGAAAGCCAAGGCCTCCTTGAAATTAAAATTGGCAAGGGATGTCAAAGTCAACAAGAAGGGTTTTTTCAACTGTATTGGAGGCAAAAGGACAACTAGAGAAAATGTGGGCCCACTGTTGAATGAGACGGGTGCCATAGTGATGGAGGATGCAGAAAAAGTGGAGTTGCTGGATGCTTTCTTTGCTCCAGTCTTTACTGCTCAGGCCAGCCCTCAGGAGCCACAGAATTCAGAAGAATCAGAGAAAGTCTGACAAAGGAAGACTTTCCCTTGGTTGAGGAGGACCAAGTTAAGGAGCAGTTAAGTGAACTGGATACCCACAAGTCCATGGGTCCTGATGGGATGCACCTGTGAGTGCTGAGGGAGCTGGCAGAAGTCATTGCTGAGCTGCTCTCCATCATCTTTGAAATGTCCTGGAGAACAGGCGAGGTGCCTGAGGACTGGAGGAAAGCCAATGTCATCCCAGTCTTCAAAAAGGGCAAGAAGGAGGCCCCGGGGAACTACAGGCCGGTCAGCCTCACCTCCATCCCTGGAAAGATGATGGAATGACTCGTTCTGGGCGTCATCTCAAAGCATATGGAGGAAAAGAAAGCTATCAGAAGTAGTCAACACGGATTCACCAAGGGGAAGTCATGTCTGACTAACCCGATAGCCTTCTATGATGGCATGACTAGTTGGATAGATGAGGGGAGGGCGGTGGATGTTGTCTACCTTGACTTCAGCAAGGCTTTTGACACAGTCTCCCACAGCATCCTCATAGGTAAGCTTAGGAAGTGTGGATTAGAAGAATGGACAGTGAGGTGGATTGAAAACTGGCTGAAAGACAGAGCTCAGAGGGTTGTTATTAGGGGCACAGAATCTAGTTGGAGGTCTGTAACAAGTGGAGTCCCCCAGGAGTCAGTACTGGGTCCAGTCCTCTTCTGTATATTCATCAATGGCCTGGATGAGGGTATGGAGTGTACCCTCAGCAAGTTTGCTGATGATACAAAACTGGGGGGGGGTGGTTGACACACCGGAAGGCTGTGCCGCCACACAGCGAGACCTGGACAGGCTGGAGAGTTGGGCAGAGACGAACCTGATGTGCTTCAATAAAGGCAAATGTAGGGTGCTGCACCTGGGGAGAAATAACCCCATGCACCAGAACAGATTGGGGGCTGACCTGCTGGAGAGCGGCTCTGAGGAGAAAGACCAAGGAGCCCTGGTGGACAATAGGATGACCATGGGCCGACAATGTGCCCTTGTGGCCAAGAAGGCCAATGGCATCCTGGGGTGCATCAGGAAGAGTGTGACCAGCAGGTCGAGGGAGGTTATCCTCCCCCTCTACTCTGCCCTGGTGAGGCCCCATCTGGAGTACTGTGTCCCTTTCTGGGCTCCCGAGTTCAAGAAGGACAGGAAACCGCTGGAGAGGGTACAGCAGAGGGCTACAAAGATGATTAGGGGCCTGGAGCATCTCTCTTACGAGGAGAGGCTGAGGGACTTAGGTCTTTTTAGGCTGAGGGACTTGGGTCTTTTTAGCCTGGAGAAGAGAAGACTGAGGGGGGATCTGATCAATGCTTATAAATACTTGAAGGGCGGGTGTCAAGAGGATGGGGCCAGTCTTTTTTTCAGTGGTGCCCAGTGACAGGACAAGAGGAAATGGGCACAAACTTGAATATAAGAAGTTCCACCTAAACATGAGGAGGAACTTCTTTACTTTGAGGGTGGCAGAGCACTGGAACAGGCTGCCCAGAGAGGTGGTGGAGTCTCTGTCTCTGGAGACATTCAAAACCCGCCTGGACACTTTCCTGTGCAACCTGCTCGAGGTGGACCTGCTTTGGCAGGGGGGTTGGACTAGATGATCTCCAGAGGTCCCTTCCAACCCCATGTGATTCTGTGATTTTTAAGTTATTTTCATTATTCTGTAATTATTTGTCAGTGATGCTTACTCCTCTTCTAATTTATAGAGCTGCTCCTGAGTGTTGGGATCATGGTAGACAATAAAATGGAAGTGTTAGCCTTCTTTTTCACTGTGTCCTCTCTTTTTCATCAAAAAGAAATTGAACTCTGTAAGGAAACCCATAATTTTTTTTGCAGCCATTTTCAGATGCTGTGTCTTGTTCAATGTTTTCAGGTGGAATAATGATTCTTTAAGAGAAGGCCCAATCAATTTGTGTGTTGTGGGATTTTAACTGGACACCTTGAAGAAACTGCTATGAACCACAGTGCACCAGCCGTTGCATGGGGGAGAAGTAGGTCTTCCAGACAGAATGCCAGTATGAGACACACTGCCCGGGACTGACAACATGCTGTGTGGCTCCTGGAGAGCCACTGCAGACTGCCTGGGGCTGTAACGCTTTATTTTGGCTGTAACAGATGAAATGTAAAATTTCCTTTTGCAAGGAAGCCCTTATAGCTCAGGTCTGGTTTATTCATTTGATGCTAAACTGCTCTGAAGGGTCAGTGCCTTATTGCTATGTGGAGCAGAGGAGGTCAGTGTGAAGGTCATGCCTGGTTCGCAAGGCTGTGTGATGGGGTTCATTGAGACCCAACAGCGACAGAGGCTCACACATGTGTCGCTGCAGCATCGGCATGGCACATGTCTACCAAGGGCATCGCCGTCTCTGTGGGAGTGCTAACTGCTGGGCCAACTATGTTCACATATTTTTGGAAATTTAAAAGCAGATCATGCCCGAGGCATGGTTCACCCCTGCAACAGAGCATCAGAAAGAGTCTTGAATTTGCATTAAACAAAGTCAGAGCTGCTGACCAGAAAAGCTTGTAGTGTGCAGGTCTTCTCCAAACCTTTGGAGATTGTACCTTTTCCAGGTTCCCATCAAGTTGCTCACAAATTCTGGCACCTGTGCCTGTGCTGAAGGTAGTAGCATATGTTAGAGGCTACCCTTAGAGTAGTGCCCTAAGTATACCTGAAGAAATGGAAAATAAGGGGATAGAAGAGGCCTGGAAAATGGAGACAGGAAAATAGTACCTGGGAGAGAATGCAGAAAGGAAAATGGGGTCATTCACAAGAAGACAAAATGGTTTGGAGACAAAAGAATGAAGATGAGATGGAGTTGGAAGAGAGAGTGCAAGTCTGCTATGGGGAGCAATGGGGAGCTAGGGAAGGGCACGGACAGGCTGAGTATCTTTGCAATGTGCAGTAGTAAAGAAAGCCTGGCTACACCTCTCCTAGGAAATTAAACAGACCAGGGAACATCTCTGAGCATGGCACTATTTATTTGACTGCTTAACCCTAGCTATTCACTGGGGGTAGTTTGCAGATGGCTACAGTTTGTAAAGCTTAGAGATCTACCTGTAGGTCACTCTGGGCCAGCTGTCCTTCCCTTTAGAGGACAGTTCTACGCACATTTCATTGACCAGTACAGATACAGCCCTTTTGTACATGATTTTTAGATCATGTGCCACCTCAAGAGGTCCTGGGCAAGACTGAAGCGCCTGCAGAGAAGTGTTGCCCTGCTTCATTAGATTGACAATGTAGAGCTGAGTCTCACAGCTCATGTGAGGTGGGTTGGGTTGATCTTTTGTGTGTAACATGAATCCAGGTCTGAAGAGGCAGGCAACAAAGCCCCAGTTAGAGTGTGCACAGCAGTTCTAGTCCTTGCTGCCTCTGCAGAGTGCTGCCTGGTGTGTGTGCGCAGTAGATGCACAATCAAAATGATGCCACATTGGCTCAGGGATTTTTCCAAAGAACAAGTTCAGCTCAAAAGGACTTAGATCTTACTGTTTCGAATAGGTTGAAGAAGTCAAGTTGGAAAACAGAGGGACAAAGGCTGCAAGATGATGGGTGAGATAATCAAAGCCCAACATAAAGGTGTGTTCAGAGAGATGAGAGGAGCCTCAGAAGAGCCCAGAGCCACCAAAGCATACGCAGAGGAACCATCAATGATGCTGAAAGCTCAGTGCGGTGAGAACAAGAATGCTAAGCTCACCACAGACACTGGAGGTGGCCAGCCTCAATGGCGCAGTGCTAACAAACAAATGTAGGGGATCAGGAAACAGCTGTTAGAGGCATAAGGAGGACAGGTCTGGAAGAGCTTACAGATACATGGAAGAGAGATAGCAGGGTGTTCACAGAATCACAGAATCATGGAATTGTCAGAGTTGGAAGGGACCTCTAGAGATCATCTAGTCCAACTCCCCTGCTAAAGCAGGATTGCCTAGAGCACATTACTCAGGACTGCATCCAGGTGGCGGTTGAAGATCTCCAGAGAAGGGGACTCCATGACCTCCCTGGGCAGCCTGTTCCAGTGCTCTGTCACCCTCACCGTAAAGAAGTTTTTCCTCATATTTGAATGGAATTTCCTATGTTCCAGCTTGTGCCCGTTGCCCCTTGTCCTATCGCTGGAAACCACTGAAAAGAGTCCGGCTCCATCATCCTTCAACCCACCCTTTAGGTACTTGTAAACATAGATAAGGTCTCCCCTCAGCCTTCTCTTCTCCAGGCTAAAAAGCCCCAGCTCTTTGAGCCTTTCCTCTTAAGGGAGGTGCTCTAATCCTGTTCACTGCGTGTGCTTTGTGAGAGGTCATCAGAGAGATTTTGAAGAACAATGAGAAGATGCAAAAAACCATTTGTCTGATGATATTGAAGAGGACAGGCTTTCTTTGTAACAGCAGTTACCTGAAATAGCAGTGTGATACTGCAGAAACTATTCTGTCCCTACCATAACACACAGCCATTTGTTTAAACCAACCTTCCTTCCTTCCTTCCTTCCTTCCTTCCTTCCTTCCTTCCTTCCTTCCTTCCTTCCTTCCTTCCTTCTTTCCTTTCTTCCTTTGTCCCCTCCCTACAAACACGTACAAAACAGAGCACTGAAGGTCTAAGACAAGCAGATGGTTTGCAGGCAGAAAGAGATGTTCAAGCTGCCTGGCCCAGAGGCATCACTACACATCTATTCAGATCAGGGTCTATTTTGGGCTTGGCCCCCTCTTTGGCACAGTCCCGAGCTCCTCCTGTGACTCTGCCAAACTGTGAGCTGAGTCTCCTTTTTTTGACAGAACTGGCACATGTTGTTCTTCATTCACAATCTGTTTTTTTAGTCATTTTTACAGCAAATAGCCAAAGGAAACAAGATTTTATAGTATATCAAGACAGCCCAGAAATAGTAAAATGAAGGTGAGAAATGCATTATCAGGAATGAAATTAATCATTAAAAAAAGAGGTTTGAGCAGGTTAGCTCATGCCTTTGTTAATTTTTAAGACTCCTACTATTGCATTGTCAGGTCCTGGCATAGCACTGTGTCTAGAGCTCCAGCTTGTGCTGCTGACTGCAAAATAAGCACTCACTTTGGAATGCATTTCTTGTTTTGTAAATCATATTTCCCTAAAGAAAATCAATGAATAAATGACCCATACAATCGGGTTTGCTCACTCCAATGGTGCTGCAAAGCCTGGGATGCCAAGGTCTGGCTGTGCTTGATGCTTGCTGCTTCCACTATGCATTTGAACACTGGTTCAAACACTGGAGCAGGAACAAACCCACCTCCCCCCAGCAAGGTGTGCAGGTGAGGGCTGCTCTAAGAAGGGCACCTGCTGCACTTCCAGGTTTGAATGAGCCACGACCACTCATTCGCTGATCACAGAATCACAGAATGGTAGGGCTTGGAAGGGACCTTTGGAGAACATCTAGTCCAACCCCCCTGCCAGAGCAGGGTCACCTAGAACAGGCTGCACAGGAATGTGTCCAGATGGGTTTTGTATATCTCCAGAGAAGACTCCACAACCTGACTTCCAGTGCTCTGGCACCCTCAAAGTAAAGAAGTTTTTCCTCATGTTGACACGAAATTTCCTGTGTTCCAGTTTGTGCCCATTGCCCCTTGTCCTGTCACTGCACCACAGAAAAGAGTCTGGCCCCATCCTCTTGACACCCACCCTTTAGATATTGATAAGTGTTGATGAGAACCCCTCTCAGTCTTCTCTTCTCCAGGCTAAACAGTCCCAGGTCTCTCAGCCTTTTCTCATAAGAGGGGTGCTCCAGTCCCTCGATCGTCTTTGTAGCCCTCCACTGGACTCTCTCCAGTAGCTCCCTGTGCCTTCTTGAACTGGGGAGCCCAGAACTGGACACTAGCCACCCTGCAAGAAACACAAACATCGTTTTCACATTCTTCTTCTTGAACGTGTTGCCATCAGTGGTTCCTGAAGTGGTTGCATATCTCCCGTCAGTCTGCATTGTTCCCACATCTCACAGATGCTCCTCTGAGTGCCTCTTCACAATGGCAGCTTTTCCTACAAGGGTAGCCATGGAGCAGACAGGTTGTCGTGTGAGCCCAGGGGCTGTGTCTGTGCTGGCACATGGGACATGCCCAGTGCTAGTGCTTAGGCCAGCACTGAAGCAACAGGATGTGTGCTCTGAAATGGCTTATCGGGAATGCCTCCTGAACTGTGTCCAGTGACTGGTTATGGTGGGTTAGCTGCTCTACTCCAAAATCATGCTGGGATTGTGCTATCAACTGAACAGAGTAGACACTGTGGGATGTTCCCAGGCACTCAGGTACAAACCAGGCTATCTAGCCAAGTGAAAGAGACAGCTGTGCAATGTCCTCCCTGAGTAATGGGGTAACCGGCCTCTCTGAATTTGTGTAGGACTAAGGCTCTGGGTCTCTCATAACAGACCAGCCGCAGCATTCCTAGTCTTGGCCATCCTGAAGTTTTGCCCATCAGGAAACCAAAGTTGACTACAATGAAAGTAAGAATGAGCAGGAGAGAGAAAATTTTCCCTCCCCAGCTCATTCCTACCTACAGACCTTGTTCTGCAAAAGAGAGCAGAGCTGGCATGGTGAAAGGAATTCTCTTCTTGGGACGTTGTGTGGATGGATGGATCAACAAATGGATGGAGGACTAAGAAGTGAGAAAGAATAGTTACAAAATATTCAAAGGCTGTAAATACAAGCATAAAAGAAAGAGACAGATAACTAAAAGACTGTCTTTCTAGGACCATCTTTTTATTTAGCCACCACAAGGCATACAGCAACACCTTCCAACTGTAGGGACCCCCGCCCCAGTTTCAGCAGCTCTGGTCAGGCTCCTCTGAGGTCCCACAGAGAAATGTCCACTTCAGCAGTCACACTACACATGGCATCCAGAGCAAGCACTGCACATTTTAATTTACTTGAGTCGGCTAACACAGACAAAACCCACTTTTCTGTAGTCTCTCCAAACCAGTTTCATGCCTACCTCTGTCAGGAGTGTATTTGGTCTCAGTGCTTGTGTAAAGAACATCCTGCAAGCAGCCAGCAGATAACCTTCGGGGCCAGGAGTGTAATGCATTGTAGGCTGGCTAAAGCTTGTCATACACAGCCAGGAGTTTCCTCTGACCACTCTGTAGTGCCACCAACACACTCAGTTTGACCCTTCTGGCTTATGGGAGGCATCTTCCTACCCGAGAACCCTCTTCTAACCATAGACCCCAGGTAACTTCCAGCTATGAACATGTAAACCAGTATCAGATAGGAGCAACTGTCCTTAAAGTCAAGGGAGCCATTTTGCTTGTAACAGCAATTATTTTTAGCCTAAAACTTGTCTTCCCTACCCTTATATACCCATAAATGTTGTTCTTCATAAATGCAGACACAGGCAAGTACTGGTTTTATACAGGCCTCTTTAACACATATATCAAGATGACTAAAATTAAGGGTATGCCTTCACCTCCATGTGTTTTGTGGGAAAGACTAACATAAAGTGAGTACTTTGCAATGAGCACTGCACAGATCAAACATAACATGATTTTTTAGAGAAGGTTTCAGATCTCGACAAACTGAAAAACTGCAAAGACAGCTGGAGAAATTTTAGCCTCTGATTTCCCCTGGAAGTCTCCCTACTAGGAATTCAAAGTTCACAGTTTTGCCCATGGACAGGGTGATGTGTGGGGGAATTCATGTGGCATATGCTTTAATTCATTAAAAGAGTGGTAAAACCTAACTCTTTCTGCAGTCATAAAAAACTACTTCTCACCTGAATCACCACCACAGAAGGTTGTGAATGGTTTCAGCTGAATTATAATTGAAATATAAAATGTTATTAAAACAAAATAATTTGCAACCATGTTTGACGTGTACACCAATACATCAGTGTTACTGAGCATGTCTTGAATTTCATCCATATATTTCCTTTGCCTCTCTTTCTTCTCTTTTGATTTCTGTTATTGATTATTAAAACCCACAAAATCTAAGAAAGTAGAAAGAAATGTTTTGATTTCTTGGGACATTGCCTACTTACCTGCAGTTCTCCCACAGCCTAAGCAATACACACTCCTTGTCTTCTCTGTGTTTGAAGGCTCTCAGCTTTGAATGACCAGGCTGGGTTTACTTGTGGTTGGAAGAAACCATGTCCCATCCTCCTCTCTTTTCTAGCAGTTATGCAGATAATGTAATTGGTGGTACCAGGACTATTCCAACAGATAAGTACTAGCCAGCACAACTTCTATATGACAATCTATGGAAAAAATATCCTGTGCTCAGTAGCTGGATTAAACTGAACTTTCCTCGTATAAGAAGTTATTAAATCATAAAATCAATTAATGACCTCACTTTCTAACTCTGAGTACTGCAATTATTGCTTCTGTGAAACTATTCCAAACTGATAAAATAAATTTAAAAACATTTTTACTTGCATAATTCAAACCTGAAGTGATTTTTCCTTAACTTCAAACTCTGCATTTCTCACTGGAAATCTTGCCAGACAAATGTCGTCTTTGAGTGTTTTTCTTTATTACTAACTTATAAATTTTAGAAAGCAAGACAGTATATCTAAATGTTAACATAACCTTAAGTCTAGGCTCCAACATGACATTAGAATAGTTATTTCTGTGGAGAAAAGATATAGAAATGTAAGAAAAAGCCAACACAATGGCTAACTCCATTCTTGTGCAATTAAAAAATAAACCCAACCAAGAGAAGGTAGAGTATAAAATGCTTCTCTGTTCACAGCAGAAGCTGTCCTATATCTCAGTGAGCCTGCCCATGGTGACACAGAGACTTGCAGTTTTCCATGGAAGCAGTGCCATGCTGGTGGGCTACCATAAAGGTACGTAGCATCCCTTGTTGCCACCACGTACCGCATAGTCAGGAGTAGACCAAGCTTTCTGTAGTTGACATGAACCACTATTGGTGTAAGTAACCCAGGGCTGAGCTTTCCTTCAAACCCAAGAACCTGACAGTGCTTCAGATGGATGAAATGGGAGGACCTAAACCTGCCAGGTCCTTTGCTGCAGGCTGCATCTGGGCTCCTATGACTGGGGAGATCTTGTGAGCAGGGACAACACATAACAGTCCAGCTTTGGGGCCCAGCCAATTTTACCTAAAATTGGCATTTTAGTGGGGCAGCTGGGCAGATGCTGACCTCTTCCCCTGCCTTCCTTGATGGCACTTGAAGTGAGTTGTGCAATCTAGATCACAAGCAAGATAAGGCGAAGATGAGCACCAGCTAGAAAGGTAGACAGGAAGGGAAGCAAGAGCAGCAAAGAGGAGGGCCTGGCTGTGGTTCGGGATCTGGGAAGAAGGTGGGAATGGTGGTAGCAGCAAAGGCAGACTAAGATAACAGTAAGGACGGCTGGCTTTGGTCAGTGTTGCTTTGAGGCAGGGCTTTTCCCTGTGGGAGCAAGGAAGAGCTCTTCCCCTGCCAGAGTTTTTGGGGAGAAAACTCCCCCAGCTGACAGAGAAGATGGCCACTGTGGCTGGATGTGGTGGCGGGCAATCAGGTGCAACTCCTGTACCAGACATACTTCTTTGCACAGCAGGAGCATGTCAGGACACAAATATGTCTGGATGCCTACAAGTCAGGTCCAGAGCATCTGCTTGTTTATCTCAAACTCTGGATTTTTTTAGTCCTTCCTCTAATGTACATGACTACATCCACATCTTCCAGTGCATGCAAACATGTTGGACTCCCACTTTCTACAGAAATATCAGGACTGGTATTGTTGATTGTTTGTTCAGGGCAGAGCTGCTGTGCCTTAGTGTTGTGCACCGAAGTGCTGTGCTTGGAAAAGACTGGGATGTGAGAAAAAAAAGGCATTGGCTGAATCCTGCAAACATCCCACTAGTCATTCACAAAGCTGCCTGGCAAAAACCCATTAACAGCCTATAGTCTAATAAAGAAGGCAATTACTCTACATCTGTCTATATGCACAAGAGACAGAAATAAGATCCAAGACGCATTTTGTCTTACAAAAGATGAAGATCTTACATTTTTGTCTTTTGTCCCGGGAGATGCTGCTCCTGTCTCTGCTGTGGTCCTGAAATGGTAAAGGCTTAGCTGATGCTTTCAGCATCAGGCAGGTCCTCTTTCACCCCAGGACTGGATTGCTGTTCTCACGCCTCTGCGTTCTCTGATGAATTTCTTTGTTTTTATGAACACATTTCTCAAGTGCCATCGTGCTGGGTCTTAGCGTGTGTCTGGGCGTGCAGTGTAACAACCACAGCAAAGCTGAACAAGCAGCTTGGCAGCCAAACAGGATCCCTAGGACTGTGTGCAGCAGGCATCCCTGAAAGAATGGGAACAAACCTCATACTGGGTGAGTGGGAAAGTATTCAATTGCTGGGAAAGAAGCTGAATTTAACAAATGAATATTGCTCTTTCATTTGGATAGCACAGGCTGCCAGCTTTTCTCAGTATCTGCCTGACAATCAAGTCCCGCACCCAACATCCGACATGCCATGTGTTTTCCAGTTTTTTGACTTTCACCCGAGCCTTTGACTGTCCTTCTTGGAGCTATCACTGGTTTCCCTAGCTTCTGCCTAGTGTTTGCCTTTGACTTGAGAGCTGGGTGCTATTTCCAAAGGTACTGCCACAGACAGTTGACGGAAGTTGTGCCTCTCTCAGACAAGCATTACTAATAGCTTAAATTTCTTATAGCTGCTGTAGCAGGCATCAACTGCAGAGTCTTCTCTCAAGTTGCCAGAAATGTCTCAGCCCTCCTGAACTCAAAACCTTTCGCTTAAGAGGTTCATGCAGAACAATGCTCTTGGAAATATATGTCAAAGGCATAAACCCATGATTTTTCTTACCTCTTTTCCATGCGTTTTCCTTCATTGTAGTGCTTCATCTATCTATTCGTACAATCTGCTGTAGATTAACATTAGAATGGAAACTTGTGTAACATATTTTCTAACACAGAAAAAAGCAACTTGCTTACATTGGTACTTGACATATCGATGTGCATATAATCCAGAGAAAATGTGAAGAGTTGGGACCAGCAATTTCACCAGAGGGAATGAAATTAAAGTGAGCAAATGTAATTGTAGCTAATTTCCATTCTCTGGAAGAACATGCTATTGAAGGTTGTCGTAGGCGAAAAAATAGCTTAAATTATGAATTCTAACAGGCAGCAGATCATTAGGTATGTGTGTGCGGGCGGTGACTGTCCAAAATTGAACTTTTAAATGCTGAAGCAGAAACTTGCTACTTGCTAGCTGTGACTGGGATGGTGTCCGTGCAAATTTTGATAATACATGACCTAAACAAAAGCAGTACAACCTGAATATTCCAGTTAATAAAGAGCCATGAGACAGAGCCAGCAGGTAGGAGGCTGATCATGTCTTGGGCCTCTGCATCAACATTTAGGTTGGGAAAACTGGGGGCTTGGGCTTCTGGAGAGAAGAGCTGGTCCCAGAAGAGAAGGGTCTCTGGCGATAAGAGATCTCAGAAAGGAAAACACTTGAAGGAAGATTCTGGAAGTGAGAGAAGATCCCAGAGATTAGGGAGATGGGTGGAAGAGAGGGCTGAGACCTTGGTCAGGTGGACACACAGCAGGACCTGACTCAGCTTTCTGCCTGAGCATCCTGGGGCAGCCACAACCCGCCTGCGGGAGGGGCATGGGTGTGGGAGGTAATGACAGAGGGCAAGAGCTCAAATCATGTCAGCTCTTAAATAAACCCCAGTGCCCAGATCCACTATATGCTATTGTTTACTATGTCTCACTCCTGATAAAGCTGTAATTAAGCCTTGAGCAGAGCAGGGAGGACTCCATAGATGAATAATGCAAGGAGCTTTTATTTAAACAGGAATCTGTGGAACAGAAAGCAGAGAAAGTCTGACTGGACATTTTCTTTTATAAATAAATTTTGGGTTTTTTTGAAATGGGAAACAGTTGGCCCAACAGCTGCCAGTTATTTGACTGTGTAAGATTTGCAAAGTGGGATGAGCATATCTGGAATACATTTTTGCTACACCATTAAAAATATGTTGGCAGGGGAAGAGATGCTTAAAACTACTTTTTAAAAGTGTACAGATTTTGTTTTCTACATCTGAAAACGTTCTTATCCTGAAGGAGTCCTATCTGAATCTGAAGCAAGTTGAATGGCAAACAAATAAGGGCAAGGCAACGAATGATAATTCTGTGTCATAGAAAATGCAGGCGTATGAACTGCAGTTTCCTTCTGACAGGTCAGAGAAAGCAAGCTGCTCCCACAAAATGAGGCACTCCTTTTTTCTTTTCTGACCAGCTTTACAGTCAAAGAGTGTCTAGAGTTTGGAAAAGATTATTAGTCATAGAATCATAGAATGGTTAGAGTTGGAATGGACCTTAAAGATCATTGAGTTCCAACCCCTCTGCCATGGGCAGGGACACCTCCACTAGAGCAGGTTGCTCCAAGCCCCATCCAGCCTGGCCTTGAACACTTCCAGGGATGGGGCATCCACAAGTTCCCTGGGCAACCTGTTCCAGTGCTTCACCACCCTCACAGGAAAGAATTTCCTCCTAATATCTAATCTAAATCTGCCCTCTTCCAATTTAAAACCATTACCCCTTGTCCTGTCACTAAAATTCCTGACAAAGAGCCTCTCTCCGGCTCTCCCATAGGCTCCCTTCAGATATTGGAAGGCTGCTATGAGGTCTCCCCGGAGCCTTCTCTTCTCCAGGCTGAACAACCCCAGCTCTCTCAGCCTGTCTTCATAGGGGAGGTGCTCCAGCCCTCTGATCACTTTTGTGGCCCTCTGCTGGACCCATTCCAACAGGTTCATGTCCTTCCTGTGTTGAGGACTCCAAAGCTGGACACAGTATTCCAGGTGGGGTCTCACAAGCACAGAGTAGAGGGGTAGGATCACCTCCTGCGACCTGCTGGCCACACTTCTCTTGATGCAGCCCAGGATGCGGTTGACTTTCTGGGCTGCCAGTGCGCACTGCTGGCTCATGTTAGCTTCTCATCCACAAACACCCCCAAGTCCTTCTCCTCAGGGCTGCTCTCCAGCCATTCTCCGCCCAACCTGTATTTGTGCCTGGGATTGCCACGTCCCAGGTGCAGGACCCTGCACTTGGCCTGGTTGAACTTCATGCCATTTGCATGAGCCCATCTCTCAAGCCTGTCCAGGTCCCTCTGGATGGCATCCCTTCCCTCCAGCATGTCGACCGTGTCACACAGCTTGGTGTCATTGGCAAACTTGCTGAGGGTGCACTCTGTCCCACTGTCCATGTCTCCGACAAAGATGTTGAACAGCACTGGTCCCAGTACCGACCCCTGAGGAACGCCACTTGTCACTGGCTGCCAGTTGGACATTGAACCATTGACCACAATCCTTTGAGTGCAGCCATTCAGCCAGTTCCTTATCCACTGAGTGGTCCATCCATTGAACACATGACTTTCCAATTTTGAGACCAGGATGTCGTGTGGGACAGTGTCAAACGCTTTGCATAAGTCCAGGTAGATGACGTCTGTTGCTCTGCCCTTGTCCACCAAGTCTGTATTATTAATAGTCATTATTTTCGCATTGAGAAGACTTGGGAAAGACCATGTAAGAAGGTACATAAGCCGTGTAAGAAGATATTCCATGCCTCAGAAAACTCACAAATGTGGAAAAGGTGGCAACCAGGGTAGCTAGCCACAGCAAGTGGGAAGGATGCTGGCAATGACAGTCATGGCAGTCATGATGAACGCCACTTGCATCTCCCAGGTAAGCACATTTCTTAACTAAGTGCTCCAGAACACTATTCCCAAGGTGGATTGATAGTGCCTAAAGCTGTACACACACTGTGAAAAGGAAGAGATGGGGGAAAAGGGCTGAGCACCAGCCTGGCATGGTACTAACCTGTGACAATAGGGTTTTCCCTAACAACGTTTGTCAGCTCCTGGTAAGCACCTGGGACATGCTCACCCTGTGCTCCCTGAGAAGCAGCTCAGCTAGAAGCTGTGAGACTGAGGAGATGGGGGTTGTGCAAGTATAAACCTCTGGGGACACAGAGTACAAGCCCAGAAACCCAACCAGCACACACCAGCTCAGCAGGAAGGAGCAACTGGGAAAGGTTTCACTACAGTTCATAATAAATAAGATGAAGAAGTTCTCCGAGCTTGTGCCAATATTTGCCTTGTGCTGGATTACGGCATCTGTTTGCACGAACTCCCGATGCCTCAGCAGCAGTCAGCACAGCACCACTGAATTTTAGAAGGTGTCTGCAGAGGGACACACTCGTGTGCTGCCGTGCCATGCCAGCCACGCTTTTTGTCTCTCGGGCACTCTGAGGAGTCTCAGAGGGAGTTACTTGCGCAAGTGTGAAGGGAGGTTTGTACAGCCTGGGTCAAAGTCTGAGTGAGGCACAACTCCCGTTTAAGGTGTCTGGTCTGAGCCCTCCTTTTGCTGTAGTTGAGAACACAGACAGTGAAATAGTTGCTTTAAAGTTATTATCACCCCATTTAACCATCTGCTTGATGTTTTTTTTTTTCTATTCTCCTCTCTAAGCCAGAGGGTTTGTGGTTTTAAGTGAGGAAAACTAGATCTGAGCACCAGAAAGCTCCCTTAAACTTTCCTGGGTTTTGAGGTGGCTCAAACTGATGTTGCTTTAGTGACCCCAGAAATCTGCACTTTTCCCCTTTTGCTGTTGCTCAGAGGGGTTGGAAAGAAGGGTTACCCAAAATAAAGATCTTATTGCTGTCTTTATGTGTGATTTAGTCTTGTCATTCCTGATTTTCAGATGGTGAAGTCCATCCGCTCTCCACATGCTGGAAGCCCCGAGACACACCCGGGAAGCTCCAGCTCAGCAGTGATAAGCTTGGGAATTTTTCCATTTTGGTCAATAATTTCTCCTCTCTCCTCCTCTGTCATATCCCATGGCGAGGCTTATGCCAGACACAAACAGCACTGCTTCTCAAATAACTCAACCTCATAGAAGGAGGCGAGCTGTCATTTATTTTTTATCTTGCTCAAATAACCCATAATCTGAATGACTAATTTACCCTGTGCTTGGAGAAGGACAGGAAATATCAGGGGAATGCAAATAAACAGGCAAATTTTGCAAAGGCAACCTTCAGGCGGGCTGGCGTTCCCCATTTAAATTAATGTCTTATCCCCCCCTTCTCTCACTCCCTACATCCAAGTGTACCCAGAACTTCTCTCCAGCCTCAAAATGTTTTTGCATAGCTGTGTGCCAGAACAAACCCTGTGTGTTGTGCTTCTCCTTAAAACAGTGTTTAAATGCTACCGAAGTGGTGGACAGGCTCTTGTGTTGGCCCCCTGGATCCCCCTGCCCCACTGCAGGGGAGCCCTGGTGAGTCTGCCCGGTATGTGCTCCTGGGGGCTCGGGAAATGCACATTGGTCACACAGAGGGACCCTGCAAATCTGCTACTACTCAGAGATGCTTTAATAAGCCAGATGAATGGCTGATTAAAGCCTTGCCCAGCCCTGCTGGAGGCTGAGTTTGCTACTCCGCTCCGGTGGTGCCTTGGCTGAAGAAAAGTGCCTCCCTCAGCTCTACAGGGAGCCCTGGCACGAAGGTGTCATGTCCTGAACTGTCAGCAGGGAAATGAGCAACGATTTTTCTGGCACTACAAAGATGGTTCTGCATGTACTGCCTCATATCACAGCAGGACTGGGCAGATGATAGACAGAGCTGGTGGGAAAAGCTATTTTCTCCTGAAGCTCACAAGGCCAGAGAAAGCTCATGTCACTCCAGCCAGCTAGCGTCGTGCCAGCTCCTCAGATAAAAATCAGCTTCTTGATTGTGGGCTTTGAATAGCCATTAAAAAGCATCACCAGATGTAAGAAGATTAAGGTGCTTCATAGCTTTCACTTGCTTGGAAAGCTCTCGGAGCAGCGAATTTTGTCTCTCTCATAAGCTGTTCAGCATCCACGGTGGTTTAATATCTTCCCAGCAAGAAAATACATGCAGTATCTTGGAATCATTCCTTCTAACAAACTCTGCTGTACATCTTCGCAGCCAGATTTGACACCAGTATCTGCCCTGAAGGCAAGATCTTATTCCCCTTCACACTTTGAGCTCAAAAATTAACTCCCTTCTTGATGCTGGCTCTACAGAGTGTGTCATGCCGGTAAGTGATACTGGCTTTCTCTTTATGGAGTTTTATAGTTGAGAAATTGTATTGGATTCAGTGTTCAACCCAAGTTTACTTTCACTTTAGTGAGATAAAAGCTGCCCCTTCATTTTTGAAAATGCAGTATTTGTTTCTTGATTTGGCACTGCACATGGCACTTAATGTTATCAGTCATTTTACTTATCCATTAACTGTGTGTGCAGACACACACATGTCCATATCCAAGTGAGATGCGTTTAACCCTGTGCGTTTACCTGCACACCCATGTGCAAGTAAAGCCCTGTTAGCATCCTTCCCTCCTCAGTGCCCCTCCCAGACCTCTTCTCTGTGCCGCAGGGTAATCATAGAATTATAGAATAGTTTGAGTTGGCAGGGACATCTTCAACTAGACCAGGCTTCTCAGAGCCCCATCCAACCTGACCTTGAATGTTTCCAGGGATGGGAAGTCTACTACCTCTCAGGGCAACCTGTGCCAGTGTTTCACCACCCTCATTGTAAAAAATTTCTTCCTTATATCTAGTCTAAATCTACCCTCTTTTATTTTAAAACCATTACCCCTTGTCCTATCACAACAGGCTTTACTAAAAAGTTTGTCCCCATCTTTCCTGTAGGCTCCCTTTAAGTACTGAATAAGCCGCAATAAGGTCTCCCTGGAGCCTTCTTCTCACCTGGCTGAACACCCACAACTTGGCCTTTCTTCACAGAAGAGGTGTTCCAGCCCTCTGATCATTTTTATGGCCCTCTTCTGGACCCTGGACCTGCTCCAACAAGATCATGTCCTTCATATGCTGAGGGCCCCAGAGCTGGATGTAGCACTCCAGGTGGGATCTCACCAGAGCAGAGGGGCAGAATCACCTCCCTCAACCTGCTGGCCATACTTCTTTTGATGCAGCCCAGGATGTGGATGTTTGAGCACAGAGACATGGACATATATGAGAGAGTCCAGAAGGGACTACTAAGCTGGTAGGGGATGGGAGCACATGGCTATGAAGAGATGCTGAGGGAGCTGGGCTTGTTCAGCCATCAGAAGAGAAGCTTGAGGGGGACCTAACTGCATCATTAACTACCTAATGGGAGCTCCAGAGAAGATGGAGCTGGACTTTTCTTGAAGGTGAACAGAGAAAAACAAGAGGCAATGGAGACAAGTTGCATAAGGAGAAAATCTGAGCCAGGATGAAGATGGGAGTAGGGGCCTAGAGGGGCAGGGGCCTAGAGAGGCAGTGACATCTCCATCCTTGGGGGGTTTCAAAACTCATCTGAGCAACCTGCTGCAATTTGAAGTGGACCTTGCTTTGAGCAGGTGGTGGTGAACAAAGATAAGAGTTCTTCTAGATAAGGGAAAAAAAAGTTTCAAGATTTTACCAGGAAGATACTACAGCAAATGGTTCCTATAGTTCACCAACTGGAGTGCTAATGATTTCGCTGGTAATATTGTTTGTCTCCATCTTCTCAGCAACGCAGAAATTGTTAGCGGTTTATTGTGATTCACTTGGTTTATGTTGCCAGCAGAAAGCAGAGTATAATGGTGTGACATTACATGGAGCTTCCTGGTTAGCTGTCAATCCTGCTTTGTTTTTAAGCCAAATCCCATTTCTCTAAAAACATGTTCCTTTATTTACTTTTCTTTCCCCACCTAAGGCTCCTATGGAGTTTCACATGGTGTCTGTTGTCACTAATGGACAAAAATCAAATAACACAAAAGGAAGGGCCATTTCTGCTTTGTATTTGGCTCAATCTCTGATTTCCTCAGCCATTAGGATAACAAATGTATGAAGGTAGGGTACATGCACCCGGTGCACTGACTTCACATGTCTGACACAACCAGGTTGCCAGATTTGCCCTTGCATTCAGAGGGCAACTTGGCGATGCTGGCTTTGAAAAACACAGATCTAGCTCCAGTACAGCTTGAAAAATCCCATGTCGCAGGGACATTTTGTACCAATGTCAAGTCTGCTCAACATCAGCGCGGGGGCGTGAACGCGACGGCGAAGCCTGTCGTTGGGAGCCAGGGATGTGTACCCAGAGCATGATGGAGAGCTGGGGAGCAAACCTCCTCCTCGGCTGCTGCAGCAGCATTTCTGTGCTTCTGGGGCTTGCTGCCAGCCTGCTCTCAGCTGTCACCTGCCGGCCTCCCGCCCTCACCTCCAAAATTAAATTGACAAATCACCAAAACTAAACACACGCAGCCTGATTTGCCTGTAAGGAAATAATTAAGCCTCTGGATGAAGGAGTGCATTAACTCACTGATCTCCAGGGGTATCTGAAAGTCTGTCTCCTGCAGATGAGAATTTTCTGGGAACCCTTGGGCTGAGCACAGTGCTGCTGGGCTCTAACCCATAGGGCTGAACATGAGCTAGACTCTGGGCCATCAGTTAACCCAATGCATCCTTTTATTCCAGTAACAGCTGAACACAGTCTGTTTCCTATAGGGTGCACCCTGGCCAAAGCAGGAGGGACAGTTAACTTTCAAGAAGTGGCAATTTAGCAAAGCTGAGAATATTTATCAGAAACATTGACTCTAAGGGAAACTGACCCAGACAAATGTGAGCAACGATGTGTGGAAGTTAAGACCATGTTATTATGTGTCCTAAAACCATGATCCCACAAACACATTAGATGCCTATAGAGGTATGTTAAAAAAAGCAATGTGGCGTAGAAAGGAGGAGAAAGAGAGAATAAATAAGGAAGGATGGAAGTTGATTTAGACAGCTGACTGTAGGCAAATAACAGAAAAAGCTTCCCTTGGCAAATCCTTGAATCAACCTATTTCCCGCTGCTGACTGGGGGACACACTTAGGCACCTTCTCCAGGAGGGTTTGTTCATTCACTGCAAACTAGGGACCTCAGCTGGGCACCCAACTGGCATCTCACTGCCAGAAAACCAGTAAATGTTTAAGAGGAAGGTTATAGCAATGAAGATATAAGCAGCAAGGAGAATGACAAGAGAAGCAAAATGAATCAAGGAAGAATTTGTGTCCAGTAAGGACAACAAGGAGGATGCCCTCCTGATGCCCCTTCCCACTTGAGTGGTCCCGTTATCCTGTGACTTTAAACTCAAAAATGCTTTGGGGAGGACATCAGTGCAGTGCTAGACAACTGTAGCACATGATCAATAACAACGCAGACAGAATGCATGTGCTTAATAAACACTTCTCTGCTTCATTTAGATGATATTTAGCATTATGTAGTGATAAGGAGTTGTTTTCTATCCAGCAGTAACTGAAAGGGATGTTAAACAGTAACTGCTAGCCAATTAAAAACCGCTGATCAGTATAGCTTATATCCAAAAGATTGTCTGAGGTGCACTGGCAGTGGGAAAGCAGATATTACGCATTAATAAACCTTGGACACTAGAGGAGGTTCCAGCATATGGCCAGAAGGATGAGGCTGTAGCAGTGTTTAAGGAGAAATAAACGTGCGAAGTAAGACAGGTTTGCTAAGACCACATAGCCCTTGCACAAAATGATGGAATACCTGTCTCCTCCTTGCAGTCTCCCCACACACAGTAAGGAATACAGGAATACAAAATAATTTCTCTGCAACACTATTAATCATATCAGCCCCTGTTCCACAGAGCTGGGGCTCATAAAATCAAGAAATGACCGTGGGGCCACCTGTATCCCACAGCAGTGCTCCTGGGGCAGCTTCGGGAGCCTCTGCGTCACCGGAGGCCATCCCCTTCCTTAGTAAAACAAAGGTGTAAGAAATGACTGCAGTTTTCTTTTAGGGATATGTAATGGATCCAAGGGGATTCCTAAGTATTTCAATCCTTTTCTTCTAGGACACCACTTTAAGCAAAGGCCATCACACAACATGACCTTAAAATAATGTTGATTTTACTTGTGTTTGATAACATGTATTATTCTGCACCGGTAGTGCCACATTAGCTAAAATGGATGAAGCTCAGTATTTTGGGGAATGTTCTTTCCTGGATGCCCCTGGTACTAACTTCTTTCCAAACAGATACTGCATCATTTTTTTCTTGACTGCTTTTGTGTATGTGTGCATTTTCTGAGTGTCTGTATATTTGGATCCTATTTTGTACTTTGTGTCCATTTTTAGAAAGTAAATATACCGTTTAATCCAAATATTTCCATATTCTCAACAGAGACATTTTAATAGTGATTTGAACAATTTTCTCAAGAGAAAGAACAGTGTTGAGACTGTTTTATGTTAGAGCTTTCAAACACAGTTGTTTAACTTCTTTTAAGTGTCAGAAATTTATTCTTTAAATAAAGGAGAGTTACAAAACCCTAATGGGGACTAGACAAGTACTTAAGTGTACTGTTTAAATTTCACCTGTTTCCATTACGTGCATTTCAAGGAATCCGTGCAGGCTTTCCAGTAGCTGTGGTTTTTGTCTTGTGATGCCACATACTGGTATGACAGGGGCGCGAAGGCTCCAGATTGCAGAGGAGTTACCCTGATGTTTTCTAGGAGGACGACGTGTCTTGTAAATGACGGCGTGTTCTTAAAGACCACAACTGTGCATTTCAGATATCCTCAGCAGGCTGCCTGATAGCAGGCTGCTAGCAAAATAAAAAGCAGAAAGTGCCTTCACAGAAAATGCATTTGGGTCTGGCTGACCTCCACGCAGAAGAAATTGTCATTCCTTGCCGTGTGCTCTCTCTCCGAGGGCTGCAGCCTTTTCATGGGTTAGGGTAACTCAATGTCCTACAGATTTTAATGGAGGCTTCATGATGCGCTTCATGAGCTGGAGCACAAAAGACCACAGCTTATGATGTTTCCTCTCATGGCCTGGAGCAGTTCACAAAATCACTCTGTGCACCATTCAGTCCTAAAAGCTGTGAGACATGAGAGTGCTCTGGGGAGGTAGAGATACAAGATGGACTTTCCTGAAAACCTGAAAAAGCAGGTGTTCAGGGACCTGCTGGGACACCACTGGGAATGGTTTCCACCTGGGCTGGCCCAAAAACAGCAAAGAGGGGTAAGGAGGACATGGAATTGTCTAGGTTGGAAGGGACCTTTAAGATCATCTAGTCCAACCATCAACCTAACTGATAAAAGCCATCACTAAACCATGTCTCTAAGCACTCCGTCAACCTGTCTTTTAAATACCTCCAGGGATGGTGCCTCAACCCCTTCCCTGGGCAGCCCGCTCCAATGCTTAAAAAGCAGATAATTTCATTGCAGTATCACAGACATCACGTAAACCCTCTTATATGTTGAGCTTTACTAGCGCAACTAGAATTTATTTCAGGAACCCAACAGAACTAGAGGAGTCTATTCATACTCACTTTCGCTTCCTAAATTTAAAGGACGCAGGCAGTCACATTAACATTTTGCGTGACTTGAAAACACCCCACGTCTAAAGTGATGAAACACCTAATTTCAGGTGTCCAAATTAAGTGCTTAAAGGTAGGTGAGATGGCTCTGGGCAACAGTACCCTTATTGCAAAACGCAGGGAGTTACCTATATTTTGCTAGCAGATGTAATGAACATTTTGGCAATGAACCCCATAGGAAGTAACACTTTCCTGTACTGCAGCTGAGGGCCAGAGTGGTGAGCTGGGCTGTCTGTAGGTCTTTGCTGGTCTTTGTAGGTCTTTGCTCCCATCCCCAGGCTGAAAGGCTCTTTCACGGCCTTGGTGACTTCCAGCTCATTTTGCACAGCACGTTAATTTAAGAGCAGGTTCTTGTGCTTTTATTCTTTTTGAGAAATGTCATCCTTCACATGCAGCCCCATAGAGCTACCTTAAATCATTTTTGTTGTCATCAATCTCAGTAGGTTTATTAGAGACAGAGCTAATTCTCCTGTTTGTTTGCTACTTCTAGTTTTAATCTAGCTGATCTGCTGACATGATCTGACATAGGGTATGATTCTGTCCTTTCCCCCTTCTTTTTAGCAGGTAGAAAGCCCCATAACATACATTCAGGTAGAAACTGCAATGAAATGAAAGGATGTTTATATCTCCTGAGTCTGCAAATACCCTCTCTGAGACACACATCAGCCTTGGAAGCTCCATGTATAATTTGATCTTACGTATCCATGTTATCAGTGAATTTTCTCTGGCTATGGAAAAAAGGTAGCAATCCTGATTCCTGCTCCCACCCCACTGCTTCTGGGGCCATGGGCAGGAGGCACGCAGGTCCTGGAGAAGGGACCGATGACTGCATGCTTGCTGTACCACCATCTGCCTGATACAGACCAAGCCCTCTTGACTTTGTAGCACATTGCAAACTCCTTCTCCCCTGTCCTGCCCCTTGAGAAGTTAAGAATGGGAAGCAATGAGAGACCCTGATTTTTTTTTTCTCTTTTTTTTTCTTTCAATCTGGCCAGTCTTGTTTGTGCTTGATAGGTTATTTTAAAAACACAGTTCTGGCAAACAGTAAATTTGCCAGAAAGCGTGCCTCCACGTCATCCTGTAATTAAGCATAAAGTTAAACTGAATTCGGTAGAGGGTTTCACTTCAAACAATATTTTTCTGGTTAGGGCTTCTGTAATCAGAGGGCAAGATGCCATACCTCCTTCATCCTAGGGCTCATTGCATTCCTCCAAAATACCTGCAGTCTATATTTAGTGCTCCTTGCAGCCTAAGAGATTTGAACCCTGCCCAAAGGCAGCTGTCTGCAAAGTGTAAGGTAGGGGGCATTCAGGGGCATCCCGAGATGACGTGTTTGCTCTTGGTGTGGACCATATTTGACCAGCGCTGGGAGTAGAAGACCAAAAGCCCATCTCTCCTCTGAGCACCCTGCTCCAGCATGGAGCTGTTTGGGAGCTCCGAGGTGGGTCGGTGAGATGTGGTGCTCCCCCAGCTTGGGTATTCTGTGGCCGTGGCTCCTTGTGAGGGAGGGGGAGCCCTTTGCTTCAAGCTGTAGCCTCGACTCCCGAGGGAGAGGCTGCCTTGCTCTGCAAGATGTTCATCTCTCTGAACGTGTCATTTGCAGAGATGTACCTTGCCTCTGCTGGCCAGCTGCATGGTGGAAGGGTTTCAGAGTTACCTTGCTGCAACCACAGTGTTACTCTTAAGCATTTACTTCTCAGCCCAAGCAGAGGCAGAGGCAGGGGAAGATGTATCAATAATTGGGATTGGAATGGCTGTACATACACAAGCAGTGAGGAGTGGAGGAACAGCACTGGTCCCCTCAAACCCTCAGTGATGGACAGGTGGTCTTGGCTTTAAAGAAGTTTTCTCCTGCTTACACAGATGTCAGGGCTGCTTTATTTAATTCCTAACAGCAGCTCAGGGGCAGGCAGCAGCTCTGGCTCAGGGTGAGCTCCGGACAGCTTCTTTGGTACCTCCTGCACCTTATTTCTCTGCCCCATGCATCTGAGCTGCCTGCAGAAAGCTGTGCCAGGGGCACAGAGCAGCCCCAGCATGATGCCCTGCTCACCTGGGATGCATGGGGAAAGCTGGCAGAGCTGTGCTTCATTAGCACCCTTCTCAGAGAAAAACTGCTCTCCATTCACCCGGCAAGGTTTAACGGGCAAAGCAATGACACCTGTGTGAAAAATAGCCACTGGGATTCCAGCGAGGTAAGCGCGGCTGGCTGCAGCGAGTCACTTCCCACACCTATGCGACGCCACTGGCTTTAATGGAGAGCCCTCTGATTTATAGCCGTGTCGGTGGAACAAGAATAAGAGCTAATATGTCTTTATTTCTTCCCTTTGGTCTGCTCCGGGTGCAATCAGTGCTCGCCGCTGAAGCCAGTGCACCTGAACCTCAGGCTGAGATGAACCAGAGCTCGGCGCTGGTGATGACCAGCAGTATCAGTTGATGTAACTCTTTCTATGGAAGCTGATTTTACCCCCTCAATTCCATGTTCTGTTCCAAAAATATTCAAGAAAATATAAAACCTAAGATGCTGGAATGGCAGAAAAAGCTGGAAGCCAAAAAAAAAAAAAAGAATAAATACATAAATACCAGCTCTTCCAAGAGCTCTGGCTCACCCACAGCTGCCACCACCAAAAGAGAGGACTTTAAACCAAACATCTTCAGCGAAGCCTTCATGCAGAACTGACCTAAGCAAGTGGCGTAAACTCCTGAGGAGCCTGCCTAAAAGAAATGAAGCTCCAGCTCTGACAACCACATAAACTTTTCATAAGCAATTTAAAAAATGTTCCCTTTCCTTGTTTCATGAAGATGACGAGCTATAAAGCTGTCTTCTACAGTAATTACTGAAAGATGGCCTATTATATTTTTGTCTGATATAAATATGACACACAGAAACAGGGTGGAGGTGATGAAGTCACCCACAGTTGGCCACAAACACAACCCCCGTGTTGACTGAAGGAAGACTTGGGAGTCCAGCAGCAGCCCTTGCCTGGAGTCCATGGGGACGGGTGGTTGCCAAAACGGCTAACAGTAAAAGAGCTCATTTCTCCCGTGCTATAACATAAATAGGAGTGCACAGGGCTCTAGGAGCTGAGAAATAGTCCCAGACCACACATTTTCCATGTGCTGGATGACCCATAAGTTGCTTTGAGTGAAAACAAACATCAAGGTAGATATATTCTCACCAGAAAACAACCAAGGAAGGAAGCACAGGATGCCAAGGAGCAGCCCCATTTTGGTTATGATTTTTAGGTTTGTTAAATCAAACAGGGTCCTACCACAGGCTTGCTTTGTTCCCACAGCACCCTTGTCATGTGCATGTCATTAGAACTTACCAAGCAAAGATAAAGCCTGATGCTGAGGAGCCCTTTTAGCATGTGTTTCATGTAACCATATCCCTGGGAATGCCTTTCCCTTTAGATCAAAGTCCTGCCTTGACCTGTCGAGGTGAATAATGAGGGGCAGGGAAATATTTTTAACTCTGCATTGGGAACTGTAGGCGCATCTCAGAAGGGAGATGTGGGGTGCAGTGGCACTGGTCTATAAAAGGGATGGCCGAAACAGCCTGACCTTGAGCTCGTGGGGCTGGGGGCAGTGACCTGGCTCTGCAGGACCCTCCTCAGCCCACTCCCCAGACAAGGATGCTAAGAGGAATGGGAAGGGGATGTTAATTTTTAGATGGGGGGTTGATGCGAGGCTGAAATCAGAGGGCACTGGGGAGGTGACATACATTGTATGCAGTGTGGACACGCTTCCCCCAGTAGAGGTGGTGATGCGGGGTCCCAGCTCCACTGGAGGTTAGGAATCAACCACCCATGCAGCTGGTAGCTAGCAGTGACCCGCTCCCAGCATGGCAGAAGCAGGGACCTAAAGCTGAACTTCCAGTTTTATATGTAAACCTCTGAGTATGTGACCCAGAAAAACTCCTTTGGAACTGCCTGTTACTCAGCATCACAGAAAACCAGATTTAAGTGCTGTTAGTATGAATTATGAAATTAGTGTGAATTTAAGGTTCTAATTCTTGGCACCCAAATTATGAAAATCTAAGTTTTCAGATTAATCCATCATGGAGAACTCTCCTTTTCAGCCTTTGCCAGCTTTCTTTCCCAGTGTGGCTACATCTGAACAATGCAATATATTTCATTTTAATTTGTGAGACACTACGCGGGGCTAAATGTTACTTGCTATTAATATGGAACTGAAATGCTAGGAGCATTTTTAAACCAAATATTATGAATAGGAAAAGGGAAAACGGGGAGTTGTGGAGAGAGAGTGTAGACATGGCATTTTTAATAAAGCAAAAATGGAAACAGTGCAGTATATATAGTTTGTACTGTACTTATTATTAATTGGACAAATGAAATGAAATGCAGACTCGCTTTCCAAGGAGCCCACTGTGTGAGTCTAAGCGCACTCACAAGTACATGCGTTTCTCATCCCCCGACATCCTGGAGATTTGGGGATTGGTTGATTTACAGCCACTGACTCAAGATAATTCTCTTTCATGGGCTTTTTTTCAGTAATATGGGTAGCGCTAAATTCAGTCGAGTCATAAATCCTGTGCTGATAATTCAGTTATAAGTGACGATGCTTTGTCTGCGCACCCTCCTTGGGGTCCCCATGGACGCCCACACCTCCAGCCCGGGCTGCCCTCATCACCCTCCCTCCTACGCAAAAGCAAGGGTGCTGGGGAGGGACCCCAGCCCGCCGGAACAGGGAGGACACCACTGCACTCACGACTGAGCTATATTTTAATGGAGAAATGTTTAATTACAATATTGTTCTGACTTAGCACAAGAAATGAAGTCCCTTAGGCGGCAGCCTTCCAGCTGCCCCTGCCGGAGCGGGAGACAGAAATTTTATTCCAAGGGATCTGGCTGTGGGACACATTGTAGAAGGAGATTAAATGAATTAAAAACTGTTCTGCCTTTAGGAAAAGCTGCAACACCTTCCTTACCATAGAAACACCACTCATCTACCCCCAGGTGAAATTCTTCCAGTGCTCTGTCAGAACAATCGCTGTCTAAAATAATGACAAAGCAAACGACTATGGCCAAAAGAGGGATCCCAGGCAGAGAGCATATCCTGAAGATATGTCAAGGACTCCATGAGGTCTGTCCACCTTTCATGCTTAATTTCACATGAAAGACGCTCAGCTGTGACAGTGGTGAAGGGCAGCGGGTGGCAGTGATGTATTCAAGCAGCTTTGAAGGAAACAGCGATGTAAAATGGGACTATGCAACAGGGGCTCCTTCAGATGCATAGTCACTGATGAAGGTGTCTCATCTAATGATGGCCATCCAAAATGCACACCTGATGCCTCCTGCTCCACTGTGTTCAGTGTGGTGCTGCTGGGTCCCACATATCCCACCTGCCTGAGGCAGGGAGGAGTTGCTCTCGGGAGTTGTCTCACTCCCTCCAGCACTAGATGGTCAGCTTGGAAATTCATCTTTAAATTTATTACCTTAACATCAATTAATTAATTAAAGTTACCTTTACTAAAGAGGCAGTTAACTTTTTAACAGTTCACATTAGATGAGACATATATCTCCTTTGCTGTGTTTAGCTCAGATAAGGATACTGCAAGCCCTAAAGAGTTGATATTTGCAATATGCTGAAAATGAGGGGTTCCAAGACAACAATCACTGCAAAAGTTTTAAGCACAGTCATACAAAGGAACTGAGCCATAAATAGAGCAGCATACTTTCCCATTTGTGGTTGGGGATAATCTTTCTTTTTGTCTTAGAAAAAAAAAAAAAAAAGACCAACCCACAACAAATTTCTTCTCTTTGATGAGATGTGAGATTACATTCCTTTTAACTTCAAATTTTATGATACGCTGCCACGGCAAAGGGGTGATGAATCTTCTGTGTACAAACTATTCCCAGCTGTTGATAAAACCGTGATCACTGGCAGCTTGCCCTGGCTGAATGCTGTACGCAATCTCTGCAGCCAGACTTAGAGGAAAGGGGCTGCTGCTTTTGTCCAGCTCAGGAGGCCTGTTTTACTGATGGGCTTTGCTGGGCCATGTGGAGAACCAACTGAATTTAACCTGATCTACCAGTTTTCTGGAGCTGAGTTGGTGTTCACCTAATTTTTAAGTCTTAATAGTTCACACTAAATAGTTCACTTATTTCTTTGAACATTCTTCCTTCACGTTTTTCTTCGAAGTTGTATGAGTACAATCAAAGTTATGCTTTGCACCCCTTACTGCTGGTGGTTGCTGTTTCCCGAGGTCACACATGAGATGGGGGTTGTAGCCCCTTGTTTGATGCAACTGATGGAGAAGGAAGAGTGGGATGAACTTTTTCATTGCACTCCTCTGTTGTAGGGGCTTGGTGAAGGAGCTGTGATGGGTGAGACAGAACAGTGACATCACAGGGGACAATGGGCAGTGCTGGCTGCTCCATTTTCCAGGGTCTGGCATGGAGAGGAACAGCATATTGCTGACACCCTACCAAAACTTGCACATCT
This sequence comes from Numenius arquata, assembly GCF_964106895.1. NCBI lineage: Eukaryota > Metazoa > Chordata > Aves > Charadriiformes > Scolopacidae > Numenius > Numenius arquata. The sequence continues at coordinate 122,433,201 of NC_133576.1, forward strand.
GTCTGCTCTCACGCAGGGCAGTGCCAAGAAATGTCACAATTGCTTTGTGTGGAAGAAGCTTCTCAGGTTGAAAGGGCATCCATGTCCACAGGGGACAGGATAAGAAGTCCTGATGCCTTGAAAGGCATCAGGGGCAGTTTGGGCTAGACTGCAGGGCCAGTCTCTAAGGGCACAGGCAGTGAGCAGCGGAGAGACTGCCTGGGGGGGCACTGGCTTCTCCATTGCTGGAAATTTTTAATTGAACAGGTTAGAGGATTATACTGGCAGCAGTGGTTTCTCTCCTAGGGCAATGGGACAGACTAGCAGGGAGCAGAGACCACAGATGGCCAGAAAATATATCCCTATAAAATACATCACGTGGTACAGAAAACAACGTTTTTAGGATCACTAATGCATCTTTCTTCTCCACTGAGGCTATTGCAGCTGTGAGTAATAAGTATGTCTACCTAAGTAAACGAGTATGTTTGATTTTATTAAGAATTGAAGAACTTGGAGGACAATGTGAGTTCAATGTAAGGGGCTGTAGTGTCTTCAGATTAACTCTCCCCTTAAAGTGGACTAGAACACATTTATGTTGTTAACAGAAAAAAAAAAAAAAAGGCAAAATTATTTACTGCTCTTTGAGTATCTCTGCCAACAGTGACACCACATTTCTTTTCCACCCTTCTGGAGTGATACTGTCTTCACTTTTAGCTCCAAAGTTCTACAGCTTGCAGCTATTTTCCCAGACTGTCCAGGCTTTTCACAGATGTCTATACGCAGGTAACGCACATTTCAATGACCTGAGGTTTGCCTCCCAAGGAATAACTTCTGGAGATGTTTATTTTAAAGTAATAAAAGACTGAAATTCTGCAAAACATATTAGACGCTCAAGAAAGACTAATGCATAGTACTGCCATAAGCTGATTCCTTCCATCAGGGGAAAACCAAAGCAAGCTGCATGTTGGAATTTCTGCACTACTTTTAAAAATATTTTTGAACAACAATCACACTTGCAAAACACCTTTTGCTTGCAGTTTATTAACAGAAACAAATGCATGTGTGTTGTGGGTTAATTGTGTATCCTGACCACCCTGTATCAGACCTGACATCTCTGTCGTTGGGTGCTGGAGATCTTTCACTTCTCTGCTTTGATAAATGCTTTCTGACAGGGGAAATCTGAAGTCGGTGTGTAAGAAATGCGTCCCCTGGGTCTCTTCTGAGGAACAGTGGCAGAGTGGGGAGTCCAAAGTGCATCTAAGTGATTGCTGCTTGATGAAATTTATTCAGAGCTCTGCAGTCTGGAAAAGAGGTTAGACATGTCATGAGAACAAGCTGTTCAGTTCTTACTGAGCTCTTGGCTGGGTCAGTAATAATATAAAAACTCTGTCATACTGTATATAACCCTATCCAGTCAACATGCCAAGGCATGTGTGCTGTGCTTATCACTATGGTATCAGACTGCTTCAGCTCAAAAAAGAATTGTGATGGTGTCACCAGGAAACCCCTCAGTGTGCAGGGCCGGATATATAGGAAAAGATAACATTTTTTATTAGACCAACAGACAGAGCTGACAAAATGTGGACAGCCCACTCCTGGCTCAGAGCAGAAAGGGGGTTGGGGTCTTGCCATCTCTTCTCTTGGTTACATCCTCTGCTCTCCTGGATACTATTTGCTGACTGTCGAACAGATCAATATAGTCAGACTAAACCCAAGCCAGTCATTCTGGACCTGAATCAGCTCCTTTTGTTATGGCAGTCCTAAAGAAAGCCAAGGTTTCCTCAAGGCTCGTTTTCTCCAACTATGTCCATGTGTCTACAGAAGGCATTAGCTCTCCCTTCTTTTGCCTCAGTGGGGAAAGCCAGTTCAGGCCAGGGAGCAAACCAGGGCATAGAGAGGAATGGGAAATTAAAGTCACAAGGTACAGCAATATTCTATTCAGTGGCTAGATCTGGTACACTGCGATTTCATCCCCTGCCTCTACTCGCAGAGCTCTTGACCTTGCAGAGAGCAGCAGGCAGCTCTTTCTTTACAACCTGGCAGAGTCTAACCTCACCGGTGGGTAAATCCGGGGTTTACTGGAGCACTCGATGCAGCCCAAACAGAGTCCCACTGGGTTCATCAGCCCATGCTGCAGAAGTAGCTCCAGAGCATGTATGGGTCTGGGGCAAACCCTACCATGCGCCCACACACTCCCAGGTGGGCAGCAGCCCCGCGTGGGCTGCGGGATGTGCCGGCTGCCTGTTGCCTTCCCGGAGGGATGGGAAGGGCACAGACGTCCCATCCCACCCGTCCCCGGGGGAGCTGGCTCCTGTCTGCAGGCAGCAGCGACAGCTGAGAGTCTCCGTGAGTCATCCCACCAAGCACCCAGATCCATGGGAGCTTGCACTGGGAGTAAGAGATGGGTTTATTTCAGTAACCAGGTGGTACAAGTAATTCCTCTAAGAGTGCCTCTTTCTTCTTGTCAGTTTTCAGGGTGTTTATTTTTTCTCTCTCAGATGTTCCTTAGACGTTATCTGCAGAGTTTTCCTTACTGATTCAGACATGGATGCCAGGACGAGCTATTAGGAGATCAGCGGGAGCTTTCATTTTGATACAGCTGTATTCATGTAGACGTAATAACAAAAAACCCCATTGTAATGTATTGCAGTTGCACTGCTATGCAAGGTAGACACGTGTGCTAGTCTCTGCCAGTGCACCCAAATCAGAGAGTCTTGCCCCAGAGTGATGGAGCCAAGATACTAATGATAATTAATGCACAGCCTGTGCAGGCAGGATGGTGCTTTCACAAGGATAGATTATTTTATCTGGGCAGAACACGTAGAAAAGACAGGAGAGAGTATAGGTCCACCTGCTGTAGGACTGGCACGTATGCTGCTAGCAGTGCACTAGCAGGGTGTGTTTTGCACTGGCCTGGCCAGAAAGTGATCCCTTTTTGAATGAATTTGCTTACATCACTACGAAATTACAGTTCTTTCAGAAATACTGCCCTGAGCTCACACTCCCCATGTGACATGATGGAGAAATGCTTGTGGGACTGTGTTACCACCCATCACCCGGGGAGCAGCATCTACCCCAAAGCATTTGGGAAATTCCAGAATGGCACAGACACCTCTGCAAGCAGAAATTACTGAAAAGACTCTGTTTCCCATGTAAATGCACATGAAATTAAACACATGTGTGTATCTGATGGCAATACCTTTATTTACTGCAGTGGGTATTGCATGCCTTGCTGATTCCTGTTATTCCCTTAGAGGTCTGAGTTCTGTTTATCAGCATTTTAGGCCAGAAAAAATGTTTGTTTTACTGTTTCTTTATCCAGTCTGTCTATTTCTTTAAGCATCTGTTTCCCAAATGTACCTCTCTTGTTCTGCACAGGGAATGGGCTCAAAACTAGGTAGGAGGTTTGACAGATAGATTGCATCCAGGACTTTCATTTCAGAGAAAAAAAATCTAATAGGGGCTTGAAGGTGTGAGCTGCCTGTAATCAAGATAGTGTTTAGAAGAGACATGGCTAAACTCTGGCAGTGCCTGTATCTGGGAGAGGAAGGATGGCTCTGGGAGCTGTGCAAGATGGGTTCACTTCTCTCTTGCACATGGGTTTTGTAGCCTTAGCAGGATGCTTTTCCTCAGTTTCCCCAACCTCATCAGATGTTGCTAGCTGGGTTTTAACATCAAACACTCATTGCTCAGACACTGCAAGGCTTCGTTCATCATTGCTGGCAAAGTGCTTGCTGTAGAAAGGGCTCCAGGCATGCATAGACATACCTTGATGTTGGCCAATGTTTTAGGCAGAGAACATGAACTGCAGCACTCTTGGTCCAGCCCCTAGTGTGCACCAACTCCTCCTGCTTCCCCTTCCACATCGCTGCAGCCAGGCAGGCCAAGATTCAGTGCAATTCTTTATGGACTGCCAAAGAAACAAATTATTATGCACTACAAAATGAAACTGGCATTTTAAATCTAAAACACATGACATCAGCATTACATGTGGAACCAGATACCATCAAATCACATGCCACCTCATAAATATTCAGGCTGGTGGGGCAAAAGAAATGAGAGGTAGATTGCCGGCCAGCAATGCTCCCTGGGGTCTACTGCTTTGTAAAAGGCTTTTAAGCGATACGAGGAGTGTACACACAGTCCACTCCAAATAACCCACGAGGAGCTGGCTCTGTAGGGTTTGCAGGTTTGCTTGGGAGGCTGTAAGAGGGGGCCTTTTTGTGTCAGAGCACTGGGGTAGGGGTGTGGAGGGGACAAAGGCCAAGAAGCCAGTGGCAAGAACAGAAGTAATATAAAGAGCAAAGTCACTTGAAATCTGGGAGGAGTGTGTTGGTGTTCAGCATCACACCACTGACCTGCCGGCGTGTGTGGCAGTGTGCGGAAGCGCCTCTTTGCTACCCTGTACCTAGAGCATCCTTCAGAGCACAGAGGGACTGCTCAGCTTGTCTCAAAAAGCAACACCTGTGGTATGTGCTGGAGGAGGATGGGGCTTCATGTTTTCCTTGCCAAGGACCCAGGAAACTCTTGCAGAAGTTGGAAGTTGTGCTTTGGTTTCCTGGAATCAGCCCCCGGTGCAACCTCTCCCTCCAAAGCGACTTCATGGTATTTGAAAGTTAATCTGAATAAACTCAGCATTTGATTAAAATAAAGCTCACCATTTTTTCTTTTTTTTTTTTTTGGTGCCATTGGAAAAATTTTCATTTTCAGAGAAAGAACTCATCCAGACTTCAAAATAGCTTGGTACACGAGAACTGTGATTCTCCCATTATGTCTCGGTACAACCTCTGTGAGAAACTCTATTTAAATCACGTTTACAGAATTCTAAGAATAGACTATTCTGCTCTTAGTATCCATTCATTCTTAATTTATTATGGGTTCACCAAATATTTGCCCTTTCTTTCTGAATGTAAAAAGGATATGAATTCAGACAGGTCTTAAAGCATAACGATGCTAAGCTTACGGAAGATTTGGAAAGCACACTTATTACAAGGCACTTAAAAACTGCTCCTAAGGGTGGTGTAGGGGGGGGTCCTCCATCATTTCTGTAATAACCTGTGTGCTGGAAGCAATATGCTGTAGTTATAATAAATGTTTCCTGATTTTTATGCTTTACTTGTAAAGAACTGTTCCCCAAACTCAGAGAAGACAAACAGAAATAGCAGAGCAATCAGGGGAAAGAGGATGAATTAGGATTTTCTTTACTCCTGCAAGATCTCTATCAATCCACTGCCACAAGCCGTGGAAGGGAACAATCCCCCTCCAGCGCTCCTAGTCCCCAAAGAGAGGTATGGACAATGTGTGTGTGCCCACTGGAAGCGGATGAGAGGGGCAGGGTGCTGCATGGGGGGGACCTCACTGCAGAGACCTGGCAGAGTTGTCACAGCCATGGCACTCCCACAATGGTTTTGGCTCCAAAGGGGAAGGCAGGAAAGCTTTGAGGGAGCTTTCCAATGAACGGAGCTTTGTAGCCTCTGCAGTCCAACATCTTCACGCGTATGTTTCCAACACCTTGGACATCGGATGGCAAGAGGAGCTGGGCAAAAGTGTGGTTTGAGCTAAAATTTGGTGCCAGAAAAAATGTTTGATTTCACCTTGAATGACCTTGCTGGGAATTTGTGGACACTTCTGCTGTCTCTGTGTGTGGCTCGACAAGGAGTGGTGGTACCTGATTCCGTAGTGGTGGGCAGACAGCCCTGTACGAAGCCAGGCTCTGCTTGGGTATGACCTTTACATGGGTCTGAGGGACCTGTAGAGTTAGATAAATAGTGTATGTAGCTGTATTGTGAGCTGCAGGGGAAGCCAGGGTGGAGACAATCCTCCTGGCATTGCCCACAAACCAAGTTCCCCTGGGGTGTATCACCAGAAAGGGGTGTACCACACAGCAGAAGATGCCTCAGCTGGAAACACTGGAAGCACGAAGGGTGGCTGTGGTGGCCCAGAGGGGCTGGGACATGCCATGCGTGTGCTGTCTCCTGCACAGCCACAGCCAGGAGAAGGGTGGATTTCATTTCACATCTTATAAACAGTAAATTTCCAACTGTAATGATTATCTGGAAAACGCTGCCTGCAAAGGGTCAAACGCCAGGAGGCGGGGAACAAGAACCCGCTATTCATAACTTTTATGATATTTAGGGCCAGGCGGTGGCTGGGCGGCAGACCCGCCGTGTTTGGACAGCTGGGGCTGGGAGCACCCCCCGGGGCGCCCAGCATCCCTGGCCCCAGGAGACTTCTGCCCCACCGCAACAGCCACCCCTCCCGCTCCCTTTCTAAAAGTGCACACTCATTTATAATTAATAAAAATAAAGCAATTAAAGTGCACAGCAATAAGTGACAGAAAAGCAAGCAGTGAACTCACTACTAGAAATCATAGCAAGGGAAAAAAATGTAAGCTCTTTTCACCTACATTTTATCCTTCAGTTCAAGTTTACAAGTGCAGGAAGGGTCTCTGTCTTCTTCCTGCCTCCTGATATCATTTTTTTAAAGAAAATGGTTTTTTTCCCTCTGCTGCAACTGTACAACAAACCTCTGAAGAGGGAGAGTGATTGTAAATACAAAGAGGCAATTAGATGGCTGCCAAGAGATAGAGGCCTGTGTGAATACACAAACCTGGGGAGGGGTGGGGGGTGGAAATAGCAAAGAATAACAGTGATCTTTACTTCTGTCTCGTTTTCATTTATACTGAGCTACGGTTTTATTTGTAGCAAGGGACAGTAAGTAATTTTCAGGCAGAGATGCGGTAATTTTTAAATTGACAGTGCCCTTGTGAGTACTCAATTGTATTTCTAATAAATACATTTAGTACAAATCAAGAAAATGGAGGTGAATCTTTTATAAATATGGCTTTTTGCTGTTCCCACAGACCTCTGGCTTTTATCCTTTTCCCTGCAGAGCGAAGGACAGAGAGTTAGTGTCATATTTTCCCCTCTCTGCTGGAAGGACAGACAGAAAATGAAAGTGAAATTTTATTTAAAGAAAAATACGAAATGGAATTGAATATTATATATACAAATCGCCGTCACCTTTAACAAGCACAGAGGGGGTTACAGAGGTTAATAAGGACATATTTTAGAGTGCCTGCTTATCCTGAGCTCCACTCACAGCCAGTTAGCCAGTGCCAATGTTGATTAATTTGAGTGGGAAGAGCATGGCCTATGACAATTACAGACGATTAGAAGAAGCAACAGGAGAAATGCAAGAAACAACAAGATATATGCTGTGCCACAATGGTTCTGTTTACCCTACTGCTTTATTACTTGCTCTTGCCAGCACTTTCCAGTGCTTATTTCTTAGGCCACATCTATAAACTTGCTTAACAGTGGTTCAGACCCAGGCTTTCTCCTTTTCCCTGCCCGTGGGCACTCAGAGGCTGTTCAGTTCAGGTCAGGTCAGCGAGTCTGTGAGCGTATGATTTATAGGGGCTTCCCAAGTTATCACCTATGTTCTCGGGCACTGAAACTGGGGAGCCACAGCCCTGGCTGCACCCGCCTTAAATTGCTGTAACCAAACATTGAGCACATCTCAGCCCATCTCTGTCTAGAGGGAAGGAGGACATTTGGTGAGAGAAGTGTCAGAAGTGTCATTCCTACAAGGGGCAGCTTTGGGTGCAGCGCTCATACCATGGCACATAGCCCGTTGGGGAAGGGAAACACCCGCCTGAGCGTGGGTGATCCCCACCAGCATCACAGTGCTGACCAGGCTGTCGGCAGCTCAAGCCAGGACCTGGCTAACCCTGCCCTTGGCTGGCCCAAGGGTGGGATGAGGGACAGGAATGATGGCCTGGAAAATATTCCCACTTGCAACAAGGGCAGGGAAGCTTGCATGGCACTCGGGAAACATCTCTGCATTACGGATGGTGCTAAGGGAGCAGACAGCTGAAGGCTGGTGCCTGCACGCTGTCACTGGGGAAGCTGGTAATTCATCATCCTGAGTATAAACACCATTATAATGCAAAGGGACATCATCAGTCTACCCCTCCATACACACACACACATGCACATGGTCTCTGTTCAGTGAGACTGTTTATTTCCAGTGACTTCTGAAACAGAGAGTGTCTCTGTGAAAATTCGGGTGCAGGATAAGGCTGTGGCTTCACACTGTGGCTGAGCCAGTGGGACCCAGTGATGAAAGGGACAGCCAGGTACCCTGTCCCCATCCCAGCCTGTTCCTTTCTGTGGGAGAGGGGAATGAGGAGAACTGGAGGAGGGAGAACTGTTAGGCTATTAACAGCTGCCAGGTTTTCTACTTAAGCACATCCACAGCTTGGTAACATGGCATGGTTGGTGCTACTAGAATTAAAGTCCATGTCTGTCTCTGGCAAAATTTACTGCAATACTTGTAATATTTCCATTTAGCAGTGGTGACATCACACATACATAGTATGGAAAATGTGCTTTTTTTCCTAAATTATTCCATTGCACTGTGCCTGACCAATTAATACTGGTGGGACAAGACTGCAAGTTTGTCTCAGAATCTCCTTATTTGTAAAGCTACTACTAGGTTCTTAATTAAAAAAATCACATAAGTCTCTAGAAGCGCATCTGATGTTCAATTGTCACTGCTCCAAGGGACCCGCCTACCTCTATTGAAAACTTAAATTTTTCAGATCTCCTTTGTTTTTATTCATAGAATCATAGAATAGGTTGGATTGGAAAGGACTGTTAAAGGTCATCTAATCCACCCCACCTGCAATGAGCAGGGACATCTTCAACCAGATCAGGCTGCTCAGAGCCCCGTCCAACCTGACCTTGAATGTACCTACAATCTCTCTGGTCTGTTTTTCACACAAGGTTTTCTTGTAGAGGATGATGCAAACACAGGGTGAGCCCTTCTCTGGACATCTCTGCCTGAAGTACAGGGGACTTTCTGCCTTGTTGTTGTCAGATAGAACAATTTAAATGCATCTTAGTTTGAGGTAAGGGATCTTAATTAGATCTTGATATTCAGGACAGGTCATGTCCATCAACCAGCTCCAGGAACTTGCCTCTCCTGTTCTAACTATCAGGATATATATATATATATATGTACCTGCTAACAGGTAAAACTCTTCTAAATTAAAGAATGTTGAATAGCTGTTTTTGCCTGCTTTATTTTAATAAAAAGGATTTCAAAAGTGTAAGATATTGGTCTAGTGGTTCTTTGCCATTGACTCCAGTGGGGAAAACAGAATACCTGGGGTTTGGCAGCTTCAACAGGTACTTTCCATGTGTAAAATCTTCTCACAAGTGACAATGGCAATCGTCTGTCTTACAATATTTTTATCTTTCTTCAAGTGATGAGGTTGCTTGTCACCTCCATGTCTCAGTGCACCAGACACTGTATGGAAGTTTCACATTGGGATGGGCACAGGACAAATCTTAAAATCAACTCTATCAATGCGTGATTCATCCCAAAGCATCTCATCAGTGAAATGATGTAATCCAAAGGGAGGTGGTGAGGGACCTGGTCCAACACCTAGATACAAACAAGTCTATGGGACCAGATAGGATTCACCCGAGGGTACTGAGGGAGCTGGCGGAAGTGCTTGCGGAGCCACTTTCCCTCATTTACCAACAGTCCTGGCAAACTGGGGAGGTCCCAGCTGACTGGCGTCTAGCAAATGTGACGCCCATCCACAAGAAGGGTCAGAAGGATGATCCAGGGAACTATTAGCCTGTCAGTCTGACCTCAGTGCCTGGGAAGGTCATGGAACAGATCATCCTGAGTGCCATTATGCAGCGCGTGAAGGACAGCCAGGTGATCAGGCCCAGCCAGCACGGGTTCACGAGGGGCAGGTCCTGCTTGACAAACCTGATCTCCTTCTATGATAAAGTGACCCACTTGGTGGATGAGGGAAAGGCTGTGGATGTTGTTTACCTGGACTTTAGCAAGGCCTTTGATACAGTATCCTCCTGCAGAAACTGGCTGCCCATGGCTTGGATGGGAGTACTCTCTGCTGGGTTAAAAACTGGCTGGAGGGCCGGGCCCAGAGAGTAATGGTAAATGGAGTTAAATCCAGTTGGTGTCCAGTCACAAGTGGTGTCCTCCAGGGCCTGGTACTGCGACTCGTTCTCTTTAACATCTTTATCAATGATCTGGACGAGGGGATTGAGTGCACCCTCAGTAAGTTCGCAGACGACACCAAGGTGGGTGGGAGTGTCGACCTGCTGGAGGGTAGAAAGGCTTTGCAGAGGGATCTGGACAGGCTGGATGGATGGGCTGAGACCAACGGGATGAGGTTCAACAAGGCCAAGTGCCAGGTCCTGCACGTGGGTCACAACAACCCCATGCAGCTCTACGGGCTTGGGGCAGAGTGGCTGGAGCTGCCTGGCAGAAAAGGACCTGGGGGTGTTGGTCGACTGTCGGCTGAACATGAGCCGGCAGTGTGCCCAGGTGGCCAAGAAGGCCAACAGTATCTTGGCCTGTATCAGGAACAGCGTGGTGAGTAGGACTCGTGAGGTGATCGTCCCACTGTACTCGGCACTGGTGAGGCCCCACCTTGAGTACTGTGTCCAGTTTTGGGCCCCTTACCTCAAAAAAGATATTGAGGTGCTGGAGCGGGTCCAGAGAAGGGCAATGAAGCTGGTGAGCGGTCTGGAGCACAAGACTTATGAGGAGAGGCTGAGGGAGCTGGGGTTGTTCAGCCTAGAGAAAAGGAGGCTGAGGGGGGACCTTATTGCTCTCTACAACTACCTGAAAGGAGGGTGTAGAGAGGCGGGGGTCGGTCTCTTCTCCCAAGTCACAGGCAACAGGACTACAGGAAACGGCCTCAAGTTGTACCAGGGGAGGTTCAGATTGGGTATTAGGAAGAATTTTTACACTGAAAGGGTTATCAAGCATTGGAATGGGATGCCCAGGGAAGTGGTTGAGGCACCATCCCTGGAGGTGTTCAAAAGACGGGTTGACGTAGTGCTGGGGGACATGGTTTAGTGATGTTGGTTTTTTTTTTTTTTTTGTTTTTGCTTTTTTTTTTGGTCAGAGTTAGATTGATGGTTGGACTAGATGATCTTGAATGTCCCTTCCAACCTAGATGATTCTATGATTCTATAAGGAACAACTGGTACGAAAGAACTCTCTGAGCAGTGGCATGTTGCCTAGAAAGAGCACAATTTCCAAAACAGTTGTGGACCTTAAAACTCCGGAGTGCTGGTGTTCCTCAGAGATGTTGAACTAATTACAAATATGATAGCCCTTGCTTCTTCTCTTAATTTATCTTCAACACTGACCTTCCCTTAAGAATAGGAGACCATGAGTACTAAGGGTTGAACATTTTAATTCAGAGTGCACTACTCAGGGAAAAGCTGTGATTTTGAAATCCTGTCATTTGGTCAACATTGCAGTAAATGATGAGCTAATAACCTTTGTTAAAGACCAATTAATCAAAAGGAATTTAAACTTTTATGCTAATTTTCAAGCCCCAGTTGGGTTGTGCTATTCGAAAATCAGCATGTTGCTCAGCTCCAGAGCTGGACGAAGATGCTTGGGGAAAGGCATGAGCTTTTTGGAGTTGGCTGCTGTGAGTGTTTTAAAACTTTAAGATTCAGTTCTCTGCAATTTTGGTAACCAAGAAGCAGTCACACTTCAAATTGTGATCATTTGTCTGAATCTGAAAGCACAACAAGCATCCTAGATATAACATAGCTAATTCCCCAAAATTGTCACATTTTTTTCTCAGAAAAGCCTTATCAAAGGACATACTTGTTATTGAGCCACAATCCTCAGCTCCAAAAATGAGTTCAAAGCATCATTACGTAAGCCTGTGAATAATAATAATTATTCACATTTTGGCAGTGGAACATTGTACCTAGTCAGCCCAATCATCCAGAGACCGATGGTGGCTGAACAAGTGGTAGGCCCAGACAGATGGGTTTCCCTCCCTGCAGCTTCCAAACTTGTGTCTAATAGTTGTTTCTGCAAATTTTATCCCCTCAAATTTCCATCTATCCCATGTCTCATCCTGGCCTACCAGAGGGTCCCTCTGTTTTTGTGGCTTCTATTTTCTTCAATAGGTTCCCAACACCCACATCAATGTTCATGATGTAACTCTCCAAGGTTGCCAAAGAGAGCACCACAAATATTCTGTGACTGCTGGAATAATCCTAATTATCCATGACAAAACAGGTCTTGGCCTGTGATCCTGTGGGGACAAGTTAGACTGTTGGTTTCTAGGATTATTTCAACAAATCAATCAATCTACAGTCTTTAAATTAGGACTACTGAAGTGTCAAAGTATGTACTTTATACATTTGCTGATATGCAAAGCCAGCATTTCCCTAATGAACCAGACAACCTCCACAACCCCCAATGGGCACGAACCTGTCAAACAGACTTTGTACCTAAAAAATTTTGAGGGATACTGGTATACTTGGTCAACTGCCAGAGATATGGTGGAGCAAAAAGATCTGAAGGACTAGCCAAAATCAGCTATCTACTTAGTAAATGCATAGTCCTTTCCCTGCTGGTTGCATCTGGTGACTGCTTCTGGGTAAGTGGCACCCCTCCATGCCTGGCTGCCCAGCCGTTGGGTGGCATGGGAAAGATGGAGACCCACCAGGCCAGAATACACCATTGGAAGAGAGATCAGTGTTCCTTTCTTGCCCAATTTCTTCTCTCCAAAGTAGGTGTCCAGAGGCTGCCTTCACCTTGGGCCAGTAGAGTGCTGTAGGGGCTGCTTCAGGCTGCACAGCTACAGTCATACCAATGTAGATGTGGGTTTGTTACCTTGCTCTTATTATACTGATTTTGGCCACTGGGTATTTGGGACTGCTGTGGAAGACAAGTTTTATGATCCATTTTTATCTGAAGTAGCTCGCAATCTCTTTGCTCTGCTTGTCGGTCTGCAAATCAGTGGAATAGTCAGATCTGAGTGGTCTCTGCTCAGGCCAATGGTTGCTTTACCCAGCCATGGACAGAGGTCAGATAGATAGGATTATTTTTCTTATGTCCTGTGACATATATGGCATTCTTAAGTCCTATGGCATTTTTGACATTTTCTTATGTCCTGTAACTTGTATTCCTTTTGCCGCTGCACAAGGCTGCTTAGGTCTCTTGGTCTGTGTTTCCCTCTGACCTACCAGAGTGCATGCAAGTAGCCTGACTATCAGAAAAGACAGATCTCTGCAAAGCAGATGAATATGAGATGTGAGTCAGACCAACTGATTTGATTTAGTCTGCTTATCACAGTGACTTCTACTTTGGGGCTTATTTTAGATGTGACTCATGTTGTACCTGTACTTGTAAAAAGCCTGCCTTGAAAATATTTTGATAGGGTATCATCTCAAGTAATTGGCAGATTTCTGTTAATGCTGTATCCTCTGAGTGCCAGCTGACCTTTGCAAACACAGTTCAGAGCAGGTAGAGAGGAAAAAGAGGATTCTGATTAATTTTGCCAGAGATAAAATACATGACAGCAGCTGACATGAAACTACTGCTGACCAGCTCCATGTTGTGCTTCTCTTTGTGAGGACACCTTGTGCTATAGAAACACAGTCTTTCATGAGGTGGGCATTTTGGCAGCTAACAAATGCTTGATTAAGATGAGCTACTACATAATTAATTATAAGCCTCAAATTAAATGACTGGGGAATTGATTCATGTCAGGAGCTGTGAAGCTAAATAGAAGTTATCAGGGTTACAAGCGCTGACCTGCAGTGGAAACTGTTCAGCACAGGAGGCTGGAAATCAGCTTGGTGTGTGAGATCTGAACATAGTACTACTCAAATCAAAATGGTTTCCAGGCAAACATAACTGAAATTTCAAAATGTGACGATGAAGGCGATTCGCAAGCAGTCATCATTGGAGTCCAGTGAACCAAGCTGCTGCACTGATGCTCCTGGAGCAAAGCTGATTGTTGTTGCATCAAGATCTGATGCCCTGACCTACTGTAATCTTCATCATCCTATTTTACACTCTCAGTTGGCATTTCGCAGCTCCTTCAGCCTAATGAAACCACTGTAAGCTGTGAATGGCTGGTTGCAGGCAACACACCCAAGGGGCACTGTGCCACTCACTGCATGGCACCATGCAAGGTACAGACACTGGCCACCCACTTGCACTCTTTCTGGGTAGGTTCTTCTTTTGCAAGGGTCTGAATTTAATAAAGGAAAGAGGAAGAATAGAATGTCTGGTCTGACAGTTGATAATCCGTTGGCCATCCAGAAAATGACGGGGAGTTGAAAGCAGTTCCATAAGCAGATCTTACCACACAGTGTATCTGCATGGCTGGAAGACTAGTTTTATTTTCCATAACCATTTCCCTCAAGTGTCCCCAGCCTTCCAACATCTCAGTTGTTTAGGAATCATAACACACAAGTTGCTAGGGTAACCAAAATCTGCCTGACCCCCTATATCCAGCTGCCTGGGAGACTCCATGTTCCAGGACATGGATCAGTCCTGGAAAGAAGCCCTAGCCAGATGTGGCATGGTTTCCCTGTCACTGGCTCCAGCAAGGTGCTCGCAGTGAGCTGAGAGCCGTGAGCGCAGACCGCTTGTGTCGCTACGCGAGGAGGAGAGTCACACTGTGGTTCCTGGCCAGAGTGAGCCTAGGGGATGGCAGCATTTAACATTTGCACTCCTGCACATCACAAAAAGGTGTGCTGGCTGTTTCCAAATGGTCATGCGCCCACAGCATGAAGGTCTCCCTCTCCTGGGTAGCACTGTCACCTTGTCTTTTGTTTAGGTTGATGGCTGGCGAGCACCTCCCCTACAGAGAATATGCTTTCTGAAAAGCCTCTTGGGGAGCCGCTGATATGTACATCCCATCAGCTCAATCCACTGTAATTTCTGCAGGGTGCTGGCTTTGGTCACTGTTTCTTCTTATCCATGTTTTTTAATCCATTCAAGTTTTTGAACCCGTAAATGTGGTTTTCGGTCTGGGCTCTGGCTGCTGTGCTGAGGACGCGTGCTCAAGGTTGAACCAAACTATTGCAGCACTCACTGACTGGAGGGATTGACACTCTTGCCAATATTTGGTATCATTTCACTGTTTAAAATTATACAAATCTCTGCTACAGGCCTTAGAAGATGTGTCCTTGGAGACACTGAAGACTAAACCAGGTACACCAACAAGCTGTGTCATCATACTCTGGAAGGGGACAGGAGACAGCCTAGCAGACTTCCTCCCACGAGGTCACTGCACCCTCCCTCTGGAAGTTTTGTTACAGCTCAGAAGAACCTGCAGGAAAGGACCCTCTCTGCCTGGCTCCTCTGCTTGCCGTGGTTTCAATAGATGTGGGGTTTTGGCCTGTTCTCTTTGAGAGCTCTTCTGGACTCAGCCTGGACCTCCAGCTCTTTGCCCTGCCTCCATCGTGGGTCCTGACCTCCGTGCTGTCATCCATATGCTTTCCTGTTTTGGTGAGGAAGCGTTAGCCTCATTTGAGGGATGGGAACACAGATCCTGTATCATCTGCACAAGACACTGAAAAATCTCTCATGGTTAGGGGACTAAGTGCAGGGAAATCCTCAAGTACCACCTAAATCATTGGACCCTTCTACTTCCCTCAGCTTCCGGTCTGTGCTCAGAAATGAGGTTTCTGCAAACTCAGTAGGAAAAGGCACTGACCATTGGCTTCACTGAAATCTCTAGAAGCTTTATCTAAGATTTCACTGGAACCGTGGGCTCACCCAGCAAGACCAGCAATAACCAGTGCTTCTGCATATAATGGATCCCGAAGCATAGTTAGATGTATCATCTACAGTCATCGCATAATTTTCTTAATTTATGTTGGATTTCTAAAGCACAGCTGGATTTGTGAAAAGAAAATCCTACACAGTCCCTGCCTAGGATGGTACAATGCCAGGTGGGACCGCTGACCCTGCAGCACACCCATGTAACCTAGTAACCTTGTAATGTATATCCCCAGATACATCACACACCATGTCAGACCCCTCTCTTATTATTCTGCCTCAAAACCATTGCTGCTTCATTACTGGTAGGTTGAATGCTCAAATAAATTTGGCAGATAGCGGCTAGCCTTTTTTCCTGACAGATGCAAAACTAGTTGCACATGTCCTCTCCCCACAAAGCGTGGGCCGTCTTACAAATACAAAAGCAAGGAGGTGAATTTTATCCCAGGAACATACATTTTTTAATCTCTGTAATCTTTCCTACCACGAACTGCTAAACTATAAGGTACAATGAGTGGAAAGTTTAATTTTGGGAGCAGAGGGCATGAATTTCTCCTCTGGTGCTGGACTGGACCCCGGTGATTTTCAGGACCCCTTTTCTGGTTCTTTCATGCACGTTTCGAGCTGTAAATTCGATTTGGTAATTGCATTTGTAAAACTGGAAAGTTTCAGCCTGTCCCCTGAAGATACTGCACCCAAAATCTTCTCCTCTCTCTGATTTCCAGAATTGATGTCATCCTGGTCCCTCTTAATTAATCTGATTGTTTGTGCTGTGCTACTACTTTTGCAGTTATGCCCATAACTGCTATTAGAAGTGTGATGAATCATTTGTATTTTCCTGGAAATGTACTTGAATCTTCTGCAGAATTGTCTCCAGTCCATCTTCTCCCTTCCTGTCCAAAAACCAGCATATGGCTCTGCTGTGCTCCATGGCTGGAAAGTGTTTCTGAGTTCAGGACCGAGCTCCTCTGAGCAGAAATTCTCAGAGTTCTTATAACAGGATGTTCTTTTGAAAAATAATTGTTTCCCCCACTTCCTCCAAATAGACACGCAGTGATAGCAGGAAAAATGTGAGCTCCTTACTCTGGGTGTTTGTCCTGCAGGAGCATTTCAGCAAGGCAGGCTGAAGGCCCATTGCTGCAGGTATTGTATAAGCACGGCACAGATGGTCCTAATCCAAAGTGCTTACAAGCTAATTACCGTGTCTCTGTACTCATTAGCGTGTGGGCGCTTTTCCCAGTCCGTGGTGCAGGGCTGTGTGTACGTCTGGCCAGCTGATCCAGCCAACCACACCGGTACTTCTCTGCTCTGCATTCTCATCGCAGCCGCTAGTGATGCTGGCCTGGAGATGCCAACCTCCAGAGCTGTCTTCACAGCTCCTCCATCACCCCAGAGTCGCCTCCTGTGCAGGGGGGACCTGCGAAGCCAACACACAGATCCTCGCCATCCCTGACTTCTGCCGTGATGCTCATCAAACAATCCTCTTGGGATTGGGCAGGCAAGGTGGCCATGGGGACGGTCCCTGCTACGCTTGTTCGACCCTGTTATCAACAGCAAGAGACAGTTGAGAACTTCCCTAATGGCATGCAGACTAGCCAGGGCAATGTTGTCTCCTGTTACTGCCCCTAAAAACATGCATGTTATTGTAAGCGGTGGTAGCAGTAGATGATAAATGAGCCTGTGTTCACCTAAAAGGCCACTTCTATGCCCATTAGAGATGGAGAATAGGTTCTCAAGATTCACTTTCCCTCCCTTTGTGGCTTCCTCCTGCTACAAGGACTGCCCTGTTTATCTCTTGTTTTTTTCATACTTCTAATTTACTTTCTCAGAAAAATATCTGCAAGTAGTTAAACAGTGCTAATATATATCCACCAAGGGATGCCGTAAAGTTTTTAAATGGTGATTGGGTGTTTGGCAGGCAGAAGGTGAATTGCTCTGTCTTTCCATGATCTCACACATCACATAAGGGTGAACAAGGGATTTTCTAAAGTGCGAAGTCCCAGTGCTGCTGTCATTCAGCAAATGCTGGAGCCATACACTGAACTGCTCCTATTTTTATTGGAAATATTTCACTACAGTAAAAGAGGGTTGAAAACCAGAATACCATTCAGTTTCCCAGCCCCAGAGGTGGTATTCTCCAGGTCAGGGTTCAGTGGCTCTGGAGGATGCTACGGTTGGGAAGTTTGCACCGCTGTGCTGGGTGGATGAAATTCACCTCTAAATACGGGATTTAGTTAGGATATGATTAGCACCAAGGTCTTATATTTTCCTTTTTTACTAAAGTGTGTTCCACCCTGCAGAGACAGAAGCTATCATTCTTCAGTGCCTTCATTCTGGTACTTTACGAAAAAAAAATCACATTAATAATATATAGAAATAAATAACCTCTCTGTGTTGCATAGACCACAAAAATACTGCCACACAGATTGTCATGTCCTTGCTGTCACCTGTGCCTCTGAGTATCACACACACTCAAGCATCCCCAAGGGCAATAAACAGGAAAATGCGATACATGGCGATCTCTCACATGCTCTCTGGTTTTAGCTGCTTCCATGCAGAGGGATTTCTCTTCCTTTTTAACCTGCACTGAAATACAGTAGCAAGGAGTTGGGGCAGAGTGGCTGTATTTCAGTGGTTGTGGCTGGAACAGCTTTATGTTGACGCTGAGCGCATGTTTACATTAATCATAATGACACATAAGACTCACTCCTACAAGGAATCACATCCAAATTAGTCCCATGCATACAATGCCAAGGGAATTGCTCATCGTGCATAAGGTTAAAGGCACACATCTCTGTGCAGAAGCAGGACCTCGGCTGGCAGACTGCAGGGTGCGTTGCAGTTGCAGGCTGCCGGGTGATGCTGATCCGGGGCATGCCTTCCCTCTGTGGACCCTGCCGGAGCTCCTCCAATGTGGTTTTGCTGCACAGAGAACAACCTGCTCCAGGAGCCTCAGTGTGGGCTTTGCATCCAGCATCTCTAAGTGAGACCCCAGCCCGGCTGATTGCCCACCGGCAAGGGCTCCCCCACTGCCCAGGGCCAAAGGAGAGCTTTCTGATGCTTCCAAAAAGCCCTGTCTCAGGAGCAGACCCAGTAGCCCATTTGCTCCAGCTTTATTATCTGCATGGGGTTACACCATTGCTCTGCCAATTACTGAGCTGGAGCTGTGCAGAGCAGCAGCCTGGGCTGGGGAAGCTTGCTGAGAGACCTTTGATTGCTGTAGAGGGAAGAGGGTGAGAAGGGGGAACAGACAATCAGATGCTAATTCCTGACGTCTGCCTAAAAGTGATTTCTCAGAAGGAGGGGAAAAAAAGAACTTGTTTTGTCTCTTTTTTTTTTTTTTTGTGAAATGTAATCTGGTACTTAATGTTCCAAGTTGCCAGTGTCTCATATTGTGTGTTGCTTCATCCACTCTAAATATCATCTCTTCCTGCAGCCTGACTTGACATATTCCTCTTAGATTATCTCATTTTGCTGTGTACAAATGCATTTGTGGCTGTACCCAAAATTACAAAAGAAATATCATGAAAAAGGGTTATTCAAGCAAGAGCAACCAGAAACTAAAGTTTTTCTTCAGTGTCTAAACACAAATTTCCCCGTAAATACCTTTGGTACTAGAAAGCCAGTTTGGTCAGGTTAAATATTAAATGTGGGTCATGATTCATCAAAAGACATTCTCAATTTGTGGTGCACAGCTGTTCCTATAGACATATAGTGAAATACATCAGGATGTGCCGAAACCCTATTGAAAATATCCAGAATTCGGGGCTAACTGCCTTTTGTGCCCTTGCTACTTGAGTCTAAAAATAAAGGAAAGATAGATCACAGCTTTTAGCTTTGAAGATTGGTCGCTGCATAGAGCAGGCAGGGTGCAGAAAGCCTTGAAAGACTGGATGCACAGCTGCAGTGGGCAGCAGCTATAGTAGTCCCACACTATACAATCTGTAGTATCACCGACACATCCTGCCAAACCCCACGCTGCAGTGTTTCCAAGGAGATATTACATCACGAGAGTGTCTCGTAGGAGTTTGAAACCTGCTCCATCTGACATGTTATTTAACATTGCTGTTAACAGAGGCTTTGTAAAACTACTGATTTCTGGTCAAACTTCTCTCAGATCAGAGACCAATAACTATCCTAGCACATGAATGGGAGTTTTGGTGTTTACATGTTGAGGATGTCAAAAAAACTGTGAGAAAGTGGAGAAGAGAGATTCAAAATGCTTTAAGGTCAGAGAGGCAACTTGCAGTGAGAGCCCTGAGCCAACTCCTTGGTTTGCAAGTGGCAGGAATGAGAGCAGAGGCAGTCAGAAAAATTAGGGAAACAAATTTGTTCTCCAACAACTTTCCATCAAAAATTGAAATGTTTTGTGACGGCAGCACTTTGCTCATCATCCGTTTTGAAGGGAAAATGGATTGACTTTTGCTTTATGAAGTTCAGTTTTTCTTTCTCAACAGTGACATCACATTGAATGGTGATGAGCACAGAATATACAAGGGACATGCCCAGGGCAGGTTAGAGAAGCATTCTCCTCTCCTGAGCCTGTGGGAGAGAGACAAGTGGAGCAACAGTGTTCACCTTCATGCTCTGAGATACTTATTCATTTTCCCACCTGTCCTTATCCTCCAGAAAATGTGATTGCGCCAGTAACAGTTTCACTAGTAAGGCAGTAATGAAATCCTTATTCTGGCCTGGATTTTGACCCGAACCCCTATAAAACACCAATGAGCGCTCAGAGCTCCTCTTATCCATTGTTACATTACCCCCCAGGGGGGACCAGTCTGGCACACAAGCAGTAATCAGCTAAATTTGCAGCCAGAGACATTTAAAACTTTCTAATTATAAGGATAATTAATGATTTTTTTAAGACAAGGTCAGAGAACTATCCGTCAGGGACGGGCTGGGTGCCTTACAGCCTGCTTTCACGCCT
This sequence comes from Numenius arquata, assembly GCF_964106895.1. Lineage (NCBI taxonomy): Eukaryota > Metazoa > Chordata > Aves > Charadriiformes > Scolopacidae > Numenius > Numenius arquata. The sequence goes on from NC_133576.1 coordinate 122,453,713, forward strand.
TCTGGTTCGGTCGGATGGCTGCAGCCAGCTCAGCTCTGGACGCAGCACCCTACCCCGCCAGCTGTGCTGTGTGTGAGGCTTTTTCTGATGGGGAGGCTTTCCAGGTGTGAGAGCGTTAAAAGCAAATGTAATCTCACATCGTAAATGACAGAGCCGAATCTCTTCCCATCCGTTCCACAACCACTTGCGTGCCACCCCATTGACTTTAATTGTACTCTTACTTCACGCTGGAGAGCAGGACTGGGTCACGGGCGATGACTGTACAATTTGACCGCCTTTAGTAAAGCCTTTCGGCTGCATGCTTGTGTCTTCCAGCCTCCTGAGAGGCTCTCGTGTGAATTACCATCCCTCTCCAACGGGCAATGTAGGTCATACCTGATAAATTTGCTTACTGGATTAGCGGACAAGGGGGAAAGAGTAGGCATGGTTCATCCAGCTGTCGGGGGGGCATTTAATACCGCACTGCACGACAGATTGATTTGCAAGGTCAGAAAGAATGGCATAGAATCGGCAGAAAAATATGGAAAGGGATTAAAAAAAAAGGCTTAAGGGTAGAGAAAAGGCAATGTCATTAACAGGGAAAATTTTAAGTGAGTTATCTTTATTATTGGACCCCTTTTTTTGCTGCCAGTCCGCTTCAGGAAGGTACTGGGAAAATAAAGAAAGGGGAGAATGGTCTAGCCTGGGAGGAGAGTAAAGGATGCAAACACAGGGCTGAGGTACCTTCACGCAGCTCCTCTCTGTGCTAAGGAACCCAGCACCAGTTTACATCAGATGCTGATTTGACTCAGAAAGCAGAATTTGATGAGCAGAGGAGTCAGTCTGCTTCTGGGGGATGCCAGGGTCCCACTTGCACATGGGGAGCCACAGGAAAACTGAGGTTTTCCCCCTTCGCTCTCACGGCTTCTCCCTGGCCTTCCCTGCTGTTTGAAAAAGATATTTAAGTCTTTGGTTTCAATTGACCCAATAAATAATTCTTCCTTCCAACAATGCCTATGGGGGGCTTGTCTTTGCCACCTGTGTGGCTGGTATGGTCAATGTTGTAGTGGGGAACAGTTTGGGAAGACCCTACAGAATGACCCAACACAGCTCCAACTCCTCTGCTTTGTAAGAGTCTTTGAAAAACTGGTTATCATATGTCACTTCAAACATACCTGGGCTGTAGCCCTCTTCGAGGAGTTCTGAGACCTTCCTGGCTTGAGAAAAAACACAGGCAAAAAGGTGAAAATGTGGGTTCCCTGCAGTGCCATATTGCCTCATTATTACCTTTCCTGCCACCACTTTGAGATCAACTTCTGCATGAAATGATTAGGAGGCCTAATGTGGCTGAGATAGCATTGCTTTTGGAAATTTAGAGCTTTTTTTTTTCCTGCTTCATCCTGGTTTTTAGACTTAACACATTTTCTTTTTTCAGCTATACACTAAGTAACATTAAACTGTAATGAGAGAGAATAATTTAAAAAATAACTTAAAACAGCCATGAGTTATAAAAATAACAGATCCTGTGGGTAGCATCTAAAAGACTTTCTATCATGCTGACTGATTAGAAGGCTCATTTAATTGTCTGTATGCAAATTTTGTGTCACCAATTCCTGACATTCAGAAATCTTGAGATTTTAAAATTAAAAGGTTCACATCACTTTTATTTGACTTTTGGCTGATTTTGTGACCTGCAGGCTTCATTGTTTCAATGTAAGGATTTTTTTTTTCCCTGAAAAGTTGAGGAAAAAATGCATTTTTAATTCTTTAAAGCAAGCTGAGATTCACTCATGTTCACTGGGTTTCAGGAACCACGGTCTTAAAATACTGCAAATGTTGGGCATGCCACACAGGCTTTAAGGAATTGTAGGAATCGTTTGTTTTCAAAATAAAGAAAATATACAGATTTCAGTTTCAAAAACTCCCTTTTTCAGTATTAACACATTTCCACCCAGAATTAGACTGACTGGCTCTCACTTGGCCAGCAGTGCAAAGTGGAGGGAGCTTGGTAGGAACAACATGAGCTTGGTAGGCTACACAACATGATTTTTTTAAGGGCTGCACCCTGGAGGATTTAAAATCTTGATTTCACAGTCTCCTGAAATGACTGGAAAGGGTCTCATTGCCCTTCCCCGATTCATGTATGCCTGTCACTTCTTGTCATACACTCTGGGAAGGTGCATCATTTCCTTACAGTAGATTTTTAGGCACTCAAAGGGTGTTGCCACCTCCATTCCTGTCCATGTATCCCACAAGCATTTCCTGCAAGCCTGGGCTGGACTCTGTCGGCTGCTACCCAGATGGGGCCAGGAGTTGGACCCCAGGGAGAGCTGGGCTCCGTGGGGAAGACAACCCGAGACTCACAGTGCTGGCAGAACTACAGGATGGGAGCTGGACCCCCACCATAGCACTGGTTCCTGGGGCAGAGGACTGAAGCTCTGTGTGGCTGTTGCCTTCAGGGAAAGGGATTTCAGGAGCACCAGTGCTGCAGCATACGTTTCTGGAGACCAGGTCTGCCCAGGGTCGATATCTCAGGTATTAAGCAGAACTGGGAGCTGACCAGTTTACCTCCCAGTTATCCCCCAGTAGCTGAAGACACGTGCATTAGCCCATGGTGAAGAGTGGTTTACAGAAGCAGTCCCAGTAGCAGTTAAATTGTCCATAGCCAAAATTTCTTTAAAAATTTATTATCCCCTTTTCAGAGGGTTTATTTAAGGCAGGGTGCTGCTTTACCAGACAGGCAGTGTCTGAAAGCTCGAGAGCCATGTCAAAGTGATGCAAGAGGGACAGAGGTGGTACCAACCATAGTTGGTATCAACCCTGGTACCAGAAATGGCTGTGGCCGTAACTGAATTTTGTGTATACCAGCAGTGATTAAAAACTGCACTCAGGCCAGGCTCTCCTTGATAAAGAGCATCCAGATGGACACTATAAATCAGTTGGAAAACCCTCAGCCAAACTCCATGCTTGGACTGATTTGAACAGCTCCACTTAATGTCACAAATGGGATTTGTGCAAACGGAGTCCAGAGCAGAATTTAGCCTTTCATGTTTGTTTAAATGAAGAAATTTGGACAGTAAAAGCCCGCTTATATTCTGGCTAGCAGGCTGGGTATTACAGCACTCGAATAGTGGGAAGCCCAGACAGATGGTTACATGAATCACAGCGGGGCAGGTCTGATTATCCTGATATTTTCCACACGATAAAAGTGGAGGGACGGGGGTGCCATATGGTGGAATATGGCTGAGGGACCCTCGGCAGCTGGGCGGGATGTGAGTGCTCTCCAAGGCAAGTGGCAGAGTGAAACACCCGCTCCGGTGATGAGGGGGAGGGATGAGGAAGGGACGGCTTTCTGGGACAGCCAGCAATGCTGAGCCACCGGAGCAGCAGCGTCCTGATGGGAGGATGGGAGAAAACCGGGAGAGGTTGTTCAGGTCTGCCAGTGCAAAAGCACCTCAGGATGCAGGGAAACGGGGAGGGGGAAGGTAAATGTGTGAGGGTGACGAAAGAAGGAGGTTTGCATGGAGGAGAAGGGAAGCAAGTGGCTTCTGTGGGGCTGAGTGTCTACAGGAAGTGCAAAGAGAACAGGAGAGCGGTGCTGTCAATGGGGAACATGTCTCCTCTCTGTTTCGAACAGGCTGCTGTTGTCTTGCTGGACCTCACAGTTATTTCTCACAGGCTACCCTGGAATAGAAACAGCCTATGGTTTGCTGCTCTGTCTTATCCCAAGGACTGCAGAAAAAAGGAAATTGCGTAAAAGAAGTGGATTTCCACAGACGTCTAAGAGCTGTTTTTCAAAGTGAACTCGTGCACAGAGATCATTTAGAGCACTTCACTTTCATAATCTGTTGACTGGGGTGGCTGGTCCAAGGCTTTCCATTTTGTGTGTAGGAAATCTATTTGCAGAACATCACACTTTTTTTAAAATATGCTATCTAAAAGCACGGAAATTTACTCTTCTAAGGCAATCAAAGGATACAATGAGTTTATCCTTTTGAAGCTGAACGACAAGAGCTCTCCAGCAGACAGTGCCCATGGCCAGCGGTGCATCAGGACAGTGGGTGCTGATCATCAGGAGAGCATCAAAAAGATGCCACAGTGCCACAGAAGCCACCAGAAATAGCTCTTCCCTCACATCGACAGTGAATCCACAGCACAGCACTAAAAAAACACATTCAGCAGTTAAAAAAGATTTTAGCAGCAGCTCCTTGGTTAACCAAGGGAGCAAGGGGCTGGTCTCCAGGGCCTGGGTGACCGAGGTGGTGGCATGTGGTACAGAGATGTGCAGTGTGCATCACAGCTTGACCAGTGTTTGCCAGAGAGGACGGTTTGGTTGTCTTTTGCAGGGGCTGGCAGGAAAATGTCACATGTTCAAATTGGGGAAGTGTTGTAGATTTGTTTGGGTCTGTTCAGGGAAATGAGGAATGAGTTTTCTTTTGTTTGGGTTCTGCGGTTTGCTTGCAGAAGCCTATGGCTGGCTGTATATTTAGCAGACCTCAAAAATAAGGTGAGATGCATCAGCGAGCAAATGGAAAAATACTGGGGAGAAAGCATGTGAGGGCTGTCTGGGAGATGCCACGCAGGCCGGCTGGACTGCAGAGTTGGGGCACTGAAGCTGCCCCACAGTGCTGCATCTGACCCGGGACACAAACCCCATGGGATGGAGCGTGTGAGCCCTGGTGACACTGTGTCAGTGGCCCTCCACCCCTAGGCCCTCCACTGCCGGGAGCCAGCCCAGCCTGGCAGGACAAACTGGAAAGGCAGCATTGGAAACAACTTTAAGGGGCAAAGTATCTATAACTTGAGCTGTAAGGAAGCAGCGGAGTAGATGACTCTAACTAGAAGCAACTGGGATGAACAGTTTCAAACCAGGTGCCTAACTTTATGCACTCATATGTAATCCGGCATGCAGGTAGCTGCTCTGATTTGTTCTCATTAACTGGTGTCCAGCAGCACAATTCCAGAGTGAAGCCATAATTTTCACCTTTTTTATAACTGTAGACCTCTTTTTAAAGGGAGTACACATGCAGACAGTGCAGTGACAATTTTTAATATTTTCAGAGTGGAGTTACACATTGTTGTTTCGTTATAAGAATAGGAGAGGACTGTACCTTATTGTTGTAAAGTCATTACCCCATAAAAGGGATGATTTCCTCCTGTGTGCTGAGGAAATAGCAAATGTCTCCTTTTCAGCCGTTAGAGGATCAGATGGACAAACTGCACAACAGAGGAACCGGGCCCTTTGCATGGAGAAGTAGCTGCGTGCAGTAAGTGATGGCCTTTCGAGTCAGCAGACGTCTTCGTCAAGAAATATGGAGTACATTTGCAGGGACATGGAAGTGCCAGCGCTTGGCTAGCCTCTTACCAGAGGTAGTTAATAAGAGAGTCCCAAGGGAATGGAAGTGGTGAGGAGCAACCTCATTATGTTCCCGAGGTGTGGCTCATGTCACAGCACACGGCGTGAAAGGTAGGAATGATTAACCTTGGTTGTCAAAAAAGCAGGATTTAGGGTGAGGAAAGGGAATTGATTTCAGATTTAGCGTCTGAGGCATTTTACAGAATGGCTCTGGCAATTTGTTAGCCAGGTCAACATATGATTTCTTACTTAGAGAGGAAATGTTCATCTCTGCTCAACATGCCAATGAGAGGATGGATGTTAGTGGAGACAAGAAAAACGGACCAGTTTGCCTCATCTGGCCTCCTTCTGCAAATGTCTTCACTCCCAGTAGCTTATAGCTTCCATCTTCTCCGTATAATTAATAAATATCTCCAGACAAACACCTAATTCAGAAGCCATGAAGTCACGTGCCAGCAGTGACCTGGCACACAGCAGGGTCAGGAACTGGTTGGTGGCTGGTCCTCTGCTGCTGCCATTGCCAGCAAAGGCACAGAGAGAGGTGGAGGTCTTCTCCCAGACCTTCTCTAAGCTCAGGGACATGTCTTTGAGGGATTTCCACACACTCCCAGCCGATGGGGTCTTCATGCAAACCAGCTGCCTGGACAGGCTGTGCAAAGCCGAGGTCTGGGCAGCAGGGCTGAAATGATTTCTTGGAAAGCCATGTGGACTTGCTGCTTCGCTGGAGTTGCTGCGACCACAGTACAACCCCACGTGTGCTGTGAGCAGATGGCAATTACCCAGTTTCAAAGCAGAGGTCACTGTCATTACTGCCAGGGATCCTTTCTGGCCCTGAACAATGCAGTAAATAATAACGTCCATCCATCCTGCTAGCCCAGTGTGCGAAGCACAACTTCTGAGGTTTGATTTTTAAGACGCCCACCCCTACCCAGGGACTGTAGTAGCCATTTCCCGGTGGGGCTGCTCTCCTGCTTGTGCTGACTGGTGTGCTGGACTCATCTCAAACCTGCAGAGAGAAAGTTGTGTGAGTTCATGCAGATCACACCGTTTGGATGGTGATGGCTGGTGGATGGTTTTGATGGACATCTCCCATCTCTGTGGGCTGCAGGAGGGATGGATGCATGCTTTCTTCCTGGCTGGAAGCCCAGACCACCTATTTGGCTCCTGTTGCAGCTGCCCATGGTGCAGCTGAGCAGGAGGAACATGCAAGGGCTTGCTGGGAGAGTGGGTTGGGAGGTTACACATGGGGGCCATGCTGCCTCGTGGGCGACCAGAGCCCTCAGCTGAAAACTGCAGGATGGAACTGGAGCAGACAGTGGGCAGGAAAGTAATGAAACCGTGTCGGTAGGTGTCTGTGCACACGAATGTATGCATATGCGAGGGGCTGAGGAAGGTGCAGAGCCAGAAATCCATGCAAGCAAACCCCCCAGGACATGCAGAAAAGATTACAGTGCCTTTGATTTACCCAAAAGGAGATTCTCCTCTTGTGTCCTGGAGAAATGAAACATGTTGTTACTGTTTTATGGCAATCAAGGTAAAAATTTGTTCATCTGCCACTGTAATGATCCAGAAAGCTTGAGCTGATGTAGCCTGATACTGTGTTTTGACAGATGAAGAGAGGTGAGATGAAAAATGCATGAACACACCGTGCTAAGGAGCAGTCACACCTAGGGAGGACAAGGGAAGTGGTCCCGTCTTCTCTCATGGTGGGAAGTGGGAACCTCACGATGGACAAGCACGTGCAGATCGCATCATTTGCGATCAGCTTGCCCATGGATGACAACAACCATAAACAACTGGAATATACGTATTTCTTTAGCCGTCCACACAAATATTGTTTATTTTCTTTTCAGTATTTGCATATTCAGTCCTTTCATTCACAATTTCAACACATAGGAAAGACCCCACCACCCCCCCTTGTCAAGTATTAGACCCAGCTGCCAAAATTCCTGGGTTTTACATAAGAAGCTATTCAGTCAATAATAATCACCTTCTCCAAAGCAAATTTAAGCAGCAGAAAGCATGTGGAAGGGCGCTGAATTTACTTTTTTGTTTAAGACACAGCCTTGGCTAATAAAAGTATGGTTTTTTATAGAAATAGGTTTTTGTTACCTTGTGAGATTATTTCCCCCAACAGGTGTCACTGAGATGGGAAGGGGCTGACTCACAGCATCTCTTGTCCGGGCTGTTCCTGCAGGTCTCCAGGGATGAGGATGGCAGCATTGCTGGGAACGGTGCAAAATGACAATTAAGATTCTCGACTATTGCAACGCTTGTGCACCACTTTAGCAGAATACTTGATATTTTGGAAGATCAGCCAAGACAAGCCATCAGAAGGTGCATGGATTTTTGCAATTTCTACCTACACAGCTGAATTTTGAGTTAAACTAAATTTTTTACTAAATTTCTTAATTAACGTGATGATCAGAATCCAAAACATTTTAAACCTTGACCTGCTTGGGCTGGGTTTGTTTATTTTTTAATAATGGGTTTAGTGAGTTAGACTTCCCTCAGATTTAAGCCTGATTCTCCCCAATTACTTCTTCTGCCTGGACATCACCCCTTCATTTCCAGCTTGGTACCCCTGTTTCCTATTATGCTGCTTCTGACTGCAGCACTGTGAGCTGAACTCACTTATCTGTTACGATTTCAGAACAGAAAACAGTCTTGAGATAATTTAGAGGCTGATTCAGCAGTTTTCCTCAGGATAACTTTATTTAGAGATGGGATTTGAATTCCCCATCCCCGAGGTACTGAGAAGCCTCTCACAGGTGACTCACTTCATGTCCCAGTGAAGCCCAAAGTCTGCCTGTCCAGGGACGTGGGATGGTGATCAGTGTGAAATTGAGTGTCTCTGCAAGTGCAGCAAACTCAGTTGAAAATATTTCTGGCCAAACTTACAAAAGTGCTGAATTGCAGACAGCTGCTGTCCTTGCCCACGGGATGACTGACATAAAATATTAGTTTAGCACGGGCTTGTCTGTAGTGAAAATTCCACAATGCGGAAAAGAAACAAGCTGTTTCTGTCCCAACGCTTGGTGTGATTATTGCTGTGATGCTGGACGGCGCGGCTCTTGCCTCTCCTTGTCAAGCAGATGCCACAAACTCTAAATCAAGTAACATTATCTCTGACATCTTGCCTCTTATAGTACCAGATCAAAAGATTTATATCTCTTCTCAACATAAAGTTGTTACAGCTTGTCTCTGCTGAGGAAAAAGTCACAAGTGGAATTTGACGTCATTAAAAAAAATCCTTTCTCCTTAAATCAAACCCTGTTCATTATGGTGATTTAGTTCAACCTATCTTCTGCCCTTACCACCAGCTGCTCAGAGATGCCTACTCAGCTTTCAGCTAGCAAAATAAATCTCTGTAGCAAGTACCACCAGTGTTTTCATGTTATCAAGGCAAAAATAGGGTCTCTATTTGAAGAAATTCAACTTCAGACAAATCAGAAATATGAGCCACCCCCTTCCAAACAACCAGTTCATTTTTGTTACATACTGAACACACATCTTTCATCTCCTCAGTCAACCACATTTGTAGGATTTCCAAGGACAAAATGTGTATACATACATACACCCCCCACTCTCATAGTTATATAGAACATATAATTTATTTACTTATCCCTGTCAATTCTCTATTATGTATATATGAGCTTGTTTCCAAGCCTGCTCCCCTTGCAGTCATTAGTAAACTATGCAGAAGTAGCTGAGTACAACCAAAGTGATCAACACCTCTGCAGAGGGAAAATTTTGGGGCTCAGATAATATATCTAAACCTCAGAAACATCTGTGCATATACACTTTGCAGTTCCAGAAATGTACATATGCCTAAAAAAGGATCAGAATGGTATAAAGGTTAAGGTTGAAAATATAATTGACAAACTTGGACTTATCTTTTCGGATTTGTCAACATCCAAATGTTTTCTGATTGTCACCCTTTTTCTCCTTACTGGGAATCTGGAAAAATGATTTAAAAAATGGAAGGAAATAGAAAAGCTGAAAGAAACCAAGGCAGCAAAACTCTCCCAAATCTTCCCCTCCCCACCTTAAGCACGGTGTTTTCAAATTGGCCAAGATTTGGTTTACTGATTGAAAGCTATGGCGCTCTGCTAAATTGTGGTAAGCTGTGGCGTGGTGGTAAACCACAGCTCTGCGTATAGAAAACTCTTGAAACCATTACTGCGTTGGCATCGCTTGTGCATTTTAGAAGTATTAGATCTGCGATGCAAGTTATGAGAGAGATCTTCTTTGGTTTGCAAAAGTAATAAACATCTGGGGGAAAGGATGACCTTCTCACTGAGAATTAATGATAAAATAAACAAACAGCCTAAACCACATGGAAAATAACATAGCTCCCTTGAAAATGTGCTCTGCGTTATAGGAAATGTGTATATGCATAAAAAATGACTGGTTAGGTATGAAACAAACGTGTCTCTCCCCCTCCCCTCCACGTTAATGTAATATTAAGATTGAAAATATAATCATGAAAAATCAAGAGGGCAGTGGAATTACGTGTAATAAGCCACATGTGTTTCTAAATAAACGATCTTGCCAGACAGTCTTGATTACATTTTAGGATGGAGTTTTACCATTACTGGACAAAAGCAATGACGTAAAGGAAATATTCTGGGATTTTAGTAAAGCAAATGATAGGGTATCTCACACCAAAGAATAATAATCAAAACTTGCCTGGAAATGAACATTGTCACATGGATTGAAAACTGGCTGGAGAGCTACAAACAAAGTGCTATGAAGGATAACAAAGCATCTAGTAGAGAAGCCTCATGAGGGACCCGCCTTTGATTCATTCTTACAGAAAAACTGGGTCTAACAGCTAAGACCAGGGGTTGCCAACTTGCAGATTGCGGCAATATCCTTCCCAGAACCAAGTATCCGGCCTACAGCCTGCTTTCTGCTGCCAGCTATCCTCAAAGTCCTTCAGGCACAGGCAGGACATAAGCACCACCGAGAACAAATGACTAATGCTTGTAGCTACTCAGAAAGATGAACAAACAATAGATTGGGATGAAACAGGGGAAAGTACTTTTTTTTTATCGCTGGGAAAATATTCCTTGCTGTAGATAACTGCAGAAAACAAAGAGGAAGAGGTGATTATGCCGAAGGAAAACTTTAAATTTGAAATAAAGTGAAACCAAAGTTCTCAGTGGTTTTTGGATACCACCATCCCTGTCAACCCTCATGCAGGGCAACGAAGACGCCAGTGACTTTAAACCAGCTACAGTTATTCCACTGAGCTGCACTTCATTCTTTGTTTTATATTTATCACCGTCCTGTGAAATTTTCTAGAATATTGTCAGAATATGAGCTTTTACTCCAATAACTCTTTGGTACCACTCAGAAATGAACATTGCAACCTGAAAATATGAATATGTCAATATGAAAAAGCGCACCGTGGCTGATGTAATGCTACAGTCTGGGACCTGTAAATTGCAATGCTTTATGCAGGCAGCTGAGTGGCATTTGAGCCAAGAAAACTCCTGGTTGGGATGACTCCCACTTGACAACAGTAACAACCAGTAGACAAAATGATACCCACTTCACATCGATCAATATGTAGGCCAGAAAGAAAATCAGTTTTATAATGGAAATCCTTCTACGATGCCATTTAGGTATTAATTTAGCAGCAGGATACTATTATTCCCTAACATGGCATTTATTTTACCACCACAGTTTATAGTATTCAAAGCCCGGAGTAAAAGAAGCAGCTTTCAGTAATCAGCCGGCTCTGATTGCTAGCCTTTCAGTGCAACTGTCTGGAAGGTTAAATCATTGTTATCCCCATTGTCATGCACATTATTCATTAGCTAACGCTCATATGCCAATTACACATCAATTCATACACGCCAATTAAGCAATAAAGCAACCAAAGCAGCGGGCCAGCGAGTCAAGCTCACCTTTGTTCCCGCAGTCTCTCAGACACAGAGCTTAACGAAATTTCTTTTTGGGTTGGGTCAGGCAGCAGATGAAGGCATAGCTGAGACACTTGTCCTCCTCACTGAGTGCGGTTTAGTCTATAGTGAGCAGCGATTGCTCCAAAACCCAGGCTGGCCACCCAAAATTAGAGGGGATGGAAGCAAAGGGAAATGGGGATGGGGTGTGCTGGTACCCTGGGATGGCCAGGGGTGGCTGGGGGGTGAGACACCACCACCAGCTCTCTGTTTGCAGAGGGTTTGAAAGAGGGAAGAGACAGGCGGGGGCTGCAATATTCTGGCATATCTTGGTTATTCAGCAGGTTAAGGAGTCTGCAGGTGACCTCGATCTGCTGGATGGCATGAGGAGCTGGGGTTTAAGTGGTGGGCTTTTATGTTACAACTTAAAGAGAGGACATTAAGCCTCCAGGTCAAGACTGACAAGGCACAGGAGCAGCTCCTGCCCCCTGCAAACCACCACACCACCTAGAGAAGAACCAACCAAATTTCCCTGCAAAGACCTGCAAGGCTGCAGCACAGCTTTGCATCTGCTCTCCAGCTTCCTCCCGCTCCACCCAGAGCTGGAAAAGGGGTCTTCAATGAAAGGCGTCTTTCATGTGATGTGAGGAGCCTTTCACGCTACGGGAGTGGTGGAAAGGGGCTGGCAGCAGATGGGAAGCAGCACGGCTGCTGTGTTTTGGGACCCATGCGGTGGAGCAGCCAGGGCTCTGGAATTTGCAGTGTAAACTATTCATGAGATGCGATGGGGGATTTTTTTATTATCCTGCCAATAGAAACTTTTGAACTGAAGAGAAGGGGAAAGCGCCTGCACTGATGTAATTCTGAGGGTTTCCACTGATAACACTTGGAGGTACGTGAACATACATCAGCCACGGCCCTGGTCCCGGCTCCTTCTCAAACACAGTGCTACCCTAGAGTCTTCATTAGTGTCAGGTTATAAACCTCTGTTACAGAAATGCAATTTATGAGCATCTTGCGTGTGAAGGCAGAGGTGAAGGTTTCCTGGACCACTTTTAATGAGTTTGCATTCAGGTGGAGGAGGAGGACAGGTAAGCGAGGAAAGGCCTAGGCTGCCGACAACTCTGTGTGTGAAATAACCTTTTTCTGGCAGCTTTTTACTTTTCCTCATCGATCCAGTGAGGTAACTGTAAAATTATGGCATCCAAATAACATCACAAAGCATTAAATAAAGCACAAGGCCAGAATATATTGTAGAATAAGTGGATAATGTGACATCAGTGTCAGTTCAACCTTCTGAAACTAGCAGAAAAGTTCTGAGGACATAAAAAAATGTGCCATTATGTCATACTGCAAAGCATTAAAAATCCTGCAAAACCTAGGCTGTACATTTATACACATTTTAATTTCAGTTCATTGAAATGGATTCTTTGCTGCCTTGGTTACTGAAATTGCCCTGGTAAGCACATGACTTGGCCCAAACCCATAATTCACTCGTTTTTCTTGACAGGCCTCTCAGGATCAACAGTTTCCACTGACCTGAAAGTCTTCAAGCCAACAGCAAACCCCTTTAGTGCAGAATTAAGCTGTGAACCTTGAACGGCAGCATGATAGTCCTGTGATTACTATTTCAGGTTTCTTTCTAATAAATGCGTAGTGCTCTTCCTGACACTAATTTTAACCTGTTTTTTTTAATTTTTGTGGCCAAGTACACATCCCAACAGCCAACTATATTTTGACAACTGCAAATACATAAGACGTGAAGCTGGTAGGCTTGCATGTTGGACTGAAAAGACGGTCCCCAGGCATCTAATTGGGATTATCTATGCTATGTGTTTTATTTCTCCTAAAGCCTGCTGTTAGCTTATATCCCAACTACATTAAAATAATTGTAAATTGTTCTTTTAGCCAGGTTGTGTGTGAAGGATTGTAATGTGTGGAAATGCTATATTGCTGGTGCTATACTTTATGGCGACCAGCTATCCAATCCCATGCCTGGGGGTCTTCCGGAAGGAAAGCCCCCCTGAGAATGAGATTGTCTCAGTGAAATATTTAAAAGCATCTGGGGAAAAAAAAAAATCATGTTCCTTTAATAAAAAAGCATGGCTTTCAGTGAAGTCATCTGAACATGCCTCACATCAATTAGTTTTTTTCCACACTGTACCCTTGTAACAGTTATAATTAATGCGTACACAATATTTATGCCACTATTTTTAGGTTGAGGGAAGATCCAGTTGTTCCTTTGCCAAGCTGACGCTGCTCCCTGCTCGCCGGGGGGGCCAGGCAAAGTGGTCCGGAGTTATCCCATCCTCCCCATCCAGGTCACCAACTCTCTGTGCGCCCACAACGATCTCCGTGACAGCAACACGCCCACGCTGCTGCCGTGCTCGTGACGCCCCTGCCACCTCCTTGTCCCCTCTTGCTGAAGGTGGCATTTCTTGACTTGGCAGCACTGCTTGGCAGCACTGCGGCTGCCAGCTCTGTGTCTCCTTTGCCCTTGCATCTCCTTCCCACCCCTTCAAGTCCTCTCCTGCTGCTCCTCTGCCCAAATTCCTCAGCATTCATGGCAATGAACTTTTTCACTCTTCCAGCATCCCAAAGAATTTTTTTTTTCCAAAATAAGTTAACCATTTTTTTTTTTCAGATAATTTTTTCCCTACTTTGTGACTGAAAAAAAATGTAATTTTTAACAAACTTTACAAAACAGGTTTTGTTTTGAAAGGTCTGGGAGTTATTACAGTAACAAACCCTTTTTTTCCTCAAGCTTGAATCCTAAAATAATTCAAGCCCACAAGTATCCTACGGCTTAGGTTTCCATCCAAATGTAGGCACTTCTTTTAGTGATCACCTTTCCGTTAATTTAAAAGCAATATAGTATAAAAGTATACTGCTGATTCAGGAGAAATGCTGGGTCACAGCTTTCATATTGAGAAATAAGTGTGATAGGAATATCTGCTGGAATCTTATCTAAACTTACACTATCCAAATATTTTAATAGCTCTACGTATATTTTCTGGCTTCAACAGTTATAATGACACTTAGGAAATGCGAGACTAATAAGTTTTTCCTTGCTAAATGGCTTTCTGCGTCATGGGGAATAACAAATGTTTTTATAAAATATTAAGGATGGACTGCCAACCTCCCCGTGCCCCTCCCCACAGCTACACCTTTTTTCAGTTAGTAAAAAAGCAGAGAAACATTTGTTTTGAAGGTGGGGTGTGAAAGGAAGAGAAACATGTGCACATCATCCTTACAAACAAAACATATCCCCCTCTGGAAATGATGATTTAGAAAGGAAATGTACCAAATGGAAAGAATTCAGAGAACAAGATTGATCGGACGACCAGGAACCATCAACTGCAAGGAAAAGCTGAAGGATTTGGTATTGTTTAGTCTAGAAAAGAGTATTGTGGGGACATCGTGTCCAAATATGTAGAAGGTAGCTCTAAGGAGGAAAGAATAAACTCTTTTCATATCCCCTGGGCTTAGGACAAGTTGTCACAGGCTTAACTGAAGAGGAGGCAGTTTCAGTCCAGCACCAGGAAAAATAGTTCCCAAGTGTGGGGACAATGCAGCGACAGGCTCATAAGGCAGGCTGCACATCCCCATCACCACTCATTTCTAAGAACAGGTAATCCAGGAGGCCTTTAGGAAAGACAAAGGTGATGCTCCTTGATGATGAGGTGAGGTGATCTGAGGTCATTCCTAGATCTGTGTCTTACATTTACTGTGTTGGAGTCAGGAACAGCTCGGATAGATACACTGCAAAACCGTTGCTTTTTCTCTTAAAACGTTGGGATACTGGAAGTTGCACTTGAGAGGAGGAAAAATTTCTTTACTTTGAGGGTGACAGAGCACTGGAATAGGCTGCCCAGAGAGGCTGTGGAGTCTCCTTCTCTGGAGATATTCAAAACCCACCTGGATGCGTTCCTGTCCAGCCTGCTCTGGGTGAACCTGCTTTGGCAGGGGGGTTGGACTGGATGATCTCCAGAGGTCCCTTCCAGTCCCTACAATTCTGTGATTCTCTTAGTGGTGGTGCTGGGCACCCGGCAGGGTCTGTGGGCACTCCTTGGCCTGGTCTTGGTGGCTGCCCCTTTCCAGCAATTAAACCCTCTTGCAAAAAGCCAAACTCCATTTGGAGGTCGACAGTCCTTATTGCCCACATCAGCCAGAAGATCCAGGAATTTCAACCCTCGTATAACAGACCATTTAATCTGTAAACCACTAGCCGTGTGGTTAGAGGCTGAGACAGGCAGGAGAGCCAAGTCCTTGCTCAATGGAGTGCAGTGAAGTTTGGGTTCCCACCTTGGCTTACAGAAGCTGAAGATATGTACATCAGGTTATATTGAGTAATTCAACACTGTGTACAAGAAAAACAGAGCTGTTTTCTCTCGGAGCCCCAGTCAGCGGGAGGATGTCTAGCTCATTTTTTATTCATCTGAGTGAGTTTTGAAAGCATCCCACTCTTGCAGTGAAAAATTTTGCAGTGTGTTATGAAAGGACAACTAAAAATCTTGCCCATAATTTTTTTTAATGTCTGTCATTCACAGCTTGACAGTCCCACAAGTTGTTAGGAAAGGAGTTCTCTATGGTGAATGGAAAATAGTAAATCCAGGGAGGGATCAGAACTGCAATACAATCCATCAGTGTGTTAAAAACACAAACTGACAAAAAATACGGCCCTCTGGGTTCTTAAACACGCTCATAGTAAAAACTGTCTAGGTTGTGAATTAGAGACAGCAAAAGCTATGCCTGAAATGAATCCAGAGCGAGGATGATAATGTGATAACTTTTATGGATGAGTGCCTGTTATACTCAAAAGGGTTCCCTGTTCATGGGAGCTTCCTTCGTGTTTCCTAAAGAGCCAATGTCAACAGTCCACTTTCTGCTTGCAATAAATTTAAGTCCCATCAGCCATAAAACAAAGATGCTCTATTCTTAATGCAACCCCAATAACTTCCCATTCTAGTTACTATAAACGTTCCTGTTAAGAATGTATAATTCTCACTGGGCACATATATGCCAACCTGACTCTTGTTACCTAATTTATCACTCTGTGCCTCAACCCACTGAAATGGGAATTCGGTTGTCTACGTGGCCAATGCTTTGTGGAGCTCCAGGGAGTCTGTCAGCAACACCTGGCTATAACACAAGAAATAGTACAGGTTATTTATGATCTGTATGGTGATAACCATGCTTCTCAACTGTAACTTTGGGACAAGCGTCTGAAAACACCCTCTCATCAAATTTTAGGTGATAGGATGTGTTTTCTCAAGAATATGTTGATGAATAGAAACCAGCTCCAGTGCCGAGCATCACTGAGAGTGCTGTGGATTGTGCGTTTTCCAGGAGTGAAGTAGCATGATGGGTACAGCGAGATCCAAGAAAGCTCAAGCTTGTACTGAAGAGATGTGTGTCCTGCCCATATCTGAACACCTAGTACATGTTTCCTGAAGTCAGCCTCCCTATTCTTAATGGCACCTCCATTTTGTACTCAGGGTTGTGCTGCTGATTCAGTTCTGTGTTTCCACCACTTCCCACCTAGCTGAGAGCAAAGTTAAACAGCTCCAGGCACAAGTGCTCAGATTTACTTCTGAAATCTTGCTCACAAAGGGAAGATATTAGGCCTTATCTTAAATTAAATGTTATCCTTTCATGTCTAATAGCTAGCTCCTACGTGAGGCCCCTCATGGATGAATATCCAGTTTTTCTGACTTTTAACTTTGCCTTGCAATTTGCAATTGAAAGGTTGAACTCTGGACAATGACCGTAAGAAAATCTTCAGTGCAGAGAAACCAAAAATAAACAATATTATGAGCGTATTAATGTGAACAAAAGAAATAATGCATAAAAATCAGAAGTAAGATATAGGAAAAACAGAGAAAATGTGAATGGTAGGAAAATTCGAGTGTCACTTGTTTATGGGTGGTGTTGATATCAGGCCATATGCGCATTGAGGTGCTTAGGCCAGCCGTATTTGCTCACAAGTATCGTACTGGTTTAACTACACTGATTATAAAATCAAGCTTAATTAAATGAGAGCAACGTTTGCATTCAGGAAGCATGCAGCCCTTCAAAGGCAAGCTTCCCTTTGATGCGCTGGACTGAATTTCACGCGGCATATGTAATAAGTCTGGAAGGGATACTTAGAATTGGTAGGATCCTTGGTAGGTTCTTCTGTAAGGTTGGGTCATGAAAGACTTCCCTCATATCTGGGTGGCAGGTGGGGCTGTGGGAGAACAGCTTGAGCTGACCATAGCAGTGATACCACGTGGAGCTCCCAATGCTCAGATTCTCCCAGTACTTGCATGGTCAGAGTTGTCAGCTGGGGTCCCCGTTCCATGTGCATACTCATCCCTGCTGCTGGAAACAAGCCACATGCTGCAAACTCAAACTCCAGATTCACATGGGGCCACCCTGTGTTTCTCAGATAGAGTAAGCGCATCACTCTTTGTTTATTTGACAAGCTTTGGCAGAACTACCCAAGTGAGGTGTTTCTCAGCTTATGGAGTCTCCAAGGCAGAGCATCTGGCACAAAAAGCCCTGCAAACTTTAGCGCACAGGAAGGGACAGAATGGGGTATTTCCTGTTAATGTGAACCTATCTGTACAAAGCATTAATAACTGCTATGGCCTGAATCCCAGAACGTTTGTGAATTCCACTCAGCAACTACTCACACAGCGTTTAACAACTTTATTAGTAAGCTGCTATCAAAATGGAAGAGCAGGGGTTGGTACCTGGGCTTTCTTCTGCCACAGAGCATGGAGGATGCTCTCAGCTTTCCACAGTCTTTTTGGCAAGGAGGAGCAGCAAATACTGTGAAGATGAGCAACAAAGGATTCACACCATAGGGTAAATGCCTGCCACTAGAGCTCCTGTGCTGAGTTCCAGCATCCATTCCATCTACCCTGTTCTTCTCCAACCTTTCCTTTCAATGCAGCTTTTCTCCATTTGAGTAGCTCCGGTCTGTCCAGGTTACGGACCTATTTTTAGCTGCTCACAGTGCATGAGCACCATCAGATTCTAGGTATGGGGATATTAAAACAGAAAGTCGTTGCCTCAGGTCTCATTGAAATACAACCGCCTCTGGAGTTTCCAATTTGTATCTACTGCATGGTTTTAATTGCATGAGGCACTTGCGAGGTTCATAGAATTAGTGTTCAGGCGAATATACCCTTTTGGGGCAGATTTGGTAGAATCACATTTATCCAGTGCAAGTTAAGTACAGCTCACTCATTTCTAGCCTCACATAGTTCCTCGGATATCATGATTTTCTTGGAAGGGAATGTCTGCTAGTGCTAACGTGTTTGGAAAGCTCATAAAAACTGGAGGTAGCTGCAGCCTGTGTATGGAGCGTTTGCTAACAGTTCACTGTGGGTTTCCCTAATGTGGCAGATTTACAGGGGTCATATTTCCTTCTGGATGGGTTTGCCCATGAATAACTCTCCTCTGTCTTGTGCACAAACGTGATTTTCCTACAACACCCATATATTTCTCTGTCCCAATCCCCCCTCCGTCTCCCCAGTATTTTTCTTCACACAACACTGTGGTCAAGGCAACAGAAAGAAAATCTTTCTACGAATGTGCATGTTATTTTCTGAGCCTCGCACATCTTTTTTTTTTTAGGGTAGGACTCAAGCAGGATTTTAGCTGGTGGTGCTGATAATTGGGGCAGTTTAAGGACGGTTCGGTGCGATTATATACCTGGGCTTTTCATTGCTCAGACTGACACGGGTCAGAAATACCCGGGCTAATGTCAAAACCCAGACGGTGTTGGTGTTGTGACATTGGTGTGGCCTGGCTGATGTCAGAGCATGCCTGCTCTGCGCTGCGGGGTGGCAGGGACCGAGGCAGTTTGGGCAGCAGCAATCCTGTCCCCGGGGCTGGCTCCGCAAAAGCCTATGTGGGAATTTCTTCATCCCTGGACAAGCAGTGAGAGAGAGCTTTTTTCCCACTGGGTTTTCCCATTGGGAATCTCTGCACAGAGGCAGGTAACAGTCGGGCAGAGGCAGCACTGGGGATGCTGCAGTCGCATCCTGTCCCCAGCCTCCATCACACCACCCTTTTCCAAGGGTCTCTCAAAATCCAAACTAAAATCAATAAACAAAGTCTTGATCTGCCAGAAGGAAACTGCTGGTTAAGCTCTGAACAGTCCTTTGGGAAAACCTATTTTTCCTGTTTCCCATTTTTGGCAGTTCTTAGCGAGCTTGTTTATTTATTTCTACCCTTTGAGATTAATCACCATTAGGTGTGGGACCCGCTCGCTGCCAGCTCCAGCCCAGAGGTCTTTTTACAGGCAGGGTGCTCCAGGCTGCCTGTACGTTGCTGCTGTACCCGCATTGCTCCCTCCCTGCCTCCATCCTCCCGCTGCCTCCAAGTCACTCCTGCCAGCTGACACCTCCGGCAGGAACCTTCCTGTCCACTTTTCTGGCAGAGCAGGTTAAGGAAAGGTATGGGTAAGTTAGCACCAGGGAAGCACTGCAGCTAACAAAGACTTGATGGCTGTATGTTTGCATACGCAAACATATTTGTGCTGCACGGAGAAGAAAGCTTCTCCGATCATGCCCACCAAACGGCAAGCTTTTAATCTATTTATCTCAGTGAGGAGGTGAAAGAGTCAGTATTCGATGAAGAGTGTAGGGAATGTGCTCATGGTGGTAGATAAAAGAACACCTCTAAGCATGTGCAAGCATTTTGGAAAGTTTATGTAACGTTTCCTTTGCAAAATAAACATATACTTACAGCCCCATTTCCAAAATGTCACCAAGAATATCATCACTTGCAAATGTTTCTGGGGAGGAGGTTGCCAAATTGCTAAATATATTCCGGTCTTTGAATAGACATTTGGTACCGTTTCCTTTCTACCTTGATAAATCTTGTCTTAAGTCCTCTCTCAGAAGCTCAGAGACCTGCTTGGGGACGGCATCCCAACCCATCCCACGGGTT
Organism: Numenius arquata; assembly: GCF_964106895.1. Taxonomy (NCBI): domain Eukaryota; kingdom Metazoa; phylum Chordata; class Aves; order Charadriiformes; family Scolopacidae; genus Numenius; species Numenius arquata. The sequence goes on from NC_133576.1 coordinate 122,473,906, forward strand.
GGGTGCCCTGCAAGAGTCATCGGAGACTCGCCCCCTGATTTAATAGTGGTGGGCACCATGCCAGGGGAAGCCTATGACTCTGCTTTTTCTCCATTTCCCACAGGAGTGGCAACATGGTGGAATGAGGGGAAACAGGGTCAGGACCAAGCGGACGGAAGCAGAGGGATGGGAGAACCTGTGAGGGCACCAGACGGAGGCCTGCACGGCGCGCAGGGATGGCAGCTCACCACCCGGCCTGACACATTGCTCGTGCCAAGGCCCCCAGGCGCAAAATTTAGCTGACATCATGGCTTTTGGAGACTTGTGCTTTAAAAATTCAGAAGGTTTTTTTTTTTAACGCTGGTTTGCTTTAGTGATGTATGGCCATCTGTCTGTAAATTACTGCAGATACCAAGAACGCATCATTTCAAGGTTTTTACACTTCAGCTGAAAGACCGTACAAACTCAATGAGGAGGAAATGGTGCAACTCATGACACCTTGACATACATAATGCATACAAATCCCTGCCCTAACCTTTCATTTCTCTTCCTCAAGGGTATCAGGGGCAGCCTGGGGGGCTTTCTGAGATCGGACACACAGGCAGGGTGTTATCCAAGAGCCATCTCCTGGTGGCCTAACGGTCATAGGTGAAAACTTAACAGTGGGACCCAGGAAACCCCAGTGCTTCTGCATGAGGAGGCAGAAACACTCATACTGCATCCCGGGCTTTAATATTTCATCTTTCCTTTACTTACACTTATCTGATTCCACTGACTTACAGAAGCGAGAGTGCAAGGAGAGGGCAGGTGCCCACATCAATCTCAACAAAGGGATCACTGAAGCACTCTCACATGGACATGCTGGGCCTAAATCACCTATCAAGGTGGTCACACAGCACAGAACCAAATACCGTCATTTACTGCTATTTCACTCATACATGGCAAGCGCATCTGCCACCAAGTCATGGAAACAGCAAATACATTTCTGCATCCAGGAGAACCAGCCTGGGTTCTCCAGATGAAAAGCAACCTTATAAAAGCTGGATCAATTCCCAATCCAGTTCATAACAGGGATGTAGAAACTCTTCTTCTGGCAGAAGGAAAGTGGTAAGTATGAAAAGCTGCACATGAGACGGCAGGAACTCTCTTCTTCTGCTTTTTTTTTTGGTGATCAACACAATAGAAATTGTACGTAGAGCCTGTGACAGCTGGAAAGGCTGGAGATAAAAATATCCCTTGCGAAGTGTAGAAAGACAGGATTAGAAAGAACCTCCTGGGTGATCAGGAGTAGCCTTGCTGTTGAAGATACCGAATTTAACAAGGGTATACAATGATGTATGAACGTGAGAGCTGTATCAAACCACCGCCGGAGCTCTGCCTTTTGCTCTGGGCGGGAGAGGCTCCTCCACAACCTGCTCTTCCTACGATCAGTACGACCATCAGCACGCTGTCTTGCTGTCTCCAGCCGAGATTTATTTATAGCCAATTTACACCCATTTGTTCTTGAGCCAACGCCATCCCTTAGCTTAGTGAGCGGTTCCCCCTCCTTACTGCTCAGGGCTTTCTGGAGCGCAATGGCATCCTCTCGGCCTCCCCTGGGCTGCCCTGACAGCCTCGGAGCCTGTGTGGCCATGGTCACCTCATGGTGGGACCCTCACACCTGCACCTGCACCTACACTTGCTCCTCAAACGGGGATCGTCCCTCAGGAGGGCTCTGGAGGGGACCGTGTCTTGCCTTGACCTGCCTTCTGCGGGGAGGGGTGCGTGTGGGGAGAACAATTCTGAGACCCCCCCAGCACTCACCCCACTCCCGGGACACACACTCCCCACCACTGCTGAGACCCCGCAGCACCCACCCCAGTCCCAGGACCACCCAACGCCCCCACCCCCGGGATCTAAGGGCTCCCCGCCGCCATCCTTGCCCCCTCCCGTGCCCCTCCCCCTCCGCCACCGCGGGTCCCGCTGAGCGCTCCCCCCCCCGCGACCCTGCAGCGCGCGCAGGCGCAGGGCGAGGGCTCTCGCCCCCTCCCCGACACGAGCGCCCCCCCGCCCCGCAACGCCCGGCGTTGGCGCATGCGCGTTGCCTCCCCCCGCCCTGTCTATACCCCCGCGCCACAGAGCAGGGGCGCGAACCTGTGGGGGGGCGTGGTCTGGTGAGGGGGCGTGGCCGACAGGCGAGGGCGTGGCCGCGGGGGGCGTGGCGCGGCGCGGCGCGCCCTGTCCATGGTGCGGGCGGCGGCGGCGGCGGCGGCGGCGGGGCGGGTGTCCCCGCGGCGGGAGGGCGGCGGCGCGGGGCTGCATGGACGTGATGTCCCCGCAACAGGAGCACCTCGGGCCGAGCCGCTCGTCCTCGGTGAGCGGCGAGAGCAGGGTCTTCGCCGCCGCCGACAACAAGAAGGTGAGGCCACCCCCACGGGAGACCCCACGGGAAGGCGCCCCACGGCACCCGACCCCCGGTCCCGGAGCCTCCCGCCGCGGGTCAACGCGGCCCCACCGGGCGCTCTGCCGCCCCATCGCCTCGGGTCTTGCGCCGCAGCGGGCAGGGAGACACGCCGCCATCGGGACCGGGGCCGGGGGGAGATGTCGGGGGAGCTGGGGGTGTCGGTGGGAAGGGCTTGCTCCAGGGGTGCCCCGGGGAGCTGGGGGTGCAGCGGTGCCCGGTGGAGCTCAGGGGGCTCTGCCGGGTGGATAATCCCGGGGACTTAAGGGGGGTTTGCTGCACGGATGTCCCGGGAGCAAAGGGAGGCTGGATGTCCATGGGCAGGTGGGGAGCGGGGGTCCGTGAGAGGTAGGGAAGGGTTTGCCGGGGGGTGTTCGGTGGAGCCAAGGGGCTTTGCTGCGTGGATTTCCCCGTGACCTGGGGAAGGTGGGGGGGTTGCTGCATGGATGTGCTGGGGAGACCCAAGAGGAGGCTTTGCTGGATGGATGTCTGGAGGTTTTGTATCGGAGAGAGCTGGGGGGAGGTCTGCAGAGTGATCGTCCAGGGGAGCTCAGGGGGATCTGCTGCCTGTGTGCCTGGGGGAGCCAGGGGCGGGTTTGCTGGAGCTGAGGGGGTTTGCTGGCTGCGCTTGCACGTGCTTTGTACAAGAGAAATGTAAGAGCAGTCTCCTGAAGAAGCGCCTTGCACTCGCTAAGTACATCACAATTGATAGCAGAAGAGCGTCATCCCATCTTCAAAACTGGTTGTGAAATCTGTTTGATGTCTCAAATTGCTTTTCAGCATCTGACACGATCAAGTGCAAAATGCTCACTTCTGCGTGCAGACAAGGACTTGTTTCTGCCTTCTATTTTGCTGTAACGAGCGGGCTGTAATAACCACATTTTTCCCACTCTGTAAAACAGGAACTCTTTTTTTTCTCCTTGGTTTAGCAAGTGCTGTAGTGTTTTTCTTCCCAAAGTAGAGCCGGTACCTTCCTGCCATACCAATTTTGCCTTAAAATGACATTTAAATGTATGCACTGCCTTGTCTTTAGAGGTGCACAGTACTACTGGCTGCCAAATAGGCTGGCAGGATTAGAATGACTGGCCAGGTTACAGTGCCCTTTACTAAATCTGTCCACCTGGTGACATGAATTGAGGATGTGTGGTAGTAGAGGCTGAGCTTGTGTCCAGTCCTGTGGCTGAGCGGTGGCTGGCGCTTTGCTGGCCATGGCACAGTGGTGCAGAGAGGAGTCCTGGTCCCTCTCCTCCTGCCAAAGCATCTCTTCAGGCTGGGGAGTGGTGCTCTTCATTTCCATGAGGTGTGTCCATGCGTGCCATGTTCCACCAAGGTGCGTAGTGCTCTAGCCTGACTGCAGCCCTGAGGACCTCTTCTCATGGCAGCTGCTGCCAATAATGAAATGATTGTCTGGAGAGTGTTTGGCCAAGATTTCCACCACACTTTGCTGCAGTTAATGCCTCATCGTTTTCTGAAGAGGGAGCGTGATACACCTCTGCAAAGTGGTGGAGTACCTTCTGCTGCCTCGCTGGACAAAATGATGGAGTAGATACTCACCCTCTCCATGTACTGCAATCTAATTTGAGATGGCTAAATGTGCAGCTTTGCTTTTTCCTCTATAACTTCTTTAATTTTTGCTGAAGACAGAGTACCATGTACCTTCCAGCCTGGCAGAGCCCTGATGCCAGGCACCCGCCTGAAGTGAGAAGGGATGCTCAAGTACTGTGAAGATGAACATTTTTTTCTTACAAGTTTTACTTCATGATTCAGCATTCTGAGGACAAATATTAATATTAGCACTTGTGTTTCCCATTCCTGCTCCAAAGAGCCCACAGTGGAAGGAACACAGACCTTGTTTTTGCCAGCGCTGACAAGGGAGTGGGGATATTACTTTTTACGGATCTTGGCAGCGCTTTTGGAATTCCTCAGCATGGAGGCACATGCAATGGGGGTACAGATGGAAATGCTCCTGTGGAGGAGCAGCTTGAGACCCTGGCTGGGCCTCGCAGCATATGGCAGCTTCACACACCATGCACAGCCAGCTTGGGCAGCCACCAACATCCAGCCAACCACTCAGCTGCTCCTCTGCCGTCGTGGTGCTCCCTTGAGACTACGAGCACGCCATCCTTTGTGTCCCTCTGGGGAAGAAGAATCCTACCTTTATGCTTGAGCAGCAGTGGGATAGTCCTAATTTTGCCTGAAGCTGGATCTCGGTGACAGTTTGAATCTTTTTTTTATTACTTGGGTCCTATGGACTCTATATATACCTCTGTTTTGTTTTCCACTCAGTGCCAAAGTATCATATTTTTTTACAATACAGAAAGTCTTTCTTGCTACTGGGGAGATTACACTGCTTGTATTGGTTGCATACAGTTAAATGGAAGAATGTGTTGGCAAGAAACCAGTTTTGATACTGGTGACACAGCATGTCAAGTTGAACAATTTTGTTGCAAATAGATATTTAACAGCAACTATTTTACTTTCTGGCACAAGTGCCCCCAAATAGGGATGCTGAGCGACCACTGAACATTTCTGCCTTTTTATTATCATGACTATACCTTTCTCAATTGAAATTTATTTAGCTGAGATTTGCTACATTGCTCTGTGGTTGTCTGAACTCCTATTTCATCTTCTGCTTGCCTGAAGGATCACATGCGTGATCACATCACAGGACCAGGAGACAGAAATTGTCTAGGACTTTTTTTCATGTATTTTCTGTGACCGTTTAAACCATTTTCCTGGAAACATTTCCTTTTCTTTTCTTTACATGCAAAGTGGTTTGAACTGCTAACCCATCTCACAGGCACTGGGAGGTTCTCTCTGTTAAATGTTTTCAAGGCATTCAAGACACTCTGCTAAAAGGTGACATTGAAGTGCAGCGTTTTAGTTAATGCTTTGAAAAAATTCTGGTCCAGATTCCTTCCTTACTGGACTTGCTGGAGTCACTGGACTATGTGTGGTTGACCTACAGAGAAGTTTTGTACCGACTGTTTAGTTTAGTAACCAATACCAGTAAATTGATGCAACTCTAAAGTGGATTGAAGTAAGATGAGTAAGAGTGATTATACTGATAGAGCTTATTTCTACAAATTTATCAAAACAAACTATGCAGCAGAGGCGTCTTTTATGCCCTTGTAGCTGTGTCAGCAGTAGCAGCTGCGGTCATTTAACCATATTTATAAGTTCCTGGTGTTTCCCTTTTCTCTTAGAGGGGCTAGATTCCAACCAACCCTGAATATTTTACACAAGACAATATTTGGTAACATAAGAATTCACTCTTAGGATTTTTTTGCTGCCTCCTTGAAGATTTCAAGTGACTACTTATAATTTTTTTGAGGCTCAGCAATTTTTTTGTGTTTACTCATACAGTATGCAAAAAGTTAACCATTTTGCACACTAAGAAAAATAGTATTTATGGTTTGAGACTTAAAATATGGTATTCCATCACCATAAAAATGTGTTTCTTTGTGATTCTGATCACAAATACAGCAACAATTTACTGGTGGGGAAAGGAGAGTTATAGTCTTTGCCAACAGTGAACTAAATGGATAATATTCAAGCAAATTAATGGTACTGGAAGAGTAAAGGTAGTCATACATAATCTCAGCCCTTCATCTGTCTTACTCTGCGAAGATGAATCAAGTATCTGTTTGCCTATATACCTGATGATACCTTGATCTCCTGTCCTTATATATATGTTTTTTAACATAAAGCTCCTTAAGGAAGACATTTCTTCTTCCTGCCAGTCTCTGTCCTCTTTACTATGATCCCGGCTGAGGATCTGGGGAGTTGCTGTCAAAATCACACCTAGTAGTGCCAGAAGTCTCAGCTGTCCAGGAACGCTTCTGGCACTGTTTAGTGAGGTGATGGGCAATTCCTCTCACCCGGCAGACATATACTGTAGCGATTTTATCTCTGATGAGGACTGAAAAAGCCACTGTCTTAATGAAATCATCCACATAGTTGGTCCTTAGGTTGAAATCACCTTGGTAGGTTGTGCTGGTGTCTGATAACTTACTGTTGTGATGCGCCTCTTGATGCTGCTTTAATTACAAACTAGCGTTAGCAATCCTTCCTCTTTTTTTCTATGAGAGAAATTGAAAATTATGCATAAAACAATGTGTTCTAGTACTTGAGTTTCCTAGTCTCGGTTTTGGGGTTTTTTTGTTGCTCATGATGGCAGTAGGAAAGAGAGGGACTTGGCATGTCACGTGGGATCTAATACCCCAGGACTGCATTATATCAAATTATTGCCTGTTTACTTAATGCTGCTTGAAGTACCCATGTGGAATGGGGGATAATCTCCTCCCTCTATCATCTGTAAACTGCTCCTAAGAATGCCTTACTGTACAGACACTGGGGCAGAATCATGGCCATGTGTTAACCTTCCCACTTTGTGTTGGGCTTGAAAGGAAACTTTGGGCTTCATCAAAACCACCACAACCAGAGTCACTGGTCTGAGCACGGTGGGCACAGTGCAGCTGACAGTAGGACCCATAGGCTAAATATTCTATCCTCCCCTCCTCTGCATTTTTAGTAGTCTGCCACATCTCTATCTTTTGATGTAGATGGCTGAGATCTTTTGAACACATCCAAAGATTAGTATCCTTTGGGAGGTAGTTGGTAGAACATCTTTTGCTTATAGTTGGTGTCATCAATTTTTCTTTCTGCTCTGAGATGGCCTTTAGTCTCTGTCTTTGCTGTGCTGTCTAGCAGCTGCTGTTCCATGGTGATGTGCTTTTGCTTCCACTGTGTTGATAGCTCTTTCCTCTTGTGCCCCTGCGATTGTTTTCTCCCGGGTTATCCATCCAAAAATGGCTTTCTTTTTAGGAAGGTCCTTGTAAGTAAAAGTATTCTGGCAGCATAAACAAAAGCACATAGTTTTGTCACCTGCTCTGCCTTTATGGTAAATGGGCTCTCTGTGGGACCTAGACATCTCTGCTGCCTGAGCCAGCAGTTCAAATGCAGTCGTCTTCTCACCCTGTTTATAAGGGCTCGGGGTTGTTACAGGTCAGTATAGGGCCATTTCTTGCTTTACCAAAGTATAAGAGATTCTTGTTATTTCTGGTATTTTTAGACAGCGCTATGCTGTAAATCTAACAAATACTGGATTATGGCATGTAGGAAAAAATGACTTATTGCTTCTCATAAGTAGCCCAGTGATAGAGGGGGAAGAGTGATGCCCAATTGTCCTGGAAAATTAACTGCTGGGTGCTGAGGATTGTTTTGATTTTTGATTGTCGGGCAGTTAGTTGAACTTTGCCTTACAGTTTTTGGTAAAGGGTTGTGTTCTGTGCTTTGGTTCATGTCTCTGGTTCAAACCAGAAATGTATGCCACAGATAGGATTTGTTGCTCAGACAACAAGAACAGAGTTTGCATGGGTGCAATCCCTCATGGTTATCAACATATATACTTTTAAAGAGTAGGCTTTGTTAAAATCAGACTTCTTTTTTGATGAGAAAAATAAAGCAGTGAGAGGGAGAGCTTATCCACTTGAGTGCAATCCTTAGCTCAAGGTATTGGCACATCTGAGTGTTGTCCCTGTCACCCAGTTAAATGACCCAGGCACATGTCCCAGCCTTGACCCACTTCTGGAGCCGGCCTGTAAATCAGGAGCCTGAAATCCTTTCATCTCTGGGGAGGCTTTTACAAGGGTATCTGCACATTTGCTGAGGAGGCATTTCTGCCACGTTCACCTGTCAGTCAGGAACTGAATACATTTTTCAACTATTTCGTATATGAATCTCTTAAATAGACATCAGGTAATATAATATTCTCTTCCAAAGCTCGCACCACTCTCTGAGAAGTCAATTGTTCCCTATGTTACTGAGCTCACAAATTTGTCTGTTCTGTGTCCTTTGTTCAGATAGCAAGGAGAGGATTGAGCTGATTAACTCAATTTTCTTGGTCACCTTAGTTTCCTTTTTCCATCAGTGAAGGAAATCAGCGCTTCTAGGACAGGATGAACTGTGCGCTAAATGTGTCCTCTGCTCTCTGTTGACTGTAAGAGGAGCATGCAGCTCAGGTGTGCACGGCTGAGGTTGGGTGAGAGGAATCCTCCCGTCCGTGTCTGACCATCGTGTCGGGTCAGGCACCCCAAGCTGGTGGCGTGGGCAGTGTGCTCCCGGGGAGCCACAGCACAGCCCCTGCCTTAGCCCCCCTGCTCCCACCTCCTGTGCCTCTGCAGTGGCTGCGGTGGGGTGTCTGCTTAGTGCACAGGTTTTCACGTCTCTAGATACTTGCAAAATATTATAAACACTGTGTATCTGTTACTTAAGTTATTTGTCATCACAAAAGAAATAGTATTTCTATTGAAAATGAAATTTTTTCACACGTTCTTTATTTAATTCATGCTCTACCATTCTCTTTCTAAGCTTGATAGAGTTAGCTGAAACACACAAAGTACAAGAGAATGCTTTATCTTCAGTTCCGTTTTTTTTTGAGGACATCATGCAAATGCTGCTGTTTGTTACTTTTTTCACAGAATGGGAATTAATATCATAACTCGGCAATATTAATGTACATAAATTCCATATAATATCATTATCCATTTCTATTGCAAGGCAAAACTAGTTGAATACTGGCAGTCAGAAATTGATTTTTCCTCCAGCCGATGACTTATGAGATGCTTGTGAAAATTTTGCTGTAATCCTGCAGTCCATAGGGGTTATGATTCCTGAGGAGAGGCAGCATATTTTCAGTGATGGTTTGCAGGGTTACTGTCCTCAGCACGGTGGGCTGAGCTGCTCATAAACCACCTACCATCACGGTTTACAAAATAGTTTTTCAGAGTGTATGTCTGATCATTATCTGGTGTAAATGAATTCTTTTGAAATCTGTAGCGCTATGTCTGTTTATAACAGATGAGAAACTAGCCAAATACTAACACGTACCACTAGTCCAACAACTGAAAAAGCAAAACTTTCTGTCTCTGTTAAAAAAGCAGCCGAGACAACCACCACCAGAAATGCAGAAAGTATGAAGTTAAACCTGAATCGGAGGGGAGCGGGGCAGGAACTCAAGCTTTTGAACGTGAGGAAGGCAAAAATAACTCTAGTTTGTCCTGACTGATAAAAAGATTATCATCTTTGCATCTGGCACAGTGTAAACATTCATTATGGATACTGATTTTATGATACATTTCACATGGGTGTGACTCAGCCAGCAAGTATGAGGATTTCTCTCTGTGTTGACCTTTCTAATATTTACATGAAAAAATGGGAGGTTATGATGTGGGACACATGTTGAGAAATGCTTCTCTGTGTCCCATGCTTAGATAATTGGTCATTGCATCTCCTTGTGCTCCCAAACATCTGCTCTGGCTACAGCTGTCCAGGATGCACCTCCTCTTCTCCGCATTGCCAGGGTGACATCTTTGCACGTGTAAACTGAGGAGAGCAGGCATCTGGGCCCAACTTAGCCAAAAATGAATTTGTCCACTTCCTTCTCAAAGTAAATCAATTCAAGTTATCATGATGGTCACTTATTTTATTTTCTCAAACTCTGTATGTAGCAAAATAAAACCAAAACCTCCCTTTCTGTCTGTAGTCAATGTCTCTGTGTAATGTTTTTATTTGCATACAGCTGACCTGACTCGCTTCACTATTGCTGTGAAAATTTTCTTTTCCAAATCTCGTCAGTGATCTTTTTGTTTTAAGGCTGTGTTTTTGGTTTGTTTGTTTGGGTTTTTTTTTTTGTTTGTTTGTTTGTTTGTTTGTTTGTTTTTTTGTTAAGCTTTGCTTAATAGCTGTATTAAAAGGTTGCCCAGAGAGGCTGTGGAATCTCATCCTCGGAGATAACACAGACCTGGACTGGTGGTGGGCTGGAGGAGCCTGCTCCAGTGGGTCCTGCTCTCAGCAGGTCCAGAGAAGCTGGACCAGAGGCCTCCTGGGATCCCCTTCAACCTGAACTATTCTGTGACTCTCTGCCAGTCATTTGAGCTCTTATTAAACTTTCCGTAGTCCTAATCTTTACTTTGGTCCTCAGATACTTAAGTCAAGATGGGAATCTCACTGCCACAGGCACTATTCAGTGCTGCCAACCCAAGCATGAAAAAAATTGCCATAATTGAGAGAGGTTTTAAAATGCTGCATTTTTTCAGTGGCTTCCTTTTCAGACCTGAGAAGCCAAAGTATTTAAGATAACCAATCCTCCACTGCATTCACAGGAGCTGAGATGCTCTAGTTGTAACCACCCCCTGAAAGCCACCTGCCCAGTAATCACACTTGCAGTAAATTTCCAATAGGGAGTTGATGCTTTATATAAACTCCTAAAAAAATGCTCGTTGGGGGAAATTTGTAGCTTGTCTTCTGTTAGACTGCATTGTTATACAGGTCTCTTTTTGCCTTCCTATTTGTAGATATGCCACTTGTTAAAATGCTAACATCTTCTCAGATTTGCTAGCAGTAAGACAAACTGATTTGATTCACTAGAAAAATTTAGCACAGTATTTTTTTCTTTTTTTTTTTCTCAAAACTAACAAAAATAGGCATCTATGTTGTTAGTAACCTATTAATTTATTATCCAGTTATTTTCTGATCAGATGGAAGATACCTAAATGTTCACAGGCTTAATTTATCTGTCTTGAGAAGGTTATTTTTTGATGAAAGAAAGAGGGAGGAGGGGATGTTTTTTAAAGGTGAATTGAAGTTACACATTTGAATTTATAACAATTGCTGCACAATAGCTGTAACTGAGCATCTGACAAAACAAACAAGCGTGCTCTACATAAATAAAGGGAGAACCAAAAAAATGACACAATAGCAAATGCACTGCAATGAGTAGAAGAAATAACACTTGTCAAAAGCAAGTAAAGCACGCGGTACTGTAGAGTTTAATTTCTCCGAGGGGAGCACGCTGTGCACCTGCCCAAACAAAATGCGTGCCACATTCAGCACTTGCATTGGCAGAAGAATCAGTTGTTCCCTGACATATCTGTTCCTGGTACTCAGTGGTTATTTTTAGTATAAAGAAAGAAAGTCTTCCTTTGGGATTAGCTGAGAACAGAGACTTCATGACTGTCAAAGGTTCACCTGTTTGTGGGCTCTCAGTGGTGTAAGGGACCGCTCCAGCACTGGAAACCGTCCTGTCGGGGTCTAAGGAGGAGTCCAACCCCGGCCCTTTTGTTCACCAGTTTATTCTGAAAAAATATTTGAGCTAAATAAGGTAACAACCACCCTTCTGGTGGAGGGTCAGAGAGAGGAGAGGTCATGCACCTTGGCAGCAGGCTGCACAACTGGTTCTAGAGAGCAGCTCCAAAGTTAGGGCCAGGACTCCTAGTCCTGCTTCTGGCTGCAGGAGGGGTAGGATACGGTGATGAACACATTTCTGTTCAGGGAAATGGGTGGGTTTGTCTTCTGTGGGCACTTTTGAAAATTTCTACCTCTGGGGAAATGAGCGTTGTTTATTTACTCAGGATTTTTACTGTAGTATTCAACCTCACTCAATGGGAATCCACGCTCACTTGATAGCTACTGGCATTTTCATCTCTTCCTTGTGCTTTGTCTTTTTTTTTCTGCTGCATTCTTTGCCTTTGTCTCCTTTTTCCCATTCCCTTCCTAGTTCTGTGCTAAGAACTGCCCTGCCTCTCACTTTCCTATTTTGTCCCATACATAATCAGGAATGACAAAAAATGTCATTATTGACTACTGAGAGACAAGATGTAATGCTCCAGCTAAATTAGTAGAAAAGGAAAATGCCCTCATCTCTAAAGATCTGGAAAAAAAGGTGGCCCAATGCAGCATGTAAGGTTAGGTGGCTGAAATCCAAACCTTAATTTATGGTAGATGTCAGACCTGACACAGAAATGTATCAAGCATTTGAAATTTGAACCACCATCTGAATATTTGATAAAGTGCAATAGATTATTAAGGGACAAAAAGTGGTTGAGGACAAGCTCTAGGTGTGTACTTCATGTGTGCAGTGCACCTCAGGTATCTGTGTATAGACACTAATGATCATCGTTTCTTTATCACTGGCTTTCTGGTTGTGCTCCTGATTTTCTCAATATGTGATATTTTACAACCATTTTCCCCCTCTAGGGTTGCTGATGGCAATCACTCAGCCTTTTTCCCATGTGGAGTCTGGCTGCGACTTCGCTGTGTGCATGCAGATACTGCTCTGAATCTCACCTGATTTCATTTTGTTTCTCTTTCCAATCAGAAAATGAAGAGTTTGGCCCAAAGACGCCAGTCTGCACCCTCTTTGATCTTTGTCAAAGCACTTAACAGATCTCGATCGGTCTCAAGGTGAGTCAGTGAGTTCTTCCTGCTTTCTGCCTTGTACACTTATGCCTTAGCACCAGGCATAACTCAGGAGAGGTTATTGTGGGATTGTACAGTTTAATTTGAGCTAAGGTTTTGTCACGGACTGCTGCATGGTAGAGGCTCTCTGGGGCTCTGGAAGCACCTACAGGTTTAGGACAATGCTGTGGACCAGGATCTGGTGGTCACAGTCTTCTCCCATCCAGCGTTAGCAGCTTGCGGGGGTGTGTACGTGGGTGTGCGTGGGTGTGAAGCGTTCAGCATTTTTTGACTTCATCTTCTGCCAGGATCAGCCGTTCCTCCTCCCCCCTTCCACCAGCGTAAAGCTACCATAGAAATGGGAGTTTCTATGGAGCCAGTCCCCTGTCCAGCCCCAGCCCTGACCTGCCATTTGAACCGCTCTGCATACATAACTTTTGTCTTCCTGCACTGCAGTTCATTAGACTTTAAACTTACTAAACATAAGTGTTTATCGAGAAGTGAACCATCTGGTAGGCTGTTAATGCTTCCAGCTGCGTAGAGCTCTTTACGAAGAAACATTATTGAGGGAAGTTAAAGTATGGCTTTGTAAGGAATATTTTTTCCTACTCTGTGGTGTGTTAAGTAATCTGTATGTGAGCTTTGGAAAGTTCTTTGTGTTTGATCTAACTAATACCTGGTTTCATATTTGTCATCATGCAGAATTCCACAGTATTTCAGAAACCTGTGAAAGTATTCTGTGAAAACATCGGAGTTGCAAAATAGGAAAGGAAAATGAGTTGAAACTACTTGCAGGTCTTTTTTCTGGCTATCACATAAAAGAGGAAACTTAGAAATGAATTCCTAACGGCATTTGCACCTTTTTGTGTAGTCTAGTGGCCCGAGCCTAGGACTGAGAGCCAGCAACATGTGTTCTGGTTCTGTCTGTAAAACTACTTCTGTGGCCTCTCTCTGACTTTGTTTTCAGGTCTTTAAAATAAGATGACTGGGTATTTTGTAACCCCTTCATGAGGATACTGAAGTTGTTTAGATTGTCTGTACCACCTTTACTCTTCATTCACTATTATTTCTTCATTATATTTGTAGCTATGTTCATAATCGTGATACCACCTTTTGGGCACAAATAACACATTCATAACTGAGGTTGTGAAATTAGAGACAGACTATTACTGTGGGGAGTAGCAATAACTGGAGAGTACAGGGGACGAGAGATGGGATCTCTCAGCCCTTGGACTTCAGGGTTTCTTGCAGTTTATAAGCCTATGTCTTCATAATTTATTCCCTTCGAGATTTGTCTTAATGTCTTAAGATTTACTTCTTGATATTATGAGAATAAACTATATTCGATGCTTATATTTCAGTCTTCTGTTATTTGCCTGCTGGGTTCAGACATGAACATTTTTCTTCAATTCTACCTTTTTTTGGTTTGTTTTATTGCCTGCTCCATAAGTATCAGAAATTGGACGTAGCTGGAGAACCACTGAGTGGGATGCACACTCAGTGTGTACATTGTCACCTAAGAATTTTACGCTTTCTTAAGTGTAAATATGTCTTGCTTGTATAGCCCAACTCAGAATTGTTTCCAGATCTGATGTGTGGAAGGATTTTTTTGCAAGGCCAGTTGGCAGAAACTTTGTGGTTGTGAGGGCCAAAGAAGGGGCAACGTTGCCGTGTTCTGCAGTAAGGACAGTGCTTTGCCTACCTGATGGACCCTGCTGCTTTCACAGTTGGTGGATGCTGCCTCAGCCATGTCTGTCCCCTGCCTGTGGCATGCAATGATTTAGCTGCTCCTGTTGGTTTGAACTGAAATCTGTGGCTGTAGTGAGAGGTATCAGGTGAAGTCTGAGGACCTCAGGGCCAGAACAGGTGATTTTGTAGCTTCAAAGTCTAGCAGTTAGAGGGTAACACTTTGGATGGTGTTTATTATTCTTCACAAGAGCCGTAATTCTCACCTGTGCCTGACTTCCTTGTTTGGCTGTGCAAGTCACATTCCTCTTCATCACCAAACTGATGGATGAGTTTGAACCTTCCACTCAGTTTGTTGTGTAAATGCTTAACTCTTGTGAAGTGCTTTCTCTTAAGGTGAGCTGAAGAGCAACAAAATGACTTCTCATGTTTTCTAATCTCCTCCAAATGTTTTATCTCAGAGTTGTCTCAGCTCTTAGTTCCCTTTCTTGTAGACACAGCCAGCCTGCAAAATCCATTATTCTCCTCTGGCAGTGAACCTTAATACTGAGGCTCCGTAACACTTACTTGTTAATGGTTGATTAATGACTTCTAGATAATAAAGCTCCTATCTGAAGTTAGCAAACATCTGTGAGGGATTTATACGAATCCTCTCACCTCAGCAGCTGGCTCACCTCAACATTTGTTGAAATTAATGAGCAAGTGCAAAGTTTAAAAGGGCAGGAAATACTTAGAAGCACAAGTCAGTACGTATTTTTATACCACTTTATGTGTCAGGTGTCCTTGGTTTATATACAGGGCACTTTCATAAAATGGGGTGGCACCCATTTTGGACAGACTTACTTTGGGGCATTTTAATGTTAATTGATGGTATATATTCAAAGAAACCATTGTGACATCTGGAGATGGCTATTTAGCATTAAGAGGATTAAGGATTTTTAATGGTAGTGTTGTTGTGGCTCTGATGGCACGAGGATGTAAGTGAGGCAAGATGTTCTAGCTGGAAAAAGCTTGTTTGTGCCATTGTCCTCTTCTTCACTCCTGAAAGAGAAGCAAATCTGAAATTCTTGTGTGCTTAAAAGGGTGTCTTCTTTTTCCCCAGCTATAACATTTGGTTTAATGAAAGTTAAGCTTTCCTTACAAATCTTGCCTTGCCATGTCAGTCATATAAAAGGAGTTACAGAAGAATTCTGGGATGGCTGTATGGCATGGTGTTATACACATGTGCAACCACACTGTGATCCCTGCCTCACTCGACTGTAACTGCAGGCAGCAGGGGAACATAGTAAATAGTACAGGTATTATAATGGAATTTGGGCCCTTACTTCCAAGAGATGAAAATATGCAGACTATTCACTGCCTTCTGTTTCTCTTCCTTTTTTCTGTGCAGTTTCTCTTTCCTCACAAAATATGATGAATAGGCATGTAAGGACTGCTTCACATCATCAGATGTCCTCTTTGGAAGCACTTTGAGCAAAGTTATTCTAGAAATACATTGGAAAAGTAAGCTTTTGATATTTTTCTTGGCTGATACTCAGGTGCAGGAAAAATAAGTTTGGTTGTTAAGTCCATTAATGTGTATGAAAACAGCAAAGGATTCGGGTTAGTTATATTTGGCCCTGGACCTGTTCCGCGGTAATTTTCCTCTTACTTTTTCTTGGTGTCCTTTAATGAAAACTGCACAACTTACTTAATGATATACCTCAGTGCAACACAAATTATGAGCTTGACACAGAAATGTCTAAGGCCTGGATTTAAGCATCAGGTCTTGTCATCTCAAAATAATTGATATAGAATAATAAAGACTTGTTTCTAGCCAAATTTTCAGCCTTTTTTCTGCTGCCCCTCAAAACAATTTTTGCATGTGACAAAGCCCAAACTACCAAGTTTCTGTTCTGCGTTGGTGGACTTCTGCTCGCATCTCGCGTACTTCAAAGGGACAGCCAAATTCTGTGTTGCAGTCACTGGCAGCTTCTCCTTTCCTCATGCACGAAGATCTCACCAGATCTTTGAAAGTTATATTTTTACATGCTTAAACTTATTAACATAATTTCACAATTTCTGAGTCTTCATGACCATTTATAGATATGTGTCTCTGCACACTAAAGGTGTTAAAATATTAGTAACAAAACAACTCTTTATTACAGTGTGCAGCATGTTTATTATGTTATTTTGATGTAAGCTAGAAGCAGGGGCTGTTTTAAAGAAAAAAAAAAGCATAATTTTAAAAAAGGTTTTATGAAAAGTCTTTAAAGAACATGAAAAGAAAGGACCTAAAAAGTCACCCCCACCCAATTTTATTATGTGGCTTTTATGGTTGAAGCAGTTAAAGGTAAAATATGAGGATTTCACAAGTTTCCGAGGTGGTTTTTCCCCTTCTGTACATTGAAGCATTGTTGTGCCATTCACCGAGAGGCTGCTCTTCCTTCTCCCAATGCACAGTAAGTGATTCTGGCATGTTATCTTCCAGGGGTCCCGTGCCAAATGCTAAATATCCCAGATAACGAAGATCATATGTGTAATCTAGTAATACATTCCACTTGGCGCTAGTCAAATACAGAGTGTTCCCAAAGTCTTGGACATTGTGTTTTCAGGGTTTTAGTCAGAAGATATGTGGATGATCCAAGCTATGTGACTGGATGAAGACAAAAATAGAGACTTTTAATAAATGTAAATTGCCAGACGGCCTTAACTGTCTCTTTTTCACAGGGGAGATGAGTATTTGGTGTTTTAGGCAAATCCGATTGCGGGGAGGAAAGGAATAGAAGTTCATTGCAAGTAACTAACTTGTTAAGTAGGTATTTTGGTTGTAATCGTTTTGCTCGTTCTTCACTTGTTTCCATGGCAGCGAATAATTTCACCCAGCAAAATAATCTCCGTGAGACGTGTTTGGTTGCTGAAGCTCAGCACTTCGGTACGGGGGCATCGAGGGGGTAGAGCCTGCCACCCTGTCGCACCCCACAGCCATTTTATTTGTCACAGGGTGAGGCAGGTATGCCCCGAGCAGCTGCTGTCCCCTCAGCCATCATGGGCCTCCCGGGCACCATGACAGCATTTGTTGGAGAGTGAAGGGAGGATGGCACCCACCTGGCTGAGGCCACCCCACAACCAGGGCGCTTGTCCCCATCGCTCACCACAGCAAAATCTGCCGGGAGTGGAACCCTTGGCCAGGGCTGCCACAGCCTGGCCCGTCGATGGTGCCGTTGCTGGTGGCAGTGGGGCATGGCCGAGGGCCACCCGGCCGCAGGGCACAGCCCTGGGATGGTGTGAGACAGATGAAGCCTCATGGCTAAACCTGAGGGACTTTGAAAGACAAAAGGCCGCCATATTGTGTGTGTATGTGTGCCCATTTCTGTGTGTGCCTTACACCTATGGTCAGTGTGGGGTTTTGCCTCTGAAGCAGTGACACACCACCAGGGGTGGTGATGTGGGGAGAGATGGGCTTCAGACCAGGATGGGAGGCAGCACGGCCAGATACTGTCCCAGGCTCCTTCCATTCCATACACAGGTATCACAGTTTGGGTGGGAGGGGGTTCCCTTGAAGGCTGCGAGAGGGAGGTGAGGGGAGAGGATAATGGGGTAACAAGGTAACTGTAAGATGATGTACAGTGTTTGAGGCAGAAGTGGTGGTTGTGTGAGCCAAGGACCTGCCTGGGGGTTGCTCCCTGCTGTGCCACTCAGCCCCATGGCTTGTGAGAGGCCGACTGTGTTGGGGGGGGGGCAGGTAGCTAAAACACTAGGCACACACGGACACAACCGAAACAACATCTCTAAAGCCTCCCTCCATGCCCTCAACCACCCAAATGGCATAGTCACAAGAGATGAGGGCTTTTGAATGCCTTCATTCACCCTTAGGAAGAGGCATGCCACGGAAGGGAGCCCTTGCAAGGCAGTCTTTCTGAAGCTGCAGGGCTCGTGGGATTTTGGGGAAGCACAAGGGCTGTCACTATCGTCAGAGTGGTTCCCCCAAGTGAAAATCAAAAGTGGCAGCACCCCAGGGGCAGCCCCGTGTCCTCCACTTGTCATCTTACAGGCCTTCGTCTGAGAGACCCCAATACACTCAAGAATACAGAAAAGCCATTTTATGAAAGAAAGGAAGAAAAGGGGCAAAATCCCACAAAACAGTTTCCCAATGTGAGAGATTAAGTACAGACACCGCTCATTTTATCTTGACTTGTGGTATTTCGTAGCTATTTCCATAAAGCTCCAGCTCCAGGAGTCATGTAGTTATAAAAATCACAGTTTCATTAGAAGTCAAGTTTCTAGTCATCAAGATGGAAGGAAAATCCTCGTCCTAAAGACCCAGTCAACAAAGCAAATGAAAAGTTCTTTGCTTCTGGGTTTAATTTTTAGATTTAAATAAGCCTCGACACTTCTGCTCAGGATTTTTTCTGAGATTTTCCATTTCATGAAAAGTTTTGATGTTTTAACATTTTATGCTTAATCTGAATGGGTAGAAATTTGGGAGAATTTCCCCAAATTTCTCCCCTCAGTATGCCATGTCTCCCTGTGTAACGTAAAGAAACATGAATTTTTAGAAAAATAGTGATTTAAAAAAACCCCAACATTATTTTGTATCAAATTGCTCTTCCTTTTTAATGGAATTGCACATAATTAGAATAACTTGTGATGATATTGTACTAGTTGTCATTTTAATAGTATTTTTAATTCATGCTTGATTTAAGCTAATTATGACACTGGAGTATTGTTTCCTTAAACCATGTGCTTGAACGCAAAAGTTATTTTTACATAGTAATAGCTGGGGATAAAATTTTATTAACTGTTAACAAGGAACAAAGTGGACTTTCTGAGGCCTCAAATGGCCTTTTAACTCAGAGATTGGCATTCCTGTCCCCCCGCTGTGCTTTTTCTGTTTTGTTTTGTGTGTGAGCATGTGTGTGTGTATGTGCATATGTTTGTTTTTGATAAAACCCATCAGTTCTTCATTTATGACATACAAACTGGCTTATAGCGATGTTTGTACATCTGGAGATCGAAATGAGCTGCAGCTCTCAGAGATACGCTGCCTTTTTTATTAAAAGAAAAGGACTAGAGGTAGAAAGAAGGAAAGCTTGGAAGCAGGGTTTTGGAGGTATTGGAGTTTAAACGAGGGATTCATTTTACAATAAATGACTAATAGTTTAACACTAGCGCTTTAAGCCGATTCCCCTTTGGATAGAGTTGTGACAGTTTTAAGGCAAGACAGTGAGGGGCACTGCTCGTTGGGATGAGCACAGGGCTCTGCTTGTCCAAATGTCTCACTGTCCACATGTGCTTTTGGCTGTGGCCCATCTTGGGGGCTTTTTGGATTAGGCCTTGAGGTCTGGCAGAATGCAGCTGTTGTCCAGCCATTGTGTATCCCTGATTTTAGACAATAAAATCTCTGCCAAATGACAGTCTGGCCAAGCAGTTTGGGCAGCAGCATACCTGAGAAAATCACAGACTGACTCGCTCAGACTGCTTTGCGGTCGTTTATCTTGTGTAAACAAGCAGAAAACCTCTAATGATGTGCAGGGTGATGTGCAGCCTCTGGTGCTCTCACCTCTGACAAGGGCCAGCATTAAATATGCATTGAACTCTCCTCCTGGCTGATACAGCATCGCTTTTCCTGGTCCGGTTCCTTCCTCATCATGCACAAAACTGCTGGTGAGGAGTTTCTAATCACATCATGGGAGTAACAGTCTCTCTTTAGATTTCTTCTGTGCCTGTGTCTTAAGTGTTTGAGTACCAGGGGCTAGATCCAATAAAGGATAATAAGCCTTAAGGCCAAGGTGTGAGAATAACTTAGGTACTTGAATCTAAAATCACGACTTAAAAAACATCATCTCAGTGGCTGCCTGACCTCTGAAACGTACCTGTTCTTTAGGCACTTTCCTATTGACCAAAGAGCTCCCCAAACACCTGGAGCTGTGCTTTTGCACATACCAGTACGGCATGACTGTTAGCAGCACTGGGCCCGTCTGTTTCAAAGACCTAAACACTGCTTTGCGGGAGACTCCTGAGAAGCTCCATCCACTAGTCCACAGACCCTATTTAACCTGCCTGGGCAAGAGCAAAGCTCTCACAAAAGCAGTTGCAAGTGTTGCTATCTTTTAAACCTCTGGCCGAGTCCAGTTTTCTGGAGTGTTTTGTAATAACTGTTCAGGGCAGTGTTTTCCGAACATGCAATATTGGGGCTGAAGTGGAAAGAAGTCTGGCTCACTGGGTATTTTGGCAGGGAGAGACCGTGGTCTATGTTGCAATCAAGGTTCGTGCTATCTAGCAAGCTCAGTGTAAGCTATGCTAGGCATTTCTAGCCTGCTCCGTAGGCAGGTCCCCACAGACCACCACTGCTCTTTGTGAAACTGCTGGCCTCAAAGTCAGTGTCCTTTCAATGGATCACCCAGCTTCAACTCTTTGCCTCCTTAGGCGATTCATCTTCTGCTTCCCAGAAGAGGGATGTAACTACAAAAGGAGAGGGTAGTTGGAGCGAGTGGAGACTCCTTCTCCCTCCTGCCGTTGAAGGTGGGCCACTATGGAGAAGGACATGCAGTGTTCCTGGGACCAAAAATCTTATGTTCATGGGAGCAAGCCTGGCTCTGTAGATGAATGGTCTAGGAGGGGAAAGGTCTACGTCTGTTTCCGGGATTATTTTCAGATATCACCCACTGACACATCCACGTTCAGCCTGTCCCCTAGCTGAAAGTGGTGGTAAGTACTGGGATGAGTGTGCTGGTTTGGATCTTTGTGTGCCCTGTAGGGAGCCTGGGCACTGCACAGGCTGCATTTGGTGGGAGTAGGTGTCTCAGTACATCTAGGTACATCCTAGGTCTTCATGGCAGTGTTATTTAGAAAATGCAGAAAAGAATGGTAAAGACCTTCACCTGAATGAATAAGCAGAGCTGAGGTGTTTTCATCCACCTTCCTTCCCTCTGCATTTTATTCTGGTGGTAAAACTATATCTGGTATTTTGCAAGGCATCTCATTTGTTAGAACTCCTCTGGAAACTCATTTGGTGGCTGAACCCCTCCGACTAAGCAACCTCATGCTCATTCCTCTCCATTTTGCTGTGCAAGAGCAGGACGGGTTTGCCAGTAGACGGTGTGTCAAGTGTGACGTGTTTGTACAAGGAGGTTGCTAATCAGGCATGGGCAAGCTCTTCTGGTATATCAAAGGCACAAATAAACATGGGGAAAATCATCATCATGGGAAGGGCTCTTCTGTTTCCCCCTTCTCCAGGCTGCCATTCTTTGTAGGTAACTGGCCAGTGTCCGCTTCTCCCTTACATAAAGTCATTACCATCAGGTGGAGGGATGTGGGGAATCCTCTAACGGCTTTTATCCCCCACTCAGATCACTGGTGGAATAGAAAACTCTGGCTAACCTGCCGAAGTAGCTCTGTGAAAAACCTGTTGAATGTGTAGGCGTTTAGTTATAGGACAGCAGACAGGTGCATGTGGCAGCGACTAATTTGTCTGCTGGCTGTTGAGAAGGAATCTGGGTCATTACACTTGCAATAGCTGGCAGTGGCAGGCATATCAAGTAATCTCTTCACTGTAATAGGATAATTCCTGTGCTGTAGTACTAGTATCAAAATATGGTTTAAAGCCCTTGAGGCAAACCAAAGCCAGATTTGTTCCTGTTACAGCTGGGACAGGTGCAGTGAAGTGACAATCCTGTCTTCCATGCGGCACCCATATTGGTTGTCCCTCACAGGGAAGCGGTCCTTAAAAACATAAGCCAATATGAGGGCTAGGCAGATCCTCGCTTCACATCTGTGGTGGAGCTTTATGGAGTTCACCCCACAGAGTCCCACAGTTGTGGGGATACAGGCAAGGCCGGGCAGCAGCGGCTTCAATGAGGGCTGCAGCTTGCGGAGGATAAAGCGTGGTGAAGGGGCTTATCTTTTAAAGGCAGTACTTGCTGCTATTTATAGGTCACTTTGAATGTGATTACTTTGTTTACAATCAGCAAATTTTCTCTTGAAAAAGGGCAATTGGGGAGCAGCAGCTGGTGGATTCCAGGTTTGCTTTACCTGGCCACGTATTTGAAGTCTTGCACTGTTTTGAATGCATTTGTTTTTCTTAAAAATCGTTGTTGCCTAACTGCAGGCTCTACCCAGGTGGCATGAGGGGGGAAGAGCCTCGCTGAATTACTTCTTGAAGAATGGGAAAAACAGAGGCTAAAGAGGATGACTGTTGAGCAATGAGGCTTTGAGAAACCGTGAGCAGCTCCCCTGGTACTACCCAATAATTGTGTGAGGTGACTGACAGGCGATAAACCCAGGCAGTCACCTAGAAAATGCTATATTTCCCTGTTAAAAGGACAGTCACACAAGTGCCATATTCTTGCCCATCTACAGCCTGTGTAACTTGTAGCTTCAGAGGATGGGGTGGGCAGATACTCACACATGGGCTCACTTACAGCCATACATGATGGTCCAGAAGGGATTTCTAAAGATGCCCGCACCAATTGTTTCTCGTGTGCGCCTCAGCTTGAAGTAAATGACCTGTTTCTGCAGAGACCTACAGCACGTCCTGGCTATTTTTGGTAGCCCAGAACTCCTGGCTGTTACATGACCTGTGCTGAACTCTTGTAATACAGTTTGCAAGAAAGTATTTGAAACACCCTTTTAAAAGAAAGGTTGGTTTCATCCATGAGATAACTCAAAATCAGTGGAGTTGAGGAAGGCTTTTAAATGTCCCAGTTGTGATTAAGTGGGATTAAATGTCCCAACTGTGATTGCTGCTTCCCCAAAAAATTAAGGCAGGACAGAAACCTTATCCCTTCAGGCTGCTAAAGTAATACTGGATTCTCCTGAGCAGCATGGGTGAAACTGAGATCCCAGAGTGCTCCCCAGTGTATGCCTCCTTGGAATGGGTAGGAAGGAGCTGGGGTGGAAGTGGTAAAGGAGGCCTGTGTGCCTTCAGATTTCTTGTAGGCCACAAGAATCTCCAAAAAGCCCAGACAATCATGGTGCAGAACTGCAGTGCTGGGGTCTTGAGTTCTGGCCTTTTTTTTGCCCTCTGTTCATCCCATTTTTTCCCTTCTCTGGCCCCCTCCAGATCACTTTTTTTCTGACTTTTTTTTTATCTGAACAACAAAATCTTTGTCTGGTTAGACAATGCCTGGAACAGCATTTCCGTGGTGCAACTGGAATGGGAGAGTAACTCAAGGTGGTGGTGCTATGTCACTCGGTAAAAATGAGTGGGAACTGCAGCGGGGAACAGAAGATTGATTCTTCCAACGGCCAAAAAAGGTTTTATTGACTTCTGCATGTGAATATGTCCGCCCCCAAACTTCTCCCCGGCTCAGGGGGGCTTGGACCGAAACCCCTTGGACTTGTTGATTGCTAGCAGAGCTGTATAGCAGGACTGACGGACACCCACACTGCAAGAGCTTTTCAATAGGATTTAAATAACTTGCTCAAAATTCTTTTCTGGTGGAAACAGGCAAAATATGACTGAAACCTGTGGTGCTAATTTATACCAATAGTGAATTTTGCCCTTGTGCTAAATTTTCAGAGTAAACACCTTGCAGCTGTTTGTTAAAATAAAACAAAAAACCTTGGAAGTGAACCAAACCACAAGTGCGTTTCGTGTCTCCAGCCACCATGCTGTAGTACATATTTGCTTTGCAGAGAATATTGTCCTTTTGGCTATGTAGAAATTACTTAAGTGCAGCTTGTTTTCAGTTAAGCTGCCAAGCTTCCATCCTGAAAGGTGTGAAGATTTTTTTTTTTAATGATGATTTTTTTTTACCCTACAGCTATGTGACATTTTACTGCAAGTCTTAATCGTTAGTGCTGATTTTTGGAAGGCTACAGAAAAATAATAGTTACGTGCCTTGACACTTTGAACATTTAGTGTAAGTCATGTTGATTCATCATAATAATTTTTATTACTTCTAATAAGATTTTGACACCATGCAAAGATGATTTCAGATACTTATAAAACAGTTTTTAGAATCCTACAATAATTCAAGTTGGAACATTTTCTCAATACCTTTTGAATTAAAATGTGTACACTGATTTTTAGAAGCAGAGAAGCGGTACCTGATTTCCTAAATACAAGGTAGCCCTGATTTCTGCCCTAAAATGTAAATTTATCTATTTATCGGAGCAAAAATTGCTGCCAACCTGTATTAATATTAATCTTCATTCTGTTGTCCATGCTTGTCCTTGCCCTGCCTGTGCATTTGGAGTGCATTTGGATCCAAAGGCTCTGGGACCCTGGTGGGACTCACTGGTTTTTCCTGGGTGCAGTGTTTTCTGCTGCAGCTTGCTGAGGTCCACCCGCTTGCAGGGGTAGAGTGAGGACAGCCCTGGGCTGGAGGCTGTGAAGCGGGGCCGATGCGTGCCCCGGGGCAGAGGGCTTGCTGTGAGATCTGCAGGCACAGTCCATGAGGGAAAAAGCAGGGATGTCAGAGGTTACTGCCTCTGATTTGCTCAAATACATTAGTTGTAAAAAAAAAAAAAAAGATGCAACCAGTAAAGTATGCTTATGAAGTAGGAGCAGGCATTTTAATACTTAGAAAGTAATTAATGCTCTTTGGAAAACAGAGCAGATCTCACTTGTTTCATTGTACAAAAGCTACTGTACGCAATAGTGATGGCCTGGGGGACTTTAATGGAGTGCTGCAGAAAATAGACTTGCTATTTCTGGAATGCTGCACTGTTTTCACAAAATGCTGCTTCAACTGTATAAGATTTACCATAGATAACAGCAAGCAAACATGCCCAGCATCCTCAGAAAGAAGCTCCCTTAGCATAGCAGGGATCAAGTTGACAGCAGATTTTCAGAAATGGGTTGGCAGCCCATGTGATTAAGAGAGTTTTATACTTGTCTCTCCAAGTCCCTTCTATAAATAGTCAGTGTAAGATTACAACAGCATACTAAGTTTGTGTCGGCCCATATCTTACCTACCACCTTCCTGGAAAACACTCTTACCCTCCAGGCTGATACATTTTGTGCTTCCTGTCACCCTTCAGGTATAATTATTAGAATAAAATGCTGCATAAATTTAGATGAAAATCATATTCCAAATCGTGAGGAGTCAAAGTGGGAAGAAGCACCAAAGATCCTGAGCACGTGGGTGACTCCCCAGGAGTGCTGGTCATGGCTGGAAGGCAGTGACAGTACTGAGCAGTTACCACCTTTAAAAATGCAGAGGATTTTTTTATATAACCTGCCTGTCTAGATAGAGCTCTGAGCCTGCAGATTGCTCCCTGTGAGTGTTGTCTGTGTGGAGCCTCGGTCGCGGTGAGAGGAGCTGGAAATGCTTGGCCCTGAAGCCAGCAGGTCTTTGGGTGGCCATGCCAAACAGGGAGTGGGGACAGGGCAGGCTGGGCCAAACAGCTGTTTTCAAACCATGCTCTTTAACGAGCTGTCAGTATGATAGAGGCTAAATTCATCAGGAGTATAAGCAGGACCATCTCTGTTGTTCTGCGTTAAGTCCCTAGCATTGGCATTTGGTTTCAGCGTACAAAAAATGTTCTTCTTTCACTTCATATTTCCCCATTCTCTTTTCTCACACAGGACATGATGATCCTTGATCATGATATTGTCAGGTTGGCCAGGATACGGTACAAGTCACGTCCAAACTATCATTTATGATGAAATTAGATATGTGTTGAAGTCCTGAAATGTCAATACTGCACTTGAGTGCACTGTAAGCAGCCCTGCAAGGCAGATCAGTACTCACTGCTGTCTTACAGGTTTGGGGTTTTTCCCACCTTATCTCAGGGGAGACCGTGCTGCACACCAAATTGGAGCTCTTTTCTTTTGATTGGTTAAAGCATTGTTCTCAATACCTTATTAAGTTAATTATTTAGAATGCAAAATACCCTCTAGCCACACAGTATGGGTAATATGTGTTGTGTGTTAAGGGATTTCCAGCAGTAAACCATCTCGGCTTCCAAGCTCCAGTTAGCAGGGCCTGCCTCGTTAGCAAAAATACGGAGCAAGCATCTATTAAGCTGCTATTGAAGTTCCTTCTCACAGGAAGTTTTAGGAGCTTAAGGGTCTGAGTAGGAGGCACAGAAAAGAAAGTACAATTATTGTTATCTGATTTCTAATATAAGCTCTATTAAGAAAATGAAGAAACTTGACTTCTAGATCAGGCTTGCTTTTGGGGTATCTCTGCTGGTCACAAATCACACGTCAACCCTGACTGATAAATCCATTTTGGCAAAAATCCGTAATGTGGGCTGGGCTGTGGATGTTTCTTACTGTGCAGATAGCTGCTGTTTTCACTAGCCTTGAAAGGGTGTGAATAGCTCCTGCTTCTCTGAGTGGGTTTCTTTAGCCCAGTGCCGTGACACAGTGATGATGAAGTAAATGCTTTCCTGAGGGATACTGAAGCTGAAAATTTATTGGTTTTATTTTTCCTTAAAGATAAATTGCTGCATCCTTACAAACATCCAAAACTGGCCTTTGAGATACATGAAATAGGTCTCCGAGCAGCATGAGGAGGGTTGGCAGGTGCTCTGCTTGGTGGCCTCCTAGCCTGTAGCCAAAACAAGGGTAGGTTTATGTGGCAAACTGCAAGCTCTGCGTGTGTAGCCACAAAACTGGAAAGAGCTTCTGGTCCTTACCTGGGCTTCAGCACTGGCACAAGCACACAGTGTTTTTACCTATCATCATACCATGTGTGAAATGAGTATAGGCTAAGTTGTTCACTGTGGGAAGAATTTGGAAAGGTATTGTGTATGTGTAAGTATTGGACAGACCATGTGCAGCCTCTCACGAGTCTGGGCTGACTCAGACTTCAGCCTTTTGAATGGCTGCCATTTTACTGCTCTGCTAATGAAAAGCTGCATTTCTCACCTGCCTCTTGTGAAAGAACTCAGAGGTTAAAGAGAATGTGATATTTTATTTCAGTAGGTATCAGTCATGCAAAGAGCATTGGTGCTGCATCATTAGAGGAAATCAACTTCTGTGGCTGCAGAGATACCATCAGTGGAGAGAAGTTCTGGCGGAGAACAATAACCGAAACAACAGAGTGAGATTTAGGATGGAGCATGGGCAGTCTGTGAGAGGGATGTCATACAGCTGAGATACCTGCCATAGCTCATTCCAGCTTAGGTACCTTGGAACAGATTGTTCCTCTGAGGCATCTTGTAGCTTAACCTAAATCATAGATAGGCTGAAGTCATCATTGACTGAAATCAAGGGAAAGCTTCCCATTGGCATAAATGACATTTGGATCGTGGATTTAGTAACCGCTTAACATGGGCTGTTAAACTCTTCTTTGGAAAAGATAATTTCTTTCATTATTTTCACTACAAATAGAGAATAAAGATGGGCTCTCCGTTACACCAAGAATAAACATATTGTGGGTCATGCCATTCAGGTATCAGTTTGACTGAGAAACCCCAAGGAAGCTCCGTGGGGGGAAGAAGAAGTATTTTTTGTGCTTTTGTGGTTTCTTTTGTGGTTGACAAAGTGAATAGTGGTGTGTTTGCTTTCACACTGAATACAACAGGGATGTATTTTTCAGTGTTGGTTGACTACTTTGGATTTCAGCTTCATATATTACACCTACAAAATTGAAGAGTTCTTTTAAATCATTGTATATTTTAAATAGGCATAAAATGCCTATTCTGATTAAATTGAAAAAAATAATAGGTGTAAAAATTTAGGCTCTGGAAATGCCAGAAGAAAAATCTTCAATTATCTTTCTAGTAATTTCAGCCATTACAGTGATTGTAGGCTTTTCCTGAATAACTCAAAAATATCTCTGTAGATATCCTCAAACTACAGAATTTACTCATTGGTTAAAACCACACATGCAAATTTCAGACCCCTAAAATAGCACGTTCAGGAAGAAATGTCCACTTGAGATTAGAGAGCTAGAAAGGCAGTATCAGAGTTCCTTCTTAACAAACTTGGATGTTGGCTTTTTTTTTTTTTTTAATGCCAAACTGAAAGATGTTACTTTGTGGGATTTTTACATATGTTAGAATGACTTTTAAGGGAACACAGAGAAGGCCCTATATTACTTGCTTTGACTTTTTAAATTATTTCAGAAATCACATTGACTTAAGTACTGATTTTTGCATAATTCTATTACAAGGAATTTTCAGAGTCAGTATTTGAGTGCTTAACACTTTTTCAAAATTAGACCCATTTAATGGCCAGAAAAATCACTGAGCCGTTAAAAACCGAACTCCAAAAATACCTCTCATATAAATCCCTGTGCCTGAGGGTATAGCTGATCTGCATTTTCTTCAATGTAATGAAACTTGGGTTTCATTCATGTCTTGTAACAATGCAACATTAATTGAGAGGATCAAAAGCATGCTTTCCAAAAGGATTTTTTGTCACTGCTCGTGAATTTCCTGCATGTTCATTCGTCCTGGGGCTTTAGAAGGTTCTGGTTGAATTAATGGCTTTGATTTTTTCCACTTTGTTTCAAAGGAAGAAAATATTTTCACTTTTTTTTTTTGATAAGGCTTATCAGGTAAAACTCTACAGAAGTATACGAGCATACTTGTTAGAGTCCAGATGACAGAGAAACTTGGAAGGTGTTGGATCGAAAGGCAGATTTTGTTAAAATAACTGATGTATATTATTGCATTTTCCTGTTCTAAAACCAAGTCAAATTTGCTTGACCTCTGCTGGCATTAATAAACTTACTGCACCTTCCTTTGCTTGCCTGCATGACTGAGATTTTGACTTGGGAGGTTCCTGGGCTTACAAATCAGGATGTAGAAAATGGACAGGCACTCCAGTGTGATTTTATGAATGTTTCTGCTGATTTGGTTACAGCAGTGAAACATGAAAGGGCTTTTTCTAAATGATGTTGTTACTGGGTTCAAATATAAATGAGTATTCCCCTGATTTCACCTTTGAGGTAAAGGCCATGCACGACTTTCACGCAGGTGGACTGGTCACCATTGCTGATTTCTGCTTAAGTTTCTATGCCAAGTGCTGCCAGGGAGTTAATGAAATTGAGTCCCAGTAACTTATCAGGCACTGATGAACTGGTGAATTGTTGAATTCCCAGTCCCGCAAAGTGGTAAGGTAGGAGAGATTGCTTGCTGGTCCCCTGACTCCTGTTGCTGGCCACACTGCATGTGTCACCCTTGTATTGGGCCAAAACTCCTCTCCCTGCTTTAACCCCCACACTCCTGGACACCCCTTCTGCTGAAGAATGATGAAGTAACTTCAAGTTTGCATTATTCATTGATTTCCTCTTTTGGTCATTCCTGGTCATTCCTCTTTTTTTCTTTCTTCCCTGAAGAGGCAGGTAAAGAAAGACAAGATTAGGACACAGTTTAAGACAAATTAAGTTGAGGAATTCTGTCAAAAACTCAGGCTCCATGGCAGAAAGGGGGAACCAAGGCCAAACAGGGCTCTCCCCAGCAGGCAGAGATCCTCACCAGCTCCTTACAGATCAGTGAAAGTGTGTCCTGCTAATGTAGGCCAATCTCAGAGCTTATCCTTTCTCTCCCAGCTGTCAGGATATCCTAAATAATTTCCTGAGTAATCCAGCCACAGGCATCAAGGAGAGGAGGGCCGGGAATCATCCAGGCTCTAAGGGAGGCACAAGAAGGTTTATGACCTTTTTGAAGGTTTTCTCTGCTCGCTGTTGTGAAAACATTCGTTTGTCTCTCATTTATTTTGTGACTTTCACTCTATAAGGTCCATTTCTTCTCCCGGCAAAGTCATTAGGTGTTTGTCATCCATTTGAGTGGGACAAGGAATAAACTATAGTTGCAAAACTGCTCACTTCAGCCTTTCCTTGCCAAGCTGATCCTGCCAAGTTTTAGTGTAACTTTTTTTCGTTTTGTTTTTTAACAAGAAAAAATAAGTAAATACATTTGAATAAAAATGGAACTGATTTATTCAACCAAAGGGAAATGGTCCATTTGGAGGCACCTCTAGGCAAAGCAAATAATTGAAAACTTGCATCTAAAAATCATGAGCGAAATTGCTTATGGGTGCTGGTTTTAATCCAGAAATTCATTATTTGAGGTACATCAGGGTGTAGGAGACACCTGATAGTAGTAGTCCTCTGACCAGTCTGAGAGAATTCGAAGTCGTGTCTCTGGTTTTCCAAGGGAGAGCCTGACCTGCAGCCAGCTTCTAGAGAGCCCTAGAGGAGGAGCGTCCTCCCCTCTGACCCTCACATTCATTCAGTTTGGCAATGTATAAACAGACATTTGTTAGGGCACGGCTCAGAAACTGGGTATATCCTGTCTGGGTGGATGAGCTGACCAACATGCTAGAGAAACTCCCATTTCTGCTTCAGTAACTATTCGACTACTTTATGTCACGCAGAATCATGTCTCCACCATCAGTAACCTTGGACTGCACCCTATTCAATACCTTCTTAGAAAAGGTCAGTGTCTTCCAGGAGGGAGCCTGACCTGCCCCCCGTAGACCTGGGTTTGGGTTATCCAGCAGCCTCGACACACCGCAGCCGCGGACCAGCGTAGCCCTGCCCCAGTCACATAAATAAACCCTGCAATGGGAGCGCACTTCAGTGTGGGTCGTGTGATGGGAGAGAGGCTGAGCTGCCTCTTCTCATGTTGCGTCTAGTACACGGTCTGTCTTTAGCAAGGTTCACTTGCACCTTATGTTTGTCCTTGATTCTGAATAATTTCTGTAAATTGCTCTCGACCACAAGTATGAGTCTCCTTCTCACCAAGGTGGGTGTGCAGTTGTTCCTTTGTCATGCATATGTCTCCACTCTCTTTATGGAGAGGCTACAGAAGGTACGGTGTTTTCTCGAAGACTTCCATACAAAGGGAGACAAATATAAAATAGAGGGCTGTATTTAAATTTTTCTAGGTGCTATCCATGTGCTTGGGCTGTAAATGATTCAGTGAGGACCGTCCCTAACAGATTTTGTCTCAGAATCAGACTGCTGGATTATCTTTATTGTCCCTCTCACCTTTCACTGAAATGTGGTCAAATAAATTGCTTTTTGGTAGTGGGTGTGGGAAGTCACTGCCTGGTTCTCACTGACAGGCAATTGGCTGATTTGCTTTCCTTTATTCCCTCTATTTCCTTTTGCAGGGAAGGCTGCTTCTCCCCCATCAGCCCAGAGGCATGTCCCCTTGTGCAGTCGTTCATGTGCCACAACCGAACATTCATCCTGGACGGCCACGTGCAGCTGAAGACAGGTCTGCAAACCCAGGAGCGACACCTTTTCCTCTTCACAGACCTTCTGGTTGTTGCCAAGTCCAAGTGAGTATGGCACCTCAGGCACTGCTCCTGTAAAGCAGCCCTTTTTCTCAGCAGAACATAACAGGGATTTTCATAATGCTTTTTTAGTAGCAAATCTTCCCTAAATCATAAGGAAGCTTTTTATTTAGTCAATGGATGTTAGTTGCCTGACCTCTTCAGGCACCTTTGAAAACCTCATAGGCATAGAGGAGTTCCAGAATGCAACATTTTAAAGAAGTATTAGATGTTTTTTAATATATTGTTTGTGTTGTATCATCTTCCCTGCTTTGGGAGTGCAGTCTCATAGGAAAGACTCATCAGTGCTTGACTGTGTCCATTGCGCTGCCTTCAACTGACTGTTGTGCTTTAGGTAGCTCATCTTCAGTCCTGTGGGGTGTGTGTAACACTGGTGGCCGTGTTGCAGAGGGGTTAGAGGTCTTAATGCTTACCTGGAAGCTGCTTTGATAAACACCAGTGATGAGCAGCTGTGTAAAAATAGAGATTGCAGACAACATCACGGTGTTCATCTCTGTAGGTTGTGCTGTGCCCAGAGGAGTGTGGGGAAGGGGAAAGAGAGAGGAAGCGATGCTGAGCAGTCTGGGTAGTATTCATGTGTAATCAGGCTTGCTGCTGAGCTCTGATTATTCACTCTACCATTCACAATTAAATCAGATTTACAAGCTGTGTCTAGCATGCCAGCTTCGTGCGGCATTTGTGGTTTAAGGCAATTTTAGAGGGTGCTTTCACTTGTTGTTATGGGTTATGGGGAAATAATAATAAAAAATCTTGATGCAGCTTCATTTTCTGTTAGGCACTGTGTGTGTGGTTTCACAGGGTGGGTAATCTCAATGTGAATCCTGGGCTTTGGCAATGTGTCTTTTCACTTAAGCAATTGTTTCAGAGGCTGCTGGGAAAAGCCAGAATAAATCTGTGTTTTCTGTGGAAATCTGAGCTGTGTCCATTTGAATCACACATAGTAAACGTAACCCCCCCAGCTGTACTCCTTCACTTGATGTAGCATGACAACACAGAGGATATTTTACCCAAAACATGTTCCACTACGGGTGGGTGGTGAACATAAGGATATTTAGGGGAAATCTCACTATTCTACCAGCAGTAGCAGTAATAGCATTGTTACGGTATTTATGTATGTTTGTGCCACCTAATTTAAGCTTTCAAATGTTAAATATTTGCAACTTACCTAGGTTTCTAGGCTGCTTTTATAGTCACCGAGGGAAAACCAGCACCTTCCTGCAGCAAACTCACCTGATCCTGAAAGTGTGCTGACAGTGGGTGAGGGGAGTCACGCTCTTGGGGGGTCTCTCACTCTGTCCACTGGATATTCAGTGGGCACAGTCTCACTAGCTTAGGTCTAAGCTCCTAAATTGTAGAAGACTAAAGTCATGTGAGATGAATCCCTCCCTCCCTGGTCAGTGTGCTGAGCAGAAGCAATGTTACAACCCCAGGCTGAGCTGCATATTCCTGCAGGTTTGTCTGGGTCCCAGTGGGACTATTTTTATAGTAAAGCACTGCTCTCTGTAACCACTCCAAAATCTGGTCCCCTGGGAGTATTGACGGCTCTTACAGCATTTGATTTAGTGTGGTAAAGAGTCCGCAGTGTTTGAAGAAGGTGGAACAGAACAAATTGTGCTTCTGCATGTGAAAAAGGGGGAGGGAGATTAAGTCGTTCCTAAAAATGGTAAAAACAGTATTTTGAGTGATATTGCTTCATGTATTTTAAAGAACTAATTGGGATGTACTCTCTACAGCTGCCCTGACAGCAATTAAAGCATCAGAGCTGTCACTGATGAATGCTACTTAAAAATCAGCATTTGTAAAGAAGTCTCACACTAAAATACCATTGCTGATTCCTAGAGGGAAAACCTCAGTGGTGTGTATTGCTATGCAGCCGTGACTATTGATTGTTATTGACTCTTTAATAGCTGATGCAGAGTCAACACAGCAGGTCACCAGGACAGAATTAATGAATCTGACTTAACCTCAGAATTATTCCTTGTGAAGGTGCTAAAAATTTTTAATACTCTTTTGTGTTAAGTAGTTTCTCAGCTTGGGGCGTATGAACACCTAAGATATTTTAAGGTAGAGCTCGGCGCTGTACTGGTGTCAGCTCAGCTGCAGGTAGCCAGTCACTGCACAAAGGGAGCTCATGTATGATTAGACGTCGTATGATCAGCAAATGGGTACAAGTTTTTCCTAAAGACAGCAACAAGTATTTTGTGTCCTCTTGAGCTTGCTGATTAAACTCCCATACAGCGCTGAGCTCCTGGTTAAAGGCAGGGAATTGGCATTGCTCCCATGGAAATTTGTAGGGGGTAGGTCCTCTCTACCGCTGGTCTGTGTATGACTTTGGACAAGGTGCCTGTAGGTTTTTTTTTTAGCTACTTTCTAATCATATTTTTGAAATGTAGACTGTTATGTTTTCATAATCATGCATTAGCCCAGCTTATAGAAAACAATACTCACATGCTGTGCTTCTCTCTGCTGCCCCACATTTTCCTGCCTTCATGTGAAGAATAAGTCATAAATTGATTGAAAGAGTTTTTCTCACTAAACCAATGTTAAGTGTGTAAAATGTGATACTGTCTTCTGTATATTGATTAGAT
This sequence comes from Numenius arquata, assembly GCF_964106895.1. Taxonomy (NCBI): domain Eukaryota; kingdom Metazoa; phylum Chordata; class Aves; order Charadriiformes; family Scolopacidae; genus Numenius; species Numenius arquata. The sequence goes on from NC_133576.1 coordinate 122,508,029, forward strand.
TTCTTACAGAGATCATGTGTTTTAATTTGGCGGAGTAAATATTTCAAGCATCTGTCAGTTCAATGATCAAGGTTTCTTACAGAAGTTTTTGTGTGGGAGGCACAGAGAAATGGCTTCCTCTTTCTCCTTTGTGATACATACATGCATACATGCACCTACATTTTAAGGTTATTTTCCCACTGTGGCTGGCCATAGAAATTGATGGTTGAGTACATACATGGAATTACGGTAGCAATCTCACAGTAGATCCATTAATGCTTTTGTCAGAGGGTCCTATTAAGGAGATTAGCAAATCTAGTGAGAAGTTAATCTTCCATCTGTTAACAGCCGCAAGGTATCCAATTGCCACTTACAGAAAGCAAAAGCAACTGAGTTTACTTTGCAGAGGTGGCACAATTTGGGGTGTGTCAATACCTACACCACCGATGTTCATGATTTTTGTGTTCATTTCAGTGGACTCTGGATCTGGCTGATATTTACAGTGTAAAACTTGCAATGAGACTTACTTCCTTAAAATAAAAATAAAACCTTTGATAGGTTTTTACTCTTTGCATTTTTCACATGTTCAGTCATGCAGCTTCTTTAGTCAGTGATGATATATTCATTTCTAGAGGTGATGCTTTGGCACTTAAATAGAAGACCCACATTTCACAAACGTTGAGAACCCATGGACTGCATAAGGGACATGGCAGATAGAGATAAAATTATACTTCAGGCTCTTTAGATGTTAATGGAGGCTACTGTTTCAGCGCCTCTGGAAACCAGGCCACTTGAATGCTGATAACAGCTGAGAGCTGTGACTAGGCATGGCAAACAGGGTAAGAATATACATCAAGCGTGATTGGAGAACATCTTTGTCCTTGTGCCAACACCCTGCCGACACCCGCTACTGGCACCATAGGGGTCTGCCTTTATGAACAGTGTGTAGAGAGTTTCCTGTGCTGGTGAATGGGAAAAAGAAATTGAGGAGACAGGGAGGGTCAACAGATAGATTCAGTGGAGCCAGATCAGGCATCCACTTATTAACATCTACATAAGAATTCACAGCTGTATTTTTTTTGTAAGTCTACATTTTCACAGTTCATTCTGTGGTCAGTGAGTTACAGTTATTTCTGTGTCCTGGACAGGTTTTATGTGTTGCATCACAAACTGATTTGTGGACGAGCGTGTTGAAATGTTCTCCTGTACTTTAAGTTTCTCTTTGATGGGGTAACAAAACATAATAGAGTAAAGAGACGTGAAATGTACAGCTGACCAGGAAACACCATGGTATAGTTTAAAAAATGCATGAACTTGAGATGGTATTTTACAGTATTTTATGGCAATCTAATTGAAGTACACCTTTTTGCCTGGTGTGATGTGCACTGATGGTCCTTTATTGGCCACCACTGTAAAAACTGCTGGGTTATTAGTGTTGCTCTACCCCACCCCACCTGTAAGCATGTCAGCTGGAAACCTCAGAGCAGTCAGGGTACTGCAAGTTCATCTGCGTCCTCTTTAAAGCTCAAGGTTCAAGTACCTTTATGTTTCAGACTGTATTAGTTCAGTCTGTCCTAAATCAAATACCTTGTAAATGAGACTAATCTCAGAGAATGTAGTCCATGTGTATCAAAGCTCTAAGAAATTGCTTACCTGGCATATTTATTTATAGAGCACTAATCACCATGGTGGCTGGCACTGTCCCCATCCACATTTGCAACACGGTGTTGAGCTGACATGGTCTTGCTTGCAGTCCTTGGATTAGAAGGGCAAAATATTTTCAGGGAGGGAATGCTTTTCCTGCAGCCTTTCCCTGCTGGCCCAGGAGAACCATCGCTCAGGTAATTCAGTCTGCAAGGACTCTAGAGCAAACGTGCCTTGAAGTGAGTGGCTTTTGCATTGCTACAGAGCTGGGCTGACCTTGTGAGATTTTACTTGTTTCTCATGTAGCACTGGTGCCCACCAATCCTACAAGATAAGGAGATTTATCATGAGAAATTAAGTAGAAGAAAAGAGTGGAAATAAAAAAATGCAAGTCTATACATCTGACCTTTACTGTATTCTAGTGTTTAGTAGGATAAAATACAGGAAGGGCCAAATTTAAAAAAAAATGGGGAAATATTTTCAGTGGTTTCCAGTGATAGGACGAGGGGCAACGGGCACAAGCTGGAACATAGGAAGTTCCATTTAAATACGAGGCAAAACTTCTTTACGATGAGGGTGACGGAGCACTGGAACAGGCTGCCCAGGGAGGTCGTGGAGTCCCCTTCTCTGGAGGTTTTCAAGACCTGCCTTGATGCAGCCCTGAGTAATGTGCTCTAGGCAATCCTGCTTTAGCAGGGGAGTTGGACTAGATGATCTCTAGAGGTCCCTTCCAACTCTGACAATTCTGTGATTCTGTGAATTATGTATCTTCCTTGTAAATGACTAGATATTTTAAGAATGCACGAAGTCCTGGCTTGTTGTCCAAGGGATGCGGGTTTAAAGCTACTGTGCAGCTAGTTCATGGAGGCTATATGTGACCTGTGCTGTAGTTAACACAAATGGCAGTTTTCTGCTTGTTCTTTCTTCAGGATGGCCTAGTTGTCACTACTTAAACTCACCATAACTGTTGACCCTGGGTCTAAGCAACCCAACTATACTGTAAACTCCTCAATGGCATCAAAGTCACTGAAAGGCATCCAGCACAAGTGGCAATATTTGCCTTATGGTGAGATTTGGAGGGGAGCTCTAGACATGGGCAGAAGTTTTTCTCCAGAAGGGAGATGTCCAGGAATGGCACAAACAACCTGTTTATCCCACATATAAGATATCTGTTGATCCCATTTAGATGAGAAATTGATATATTTTTATATGAAACTCAAATAAACATTGTTTTTTCTGACCAAAGCGTAAGTGCTTCTTCCATCAGCTCCAATGCAAGCTTCACATGTGCCTGAAGGAAGAAGAAACTCTGACTTGTTTAACCTGCATTGCTGTGTTTTCACGTGTGTGACATACCTGTGCATTTCTGCCGGCAGGTCACACTCTCATTTCAAACTGAAGTGCCAAGCACGTCTCTGTGAGATGTGGACAGCATTTTGTACAGAAGAAGTCTGTGAAGGTAGCACAGACCCAGAGAGGTCCTTTGTTTTGGGATGGCCCACCACGAACTGTGTGGCAAACTTCAGGTAAGAACTGGGATATGCTTTATTTACCAAGTTACTTAAATGTTTTTAGGCTGACAGGTAACAAGACTATCACAGATTCATTTCAGCACCAGTGAAGGTGCGAAGCAGGAACTCCATGATTTTTAAACCAATTTCTTCTAGTGTTGTGAACAATTCACTTATCTTCCATGCCTCATCTTCTGTCTTTCTGCAAATGTGACAGTGATATTCACCCACCACTTGAAAATTTGAGAAAATACATGATTTGACAAAGCACTGTCTGTGGTGCAAACTTGCTCAGTGGAAATTCTCTTTATTTAGAGTATAATGTGACAAACACCTTGGCTAATTAATAAGACAAACCACAAATAGTAAAAAGCCAAGCTAATGAAAGGACCAAAGAGACCCTGGTAGGACACTTTTAAACAGAAAAGCTTGTATTGGAAGCAGCAGGAAACATACAGTGAAATACCTTGTCTTATTTCTCTTTTTAATTTAATTGTGCCAGAGAAAATGTCAAAATTCCTCTTAAAGCAGAATCTCTGAATTGTAAGAGTGTGAATGATTTTGGGACTTTCTTTGCAGCATTGACTGTAGGACACATAAGGGCTGTAGAGGTAATTTCAGTGATTAGGCTAATTTTAGTCTCAGCGGGAGGACTCTGTCGTCACTTTGGATAAGGGAGGGCCCTATCCCCCTGAAATCCCAGCTGCTTAGGCACAGTAATTTGGCTGGGTCTTGGAAAATGCATTTTCCTCTTTACCAACAGAGAGCAAAAGCTGATGCATGCAGCTTAATTTGTATGTCACATTGGCCATATCCAAAGAGAATACTGTGCACAAACTGCTCTCCATTGAGCTGGTTGTGCTGTTTATGTTTTTTTTCACTTAATAGTCCTGAAACAAAGCTGAAATTTTCTATTGATTTTCAATTGAACTCTTGCCAATAAACATGAGCTTTGATCTAGAGACAGTACGTGATCCTTTATAGCTATCAGAAAGTAGTTGGATAGGAAAGCAATAGCTCCAGTCAAAACAGGTAAGAGATTTTATAGAAGTGAAATTATTTTATGTCTGGAGGTAGAGAGAAAAATCTAAAATGCTGTGCCTGAGTCCATAGATGCATATCTAACAAAACTGAAGCAGCCAAAGGAGAATCACATTTTTAATGTTCAGAAGGTGCATTCCCCTCATGGCATCATTCAGTGGGTTTTTAGTTGCCTAAATGCCTGCTCTGAAAATTTGAAGAATTTGATCTGCAGCAACAGCAGTGGGAATAGCAGTTACTCCATCTGGGGAAGGATTTAAATCAAGAAAGTTGAAGAAAAATGAGGTTAGATCCCTTGCACTATCCTATTATTAGCTACATTTAACTGGACAGTTTGTATCCTTGAAAGTGTATAAATGAGATAAAGATAAATGAGATAAGCCCTAAAATGTCCAAAGTTAAACCCTACTAAGTACAATGGGACCTTTTTTCATCATGGCTTATGTGTATTTTGTAATGTGGTGATAAACCAAGTAATAAATAAGAAGAGAATTAGAATAATGAAAGTGGAAAGAAGTCTATATAACTGTGGAAATACCTTTAAATATTTGAATTAAACTCTTATTTTAAAGTGCCCTCTTCTATTTGTACATTAGTTTAAGAACTCAACCCATTTCCTACTGAATTCAACAGTAAAGCTTTAACTTCTGTGATAAAAAATTGATAACTGGGGCTTTTAATCTCTGTGGCAGGCTTGCCAGTTGATTTTCCAGGGAAACAGATCCTTGGTTCATATCTGGAAAAACTTTTTAGTTTTTATAGGTGTTTGTGGCAGTTGCAACCAAGAAGTAGTCCATTTCACTGTGGTTTGTACAAGGCCTATTTTGCTATAAGAATGATGGCTGATTTGTCCCTGTTTTTCTATAATTCTTGCAGGTCTGCAGAACAAAAGGAAACATGGCTGTCTTTTTTGCAAAGGTACTTTATTATACAGTCTTTGAAGACACTGAAAAGAGTCCCAGTCATCTAGATCAGTGATTCCCAAGCTGTGGTACCTATGCCATCATGATAGATAAGCTCTTTCAAAGTGATATTAAGAAAAAAAACAACTCATGTCTTCTCCCTGCAGAAGATGGTATGTGCTGTTCATGCAACGATCACTATGCAAGGAGGTAAACACTTCACTGTGCCTGAACATGGCTCAGCACAAAACTGGAACAACTGCTAGCACACGGGGCCTCTTCCTTACTCAGCTGTAGGAGCCTCTGCCACTGTTGCTCTAGTTGAGCTTAGGGCTCTTTCCATGGTGATGGCATCTAAGCAAGCCCAGCTCAGGAACCTCTGTTCTAACCATCTGCTGCTCATGGCTGGTGGTATTTGGACCCCAAGCTGGAGGGTATGGTGGGAGGGTTTGCGTAAGTAGAGCTGTCTTATTTCAGTCAGTATTTGGACAGAAAACTACTCATGGTGGTTTTGTTTTCTGATCACTGAGTTCTGCTGGTTGAGGGTTGTGTCTTTATCTGATTCTTCATAGTTCCTGGGGTTGTTTAAATCATCCTTACTGTGGATGATTTCTAATTCACTCTTCTCCTGTTCAATTCTTTGAACTGATCTGTACAATGGGGTGTAACTGATTCCAGTAGGAGCCTGTATAGTGCAGGCTAAGGCATCACAATGATGGGTAGTTTTAGCTTCATTTTTTAAATCCAGTTTCTCTGCTGCTTACACTGATTTCTACAATTAACTTTAATACAACAGGGCATATTAGGGGCCATGGTCAGCATCTCTTCCAGATATTGCTGGATGTTTTCTTGTATATCTTCAAACAATCTGTTTCTTATCCGATTATTGCTTGATTGCTATTTAAATCTTCATCTTGCTATTTATGTTTACAATATTAAAAATTTACTTGTTTTGTACTTGTTTCGTCAGTCGAATAAGAGAAGAGAAGGAAAAAGACTATCCTAAAAGCATTCCTCTGAAGATAATTGCAAAAGACGTGGGAACCTGTGCATATGTAAGTGCTCTCGAGCTAAAAGGGGGGTCCAAATCCACATCACCTATGAGTGCTAGTCACCTGTAAATCCTTTGGATATTGGGAGGGTTCCTTTGGGTTGCAACCTTCTTTAAGCGTCCAGCCTCTTTAAAGATTTGGCATATGCAGCTCTGAAATGTTTGTTTCCTGTGTTTAATACATGAGCTCCTTTTTAAAGACAGCGTGCTTGGTAAGAAATACTGGTTCTGGCACACAAACTAAAGACTGTACAGTGTGAAGTCCCAAAAACCACCTCTAGCGGAACTTATGCATAAGCATCTTCAGAAATGCCAGTACAATGTACCCTTTTTTGGCTTTTAAAACTGATCTAAACCCACAGCTGCCTTCATTCAATTCTGCAAAGCTGCAGTGTCTTTTATTGTTTATAATGATTGCAAGTCAGTAAAGCTATGTATATGAACACCCTGAAATTGCCTTAAGCATGTTTTTGGTCAACTAGCTGATGTTGGTAAATTTATATGCACAAGGTAAATTGGTAAAGAAAGGTCATCCGTGGGGTGATTTTTTTAGGCCTTTTTTACTAGGCACCTAGGCACCCTTTTTACTAAGTCATTTTTAACCACTTTAAATTCTTGTAAGTAGCCAGTTCCCTAGGGATACTCTAGCATTCAATGATCATCCATCCATTCTTTCTCTGCTTCTTATACATTCGCCCTTTCTTTCTAACTGTATTTCATGCTCAAAAGCCTAAAGAGCATTTGCAAGGACACAAGAAATTCTTACAGACGTTAGACTTCATTGGAGGTCTTTGCCTAACAGTGAATCTCCACTTAGAATTTTATATTTGCATAGGTGTAAGCATAAAGGAATCTGCCTTTTTTCAGAAAAACATTATTAAGATAAACAATAATACTTAGAATTGCTAGGTCGCTAAGACAAATGTTAATAAACAGTAGCAATTAATTGTGAGAGGTCAAATGCAGGACTGCAGATCAAGGTGTACTCAGGTGTAAATGTCTATAAATGATACATGCACTCAGGTGTTACACTGTACCAGCATTTGTTTGGGTTTTTTTTAAATGTCTTTTCTCCTTAGTTATAATTAGCTTATGTGCCAAATATGGTTTCCTGATCCTGACAGTCCTAGAAACGACACACTGTAGTCTAGCTATTATCAGTAATAAAACAGTGGAGGAACAGTGGAGGAGCAGATGGAAACTTTGTGATGCAAATAGTTCTTATGGTACTGTGGTCCCTGTGCTACAGCAGCTGGAGATGCCCAAGAATTATTTCATTTTTGGAAGGTAAGGAAGGCTGAACACAAAGCATAAACCATTTTATTATATTCTAGCCAAGAGCAAAACTTATGCAAATGTGCTGACCTACTCCTGAGAGCCAGATGTCATTGCTTCAGGCAAATGTTAAATTTTTTATGGTATGAGCGTTCAGATATGTCCTGAAGCAAGAGATACAGTATTCTCACTACTTTCCTTTGATTGCCATGGCAGCTTGTTACCATCAGGGACTTACACAAATGTACAGCTCAGATCTTTTCTAAATGCAAAATGTCAGGGGGTTGTTTCACCTGAACATCCTATGGCCAGTATAAAACTGATAAACTGATATGCTACACAGGGTGTAGCGAACTGTCTTGGGACTGGCCGTGAACATTTACTGCTGGCTCTCCCACCTTCCCTTCTTTGGGCCACTGGATGCACCTGGGTTTGTTGCAGCAGGCGCGTGTTCATTCTGCCAGGGCTTTAGGTTGACCATGAACCAGCTGCAGTCCAAAAGCTGTGTAGTAGTCTTGTTACTGGAGCCAAACTAGCTCAGTAACTTGTGCTTGATGTGTGGGAGCTGCCTGTCAGCTTGGAAGTGGGGCCAGGGTAGATGTGATGATGCAAGCAAAAACCACTTGGGACACGCTCTCCCCACTCATTTTTGCCTCTGCAAGGTGATGGCAGCAGTGCTTCCACTTCCCAGCAGGGCTGAGGATGGAGTCATTAATCCTGGTGTGTTTGAAATGTGCTGCCCTGCATAAGAGCAGCCACGGTAGAATCATAGAATCGTCTAGGTTGGAAGAGACCCTTGGGATCATCGAGTCCAACCATCTACCCTACTCCTACGGTGTGGAGGTACAGAGCATTGCCCAGCTGTATGGGAGTAATACTGGTGCCAGGCAGCAGGTGCTGAAATCTCACACTGAAAAGGCTGCCTTGTGGAAAGAGGCGCTTCCACCAACACAAAGCTTGGGACTTCGTGCTGGTCACCATCGCTATGCAGAAAGCAGTGTTTCTGCTGACCCATGCTTTTCCGTCCTGCTGATCAGCAGATTCTGGAGGATGCCGGAGAGGTAGCATTTTAACTGGATGAAAGATTACCGAAAGGAAGTGCTTCTGGTACTAAGCCAAATCTAGCTTTGAGAAATCTATATAGAATGTGGCAAAGGACATAGAGATGAACAGCCTGTGTAAGCTATTTTCTTACCAGGGAGATCTTCAGTAGAAAAGGACAGAAATTATTAACACTTGGTATGAGAACCTCTTATTTCACTGAAAAAAAATCACTGAAATGTTTCATTTTTTCAAAGGAAACTTGCATGCTTTTAAATTAACCAAACCATTACATTTCCCTCATGCAGTGTCTAAAGTGAGTTAGTGGCTGTGTCTTTTTTACATATTTTAATGTGGAGGTCTTGTCCCCAGTAATCATGGCACTCTCCTTTCTGATAAAGCTGTTGGGGAAGCAGGGATCAAATACAGAAAGTATGTGACAAAACAGAGGAATGAAACGTCGGTCTCAGACACCTGGATCTTCATCTATGTATGATAACTTATTTATCAAGTAAAATTTTAACAGGGTACTCTCAGTTTTTCCAACAATGAAGTATGCAGAGCTATTGCATTTCAGATACTCTTTGCAAATCCAGATTTTTAATGCCACTTTCCCCTTCTACTTTTTTGTATTCACAGTCAAAAACCCTGAGTGTAACCAATGTTGATACAGCAAATGATGTAATTCTCATGGCCCTGCAGCAGCTGGGAATTAACGTAAGTCCTTGCACCAGTTTTAATGAGTCTTTTTGTACTCACTTTTAATAATCAAATCTTCTCTTGCAGTTTTTCCAAGTTTTAGGGTATGAACATTAATTAAATCCTTTATCATAGCAATTCAGTGGTGTTGAACTGAAGCAAAAGTGCCTTGTTAATATATAGACCTCCAGAGATCATAAAATTCCTTACAAGTTTTGAATAAGTCTCTCATCCCAGTAAGGGATCTGTCATGTTTGAAGTCACTTTTGAATCTGTTTTGCTGATACCTAAGAAGAGGTATCTTGACACAAGAAGTGAGAGTTTGATACAGCTCCTTTTGAGTACTTCAGTGTGAACAGGAAACCTACTGACCTGCTTGTTAGTTGGTTTCAAAATGTGCAAACGTGCATGGTCAGCTGTCTCCCCAGATTACAAACACTGCTCTCAAGTGTCCAAATCAGACACTCTAAATATCCACGGACCTTTAGTGTTATGTGAGATATCTGAGTGATTGCACAGAATCTGAATGCACCCAATTTAAGCAATGTCCTGAAACCGTTTTGGAAAAAGGTTTTTACAGGACTTACAATAGTGCAGAGTAGCGCTCCAAGTAGATGCAGCGATTCCTGGTAGATCAAGTACTGCCTCAGCTGGCTCCCTTTGCTTTAAACCAGGCAAGGTAGTGCCTCAGGTGTAGTAACAAATCAGTGCCGGGGACAAGAACTCTGGCTCCCTTATTCTGTTTCTCTCATTGTTTCACAATGTGGCTCCAACCAACACCAATGGTCATAGAGGCTCCTGGGTGACAGCTTTTTAACTGTCCTGTCAGTCTGCTGTTTGGGTAACAAGATATTTTTTTAAAAAATGTCTTACTCTTAATGCCTATGTTGATTTCATTGCATGGAATCTGACAAGTCTCTCCTTATCACAGCCCTGAGTGTGAGGAGTCAATATGACCAAAATGCCACTCTTGCGCTTTCCTGGGGCTTCTGGAGACCCCTCAGAATTTGTCTTCCCTAGCATTCATTATGCATCCAGGGGCCTATTCTGCTAGCTTGTTATTTCCCAGGAACAGCAATTTCTCTCTAGCCATCTTGTTATGGCTCAGATGTCCCATTTACACCAGGGCTGGGGCTCTGGCCTGAGCCAGAGGATCCACCAGTCTGTCCAGTTAAGGTAGCTCTGGAGTTGATGGAGGGACTGCAAGGTGAAAAGGATAAGATGTGAGTTAAAATTTGGGTTTTAATTGCAGATTGTCTCCCCAACTCTGCATCAAAAATCAAGAATATATATATATGCATGCTGTAGTACGACTACAAGTCTTTACTATTATATGCTTCAATTTTAACCATTTTATGGGTGTCATTTGTACTTCCTCATTTTGTGTACAGAAAAAACAAGAAAATGGTAGTGTTGGAAGAGAATATTTCGTTTGAGATGAGCAGGAGGAGGAGCTGGTTAGGTTTCAGCTTTGTGTTCTTTTGTGTATATCACAACCAATCCTTTCCTCCTCTTTGCATTTTTATTTCGAGTGGAAAAAGAATGAAAGCCATCCGAAAGATGTAAAATCTTGCCTGCAGAATTATTTGCCCAAGTAACATACTACATTTTTTCACTGCATCTTCATAGCGTAAAGCCTTTTTCATTAGAGGCATATCGTAAGATTAGCCATAGAATCAAACAAAATAAATAAATTAAGCTGTAGCCTGTGTATCAATCAAACACCCAACCCCCTTGTAGGATTGTGCTGACTGCGAGGATGCTTTTCCTTATGCACTGTCAGGAGGTTTTTTATTTATGTCCAGAGAGAACCACTTGAAAGGAGCTCTACGACTTTTCAATGGCAATTATAAAAACTACATTTCACATGTTGTGTGATTAATGGGGTTATTACTTTGGCTGAGTTCACTCTGGTTTAACGCATCAGGGTTTTTCCCTCTGTGGTTTCTCTGGTAAAATGACAACTAGTTTGTGCAAAATGGCATTGATCATCTGTTCTAAATTACCAAGTGAGGCAGAAAGAAGGGCCTTGGGTTTCCCAGCTCCGTAAGTACACTTGCTGATTTTTCTGGGGCAGTCACATTTATACTGACAAATGGCCTCATAAAGCCCATAAAGGACAACATTTGCAATTGAGAGATGAGCAGTCTGCCTCCTGAAACTGTGCCTACCAGCTCTTCCCCTTCCCCTGCTTCCCCTTCACTGCAACGAACTCTTTCATATATATATTTAAAAGGAAAGTAAATACCCTTTCTTGTGCTCCTCAGCTGTATTTATTTGCTTCTGGCTGCTTGCCCTGAGGCATAAGAGATGTCTCCAAAGTCTATTTATTTTCCCTCTGCCCCCTGCTAGCTAACTTAACAGCAGTGCTAATATGGGCCAGAAAGCTCTGTCAGTCAGAGAGCAAACTGCGAAGGCTTTATTGAGTGTATCAGCATTACACCAGGTGCGTGTGGAAAGTAGAAGGAGTCTCAAGAGCTTTGGAGACACTGAGTGAAGGTCCAGACAATGCGGGATAGTAGGCAATTCTGTTTAAAAGGAGGTAGGATTTAATTTTAGAGCTAAATAAATACTGTCATGAGGTATTTATCACCTTTTGTAGCCAGAAAACTTTTAGACTTTAATTATTCTTATTTAGCAGTGTCACTGAAAAGGGATTTAAGGTGTAATAGATGACTTTTCATGCGGTGTATTTATCCACTTGCTATTACCTTTTGTCCTGAGAGAGGTTTATATTAAATGTCATTCTTTTTATCTCTATTGTCTCAGCATTATATCTGAAATAATGTACTATTCTTCAGTTAAACTGCAACATTGACTTGTATATTTATGCTAAAGGCAATATTTAGCTTTGCTTTCATATCAGTGGTTTTATACAGCTTTTCCCAAAGATGTTCACATTTTCCAATCTTCTGGAAATTGTCCTCTTTGATGTAATATTATCCTCTCCACTGTAAATTTTCAAAGAGGGCTCAGCAGTCTTAAAGCACCATCCAGCGCTCCCAAGCCCTTCCACACAAAAGGGCTGCACAAAAGGGCTGACAGCAGCCCTGGGAGGAGATTTTGGGGCAGTGTTGAGTGCCAGAAGCCCCTTGGGTGCCATCCTCACCTTGGCACAATCAGTGGGGGCTCAGGTCTCAGGTGAAGGTGCCCTGCCCTGCTCTCCAGCGCCAGGCACGAGATGCCGTTGGCTGGCAAGCCTGAGCTCCTTCCACTTGCAGGGAACGTATTGGAACTGGGGAGATGGTGGAGCAGAGATCTCAGGTGTGAGGCTGGGGGTGTCGGTATGCCAGATCGTGTCCTGGAAGATGTAATTAACCTGGTACTCAGGACAGAGCTGAAGGGTCACCTTAGCTGACACAACCTGCCCGCTGTCTGCCACATGCTCTGCAGCCAGGCCTCCGCTTCATGCTGCTTATCTGTAATCCCTCCAGGGGATCAGACCTGTCTCTTCTCAGGGCTGGGTGCTGCTCAGTGCTGGTGGGGAGAAGTGGGGCACAGAGGTGCTGGGGGCCAGGAGCAGCATCCAAGGCAGGAGGTCACCCCCATGCTGGGGGCTGCCTCATTTCCAGCCTCCTGGGAGCAAGGAGGCATGCGGGCCAGGGACTGACGCAGCCACATGGCATGGGGGGCTGGCGTGGCTAACATGTTGGTCTGGCCTCAAAAGCAATCCTGAGTCCTGGCAGGCTGTGGCCTCCATCCTTCTTCTTCCAGGAGCAGTGAGAGAATTGGGGCAAATCTTGCTCTTTGCCTTCAGAAATGACAGGCTCCAGCCCCTCTCACTGTTCAGAGCTAGACCCTGGTCACATAAACCACATTACATGTGACAGACACAATTCAGAAGCTTTGCTGGTGGCAAATTTGGGCACTACAAAAGCAAAGGGGATTCTTTTGACCCCGCTGGCAAGGTGCAGATTATCCTTACATTGTGAGAAACCTAACACGAACCTGTTCTTAATGGCTGGTAAAACTTAATTTTGGTTTTAAAGGGCTCTGAAAAAGACTACAAGCTGTGGGTGATTTCAGGAAGAGAAGACGCTCCTTACCCTCTTATTGGTAAGTTCTTGACATGGTTTTGTTTTACAACATTCACTCAATTTTTAGTGCTGAAGGAAGCAAGAAATACAGAGAAGACCAAAATGCAGTTTCCTCTTTTGTTTTGTTTTGTTTTGTTTTTTCTTTTCTGTTTTTTCTCGTACTTCCCTGTCACGCAAGTTTAGTGCCTATTTGGGGACCTAGTCAGATGCTTATCCTTTGTTTTGAAGAGTAGTTGTCTGCTTGTGTCACTAAGAGGCTGAAAAAGTTCATTTACTTCTGCCCCAATTTTGCTGCCATGAGCCTCAGTCTTTCCACAAAGTTCAGCCTCTCCACTCACTCACCTCCTCTCTTGGAGCCAGTCCAGCTTTACCATATTTCATCCTACACTTCCATAGCATTGTTTACTCCCCTCCCCAGCAAAATTCAGCAGAGTTTTGAGAAATGTTCTTTTCTACCACAACTCAAGTTAACTGATTCAAAAAGTCCTTTCCAATCCTGTATTTCTCTTACTGGCTGACAGCTCCCCTCTGATTAGGAGCAAATTATTGCTTATTCACTTTCTGAAATGCTTTTTGAAACATTTCCTCCCCAGGAATCAACCCAAAGCTCAGAAGTGATTGGATGGAGTGATTTGATTTTGGCCCATGATTCACTGAGAACAAATCCCTTCCTGTTAAGAACCTTTCCCTGTAGAAGCCCAGCGTTGCTTGTGCTATATGAGTTCACAGCTGATTAGAAGAGGAAAAATTTGTGGATTTTCTGTTTTCCTGCTGCAAATCTAACCCCAGTAAATCTTAGCATTCCTTCTTAAAGCAGCCTTAGCTACAAATGCTTTGCTGGAGTCAGACAACATTAATATTTATAAAATGGCTAACTTGTGCACCTTATAGACAGTGCAAACTGCTTTGTCTTTGAAACATACCAGACTTTGTCTTTTTGACTGTTATTGTGTAGCTTCTTCAGATGCAATCACAGCTCTGGTTTTAAACATAGAACCAGAGAATTCAGAAGTGGGAAAGGCCTTTCTAATTGACTGACTCGCCCTCACTGCAAATTCAAGTTACAGTCCTTGGAGAAGAAGAATCTGATATAAAACTGATGCTGTTCTTGATATTTATGCAAAGCTTTATTAGATAAGGACAGCTTTTATCATAGGTAGACACCAGAAAAAGAGTTTGCCTGTGCTTCAGCTTCACACTACCTATAATCTCAAATAACATCTCTTCCACTATCAGTGTTCGAGTCTAAGTGCAAGTTAACTAAAACATCTTAACATTGCACCCATATTTAATGTATTTCAACTGCCAAGTTTTTAGACAAGTCCAAAAAATATCTTCCTGGTAGAATTTTTGAAAGCTCCTCCAGAAATGAATTGCCTCTGTGTAGTCCCCAAAGATGCTGGTTAACGCCGAGCGTAGCTCATTTGCATGAGCCCTATGATTAACGTTTCCTTCCTGTTCCAGCCTCAGACATGAACCGTAATTGTGTCTCGTTTGACTGAGTTGATGGCTCTGCATGGAGAGGGAGGGAAGATCACTTTCACAGTGTATTTTTCGTGTTTGCATGCTCAGCAAAAATTTGACAGATGGTTGCTCCCAAAATCTCATTTCTTGCCAGAACCATATGAGCAACCAGTACCTAAACTCCAGTGTCACAAATAAAGCAGTAGAAAGAATAAACACTGAATTCAGAAATAGTCACTTGTATTTTTTTCTGATGGGCTTTTGTGTGATACAGCTGTGATACGTCTGATTTTACTTTTATGCCTGTTTAACTACACTGAACTCAGTAACTGCCAATGTATGATTTATGCTGGTGTAAATATGCAGAAAAGCGTCAATTCTGAGATTACTGAGGGCGAAAGTGCTGCAGGCCAGCATGCAAAATCTGCTTTTCCTCCAAGGCAGATGGAGTTTTGCAAGTCTCCAGTCAATCCAACGCAGATTATTATGATTTATCTTTGAACAGGACACGAATATCCCTTTGGAATAAAAATGAGCCACATCCGCGACGCTATGCCCCACGGATCAAAGCACTGTGCCTGCCCCCGGCAGCTTCAGGGGTCCTTCTTGACAGAGCAGCTGCCCCAGGAGCTGCAGTGCCAGTTTGTGCTGAAGCCAAGCCGCCTGGCTGTGTGCCAGCAGCTGAGCGGTACGTGCCCCGCTGGCCCCAGCGTCGCTCGCCCACAGCCCCGCTGCCTCCCAGGCTCTGCTATTGAAAGCCAACGTGCTGGGATGGGGAGGGTTGGTGGAAAGCAGAGAGGAGCAGGCAGATGTACCTTCCAGCTGCACGGGGGCGGGGGGGTTTGCAATGTAGCTCTCCCTGATTTGAGTGTGCTGTTGTGTGTGTGTGTCATCTTTGTAAGTTACATTTTGACAAGCTGCCTGTCAAAGGGTTGTTCTTAAACCAGCGAAAGAAAGACAAGATCTCCTCCCTGCAATTTTTGTAAGTCTATTAGCTAAGCTTCTCTCTGCAGCCCTTGCCGTGCTCGGTAGCAAGGCAGAGTGGTTTTACGGTTCAGGAGTCAAGGCTTGACTTTGGCACAGAATTCCCACGCAGCGTTTGTCAGCATCCTTTATCTCAACAAGGTACTTATACACCTGCCTCACTGGGACCCTCACGTGGCAAAGCCTGGGCATGTACTTGAGCACCTAGATGAAGTGAGCAAAATACAACTTCTTTATTTCAGTTCTCTTTGAGTAAAATGAATACAATAATATTTTCTTCGGCCCTTGGCCCTGGTGCTGCAAAAATATGAGCACCTGCTCTCTGTTTTGTACTCTACTGTCAATGATGCAATGACTGCTCACTGCTCGTGAGTAAAACAAACAAGGAGATCTTTACAGGATTGGGGTGTTAGGCTAAAAACGCTGTAGAGTGAGGATGCATCACATGGTGTGGTTTTATTGTGCTTAACACACTGGCATACGCAGCTCAATTAGAAATTCTGCCCTACTTTACCATCTAATAATAAAGATAACATATACACACCGTTATCCTGTGTGCTCCCCAGTAGCTAAGATCCCCCACAATATATGTATAGATCCATTTGTAATGTTTTTAGAAATTAAATATAGGGAGGTTACATCAGTGTCGATTGCAAATTATTCCAGAAATTGATTGCATTTTATATAAATCATTTATATAAATCAATTTCCTTTCCACACTCCTTCATCCCCCCTTCCCCAGTAATTTGTATCATATATTACTTCATGGCATATTTTAAGAATGAGGCAATCTAGCAAAGGGGTGTAATTAGGTTTACAGGCCCCGCTTGGCAGCTGACGTTGACTGGCAAGAGAAAATAGAAATGCAAATCAGGCCTGTAAAGTTCTAATGCAGATGTGTTGTCAGCGGTGCTGTGCGAGCTGCAGGAGGGGAGGCGAGGCTGGCTCTGGGGCAGCAGAAGCCTGGGGCAGCCTGCAAGTCATGCACAGGGACCGCACTAAGTGGGAGAAAGAGGCTTTTAGTCCATTTGCCTTTCCTACTTTCATCAGACAAAACCTTTTAAAGTGGTGTATGGGTCTGGCTGCTTGCAAACTAGGTTATCCTGCATACAGCACTGTTTGTTGTGCTCTTCCTACTCTTTCTCATCTGTTTCGGTTTTGGAAAATGTCAGAGGGTACCTGTGTGCAAGCCAAGGCTATGATCTGGCTTTGGGTGCGTCTTCAGATCAGCAGGACAAAATCTGTGTTGTTGTTAGGTAACCACTAGGCACACGACCGCATAAAGGGCGAATTTACAGGGAGCAGAGCCTGTAACCCCACATTTCATTGCCACACCTGCTGTGCTATCCTCCCTGCCATCCCTTCCCTGTGCTGATACCGCTGTGCGGGACATGCTGTCCCTTCTGGAGGCAGCAAGGGGTAGCTGCCCAGTTATACCAGTGTGCACCATGGTTAGGCAGCTTTGTAGGTGTTGACAGGCAGACATGACTGACAACTGGCCATCATGTCAAATAAGTAGCTGTGTGGGCACCAGTTGTAGTGGTGTAGTTGCATCAGCTGTCCTGGCAGGATGATTAAAAGAAGTGCAGAAGAATTTACTGTGTGGAGGAGCTGGAGTGTTCCTGTTGCCTGTCCTGCAGCCTTTTAGCACGTAAAAGGAATGGTTACCTACCAGTTAAACATAGCCATTAAGCAATGCTCATGAGCATGTCTAAAAAGTATTGTAAATACTGCTTTACTTAAACTTTAACTTGAAAGAACTGACTGCTGTCAGTGGTTAGGCTGTAATCCAAATTATTATTTAATCGTCTGTTAAAAGAGAAAGCAAAATTTCAACAAGTTGGTCTCAATACAGAAAAGAGGTCTTTGAAAACTGCTTGACAGTTAGGGTTTTGATCAGAAAGGATGCTAAGTTGTTAAATAAATCTGAGGTTTTATTTAGAAGTTTCTGATGATTGGTTTGCAAGAAGAGGATATGCCACTTGTAGGGCTGGGACGCTACTTATGGATAGAAATTCCCTGCATATAAAATGTAAAATCATAGGATGGAAGAGAATAGATGGGCTGCTGTGAGCTCTGAGCAAGATCTGCAACCAGAGAAGTACTGCATTTTTTCTGATTCTGGCCTAGAATAATCCACCAGAGCAAGGCCCTGGTGTTTTTGTATGGAAGTGCTTCTGCAGATCAGTAATTGGCATCTCTCTTGGCTGAGAGGAGACTGGGCTTCTCTTAGTGTTGTAACTTTGCACAGGTTCAAGAAAGGAAAGTGTACCTCCTCCCCTTCTCATCTGCTCTTTACCTAAAGATTTCTCAACCCCCTTAGAAAAGGGGATATGAAAAGGATGAGTTTTCCTGTTGTTCAGTGAATGTTAGTTTTGTAAGTGACATGGCATTTTGTTGCCATACATCAGTTGTTGGTTTCTGCCCTGGTATGTTGAAGAACGCTTATTAAGATTTCATTCCTGCCTGTCCCAGGAGGGAGCTGCCATTAATCACAATTACCCCTTGCTCACATTTTCAGTTTGGACCATGGCTTTTTAAGAGTGGAGCAAACAGTGAGATACTAAGAAAAGTTCCTAGTTTTAAGACCCATTTTTTCCACTTCTGCTATTCCTTGTTCCCCAAGATAGCATTTCTTCTTAATTTTTACTTCCACTGAGATCTACAGGCTTGCCAGAAAAAAATACCAATTTGTATTGGCCATTGTGTGAATAGAACTCCAAGTGACGCAAACCATATCCATGTGCTAATATCCAGCTCTCCTGAAAGAAAAATTGCCATTTTGAAAGTTACAGGCTAGTTATGTTCTCCCAAAACATGATGTGTCAAGTAAAGTCCTACACATTGCCAAGCTTATATTTCATGAAGATTTGGACTGCTTAAAATGTATATCCTCCTCATTATTTTTTATTAAAAGAATTTTTCATCAGAGTTTCACATTCATATGTTCACATTTTGAGTTAAACCATAACTTTTCATCCTGTAAGCCTCTAATGAAAAGACTTCCACCCATTCCCAAAGGGAGCATGATCTAGAATGGGATGACGTATAACGAAAATCACTATTTGGGCTAAAAAACAAGTGTAGTAAAGTATAGGAGAGAAAAATCTGGTATTATACCACAATCCTTACTTCTGCGAGCCTTGCTTCTACCCTCTGCACTCCACAACAGCAGAAAGCAAAATGTTTGACTAAACCAGCTAATAGAAAGGTGCACAGGGTAGGTAAGCTACTAAATCAAAGCTGACTGGCTTTGAAAACATCTAGAAAAGGAAAAGTATATTAGAATAATTTTTTTTTCTGGTTAGCACTTTCATCATAAGCAGTCTCAACCCACCCTTAACAGTAGCCCGTGCTGTTAAGAAGCATTTACACTGGCTGATGTTGAGAAAGGTCATGTGAAAAAAACCCTTTTTGCATCGTAATATCAGTATTTCCTTCTCTATGCACTGCAAATAAGAGCTTCAATTAGATGTTTCATGAAATGCATTAAAATAAATGAAGACAAACCGAGCCCATCAGTATGTTAGCAGCATGCTGAAATGCCATCTGGAAGGAACTGATTAAAGGGCAGGCACCGTCCCTGGGCCATGGTCAGCAATTGCTTGGAGAGAGGGCACTAATGATACACTTGATTTGCGGAGCAGAGAAAAAGGGCGGTGACTTTTCCTGGTCTGAAAACATCTCACCCCATTAGTTGATTCTCTGGTGTTACTTGTGGAGAGAGCAGGTGCTCTCCTGCATTGCCAGGGGAACCAGGATGCCTCCAGCCAGCCAGCCAAGGTCAGGGCAGTGGTGTTTATATATTATTTTTTTTCCAAAGAAGGTCTGTGGTTTATGCACCTGTAGATGGGAAATGAGTTATTAGCAGAGTCCAGCTCCGTGTGAAGCCAGCGGGCTGAGGTTTGCCATCCCACACTTAGCAGTAAGTGCTGACACTGTGGTCCAGCAGTGCAGTGCAGATCCTGGTGATCCTCTTAAGAGCCTGGGTAAGGCAGCACATTCTCCACACACACACACACAGGTATGTATGCACATGGTGGGATTAGGCTGAGCCGGATGCCAAGGAGTTGGTTGAGTTCATGACATTTTTTCCTTTGAAACCATAGCAACCACCACAAAACAAATACTGGAATTAGAATTGAAATGCATTTCTTCTAATAAACACCTTTCTCTTTTCCCAGACTTAAGCCAAAAGTCATTTAAAAGGAAAAGATCTATCATAAATTGGGCTTTCTGGCGTGGCCCAGGCGCTCACTTGGATAATGCACCCCTCTCCTCAACATCTGCTGCTCCTGGGAAGCTCTTTGGCCTCTTGCTAACAGCCATCTGTGAGGATGACAACCTGCCCAAACCCCTCTTGGTGAGTCCTAGGCTCGGGCTGGCTCTTAGAGTGGTGGAATTTCTTTGTGTAGTGAATGAGAACATGGGGACACTTTGTAAAAAGGACACTGAAATTACCGAAGCAGAGAAACCAGAAGGAAACCTCATTTGTGGTTCTCTGCAAGAACTTTGGTTTTTAAGATATGCTGTGGTCAAGCCTGGTTAATAACAAACAGCTTGAGAAACGTATGTGATCGGGCTGCTGCTCTGGGCTATTTCTTCTTTGTAGCCCACACTATAAGGCTGGTTCCCTAATCCTCGCTTATGGAGTGTAAATAAATGCCACGTTCACACATACTTTTTAAACCACTCCCAAGATCTCTGTAAAATGCCCAGCTCCATAAATGTGGCATCTACTGTCCCACTTAGCGCATGCGTGTATGCAAATGCTACCTGCCCTTAAGTAGACAGTTTCAGAGCCTTTCTTGAAGGCATCCCAGGACAGGTAAGCACTCTGGGTCCTCGTTTTTGATCTGACAGCACCACTGCAAAAATAGGTGGGCAGGCAGAGGCTGCAGGAGCATCTTTTCATCCTGTCTCGAGGGAGCACTAGTGCTGTTTGTGCTCTTCAAACCGGTCCAGGAACATGAAAAAATGTTGTCCTAGAGCCCATTCCTAGGCATAATTAAGGCAGAATGCATGGCATTTTTGGTCAGGACTGAGGGCTGCCCCGTTGTCGATGCAGCAATTGAAAAGTTTACAGAGTGGGAGTGACCTCCGCAGGATTGGGCCTCTCATCCCAACAGCCTGGCTTTCGGCTGGAACAGCTTGCCAGAACCCCACTGAAATCAGCAGGGTTACACCAGTTCACAGGAGGAGATGGTTTGTCTCCTAAGCTTGTGCTTGATGTGCTGCTTTATCGCTGCCTGAATAGTGAATCATACCAGGACTTTTCAGGTCTTTTAATAGTGTGGGTTTGTTATTTTCCTTTCAGGGAAAAATGTGCATTTTTATCATTTAGGTTATTTAAATAAGTCCTCCAGAGACGAACCCTGTAAGAACCTGGTCTCTCATTCTCTCTGTCTGAGACATAAGCCAATGCTGCATTTCAGAAATTTCTCCAAAACATAAATATTAGTAAATTTTTATCTGAACAAACCCAAAGTAACTAAGCACAGAATCACAGCTTGGTAGACTTTGTGCTTTGAATCTTAAACACTGTGTTTATTGCCACAAAATATAACTTTTGATTTCATGCAGCATCTCTAGAGAATGAAATCCTGCATCTGAGGGACTATGTAGGATTTACCTGCAAGAGAAGGAAAATATCAGGGATGAATGCTGCAGGCACGTTTGATATCTCTGCTTCAGAGCTTCAAACTTGCTTTTACTGCTGAAGGGCTCTCCTTTAGCCATTGCCACACTGAATTGTCGTACACCATTAGCTTCATTCATGTAATTTTGTCTGGGTTTACTACTTTAAGAGGGGCTTTCCAGTTTTATCTTGTGGATATTTTATTCAAAATGTATTTTCGAAGCGTTTGTTCATGTGCTAAGATCCTGTGCTGTGGGACTCAGCCTGTTTTGACAGCTGAGCTCTAAATCCCTGCAAAGAAAATGGAAATGCTGACACGAATCCTGCTGCCATGAAAAGTGCTCCTCCAAAGTGTCTGCACTTACATGAATGCTTGGCTTCCAACTTCTGCAAGAGCGAGAAAGAAATGTTATAGAAGAACAGTAAAAATAGTAGCTTTCATTAGACTCATTTGCATTGCTGTGTGTCAGGAAGGACCTGCCCTACAGCCCAGACTAGGAAAGTCACCAGAACCCACTGCTTAGCCATTGCTGTTACAGTAACTTGGTTTAGTGATGAGAGACTCTCCCCCAGTGTCCATTTTCTTGCCATTTCTTAGGATAACTCAGCCCTCAGACCACTATGTGTGTGTGTACCTAATCCCAGAGACTGTGTGCACTCATTTCCCCCTCGGAAGAGACAAACATGACAAATTCCACATCACTTGGAGCAGGCCTGGGGAGAGGTGACCAGCATGTCTGAGAGATGACCCACAGGAGCATATTGCCTCAGGAGAGGTCTCTGATTTCAGCATTTCCTTTTCTGATCTTTTTCCTCTCTTATTTAGCTGAAGAAATCTGGCCCTTCTGTTATTGTGAAAGCTAGGCAGGAATCTGCTTGTTTTCCCTTTCCTCTTACGTATCTTGTGTAGTGAGCTATCTACCTGTTTACTCCTTTCCAGCCTCATTGGCTTCAGAGGAGTTGTAAGCCAAGCTCTAGTCCCCTTTGGGTGACCTCTCAGGTGGGAGCGTCTTGCCCCAGAGGTGGTCCCGCTGACAGCCCTGAGCTGCTTGCAGAGTGTGGTACTCACGAGAAGTAAGAGAAGGGTAAAAAGCGATTCTGATCAGCTGTAGAAGTGCAGATAATTATCAACAAACAAAGCACTTTCCAGCTTAGGTAAAATCTCATTTTTTTCAGACATCAGGCATGGAACAGAAGTCTTTGTCTCTGGTCGGTGATAATATTGAACACACTGATGAGTAGTGAGGGTTTCTTCCTGCAAAGTGGTGCCTGGCTGAGGTCACTGTCAGATGCAGAGCTTTGGATTGGGTAGACCACTCTCCTTTACCCATACCACAGTGTTTATAGATTTAAATGACTTGGCTAAAACTTGCACAGACCCTGGAAGATAATGCAGGAGGTTAGTGCTCAGCAGTGACAGCACAGTATTTCTGAGGGAATGTTTTCCAAAATCAGAGCCCCAGACCATAGCTTTGCTGCACGGTTTGGCATGGCTTGGAGGGTGAGCCTTGACTTGTGAGGTGTTTTTGTGTTTGACTCGTGAGCTTTTTTAGGACTCAAAGGTATTCACCTGTGGCAAAACTACATTTTAATAGCACTTGAAAATAAAATAGATTTCTGAGAAAGCCTCTCTGCCTTTTTATTTTGTTTAGGACATGCTTTCCCTGCTTTACCAAGAGGGCCCTTCCACCGAGGGTATTTTCAGACGCTCTGGAAGTGCAAAAACCTGCAAAGAGCTCAAGGAGAAGCTTGATTCAGGTGCTGAAGTGGACCTAGCCTGCGAATCCATATTTGTGACAGCATCTTTGTTTAAGGTATGTGAAGAATGTTCCTTTCCCCATTTTTGGGTGAGAGCAGCACAGATCCTGGGCACAAACAAGTAGGACTTTTCCTCAGGGACAGGCCCAAAGAGGACTTGGTGGGCTGAATTGAGAGGAATGGGCTGGCTCATTAACATTGTGAGGATCTCCAAAGGAGGCTACCGCTGAATCAGGATGGGGAAGAGGACTAGCCAGCTTGTTTTGCTGCCAGCTTCCGTGAGGTCTCAGGCACAACCTGGTCCTATTACTCTCTTTATCTCTGCTTAAAGTCAATGAAATACTAGAACGGCAGGTTTGCAGACCTGTTTCCTTACTTGTCAGAAATCCTCTACACTATAGACCCCAGTGAGCGTATAGTGTTGCCCAAAATATTTGGATTAATTTTCCCATGCATTATCTTCTCTTACAGACTTGTACGTTAAAAACAATGCTCCATGTGCAAAAAGCACCCCAAGCCTTCAGTAAAATTTGAGTTACAAGGAGGATCAGCATATTTCTCTTCACATTTTAGGACAATGCATCTGTTTATGTGTAGTGGTTGCTTAGAAGAAATAGTAATCTCCATTCTCAAGCAAGCACTGCTTCACTAGAATGTTTTTATTGCAGGTAGCTATTCCTCTTGCTACCATGTGAGAGGTTTTCATGGGTGAGACTTACACAATTACTTTCCTACTGGTGGATTCAGGGACTGATTAGGGGAAGGAAAGCAGGGGTGCCTTGGCGTGCTTATGGTCTGATGGTATTGGAGCTTATCAGCTAAGGAGACGAAATGGGCACCACAGATGAAGTTAAGTGATAAGTGAAGACAGACATTATGCAGCATCAAAATAACTGGTCCCACTGCAGATTTTTTAGCTCAGCAATAGCAGATTTGGATAGCATCCAAATAATTCTATTCTGATGGGAAAGGATGAGGAAAGGGCAGGAGAATATTCACTTTAAGCATAATCCAAAGTACTTCTTTGTCTCAGATGATTTTTTGCTGGGTTTGGTTGCTGTGGGGAACAAGATGCTTGTCAGCTAGTGCTGTCCCACTGATATACCCTCTTGTATCTGCATAGCTTATTCCTATTCCCTCCCGCGCTCCAGAACAGCTGTTCACGTGTTTTGCTCTTCTTTTCTCTTGATAAGGATTTTCTTCGCAACATCCCAGGCAGCATTTTGTCATCCCAGCTCTGTGATAAGTGGGTCTCTGTGATGGATCAAGGAAATAATGAAGAGAAGATAAAAAGCATCCAAAGGTAGAGTTACTTACATTCTCTTTATTCTTTTCCTATAAATTTATATCCCAGAATGTAGAATCACAAATATTCAACTTACAATTAATTTTAAAAAAAAAAAATCTATGTACATGACAGAGCATTCAAATTTCCATATATACTTTAACAATTGCTTGTATCGGACAATTTTCTGACTCTCTTTTGTCCTGCTTTTCTGCCTTTTGTAGATACCGGTAAATACATGAAATACCCTTTAATGAAAAAAAAATATTTATAGTATTTATAAATATGCTGTCCAAGGCCTGGATTTCTGCCTGATACCAAACCCAAAATTGTCTGCATTGTCGGGGTCCTGGGTGAAAGGGTAGCTGAAATCAGTTCCTCATCTATTGTCCCTCATTCATCTTAAATTTTAGTGAGCATTTTGAAGCCAAGATGGAGTTGTGAATGAAATACTAGAGTGTAGTGACAAGGGAAGTCTCCACCTTTGCAGGTGATATAAAACAGAAAGTTTATGTCATAGGAAACAGAGCTTTGTGCACCAACTGACCTCATGCATACTTACATACATACATTCTTATGGCAACAAGATGGCATGGAGAGACAACCAAACTATTTGGTTAAGTGAATAGTGAATTATCAGGCAACTTAGGTGAAATACAGTTTCATGTCATACATTGTACTTGGTTTATTAGTTTTACAGAGTGTAATTTTGTGTTAGGGTGTTTTCTGTCCTCCCAGAAAACTGTTCAGAGGTGTGTCCCAGTGAGGGAAAGCAGCCCAGCAGGAACACCTCTTTGACACACTCCCTGGTTTCATTAGTGGACCATGTTACCCTGTTTCTGTATTTTCATTACCTTGACTTGTGTGTATCTATGGAAAATGGCTTTATTTTGTCCAGTCACTAATTTGAAGAATTACATTTGTATATGTTTTCAGGTTAATAGAGCAGCTCCCCAGAGCTAATGTTGTTCTCTTACGTTACATCTTTGGAGTACTGCATGGTATAGAGATGCGATCTGAAGAGAACCAGATGAATGCGTTTAATCTGGCTATCTGCATTGCACCGAGCCTGCTCTGGCCTCCTGTCTCCTCCACTCCTGATATAGAAAGTGAATTTACAAAAAAGGTAAGACACACTGCAGTATAGCAAAAAAACCAAACTGACCTTCATCCTGCTCACCCAGGCTGTTGATTACAAACATGAAAACAGTCAGTACCTCTTCAGATCAGGACTTGTTCTCTTATCAGGGCTCCAGAAATGTTCATCTGTCCATTCTCACAAACTTCCTGGAAGAAGGAGAGGGAGATCATACAGCAATACTCAGTGTATTAGCCAAGTACTTCTCTCATCGAAAAGGTTGTGCTGACCTTGGAACAGGACAGAATAGAAATGGAAAAGACATATACCAGGATGTATACTGGGACATTTTAGCTGGGCCTGGATGTTTTCCTTGGGCCCAGGAGATCAGAAGAAAAGTTCCTGGCTGTCAGGGGGCACATTACGGATGGGCAATTTGCTCCTGTTCCTCATCTGTATGGTGAGCTTGCCCCGAGTGAAATAACGGAAGATCTGACAAGACATCTCTCTCCCATTGTTTTGTTGCAGATTTCTAGTCTGGTACAGTTCCTTACAGAGAATTGCTGCAGGATTTTTGGAGAGGAAATTAACTCCCTCTTTGGAGAAATACTGATGACATGCAAGAGAGAGAACAGCTCAGGTAATACAGGTGATGTTTAGATCCTGTTAGAGAGCTGAACTCAGCCAGGCAAAAGATCAGTATATTCCGCGGAAGATTGCTGTTCCCTCTTCATGTGGTGTTGCCAGATAATGCTGTTCTTCTTTTGTCCAAAGTACTGTTGATGATTGCTGATTCAACTTATCATAGACCTGAACTGTGTCACAAAATGCTCTCCCAAAGAATCCCTTGCTTCTATTCCAGTAATATGAGCCACTATGTTAAAAAACAGGGGGGAGGGAAAAAAAAAAAAAAAAAAAAAAAAAAGAAAGAAAAAGAAAGAAAAAAAATCTGGAGGTTTCTTCTCAAGTCTACAATTTTTGCCCCAGCCTATGTTTTCCCAGAATATCAGGAATCAGTGGTTCTAATGCAGCTGTCACACCATTATATTAGGGTTGAAAGCATCTATTCTTCATTATCAAAAGAGAGATCTTCAGAGTTTCAGTGGGACATGTGGATTTTGCTCCCAGCACAGAAAAATCATGGAACTGGAGACTGAAAATGTCCAACAGACCAGTTGGCAGAGCAGTCCAGAATATCATTAATGCTCTTTTTCTCTCCAGCCCTGTGACAATGCTGATTTTGACTGGAGTTTTGGGTGTCTCCTTAAAATATTCCTAAGGCAGTGTTTCTGTAAAATAAATTTTGGCATTATTGGCCTATACTGAAAGCGTTGATAGCACTTGCTCCGGCGTGCCAGACTGACTCGGTGTGGCTGTTCCAAATTCTTCATGATCTGCCTTCGGTGAAATTCACTGAAATTGAGTGAAATCCAGTGAAACTTGGGGAGGCCTGCCTCCTCCCCAAGAGTGGAAGCGCATGGGATCTGCTGTGCTGGGATGTGCTGGGACTGGGAGCTCAGACCCAGGGTGGGTGACGGCAGCTGAGCGAGTTTTCAGGCACGCACTGACTGACAGGCAGGGTGACTGCCCATGCGTGAACCCTCTTTGCTGCAAATGTGAGATAAGTCAGCTTAGCGTAGCCCAGAGCAAAAGAGATTTAATGTAATTCCAATTATCGCATATACGGAACAGGGCCCAGGTGTGCGCTGCTCGGTGGAAATGAGGTGACTGTTTAAACTGAGACTAGAACTTTCTTCATAGTGCTGCTCTTAAAAATATTGTAATTTGTGGAAGACCATAAAAGCACAAAGTATGCCCTGTTTTCTTCGTTTGTCTAAAAGAAGGAAAGAAAGGTTAAACGTAGCTTTCAATATTCAACAATGAAAAGAAAAATTCAATAAATTACTGATTTATTCTACTGTATGTAAATTATTGTTTTACAGCTGGATTACCTATTACTAAAGTTCCCCACTTTACAAAAAAACACCACCACAAAAGACCCTAACCCTTATTTGTGCCATTATCCTGTGCTTCTTGACTGAGCTGCAACTTAGCATTCATTCCAGTTTTTCCATTTCAAAATTAGACAGTAATTTTTTTCTGAAATTATTGGCATTTATGCTTGAAGCATCTTTAAAAAGCGAATGCTCTTGAAAGTAAAGGATACTTGCCAAGAAAGATAATAATGCAGCTGCTTGTCGGCAGGGTAGTTCAGTCGCTGATGTGTTAACACTTGGTCTGTCCTTGCAGACGCTGCCTCCCTCCATCTGAATGACTCTTCCTACGACAGCCTGGAAAACGAGGCGAACGATGAAGCTGACTCCTCTTCCAGCGACTGGATTAAGAACCGAGATCAGGATAACAGGAGCAGGGAGTCTGTCTTCACTCTGAGCGATGGCGATTCGGAGCAGACGGAGGTGGATGAAATCCAGGGTAAAACCAAATCGAAACAGTTGACGATTTCTGTTGACGTACACCATAAGTTTTCATCACAAGAAAACTCGGAGAATGAGTCTCTCTGCTCCAATGCACTGGGCTTCTCTTCAGCAGCTACCTCAGGCACTCTCAAAACCTTGAGGAGACACAGGCGCTCCTCAGAGCCGGCGATTGGCCTCCTCGCCCCCAGCTTTGCCCGCATTGGTGACAGTCATGAGAAGGCAACACGCAAAGCCAGCTGTGACATTGTCCTGTCTCACGAAGATGAAGACTATCTCCGTCAGCTTCGGTCATTGCAGATGGAAGGTCAAAAGCTTATCAATCAGAGCTTGATTATAGGGATTAATGTTGGTAAAAGTGACAACACAAACCAAAACGTTGAAAAGAAAGACTTGTCCCATTGCCTCCTGCCTCCAACTCCAGAGGGATTAAATATTTGCTCAGGATTTAGCTCTTCTAGCCTGTCTTCTCCTGCCACATCTCCGTCTGTGTCGTCGATGAGCTCTCTGGACAGTGCTTTCTCTCAGTTTTCAGACCAATCTGTGTTTACCCCAACTGAAACCTCCTCCCCTTTCGATAGCACTTTTCAGTCGCTAAAGAAACACGGAGACACTGCCGCTGAAGCGGCTGATGACTACTTGGTTACACCCACCAAGGTGCCACCACCTCCACAACCTACCGACGCTTTGGCTGAGGGGGGCTTGGTGGAGCCCAACAGCCGGCCAGCGCCCCTGAAACCTGCTGACGGAGTCGATGGCTATTTGATTAAGCCTGACATTCAGCCATTACCTCTGAAAGTCGTAGGAAGAGACAGACTTCATGATCCAAGGGCAAAGAGGAGGTCTAGAAGAGCATTACAGCAATCCAAAGTTTGAAGAGACTCACCAAAGCTTTTTTTGCGGAGGAATCTTAATG
The DNA here is from genome assembly GCF_964106895.1 of Numenius arquata. Lineage (NCBI taxonomy): Eukaryota > Metazoa > Chordata > Aves > Charadriiformes > Scolopacidae > Numenius > Numenius arquata. Next base: position 122,536,767 of record NC_133576.1, read on the forward strand.
CTTAAAATAAACACCATAAAGAAAATGCCTTTGGGATTAATGTGTGTTCATTTTAAGTTTAATATCCAGGTTGTTCAAATTTAATTGAGCAGTCCCCAGATTCACAGGTTTTCCTTTTTTAGGAAACTGTCTGAGTAATATTCCCACATAAAGCTTTGCAAGAACATTGTAAGAATAATAAAAATTGCTAAAAAGCAAGCAGACGGAAAACTCCGGAAAATCTCGAAGGGTCCCAGGAGGTACCGAAGAGCAGCGCCCTGTTCTCTGAGCCTGCCAGGGCAGCGGGGGGGGCCTGTTGGGTCGCCCCCCTTGACCACTTGTGTGTTGAGCCTTGCGGATGTGAGTCCCAGTCCTTTGTGGTTTTGCTGTAGTGTGAAAAGTCAGCGTAGATCCCATAACTGTGGTATTATACTACTGTTCTGAAACTGATAGGTATTACCTTCGTTGTCCTCCAAGGAATAAGTGTATTGTTTTCTGTATGTTTATGAGGTACGTTCGATAGGTGTAGTTATTTCTTTCACACGGCAAAAAGAAAGAAAAAAATAAGCTCAAAAATATGTAAGGAGAAACGCTGAAGCTTGTAACTAACACCTCGCGACTCTGTGTGTTTCATTTATTGTGCTTCGTTGGCTGTTCTGTTCGTGTTTAAGTTGTGAATAGTTTCTTAACATTGCTGTAAATGGCATTATGTATTATTGCAAGCAGAACACATGTAATTTTATTATGCAGCATCTAAAACATCATATAATATATTAAAAGTAATGCATTATCTAAATGCTTTGAGTTTGTATAATATATCCTGATAAATTTTGCTATTATATATGTTCTGAAAAAAAAAACGTGTATTTTTGTACTTGCAAAAAACTGCTGCTAATTTTACGAGTTCTGTTTTGTTGTTACAGCACTGGTATTGATGTGTATGCATTCAATGCTATATATATTAAATATTATTTGTTATGTCATAAATTGCATTTATATGCCGTGTAATTTTTTTAGATGTCAGTTCTACAAGCTGTTGCTGAAGCAAAACTCCCGGTGATGCCCCTGCCAAGGGCAGTGTGAGGAAGGACGGCAGCGTTTTTCCTCCTCTTTGGGTGGCATCATTCATGCTGTGTGTCATCATCTCAGTCACTTGTGTAAATTTGGTAACATTCACACGAATTCCTACCCTTTTGCTCTTCCGCTAGAGAGAGGAGGGTGTTTTCAGTGAATGGGGTGAAGGTAACATGGAGGTGGGGATACAGTTGATACAGAGGTGCAAAGAGATCTTTTCGGGTGATAGATATTAGGGTTGGGAGCAAGGAGAGGAGGGGAGCGAGGCACTGGATGAGAGCAAGATTAACTCTTTAGTATTAGTGGGGTTATAGAGAATGCAAGAAGGAATGGCAGGGCCAAAGCGGACACATCTGGGCATGCGTGCGTGCACACAGCGCTTCTGAGATTGCATAGATTCATTAATTCACTTTTCATTTCCAAAATCCCTCCCCCACCCCGGTTAATACCGGTCATTTCCAGAGTTTCAGACCCTGCTCTGCTGAACTTCACTCTGGGAAAGGTCCCTGTGCTCCTCAATCACTGCGCGTTTCTGACGAGTGTAGACACGGCCTAGTGTGCTACGCCATTTCCACGTATTATCAGCATGAAAGGTTTTAGCCCTGTATCCGTCAGGATGGACACTCTCCAGCAGAATGGACACTCCCAGGCTCTCCTGGGCCTACAGGAGAGATGGGGAGGGACTCTATATCAGGGAGTGGAGTGATAGGGTGAGGGGTAATGGTTTTAAACTGAAAGAGGGGAGATTTAGATTAGATATTAGGAAGAAATTCTTTACAGTGAGGGTGGTGAGACACTGGAACAGGTTGCCCAGGGAAGTTGTGGATGCCCCATCCCTGGAAGTGTTCAAGGCCAGGCTGGACGGGGCTTTGAACAACCTGCTCTAGTGGAGGTGTCCCTGCCCATGGCAGGGGGGTTGGAACTAGATGGTCTTTAAGATCCCTTCCAACTCTAACCATTCTATGATTCTATGATTTGGAAGGGGGAGGATGTGCATTAACAAAGTTAGAAATACCCATACTTGAAAATACAGAATCAGAGGGTTATTATTTTGGGCTCTAATCCTGCAAATGTATCTTTAGGCAGAGCTGCATTTGTGGAGACCCACGTAATGCAATCAACCATGAAGCACTTTAGCCCTACACCAGCGCGTACAGGTATGTGCAGGCTCAAAGACTTCACTGCAACTTGTTCTTTCTCATATTTTTCATATTTGGCTATTTTAATAAAAATGCAGTAATACGCAGAATCTGATCTGTAATAGTCACCTTCCAAAGGTAGAATCCTTTGTATGTGTTTTGAGATCTGTCACCTAATAGCCCTACATATGCACCTCCTTGAAAAAAGGCAAAAAAAAAAGATGCTATTTTGAAAGAAAACAGCTACTCTGCATTTCTTTTCGAAATGGTAAAAAGCATATTGCCGCGCTGCCAAGATTACATCAAGTAGCAAATGCTGATTCATTGCAACAATAATAAAGCTTTAGAAAAACCTCTAGTCACTGCAATATAAATGTTCTGTCCTACAAATGATATCTTCCAGCAAGTCATTTATCTCTGCTTGTCTGAAGTAAAAGTATATCCAAGAGGGCTTCGATGTGAAACAAATTAGGTGTCTGCGTTTGGGCTGTAGCTAATGCTGGAGCGCTGTCGGCTTCAGGCGGGCGGTGAACAAGCTGGATGTGGACCCAGCACCATTTAAGATGCCTTTCTGTCTTAGAAGATGTACACCCCGCTGCTGGGCGAGGCATGGTCTGCCACAATCACACAAAAACCAGAGCGCTAATGGGGAAGATCACTGTCTGCAGCCCCTCGCTGGAGGAATTAAATGCTGCTAAGGTCCAAAATTAATTATATTGAACGTTTTCAGAGTGTCGGATGCGACCCTGAAGGCTGCAGTAAGCGGCAGCTTGAGGTACACTCTTGTTGGGAGGCCAATACTTCATGTCCCTGCTCTCCCTTCCCCTGGGCACCCCAACGGGCTGGGCTGGGATGTCTGGTCCAAGGAATATTAAAAAGAAAGTTTTTAAACTTTTTTGTTATCATGTTTGCTGATGGCCTGTGAGAAGGTGCTGGGGTAAGGGTGGCTGAGCGCCTCTTCCTGTCCCAAGCGCTGAGGTCCTGCCTAGGTCCCGGCCACCACAGGACACCAGGTCTTCCCCAGCCACCCGCCTGCCTTGACTGGCAGCAGAGAGTGGCCGCTTTGGAAGAGGTGCACGAGTTTTAGGGACAAATGGGAAGTGAGATGTTTCCTCTTTCCTGGTGCAGCAAAACCTCACAGAAAAATAATATAATGAAAAATGGCTGACTTGGGGAAGGAACAGTGGCAGTGACTCCTCATTCACTGCTGTCAAGCACACAAAATGAAGCAAAATGACAAATTACCTCTCTCACTTGGACTTTCTGTCCCGCAGGGGTTCATGGTCTCATCGTTAATGAGCATCCTGCCTCTCTTTCATAAGTACTAACCATCATTCCTTTCAGGTAATTTCAGAGATTAATATAATGCAAATTTAGAGCAATTTGTTCTCAACCTGCATTGAAAGTTTTTGCCTTTTTTTTTTTTTTAGCCCTGGCAAAAGGTGTATGTGCCTGAAATTTCATCATTGAGGTTTTTTAGTGGGTTTTTTTGTTTGTTTGTTTGTTTTTTGTTGTTTGTTTTTTTGTTTTTTTGTTGAGCTTTTCCATTTTTCTCCATCGGTCTCGTGAATACTATTGCTTCATCCCTGCAAGCCTTATCTCTCCAGCACAATCCAATTCAGGACGCGGGAAGATATGTCCCATCTATTCTCTGCTTAAACCAGTTTGTAGAGTTCAAGCAAAATAGGTTATAGGTCCTGGGGCTGAAGCTTGACATTTAAATTGAAGGTTCCTCTCTATCCATGCCTTCAAATCACCAGACTTCTGTTAATACCTGTTGGTCCAGCTCCTTTCTTGCTCTGAGTTCATAAGTGGCTTCAGGACCTGATGGCCAACAACTCATTTCCAGCTCTGCTCCTGGACAGGCTGATGATTGCCGGTGTTTGCACAGTGCCCAGCACGGGACGAGGTGCTGCATGTGTGGGACCTGGACAACTGTGCTGCTGTACAAGGAGCAAGGTGGAACCGGCTGACAGCCCTGGGTTTGTTACAACCTACTTTGGGTGGGGAACTTGCTAACCAGGTTGCTTGGTAATGCAGAGCTGTTATTTAACTTTCTACCACATCCACAACCCCCTCCCATGACTGTGCCTAGACATAACAGGTCGGAAATGGTTTCCCAGAGAGGTGGTAGATGCCCCATCCCTGGAGACGTTCAATGTCAGGTTGGACAGGGCTCTGAGCAACCTGATCTAGTTGGAGATGTCCCTGCTCATTGCAAGGAGGGTGGAATAGATTACCTTTAAAGGTACCTTCCAACCCTTTTGTTCTATGATTCTATAACTGTTGATCCATGCATAAGCAGACATGACAGAGGCTGAGAGATCAGGAGGTGTTCAGTGCTTTTGGGAAGCACACACACATGTGCACTCATACATACATGCACACGTTGAGGCTGCCATGACCCAGACACGCAGACTTGCTTCACAGGCCTTGCAGGCTGACCTGTGCATCTACAGCACATCCAAGACAACATCAATGAGCTGAACAAATCAACCTCTTCTCATTTTCATCCATAAAACTACAGGAGCACAGGATAATTACAGCTGGAAGAGACCTCAGGAGGCCTCTGGTCCAGCCTCCTGACATAGGATTGCACATCCATGTAGCTCATGTCTGGAAGAAGGAAGTCAATACCCCAGTAATTCACTGCTATTCTCCATGGCTGGGGAAATTTAGCAAAAGGTAGCTGACTCAGGCAGCTAAATAAAATCTTTTAGAGCAGATTATGATGATGATGATTTTTTAAACAACACAGAAAATGTCTAAGAAACCAGCATCATCTGTAGTCCCACACCCAATCTTCAGGCTCACTTTTATACTAGGAGCAGAGATTATGATAAGAGGTTTTCCCTCCCCATCTCTCCATCTCCTGGATTCAAAATACCTGAATAGGTGCAAGGAGATAGCCTTGGTGACACCACTGCACATCCTCATGCACGCACAGCATTTCGAGGAATCTTCTAGAGGCACCGGCCACACTTTTTCCTCGCCAAGGGCTGTTGCAGGAAGAGGCCGAACGAGAGGCCGCATTGAGCCTCGTCCTTGGCATTTGTGCAAGGCCACTTCCCCTTGGAAGTCCTTCCCTCCTGCCAAGTGTAAGAGGCGGTGGAGCATGATGTCTGCTGGCTAAAGGGAGCCCTACATAAACACCAAGGGAAGCGAGCCAGCTCTCCCATTCACAGAAGCGCTCGCGTGATTTCACTTACTCTCAAGATTAGTTACCAACATCTCCGCATTGAGACCACTGTCAAGCTAAACTAATTGACCCGCTCCTGTCCAAAGGGGAAGACTCTTTGGTTAAAGGTGTTGAATATTTCTCTTAGGACACGATTGCCACACAGGACCTAAAGGTTTTGGGCATCACTTGTGTTTTATAAATATGTACAGCACACTCCGTAGTCATTTTTCCTTCATACTAGGTTTGCTTCAGGCCTTATTTTGTCTGGGTTTCGTAGAGGCTTCACCGCAAATGTCAGCAGTTCCTCGAGGACAAGTACTCCGGTAGCTGCTGCCAGTTGCATTAAGTTAAATATTTCAGAATTTAGCCATTCAGTGACCCGACATAGGAGAGGTGTTTTCAATACAGAAATTATTTCTCTGCACTTGATTCTCTTGTCACAAACTATTTCTGTCAACCTGCTACGAAACTGCTCTCAGATGCAGCTGTAATTCTGATATGACCATTTAAGGCAAGACTGTCCCCCTTCTCCTCTTCCTCCTCCTTCTCCTCCTGGGTAGGGAGAGGTTCTACAGGGTTTCCTGCTGCCCCGGGGGCTGGGATGGGCAGGGGGTGGTGGGTGGCCTGTCAGCCAAGGAGGGAAGGAAGGGACAGAACCACACTGCCAACATGCACAGCTGGGGCTACATGAACTCTGCTGAGGGTTTAGACAACGAGCCCCCACGGTAAGGGCTAATGAAGTCAGAGTGACCTGTGATGGGCACCCACTGGTAGTTAAAGCCTGGCCCCGGGAGCATGAGGACCTCCCAGGGGTTAGAGGACTCAAGGCACCCACTTGTGCCTGCTCCCTGGGACTGTCGGAGGAGAGCGGTCAGCTCATGGTCCCTGGTTGAACCCCACCAAGGAACCAGTGGGGCCTCTCCCTCCCCAGGCTGACCAGGGTGAGCCCCTGCTGGGGTGGGGGATTCAAGGAGGGCTGTGGGGGAAAAGCATTTGGGGACGTTGTCCAACCTGTTACGAGGTGTTTTAAGGGGATTGTGAGACTTTGCAAGACTTGTCATGGGACGTTTAGAGGAAGGATCAAAGGCAGGGAAAGGGAGGGATCAAGGTGGACTGGGGAGGAACCAGTGTGAGAAGACAGAGGGGAAAGGGGACAGAAGTAGCTGGTTCTGGGTAACACCTGGCTGGTCAGTACACTCCTCTGACCAAGCTCTGCATCTGATCACCATGGTCTATCCTGCAGTGTGACCAAATATTCCTACATCATAACAAGAATAATTATTTATTACTACTACTACTACTAATTACTCTCACATTCTTTCCATTCAACTTCTGTGTGGGCACACCCTCTGTTCTGAGCCTGTGTGAGAGACCCCCAGCACCCTTCAGGCCAGACGGTTGGGCCGCACCAGGAGAGCCACGTGCCGGCACCTGGAGCGGGACCACGAGCCTCCAGGGCTGGAGGTGCCGGTGCCGGCACTGGGGAAACTGGGGCCTGAGGCTGCTCTGGGGCAGATGGAGTAGCTAAACCCAGCTACTGGAGAGACCCATTTTCTATCAGTGAGCGTTTCACTAGCAGCTTGCACAAAAGATGTGGTGTAAAATGTATTGCAAGGACTTAGCATGGGAGAGAGATGATTTGCCCCAGATCCGGCTGGAGCCACCAAGGGGTCAGTTGCTACAGGGACCTCCTCGTGTGGACCCCTGACATCACACCAGGCAATAGCAGCTTTGTTAATGCAAGCAGCCTACTTAAAACATTTTACCTGAACAAACCACTGGAAGCACCAAGACGACCTGTTCTCCTAGCACCAAGACGACCTGTTCTCCTAGCAGAGCTTGGGGGCTGGCTTGGTGTTGATGATAGGAAGGAGGCAGGGCTGCACTCAGGTGCTGTCAAAAGAGACGTCTGACACCACCATCCCATGTTCACAAGCACCTTTAGACTCAAGGAACCTGAGGTGACCAGACATCCAAGGAAGTCCATACCCCAAAGTCAACTTTTTGAGCCGAACTTGGTCTCCAGGGATGGTTGGCATTTTAAGATGCTCTTTGTTGCTCAGGCTCATCTGAATACTTCCATGGCATTGCTACTCCTCTACCAAATATCCAGATACTTGCAGAAATGTGCAGCACCTGAATGACATCATATTTTTCATGCAGAGATAGCATGAGGAGTCCGGAAGGTCAACTTTAGCAGAGTGTCTGGGCTTAGGCTTACCTGAAATGCATAAATAGAACCAGAGAAGTCCAATAAGATTGTTTATATGCTTAAATTCCTTACTGGTCTGGAGCCCACGTGCCTATTTTCTAAATAAATTTGAAACCATACCAGATGTTCCCACATTGCTGGAAAAATTGCTCCCTACCAAGTTTCCATTTACAATTTTAATTTCTATTACAGAGATCTATCTATTATTTTATAAAGTAGAAAAAAAATATTTTTCCATTGTGTAGGAACTAAGAAAAAATATTTGGTACTTATGCGTTCTGTCCAGATTTTATAAAGAAATGAAGAATTTGTCTAATAAAATGTTTGGCAAAGCCAAAGTCTGAATTTTTTGCATTTTTCACCTTGGGATATGAATTTACAATATACTTGTCTGAGGTGTGTAAATTCAACAGCATAGTAATTGGTTTATTACACAGAAACTGGAGGCTCCAACTTTGCCAAGAATTTTTACTATGTAAATTCTACACTTTTCTCACCTTCAAAAAAGCCATAAAAGCCACAACTCTGCAAATGGGTGTCTGTGAACAAAATCCCAGCCCTGCCTCATGGTCAGGAGACCCACACGATGCCAGTGCAGAGCAGGTCCCATTGTAAAATGGGTAGTTAGTCCAGGCCCATCACTTCAAGGTGTTTATAGCCTTAATACTGGCCCAATATGAATTTACTCGGCTTTCTGTTAGGAATGCAGAGGCTTGCATCTCATAAAGAGATCGTTGCTCTCAAATCTGATTTTCTTCTCTCCGGTGCAGAATCAGGCCCTGAAACTTACTTACTTTAAAATAAATTTATTTTATTGGGGTTTATTACAATGGAGCTCCCAAACACAGTGGACGGCACCTCTCTGCTGTTCGGGTCTGGGTCCCCAGCTGGGCTGTGAAATATCTCCCAGGGAGGGACAGGGAAAGGACAGCCCTCCAGAGCAGGACAGGAACACTTGAAGACTGGATCCATATCCAGAACAAACATTGATCTGCTTCTCCATCTTTGAAGCATTCCAGAAGCCCTTTTGCTGCTTGTTTGCAACAGAGAAACAGTTAAAAAGCACCTTCTTCTAAATTGTTTTCTAAAAAAAAAAGGAAATAATCTCTCTGCTGGTGACAATTCCTCCAGGAAAGAGCATCAGACCAGGAGCCAGCACACAGGTAGGCTGCATCCACATCACTGTTAGACCCTGCCACAAGACCTTGGGAGCTCAATCCCCTTCCCCAGGGCTATTTCCTGGCTGTACTTTAGATGTATGGTCCATGTAGGACGTAAAGGAGAACTGGTCTATCCAGGAAGTAAGGGGAAACTGACCTACCCTACCCTGGTCTATCCTCCCCACGTATATTTAGACACCTCAACTCAGCAGACGTGGGCTCTCTCCAAGGATCTTTAAGGCAACTTTCTTCTCCCCATGGCTACAGAGGGAACGTGGCACTAGTTGTGGGAGGAATGACTCATTAGTCTCCCAAAATCATGAATAAATAATAAGTCTCATCCACTGGAGGGACCTGCCCAGAGAAGTTGTGGATGCCCTGTCCCTGGAAGTGTTCAAGACCAGGCTGGATGGGGCTTTGAGCAACCTGCTCTAGTGGGAGGTGTCCCTGCCCATGGCAGGGGTGTTGGAACTAGATGAGCTTTAAGGTCCCTTCCAACTCTAACCATTCTATGACTCTATAACTAGATCCTACCCTTGGAGGGATAACCTGTCTTGCGGCTTGTGGATCATCTACCTCGTAGACGAGAGTGTCCATCACACCTGGTGCCATCAGTTAATAGCGGTGTAAACCACCAGCCCCTGATATTTCTTGTATTTTCACGACAAAGTGGCTCTGATACCATGCTTGTCACCTTGAAGAGCTCACAGCCCTTTTGTGGTTGGAAACACCCTGTTTTTATTTCTACCAGTCTCTTGTCCTCTGATCTCCTACCCAAGTGACACTGGAATAACTCAACTCCACAACATGGCTGCATGTGCCAGACCCAGCAAGTTGGGAGTTGGTTCCAGCAAACGAGGCCATGGGGAGAAGCGCAACCATTTTACCACGAATTACCACAGATCTGCAAGTCAAAACAAAAATGAAAATATCTCACATCCTACAGGGGTGTAATGAAAAGGGACTTTGGGAATGAAGCACGTTTAGGAGGCTCATTCCCAGGATGGAGAAACCTGTCTCCTGCCATCTCCGGAGCATCAAGTCCCTGCTGGACCCCAGCCAAGGTGTCTGAGTGCTTTCCTCACTCGGCCCTTGGAGGGCGTTTGGGCGAACACCCAACAAACTCAAGGTAACACATTGGGTTTGAGGCAGAGGCTGGATTAGTTTGATTTATTTTTCCTCTCAGAAAATGTGATTACAAAATAGGTCAGCCCAAATGTTATGGATTCAGCCTGTTCCCTTGCTGATGTTTGATTTCAGCTTTTTTTACGTGGGTGTTATTGATCACAAGGAACTGACAAAAACATTGCACCTAAGATTTCTTTTTCTGTCAGCTTAGCTGTTTCCGAAGAAAAAAAATTGCATAGAACGATCTTTTTAAACAGAAAAACAAGCCCTTCTTACAAAAGTGACCTTATTCTTTGAAAGAAAGAAACAGACAAAACAACAGTGAAAAACAGCAAGCAAAAGTTTTGTGTTAAAAGCTTGGAGAGTCATGATTTTCAATGTGTTCATTTGGCATGATACTTAAACTAGAGATTTAATGACCTATTGCCACGTACCCAGTGTTTTGGCTGTTGGCTGGGGAATTTCCATGTTCAGCCCAGCTCTAACATCCCCTGTGGGCAGCTGTCCTTGAGAGGCTCACTGATGGCCACCAGATCTGGGTGGTTCATTGCTCATGAACACATAGAAATACACAAAATACTGACAAAATTAGTGCTTTTGACAAAATTTCACAGAACAGCAACTCTTTCTGGAGCTGGGAAGGTAAAGACAGTGCTGTCGTGAGCACTGACTTGGCGATGGGACCATCCATGGAGGATGCCTTGGGACTGGAGCTGGCACCAGCTCTGCTTCCCATCTCCCTCTTTGGGAGCAGCCAGTGGGGACCAGGGGAGAGGGGGACCAGCTGTGATGGCCTTTGTCTCCTTGCACAAGTCATGCCTATGTATTTCCATGTAGGTGGCTCAGGCAAAAAGCTTTTTGGGTCCATGTCAGTTTATGGCATCTCGAACCTGCTGGTATTAGCGAGTTCACTGCTGAGCTTCACCGCATGAAAAGGTCCTCCTGGGGCTTTGTTTCAAACCTGCCACCCACACCAAAGTGCTGATGAAGGGCTGGCTGACATGACAACCAAAGAGTCCCCAGGCCCAGGGCATCTGAGGGATCCAGATGTGGACAGGTCTGAACCTACGTATGGTAGGATCTGGTCCTCCTCAAGAGGCCAGGTCACGTACAGCCTGCTGCTTTTCCTGAAGCAATGGGGCTCATGCTCGCTTTGAGTAATTTAAATCTCTCTGCTTTTCAATACAGAGTTTCTTACTGGTTGAGGGTGTGGGGGAGAGGTTTCTCTTTGCCTGGATATGAGGAACTGGATGTGTTTTGTAGGTTACGTTAAGCCTTATATCAAAATCAGTCCAAAAGGCTGCCATTTGCACCCCTTATTTGTAGACTTACCATGTGCGATTGGTCTTAACTGAAGTCTGGGCACTCTGTGAACACTGGTGTGCGTACTAAAAGCTACATATACATATGCATATGTGTGTATTCATCTGTGTGCACAGCTGAGGAACATGCTTGGCATTAGTTATTGCTTTGTCTCCCATTCAAAGGTTTGTTCAGAGCATCAGCAGGACCCGGAGGCTGTCGCCCTCCTCCTGCCGCCCCCGACACGTGCACACACACTCTCACAATTAGCAAACAGCACAACGAGCTGTGCGCTGTGGGTCGGTTGCACAAATTGTTGCAGAGACACTGCTGGCTATGGAAAAGGGCATCAAAGAAAGCAGGCTGGGCTCTCAGGCAGCACAAAAAAAAAAAAAAAAAAAAGACTGTATTCTTCAGATAATTTATTTGCAATGAATAATTCAGCTAGCTTTTGCTGTGAAGCCGAATTAAATACAGAGCATTAAGCACGCTGAGATCCCCAAATAAAGGGCGCTATTCACTCCTAGCACAAAGGAATATTATTTACGATCGTTAATTAACTTCCACACAGAGCCACAGCCATTTCTTTAGGTTCTGAGACAGAGTAAGAGGAGAACGTGAGCCCAGAGCTGCTATAATTTCCCTCCGCTTTTCTCTCTCCCCGCAGACACAGGCTGGCTGCAGGCTGAGCACGGTTCCCTGCAGCATTTTTGGCAGCCCCATCCCTGTGCTGGAGCTGGAGCAAGTTGATGGCTCTTGGGGAGGGATGATCCAGGGGACCCGCCGCCTCCTTGTCCCCATGGCTGGGCTGTGCCGGGGATCCTGCCCCGCTCGGACAGCCATGGGGCAGCACCCAGGCCTCCCCGTGCTGATGCCAAGACCAGTAGATGGTATAAACTGGCATTCCCTGAGTGTGTGCAGCTGAAAGGACTCAGATCGCTCTGAATAAATCCTAAGGAAGCAGAGATGCCCTTGGGAAATGGGTTAACGGCCTGGATGCTCCATCTACCTCATCAGCGAGAGCATTTTTTAGCATTTAATGAGCCTGTGTGCTAATTAGTTCTCTGAAGGCTCTCATTTGAAATACCAAGCTTTAGGATAACCAGAAATGCAAATTCTTGGTAATATTGGCAATTATGATTACTGATGCAGTAGTGACCAGAAAGCAGCTCTTTGCAAGAAAAAGGGAGATATAGGGCTTGTGTTGAGTGTTTCCAGAGCTTGTCTTCAGCAGTTACACCATGCTCTTTGCAGGTGATGTTGTGGATCAGGAACAAAACTGGGTGGAGACTTTTGGCCAAAATATTTTTCTGTTGGAAGGCAAGGGTTTACATTATATTGAAACATTTTGTAAATACACATCAATCTTGCTTAACTGTTTCCGTTTAAAAAAGTGCTGAAGTCCTGTTTCCTTTATCCATGAAAGTCCACATTTTCTTCTGACATTTTAGATGAAAAATACAAAATGAAATTCTACCTTAGATTTTGCTTCAATTTATGACAAGCTTTTAGAAAAGCCAAGAAGAAAGACAGACATTAAATATCTCAAGTCAAATTAAGTGTTCCATTTAATTCCAAGTGATTTCCTTCAACTTTCCTGTTTGTTGAGAAGCCTCCAAGGCTTTGCAGCCTGAGCACTCTGCTGGGAGGAGGACGCAGGTGGCTCAGTGGGGAACAGAGCCATCAGCGATCCTGGATCTGGAGAAACACCCCGACAAAGGCAGGAGAGGGAGATGTTCCGTTTTTAATTGAAGAAATATCTTGCTAGGATATAGCCAGAGAAAAAGGCCTGGCTCTCTGCCCTGAGTGCAAGATGGTCAGCTAGTCCTCCTTTGCTGTGGTCCAGCCCTGGATGTCCTACAGCCTCTCGTGGCTGAACATCATCTTCTGGATGTCTTATTACTACTCAAGTGTCATCAGGTCATTTTGAATTTAGACTGCTCTCCAAATTCAGCTGTTTGTCCATGACATATCTCCCCTGTTTGCAGTAAGCATGCCATGCTGCTTGGCATCAAAAGTCATGGTATAGATCACCTATAGCCTCCTCCACCTCCTTTTATCCAGGGGACTCTCAGAGTGAGAAATTAAGAAGGCGGCAGAAAAGCCAGACAAGAAGTATTTTTCACAGTAGATTTTTCGGAATAAAATAATATTGTTTTTCAAATTTCTATCTGTGTTTGAATTGGGCAGAGTTTAGCAGGAGAGGGAAAGGCTCACAGCCAGCACGTGTGGGCTCAGTCAAGGATAGCTGCTCTGCTCCCAAAACCATCATTACTCCCCCTCTCACGGATGTTACGGAGAACTTTCCACCACAACAGTGGCTCGGGCCCTATTAATTAATTCTATCTAGTCAAATGAACTCTTCCTCCTTAATTAGACCATTGAGGAAATGTTTCACCAATGACCATTAGTCTGCACCCTCAGCAGCCAGTGACGCACCAAACAGCATCTAACGGGGCAAGAAGAGCAAGCATCTCTCTGCGCCAGAGAAATTAGCTCAGACGAGGAGAGCGAAGCAAGCTGATCTCACAATGCTCTAAAACACGAAGGTCAGAGCTCTCCATTCAGCAGCTTCCTTTAGGAATAATTATTGGAGGAGTCGTTCTCATGAGCCATGAGGCACAGATAACCGTAGCCCAGCTCGAGATGGGGCCATAGCTCTTCTCCCACTGAGCACCCCCATTTGCTGTACTCACAGCTATCTCCTGAGGGGTCTTCAAGCCCCTCCATTGTTTCTGTGACCACGTGGGCTCCCAGCAGGTTCCTGCTCCAGAGCAAGTGGCGTGCTGAGCACCGGGTCCCACCTCGACCCAACGTGCTGGCCTGAGGGCACAGGGCACCCGTCCCAGCCACGCCACACATCCCGCAGAGCTGTAGGGACATCTCAGGAATGATGCCCATGGCCCCGATTCATGAGCAGGCTCCAGGCAAAGCTGCCTTGCAGCTGAAGGAGCTGAATGACTGGATCCATCTCATGTTTTTCTCTAAAGCTGTATTTATTTTAAAGAAGTTCATTGCACAGCTTTGGACTTCAGCATGACATAAGAAAAGAGAACACTTCACTGTGGTGCTGCTGTGCTCAGACATCAGGGAGGGGGAACTGATGCTAACGTGCGGCAGAAATAGGGATGTTGCCTCATAATACTCCTTCTTGAGATGATGCACTATTTTTCCTTTCTATTTTGGAGCTCCTTTGCTTAGGTGTTGTCAAAGGGTGTCAGGAAAGACATTTTCATTGCAAGTTGTACTCAACAGCTCCCCACCCAGGATTATTTGGGGAAATATCTGTGTTGTTTGGGAAAAGTGCTGTTCCCCCAGTGCTGTTTGGGGAAAGGGAAAGGGAAAGGGAAAGGGAAAGGGAAAGGGAAAGGGAAAGGGAAAGGGAAAGGGAAAGGGAGGAAGAGCTGGTGCCATAGCTGGTGTGGTACAGCTGTGCCAGAGGAAACAGCCAGCAGTGAAGGCACAGCCGCTCACTCCTCTGCCTGCCAGTTCTTGTAACTGCAAAAAGTCTCATTTTCTAAAAGAAAATAATTCCAGGGAAAATGTCAAATGCTCCTATAACATGCCCTTAACTAAACTGCATCAATCTAATTTATTTGTATTTCTCAGATCCTTTCCTCCAGAAAAAAACGCACTGTCTTCTGGCTGGAGAGTTAGCTGAACAAATCTCTGGCTTTCCCTCTGTCTGCCGTAAGCTAACAAAAAATTGAGCTGCCATTCTCTCAGCCTGTCCCCTCGTTAGGCCAAGAGCCCATTTCCCCCTCTCAGGGTGGCTGTGGGACTGTAGGCCAAGTTGTTTCTGTGCTCATTAACACCTGGGGAAAGCAGCTCAGGGGCAGCAACTGGGCGGGGGTGGGGGGGGGAGGTGTGTGCCCCTGTCCCAGCTCCACTGACTTTACGGGTGCCAGACTTTCTTAACCCCTTTCTATTTAAACCTGAGGTGATGCCGGTCAGCCCCCATGTATAGGACAGGGGTGATGTTCACCCATCTAGCAGAGAGGTCTTTCCTAACATGACTCATTATCTGTGGGGACTAGGCATTTACAAAAGGGAAAAGACTAAAAGAGCTCACTGAGGGCAGGACAGGAGAGAACAGAGCAGGGAGTAACGGCAGGAGAACCCGCGGCTCAGTACAAGGTGTGCACAGTAATTGAAGGGATATGAACTGCAATACAAATGAGCCAAAGTTGCCGAAGTTACCACCATTAGGTCGGTGACCTAATGAGGACTGTGGGATAGTGTGTGTATCCATAATTTCCACATTTTTCAGACCATCTGGTCGCAAACTTGTCAGATTTTCTTCTGAGCCACCTGCACTCTTTTTACTGAAAATCCTGCCTAAGGAAGTGGTGCAAAGCAGGGGCCTGCCATCCACCACAGCCCCAGGGGCCACGGTGGAGACATAGGACATTCCTGACTGCCCAGGAACTGACCTTAATGATACAGGAGACTCCCAGTCCTCAGTGATTACTCACAACTCCATAATGATTACTCATTTTGTTGTTCCAAAGAAGAGCTAGTTATGGCCTTTACGTTTAACCAGTAAACATGCAAAACACATCCAGCAGAGAAAAAGAACAGGCTTCTTGCAGGGAGTTTCAAAACACAGCTGTTGCTTTCTCCTCGTTGTAGAACCAAGTAATTTACATGCAAATTGGGCATCTACCTTATGCCTATTTGTGCCTGAATTTTAGGCTACGAACTGAAGAAGGGGATGACCTACTCTCCTAAAGCCCAGGTGAGATTTTAGCCATCTGAGAATTACTGTGAGATTGGTGCTGGGCTCTTCTGCAGCTGAAGGATAGATAATTCAGAGGTGTCTCCTCCCACCTCAAGCTGTTCTTCATGATGAAATGAATGCCTCCTTCTCCACCCAAAAAGGAGCCTTAGCCACTGGTTTAGTCCCACCACCTGACTGCCAGGTGGATGGAGCTACATCAGAAGGCACCTCCAAGTACAACCAAGTGGTACCATGACATCAAAGCTCCCACACAGTCAGTGAGGACTCAGTTTCCAGAGTGAAGTTAAGCCTCTGCTGCTCTCTGTTCACCATACACTGAGCTCAGGTGCCTTCAGAGAGCAATTTAGACCAGCTGTGTTAGGTGCTACCCCTTGTCATTCACTGTGCAGGCAATGAATAGCAAAACACCTCCTTGGGATTCACTCCTCCCACCCCTTAAGGAAAATAGCTGACTGCTGTTAAAAAGATGAGAGGCTTTTTCAGAGTTACAGGCAACCCTGTGGACTACAGTAAAGGTAGGTGAGAGAGGACCACCCCCTTCCCTGGAGCAGGGCATCCCAGAGTTCACCCACCACCCGCTTTTGGCACAAGGAAATTGAAGTTCAAGCAAGGAGATGTCTCCTGAAGTAGATGTCATGTCGCTTAGGGCTAATCAGGAAGCTAAGTGGTTCTCTAGGATTTTGGGGGAATTTGGGTACCTTTCGGTGGAATTTAGGCTAAATCCCATTTTCGGTGGGATTTAGAAGGACCGGCTCTAGGCATAGATACCTCTGGTTTACTGTCTGAAGGCACTGAAGGGTAGTCACAAACCCCCAGAAGTGTTCTGGGTGTTGTGGGGCAGAGTAGGAGGGGTTTTGTACGTTGCACATCCCCGAGGCTGCCTAAAGCCAGAGCTCCTTTGGCAGGAGCACTGCAGCCCACACCTTGGCAGCAGCAGCCACCACCGACCATGTAAACCCTGCTTTGAACTACTGAGATGGCTACTGCGTGCGTAGGTGTCCTTTGAACCCCTCAAGCTGCCTAGGGGTGATCATCTCCTGATCCTGTAGAGGTGTGAGTGGGTGGGGGGAATTTCTCCGGGAGAAACCTGGCATGGAGCAAGGGCCAGGGTCATGTTTTCTCATGTTTGTTCTTTCTGGCCCCACACAGAAGCTCCATCATCCCACTGAGCTTCTGAGACAGGGAACAAGCCATGATTTTTAAGAGTAATTGCCTGCGGGAGCTATTAATTCTATTTTTATCCTTGCCTGTAACAAAAGCTTTCTAATAATGTCCTCACTACTCATCAGCATTACCCACTAAATAAATTTAAATAATACAGTTACTGTATTGCCTTTTTATTCCCTGCTTGATGTTTGGCCTGACAAATAAATGACACATTTCTATTTTGTATTTATATGCTCTGAGGACACCTTCCAAAGATCATTTCCCAAGACAAAAAGAGTCTCTGTTGTGAAGGTGACTGTCCTAACCTGGAGAACAAGAAAGCAGCACACACACACTCATCTCACAAATAAATTGAAAATGCTCACTGTACAAAACAAGAGATTATGGGTCAATTTGGGTGGATCTTCAAATTCCATTTGAATGACAAAGATTAAGCAGACAGGATGTATTAAGGCACCTGGTTGCGTAGTCCCTGATAAAGCTGGGATTAGTAAATATTTTGAACATAGAGATCCATCAAATATAAGATGTAAAACCACCCTAAACCACATCCAGGCACTGCAAACCCCCAGGGAGCAGAAAAATCTGTCGTGAAGCGCTGGGCTGGATCTAAGCTGACTATCACCCTTCACTAATACCCCCTCTAAAAAAATAAAGAAAAAAAGAAATGAACTGTAAAGGCTCCCTCAGATCACCCTTCATCCTGCGTCACCATTACGGACTTTGCCAGACAGAAGGTGTTGGAGGGACATGTGTACTACTGTACTTTGCGTAGGTGCCTTAGCGGCCACAGGGCTGGCAGCGAGCCCGGGCACCATCCCTGAGCTGCAGCCTCCCAGACCGGCAGGGCATGGCCAGGCAGTGCAGGCAGGGAGAGGTTACACAGCCCCAGGAGCAGAGGTGCATGGTGTCAAACCCTCTAGGTGCAGACAAGGAAAGCAGCCCAAGATCCACAAATGGAGAGATCAGGAGTCAGCCCTTCAGTGGTGGCAAACACGTAGTTGCAGGGATGCAGCCACAGCTGTGGGGTTTGCACCCTCTGAGGTCCAGCAGAGAAGATCCTTGCCCATGATAAAGATGAATCATGGAAAAAATCCTTGGATGCAGAGCCAGGGGTGATTAAAAATGTCTCTAATCCTCCCACTTTAAATTTCCTTAATTTCCCAAGACAAATGATAGCATCTGAGTATTTACATACTTCATGCAGACTGACGGGAAAACAAAAAGATCCATCTTCCCACCCAAGATCATACTTTTTCTCCTCCTTCTGGGTATATCTTGAAAAATGTTGGATAATTACAACTTAGCTGAAAGATCATACCTTGAAATAACTTTTCTTAGAGCTACCTATTTACCCGCAGTCTCTTTGGCCCTCCAGGCACCTCCCACCCATTCCAATCTCATCACCACAGGCAAGATGCTTCTTGTTCAACAAACACCAAATGGAGAGAGATCTTGCCAGATTCTTGCACGAAACCGGCTGATACAGCTCCACTGTGTGTCCTCATGATAGAAACACCAAAAGCCATAGGTGATAGTTGTGCTCAAACAAAATGCTTTCGTGGAAATTATTTCAGTGAAAACTAAATGACCATTAGTCACCAAAACTGACTAACTGGGAGAGCTGGTAAAGACCCAGAAGTACCCAGCTACCCACGAAAGATGTGCTTTCACAACTTTTCATTTCTGCCTCTCAGCTTCCGATATCATGGACTCCATGAACATGGCTATTTTTCCAGCGAGGTGATCCACTAATGAGTATTATTTCTCCTTCTCAGCCTGAAAGTCTTCTCGGAGAGTTTTTTCAGACTTTTTTTTTCTTTTGCTAGGACACAAGTTTTGCCTCCTAAAACAACGTGTCCTCATGGTGGCCACTCAAGCTCAGGACACAGGGTCAGGACAATCAGGACACATTGAGCTCACAGACATCACACCAGAAGCTCTGCATTAAGAATAACCCTTGAACTAACTCTTCAACTGAATCCTTGCAGCAAAAAAAACAGCAACAAAGCCACTTATATAGCCCCAAATACTTCAAGCTTAACAACCAGTTAGCGACAAAATTCCTGACTATAGTTTAGGGTAAATTTTTGATTTCTTGGCACATTTGGCACGTTCTTTTATAGAATCATAGAATCATAGAATCATCTAGGTTGGAAGGGACCTTCAAGATTCATCTAGTCCAACCATCATACCATTATGAACAAATGCTGTTCGGAAGCCCCTTCCAGTCTATGGGTACCAAGAAGTCCCCACAGTGGCTCATGCCCTCAAGAGTGCTGGAGACATGATCCAAATTTTGTTGATAAATTTCTCTGTTACCCTACAGACAAGCCAAGGGTTGCCTAGTGGCCACCTGCTGTGGATTCACAACCACTCTGCCCTGGCTCTCCAGCCCTGACGAGCCCTTCTCCGGGAAGACTGGATCCACATCTCTACTTCTTTTTGATTTACTTGTTTTAATTGTTGTATTTTAATGGAAAAAAAGTGGAGTTTTTTTCCTGTAGATCAAAATGATAAAATGTCACATGTAGGCAATACCCCTGGTGTCATACTCGAGTTAAAAAAAAATGTTAATGACAACTGGTTTATAATGTAAGAGTGATTATTTAACAGATTAAACCAAAACATCCTCTGAGTGTTTCTTAGCTTGCCTGGAGATTTCATTTGAAGAATTCCAAAAACTAAGGGGTAAAATATGTGCGGTGTCTGTGAAAACACATCAAATTTCATCACAATCAACTTCCTCAGAAAATCTGGAAAAGTTCTGAAATAAACTTATCAGGTACACTAGAAATTTTACGCAATAACTTTACCAGATCCACAAAGTTTATGTGGATACCTAATCAAGTATGCAGGATTCCAGGGGGCTGGAGTAGTCAATCTCTGAAGGTCCTTTCCAACCCAAACCTCTCCACCAAAATGTCCTGGGTTTATAGCCCTGTGTCCATACTTTTGGAAAAAAATTGAGTGTTAGAAAAGATCTTTCAGAGCCTGTGCTTTAGAGAGACTTAAAGACAATTTCAGTAATTATCAGATTTGGAAAAGGTTATGAATGAGTTTACCAGAATCACACACTAATATGTGCAAAACAACATAATTGATTTTCTGCACATGCCAGTTAAATGAACAGCTTCCACTGTATGAAGAGCAACAAAAAAAGAAAAATACTCAAATTTCATACTTTTGTCATGAAAAAAAAGATAATTATTTATTTTATACAGCAGTTTATTTCACATTTTCTGTGAGAAAATAAAAGTAGTGATTGTGAAAATACTGTAGCCTGAAATTCAGCTTGGAAGTCAAAAAGCTCCCAGCCAGGACCTCGAAAAGTTTTCAGAAATGGAGATTTTTTTCAAAAGCACTCGTATCAAGGCTATGAAATTAGAAGAAGAGCACATTGACATTACAGATGGCGTCAGAGAAAACGGAGAAAGCACAGTCCGGATTTCTACTGCTTCGTTGCTTCAGAAGTAATTATGATAATTTTTTTTTAAGGAGGCTATCAAAGTCAATAGCAATAGAAGAGGGAGCTGGGCCTGGCCGAGGCAGTGCATAAAGGACACAGTGCCGGGTGAAGCTGTTCACACATGAGATTTCTCGTCAGTCCCTAATTAAATTGCCTCTTGCTGTACATTCAGTCGTCCGGCAGATCTTCAGCACTTTGCAGGAGGAGCTTTGGCGAAAGCTGGGCCGCAGAAACGTGAGGTTTTCTGGCGTTGCCTGGCTCTGAGAACACGTGTGCTCCGCAAATCCATTTCGGCTGCTCCTCTACAGCCCCGTGCACCGACTCCGGACCTCAGCGTTACGCCGGGGGCAAGCTCTGAGTTGCCCTTCCAGCTCCCGGGGGCTGAAGAGGGGCCAGAGCCCGTACTCAAACACAAGGACACTGCTCTGGAGCCGGGAGCTGCTCCTGTGCCCTTTCCCTCTTTCCTCTGCCAGCTCCTGGACGGTCTTTTATTTCTACCGGCAGTTTACCCATTGGGATGCCACGGTAACGCAAAAAGTAAGAGAAAGCTGAAGAATTTCATGATTACTGAAACAAGTAGAGTTTGCTTTTAATGCAAATATTGACTTGCGCGGTAAAAAAGAGAATTTTTGCAGAATGCCCGATGTCTCTCTGACAAAGAAACGCAACAAAAAGGACATAAACTGAGCAGGAAAACAAACAAACAAAAAAGCAGATGTACCCACTGGGTGAGTGGAAGTCTTGGGCTCTGAGTGAGGAGCTGCAGGCGAGGGAGCGGGAGGGAAACAGCCGATAAATCAGGGGCTCTCCAGTGGGAGCAGCGGAGGAAGTAAAAGAGGAGAGGGTTGGGAGCTCAGCGCATGGACAAGTGGGGCCTGGATAGGTGGTTTATTTTTATATCTAAATATCCAGCGTGCTCTGGAAGGAATATTGCTGTTTTCACTTCTGAAATAGTACTGTGAACTTGTATCACATGTAGTTTGTTTCAGCATTTTTGCTAAACTAAAACATACCGGTCTGTTTATTTTGGAGAGATGGCGACCAAGTGGCAAGGATCAGATAAAGGCTCTTTTTCTTCCCTCACTGGATTTGGGTCAAGTGTTTACAGATTCAGACCTGCTGTCAGAGCAGCACCCACCCAAGTTTGCTGCCAGGAATGAACCCCTTAAACAACGCGGGTCTCCTTCCAGGCTTAAAGGTGACCACAAGTTCTCCGCCAGAGGACCTTCCTGCGTATTCGTGAATGTGCTCCAGATTTTGAAGGAGTATAAAAATCCCTATCCTCCTGGTAATTCATATCTCGTCACAGAACCCATGAGCGGCGGAGTGCATCTGCCTCGTGCGAGAGGGCAGGAGCCAGGGCAGTGGTACTTGCACTGACCATCCCCCAGCCCAAGCTCGCCGTGGGCTCGTAGCTGGGGTTCTTTTTTCACTCGCTAGCAAAAAAAGATTGGGGAAATGATTTTGCCAGAGAGTAAGAATTTCTGGCACCTGACCCTCAGAGGAAGGTTAATGTTACAAAATTCCTGGGATCTAGAGCCATTGCAGAGGCGCTTCAGCTGGAAGGAAGCAGAAATGGATTAAATGTATTATTTATGGTGAAGGCAGGGCTTTATGGCAAACCAGGAGCAGCCCAGCGCTGGGCAGCTGACAGCGCTGATTACCCAGTTATACAAGCAGTGAAATACCATAGCAAATATCCTGCGGTTACTCTGTACTTTTATTCTAGGAATTAACTCCTGTTGCCCGGTGATTGTTTTTCCCCCCATCATTTCTGTGTGCTGTTGTAAAAGTCTCTGATGCCTTCTGCCTCCTTTAGGCCTCTCAAAATAAGCGCTGTAACAGGCAAATCAGAAGGGAAACATTTCCTAACCTTCTTATCCAGAGACAAATACTTCATAAAATGCCAAAGTGGTAGATGATAAAGACCAGCAATGAGGTCTTTAATTAAGGTCATTTTTGATGTGAAGCTTGCATGCGGTGCACAAACATGAGCTGTTTGAGTTAGAAATACAACATTTTCTGCATACATCACTCAGCAGAGGGAGATACCAGGCTCCTGAGCTTTCCTGCCAGGACAACATTTGCCCTCGCGGCAGCTCTGCTCTGCTTCCCCAAACCTGCGCCTCCGAGGCTCCTGTGCTGCCCTTCTCCCTGCAGGACAGCCCCAAAAGAGCAGGAAACGTCAAGGCAAGGGACATTGATTGTTTTTTATTCTCCATGCCAGGACACAATGTGTCTGACGATAATCCAATGGCTGTGATGATCATAACAACTCAATTAGGACAGAAGAAAGACAAAAAAAAGTGCTGAAATCTGAAGCAGAAGCTCCCTTGCTCCAGCTATTCCCTCCTGTGCTCCCTCCTGACAGTCATCAGTCCCCTGGAACTGAACTACAGCCTGAATGGGCCTCCTCATCACTCCGAGCTACCATATGCCTTGTCTCTATGACACCATTTGTTTTCTCTTACAGCTATTTTCATCTGTTGTTAAACATTCCTCTGAGATGAGACCTTCTACCTTTATCCCCAGCCAAAACCCATCGCTGGCTCCCTGGGTGGTACACGGCTGCCTCTCTCCCGGATCCAAGAGGCTGCAGCTGCATCACTGTGATCTTGTGTCAGCTCTCCCTCTCCTTCCCTTTCCCCCCTCCAGTCAGGGTTTTCGAGGAAGACAATGCTCTTCTTCTTCCAAAATGTTACCGGTAAAGCCTGCGAGCGCTCACCGGGTCAAAAGCAAGGGCTGGCTCACCTACGCAAAGCAGGGCTGTTACTTGAGGAAGGGTAAAATGAGAATGAGCTGCTAACCCACCATGGAAACCTGCTCAGATGCTCTTGGATGGAATTAGAATATCATAGAATGGTTAGATTTGGAAGGGACTTTAAAGATCATCGAGTTCCAACCCCCCTGCTACGGGCAGGGACACCTCCCACTAGACCAGGTTGCTCAAAGCCCCATCCGGCCTGGCCTTGAACACTTCCAGGGATGGGGCATCCACAACTTCCCTGGGCAGTTGTTCAGTTTCACCACCCTCACAGGAACTATTTTCTTCCTGATATCTAATCTAAATCTCCCCTCTTTCAGTTTAAAACCATTACCCCTTGTCCTGTCACTACATTCCCTGATGGAGTCCCTCCCCATATTTCCTGTAGGCCCTCTTCAGGTACTGGAAGGCCATTACAAGGTCTCCCCAGAGCCTTCTCTTCTCCAGGCTGAACAACCCCAACTCTCTCAGCCTGTCCTCATAGGAGAGGTCCTCCATCCCTCTGATCATCTTTGTGGCCCTTCTCTGGACCCATTCCAACAGGTCCATGTCCTTCCTGGGCTGAGGACTCCAAAGCTGGACACAGTTCTCCAGGTGGGGTCTCACCAGAGCAGAGGGGCAGAATCACCTCCCTCGACCTGCTGACCACACTTCTCTTGATGCAGCCCAGGATGTGGTTGGCTTTCTGGGCTAACAGCATGCACTGCCGGCTCATGTTGAGCTTCTCATCCACCAACACCCCCAAGTCCTTCTCCTCAGGGCTGCTCTCAATCCATTCTCCTCCCAACCGTATTTGTGCCTGGGATTGCCATGACCCAATCCAATTTGTCTGGGTATTTGTTTGATCCAAAACTGGATTAAGGAGAGCCATTTTTAATCAAACACAGCCTGAAGGAGAAACACCATCTATGGCCTGGTATTTCTTTCAGTGAGACAGAACAGACTTCTCCAAACCCAGACATTCCAGCCCACCAGCTGCCAGCAGGAAACTGACCCAGCAGTAGCTGCAACCCTGGTACAGCTGCCACAGGCACCCACAGACTTCTGCAGAATACCCGGGAACGGTTACTTACATGGCACCAGGGCACCATGGCGTTATCACTTCTCATCTGTAACATGCCCTCTGTTGCCTGCTGCAGCGCTGGAGAAACCAAGAGCACAAATGTCCCCTGCTGTCACTGAACAGTGTTACGTTATGTGAGTGATGGCTCACCTCTGCAAATATGAAGGAGCAGAGACATCACAACAGGCAGAGGAACCCTTGTAACCTCACAAGAGCTGGCTGAGCCCCTGATGGGGCTGCTCTCAAGGCTGTCACAGGGAGCCACCAGCCCCAGGTCAATGGCAGAGGCTCCCCATCAGCCTCCAGGGGCTCACATGGCTGGCACTGTTTTCTGTCTGCACTGATCAACGTGGCCGATGTATGTGTGTCTGTCCGTCCATGGGACTACATGCTCAGCCTCACCGCTGGCTGGGTGCAGGTACCGGAGCGGTGGCAGCCTGGCCTGGTCCAGCAACAGCTCTTTTCCACTAGAACACTGAACCTGCATTTCTTTCGCAGCCCTAGACAGCCGGGCTGGCTCCACAGCAACCAGCCCCATCCGAAGCTGCGACCCAGCAGGGCTCTCCCCACGCCCGAGGCTTAATCCCTCCCAGCACTGCAGGGATTTACCACCTGGGGCCAGCACCAGCTGGGAGCATCTCAGACTGTACCCCATTTTCTAGCACAGACACGGTCTAATGGGAAAGTGAAAGCTCTATTCTACCTGAGCGGACGTAAGGGAGGTTGCACCAAGTCTGTCTCAAACCTTTTTCATCCTTTCTCATCCCTAGCAGATGCAAGAGACTATGCCTCCCACACTGTGCTGTGGAGGGGGTCAGGCACAGGGTGACGATGCTGGCCGGACAGAGGGGACACCGCTCCTGGAGGCACACAAGCAGCATTAAGACAGTGCTCAAAATAACATTTCTGCTGCTGGGCAGAGGTCAAGGGAGCTTCCAGACCCATGGAGGGGACCTCAGAGATACTTCTCCACATGCAACAGGGCCACAGCTTTAGATGAAGGTTTGCCCCAGCTGCAAATGCTAAATCACTGCTGGCCAGAAATTACTTTTAACAAGACCTTTTTGAAAAAAAAAAAAAAACAAACCACAAAACCCCAAACATTTAACTTGATAACAAAAAAGGAAGAGGTGACCAGATTAGAAAGTCTCAGGGCTGCTTTTAATGCCTGTTGTTTTAGGTATGGACCACACTTCTTGTGTTGCTCTCCTGGGAGTACAGCAGGGAGAGAAAGAACAGCGAGGCACTACACCCTGCAGACCTACAGGGCCACCCACAAAGACAACAGCCTCCCCCCTTGGTGCAGGAAATCCCCATTGCCTTTTCACATCATCCGAGAAGTCACTGAGTCAGCTACAGCAGCTGCAGCCTCTTTCCGAAGTTTTCTACCATCCGATACCTCAGTGGCTCAGCTTGAGCATCTCTTCTCCAAGATTTACTTCTTTTCCTCCCAAGGAATGAGGATTTTATGTCTACCCTATCTTTGTATACCACATTTCCTCTGTGAGGGCAAACCCGTTGGTTTGTAGGGTCTTCTCCATGCCCAGACCAGTAACAGCCACTTTCACTGTAGCTGTTCTGGACATGGCCTTTCCACACCCCTGTTGGAGGCAAGCTGAAGTAAGTCTGGACACATCTGCCTTAAATCTTAATCTTACAGGAGCCCTGCAGCCAAAAAGCTGTGAACTTCACATTTAGGAGTTTTTCCTGACAGAGAAGTAACAAAGTGCCTAGAGAAAGTGTCTTTTCCTCCCCCAGTGAGAGCCTGCACTCCAGATGATGGAAGTTTCCCCCAGCAGGACATGACATAGTGACCCTGGGAGCGCGAGGCACCTCCTTCCTTCCCCTTCAGACATCCCACCAAACACTAACAAGTACCACACTGACAGACTCAGTTACGATTTCCTCCTTGTTTTTGAGGAGAGAGACAGAAAAGACCCACTCATTCCATGTTCTGACAGAGGAAGGGAATGCCTTTAGAAAAAGTTACCTGTAGTCTTTCTTTGGACAAGGAAGTAAACAAATATTTATGTAACTAGTTTTGATGCTTTAATTTTGTGTCATTGCACTATAATTCATACTTACACTTGAATATGCATCATTAACTGTTAAGTTCCATTTTACACCCAGAAATACATTCCATGACTTGGAGAAAAGGGGAAGAAAAATCAATACAAACAAGGTGTGTCAGAAAGTGGTATAAAATAAGATTTATTTGCAAATCATTTTGACAATAAGGAGACACGCATGTCTGAGCTGTGCATTTTGGGGATTACATGTCATTCCCTTCCGCCTTCTGAGATTTCCATTTGTATGCAATATGGGATACCTCTAGAATTCAGAATGAACTTTGAAGTGTTCTTTTTTGCCTTGCTGTGCTAAATAACTCTTTCCACAGGCACACTATGGGAGAGTCGAAGTCTTTGTAATGAGAACATGTCACAGGAAATGCATGAGGAAATAACCTTGGCTTAGGAAGAAAACTGTCGCAGGAGAGCTGTTTCACATTTGTTTAACAGCGTTAAGCGCTTCAAAATACCCACAAGGAGAAGTGCCAGTGCTGTAAGTAAAACAAAACAAAAAAAACCCAAAACAAAACCCAACAAATGCCAACATCTACCCCAAACCCCACAGCTATACTGAAACCTCAGATTTCCTTCCTATGTAAGAATGCACAGTACATCTGGTTATGACCTGAGTTCCCTCTCTTGGAAGCTAAAGAGCTGTGTCTCACAAAAATAAAAGTTCAAAATTTAATAATAATTACTGGATAGAAATGAACACAGGGCAAAGGCAAAACAAAGCAAGAACTGATTTACCTCAGCATCTGATTGTGGGAGGGTAATCCCTAAGTTATGGTTAGTCACAGCAGCTGAAGAGGAAGACAGCAGTATCTTCAGATCATTTCCCCAATTTATTTCCACTCTTCTCCCTGATCTCACTCCCTGTGTCTTTCAAAAAGCTAGGAAATGTCAACTCTGAAGTCATATTTTAAATTATATGAGATAGGAAGTCTATTTTGAAAACCCTATATGATTAAGTTATCTGACCACATTAAGCATACCTTGTTCTAGTGGAAAGTCCAATGGGAACACCATGAAACAAAGAAATAGTTACCCGGAGAGCAAATCAAGGCATCTGAACTAGATCTATTTTCAATGGAGTTCTAGAAAATATTTCTTTTTATAACAAAGAGGGATTATTCTTTTCCTTTATGAAGCTCAAAATAATCCCAATATTTGACACTGGAAAAATAATAATTCTTTTCCTATAAATATGGTAATTCAAATAGTCTAGATGTCATTGTCACCAGTTCAAATAAGGCATTAATGAACGCATTAGATCATTCAAGTCTAAACAAACAGGTTATATACATAAAAACAAGGCCAAAAAATTAGAACAACCACATAGAGGTAAGAACTATTATATTAGTGACAGCCATTTCACTTAATTAGGCA
This sequence comes from Numenius arquata, assembly GCF_964106895.1. Lineage (NCBI taxonomy): Eukaryota > Metazoa > Chordata > Aves > Charadriiformes > Scolopacidae > Numenius > Numenius arquata. Next base: position 122,564,604 of record NC_133576.1, read on the forward strand.
ACAAAAACTGGAAATAATAATAGAATCTTAGAGACAATATTTTATTTTGAAAGACTAAAGACTATTTTACTTTAGAAAGACTAAAAAAAGATCCAACTGAAAGCTGATCATCAGTCCACGCTCTCCCATCATGGGGGTCTCCCTACCCCTTACCCCTTCTGGGGATCTTAGTGCGTCTTTATGGATTAAATATATTTGGTCATTTCACATCAACCATTACTGAAATGATCCTGGGAGCAAGGCGCAGAGTCCAGGATTCTCTTCAAGCTGAATGCCGTAGCTAACATTAGATTGCCTCCTGAACAAGCTTAAAACAGAAAAACTGAGAGACAAAGATTTCAAAACAAATCTTACGTTGACAAACATTGCCCTCTTCAACCCCAACTCGGACATCTTCAGAGAACAGCAAGAATTAACAATTGCCTCCGGTGCATACGCTCTCCCATTAGACAGTGCCAAGGCTTTACTCTTCTAAGCCATGGGTATCCCCGTATTTGTGGTGTAGTAAAACGTAAATACAGTTAAACTGAGGTTTTTTTGACTTCTATTTGGGCAACAGAGATGCACAGCAGCAATTAAACTGCAGGTGCCAACATTCTGTATCGAGCCCCAGATTTCATGGTTTTAACAGTATTTTTGCAATATAAAATTTGCCACATCTCATTAAGATTCCAAAGTTTGGAATACCCCTATCCTGAAAGTCCACTATTTGCTGAGGAAGTATCATATTTACTGAAAAAGCAAATTAGCTCTGAGCACACCATCTTTAATGATACCACTTTAAAAAGACCCCATGCAGTCTTACAAGTTTTGTTCTCTAACATATCCAGGTCAAAAACCTAGAAATGCTCAGGGGTATTTAGGAGAAGTCTTGCAGAAGTGATACAGTTTTTAATTGTCATTAAAGGTTTTGGCAGAATAATGTTATATGAAATCTGTAATACACTTGCTAATGTTTATAATCCAATATCAGTTATAAGAAGTATTATTGCATCTTAAGCGTAAAAATATAGGAGGTTCTATAAAGAAAATTAAAATAGCATTAATCTAATATTGATAGTCATATAAAATAACTCACAATTATGTAAGTTTCCATATTCAATTACACATTTAAAAATAAGTTATAAAAATAATTAAGCTTCTTTAAAACCCCTAAGATATTTTCTTTTAGGAGTTTTTACTCATATCTACTGATTGTCTAGCATCGGCAACAGCTTCTGGTACTCGAACAGTCATATTATCCATTGATTTCTTCAAGCAGATTTGGCAGCCTAAACGTGATCTGTAGAGAAATATAACATTGTCATTAGTTCTAACCAATCATACATCTAACAGCACTTACCCCCTTATGCCTCCAGCATTCAGGCATCCCAAACACATCATGATCTAGAAACAGCCATCCTTGTGCATGGTCTTAATCAAGACCAGTAGTGAACTGCATGCATCAATGCAAAGATATAAGTGGCAATAATCATGATTTACATCAAGTAACAGAGCTCAGTACATTGGAAAATTGTACACCGAGTACTTCCTACTTGCTGAGACAACATATAATAAGGGCGACTCTTCCATTTTCAATGGTTCACTAATAGTTCAATTAAGTGCAGGGAATGACACTTGATCTCCAAAGGGAGATTTTTCATCTCTCTCGAGATGAAGGCAATGAATTTGAATGAAAACCTCAGAGAAAGCATTGCCTAACCCACCCAGGGTCTGAAGACAGCCCAGTGTTTTGAAACTGAACAACTCAAGATTGGGTCATTAAGTCAGAAAGGTAAGAGTGAAGACACAAGAAACACAGGAAGGAATAGGATAAATATTCACGGCACCTGAGAAGATGCAATCCTTCATTTTTCTACCTATCATTCTGCATGAACAGATCTTGTACGGGAGGAATTAAAATCAAAAGGTTTCACACCACCACCAAATTCTGCAGACACCACAAGCCACTTCTGTCACTGGGATATCTTTAATCCAGTGGCCATGCCTTGGTACTTAAGTATAGAATACTTAAACGTCACAAAAAGGATAGGCAATGTTCTGTAGCAGCAGTTGAATAATAATTTAATTGGTATAGGAATGTAGGCAGAGATATTGTAAGAAATGGTACTACATTAATATCTGTACAGAACTCTTTCAAGCATGTAGTAATCAACTATTGTTAAAGCTCCCAATCCAGTGCTACACACAAAAGTAATACTTCCATGTAAATGGCTGTATACATCAACTTCAAATTACCAGAGTGTATGTATAAATACATACATTACCAGAAGATTCAATCTCATGAATATGCATCCATAAGAATAGCTTTAGAAATGAACTCTGTTAGGCAGATGGGATTTCTGATATTTATATGTAGCATTGCCTGTAAGACTTTATTTTACTCAAGTGCCTGAAGTGCACTGAAGACCAATGCTAATTGCATACGTACTCTGCAGTGTGGCAATGGATTCACTTCATGTGAATTAACACTGCCCTTTGTTTTGAGCCTGCTACACAGCAGTACAGACAACTAGGCAGCACTAAGTAACAGTGAGAAACAAACTATCTTCTTCTATTCAAATTCTTCCACAGCATTTACAATTTTATAGATATTTAACCAGATTCCACCACACCTTAAAGCTGAGGAAGCTTGGACTCCCCCAAAAAGATAAGATGATTTATTCAATCCCTGCATGAAAGCTTCCCCCTTTAACCGCTTCTAAAGGCCTTCCCTTTATTTCCTGTCATTCTGCTACTTAAAAAAAAAGGGGGAAAAAAACCCCACACAAACCAGGGAGTCAGAGTTGCACAAGTAAAAAGATTTTTTTCTAAAAAAAAAAAAAAAAAAAAAATCCATTTTCAGAATTTTCTGTATTTCTACCTGTTCCCACCTAATATTGCCAATGTTCCATTTACCTTTAAAACCACCAAACCTTAAGCTGACGTTCCTGGAAAGACACTAGCTGACAGCCTATTTCAAGTATGCAAAGTTACCACTATTCTACCCACCTCTCTATATGCATTTACCTGCACCTTTTAACACCAAATTTCTTTTCCTATCACCCAATGGCACAAGATCCTTGTGCACGTCTTCACTGATAGTTTTTGATTTTACCATACTGAGTAACATAACCAATTACTTATCCTTTACAGAGCCTTTGCTCTTAACCCATTACAACTCAAGACTTAGTAAAGAATTCCTGGACTGAAGTAACCTATGTGAACTGCAAGATCTATCTTCGTACTCAGTGACTCATTTGAAGAGCTCCCATATCTGTTACTTCCCTCTACAAAAGCTCTGTTGAATTCTTTCCTTACCAGCCCATAGACACATGATTAATGTGTCCAGTAGGGAATCACGGAATTGTCAGAGTTGGAAGGGACCTCTAGAAATCATCTAGTCCAACTCCCCTGCTAAAGCAGGATTGCCTAGAGCACATTACAGACTCACTGTTCTCCAGTTCCAGTGAAGTCATTTGAAAAGTTGGGTTGCTACCTTCCATTCCTTTGATGTGGAAGCAGTTTTAAACCAACTAATTAAGCCTTACAGACAGTAGTTCAGAAGTGGTGTACTGAATTCCTGTAGAACTCCTGGGCAAATGCTACCTAGTCATTACCATTTGTTACTACTCATTTTACTTATCCACTGTACTACTACTTCTACGGATACATCCGTTTGAGACAGACGCTCCAGGAAGAAAGAAATCTTCCAGTGCATGGACATCCCATAACATCTCTAGAGACAACAATGCAAGAGAAACTTTGCTTTTATGTTATCTTTTTATATTTTAAGTGCACCTTAAAGCGCACCTACATTACTCATTGGATCCTCATGCAGACAAGTGTTCTGCTTCTGATAGGTTAGAAACAAAAGTATTTTTCTACTTTTTAGCACGCTGTTTCTCAGCTTATTTTTTTCCTTCAGTATTTTTTTTAAACAGGTCTCCAGCCTATTAAGTGTGAGTTTACTTTATTCTTACATCTGCTGTAATTCTCCTAAGAGTGCCTTTTAGGTTCTGGCCCAAACCAATTCCTAAGTAGCTCTGGAGGCCAATGCTCTAATAAAAAAAATCTTTTTTCTTTGGCTATCTTTTTAATTAAACATTTAAAGCAAGGAGTTTTTACTGAAGAACTGAAAAACAGTAGAAAGCCAGAGCTCTCTGTTTAAATACTTCTGTTATTTTTTTTTCTCTCAAAGTGTTTCAGACAAAATTAAGTTTTAGACCCTCTGAAGACAGGTGCTTGTTGTGTCTATCAGGTTTTCCTGACATTGTGTTCTTGTGGCCAGGGATCTTTCATACGTGTGAGAGGGTGACTTCTCTGGAAGACAGAGCTTTAAGTGACTGATACTGGCTATAGGTTACCTGGTCTCTTGTGCTGATATAAACTTGTGTAATGGAGATGCACTACTATGCCCTGTCATAAGTGTAAAGATAAAAGGAAAGGACTTGCAAAACCCTGTGAGGTGTTAGCTGCCTGCTGTTCACGTGGGTATGTTATGTTCTACCATACAGGTCATGTGTACACCAGCAAGTAGTGCAGCCCACTAGGAATAGGTCTATGATGAGGATGTGACACCCTAATTACAAGGCATGTGATGGTGGGGAAGGCATAGAGCAGAGGGCTTCTTTTCTACTGCTAGTCTAAACCTATGCATTGAAATGCCCATTAGCAGTTACAGCACGCTTTGGGATTAGTTTCATCCAAAAGGGAATCTGGCTTATACGCACCAAGAGCACTCTGACACGAGTCAAAGCATGACAAGCAGGGGGCACTGCCATGTGGGACACTGTTTATCCTAGACAAGGCTCAGGGGGATGATCTTATCAATCTACATAAATACCAGAGATGTTGTAGAGTCTCCATCCTTGGAGATATTCAAAAGCCATCTGGACATGGTCCTGGGCATCGGCTCTAGGTGGCCCTGCTTGAACACGGGGTTGGACCAGATGACCTCAAGAGGTCCCCTCCAACCTCAACCCTTCTGTGATTCTGTGAAAAGAAGATCTGGCCGAAACTAAAATACTAACGTAAACAGTGTCACACAATACATTAACTAGCTACAGACTAATGGAGACAGAAAACAGAAGGGAAGGGAAACAAGAACAAGAAAATTCATGCACAAGAGCAGTGGCAAAGTTTTTGGTGAAGGAACTGGGTATTTCTCAGTATCTGACACTTCTGCATCAGACACCTCTGAAGAGCAAGTACAGGCAACTGCCACTCTTCAGTTATAAAAACAGTACTAACATCTTTTTAATATGAATTCAGATAAACAATATTTAAACTTGCCAGTCCCATTTGTGTAGCAGAATCCAGCTATTCATTAAAAATTGGTTTAGGTATTCTAAGAATACTGGACTGCACCATCTGCAAACCCTTATTTCCATTCTTTGATGTAGTGAAGTGTTATGTTGCCTTACGTTTCTGTGAGGCCATATGCCAGGTCCAGCATGTCCATCTCTTCATCAGTAATTGCATCTAGTTTCTCAAATATGTGTTCTTCAAAGATTAAATGACAAGTTGAACAGGCTAGCGTTCCTTCACATGCACCTAAAGAAAAATAAAATCAAGGTAACAGAAAATCCAAATTTCAAATTACAGCAGAACTTCAGAAGAAATACTTCATAAATAAGTGTTTGTCTCAAACAAGAAGTATCTCTGTTGATTAGTAAAGTTAATGTTTCATGTATTCCCACATTCACATATCTACTCTGCATTCAAGTGTCATTAGTATTTCTACAGTTCCTATAACATTAAGATTTACTTGAATGCTGTAGCTAGTGAAAATACTTAACTAATTCCCTTTCTACCATTTGAAGAGGGAAAAGCTTTCTACTATAAGAATGCAAAAGCAGAAAATGCTGTCAATCAACACGATTCAATTTAGTTCCAAGGTTGATCCTTCTTATCCCTCTCTTTCCCATGGTTTTGAGGTTTCCTCAAGCAGTTCAAGAAAAGACACCTGCTATCCAAAAAAATTCCTCAGAAGCACAGGAAGGAGGGATTTTATACATAGTATTTCTGACTCAACAGAACACTCATTCACTGCAAGGGTAGTTAGGACAGAGAAAGATGGTCTTCTCTGTGTTGAAGAGGCCAACATGTATTACTAGACAATCCAGCCTGAACCAAGCACCCAATAATTTGCTAGGGTTGAACAGAACAAGCATCAGCTACATCTACCTGCTACAGCAACATCACAGGACAGTAAGAGTTTGAATGCTAATTTGTCTCTGTCACTGTATAGGGCTGGCACAGAGTTCTCCACTTTGTTGAAAAAGAAACATGCAATGTCAAGAGGAGGAGAAAGCTGAACTCTTCATATTTGTGTAGTGAACGGGGTTGGAGCACACAACCCCCTACCTCTAATTTAAATTGGTAAGAGAGAAGCAGGTTAAGACATTAGCCAAGTTCCATTTATTTACTGATTTCCAGGGAAAGCAGAACCAAGAGTATTGTGACCACACCACTGTTGCACTCATACGGAAACAAAGGGAAGCAAGGCTGCATGTGTACACGCTGATATGAAAAGAACAGTGGGATTCATCATCAGACCACAGGAACCATACAGAAAGCACCCTGCTGTTACATGCAGTAACGGTATCAAGAGCACATATTCAAACTGAGCATGACCAGTCTCCAAGTACATACAAACACCTGTGAAAACAGAGTTTAAATAAAGTGCCAAATCATGTAAAACTTCTCGTACCAGCAATTTAAGTGGTTTAATGTTGGAGGAGGCAAGGGGAGAAGGGGGGAAAAAAAAAAAATAATCTCACAAACAAACCAACACAAAACCCACTGACCAGTCTATCTGAACAGTGGAAGGTGTCTCTGCAGCTGTAAAGCTAGCAGTAGCAAACAAACAGTGCAGCTGAATCACTCAACAGTTTTCTAAGTCTTTATACAAAGGTATTTCTATTACTATTACTGCACATGGGATGCCCTCTAGTGACAGAAATAGGCAAGATCTACATTTTACATTTTTTCTCCTCATTACTTTTTTCTAAACAGAGAACATACATTTCTACATTATTTACATCGCATTATTTTTCTGCCCTAGTATGATGTTTCATTAGCAAACTATTATGCAAATAGGCTAGCATCTGTTATAGTTAAAGATTGTCACAGTATCTCCAATGTTTAGTTTGGCTTCAGTTTATTGGCAGCATTATTTTTTTTTCCACTTTACCACAATGCTTTAACTGGTATTTACATAAGCTGAGAGAATATTTACTATAGAATACAGGCAGACTAGCCATAAGCCTTTATGACACATTTAATAAGTGATACATAAAGCTAGTTATCCCAACACATTACAGATTTTTAAGAGACAGTTCTACTTCCCCAAATGTATACAACTCCAGACATAAGAGATGCCTCAGACACAAGCCTGAGATTTAAAATCTTACAAAAGATTTTATTACTAGCAGTGAAATTTATTTGCATCTAAATAAAACACCTCAAATTTCAAACCATGTGTCCCGGTTTGAAGTAAAACCGAACCAATTTTCTGTTCTGTAACTTTACATCCTAGCTAGGCCTCTTCTAACTGTCTGAAATTAACGGCATATTGTGGAGAAAACTGCTCGTTCTCAGAATGATAAGACCAATGTTTGTGCTCCATGCCAAGGAATGGTATGCAGGGAGGCCCTTGCTTATACTTATTGCTATAACAACCAAGGTCAGCCCATTTCGTTATTTGCCCCCTTAGGGGGTCAGAAACGGAAAAAACGTAGAGGGGTCACATCGGTGGGGAGGAGTGGACAGGACAGGTGACCCAAACCTGACCAACTGGGGTATTCCATCCCATCTGCCCCATGCTCAGTATAAAAGCTGAGGGATCAAAGGGTCAACCCTCTTCCTGCGATGGCCGATGTCCAGAGAGGACTCTGTCTGTTCATCTGCCTTTGATCCTGATCCGTGTGTTCCTGACTCCAGAGCTGGAATCCAGTTCCCATTTGTCACTGAGTCCAGTCTGGGACTTCCCCAGTGCCTGCCGGTGATGTGACTGTCATCCTGGGAGCTTGATACGGTTTTGTATATACTGTATCTATTTCATTATTTTTCTTCTTTATTTTTATTTTAATATTAATTCTTCATTAAAGTAGTTTAGTTCATTCTAAACTTCTGAATCTCCTTATCTCTTTCTCTCCTCTCTCTCTCTTTTGGGGGGGGGGGGGGGGGGGGGGGAAGGGTCATCTGTCAGTCTGGTTTCAGTAAATTCGGCTGAAACCACAACACCGTGGTACACTAGTCTACTTTTTTTTTCCTCCAATTGATCCATGCTACACATTCACCCATGTACTTGTACTTCTGCTTTCTGCTTTAGTTTGTACTATTAATTCTTAAGCTGATGTTCATGTAAATACTTGTCCTGAGGTATTTACTTGCCATTATCAAATACTACTGCTTTGCATGGGCAGAATCCTACAACTTGAATGGAACTAACTATGGAAAGTGCAAAAGTTTGAAGGAATATGGAGGTGTTATAACTTCCTCCTATTTTGATTTTAAATAAAACTCATTCTGAGTTAGAATTTCACTAGGGCATTGGTCTCCTTTACCCCAGTCCTTCGGTAAGAATTAACCTTTTTGCTCCTCCTTGCTAACTGATACGGATTTAGTTGTTTCTTTCACTTAGCACTCAAATACTACAGCAATTCGTGCAACAAAAAGGGATAAGAAATTGAGACAGAACAGCAATAGAAAAGTAACCAGATACTGTTAGAAATACACCAGTTTTGTGTTGCCTCCAGAACATTTCAGTTCAGAAGAGTCTGCAAGTGGCATCTTTCAGATTCCACTTTGACAGCACTCTGTCCACATTACCCTCCTTTAACAATCAAGCAAGGCTCACCCCAAGTATTTTTTTTTTTTTAAGCTTCACCCAAAATATTTTATGTATCTGCAGGAAAAAAGAAATGGGGAGAAAGTCCAAATAAAGTGTACAGCTAGGTTTTATAAATAAATTCATAAATATTCACTTATAGTTAAACTTCACAAACTTAAGGGTCTCTTCAACTTAAATGATTCTATGATTCTATAAATATTTATGAATAAACTAGTAATAGAATATAGTTTCTAGACACTAAATGCAGAATTCAGTGAATCTACTTACCAAAACCATCTATGTCTAGATTATTATCAACAACAACATCCAGCAGCGAATCCCCAGGCTTTCCTTTGGCTGTTAGTTTGTCACCATCACGGTTTATGAAATGAACAGTTATTTTATCTTCTGAGCTGAAAAATGAAAGTATATAATGGAATTAAAGAAAACTCAAGAAATTTTTAGATATTTAAATCGGATTGAATACTACTAAACCAGTAACCACTATCAACTCTAAGAACATGGAAACCTAATTTACTGTCCTTTAAAAGCTGTAGCAGTAAATGCCTATACCTGTTGTGCATCAAACACGATGACTTGAGTTTGCATTTTTTCACTAGACGCTATATAGGGTCCTGATGTTTTGCCTTTCACCGAAGACAGAGCCATTTTATTTTAGGCACAGTATTTGTATTTTTATCAAACAAAAGAGTTTATTTTAGATATTTCTCTTTGCACCTTTCTGCAGACTCTTGCTTTGGATTTATGAAGCTTTAATTGTTCTTGTCATTTAGGACAAATTTTAAACTTTCCCATTTCTGCTTAGCTTTTAAGGCATTTCATTAGTTCCAAAACTTAATTCTCCTCGCAAAAATGGAAATTCTCCAAAAGCATTCTGCTTTTTTCGAGCACAGATTCTCTTAAGATTTCACCTTTTAAATATCGCTTCCAGTGAAATTCAGTTTTGACACTGGCTTCAAAGAAAGGAGGTTTTGTATTTTCCCCTTTGCTTCTCAGGCAATTATGTTTATTTAAGAAAAAATTTTCTTGCATTCTGCATAAAAATTTCTTATGACTAAAGCTTTTAATATGCGAAAAAAATAGAGGGGTTGTGTGTTCCATACTTTGTTATTTCACATGGAAATTAAAGGAAACCTTCTACTATACTAAAAAATAAAGCAGTTTGCTTGTTTTTAAACAGTCTATTTTCTTTCCTATAGTAAGTGAGCAAAACAAGAAAAACTTGTTGGATAGACAGTGAAGAAACCTGCCAAGAGATCAGAGACAGAAATGGAACAACTGAAATCTAACGCAAAAATTCTATGTTTCAATGTGAAATCCACATTTAACAACTGCATTTTTAATATTACCTTTAATATTTCTAGTAACTGTGGGCCTTGATTGATCTATCATATGGAAAACATTCAAGCTTGAAAAACCAAGTCACCCCCCTGGAAAACTCTAACCTGTAGAGCTGAATATTAAAGCAAAAATTTGAAAGTGGCCACACTGAAACATCAGTAAACAGATTATTTTTTGAACTGGCTGTAAAAGAAAATGTGTTTTAGCAATCCCAGCCCTAGCTTGTTTTGAAAAACAACAAGTGTTTGTCGTTCTAGTCTTAATACTTGCCACAACTGTAAGCTCAGTTGGCAGTAGTACATGCTGTGATTCACTATGATGTCATGTTCAATTCTTGTCATATCACCCCTCAGTCCATTCTCCAGAAGGCAGCCACAAGCTGCTATTAACTATAAATTGCTTCCATAATTATAATCAATAATGAAGGACTGACCTTGCTGGATAATAAGATTCAGTAATCTTAAAGATGTAGCTTTACAAAATGTAATTATTGTTGCACAGTCACCTGTAGTATCAAAGGACCACCTCCAAAAAACCATTCTGTGGGGGTTTAAGCTACCACTCTGCTCTCCTTTCTACTCCTCTGCTGTGCTAACACCTCCCACAGCACAACCAAGGAAACAAACACCCACATCTCAGATATACTAGTACAAAATTCACCACCTTCACTGGTAGTTTAAGACCGAAGGGTCACCATCACTAAACCATGTCACTAAGCACTATGTCAACTCATCTTTTAAATACCTCCAGGGATGGTGCCTCAACCACTTCCCTGGGTAGCCCATTCCAATGCTTAATAACCCTTTCAGTGTAAAAATTTTTCCTAATATCCAATCTGAACCTCCCCTGGTACAACTTGAAGCCATTTCCTCTTGTTCTATCAGAGAAGAGACTGACCACCACCTCGCTACAGCCTCCTTTCTGGTAGTTGTAGAGAGCGATAAGCGGTTAAGTCCCTTGTCCAGATCATTGATAAAGATGTTAAAGAGAACCAGCCCCGACACCAAGCTGTGGGGGATACCACTCACGACTGGCCACCAACTGGATGTACTTGCAGATGTACTTGCATTTATGGGCATCAATGTGACAAGTACTAAATATTTGTTCAATATCTAAAACATACCCTTTCCTCTATTGTAGGATGAGGCAATCAAAAGTAATATGGACCAAACAGCAAGGTGTCTGGCCATCCATCAGATCACCAGAACCCTTGTGAAAGGCAAGTCATCTCCCTCCCAGTTTTCAAAACACACCTGAAACTGTCTTTACCTGTGATTACACTTTAATCTGGCACAGAAGAAGAGTCCTGCCCTCCCTCCTTTCTTCCTTCTATCTCCAGCACTCACACTATCATGCAGTAAACTGGGTCTGGAAACAAAACTGGCCAGAAACCAATCTTCACAGCTCAATGGCCACACGAACGTCAGATCCGGTACACAGACAGATCGACCCATTCTATGGCATCAGTTTAAAACAATTGTGTAATACAACTTTATGATGCAATAACACAATCTAAGCTTAATGATCATCTTAAGCCAATCTCCTTCTAATATAAAAGTGTGGGTTTGGGTGATCCTCACTCCAAATTGCCCTGCCATCATCCTTACCGGTATTACCACAGGTCAACTCATTTTGCTAATCTGGCTGAAAAATCAACCATAAAAACCAAAGCAGTCTCAGCTGAATCAGCAAAACTGACAGAAGTGCCACTGCCCACAACAAAAATGAGGAAAGAGGAGTTGGATCCCCTTTTCAGTAGTGACAATCTTACATTAGATTGAGACAGTTGCGGAGCTGAACTGTGGCTGTGCATGCCTAATCGATGGGGCACGCAGCAAGGCGACAAAACAAAGCACCTCCGCTGACTTTTGTTAAAGATCGCTACAGCAGTTAATCTTTTATACAAGACCTAATCCACCCTGCTTGATAATTAAAATTTATTTGTAATAAGAAGGCTATCTGTAACTTTAAGTCTTCCAATAGGATCTGGTTTTCTACTATTGCCATCTTTACCACTCTTCCCACAGCCAAAATGTTTAATATTTAAAAAAAAAAAAAAAAAAAGCACTGAGGCTTTATTGTGCTTGAGCCTGAGTGGTGAAGATACTTTCAGAAGCCTGTGTACAGAATAATCAGACTAGTCAGACATTCAAAACACACACTGTGCAGGTATTTTCAGTGGCTGGGAGGCACCATTAAAAAAATAAAAATCACACCTACATGAAACAATAATTAGGCTTTATAAATTTCAAATAACATGGCTTTTGTTTACCCAGACATTGTTTGCATGAAGAAAAAAAAGAAACAAACACCACCATACTGTGAACTAGTCACAGGCAATTAACATGAAACGTGCCAGGTCTATGCAAGCACAAACAGCCTCAGGATTATCAGGAAGAACAAAACATTTTGTGTAATCTGCAGGAAGCATAAGTATCCCAGTTCATGCTCAGATGAACCCTTTTCACCAGATGTAAAATAGAACTAATTTCTTCACATGGTTGCCACAGTATTATGAGCCTTGTTATCAAGCTTCCCTAGGATACCCTAAATTAAGCAAACTGCAAATTCAGAAGAGCACCAGAGAAATATTAAGTGCTGTTCATTGTCCCTGCCATGCAAAAAAAGTGTAAGTACTGCAAGAATCCTGACAACCACCTCTTCCCCCTTAAAAGAAGTATCCTTTTGAATCTTTGGTTATTACTTTTAAATTAAGAATCACCTCTTACGTTCCTCCAAACAAAACATAAAGAAGTTTTGTAGCCTGGCGTTGCGCATGGCGAGACCAACTATTATTTCCAGTTCCTTTTTTAAACGGTAAATCTAACAGTCCTAACTAATTACCTAGAGTTCCATGAATGAAATGATTATAAAGGCCTCAAATTACAGAAGTTGTAAATCTGAACTAATCTTTAAAACATGTAGTAATTATGCTGTACAATATTTTTGGTGCACAACTATCTAAATGGGTTTAGTAGACTTCTGACATAACTACTGTCCACCACAAAATGAAAAGGGAGGATAATGGATAAAAATAGAGCAAGAGAAAGAATGAAACAGAAATGAAAATGTAACACCTGATGCTTCACCAGAGTCCTTGGGAACCTCTAGAATCCGCAAGAATCACCTCAGCTGATGATTTAGATAGCTAGGTCTTCATCCTCTAGGCACAAATACATGATTTTTTTGTATATGTAAAATCAGCTGTATCTTTTTACTGGAATAACACTAACTGACTATATAAAGTTTAGGAACTGGGTCACAAATAGTATTATGTCCAGAAATGGTAGGACGAGAGAAAATAACTTGCACATAAATGGAGAAAACACTAATATATGGAAGAAACAAGCATTTTCTTTTTCTCCCAACTCGCTCAGCCAGGTTATAACATGGAGTATATAAACAATACATGTGAAGTACTTGTTTGTACGAGCTTTTTTGCTAGTACGCTTGTGCAATGAATGTGAATAAATTCCAATCTGTGTTCAGTCTGTTTGTGAAATAGCTGAGGGATTACAGGCCTTTCATTACTATTAGGTAAGGAAATGTTTTCCCTTTTTACTATTCTTTTTCCTTCTGTTTTCACCCTGCTCAATAATTTTACAGCTTTTAAAAATTTGACAATTCTTTACAAAGAAGACTTTGAATGAAAAGCTCCCCATCAGGGACCTCAAGTGGGTCAGGGCACCCACTCAGTGGGTACTTATTTTTAAGACAGTCAGCAGGGTCACTCAGAGAAGAGATCTAAACTAGCAACTTACCTATCTCATATGGGAATCCTAGACTAAAAAGTCAGTTTGTCTCTCCATATTAAAAGTATCTGCTGGAACAAAGCAAAAGAACCCCTACAGGAAAGTTTAAAAACAAAATATTGAAACAGCATTGATAGGAAGAGCACTACCCAACCCTCTGGAAACAGGCTAGGCAACACCCCTGATATTGGGCAGCTGATTCCAGGTCTTGTTCCAAGTCAAAGAAACTTCTCTAGCAACCAAGTAAATTAGGCTTTTAAAACTTCTGTATTTTAAATACTGAAAGTTAACTGTATGCTCTGACCTGTTGTCAAACATACAAGCTACAAGCCAGAAGGCCATGCATAAACACAGTCTTTGACTACCTGTACTGTTGCAAATCTATAGTTGTGTGATGTAGAGTATTAAATGTCTACAGACATAAGGCATTTTGAGACACCTACTCATGCATACTGGTGAGGAGGGGTTCTGCACACTTGGAGGCACAAATGCTCTTCAGTAAAGAAAAACTACCAAAGGCAGAAGAGACCTTCAGTATTGGGTTCTCTCTGATGTGCTGTACTTCTACCCTAAGTCTAGCCTGACTTTCACAAAAAAAAAGTAATAAAAAAAGCCAGTACTGCACCGCATGAGAAAGCAACATTGATAAGGCCACAACCTTTTACAAAACTAGTTCGAAGATTAGGAACCCTAGTTTAACTTTCCATAACATTATCAGCTCTTCCAACGGGGTTCCGGATCACATAGGCCCTGTGGTTTAACGGGGCCGAAGGGCCTGTGCGGTGCCTAACCCGGGCGGGTCCCCGGGCCTCTCCAGCCAACAGCCCCCGGCACAGCCCTGCGGGCCACTGCTCGTCCCTCCGACACCGCGGGGGGAGGCGGCCGGAAGGTTCGCAAAGCGTTCCACTGCCACCGCCACAGCAGCCGCAGGCGGGACGGCCAGAGACGGGGCGCAGCGCGGCCCTGAGGGGCCCAGGAAGAGGCCGGGTCCGGGACAGCGGGGCACCGAGCGACCGGGGGAAGGTCACGCAGCGCCGGCCCGGCCGCGCCACAGGCGGCCGTTGGCCCCGGGTGCCCTCAGCGCCGAGGCCCAGGCAGCGGCCCGGCGCTGCTGCGGCGGCAGGAAGGCGGCCGCTGCTGTGAGGAACCCGCACGGCTCCTCACGGCTCCGACCCTCTTACCTGAGCGCCGCCCGGGCAGAGAGGCTGAACAGCCGGGCTGCCCTCAGAGCAGCGGCGGCGGGCCTGCCGCATCCCGGCCTCGTCCCGGCTACCGGCGAGGCGGAGAAGAGCCAGCGGCAGGAGGAAGCAGCGACGGCCCGTAGGAGCCGGCCCGGCCCCGGGGCAGCCATGGCGGCGGCAGGACGGGCGCGCGCGGCCTCCGCGCCGGCACCGGGGCAGGGGCAAAGTCCCACCGCTTACGCCTCCGGCGCGAACTGCGGCAATTCTCGCAGCCGTCTACGCAGCGCGCCTCCCGCCCCCTTTTGGCGGCGGTGAGAGGTGACCCCGCGCGGGGTTACGCAAAGTGCGCAGCCATGCGCTGAGGGAAGGGGCCGGGCCGTACGGAAAAGGCGCAGGGCGCCGCACGGTCGAGGGGCCGGTGCCGTCGTCTTACAGTCAGCTGCCCTCCTGCTGTCTCAGACCGCACCGTAGGCCGGTGACAGCTCTCTAGTTCCCACATCCAAGCCCTGGCCTAGTTTTCCTGTGAAGGTGGTGCCATGGTGCCCTCCCCAGTTGGGTCTGTGAGGGAATTCTTGTCACTGCTTAGGCCAAGGCAAGGGCTGAGCACTGCCTGGGCCCCAGTGGGGTCCCTGACACATGCTGTGGTGGTGGCACCCAGGAGCAGTCACTACATCCCAAATGCCCCTTTGGGAGGCCTGGGCTGTGAGGGACCGGGTTCCCTGACTCCAGGCAGGGCAAGAGGCATGGTGCCAGGGAAGTGAAGCTGGCAGCTCAGGGGTCTCTGCTGGCCACCGGACTGGCCAGGCAGGACCATGGAGAAATTCCCAGTTCCTCAGTACTATTTCTTAGGGCAGAAGATCAAGTGCTAAAACCTAGGCATGAGCAAAGGGACAGCAGTGCTATCAGAGGTTTTAACAGGAGGTGAGCATTCATGCTGAATGACTCAAATATCAGTATGTGCAATAGGAAATTTTGAGATTTCCTGAGCAATTATATATTGAACATACAGATTTAATTTGGCTCTCTGCAATGTACACATTGCTCTATGAGTTTTGGTTAGGTGCTTATGTAGATCCCCTTCACCCAACTACACCCAGACTGGAGAGTGCTGAGTGAATGAGGAAGAAATGGAGCATTTACTTCAAAATAATTCATTCAAACAGGAGTGGAAATAAATGGGCAAAAGGAGGAAACGTTGTTTACTTCTGATTTGCTTGAGCTAAGATTATTCCTGATGCCTTATGATTTTGTTGCATCAGAGTAAGATCAAAGAGAGATAACATTGTACTATGTAACTTAAACTGGTATATTTTCTTTAAGGAGAGGGGAAGGTTGTGGTGGAAATGTCAAGACTCTTTTCCATGGTGCCCAGCAACAGGACGAGGGGCAAAGGGCGCAAACCAGAACACAGGAAATTCCATCTGAACATGGGGAAAAGCTTCTTTACTTTGAGGGTGTCAGAGCACTGGAATAGGCTGCCCAGAGAGGTTGTGAAGTCTCCTTCTCTGGAGATATTCAAAACCTGCCTGGATGCGTTCCTGTCCAGCCTGTTCTAGGTGACCCTGCTCTGGCAGGGAGGTTGGTCTAGATGATCTCCAAAGGTGCCTTCCAACCCTTACAATTTTGTGATTCTGTGAAGAGCCTCCAAACTGCCTGTCCGTAAGCCAAGTGACTTGAATGTGCCATTTTTCTCTGCTTCAGGTATATAGCTCCTACCTTCTAAGTTAGATTCAATGTTGTTAAAGGGATTCCCTTTACCCATTACAAATATGGCCAACGTAACATTTTTCATAGTCTGAATCTTGTCTTTTAAGCTTTATTTCAATTATTGCTAGTCAACGTTGCTTTTATAGCACCTCTGCTGTATGCATCCTGTTATACCAAATTTATTTCATGTCATTGTGCTTTACCATCCAGTATTCTTTCCAGAAAAACAAATTTATTGCTGTCCCCAGCTAGATTTAGCATAGGATTTTGAAAGTGTTATGATTACCTAGACGAACAGGGTATCTCTACATTTCAGCTGATGTGGTTGACCATTTTTTCTAGGCATTTTACTTAAAAACTGTACCTGTCCCAGAGGCTGCAGTAACTTTACACAGGTTGCCACTGTGTAATACAGGCAGAATAGCTTTCAATTGTTCTTTGATTACGAGCAAAATAATTGCATTTGTTCAAATATACTGTTTGTAAATATTTTTTAAATATAACTGAAATCAATGCACTCAATATGTTTATTAAATTACATGTTAATATACATGCAATTAACATATTTGAATATATCATATAGCAGTCACTGAAATAAATACTTTGAGGGCCAGATCCTCAGCTAGTATACTGGTATCCCCTCACCCATGCTGAGCTTTTTCTTTAGGTTTTACTCTTTTGCAACACAAGAGAATGTGGCCACAAATAATACAGTTTATTTCAATATTGTCACTACAGCATAGGGTCATGTATGCATACTGGTAAGGTAGTATATATCTAAATACATACAGCTTTATGTGGACTTCTGATATTGTAAAGCCAAAAGAGCACATCAGATAAACTAGTCTGACTTTAACCAGAAGGCTGCTTTTCATAAATTAATGGTTAATGCAGGAAATAAATCTGAAAGGGACACTGTGTACCTTCTAACGTAAACCTTTGCTGTCACATGCAACTCAATAAATACAGAAGTATTTATCCATTTCTTAAAGTTTTCTTGCTGGTGTTAAGTGCACTGAAAAACATTCCCAAAGTTTCACTCCTTCAAAGGGTAGAAGGCCTAATTATTAGTTTTCAAAGAATTTATTTTACTGGTTTAATTCTTATATAGGTTTATTTATACCAATTTGTCCTTGGCCAGTGTTGCCCATGAGTTTAAATAGTTTCTGTTCTGTGTGAAGTTCACCCATTATTTGTTGTACCCTCTCCAGCCCTTTTATTTTAGCCTCTGTTGTTACTAGTCTCCTTTCATAAGACAGGAAACTCTTACTGTTCTCCTGATGATCCTGCTGAGCCATTTGTGCATATGTTAATTTGAATTCACCCTTGTTAAACATGGGTGACTAGTTAGTGCATTCACTTCATGTCTTGTACATTAGTGTCTCTAATAAAAATGTGTGGCCCTGGTACATCCTAGGATTGTATTTAATTTTTTTTTTTTCATATACACATCAAATTAGTAGCTTCAAATAATCTTGTGATCAGTTAATAACTCAGATGTCTCTTGTTGCTTCTCATTAATGAAGCAATTGTTAACAGCAAGAGTTCTTGGTTGCTCCAAACTGAACACAGTAAGCTCTTTGAATTTTGCTTCAATCTACTTTCATATGGGATTTCCATTCATACACCATTTTAACGAATCAGGCCATTTCCATTAACCAGCTTTACCCCTCACTGGACATGTTCCATAACTCTGTTCCAGCCCTCAGGCTGCCGTGACCCTCAGCACATTACCCCTTTGCAGAGGTTCAGTTGGCAGAGTCCAAGGTCAGCTCCTTCACTGATAAGGGCAGTGGTGAAAAAGGCTCGTAGCGAGGGGCCACCTCTCCTTTCCCTTGAGAGCCACCTTGAAGCTGGGGCTTTGTGCTGGCCCTTGCCTGTGCCATGCTGCAGCCATGCAGCAGCTCTATTTGCACCTTCTCGCATCTCCATGAGTCTGGCCCTGACCCGGACTCGCTGACTTGGCATCCTGGCTTGGCCTCAGACCTGCCTCCTCGCTGCGGCGCTGCTGGGTGACCGCTGGGCTGTGCCTTACCCTGACCACTATCTCCCAACCCCATCTTGACCATGGCTTGCTGCTCCGCATCCTGGCTCCTTGTTGATGAGGTGACTGTTTTCACCTGCCTTGGAATTGCACTTAGCTCTCGGCACACCTTCTACTGCAGAGCAGCTAACTCTTGGTTCTCCCTGATACCCCCAAACACAGAACCCTCCTAAGTTCCTCGTAATTTCTACATAATATATGCTTTTGGGTGGGCGAGTATGAAGAAAATTGGTGGAGCAAATTAGGTCAGGACGCCTTGATGAAATAAGAGTAGCAGAGTGAAATAAAAGAGAGTACAATTACAAACAGTATGTACCTAACATCTCTCTGAACCTCACCTTGGCTGTGTGCAAGGTTTTGTTGCTTGTCTCCATGGCATGTTCATTCTAATGGTTAAACACATTGCAAGAGGTGCTTCATCTTTCCTATGTATTTGTATAAGCTCTTGCACAGATGTAATACAAACATCTTTTTCTAATTATGTTCTCCAATGCTTTACTATTTTTTAAGTATATATTTGTAGGAGGCCAACAAACCACTAGATGGCAAACAATTTCAGCAAGATAATACACGGGTATTAACACAATCTTCTGTACTCAGCTTCATCATCGAGGCCATGGAGTGTAGTCCCATGGTGACCTATAAAAACCTGGGGTGAAGCTGGTATGGTCCTGCTCCTCCCTGCCTCTCCCTCTCTTTTGCTGCTCTAGTGCTAGGTTCGTGTGCTGTTCATGAGCCAGGTGTGGAGTGGATTCATAAAGGTGATCTATGCAAAAACTCACCTAGGTAAAAAAAAAAAAAAAAAGAGGAAGGAAAAAGAAGAAAGTAGTTTTCTGCCTTTTCAGTTCCATCAACCAGCCTACAGGACCCCTGTGCAAAACAAGAATATGTATTCTGGGAGAACAGCAGTCCCAGTCTGGATTGTTTTATGCTGCTGAGCAAGGATACCACAAATTCTGTTATTTGGCATAAAATTCCAGGGTTCAGGATGCCAAAAACATTGCATATATATAGCAATTATCAGCAGATAATTTCTATAAGTTACTACAGGTGATCTGAGTCCTGATTTTCCATCTACAAGAGACATGGCATGAACGCATATTTACAAAATGTAAATCCAGCTGTTTGAAAGAGATTTTTAAAATAACAAATCTACCAAGTAATCAGACTTGTGTATACAAATAACTTTTCTGGTCATTATCAAAGTTCTGTGCAAACATGTGTTTTAACCTGGAATTTCCTGGAAGCCAAATTGTGTCAAATTATCCCTTTCAGTTGGAATACTCAAGGAGACCCAGAGAAAGGACAGGATCCATGGTCCATGTGGAGCTCTCCTTTTGTGATCATCTCCTCTTATCAGCATGGGAGCAGAACCATCTCATCCAGTTTCTTCTCTAAGGTAACGTGGTTCCTGATATCCTAGGATTCCCCACTCTGGTTTTTGGCATGACTCCTTCAGTTCCGTCCTCTGGCTATGGTTTCTCTTTGATTACAAGAGCGCAACTAAGTCCTTCCAAAAAAAAAAAAAAAAAAAAAAAAAAAGACAGGAGAGCAGCAGGCCACATTATTTCATCTTGGCAACCTTTATACAACTGGGGGCAGGAGTGGTCATGTGAGCTGCTGACACAGAACATTTTCTATGATTTTTCTAATTCTGTGACCCTGTAAATGACCAAGGCCATTCTGTTCACCTGCCCCTGACAGTTCAGTAACACAGACCTTAATCTAATTTTAAGCAATCAAACTTAAATAAAATGTCGTCATTGATCATAGGAAGCTCCAACCAGTCAGAAACCAGTGGAGATTCAGTCTGCGGCTGAGCGAATGGGACACAGAGACTGGGCACTTTGTTGTTACCTTCAGCCGAGGAGCATAGGACTTGAGGGTGGTGAGGTCTGTAGTAACCCATGCTTGACAGAAGGCAGGAATGTGAAGGAAAGGTCATCAACAAAGGAAGGATTAATGGACAGGTGAAATGCTCATGGGGCAGTTGTTTTTATTTTGGGAATTAAAGTGGTTTGTAAGTCTTTTGGTAAAAGGCAGGTAATCTGAGTACCACCAGAGCATGTGCGTAGCTGCCAAGCAATTCTGCAGCTAAAGGGAGATTTGGGAACATTGGCACTTTGCTGGTGAGGATCCAGTAACTGCAGTGCAGTGGGGCAGGAGAGTGTTTTGTTTGCAATTGCTTTGTCTTTGCTGGTATCACTATAGCACCTGAAGTACAGGGGGAAACAGATAGAAATCTTTGGAGAGGTGGAGCTCTGGGAATAAGCCAGAGCCTGGTGTTACCCACTCAGAGAGGAAAACTGGGGAGGTGGGTCTGTCTTATGACAGGAAGGTGAATTACTGCCATGGAATTCTGCTAAACTGTAAATAATTCATTGCTTCAAAACCATCATTCTGTCATACATAAGAGACTGTGAAATCTGTGCGAGAATTTACATCTTTTGAGTAGGGGATTTTAAAGTTAGTTGTCTCAAAGTCTTGATACTCTTTAATAGAAAGATACGTGAGTTTTTCCACAGGAAAACTTTTCTGACTTTTCTGAATTTCTGAAATTCTTCTACTTCTACTATGTTATGCATAACATTTCATAGCAACAGCTCCTTCCTATGACAAGTTGAAAAAGTGTTTGGGCACTTTAGTGTGGAATTTTCAAAACAAAGCAGAATTTGTCATCGCTGAATTAGAGCCAGATTTCCATTGTGAATATTTGTCTTCATCAATAGGGGATCTTAAAGTGTGTTCAAAATACAACTGTACGAGGTCATGAAAGGGAAATCCACTGTAGGCTATTAAATACAAGAACCCCATGTCCAGCTCATGTCTGAAGTCCTTGACCTGCAAGTTGCTGGAAGATGGGAAGGTGTTCTTCATCTTCGTCTATCCCACTAGGAAGGAATGTATTTACTTTTAGTGGTAGCCCATTGGCTTGGAATGAGAATTAGCTCAATTACACATGAGAAAGTCTTTAGTATAAAATTCTTAGAGAAAGTATGATACACAAAGGTAGTGTACTAAGGCAAGAGGTTTGTGTGTCCACCAGGAGGCACAGCAAGCTAGGGCTCCTTCTTGCTCATAGCACTGAACGCGCTGCACAAACCAGCAGTGAAGGGAGGCAAAAGTTTTCACCAGATTTTTACATCCGGAAGTAGGAAATCGAGAGATTTCTAGAATGAAAATGAGAATGTGGAGAACTGGCAAGAAGCTGAAGTAATAAAATGCGTATATGTCAAAATGTTCTCTGACCAAAGGCTATAATTTCAAAAGTTGTTGCTGTTGTTCACAGTCATTGAAAATCGTAATTGATATGACTGAAAATAAAAATGCTAATCAGTGCATAAAGCAATACTGGGGCTCAGCTTCTTAAGGTACACATCAGCAGTTGTGTAAGAAACCAAATCAGATACCTCCATGTACGTGTGGAGAAGGACAAAGTTTTGATGCTGCAAACATTTATGCATGTGAATGATCATATCTGTTATATCTTAAAAATACGAAAGAGATTCCAAAACCAGCCAGAGGCTTACCAATAATTATTTGCACATTTGGGACTCCTTAGGAATCCAGGTTGTAATAAGCTTATCAGTTATGCTTCTCCTCTGACAGTGTAACTGGAGTTAGAAACAATGATCCATCACTCTGACACCTTAGGGGCATGAACATCACATCAGGAATGTGTACAGTGGTGTTTTCAAAGATGCTGAATTTTGTAATTTTTAAAGTATGGTTATCAAAGGCTTCTTTTCTGTCATTTCAAAATCAGGTAATCAGCTAGGAGTTGAAAATCTAAAACCAAACAAAAAAAAAGTTCTCTTCCCAGGCTTGTAGAGAATCCTGAATGTAAGACCATGGAAAGGAAAAAAAGAGAACCCCTAACTGTTATTAAGGCCTCATGAGATTTTTTTAATGCCAGTCTCATGATTTTCTGGGAACTGATTTATTGAAAGCCTTGGTTTGGCAATTCTGTGCTTGGCTAGCTTGGGCTTGACCCAGGTCCCCTTTTTTCTTGGCAGCACTTAAAACAGTTGAGATGTAGCCTATGCTCCTTCGTAATCCAAGATTGCTGTGTGCAGTCAAGAACCCTTAAGCACAGAAAATGAACAAAGTGACCCAAAGCTTTGGGGCCTGGCTGGCGGCGCCTGCTGTGGGGCTGGGGTGAGGAGCCAAGGGACCACTTTTCTTCCCCAGGACCAGCTTCTATGTGGGTTTAGTGCAGCTGACGCACTCCAACTGGGGTCAAAATTCTGGTTTGCTTTTAAATCATGCTAGTTTAGCTGGCAAAAATCCAACTGTTGGAAACTCCGTTGCGCAGAGAGAACTTGTCTGATATTTCCAGTTCTTCAGCCTTTACGGGAGCTGCTGCTGCACACCGACCATCTCCTGCGGCAGGTCACGTCCTGCTGGGACCGTGCAGCAGCAGCGCCAGGCATTTGCATGACCGTTCAGCAATCTCAGCAGTAAGGCAGCAATAAAACAATGCTCCCAATGTATTGCGCTGGCTTGGCCTGTCGGCTCTCATTTCAAGGCAGAGCACTCTGCGGGCATATATATATCATATAGTGGGTTTCTCCTGCACTGCTCCTGGGGCCCTTAGCCAAACTGCTGGGACAAGGTTAGAGTTAGTAACCCATAGCAGTACCACCGTCGTTGCAAACTGCTGAGGTAGCACTCTACCCTATTACTTTTTTATACACTTCTGTTTTCTATATAGAAACAAGGGTAACAGAATCATGCAGCTCTCAAGCCTTAAAACAGGCCAAATTCTTTGTTTTAAACGGGTGCAGCTGTGAAGTTAGCAGAGTCCTGCTGCATAACACCAGCGCGGAGCTGGGTTCACTGTCACGATGCAGAATATCTAACTTCGGTGTTTATGCCTTATGTCATTAAGTAGGATACTTCTTTTAGTAACCTCCTTAAGAGCAAAGGTCTTTTAAAGTTTCATTGCCACATCCTGGTCTCACTGACTTGCCTGCAGTTTTCAGAACTGGTGTTTGTCGTGCTTGACAGCTTTTATCTGTAGAGCGGTGTCTTACTAAAGTAGAAGAAATTTGAACTATTCAGTTATATAATCTAGAAGCAAATGCTTTTCCAGAAATTATTTGCCAGGGTCGGGGGGGAAGTGTGGGCTCCTTCCTGAGCCAGCATTGTGACAGTCATTGCAGACCTGCTTGTGTCTGTGCCATTTGCTAGCTGGGACATCCAATTAATTAGACTGAACTTGTTTCCTTTTGTATCTACCCTTCCTGGGTTAGTAGTTCAGAGGGTGTGTATGAAAGACTGAAGTCCCCGGCACTGCAGACATGGGAATAGTTTCATTCAAAAGACTAGTCTTACTGCATGAAAGGCCAAGATGTCATCACACAACAGCTAAATCAAAAATACTTGCATTTTTACATCTGTATTATTACAAAATGCTCAAATTTTACCGAAGCAAAAATATTTTGATTCAAACACAAGGTCACAGAGTTCCATGCTTTTGTTGGAATGTATTACATTTTAATACAACAGAAGTTAGCAGTTATAACAGCACCCCCTACACACCGGTGCACAACCTGTGTCAAGGTGTGCCTGTCCCTTGTGCAGATGTCAGCCTCTCAAGCAGCTCATGTGACACCTACAGAAATACTCATGGGCAGCCCATGGGCAGATCTATCCATCCATCCATCTATACCAGTGCCCAACACTGGGCACCACTGTGAACCAGCCTCTGGGGTGTGGTTGCTCGCTCTCCTATCCCTGTGCTCTAGCAGCTGGCTTGACGTTGTGCAGCTGGGTCTATGACTGACAGTGTATCTATTCTAGAGGAAGAGTGTAGAGCATCCCTCAGCTGAGGTACACTCAGACCAAATACGAAACCAAAATTACCCACATCCTTCTCTGCACTATCAATGTCTCAAGTGTATCTTCCTCTGCTTCGCAAGAAAAAACTCTGGGGAAAATCCTGTGATCTCTTCCCATTTTTTTGCTGGAGCTCTGATGCCTTGTATAAAGAAGTAGAGGGTCCCAGCTTAATTTAGGGTAAACAGTATCTTGTAATCCATCCTTCCGTGATTTGCTGAATTGTTATCTTTCTTCTTCCACAAATTTGTTAGTGGCTTTGCCTACTGTATAGGAAAAATGCCAGTCCAGTGGTTTAGATTTCACTGAATCTGGAAAAATTTAGACTGCCAGTTCTGCAAACCGAAATGCATTGTAAGCCGTTCTTCAACTAAAATCATCAGGACAAATAATGAGACTCACAGGTCTTGAGAGCCTAACTTTACTCTGTATTTTAACTTACTGCAATATAATGTAGTGAGCCTTTGAGTAATAGATTACGTTAGGTACAACACAACTATTTTTGTAACTGATTTCTGAATATATTAAGATACAGATTAGCAGGTTGAGTATCTTAAACTGATGAAGAAAAACGTTAGCAATTAAAAATCTCTTCCAGGGATTTTGAAAACATGACGAGAAGCAAATGACATCTGGTTATACTAACATCTTGAGGAAGGCCTGAACCTTCTATATAGCATTGCTCTAAAGGCTCTAGTCTTGATGAAGAAATTTCAGCAGCAGTTCTCATGTGGCAAGGTGAAGAAGTGAACACAGGATGCATCTACATCTCTGCAGGTGACAATGCAGCTGCTAGTTTTACTCACAATATCTGGTTTAAAAGCCCCTATGTAGACTTCAGGCGTATCTTCATTTTGCTTGTAAAACCACCTTAACAATACAGCCTCCCTCGCTGTATTTTCCAGGATGTGGTGTTTCAGTGTTATCATAAAACTACTAATGAAAAAGACGCGTAAGCAAAAATGCTGTATTCTGGTCTGCTACCATTAGCAGTAGTAGTGTGACTATGCTACTATTGAAAAATAAGCAGGTTACAGTGAGAGCTGGATTCTCCTCTTCAATACTAAGTTGTATAGTGGGACTATTTTGTATATGTAGGAAAATGAATACTGAAATGAGCTTTTGCAAATATACTGAATTTTAAAGACTCTTGGGTGGAACTGTGACAGACCCTTCCACAGGAATGGTAGCACTTTCGAGGATCTTAACAGCTGGCAATTGCATTTTAAGTTAAAAATTTTAATTGCTAAGCAGAGCTATAAACAGGAATCTAACTCCCTATTTTATGGTCTGTTGCATTTGCAAACAAGGTTTTCTGAGCCCCAGTAGTTGTACAGTAACACCCAAAATGGGTCTCCGCATAAATGAATTTCCCAAAAGCCTAAGTTGCCTAGCAGAACTGACTTCCTACAAAAACAAGGGATTTTCTGAATGGTTGTGTAACATGTATTTCTTCAATTCTCCTAAAGGGAAATAAAAATTGACCTTTCAGAAAGAGGGAGTTTGGAGCAATTACTTGCTCTTCAGTAGTCTCTTTGAAACTTTGCTTTACAGAATTCAACCTTAGAGATTCCTTCCTCTGTTTTTCCTCAAGGCACATATAGTTTGATCACTGACATGCTCTCTCTGTGGGCTAAACCTAGTTTTATTTCTAAGAAAACGTTGAGCTCACTGGAGCATATAACTTGCCATACTGAATTATGTTCATTTAGCCCAGTTGTGTATCTCTAACTTGTCAATTCCCAATGCCTCCGAGAAGACGCAAAACCAAAACAAACCCAAACAGATTTTCGACAGAATTGGGGTGATGGAGACTTCATCCTAATTACTTGACTTGTTTAAATATCATGTTTCAAGCTGGTATTTTTCTTTTAATACCTCTTATTTATATAAGAAGAAAATCCAGAAATACAGTAATTCAGGACAAGAGAATATTGCCCTCCCTCTTAGATTCCTGCTGGGTGTTTTGACTTCAATAACATGCTGGAGCAGTGAGTTTCACAGTCTGTTTTGTTCTTTGATGAAAAGACAACACTTGGTTTCCAATTCACAGTCTGCCTCCTCTTATACTACAAGACTAAGAAAATGAAAGCTTACGAACCACATTCTCTATTCTATTCTTACCTTTGCAAGACTTTTGCTAGATCTTGACCCAGAATTTCTAGGGAATATTTCCTAAAAAGTGACCTAAATAATACTCTACTTCCCATTTACAAATGACAAAACAAATGGCTGAACAAAACAGAACTTAGAAAGGATGAAAGGAAAGGAAAGGAAATGGAACAGCAACTACACTTTCCCTAAAGGACAGTAGTTATAATTTAGAGTTGTCCTCTGATTTTCTTAGGGCAGGTGACAGCTACTTACCTCTTTAGGTAGTATGTTATTCACTGGTACTTAAGTGTCAAGCCCAATAGTTTGACCACCTACCTCAGTTTAGGCTGCTGCATGCCCAAGTGTCACCATGTAATTTAGATTACCTTCTCCCAGTCACCTGCTCTCCTCTCCTACTGTTCATCCCGCTGGCTGTTCCTTTTTGTTAGTTACTCCTTAGTGATTTTCTGCTTTTTCATAGGAGATCACGTATAAAGACCCAGATAATCCTTGTTGACCCAGGAAAATGGTTTTTTACAAAGATTTCCCTTCCTCTTCTAGGAGCTGCTGCATCCCCGGGCTGAAAGGGAGGTTTTAGATTAGGATGACTGCTAGCCCCGAGCACATTTACGCTGAGTTAGTTTGCCCAGACCTCTCACACATTACTTTAATTACATCACTGCTTCACATTTATACCATGCTTTTTCTCAGTGGCTGACTTGTTAACAGAAACGCAACAAAGCATAAACTTCCAACAGAAGGTTTCAAGCCTGCCTGTCTCTGTTCAGCTCCTTTTCTATCCACAAGATGCCAACGGAGCACTCCCCCCCCCTTCTTGGTTTTCCATTCCTCTATAGTGCTCAGGAAAGGGCTGCTGTGTTTTGGTTTTGTTGTTGTTGGGTTTTTGGTTTGGGTTTTTGTTTTTGTTTTTGTTTTTTCTCCTAAGCCTCAGGCTTGCATATTTGAATCTCTTCTTATTTATTTCATTTCTTAGGCAAAAAGTTCTAATTCAAGTAGATGCCTTTTTTCATGCCCCTTCAGCACCTCCAAATGTCCCCTAATTCTGTAGTCTTTTAGGCTGTGACAATTAGAGCTGGACACAGATTTCACCTGAGGTTGTATGATCTGTACATATGTGATTCTTAAACATTTTGTTGATCATAGCCACATGCTTCACTGTCTACACTGGTAGCTCTGTCTTCTTCTGGAAACAGTGCTGTTAACATATGATGTGCAAGATAAATTTTTTACCTTCTCTACTTTGTGCAAACTTCATTTGCCATTGTGCTCCCTGTACACCAACACTGATGAAATTCCCCCAGTCTTTTGTAGATTGACAACAGAAATGAAGTTTTCAGGGCTCAGCTGAAGCAATAAGGAAAAAAATTCTCAACTTCACTTGCATGATAAGAAAAGACGTAAAGAAGCAAGAAAGGGCAGATCTTCAAGCTCCCAAACTTCCATCTTCATGCAAATACTCAGTGGTTTTGACTGACTCCACGTAGAAGATGATGAGCAATCAGCAGGGCAATGAAAGTAACTCTCCTCATGATCTGCTGAGTGGCAGCAAGGAACATAGTTTGTTTAAAAGAAGCAAAAAATAACCAATCCAGAGGTCTTAGCAAGAGGAATGCTTCATCTCACCTAATTAAACTCCAAAGATGGACATCTCAGACATATTCAAACTATTCCAAGAATTCATCAACCCCAGGATGTAACAAAATTTTGAACTTTCAGATGGAAGCAGTACTAACCAAACCTGCTGGTTTTAATGTAGGCTGCAAGCAGCTTTTAATGCCAAATGTTGAACTTAAAAATGTGTTATCTACAGTCTGTTCTGAACATTAGTTGAGGATATAGGAAAAAATTGTTCATTGTTTAACAAGATAAACAACTTGGAATGGTATTTCTTCTGCCTTTGTAGTGGACCTATTTTATAACTATTTTCAGCCCACCTTTTGTCATTAAACTCGGTCCCTCTGCAAGTTTACTTGATAACTTTAAAACCTATTAGCCAACTTCAAACAAATGCAACAAAGATAGGGACCTTGGAAGAAATTAATATCCTACAAATGTCATGTAAATCACAGAATTATATGAGGTTGGAAGGGACCTCTGGAGATCATCTAGTCCAACCCCCCTGCCAAAGCAGGTCCACCTCGAGCAGGTTGCACAGGAACGTGTCCAGGCGGGTTTTGCATATCTCCAGAGACGGAGACTCCACCACCTCTCTGGGCAGCCCGTTCCAGTGCTCCGCCACCCTCAAAGTAACGAAGTTCCTCCTCATGTTTAGATGGAACTTCTTATGCTCAAGTTTGTGCCCATTTCCTCTTGTCCTGTCACTGGGCACCACTGAAAACAGACTAGCCCCATCCTCTTGACACCCATCTTTTAAGTATTTATAGGCATAAATACCCATCAGGAAAGAAGAAAAAGACCACGGAGGTGTCCCCAGGTGGGAAGGATTGACTGAATGATCTCACTTCAGGTCAGCAGGGAATCCACACCAGACATAGCTCTCAAGTTTGCCTCAGCCACAGCAAAGAATCACAGCTTCACCGGGTCAGTCAGTTACAGGGCTCTGTTTCCAACTACATACAACCTCAGTCGGTCTACTTGCACGGAGCAACTCACCTATTTTATAATTTCAATGCCAGTAGCATCTGAAGCATCAAATCTATCCTTCTGCGCCATCCTTTCAATCTCTGCTCACCGCTGAATTTCATGAATGACATGTAACAGAAAACCATTAGCAGAATTCAGGCCCTTAAGGGGATTAAGTCAAACTAATTTCCCATTTCAATTTAATCACATTTCATTGCTTCACTACTCTTGTAATATTCTAGCCCACCTGGTTCTTCAGCTGCCTTTGAGGTATCCTTAAGGATGGCCAAAGACTGCGTCTTACTGTTTTTTCTAAAGGCAAATAAAATCTCTTTTAAATCTTGCAGACCTTCTTCATACATGGTGAAATGAAAAAGGAGCGGCCTTTAAAAACATAATTGGAGCAGTAGCACACTGAAGTTCTTAGCGTGGTAGAACTATCTTGCCTTTTCCCCTTCTCTCTGCTGAACTTCAATGGAGGGCGACTTGTTCTGATAAGGCTGGATTGCAACATAGCAACTGCTGCAGGAGCAGGTGCCCTCTTCAGGCTAAATTACCACCCAGACTCCAAATTGTGTCTTCATAGGTGTGCTGATGGTGAAACCGAGAGTTTAATCTAGTTCTGCAAGTGAAGCGCCTCCACACATTCCTCACTTGCCATGCTTATGAGGTGGAAAAAAAAAAAAAAAAAAAAAAGAATCTATGGGGGTGCCCACTTCAGCGATAGAGCTGTGGCTGGTTTTAATGGAACATGCTTTTGCTAATATCAGCTCAGCCTTTTCTGTTCCTAAATTCCATCAGAAGCCCAGAATGCCTGCGGATTTACAGCCTTGTACTCAGTACTAGCAGGTTAACTCTGAAACAAGCCAGTGATTTCAGTGGAGGCATAACATTTAAAATAGATAGAGGAGCTGGTTTCAGTCTCTACTTTTTTACATAATGTTCATGCTGGGACTTTTTTTTTTTTTAATTTTTTCAGCAGTTCCATGATTAAGGGCTACACAGGGTTTAACTGAAAACAACCAGAAAACACAAAACTGAACAGTCTACTTACATTTTCACTTTTTATTTTCTAAATATATATATGAATATTCCAGGAAATTCCCCTTTTAAAAGAGGAGTCTCAGCCACTGTTTGGAAGGAGCTGAGGGGTAAGGTGAACTTCTCTTTTGAGGTTTTGACATTTTGGTAGAACAAGGGAGATGACACAAAGACTTGAGAACATTTGGCTGAAAAGTTGTAACTTCACAGAATCACAGAATGATATGGGGTGGGAAGGGACCTCTGGAAATCTAGTCCAACCCTCCTGCCAGATCAGGTCCACCTCGAGCAGGTTGCACAGGAATGTGTCCAGGCGGGTTTTGCATGTCTCCAGAGAAGGAGACTCCACCACCTCTCTGGGCAGCCTGTTCCAGTGCTCTGCCACCCACAAAGTAAAGAAGTTCCTCCTCATGTTTAGATGGAACTTCTTATGCTCAAGTTTTTGCCCGTTTCCTCTTGTCCTGTCACTGGGCACCACTGAAAAAAGACTGGCCCCCTCCTCTTGACACCCTCCCTTTAAGTATTTATAGGTGTTGATCAAATCCCCCCTCAGTCTTCTCTTCTCCACACTAAAAAGACCCAAGTCTTTCAGCCTCTCCTCTTAAGAGAGATGCTCCAGGCCCCTAATCATCTTTGTAGCCCTCTGCTGTACCTCTCCAGCGGTTTCCTGTCCTTCTTGAACTCGGGAGCCCAGAAATGGACACAGTACTCCAGATGGGGCCTCACCAGGGCAGAGTAGAGGGGGAGGATAACCTCTCTTGACCTGCTGGTCACACTCTTCCTGATGCACCCCAGGATGCCATTGGTCTTCTTGGCCACAAGGGCACGTTGCTGACTCTTCTTCCCATCTTGCTTATTTCTGCTTGTTAATAAGGATGCAAGTAAATGCAGTAAAATTAGAAGGGGTCAGGACCTAAAAATATTTCAGTGACTGATTCCTAGTAAAAAGATCTACTTTTTAAATATGATTTTTGTATGGCTCTATTTTTAATATGATTTTGTTTATTCAAAAAGTTGTACGGCTGTATCTCAGAACAATGTGCATGTGCCTTCGGAAAAAAAACCAACCAACCAACCAACCAACAAAACCATTTGCTTTGGCTCTAACAGTTGTATTTATTTTTCAAGCTTTCAAACACTTGCATCCAATTCCTTGGTAATCATATTTTCGCCCACAGAAATAGATTAATCAAAAAAGTTGTTGTCTGGATTGTTGCCTTTACCTCTGCCTAATACCTTACCTCCTATTTTATTTCATTATAAATACTTAACATTATTTTGCGGAAGTGAATACCTCCATGATTATCAATGGCTTTGATCTCCAGTGCTATGGACATGACCCAGCTACAGCCAGATTATAACAAAAATAAACACTGTCACTAAAAAAACAATGCTGTCACTGCGGAACAACTTGCACTTGTCGTAATAATTATAACTATGAATGAGATAAAAACATTAAGTGGCCAGAAGCAGGAGCTGCAGCGAAGTGTCAGCTGTTAGATCACAACCTTATGTATCAGTGAAGGCATGTTTGGGTGACATGACACAAGAGCAGTGACATGAGCAGATATGTCCCATCTGGGAGACAGGAGATCAGACAGCTTGCCCCAACCTTAATTGCAAAGCAGCTTAATTTGTTAACTTGTCTCTTGTGCGATTACCAGCAGTTACAAAAAACAAATAATAAAATTATAATGGTGGTTGAAATAATAGATGGAACATAAGGACAGTGTAATAGGTATTTTGTGTATTACCACAGAAACACAAATACTGATTCACTTGGAATGAATTGTTAAGATCCATGTTTGACACTGTTAAATAAACACACTCCTCTACAAAGTCATTTTGCTACTTCCAGTCTTGAGCAGCAAAGGAATTAGAATGTTGCTCTGAGATAGGCTGACACCGCTGTGGTAGCTTTGCTGCAGTACCAGGGACTTAAGTACCTAAAGGAAAACCAAAACCATGTCATTGGGAGAGGTCGTCGTGCGTGAGAGATGGTCAAAACTTTTGCAAACAACCTTACAGATTTTCAACAGTAAAGGCACCTGCTGGCCAGCCAGTTTCAACGTCAACGTTAGAGGCTTTGCCTCTTCGGCTGGGTTATTAAAACAAAAGGTAGAACGGCCTGACACTGAGCCAGCTGCCAACACAGCAGATTATCCTGACCACTGCTTTTCAGATGTTTTGATCAGGCTTTGGGGTCCTGGTTTACCCTTTCTGTTTCCTGCATGTCCTTGGAGGAAGGAGAATCCCCCTTCCATGTAGTTTTTTGCGGGCTGGGGCTGGCTGTCCTCCCTCATCGCAACACTCGTGCAAGGGAACATCCAGCTGAAGAGTCCTGGACCTGGACTCCCTGACCTTCCCCGGAGCTGAGGCCCCTGGAAGTGCTGCCAATTGCAGGATGGTGGCACTGAAGGACACCTAATTGAGCTGTGGTATTTCAGAAGAAAAGGGACAAATCCCTCCAGAGTCACACCAGATTTTGCCTTTTGAACCTGATCAAAGCTGAGACTATATATACGCACACAATAAAGGCAACTTAGAATGCTTAGTGTTGCTACTGGAACCCTTTTATTTTTATTGAAATCTAGTATTTTAATAATGCATGAAAAATACTTTTTGAAGTTAGATACATTTAATTTTAAACGACAGGCAAATTTAACAACATACATAAAAACAACTACTTCAGACATTTACTGTAATTTCACCAAATATTTAAAATATCTGTGAATTGGATTCATCTAATGACCACAAAATTCTTTCAATTCCGTTTGTTTGTAGCAAAAACTTTAAAAGGCAATCTAACGTACTTGTTGGAAAAACAAATACAATCCATGTCCATTAAGGTGACATATCCTATTATTGTTATTCAAATATTAACAAAAGAATAAACAATTTGCTTTTAGACCATCCAATTAGTAATAGTAAAATGACCCTGCAATAATTTTAGACTAAGGTCTGCTTCTGTAAACAGACTAATAGATGACTACGTGTGTGTTGAGTCATAGGCATAAATATTCCCAGACAGAGTGGCTACCTTCCAGGCTTGTAGGCTAAGCCCATGGATACCTTTTCACATTAGGGGCACGGCACGGGCAAAACTACACATCTGTCCCAGCTGATGGCATAAATCTTTGTTGAGCTAGAGGATAAAGTAAAGGTGTGCTGCGTACCATTCAACATGCAAAAAAAACCCCAGAAATTCTTCAAGGGGATTTTTTTCTTAGTTCTCCTTTCCAAAATGCCTTGTCCAGTAAGTGCCCCTCGAATTGTACATTTAGCTTTAATAAAAGTAGATTCTAACATACAACTGGGTCCTCACTGACTAACGCTTTATGCTTTAGCAGGTGCACTGAACAAAAGCATTGGCCCAGAAATCTTTCAAAAGCGATTCTAGGATTGATTCCTCAGATAGGGCAATGAAAGTTTAAAATCTGTTTTGTTTGGTTTTTTGTTTTAATGAAAAGCTGTATTTTGGCATTACTACTGGAAGACAGACTTTTATATCTTGCAGTTACGGCATTCCTATCATTAACTTTATCTTTATAACCTACCTCTTAAAGAACTGTGTAACTTAAGCTGATATGGGTATCTGAAAGCTCTCTTTTATTGCCTGTAGTTCTTTCTGTAGTTTCAGTTTCATGGCTAAAAAGAATACGATCTCTAACTACACTTTTGTTTTTACTGCCCGGCTTTATCAGACAAACTGCAATTTTACACCTTGTTAAGGAAGCAAGGTGAGAAGAAAACCACATTATACTGTTGACAAGGAAGATAAGACTATTATTTACCTTGACATTTTTAAGCAATAATATTCTTCATGTAACAGGATAAGAGATAAAGCATATCCTACAGTGATAATGCACAAATTGAAAGGAACTTTCTTCCACATGCTATCAATACTAGTAAAGAAACCATGCCCTAGTGCAATACTCCTATATCTGAGCCAGTTCACAATGGACTGTTTTGGAAGAAAAGTAAGCCTCTAATTCAGTCACCTAAAGCAAACACATTTTATCCGTGCACTGCACTGAATCATAGACAATTTCTTTAGGGACTGAACGAACAGGGTTTGGTTACCGTTCCCCCCCCCCCGATTCCCTTGGATCTTATTCTGACCTGCAGGAAAAGGCCATCTGAACAGGGAAGAGTACGTTGCATATTAATGGCAGAGAAACTGTGTATCTGCAAAGGCTGCAAGACACTTCAGAAATTTAATGTACTGCAAAATATTCTGTTTCAAGCCAGGATGTTCTTCACAATGAAGAATAACAGAGAGGAGGAATTAGCCACAGTTGTTTCTTCCTTGGAGCAAAAAGGCATAAACAAAGCTGGAATTGAAATGTTAGCCCATGGGAGGGAATTGAACATACCTTTAATAGACTGAGATGTTCAGGTTTTGTGGTGATGACTGCGAGAGAAATGGCTGTTTGAAATACACAATAAAATGCCTAAAATCATCACAGATTAAACTCATTAAATGCCTCTAGAAGAAGCAATTAAACTCAGGCGCTTATAATTCAGTTTAATTTCATCATAGTTTGTATTATATAGTCATCTAGTTTATTGGAATCTTCTTTAAATTTTGTCCAAACAAATTAAAAACCAAAATTTAGCCCGTGAGGCTCCCACATATTCTCTGGGAGATTATTCCTAGTTGTTCGCCAGGCTGCCCTCCTCTTCTTCCCCTTCTCCCCAGCTCCGATTCATCCTAAAATGTATTATTCTTTTTGAAGCAGCTTTAATTGAAAATTCCTCTTAATTCTTCCCCCAACCTTTCCCTCTTTATCAGACAGCCAGAGGGCGAGGTGTATTAATAGCAGCTGCATGACTCAGAGTTGGTAGCTCAAGTGGATCCCTTTGCACTGAGCTTTGCTGTTTGGCCTCCCTGGCTATGTTGCCACCGAGCTGCGGGGGGACCTTCCCTTCCTTGCAAACAAAAATAAACTGCAAAAGCACAGAGGGGGCTGGGAGTGCCTCAACCTCTCTGTCCTTCAGGATTGTCCTTACTGCTGTTTTCTTCTCCATCCCCATTGGGATTGTGTAGGACAAAAATGAAAGTATGTATATGAAAAAAAAAAAAAAAGGTGTGATTCCACACATAGCAGCTAAAGCAACCTTCTTTACCAGGAACTGTCTTCTAATATCATAGCCTCTTACACTTCCTACCCTCCTCATTTTGCATCTTGTAGATGGATCCATATTCTTCCTCTCTTTATGGCTTTACCTAATTTTCTGTGCACCAAAGTTTACTTTTTTTTTTTTTCCTGGCAGCTCTCCTATCATCAGGCCCTGCAATGCTCTCTACTGCAATGGCAGAAACAGTCACTCCAGAACTCTTTTTGTTGTCTCTACGAACACTTTTACACCGTTAACTCTTTCCCTCACCCGAGTGATGGAAAAGGAGGAGGGTCCCATCGCTGAGGGAAGCAGGGCCAGCTCTACACCCCAACTGCATCCCGCGCTCTTTCTCCTGAAGACTCCCCTTTCCTCAAGGGCCATCGTGGCTTGAGCCTTCCCGCCCCCCACACCACCACCCCCCGAGCCCCGCTGCGTCCTCCCGCCCGGTGGCATGGCCCTCTCGGTGCCACACTATCTGCCCCAACACCCGCACCGCCACCGCGCCCGGCCGCACCCACAGACTCCTGAAACACACCCCTGCCGCCTTCTCCGCAGCCAAACCGGCGGGCACGGCATCTCCTCGCGGGCCTTTGGACGGGAAACACCCCCGCCGCCCTCCGCATGGCTCAGGCTTCACTGACACTTTCTTCTCCCGCCTGCCCTCAGACCCGCTGCCCAGCTGCGCTCTTTCTCATCTTCCCCTCACTTACATGAGCGACAAGTTGTCGGAGGGCAGCTCTAGCGCCCAGCAGCGATTACAAGCACACGCGAGCGGGCAGAGCTGGCCTCCGCGGATTTCCGCGGGGCACTCGCGGCTCCGAGCACCGGCTCAGCCCGAACGCGCAGGACGCTCCCTCCAGAAGGGCCACAGAGGAGGGCAACCGCCATCCCCTCACGGGACCCCCGTCCCTCGCCCTCCATGTCCCCCCCAGCGGGAGCTCCGGCCGCCGCCGCCACCCCCCCCCGGGTCGGCAGCACCGCTGCTTCGCCGCAGCTGTGCGCGGCTCCTTCCGCGCCCACCGAGCCGCCCGCGCGCTGCCAGACCCTCCGCCAACACCAGCACTACGGGCAGCGGCTTCGCGCCGCCTGAGGCGCATGCCCGGCCGCGCGGCGCATGCCCAGCGCGGGCCCAGGAGCGGCATCTGACGGGGGGCGGGGGGGGAAATCTGAACGGCGGCGGACGCCGCCATATTGCGGAGCTGTCAGCTGCCGCCGCGTTTGGCGCCTCGTCCCCGGCGGCGCCGCGAGCAGCAACGGGGCGGTCCTGCAGCGCCTCCTGCCCCGCTGCGGCGGCGGAGGGGTGGGGGGGCCACGACACCACCCTGCCCCAGGAGGAGCGGAGAGCGCCGCGCCCAAGCACCCGACCTCGGGGTCTCGTCCCCCCCACGCCCCGCTCGCGGGGAGCGGAGCCTCAGGTGAGGTGAGGCGAGGCGAGGCGAAGTGGGGGTGTGGGGAGCGGCAGCGGTGGGGCGCTGAGGAGGGGGCGGCGCGGCCGGTTGTCAGTAGGGGCTGGGGTGGGGTCTCCCTTGCCGCGGCGCCCCGGAGGACAGAGCGGGGGCGGCGGGCCGCGGCTGTGGGGGCCCGCTCCCCCGCCGCGCTGGCGGCTGCTTCAGGCGGGAGCCCGCCCGCAGCTCCTGGGGGGCGGGGAGCGGGGCGACTTGTTGCGGGGATGTGGCATCACGCCGCTCCTGTCCGGGGGCGGAACGGGCGCCGCCGCTTGTGAGGGGGGCCCGGCTCGCCGAGCCCGCCGCTGCTGAGGGGGCGGCAGGCGGGCGGGCGCTTTGTTGGGGAAGCCCCGGGAGCGCGGCCTCGGGCCGCCCGGGCCGCGCAGCCCCCGCTGCATTATTCATGTCCCCGGGCGTCGCGGCTCTGGAGGTTACCGTAGACATGTGGCAGTCGGGTCGGCCAGCTGACTGTGGCGGTGTGGAGGAATAATAAGGAATTACTTCATAAACAAGTGCTGTGGAGCATCTGTTGCTGTCTATTGTTTTCAACAAATGCACGTTTTTAGAGTCCTTAAATACTGACCGACGTAATGGGCACAGCGGCCCTGAATGAGCCTTTGTGCATTGTTTTTTTTTTGAATGGATTAACGTTTTGTACGAGTCGTGGGCATTTGTAATTAACCTTGCCGCTTAAAGTCTAGTGCAGATAAGGGGTTTTAGTTTCAACTTTGTGGAATTCATTTCTCTTTTGTCAGTTTTCTTAATTTAAACGTGAAAAAAAATAACTCTTTGGACTTTATGCCAACACAACTAATCATATCAATTGTAAGGTGCTATTAAGCTGTCTTTTCCAGTCTGTGTAGCACCCTAGACAAGTATTTCACGTTCCTCTTTCTGGTACAGGCTTTTAAAAAGATTCTGTTTTTTTAACTGAGTTATGGGAGTTGTAATTCCGAGTTTTAATTAATTCTGCCTCTGTGAGTGGCTTGTGTCAGGCCTCAGACATGTCTCTGCATCTTACTCTGTTTTGTTTTCATAGAAGATGCTTGTCATTATGTTTGTGTCACAGAAACGTTTTGAGGATGCATCTGCCTGCACAGCACTTCATGTATTCAGAAGACCGTAGAAATACCGTTGTTGCTGTCAGCTCTTGTACAGTGTATTGGCACAATGCTGCTGGGCAATGTGCATTGCGAGGGAAGATGGTATACAGTAAGATTATGGCTGCTGTGATGAGGTAGTTTTGTGATCGTTAAAGAGACAAGTAGTAACTTTGTTGAATTATAAGTATGGCCTTTATTGATCTGTTGATTTAGCATAAGAGGGGCTGTGAGAAAAATAAACTGCACATCAGTACAATGTTCCCAGATAAGCAACTTCCCAGCAAATGGCAATTGCAAGGCAGTGGCATGTTTCCAAGCTTTGTGCTGAAGTGACACAGCTCTTCTATCAGGATGGGGAGACTAGAGATCAAAAGTACAACAAACAGCTTTAGAAAACACATGGAAAATGACATGGTGTGACATGTCAGGAGCTGTCCAGAGAGTTTTCCTTGCATGCTGACTGCAAGAAATGGTGTAAAAGTGATTGTAGAGACAATAAAAAGAGTTCTGGACTGACTATTTCTGCCATTGCAGTAAAGAGCATTGCAAGGCTTGGTGATAAGAGAGCTGCCAGGGGAAAAAAAAAAAAAGTAAACTTTGGTGCACAGAAAATTAGGTAAAGCCATAAAGAGAGGAAGAATATGGATCCATCTACAAGATGCAAAATGAAGAGGGTAAGAAGTGTAAGAGACTATGATATTAGAAGACAGTTCCTGGTAAAGAAGGTTGCTTTAGCCACCTCCAGGATAGGTGTACGGCCTTTTTTCCTCAACAGCCTTGCTCATCTTCTTGAGAAGGGGTACTTCTGTTGGCAGAGGCGAAGAGGGAAGTTGTTTAAGGTATTACTTCTTTCTATTGGATGGGTTAAATACATCAAAGCCGTCCTGTCGCTTTGTATTGCATTAAGAGTCTGTGGGAGTAGAGGAAAGGGAGGATTTTCAAGTCTGTAAATGTAAACAAAGCTTTATACAAACTTCTGAAGAAAGTCCTGATTGTTGAAAGATACTGATCCATTAAAGCAGTGCTCAGTGTGTCTTGCATGCTCAGTGAGTTTACTCCAGAGCTGGAGGGGCCTAGGAAAACTCTTTCCTTTCAACATTGAAGGGCTGCATCCGTGGGGTAACTTTACCAGTAGGCTAATCCTTAGCTTTGTGCTTTGAATTTAAAAGCTTTTTTTCCTGTCGGCTTTAGACATTTATTAATCACTCTGTGAAATGAAACCTTCAAGTCACATAGTACAAGGAAAAACAAATATTACATTGGCCCAGAAAGAGTGTTAATAATATCTACAGTGGAACATTTCCATTTAAGAACTCTAGCTAGTGTATATGGAGACTGATGCGAGTGACCAGTTCATACGTTTTCTTTATTTTGTGGAACTAGTTCTGAGAGATTTAATAGCATTATTCAGAAAATATAATATCTGGTTTTGAAATGGGATATACCCAGAATTTTGGTTATGTCATAATTCTTTGCTAACTGTATTTTTAGATAAAGGTTTACTTCACCTTGAAACAACAGAGTACCTGCATCAGTCGCGCTTCTTAATTTCCATTTTCCCTTGTACACATGTACATGGGAAGATTGGCCATCCTGTCATTGTAGGACTCTTCAGAACCTTGGAGTTATTTCAAATAGCGCAGTTTTGGGTACTTTGAAGCTAAAATTTGAAGTAAGGTTACTAAACTTAATAAATATAAACTGTATGTAAATTCTATAGCACATCTATAGCATACCAGTTTATTAACTGGTAAAACTGCAAGTATTGCACGAATATTCTTTGGCTGGCCTGTGTTGCTTTTTGTTTAACTACCATGTTGGCAGCTGCCATATTTTCATTTGTACTTCTGAAGTTCTCAGGAACTCCAGTCTGGAAGAAACACTTCACTCTTCAAAATATATTTAACTATAAATACATTTAATGCACAACAGTTGTACTGGTTATATTGCAATTACTTTTCAGAAAGACAGCAAGTTTATCTCAAGTATTTCGGGGAAGGGAGGATTGGGCGAAATAGTGGTTTTAAGAAGGCAAAGATACTGTACTGAAAAAAAAAAGTTGCTATGTAATACTCTGTGTGTGATATCCAGCACTGGTCAAATCTCAATTATTACATGTTAGTTATAAAATTCAGCTCCTATTTTTCTTCCCTCCTCCCCCCCCTTTTTTTTGTGAGATACATGGCTTGTTTTGGTTCCCTCCATAGGTCTGCTTACATCACAGACGATTGCCTAGACGACCTCTCTGTCTGTCTGAAAAAGATGTATGCTGAAGTAAAGTCTGTGGCGAATGAACTTCTTTATTGGACTGCAGCAAGTGTGTCATTAGGGAGGTGTTAGTGTAGAAGATGATTCCCTGCAGGCATTCACAGGCTGCTTTGGAGCAGAGAGGCGTTTTTGTAGAAAGCAGAGACCAGTTAGTCAGGTACAGTGGCCTGTAAGTTGCCTATTGCTGCCTCCCCAGAGAGCTAAGACTTTTAGGTGTCACAAAAAATGGAATGGCATAGGACTTTGAAACAAAAAAGTATATTAATTTTAAGTAAGTTTCTGTAAATAAATGAGTTAGTTGTATTGCTGTGGCTAAAGCTCTGTAGTCTCTGCTATCTGCGTGTAAGAAAACAGATTATGAACTTCTCGCTAGAGCTTAGGAGCTACACTGCTGAAGAGACTGCCTCTGAGAGAAGGTCCTAAGCTGTCAGACAGGGATCCCGCTTCTGAGGGTTGGTTCTCCGCCAGCCATGCGTCCTGCTCAAGCCTTCTGCCTCCTATCCCATCCTCACCTGACCTCAGACCCATAGCTGTGTGTATGAATGTTTCTTTTGAAAACAGCTGCTGCATAAATTATTAGACAGAATTTTGGCATCGAGCATTTTATGCACCATCATTTTCTGAAGAAAGCTTTCTTTGTCATCTTTCAACAATTGCGTTATTTGTTGGCTTCTGTGGCATAACTGGAAACATGGATGATACTGATTTAAAAATCCTAACTGCCTTGTAGTGAAATGAATTGCCATCACAGTTCTTCATTTCAAGACAATTCTTGAAGTTCTGGATGATTTTTCGTTTGTTTGTGATGTGGAGCCTACTGGTGTTTTGGTGGTTTAGTCCAGAGTCCAGATTACTGCCTGTGCTGTGAAGATCTCAGGGGCTGGAGTGTTGTAGCAGAAGGAACTCTGCAAAGTCACAACCCTGCTAATCCTGACTTGGAAGAGGCACCTTTGGGAAATGAAATGCCAAAGTGATGAGCCTTTATGTCTAGTAGGTCACAAGTTGGTTTCAGAATGCCGGAAGCGACAGGGATATCATTCCCAATCCCAGTTGGCTGTTTGTTTTTTTTTTTCCTCTCTATTTGCAATGCCGTTTCACATGAGTGTTAAGATAAAAGTAAATACAATTAATTGTTTCAAAGATAAAAATTTAGTAAAACTGATATGGTTGCATCCACTAAATATAAATCTATTGGAAACGCATAAGTAGCAGAAGTGAACTCCCACTCCAGTAATAATAGTGGCGATGCACAATATTTTGCCTGGCAGTGATTTTTGGTTTCTTTTGGCCAAATATTTTTCTTGTGTTTGTTTTGTTTTGTTAATGTTAGCTGCTGCCAGTAATTGGGAAAGATAGGGTGTTATTTTTCTATTCAGTGCTTACTTGATTTCAATTTTTGCACAATTTTAAGATTCTGATGTCTTTTTATATAGATGTATTACTTCGTTAAAGTGCTTTTGTGTGAATATGATGTTTTGAAATTGCATAACATTTTGAGTATGGAAGCGTAAAGACTGTCTGGTTTTTGCATTATATAAAAAAATGGA
Source organism: Numenius arquata (assembly GCF_964106895.1). NCBI lineage: Eukaryota > Metazoa > Chordata > Aves > Charadriiformes > Scolopacidae > Numenius > Numenius arquata. Next base: position 122,606,535 of record NC_133576.1, read on the forward strand.
AACAATGGTCTGTGAATTTAAGTTGTAGACTCTATAAGTTGAGTTTGGTTTTGTTTTTTTTTTTTTCTATCTTGTAATATGGCACAAGGACTTTACGATCTGAACTAGAAACAAGTTCAGCATGGTTGGCTCTAAATTTATTACATTTCTTTCCTTTTTTTTTTAAAGGAATGACAGAGGGTTTTTTTTTTCTTTTTACTCTTGTAAAAGATATTACAGCAAACACTTCAACAACAAATACCTTGGCTATTATTTGTTTTGCATAGAGTTGTGGGGTTTTTTTTTTCCTTCTGTTGCTTGTGTACTGTGATAATTTGTCAGACCCTGAAGATATGTGGGGCTGACAGTGGAACTTCATTTTTACTGAGTTTTGCACAAGAGGATTCTTACTTTTAGCTGATAGCTTTATTTTATTACATGTGAACAATAAATGTTAATTCTGTAAACTCATCTAAATTACATGTCTACCAATTGTGATTTGATGACAGAATTATCCTATAAAACTTTGTAGTCGTGTTTCTGATTTTAAAAATTACCTTAAGGTTTTAAAATATGTTTTCAAATAAGTGATTTAGGGTTGGTTGATAGTAGTTTAACAAAATTTTTGGGTAAAGCCCAAAGTGAAAAGTTGGGACACATTTATGGAAGAATTTGCAGTGATAAAACATATGAAGGTGTAACAGTCATTTTAGAAGGTGATAGACATGTTCTTTCTTAAAAGGACCTCAGAAAGTAATCAGTTGTTAACACAGTTCTCTGCCTTGTGCCATATGCTCTCATGTGTTTCCTGGAGACTGGACTTAGTTATCAGTCATCTTACCATACCCCTTCTTTTCAATGCCAATATAACCATAAGCACATGAAAATAGTTGTGCTGCTTTCTATTGCTTTCAGTACTGTTGAGTTGGCACGCTTATAAAATGGTGGATGAGAATCTAATTTAGCTTTTGCATCGTTAATTAACCGAGTTTAACTCTAGGGCTTCAATCTGCCTTCAGTTTTGCAAGCAATGAGCCCCTACTGTCAAAAAGGTGAACACAGGGATTACTACAGCTCAGAATCCTGCTTACTGTTAGCAGATATTAAAGCCAAGCTTGTTTTGCCTTTTACTGCTCTTTTGATTTTTTTCCTGACGAGTATATTGGGGAAAGTGGGAAGAAGAGAGGGCAATCTCTTCTGTGAACTGGAAATGAGCTACAAAATTTTATCAAAACCCAGTGTTGTAAGCACCCTTTTTTATTGCCCTCCCCTTCCCCCCCTCAAGCTTTTTTGGTTAAAAAAAAGAGGGGGGAAGGAAATTGCAGAAAAGTGTATTCATAGTTTTCCAGAATATATTCAACAGTATCTTAGAAGAGTAGCCTTACTGTCCAATACTTTAGAATGTCTTCCGTAATTAAAAAAAAAAAATCTATTGGAATGTAATTCTCTTTATGCTGTGCAAACATAGTATTATACTTTTATAGTTGTGCTACATTAATTATATCATGATGAATGTAACTTAAAGACACAGTTTTAATTTTCTCAGGCTGATTTTTCATTAAACAAAATTTGTTCCCTATCTGTGTTATACCATTAGATGTCTCTTTCTGTAATCTTTAGTCTTAACAGTCATTTTTCTTTACCAGCCAGCAACATTGATGCTTTTTAAATTCTGTTTTCATCCTTTCTCTCTTTTTTGTCCAGTCCCTCTTTTCAAACATATCTCTGCAGATTAGAAGAAGCAATAAAAATGAAATGCTACTGCACCTTAAGTTGCTGTGCAAATTTTTCTGATGTCGACTGTATTTTTTATTGCAAAGAAGCAAGGAAAAAGAACTTCTTTTGTAAATATATATAACAATACTTTATATTTGCATTTTTCTTTATGAATGAGAAGCCATTTGTACAAAAGTTTGCTTTTGATAAATGAATTACTCTAAACGTTTTGCTTTTCTCCTTATATATTTTTATTAAGCACTTCTGAATATTTTATTCACCTGATGCAGTCATACTACTGGCATCTTGTATTGTTCTGAGTAGTATGTCACTTTCATTTTTCTTACTATAAATGTAAGTTCAGTTAATATTTTTGAAGGCAGTGCCATTCTTGTATTCTTTGCAGATCAGCAGCAGGACTGATTCATGGAAGTCATTACTTTAACAGTGTGCAAGAAGGTGACTAGCTGAGTTAGAATGAATTGAAAAGGAGGCAGGATGCTATCTACCGATAACATTGCAAGTTATCTACCAATAACATTGCAACTTTTTTGGAACAGAACGCAATAGTGAATACTTCCATTACCATGTAGACATAACTTACAGCCTTTCTGCTTAGAAAAAAAAAAAAAAAAGAGAAAAATATATTTTAAGCAGAGCAGATATTCTTCTTTTACTGGGATGGTGTACTTGCATTTCTCTTCATTTGGGAAAATAACTATATCATTCCTTCACTGAGAGAAACAGATGCTTTTATAGACATGAAATAGTTTTGATGCTTTAAAATTATGGTTTTTCTTTGTTTTCATGATGTTTCAAGTTTGACTGGAGTTGACAGATTAAATTGCAGCTTTGGAGTTCCTTGTACAAATTTTGCTTCCTTGTAAATAATGTTAATGGTTTTTATATTGAAAAATGTCTGATATAAAAAGTTTTAAAAATAATTTGTATCACTTGGGGAACTGTTGTCTCTTTATTCTGACATTAATTGATTAATATTCTACAAAAAATAGAAAGGAGGTTACTAAGAAACCTGTAGATTTTGGTGCTGGCTAACTTAATTGCTTTTTATATCATCTACTGAAAAGTATATTTTGTACATGTAGAGCAACTGCTTTGGAATTCGTACTATTTGCTGTGATGTACATGAACTCTGTTTTGATTAATTTAAAAACAACACTTTAAATTTTGTTTTTGGCAGAAGGGGGCAAAGACTTTGTAGAAGACTTAAGTGGACAAGAGACTAAAGAAAACAAGAAAAATGCCGAAACCAGTAAGTAGCTGTTTTCTTACTCATCTAAAATCTGTCAGGGTTTTCACATTTTAGAGTGGTGATCTTATAACAGCTCTACTTGTTTTGACTCTGCCCTTTTTAGATTTCATAAGATCTGATAATGTACAGTTGGAGTTGAGAGATAGTTTAATACCAATACGTGAAAAAAGATCAGGAAAGCTTAGTACGGCAGGTAGCATGGAGCACACTTGGAGGTGGGGGCAGTAGTGGGGGCAGTACTTACAAACCACAGTGAACTTAGAGCCCATTTGTCTGGCAGGAGGAATGACTTTTCAGGAATTGTTTACTTTGAGATGAGATGACATACAGTGGTTAATGGAGGCATAATTGCAGCCTGACTCAATGTCTGTGAGAATCAGTGGAAGGATTTGCTGTAGGATTTGGCAGGGAAAGACAGAACATGTGTTAAAGGGTCTGTGACAGCAACAGTTTTACCATAGTAGAGGGTATAACCCAAAAGGTAAGCGTTGAAGAGAGGAAATAAGCAATGTTTGTGGTCTCCTATTCATCTCACTTCAGCTGAGATAAGGGTTCATCCACTTTCTATCCAGGGGAAAAAAAATAATCTCCAACTTTTGTTTTAATAATAGTTCTAGAATTCTTTGAGGAGATAATTATTCAGCAGCTTGTTTCTTTTGCTGTTGGTGTAATATTGATTGCTTTGGATTTCATCTGCTGTGTGTTTTAATGACTTTTGGTTTTCTGTTCCCCTTGTAACCAGTGAGCAAAGCATTCAGAAAGGGAACCGAATTGTCAGGGGAGACGGTTTCTATTCAACCCAATTGGTTTATGTAATAGCCTTCAGGCTTTCTTTGTTTTCTGATGTTTCATTGAAGTTGTAGATTAGGAGCAGAGCAGATCTGTTGCTAAGAGTAAATATGTCTGTGTGCACGTGTGTACACATATATACATACCTATACATAGATGTAAAAAAGTTTTTTGTGATTAATCAGAAATTGCCAGTGTAAATAGTCCGTATTGCACGTCAGTGTTCGGAACCAGTACAGCTTAATGAATAATGTCAGCATGGGACTGTCCAAGGGCTAGAAGTTCTGTTCTGAGCCTTGCTGTTGGTCTACTGACCAACTGGCCATACCGTATTATTTCTCTAATTTCTTCTTCCTTCCCTCTCCCCTGCCTTATGGACTGGGGGCAATATCTTAGCACTTTCTGAAGTTGTAAGATCCATATACTGCTCCCTTCTTACAGAAAACTGCACTATTAAGGGCAGGGAAATGTGTTAGCAGCACACTGTTTTCTGACCTTTTTGAGTCCTGGCTACAATAATTGAGCGGTGCCTTTGATAGAGCTTCTCAACTGGAAAACAGTATTTTAAGAATAAGGCAAAAAGTCACTGTGAGCTGCTGTGGTTCCTGAGGCCCCCAACTCCTTGCAGCTATAGAGTGGTGAAGTCATAGAAATGATGACTAAGAAAAAAGACAGCCTAGGTGACATTGCTTCTTTTTAAATTCTGGGATTGGAACCGTGAAATTTAGGCAGGCAGGGTTCCCTCTATTTTAAGGACCTAAGAAAATCGTAGGAAATACAGTTTTAGGGTTGTTGACAAGAAAAGCAGTATCCTTAGAATTGAGATTGCAGAGGTGTTGGAAGCGCTCACAATCCACCCCAGGAATGGAAATTAGCTACCAGATCTTAGGAAAGAAGCTGGACTCATGCCACAGATGAGATAATTTTTTTTTTTTCCTTTTATGAAGGGCTTTATATAAAGAGTTCTCGTGTGTTGGGATGTTCTCGTGTGTCTCCTGACGATGTAGGCGCATGTGACATCTTAGAAGGAAGCCAAGTGAAAGGAGCCATTAAAAAATGAAATTAAATTGATTATGTTATGTGGATTTCTTCCTGTAAGCTACAGGTTGCTGTAATTATAATTGCTAACCAGTGAATGAAAAAGTAGCACACATGCCAAAGATAAAGTATTTTACCTATAAAAATCAAACCTCGTATTTTGCTCTGGTTGCTTCTTAAATGGTTGATTGCTTTGGTGCTCCCCCCCGGTTCATCCCCCCCCCCCCTCTTCTTTGGAGACAGTAAGAGCCTAGTCATTGGTTATGTTTAATGAATCCAACATCGTTCTTTGAAGAGTCTTGCTGTTCTGCTGGGGTTTGGTAGTACTGGACTGTAGAAGATCTCTTGCTCTGGACATACACTGTAGCTCTTACCAGTTGTTTTTGAAGACAATCCACAATAACCAAATGTACTTCTAGTCCAGAAGCTATTTGTGTTTCAGCTCCTTGTTCTTTATTTTTGATGCCGGTTACAGTGACTGTCAGTGTTCTGTAATTGTATTATTGGAGGTCTTTTAACCTGAAAACTAATGAAATAATTATGGATAAGGGCTAAGAAAACCCAGTTAGCATAACTGGTGAGAATTTTGACAGCGTTATTTTATAGCTCTCTTCTTTTTTATTACTGTGACCTATTTAGGTATATATTTATATTTTTTTTCTTCCAGATTCTTCTGTAATGATCCAGTTGATAGCTTTCAGAAAATCTGGTCGTCTTGTAAATATATGAATCTGTGCAGTACAACTATAAGTGAATTCTCTCTACGTTTTTGGAATTTTTTTTTTGTTATGCACAATATAATTAAGCAATAGATTAGTTTAAACAAAATCAGGAAACATTAATTCACAGAAAAAAACCCAATGGAATAGATTTTGGTTTAACTTTTTTGCTTTTAGGTTGAGAAGTTATGTAGTATTTCAGACAAAATTAAGTAAATGAAGTAAAGGGTCTTGGCATAGTTGAATTTTAAAGCAGAGGTCTTTCGTTTTTCCCAGAAGTCTCAGTCTGAAATAAGGTTCATGCCCCTGTGAATGATCTTCTTATACATGGTGGCAAAAGGTCATTGTTCTTATGTGTTTGGGATTTTCTCTCTTAGAGGCTACTAGGTTAAATAGCTTGAGTGAAAAGGCTGTTTTGAAAGGGTAGAAGTGACTTTAATATATTATCCTGAGACAATATACCTGAGATACTAAGGTAGTACGTGTCTGACAAATACACATTAGTGAAACATTTTCTTGTTTTATTGCTTCAGTAGACAAGTCTGTTTGTTCACCTGTGTCTGTGTTTGTAACAAAGTGGCTTTCTGTTCTTCTAAACAGTTCACTCAACATCTCCTCTACTTTTAAAACAAAATAGTTCTGAGACTTAATATTCTCAACTCTGTCTAGCAGTGCAAAATTTTCATTTATCTTCTGTTGTGATCCATCTAAAAAAAAATTGGTGACTTTTTTTAATTAGGTCTTTGCTGCTGTAATCAAAATTGGAGCTGTTAATAGGGCTGTTTTCAGTGTGCTTAGTTCTCTGCTTACTGAAGAATAGAATATTTGTTGAATCTTATTTTCAGTACTTTCTTCTGACAATGTTTCTCAGCTCTATGCCATTCTCCCAGATCTTCAACAAAAATAGAAACATAGAACTAAAATTAGACATCATTAGTTACATAACTGTTAATCATTTCATAGGCTAAGAAGATTAGGTTTAATTGACTGAAATATTAGTTGCATTCATATGGTGTAAGAAGAGTTAAAATTATCAGCTGTTTTTGCTGGTATTTTGCAGCGTTTTTGTACAAGACTGCAAGGTGTGGAAGAGAAACCATTACGCTGGGTAGATGTCAAGGCTACTAAGATTAAAAAAGAATTATTTTTTTTTACTTCCTCACTATTTTGCGATATTGTGTATTCAGAAGGTAGTAGGTATCAGTCTGCAATATGATGTTTAAAATGTTTAAAATTTCATGTTTAAAACTTGAATTAATGTTTACAAGATCAACTTAAATTCTGTAAAGTGGTTGAATTGAAATCATGTATAAATTAATTTTTGACTAGAGTTGTTTTACAAAAAAAACTTTGAGATGTGTAGTGCAGTATTTGAATTATGGTTTGAATACATGATTCGTTTTTGCAGTATAAATAGGCAATTGATGTCAGTGTGAAGGACTGCTTATTTTTGCTTTGTCTATTACTAAAACGTATTTGCCCTTATTCAGTAGCCTTCTGTTCCTAGTGCTGTTTAATCTTTATGTTTTTACCTCATCTTCTTCATTAATTTTTCTCTTGCATCTCTCCTTATGTCTTAAGAGTCATATGGAGAGTATGCTGTGTGTATTTATACAGTCTGTAAAGCAGTGGGACTGATATACTGCTGCATCTTAACACAAATAATTTAATATGCAAACTTGCTACAGGAATTGGCTGAGCTAGTGTGAAGAAACTCTTGGAAGATTTTTTTTTTTGCTATATGCAATTTCCTTATAAAGAATTGGACTGGTTTCTGTGGCTTTTACATGTGACTAATTCATACTGCATTTATTAAAAAAAAGGCAAAACCACTGGAAACCTTTTTCATGTCATTTTAAAAGGCTTTCTTACTAAATGTTGATACCTACTCAGTTTTGGACTTCCTGATAAAAGCTGAAGTGCCAAGACCAGTATCTGCAAATGGTGGCTGAAGTACAGTAATAAGACACATTAGACTATTAATCTAATAGTCAGTTTTTGTGCGTATTCTATGGAGTGTGTCTCCATTTGAGAAGAGGTCCGAAGGTTAATGTGGTGACTGTGTAATATCCCATCAAATTGTGGAGGGTTGAAGTTAGATACTACAAGGAAGTGTAGATTTTTTTCCGCCAAGTCCTTAAAGTAGTGAAAGAATACAACAAAAATATAATTCCTATATGAAATGCACATGGATGTTTATTGTTGCAGGTATGTTCGTTGATTATAGTGTTTATTGGTTTGGATAAATTCTTTCATAGATAAATTGCTTTAGATTGGTTTTTATAAATAGTATTTTGTGAGCTGTGGCAAATGTCCTCATAACACATTAGCAACATTTATTATCAAAACATCAGTTGCTCCCTTCACAAGGAATAATTAACATGTTTGTGTTCTTCCCTTTCCCTTGACTGTGTTTAATCATTCTGAAGCAAGTCTGGTAAAATACAGATAAACTCAGGCTGCTAGTTCTGATGCCAAGGACCTGGATGAGCTCGAGAAATGGGGCCTTTGTGAACCTCATGAGCTTCAGCAAGGCCAAGTGCAGGGTCCTGCACCTGAGTCAGGGCAGTCCCAAGGAGAAATACAGGCTGGAGGATGACAGGATTGAGAGCAGTCCTGCTGAGAAGGATCTGGGGGTACTGGTGAACGAAAAGCTCAACGTAGGCTGACAATGTAGACTCGCTGACAGTGTAAGGCCAACCATATCCTGGGCTGCATCAAATCAAGCATGGCAGCAGGTCAAGGGAGGTGATTCTGTCCCTCTACTCTGTTCCCGTGAGACCCCACCTGGAGTACTGCGTCCAGCTCTGGGTCCCCAGCAAAGGAAAGACATGGACCTGTTGGAGTGGGTCCAGAGGAGGGCCACAAAAATGATCAGAGGGATGGAGCACCTCTCCTATGAGGACAGGCTGAAAGAGTTGGGGTTCAGCCTGAAGAGGAGAAGGCTCTGGGTAGACCTTATAGTGGCCTTCCAGTACTTAAAAGGGGCCTACAGGAAAGATGGGGACAAACTTCTTAGCAGGGCCTGTTGCAATAGGACAAGAGGTAATGGCTTCAAACTAAAGGAGGGTAGATTCAGACTAGATACAAAGATGATAATTTTAACAATGAGGGTGCTGAAACACTGGAAGAGGTTGCCCAGAGAGGTGGTAGATGCCCCACCCCTGGAAACATTCCAGGTCAGGTTGGATGGGGCTCTGAGCAACCTGATCTAGTTGGAGATGTCCCTGCTCATTGCAAGGGGCTTGGACTAGATGACCTTTAAAGGTCCATTCCAACCCAAACCATTCTATATTTCTCTAAGGTGATGAAGATAACTGTCACAATGCAAGGGTTTAAAGCATTATTATTTAGGAAAATTTTATTACAAATAAATTAAAAAATATGTATATGTACTCAAATATTGGGACAAGGAAGTTTCCTTAGAAGTAAGGAAAACCTATACTTTTTGTAGCAATTTTTCCAAATATTTGGTGATCCTTTTATGCTGAAAGGTTTCTGTCCTTCGCCAGTTATTTATATTACTCAGTATAAGCAAATGAGCCAAACTAAATAGTCACTTTAAAAGCTGTGGGGTAGGTATTGGTATTCTAAACAAAGATTTGGTACTCTAAAATAGAGCTTTGCATAGTGTTTTCCCGAATGTCCAGCAGACTTTTTTTTTCCTGTACTATGCTAAACTTCACTTTGTTCTTTATACTCTTCTTACAGCAGCTTTGTTTATAAAATGCACTTTTTAAAGGTAGCCAGCTGAAGAAAACTTCATGCTAAGCATTTTCTTCCTTTTAGAATTTTTTTTTTAAATAAAATTACTCATTAACATGCCCTTTTCTTTTTTTCATTATGGCCTTTTAAATACAGCCTGTTCAGGTGTGACGTTGCCAAATCTGTGGAGAAGCAGGGGGGGAGCTCTCACCACACAGACCTTCCCAGAGGATTCACAAAGTCTAAGTTCCCCAGTTACTAAGCCTACAATAGCATTTTTAAGTATTTCCTGGACGTAATCACCATGATATTCTAGTACTTAATGTTTGCATAGAGATCTTTACATCAGTAATAAGTGATGTAAATTGTTAAATTGTGGCACCAAAACCAATGTTTGTGTCTAGCCATTTTTTAATTTTTTTTTTTTTTTTTTAAAAAGGATGGTTGCTCAAGTGTACTCCTATGAATTGCAGAACCACCTAGGACGTTTCTTGATTAGTTTACCCAGAGTAGGTTCCTTAGAAGACATCTACTCGGAGGGCAGTCAAAATTGTGTATGAATATACGGAATGAGACTTGTTGCAGCTGTTGCCCTGAGCCCATGCACAGCAGAACGGGACTTGCCTCCCAACTGAGCAGCTGAAGTAATTGACTAAGTCTTGTCTAGTGCTTTGTCATAGTTTCTGAAGTTTGAAGGAAGATGTGTAATCCTGGTGAGAGCAAAATCGAAAAGCAGGCATTAAATGGGTCTCTTGGTATGAGTAGTGGTAGCCTTCCAGCACTTGCTACAGGAAACCTTCATACATTTCTCTTGTCACCATTGCAAGAGCTCCTTCCTGTTTTTGTATTCATGTGGTAAAGTTGGTTCAGAGTAATCACACTCAGATTAGTGTCTGTCTTCATAATTTGCGGTTCAGATCATTTCCCCCTGTCACCAGTGTCATATTGGGAGTGTTGCTTCAAAGTAGCTGGACACCCAACGGTAGATCACATGAGCGACAGACCATTGCTGAATTTACTGTGCCTTCTTTTTCTGCCTGTGTTCCCTTAATTCCCTGCCTTATTTATAATGTGGAAATTTCCCCCATGACTCTTAATGTAGTTGGTGAGCTTTATTTTCCGGACAACACAACTGACACCAGAGGTTTGATTTTTGTTGTGAGCATGCTGTGTGATCGAGGTTTGGATTAGATAAGTAAGCCTTCTGGGCTCAGTCTTAGTGTTTTGCCAAAACTAACCTTACTTTCCATGCCCAGAAATAACTAAAGCTATGAGACAGTGTTACAAGGTTGTAAAAGCTCAGCATTTGTATGCCAGAAATCTCAGTCAGTCCAAATGTCTTCAGAAGGAAAATGGTGTAGTGTTACCTTTGTAAGTCTCTTCTTAAATAACTCATACAAGGTAACATTTTAATATTGCTATCATATAATTTGTGACTTTCTTAGTAGAACTGAAGGTGTAGATATTAATTAGCAGCTGGGTGATCTGTGAATCGGAAGTTCAAAGAAAAAGAAAATTGCTGAAGACTAAAGCAGTTACTGTAATGCGCATAAGCGAGCAGGTGCTCCTAATGTATATTGTAGGTGGAGCAGCTCTGTACTCGCATAGAACTCAGCTTTTGTCTGAGGCACTAATATCTGGAAGCAAACAGAATCTGTGTTGTTTGCTTCTGTGCTACATCTATTATTTTACTGTTTGAGTATTTTAGTTCTTCTGAGGGCTACAGACTTTCAGGTGGTAATTCTTGCATTTGTAGAAGATGACATTTGTTATAAGGCTATTTATGTAAGAAGTTTCTGCTGCGACTCAACTAATTGCAGCACACTTCTTGAACTTGCGCTTCGGAGATCTTCTGTGATGCCTCTTGTTTTGGCAATGGTGCTGTTACATAACAGAGTGCTTTGGCATTTAATAAAGTTACATTTTAGCCTTAGCCTTTGTAACTTGCTTACTTGTAGCTGTCTTAAAGTAGGCTTCATTTTTAAAATTGAAAAGCTGCTTTTAAAAAAATAACTTCTTGTAATTAGGGGGCAACCCCCAAACTTAGGCCAGTGCAACTGGCAGTGAGTTAGATCTACCATTTAAAATGGGTTGTTCAGTTAGAGAATAAGCAATTTTTTTTCCCTCTTGAGTGAGAGAATCTGCAGAAAACACCTCTCTTCTCTCCTTCTGACACATACCCTCTAATTTTTGCAATAAAAGTTTGCTATCTTTTACTCCAAAGCCTTCAACTCTTGTTCTTTATCGGTGTTTGCACACAAAAAAGTTTGCTAACCTGCTGCTATCTTCCTTGTTTGCAGGTCTATAACCTAGAGGTCCTCAGACTCCTGCTACTCTTGTCTTTTGTATCCAGCTCATGCCCAAAGTTGTTTACCTTGACACTAAAGAAAGCAGTGAACAAGCTTAATCAGTTGCATGGGGACAAACTTCTATCCAGTTTTCTTTTTTACACTTTGGATCTCCCTTCTGTCTTGTGGAGACTTTTCCAGACTCTCACTTCTCAAAGTATTCCACCTGGTGGCAAAATTAGGGAAATAGTTAATGGAAATGGTTTACACGGGCAGAGATCAAGTAGAGTAAGAACCTGTAATACAAGTCCTAATTTATTCCTGTTTCATACTTTATAGTAGAGAGAGAGAAATTAGAATATATCTGTGGGCCTTAAATAAGTTTCATGTTTCTGGTTTTGCATTTATAGCAAAGTAGATTTGACCTTTAACACTTTATATTGCTGTTCACTAAAGATAAATAAAATATGATACTGTGGCAACAGAAATGAAGGGCTGTTCTAACAGTGAGAAGACAGTACTGTGCATTTAGTACTTTGTTCTGTTCCATGAAAATTCTTACTTTTGTGTATACCAGTTGAAGAGCAATTGGAACAGACTGTTGTACTTTCAAGTAAGATAGGCTTCCAGATATCTCCTGGAATATTTGACTGCTTGTTTTAGAACAAATAAAAACAGTGACTGTCAGGAGTCAGCTGGAAAATGGTCCTTTATTTCAGGAGAAGGAAGAAGTTCATTGAATAGTAGTGGTTTTTCAGCCTTTTAGTAAGGGAATTGAATGGGATAAATACTAAGGGGAGCTAACTTCTATAATTCCTCCTTCCATTGATGAAAAATCTGCTATTAGTCTGTCCTGAGGTGCACAAGCTCTATTCCTATATACTTTAAGACTGTTGAACCTCTTTATTTTAGAAATAGCAGTGCAGGAGTCTGCTTTTCTCTTTATACTGCCAAGTATAAATATTTAAAAATGATATGTATATGACTAGGTACTTTTTCTTTTGTAAACATTTGGGAAGCCCACTGAAAGATAGTGCTCAGTGGTTGAATGTCCCAGTGTTCTTGGAGTGTTCAGTAGTCATGTCAGCTATCCCATTAAATTGATTTTGAACTTTGTTCCCTGCTTTGACCTTCAAACCTAGTGTTAAATATTATCCTGAGTATGCTTTTATAATAAATAAAATATGATACTTTTTGCAGATTCAAATTTTCCTTTTTTATATCTACATAGGACACAATTAAAATTGTTGAATTTACTTGCCATATATTGTTTCTTACAGGCTAATCACAGTATATAGAAGCATTACACTGTTACAGTATGATTTAAATATTACTTTATTTTCTGTAGATCAACGTCAGAGTAACCACAATGGATGCAGAGTTGGAATTTGCCATCCAGCCCAATACAACAGGCAAGCAGCTCTTTGATCAGGTAACTTATATGTGTCTCTCTGAATGTATGTATACAAACACAAAACTATTGTGGGTGTTAAGGCATAGTTTGAGAAAATATAAGGAGAAACATAATCTATACATGAGAACACTTCCACTATCTAAGCTATGCTCTCAGTTAGTTTGAACTTCCTCGTTACTTCTCATGGAATGTATTAAATTCAAAGACAATTCTGTGTAAATAGGTTAACAGTGAAGCTTAAGTTGAATCATGCGTATAGAACCATTTTGAAATCAACAGTATATTTTATGTCTAATCATCATAATTGCAACTGCAATATAATTGTTAGAATTGTGCATATGAGAAATTTATATAGCCTCCACTGTTTAATAATGAATGTAATGATAAAAGTTCATTAAGGAAAGCTAACTTATTTTATTTTTTTTTCCAAGAATGGAAGCTGTAGATACTTTTTCACTTCCTGAATGTTAGAAAAGTAATGTTGTCCTATGATCCAATTTGAAATTCAAGTTTAAAAAAAAAAAAGCAAACAAAACCAAACTAAGTGGGGAAGTGAAAATGATGGTTTTAACATGCCTTATGGATTGCAGACCCATCAGAACTACACATTATGATTTGATAGTGTCTCTGTCGTACACCAGTCAAACGGGCTATATGAATGATTTCTTAAAAAGGGTTGTTCTTGCATTCATTTCATGTGATGTTAGCCATCAGAATCTTGAAACAGTTTTTTGATCTGGGTTGTGGAGTGTTCTAGAGAATGTTGAAAATAGAAGCTTGTCAATGTGGTGTTTTGTTTTTCCTTAAGAAACGAATAAATATGTTACATTATCTAGGTACAAGATGTATGCATTTAGTTAAAAGTTAAAATTTTGAACAGAAATGTTCAAAATTACTCTTCAAAAACAGTTTAACCGTATTAACAATTATGTCTGGTAGAACTGTTGTTTCTGTCCACTCTACTATAGATGCTAAAAGTATGTAATGATGGGTGTTAAGAGAAAGTAACACATTGAAAGAGTTCCTTAAGAAGTCGTAAGCTGTTAGCTGACCTTGAAGAGTTGATTAAATGTCTTCATATGTAAGTTGAAAGGAGGAGAATGTTTATTGCTTTGCAACACTGAGCTGCTTCTTCTAGATGAATGAAATTTCACTTGCAATTTTTGTTTGAAATGACTGTCTGACTCCTAACACTTGTACCCCCAGCCTCTTTCTCTGAAGTCACTAGCAGTGTATCTTCAGTCTCTACGTAAAAATAGACTTCATGACTCTTACAAAGACTTCTTGAAGAAAGGGGCTGTCCTGCTTTTTGTCTAACCAACACCACCATCAAATAGAAAGTATGAAATTCTGTGGCACAGAAGCCTCAAGCTGTTACTTGTCTTTTGCCAACCTTTGCTATCTTCTGCCATGCAGTATTGGGTGGGGTGACCATCTACTGTGTAACGTCTTGTGCCCAGGTAATCAGGTTCATCCAAATTGGGGCATTCACAAGCCTGGAACAAAGATACAGCTCAGAATTCTTTTTCATGCTTTCCAACTTTTTTCCTTGATTCATAGTGTGGCATCGGACGTCTCACCAGCTCTTGCAATCAATTACTGGAAGTTTAAATTGAAAAAATGTTAGGTCAAGCAAAATCAACCAGCATGGTTATGTGTGAGGAGAGAAGCAATTTCAGCCTGATCTTAAATTCATATGTGCGTTCCACGGAACACCATCAGGAGCTGAACTGTATTGCAAAACCAGCATGAAATTTTCAGACAAAAGTTATGCTGTTCTCTCTATAGAAAGAGAATTGAATAGCACTGTTATTGAGAGGACTGGCCTTCAAGGTTTAATGCAGAAATGATGGTGGGCATGACAGTAGACTTGTTGGTTATTGCTTGCAGAAAATAACCTCTCCATGAATTTAGCTGTTTTCTAGTGCTCCTCTACATTTTTGGTGAACAACTTGGCCTTTTTTTCCAGTCAGTTCTTTTAAGCTTTTAGTTGGTGTTTTCTAAAGTTGTTGATTTGTTTCCCATTCCGTGTGTGTTTTCGTCGTCTTCATCTGCTACCAGATAAGAATTCAGCATTTGATGTCTGTGCCTTTCTTTTTTCTCTTCCATTGTGAAACTCAGTAAAGTTCTTATTTATTGTGAAAACCCTTTTTTTTTTTTTATTTTTTTAAATAACTTGTATTTCAGAAGATATCTTAACATATTTATCACTAGTCCTTCTGTCTATCCTGTCAGTTTTCAGAATGATCAAGAGGGGATCTGTTCTCCTTAGACATGCTAAATTGATTAACTAAGTTTCCTAGTACAGAAAGAATGCTGTGGTGGGTATGTTTCCACACACTGGTAGTAATGGTGGGGGTTGTTTTGTTGTTTTCAATAAGTTGTTTGCACTGAGCATCAGTACCTCTGGTTTACTCTAGTTGTCAGAAAGAATAGGAGGATTGTCTCCTTTATTTCAATTTACACCCCACTGTCCTTTCCAGAAATCTTGGAAGCCTCCCTTACAATCTTTTGGAATCTGACTCGATGAAATT
The DNA here is from genome assembly GCF_964106895.1 of Numenius arquata. Classification (NCBI taxonomy): domain Eukaryota; kingdom Metazoa; phylum Chordata; class Aves; order Charadriiformes; family Scolopacidae; genus Numenius; species Numenius arquata. Next base: position 122,621,990 of record NC_133576.1, read on the forward strand.
CTTGCTAGGTTGTCTTAATGTGTATGTTTGATTTGCCAAAACGTGCCGGTTGCTTTTATTCTCCAAGTTTTTATTGCCTATTAATAGTCATGTTGTAGGATGTGATGGTGGATGGATCTGTTTTACATGTGATGAAGACTTGCCTAAAGCTACTTAATGAATCTTTTGAGCCAGAATCAAACTCTTAAGTTTCTCGTTCTGTACTTATTTTTCATATCATGCTACTGCAGTGCATAAGTGCTCATATTATCTTGGTACCAAATTTCAGAAAATTTTTTTCCTCTGCCCGTTGAGCCAAGAGGCAGTGATAGATGATGCTTTTTCCTTATTTGTGAATCTGAAGCAATATGGGCTAATGTGTAATGTGTTTTTAGTGTTGATTTGCAAGTATGTGTAACTGCATTGCAGTAGACAAGTTATCTGTATTTAAATAATCACAGAATCACAGAATTTTCCTGGTTTGAAAGGGACCTTTGAGATCATCGAGTCCAGCAAACAAAAAACCCAAAAAAACCTGCTGAACAGGCTAAAGTCTGCCCTCCCGAAATCCAAGATGGAGGTTTTGCTAACCCCCTTCCTTACTTCACTAAGAATTGAAAACTTGACCATTTCATGATCGCTAAGACCAAGACGGCCTCCGACCTCCACATCTCCCACTAGTCCCTCTTTGTTTGTGAAAAGTAGGTCCAGCGAGGCACCTCCTCTGGTAGGCTCTCCTACCAGTTGTGTCAGGAAGTTATCTTCCATACACTCAAGGAACCTCCTAGACTGCCTGCTCTCTGCTGTGTTATATTTCCAGCAGATATCCTGTAGGTTGAAGTCCCCAACCAGAACAAGGGCTGGCAATTGTGAAACTTCAGCCAGCCTCTTATAGAATACCTCATCAACCTGCTCATCCTGATTGGGTGGTCTATAGCAGACTCCCAGACAAAATCCCCCTTGTTAGCCTTCCCCTTCATCCTTACCCATAAACACTCAACTTCGTCATCACTGGAATCTAGCTCTATACAGTCAAAACACTCCCGAATGTACAGAGCCGCACCCCCGCCTCTCCTTCCTTGCCTATTCCTTCTGAAGAGCTTATCATCTCAGTATTCCAGTCGTGACTGTCATCCCACCATGTTTCCGTGATGGCGACTATGTCATAGCTGTCCTGCTGCACAGTGGCTTCCAGCTCAATGTGCAATGTGCACATCAGTTGAAGGGCTGTAGTTAGCAGGTGAGAGCAAAATGTTTTGACGTGAGCATAAGCACTTGTCTCCTCCTGCCTTATGGGCAGAGCTGTTGAGCATCTTCAGTTCTTAGTGACTTCTGCAGCTCAGAGAGCTGATCAGGTACAAAGGCTCAACTTTGACAGCTGTGAAGTGACGAGCATTCTCCAAGTCATCTGATAAAGTGATAAGCAGTGTGATCAGCGTCATACAGGAGATCTGTGCTAAAAGAAGCAGCAGAACAGGTCTGAAACATCTGTGTTGGGACACTAATGTTACACAGGACCTTATTAGTAACATAATTTTGTTCTTAACACTTCTTATTTTCTAAAGTAAATGATGTAGGAATTCCAGAGAAAATAACTGCTCACTAAAGGGATCAGGTTGGATCTATGTACATTGTCCATTCTGTCCTTTGGAGCTTGGAGGTGAAAGGGTAGAGGAGGGGAAAAAAGCTGCACTTGAATGATTGTTAAGTAATAATACAAATATGCAAGGCATCAGAAGTAGGTTTGCACAGCTGTCTTGTGACATTTTCTAATTTTCAAAATCTTAATTTTGCAACCCGATAGTACTACTTTAAAATGGAGGAGGATCTATGTGTAAAATTCTATTTACTTCACATGCATCTGAATGCTTCCATAAAACACCCTTCAGTAAACCAGCTTGCCAGCATGGTCCAACCTGAGAACATACGTAAGTACTGCCATACTGGGTCTTTTGGAGACAGAGTTTACAGTTACTAAATAATCTTTGCTGGACCTTTCTGATCAATTGCTTATTGAATCCATGTGTACTTTTACTATGCAAAAGACTTGTAAGATAGTTCCGCAATTTCATTATACTCTGTGTAGTAAAAGTGCTTCTTTTTGTTTGCTTTGAACCTGCTATCTAATGATTTCTGTTGATTCTCTTTAATTCTTACATTATGAGAAATAATGAATAATCATTCTCTATTTTCCTTCTATGCATCCTGCAAGTTTATAGACCAATATCATGTTTTTCCTTTCCTTGTTTCTGTCAGTAGCTTTAGCAGAAAATGTTCCATGTCACTGATGATTCTTTTCAATGTTTCTGAAACATTTGCAGTGCTGCAGCATCCTTTTTTAAGTTGATGTGACCAGTCCATATGTAGTATTGGTGATTTGGGAATACCATGAATGTGTATAGTAATATAACAGCTTTGTTGCTTTTTTTCCTTTACAATGAGAACTTTTTCACATATTTAAAATTGCTGTCTTTTATGTACAGTATTTTGTTTTTATTAAATACCGTCTTTTATTGAGGTTCATCTTTACTATTCATTCACAAATCTCTATGTAGGGTTTTCTACAGCAGACTTTGTCACATCAGTTTCATCCTTTTTTGCAGATCACATATGAAGTCCTGAGGGACTTCCCTAGTGGTTACACAAGCCTGTTGTTAAAACAGTTTGCTTATTTTTTTCTTTCTTTTTAACTAGTATGTCCGTAAAAAGACCTTCCTTCTACTCAAGGACAATTTTGTTTCTTTAATAACCTTTGGTGATAGACCTGATCAGAAATCTTAGGGGAAATCTATGCATATGGTTTATCAGCTAGATCATCCTTATCCCTTTTATTAACTCTTAGAAGATCTCAACAATATTTGAAAGAGGCGATTCATCCTTATTACCTCATACTTGTCCGTAAGTGTTACTCTTTATTAATAGTTTCACTAGTTGTCTTCTGTTGAAGTGGATTTACTTGTCTGTAGGTCTGCAGGTTACTTCCCAGGTGTGCTTTGAAATATCAGGCTCCTTGTACTCCTCAGGTGCTGGGTTTGATGTATGCAGGAAGCTGCACGCTCCAGTTGTTAGTTTGGCAACACAGTGTTTGAATTTATTTAGATCTCTGAAGTGAATGTTTCCCTGAACCTGATGTTTTGCTACTATTTTTATTTTGTTTGTTCTTTTAAAACTTGATTACACTTCAGTTTGAGATTGTTTCTGTAGCTTAATTGCCATTAAAAAAAATGCTGTTGTAGTGATTACTGATGATTATGGATCATTTATCTTTAGGTGGTGAAAACTGTTGGTCTTCGTGAAGTCTGGTTTTTTGGGCTACAGTATGTGGACAGCAAAGGCTACTCAACTTGGCTGAAGCTAAATAAGAAGGTAACAATTCCCTAATATTTAGGCTGGTGTACAGTTTGAAGTACACTTTTCTAAGGCTTGCTGTTTTAATATTGTAGGTGGTATATAGCCAGCTTCAAATTTAGTTGAAAAGTTGTTTTTCATTTGCTTTAAATGGCAAAATACTGTGTTAAGTTTGGTTAGTTATAAAAGAATATGCAAAGCTGCACCAACATTTAGTTTGAGAAGGAGATACTGTTTCCTGGATTTCCAGTACCATGGTGATGCATGCCTTAGGAGAACTTAAATTCATATGATTGGCCTGTTTTCATGTAGCAAAATATAATAAATGTTTTGCAATTGGGTGAGTGTGAACTATTTGAGCTTCAGGAATTTGCATGTCTACAGCTATTAGATCTTTAAGCAATGCAGCAATAATAGGCTCCTAAACTTCTGTTTAGGTATCTAATAGGTAGATTGTAGGATAATTTTTGTTTTGTTTTTCCCCGGAAAGCACTGAACACCTTGTATCTCCCAGCTATTGGGAACCACATAATTTTACTTTAAATTCTATTATGAATTTGAATGGTCACTTATTGTTTCAGTATTGGCTGTCAGGTTATTAATGGCAATGTTTAGAATAAAGATAACTTTTTGAGTTTGACTTAATCAAGCATACCTTTTTTATCTTCAGTATTAGGAGGTAAACTGGGAAGTTTTTAGGAGCAAGTCTCACTGTCTGCATTTATATAATCTTTACTTCTCTTCTGTGGTAAATCCAGTGAGTTAAACCTGCTAACCACCAAAGCTGTCTCCTAGAATTTGATATATGTTTTGTTTTATACACAATAAAAATTGTAGTGCTACAAATATTTTGTTAGCCCTAATGACTTGCCTCTAGTGGTTGGAGACTACAGGATTTGATGCATCACTTACAAAAAATACAGAAGACTTTGTTCTATGAAGGTCTTTAGCAAGTTAAGTTTCTGCTGCAGTACATGAGCAGCAATGGTGTGTTAATTTCTTTACCTTAGACTAAGGTGATTATCTACCTTTTTATTTTAAAGCTTGTAACATTTGATTCTTAAATGTGTCATCATAAACTGGCTCTAACTTGTGAGTTAGTATTTAAATATTTGCTGGAAATACAGATGAGATCTGATAAATCACAGAATAGATGTGCAAATAAGGTTTTACTATGGCCAGAGCTCAACTAATTGTTCACTGGTGAGATCAAAGTGAAGTGCTGTGTATTGAAATCAGAAGCAGTTGGACAATAAGAAAAAGTGAGCAAAACGTAAAATTGGCATCTGAAATGTTGACCGTAGTACTTATGCTGCTTACATATGTGTTTAAATGGTTGCATTATATTCACAGTTTTTGATAGTTCCTAGAAGTCAAGCAAACAGATGCATAATTTCATGCATAGTAAAGAAATTCTAGAGGGTCTACTAGTGCATGTAAAATCAAATGTGTAATAAAGTGCTTGAGGAGTTGGGATGTACGAGACTTATTTTATTATGAATGTACCTTTTAACAGTCACTGTATTATTTGATGTTAAAATTAGTTTAATTTTGAATGTTTTTTCTTCAGTCATAATCAGTGCTGAAAGCTGAGCCCAAATGAAAAGGAAAAATCTACATAAAAAATGAGGTTTTGTTGAAATTTGAAGTAGATACTTATTTAAAACTTAAGATGATCACATCTGTTCTCTTCACAGAAATCATGATTATAGGGCTTATCCATTCTAGAAAAATAATGTTATTAATGGAATTATGTTTTTTGCACAGCAACAAAGCATGTGTATTTAGTTCAATAGTTCAAGGCTTTTGAAAGAATCCAGCTTTCCACTTACACTGAAGAAATGTGCTATAGTTCTTGCTAAAGAAACCTTGTTAGACCCTGACTTGTTGCTTCCGGCAATTCATACTTGGGTATAGTTTTTGATTTTTTTTTTTTTTTTAATATGTATTACAACTTCTTTTTTTCCAGATCTTTATTGTGATAAATACAAATTCATGCAAGCCTGCAAAAAACCTCTTAAACAGCTTTTGAGTAGTATTTCAAAATTGTCTGATTTACCCAAATTGGTGTACTTGATTCAGTGCAATGTGAACCTTTAGTGAGTTCAACAGTAGGCTTGTCAGGAAGCACTGGATTTTGGTGTAGAGAAGCTAAATAGTTCATTATGCTAAGTTAATTATATTTAATATACCATTTAGTGTTCTTTTTATTTATTTCTTTATTCTCCCCCCTCAGGTAACCCAGCAAGATGTAAGGAAAGAAAATCCTTTGCAGTTTAAGTTCAGGGCCAAGTTTTTTCCAGAGGATGTATCTGAAGAGTTAATTCAGGAAATAACTCAGAGACTTTTCTTCCTGCAAGTCAAAGAAGCGATCTTAAATGATGAAATATATTGCCCACCAGAAACTGCAGTTCTTCTGGCTTCTTATGCTGTCCAGTCCAAGTATGGAGATTACAGTAAGGAGATACATAAACTCGGCTACCTAGCCAATGACAGACTTCTCCCTCAGCGGTGAGTGAGACTACATATGTTTATGCATTATCTGGTGCATATAAACTTGATTGCAGCACATTCTTTATAATTAAAATATTAAGTGATAATGTGCATTTAATGGTAGCTTTCTTAAGAGTGCATGTTTTGCCTGTAAAACTGAAGATATCCTAATTTAGACTCTACATAACAAAGAAGTGTCGCAACCATGAGTTTCTTGAGACTTATTTCCTGTCCCATCCACAACCATCTGCACAGATTTAGCTGAAGAAATTCACAAAGTACTCCAAAACGACCAAATGTTCCTGGAGGCTTGACTTCTGCTAAATTAAAATCAAAATACTCTAATATAGAAGTCACTAAGATTCATTTGATAATCAATACTTTTCTTCAGTACTTGATGTTTTTGTACACTTAAATGATAATAATTTCCTGAAGATAATTACAAAGTGTATTGCAAATAAAATACATTGCAGAAAAATGCTAGCCTGGGCAGAGAAAATTGAGAAACTTAATTGTTGCCATTGCTCTTGAGTATGAACTCTTTTGTGTCAGTCACTCATCTAATTGGTTAGGAAAAGCGAGCACCAAGATTATAGTTCTTTTTCTTTACACAACTGAAACCATGCTCCTGGCATGCTTTGGCAGCAAGAGAAGCATTGCAACAAAAATGTACAAAGTTAGACTATTTTGTTAGTGTAGATGAATCCATAGTGATGTATCATGGACAAATGTATGCTTCCTAAATATGTAACATTAAAGCGTCTTCAAAGAAATAAGACCCATGGAATAATTTGAGATTTCTTTAGAAGTCTGGCTTGAAAAGTAGCTCACTTATTAGTGTAACTAAGCTTAAGAATTTTCTAGCAAGCAAAAAAGCATTTCAAGAGGATTGTGGTGAAGTATTGAAACAAATATTCCTGAAAATGTTTCAGATTTTTAAAGATCCTGGCAAAGAGTTTGGTTTTGGCTGTTTACTTCCTTCTGGTGACAGTGAAGTCTATACCTCTTTCTAGAGAAATTCCCTTCGTTAGGAAGGTGGGGAGATGTAAAACCAGTAAACCTGTCATTGCTGAATATGTTAGTCCACAGATCTTGGGTTTTGCTCAGTTATGATGACAGCCTGTGAACAGTGCAGTGCTTGTGTACAACACAAACTCAAATACTTAAGATGCTCCTTTTCAGTAGACAAACGTTCAGATGATTTCCCAGCATATGCTTTCAACCAGTCGTGTGCCAGTCAGCACTGAGTGAGCACAGAGCTTTTTGTATTCGTTTGAACACAATTATTCCTGGTTTGCCTCCTGTCACCAGATTTGACAGAAAACTAACAAGTACATAATAAAAATACTTAAGAACAATGTACAATATAATGTCAAAAATATTTACTTGTTTCCCAAAGTAGACTAGCTTTGCAAAATTTTACTGGAAAAGGTGAGAAAAGATTTGCAGTTCCCGTTAATTGTAGGGTCTTAATGTTCATCTGTCAAAACTACTGCATATTTTTTGGCTCAAAACTATGAACTGGGTAACTGTGAACTGGGTAGCAATAAGGCATCAAGTCCATGCTATGTTATTCTGTTGCAATAGTCCTTGCATATCTGCTAGTGATGCTTCATCAGTAGCATGTGAAGAGAGAATGGAGGGGGCCAAATGATGAGATGGCTATCACCAAAGACATTGCCAGCTTTGAGGATATCATAGAAACATAGAATCACTTGAGGTTGGAAGGGGAGCTCTAAAGACCATGTAGTCTAATCCCCTTACTCAAAGTAGAGTCACCTAGAAAGGTGGTTGATGCCCCATGCCCGTCAGTGTTTAAGAGGCATTTGGACAATGTCCTTAATAGTATGCTTTAACTTCTGGTCAGGCAGCTGGACTTAGATAGCCGTTGTAGGTCCCTTCCAACTGGAATATTCTATTCTAATTACAGCACGTTGCTCAATTCCTTTTCTGGTTGGGTTTTGAATATTTCCAAGGAAGGACACTGCAACCTCTCTGGCCAACCTGTTATAGTATTTGACCACCTTTGCAGTAAAGAAATAAAATAAAAAATTGTGTTCAAGTTTATGAATTCTATGATTATATGAAGTGAGATACACTTGAATTGTATTTCAGTTGTTCCCATTGCCTCGTGTCTTTCAACTACAATTCAAAAAGAGGAAAGTGCAAAGAATTTCTGTAGAAGTAGAAATTTAACTTAATTCGGAAAGCCCAAGAAAGCACAGGTAACTATGAGGGTGACTGAGTGCTGGCACAGGTTGCCTGGAGAGCTTGCAGAATCGCCCTTTTTAGAGGTACTCAAAAGCTATCTAGATGTGGTCCTGAGTTACTGGTTGTAGGTGACCCTGCTTGAGCAGGGGTGGACAAGATGACCTTCACAGGTCAATTCCAACCTCGACTATTCTGTGATTCTGTGAAGAAGAGGTTGGGAGCAGGGCTCTTAGATTCAGTTGTACCCTTGTGTGACATAATCCTGGGATAGTGTAGTATCCTGTTTTGTCCTTTATTTTGTATGTTTTGTGAATATCTGCTTGAGGAGTAGAAGAGATAATGGTGGAAAGCAGCTCACAATGTAAAAATCAGGACTGATTTAATTACAGAACTTCTTTAATAAATTAACATTGTCCTAGAAGACTTGGAATTATTTTCTTTATGTAATAGAAACTTGTAAATGATTGCCAGGATGTTTTTAGATTATTACAGCCAAAGCAGGCTGTTCTACTTTGAGCGTTCTGTTACAGGCTTCTGTAAGTATTACATTTAGGGCAAAGAGAAAACAAACAGAAAAGATGTATTGTCATTGCATTTTCTTGTATCATTTAGCTGTGTTGTGCAGGTGCAAAAACTAAAAACTCTGCTTCAGTTTTGAGGAGGAAAGCCTTTTGAGAGGGATGCACGCTAAGCAAATCAAAGTGTGACGTGGGTACCACTGAAAAGTGCGCTTCACTAACTTAGCAGAGTAGCAAATCAAGTGACAGAGATCCTAGAACAGAAGAAAGACTGTGTTTAGTATCTTCTGCATCACTCAGTCTATTCCTTATTGTACTTTGCTAAAAATGTAGGGAAAAGTAGTAAATCCCTACTTTCCTGAGTAAAGAGAAAAGAAGGAAAACAACTGTTCAAACTTCTTTAGTAAGATTATCTTGCAGTCCTTTTTTAAAATTGTCTTTCAAAATAAATTTTGTAGGAATGCTTGAAATGCTAGGTGCATGGATAAAAGCATAATAAAGTTATCATATGCATTTGATTTCTTGCTGCAGTGCTACATTGAAAGTTCTGGTAGGTGAATAGAGAATTCCATCATTGCAGCCTGCTGTAGGTAAACATCAAATAGTTTTCTGAAACGGCTTCACTATTGATTTTAGATATTAAAACCCCAAACAAACAAAACCTCCAAAACCCCCAACAAACTACTCTGCTAACTTAACGTGTTACTTTTTCTTTCAAGTGACAGCAGAATGAAAGCTTGAGTGTTATCTGTGCATGCCTAGAGATTAATTTTCAGCATTGTTGTATGAGGATTTTATAGGTATTTTCAGGTGTTCAAACATTTTATAACTTGACTGAAAGCTGAAATATGCCATGGTGTGACTTTTATAGTACAAAACTATAGAATACCATGAAAAAAAGAAATGATTTCACACTATTTTGACAGTGTATTTGTTGAAATACAAAGTTTCTGTGTCTGTTTGGGTTAAGAAGATGAGGAGTGTATAGGAAGTCACGCTTAAGCTTATTCAATTAAAGCATATGTTATGTGGCATAACCAAACTTACTTTTATAACTTTAAGAGGTTAAATAGGTTGTCACTGTTATTTAATAGCAACAACTTCTATTCACAGCGTGTTAGAACAGCACAAACTGACAAAAGAACAGTGGGAAGAAAGAATACAGAACTGGCATGAAGAGCACAGGGGAATGTTAAGGTAATTACACAAAACATGTTCCAAGACCTTCCAGGTTTTCTGTTATTATTAAGATGTGTTTTGGGGCTCACCATATTTGTTTGGAAACCGCTTTCTTTTATTCTGAGCAGGGTAGGTGGTTATCAAAAACGTCCATGAAAGCTTCAGTGAGGATTGAGTTTCCAATTAGGTTTTTGGCTTACATGTATGATAAGGTTGTCAACTGCCTCTGTCCACAGTTGCCTGACTTTCAGATATATTTAGTATTTCCTTAGCTCACAGGGTGAAAAGACAAAGTGTGATGATTGGACTGTACTTGGGTGTAGAGCTCTACAAGTATCTGAGTCAACGTACGCATGAATTTCAGAGGGGTTTAATTCCTAGCTAAATCTTACGCTAACTAGTTATTCTGCAGTTCTCTTATTCTTACAATGTACTTTTGATTTGTCTACACTATGCCTTCTTTTTTTTTATCTTCTTTCATCAGGGAAGATTCTATGATGGAATACCTTAAGATAGCACAAGACTTGGAAATGTATGGAGTCAACTATTTTGAAATAAAGAATAAAAAAGGAACTGAGTTGTGGCTAGGAGTTGATGCTTTGGGTCTGAATATTTATGAGCATGATGATAAGTAAGTGGCGAATACTCATTTTGCATTTCTATCCTAGGAGATCCTATCTAAGACTATACAAAAACCACCTTATTGTGTGTTCAGTAACATCTAGCAAAACAGGTTCTCAAAGACGCTCTAATCTATGTAAAAGACAGAAGAAGAGCGATAGATGTTAACTGCCAGAGTATTTGAATTTTGAAGGATTAACTAGGGATGTAAAAGAAGGGAAAGAAAGGGCGGTTCTGTGGAAACTTAAATTTATGTTGCTTAATATGGATCTATGATACCTAAACCATCTTTACATGGTTTCTTTCTGTACTTTGCACTCCCTCGAGACTTCCTCTTCAGTCAGGATGAAAAGGACGTTGATAAACTGAGCAACGTATTTAATGGGAAACGTTTTCTAAGAGCAGTGACTAGGGTTGTAGCCGTTAGAGCATGAAAAAGTTTGGTATCCAAAAGTGAAACCTTTTAGACATCAAAGAAAATAGATGAATCTTGTGTCCTGATAAAGAGATCAAATATTCTGTCCTACTTAGAGGGATAAAGCTGAAATGTATGAAATTCGAAGAATCTGAAAACAGAGCAACAGACTTACTCTTTTATTGCTTTCCAAACACTTGTTAGTAGTATCTGATGTCAACAGTCCTTTCACAGTGATTTGAAGTTAAACATGATGTTTCAAACACCAGATAACAGCTGTCAGCTGAACTCAAACTTAATGCTCTTCGATTCATATACTCTAACAAAATTCTATAAGCCTTAATTGCCATTAGATGGCAATGTAACTCCTGAATGAAGGAAATATTCAGAAAATTTTCGGATCAAATTGAATGTTCAATGAATTTTTGGTATTCTTTAATGCCTGCTAGTTAGCAATCAAATACGTAAACATTCCCTAATGCTTGTAATTAAGATAACATGAATTGAAAAAATGTTCCATGCTCATGAAAAAAAATATTTACATTTAAGCACTTGGTGCATAACACTGTAACAGTTTCTGAACTGAACTGAATTTATTTTACTTAAGATGCAAGAGAAATAAGTTTGACTTGAACTTTGAAAATGTAAGAGCACACATCTTATATCTGAGTTAAACTGAAGTACAACGTTGCTGAAAGCTAATTTAATTTCAGTCTTTGAAATGTCAGTTTTCTCAAATTTAAGTAGTTATTCTTTTCACTGAAAATAAAATTATCAATAGGTTATAAGTCATCAGTTCGTGATTGTGATGTTTAGCATCTATTTAATGCTAGTAGAATGTCACAAATTGAAATTCCTTCTGTTACAGTGCCATGTAATTTATTCTTTATCTAATTTATTCATTTGATGGAATAATGTATATAAAAAAAAATTATCTACCAAAATATGCTTGAACTGTTGTTATGTTTTGTAAATGTAACTCTGATACTGAAAATGGTACAGAGTTAAGACTCAATGGACATAAACAGAATGCACACCTTTGCTGCTTCTAATGAGACCTTTTTCTCTTTGAAGGCTGACACCCAAGATTGGTTTTCCTTGGAGTGAAATAAGAAACATCTCTTTTAATGACAAAAAATTTGTCATAAAGCCAATTGACAAAAAGGCCCCTGTAAGTAGTGTGTAGAATAGAATGCCTTTGTATATGAAGAGATTTAATCCTGCAGGGACTTGACATTACGGCATGAGTAAATATTTTATAACATTTATTATTCTTATTGGTAGAAAAGTCACTAATTGAAAGGAAATTTTCATTTTGAAGTATGGTATGTTTATTTTCTCTCTTTTCATTCTGGTTGATACTCTTTAAGATTTCTTTTTTTTTTTTTTTCTTTTAATTTAAGTCAACTGATATTCTTTGATGTGTTTAAAAGCCCACAGTGTAAGATGCTAAATTCTCTGGCCCTCACTTCTGTTTTTCTTTTTTTCTATTAGAGCAGTACATTTCATGAGACTTTCTAGGTCGAAATTCTTGAGAAATAGAGATCAGTCTCACTTTTTTAGAAGTTTAGATAAATAATGTCATGTAAACTAGCTAGCCTCTACGTGGAGGAATCCGTGTGTAATTTTGAATTTATCTTGCAAGTTCTTGGCAGTAACTAAATTTATAGATTATGGTGTTGGATTGCTCAGAGGATGAATGTTAAAATACTTGTAAGTTTAAATTTAACAAATGCAAGCATGCAGTAATGCTTTGTGTCTTGTCACAACCGTATTTTTAGATTAATGGATATGCTGCCATTATTTTTGCTAGGATTTTGTTTTTTATGCACCCCGTCTGAGAATTAACAAGCGAATTTTGGCACTGTGTATGGGAAATCATGAATTGTACATGAGGAGGAGGAAACCTGATACAATTGAAGTGCAACAGATGAAGGCCCAAGCTAGAGAAGAGAAACATCAGAAACAATTGGAAAGGTAATTAACAAACTTCCATGAAACAGAAAAAAATTCTTCTACCCTTTTAAGAAAACTAAGTCATAGAATATCAGACATCTTAGCATTCTAGAAAAGAGAGCTGCTTTTCTTTCTGTAATATATAAGCAGGTTTGTGGACTGGCATGTCTCACCTGTCTTAATGGAAAGCCGTATCTTTTTTGAGCTTTCAGCATAGTAATAGTAGCTGTACTGTTGTTTTTCATTATTATTTTGTGAAACAGTCTTAACTCGCTGTTGCTTGATCCTTAGGGACTTTCATGCTCTGCAGGTGAACCTTTAAAGCAAGTGCAGTGAAGAATGTCATGGCTTACATTTTGTATATTTAAAAAATACCGTTGCCATTTCTAGCCCAGATGAAACACCAGTCATGTCTAAAGTGCAGGTATAATTGTGGATTTACTTAGTTGAACCATAACCAAGGTTGCTAATCAGTTCTGTTCAGAAATTGTTTTTCTGTACAGTTTTTTGAAACAAACTTGCTTGTTCTTGCATTTTTTAAAACTGAATTTGAAATATTTAAAATTGCTTGCTTCTCTGCTAGCTGAGTAAACTGAAAAATAGGCTATTGGCATCTTTACAGTAGAATTTAATCTGTTTGAGGTTTGAAATCCCCTTTTACTATTTTTTTCAGGGCACAATTAGAAAATGAGAAGAAGAAAAGGGAGATAGCAGAAAAGGAAAAGGAAAGAATAGAGCGTGAAAAGGAAGAATTAATGGAACGCTTAAGACAAATTGAGGAACAAACAATGAAAGCTCAGAAAGGTGAGCTCTTACTGATCCTGGATTTCTTATATCTGATGACAATGTTTAGTTCGGTTGGGTAGTTCAGTTCCACAGTTCTCTTGGGGTGTGTGTGAATTTTATTGTGGGGTGGGTTTTTTTTTTTGTTTTTGTTTTTTTTTTAATTTATTTCACTAATAATAACAACAAGAATTTAGTGGTGTATTACTCGAGAGATTCTTTTTCAATGTTAAGAGGTAAAATATGGTGTGTGTGCACATATGTGTGTATATTTGTAATATAAAACTAATTCTTAACATAGCAAAAGTTTCCATTTTCTTTAATAAAAAAGAAATGAATGCATACACTGTTCAACCCAGAGTTATGAAATGCTTACAGTGCTGAAAACCAGGACTTGGAGGGAGGAGGGAAATTAGAGATGAAGATTCAAAGTACTTCCCCTAGGATTTTGTTGAATTTAGCTTTTCATTTGGAAATTCCTTGTTTCTTTATTTTCCTATTCCCTTGTAAGATCTGAGGATTTTAAAATTAAAATCTTGTGACATATCAGTGAATAAACGTAGTTTCACCAATCACAGTTTTTTGTGTTGAACCACCCTGTAGAGTCCCTGCCTCCACTACTTTCCAGTCCCTTTTTTCCATGTTCTTTATTTGCTTCAGGTTTTGTTCACGTTCGTAAAAATGTCGTTCCTCTCTTCTGTTCATAACTGTTGGCTTCAGGCACAGTAGAGAGAATCGCTGACTAAATCTATGCAAATAAATGACATATGCCTGGCACTGTTTTCCAGCTCTGCCCCTGCATTTTTCAGTCTTTCAATGCAGAACAGGCTGGACACATCCAGACAGGTAACACACAAACTGTGCCTTGGAATAGTTTAAGGGACAGCCGTTGTGGCCAGGAGGAAACAGTGTCAGGGTGATTCTAAAGGTTTAACAATGTACACTTTCTCGTAACCCTTGTATGCAACACGGCCTAATTTCTGATGCAATGTATGATATTCATGTGCTGCTGGTTTTTCTAGCCTTCTGTTGATATATGAAAAAGTGTTTATAAAAATGGTGTCTGGGTTCTTGTAGTTGACTTGGTATTTAAGTGTTCTCCATCTTCATGGAAGGATTTTGTTTGAGTAGATTTAAATCCCTTGATTTAAAATTTTCCTGTTTGCATCTTTCTGGCTCTGTTCTAGGGATAATTTTTTCTGACCCTTCCAATGGGTTTTAGGTCATTTTGCTGGAGGCACACACCTAAATTGTCTGTAGCAATTAAGGAATCTTTGTCAGGCATTTCAATAGAGTAGAAGAGGGTTTTTTGCTTTTTTACTGTAAGAGAGTATGATTTAATGTATCTAAAATCTCAGTAGTAAGAGTGAGGGTATATGTGCATGTATATGTATGTATATTTGCGTGTTTAGTTTTATCAGTGAAGTGATAATTTTCTGAAACACTGGGCTGTTGGAACTGTCAGGTGAGGTGAAGTATATCCAAAGTATGTCTTAACGAGAAGGGAGAAAACAATCAGACGTGGAGCATAGCTTCAGGTAACATGCTCAACAGCCTGTCTTAGCTTGAGGCAGCCTTGTAAATCTTTGTCAGCTTTCTAGGTTACTTTATTTTGAGCGTGTTACAGCTGTTGTCTGTGTTACATATGAGGAAGAGCTGGGCACTGATACCTTGTCTGCAAACTTTCCTTCGGCAGAGCTAGAGGAACAGACTAGAAGAGCTCTAGAACTGGATCAAGAACGAAAGCGTGCAAAAGAGGAAGCAGAGCGCCTGGAAAAAGAGCGTCGAGCAGCTGAAGAAGCTAAAGCTGCTCTAGCCAAGCAGGCAGCTGATCAAATGAAGAACCAGGAGCAGCTAGTAAGAAGCTTTTTAACCCTATTTTGAAAAAAATTGAAAAAGATAATTGAAAATGTAGCCTTTATTCTTGGTTATATCTATTTTGTCAAATGGACAAGTAAGTTGAAACACGGATAAAAAGTACGTCAAATAATGTTACAGATTGTTGTGGGAACTTTTTTAGAAAACTACATTAGATTTGCCACTTCTTGCAAGAAAAAACCCAAACTCTGGAGCTGTAGGAAATAATGAAGCAGGCATTTTAGACTGGCAATGCTCACTACATTCCCTTTCTAATAGTGTCAGGCTTATCCAGCTGAGAACAAGAGTAGCTTCCTTCTGCAGTCCACTGGGAAGCCTGTTCTCTGAGGCAGGTCTGTTCTGAAGCTTGATAATGGTGGTGGGGAGTTGGTGACACTGTGGTTTGGGGTTTTTTTTTGTGGTTTTTTTTTTGTTGTTTGTTCCCCCACACACCATTTCCAGCATTTACAGTATCTTCTCACATTCTGTACTAGACTACTTCGCATTCAAGATTTTCACATAATAACTGAGAAAGGCATGAAAATAGTAGAAGAAATTATTTCTCAACTTTTTGATCTTCTGTAAACTTAGCACACAATTTTGAAGGCAAGATTTAGCTCAGTACTGCGATTATGATCCAGAATCATAATCTTATTGGTGGAACCATTAAAGTTGTATTAAACTGAAACAATCCCAAATGCTAATTTGTAACTACAACTTGCTTTTTCCTAGCAAGCTTTGGAAGTGCAGAAAATAATTTTTTTTTTTTTCTGGACTTAGTTCCATCAGGTGTGAGTACTGGTTCATTCCCACTGTTACGTATGCTTAAAATTTCTATTTTCAGCAGAGAAGTGATGGATGGTACCTAACTCTTTTCAAGTCGGATCACAGCAAAGGCTCTGCTTTCTTCCACGGCAGAGCCAAAATGATACTAAATTAAAACTTCATTTTTTGTTTGTTTTAGGCAGCAGAACTTGCTGAATTCACCGCCAAGATTGCACTTCTAGAGGAGGCCAAGAAAAAGAAAGAAGAGGAAGCCTCAGAATGGCAGCACAAAGTAATGAGCTCATGCTGTGTGAAGTCAGAACTTCAAAGAAACTAAGGGAGATGAGAGCAGAAATCCCACTGGAAGTCCGTGGGATTGAATCTCTCTCTTTCCCTTAGGCTTCAGAGAAGCCTTTCTTAAAGGCTTTTCTTCTCCAGTCTACTGAACCCAGCTTATACTTCTATTTAACTCATTTCTTAATATTAAATAGTCACGAAGGGGTTGATATTCTCATCACAAAGGTATGGTTAAAGATTTGAAATGGCTTCCCTAGGTGTGGGGATGAAATAGATTGGAGCTTCATGTTGGAAAAGGAAACACCTCAGGAGGGAGATATATAAAATAATGAGTGGTGGTGAAAAGATGAACCAGAACAGTAACAAAAGGCACATCAAATGTAACTGCACAATAGTTTAAAGTAAAATAGTATTTATTCACAAAATATGTAATTAGCTATGGGATGTAAATGGAACAAATTTGTAAAAGTTCTGGTTGAATACAAAATTCGAGGACATCACCTTTGATTTAGGAAGTCCCTGAGCCTCAAATTTCAGGAGGCTAGGAAAGTTGGGAAGCAATCAGTATGGCTGCCCTATTCTCTAACTCTTGTAAACTGCTGGAAATAGCTGGAGTCTGGTACAGTTGGCTTTGAGTCCTATCTTTTTTACCCTATATTCCTTTTTGACAATTTTCAGTACATTAAGCTGGCTGCGTCATTTATAAAGGACAGTTCCCGTGTGTCTGAAAATATCTCAAATATTTATTTTTATTTTTCTGATTATTCATAAATAATGTTAAAAGATGCTAAGTGCTTTTTACTATATTTAGGCTTTTGCAGCCCAAGAGGACTTGGAAAAGACCAAAGAAGAACTGAAGTCTGTGATGTCTGCTCCTCCTCCACCACCTCCCCCACCAGTTATTCCTCCAACAGAGAATGAACATGATGAACATGATGAGAACAATGCTGAAGCCAGTGCAGAACTGTCTTCTGATGGTGTCATGAATCACAGGAGTGAGGAAGAGCGGGTAACAGAAACACAGAAAAATGAACGTGTTAAGAAGCAGCTCCAGGTAATGAAGATTCGTAGTTTTATCAACATAATTCAGGCTTTGTGTTTTCAATCTTTATTTTTCAAAAATCTCATTGAAATTATGGTGTGTCAAAGAAACAGCCTTTTTATCATTTACTATGTTTATTATTAATTTACTAACCAGTATCACTCATAGAGTTCTAGAAGTGGAATACATAGGAAGATTGGATGTAAGATGGTGCTTTATAACTTAAAAGTATTAGTATGTTGTCACATTGGCCAGTAAAGGTTTCGAATAATTATATAATGTCCAGGACACTGAATGTTGAAACATAATGCTTTCCTTTCTCAATACTGAGACTTATTAAGTGCTATGAACAGATGCTTGCTTAGTAGTATTTGTGTTTATTTGCAGTTACTCACAGATGTTGTAAATGCAATATCTGAATTATGCCCATTTTGGATTAGTCTTATTTCCCTGAAATTGAGCTTTTCCTCCTAGACTAGTCTTACTCCTCAAAGTATAATAATCTGTTAGTGCTAACCCTTTACCTTGTTATGAAATGTCTATTTGGGAAGGAAACAAAAGAAATGGAAAGCCGCTTCTTTTTCTGGCAACAAAATCTTAATAGCGTGTGTGTAATTTCCTTTCTGCTTGGCCAATCACTGAACAGGATCAGGGAGATAAAATAGCTGTCTTTAGTCAAGCAGAAATTGCAAAAGGTCATTCTTCTGCTTTATCCTGCTGTTCTGATACTTCTTGGATGTTATGGTATGAGGCCTTTTTGTTTTTTTAGTTTGATGCCCAGATTTATGTAAGGAAGCAATCCAGTGCTCCTCTTCTCTTTCCTTCTGCTGTCTTTCTGATAGATCTCACAATTTGAGTTACTGAGCAGCACAACAAGCATTTCGTAGGTTGGCATTCAAGAAATCCTTATCCCAGTTGCAGAATAATTGTTAACAGAAATTCCAGAATTATTAAAAGATTAGTCAAAGCACTTAAATACAAATATTTTATTCAACAGGCTTTAAGTTCTGAGTTGGCTCAAGCCAGAGATGAAACCAAGAAAACACAAAATGATGTCCTTCACGCTGAGAATGTTAAAGCAGGCCGTGATAAGTACAAGACTCTTCGACAAATCCGACAAGGCAATACAAAGCAGCGTATCGATGAGTTTGAAGCAATGTGAGAGCTGTTACTTTGCATATATGTTCCTCGTAAAGCTGAACCACCAACAGAGAAAAAAAGCAGGCCTTTGCAGATTTGATGGATTGCACCCCACTTTGCCAAAGCACTTAATACCAGTTTGACTACAGTGGCTAGAAGACAAATTTAGGGGAAGGTATTTGACAGTAAGGCAGTCTGTCATCCCTAGCTTTTTGGAGGGGGGAGGGTGTGGAGAATAATAGCAGTTTTTTCCCCAACATGTTTTCAGTTTCATTGTTTCATATTTTTTCTTTAGAAACTGATGTGAAGTATATGACTGACAAGTGTATGTATTGCTTAAACATTTAAGAAATAGAAAGAGGAATGGAACTGAACCTAAACGGGATGGGTACTATTTCAGTATGAAGTTTGAAATTACGTTTTTCAATGTAGCTACACCATTAAGAGTTTGATATTGCTGACTTTCAGTTTTGTTCTTTTTCTCCCAAGTGAAATTCTTTGGTGTTTCATGTCCTGTCATCATTGATGGTTTTCTTTGCCTGCCTGTTCACAAAGGTCTGGATGGCAGGTGGTAGTTCCAGGAAATATTTTTAAATGGAACACTACCTGTGGGCAGCACGTGGCTGCTGATAGGCTTGAATAAGTATTGCTTTTCCTAGGTGATTCTTTTAGATGCGCAAAATATTCTAATGCAGCAAAGGGAAAAAAATAAACAAAAACAAAACAAAGCTTCATGTGCTATTTGCTTGTAATTATTTTATTTGCAGTAGGGAGACCTGGACCTTTCTGGCAAGGGAGCATATGAAAACATCAGTCCCAGGGAGGGGACAGTATCCTACCTCACTACTATATACATGATGACTGGTCCTTCAAACACCATGAAAAAAACTGTTTAAATTGACTATCACTACACAGTGATACCATAGAATGCTAGGAGCCCTTACTCCTAGGATTTTGTTTTACTTTAAGATGGATTTATAGTGCTAAATACTGTCTAACTGCCTTTTGTTGAGTTTAAATTGTAAAAGCATTTTGTGTGTTTTAAAGCTGTAACCTGTCACTGGTATACTATCTCCTGGGAGGGGTGTAGAACGTGCGTGTAAGTTAGTCTGTTTTGGGGTTTCCAAATGCAAAATGAAAGTTCCCAGAATTGGAGTAAAAGTGTTGGTAGCTTCAGTTTTCATTGAAGCTAATATTTTAATTGTCATATCTGATGTCAGATCATTGTTATTAAGTCCTTTCCCTCTTGAAAAGGAGACCTGCTTTTTTGAGAAACTTTCTTAGCAATTGAACTTTAGAAATAACTTCACAGTTAATGTGGACTGCAGTTATTCCTTCTGTTCTAGTACCCTAGTAAATCTCTACAGTGGAAGAGCCCTGCTTTCTCTGAGGATGGTTCAGCTCTTTTCTGTTTGATATTATGCACTCATAAATTTACACTTATCTATTAAAATTTGCCATTTTATTAAACATTTTTTTCATGCACGATAGGTTTAAATTTCTTATGAACAGTCCTACTAAGTTTTTTTTTTTTTGTGGAGTTAAAGGTTGGCTATGTGGGGTGACATCATGAAAATAAAATAAAGATACATTAATATATTTTTGGTTTGTGGGGCTAAACGTATCTGGTTGACCTTAAAGACTGATGTGCAGATGGCGTGCACATGCTTCAAAATGCTGCTTGGTGGAAGCTGGTGTTTCTACTTGCAGTGCATTGTAAGAACAGTTTTTGTTTCACAGGCTTCATACTCTGAAGCTTAAACAAATTTCTGAAGTATTTGAACAGTTCGCCATAGCAGGTGAAATACTGTGCTTCCAGTGAGTTTTCATTTTTCCCTGGAAAGTGTGCACTAACACTGATACATCAGTTTCAGTGTTGCGAAAAAATACCAGTAAAGTTTGCTGTTCATAAATCTACAATATCTAGAGTAGGGCTAAATGGATTAGATCCATTTATAAAGCTGTGTGATTTTTTTTTTTTTCTAAACAACCAGGAACAACCATTTGTAATATGGATTTTCACAATGAACAAAGTGGTAATAGCTGCTGTCACCAGCAGTTGGGAACACTTACTGGTGCAGAAATACTAAGAATACATTTAATGATGACTTGGTGAAGTAATTTTCCACATGCTTTTTCCTCTAGCATCATGTTTTGTGTTGTACAATTAAGCTACAATTACATCTACTATTTTGGATAACATTCATTGGTTAACAATAAAGAGATACAGTTAATTTCTCTGAGGTCCATTGTTGTTATTTAATGTACTTTTTTTGTCAGCTCTGCTAAATGCACTGTAATGGCCTTTTTCCAGAGCAGTGTACAAATTTTGGTCATCTTTTGTTTCACACTCTGGTCAAAATGAAATTTAAAGAAAAATATAGTTCAAATTATACCCTTAGAGATGGGTACTCTGCTTAAGAAATTACTACATACAGTTGGGAGGAAGCACTGGTGATTGTCAATTCAAAACAGGATGTGAATCATCAGAGCAAATTGACTTTCTTGAGAACAGAGGGTAATTTTGCCACATAAGAGCTCTATGGGTAATGTAAGAACTTTCAATCACTGCCTACATATTGCTTAGCCCCACGTTAAGTGAAATTTAGTTTAATAGGTCAATGTCTTAAGCATTGAGAAACCTTGATGTGTTTCTTTGATCCTGCACATCATAGTGGACAGTGCTGTCAAGTATATGCCTTCTATAATGGCAAGTTGATGGGCTTTTTCACCTGTCTAATACACTTGGAGTTGGAAGGAACAGTCCCATATAAATAGGTATACAAATTAATCTGCTAAACAGCACTCAGGTAAATTAGACCTCTCAAGTGGCATTCCATTCTGTCTTCTGTTTGTTTGGCCCTGCGCTCAATAGAAGCACATCACCCTTTTTGTTACTCTGCATGGCAAAATTGCTGTGATGAATTAAAATGTGTCTACTTGATACTTTTTACTGTGCGTTTCTAGTTTTATGCTTCTCTCATCTTGGAGCCCACCCTGCTGAAGCATTAGATGTGAGTTTTCTCATTGTTTTAGAGAGCTTCTGCATGGATGTCACAGAATCACACAATGGTAAGAGTTCGAAGGGACCTTCGGAGATCATCTAGTCCAATCCTGCTTGCCAAAGCAGGGTCACCTAGAGCAGGTTGGACAGGAACGCATCCAGGCAGGTTTTGAATATCTCCAGAGAAGGAGGCACCTCTCTGTTCAGCCTGTTCCAGTGCTCTGCCACCCTCAAAGAAGTTTTTCCTCATGTTCAGATGGAACTTCCTGTGTTCCAGTTTGTGCCCTTTGCTCCTTATTCTATTGGTGGGCACCACTGAAAAGAGTGTAGCCCCATCTTCTTTACCCACCCTTTATATGTTTAAGAGCATTGATGAGATTCCCCTCTCAGGCTTCTCTTCTCCAGGCTAAACAGACTCGGGTCTCAGCCTTTCCTTGTAAGAGAGGTGCTCCGTTCCCTTGATCATCTTTGTAGCCCTCTGTTGAACTCTTTCCAGTAGCTCCTTGTCTGTCTTGAACTGGGGAGCCCATAGTACTCCAGATGTGGCTCACCAGGGCA
Organism: Numenius arquata; assembly: GCF_964106895.1. Classification (NCBI taxonomy): domain Eukaryota; kingdom Metazoa; phylum Chordata; class Aves; order Charadriiformes; family Scolopacidae; genus Numenius; species Numenius arquata. The sequence continues at coordinate 122,644,156 of NC_133576.1, forward strand.
GAGTAGAGGGGGAGAAAGATCTCCCTCGACCTGCTGGCCATGCTTTTTTTAATGCACCCCAGGATGCCATTGGCCTTCTTGGCTACAGGGATGCATTGCGACCTCATGGTCAACTTGTCCATCAGGACTCTTAGGTCCTTCTCTGCAGAGCTGCTCTGCAGCAGGTCAGCCCCCAACCTGTACTGGTGCATGGGGTTATTCCTCCCCAGATGTGGCACCCTACACTTGCCCTTGTTGAACTTCATTGGGTTCCTCTCTGCCCAACTCTCCAGCCTGTCCAGGTCTCGCTGGATGGTGGCACAGCCTTCTGGTGTGTCAGCCACCCCTCCCAGTTTTGTGTTATCAGCGAACTTGCTGAGAGTACATTCCACCTCTTCATCCGGGTCATTGAAGATGACTGGACCCAGTACTGACCCTTGGAAAACACCACTTGCTATGGACCTCCAACTAGATTCTGTGCCCCTAATCACGACCCTCTGAGCTCTGTCTTTTAGCAAATTCTTAATCCACCTCACTGTTGACTCATCCAACCCACTCTTCCCAAGTTTACCTATGAGGATGCTATGGGAGACAGTGGTAAAAACCTTGCTGAAGTCAAGGTAGCAATGTCCACTGCCCTCCCCTCATCTACTCAGCCAGTCGTGCCATCGTGGAAGGCTATCAGATTGGTCAAGCATGGTTTCCCCTTGGTCAATCCATGCTGACCACTCCTAATAACCTTCTTTTCCTCCAGATGCTTAGAGATGAGCTGGTGTGTAACTTCAGAATATTGTGCTTGACAGGGGAGGTAAGTGCTTTGGAAGGATTTTTTTTTTTTAAATATGCTCTTGAGGTGGAGAGAAAAGGGTTCCAAACAGTGCCAGTGTCTACAGGCCAGACTGATACAATCCCCCAGAATGCCTCAATGCGAAGGAAGACACTCTGTCTTCTGGAAGCAGACCCCTCTGCACGTCCTACATTTTCTGTTGGTTGTACTCTTTGAGTACGTTTCTTGTGTACTCAGTTTATTTTGTCCAAAACGGAACAAAATTCACGTCTGCCTTTTTAAACCTAGTTTGGGAAGCATTTTTGTCCTTTTGCCTCCTCTTAAAACATGTTCTCTAATGCTGTTTGAGTGACCTGCATAGGCGCTGCTGAGGAAAAAGGAGGTTTGTTCTAAACACAATGTTTTAAACCTCTGAGGAGAAAGTACCTTGAGTGTATATATATATATTTTTTTTTAAAAAAAGAAAGAATAGAGAATAAAATGAATAGTTAAAACTTTTGCTTTTAAAAATGAGTTTTTATGCAAGAATTTTCCATGGCTGTTCACATGTGGATCATCTAAAAAGTCTTGTTCTCCACAAGCCCTCAGATTAGTTTCAAGAATCGTGGGTTTTAACAAAAGATGATGCATCCCAGCGGGGTGAGGTTGTTGATGCAAACGTGTTCATAGAGTTTACATCGTGTGTTCATAAAGATACTCTTTGGCTAAAAATACCAACGTAAGGAAATTGAAAGCTTCCTTACAAAAGAGCAAAAGTTCACTTATTGCTAGAAGTTGTCTCATAGACGTAACGTGACGTGTCTTGGCTGGGCGGGTGAGATTTTCCTGGAAAATGTGATGTGAAAGGATCAGCAAACAAACTGTGGTAATTTCTTTGCCCCCGTCCCCGAGCGTATTCTGTTGTTTCTGCTGAGAGATGGGCAGTACCTGCCGCCCGGCCGAAACGCTGGGTGAAGAGTAATGGCTCAGGACTATAAGGAAAAAAAAAAAACAAAACACCCCCCCCCAAAAAAAAAAAAACAAAACCCAAAAACCAAACCCAAACCTTGTGGTGAGGTGGAATCCTTAACTGGCCCATGTATTCCCTGGGGGTGAGGACTCCTTTTCAGTGCGCTGTTGCAACATCCATAAATTCACTGTGTGCGACCAATAATTTGTTTGGCGAATTCAGTAGCCAGTTTGTTGGAGGGAGGTGCCCTTTCCATTTCGCGGAGCTGGGCCCAGATGTATAGGCACAGGCCAGTTCCCGGGTTTTGGGTTGACTCCTGGAGTCTATCCCTTGTGCTCACTTTACTGTTTGCGGGTTCCGAGTTGATAAATTGCTCCTTTGGAGTATAGTTAAACTCAGTTAAACTTTGACTTGTTTTGCTTTTTCTCCCTTGGCTGCGCAGGCATTGCTGACGTATCAAATGCGTATGTTTCATTTAACGTGAATGACGTGGACTCACCCAAACCCAAAAAACCTCCCCTGAAAGCTCCAATCCCAAACCATCAGATTTTTTTCACAAGAAGAGACCACAATATTGGCAACGGTGCCTGCAATGTTCTAGATATTCAGGAAGAGACAGATTGTGCCCACTTAATAGGGAAAGACGAAGTTAGCGAAGGGAAATGGAGCATTTCCAATTGCTGGGATTCCATTAGGGTGTTCATACTGGCTTTCGTAAATAACGTGTCGGAGTGTTTCTGTCCACAGCAGTAGGTTTAGGCAGCAGAAGCAGCGAGGGGAGATGGAAATGCACATCAAAGGAGACGGCCTGGTCGGTGCAAATACAAATATTCCTAACGCACGTGGTGTGCCTAGGAGTTAATGTTCCCTGTGCTCTGCCTAAATGGATCAGGTGCAAAGAGATCAAGCTCAGAGGTAGGACAATTGCATTGCTTTTTTTTTTTTTTTCTTTTTTGCTTGTATGTGTTTTGGGTTTTTTGTTTGCTTTTAGATTACCTTATTTACACAGGAGGCATTGCCATTGTCTGAATACTTACTAGAAAGCCTAATGCCCAGCACTAAAAGGTCTTGGGAGTTCTTAAGGCTGTGTGTGCCCAGGCTGGTCTCTGTGTCATAGCTTGCTAAATTTCAGCAGAAGACATCCTCTGCAGTCCGCTAATTTTGCCTTAGAGTGTTTCTGCCCTGACAAGAGAAGAGCCGTGTAGATGCAGGGTCCCCGCTGCCCCACGGCTGGTCCCAGCACAGCGAAACCCACGGGAAAGAGCGATGGCGTGACGGGCTCCCTGCGCACACACGCTGAGCTCTGTGGCATCTCCTATCAAGCCTGCAGCTCCCTGTGGCCTCAGCTTTCACGCTTCTTAATCACCCTTGATTTCTTCATTAAACCTGATACGGTGTTTAACTACTTCATCTATAACTTCAGTAATAGTCTGCTAAACTGAGCTTCCAGTAAATGGTCGGCTCCTGTGTCCAATGTTTTCTTCAAATACATTACACTGATGAGCTGAAATAGTCTAGCTTTACTTTTATTTAAGCAGCACTTCTGATTAATTAATAATCTCTATGAATATGGTAATTGCAGTCGTATTGCCAGAGAGACATTCATTTGCATCGGGGCTGAAGCCGAAAACTTTTCTGCCAAGTGCACTTCGATCTTTGACAAAGTAAGCTGAGAATGTGTAGAGAACGTCCAGAGCACAGGAACCAGCCCGTCCTGCCACTGCCACCACTGTGACTGGGAAGAAGTTTGAGGAGCAGATTCAGTGTTTCGGGTTTGGGGACAGGACAGCAAGCTCGTTCACGCATCAGAAAAATGTCTAAAAATGATAAGAAATCTTCATATCATTAAGGGGCACTTCTGCTGTGTGTTTCCTGTCCTTGATAGTTTATTCTTCCATTTAATTCACATTTTCACTTCTTGGATCTCTTCTCTTCTTTCGGGCATCCGTCCTGCTGCTCAGTGCCAGTGGTTGTACTTCTCTGTGCCGCTTGAAGACACAGCTCTTCCTCTTTCTTCTTTTGCATTTGGGACCTTACAGTGTTGTTTTCAGCAAAGCCAGCTAACTCATCACATTTAAATTTAGAGCTATTATTGCTGCTCCTTGGAATAATCGGATTGCTTTTGGCTGCACGTTCTCTTACCAGGCATGCATAGTCTTTGCCACCCTTATAGAAGAAATAACCGTACTGACTGGTTAATAATTGCCAGTAGCGTTCTGGAGAACAGAAAATGTCAGAAAACAAGTATGCTAGCGCAGGCAGAAAACCGGGGAAGATCCGAATCGCAGTGTTTATACCCACGGGGCTCACCTTTGAGCCTGGCCCTAGTCATGCACGCACGGGAGCAGTGGGAGAGAAATTCCGTGCTTCCGTTGTGTCGCTCCTCTGTCTGTCCGTCTGTCTGGGCTATGCAAGAGAAGGCGCTGGAACAGGATGGCTGTGCCCGCTCCAACAGCAGAGCGGTCGGGCACGGTTGCGTGGTGCTATGGATTTCCTTTTCTGCACAGCAGTTGTCCTGGATGTGAAAATACTAAAAAGAAAAAACAAAACAAAACAAAAAAACCCCAAAAATCCCAAATAGTTGACTTTTTCCTGCAGACTCTTATTTAAAGGAGTTATGGTTGTAGCCCTGCCTGGCTTTGAGCCTCGCCTGCAGCTCACCCTGGCGGAAGCTGAACTCCCCTGTAGCAAAAGTGCAGACGTCTCTGAGGAGTCAGGGATCCAGCAGCTCTTTCAGCCCATCCTGACTTTAGGAGGCAGTGGCAGACGTGGAGGGAAAGATCTCTTACCTGTCTCCGTTCATCTTCACATGGGGCCACGAAAACAAATTCTGGAGAAACTTTTTTCTAGCGGTGACTTCTATATGCTTGGGTGGCTCTTCTATATGACTTCTATAGGGACTTCTGTATGCTTTGGCTGGCCCTTCTATATGACTTCTATATACTTTGGGTGGCCCTTGTTGTACCTGTTTCTCCCAGTCTTTGAACTGGTTCTTACTTCTCACCTTGCTTTGCTGCTCTTGGGTTTTGTTTTGCTTTGCCTTTTGTTTTTTTCCTTGTGAGTGTGTCATGCCATTTATTTCATCTGAAAAACAGTTTTCAGTTTGCGAGCTTTAATGCAATTAAATAACTGCGTTTCAGTATGAGAATGCAAATTAAGACAGGGAAGGAAGGTGTTGCATAATTATTAGTTTAAAAACATTGTGGGAGAAAAAAGTTGAAGCCTTAAGACTTATGGAAATAATTGTGTTCCATTATCTGAGTGCTTAGACTGCCGGGTGGAAGCGAGGGGCAGGCAGCTGCGGCTGGCAAGGTGGAATTTTTCTCAAACTAGATTTATGGTAGCAAAGTACTTCGGTAAAATTCACCAGGCTTTTTATTTATTTGTTTATTGACATTTGCTGGATTCTTTAGAGAGCGCTGGAGAAGAGAATACCGTATATTTCTTTCTTCAGTCATATTTCCTTTGATTACTTCTGTTGTGGCTTATTCTATCATTTTAAGAGTAAAAATGCTTTTTTCCTTGCCAGTGATTTTGTAATAATTGTGTTTTGCCTATGACACTGCAACTAGCTTTGCAATCTGGGGCTGAATGGATGAAACTGTTTTCTAAGGGAAAGGTAGTATAATTTGCCTTGGTTTCAACTGAGCTTGATAATTTATACATATATATACACACACATATATAAAAAATATGTATATATGGCACGGTTAAACTGGAGATTTCTAATACAGTATTTGGCATCAGGCCTTGTAATGGCTTTATTAAAGTGAAATACACAAGTTGCTACTTATTTTTATGTAAACTCTGATCTTGAATAGTTATAGAAATCAAGCTTTTTGGAGAAACTGTGTTTAAAAAATGATTTTAAAAATATCACAGCATGTAGAGTGAGTATGGTTCAGCTTTGTCCTTGATATCAAAAATCACGTCTGTTTACCTGCCTGTTTATTTTTATCCTCCTGCAAAAGCCGGTTGTTTCTGGGGGTCTGTTAGTGCCAGGAAACATTTCACTGGTTTCAGTGGTACTTTCCCACTCCACGGTTTCACTCGCTGCCAGAAGCCTGAGTTCTTCCCCCCCCCCCACCCCCAGCCCCAGCCAGGAATTGCTGTCGGATTTTTAAAACACCGGAGTGGTTTTAGTGCTTCCAAATCTTAACCACACATCTTATTTGCTTATGCTCAAGCCCTGGAAGTTCCCACTGACTTTCTGTGCCAGAAAATGATTTGTGTGGGAAACAGGCTGGGGTATAACATCTGACGTGACGTCCCTGCGTGTCACCCGCTGTAGCTGCACTCGTAAACGTAAAAAAAAAGTGCTATTGAGGGCTTCTTATTTTTGAGTAGCAACTCGTTCAAGGAGAATCTGGTAGTTAAGTCTTTTTCCTGATTCCTTTTGTATAAAATTCTGTTTTATTAATAATTATACCTGAAGTGTTTCTCCAAAACAATCAGAACGAGAGGTTCCCACTATAGGAAGGCTGAATTTAAAATACTGATTATTCTTTTCCTATTCATAATGTAATATATTTAAGGAAGTCATTCTCTAAAAGGAAAACATTTTTCAAGCCAGTTCAGCAATGAGTTTTCATAAAAAACAACATGGAAAATCTATATTTTTGAAAAGTATCTTCACTCAAGTAAATTTTGACTCATTGTAAAGATTTCCACCGGGGAACTTTAAACTTCAGGAGAGAAATACATTTGGGGAGAGATTCTTTGTGCTGTCCTCACCTTTCCCCCAAAAGGCTCATGCAAGACAAAAAACCGAATAAGCTAAACCCCAGAGCTTCTATGGCACGTGTGCTGTGCTGAAAAGAAGAGATGTCTGAAGTCATACTGGCTGTGATTGAATGTTCTACAATGATGTCCTATATTTGGTGTATTTATGCACATCTTATTTCAGCCACCTTTGGGAGTGGATTTAGCTCAGTCTTAACCCGACACGCTCAGCTGTGGTTTGTGTTGGCTGCATTAGGTTCTTGATAATTTGCTAAAATTTGCCATCAAAACAGTACTGGTGCGTGCAAGAATTTGGCTCTGGCGTGGAAGAATAGTTAGAGTGGGACCCGCTCTTCCAGCGGAAAGTCAATGAAGACGGGTTCTCAGTGTCCATGGGGGCCTTGGCCACAAGAACCACGTGTTTCTTAAATCATTTTCTAGTGCTCCCTCATCCTGCTGACGTCTTAGAAACAAAGTTCAGTCAGAAATTAAATTTGGAGTAGTTGCAGGAAGTGAAGCATGGCTCTTATGATGCTGCTGTCTATTTCTATTCATTGTTTTTGTTTAAGTATCCTTTTGCTAAATCTACTTGATCTCTCTGTGTCTTTTTGTGCAGGTTACAAAAGTACGATCTCTTGCAGCCCTTAGGATAGGAACAAGGTAAAGATCAGCAGAAGACCTGGGGCCTGCTATTGCGCTTCTGTAAATCTGGACAGTTTACAGCGCTTTAAATTAGGTGCTGCCCGGTCCGTGAAGAGTTTTCTGGAAGGACCAGGAAGTGCTGTTACGACATTTCGTTAATGTTTGGTTCTCTCATGGTCTCTCTAAATCTTTCCTTTGTTGTCTTTTCCCAGGAGAAAATTAGCTTTTTGAAGTATTTAAGCTGTTGTTCTTCCCAGAAAAGCGGGAAATAATGCTAATATGTTAATCTTTAACATGTAATGGGATGTGTTAGAGTGACCGGTGATGTGACCCTTCAAAGTGCTCGGGGACCTTGTAGGCTTTGCCCACAAAATGGTGTAGTGTGGGAAGCCTGACTCTATATCCAGCCTGGGTCGAGTGAAGTAAGAGTAGATACTTTCCAAGTTTTATTGGTTTTCTACGCAGTTTCTAATAGCCTTGATGATATATGACTAGCGTCAGATAATTTTCTAATGTAAACCTCCCGGTTTAATATGTCTGTACATACATTTCCAGTGTAAGCACCCGTTGCTACTTGCCTTTTTGTACGCTGTTAGGATGTGCATACTGTGTATACGTAACCGCGTCCAATTGTGCACCCTTGCACAAAAGCCTGAATAAATGGCGTTTAATGTTAATCCAAAGAATCACTGTTCTTTTGATGATCAGTGTTGCTTATTGCCAGACTGTACCATTGTTTTTTTTTTTTTTTTTCATTTCTCTGAGAAGTTTAATTCATTTTGTGGCACCAATCCGAAGTGGAGTTTCTAGGTATACCTCTCGTGCTCAGATAAACCAAGGGAGGCTGGATTTGCAGAGAATGGATCTCTCTTGAAGGAAAAGGTGGGAGCTGGTAATTGAGTAGATGGACACCTGAATTATTCCCAAATTCAGCTGGCATCCCCTGGGAATACACCAAACCTTGGAAACATTTGTGCTCCTCGTGGTGCCTTCCTGCACAATGGCCTCCCATGCTGGGAACCGTGCAGGTAGATCCATCGGAGGACTTAGATCTGAAACAGGGGCTGTCAGAGCCTCACAGCACGTGTCCCAAATCGTTGGCTGATAATGGCCCAGCGCGGGAACTGCCTCAGTGCCCCACAGGCCTCCCATTGACCCGGGACCCTGCCCTGGTGCTCGCTGCTGTGCCTCCCCTCGGCAGCCCCCACCGCCCGCCGGGAGCAGCCCTCCAGCCCTGCCTGTGGAGGGGGGTCTCCCTCCTGGCAGGGTTTGGGGCCACGTCCCCCACCCCTCAGGACTGCAGGTGGGCTGTGGGTCACCCTCAGCCTCCTGCTACGACCCCTGCAGAGCCCAGAAGGAAGCCTCCCCCCACTTCTGACTGGCGGTGGGTGACACCAGGGCACCACTGGTTAAAGCAAGACGCCGGCTCAGCTCTTGGAGGGTAAGGTTTGGGGTCAGGACCCCCAGAAAAACATAAAATCCAGCAGCTGTGGGCTGTGCTTTGCACATCTAGGCCAGGCACTGGTGCCGTGGGACCAGCTTGCCCAGCGCTCTGGTGACTCCTTTAAAAGTTGTTCCTGCAGCCTCTCTCTCCCCGGGTGACCCACGGTGGGGTTAGAGATGTCCCTGGTGCTCAGGGGAACCGAGGCACAGTGGCCTCCATGAATTTTCTCTCTAGCCAGATTTTAAAGTGTTTCTGCAATAACCGCAACTAGAAGCAGCCTTCTCCAAGATGGTGTTTACTTCAGGTTTCTAACAGTAAAAGGTAATAAGACCTTTTCACGCGGCTACATCTGCAGTACAACTGCAAAATGTTCCCAAAGATTTTATTTACTGTTGTGCTGCCTTTGCTGATGTCTGCCTACGATGCTTTCTGGCTCCTGTTGTCAGCATTGAAGGTCTCTGGTGGATGTCCTGCAGAGGGGGAATTGCGCAGAACGAAGCTGTGATGTACCTCAGCAGCCAGATGTAAAAATAGAAGCCTGCACGGAAGCGATTTTGACATAAGGAAAGCTGTGGGCTCTTTCTCACTGCTGGTGGTGGCTTCGTTCAAACTGTAGCTGCTCTGATAGGGCTGTAACGGGTCAGATCGGCTGCTCGTTAGCTGGAACCTGCAGGTTTCCACCCGCTGCTGGTGGCTCCGGGACGTGGTGGCAGCTCCCCACTGACAGCTGCTGGAGGACCCAGCGCCAGGGACGTCACCTCCTCCGCTGCAGCAGCCACTTTGTGTGAGACTTGATGGCTGAAAATTGTCACAGCCTTCCACGTGGGGTGAGAATGGTGGGAAGACCACAGGAGGTTTCTCAGTCACCCCGGGGGAGGCAGGATTTTGCCCTGGTGAGGAGGAGGATGTTGGTGAAACAGCAGATCGGTATTTACCCGTAGGTAAAGGTCTGTCTGAAGTTTTATTGTAGCAGAGTTGCATGATGAGAGATGCTGTCCTGCAGGGAAGGAAAGCGTGAATTCAATCATGCCTGTGAGTCCCCAGCATGGAAGAGCAGTGCCTGGGCTGCAAGGCAGAAAGTGACTTGATCACCACTCGAAGTGGTGTTTTCCCTGCCTTGTCCCCTTCACCTCTTGTCTCTATGCTATTTCCACGCTTGGTGGTTGGCCAGCGGCTCTGCTGGTCCTGGTGGAACTTCATCATGGGTCTCTCCTCTAATTTCACAAGTGGTCTTTGGAGTTGTGGCTGCAGCAGGGTCTGGATTTGAAGGCAGCCGGGCTGCCCATGGCTAGGGCCAGGTGGTCAAGAGCTCTTGGGGCTCAGCCGCCTCGCTGCCCCCACCGTGGAGGGCAACATCCTAAACCTACATACATTTGGGGTTTTTTTTCCCTGGTTTTGGTCATGTTATGACTGAAGTTCTGCTGCCGCTTTGCTTTCCATAGGTGATGTGCACTGGCAGGTCAGTGAATGAAAGCCTGCATGCCTCCCCAGCCCCGGTAACCTCCTGTGGCAGCGCTTGCTGGCCCTCAGCAGGGGGGTGGTAGCCCACTAAGTTAGTTTAAATGTCAAAAGAAAAGGGTGGGGTGAACAAGTTAAATCTCATTAAAAGTCTGATCCAGGTTTAGAATAGGGTAGCAACCCCCTTTCCTGGCAGCACGTGGCACACTAACGCTTTCCATTTTTATCACTGACATTTTCCTTTCTCTGAAATAGTTCTATAGAGGTAGCCCATGCCGACCACGAGCAGCTCTGCTGTGTCCCGTGTGCACAGAGCTCCAGCATTCATTAAATCACTTCTTCGCAGAAGGAGCCAAGCGCAACTCATTTCATCTCGTATAAAATAAATCAATAAAGAAACAGAACATTATCCCTCTCTGCAGTTCCTGGGGCATCCGCCTCTCCTCAGCCATGGTGACCGTGACAGGACCAGGGCAGAGCCTCAGCCCCTGAGTGCTGGGGGCAGGTCAGGGCCACCATGGGATGCACCACCCCAAAACCACATTTAACTGGGGCTGAGCCCCAGCAGGTCGCTGCTTACAGCCAGTCTGCAAATATGTGGCTCGTCCTGGAGTCACCAACAACTGCTGGAGCAGCAAGAGGTGCTGCCGTGGTCTGCGAGGTGGTGGCAGTAGGGGACCAGGTAGGAAAAGACACTGCCCGAGAAGGAGAGTTTTGCTTCTGAATCCAGTTCAGCTTTTTCCTCTCAGGGAACAAAAAAAAAAAAAAAAAAAAAAAAGAGATAATTACTATTTCTGAAATTTGCCAAATATAAATTAAATCCAGGTTTGTGCATGCCTGAAAGCTTTGTCTAGGAGGATGAAACCCAAATTCCTTCTCCCCACCTCCCGAGCACCCCTGGCCAGACCCCGGCGCAGTGTTCCCCTTTCCAGGCTGCTTCCCGAGGGATGGAGCGTGGGGTCACCCCAAGCACCGCCCCAGCTCCGGTTCCAGGGTGGAATTGGGGAGCTGTGTAAGGCGAGCCCGGCCGGCAAAAGGGACCTGCCCGGTGAGCGCCTATCACCAGCTCCCTATCCCCCACGCTCCTCTTGCTTACACTGCACCCACCTCATGTAAATTAATAGCGGTGTTTGATTTCTGTCATACCTACCTGCTGCTCTTGGCAAGTTCAGCTGTGTTGGGGGGGGGGAGGGACCAGGAGAAGATGAAAAAAGTCCAGCCCTTTCTGTGGAGACCATTAAACAGAGAGGGAACATCTGCCCACCCACCACAGGGTGCTCATACATACGTCCCAGCACACGGCTGTTGGCTGTGGTGGGAGAGGGGCACCCCTGCTCCTCAACCCACCCCCTGGTCCTGTCCAGGAGTCCCCTGTGGGACTCCAGTGAGGACTGGTCTCCTCAGTCTCCTACGAGTTGGTTTTTGGCAGGTCCTCCTCAGCCTGGAGCTTTACCCAAGGTCTCCTTGGAGAGGCTTGTGGGGTTGGATACGTCCCTAGGGATGGGCAGAGAAATGTAGGGCAGCAGCTCCTTCCTGGTGGTGGCTGTAGGACCTTGGGAGCCTGCCACGCGGTTGGGAAGGGGCAGTGAAACAGGGTGTGCGGCAAACCTGGTTGGTGGAAGGTATTTCAATAATTTTCAACATGTTGCTGCTTCTGCCACTCTGGGGTCTCAAGAGTGGGTCCTGGGGGCTACTGAACACAGGTCCTCTCTCGTTATGCTGAAGAGCAGGATGAGGGTGGCATTTAACGCGTGCGCTCCTGATGTGCCCAGTTCCTTGCCAGCTTTTTTTTACAGTCACAGCAAACCTTTGGAGCACAAGGGACAGTTTGTGCACTGAAACAGAAAATCTCTCATACATTTCTTCAGCACAGAATGAGCTCAAAGATCCGGCAAGGCTGGAGGACGCTGCCCGAAGCATCCAAAAAGACATTTTGTCTTGCTTGGAAATGGCCTTGCAAGGAGCATCCCTGTGTGGTTGTACAACAGCCTCCCCTGTAGCTTCTCTGGACAAGGTCATGCAGGTTGTCTAGTTCAGGTTTCAGCTCCTGGGTGACTGACAGAATCTCTTCATCTCCAAAGTAACAACATTTCAACCTCCATCAGGAGCTGCTGGGATCCCTGTCAGGCTCTTGCTAAAGCTATCACAAGAGAAATCTGCAGCCTGGTACCAAGCTCCCCAAGCCTCCCTTGCCCCATGCAGGCAAGTAGATCTTCATGGGACTTAAAGACTCAACTGAATTGGGGAAACTCACTTGCCTTGGTCAGGTCAAGGGAGAAATCAGAGCTATGGAGAAGAGGCTACAGTGGTGAGACCACCATCCAAAGAGACCAAACCAGATTACAGAAGCACCAGTGGCCTGAGTTAAAAAAGGCTGGATTTGGCATTCTTGAAGCAATTTCATAAAATTACACCTTACCCACATCAGCAAACCACCTATGAAGAAACCAGCATGTCCGGGGACTTGCCAAATCACACTTGTGGCTTTGCACCTCCTCTGAATTGTCCAGTTCACTGGTTTCCTCAGCAAATGAGGACCAAACACAACTCTGATAGTGGCTGTGAGGTCTCACCAAAGAGAAGAGCTAGAGCTGGGAATGCTGATGTTAAAAGCGATCCATCGGTCGAGGTCAGATGCAGCACTTCTGCTGCTCCCTCCCTCAGTGTTTAACACCACCACTGACGACCGTTCTGTATGTAACAGACTGGGTGGATCTTTACTCCTGCAGTGGGATGAATGCAGCATCTCAAACATAAACAAAGAGTTCAGTAATTAAGCAATTTTTAGGGCACTTGTGGCTGGAAGCTGCGCTCTGGAGGTGCTTGGCCACCTCATAGGAGAGACAAGCATCCCCTAGCGGGTGCCATCCCACAGCTCAAGAGCTGGGGCATCCTACAGTCCAGAGTCAAACAGAGATGTGAGCAGCGCAAACAAGGAAGCAGCGACTATTTTTTAGAAAATAAGTAACTTCAGCGTGCTGAAAAACTACCTAGCAGAAAAGTTAGAACCGGTTCATTAGATCTCGTACTGGGCTTATGACCCGAGCTCAGGATGTGCTCCAGGCCCTGTTACCTCTCTCTCTTTGCAGGGACAACAAGCTGGTGGCTGTGGTTGGGCTGTGAGCGTGAGCCCAGCCCTACCTTCTGCTCCTCAGCTCTCCAGATTTACAGCTCGCAGCTTTGGAACAGCTCAGCTTCAAAGTGTCTCTTCCCCCTGCAGTTTGCTTCTCCATCTGAAATGGGTTTTTCTCTTCTCTTACCCTAAGCAATGCCTTTGAGAGAACTGTGACTTGCAAGAAAACCAACTTGTCTTCTCCTTAACTCATCTGGGTGGGGGCTGCAGGTCAAGCAAAGCAGGATGCAGCCCTCCAAGATGTGTGTGTGGGGTCTTCAGACAGCTCTGCTCAGCCTGACAAGTACAGCAGAAGTAATTCACACCACCGAGGCCATAAACTGAGTCCTTCCTTTGCTTATGCTTTGGGGGATGGAGCCTCTGCCCTCCAAAATTGCATTTTCTTGCCAGGTGAATACTACGATACTAGTTTAAAAAGTGTAAGCGGAAGTGTGCAGAGGGTGCTATTTAATTTCCTCACCTACTGCAAATAGAAGATTTCTGGATCTATCATGCGGAGACGCCTGGGGGGGCCTAGGGGACCTGGAGCATGTCTCTTATGAGGAAAGGCTGAGAGACTTGGGTCTTTTTAGTCTGGAGATGAGAAGGCTGAGGGGGGATCTGATCAATGACTATAAATACTTAAAGGGTGGGTGGCAGAAGGAGGGGGACAGTCTTTTTTCAGTGGTGCCCAGTGACAGGACAAGAGGAAATGGGCACAAACTTGAACATAGGAAGTTCCATCTAAACATGACGAGGAACTTCTCTGAGGGTGGCAGAGCACTGGAACAGGCTGCCCAGAGAGGTGGTGGAGTCTCCTTCTCTGGAGACATTCAAAACCTGCCTGGACATGTTCCTGTGCAACCTGCTCTAGGTGGACCTGCTTTGGCAGGGGAGTTGGATTAGATGATCTCCAGAGGTCCCTTCCAACCCCATATCATTCTGTGATGCAAATGCTTTAGAGAGAGACATTAAGCAGCTGGTCAAACAGACCGGGAGCACTGTGTGGCACAGACCAGCAGCCAAGGAAACCTCACCCAAGGCCATAAATTCAGCTCTTCCTGCTGGAGACGGGATTGTCCACCCCTCTGTTTACATACACACTGTTTGCTCAGGCTCCAAGCTTTGATTTACTGAAAAGCAGCTCTGACAATTCAAACTGCCCTTCAGACAGAAAGCGACCTCTTTCCGTGCAGCGAGCACGAAGGCTCCGCTGAGCCGAAGGCGATGGGAGCAGCTGGGCCAGCGATGCCTCGGCTTCCCCCAGCCCACAACAGGGCAACAGTGGGGCTCGGAGTCGAGCAGCGCATCAGGAAAACGCAATGCAGGCACAAAATGGGATGTTAGGGACCAAGAGCCTGCAAAGGAATCCCCCACCTGAAGCCAAGCTGGGTCTCAGCGGTGGTGTGGGCAGCACAGGTTGGTCCCAGGATGGGACCACCTCACCCCAAGAGACGGGGAAGCGCTTCCTGCCCCTTGCATTGCACACACACAGCTTCCAATGGCTCCTCCGCTGGGATCAGCCATGTTCCGTGCACAGGATGGTGGGTTCCGAGATCAGCGTCCCCGGAGGTACACGGCTGCGGTATTTCCACCCAGCTGCTGGGGAAGGACCTTCACATCTCACTCCAGTGCCTCCGCTTACCCTGGAAGGAGGCACAGTCGCATCATACGCTCAGGCTGGGTACAGTAAAAGAGCAGATGTCCACAGCTGGGCAAAGCATTTGCCAGTGGTCACAACTGCTGAAGGGCAACACTACTTTTGGGTTTTTTTTCGGGTTTTTTTTTAGGCCAGCTGCCGATTCCATTTGCAGCCGTATCTCCCTGCACCGCTCCTCGCTGCAGGGCTGCCCGGCTGCTCCTGCACCCACGTCAGGATGGAGGGGGAAGGAAAGGCGGCCGCAGCCAGTTTGGGTTCCTGGCCCCTGCCAGGCAGTGCAATTTGGCAAAAAAACCCCAATTCAACACCTCCATGTATTCCAGATGATTGTCATTTTACCACAGCTTATAGCAGCTTCTGCTTTCTCTTCTAAATTCTATTCTATTCTACTCACCCCGCGGTATTCTGAGCCAGGCCACTAATAATTACGCAATGAAAGATGAACAGACGTGTAGCAGTACTTGAAAGGAGACCAAGTCCACAGGCAGAAAGTCACCATCCAAATTCTGCTACTACATGACTGATGTTGTTATCTAACCCCAGAGTTTTAGTCTTCTCAGTAGGCGAAACGAAGGGAAAGCACCTACTGAATATGAATTACTGCATTAAAAATGAACTGATAAGCAATATTTTTTTTTTTTATGTTTGAAACTCTCTGTTTAACTTCAGAGTAAGCAGTTTCATTGTGCAGGCAGAAGCACAAAGCTCTCTGTAACTCCCTGATATGCTCCCTATGCTGCTCTTGAGATTATTATTTATTTTTTTTTTTTATGAAACAAAACCAGCCCATCAATCAAGAAAACGAATCTTTATTTTTTTTTTTCTCTGAAAGCAGAATCCGTGTACATGGGGTTTTTGGTATGGTTTAGAAGGTGGGTTTAAGATGTGAATAGTCACATCACAGAAATAATACAGAACAACGAGTGAAGGAACGAAGAGCCAGTTTGACAATTGCTTTATCGAGTCGTCCAAACATTATTTTTAACTAATGTTTTTGCCGGAGCCGACTTCAGGACAATATTAAATTCTTACCTACTCAACACAAGTACAGAGATAATGAGGGGGAAAAGATCTACACAACACAAGTTATTGCTGCTGTATCTGCATTTCTGTTTCCTTGGTAGGATGTTCTGTAATATGCTGGTAAAACAGTTTTAAAACATCACTTTCATTAAGAATGTCATTCAGATAAATAAAAAGTAACCAACCAGCCAACCGAACTTGGTAAACTGGACTTCATCTGAGACCAAAAGATAAAGTTGGCTTACAAAAAACGGAGAGGTTTTGTTTTACAAGGTGAGGAGTAGATTATTACACCTTTGGATGTGCTTAAACATCTGAGTAGACTTGGTTTATAGGTGTTCCCAGTACCCACAGAGTCCAATCCTGCCAGCACCAGTCAGATCTCACCTCTTTCTGGGAGCAGGTGGTTCCCCAGCTGTGCCCCTCAAGGCCTCCAGTCCTCCCGCGCTTACACACACCCCAGTTTTACTCAGGTCTTCTCTAACGCCACTAAATTTGGCCCATGCGAGCACTTGGGCTCAGGTTGGGCGTATGCGTAAGCGTTCAGAGTCTGGGTCTCGAAGGGCAGTTAAGTCTAAGAGAGGGCATGAGAACTATTCAGAGAATCATAGAATGGTTTGGGTTGGAAGGGACCTTAAAGACCATCGAGTTCCAACCCCCTGCCATGGGCAGGGACACCTCCCACTAGAGCAGGTTGCTCAAAGCTCCATCCAGCCTGGCCTTGAACACCACCAGGGATGGGGCATCCACAACTTCCCTGGGCAACCTGTTCCAGGGTCTCACCAAGTATTGCAATCGTTCAGGTTAAAGGGCAGACAGAGTAATAAAAACTTCAAGCACAAGTTACGACAACCCTTTACAACCTGAAAAAACAGAAGCTGGAAAATTATTTAAAGCATATTTGTTAACTACAGACAACACGCTGTATCCAATAGTGCCTGTACAAACACCCACCACCCAGTTCACATGTGCCAGTGTATTACCCTGTAACGCACTGCCAGGAGAATCCCCCAGACAGTGGGACGGTTCACGTGCAAACAGACATTTCAGGTGCGATGAGGTGACTCCATCACCAGTTTCTGATGAAACCTTAAGGTATATGAAATGTATTCTAGAACATCTAAAGATGAAGCCTGAACACCTCTCATGTTACCTAGCAAAAGGTTAGCTGGAACAATCATTTAACACAGGTGATTTTAGGAGTAGTTACATGGTTAGTCTAAACAATGAGCATATACATATTTAATTTGAACAAAATTCTTAAAACTACGCTTCTCTAAAATGTACAAAGTATATAAAATGCATGATTTGACATTTATAAAACCTCAGCCCTTTTATAAAAAACAAAACAAGGCCACAG
This sequence comes from Numenius arquata, assembly GCF_964106895.1. Classification (NCBI taxonomy): domain Eukaryota; kingdom Metazoa; phylum Chordata; class Aves; order Charadriiformes; family Scolopacidae; genus Numenius; species Numenius arquata. The sequence continues at coordinate 122,661,292 of NC_133576.1, forward strand.
AGTTTTAAGTTTAAATCTATTGTTTTTTCCTCTCAGCAGTTTTAGTTCCTATGATAAATAAAAAAATATAAACAGCACTCCACCACGGCCTTATAATGCAAGGAATAAATTAGCAAGAGTCACACTGTAAATCAAAATAAATAATTTCTAAATTATTTTTATTTAAAAAAACGGTCTCTTTAATTGCACAGTATTTTAAATTTTCAGTAGCAATGCAAAGTCAGTCGGGTATTTTTCTAAATGCTCCGGACAGTATGAAAACATTATGTCTCCTTTTTCAAGCTTTACACATTGAAAAATACCTTGGTGAAACCATCAACTGATCAAACTGATAAATGTTTTGGTAGTCTCTTACCGCGGCAAGATGCTGCGGTATCTCTCACCCAAGGCATTTAGTCCTCTGGCGCCCAGCTTGCTGGGGCGTATGCCCCCCGCTTTCCGCTCCAGGTGAGGTACTCTGGTTCACAGCCATCGCTTTGAGAGTTTTAGAAAAGTGTTCACCATTAGCGACAACTTTCACAGCAGAAAATGGTCGACAGCTCAACAACAGTCCACATACTCCAAGGCTGCCAAAGTCCCCTCCAAGGTCTTCACCAGACTGGGACACCTTCTATTTGGGGTGTCACACGAACACACCAGGCCTCTGGCTCTCCCCAGAGCTCTTCTGCACTGGAGGGCTGAGCTACAATTCAAACATACAAAGGAAAACCGGACACCTGAAAAGATACGATCTTACCTCAGACTATTAGCAGTCGGCTTAAACCCACTTGCCAAGCAGATGTGTGTATGTGTGTGTAAACGTATATGTGTGTGCATACACACACACGTTTTGTTGTTTTTTTTTAAAAGACAACAAAGTGATTAATACTGTTGTAGCCTGGCAATGTTCAGCTCAAAGCTAGGTATCCATGGGACATATTTAAAAACTCTAAATATTGGCAACACGTTGTATACAAAACAGCTGTGGGCAGACACCTAATGTAAATGTGCATTCAAAATACTGTGTCTCTATCTACTATTACTGATGTAGCTATAATGGCTTGGGATTGTATCTAAAAATATGCAGTTTCTGGTAATATCAAAACAACTCTCAAGCATTGAAGACAAAGGAAAGCGTTGCCCTCTTAGTGATAGGACAGGCCTAACTTGAAGGTATTTATCCTTCACTGCAATCCCGGCACTCAACGGGGGCAAAGACAGCATCACTGAACTACCTTTTACTGTTCCAGAAACACAGGATGTTACAGCTCAGTTATTTGCATCAACACAATTACATTGACAAATGTAGTATTTGACCAGTATCATCGCTTTCCTCTTCATTACTGGTGTCCTCTCTGTAGGCTGTAAAATATATAGACTGATCTCTTCGAGGAGGAGGAGCAGAGGAGTTCACATGCAACTCCTCATTCTCTCTATTATCACAGCAAAACCAAAAGAAGTATCAAGGTCAATATTTTGTGCACAGTAAATTTGCTTTACCCAACCTAAGGGAGCCTAAGGGGAACTAGCACATCATTGCACAACCTTAAAAACCACCAAATTACTCCTGTTCATATACTTTTAAAGCATTTTCAGTGCTTGAGTACAAAGCACAGAACCTATTACAAGAAGTCTCTAGCAACCAACACACCTTCAGGGATTCAATACTGCATTAAATGTAGGCGGAGGCAATCGATACTGATAACCCAGGTCTGGGCGCTGCAGCACAACAGTCCCACGTGTCTCCTCGCACCGTTTTCACAACGCGTCTGAGCCTGATCATCCAATACTCCAGGCCAGACTGCTACATGTAGGTAGTAGGAAGCATTCTGATGCTCATGTGACAGGGAAAAAGAAGAAAACACCTCTATTCTACACACAAGTTTCTGTTCATGCTGAAAGGAATTCAACTTTTGGCAGAAGTGAATTCCTACATAAAAAATAAATGTAGAAACCCATTAAAAACACAAATATAATAATTGCATTATTAAAACAGCTGCATCTACACTATGGTGTAGTACTTAAGTGTAATTCAATTTAAAAAAAATCTTAGTGTACAACTAAGATGAGATCCATTTCCCAGTCCAAACCTCAGCGTCAGTGCTGCATCCGTCTCTACATTACAACACGCTCTACGGATGGCGACCAACCAAATCCAGGGAAAAACTGTTGCCACAGGTGAAGAGGTCCCCTCCCTAAGCAGACAAGGCAGGGCAGACGGCACAGAGCCCTCCGGCATCAGCGCAGGGACAGGCGAGGGCAGATCCCGCAGCGCGGCGGCAGCTGCGTGGGCACCGCCTCCCAAATCGGTTTGCTGAACACGGTTCAGATTATGGGATATGTTCTATAAGCACAATGCTCTTTAGAAGCATTTACTGTATACCCAAACCCTACTCGCTGCAACACACAGTGTCACACAAGTAGTGAAAACGTCTTCGTATTCAAAGGTGCTTGGACATCATTTTCAGGCAGCATTTTACCTTTATTTTAGTGAGTTTCCACTACAAAGATTTTAGAAGGAAGAAGATGCCAATAATTTCTTTTTTTTTCTTTTTAATGTGTGAAATTGAGACAGACACCTAAATAAATATCTACTTTTACTTGTCTAAGTCTAGTCTATGTCTGAAATCTCTAATTTTTAAATAAGGGATAAAATGTTGCCCAAAAGACTAGTTATAATTATACATTTGTGTTTCTACTAAATCTACAAATCAAAATAGTTCTCAGTTAAAAAGATACAATTTGTATCAACAGTAAAAGGTACTTTCTGGTTCTTCAGGGCCTTACTTTAAATTCCAGCAAGTGTACCAAAATTATCAGCAGTAATAGTGTAAACTAGTGATTTTTTTTTTTTTTTTTAACACTGAACATCGTTACAATGGATGGAAACGTAAAACTGTCGGCAACTGACTATGTCGCGTAAGTACATCTGACATCAATTGCAAGATCTATTTCTATCATATATGTATATAAAAAAGCTTATGAGGTGCTAGTAAAACCCATGACCTAAAAACCAGAAATATCCCTTACTAATACTAAAACAGACTTGGTTTGTCTGTTTCTAAAACTACACTATTTGTGGCAAGAATCAGGCCTACACGATGCAACAGTCCAAAAACTAACTTCAGGAACACATACGGTATCTTCTCTCCCCGCAACCCTCCCCTCCCCAGCCCAGACAGAAAGGAAAAAAAAAAAGTTTAAGTTATTATTTTGAGCTACAATATCATTACCATAGTGCAGTTAATAAAGGTTGCATATCCTCAACACAAAAATACCTTTTCAGGCCAGCCTTGATAAATAGCAAGAAAAATCAAACAGTATCTTAAATACAAAACTTGCATTGAGATAATTAAATTCATTTAAAAACAGGTAAATATTTTATGAAAAGCATATTTTATCCAGTATACTTGTGCAGCAATACAAAGGAAAAACACATAAAACAACTAAGCGGGACCCTACGATTTCAGGCTCCCTTTCTACTGGCCAGAAACACGCAGAGCTGGGTAACAACAGACGGGAACTGAAACAGGGTGGCCTGGTTTGGGGGGGTTCTGAGCCTTTGTAGCTTCCGCTAAGTTCAAAGGGAGCTGCAAATTCTCAGCACCTTTGAAAATCGGGCAATAAGGCCTTTACCTTAACCGTAAATTAATAAAAAAAAAGGGCTTTTTTTTTTCCTACTCTGATTGCATCTGATATTACTAATCGACTGCATCAACAAAACATGTAACTATTTAAACAAAACAAAGAAAGCAATGAAAAGTGCCATACTATAAATTACTAATATACTGTTACCCATTTCACCATTAACTGGTAACTTAATTATCTGTTTAAAAAATGAAGTCAGTGCTGTAGTAAATCTTTGTTTCCTATAAATAGATGATTATAGCACAAAAAAGCTCACAAAAACAAACGAACGAACAGACATACATACTTATGGTGGTGTAAAAAGTTCAAAAACTTGGCTTGAAAATTGCCTGCCAGAAGTAGCAAAATCCTCTTTCTGCAGGTTGTTTTAATACCACGCAGCCCAAGGACAAACACCCAGCAAGTTAAAAAACACAAACAAAAACCCCAACAACATGTAGCGAGGATAGAAAGTGCTGCATATAAACCCCTGATGCACCAAAGATTATAACCAGAGACCACAGATATTTTTTTTTTTTTTTATATTATATATATATATATTAATTTAAACTGGAACATTCTCCAGCTGTGAAAATAGCCATTTAAAAATTTTCAAACTAGAACACAAAACATATCTGGTACTTCCGATGCATGGGGCTATACATACAGACTCCATGATACAGTATTTCACATAAATGGATTACTATATAACCTCCTTGCTGAGAAGGAGATCCCAAATGCTATTGTAGCAAACCTCCCTCAGCATTAGAGCTGAGCTGAAAACTACTAGACACCGCAAAGATGCATCATCTCTCAATAACCTAGCTGAGATTTTTCCACTAAGATGGCTGCAGCGAGCTGCTGAGCGTCCGTCACGTGAGGGTTCTTCTTCATAACGATCCTCACAAGATCAGGGGGGAAGATGTTGCAGAGATTTATGTAAACCTTCTCCCGGGTGTCTTGGTGCCTTGGAGGGTCTTGAGGGATTCCGCAGTAAGGTACGCGCCAGGTCTGGTCCTGCTGTTCAGGTAAGCTTTGGAAGGCAAACTGCTCGTAGCACGGCTGCGTGGGGTTGCTTGGCAAGGAGTAGGTCTGGCGGTAGCCATAGGCATCCATCCCGTAACTCTGCCTATCCCAGCTTCCAAGCCCATCTTGGCCAGAGTAAGGCTTTCTGTGTCTTAATGGAGAATTATCATATAAACGCGAGTCTGAAATGCTGTCTATTCTCGTGGACACAAGGGCCCTCCCCAGATGCATTGTCTTTGAGTGTGGCGAGCTCTGAGATGTAGAGTAGTCGTTCGGGCAACTAGAACGAGCACCGACTGTTGGATGCTGCAGATGCACAGCCATGTATGGAATTGGAGGTTTGTGGTGATGCTTTGGTTCTTCGTGACTATAGCTTTGCACTCGTGTGAGAGGCTCGTGGTAGCTCTGTAGGAAGGGCTGAGTGTTAAGGCGGCCATGGGGGTGCATATGCTGGCACTTCAAGTTCTCCTCTAGCTGTGAGTCAGGCGAACTCATGTAAGAGCGGTCGCTGTAACCCACGTAGGAATCGCTGCTGCCACAGCTAACGCTCCCTTCACTGCTGCAGTCAGAAGCTACAGAGCTAATCCTGTAATCTGTGTCCAAGGAGAAGCGCCTTTCAGGACTTCGTGGACCAGACATACTTAGATTTGAATAAGCACTCAGCATAGAGTAATACCCTACGTCCACAGGAGACTCACATTTTGGATACTGGTCATAAGGCATTGGCGTTCCGTGATTTTTGGTTGCCATCATCACTGTAGGATACTGTCCCTGTGGTCTTTGATCCTGAGGTGGGAAGTGAACTCCGGATGGAAGGCCGTTAGTTAAAGGTGCAGTACTTTGGGGTTTTGCAGCAGAGGAAGTTGGTATACTAACTAAAGAAGGTACAGACCTGGTTTCCAATTTGTTTTTGGTGGGAAGCTTTTCCTCCAAGTCTTGATAGACTTGAGTCCTTATACTAGGATCCGATTGCCTCTTTGGAGCAGCACGCTTCAGTTCAGAAGTGCCATCGTTTTTAGTGGTGCAGGGAACACTATTGCTTTTTACCAGTCCTCCTTCACTGGTAGTTTTGGCAGCTGTGCTTCTAGACATGGCACGAAGTTCATCAGCTACAGATCGCTGAGGCTGATTTCCTCTTTCTGGATGATAGTATTTACATTTGTGTCCATAGGTACATTTCTTCCCTATTAATACAAACGTAATCAGATTAAAAAAAAAATTCAACCAAAATCTGTCAACCATCAAACAATGGAAATGCCCCTCATTTCAAGTTTTACTCATGATTTCAAAGATCTTGCAAATGGTTTTGTTCAACGCACACTCTTGTATTGTGGGGAAAACCAGGCAGTGGTAGTGTCTTGCATCTAGAGCTGGGGGAATGCAGACCAACACTACCAGCCACGTTTTGAGCTGAAAATAACACTGTCAGTCTGCCTGTACACACCTGCTCTACTGGGCCTCCTTGGCAGGAGGCCTTGCCTGTCTCCTTGACAGACAGGCAGAAAACTTAATAGGAAAGTCCCACGGAGTCATAAGACCAGCAGGTTTCAGCTCAGCCAAGATGGTGGTGTGCCTGTGGGGATGCTCAGCAACTAAACTTCAAACAGCTCAAACAACTTTCTGGAAGAAAATTTAGATGTTTTGTGACCAAATCACATCAGAAAAGGGCTTTCTGGAGCCTGCAAAATTTAGGTGCTGTTTTGGATGTATTCCTACAAATGACAGACTGCTACTCATTGCCGCTCTTCCGTGTGGGTGGTGATGAAGCTGCAACACATAGTCCAAGGGCAATCAAAGGAGACTTCAGGGCCTTGGGATGGCTGATAAGGCAATCCGGAGCACAGGTTGTTTTCTCCTCTCTCCTTCCAGTTGTGGGCAGAAACATTGGAAGAAACAGATGAACCCATTCCATTAATACATGGCTCTGTGGCTGGTGTCACTGACACAATTTTGTTTTTTTTGACAATGGGATGGCATATATGGCAGCAGCCTTGCTGGTGTCAGATGGGATTCACCTCTCTGAAAGGGGGAAGAGGGTTTTGCTCCCAAGCCAGAGCTTTAAACTAGGCGTGAGGGGAAAGGGGGACAGTATCAGGCTTGCCCTTGACAAGCTGTGGGATCACACACCAAGGTTGGAGGGACGGGGTGGTAGTAAGGAAGGTCAAAGAAAGAGTACTCCAGCAAGACTGGAAAACTGGTAACAATGGACAAGGAGAAGGCTGAGGCACTCAACAACTTTTGTGCCTCAGTCTTCACTGGTAACCTCTCTCCCCACACTCCTTGAGTGGATGGGCGGCAAGGCAGGGACTGGGGGAGCAAAGTCCCTCCCACTGTAAGAAAAGATCAGGCTCGTGACCACCCAAGGAACCTGAACATACAGAAGTCTATGGGACGTGATGAGATACATCCCAGAGTCCTGAGGGAATTGGCTGATGTAGTTGCCAAGCCACTCTCCGTGAGATCTGAAAAGTCATGGCAATCAGGAGAAGTCACCGGTGACTGGAAAAAGGGAAACATGACACCCATTTTTAAAAAGGAAACTACTGACCTGTCAGCCTCACCTCTGTGCCTGGGAAGATCATGGAACAGATCCTCCCAGAAGCTATGCTAAGGCACATGGAGGACAGAGAGGTGATTCAAGACAGCCAGCATGGCTTCACCAAGCTTCATGGTCCTGCCTGACCAACCTTGTGGTCTTCTGTGATGGAGTGACTACATCAGGGGACAAGGGAAGAGCAATTGATGTCTTCTATCTGGACTCCTGTAAGGCCTTTGACATGGTCCCCACAACATCCTGCTCTCTAAATTGGGAGAGATATGTATTTGACAGGTGGACTGATGGGTGGACAAGGAATTGGTTGGATGATTGCATCCAAAGAGTAGTGGTCAATGGCTCTATGTCCAGATGGAGACTGGTCCATACTGGGACTGGTACTGTTTAATACCTTCATCAATGACACAGACAGTGGGACTGAGTGTATCCTCAGCAAGTCTGCAGATGACATCAAGCTGAGTGGTGCGGTTGACACACCTGAGGGATGGGATACCATCCAGAGAGACCTGGACAAGCTCGAGAAGTGGGCCCGTCAGATCCTCATGAGGTTCAACAAGGCCAATACAGGCTGGAGGATGAAGGGATTGAGAGCAGCCCTGAGGAGAAGGACTTGGTGGTACTGGGGGATGAAAAGCTGGACATGAGCAGACAATGTGCACTGGCAGCCCAGAAAGCCAACCACAACCTGGGCTGCATCACCACCAGCATCACCAGCCGGTCAAGGGAGGTGATTCTGCCCCTCTACTCTGCTCTGGTGAAACCCCACCTGGAGTACTGTGTCCAGCTCTGAGGCCTTCATCACAGGAAAGATATGGACTTGTTGGACCGGGTCCAGAGGAGGGACACAAAAATGATCAGAGGGATGGAGCACCTCTCCTGTAAGGACAGGCTGAGAGAGTTGGGGTTGTTCAGCCTGGAGAAGAGACAGCTCAAGGGAGACCTTATTGCAGCCTCTCAGTACTTAAAGGGGGCTTGTAAGAAAGATGAGGACAGACTTTTTAGCAGGGCCTGTTGCAATAGGACAAGAGGTAATGGTTTTAAACTAAAAGAGGGTAGATTCAGACTAGATATAAGGAAGAAAATTTTAACAATTGAGGGTGGTCAAACACTGGAAGAGGTTGCCCAGAGAGGTGGTAGATGCCCCATCCCTGGAAACATTCAAGGGGGACAGGGCTCTGAGCAACATGATTTAGTTGAAGATGTCCCTGCTCATTGCAGGAGGGTTGGACCAGATGACCTTTAAAGGTCCCTTCTAACCCAAACTATTCTATGATTAGTAAAGTTGCTCCTTTAGTTCAACTAGTAGATAGAAACGTTCTCTGACTAACACATGAAAAAAATCACTTCAGTTCCCACCATCAGCTCAGCATTTCAACGATTCTCAGGCCAAGACAACAATGTATAAACCTCTGTTTAAAAGCTTTTATTTTTGGCAGTGTTAAAATTAAGCAGGAGCTTGGTCCCCAGTCCCAGCAGTACAGAAAACTGATGAGTTAAATCAAATTACCATATGGACATGGCTGCTTCTTATGTTCTGGCACAATAGGCTTCTTCCTAAGAAAATTGTCCAGACTTGGACCATGGCGGCCAAGAGGATCATCAGGAGGCATAAATCTATAAAGCAAAACAAAAAAGTATTATGGAAGCAAACAAGCCTTTCCATATTCCTCATGCAATGACCAAGAATCTCATGACTGTCCTACACCATAATTGGCCATGCTGATGTTTTTAAGCCTGGGTACTTTGAGAGCTGTTTTGAAAGGCCACAGTTCTGCTGCAGGCAGTGTCCAAGAGATAAGTCATAGACATCTACTGTGTCGACACCTTCAGTGTAGCTCAGCTGACTGCTCTGTGGCGTAGTAGGGCTGCACACAACCCATTCCTAAAGCAAAGTAAGGGCAGCAACAGAGGCAGGGATTTCTTAAAAAGCGTCAACTAGCTTTGCAAAACTGTGTTCATTGTCTAGGACTCTTGCATCAGTACTTAGGCACTCAAATAAAAGTGTCTGTTTGGCAGAGTATTGACTCTACAAGAAGCCACCCAGTAGTAACTGCAGTTGATCTATATGCCAGTGTATAAAGATACCATAGATCTAAGCGAACAGTTGAACTAGAGACTTCCTGAGGTTCATTCCAACATGGGTTTTTCTATGATGCTAGGATTTAGGAGTCTAACCACAGGCACTCAAAAATGCTGTCTCAGTATATGAAGAGAATTGGAATATTATACCATAGTATGCACAAAATATAGCATATACATTGGCATACACCAAAAGGGGAAAAAATAGCTTAAAATAAAGATATTGTTATAAAAAAGCTCTAGCAACAAACAGAGTTCAAGTACATTTAATCAGAAGACCGAATCTATGATCGACTATTCCTCCTGTCTTCCTGCATGTACCTAATGATCTTGGTGTAAGATAAAAACTTCATATAGGTCTTCAAACTGTCCATTCCTCAATTATTTTAGTGGCATGTATAACGACAGAATGACTTACTTGTCATTAACAAATGAATACATCAGCAAGCGTTCATCTATGAACTTCTTCCATTCAGGCTTTTCATTAGCTAGATCCCTATAGTTATCATTAGAAACAATGATGCCATCTGACTCAAAGGCCAACTTCACTATAAATCGGTCATCGTAGCATACCACCCTTCTCCCTTGCACTCGGCGGGACGGTGTGAACACAAGAATCTTCTCCTTTTCTAATTTACGCAAGATTTCTTGATCTACAAGGAATAAGAATCGTAAGTTAAAAAAGAAAAAGAAAGAAAAGAAGAAGATGTTTGTTTAATCTCCAAAGACATTAGATTTGAGGAAGAAAATCCAAGCATTTAGGACTAAACATATCTTAAATGATTATAGTCCAGCAGAAGGTTTCTGATATATGATATTTGAAATTACAGTCAGCAGTCAACTGGCAATACTTTCAAAAAAACCCACAAACAAGGCAAAACCTGCTCCACCCCAGTTTTGGTGAATAGGAAGGCTACACCCAAGTACAGCCAAAGGTCGCCCCGTAACTGAGCTCCTTGGTAAAAACAGATCTCTTCCATCTTTATGCGGTACTCAGTATGAAACATCTTTTGAAATAATACCAGTAGCTCATGTTAATGGGGCTGTCTCATGAAAGTCTCTGCCCACGGAGAGAAGGGGTTACTACTAATACCCACAAGGACTAGAAAATCCATGTTCCATACAAACACTCAGGCTCTTCACAAACGTTAACAGCATCCCCTAAAAAGACATCTGATGTCATCTTGTAACCAAGAGCAAATGTTGGGGTTTTTTTGTTTGTTTTATTTTGCCTCCAGTAGTAACTCAGAACATACCTTTCCTTAAAGGATTTACGTTTTACATTTAAAGTTTTATGTATAAAGTCTTATCAAATCCAAACAGATTTCTTTTTAATCCTGTTAAATAAGTGTGTTTTATCTAATTCCTTCTTGTCCTACACAGTCCGCCAATCACCCATCCAAAACAATTTTCTCTTTCTCTGTGTGGGATCTGGAGATCCTGAGGAGCTGTGAAAGATGGCCTAAGGAGGCTGGTCTGAACTAAGATTCCTGATGTAGCACCAGTGCAGCCAACACTGGAGCACAGACCCCTTGTGTTGATTCTCCTACCTATCAATTTCCTCAGAGCAGACAAGCTATGAAAGAAAAATAAACAAGCTAGGCAACATCTAAAAGGGGAGAAGATGATGCTTGCACAGAGAATATGCTCTTACAATGGTTTAGATCTCAAGTAACTCAACTGTTTTGTAGCACAAGAAACTTGACAGGAAACATGTTCCATCTAGAAAAAAAAGACTCTATCAGGAAGAAATACAGCATTAATATTATATATAAGCAATATATTTGATATAAGCATTTATCTATTTAGTAGAAAAAGCACAGGTTTTTAAATTAAATCCAACCCTTTTGTATTCACCACCCCCTTGCTGCCATGTGGTAAATGATGAGTAAGAGTGTGATTGAAGGTGACTTTTTGCCTGCTAAGAAAGAATAAAAAAATCTGCCATGTGATGATTAGCAAGTAATGATAAAAAAGATGCAGCTGTTGTTTAATCCAAGAAGCCTCTCACAAATACTGACAGTCTAGAACCATCCTCACTTTAGTCATCTAAGACTTTTTCAAAATTCCAGCTGACTGTATATTTCAGGTGCATTATCTCTGAAAAAGGAGTCTCAGTATGAGACTATTTCACAAGACTGGTAGCAAACAGGCTCCTTGCATCCTGATAAAAAACACTGAAGAATGTTTTACAGAAGATACAATAACCTTTGATCTTCTTCCCATTTTCAGGGTCTATGATGACACATGGCAAACTGATTTTTCATTGCTAGACAACTGGTCAATTCTATGTCTTGCTACTTTCTTGAAACTCCTTTTGGGACTTCTACCTCTATCCACAGCTCTAGCAGATGCCTCAATTTATTTCTAAGCAGAATCGTAGAATGGTTTGGGTTGGAAGGGACGTTAAAGTTCCAACCCCCCTGCCATGGGCAGGGACACATCCCACTAGACCAGGTTGCTAGTGGGAGGTAGCCAAATCTTTATTACTTAGCTCTTTTCATACCTCAAACACTCATACAGTGAAAGAGAAAGGCTTCAAGAGAAAGGCTCCATGCTGCCTGTGATGAGGGAAAACAACAGCTTTCCAAACATTTTGTCACATTAACATGGCATGTTCTAGTAACAATCAAGCAAATGAAATGTTGTGAAGATCCTTCCAGATACCTGAAAATGCATGTGGTAATCAAAACATGCTTCCATATTCTTTCCGATGCCATAGCTACTACTCTCAAAAGCTTCCCCCCTTTAAAGATAGCCATATTTAAATAAAAAAACAAGACCAAAAAAACCCCCAATTCCTCTCCCCCCACAATTCTAGAGCTTTTTTAACCCCAAATTCTCCTCTGCTTCAACTTTAGGGCAAAGGGATGATGACTCTCCAGCCTTCACACAGAATCAATTAGTTTGATCAAGAAATAAAGGCCTCTGTACCTATTTATTTTTTCTAGATAAACATGTACAAAATTAAATTTTTCAAAAGCTGTCTCTCTTGTTAATAGTAATGATGAAAAGGGGAACCATTTGCTTCCTGTCAGGATAATTTCTGTAACCTCCAGTGCAGGCAGTGACTCGCCGCAAGTGGCCGGCAGAGAGGCCAGCCTGGCAGAATCTTCTCACCACAAGAAAGATAACCCAGAGGGTCACTAACCTCAAACCTCTTTGCTGCCAATGCCACGTGGGCATAACAGATTTAAAAACTGGAGGTTACATTCTTCAAGAAATAAGTAGCAAAGTTAACGGAAAATTTATCAGGTGAGCAGAAAAGGAGGCCTTGGAGAGGGCACTGCTTTGTTTTTTTTCCTTCCTGAAGATTGCAAAGAAGTTACTACACCAAAGATACTTTCTATTATAGTCTTCCATTTCTAAAGATTTGTCCATTTAAGCGGTAGCACTCATGCTATGCAAAGCATCAAACAAACGAGCAAAGGCAGAACAGAGCTTACCTGTGATAAGAGCATCGGGTCTCGATTGTTCTTTCCTCCATGCTGGCACAAACACTGTAACATCCTTGTGGCCTCTCTCCAAAAACCAGTCTACTGCCAATTTGATTCCTCGACAAGAAAATACTTCTTTGTTCCCGTGACTGAAACACACATTAAAATTCCTTATTATATGACTTTGCTTTTCTATGACTGTAAACAGAGCACAGCAAAATGTGGATCTCAAAGTCATACTCTTCACTTGCTCCGTGGTTTCCAAAGGCAAATGGGAGTCACCTGAGCCTTGCCCAAATATTGGCATCACTTGAAAAGTGGTTTCGGAGAGGGATGCTGAATCTGCCAAACATTTTTAGCACCTGTACAGATTCAACAAGTATGGAAAAATGTAAGTAGGGAGTGTTAAAAATCCTCATAGCTCAACCAAAAGAACAGGGTGTGACAGACACTACGGAGACTAGATGAGAGAATGCAGGAGGCCTGAAATACCAACATGGGAGAGTGCAACATGCTTAGGAAATGCCAGCAGACGAGTGCTGAGCAACGCTGTGCATGGGGCAGGGGAGGAGGCAAAAGACCCCGCTGCAGGAGTTCTGCAAGATCCCATATAAACAGGGAAAGAGAGAGGAGAAGGACTCCAAGGCCACAGGGGTGGCAGGCACTCTGCAGGACAGATGATGCAAACTGGAAAGCCTGTCCAAAATCAACATGAGAAAACTAAGAATTTGCTTAGCATTGCACTTCAGAAGGAGAAATTAATTGTGTATTAAAAAAGCCATGGAGAGACAGTTCAGCAGAAACAGATCAGACACAAGCAAAACAAAAGATGTGCGTCTGTTGTGCAATAATTGTCTGAGGTAAGGCAAGAGACATAATGATGTCATTTTCTAATGGCATATGAGTCCTCAGCCAACTTCTACATCCAGTTTTGGGTATGACATATTACAAAAGACATAGAGGAAATGGAAAGAATCCAAAAGAAAGGGAAACAAGACTTATGGGGACAGGCCGAAGGAAGTCCATTTAATCTGGAGAAAAAAGGCAGCCTGTGGAGGTACAAAACAATCTTCAATATACAGGAGGGAATGAAAATAGAGGACAGCAATCAATGGTTGGGGATCCATGGAAAAGTTTTGGTAGCAGGGGGCTGCAGGGTGGTCTCTGTGAGAAGCAGTCAGGGGCTGCCCCACACCAGCCATGCCTGGCTCCAGCCAGCTCCATGATGGAGGAGACAGGAATGACAGAACACCAAGGCGAGGGGAGGAGGAGGTGCTCCATGGTGAAGAGGTACACCCTCAGAGGGACTGCAGCCTGTGGGGCACAGAAAGGAAAGCATGAGAGGAAGGAGCAGCAGAGAGAAACTGCCGTGTCCGGACCCCAACCCCTAGCGCTGCTCACTGCCTCTCTGAAGGGACTCTGTGTCACCTGCAGCCATGACAAGGGGAGGAGAGGTGTCTGCAGTGAAGTGGGCCTGGGAAAAGGAGAGGATAAAAGTTTTCCCTCTAAGTATTTTAATGTTTGTCTTTTTTTGTTTCCCATTATCTGAATTAGTAATTAAATATTTATGTTAATTGGCTATACAGTAAGTTAAATTCCCCAATCTGAATCTGTTTGGCATGCAATAGTGCTTGGTGAGTCATTTCCCTGTCATTATTTTGACTCACGAGTTTTCTTGCTCCTGTTCCTCCTGTTTTCTCCCCCAATCTGCTGGCAGGGGGAAAGGAGCACCAAACTGGTTGACTGCCTGGGTGCCAGCCATGGCCAACCCAGCACAGTCCCATTGGGTAAGGATAGAAAATTCCTTAACCAGCATAAGGAACAGTTAAGCAATATGTTAGAAAAAGCCTTCTAACTGATCATTGGGACAGTCTGCCCACAGATTTTGGGATCTTCTCATCAGACACTTTGCAGAACAAGCCAGATGGCTCCTCTAGGGCCAGTCTGGGTTCTCCATGCTCAGGAGGAGACCAGCAACTTTTGTGAGGCCTCTCCCAACCCCACAGCTCTATGTAGCAGAAGAAATGCAAGGGCATGGCAACAAGCTGTTGCCTTTCACTTGGCTGGCTTGTCACGTCCACCATGTATGCCATCATCTGCTTTCCAGAAAGGTGGAGTCACCATAGAGTGATTTGTGAAGAGGACAATATGATGATGGATAGCCACAGGGATCCTAAAAGTTCCTCCTATTTGCATGTTTTGAGGTAAATAAAAACACCAGAAAGTTATAAAATTTTTTTTTTTTTTAATTTTTAGTAGGACCTACTAATAGTACGTACTTTTTAAAGTACCTACTATTTCCAGCTTTCTAAGAGAAAATTTTTGAAATAACGTTCAGATTCCAGAAGCCTGCGGAAGAGGTGGCGTACATGTCCACCTGTGTCTAGGTGTTGAAAGAGAGAATGAGTCATGGCTAACACCTCTCACAAAACCTTACCCTCAGCAGAGGCTGTGTTGAACATCACAGGCCCCAAACAAAGAAAAACAAAAAAAGAGCGAGAAAAAATAAGAGGCGAGGAACTATACTGCTTCCTTTTCCAATGATGCTGGAGACAGGACCTGGAAACATAATCATATACTAAGATATTGCAATTGTTGCTGGACATAATAATGGAAGTTTGTAGATTTTAGCTGGCAGAGGGTACTCCGAGGATAGTTTTAGTCCGTCTTCTGTGCCTAAATTAGGACCACTGTCAGAAGGAAGACATCTACATATCTCCATATCCTGTCTAGCTATGGCTATAGACTGCTGCAATACTATCTTCCCTATTTTGTATGATATCACGTAATACACTAATACACTATAATGACACTGTAATAATGAAACACATAGCAGTATTTTTTCCAGGCATTGTTTTATACTATATAATTATTCTTGTGCTTGTTGGGCTAAAAGAGTAGTATCTTTCTGTATTTCGTAACTTCCTAGGAACAGGAAACCAAACCGCACACAGGTATTTCGTATTTAAAATGCACATACATAGAAAAAACAGTTAGTATGATTTCCAGCCATTGTAAGTCTAATTACATCTCCCTGTGACAACACAAAATCAGGACACTTGGTGCCCATTCAGTACCCAGTGGGCAGCCATAAGGCCTCCTTTGCAAAGCCTGATACAAGAAGTTAGTGTTCATGCTATCAGCACATCATGTGCAACCATAAACATATTGCAATCCATTTTAAAACAGTCGGGAAGGGCTTGTTCCAGCTACTAAATCCCAGCGAAATCACTGTACTGTTATTACTCTAAACAATCTCCATGGTTTCAAATGGCTAAAACCACTTTTCACTCCTGACTGTGAACAAGTGTTTTGTTGGACTGCATTTTAGTAACAGTATGTTTCTTCCCGTAAGTCTGAGAAATCATTTCTGTAATGAAATCCCGGCCTCTCTGAAAGAAATGGACGTTCTTGCCTGTTGCCTTCCATCAGGTTGGAATTCAAGCCACGCTTCTAAAGGCAGAGGGAGGACCAAGAAGTTCAGCTCCTTAGTTTTCTCTTGCCTAATACAGACTATGGAAATTCTTTCATCCAGAACATAAATTTTATATACACTTAAATGCCATGAAACAGAAATAGGAAATGCATTACAATGCATACTAGCTTTTCTGCATTGCTGGGCAAGTGGATTTATAGCCCATATAAATCTTCATGTTTTTCCCCACTCCTTTTCAGACACACGCCTAAGCTGGTATGTGAGTGGATACAAATTCCAAGAAATGTAAATGATTAGTGAGAAGTCTGTGAAAAAGATGTGCAATTAAAATTTCTTCTTTTCTTCTGGTTTGTTGTCATGCAGATTTGATACTCTCTTTTTTGTGATCTTTGTGCTTCATCAGCTTTATGATACATCATATGGTGAAAAGACTGAAATCATGCTGCTGCTTCTGACTTTTTTCCTTCCGATTAGTTGTAAAAAAGAGGAGAAATGTTTGTATTTCTTTGTCAAGACACTTTCTTTTAAAAACCTCTTCCCAATTATTAGCAGTATGTAAAAGCTCAGAGCAGTCAGGATGAGAGCTGCAGCCCTGCATGAGACATTGGTTTATTCTGCTTTGGTTCTGCTTGCTGACTATGTTTAATCTATTACCACTCTTAGTTGAAGGAAGGTAAAGTATATTCCTTAAGAAGTATCTATTTCTCTTTCAAACCATACATGAATAATTTTTTTATCACCATTTTTATATTCTTTATATTTGGCCTGTTGATAGCTGTGGTTTTATTTTTAAATTAAAAAAAGTAGTATAAGACTTCCTGAACGTAAATCCTGAATGCATTTTCTAGGCTAGAAGAGTTAGTAGAAAGTAGTAAAACACCTGATGAGAACATTTTCATTTTCTCTGTTGCCTTCCTAGCCCCCAAACTAGATTTTCAAGTAACTGTCTTGAAAAGAGTTGTTGTACACACTCCTAAACCACTAACTCCTTAGAATAGTTGCAAGACTTCTGGCATGCTCTAATGCAATATTCAAACCAACAAGGAGCTCTCAGATTTTGAAAGCTACAGAAAACATACACACTGATGACAAGAGATATTAGAGTTGAGGTCTGCAATAATGTTTGTTGTATACACATACAGGTTTTTACAAAACTGAAATCTGGACACATCAAGGTACTTCCCATGTAAAAGCATATTGATTAAAAGCAAGAAAAACAAAACTGAAATACAAATCTGCCTGGTAAACTTAGAGTTACCAAACTATTTTATTCTGTCATGTCATAGGAGGAAAACAGTACTCAGTCCATAGCATAGAGAGATAAGAATTCCCACCCCGTATCGTATGCGTGACTCATTAGGCTGGCAGCCTGGTTTCGTCACTAGCTGCATCCCTTTTTTATTTTTAAAACTCCACTAATTTCCCAATCACAGAAACACTTTGTCCCAAAGCATTTCCCAGTAACCCAAGCCTTCTATCAGTCCTGCTTTTGTTCCTTAAATATATATTTTGGTGCTGACATGAAGATGAAACAGTTCCCAAATGTTTTTTTTTCCATTACCCCATGACAAATTACTCCAATGCTTTGAGACCTTTGAAGGAAAAAAAGCCTTGGAAGCTGTAACACCTCTGAAAACATCTTTCGTGCATAGGGCTTCCAATGCCAGGGCACTCTAAAGAATACGGGAAGCGTGGTCATCAGCCAGACACACGTGCAGCTGTCTGATCAAGCAAGAGTCACGCATTCAGCAGTTAGAGGTCAAAACAGGCAAAGGGAAATTATACTCAAAGCTGCCAATGACAAGCTCTTATCCACATGATTATTACTTGTTGGAAAAATATCTTTTTATCTATTCCTTAAAGTGACTTCTCCAAATAATCTAAGAAACTAAACAGTTGGTTCCACCGAAGATGAACATCTGAATCAGGTACCAAGACACAATTGTGTCTACCAAGTTCAGAAACACACAATGCAAGCAGAGGCTAATGCAGCTAAATTGTTAATCTGTTAAAATACATATGCATTTAAATTGTCATATGACAACTACATACGGCATAGCTAAGATAATCAAACCTCCCTTTGGTTGACACAATTTGCAGTTGTGGAAAAACTATGCAGACGGGGTGTCAGTGAAGCTTTTGCTACAGCCAAATGACCTGCCTCATGGTTGATGCACGGGGACGAGACTTAGTTGCCTAAACAGAGATGTCTAATGCTTGTTATGCACCTTTGGGTATCTCACACTTCCTCCAGCTGAACGCCACTCCTGAATGGCAGTGGGGTCACTGTCCCGTCTGTCAGGCCTGGGTGTGTTTCTGATGCCATCAAACACCTAGAACATCCACAGCTGGAGCATTTAACTAAAAAACAACCCCCCCCCAAATCAGCATCTTCCTCTCACAAATGAAAATTAAGTATACAATGGTTATCTTGTATTGTGTTTTCCCTTATGCAATGAAGTACCATCAAGCACCGTTTAAATATACAGGCCAAGGTTTTCCAAAAGCGGAAACTGAAGTCCATCACCTCCATGGCCTGGAAATCCGAAGGGTGAAGTTTTCAGAAGAATCTAATTGCTTAAAACAAGATTCATTGATTTCAAACTGCAAACCCAGACGGCATGTGATCAAAATACTTCAGTTCTTTTGCCTGTGTAATCCTGAAAGTGGTTATCTAAAAATGTTAATGCAGCCAGTAAAACATCCAATTATTTGCTTATCAGTGTTACCTTTGTGTTGTGCTCTTTGTAAACACAGCAGACTTCTTTTTTCCCTGTATGTTGTCAACATAAAGCTTTATATACACTTAGGTAAAACTTGAAACTCATTCTTTTTGCTGTTAGCAAAGTCTGAAGGCACCCAGTGTAGCCAGGGAAAACTAATGAATATGGAACAGAAGCAAATGAATAAAATAGTTAAAGTTTTTCTACTTTTTAACTAACAACTCTGTTCCTTATTCCTTACTTCTTGGTGGCAAAAGCCTGACTTTGATTCCAGCAAAGAGAAACATCACAGCAAAAACCAATTTCAGGCAATTTTCAGGATCCCAACCTTATCCTTAGAAATGACAAGCAAAGCAAAAGGACTGTGCAAATATGCTGCAGTATATTGCACTCTTCAGAGGGAACTCCCTCTCTCTCAACCTCAGCAGTAAAGGGAAGTCTTAAAATGAAGAGGTGAAAGAGAACCTCAAAAGCTTGCCTCTGCTGCCTCGTGGAGAAACAAGGCTTCTCCCCTCCATTCCAGACTGCAGAGGCTCAGCTGAGGAAGCTGGGGATGCATGAATGGGTCTAAGAACACACAGATGGAGGACAGATGTAGGGGTGAAGAGCTGGTGATCTGCTGTTGCTAGATGGGCCGAGATCACCTTCTTCTGCCTACCTCAGGTATGTAAAGGGAAAATTTAGGGTAGCTTAAATCTCATCACACAGGGACACAGAACTGCTATTGACTGAAACGTATTACCTCTCCAGCATGTATGTTGTGCGGTTTACACTAAATAAGGTCCTGAGTGCATTTTTTACATCAATGGACAAACGCCTTTCCTACTCACATGGACTAAAGTTCTAAATGAAGATTTTGCAGTACGCCACCATCATCTACATGCGAAAACTCCACACCTTATGAAGTAGGGCTAAAGTTACACAGTTCTTGGAAAGCCAACATAGGTCACTGCTCATGTACAACACGACTGAATCCTGGGTCCTATCCTTTAGTCCAGCCTGACTCTCAGCTGTGGGAAGTGTCTACCAAGAGCTCCACAGCTGCTCTAGGGGATTATCTAATTTGCTGCTCAGCTCTGATTTTAAGTTTACACACACAGAGAAAAGTCAGATCCATCTGTAACAGCATTCTAACAAAAGACTTTGTGTTAGGCTTAAATGTGTAGTCATCTTTCCCCTTCTGGAAAAGGATTAAGTCAACACTATGAAAGCTAAAAGAACGAAAGAACAAGACCAGATTTGAAGCATCCCATAGAAACTGAATGGCAATTCTTCAAGTCACAGCCTGCAGTTTTCTGCTCTTCAGTTGAAAGAGGGGGTTTGCTTTGTTTTTAGAACTTTAACCAATCCACATTTGTCAGCTAATATTGGAACTTTATACTTGAAATACACAAGTTGCTTCTGATCAACTGTTTTCAGTTTAAGGCACGAATGACAAGCAATGCCATCTTAAAGTCCAAGAGAAACTTTCCAAGCATTACCAAAAGGCAGAAAAATGGAGAGACTGGGTTTTTTCTAACTACAGCTTGCTAAAGCAGCTTGTCTGGAACAGGAGTAGTCACCAGACTAGACCAGGATACATGTTGGCTCTGGCTGGACAGAGAAGCTACTGTGTGTGGCCTAAGCCTTGATCTGTGCTGCCCTGTGCTGCTGTGAAATTAGCAGTTCTTATCTAGAATAATTGTAATAGTAAATAGCATCATCAAGTATGTGTATTACAACAACATGGGGATAACAATATAGATCACAGTCTACCCATTTCTGTGAACATAGGAGAGCTCCCAAGAATCTATCTCAAAAGACTATCTACAGTCTTGCTCAGGGCACAGGCCCATTTCCCATTCGCAACTCCAAAGAGAGCTCGTCCGCCACAGCTTGAAGGGTGGATGGAAAGAGGGATGAAAAGAACAGACTGGTAATTTATAGGTTAGTTACTCCTAACAGGATCCTGGACATTTAGACGCAGAAATTTGAACTAGATTGTCTGAACTGCAGACAAATTCCTGTATCTCCCCCACTGCTTCGAACACCGCTCTTTTACATGTAAAAGCTGAAATCTTTCCTTTTAAAGGGCTTATTTCACAGAATCACAGAATGGTATGGGGTTGGAAAGGACCTCTGGAGATCATCTAGTCCAACCCCCCTGCCAAAGCAGGTCCACCTAGAGCAGGTTGCACAGGAATGTGTCCAGGCGGGTTTTGAATGTCTCCAGAGAAGGAGACTCCACCACCTCTCTGGGCAGCCTGTTCCAGTGCTCTGCCACCCTCAAAGTAAAGAAGTTCCTCTTCATGTTTAGATGGAACTTCTTATGTTCAAGTTTGTGCCCATTTCCTCTTGTCCTGTCACTGGGCACCACCGAAAAAAGACTGGCCCCATCCTCTCGACAGCTACCCTTTAAGTATTTATATGTGTTGATCAGGTCACCCCTCAGTCTTCTCTTCTCCAGGCTAAAAAGACCCAAGTCCCTCAGCCTCTCCTCTTAAGAGAGATGCTCTAGGCCCCTAATCATCTTTTGTAGTCCTTTATTTACTGTTACCTATTTTCTTGAAGGGGAAAGGACAGATCCTGCCAGTAACTGGCTGCACAGCTGGTGTCAGTAACAGGGACTCATCTTTTACATACATGGGACCATACATGGTCTTTCATAAACAAGGACTGATTTCTAGGAAAAGATGGGATCCACTTGACCAAGCAGAACAAAAGAATCCTCACCACTGGCTGATCAAAAGCAGAGCAAAAGTTTTTTGCCAACATTTAGGCCAATGCAGCAAGGCATGAGCAATCCAGGAATTTTCTGGAGTGCACTTATGATAACTTCTTAACATGGGTGATTGAGGACCCAATGAGGGAACACGTTGGACCTCATACTTACAAACAAGGAAGAACTGGTCAGAGATGTGAAGGTCAGGGGCAGCCTTGGCTGCAGTGACCGCAAGTGATGGAATTCAGGATCCTGTGAAGACAGAGCAAGGCAAAAAGTAGGATCACAACCCCAAACTTCAGGAGAGCAGACTTGGGCCTTTTCAGGAGAATCCCATGTAATATGACCCTGGAGAGAACAGGGGCCCAGGAGAGGTGGTTGATTTTCAAGGACCACCTTTGCCAAGATTGGTCCACCCTGATGTGCAGGAAGTTGGCCAAAGCTGACAGGACAAGACTTTCCCTCACCAGAGGTTATGAACATTTAAATGGGCAATTCCCAAACTTCTGATGGGATGGGCCCTGACGGGATGCACTCAAAGGTATTGAGGGAGCAGGCTGATGACATTGTGAAGCCACTCTCAGTAATCTTTGAAAGGTTGTGGTGATTTGGGATGTTCCTAAGGGCTAGAAGAGAGTAAATACCCCTTCTGTCGTCAAGGAAGGAAAGGATAATTCAGGGAACTACAGGCTGGCCAGTCTCACATTGATCTCTTCAAAGGTGATGGAGCAAATTCTCCTGGAAGCCCTACCCTAACAAATTATGTAGATTGGGTGAAGGTGACCGGGACCAGTTAGCATGGATTTATGAAAGGGAAATACTCTTGACCAATCTCATAGCCTTCTATGGTGAGATGACTGGCTCATTGGACTAGGAGAGCCATGGATGCTGTTGCGGCTTTAACAAAGCTTTTGACACTGTCTCTTATACCATCCTCCCTGACAAACAAGTGAAGTACGGGCAAGATAAGTAGACATTGAGGTGGAGTGAAATCTGGTTGAACTGCTGCACTCAAAGGTTTATGATTAGTGGCATAAAGTCCAGCTGGAGGCCAATCAGTATCGGTGTACCCCAGGGTTTGATACCAGGGCAAGTATTGCTTAACATCTTCATTAATGATCAAGATAATGGGACAGAATGCACCCTCAACTAGTTTGCAGAGGATGCATAACCGGGGAGAGTACACCAGATGGGTGTACTGCCATTCAGAGAGACCCTGGCAGGGTACAGAAATGGGCCAACACATACCTCAGCAAGTTCAAGAGAGGGAAATACCAGTCCTGCACCTGGGGAGGACTAACACCAGGCATCAGTACAGGCTGGGGGCCAACCAACTGGAAAGCAAGTCTGAAGAGAAGGATCTTGGGGTTCTGATGAACACCAAACTGGCCATGAGCCAGCAATGTGCATTTGCAGCACAGAAGGAAAAGTGTCACCAGCAGGTTGAGGGAGGTGACCCTTCCTCTCTACTCAGCCTTGGTGACACACATCTGGAGCGCTGGGTCCAGCTCTGCATTCCCCAGTATAATACAGACACAGACAATACTGGAGAGTTTCCAGCGAAGGACAACAAACTTAACCAAGGGACTGGAGCATCTGCCATACTAGGAGAAGCTGGGAGAGCTGGGAGTGGAGAAGAGAAGGCTCAGGGGAGATCTTATCCATGTGTATAAATACCCAACAGGAGGGAAAAAAAGAGGACAGAAACTGACTTCTCACTGTTGTACAGTGACAGGACAAGAGGCAATGGTCATGAAGTGGAACACTAGAAATGTTTTTTAAACATAAAATAGAAAACTTTCTTACAGTGAGGGCATTCAAACACTGGCCCAGAGAATATGTGGAGTCTCCACCCCAACTTGACATCACCTTGAACTGATACTGCTCAGTGCAGGGGATTGGACTAGAAGATCTGCAGAGGTCCCTTTCAGACTGAATGATTCTGTGATTAAATTTGGTAGAAAGCAAGTAAAGACCTGTTAATTAGATTCTTGGATACAGAAAGACTGTTATATTAATAGATTTAACCTGCTTTAAGGCTCTGTAGTGTGCATAGCATGCATTCATATTTGGCTCATTTCATGTTGGTGGTCAAGAAAGTAAATTAAGCATAGGAAGGCAGGTCCTAAATATTTATGCTAATAGCTGAATAAACATTAAGGAAAAGGGTCTGATCTGGAGCTACTTCTGGAACGTATTCATTGCAGCTTGTAGAAGTTGAACCTAAGTCCACCCACTAAGTCTGAGCTGTGCTAACTAGCTAACACTTACACAACTGTTTCGGATTGTGACATACAATCCAAACCCATTTTAGAAGTCTCTGAGTAACTTCTTGGGTTGGGTACCAGAATATGTCCAGTATGTTCAACTGGACATACTTCATTTACAGCTCAAGTTGAACAAAAAGATTAAGAATGACATATCAAGCAGAAAGAACTCACGGGAATAACTCATTTATGAATAAATAATATCCTTGCCTTATGGGCTAACGTATCGATTTAAACAAACAACAGTTATCATATAGGTGTAAATAAGAGCTGTATTTACATTTCATTTTAAAAGCCTCATTTAAAGGTAATCGACTTGATTAGGAGCTAAAAAAACCCTGGGCCTTTAGCCCAGAAATGTCTTGCAGGAACTTTTATTAATAAGCTAATGAAAACCACATCAAGTCGATCAGAAGATTAAAACTGACCTTCTAAACCACGGTGCAAGGGATCAGTTAATCCTTATGAGTTACCCAATTAGTTACTAACCAATTTGTCATTTAATCATTTATATAGCCATAAAAAAACTCTCATCTCTCAGCATCTCTCTGCCATTTCCTCCTCTCTCTAATCACTGATGAAGCATGAACCTCCTGCCTCCCCACAGACAGGTTTCTTGCTCTGCACCCACATGACTGGGGTCAGGATGGTGAATGCAGTAGGTAAATGTGTGTGTTATCTGTGGGCATGTAAGTGAAAGTTTAAAGCATAGTAACCTCAGTAATTAATGGCAATAAAACCAAACTCCAAATCCGATAATCAAGACCAATTTTATAGACAGACCAGTTACCATAGAACAGCCTACTAAGGAGAAGTATCCCTTAAGCCACTTAATTCTAAATCACTATTTCATAAACTTAAGCAATCTTACATTTGCTTTAACCTCCTGTAAGTAACTGGATACAGCAACTGCCCATAGCAATGGTGCCTACTGAAGGTACACTCAGTATACAAAAAATTAATTAAGCATTAGACCAGCAGGGGGAAGGAGATATTTGACGGCTGCCACTGAACTCTTAAAACTCTTACAGACCTCTAGCCTGATTGGCATACTGTGTGATCGACGATGATGCCTGTGAGACAACCTGCACACAGTTTTAGGCAATTATACTGAACATGAGCGCTTGAACGGGACAAGGTCTTTCTATTTCCATTTAAATATAAAAGCAAAAGCTTTATGATCACCTACCTCATTGCAACATTGCTGCCATCAATAACTATTGGCCTCAGGTTGTCACCGTCCTCTGTCACATCCTCCTGCAGTGGAGACTCTGACCTCTGAGACTCTATGGAAGATGCTTCACGCATTACAGTAGTGTTAGCATTAGTTACAGTCTGATCAGTCTCACTTTTATTCCCAAGTTTGACAAGTTCTCCCAAAATATCATTTATTAAAGCATCAGTACCAAGTTTATTTAGTACAAGTTGAACCTGCTCTTCAGAGTAACCCAACTTAAGTGCAAACTCCAGTTTGGTTTGATATTCTTTCACTACATCAGGGGGCTTTTTGACTTCCTTAGGTACTATCTGAGCCTCTTCTATCCTAAAGTCTTGCAAGATTTCATTTCTTTTTAGTATATGAGGCTCTAAGCAAGGAGATCGGCACAGCTGCCGGTGAGTCTTAGGCAATAAATGTGATTCTGATGCAGAATTATTCAGTCTCTCTGAATCATTATCAGAATTTGTGCTTTCTTCAGAGTCACAGCTGGAGCTTCCAGAAGTCTCTTCAGATGCCTCCTTGTCTACATCTTCTTTCCTAGAATTCACCTTATCCATCGTTGGCTTCTCCGCCATTGACCAAGGTACAGTTGCATTTATTTGTGTGCCAGTGCTCCCCACATAAAGGTGGCCTAAGTCATGCCCCAGATGATCCTTCAAGCCCATGAAGCTGCTGCATGTACTTGACTCCACTTTGCTGTTTTTCTTGTATTCCTGAATATAAAGTGTTCCGTATTCCTAAAGAGAGAACAAAAATGTTGCAACTGGTTACATATCTTACTTGCTTTGTATGTTCTTGCTGCTTCCTCAGAACTACATTTGTTCTCTCCCAGCAGCGAAATACGACATGTTTTTTTTGTTTTTTTTTTTTTTTTTAAACACGGAAAACTTTATTGGGAAAAACTTTTCCTAAGGCACATCCATAGCTACACCGACAAAAAACTCATCATCTCTTTTCTGAGTGTATCAAATGCTTTCACTTAAAAATTTCTAGAAAAGGGTTTATGAAAGAATAGGAAAGCAAACACTGAGAGTTTACCTACTGTAACACAGAGACAGAAGAAGTCGCCATGATTTGAAGGAACCGAGACATTTCTTCTAGCTTAAGACAGTATTGTAACAACGAAAACAAAATGCTGCTATAAAATATAAACACTAGAAAAGCTTTTTAAACTAAGTACCTTCAACTCTCTGCTGAATAGAAATAAATTAGCATAGTACTAGATTATTTGGTTAGGCAAATGTAAGACATCGTAACACATAAAATGAATTAGTAACAGAAAACATGACTAAATATAAACTTATTGGCCCTAAAAGACATTATCACTTCAACTGAATACACTCAAACTATTTCTGAATTCTTTTATAAAGTGGTAATTAAGTCAAGAAAGACTAGTTGCTCTCAAAAGAGTGCTGCATTACGAACACATACAGCATTTAGAGACATGGGTTGATCTTATGGCAAATAAAGCCAATGGAAGTCTTTGCACCGATTGCAACAGACCACTCATCAAGCCAACAAAGCAACAAAATGAAAAGCTGATTCCAACTCTAGAACTAGACTTGTGCAAACCTTTTGCTGAATCAAAACTAAATATATAGATAGGAGTAATGTAGGAAGAACAGAAGAAGAAAAGTTGCAACTTTCTGGAAGTACGTACTCGCCACATCAGCTTTTTTGGGAGGAATTTTGCATAACCGTAGTTATACAGAAGTTAGCTACCCATTTCATCACAAGGATTACTTCCACAATCCACATTTAAAGGCAGATTGCTATCTCTTTCCCTTATTTTGTTCTTTTAAACAGGAATCTTTGCTAACTGCTTCAATAAAGAAAGGAAAAGATAAATTATTTCTCAGAGATAAAAATGGACCATATGGACCAATTGTACTGCAAGGTTACCATGAAAAAGAAGAATTTACATTAAGGGAAGACTATGAAACAAAGAGTTCTTTCACACTTCCATTTTGCAAAGCAGAACATAAAAGCCAGATATAGAGGCAAAGGACTTCAACTGAACTTGACAAATACATTACAGACACAAGGTTCATCAAGGAGCATATATCAAGAAAAAATATTATGTCAAACAGAATCTCTTGATCTATACTAATACAAATTACAGGTGTCTCACGAATAGCCAAAATCTCTGCCAGCAAATACATTAACCCTCCCATCCCCTTACAGGTTAGCATTTTAAAATTGCCCAGTATTTTTAAAATACAATGTAATTGTCTCTTCTTGGGATAAAGATCTGAGAGTGCACACACAAGAAATTCAACCAGGCTTAAGACTAGAGAGAATCAAGCAAAAAATATCCAATCCATGGCTCAGTAAAAGCAGACTCTATAGGTGCCGAGTGCCAAGACATCACCACTGTGGTGGTGCTTTTTGGTTATAGGGCACAAAAACTCAGTCTACCTAAACATTTCTAGTTTAAATAACTAACTAACTAACTAAATAATCAGTATTTTCATTACCCACACCTTAATCCAAGCAAGATGGATAGGAAAGAAAATACACTAAAGTTTCATTTAGATCTGGTCTTGTTAGAAGGCAGTAGGGCTGTAATGCTCTCAAGCAGCATATCAAGGACTATTACTTTCTCTTTACTCAAAGCCTTAGGATTTCAAGCAACACCACAGATTAAACACAATGAGAATTTAGGAAATGAACCTTTCCACAGTGATTTATTAACTAACGTAATGCACTTGATAGCACAGTGCTAGTAACAAATCACAACAATATCCCAATAAAAGGATACAGTTAAAAAACCAACACTGTGGCCTTCACAGAACTGACACACACACACAAAAAAAATTAAAAAAAAAAAATCTCAAACAAGAAACCCCTATTGGAAGCAAGGCTGCTTAGCAACCAGCCTTTAGTTGCTAGGATGCACTCCTTTAACATACCATCATGAATACTAGCACAGCGAAAGAATAATTTGGTATGAACAAAAGCCCATGAAAGAGAGCGGGACTTAAGTGCGTCTGGTTTCCCCTCGGAGAACAATGCAGCTGCCAAACCAATCTGGAAGCCCCGACATCATTGTTCCACCAACCCCACAATCTGCTCTGACTCGAGGAAGTCTAGTTAATGGGCAACACTTTTAAGCTGGACTGAAAAGTTGAGCTGGCTCATGTACCGCCACCACAGAGTACGGGGAGATAATGGGTCACTGCCTAAATCCATGTACTGTGAAATGTCATTTTAGTATTGAACTAAAAGCAGAGGGAGGAGGATTTTTGGAAGGGGGGGGGAAGAGGAGGCTGCATTGCATATTAACAGCATAGAATAAACAAAGCTTGAAGTGCACACATCAGAGGATTTATTTTTTTTTTTTAGTGTTAGTTAAAATAATACTTAAGTCATTCTCCAATCACTTATTCCTTGAAGTTTAAGTGCTTTACAGCAAGCACAATCATAACACCCTCCAGTGGGATTCAAAGAAGTCACTAGCATATGAATGTGTCTGAAGATCAGGCATTATATGAAACATACTTAAGATGATTTGCACATCAACTGCATATGAAAAATGACTGTAAACTGAGCTTTGTCCATTGTTGGGAATGTATACATAATCAGCCTCACATCTATCTGCTTTAAGTCTCCTGTCAATCTCCATTTCCCTCCAATATTTAATTGCTTCTTTTGCATAGAACTCTTAC
Source organism: Numenius arquata (assembly GCF_964106895.1). Classification (NCBI taxonomy): domain Eukaryota; kingdom Metazoa; phylum Chordata; class Aves; order Charadriiformes; family Scolopacidae; genus Numenius; species Numenius arquata. The sequence continues at coordinate 122,690,008 of NC_133576.1, forward strand.
TGTTTTCCAGAAACTATTTAAAGAAGGAAGTAATAAGAGCAACAGCTTTAAAATCTGCCACAGACAGCATATAGTCACCATACTATTGCTTTTAAAGGGTGGATAAAATGATGTTTACACTGTAAATCCAAAGCTAAAGATTTCTGAAATAGTTTTGCATAAGCAGTACACTATTCCTGGCATTTGGCCTAAACTCTGCATGCATACGATTTATTTTCAGACAAATTTTTACAAGGCCTGTTAACTTTGTACACCATATTCATGGTCAGGAGCATCTCTTCGAAACGCTAGACTTTGGAGCTCCCAACATGATGTCTTTTATAAGATTCATTGATTAGAACCATGAAAATCAGATGTCGCTGCTGAACCTTGCTGGAATTGATTATTTTATCTTGATTTGATTAGTGAAAAGCAACATGCCAGCCAGTCTATTTGAATGAATTTGTATTCCAAACACTAGTGTACCTATATATAGGACAATGAAGCTCCCATTTATCCAAGGAGTAACAACAGATAAGAAGAATTCCTTGCACTCTATTTACAAGGAACTCTCATTACGCACATATGGTTTACAAGTATGCTTATTGATATAATGCAATATAGCTAAGAGAAATATCTGCTCCGAATTCTGACTTAACTGAAAGCCAAACAAACACAAATCAGTCAAAAAATTCTTGTCAAGAATGTCTTCAACTTTTGGATACGCTCACCACAGCTGAGTGATTTGAATTTATGAATTTGTATTTATGAAAAAGTTAATAAAATGGGTAACTCCCAATTTAGACATACTTATGAAAATGTAAGTTTTAAACTACAGTCTTTTTAAAACTACAGTATCTCACACTAGGTTCACCGTTAAAGGCCTAAAATACTGTATTACTGAGTCAATGACATTTATCAAGTATAACCGTAATACTCTGGATGAGCACTGTGCTACTACATTGTAGAAGAGCAATCCTTTCCCATTTCTTAGAAGTCACCACTATTTTCCACTAACCATTAACAATAATCAGCCCATTAATTCATCTTCACACAAACCAGAAATATTTCTCAAAGGGATGTGGGCAAGTAAATCGTCTAATCTTTTACTGTGTATTCAGAATATCTTCCACTTACAATTGAGCATAAGAAAAGCAATTTAATGCAAATTTAGTTCAGAGCAGGATAACAAGGAGTAGTGTGTCATGTGACACAGTGTAACAGAAATTGTGTATTCTCAAAAGACCATCAAAAGTTTCTCAAGATACATACTACAGTGAAATAGTTCAGCATGTTTCCACATAGGCAGAATTCTTCCTTAGTTTTCTAAACACAAAATGGAAAATATTGAAATCACAGTTTGTTGAAGCACTGTCATTACTTGTCACAAACAGAAGTGCAGAGATGATCAAAAAAGAAAAAAAAGGAACATATCAGTTATCCAAATGATAAAGATACTGCAACAATGCAAATAAAATAATGAATATGTAATAAATACCTACTGCTGTAGTTTCTATGTATTTAATTACCATTGTACTTCAGTGAGTGCTGTTGTCTGCATCATTCTATCCAACAAAGGAAGGATGTCCCATTGAACAGATTGGTTAATGCTCTGGGGCAACAGATGTCTACTGGAACTGCAGGAGACCAGCAACTGGTGGCCTGCCCATCTTCTGAAAACTTTCAATAGACTCATGCATATGTTCACACAATAGGGCATGTGGTAGAAATGCAAACCTCTTTTTAACCCTTTTATATGCTCTCTTTCCCTCCCAACTGATATATGAAGGTCTTTGTTTTGTTTTTTTCTTTACAGGATCCTTGGAACACAGGCTCATGGACTATAGAGTGTTTGTTCTTCAGCCTAACATCTGAACTCAAAACATAAAACAAAACAGATTAGAAACTTTATAAAAATAGCAAGGCTAGATCTGACACACAAATAGCTTTCAAAGCACAAAACCTTTGACTGGAACATGTTTTCACCTGAGAGCATCCTAATGCTCTGTCTTGCACTACAACATCTTCACATAGCCCACAGTGGAGCTCTTCCTATTTTCACAAACACAGAAAATTTCATCCATTGTATGGTATAATGGAAAAGTTCTTTGATATTTCGTTTTTAAAGCTTTTTCTACCAGTCACAAATTAAAGTAAATAATAGCTTATTTGCAAAAAAGGGTAAATACCTATAACTTAAAGTTGAAACCTCCCCTCTCCCCCAGGGGGCTAGAGGAGAATTTGTTCTGTTGATGGCTACCGCCTACCATTTTCAAATTCTTGGGAATACACCATTACCGATGCCTTTGAAAGTTCCTTAATCGAATGCACTGGGTGAGCTCATTGCTCTTCATATACTTAGTCTTCAGACATAACTGTTTTTCTTTCCCTCTTTTTCCAAGAGACACTCAAAGTGCGCAAATCTCAGCTGACACACACATGCTAGCTACCATGTCCAAATGCAAACTGATACGCTGAAACACCAGGAAGGTGAAACATCCCGTTTCTGCAAAGAGAAGCCCATATACTTACGTTCGCTGGAAAACACACAGACATTGGTTTCTTGTGGCTGTTCCAGAAGCAACTCCTTAACACGATTTCAGCTGCAGACTTCAGGCAAGCAAGCAGAACAATGAATGGACGAACAGATGGACCCGCGATGTCTTTGCTTAACCTATTACTGAGCGGACGCGGAGCCAATCACGACCGGCAGAGCTCACAATTAGTTGGCCGGGCAGATGCAAGGCAACCTCCCCACCCTGCATCAGGTTCGGAGGTTTCTAAGATAAGCAAGTTGATGTCATTCTCAGGGTCTGCCCCGGGCAGCATGTGTATTAACGAGGGGTGTGCAGCAACAATAGGCCATACAAAAGAGACTAGCAGGCAGCTGCTGTATGAGAGCCAGAGTCATTAGGGAGCAGGCTGCCAACAAGAAACACCTGGCTTGGGCAGACTTCAGCTTCTCCTCATTGTTTCTAATTCATGAAACAAAGAAAGGAATTATTTTTAAGTAGTAAAAATTGTGAGTTCCTATTAAAATATATCAGTCTTATGGGATATAACCCCTTCTGCTATGGAAACAGTAAGCTCTTTGTAAGAAAAAATTATTAAAGAGAAATAAATCTATTAGTAGCTATTTGTATTCCCCTTTTCTCATTAGCAAAATTAATCATATTGGTACAAAGTACAAGGCAGTATGAAAGGAGCCCACACTAAACATTTAAATGTATTCAGAAAATGCTTTCTGAATTTCCTGACACTTCTGAACATCAGTCAATAAATGTAATAAACTTGCATTTACACACAACTCTAACAGAGTACTTGTGGGTAATTCCAACAGAAAGTGAAACTGATTAACTAAACCCACATAATAGTAATACGTGAAATAATGGATATTTTTAAGCAGTGGCGTTGAAACATTAGGGCACTTGACAGAAAGGAACTATGAACCATTCTTTTGTTCTGGAGTCACTCGTATTTGTTTGCAACACAACTTCTTTCCCTTTTATTTCACAGCTCTGAGATGCCAAGATCTTCCTGTCTCTTTGCAATGATGAAATATTTGAAAAGTCAGGAGCTAGGCCATAGTCAGCTTTTTATTGTTTTTAATTTTTTTCTTGAAGTAAGCCACATGGAAACACAAGCTCCAGTCCACAGCTCCCCTCCCCTCACTGCCCAACAGTTCCAATACCACCAAGCCCTGCAACACACATATTTAGCGATATAACAGTAGTAAGGTTTGATTCTTGATAAAACAAGTGAAGCAATGTGGACTTTCAAGCCATTGCTTGTAACTTCAGTGAAGACAGTTCAGCACAGAGAAGGAGGGGACTCTACATTTGCAAATGTTCATCTGAATGACTACTAGAAAAGTGTATTTACTGAACTTCACCCTCATTACATGACTAAAAGCAATACTGAGAACCACGAGGCAGCTGTCCTCCTCTGCTTGGGAGGACAGGCAATCTGCTGGGAAACATCTACTGTGATTTAAAAGCAAAAAAGAATGTGAATGTATTTGTTTTGAGTAATTTCCCAAGCTTCATGTGGATATTAAATCAATTCAACATAGTAAATGAAATCACATACCATCATGCTATTGCACTGATGCATTTATCATGTGCCCAGATACTAAGATACAAACCAGATACCCCAACTATAGTTTCTCTGCACTGTCCATTAAAGACTCCTAGGAACAGCTACTAACACCACTCTTTTGGAGCTTTTAAGTCGGAGGCAGGAGGAGACTCCTCACTAATTTCTGCCACTGTGAGCACAAAGAGTGAGAAAAAGCTACCCACGAGCACAGTGGGATGCCTGATCTCCAGCACTGGATTAAGCCTCTTTGCAAACAGCGAATAAAAGCAGTGATCTGAAAAAGCTAATCAGTCCCTGCTGTGGTATTTAGACTACCTCAGTTGCCGGTATTGGATAATGTTAAGCATATTAAAACTTCTGTAGGCAAAATAAGAAGCCAGTCCAGTTCACCTATGTCCAAGAACCGCCCTTAAATGCAAGCAGGATCACTTGGCTAGTCATATCCTTCTGATTAGAGCCAGGCACCTCTCTTGCAATACCAGGAATGCTTGTTTTGGCAGAGGACATGTATAATACCCTTTATGTACATCTGTAACAAATTGAGAACTCCACAGCAGAGAAGTGGTGTACTTAGGGCTCTACAAGCACAACTACGGCAAGTGTATGATCTGCTTTCAAAATCTGCCTTAAAAATAAGGTTGTATGAAGTTTACTTGCAAAGATATTTCCCCTCAATGTCTTCTAGAGGAATTTAACTGAATTTCACTGAATTTTTAGAGTTGGAAGGGACCATCAAGATCATCTAGTCCAACTCCCCTGCTGAAGCAGGATTGCCCAGAGCATGTTAGAGCATGTTACTCAGGACTGCATCCAGGCGGGTCTTGGAAATCTCCAAAGAAGGCGACTCCACAACCTCCCTGGGCAGCCTGTTCCAGGGCTCTGTCACCCTCACCGTGAAGAAGAACAACAACAATAAGAATACCCTACTTACCCCCCCAAACAACTCTCAATACTCCAAGGGCATGTCTTCAGGAAACCAGGTATAAACTTCAGTTGCAGATTAATGTTCACGCTAACTCCACGTCACAGTACTTACTATGACCAAAGGCAGAACAGATTCAATCTGAAGACTTACATTATGTTGTTTAATTTACACCACATATTCTATCAAGCTGTAGTTGCATGAATTAAGTAGACATTTTCTTGTGCACAATGTCAGCCACTTAAACCAGCTGCCTGTTCCGGAAGCATCTTCTCAGCTCTTCCCTAAAAGACATTTGGCTGTCCAAGGCTTACAAGATGTCAGATCATTCTGTTACATCATTGTGATGCTTGTGATGACAACCTGATCTAGTGGAAGATTTCCCTGCTCTTTGCAGGAGGGTTGGACTAGATGACCTTGAAAGGTCCCTTCCAACCCAAAGCATTCTAGAATTCTATGACAGAAAAGCATTTGTATTAAGGTTTAACCAGTACATGAGGCTTCCTACTGAGAATTTCACTGAATTTCACTGAATTTTTTAGAGTTGGAAGGGACCATAAAGATCATCTAGTCCAACTCCCCTGCCGAAGCAGGATTGCCTAGAACATGTCAGAGCGTGTTACTCAGGACTGCATCCAGGCGGGTCTTGGAAATCTCCAAAGAAGGCGACTCCACAACCTCCCTGGGCAGCCTGTTCCCGGGCTCTGTCACCCTCACCGTGAAGAAGTTTCTTCTCATATTTGAGTGGAACCTCCTATGTTCCAACTTGTGCCCGTTGCCCCTCGTCCTCTCACTGGCAACCACTGAAAAGAGTCTGGCTCCCTCCTCCTTCAACTCACCCTTTAGATACTTATAAGCATTGATAAGGTCTCCCCTCAGCCTTCTCTTCTCCAGGCTAAAGAGTCCCAGCTCTCTCAGCCTTTCCTCATAAGGGAGATGCTCCAATCCTTGAATCATCTTCGTTGCCCTTCGCTGGACTCTTTCCAGTAGTTCCCTATCCCTCTTGAATTGGGGAGCCCAGAGCTGGATGCAGTATTCCAGTTGTGGCCTCACCAGTGCAGAGTAGAGGGGGAGAATGACTTCCCTCGACCTACTAGCCACACTCTTCCCTATGCAGCCCAGGATTCCATTGGCCTTCCTGGCCACAAGAGCACACTGCTTGCTCATTGTCATTTTGCTGTCTACCATGACCCCCAGATCTTTCTCTTCAGAACTTGTCTCCAGCAGGTCCACACCTAACCTGTATTGGTGCCTAGAATGATGAAGACAACATAGGAACCTTCGTAAGAAACACTGTGGCATTCATGTCACATCTGTGATGGGCTCTAACAGCATCACTAGAAGGTACACATTGTGAATGAACAAAGCGGTCTCTACTTCTTGTGCTAAAACCTCCAAATCCAGTAACCTGACTAGTTCACTCATCTCCTTTTACCACATCTAAAATACAAAGAGTCAGTAAGTTAAATTCAGTTGCCAAAATACAGCAAAAAGTAACAGCTCTTCAAATTCCTGGTCTTGCAAGATCAGTAAGCTATAAACACCTATTTTTGTGGCTCGTAGAGACTGGACATAGTGTGCAGTGCTCATCAGGCTCCTAATGTCACCGGATTAAACGGCACAGAATCATGAATTGGCTGGGGGTGATGGGCTAACTGAGAGACCCCATGGTGGAAGGACATTTCCAAACAGCACACAGAAAGGTGATGGGATGCTCCAGACAGACGAGGACCAGGGTGAACCTCTCAGCTGGGCGAGGGGTGGGAAGGAGAGCGTCCCCTCCTCCCTGCTGCCCAGTTTGGTATGAAAAGCATGCATGGGATGCATGGGAGGATCAGAAAGACCAAGGGAGGGAGAGCTGGAGCAGCTGGGAAATTCAGACAGCGTAGGCTGAAGATATTAGGGAAACACTACTATAAAGGGGAAAAAAAAAACCAAAACCAAACCAACTAAAAAAAAGCTGCTAGTTCCAGCCAACTCTTCTCATTTCAAACACATTGAAAACAAAGCCTTATTTAAAAAGAAATTATTTTATGCAAGCATACAAAATGATCATTCTGTACCTCAAGTGGTATTATTGCAGCCATTAGAAAGACAACTTTTCCTATTATAGCATTTAATTATCCTTTATTGCAGAACTTTATGCTAAACCTCCAGTAATAAAAGATGCATTTGCAAGAACACACTGCACAAGTCGAATCAATCACATGCCACTGCATTTCTGAAACAGAGATGAAGGTTGTATGCTACAGACTAAACTCACTGCTGTGCCATTGCAAATACCTACATATGCTGTTGGACTTGGGAGCTGCAAGGGAGATGTTTATCTTCAAAATTATGAGGTGGCAATACAACAGAAATTCTTCTTTTCCAGTTAGTATGTTAAGAGATGCAAACTATCTTATGAATAACACTTTGGAAGATGTTTACTTAATTGTGAGGAATGTAAGTGCTGCTCTACAGACTGTATCTATACACAGACATAAAAACAAAAAAAACCCACCACCACTTCTACAGCCATGCAGAGGAGTGAATTAAATGACCAGTAAAAAGTGTGTAGAATTCAGAAAAATAACTGATAAACTGATCTTACGATAAAGATGAGTAATGCTTTGCCTACAGAACAAATAGCCTTAAAAAAAAAATTTTAAAAGGATCAAGTACATTTTCAAATGTAGTGTAATTTCTCTGGATAAAAATACGCACTTTCAAATGCATTAAAATAAAGCAGCTAAGAGTTCTTTGAAAGAAGATTCTGCAGTCTGTAGTTATCCTTAAAATTTAAAAAAGCAGAGAAGCATTTTCACAGAATCACAGAATCTTCATGGTTGGAAGGGACCTTTGAGATCAAGTCCAACTATACACACACACACACAGAAACAAAACAAAACACCAAAAAAACCCACAAAACACCCAACCCAACAATCTCAGGCACTAGAGCATGCCCTGAAGTGCCACATCTACACGTTTCTTAAACACCTCCAGGGTTGGTGACTCCACCACCTCCCTGGGCAGGCTGTTCAAGTGCCTGACCACTCTCTCAGTAAAGTAATTCTTCCTAATATCTAATCTAAACCTCCCCTGCCACAACTTCAGACCATTTCCTCTGGTCCTGTCATTATTCCCTTGGGAGAAGAGGCCAACACCCACCTCTCTATAACCTCCTTTCAGGTAGTTGTAGAGGGCAATGAGGTCCCCCCTCAGCCTCCTCTTCTCCAAACTAAACATGCCCAGTTCCCTCAGCCTCTCCTCATATGACTTGTTCTCTAGACCCCTCATCAGCTTGGTGGCCGGTGATTCTGTGATTCTGAGTATAAGCAGACCCAGTCTTTCCTTGCCTGTGGGTAGACAAAGGTCCTGACCATGAGCTGTTCATCAAGAGATGACACAGTGCCCATCTGCAGCCGCACCTAACTGCACAGTTTGCCTACGTAAGGAGCCCAACAGGCTTGAGCCCTACCAGCCAACGGCGCAGAGAGCATAAGGCAGCATCCTGCAACAGCAAAAACACTGGCATCACCCATCAGTATCACACTGAGAAGTTACTCTTGAAATGAAACACATTTTCTGAAGCACAGACTTTCAAAATGAAAGTGAACAGTATCAGGGAAATGTTTTCCTTTACCAGAGAACATAAGTAATTTGATAATTTCCCCAGTTTGGCCAGTTAAGTTTCAATTTTGCTAGGCTTGTATCTGTAGGGGTAGAACCTTTCACTCCCTTCTGAGACAGCCATGTCTAAGACCCACCACATGCTGTGAGTCTTCCTTTAGGACTGTGGCCTCAGTTCTCATTTCCTGTCCGAAAAAACGTTATCTTTTTATTTTATGTAAAAATGCAAACGTAAGGGAAAAATTAGGCACCAATACAGGTTAGGTGTGGACCTGCTGGAGACAAGTTCTGAAGAGAAAGATCTGGGGGTCATGGTAGACAGCAAAATGACAATGAGCAAGCAGTGTGCTCTTGTGGCCAGGAAGGCCAATGGAATCCTGGGCTGCATAGGGAAGAGTGTGGCTAGTAGGTCGAGGGAAGTCATTCTCCCCCTCTACTCTGCACTGGTGAGGCCACAACTGGAATACTGCATCCAGCTCTGGGCTCCCCAATTCAAGAGGGATAGGGAACTACTGGAAAGAGTCCAGCGAAGGGCAACGAAGATGATTCAAGGATTGGAGCATCTCCCTTATGAGGAAAGGCTGAGAGAGCTGGGACTCTTTAGCCTGGAGAAGAGAAGGCTGAGGGGAGACCTTATCAATGCTTATAAGTATCTAAAGGGTGAGTTGAAGGAGGAGGGAGCCAGACTCTTTTCAGTGGTTGCCAGTGAGAGGACGAGGGGCAACGGGCACAAGTTGGAACATAGGAGGTTCCACTCAAATATGAGAAGAAACTTCTTCACGGTGAGGGTGACAGAGCCCGGGAACAGGCTGCCCAGGGAGGTTGTGGAGTCGCCTTCTTTGGAGATTTCCAAGACCCGCCTGGATGCAGTCCTGAGTAACACGCTCTGACATGCTCTAGGCAATCCTGCTTCGGCAGGGGAGTTGGACTAGATGATCTTTATGGTCCCTTCCAACTCTAAAAAATTCAGTGAAATTCAGTGAAATACACCAGTTGCCACTAGCACCAAGAGATTGGTCTTTCTTTAAAACAGCACTTGAATCCAATATCTTTTATTTCTTTCTGCCCTTCTTGGGGATGCAAGAGCCCAAAACATGTTAAGTTATTAAGAAAATTTCCCAGATTAAAAAACCTTAAAAAAGAAAATAATTAAAAAAATGACCTGCCACTGGTTTTCAGGTTCCAGTCTACAGACACCAAAGGGTCTATCCTATTTTTACACACTTTGCCAAAGAAACCCAATAAAACCCAACCCGCAGTTCAGCTACTTCGATGCTGGGCCCTCCTGCTCTACCGGCAAGTTTTGAGGGGTCTGCAAGCCAGAAAACATCAAAAAAACCTGCCATGCGCTAAGATGGCTCTCAAGCAATCGCTGCTATTGACACCAGGGCGGCGCAGAACATGCTGCCAATTTCTGCGACAAATGGCAGAACAGTGTTTATTTTAAGATTACCACCGGAAGGCACTCCGTTCAATTTCTTTATTAATTTTATCATTTGTGAATTGAAGTTGAGACACTGAGATACAAAGCACTCTAATAAAAAAAAAAAAAAAAGTTTCCAGTGATACATGTTAGATTTGATCTCTTCCCACTTTCAGAATGAGTCACACTGTCTGGATGCTTTCTGAGCATGAAAATTTGAACTGCCTAATTAACTTTCCCTGTGACAATATTGGGCGGCCAGACAATGCCTACAACTGTACAAAGTGTACGCCATCATGCTTAGCAAAGTACTTTTATTCAAATTTGTTCTGTCAGAAGAAAATCCTCTAACAAAACTAACATGGTTATGTGAAAAAAAAAAGTATTCTCTTAATTGAAATACAAATTTAAGAGACTTAGCTAGTCAACCTAACATCTTTTATCTGTGCCACAGACTATTATTAAGAGTTTGAAAGGCTTGTCAGTAGAAAATAGGCCTCTCAAACTGTCTAGCGACATGGCCAGGTTGTGTTTCAGGTCATGCTGCTGGCAACAGAGCTCCATAATCTCTGGGGTTCCTGGACGGAGTTCAAGGTGTTCGTTGGACTCAGCATCGCCCTAAATGGCTTCACAGGGTTATGCTTATTTGAGAGACAATTCCTGTGCCTGTACCACACGGCTGCAGTTGTCATTTTGGACTGGAGCCTTCTGTGAGAGAGCTGCCAGCAGTGGATTTTCTGCAAGACTTTCAGCCTTGCCATTTACTCTCTACTGAGATGAAAGAGCCAAAGAATACGTTAAGGTCCAATTTTTTTACCCAGATTTACTAAGTTAAGAATCAGTGAAGACAGAGATGGTCACGCGGTTTGTCGAGACACACTTAGTATATAATTATTTCTTACTTTCTGGGGAAGCTTTTAATAGACATGACAAGTAGCAACAATAGCCAGAGCTTACTGAAAGTGGGTTACTGTAGCTGCAAATCCAAGTTAAAAAATAAATAGAAAGAAAATAGCTACACAGAAGTCCATCTGACTACCTGTCATTTACGTATGGCTTTTCTTCAGATTTACTGTATCCGTGAACTCAGGAGAGACCACCAGGAAGTCCCCTTACTGAACTATGTACACCGGGACTTTGATATCCTCATATTTTATACATTAATAAAACAGCTTGCCCACTTTTGTTTAATAACCCAATATATCAGAGACAAAGCATCTGTTAGTGATTTCATATCATTTTTGTAGGTATTCAGAGTCTCGAAGTAATTTCATTCTAAGCTCAGATGTTTGCTACTTTTAAAGTAGAAATTAATTTTGCAGACCAAATTTCCTTATGTTTAGTCTCCACTTTATCGATATTTTTTTCTTCCTTTTATTGTTTGGGGTTTTTTTTAGGTTGGAAAGCCAACTAGATCTTAGTCCTGCAAATACCTGCACAGATTCCTTCATTAAGGTTAACATTTTGAGCCCTTTTTGGCCCCCAGAGCTCACATTTTGCTTTTCAGAGTCCCACTTCCGTCATGAAGTTAGATCTGACAATGTCAGATGCAAATGGAAGACTTCATTCCAAACTGGTAATGCTATTAATGTTTGGAATTAAATAATCTAGTTCGGAAGGGATCTCTAGTCCAATAAAACCTCTCTCAGTGCAGGGTCGACTACAGCAGGTTGCTCAGTGCCTCTTCTAAGTCAACTTCTGAGCGTCTCCAAGGCTGGAGATTCTACAACCTCCCCAGGCACCTGTCCCAGTGTTTAAGTATCCTCGCGGCAACATTTTTCTTCATCTCCAGCCAGAATTTCTTCACTGTAACTTGCAACTGCTGTCTCTTGTCCTTTTGCTGCATGCCTCCAAATAAGGTACTCTGTCTTCCCTATACCCTCACATTATGCAGCTGAAGACAACAATAAGAACCTGCTTAGTCTTCTCTTAGTAAGGCTGAACAAACTCAGCTCTCCCAGTCTCTCCTTGTACATGATGTACTTCAGTCCCCTAATCACTCTGGTAGCCGTCCACTGGACTTGCTCCAGTAAGTCAGTGTCTTCTCCTGTCCTTTGGAAACCAAAACTGGACACAGGGCTCCAAATGCAATCTCATCAGTGCCAAAGAGCAGCAAACGATCACTCCGCTTGATCTGCTGGCTATGCTCTTGCTAATACAGCCTATTTGGCCTTATTACCTATTTTTGCAACGTCATCTTGCACTTATCAAGGGACGAGGCTTTACTTTCCACAAAAGCATTCCATGTCAGCAGATGAACTAAATTCTACTTACAATGCCCGCTGGAGGCATCTGTTCTCAGTCTGCCTGCTACAAACGTTTTCTCTCCAGAGCTCCCACAGGCATAGCGATGAGTGTATCCAAGCTGCAGACAAACAATTCAAACTGCTCACGGAAATACGTAGAGCACAGTGAGAAAGATCAGCCTTAAGATGCTGCTGCTGCTTGTTTTCACACTAATGAGTTTGCTTATAGGTGGTCCCTCCTGTGACAGCTGTATACATCAAAAGGTAACTGACTTGTAACATAGTCATGTCTGAAATTTAGCAAATTTAGCAAGTTGTCCTGTGTGAAGTATAGACTGCTACCACAGCCTCATGAAACTTTGGAGCTGACAGTTTTATGGAACAAATCAGATGGAAGACCATCAGCAAATACTGAACAAAACCTTATGTTGGTACCATGCATGCTACCAACAAAGTTAAACTTATCAAAGCCAAAGAGCAATTATTTTGAGTCCTGAAAAAGACTGGCTGCGTAATTCCACAGTGCAAACACACGCTAAATCTCTGTGAAGATCTGTAGTTTAAATTCTCCTAATTTATCAGGCAAGGGTGGTTACCAAGTTTCACTTATAGCATAAGAAAGTCGAAACTTTGAATGAGTCTTGGTAGTAAGGTCAACCGCCAGCTAGTGAACACCTAAACACATTTATGAGCCACACAGTCTTTTGCTGGAACCAGATGAAAGTTGCATCAATATATGCATGATACTAAATGTTATTTTCTTCCTCACAATGGCTACAATAAAAGGCTATTAACAGACAAGTGAACAAGTGGCTGGGGAAACAACAGCTGAAGCAGAAGACTCTGATTTTAATCTTTAAGTAAGCATGGGCTGTAGCTCAGCAACAACTTCAAGAAACCCAGATTGTAATCCCAAAAGCGATAGTTCCAGAAGCACAGAGTCCAACTCACAGCTTGGCAACAGCAGCAAAAGCCCAGTTGGCAGCCCAGCAAGAATAGCAGCAGCAATCCCAGAAGCAGCTGCTAGAGAGACTCGGGAACCCAGGTGCACAGCCCTGGGCACTTGCACATCATAGCCCTTCTCTAGCCAGAACAAACCATTTCCAGAGGTGTATCTGGCATTACAAAGAGTATGTATTGGAATTATTGCTGAAGGAGAAATCATCTGAGGTTTTCAAATCAGTTGAATGTTTTAAGGTGGAAAGGCCTTAAGGGATGTAGCTGCAAACTATGAGGCTCTCAGACCCTCTACTTAGATAAAGTGGTGATTTTCATGGAAGCGTTGATGGTACTTTTTACAAGAGAAATGCCTCTCATCAAGGATGAGGCCATGCATTGATACTGGAAAGATCAGACAACTCAGTGATCCAAACATTAGCTTTACAGATGATGAAGAATTGAAGAAACCTGTTGAGAGTCAGGGCACTAAATTTAATGGTGACTAGAAAAGCAGAGATGAGGATTTATAGATACCAGCTACTTACATTAACAGTTTGCAGAATAAAAGGAGACTAGGAAAGTAGCTTCGGTCAAATGAAATGCAATCTGTCCCTTTTCCAGTCAATCTTGCCAAACCACCAAATTTCATTAGTTCTAAGATAAAAGATCTAAGTCACAGCACAACAGAAATTTTCATCTCATCGCAAAACTTCAAAGTTTGATGGGACCATTTCATTGATTTTTCAACTTAACACATTACTTATTACAGCCCATAGGGGAGGACAGCTCACACAAATAGTCATTCAGGAATTATCATGACAGTTTTTGTAAATTAGTAAATGACGCAAGGATTTAAGACTCTTCCCAGCCTCTGAGCTTCACCTACTCGCAGCAAGCAGACTGCTTTTCAGGTATTTGCAATAACCTGTGTCACATTTATGGTTGAACACCTCCAGCTTCACTTCCCCAATCTCTGGCACTCCTCTGCAACTCTCAACCACCTCCCAAGACATTCCTTTCATACCAAAAGAAATTACTGTATTTCTTCCATTGGGAGGATTATTATCATCCATTAAAGTCTCCTGCACTCCCAACCACAGAATGTCTTGCTTTGTCTCTCCCTCCTCTCTCCCCACTCTTTTCTCAAAATATCAACTTCCTATTAAGTAAAATCCCTCCTCCCGAACATAGCTTTAGTTTCCTCACTATCCACCCTCATGAAAACTATAATTATGACACATTTTAAATACTTTGCATAATCTTGCAGAAGTTTTATGCGAAGGGCATATTTATCCTGAAAGAACTCAGAATCAAATCACTTTGGTCTAAGAGGTATTGGAAGCTATATTTGTGAGCACCTAGGAGCTTTCTACATTTAAAGGATGGCAGACCCTAGGATGGTCTAGCATTCTATTCTGTGTCTATCTACCCATACACACACGTATACATATGTATACATAAACAGACCTCTCTGGTCCCAGGGAGGAGAATGACAGACATAAAATTTTAGCATGTTAGACTGGTATCATAAATCAAGCAAATACAACCTTAAAACAGCTAGGCAGTCAGGAGAGGTAGTCTGGCGTGTGCTGTGAGGTGAGCCTAGAAGAATGACGAATCTCACAGTTGCAGAGGGTGAACTTCGTTACTCCCCAGGGCAAACTTTGAAAAGGTCTTGTCCAGATCTTTCCAGTTGGGACAGCAGAATTACAAGTCTGAATATTAAAGTACTCTTTCAAAACATTCTCATTCTGCAGCTGTGATTCAAGAATGAATAGAGCTTGAGTTTACCAAAAAGCTAAAATAATCCCTTAATTTGGGGATACAGTATCCTGGCAGAGTGGGAAAGTCAGTGTCAAGCCCAGCACTTCATACTAAGCAAAATACAATTTGAATTTTTGGTAGTGCAAGCTCAGCCTTTTACACAAGAAATGCGATCTACCCTGAAGTAATCAATCCTGATAGGTAGAAGAGAAATGCCTAGTTCATCTAAGCAGAAAGCCCCAAGGTTATGAAAACCTTCCTCAATTTATGCTCATCACTAAATAACATGTTAAGGAACATACTTTTTGACAGAGCCTCAAGCTGCTACCCAAAAACATTTAAAGATGCACAACTTTACAGTGAAAAATATCTATACAGTATCTTTCTCCTCTAACTCTGCAGAGCTGCCTATTCCTCAAGACATGAAGAAAAAAAAATAGGGAGAAAGAGAGAGAGAAAAGAAAAAACTAAACGGAAAGAAAAAAAAGAGAAGGAAAAAAGAAAGCTGTGGGGTGGGGGGAAGTAGAAAAGATAGGGGAGAGAAATGCCTCATAACTCTACCAGGAAGGCAATTATGAGCAGATTACAATTGATTTTCTATCTATGTGCTAACTGGAAATGACTACAGTTGGAGGCCAGGAGGTACAAAAAATGACTCTGCTTCTTGTCACACTATCTCAACTCTGCTTTTGTTATATTCTACTCTTAACATACAACTTAGTAACTAAAATGAAGTAAGTGTCAATTCTTTCAAGCATAAAAATACAGGCTTATTCAATTAATGGATTTCTTGCTTCAAACATATGTTAGATATAGTACATTTCTTGCAAATATTTAGCAAGCTTGAAGACAGGAGGCACTTTAAACATAACCACACATAATAAGAGATATAAAGCATCACTATACAATAACTTCAGTCTGAGGACAGAAACATTTCAGTATCTTCATAGAAAAAACTTACTGCAGCCTTTGTACAGCATCTGTTTCTTACAGTACCTCAGATATAGTTTCCAGTACCACACAACACAAAAATGAAGTGTAACCACCTTAATCACTAATAAGGCCGCTGGCTAGCTGCCATGGCAACAAACACTACGGAAATGAGTGAACGATGAAATCTCTCTTGAATAGCTTAAAAAAAATCCTATCTACGACTTCCTAGCTACATTTGAGACAGTGCTTCACATAACAGCAAGAGCAGCAGAATAATATTTACAGAATAGGAAAAAGAAGAGTTTTATGCCATAACCTTATACATTACATGGTTTCTAACCTCCCTCGTAGTTACTACAACCTCCTCCCCCTGTTATTACTACTGCCACTCTCTTTCAAGCACTTCGGTGTTTAAGAATAATTTAAAATACAGACTATAAAGAGATCCACGACTGGAAGCTGAGGCTAGCAAATTCAGATTATGAACTGTTTTAATTAAAAAATAAAGTGCATCCAGTGGAAAAAATGCACAGACTTCAAGTGTTCAAGAGCAGATTTTTTTAAGTACTTGTTCAAGCCAGAAGTTATGGATCTGATGCAGAAAATACCAAATGAGATGTTATGACTTCTGTAACGAAAGAAGTCAAACTAAATCACACATCTCCTTTCTACTGGACACGGAGTTGCTTAGCCACAGCTATTTCTGAGTACAACAAAAACTGACCTGCACCAAGAAAGTTCCTTGTTTCACTTCAAGCTGACTTTGAATTGTCTTTTTCCAGCTCACTTCAAGAGTATTTTCAACTGCATGTATGATTTATAAGATCTCACAGAAGAAAACCTTAGGAGGTTTTTGACTTACCTATGTAAAATTGAACAGTACATAGTTTCATCAAATATCAAACTGAATCTCCAATCTTTTCAAGTCTCATCAACTGCAAGTCTAGTTTTCTTCAAAGAAATGAACAGCTCTGGAATACCAGTCATGTTTTTAAAGGCTGGTACAGCCCAGAGAAGCAGGCAGTGAAATCACTCCGGCAGACTGCTGCTCAGCTCAGCAATCAGCCTGAAATGCACAATCTACACAGATGAGTCAAGTCTGGATAATCCCTTCATGCTTTGTCAGGCTGAGGTACGGGGTTTGTTTTCAAATTGCATACCTTCAATAAACTCCACTTCTGTTTGCATTTACATGGTAAGATGACGTTTTTTAAAGTGCACTTTGATTTGCAGATGACTAAAAATATTGTTAGTGGAGCTCTGTCTAACAGGACCTCATAAATAATAACTGCTTTTTTAAAAGGATCACAAACGGTAATGGTAATTCTAAGACCACCAAGTGACTGCTGCCCTATGGAAGTCCAGTGTAGTAATAAAGGTCTAATAACCATACTGGACTAAAAACATAAATACAGCAAGGTTTGTGGAGAGATGAAATACCTTGAATTGGCTCAACCACCTCCATCAGGAAAAAGATAAAAAAGTTTTTGAATTCTCAAGACATATGAGTCTAATTAATGAAAAAGAAGGGGGAGGGAGAGAAAAAAACTTTTCCCTATTTCCCTAAAAAAGTTGCAAATGCTTTTTATACTGACATAACAAATTCTCTTTAAAATGACAACAAGCTCAAATTTTGATCCATTCACTACAGTACACACTGTTGAAGTATAATACCACTCCGGAGCATAACCAGACAGAAAATTTAGTTGATTAAGATTCATCTAATACAGTACTAGAAGAAGTGTTATTGGCTGGCTCACTGGCTTGCTATCTGGGCAAAGGCTAAGTGGTAAGGAGACAGTGGAAGAGGAAGTACCCTGCCACTTTGAAAACCCAGACACACTTGGATGGTTTATTTTCTTCTCAGATCAAAAGACTACGCTACTGCTACCTTCAGTCTGTTGTTAATTGCACAACCCTAAGAGCCGCAATTATGAATTATGTCTCCACTTTGCAAACACAGACCAAGAGGACAAGACACAGTAAACAAGACATTTCAATACATCTGCTATTGAAGAAGCGTGGTCTACTGCTCAGCAGGATAGCTTTGCTTAATCCAACTTTCAGCAAGACCATCCCATACGGGCTGTCTGGCCCTATCAAAGCCACCAAACCGGCGTCAGGGACAGGAGTGCCAGACAGGGCCAGGACCGGCTGCAGAAGGTGCTGTACAAACACGGCACAGCTGAGTTTCCTCCCCCGGGGACATGGTAAAATAACGTCACCGCTCCACAAATACAACCGTACATGCCCGGCGTTAACTCAGACATGCCTGCAGAATCAGGTCCAAAAACACATAGGTGAATGAAAATTAATTTTGAAGAGAAATTGCAACTTAAAAGCCACAGCTGGAACTCCGAGTGGGGCAGCCAGTGCTTTTAGAGGTTCCTGCCCATTACGGTTTGGTTAAACAGAGCAAGCCAACTTAGGCAGCCGGTTCTCTCACCCAAAGCGCACAGAATCAACCTCTGCTGTTCTCACAGAATTATTAAACACACACCCCCCCAAAAAAAAAAAAAAAAAAGAAGAAGAGGAACGACGGGATAAGCAGAGTACCTGAAATAACTTTTAAATTCCTCTCAGACTCCCGGTACCGGCGGGTGTCCCCCGGGGCCGCTGCAGCTCCCACACCGCCGCGGGACCAGCCGCCCCCGGCCCGGCGCTGCGGGGAGGCGCGGCCGCTCCCGCCGGCCCGGCCCGCGGATCCCACCGGGGTCGGCAGCCACCAGATCCAGGAAAACTTTCCTCGCAGACGGGGCCTTCCGAGGCGCGAGGCGGCTCGCCGGCCCCCTCTTCCCGGGGGTGGCGGGGCGGAGGGACGGGGTCTGCCTCTTACCTCCCCGGGAAACACCAAGCGGCGGCGGCGGCGGTCCTCTTCCCCCGCCGCGCCGCGGCCTCCGCCGCCCGGCCGACCTCCGCCGGGCGACCTCGGGGAGGCGCCGGGGGCAGGGCCGGCGCTGCGGCCCCGTGTTGACACACGCGGTGGCTCGGCCCCGGCGATGGGCGGCGCCGGGGCGGGAGCCTGGAGCGGGGCGGCCGCCGCCAGCCGCGGCCACGGCACCGCCATCGCCGCGGGCGGCCACGCACTCCGCCCCGCCCGCGGCCGGGCCCCCTCAGCCACCCACCTGCAGCCTGCCGTGAGGAGGGCGGCCCGGCCCGCCGCTGCGGGCGGGAGGAGGGGCGGCAAGGTCGCCTTCACCTCGCCCGCCGCCGCCCGCCTCATGCCCGCGGCGCTGCGAAAGGCGCTCCGCCGGGCCCTGCAGCCGGCCCGCCGGGCCGCTGAGGAGGCCGGGCCGGGGCGAGCGAGCGGGCGGCACCTGCTGCCAGGGAGCGACGAGGCCTGGCAGGGGGAACCGCCGCCCCAGCGCTCGGCGCTGCTTGGTGAGGGGCCGGCCCGGCCTCCGCAGCGGCCTGCGGTGGTGGGCGGCCGAGGGGCGCGGGTCAGCGGTCGCGTCCTGGATCCCCGCCCCGGGGGCGAAGGCCGCCGCACTATCACCCTCCCGGGACACCGGCACGTTAGTTACCGTCTGCGGCTGGGGCTAGAGGGGAGGCACCGCGCCGAAGCGCGGCCTGGGCGACGGGTCCTGCCGGCCTGTCAAAGGTCCTGCTGCCACCTGAGGCAGTCTCCGGGTGCTTATGGACGTTACTGCTCAGGTCTCCCCGTGCCTCCTGCCCCTGGCCTTGCAGGCGGCGAGAGGGAGGCCGGAGAGCTTTTTGCCGAGGATCACACGCTCGGTCTGTGGCAGAGTTGGTAGAAACGTTAATTTCCGTCCCGTGTTCTAATTATGAGACGTTTCCTCCCACCCCGCAGTTACTTTTATGCAGATGAAGTAATAATCTTCCTCTCACCATCCCACCTTGCCTTCTGTGCTGCTGCCGGGGCGGCTGAGCGCCGGGAGGCTGCTGGAAGAGATGAATGAAACTCTGCTGTTGTGATTACTGAGCCTATGGTATACAAAATACGACATACAGCTATTGCTACTCACGGGCTGGAAGTGTGTATATATAGTTGTTATTTGCTACTGACGTTGATAAAGAACTCTTCCTGTACCTGGCTAAATTTTTTAAATTTTGTGTCTAATTGACGCAAATCCTACACAGAAGTATAAGCCTGAAAGGCCTCTCTGCAGGTTTTATTTTTCCAGTAAAATGTGATAGACGGGCATAAACTGGAACATAGGAAGTTACATTCAAATATGAGGAAAAACTTCTTTACGGTGAGGGTGACAGAGCCCTGGAACAGGCTGCCCAGGGAGGTTGTGGAGTCCCCTTCTCTGGAGATTTTCAAGACCCGCCTGGATGCAGTCCTGAGTAATGTGCTCTAGGCAATCCTGCTTTAGCAGGGGAGTTGGACTAGATGATCTCTAGAGGTCCCTTCCAACTCTGACAATTCCGTGATTTGCCTGGACAAAAGTTTGGGAACAGACCTATGGTGCTTTCCTATCTATGTTTCAACACCCCCAATCCCTTAGAGTTGACATAATTTGTCAGCGCAATGGCATGATTTTGTCCATTCAGCTTATTCAGTACAAGGTCTGTTGAATTTCTCAGTGTATCTATCTCATCCCCATCTTGGGCATGAGTTTGGAGGGCTCAGCTCATGATGCAAGAGACTGGCTCTCTCCTCTGGTTGGTTGCTTAGCTGTGGAGAAGGAGGTTGAGACCTCTACTAAAAAAAAAGTAAAATGCTTGTTCCCTCAGTCCCAGACATGCTGATGTTGTTTCAGAAATTACACCAGAGTGGTGTCCAAGTGCGACTATGAATATTAATATAACAAAGGAAATTGGTGAAAGCAAGACTAAAGAATTAGACACTTGCAGTGCTACTTTGCTGCTTATTATGGAAGCCTTTGCTGGTGATTGAGGAGCGTATGAGTCAGTTAAAAGCACTGCAGTGCTGGAGAAAATTATTCTCAATTATCAGAACAAGAGAGAACAGAGTAATACAGAATGGAATTGATTTTGAAACTGCTTGAAGTCACAAGAGAGTTTCACGTTAACTTTTTTTCCTTAGTATACTGTAGTTCGTGGTGAGTTTGTCTAATGGATCTTATTGACCTCATCTGTTTAGAAGAGATTGCGATTTTGTAAACCTACGTTACCTTTGTAATTGATTAAAAAGAGCTCATTATAAGCATGAGTTAAATCTGCTCAAATGTGAAGTTTACTCAAAATGCTGCTGCTGCGCTGCTTGATGTCACTACATTGCTCATTGGTAAAAACTAATTTCCTCTCTATTGCTTTAGGAAGCAAGTTGCTTCCCAGATAAAACAGACGTTTGGGGGTTAGAATCCAGGATATTTCTGTCCCATGACCACAAACCCCAAATACAGCAGTAGTACTTTGCAAGGGGGGGTTGTAAGCGTTAGAAGACTTTCACTGGGTAGGACAATCAGGGGCTGGGTATTCATACACCTCCAGAACTTCCCACGTCCATCTCTTTCTCTTGGTTTGGTTCCCCATTATATGTCCACAGTCTCTCCCACATCGTTGTTCTTCAGGTTTTGCTGAAACTCAGGATTTCCTTTGCTTCTCTGGGACTTTCACACATTGCACAACACACTTTCCTGGTCAGCAAATGGAGGAAAAAGTTGTTAATAAATGAGAACACATTTGTGGGATTAATCAGTACCTAAAAGAAAGAAGAGGGAAAACAGGACCAGCTGCCCCATTCTGAAACCAGAACTATCTTCTTTTCCAGAATCTGTATTTGCGTAACTACAATGTAACAGCAAAGTTCATAAGCAATATTTTGTCTGTAAAATTGGCCTCCTATACATGCTAACTCTGATTTCCCTTCTGTTTTCTTAATGAATCTCTCTCAAGTCAGACTTGCCTTGGCAGCTTTGCATCACCTCTTTTTTTAATTAAAAAAAAGCACATTCATATATTCAAAATTTCTTTACTGGCTCAATTATGTTGTGCATTTAATCTGCCATTTCTGCTCTCCCCGTATGAGCTACAGCTGTTTCCCGTGACCTGCATATCTTCTGCCTGTGACACACAGAATGCCTCTTTTATTCCTGCAGTTGCCCACAACCTGGCCAGCCTGTGTAACTGAACCTGCTCCTCACCCCCTTGGCCTGGAAACCTGTGTTTGGTGCCTTCCTCCACAGCAGCCTGCTTCTCTCAGGTAGCCCCTGCCCAAAACTCTCCTGAGCTTGTTCTTGAGATTAACAGATGTGCCAGAGCAGATAACTGATTTGAGCAGTATGTCATCGGTATTAGTTTCTGTTGCTTCTGTCTTCTTCAGTAAAGGCTGCTTTACTTGAAGATCTGAAACATCAAGTCTAATTCTTGCTGGCTTTCTGCTTCAGTCCTTTTGAGTGCCTTTTGCAGCTAGACCCTCATTTTCTTTTTTCACTTAACCATAGTTATGATCCCTGACTGCAAACTGTCATCCTTGAAATGTCTAGATGATTTGTCAGCTCTTTCTTTAGCTTCCACCTGGCATTATTTTCCCTGTTCAGGCACCACAATTTGTTGAGTAACTTTTTCATCTCAGAGTCTTGTAGTGCTTCTGCCATTATTTGCGTAGAAAAGCCTACATACTTTATATGACAAAGCTGCTACGACAACGTACATTTCGTTGATTTATGTTACCACAGCAACTGAGTCATGCGAAAATGTAATGCTGCATTGTTTGGTACTGTACCTTGGTATCCTGATAAAAAGCTAAAGAAACATCATCTGTGTAGAGCTGCTATGGAGCTAGGGCTTACCTGGGTAGGTACCTGCGCCTACAGAATAGGCTAGTGTCAAAGTGGGTCTACCAAATAGGATTCTCTAGAACCTAATTCCACTCCTGTTCAGTTCTGGGAGGAATTGCAGGCATGTTGGAGCAGGGGATTAGGATGCTGACAAATACAAAACGGATCTAGAAAACATAAGGCACAGCCTGGTGGGAACAAAAGCAAGCTGTTAAACCTAGGCAGGTATAAAAAAATCGCACAAATTCAGGAAAAGGAACAACTGGTGAAAAAGTAATCTTCCAGAAAAGAATCTGGAGTCTACCGTAAGTCACAAGCTGAATATGAGTCAGCAATGTGTTTTCATGGGAAAAAGAATAAACATACCAGAAAGATGTAATGGGTAGGAAGGAGTCCCTGGGCTCTGTGCAGTATTGGTAGGACACCAGTGGAAGGGCTAGTTTTGTGCACCGTAGCTCAAGAAGTATGTGAACCAACAGGAGAAAGGGCAGGTGGCAACAAGAATGAGCAGAAGACAGGAAGACTAAAGGAGCTGGAGTTGTTCAGGCTGAAGAAAAGAAGACAGAAGAAAGACATGCTAAGAGTCTTCATATACTTAAAAGGCTGCTGCAAAGAGAAAGGGAATAACCTGTTCTTGGTAGGTAGGGTAAAATGTAATGGACTTAAATTGCATCAAGGAGGAAAAGCTTTTTTAATGGTAACATTACTGAGGCACAGCTTTATATTACAGAGGGTGTAATAGTGTCTCCATTACTGGATGTCTTTAAGTACATACTGGACAAATAGTAAGTACTATTGATCTGGCATTGGAATTGGGGGATGGAGTAGGTGACTAATCAAGGTCCATTCCAGACCTATTTTTCTGTTATTACATATAATCTGAGGCTTTTCATTAATCATCACTCCTTTATCCAGTCCCATTATACATTCTGTTTTCTTTTCAAGTAGGATCCCCTGTCATTCCTGTGTTCTTTGGAAGACAAAAAGTATTTTGTCCCATTTTTCTCTGAGTGTAGTCGAAGACCAATGCCTTTCTCGTTTTCCTGGCAGCCTGCAATGGACACACACTGGTGAGTTGTACTACTGTGAGCTGCTGAGCTAACTATGATAATTTCATGTGAGTCAAACATGCAATAAAAATTATTTAGATGACTGTTGTTGGTCTATTCAAATGCGTTCCACATAAACCCTACACAATGTTAACATAAATCTGGGATTCTTTAGACATATACTAGATAAAATTACTCAATTAGTAAAATGTTATTGTATCCCAGACCTGCCTCATGCACACAATCCTAAATTCTCCAGACTTCACTGCTAGGAACCCATAGAAGTTTTTAATATGAACTGTACTATGTTACTTATTTTCCAGGCATGATTTGCTTCTGCAAAATATTGTATATTTAAAAAAAATGTAGTTTAACATTCACTTATATAGAACTAGTTTACACCAAGAACAACTGGCATTTGTTTACTTGGCAGATCTAATCTACAGACAGCATGCCTGATAGGTTTTTCTATTTTTCCAACCATGTTATCTAGTCTAATTAGATATTACTTCTTTCAACAAACTCTTGCTATTATAGCCTTAAATTAGCATGTCTGTGAGAGCAGACCCATGCACATTTTGGGCACCCTAGAATAAAAAAGCGATTGCAGTAATTGCCAATGCTGAGTATATTACTTGCAGAGCTTTTAAAGACAATGTCCATCAGGACTTTAACCCTACCTTTTTTTTTTACTTTAAGGACAACTTTTCCAAATTGCATAGTCATCCTTTCAGAGAATGAGGATTTCTTGTTGAAGATGAGTAGTGTGCTTTTCTACACAAAATATGTGTTGCTCATGCACCTGTAGTGACCAACATATTCATAGGTTTTGTGGAAGAAGAGGCAGGGAATAAAGTGTCAACATTTTGTTGTAATACTGGGTTTCTCAGGGTCATAAAAAGTAAAATCCAACAATTAAGAACGATGGACCTCATGTGAGGCAAAGGACATTGGCATTGTAATGATATTGCCCGTGTTCAGCTGTGGCTGAAAGAAATAGATATTAAGGAAAGAATAGAAAAGAGAAAGCATCATTATGCCACTGTGCAAGTTTATGGTGAGCTCCAGTTTTATGAGTGCTGCAGGAGATTCTTGTCTTCATATGTCAAAAGAGATGCAGTAGAAGTAGAAATGAGTGATATGGATGACCAGGGATATGGGACAGATTCTCCATGAGGTGTGGCTGAATAGACAGAATCTTCATCCTGGAAAGGACACAGCCAAGAGATGGTATGAGAGGGGTCTATAAACCATGGATGGCACAAACCCCATGAATAGATTGTTTCTCTTACTATAGGAGGTAGGGAGCATCAGATAAAATTGTCAGATGTCAAGTTTTGGAGAGACAAAAGGAGAAATTCCCTGAAACTACCAATGTTTTCAGAAAGCAAATGGATACGTTCATGGAATAAAAATCCATTTAGAGCTGTTAAAAACTAAGGTGCAGAGATCTCTTTTTTGGCAAGTCCCTAAGACAGCCCCAAGTTCCAGCCCTACTGGAGCCTCTATACATTTGTTTAGCTCTTGTGTTTGGCAGACGATGTCGTCAACTGGCTGCTGTCACAGAGAGGTCCTGGGCTGGACCGAGATGCGTGTCCCAGCGTGAGCTTGCTTACTTTGTTGTTTATTAGCCTGCTCACTGAGACAGCTCTGAAGCCCATTGACTTGTCCAGGGCTGGGCTTCTGCAACCTTGCAGCACTGCGGGAGACACTTAGCCTGGGAAATGATCAAAAGAATAACCAGGGGGCAGAAATCTGCCTTTGATAAGTCAGAGCTTTTTTGTCTTTTAGTGAAAAAAGATTGCTTCCTACATCTGTGGACACAGACAAGCCTGGACAGATGCCTGACTCCGTTATCACCTTCTCCTTCATGAAAAAGCCAAGCAAAATCCTAAGGCCACAAAATGGGTCAATAATGCTGGGGGTGGGGAAAGCAGTGAAGAAATTCCCTTGCTGTTCTTGCCAGAGAGTGAATCAAGCAGATGCAAACCTACTTTCTGCAGCTGGGAGACCTCACTTGGGAGATCCCTGAAGTGGGTCAGGGCAGGGGTCATGCTCACTGTTATTAAAATTTCCAGAGCATCAGCAAGAAGAATTATCCACTGTCAACACATCCAGAGGTATGATTGAAAACTAGCACAGGAATCTTCTTCCCAGCAGAGCACAGGAAAGCAAGAGTTTGATGTTTGAATAAGCCTGACTGACAGGAATATTAAACAGGCTTTCACTTAGCAGGGTGTGTACATGTTGGCTGCTGGAGACCAGGAAGGACAAAAGTCACCTTGAGCAGCAGCTTATTGGAGAACTGTGAGACACTATATTGCCAGAGGAAGAAGATTAGTGCTGAGGGATTCTTTATACCTACAATTCACTTCAGTCTCCAGAGCAGTGGCAGAAAGTGGTGAACCCAAATGTTAGCACTAGAAAAATAATTTTTAGGAAGGTCTTTATTACCCCATGTATTCATCTGTTGCTACTGTCATGCTCCTGTTTAATGAATAAGGGAGAGAAGGATATGGGAGCGTAAAATGCCTTCATCCCATTTATTTACTATTGGGTGTTTGTATTTTGAAGCAATGAAAATTCAAACAAGAGTAGTTGCTACAGCATTTCAGATTTTGAGTCAAAAACCTTAAAACATTGAGCACTTTTGGATGCAAAAATTTTACAGAATTTTCATTGAGTAAAATAATTTGTGTTTCCATCCTTGGTTGGGTTTTTTGATTCCTTGATTAGGAAGAAATTTTCACTCTGAAATTTCCTTTCATTTGTCTTAAAATATTTTAAATGCCAAAAATTAAAATGAACGAGCACTTGGATGGTAATTTTTAGATAATCAAATGTTAACCTTAGTTCTTTTATTTTCTTTACAGCTGGCAAAAAATTGGCAGAGCACTAGAGGAACAAGCTCTCTTCTCTCCTTCTGCAGCCAATATGACTCTTAATCATATTCTGCTGCTTCACCTGGCAGTATTTTTTTATTATAAATGTTATAGCTCAGTGTTGTGGGTAGTCGGTGCTTTTGTAAGGTGAAGTGATACCATTTTATTTCCTTCATTTTGGTACAGTCTGATCTCACTGACGTAAAAAAAGAATTGATGCTTGTGCTTTTTTTTTCAGGGGGAGGGCATGTATTTCAGATATAGTTCTGTTTCCTGATGGCTCAGAAGTTAACACAACAATTACCACAAATGAACAAACTGGCTTTTGATAGCAGTGAGAATTTGTTTTTTTCAGGAACTGTGCAATTTGACCAAAAGCTGCTAACTACATGCTATCATTTTCTTAGTGGTTTTGCATATCATTAATGAGATAGCAGTAATAACTTCTCTCCTAATGGTTGCTGTTCTTTATACCTCATCTCCTGGGAGATGAGAATCTCTACTTTCTTTATTCCTTCCATTTATATATTTTTTCTGCCCCCTTTTTTTCCAACAAAGCCCTGAACGTAAACAAGCATTAAATCATCTCAGTACTTAATTATTCATTGTATTTGAGCTAGCAATACTATGATAGTTGGAACTGAGCATCCATGCTCTCAGATTTTGGTTCCCTTTGGTACCTTTTCCAATTTTTGAACCAACAGAACAGTTTCCAGTGCCTATATTTTAGTTAGGAGGAAATGAGTTTACACCATCACTTTTTTATCTGCTCCAGTCTTTGAGCCTCTTGGGGCCTATTTCCCCTATTCTTGGCCACCCTTGTACGTCCTTATAAGCAGAATCATAGAAACCGTAGAAAATAGTATGAGAAGAGACATCATTTGGCCCATCTTTATATTCCACAGCAGGATCATCTCCACCTAAATTAGTCCTGAAGGTGTTTGTCCTACTTCTTCTTGAGATTGCCTGGTGATGGAGACACCATATACACTGTAGGCAAAATGCTCCAGCACTGATGGGTCTGTACTCTTCGAATAATTTCCCTGGGAAATGTCTTTCAAACAGTCCTCATGGGATTAATTCTCTAAGTGCAGATGTCTAAGGTATATATCTACAAATACTGTAGGTTTCTAAGTTTCTGCTAGAAGTGGAAATCTGGATCTTGGTTCAGTTGTCTGGTGATGAGAGGGAAAGAGCACCCGTAATGTCTAGCCCATATCAAAAGCCGTTTTGCTCTGTCTCATACATAGGACAGGTATGCAGTTTAATTTATTCCTTTCCTCTTTGTTGTACCCTTTACCCTGATTTACTATATTGCCTACCCTGATTTACCATATTGCCTCACATCTTCTACAGACTAAACAAGTCCACTATTTCTTTAAACACTGTTTATTCTCAGATCATCCTTTTTGTTCCTCTTTGGACTCCTTCCAGCTGGTTCACTTGGTTCTCATAATAAGGAACTCGAAACTAAACACGTGGTGGAAGAGAGACTGCATGACATTAAATGTACACTGCGTGAACCCCAGCTTATCTTTTAGGACGGTGGGTGGGGAACTTAATCAGAGGAAAAGCTCTCTTCCATTACATCACCACAGAAGCAAAAGCAGTACATGCAGCTCTGTAGATCACTTCAGGCTATATTTGCTGCAAAGCTGAGCACTGGATACCAGTGAGCCACAAAGCCTGGTAGGAAAGTATCAAAATCAGCAAGCATTGTGTCAGCAAAAGTGTGCTGGCTGTTCCTTGATTTGTGTCTACAGTGCTTTAAAAAAGATGCTTGCAAAAAGAAGGTGCCAGAAGTGCTCTGAAGAAACTTTATCATCTCAATCACTAGTTTAAGAAGGTATTGCCTTCATTCTTGAAGTTGTGGAGTAAATTTTCAAGTTCACATGTGGGGGAGGAATACTGAGAGGATTTTTTGCATATATCTAAAAAGCAAGTTGATCTAAAAATACACTCCATTGTAGCTCAGTGTTCAGAAATATTACTCTTTTCAGTTCTATTTTTATAAACAGCTTAAATGATTTATAATAGTTCCTTTAAAAATTCCTTATTACTATAGTACATCTTATGATGAAGGATAATTGTCTCTGAATCTTCTAATTGTTCGTGTGTCAATCAATCTATAAGAAACTCAGAACAGTTTTGTAAGAATAACGGAACAAACTTCAAGTGGAGAGAGTTGTCTCAGGTCAAAGGTAATACAAAGAAATGCAAATGACCAGACTAATGTTAGGACTGTGTGAGAATGCACAAGTATCTGCAAAGAGTGTTTGTAGTAAATCCATACCACTTTGATCATACATTGATTTTATTAGCATTATGATCCTAAAATGACCACAGTGAACATGCAAACTGGGACTCTGGATTTCACATGAATATCATTGGTTTAGAAAAGTCATCACATTTTGAAAGATAGAAAACAAGACAGAAGAGTCTTCATATGCTGATGCCACTGTTTGTTCACCTAGAGACATCGTATTCAGATCCTGCTGCTTTGATACTCTTAGTTCAAAATCATCTGAGAGGAAAGATAGGACATTCTCTTCCCTGTGGAGGCAGAACTGCATTAGATTTTCAAGTTTAAACTTTTCTTTCACCTCCAGATCCTCAAGGCAGGGCCCACTGGAGGCTTGGAGGGGGATTTTTGATCAGTTGTTTTGATGCTGAGCCAAGATCCTGGGTGAGTCCCAGCCGTGGCACGTAAGCTGTGGACTGAAGGCTTTTATGTTAGAAACCTTGTGACAACTAATTGGGTTTGTGACTCTGAAATTGAAGACCCATTAACATCTTGATTGGACACCCTCTGCTTTATGATATTGTCTAATAGCATGTAATATTTTCCACTTGCACCTTATATTGCAAAGTACTTTGAATTCATATTGTTATTCTTTAATAAATCTCTCCAGTAGTATTCTATTATTATTGTTACTGATACTTGATAGAGCTTTAAAATTGGGCTATTGGCAAATCTGTATGAGTTTATTGTGATGTACTGACTGCTGCTAAGTTTCTCTGTGGACTTTTGGGTGTGAGTTTTGTCTTTTTAAGTTTTACATTGTTCAGGACTCGCTGATGTAAAGGACAACCTACTTCTTCCAGTTATTTAACTATTATTTATTGTTTGTTTTATTGTTACACCTGAAGGCTTATTAGTAGTAGATCAAGGACTTGTTCTAGGTGTTGCACAAACACAGAATGAAAAGACAACCTCTGTCCTCACCATAGCACCTCACTTAGAACAAGAGAAGATAGATGAATGCCACAGTAAGATGCATGTGGTCTGAACAGCCATTGATTTTGGAGAAACGAAATGAGGTATTTCCATATTTGTATGTAGACAATTCAATTTTTCTCATCTGAAAGTGACTTTTCTACTGAAAGCGTGTGGTGAAAAAAACAAAATAATAATCAAAACTGAATTGAAATCTCTTTTTAAACCCAAGTAATTTTGTAATTTCTTTTTTTTTTTTTTTTTTTTTTAATTGACACAAACACCTCTTATCCTGGAGAATTTTTTTTCAGTTCTTGAAAATTTTCCCCAGGTGGGAAAATTATTTCCCATTTGCCTCTTCCCCAGAGGACAGTGACATGAAGGAAGGCTCTTTGGGTCTTGTGGCACAGCCTGCACTGACACAAGAACACATACAGTAAACTCTACAGCTCGCTTTTCAGAACATCACACAATTTTATAATCAATCTTCCTGATTTTTACTTCTTCCAAGAAATACTTAATAGCAATTACTAAGCATGCCACTAGTGCTTTTCAAAATTTAGAGTTAACCACGTTGTAGGTGACCTCTGTTAAAGGACAGCTTCTCTGTAGAAGCACCGAGATCATCAATGTTATGAACAAACTGAAACCGTGGCTCACTGCAGAGCATTTGAGAGGTAGGATGTGGAAAAGGCCCTGACACTGGTTCTTTTTTTCTCTTGTCAAATGTCAGGTTAATTTTAGTTACCACTATTACTTTTACTTGGTGTTTGTTCTATCTGAAGCTGGTCTGAGTTTGCTTGAGCATTGTAGACTACTGAACCTAAGGCAGAGCTGACACTACGTGGGGTTGATTCTGTGTTAGCAGAAGATTTGTTATTGTTTAGACACACCATTGTGGGGTGAAATCTCACCATGTATTTAAAAGTGACAGTGTGAAAAGATTAACACGGTAAAGAGGCATAATGATTTCCGGTTTGATGTTTTAATATGTCCTGTTGCAAAATTCACTGGCTTGATTGCTTTGTGTGCAATCTCCCAAAACACATTATGAAAGGGTGGCATCTTAGCCAAAGGTGAAAAGACAGCTCAGAAAAGCTTTACTAATATACTAATATAACCCAAACATAGTTGCCTCATGCTAGACCTACCCTAAAAAGGGATGATTAATCTTTTAAATCATAGAATCATAGAATCATTCAGGTTGGAAAAGACCCTTGGGATCATTGAGTCCAACCATCAACCATACGCTACAAAGTTCTTCCCCACACCATATCCCCCAACACCACATCTAAATGACTCTTAAACACATTCAAGGATGGTGACTCAACCACATCCCTGGGCAGCCCGTTCCAGTGTCTGACCACTCTTTCTGTGAAGAATTTTTTCCTAACGTCCAGTCTAAACCTACCCTGTTGCAGCTTAAAGCCATTCCCTCTTGTTCTATTGCTAGTTACCTGTGAGAAGAGATCAGCACCAACCTCTCTATAGTGTCCTTTCAAATAGTTGTAGAGAGTGATGAGGTCTCCCTTCAGCCTCCTCTTCCTCAAACTAAACAGTCCCAGCTCCTTCAACCGCTCTTCATAAGATTTGTTCTCCAGGCCCTTCACCAGCTTTGTTGCCCTCCTCTGCACTCGCTCCAGCACCTCGATATCTCTCTTGTATTGAGGTGCCCAAAACTGGACAAAACTCAAGGTGTGGCCTCACCAGTGCTGAGTACAGCACTGTCTTGGAAGTCCTCAAAAGTATTCCTGCATTTCATTGTCTATACAACACGTTAACTACAATATATTGTGATTGCCACCACGGTTCAAATAAAAATAATACTGCAATTTTTAGTTACAACCCAAAATGAATTTAGTACAGGTCTGGAGGACAGTACATAATGCCGGATGGAAAGCTGCTTCTCTGTTAGCAGCAGCATGTGGGTTTTCAGTAAACTGGGACATTTGGTGATGTTTCAGCTTTCACAGACGAAAGGTAAGAAGATTTACATTTATACATAAACACACACAGCACGGGGGAGGCTCGTCTGCCTCACTGCTTGCAGCAACTGTTCAGTGGAAAATGAACACTTGTTAAGAGTACTATTCTGGGAAGTGCTAAGAGTCCATGCTGCTCACTGCGCCAAGGGCCCCAACAGCAATACACCTTAGATGTATGCCACAACACGGTCTGGCTGACAAGTGCATCCTCGGCTTCAAAGGGTTATGGAGTTCAATGAATTACTTATTGATCAAGCATGAAAGAGCTCAGCAGCTAGTAGTGGAAGTTATACCGTATACCAGAAACATCCATACTGTGTCCGAGGGAGAGACATAGGTTGACAACATTAGTGCAATTACTAACCCAGCAGGAGGCAGGGAGATGGGAAGAGTCTGGGCCATGTATCTGCCTTGGTACCAGACCACTTGTATTTCTGCTTTTAGTGAAATCCTGTCCGATTTGGGACAGGCCTCTATTGCAAAAATCCTCAATGGATTTGTCTTACTGGAGGCAAATCTGTCCCGGTGTTTGCTGTGGGGATGAGTGCAGAGCCACTTTCTTCCTGGGATAGGTGGGAGAAATAGCTTGGTGTCCCAGATCCATGTGATGCTATAGGACCCTTTTTGTTCGTGATGGCAGGAATTGCTTGATGGCAACATTAAACAGCTTTGATTTTAGCTCATGTCCATTTGTGGGTTCTGTCCCTGCTAACAGTCCTGTGTAGTGGGTCTGTTCATGGTTCTGGTGTTCAGGTGTTCTGCATGAGGTTTATGTTTGCTTTGTGTCCTTGAGGAGTTTCTGTCCACTGGGTTTTTGATCAGCAAAGAACCAAGCTGTGCCAGTTTGTTGAGCAGAGGAATGGTTCCCTACCATGGAAAACCATGAATCCCCAGGCTGCTTCTTAGAGCTATAACCTGTTAGAGGCAGAGCTGTGTGTTCCTGGGACAATCTAATGTCATGGTGGAGGTAACCAAGAGAGTATTGAAAAGAAATCACAAAGCTACAGTCTTTGCCTTCTCTAGATCTTACTCAAGAGAATCACTTGCTCTTGTGTTTGCTGCTTTTTAGTAGGTAGCAGTGAGACTTTAACATTTAGAGACAGTTGCCTGACGTAAGTCAGGCCATTAATTCAGCCTTACCTCTTTCTGCAAGAGGCGTTGCAGCCTGGGCTTAGCCTAGCCCTCTTGATAATTGTTTACAAGCATCTTGCCAAAATACTAGCACAATATGTCCCAGGACTGGCTCTAGGCATATCACCACATGAACCAAGCCTTTCTGTACTCTTCTCCGAATGTGTTGCTGAAGGCTATGGTTGCAGGAGGACGATACTCCAGGAATGGTTTGCATAAGGTTAAATTTGTATCCTGTTCTCTGAAGAGAGCTTGCAGCAAGCCTGAATGAAACTTGCTGTTCTTGCCTCATTTTCTTTTAATACATTTTCAGGATCATCTGTTAGTATTACTGCATGTATATTTGCATCACACTTAATCAGTATGATTAATCTGCTATTTTTACACAGGTGACAATCTTCTATATTAGGAAAATGCCAGGTTCTTGCCTTAGATGTCACAACAACTTTCCCCGTATCAGTCCTTATTTTGAGGATTAATTAAATTTGATTTAAGTTATGTCATACCTCAGGGTTAACCCTCTTTTTATTAGAGAGTAAGTGAATGTTTCCTTCTTTAATGTGATTTATTGTTCGGCTGTGTGAGAGTTATGTGTCCAGAAGAAGGCTAAAGTTTAAAACAAGTAAAAAGGCAGCCTTCAGGTCAGTTACTTCTCATCCATATAGGGAAGGAATTTATAAGATATCCAGTTTAGCTCTCTCTAACTGGATTAAGACCATGACTTCATTCTAGCTAACAGTGGTGTATCTGAGCTGGTTTAAAACCAGATTGCCTAGGTACCACTGGCAGTTTCAATGTGCTGGCATGGTACCCCCACGTGAGCTGTGAAACCTGACGGCACAACTTTGTGATTCAGAGAGTTTCCCCGCTGCTCTGTTGCATGCCACCAGCACTTGGCGTCAGTTGGGCTGCTCACGCATGTTTCTCAGCCCACTCCCAGATCCCTAAACTATCTACTAGGGCTCTGGGGATTCTGAGGGGGAATCGGTCTTCTTCAGGATCACCACTAATTCGTGTGTATTTTTCTCTCTACTTTTCCAGCTACCCTAAAATCACTCATAGCACTATGCGTATTAGTACTACAAGAACTGCATTTTTAAAAATAAAAATTAAAAAAAACCCCCTATATTAAACTAAAGCAGATGTGAGAAAGTCATTGCTTTGTTTAAGGTCAAATGCACAGAAATATGGGAGGTTCATTCTCTTTCATTCTGCTACAAAGCTCTCAGGCTGCTCACTGAATCCAGTTCTTTGACGAGTCTCACTCTCAGATTTGTTTGTCCTGAAATCGATTCTGGTTTGGGATCAAACTTATTCCTATGTCACCATTTTTCTCCAGAAGCCTCCAAGGAAGATTTCAAGGAAGCCCTCAAGTGAACCTCTGTAAAGCTCTCTGTGATCTTTTGGATCACAGTTTATAACTGTAAAAAGTAGCTACTGAAAATGAAATATGAACATATTTTTTGAGTGCCCCTTCTGAGACAGAATGTTTATATTTACAAAAGGGTGAAAAATATAAGTCATTATTGGTGCTTTATAGATAACAGTTATGAAGATACCAAAATGAATTTGGGAGCAATAGCGTATCGGTAGTAAATGACTCCTCTCTTCCCCTGTAGTCGCCCAGGTCTGGCTTTCTGACACTGGGATACCGTGATGTGTGCTAGAAAGCCAATAAAACCTCAAGCAAGCAGTTCTGTGCTGTTGGCAACTCCACTGATCGCTGCACCTGAAACAGCATTTTTCACTGAGCAGGTGCAGTCACAAAAATCTTTACTTTGGAGGTGCCTGGTCCAGCTGAGAAAGCGGCTTCGTGATGCATCTTCTCATTGTTCATTCCTGGCCTGATGGCACTCGTCCTGCACCGCTCTGTTGTGGGGGATGTGTAGGAAACTGAGCCTTTTGGGAGTTCTTTTTTTTTTATTCTGCTGTTGTAAACTACAATAACTCCAGCTGGTGCTGGAGTAAAGATATCTTACGTGTGCTCATGCATTTTTAAGAGCTCCAGCTAATGCTTGGGGGAGGTTCTATATATATATTTTTATATATATATATAAAATTAAATACTTTCTGCATATTCATCTGTGAACTTGTTTTAGTCAGTGAGTAACAATCAAATGAGGTATGTTTCAAATATCTTTTTATTTTCACTGGACCCTGACATCCATGCAGTATCAAGGAGGGTGGCATTTATTACCCATACTGTGTGATGTTTTGCACCTGTTGCTTGTGCTATGTATTACTTTTGATTCTCAGGAAGTGTAGTATTTAACAGATATCTTGAAAAATTGTTTTATCTTGCCAGATTTTCCTGCCTATTTGGTGAACGTGGTTTCACCAGAAAAGGTGTTGATAGAGGGTTATTTTCGTCCCTCTGCTTGGTGATTTTGTGCCAGGCTTTATGAAATGCTGATCTGTTTTTCTGTCCAGAGAAAGCATTCAATGATGGTATCAACATTTAAGGGAAAAATGACTGATCACAGAGATTACGCACTAGTGGTTATGGGAAATTCCCTGTTTGCTTCAAATGCAACTGCTAATGGGTTTTGCATTAAAGTAGAGCAAAGTTATCACAGGCTTATTGCAGTAGCTCGCAAACCAGCCAGGGTCATGTTTCTGTGAATTCTGCACCTGCACTCGTTGCAGAAGACCGTGGCTATAACCTGTCAGATGGTGTTGATCACAGGAGCTCCAATGTGTGTGGCTTTTGGGTAAAGTGTCCTCAACTGCTGTCAGTTTTGGTGGCACCGCTGTCTGAGGATGACCTCTCTGAGCAGCTGTGGTGCAGATCTGCGGGTGCCTGGCTCTGTGCGCAGCCCTGGCCAGGAAGAGGGTGCTCCCAAACATCAGCTCAGGGTGCTCAGAGTGACTGTCCCACCACCACCTCTGTTTGGGCTGAGTTCGTAGCACACTTCCCACATGGTGTTGTTCTTGGCCAGCTGATGCTCTGTTGGACAAAGCCTGGTTTAGCACAGGCTTGGGACTATTTAATGGGCTGAGGCCAATGGGATGAGGTTCAGCAAGGTCAAGTGCCAGGTCCTGCACTTGGGTCACAACAACCCCATGCAGTACTACAGGCTTGGGGAAGAGTGGCTGGAGCTGCCCAGTGGAAAAGGACTTGGGGGTGTTGGTCGACAGCCGTCTGAATATGAGCCAGCAGTGTGCCCAGGTGGCCAAGAAGGCCAACAGCATTCTGGCTTGTATCAGGAATATTGTGGTCAGCAGGACTAGGGAAGTGATCATCCCCCTGTGCTCAGCACTGGTGAGGCTGCACCTTGAACACTGTGTCCAGTTTTGGGCCCCTCACTATAGGAAAGACATTGAGGTGCTGGAGCATGTCCAGAGAAGGGCAGTGAAGCTGGAGAACAAGTCTTATGAGGAACGGCTGAGGGAGCTGGGGTTGTTCAGCCTGGAGAAAAGGAGGCTGATGGGAGACCTTATTGCTCTCTACAGCTACCTGAAAGGAGGTTGTAGCGAGGTGGGGGTCTGTCCCTTCCCCCAGGTAACAGGCAATAAGACAAGAAGAAATGGCTTCAAGTTGTGCCAGGGGAGGTTTAGATTGGATATTAGGAAAAATTTCTTCATGGAAAGGGTTACCAAACATTGAAACAGGCTGCCCGGGGTAGACATGGTGCTTAGTGATGTAGTTTAGTGATGTTTTTTGCAGTGTTAGGTTAGTGGTTGGATTTGATGATCTTAAAGACCCCTTCCCACCTAGACAATTGTGTTCCCTGCAGGCAGTTTGGATGAGGCCACTCTGTTTTAGTGGATGGAGGGTATCTACATGGATGTGAGCCGAAAGGTGCCAGTTGGTCAGATAAGAGTCCCTGGCATGTTTTATTTACTTGTACAGATGTGGTGTAATGGATAGTCTTATGGGCCTTACTATCTGTATTTTAATTATTCCTCTGTCATATAGGCTTAGAAAGTGTTACAGAAGTGCTATGCGAATAAATGCATTAAGAAAAGGCTGTGAGATGCTCAGAAAATGTGGCTACCAGGACTACTTAAGCACTATTGATCAAACTGGAGCACCATGTTTAATGAATCTCTGCCATTTCTTTTCCTACTTTAATGTTCTTGCACACTTAGCATAGATGACACTCAAAAAGCATAGAGAAGTAAATGCATGTAAGCCAGCTTCCCCAAAATAAATGACAGGAGAAAAAAAAAACCTGCCATCAAGAGCATGTATTACTATATGGCAAAGGATGTGAATGTTTTAATTGCTGTTGGGAGTGAGAGAGCTTCTTGCTGTTCCTACCTGTTCCTCTTTGTTACCCTGTTTGACATACGGAAAAGCATTTATAAGGCCCTCTTAAAAAAAAAAAGGGCAGTGTATTACCATGCAAAAGCCAGCTCTTTCTGCAACTGAGGAATCCTTTTGGTCTCTTCTGCAGTACTTTTAATACGTAGCCTGACTGGAAGAATACAACATGCTGCTCCATCCCTGCTGGCCAGAAAGCTGCCCTGATCATTGTAGACACAGACTGAACTGTGATGAGCCGTACACCAGAGCTCTTATGGCTTCATTATTGTAACTCATTAGGTCTTAATCAGCTTAAAATCAACAACACTTGATTGTGCCAAGTGACAATGTGTTTGCTTCATGACTGTGCCCTGCTCTGTATTGTCTCTTCTCCCAGTACAGTGCCTGGTTCATGGACAGTGTCCCCTCAGAGCCCTTTGTGACCCTGGCATGAGGTTCCTGGGGCCCTTGCTGCTCCTGGGGTGGTGAGCGATGGAAGATGTCCTCTGCTGGAGGACATTTGGGACTCATGCCATAGCCACGAGTACTCCAGCTTCCTCAAGGTCAAACCGTGGTCAAACCAGTACCGTGGTCTGAGGGAGGGATATTTAAAGCCCTGGATGTGCTGGAGCTTCTTTAGTGTCAGAGCAACTCACACACTAACAGCTAAATAAATATCAAACTAACTGCAGACTCACAAAGCATGGAAAGCCCTTCCAAGCTGAGCTTTCAGTTAAGAATCACTGTTCTCAAAATATCCATCTAGCTTGTCCCATGGGTCACCCGAGCTATCTACTGTATTAAAGAGACCGGGAATTACTTTCTCTTCCAAGTGAAAATATGTGGCAGGTGTCAGCATCCTTTCCAAGGTAGAAGGCCAAGCTGAATGTTTCCTTTCCAAATTAAAGGTCAAATGTGCCAGCAGAGAATTGCGGGAGCCAGAGCAAGATGCCGCTAATCAGATATCTGAAGCATCTTGGCTCAGGGTGAAGCGCCGCCCAGAGGAACAGGGATCTGAAGCCCTTCTCTCTCCTGCCCTGCAAGATGTCATGGCCCTGAGCTCCAGCTCTCTGTGTGCCATGCGGGCTCTGCCCATTGGCTTCCTTGGTCTCTGCTCAGCAGGTTGCCCATCCCTGGTACTCGGCAGGGACTAGCTGCTTGGAGCCCTTTTAAAGTGATCAGCTTCAAGGGCAGCAGCCTGAGGGAGGTGGGGTGGGGAGGAGGATGAGAAAGATGGTCACGAAGTTACTAGATTCAGTTGCTGAAAAGTTGTGACTCAGATTTACACCCCACCCTCACCCCCCAGAATCGGGGCAGTTTTCTTTAAAACACTGATTTATTTTCTTTTCTGGCCCTCCCTCCCCTCTCCCTAGCCACATCTCTGTGCTTTCTTCCACCATGGCAAGATTTAGAAACGGGATTAATTTGCACTTTGTCCGACCTCTGGCCCTGGGTTTTGAGCTGGGAATGAGCAGGAGGTGGGATTAACAGCACAGCAGCCAGCACCAGGGAGTTCAGCCTCAAGTGAGGGTGGAGAGCCCACTCCCAGACCTTTAGGCAAATTCAGAGGGCAGAGAGAAAAGATGAAAACAGGCAGCAAAGTCTATTTTAGCAGGCTCAGAGGAGCAGAGCTGAGGATGAGGGACTCAATGAGCAGTTTTGTAGCTCTGTGCAAATCCGAGGAGGCATTAGGGAGCATCAAGGTATTTGTGGTATCTTCTCCTTCCTGGCGCACTAGCGGGATTGCCTGTGGCAAGTACTCATTTTAAAAATTGGTCCAGGCTTGGGGCTTTTTTTTCCAAGAGTAATTAAGATGCACAGAAAAAATATGGTTTTTGTTATGTCTTTGCTGATGACTGCTGTCAGCCTGTTGCAGTTTGGATTGTCCATGTCAGCATTAGACCTGTGGTTAGTTGGTGTCTTGCATGGGCTTGTTCCAAGTCCACTAGCATCCTCTTAGCTAGACCTGAAAGACCATTCAACAAACTACAAATAAATTTAGGACAGTACAATGCCCTAAAGGAGCGTCTAGTGACTGGGGCCAATCTGACAGGACATTTATTTTCCACTGACTCTGTTAATGAATAAAACCAGTGCTCAGCACTCATCTTCTGCAAAACATGCCCTTTAAAGATGTTGAAAATTGGTACATAAAATAAAATTTTTAAAATTTGGACTACCATTTATTATGGCTTTAGGTTTTTTGACTATGACTATTGTGAAAAAGAAATGGAAAATTGGTGAGCCCTAAAAACTCAGTAATAATATTTTTTTCACCATTACAAAACGTAGTTTTTCCATTAGCTGAACTTTTCTCCTGGTGTTCCAGCAACGAGGCTGAACTCTACTTGCATTTAACATCTCTGAATGCTCCTGTGGTCATTACTTGTGGTGATACCCAGACCTAATTTGTAGGAACAGTAGGCAAGAGAGGGGAAATTTAGTCTGAACATTTTGTCCTTGAAATTATGGGCATGAAGTTAATAATATAGATAAAACCTTAATTAATGTTATTTTCAATCCCTTTTCTGAACCAGAGCTATTGACATCTCTGGTGTAATGTCCTGAATGCAACCCCACAAAAGCTTTCGCCCACATACCCTGTTGTAGGAACCAGAGCACCTGAGCATATCCATGTTTGTTGTCCGGTTCAATCAACCTTAAATACCAGTACCTTTGCCTCAGCAGTGATGCCTTGGGCACGACTCGTCAAGCTCTCTGCACTGACTCAGTATCCTGCACTTCTCTGTGAATCTAACCTTCCCTTTTCTTTCTTCAAAGCCCTCGAGGGCAAAAACCCATTTGCTGGTAGTAGTTCTGCTTTTTTATGGATGGAGAAAATATTCTATTTATTTCTAGAGACGTGCATTTAACTTTCATGTCCTTTTCCTTTTCTTGTTAGCTAAGAAGCTATTGCAAGAGTTTCTTTTTCCCTCGGTGGATTTTTCCACATAATTAGTGAGAAATGGCAATTGCAGTGTTCACCATGTACTTGTGCTGTGGACAAATCACATTCAAGCACTGTGAAAAATGTAGTGTCATTTCCCACCAAACATAATGAACAATATCGTATCACCTACTGAGTGGCAATCTGTAAAGCACTGACTGCTCAGGAGTCGATGCAGAATGACAATTTAGTGGTTGATGTTCTCCGTTTACTCACAAAGCCTAGGTAATATAAATTTGCAGTCCACGAGATGACGTATAGTGCTTAATTTTTATTTCACAGAGACCTTCTGGAGGGGCTGGAGTGGGTCCTGATGGTTTTGGTCTGTCCAAAAATGTGTCTATTGAACAACCTCAGGAGTGACAGCCATACAGGGCAAACAGCTTTAGCCAGCTGCCTTAGGTAGTGGTAGCAGTCTAGCCGTGGTGCTTGTCTTGTGCCCTTCATCCCAGGATGCTGATTAAAGCTGGCAGCTTTTGGAATGCAGATACATTCCCATTAATAGTGGAACTGGGATCAGAAACCTACTAGTTTCTAAAATTACTGCATCTTGAGAGGACTCTGATAAATGGGCATCTTGTAGGATAAAATGTCCTCAACCTGTTCAGTTAAGCCTTCCAGTGACCCCACTCGTGTTTTTGTTGAGATAAAGCAGAGGAACACTCACTGCCCTGTTTACTAGCTCCCCAAGTCAATCAGGTAAAGCTGAGTACTCAAAGGAAGGTCATTAATTACTGTACAAAGCTCTGGTCCCCCCACCCAGCAGCGTCACTCAAACAAAGCAGCAATTCTTTGCTTGGTGCTGCTGCACCACGCAACATTTCCTCACTCTGTTGGTATGCAAGGGCACGTGTCGCGTGGCAGCAATGAAATAGGATGCAAAGGTGAAAAAAAAAATTCTCAGTCATTTACTGTTATCTGTCTGACAGCCCTAATAACAGTAATTTAATAAATGATTCAATATTTTTTACAGGAGGCAGTAAAAGGTCAGTTCTTCACTGTTAAGAGAATGAGACTTGTATCCCAGATGTCCAGTGTGCAGTACATGTACTTTGTGCAATGTCCTAAGTATAAAATCTGAGTTTAACTCTCCTGGCCAGATTTTGACTCAGGAATAGTAGGAAGGCCTGATCCCATGTCCTTCAAAAACAAGGAAGGAAACTACTCTAGTGGACTCCTATATAACACAGATGAGGCTCTGACATTGATTAGCTAGGTTAACTTCAACTTTAATTGAAGTAAATGAAATTGCTGAATATTTACCTGGATATAGCAGAATAGAAAATCTAGCAGGTTATTTCTGCAGCATACTTCCATTCTCAAGTCTGCAAACTCTCATCCTGGCCATAGGAGATGCTCCTTGCTACATACTTAGAGCTTGCTGTCTACTCACAGCTTTCATTGTAAATCAACTGTAATATTTAACAGCTTTCAGCCAAAGAAAACTTTCATGCCTTTATTGAAGAAGCCACTTAAACAATTAATTGTTTACAGAAGAGCATAGGAAACCAACTGCCATTTGTTTTAAATGGAAACAGAATCAGTACCCTTTTAAACAGATATTTTTCCTAGTAGAGTCAAAGCTGTGAATGTTATGGGACATGCCATACTCCTAATTCCTAGATGGGAACCCAGGTGTGATATTGGACACACTGGCCCATTTTCTTGTTCCAGTTTCCTACATAGCTGAGAATTATAGCTGGAAAAAGCGGGGCTGGGTGACTCCTTACAGGTCACCTACAGTTGTCCTTTTACCCAAGGAAAAATTAACTATAACTATGCCATCCCTGAGATGTGTTTCTCCAGTATGTTCTTAATGATGATGAGGATGGGGAGGGGTCAGCTGAGGCCTCATGTGCTCTGAGCAGGTTGTGGGTATCTTCCACAGCTTTCCTGCCCACTTATGTCCGGTTTATTCACTCTGGGGCTGATTTCTGTCTTTTTATAAGAGTTCGGTTTCTCTTCATCCTGTGATTCCCTCTAACTGTACTCTTTCCTGAGTAGTGCTTCATCTTTCTGTATATGTGTGTCTGTAAGTGGTAATTATGGAAGTATGGAAGTAGATCCATTATGCTAAGGAAAAACAGAAATGTTTTTTCTGATTTTGTTGAGGTTTTTTTTGCTGTTTCTAGTTTTGTTCAGTTTGTTGAAATGTGTTTCAACACAAGAGTTTGGGAAAGAAGGGTAGCATTTTTCATCTTGGTTTGGGTAATTCATAGCAAAGTACTTCATAGCTGTACTAATTCAAAGCTGTTATCATGCCTCTTAATTGCCTGGATAATACAAATTAGCTGGATGCATCACTGGCATGTCCCCCATGGAAGGAGGGACATGGGAAGTGACTTAGCTTTTTACTCCGGTGTAAGCCTGGTCCAACCACCCTAAGATTGAAATAAGAAGAGAAAGTGGCATGTGGGGCTGGTTCAATAGATGAATAAGGAATTTTAGCATTTGTAGCTAAAATTTGACACTGTCCACTTGCAGTAGATTTATGAAGGCATGCAAATCCAGAGAAATTGGTATAATTTATAGGACAGTGTCACAGGTGGAACAGATTAACTGGGATCATGGCCACATCTTCTTAAATTCAGTAGCAGTTTTACATTTCAAATGGTAGTTTCTTTCTGTTTTCTCTCAGTTTAATTTCAGCAGGGCTAAATTCCTGTTTTCAGGCTGATTTGCACAGATGGATTATCTGGCAGAACATAATACAGACTCCTGAAAGAATCAGATTTCTGTAGCTGGTTGCCATAATTCACAGCATATTTAAGGCAGTAAAAAATTGCAGCAGAAGGAAAGTAGAGAAGAAAAGACGGGAAGC
This sequence comes from Numenius arquata, assembly GCF_964106895.1. Classification (NCBI taxonomy): domain Eukaryota; kingdom Metazoa; phylum Chordata; class Aves; order Charadriiformes; family Scolopacidae; genus Numenius; species Numenius arquata. The sequence continues at coordinate 122,732,915 of NC_133576.1, forward strand.
AGGAGAAATGATGCCAAGGTCATGTCAAGATCATTGAAGTCAGGGGAAAGAGATGCACTGATTTGCATAGCCTGTGGGTTGGGCCCATAGGAGACAATTACTAGAGCCCCTGGGCATTGGGGTGAGTTTGTCTCTGCATTTTATTACTTGCAGTGGGATTACAGCAAGAATGAATTTAGCAGAGTCATCAACCTCTCATACAACTCCTTTCATTTATCTTTCATTTACATGCTGTCCTTTCCCTCCTTATATTTCATTGTTTCTCCTCTGCACCCTGATTTTGCAGCACGTGGAGTAAGAGGCGGATGCCTTTCAGGTGAGACTGGGACAGAGTAGTGAAGGCTGATCTGATTAATGAGCAGTGGGAAAGGAGGGCAAGTCAGGGGAGGAAAGGTGAGACCAGGGAAAGTTCGCCTCAGAGTCCTCTGTGTGAGTGCTGCAGGCACTATCAACTTCTCCTGGTGTTCCCTGCACCTGTGAAAAGAATGGAAAAAAGAATTTCTCCAGGTCTTTTGTACCCATGTGTATTGCCAGGCCCTTGAGAACCTGTCCTGACTATTTTCTCGTCTTCTTCTGTGGCCCTGGAAAAAGGGGTACTTTATTAACAGCGAAATGAGATAATTGAAGCAGCCCTTGCTATTTTGTGTACTAATACAGGGGAGCAGGTAAGGGCATACTGAAGCCCCTTTCAAAGCAGTGAGATTTAAACAAATGTTTAACATACGAATATATGATTGATTGCACCCCAAATAAAAATGCTTTTCTGAACTGGGACATTAGTTATCAAAGCAAAGGCACAAAGGAGAAATAAAACCCTTCAGATGCCCTTCCAAGCTTCTTCAGCAAGATAGTAAGAGACAAGGCATAATTGTCCAGCATTCAGGGAAGGATTCAGATTGTGAAACCTGAATGTAGGGGACTGAGAGCTCTAGTGCAAAGGATCCCGTGATGGGTAATGGCATCCCTGGGGTGGAGGGAGCTGCTCAGCAGCCAGGCTCTAGAGACCTGCATGCATGGTTGGGTGCCTGCACGTAAAGTCGTTTAAGCTGCTTGGCCTCCAGCAGGCCATGATTCCCCATAGGTCATGGGGCTGTCTGCCAGCACAGTGTGGAAGTCTTGGGTGTCCCCATTATGGACCAGAACTTTTATTCTATACTTAGGCAAAACAACTTCAGGGTTATTGACAGTGCTGGTGAAGAGCATTATTTCACATTGAATAATTATTTAATACTGTATAATCATGCTAAGATATTGCAGTCATTTCCTGGGAACTAAACCACAGAGAATAATAAATTGACTGACATCCATTGATTTGTTTGTGACAGTGTTTAAAAAGTAGAAGTTATTAAAGCACTGTTTTGATCAACACAACTTCACTGATTATATATCTCATCTATCTCACTAGATTGATTTCTCCCTATATTATTAACTCTGAAACTTGGGTTCTTCTAACAAAGAGTTATTTCTAAATCCAGTATTTCCATTACGCAGTTAACTCCATCTGTTTTTTGCACATGTGCTGGTTACAGCTGAAAAGTCAGTGTTGGAAACATGGTATATTATGTGAAGTGCTGAATATAGGAGATGAGGTATGCAAAACTGCTGACTGATAAGTGGCAGACTCCCCTCATATACTGCAAAGATGATGGAGAAATCAATGTCACCAGGGTGCAATGTCACCTGGGACATTTTCTCTACACCTCTGAGACCCCCTCTGTGGGGTCAGTACCTGCGGAGCATTGAAGTCATGGCAGGCAGACTTCACTTCACCTGACTTCAGTCATCTAGAAGTAAGGTCCAGGCAAAGCTCATGAAATAGCCTCCATCAGTGTTCAGAGAGGCAGAGAAAGGCATTTCAAAGGGTGATTCACTTCCCCCATTGACTAGAGAGGGAACTTAATCATTAACTGAGACTGGATACCTACCTTTTATACAGCTGAAGTTATGTGACATGAATACCTCCAAAGTCCTAAATCTGTAGGAACATTTGCAACAGCTCTGGAGCCTTTTGCTCTGTACTTAGAAAATTGCTGCATCTGCTGTAATTTTAAGTAAAGGTCTATTGTCATTAAATTGAGACTTCAGTAATAAGCCTGACATTTGAAATTGTGTTAATGAATTGAAAGACCTGCAGAGACCATTTAAAATTACATGCCTTTCTATCTGTGCACTGAGTAACTAATGCTGGTCTGGTTACTAATTTCTGTGTAGTTTAGCAGGGTACTCAGCCTATTATCTTACTCATTTCATCTGGAGCAGAACTCAAGACCAACAAGTACCACTGTGCATATCATTACCAATCACTGCCACTCTTTCTGCAGTTGCCTTAGTTGTACTTCATTACTTGTATCAACATCTTGTATTCCAGGACTTTAAATAAAATGATCTTAGTTTTTAAGGTGCTAGTGGAGAGGCTAGTTTGGACTTTGGCATTTCCGGAGACAGTTTAATAGTGAAAACAGATTACCAAATGCAGAAAGCTTACAGTTTTTTTCTTGTATCTGATATTAACTTTTCTCTAAGTGTGATTTTAACATTTATTTTCCAGTCCAATGAATCATATGTAATGGATTGTATTTTGATCATCACCTCTGATTTTAGGGATGTTAGAGTGAGGTTTGAGTCTCCTAAAAGGACCTTGTTTTTCAGTCATATGAGCCTATGGCTTCTTTTTAATGGCACCAAGAACCTTAATTTTCCACTTTGGGTTCCCTTTATACATCCAGGGTAATTTATTTAAATAAGAAAACATAACAGAAGTCCTAAGAAATGGGCAATTGTTACCAACTGTACCCAACATTTCATTATGGTTACAAAGCATTTTAGGAGTCTTTGGAATGATCAAATACTAAAATGCAAGTCTTGGCCAGTACCTTTCAAAGCTGACAAATCATTTAGGACATCTTATTTCTTAAGTAAGCACCTTGACACCATGACTACAATTGCTGGATTTGACAAATGTGCCAACTCCCAACTTCTAAAAATCAATTCCTTTCATTCAGTTGAATTAAAACTCCAGAAACATTGACCGCTAAATGTACTGATCCTATGTTTAGGAGAAAAAAGGCACGCTTCTTCCTTCCCATGCTATTTTTCTATCAATCAGGTTAATGAGCAATCTTTGCTTAGATAGAGATTTTCTGCACAAGTTTTCTTTTGACCTTGAATATTAAATTTGGCTCAGGCAAGCAACACCAGTAAGAATTTAAATAAACATACTTGGGACTTCAAGGTTTGTTTTTATATTTGTCCCTTTTATCTGGTGCCAAGACATCTTTTATTGCAGAATTTTTTCTCAACTCCTTTCCAATGAATATGTAAAGTTCTACCGATGTCAGGGAACAATCTCCCTTTTGATAGGAGTGTTTGCAATATCTTCTGCCCATTTGTCCCGGTTTGAAGTAAAACCGAACCAATTTTCTGTTCTGTAATTTTACATCTTAGCTAGGCCTCTTCTAACTGTCTGAAATTAGCGGTACATTGTGGAGAAAACTGCTCGTTCTCAGAATGATAAGACCAATGTTTGTGCTCCTTGCCAAGGAATGGGATGCAGGGAGGCCCTTGCTTATACTTATTGCTATAACAACCAAGGTCAGCCCATTTCGTTATTTGCCCCCTTAGGGGGTCAGAAACGGAAAAAACGTAGAGGGGTCACATCGGTGGGGAGGAGTGGACAGGACAGGTGACCCAAACCTGACCAACTGGGGTATTCCATCCCATCTGCCCCATGCTCAGTATAAAGGCTGAGGGATCAAAGGGTCAGCCCCCTTCCTGCGATGGCCGACGTCCAGAGAGGACTCTGTCTGTTCATCTGCCTTTGATCCCGATCCGTGTGTTCCTGACTCCAGAGCTGGAATCCAGTTCCCATTTGTCACTGAGTCCAGTCTGGGACTTCCCCAGTGCCTGCCGGTGATGTGACTGTCATCCTGGGAGTTTGATACGGTTTTGTATATACTGTATCTATTTCATTATTTTTCTTCTTTATTTTTATTTTAATATTAATTCTCCATTAAAGTAGTTTAGTTCATTCTAAACTTCTGAATCTCCTTATCCCTTTTTCTTCCTCTCTCCTCTTTTGGGGGAGTGAGGGGAAGGGAAGGGCCATCTGTCAGTCTGGTTTTGGTAAATTCGGCCGAAACCACGACACCATTTCCCCCTCACATCCCAATTTTAGTGACATAAGTTTGCACTTATGATCAACAACAAAAGTAATTCCAGTTTTCCAAGCGCCATGTCAAGAAGTCTGATTATCTCAAAACAGCAGCAACAGGGTGCTTGTCTTCACAAACTGCATTATCAAGTTCAGAGAAGAGAGTTGTGATATTAAGTTGATTAAGGCTGTTTATGATATAATCTCATATCCAGGGCTTAAGATTTTCTTCAATGAGATGAGGAAGAAACCCAGCACCTATGATTCCAAAAAGTATTTCTTAAACAGAAGTACCTGTATTTGGAAAGACATATAGCCTATTATTTAGTGTTCTTATTTTGATGTGTAAGTCTGAGAGCTCCACCAGACACCACTTCTTTTCATCACATAGAAGCATAGAATCATAGAATGGTTAGAGTTGGAAGGGACCCTAAAGATCATCGAGTTCCAACCTCCCTGCCATGGGCAGGGACATCTCCCACTAGACCAGGTACTCAAAGCCCCATCCATCCCCTCAACACCTCCAGGGATGGGGCATCCACAGCTTCTCTGGGAAACCTGTTCCAGTGTCTCAGCACCCTCACAGTAAAGAATTCCTAGTATCTAATCTAAATCTCCCCTCTTTCAATTTAAAACCATTACCCCTCATCCTACCACTGCACTCCCTGATAAAGGGTCCCTCCCCACATCTTTTCCTTTCCCTGTTGCTGCTGGTAGCTCATGGGAACTTCACCTTCCAATGCCAGACTCAGCTTTTGGTGGGAGTGATTTTTTTTCCTTTGGTTATAGATGAGCCTCAGACAGCTCAGGACTTGGCCAGCTTGCTGCTTCGCTCAAAGCCCGTAGATGGCCACTACTCCTACAACACTGAAAGCTGCAGCATTCTCATTATATGCCATTCCCTTGCATACCTGAGGTGATGGCTGATGGGCCTTCTTGTTGCAGAACAGCTTGGTGGGAGGGCAGATGTGGCAGTGTTGTTGCCCTCAGGTATGAAGAGACTCTGCTGTCTCCTGAGTGAACAGAGATTGTAAAGGCTGATGAGATTTGGAAGATTGTGAGGGACTTTATGGGCTGTTAGGTAAAAGCAGGCCACTCTCTTTCTCCTCTTGAGCTTTCCTGCTTATTTCCACTGCCCTGTAACCTATCCTGGAATAAATGTGACAATGCAGCATCAGTCAGTCAGAAACAGCTACCCTTGGATCAGTCTTCCATCAGAAAAATCAAGAATAATTTGTCTGATTTTTGAAGCAGGGGGCTCTGTGCCATCTGCAAATCAGGTCCTGTATCCAGTTTCAGCTCCAGTTTCTCAGATGCTGAGGTCACCAGAATTAGTGACTGCTCTTTAAAATGTGGACATTAATCCCATAATTAATACCACAATGCTTCACATTGAGATCAGCGTATGCACAACTGAGATCCAGTGGAAGAGACTTGAATATTAGGAGATGACTTAGTGGATTTGTCTGAGTGCATCACTGTAAGTGGACCTAAAGTTTCAGCTTAGTTGTGGAATTTGCATTGTGATGTGAATGAAGAGGTCACAGAAATGGTTTGCCAGACATTGCAATGAGCACATCCCTTGGAAGCACATGTGCAGGCATTGATTCATTGACTCATGGAATGAAATTGTATTTTAAGCATTAAACTGACAGCTGCTAAGCAATTAAAAGACATGCCTGTTCTCAAGTGCTGATAGAAAGAATATAGTCAACATCTTTAAAAAATGTACCATTGCAGCATACTTTGTGACAGGTTTCAATCCCTTACACTTCACGAATTATTAGCAAGTTTGACAGTGTAGGAAGGCTTTGATCAAACCAGTCCAGTGCTTCAACATCACCCCAAAATGGCAGACAGGAAATCCTAGAGAAAAATGAAACAACTTTCCTCCCTGCTTTTGACCAGAGTGCGTGGGAGTGCAACTGCCATTCCCACATAATTTTCAGCAATTTTCTATTTGTAATAATGGAAACTTTTTTTTTCTTTTCTTTTCTTTCTTTTTTTTTTTTTTTTTTAATCACAAAGGAACCAATACCACAGAGAAGACAGTTGTTTATAGGCATACCTTTTTGTACAGGCTGATTAGGAATCAGGCTTTAGGCTGCAAAGCCTCCCACCAAGCCTGATGTCCCACACTGGTACATAAGCGTGAGCCCTGGCGTCACCTGGGGGGGGACGAATGTCCCACCAGCAGGCACCCACCAGAGACACTCTTGCAGCTTTTTTTTTTATGGGAGACTTTGATTGTGGAGATGAACTCCCCAAACTCAACACATCCTGGCAGCGTCTTGACAAGATAATGGGTCTGTATGCCCCTTAGGTCCAAGATATAATTTTTCTACTCATTTTCACAATGCCTTACAATAATTGTCCCTCTTCCCTTCTCTCCCCTGTCATTTCTTTGGTGAAATAACAGGGTCTGTAGCTGTCTGTTTGAAGAAAGGCCCTTTCCTGCTTCTGAAGAAAAGCAGACAGTACTTTTAGGATTATTTTCCACTGTTAAACCCTAGTTTGAAGAAGCTTATGATTCACAGGACATGTATAAATGCTACCCACTGTTCACCACCTCTTGCTGTTATACAATCTCTCAAATCTGATAAACACTTCTAGGGCTTTGTCATATTCTCTTTGTTCAGGTACATGAACAGTCTTCTGTAGGATAACACGTAATTGATATAGTTTGACTTTCATTTAAATCCCCATGGAGGATCCTAGTTTATCAGAGGCAAGAAGTCTTCCATTTGGGAAAAAAAGGGCTCAGTTCAGTACAAACTGCTCTCTAGTGAGACTAGGGGAAAAAAAGAAAACTATTTTAGTGAAAAACTAAAGCTGAAAATAAAGGGGAAGGTTTGTCATCAAGACTTTGAGGCAAATAATAGAAAAATCTCACTTCTGGGCCAGCAGACCCAGGACACTGCAGGAGAAAAGAGTTTAATGGCAGAAAGGCAGCAAGAGGGGGAAATTATCCTGTAGGTAGGCCCCTTCTGCCCAGTGAGGACTCTGTACCCACTTGTACTGGAGATAGTCCTTTGGGAGTGCCTTGGGGAATTTCTCCCCATGGATGAGAAGAGGCAAGTTAAAATGGAAGATGCTTCAGTTGTCAAGCGTGTAGATAACTGGGTTTGTGATGCCAGCTGGATGCAACAGTGGGAGAACTTGTAGACCTCTACAGAGGCTTGTAGGGAGTAGCTGCATGGTGGTCTGCCTTTTGCCATTGCCATCTTTGCTGAAGTGCTCCCAGTGCCACATTTCAGAAAGGCTGTGATTTAGGAAATGAGGAAAAGAAATGAAGCAGAGCACACACTCATCATAGAATCATAGGATGGTAACTGTATCAAGGGGTATGTGCTTCTGTTGAAATGTGAACAGTCTAAAAGCTGAAATCAGGGAACAGGTATGTTGGCTTTTAAATTTAGAAATTGACATAGCAGACACCTCAGAACTGGAAAGAAAAAACCGATAATCATTGGTATATTGTAACACCTGGGAAAAAAAAACCCAACAGAGTGGCTGCCCACTTCTAACAGTCAAATCAGACAAATAGGTTGTGTAACTCAAAACACAAACTCACCATGGATAAAAACTCCAGAACTCAGGAGTTCTCTGGTTCAGCCTCCTGCTCAAAGCAGGGTCAGGCCTGAGACCCGACCAGGCTGCCCAGGGCTTCATCTACTCTAAAATTAGTAGAGAAAGTTTTACAACATGGTGCTTAAATCAGTGGAAGCTGCTTAGTCTTTGTGAAAGAATTTAAAGGGCATTTTGAATCATAGAATCATAGAATCATAGAACCGTCTAGGTTGGAAGAGACCCTTGGGATCATCGAGTCCAACCATCTACCCTACACTACAAAGTTCTCCCCTATATCATATCCCCCAACACCACATCTAAACGTCTCTTAAACACATCCAGGGATGGTGACTCAACCACCTCCCTGGGCAGCCTATTCCAATGCCCGACCACTCTTTCTGTGAAAAATTCTTTCCTAATGTTCAGTCTAAACCTGCCCTGTTGGAGCTTGAAGCCATTCCTTCTTGTTCTGTCATTAGTTACCCGTGCGAAGAGACCAGCACCAACCTCTCTACAGTGTCCTTTCAAGTAGTTGTAGAGAGTGATGAGGTCTCCCCTCAGCCTCCTCTTCCTCAAACTAAACAGTCCCAGATCCTTCAACCGCTCTTCATATGATTTGTTTTCCAGGCCCTTCACCAGCTTCATTGCCCTATAAGTTGCTAAAGTTGAAGTTGCTAAATAATAAGTTGTTACGAATGTCCTGTTGATAAGAGCTGCCTCAGTGACAGAGAAGCTGACAAACGTGGCTCTGATTTTCTACCTGGATTCTACAGATACCCTCAGCAAACTAGAAGGGAACTACAGTAATGAGGAGGATCAGCAGATACATGGACAAACATGGACTTCTGTAGAGATCTTCTGTAGAGTTCGCAGCTAAGAGCCAGTGAGCATGGGAGCTAAGGCCAACTGGTTCAGGTAACTGGGTTTCCAGAAGGCTTTCAGGAAGATCCATCACTGAAGACTCTCAAAGATAATTAGTCACTGAGGATAAAGGTGTACATTTGCTCATGGATTAATAACTCATTAAAAGATGGGGAAAAATGACACCATAGATATAGAGATATTGCAAAGACTTCTGAATCCTCTGTCTGAGTTACTAAATCTCTTGCTGGAGTTGGGGAAGTGTCAGGTAAGTATTTTGGGCAGGTCACAGCTGTACTTCCATTTAATAGCATTTCCTTCTTGAATGACATGTGAGAAATGGAACAAATGTCTCCTAGTTGCATAAAAGCAGTAGCATGTCAGGACCTCACAGGATTTAATTCAGTTTCTTCTTTTCCAGTTTCAATCCAGTCAAGTCTTTTGGTGAAAGTGATTTTGCGCTGTGAAGATTGGTGTTTCTCCTCAGCCGTCTAAAATCTTTACTTCATTGCTTTCTTTTTTTCTTCAATGTACTTGTCTAATTAACTGATTAAAGGGGCTTTTATTTTGTAAAAAGAAACTCTTTTCATAGAATCATAGAATCACAGAATCACAGAATTATTTATGTTGGAAAAGACCCATAAGATCACCGAGTCCAAACGTAAACCTGACACTGCCAACTCCACCACTAAACCATGTCCCTAAGCACCATATCTACTTGTCTCTTAAATACCTCCGGAGCTGGTGACTCAACCACTTCCCTGGGCAGCCTGTTCCAATTTGAGGTGCGACCTCACCAGTGCCGAGTACAGGGGATGATCACTTCCCTAGTCCTGCTGACCACACTATTCCTGATACAAGCCAGGATGCAGTTGGCCTTCCTGGCCACCTGGGCACACTGCTGGCTCATATTCAGCCAGCTGGTGACCAACACCCCTAGGTCTTTTTCCACCGGGCAGCTCTCCAGCCACTCTTCCCCAAGCCTGTAGCGCTGCATGGGGTTGTTGTGACCCAAGTGCAGGACTCGGCACTTGGCCTTGTTGAATTTCATCCCATTGGCCTTGGCCCATTGATCCAGCCTGTTCAGATCCCTCTGTAAAGCCATCATACCCTCAAGCACATCAATGCTCCCGCCCAACTTGGTGGTGTCTGAAAACTTACTGAGGGTGCACTCAATTCCCTTTGTTCAGATCCTTGATGAAGATAAACAGAAGCGGCCCCAAAACTGAGCACTGGCGAACACCACTGTGCTGTAACCTTCTCTGGTGGCCTCCACCCCTTTGCATGAAGGGTGCCTAGGCCCTGATGTCTCCCAAGGTCCACATTGATGTCCCGGAGACAGTGTGTCCAACTTGTTGGTGTACACGGGGTTTAGAGGTTGCTGTGATGGGCACCCTGCTGCATGGGCTCCTTTCAGGTGGGTGCTGTGTTGGGCAGGGCCAGTTGTGCCCCAGGCACAATGGAGACACGGTGCAGAAGCCCCCAGTGCTGTGGTCTGATCGGCTACATTCTGATGCCTTAGGGCCCACAGGACAAGCACTCATGCATGGATCCAGGCTGTCCTCCAGCTGAGGGAGGAGTGGCAGGAAGCCACTGATTCAGGTATATGGGACCCGTTGGGCTGGCTGGTGATGCAGTGCTCAGAAGTACCATTTGGACCTCTTCCACAGGTTGAAACAAGGTTCTCAAACTCTGCTTTGCGTCCAGAAAAGATGAGGGTAGGGGACTAAAGTTATCTCCTCGGTGATGAGGAGGCTGCAGTGGGAGGCAGAAGAGCTCAGGCTCCACTGACTTCCTCACTGTGAGCTACAATGAATGCAAACCAATCATCACTCAATGAAAATTTTAAGAACAATTAAAAAAACCCCAGATACATGTTTTGTTATTAAAATAAACCCATGAAAAATTAACGTAGGTTGTGACGGAAACTTTCAAAATATGTTCTCTTATTTTATGCAGCCTACATCATGAAGCTAAAAATGATACTTATATTTTAGTGTTACTATGGTTACTGATACTATTCTTCTGAGTCTTCAGAGGAAATAAATTGATTGTGTTAAGGAGGAAGCTGTATACAGGAGATAACTTCTGACCTTCATGATTGTTTCATTTATATTGGTCTGATTTGAAACTTTCATGGCCTAATCTGCACTTAGCTGAAGTAGCTGTAGTTTCATTTTTCTGTCTTTGTACAGACAAGTTTAAACTCTAACAGATAAGGTTGAAAGTTTTGGCCTGAACTCCCAGAAGACAGAATTTTTGTTCATTTACTGTTGCTCCCCAAACTATTCTGTGAGATAAATAACTTGTTGAATGTCCTGGTAGACTTTCCCATTTAATTTCATGAATTCCAGATATTTTAGAATGCAGAAGGTATTTTTTGGAGTAAGGATGATCTTACAACCAAAAATATTTTTTATTTGAAACCTCTCTCCATTCCGTTTCTCCCAACCCCACACTGACTCCGTGTGCTATTTGCTGTGAATCACAGCACCCCAGGGTAGCTCAGGCTGGAAGATCTCTGGTCCAACCTCCTGCTCACTGCAGGTCAGCTCTGAGGTCAGACCAGGCTGTTCAGGGTGTGATACAGTTGTGGCTTGAAAACCTACAAGGACGAAGTGTTGGTCCCTGCCCCAAAACACCTGTGACTTCCAAGTACAGGAGAGACAAAAATGCAGAAGAGTAGTCAAGTTATAGCAGGGGATTGGGGCTGTACAAAGAGCTGGTGGCAGAGCCAGGAGCAAAGGCCTGATCTCTGGTACTCAAGTCAGGTCAACAAAAGTTGACAAACTGTTCTATAGACACTGATTTTATGTAGTTTCCAATTTCTCCAGAAGCAACACAGCTATGCAGCCCTTCACCGTAAGGCAGACCTCTCTCTGGGGTGGTGTCTATCATCGGGGTATGCAGTCATGCGGAAGCTAAGAAGACCATCTCATAGCTTTGGTGCCAAAACCATTCAGGCACATTTAGCTTGTGCCCACGCTGGGAGAGGCTGAATTCATTAAAGCAGACATGGTTCTGCATTAATCCTCCTACCTGGTTCTGCTGGATGGAGTGGCTTATGGCTGTCAGCGCGTGATGGTGGAGCAATGCCCCAGGGGAGGAAAGATAAGAGGTGCTGCTGCTTGATGATAATGCCTTTCAGCAATGAACTGCAAGTGGTTTGAGGTGAGTATGTGGATGATTTAAAATAAGGAGACATGCAGAATTTGCATTATTCTCAGGACATTTGTGCTGTAATCGCGTTACGCTGATAACACTCAGCTCAAGTTAATGTGTTACCTGCGTTCAGAGCCTACTCATGGCAGCTTAGAGCTAACGCACGCCTCGTCCTGTAGTCTCACTTAATAATGGGACTGTTTCTCAACTGGAGAAGGTGAAAGTATATGCATGATTTAAGACTAGCACAATATTGTAGGGACAGCTTAACTTGGTCTAAACCTAGTTTAGCTTAAATCAAATGGGTAGTTTTTTGAATTCACACACACAATGCTTGTGTTGTTTTCATTAACTCTGTTTGGAAACCACTCTGGCTAAATCAGGGCATCCCCTGGTGTGATATAATGAGGTGTCTCCTCAGATGAGTTACAGTGATATAAAGAAGCTATACAGGAATGGTCAATGCAGCATAAAACTGTCTGTAAACAGGCCTTAAGACATAGCAGATTAAGACGGCCTGCTCAGGGATTTGCACTGGTTTAATTAATTTGGTTTGTTAATTGAATTCCATTAAATTACAGAAAGTTTTGATTTTAGACAAAGCCATGGGCCCTGATCTTCTGTTTGGACCTTTCAGTAGCACTGGCTGAACTGCTTTGGGTGAGTGCTTCATTTGCAACAGTTCAGTGTTGGTCATCGCCAGACTATTAGTGAGTATGACCCAATTTGCCAAATGCTTTCCCTAAAAGCAATTTCGGGGGCTGATGACGAGGCAGTCTCCTATCTATGATCTCTAAGCTCACTAGCTACAGCATGACTCGAGATGTGTATGACCCAAGTTCACTTTGAATCCTCTGTCTAAGGCGATGTGAACTGATAGCTCCTTGCCTGAGCAAAAAGGTTTCTTCCTCCTCCGCCTCAAGAGCCGTGTGCCCTGTGCTCACTGCAGTAATGCCATTTCTTGTAGGGCTGCTTAACGCAGCAGCTTGGAATATCCTGGTTATGGCTGCTCTGAGACCAAGGAAAATTAGAGAGAAAGAGTGGGAACATACTGGCTGAAGTCAGGAAACACAGCTTTGTCAGTCCCCCTTCTGGAGACCCTATTAGTTAGGTGGCTGTGCCTTGTCTGAGCAAAAGCTACGGCTTATGCTGGCTCCTTCTTAGACATGGGGTGACACCGTAATCTGGAACAAAAGAGCCATAAAAGGGTTTTTTATTATCTAGAAACTAATGTGAAAATCTGGTACGGAGAGACAAACATGATCTGACTCACTGGGTCACTGTTTCCATCGCTATTGACTTGAGCCATGTTAAAAAACAACCAACCAACCAAAAAAATAAGAGTTTTGGACAACAGGGTAAGGCACTGTACCTGGGACCGACATGTGGTACAGAGCACAGCAGCTGTTTCTGTGAATTGCATACTTATAAAAATGCAAGACTTTTACACCATTGTAAAAGCATACAAATTTAATGAAACACAGTTAAGCTTCGTGTAAATAGTACATATTTTCTTAGAGTGCCAAATACGAACAAAAAGAACCTGATGAGTAAACTGAAGCATTTCCAAGGCAGTGCTGCTGTACGCTGGATCCCTAATTCCTGCTCTGGGAGGTTTCACTGACAGTGATGACAGCACATCTTCTGAGGGTCTAGAAATACCACTGGACAACCATTTCTTTTGGTTGTTTTTTTTTTTTTTTTTGTTTATTTCATCCCTCCCTCCCCACCCTGAACATTTTTGTTCAAAAATGTTGCCTGAGGCACATTGCCTGTGCCTCATGGGAGTAGCAATTTGTGTGACTAATCCTCTCATTTTCCTTCTCAGGTGGTGCTCTCTGGCCCTCTGACGCCTTCCCAGGGCGGTGTGTCTCCTGGGACTCCGTGTGGCAGAAGCATGGTCTCTTTCCACTGGGAAAGAGAAGCAATATGCCCTGGGAAGCACAGCTCCTCCAAACAGCCTGGTTCAGGGGAGAAGGGAGCAGGGGGCCTTCATCTGGGCCAGGGTTATGTTACATCTTGGCGTGCCTGTTTGGTGCCAAGTGGGAAATACCTGGCATGACATGGCTGATAACCATGTTTCTTGTGCTCACAGCTCTGAGGTGCTGTCAGGAGGAGGTGAGACTCTTTCCCTGGGTCAGGGGAACCCTGCGTGAGGAGAGAGAGCCCTTCGTTTTGTCAGTTGAAAGAGAGACGGGATAAGATGCCAGGAGGTGTGTAGCAGATGGGCAGCTTGGGTATCTCCTCACACCGCTGGTGCTGGCTGGCTTCTCCTGTGTCAAGGGCTGGGCTGCATGTGGGGCTGACCTCTGCACCCTACAAGGGCTTTGAGGTTTGATGGCTTTGGCACGGGCTGTGCTCGCACCCATGGTACGCAAACACAGCCCGGTGAGAAAATACAGCAGCCCTTCCTTGGAAATTTTGCATTTTACTCAAGGGGTTACTCCTTTTTGCTTGTTTTTGGCACTCTGTAAGAAAGCATGAACCCCGCTGCAACCATATGCTGTCACATGGGACTGGCGTTGCTTCTGGGGCCACCCCGGGGCCCTCTGGGGCAGGAGCAGGGGCATTTCTGCAGTGGGACAGGTGTCACGGGTGGGTGCTCGGGTGGCGACCTCCGGCCAAAGGGGCGACAAGGCCGGTCCTCCTGCGGCCGCGGGCGTTGCTCCCGCTGCCCAGCGGCGGGTCTCCGGTGCGGACGTAGGACAGCTCGCAGGAAAAGCAGATTCGGCGTCTAACAGGGTGGGGGATTTTTTCAGCTTTTAGGACGGCACCGTCTAGCGGGCTGTGTGAGTATTACTGCCCGCCCGAGGAGCTCCCGGCCCGGCGCACCCTTTCCCGCGGCCGGTGGTGGCGGACGGGCAGCGCCGCAGCATCGCTCGCAACCGCCGCCGGCCCGGGGATGCTGCGGTCCGGCCCCGGGGATGCTGCGGGACAGCCTGGGGGCTTTGTGGCCTCAAACCCAACTAATGGACTGAGTGCAAGCACCGCTCCTCAGCCTGCTGCAGGGCTTGCTGCTCCCTGTGTCCTATATCCTCAGGGAAACCGTGGGGATTTTAATCACAGAATCATAGAATATTTAGAGTTGGAAGAGACTTTAAAGATCATCTAGTTCCAACCCCCCTGCCATGGGCAGGGACACCTCCCACTAGAGCAGGTTGCTCAAAGCCCCATCCAGCCTGGCCTTGAACACTTCCAGGGATGGGGCATCCACAGCTTCTCTGGGCAGCCTGTTCCAGTATCTCACCACCCTCAGAGTAAAGAATTTTTTCCTAATATCTAATCTAAATCTCCCCTCTTTCAGTTTAAAACCATTACCCCTCATCCTATCACTGCTTTCCCTGATAGAGTCCCTCACCATATTTCCTGTAGGCACCCTTTAGGTACTGGAAGGTTGCTATAAGGTCTCCCCAGAACCTTCTCTTCTTCAGGCTGAACAACCACAACTCTCTCAGCCTGTCTTCACAGGAAAACGTGCTCAAGCCTTCTGATCATCTTCATGGCCCTCCACTGGACCCGCTCCAACAGGTCTGTGTCCTTCTTGTGTTGAGGGCCCCAGAGCTGGAAGCAGTACTGCAAGTGGGGTCTCACCAAAGTGATGTAGAGAGGCAGAATCACCTCCCTTGACCTGCTGGCCACGCTTCTTTTGATGCAGCCTAGGTTGCCTTTCTGGGCTGCCAGCGCACATTGCTGACTCATGTTGACCTTCTCATCAGCCAACACCCCCAAATCCTGCTCAGGGCTGCTCTCAATCCATTCTCTGCCCAGCCTGTACTTGTACTTGGGATTGCCCTGACCTTGCACTTGGCCTTGTTGAACCACATGAGGTTCACACGGGCCCACCTCTCAAGGTGTCAGGTGCCTCTGGATGGCTGGAGGTGCCTCTGCATCATCCATCATTCAGACTGGCATGGGGCAATATTAATAATTCTCCAACAATATTAGTAATTCTCCCCAGTCATGTTTTTTCTCCCACTTGCTTTCTAGCAGTACTCCCCACTCAGCACAGCTTCAGCCCTGTCCCAGCTCAGGCAGCTCTCCCTAGTGCCCAGAAAGCACGGAGAGGAGAAGAAGAGGGAGACAAGAAACTGAAATTGTTGAGATGTACCAATGTGGATGTTGCAGATGGAGGGGAGGAGGGCCACAGAGCCCAGAGGCCCATACAGCGCCCCTGTGCCTGCAGAGGTGTTAGGCAAGATGTGGAATAGTTATTTCAGGGTCAGAGAACAGAATCATGGAATCACGGAATTTTCAGAGATGGAAGGGACCTCTAGAGATCATCTAGTCCAACTCCCCTGCTAAAGCAGAATTGCCTAGAGCACATTACTCAGGACTGCATCCAGGCAGGTCTTGAAAATCTCCAGAGAAGGGGACTCCACGACCTCCCTGGGCAGCCTGTTCCAGGGCTCTGTCACCCTCACCGTAAAGAAGTTTCACCTCGTATTTAAACGGAACTTCCTATGTTCCAGCTTGTGCCCGTTGCCCCTCGTCCTATCACTGAAAACCACTGAAAAGAGTCCGGCTCCACCATCCTTCAACCCGCCCTTTAGGTACTTGTAAACATAGATAAGGTCTCCCCTCAGCCTTCTCTTCTCCAGGCTAATGAGCCCCAGCTCTTTGAGCCTTTCCTCATATGGGAGATGCTCCAATCCCTTACTCATCTTAGTTGCCCTATGTTGGACTCTCTCCAGTAGTTCCCTGTCTCTCTTGAACTGGGGAGCCCAGAACGGGACACGGTATTCCAGTTGTGACCTCACCAGTGCAGAGTAGAGGGGGAGAATGACCTCCCTCCACCTACTGGCCACACTCTTCCCTATGCAGCCCAGGATCCCATTGGCCCTCTTGGCAACAAGGGCACATTGCTGGCTCATGGAAAGTTTGCTATCCACCAGGACTCCCAGATCCTTCTTCTCAATAGTGCTTTCCAGAAGATCCATCCCTAACCTATATTGGTGCCTGGGGTTCTTCCTCCCCAGGTGCAGGACCCTACATTTGCCCTTGTTGAACCTCATTAGGTTCTTCTCTGCCCAGCTCTCCAGCCTGTTGAGGTCACGCTGGATGGCGGCACAGCCCTCTGGAGTGTCGGCCAGCCCTCCCAGTTTGGTATCATCAGCGAACTTGCTGAGGATACACTCTGTCCCCTCGTCCAGGTCATTGATGAATATGTTGAACAGGACTGGGCCAAGACAAGAATTACTGAAAAAAGCAGTCTGAAAGCCCTGAGCCACCTAATGTTATTTTGACATTGTCTCTGCTTTGAGTGGACACTGGACTACGTGACCAGCACAGATCCACTGCAGTCTAAATTATTCTGTGATTCTACAGTTTGCTCTATGTCTGCATTTTAAAACAGCAAAATTCCCCTGTGGTAATGTATGGTCTTTTGGGAATCATATTACTGGCATTAGCCTCATAAAAACTGACCAGTTATTTACCTAAAGTACTGACACATCTTCCTGCAGCATCAACACATTTCAAACGTTACTGGGGTCATCTCCCTTTGTTGGAATTACAGGATGTTTTCCGACAGCTTCAGAAAAGAAAAGAAAGACTACATTGGAGGGTCCGGCTGTCAAATTAGGGCTTTGCACATTGACTGCATTCTTGAAACTATAGTTTAAGAAGTAGAGAAACATATTGGCTGATCACAAAACTGAGCCCATGCAGGACAGAAATGAAATGTTTTAGATTTGAGAGAGAGGGACACAGTGGAGAATTCTCAGCTCTGTAGAGTTTGTAGCAGCAGTGCTATTCCATACAAACAGAGAGAAGATACATATATTTCCAGAAAGGCAGCAAGTGCATGTTCCAGGAACAGTTAAAGTGAGTAACAGTTGAATTTCTGAAGAAAAAGTGCAAGGTCAGTTAGTCCCTTCTGTTAGCACAAGCAGCATGTGGAGAAAAGTCTTAGTTAACTGTTAAAATCAGTTGGAGTTGAGAGCACAAAGTGCGGGTGACATTGTTTCTCTCCCCCCCCCCCCGCTGGACAAGTGATCCTGCCGGCGATTTTGTCCCCTGGCAGGGGCTCAGGGTCACACATGATTTTCTGACGGTGCAGTGACCAAACAGCTGTCAGTGCAGGCAGATGAATGGCAATAGAGCTGGGCCGTGTTGCACAGGTCAGGATGCCCTGCTCAGTCCCGCTGTCCTCCCCCCTGCCCGCAGCAGGTATGGGGTTCACTGCTTGCCCCCCATTTCACAGACATGATCCGGAATAGATGTATATGCTTAGGTTTATAGACACATCAGAAAAAGGCACCGTAGTGCTTATTCTGCATAACCAGGATATATGGGTAGAGAGAAGGAAAAGAAATCCCTAGAGGAAGACCACGTCTGTAGCTGTCTGCAGCATTACACAGCCGTGGCACTCCCTGCTCAATAAAAGCACATTTGCCCTTCAGTAGTTTCCACGTTATAGATGCTTAGGAAGAAAAGGATGAGCTTTGCAGAGATTAATGTGATTTGGGGCACAGCAGGTGCCCAGATGTGAGACCATGCTAAGTATCAAGGCAGGACCACATCAGTCCCATCTCCAGCAGCCAGCTTTTCCTTGGGGTGACATGTCCCCCCTCTCCCCCAGCATCCCCCTGTGTACCCCCCAGGGCAGAGCAGCCCCCCAAGAAGTTGGTTGGGGAAGGGGCTGGTGCAAGATGGCAGCTGGTACATGGTTGCCAGTGATGGTGCTGGCCCTGCTGCTGCACAGGCCACGGTCCCACATCCTCTGTGTGCTGCCAAAGCTTGAGAAGAAACAGAATTACTTAATTAAAAAAAAAAAAAAAGAAATCCCCTCAGAAGCAATATAAAGAAAGGATTTGCACTCCCCCGTGCCTTCTAATATAACCATGAAGCGGAGCAATTTTGGGTATTTATACTCTTATTCTCCAGGCACCTGCTGAATATTTATTACTGTAACGTCCCTTGTGCCTTTCTGTCTGTTCATAAACAGCTCAATACCAGTGATTTGAACATTCATTGCTTGAAACTGAAGCCAATAGTTATTGAAAGAAAGTGCTTATTCCACACAAGTTCCCCACATCTTCCTCAGAAAAGGTGATTAAGGGACAACTGTAACTCAGGGGCTCTAGAATATGGTAATGATGCCCTGCCTCTGGGAATGAACCACAATTAATTACCTGCCTTGGAGTGATTTGATTGTTTCTGGCAGGTTTCAGATAAGCCAGGTCCCAGGTGCAGACCTCCTTTTCCTTGTCAGAGGGGAAGCATCTGCGCAGTGGTACACAGCATTTCACAGCTGGGGGTCCTGGAGCTCTGCCGGCCTGTAAGGCGTCAGCAAGTGCTCTGCAAGTTAAGAACAAGGACTTTACATGTTTGCATGTAGGCGAGGAGAGAAACCAAATGAGTGGATATAAAAAATAGTAAATAAGCATTCGAAGCTTTTTTTTTTTTTTTTTTAATTTTTCATTGGAAGTGAGAACTGCACAAATATGTACAGGTTTTTTTCCCTCCCCAAAACGGCAGTTGGCTTTGATGGAAAAGTAACTTTATGCTCACTCCTTTGCTTAGGCTTCACAGTTTTGTGAACATGCATCATTGAGTCCTTCTCGGTCAGATCTGTGGGGTGTCGATGAAGACACCCAGACAGTGATGTGTGTACTTAGAGCTGAAACTGAGCTGGATACCTGCCCTGATTTCCCACTGATTCCTGGGGAGGCAGCATCTGAATCCTGGAGCCCAGCTGGCCATGAGTGCACTCCCTGCTCTGGTTCTTGCCAGCACAGCTCCCACAGGATGCTCATCCTGATCACTCTTTCAAAGCTGAGACCTGCATTAGAGCAGGGTCTGTAATCACAACAATTCTTCTGCACTCATCCTGGCAGAACTTCTGTCTTCTCAGAATGCATTTGGTTTTTCTTTTGGGGTTGTTTAACTGGGTTTGTTTGTGTTTTATTTTCACATGGTGGTCAGATTGGTGTAGGAGACAAGGCCAGTGGATCCACATAAAGACTATGAACCACCTTTTCTTGGCTTAATTTCCTCAGGAACTGAGGTTTATGGGATCATGCCATTGCTCTCTCCCTCTATTATTCTCCCTCTAGTAACTTTTGGATCCAATTTGAACCAAGCTGGACAGGAGGGTAGATGTATCAAATAATATGAATTGTCAGCATGTGTTGAGTGAAAATAGCTGGAGAAGCTTGGTTTCTTATGGAGGGAAAACCAAGGAGGTCCTGCTGTATCAGGCACCAGAGAACATAGCCCAGTGGCTGGGACTGAGACGGAAATGCTGAATACGGGGACAGGCTGGTTCTGCTGCTCACGCAGGCATTGAATCCATTCAGCAGTGGGGAGACACAAGCCAGACCACCTCCAGTTACTTGCCAGAGGGCACTGGTCTGAGCACTGAGTCCTGCTCTCTGCTGCAGTTCGAGGATGGATGCTTTGGGCAGTCAGGATTTAAAGGGAGGCCTGGTCCCACTGCTTAAGCAGGGATGGTCTATGTCTGGGCCAGCAGTACCTTCAGCACCTTGTGGGAGAAACTGCTGGACCCTCACAAGGTGGCTGGATGGTGCAGTCTTGGTCCAGCCACCCCACTGCAGATGTGGTCCATGGTGGTGACATGGCACATGGGTTGGCTGTACTCATTTTTCTCAGAAGGGGGATGGAGGCAAGTGGTAGGACAGTGTCTTTCTGGGCTCCAGAGGAGATCATCCAGTGCAATGCAGTGTGTGCTATTGCAGAAACGGAAATAGAGCACCAAGCTTTTAATACTATCACCATGTTCAGAAAAATGGGGTAGGGTTTAAATATGGTGTTCTCCTTCTTTTTCATCAAGCTGGGTGCAGTGCTGAGCCAGATGGGTGCAGTCTGTATTGACAAGGGCACTCGCTTTCTAAGAAGGAGTATTGTTTATCCATCCATCTGCTTTGTATCCATGCAACAGTGAAATGAAGCAGCTTTTGCATATTTATACCCTTGTTCAGCCTGCAGCACTATGAGAACCAAATGACACGATCACAGGGAAGTTTGCCCTTTTAGAAACACTCCAGCAACCACAGAGGACTAAATGTGAAATGAATGCTATTTAATTATTTTTAATCAATAGTAAGAGTTTGGCAAATTCTGGAAAGAAGTATCCGTCAGCGTTAGATCAAACAAAAATTGTGCTTTTACTTTGGTATTCACTCCCATTTTTAATGGTGCTCTGAGAATGTGCATACAAATGATTTGTGCTCAGCTGAATGCAAGTGCGGTGCGGAGAGGCTGTCCTTTGAAGGGAGGGTGGCCTTGTGATTAAAGTCTCAGGAGCTCAGGGACAGGTACTTAGTGCTGTTGCAAACTTTCTTTGTGACCTTGAGCAAGTGATTTAGGGGAAGCATTTTAGAGCGCGTACTGGATCAGGCACTTGGCCACCAGTTAGAATTTGGGTGCTAGATCCTACCTTGTGAATTTTGAAAAAAATTTGCCCTATATGTATCTAAATATCTTCAATTCCCCTTGTGCAAAATTTGGATAATCATATGTCCTGTCATCTGTAATTTGTCTTGTCTACTTACACCATAGACTGTTGCAGGCAGGAGCTATCTCTACCTGTGTGCTTCTGGGGCACGCAGAGCAGCTCTGAGAGCTCTGCAACCACTGGTGCAGAAATCAATATGCGCAGAGTGAAAAACCTTACGAAGGTTCCTGTGATGACCATTTTAAAACTACTTTGATTTCCTTCTAGCCACGTGTCATTCTGGGCAGGGAGCAGATAGCACAGGAGTGTGTTCTGCCACGTGTCTATGGTCCCTGTTGGCTCCTCCTGGGCTGCAACATCTCAGGCACCACCTCCAGGGTATGCATCCACCGTGGCTAGAAGGTCTGAAACCCTGGAGGTCAAGAAGGATCAAACGACCTCACAGAACAGGCTCACCGGCAGCGCAGAGATGGCCAGGGATAGTCTTGGGGCTTTTGAACCTTTCCCATTAAGTGACAGATTAAAACGACTTCTGTGGATAGTTCCTAGGCACAGAGAAGGGCTGTCGTAACCTGATAAAATATTGGCTACTGGCCACTACTGTGTAAAGGAACACCACGGCTAACTGGAAAGTGTCTTTTCTTCATGCTGCAGCGGGATACGTATAACACACCTTCATATATGCCCAAGATACATGCCCATATACTTGTTTAAAAGAGGTTATGTTGAACAGAGGCAAAGTGAACATGGTGTGTAGAGGCAGAAATGACATATTTTTTTGAAAATTCTGTATAGTGAAAAAAAATTTCAAGAATTATCTCCCAGTTCAAACAAAACCTGTAACCTCTCCTTTTCTCTACAGGTTCAAAGGCCAGTGCGAGTCAAGGCTGAATTGAGGTGTAAGGGTTTTCCCCCAGCAACACACTCTGAAGACAAGAGCTACTGTGCCATGGAGGATAGGGGACCTGGGCTTCAATGAGAGTGACCTCAGCCTGACTGTCACTTCTGCTGGCTGCTGTTACTCTCCCTCCTGCTCACCCTGCTTGGACAGCATTTGGCACACGTGAAGAGAAGCTGAGAGGAGGACATATGCATCCCCACACCTTTCCATGTTGGGGTTCTCCCCCTAACCTTTGAGCTGGTAGTGATGCCATGTCAACACTGCGTCACCTTTATGTCCTTGCCAGGCTCTGCTCTGTGGATGTCTCACAGCTTTTCCTGATGACTGACCACAGCCGCCTGAGCTGCAGCCATGCAACCACAAGGGTGTATCAGAGCTAGGCTTTGGGGCCTCGGGCTAGGGATGAGGAGGTGACAGCTGGGGTTGCGGACAGAGGTTGCAGCTCTCAGCATCTATGGCCTGATACCATTTGATTGTGGATACCACCACCCCCTGATATCACTTGATTGCGGATGCCACCCCCCTGCGTGGTGTTAGGGCTTGGTACCAGGCTAAGCCTCTGCTTGCATTTCTGCCGAATGGGCTGCAGCCCCCGGCAGGGATAAAGGTCTCTGCAGGTCCATGGGAGCCAGCCTTGCCCTGCTCCCTCATACATGCAGGGCGTGATGCTGCTCTGCTCCCAGGCCTGGAGCTGTGGTGTTTCGTCATGCTCTCTGCAGCCAGACAGTGGTACGAGCCACTGCTGCGATGTCCAAGGAACTGGCACATGGTGGACAATGCTGCTCAAAGTTGCATTAACTCTTTGGGGGGGTGTCTGCCAAACCTGACAGTATTTCTTTACCTGATAGTGCAACCTTAGTGCTAGCAATGTGAAGACATCAGCTGGGAATCTTTCTCTCCAGCTTGAACACGTATAAATCAAAGTATGCATATCGCAAAGCATTATACTGCATAACAACTTCAAGCACATAAAAGTGGGTTTCACTGATGTTTAATACTTGCTCTTCAGTGACAGCAATATTCACATTTGTGTGTTTTCTAGTAGATCTATAAAATATTTTTGTCTCACCTTATTATAATCTATGCAAACATCAGTGATTTATAAAAACTCCAGTAGCTTGTAATGATGGGATGGCACCAGAATTGATCACACACAGAGTGAGTTATTCTATTGTAAGTTAATTCATGCAGCAAAGAAAATATCTTATTCTAATTTATTAGCTAATATTCCAGCCAACAAGGTACTGTTTCTCTGTGATCTTTTGATTGCTTTTGTTCTTTATTTGCTTAATATCCATCAGTTCCATCTTCTTCCACTAGTAAACAAATTTTCTTTATATTTGGCATAAATAAGCAACCAGTAACACCAGGGCGACATTCTAGTGTAACAGAATGACAGCTACTGAAATCCTCCTGCTTTCTAGGCATAGTTAGTCTTACTGCGGAGATCTTTTAACACTGACGTTTAATGCTTTGTTGCAGCTTGGACAGAAAAAGATTTTTAATGGCTAGGGTGTTCAATACTATTAAAATTTCGTGTCTCTAACTTTCTTTCCCTCTAAAAGAGATGTTGATCTAAAACTGATTAAGGATTAAGTTTATAAGTTACCAATTAAGTTTTTCAGTTAACCATCTGCATTTGACCTATTATATAAATTGCCTTGGTTAAGCCCTGGTTACTAGACAGGTATAAATTTCCTCTAATAGCTCTCTGTATCATCTGGGATTGTTACTTCTGTCCCAATTCAATCACAGTATTTTATTATTTATTACTTCCCTGTCCTAGATTCTTTCCATACTTGTGTGATAGGGCTTACTGGAGTCAAGAGTAATGTTGGTAAGTTGAGCTGCATCCCTTTGAGTTCTGGTCCCATGGTGGACCACCCTGTAACACAACCCAACAAAACCCATTGAGATGGTTATTATATTTTTGAGTACATTTTCCTGAAGCTTGAATTGATGAAATCTCATTTTCCAAGATGTGTTTGCTCTTTGTTTTGTATTTTGTTTGTACTTCTGTGTTCTACACTGTAGGGCTGTTTCCTGGAAAATCCCTGTGGGATTCACTGCACTCTTGGTAGTTTTGGGGCTTTCCAAGTCCTCTGCCTTTTTTCTTTTTATGTATTTTTTTTTAAGTTGCTGCCTACCTGAATAGCTATCTTGATTTTTTTTGTTTTTACAACTTGTTTTATTTGAATGTGTAGCTATTGAATACTTAATATTTTTAGTTGATATTCAACTGGTACTTCATTAACAATGCATATGACTGAGGTGCCTGATTTCTTGGCCAGTCATTGCAACGTGAGAAGAGAATCCATGGATGACAGGGACAGAACATAAACCATTAGAGTGATTGGAAGTTTTTCATCCCCATCTTTTCCTGTGTTGTTGGCCATCCCAAGGCTTCCTTTAATGTTCAGTTTACGCTGCCCACTGAGTTGGAGATGAATCCTAAAATGTTGTTCCATTTTGGAGCAGCTGCTCTAGCACTGTATCTCCGTGGCTCTTAGGGCTGCAGCCTTCACTAGTGCATCAATGTTCTTAACTCAATCCGCTCTTTTATTCTGATTTTCCATGGGCTTTCACATGCATACTTGTTTATCACCATGTCTTTTCCTTAGGGTTTGGGCCACTTTGTTCCCAGAGGGCAACATGTAGTATTAGCTTGCCATCTCCTGAACATGTCCCTTTGTTCTCCCATGTTGGCATCCAGACAGCAATAACTTGGCCAACCTATGAAAATAGCAAGTAGTTTTTCCCAGTCCTCATTTTATAGTATTTCTTTAACAGCCCAAGCTTCAGCTGCTTGAGCTGAATGGAGGAGTACTTTCATTTTTATGTGTTTTTGTGCTTCTCCAAATAGCTGCAAATCCTCTTTCAGCTTCCAAATATTTACAGTCACTGCACCAATCAGTAAACAGTCTTAGCCATTTTCCTTCCCTTCTATTTTTTATGTCTGAGTATGGATTTAACAGTGAAACTTGCTTCCTGATATTTTTGTACTTGGTAGATACTCATTTGGTAGAGGTCCCAAAGCTTTCCTCTTCCCGGTGTTTTCCCCTGATTCATTAAGGACGGTATCTGCCCACTAGCTGTGCTTTGCTACCCACTGTTTTGGGCTTTCCCAGTCCTGTGTGTTTGCTAGGTCTGCGCCGGGGGGGACTTCCCCATGTCCCCCGGCCTGTGTCCCTGGTGTGTGCTCCTCCATGCGGTGCTAGAGCTGGCTGCGAGGCAGTCAGAGCTCTTGCCCCACACATAATTCTTCCTTTTGCATCAAGACTACCCCACCTTGTCAGTGATGGGTCACTGAATACTCAAGGGGTCTCCTACGCTAGGGCATGCCAGTACAGAAGCCTGAGCAAAATCTTCCTTCAGCCATTTTGGTGCCCCTGCCTGGTCCAGGCCCCATGGCCACCATCTCTTCTCCTTGAGGGTCATGGTCAATGTCTAGCTTTTGCCTGTTAACATGGGAATAAAACCTCTGAAAAGTTAAATATTCCTTGCAAGGCTCATAATCCTGATACGACTGAGCATGTGTGTGTTTCAATGAGCTCTACCTGCTGTTTGTCAGCAAACTGTCCTCTTGACCTGAAAGTATACCCAGCTCTTTAAGTTCCTGCTACACCAATTGGGCCTTTGGTAACCTAAACTGAAAACTGGTTTCCTTGGTTACCTGCAACACTATCTCTTTATTTATCCATACAAGAGGGTCCGTGGATCAAAATACCATCTAGAGAAGGTGTAACTGAAGCTTGGCTGTTTTCCAAAAAGTTCTCCCACATCTCCATAACACACACAGAAGAGGTTGCTGGAGCATTAGGATCTCTAAAGCACTGACTGCCCCATCAGAGTATGAAACAGTCCCAAAATCTGTGTTTCTACTTCATGTCCAGTATAGATCATGGCTGCTTTGCTTGGTGGGTCTCTGGGGTCCCCAAGAGGCTCTTGCATTGAGCCAGCTGAGGCTCCTGGACCTGTCAGCATTTTGGGGCTGCCTGTATTCACTGTGTTGTGATCAGTGCTGTAGTTGCTGGTTGGCCCCGTAAAGCATGAACAGCTCTGGGCAGGAGCAGCTGGAGGTTTTGAGGAGGCGTGCATCCCTACTGTGCAGAATCAGGTCTGTCTGTGTCAGGCTTTACTGCTTGTTCCTTGTCCAGCTCTTGTGGTTCGGTTAATTTGGGTTATTGTTCCAAAAAAGCACTAACGGGTGCCCCTCTCCCAGCATTTATGTTTTAATCTTCAGTCCTCAGCTCCATGACCTGCTGAAATTCCCTCTGTCTCCAGTACTCTGGCAAAATCTTAACCTTTGCTTAACTTTGAAATACTGGCATTCCTCCATTAACCTTATTTTATATGGAGCAAACAGTTAGTGGCAAATGTTACTGCTTCTTCTTTCTCTTTACATTCTGCTTTTCTTTCTTGTTACATTCTCTTTACCCTCTTCTTTCTCTTTACATTTTCTATCTATCTGTGCCCTGTAAATTTTTTCTGCCTGAATGACTTTCCTCTTAAGCTAGCGCTGAGTCAAATGCTGTTGATTTACTGGTTCAGTAATTGCCCTAGCAGCTGGTACCAGTCCATCCATCATTGCAGGTTTAATTTTGAACCTCAGCATTAGGTTGCTGTCTTGGTCTCTCCTGGATGAAATCTGATCTTGTATTCAGTACCTGCTTTCTTGACTAAAAAAACCCCTCTGGTCCTTCCTCAGCTTTCTCTTCTTCCAAACTGAGCAACCCCATTACAATTAGGGAGAGCAGCAGTGCCACTGCAGTCCTCTGCAGTGGGCTGTGGGCCATGGCATTCTCCCCCAACTTCCTCCCCTGGTCCAGTTGACACTGGGTTGAGGTTGGACAGTGCTGTGGTGGAGTTACAATCACTCACGGTTGTTACTGGGGCTCCTGTGAGTCCCACTACCCCTATACAGCAACATCCACCCAGGGTCCTAGCAGCTGTTGTACAGCTCTGTCTTGTTCCAGGCTCTGACTGAGGTCTGGCTCAAACCTGCTTCTGCATCCCTCCATCAGCAGCTCTGTGCCAGTGGTGACCGGAGACACGAGGAGGGCCAGGGCTCCAGCGCTTCGCTGAGGAGCCGTCAGAGGTAGGGGCAGGTGTAGACGCAGTAACCTGGTGACTCCACATAAGCCAGCCTGGGATCAGACTAGCCAGCCCCCTCCCTGGCCCAGGGGTCAATATCTCCTCCCAGGAGCCCTTCTCAGAGGGCTGCAGCTACAGGCTGCTGCTGCATGGCTCTTCCAAAGAGTCAGTCATCCTCTGACAAACCAAAGCATCAGATCCATGATGCTGAGTGTCTTTTGCCATTGTTCTCACGGGTCTCATTGCCAATCTGGATTCTGATCTCAAGTTTCTGCTGTATTAGCTCTTGTAAGCTGTCCATCACATCCTGCCCAGGCTCCCTCTGCCACTGGTGTGGATGGCAGGCTGCCTGCTGCAGAGGCACACACGTTTCTCCCTCAGTTCCTTCAGCAATTTGGTCACTTATTTTAAATCCATTCTTCCCTTTTCTAGACCTGCAATTTTATCTCTAAGCCCTCCTTTTACCACTTTCAGTAGACTAGTCAATGTAGCTGCAACTTTCCACAATGCCCATAGCCAGCAACCTTAATAAGTCTTGACTTTCGTACTCTCCTGACAGATTGTAAATGCTCTTTCTGCCTTCCCTGAAGCACTGTCATCCATGCAGTTCATCAGCTGCTGTGGCTGGGCTCGCTCATACTGCATGACCCAAATCCTAAACTTTGCTGTGGATGGGAGAGTCTGTCTTTCCCCCGCAAGCAGCCTTGCTTGTATCTGCGTTGTGGTGTTTAGTGCAGGACCCACAGTGAGATCTGAGCCTCCCTCTGGGGTCACTCTGTTTTGGGCACACTTCAGCACATGTGAGGAGGTGCTGCAAGCAGGACACACACAGCTCCAAAGAGCAAAGCTAGTATTTGCTAGCTAACACACACAGGATAGCTGGAGCTTGATGAGGTCCCAGCTCAGGGAGCTCACCACCCTGTACGGCACCCAGAACCTTTTCTGGCTGCACAGGCACCACCTCAGGGGGAGAAGAGTTGGTCTCTGCAGCCCCAGAACACATCCTTGATGGTGCTGAGTTTCCTTATTTCACCTCTTTGTTTGCTTCTTGAAGGTTTTATACCTTCCCATGACGTTTTTTTTTTCTTGAGCTGGAAGTGATGCCATCTCAATCACCCTACCTCTGCCTCTGGTGTCACCTTGTGTCCTTTCCTGGCTCTGATGTACAGCTGTCTCACAGCTCCTCCTGATGACTGTGCATCAGGCCCGCAACAGTCTAAGTCATGGCCATGGAGCCATAAGAGTGTATCAGAGCTGGGTTTTAGGGCCTTGGGCACAGGCGCTTGGCCCCAGGAGGATGAGGAGGTGACAATTGGGATCACAGACAGAGGATTACATCCCCAGCTGCTGCTGGAGACAATGCAGCAGCCGCAGGTCAGGGAGCTCTGGTGAGTCCCCACTCAGCTCATGTGAACAAACGGGCACTGCTGGTACTAGGTCTCCTGGACCGCGATGTCTCCCTCCTGAGTCCAGCAATATCAGTTTTAGGATGGGTGCTGTAGTCCACTGTGCAAGCTGTAGCACATCGAGCAGGGACCTACACTGGTGAACACTAGGAATGTCATTAAGATTTTTCACTCCCGCACAGAATAAAAAGAACTGGCAGTAATTGGGGTGTATAAGTGGGATGTTTGAGCAGTGGTGACTATGGGAGTACAATCAATAACAGGGGTGAGTTGCAGTGTTGTGGAGAGAACTGTAAGTTGTATGTTTTGTCTGTGTACGCAGGCTTGCACGTTGCTTTTGTAGCCACAAATCGAGCCCATCTGCATGATTTACTTTCTCCTCCTACCGTCTCCCTTTATTAAGTTAAATAAATCATCCCACTGCTCTGTGATTTATGGCTTAATGTTTTGCTGGGTATGTGTCACAAAGTGAAAAGCAGAAGTTTTGATGTATTAGTAAAACCAAACTTGTCTGCCTAGGGTGAGATTGGAAGAATTTAGTTTCCTCTTGGATGAATTCTGATAGATGATATAAATTTCCATCCTTCCCTCTTCTTCCTCCTCCTCCTCAACCCACACCCGGCTGCAGAGAAAAGCCTTGAAATAAGTGGTGCCAAGGCTCAGCCATTTCCCAACCTGTCAGTGTGTCCTGGCACACCTTGACCTGCACCCTTCAATACCTGTGGAAATTTAAGTCTCTGTGGCAGCTCTGCATAAAGCCACAGATGGATGAATGGATGAAGCTGAAGAACTCAGCCCCACCCCAGGTTGCTCTAATGAACTCCAACAGCCAAGAGTGGCTGGCATCGGCCATGGCCAACTGAGGGTTCAATGATGGAGATGCCATCAGCTAGTTGGGCAACATTACATGATATGGTCAGTCTTTGTCTTCACGAAGACTCACCCAAGGAAAATCTGATCAATGTGGGAGACCTTGTGATGGAAAAGGAGTTTCCCATTCAAGTGAGGGGGAAATGGCTGGTCAAATACCAAGGCCACAGTCTGGGGAGCGCCGCAGTCCAAACATGCTGGCTTACCCACCATCCCATGTGCTCTCCACTCCAAGTGTGGACAATAGAGTTTTATTTTTCTGTTGGAGGAAAAGGCAGAGGGGCAGGTATGGCCCTACCATGGCACTGTTCCCTCTTTCAGAAATGGAGACCTCGTCTCTCCCCATCACATGCCTTTAACTGAGCTGAGCAGCTTCTATCATCCCTGCTCTCTCCACTATGACATGGGGTATGTGTGGCCACAGGCCTTTAGAAGCCCTGTCTGAAGGGTTCACACCTCCCTAGACCTATTAAAAAAACTTTTTCCCTGAGGGAGAGTCCACTGTGTGTCTAAATCACAGAATCACACAATCACAGAATCTTCTAGGTTGGAAGGGACCTTCAAGATCATCTTGTCCAACCATCAAACTAACTGACAAAAATAAACACCCACAAAACAACAAAATGCAATACCATCACTAAACCATGTCCCCCAGCACCACGTCAACCCGTCTTTTGAACACTTCCAGGGATGGTGCCTCAACCACCTCCCTGGGCAGCCCATTCCAATGTCTGATAACCCTTTCAGTGAAAAAATTTTTCCTAATATCCAGCCTGAACCTCCCCTGGCGCAACTTGAGGCCGTTTCCTCTAGTCCTGTCGCCCGTGACTTGGGAGAAGAGACCGACCCCCACCTCTCTACACCCTCCTTTCAAGTAGTTGTAGAGAGCAACTCTACAGCTGTAGAGAGCAACTCTCCCCTCAGCCTCCTTTTCTCCAGGCTGAATAACCCTAGTTCATAGATTCATAGATTCATAGATTGGTCCAGGCCGGAAGGGACCTCCAAAGGTCATCTAGTCCGACCTCCCCGCAGTCAGCAGGGACACCCCCTACTAGACCAGGTTGCCCAGGGGCAACCAGTTCCCTCAGCCTCTCCTCATAAGACTTGTGCTCCAGACCCCTCACCAGCATTGTTGCTCTTCTCTGGACCCGCTCCAGCACCTCGATGTCTTTTTTGTGGTAGGGGGCCCAAAACTGGACACAGTACTTGAGGTGGGGCCTCACCAGTGCCGAGTACAGGGGGACGATCACCTCACGAGTCCTACTCGCCACACTGTTCCTGATACAGGCCAGGATGCTGTTGGCCTTCTTGGCCACCTGAGCACACTGCTGGCTCATGTTCAGCCAGCTGTCCACCAACACCCCCAGGTCCTTTTCTGCCAGGCAGCTCTCCAGCCACTCTGGGGCTGGGGTTGTTGTGACCCAAGTGGAGGACCCGGCACTTGGCCTTGTTGAACCTCATCCCGTTGGTCTCAGCCCATCGATCCAGCCTGTCCAGATCCCTCTGCAAAGCCTTTCTACCCTCCAGCAGGTCGACACTGCCACCCACTAGTGTCATCTGCGAACTTACTGAGGGTGCACTCAATTCCCTCATCCAGATCATTGATAAAGATGTTAAAGAGAATGGGTCCCAGTACCAGGCCCTGGGGGACACCACTCGTGACCGGACGCCAACTGGATTTAACTCCATTCACCACCACTCTCTGGGCCCAGCCCTCCAGCCAGTTTTTAACCCAGTGGAGGGTACTCCCATCCAAGCCATGGGCAGCCAGTTTCTCCAGGAGCATACTGCGGGAGACTGTATCAAAGGCTTTACTAAAGTCCAGGTAAACAACATCCACAGCCTTTCCCTCATCCACCAAGCGGGTCACTTTGTCATAGAAGGAGATCAGGTTTGTCAAGCAGGACCTGCCCCTTGTGAACCCGTGCTGGCTGGGCCTGATCACCTGGCTGTCCTTCACGCGCTGCATAATGGCACTCAGGATGATCTGTTCCATGACCTTCCCAGGCACTGAGGTCAGACTGTCAGGCCTGTAGTTCCCCGGATCATCCTTCTGACCCTTCTTGTGGATGGGCGTCACATTTGCTAGATGCCAGTCGGCTGGGACCTCCCCAGTTTGCCAGGACTGCTGGTAAATGATGGAGAGTGGCTCCGCAAGCACTTCTGCCAGCTCCCTCAGTACCCTCGGGTGGATCCCATCTGGTCCCATAGACTTGTTTGTATCTAGGTGTTGGAGCAGGTCCCTCACCACCTCCCTTTGGATTACGGGGGCTTCATTCTGCTCCCCGCCCCTGTCTGCTAGTTCAGGGGTCTGGAGACTTAGGGAACCCCCTACTCTACTACTAAAGACTGAGGCAAAGAATCTCCTCTCCTAGCCTCTTCTTCTTCCCAAGGGTGGAAAGCAGCTACTCCCCAAGTCCAACTCTCCTCCTTTGGTTTGGAGGATTGAAAGGTAGAAGACTGAGATGGTAATGATGTTTGTTTATTAATTAAGCAAAACACACCTCTAAAAAGCTTGTAACACCTTAACTACGTCATAAACATGTCACTTTTTAGTAGCATAATTCACAATTATGTCACTGCAAGTAATACAGAGTGACAATTCTGTTGCTTATTACTGGTATTAGTACTGATACATAATTCTATTACTACAAAGAAATCATATAAATCAAGCACTTATTAAGCTGCAATTCCATTGTCTTTCTTCCTGCACTTAGTATTAAGGTACCAAGCCTATCTTTCCTTAGAAGTTTATGGATATTTACTGCACCCTCCCACACCAAGTCTTTTGGATCAACCTGGTGGGGAGACCAGCGTTCTCTCCAAGAGGTAATTCCCTCCAGCATCCCTGGTGGTGTTGGGTCCACAGCTCAGCTTTGGCATCTGCACTCCTTTTGTCAGAAGCTTCCCACCCATCTTTGTTTTCCACCTGATCTTATACCTCCCTGCCCAATTTTTTCATTTTCCTTTTGCCTCCCTTGCACCCTTTTTTGCCTTTCAGACTCCTCCCAAGCAAATAATCCCCAATTATTCATTGATCTCATCTCTGTTGCATTCATACCCATATACTTTTGGGGGCAGAATTATCTTACTCTAGCCTTACTCTGTTTCTCGTTTTGGGCACAGAGCTTTCATACCTCAGCAACAATATTTGTGCATTTTGTTCTCACATCCCATCTCTCTACTGGAAGAGCTCTCAGCATGCTCTCAGTTCCCATCAGAGGTCTTGAACAGTTTTGGAGCCTGGTGTCTCAGCAGGGCCCCTGGCTCTTAATACCCAGCCCTGCAACAGACTCCACTTCCAAGTCTCCACAGATCTGCTCCATGAAGACATCACTGTGGGCGAGCCCAGCGTGTTTATTCCTGCAGGGGCCTGGCTCACCATCCCATGTTGTCCTCCAGTGGCTTGGTGGAAGGAGATGAGCCATTTGTTCTACTTCTTGCTGCTCAACTGCAAAGTTATGGTGGGGATAGGGGGAAGCCCAGGTTTCACTTTGCACCAGGGCCAGGAGGACCCATCTCTTCCTTCCTTTCTCTGTGAGCTTATAGCACCTAAACTTCCCTGAGCTTTAGCACTGTACAACTGTGTGTTCAACTGTTATGATAGTTTTTGTGTCTTCATGTTTGTATATATATTTATACATGTGCATGTATATGTGTATATATAAATATATGCAAGCATATATACATATGTACCCATATGTACATACACATCTATATTTTTGTATATACACACACAGACACACATATATATAGCAACTAACACTAGTAACAAAAAGTCACTATATGCAGAATAAAGTATGTATGACCCTAGAATAAAAATGCAAAGAGGAGTACAGGCATGGGATGAGATCAGAAGCCTTGAAAATACAGGCACAAGATGATATTCGAAGCTCCAGAGCTATTAACTGCTCACCGATTGTCAATTACTTGTCACCAGACAAATTCAGTCTTGGGAATTGGGATTGATTTTGGGGATACCAACGAAAACAAAGTTGGGACAAATAACGAAGTACAATGTGTACTTCTAGGTCAGGATGAGCAAAACTGAAGACCTGATCCACGCCAGCTGAAGAGGTGACTTATCATTTCTCTCAAGGCGCAGAGTCTCCAAATAGGGTATAAAATGGGTCTTCACTGCAGTTGGAAAGCGTATCTTTATTGTGGAAGTATCACTGCTGAGCCATGCTGAGTGCCGCAGCTGCTCTAAGTTTCTTGCTTTTGCGTTTATTTCTAGGTGTATTTTTGCTTACATTGCTTTTGCTGCCTTGAATATGCTATCGCAGCTATTAGGAAAAAGCACAAATACAGTACTAAGCATTAAAATTGGGTTCCCTTTCACTCCCCCTTTCCAGTTGATTGTGTTTTGGTAACCTACTCTGAAACTTAGATGCAATAAATTGAAACTTAGATGGCAATAAACTGAATGGTTGGTGGAGAGATTTTTGCTAGGGAGCAGCAGGCGTGGGGTTGTTCCAGACAGGAAAAAGAGCTGGGAGCAGAGGTTGACCCCAGGAGTTGAAGGACAGTGTCTCCACTCATCAGGCACAGTCCCACAGAACCTGGGCTGAGCCAGATTCTACTGACTGCCCAGTGATCATCAACAAGGTGAGGTGGAGACAGGTCCAAGGTCAGTGCAGAAAGACCAGTGAGCAAATCAGGATTGTCAGGATTGGACACTGATGCACCTACAACACAGCTCAAGGAGGCCCAGGGCTGATCTTAAGTGGAGCTCCTGGACCAGTGGACAGCGGGTGCATGGGTGGAAATCCTGGGTGCAGTCAGTTAGGACAATTAATGCACTCGGGGCACTGACAACTGGGTTGGAGAAGGTGCAGGGGAGTTAATTCCTGGGGGACTTAGCAAAAGTTAGGTTGGTCTCTCCTGGATGTAAGTAGGGCTATGAAGTTTGCTGGTCCTCACAGCTGTCTTCCAAACAGAAACAACATCCTTCAGTAGTAGATCTGGACTCAAAGTGCCTGTCAGGTTTGCAATGGAGGCATCATCTTGTCTGTCTTCCAGGAAGGTTCCGAAAACTTCCTTTAGCCTGTGGGTGAGACAGATCATAATTTTAAATGTCTGGAGGACTGTTTCCAAATGCCCTGACCTTCAGCAGGCAATGCTGGCAGTCGAAGACATTCTGCTGTGGTACCCCTGAGACAGCCTTGCAGCTAGAAGACAGGCAGTATTCTCTGGATTATCTCTGGTGGTGTCAGACAACAATGTGGTCAACTGTTGGTCAACATTGTCAAAAGCACCCAAATAGAGGTTGTGGCCTTAAAGCTAAGCTCTCTCGGCTTCACTGGCTGCCTCTCCCATCTCAGGTATAACATAACATGCTGAACCTATCTGTATACAATTTGATACATCCCCAGCTCCCTTCTTCATGGGATCTGTCATGATGTCACTGTGGCTTTAGGAGACCTTTCTCATGCAAGAAATAGGGAAATGGAGGTGGTGTTGCCATATCGTCATGTTGGGGTTTCTCATTGTCCTGTTTAGGGGGCATCTTTTTGGTTCTCCTACATGATTTTTTTTTTTTTTTCCCCAAGACACATACTAAACTGTATTAACAAGAATATAGCCAGCTGGTGACTTTTGTCCTCTGCTGGCACTTGTGAAATCACATCTGGAGGATTGTGTCCAATTTTGTGTTCCCAGTACAAGAAAACATTGACCTTCTGGAGTGAGTTCAGTGGAGTGCAACCAGTATGGTTAGAGATCTGGAGCACAGGACATATGAAAAGAAGGTAGGGAGCTGGGTTATTCAGCCTTCAGCTGAGAGGGTAAAGGGGAACTCGAAATGCATCTTTAACTACGTAGTAGGAGCATGTCAAGAAGATGAAGCCAGACTCTTCTTGGAGTGCCCAGTGAAAAGACAAGAATTAACAAGCACAAGATGCAGCAGTGGAAATCCTGAATAAACATAAAGAAAAAAAGGTTCATCAAACAGGTGATGCACCCACAATGCAGAGTGGTGGTGGCATTATCTTTGAAGATAGAACACAACTGTGGTTTTGAAGTCAGACCTGCTTGAACCAAAGGGGTGGACTTAAAGACCTCCAGCGGGCCCTCCCAACCTATGTCTCTATGATGGTATGATTTTTAGTGGTTCTCTTGTTTCCCCATGAGATGTCAGATGAACTGAAGGTGCTGGGGTTTCTGCTGTATTTTACTTCCACTTCTCTTTACAACACAGTAAGAGTTGATGCTCATCACAGCCGCAGTAACTCCCACTTTTGGAAAGCATGGCCCGTCTCTTCAGCAAGCTTCAAGAGCCAGCCTTAAAAGGGAATTCAAGACCCCATCCATCTGGGTCTATGGAGATAGTATCTATCCCTGGAACAAACCAGGAAAAATCTGCTCTTACCCCCACTGTGGATCAAAGCTATCCAGAGGCACAATGATCATCTCATGAAGTTCAACGAGGAACAAGTCCAGGTTAACAGTGGAAAGTGCAGTAGTCAGAGCCTTCTCCTCCTCTGCACTCAACTCCTCCTGGTAATTCTCAGAAACCAGGCAAAAGGGATTCTGCAATGACAAACAACATCAGCAAGAGGATGGCCTGGGACTCCCCACAAAGACCGTCTGGGGGCTACATGTGATAGAAGTGGTAGAACTGGGACCCTCTTTGTTGCTGGCTCTTATACCAGGGCCACCAGAGACCACAGCAGCAGATGCTGATGTGACCCATGCCAGAAAGCACCACTGCTTCTGGCAGAAAATCTTGTGGATGGTCCTTTTCCAAGGGTCTTACATGACTGAAGTAGACTTGCTTGGCTCTTGCTGAATGGTAAGATATTAAAATTTCAAAAATATCTTATTTTTTTCCTAAAAATTTCCAAAGTTTTCCACAGAAAATCAACTTTGTCAAAAAGTTTCTCTCTTCCCCTAGGTCTTGTAGACAGTTTTGTGAACTGGGCTGTCTCCCTTACCTGATTCATCTGCACCAGCAGCACAGATCTCTTTGCTGACAATGTCTGCCACAGAGACAGGATGTGCTTCAGCTGAGTGTTTTGTACCACCTGGAGGAGCAGAAGACAGATGGGCAATAAGTCAGCCAGTTCTTGCTCTTTAGAAAGGCCATGGCTGAGTTTTCCATGTTCTGAGTTAGGTCACAAAAACGGGTGTGACTTAAAGGTGATGTCTTAATCCTTAGGGGAGGGTATGAGGGATGAAAATGTTCAGCCAATTTCCTATTCAGTACAAGCAAAACACCTTGCTTACCGGCATATCTTTGAACTGTTCTACACTTGCATCCATCTTCAGCTCATTTTTTACATACTCAGACAACTGGCGCTCTGGGTCCCCACCAGTCACGGCCAGGAACTCGGCAGCCACTTTCAAGGTGGCTAGAGTTTGGGAAATATCATTCACTGATCGGGCTTCTTCCATGATCCATTTCAGCTGGTTCACACTTAGTGATTCCTATCAATAGGAGAAATATAGCCAGATTGTGACTCTGACACATGAGGTCCAGGTCCTGCAAGCGTGTCTGTACAGCAAAGTGACTGTATAACCTTTGAAGCCAGTTCTGCCCTCTTATCAGAGGGACAGTTAAGAGATACCTGGGTGACGTCCACAGTTTACATGGGAAAGACACAGGCTGTACAAGGACATGGGGTCCCCAGCCTAGTTGCAAGCAGTAAAAATAACCCTACAGTTGCCAGTGCATGGCATGCTGCGGTCACCATATCTCCTTGGTTTTCACACTTGTACAGTTGGGTCCATCTGAGTGAGTTGCCTAGACTCTCTTTAGAGCCAGCAAAGAAAATTGGCTCCTTGTGAGGCTCCAGCCATCTGCCTGATTTGAACTTGGACCTTTCTACACATCCTGCAGGTCTCATATTCTCTGTTGAGTGCTCTGTCCACTGGGGTGGGTTATTATTAAGCATTCCAAGGGAGAAGAAAGCTTGGCTCGAAAAAAAAGGTGGTAAGCTCTTTTCATACCTGTTGCAGCTGTTCTCTCACTTTTGTTTTTGTGTCCTGAAGGGTCTTCATGCTGTTCAGCGCAAAGGATGGAGCAGTCTGGAAAGCAAATGGTGGCTATGAAGACACAAAGTATCACTTGGCACAGGCCAAAGGGGAAACCCATGACCATGCAGTAGGACACAGCTACCTGTGTCCTGGCCGTGGGGCCGGTGGCTATGACAGCCTGGAATAGGAGGTACAGGGGAGGTGGAAGCAAGAAGGGGCTACCCTGGTAGCATATAGAGATGTTGCTTGTGCATGTGGAGTTAAGAAAGACAAAGCTCATCCGGAGCTGAAACTGCTGAGGGATGTGAAGGTCAACAAGAAGGGCTTCTACATCAGTACATCAGTAGCAAAAGGAAGATAAAAAACGGGCCCACTGCTCAACAGGAAAGGGGGTCTACTGACAAAGGACATGGAAAAGGTACTCATTGAGATACTCGGTGCTTTCTTTGCCTCACATTTTACTGTAAATGTCTGCTTTCAGTCCTCTGTGTTTACTGGCAAAGTTTAAAGGCATGTCACAATAACAAGAGGACCAAACTAGGGACTACTGAGATAAGTTACTGTTGTGGAAGCTAAGCACTACAGAGCTGCTCACTCACTTCCCCTCCTTACCCCCAGTGGGAGGGCAAAAGAGGAAAAGAAGAATAAAAGTGAGAACAAAACAAAACAAGTGATGCAAAGGCAATCACTCACCACCTCCCATGGGTAAACTGATGCCCAGCCACTTCCTGAGCAAATGATGGCTAACCTCCCTAAAACCCCATCTTGTTGCTGAGCATGACGTTACACCTCTTCAGTTAGTTTGGGTCATCTGCCTGGCTGGGTCCCCTCCCAACCTCGTGCACATCTCCAATCCATTCACTGCAGGTGAGCAGAATGAGAAGTGGAGAAGGCCTTTGATGCTGTGCAAACACTGCTCAGCAATAGCTGAAACATTACTGTGTTATCAGCACTGGTTTGGTCTCAAATCTAAAACACAGCACCATACGAGCTGCTATGATGAAAATTAACTCCATCTCAGCCAGACCTAGTACAGCTGGATATATACAGGTCCATGGGACCAGCTGGAATGCATCCAATAGTGCTGAGGAACCTGTCATTAAGATACTTCAGCAACACCTGACATGACATCTCAGCCAGTTTGTGGATGATACCAAATTGGGGAAAGGAGTTGATATGCTGGAAAGCATGGCTGCCATTCAGAGGAGGTCTCAACAGGCAGGAGAAATGGGCCAACAGGAACCTCATGAAGTTCAACAAAGGCAAATGCAAAATCCTGCATCTGGGATGGAATAATCCTACGAAACAGCATAGGCTGAGAGCAAAACGGCTCTGGATCAGCTTTGCAGAAAAGACCTGTGTGTCCTGGTCGACAAGCTGAACGCAAGTCAGCAGTGTGCTCTTATGGTGAAAAAGGCCACATGCGCTCCAGGCTGCATTAGCAGGAGTATAGCCAGAAGTGATTCTTTCCATCTATTCAGCTTTTATGGGATTAAATTTGAGTTCTGTGTCCAATTTGTGGTTCCTCAGTACAAGAGACATTGATGAATTGAAGTGAACCCAGCAGAGACTAACAAGATGATTGAGGGCCTGCAGAACAGGATGCAGGGGATTGTTCACCCTGTAGAAGAGAACTCTATGGAGAGAATCTAATTGCTCTTCCACTACCAAAAGGGGAATCGCAGTGAAGGCAATAAGGACAAGGGGCAACCACAGATCTCCTACTTAAGCGTGCAGAAAACATTTTCATGGTGAGAGTGTTAAAACAGCTGGACAGAGGGCCAGAGAGCTAGTGAAACTCCATCCTTGGAGATTTCCAGAATTCAACTGTACAACACCCTTGCTTTGAAGTTACTCCTCTTGGAGTTACTCTCCTTACTTGGAGAAAACAGTTGCACCAGAAACATCCAGAGGTCCTTCTAGCCAAACTGTTTCAGTTTCTCTGTGATTGTGTGTTTCTCTGCTTATCCTCCTCTACTACTGGACAAGCGTGTGGACCTGAATAACTATGTGACAGCCATGTTATAATACCCTTAAACCCTGTTTTCCCACTCCCTAGTGGCCAGATTTTCACATTTCACAAATCCAAACAACCAGTAGGCCTTCCTCTGAAGGAAATAGCTGGGGCAATGAGCAGTCATAGGAGAACCGCAGGCGAAGTTTATGTAACCACCTGAGGGTTATAGGAAGTTTTAAAGGGGCTGAAGGGAATTAGGTACCTAAATTCATTGCTGTCCTGCAAGACTTAATCTTTGAGGTACATACCTCTGGCCTGCCTTTTCAGATGGGAATAACCATTTGTAAATCTGGTCCCCTGAGACCTTCTGGAGGAAAGCCAAAGGCTAATGTGAGTAAGTGAAGATGAATACCATAGGAGAAGACCAGCTTCTCCAACATGGTTCAGAGACTAACATTAGACTCCAGTCCTATACTATGCCCAGGAACTCAACTCTCTTGAGTCTTTTTAGATGGTGTCTTACTCCTCCTTGGTTATAAGAAAATCCAGGCTAAGGTCTCCTGCAGCCTTTGATTGGAAAGGTTCACATTGCCTCTTACAACACCAAGGTTTGCTGAGCACAGTGTGGTTTTTGACCACACAACTGTTACAATCCAAGGAATGCAGACAGATGCAGAGTGGTGGGCTGCCAAATGCACAAGCACCTTAAAGTGTGTTTGCTCCAGCTCTGGAGAGGTGAGTATCAGGGAGGTACTCACCTCTGGAGAGGTGAGTACCAGGTACTGCAAATAAAATCCCTCTGCTGGCCCAAAGCACTGCAACTTGGCTTGGGCTGAATGTGCATTGTGCTAAGCTCACCTGAGGTTTGATGGTGGGTCTCCCACTGATAAAACGTTGGATCACTTGCCGCTGCAGTGTCTGGAAGTCAAAATGCGTTGTCTTGGTGCCATCTTCCTCTATCACATATTGGGAGTTGGCCAGCGTTGCAGTAATCAGATCATTCTCAGTTATCTTCAGCACCGAAGATGGTTTCACTTCTGCTGCAGAGATCATTCTGGGAGAGAAGAAGTTACCTTTTGCTGTTAAGGATAGCAGCTTACTTCTCACCTCATTCTACTTTGCAATCAGTGACACATGCAGCTCTAGAGAAGTCCTGATTGCTCCAGAGAGATGGTTTGAAACATACCGTTGCTTTTCCTTTGTGATCTGTGTAGCTGCATCCACACAACTGTTCTGGAGCTTTATGAGGAGCCTCGTCACAAGGTAACTGATAGAAAGCGGAGTTGGGAGGAGTTTCAGGACAGCAGTCTTAGCATTGATGTCCTCTGGCAACTGGTCCCAGGGGACTCTGACATCTGTAACAAAATGGAGGGTTTCTCTTCTGCCTCATGGTTGTGGTAGGAAGAATTCTCTCATTAGGAAAACTCAGGCTAGCTTTTGTTAAAATCTTTTTGGAGGGTTGTTTTTTTTAATTTATTTTGTATTTTTGGAAGGGTTTTTAATTTATTTTCAGCTAGAAGGTCAAAACAAAGCAAGCTCAGCAATTGGCATAGGTTCCAGCCTTCATCAGTGGCTTAGGAAATGGAAGTAACAATACCTGGAAAGTCAAAATACCTGAGCACTGTGGCTTCCCTCTGATATTGCTCCAGACTTTCTGGATGGTCCCTATAGCTCGGCAGAAAGCTGAACGCTGTTCCTCTTCAGGCACAGAGAAGGAAGAAAAGCAGCAATGTCAGTGTATGCTCCCAAGAGAAAGCAATTGAAAAAGATTTATTTTTGTCTCCTTGAAAGATATAGCTTATGGTGTACAACTGCTCAGTAAACTGTGTTAGGCTGGGCCTTGGTTGCCTTTCACAGCTGTGGCTCCAAGCTTAACCAGAGTTAATTTTTTTCTAGCCCATATTATGCCGTATCTGGCATTAAGGGGCACTGAATCCCAGCTCATGCACACCATGCTAATACACCTGCTTATGATCTAAAAACCTGTTTCATGTATACTGCCCATCCATTCCTGAAACAGCAAGAAAAATCTCTACAAGTTTCTCAAGTCCTACTTACTCTCCAATGTTTCAGAGATCATTCCAGTGTTTCAGAGATCTCTGCCCTCTCCTCCAAACCCCAAAGATGGCCATGAAGATGGAGATGACTGAGAGTCACCACTGTGAGCTTGTTTGAGGGCCCTGAGGGCACTGATAGGCCTTAATAGCCCTGAGCAGCCTGACCTTTGGACTCCATCTCACCCCTTCCTCACGGGCACAGGAGGCACATATAAGCTCAGGCCAGTGCCTGAGTTGTAAGCAGCCCTGTCCCCTGCTCTTGCAACATATTGTCTGAACTTCCTAGACTCTTCGTGGACTTATTACCTTGCCTTGTGTTATGATCACTGAGCTGCTGACAGAACCTGGCTCTATCGCTACCCTGGCCCTGCCCTGATACTGTGAGACTGCACCCTGGTCGCTGCCTGGTCTGTGCTATGGTCACCTTTAGCTCCTGGCTCATCTCCCCTCACGGAGCAGTCATGTATTTGCTGTTCCTTCACAGCTTGCAACAGAAAACACAGGTCCTGCTGCAACAGCAGAGCAGAGCATGTGGGTGTTGAGAACTAGTAGAGGCCAGCTTACCGGGATTTGAATAAGTCTGTGTCATACCTGAAAGCTCATGTTGGTCTAGGAACTGTTGTACTGAGTACATTTCCCCTCCATGGCTGTTCTGGAAGAAGTGGATCAGGGCTTTCTGCAGACTGAATATGTCAGGCAGGTGTTGGACATGCTGGATGTTTTGGAGCTGAAAGGGAAAATTTAGTATGACTTTGCTATCCACACACTTACCTGAGGAACCAGGATTGTGTCTGGCATTGTGTGGTATTGAGGAGAAGGGCACTGTACTGGGAAACACAGGGAAATAAGTCAACTTAGTGCCCCACTGACACCAACAATGGTGAATCCGTGTGGTGCCTGTCTCTGCTTTGAAGGAGGAGGAATGTTTCCACAGCAAACCTGAGACACGAGCTCCAGAAGAACAGGGTAGCGGTTTCCTTCGCCTTCTCTGTGTTCTTGCTGAAGGAGATGCATCAGGGTCTGGATGGACATTTTCTGTTCAAATTCCCACATGCAGGACAGGCCAATCAGTCCAAGGTTTGGCTGGTCTTTGAAAGGAGCCACCTGGCCATAAGCTATTTGTAGGAGCAGGTTGGAGCCCTCAGGATCTCTCATCCTCTCCTGCTTGACAGAATTAAGGC
This sequence comes from Numenius arquata, assembly GCF_964106895.1. Taxonomy (NCBI): domain Eukaryota; kingdom Metazoa; phylum Chordata; class Aves; order Charadriiformes; family Scolopacidae; genus Numenius; species Numenius arquata. Next base: position 122,775,519 of record NC_133576.1, read on the forward strand.
TCTGTTCCAAGGCCTGTGGAATTTGAAGGGTTGTTAGGAGCTGCCTTTTGTTACAAAAGGATTTGGACTTCTTACATGTCTCATGAGAGAAGATAATAGTGGCTCTGAAGAAAGGGAAGAGATGGTAAAAACTTCCTGTTAAAAAACAAGGCTGAGACAAGAACAAAATTGCCAATGAAAAAACCAACAGGGAATTTTCTTGCCCTGCAAGACACAGAGCGATTTTTTTTTTTTCTGAAGGAGATTTGAACCAGCAAATAAAAAGCATTTAAAAAAGAGGTGATAAACCTGTTTATTGCTTGTGGGAATGTCCCAGCTCACTGGATGTGTCTAAGTATTCATCAGAGCCCATATGGGCTCTGCACTTGATCCCTAGCAGAGTGGTAGTTTGTATATGGAAACACGGTGATCGGTCCCTTGCATACCTGGAAGAATGGCTGAGTCAGAGTTTTAAAGCAGGTTTCCCACTGCCTTCGGTCTTCTTGCCTAAGCAAGATGTCTGGGGCCATGTTTTGTCCTGCAGGAAATGCAAAGCAAAATAAGGTCCTTCTCCCAGTAGACACTCAAGTCTGTGCAGAACAGCTGCAGTCATGAGATAAGAATCACCAGTTCCAGTGGCCATGTGAAAACCAACCTGATGTAAGCCTACTGGTACTCTTCCAATGTGTGGAATGTACCTTTACCTGTTGTACTGTTGCTCAAGTGCTGGAGAAACAGATGGACAGTCACTGTGGCATCCTCTGTATTTCTGCCAAGTGCCTCTGACAGACATTCAATATCCTTTTCAAGGTGGTCCCAGAAGAATTTTGCCGCATCTTTTGGCTTCTTTGTCATCAGACTCAGAGTCGCCTGGAAGACAAGGTGGTTTCTTAATTTGTCTCTCAAGAAAGCTTCCTCCCAGAGTAGAGCAGAAGCTATTCAACATGTGGAAGCTGCAGGGTGAGTGGGGTGGACAGACAGACAGAGGTAAGGGAGAGAAGAGAAGCAGAGGCTGTCTCACCTGTTTATCTGTATGAACCCCCAGCAGCATGGATGAATGCAGGAGAGCTCTTGCAAGACAGACAGAGGCAGGTGACAGGTCCCTTTCCAATTCAATTCTCCGTATCAAAGGGCTCCCAAGGATATATCCTTTTCCTGTTTTATCCTCTGTGCTGTGATAAGGAAACATAATTCAGTTTACACTCTCAATGACTGGGTTCATCTCATGGAAGTTAATGTTGACAGAGGCTTGGCCATCACTGGGTCAGAACAAGTATGAACTTGGGGTGACATGAGACTTTTTGGAAGGGAAGAACTGCTGCTGAAGAAATGCCCTTTCCAGATGCTTTATGCCACTTATGCTTTCTCTCCTCTCTGTTCCCCCAATTCTATGTTTCCAAGTTTTCCTCCTGCGATTGGACCCTGAGTCACAAAGAACTTGCTTTGCCCAGGTACAGTGTTTTCCCTCTGCCCAGAGAATGGAGAGAGGGTCAAGCGGCCACAGCCCTGTTCATCTCTCTTGGGCTGTAGGGGAGGGACCATCAACTTACATTTTCTTTCTCTCAAAACCTTTCTCAGGTTTGTGATTAACTCCTCCAACTTTAGCACCACATAGGCATTGTTTGACTTCCCAGGGACGCCCACACTGTAGGTAAAAAATGACAGCAGCATAAGATGTAGGGCAGAAAATTTAACAGCAGACAGAAGATCCTCTGCATCCCCAAAAGCCAAAAGACACTTACATTGGTGATGATCCAGTATGATCCACACTGACAAGCTGTGTATGAAAGGGAAATAAATTAATCAGTCAATTGTCTCCCAATTACAATATCCTCCATGATGTAAGCATGGCCAGAAATTCACTGGGAGTGCAACAGCCCAGGCCATTCCCAAGTAACACCTTCTTCCCATCTACCGGGATCTAGTCTCACAATATGATTCTCACAGAGTTTGCCATAAATGGACCTGGAGTTGCTGCAGCCAAAAGGAGATCGGTAAAGTACACAACAGAAGCACAGAGGTATCTTTAAAGAAATCCACTCTTCCCTCCATCCACCTGTTCCTCCTTTTCCTCCATCCCCATGCCAGGCTGTCTCAGGGCACATTTCTAGTAAGTTCCTTGTGTCTGCCAACCATATAGGAGCAGGTGGGCTATATTGATGTAAAATTTCCCCAGCACTTACTCCAGAGTGTATCACATAGACCAACTTTCCAGTTCTTCTCATCAAAAAGCAGGTCTCCAGGCATGGTGGGAAGGTAGGACCCCTTAGAAATGAGACACAGGTGTAAAGAAGTATTTGAGGAATTGTAACCATTTTCCAAGTTTGCTTCTCATGTACTGGAGAAATAACAGTTCTGGGGATAAACACATTAGGTGTAAATGGGTGCACGAAAAAGCTTAACTAAGACATAGACCAAGGGACATAGCATTATGTCAACTGGGAATACACTGGGGATGGCTGGGCTTACATGAATGGTGATACCCAAGTTAGCATCTTCATCACTTCTTTGGTATCTGCCTATCAAATTGAGGATTCAGAGGGAAGGAGTGGGATCATAGAGTCATAGAATGGTTGGGGTTGGAAGGGACCTTAAAGATCATTGAGTTCCAAGCCCCCTGCTGTGGGCAGGGACACCTCCCACTAGACCAGATACTCAAAACACCATCCAGCCTGGTCTTGAACACTTCTAGGAATGGGGCATCCACAACTTCTCTGGGCAACCTCTTCCAGTGCTTCACCACCCTCACAGTAAAGAATTTATTCCTAATATCTAATAGAAATCTACCCTCTTTCAGTTTAAAACCTTCACCCCTCGTCCTATTGCTATACTCCCTGATAAAGAGTCCCTCCCCATCTCTCCTGTAAACCCCCTTCAGGTACTGGAAGGATGTTATAAGATCTTCCCAGAGCCTTCTCTTCTCCAGGCTGAACAATCCTAACTCTCTCAGCCTGTCTTAATAGGAGAGGTGCTCCAGCCCTCTGATCATTTTCATGGCCCTATCTGGACACTGCCGTTGTATTCACAGCCAAGAGATGGGCAATGCACATCTTGATTGATTTCTGCACTCCTCAAATAACAGGAACAATTTATGCATCATTAGATACAAAGGGGGGCCTAGTCTAGTAAAAAGTTTGTCTTTACCTGACAGGTGGTATATTTGTGGTCAGAATGAAGAAGCTTGGACTAGGATTTGAGTCATATAAGCTCAGTCGACAACTACTATTTGGCAGTCCCCCAGGCTCCTTTAGACTCACTGGAGATAGATGGGCATCTCCAGCAGGCTGTGTCCCCCATCTTCAATACAGATGGTGGTGGACAGTCTCAGTTTGCTCTTAGTGGACTATCCGGTAGGGAGAGGAAGAACTAGAAGGCTCCATATGGAGTTTGCAACAACCCAGAAAGCTGCAAATACGCCTGAACCAAATCCAGCTGTAAGCTGACAGAGCTGGTTGTGTAAAGGCAGATCCCCTCCCAACACTGTTATCATGAAGGGAAGTATCTGTATCCATACATCTTGACTCACCTTCATCACATGGGGCTTAAAGCAGATATTTCTGAAAAGTTCAGTGAGGGGACTTTGGGATATGGCCAGAGTAAATGCAGTGTGAAACACCACCTCCATCAAGACCTTGTTTTTGTGTCTGTGCAGAGCAGCCACCATCTTATTAATTTTGTTTTCCAGAGGCTCTTCTGGGACCAATGGTATTTGGAGAATGTTTTCCATTTGTTTTATGACAGGCTAGAAAAGAAATCAAACAAACCAGATTAAATCTAAAGAGACCCATAAGGCAACTCTTGATGAGGTACTCGCTGTTAGGCTTCAAAAGTGGTGTTTTATATAAATGTGATGATCCTTTTGTCTCCAACTCAGAAGGAAATTCCTTTAGCTTTCTTCAAACACCCCACAGAAATCAACAGATACTCACCATAAGTCTCTGGACTTCCTGGGGATCTTTGTTTTTTATTTGATTTTGTGCTCTGTCCAGCACTGAAAACATCAGTGTTATATTCGACCAGGCACCCATATGCTGTGAAATACAGATGTAAGTTACGTTGTCATAATGAAGATACCACCAGTATGTAGAAGGCTCTCTCAAACCCACTGAACCATTCAGATGGAACCCTCACAAATTATCACATTATTTTTGTGTTTTGCGAATATTACAAGCTGTTTTTGCATTTTTTCAAATTTGTATCATGGGGGAAAGCTTGGGGTGCTGTAGAGATATGAGGTCTGAAATCTATTCTGCTTGAATTTTACTATGCAATTGTTCCATTTCTGCAATCTTACAAATACACGAATAGGTCACTCCAGGAGAACAGTCATGTGCTAGGCAGGTATGAAGGAGGGATTAATTGTTCTCTAGAGGAGATTATATCTCTCCGCAGACTGGAAGAAATCCCCCCAAGAAGCAATTTTTCATGACTGAAGTTGGGTGATTCCTATCCCATGGGCTACACAGGATACAATACAAGATGTATTTCCCCAGACAGGGCAGAAGTCAGTCAGCTGTACACCCTCAGAGCTGTCTGCAAAGAAAAGCCTGCGTGTATCTGCGTGCTTGGGTGGCATAACTTCAGTGACCTGTAGATGGGCTTTTGAAAGATACCCACCTGTGAAATTTCAACCCCTTTGGGTAAAATCCATTTTTCTGTTTGAAGGATCTTCTGCATTGAGATGAACCCGTAGTTGTTATAGAGATTTCTAATGAGGAATACTTGAGGCCATGGTGTCTGTGCATTTGCCACTAGCTTTTTCATTGCATTCACCAAGTCTTGCTCTTCTTGCTTGTTCCCACTAGGAGATGGTATGTTTGGAGCTGCAGCTACCGGTGAGATTTCTCATTAGGCTCACTCCCATGCAGTCATATAACATAGATCCTTTCTACAAGCATACCACCCCCTTAGGCTGCAAGAACACTTTTCCCCCAAGAGTAGAAATATGGCCTGCAACCATAGTATCCCAGGCTTCTTTATATCTACAGCATGCAAAGAAGTAGAATACTAGGTAGTGAATGTGGGGACTGAATGGTCCACTGTTTTTCCATTTTTGCCCCATATAGGATCTTGATTAGGTATTCTTCTCTAGCATCTATCTAAGGTCAGAGAGGAAAGCTCTTAAAGGCTATCCAGAATGCAGGGAGCAATCTCATGGCTCTGTTCTAGGTAGCTGAGAGAAGTGGGAACCCTCTGGCCTATTTTACATCTCGACCTGTATCTCCATTGATAAGTTGAGGTAAGATTGTGCCCTCCAGTTACCTCCAGTTGAAGTAAGATTGTATGAGTCTCTTTACTCAGACTTGGACATGCTTCAAAGCTGACAAAGATGGAGGGAAGTGAATCAACAGAGCTTAAGGTGCAATACATCTGCTTCTAAACCAAGAAACTCACATGTGTTCATTGTGAACTCTGTTGACTTTGCCTGTTTTTTGCAAGAGAGTAATGGGAGAACTGAGTCCCAGCACATTGCCCCTGCCTGTAGACACCTAAATGATTATTGTGATATACTGCTGCACACAACCCCTTAGGTATGGAGAACTTCAGGGGAACTGGCAGTATTCAGTAAAATCTACTTTAACTCTGAACAAAAATTAGATGTTTCAATACTGGGAAAGTAATCCAGAAAAATAAAAACAGTTTCAGAGCAAGTTCTAGGTAATATATACATTTTGGGTGCAAAATACACGCCTTTCGATGCAACTTGTTTATATACTTTAACTCCATTCAGTTTCAATCGTGCCAAAAAACAGTTTTACAGTATCAGAACAAGAGGGCTAAAAAATGATCTAGATTTAAAAGAAATGAATTAGCCTTTCTGATTCTGAATCACCTCTTGAAAATTTGTGTATTAAACCCCCTAAATTTAGACAAAACTTTGCCTATTTTTCTATTCTTTTTCCTCCCCCCAACCCCAAGAAACCTCCTATACTAGCAAATGTTTGGCTTTTCCTAAACCTGTTTATGAGAACACAATTCTCATGCTCTCTGCTGCTAGCAGAAAGACTCACCACAGAGGACCTGTCTGCCAAGCACAGTGGCCACGTGGTTGATGGAGAACCGGAGGCGGGCTATGAACTGGAGGATGTCAATTTTTGAGGCCTTGAGTGAACAGAAAGCAGAAAGGTCTGCAGTGGAGAGGCAGCTTTCAGCAAACTGGTTGACATCGTCTTGGGAAGAAGGATACATAAAATCCTGTTTAACAGAAAAAGAGATAGGAAAAGTTAAGAGTCCAAAGCTGCTATAGGTTCTGGGTAGTCCCTTCTTCTCTCCTAAGCCTTTTCATAGGATGCAGAGATCATTTTTGCTGTGATGTTGTACCCTGTGAATCTCAAGTCCCCAGCAACAACCTGCTTTTCAGGTGGACTGTTTCTCATCATCTTTGAGAGTAGCCCCAACTCCGCTTTTCTGGCAGGACTGCCTCCCTTCTTGATTCACTTGGTGGAGAATCACGTTGAACAGATGTGCTTGTGTATATCTTTAGTGCACCAGCTCAAAACAGAGCAGAGAGCAGGGGCAGTTCTGCTCAGAGTATCAGCTGTGCTCAAGGGAGGCTCTTGTGGCTTACAAATCAGGCCATGGGCACCTCCGGACTCCAGGAGCTCCAGCTCCAAAATTCAGATGGTACATTGCACCTTATTAACTCAGGCCTGGGTTCTTCCAGACTATGTGCTTAGGCACATAACCAAGGGACATCAGCAGTTTGTTCCAGGAAGTTGCAGGATCCAGCAGGGGGAAAGAGAGAGGAAAAGTGTGGTATGCAAAGGGCAGGACAGGAAACAATGGTAGTTTGAGCATGGATTCAAGAAACATCTCAAGCATATATGCACTTACCTCCAAACAATGCACCACCATGAAGTAGAAATGGTTCCAGTTATTTTTGTTGAAAGATATCTTTTCCTCCATCTCAGAAAGATATTTTTCCAGGTGAACCTTTATATTGTTGAACCTATGAGAAAAAAAAGATATAGGATGTGAGCATCCATGTAGCCCATGTGGCTCAGTGATCAGGCTGGGAGCTAACTCATGCTAACCCATGTCGCAGGAGCAGCTTCAAGAGGGAGGACTTGATTGTTGGACTGGTGTCCATGCATTCTTCAAAGGGCGACAGCTCACTTTTTGACTTGGACACTAAAAATGAAGGATGATATTCATTATTTTTCTTCAGCACAAAATCAGGTCAGGGTCCCAGTGAGGTCAGGCTCTTACCCCTTTTTACTGTCTGGTGCTCAGCATTGGGTGGCTTGCAGGCCACAAACTGGATCAGTTGAGTGATGACTTCTGGGGATGGTGTGCCTCTGTCTCCCAAGACAGAGGTGGTGACAAACTCTACAAAGAAGGAGTTACATTTCCTCCTGAATTTGTTGTGACATGCAACAGCTTCCCTGTAAGGAGGAATAAAATCAAGATCTACCATCAAAATGCAACAAAGCAAAGAAACAACTTCTCTTTTCTGCCTCTCTGAATGTGACCAGGAGACCAGGTACACCTAGACTGTGGAGAAGAAATACACTTTTTAAATAGAGAGGGGAATTAACCCCCAGAAAAACCACTCACTACAGCATTTTTTTCTTGAATATGGAGGACAAACTTTCTTCTTCCCCTGTATTCCCCCTCTCTCCTATCTCCGCTTGAGATAGCTAGAGAACAAAGGAAAATGGATTCTCACGTAGTACGTATGCCTGGATAGACTGCCTGTTGAGACAGAGGCAAAGGGGCTAGAATTGACCCCAGATCACATCACATGAATCCTTTCACCACCAAGGGTTTGCTACATGTGGTAAATTTCCCTGGGGCTCACATGTTAATGACATTTGTGTAGCCTCTGCTCTGGTAACTACTCTAGTGTTTTATACAAAGCGATAGAGACTGAAACAACAAAACTTATTGTTTTACTAGTTATAGGGTACCTTGTGGCTGCTGTAGCTGTAGGTGTGTAATCCTCTGGGAAGTTATCCTTGCAGATCTTACACTGTTTGCTTCTCCACTCACGGATGCACTGTGAGCAGAAAATGTGGCCACAGGGCAGCTCTGCTGGGTCAGTGATCTCCAGTAGGCAGCTCTTGCAGTCCTTCACACCCTTCCTGAAAGATGCCACCAAAGGAAGACACAACTCAGGACTTTTTTTACACTGGTGCCAGACTTGAGGGTGGGTATGGGATTCTCATGCTTAAAGTTTACCATGGGCATCAAAACTGGATAGTCATTTTTAACTAGCCTTACTGGTGAGCAGAGAATAAGGGCAACATCTGGTAGTTTAATAAGGAAGTGCCTTCACCAAGGACCATCTCATCTAAGAGATGTGGCCCATCATGCTAAGAGTGGGTGGTTGAGAGGGACAGGCCTTATTCACAGTCTCACTAGGCCTGTAAGTACCTACATCAATTGCACCACATTCAGTTCCAGGGCTGCGTCTGTCACCAGCCAGGTACAACACTGCATGGGAAAGACTTTGCTCCATGGCATTCTGAGGTTGGGCATTAAATGCCCTGGCATTTAGAGTCTCCAGGAGGAATCCTTTGGCCTGAGGAGGTTCATTCCCATTGACTAGTGACAATCTTACCCCAGTCCTTACAAAAATCAGTTTTTGTGTAAATGTCCCCTGAACAGCTTTTTTTGGTTTGGGTTTGGTTTTTTTTTTGGCTTTGACTTACACAAGGTACACAGTGTCAGCATTTTTGTTGCATATCTTGAGCACTTTTGTCACCAACTCAAAAGTTTCTGCTGGCTCAAAATTTTGTTTTTCACTCAGGCGCTGTAGGAAAGAAAGGATGGTGAAAGCTCAATGGAAATATCTTCTTGACATATGAAAGAGGAACAAGGTGAGATGTCAGCATCACAAAACTACATAATAAAACACCAAATCAAACAGACCCACCAAGTATTTTTCCTCATGTAATGCCAGGGATAATTGGCCTCAAATGTCTTATGTTTTCAAGGAAACCTTCCTTTAAATAAAATTCTGATTTTGGGGGGCTTTCATGATGATTCTGGAATCTCAGTGGTTTTTTGCACTGGATGAGATTGCTACACTCTTCCCACCCTCTTCCTTTTTCTGTGCCCTCCCTCAAACTGGGATCAGAGGAATCCCTGGAAGATAAGGCTCCTTCCAACTCTACTGGTCTCCAAGGCTATAAATTGTCCACTCAAGCACTACACTGAGCTCATACCTTCCAGATAAAGATGAAATGCTTCACAAGAAGTCTCAGAAGCTTCTCATCTATTTCTGTCTCATTGTGCAGCAGGTGGTCAAAGAACATGTAGACAATGTTGGTGCAGGTCCACTGATGTCTGGAAAACACACATATACAGATGCTGAACTAAGCTTCAAAACTTGCCAGAGAAAGACACAGGTGACCTACTCTGCTGTTAGCAATGGTGCAATTTTAAGTGGGAGACTGGCCTACAGACCTCTGAGGTCTCTTCCAACCAAGATTTCTATGACAGGTCCCAGGTACTGAGATGATTTGAGGACACAAGACCTCCTGGGCTAGCTTTAGAGGACTAGACTAAGCAAGGAGAGAAAATTATGGCATGGTCCTGTCTACCTCACTTGTTGGAGCGTCCCCAGACCAAACTGGGTTATTGGATTTTTACTGGGTTTTGTCTATAGAAATACCTACTCTACTACAGCAAGCATCCTGGGTATGATCAAGCATGCAGTCAGATATTCAGGAAAACAGGTCTGATTGTCAAGGAATGATGGGTGCTTGATCATGATCAAAATGCGTAGTTCTTAACACAGATTTTTGGAGGGATTTTACCAATGCCTTTATGATAATCAGGCAAAAGAATGAGCAAAGGATTAGGAGGGAGCCAACAGTTTCAGGGATCAAGTTTCTCAAACTAATTACTACGGCTTCCCAATGAAAGGATGGATTAAGGTCACAGTGTAGACATCTAGCTCACAGAAGATGTAAGATAAAGCTCCATGTATTTGTCTAACGTCTTTCAATTTGTTGAAGCACTGGCTTAGGAACTCCAGGGAAAAGGGGTTGGCTACGAGCAATCCTTCTCCACAGACTGTATTTTTAAGCTTCAATCATTTTAGTTTTCAAATCTTTTGGTGAGATCTGGCAGACTCTTTCATTGAACACATGCCAACAATTGGAAGGAAAAAAATTTGGCTTGTCTGAAAGGGGACCTTTTACTTGAAAACAAAGATAAGGCTTGTTGAGAAGGGTTCGACTTACAATACACTCCTCAGGAGTTCCCTTTTCGTGTGGTAAAGATGAATCTGGTAATTGTCCGTACTGATCCACTCCATCCAGGGCTTAATGGACTTGACCCTTCTAAGCCATTCTGTACAGGCCTCAAATGACTGAAGATCATCTGTGGGTTGCACCTTCTTCAGGAGAATATTCAAGGTGTCAAGAGTGACAAACTGAAATTATATTTAAAAAGAGAGAAGAAAATAATAGCTTTTATAGCTGACCTAACCCTATTGCACCTTGGTGAAAAGAAAGCTTTGGAGGCCTTGATGGGGAATTCTCTGAAAACCTTAGCTTGGTGCACACAGCAACAAATACCAGAGTAGGAACTTATTAGGTAGGGAAGTGAAAACAGTACACAAACCATAATTGTACTATAGTGTAACTGTGTTGCACTTGTGTCTTGAATACTCTTTGAATAATTGAACCAGAGCACTGGTTCTCCTCTACAGGTAAACTTTCAGCTCTAGGGTTCTAAGATTGCTGTCTTCAGTCCCCTTGATATTCAAGAGGGAGAAATAGGTGTCTCCAAGCAACAGTTCTTCCATTTCAAAGAGACATGTTTAATGTTGCTGAATTAATTCTTCTTTGGAAAGACTTAGATATTTAGCTGGGATCCAGTTGCCCATTTGCCAGGTGTCTGCTGTCAGTGGAAGCACCTTTGGATGTCTGAGACATCTATACAGAGCTGGCAGATAGGGCACAGGGCCTACAGGAGACTCATGCCCTGCTGCAGCAGGAGCTGGAGGCCCAACAGCATCTGAAATGTAAGTAGATGCCTACTTGTGGGCAACTGAACAGCACCTCTCCAGGTCACTTCAGCCATGAGTCACTCTTCACTATCTCTGTAGCCCATGTTTTCACTAGCAACAAGAGGAGATCAAACAACCATTGCAAATATAGACTCATCCCTGTAGACACATAAGTTGCAGTGTCTGAATTCAGATAATGACCCCACCCCAGAAGTTAAATCCTATGACCATCACCTATGACCAGGTCTGAGTGTTTAAGAAGAGATGAATATTATACCCAGAATAACACAAGCAATAGGATGTATAATATTTTTCTACACAGTGCAGATTAAGTTACAGAAGTTTTGAAGACCAAAAAGTATAAATGGAATTAAAAAGTGGTTAGAGGAGGATGAAGGATAGGTCCTGTGGTGGGGGATAAGCTGAATATGACTACTAGCTCAGAGACTCCCTAAGACTCACAGGAAGCTGAAAAATGCTTCCAAGGAAAGATACCCTGAAGTCTTCACTCCTTTCTTACACACTTTCACTGAGTATTTGATAGTCACCATTGTTAGAAACAGGCTGTGCCGCTTTGCTCTGCGAAACACCAACTGTTCCTTTTTGCTCACCATTTCTGGTGGATTCTTCTCGTACATTTTTTGCAGCTCACTTGTTACAGTCTCATCACTTTTTACCAAGTCAACAAAGAGTTGATACTCCTCTCGCAGGTAGAAATAGTCCATATGAAGCCAAATGGGGGAAAAGCTTATCTCCTCCTGCCCCACAGCAGAGCAGAGCTGTTTTGCATTGACTAGGAGAGCTTTTGACAGAATCTGCAGATAAAATAAAAGGTGTTATTTCTGCTCCAAACAAACAGCAGGTGACTGATTACTGCATTCAACATTGCTGAAGCAGCCTAGTCAAGCTTCTACATCAAAACCCCCAACTTTCTTAAGGTGGAATTAAGACTGAGCACCAACAGCTGTTGGGAAGTGTGCAGAACATGAGAAGCTAATTTTTTTCGCCAGTCCTTGGAACCATAGATATCTGTAGCCCTGTGACTCAAGCTAGTGCCATTTAAAGCCTGTATGCCATCAAACCCCTTTTACCTCATAGACAGAAAGATCTTGTCCAGGAAAAGTCATCCTTAGAAAGTCATTGGTGTAACGCTGCATCATCTCTGGGTTACTGCCATCTAGCGTCAACACATTCTTGATCAGTGTTTGAAACAATTTGGCTGGTTCCTTCATAGGCACTTTTGGATGACCTAGAGGAAAGGACAGAGATGTCAGGTAACCAGAAAATAGAAGCTGACAGGAAAACAGATGTTCTAGGTCATTATGTTTGTGTGGGAAACAGAACTGCTATGGTTGCTGCTACCACAACTTTTGGTTATTGTGGGAAATTTTGGACATCAGCTTCAACTGAGTTAAAAAACAATACCTGCTTGAGAAGTCTGATGTTACCTTTCATACTATAGACTCTCTCCCATAGTTCCTCCAGGTAGGCCTTCAAAACCCAACTGAATGGGAACTGGCAAAACACAGATGTGTTGGGGTCTTCGGTCATCGACAACACGGAAATCTTAACATCTTGTTTCCTTAAACAGCACAGAATGAAGCAATCATGTAATATGCTCTATATGTACTGAACTGAAGCATCACTGAGAAATTTCTGACTGCCACTGGTGTATGTTGTGCTTAAAAGGTTAAAAAACACAGAAAAATATTTTGTAAAAGCTCAGCAATAGTGAAAACAAGGCAGGAGCAGAAAAAGTTCCTGTCTCTGGGAGCTGAAGGCTAAAAGACAGCAGCAGGTGAAAGGCAACAGTCAGACAACATCTCTTTTGACTCTGACCACAGTTGCTGTTCAGAATAAGCTGACTGATCAATTAAAATGTGATTGTTGGATACTAAATGCATTTTGTGCTGGGGAATGGATTCATGTGCTCTGACCTTAGGGAACTCAAATTCAATTTTCTAAATTCTGGGCCTGTTGGTTCTGACTTTACTCTGTGTTTATCACTGTTCCAAGGAACTGGAGTTCCTCACCACTGTTCCTGAGCTGGTGAAGGTTTAAGTGAACAGGAAGGTTTCGATTCCAATGTTATTACACAAAGGTCTTTCATGGATAAGTTATAAGCTGTGTGACCTTATCTTAAGTTCAGACTTGCTTTTTAACCACAGAAGGGTGAATTATGAAGGCAGGTTTTTATTCTCCTAATGTACATACTGTGTTTTTCCACCAAGTCTCTTACTTGCTGGTATATTTAATTCTCAAGAATGATTCTTCTTTGAACATCTGAAGCCACAGTTCTGAGAGTGGAGACAGTGGAGAGAGATGATCCAGGTTGTTGTTTGCATCCACCACTGCGAGAATTTGAGCAAACAGATTGGCCACAATGTCTTCTAAATGCATCCAGAGTGCATGCCTAGAAGTGATAACATGGGTGGTCAAGTGTCTTCCTTGTACCTGACCAATCCCCTATCCATCAGAAACTCATGTAGACTTCTGTATACCAGATAGCGATAGCCCTCCTGGTCATCATATCTGAGCCCCATTAAGCATTGTGCTTCACACACTACAGCTCTTTTAACACTCTCAGAAACAGACCTGTTAGAAATTTGGAAAGGGCTGCACAGATAAAAGTACCTGAATGAAGAGTCTTCAAGGATGAACTCACTGGAGACAGCTCTGCGGAAAACCCACTCCCTTGGCTCAAGGCTTATTTTCTCACGTTCTTGCAGAAGGTGGCAAATTCTCCTTTTCAGCACACTCATAAAATGACTAGAAACTAATTATAATACGATGTTTATTAAAACATTTGAATGAAAGGTGTTTCCATGCAAAGTTTCCAGTCAAAGTAAAGCCAGTCATAGAAAGTGACCACTATGAAAGGTCATGGTTTTCCTCCACAATAGAATCCAGGGGCTTTATATTCTACCCTAGTCTTCCCTTTCCTCTTTATTTCTAGTGAGTTGATTTTTGGGGCAACATTTAGTAAAGACATGCCATTTTTGATCGAGGAAAGAAAATCCACTTCTCTCTGTCTCAATCTTTTAAAAATAATGGTGTGAATTAGGTTCTTTGGTGTATAAATACCATGATATTCATATTGATATGGAGAAATGTTTAGAATTGTATGTATGTCACAAGAATAGTCACAGTGCTGCAGAAGGGTTGACGTCCTGTTCTTATCTGTATGGCATTGGTATGAATATAAAATAAAATTGATGGGATTGTTTTTATTTCAGTATTGATATAACCACAAGCAAAATTCATCCTGCATTATGTTGAGGCATGAAGGTGTCACTATGCAATCACAAGAAAACTTCTTTTTGTGAGTGACATTTTCTTATAGTCAAAATTTAGTACAGAATAAATTCTGGTTTTGCCATGTGACCACAAGAACTTCCAAGACTCACCACATTTTTGAAGTGGCAACATGGTCTATTTTGTTCTTCAGTCATTAACAAACATTCTAGGCACCTGACAGGAACCTATTGCTCAAAGAAGAGCAAGTCATGCTCCACAGTGACAAAGTCTTCCCATATGCAGGAAAGAATAATTTCCAAATGCACCTACAAGGATTTTTGTATTTGGTTTCTAATGAAACCAGACCCTTTCCATTTTGCTGAAGCCACAGTTTTCTATCAAGACACCATATCATCTGCACAAATAATTTATACCAATTCTATGTAAAAATCAGTTGGGTGGGTCTGGACTCTGAAATAGTCATGGGAATATAAAGTGACCTCAGCTTTTTCTACCAAGGTCATCAAATCTCATGCAAAATACTGGATGTTTCAGTACAGTCTCTGAGAATGCACAACATGGAGAGCAGAACAGGCCGTAAGCAAACCTAGTCCTCTCTCCTTTGGGACCTCCCCCAATGTTGGCCTAGACAGACACCAGCACAGATCATTAAAACACTCATTTCATTCCCCTGTTCCATGGTTTGCAATGTGCAAGATGCAGTCATGCATAAATATAAAACCCAACCCGCTCTGGGCATTGGTTTTTACTTACATGTTGTTCTACCACGATCCTGGAAAAGCAAGTTGTGAATAATGGTAATTCTCTCAGTGGCACGTCGACTGTTGTCTGTCTTGTCTTCCAGCTGGATCACGGCTTTCTGGATGCTCTGTTTGATCATAGAGTCCATGCTGAGGAGCTGCAAATGGAAAAGATGGGAGATCAGTATATTGCCTAACACTCTATTGCACTTGCTCTGTCAATTCCTACTTAACTTGACACAACGGACTCCCAGGTATACATCTACTTCACTATCGCATCCTTAGTAAATCAATCCCAACACTGCAGAGAAGTGCTAAAAGCCCTGGCAAGGGATGGAGAAATAGGGAAAGATATTTCATGCTTTGTGAAAGTTCACAAAAGGCTTAAATGTGCCAACTCTGGCTTTGTGCTAGGGTGGGGACCACTTCACCCTCACTGTCTGATTCACAAAGACCTGCAACTACTTTTTTCTGTGGCAAATGTAGTATCCGAACCAGGGACCAGCATAACTGGAACCCTAAATACCTATGAATTTTGTTGTTTCCTAAACCAGTTCCTGTGTAATGTCAGGCAGCTGAAGTAAGAAAAAAAGAAATAAATCATACATTTTCTTCTGGAAAAAGACCGGACTTGTCTGGATCTTCAAGAGCAGCAGATTCCTTGGGAGAACCTGAAATCACAATCCCTCATAAGACTGCTTTGTAAAAAATGTAGAAACCTGAAAAATAGATACCGCTATCCAAAGGAAGCATCTGGAGTCTCTCAACAATCAACAAGAGGTTGCAAAGCTGTCAGTCTAAGAAATTTCAACCTGGACTTTGTCCTCTCTGGGGTTAATTGACCATTAACCAGATCTCAGTTTTGGTTGGCACCCTGTAGCAAATGCAAGTGTGCCAGGACAGGATATGGAGTCCACCTCAAGTGGTCCTGCCTCCCTTTGTCCATACATCCTCAAAATAATGGCAGGGATGTACTGAGTTGGCTTTGAACTCACCAGATCAGGAGCACTTAGTGGTTTTATTTGGGCAAGGCAGGCAGAAAGACTTGCTGGAAATCAGAGTGAATAAGTGTGTGTCTACTGTGTGCTGAATGCCACAGCAGTACAATTTGCTATTGTAACTGAAGAACGATCTTAGGTACCCTGCTGCCCTAGAGTCACAGCTTGCAGATTAGGAGGAAAAAAATGCAGTACTGTGAGGACTCCAGAAACTGCAGGTACAGTAAATCCTGTTGAGACCCAGGGCCGGTGCCTCCACAGACCACCATAGATGGAGCAAATGCGATTCAGAGGAAGGGCTGTGCACGTAGTGGGTGAAAAGCAAGTGGCTGGTTACCTGTTGCGAGATGCCCCTGCAAAGCGGTCATGAAAATCTCAGCAATAGTCATTTTGGCGAGCTGGCCTAGATTGGCTGTAAAGTTGTCTGGGGGCATCAGTTCATCCAAGTGGATCGACATCCATTCACCTGAGGAGGCAGTAAGCATGACAGAAAAAGTAGTACTGGACATAACTCCTGTGAACAGTTGACCCGCTCTCCTTTGTGTACCACGCCCACCCAGAAAAATCAATAAACGTTGGCTGCCCTGGCCTACCAGCAGCCTGGATAACAAGATATTGAGAGATGGAAGATTTACCACCTCCTGTTTCTTTTTGCTCTGAGGGAGGACACAGTTCTCTTGTATCATTCTGTTTCCCCCTTCCCAGTGCTAATGGGCACAAATGCCCTAACTGTCATTCTCGTCCATTGACTAGGGAAGAAAATGATCCTCTAACTCAAAAGGTGTTTGACCACCTTCAACATAAAGAAATTTTTTCTTATGTTTGCATGGAATTTCTTGTATTTCAGTTTGTGCTCATTGCCTTTTATCTTGTCATGGGACACCACTGAAGCGTCTTCATGATGTTCCTGTCAGCCCATTTGTCCAGACTGTCAAGGTCCCTTTGGATGGCAGAATGACACTCTTGTGTATCAGCCACTCTTCCCAGTTTTGTATCATTAGCAAACTTACTGAAGGTACACTCTGTCCCATGATCTGGGTCATTAATGAAGATGCTAAATGGTATTGGCCCCAGTATTTATCCTTGAGGTAACACCACTAGTGACTGGCCTCCAGCTGGACTTTGTGCTGTTAAGCAAAACCTCCTAAGTGCAGCATTTCAGCTACTTGTCAATCCAACTCACTGCCCATTTATCTAGTCCATACTTCATTAGTTTGCCAGTGGGGATGTTACGGGAGATAGTGTCAAAAGACTTACTAAAGTCAAGTTAAACACCATCCACCATTCTCTCCTCATCCACCAAGCCAGTCATCTCATCAGAGAAAGCTATCAGTTTGTTCAGACTTGATTTCCCATTCATAAATCCATGCTGACTTATTGCTTTTCATGTATTTGGAAAAGGTTTCCAGGATTATTTGCTGCATCATCTTTCCAGGGATCAGTGTGTAGTTCCCCGGATCCTTTTTCTTGCCCTTGCACAACCTTTCCTTTCCCTCCCACTCTCTCCCTGATCCAAAGTAGCAATTTCAACCTTACCACTGTCAAATGCCAGGTAGCTGCAGCCTCCCAGAACTCGTGGGACTTGAATAGTCAGGACAACATGTGATGGGCCTGTGCCTGTTGATTTCCTTCTCTCATCTGTGATACAGTACCTAGAATCAGGACAGAGAGGCTAAAAAGTCCATTCTTTCTGTCAGTTGTGCAGAGAATCTCCCAAAGCCATCCCCCACCTCTCCAGGTTTCAGGCAGAGCTTTTAGAAAGACCAACAGCTTGAGGTGTGGCTGCTCTGCCGTGGTGGAAAGGGAAGACAGAAGCTCAGCCCAGCCCTGCTCTGGCAAGGCCAAGAGCCAAAATGGTGTTGGCTACTTCAAGACTCGTGTCCATCTATCTCCCCTACACCCTCTCCAAGCAATGACTTAGTCACATGCCTCAGCAAGCTCTTTCATGACAAATTTCCCTCCCTACTGAACACTAAATTTTTATTTTAATCTGAATTTGTTTTGTTGTAAGTATGGGTCTCTGCCCAATCATATGTTCTTTCTGGCAATCATGGGAATAACATTAGCAATATTTGCCACAAACATACAGACAAATTAGACAGCAAAAGCCATAACACAGACCAATCCAGGACTTGCTGGGAAACAGGCTAAAACCCAGCATAGCTTTCCTAGAAGTAGGACCAGAAAAGTTCAAGTCCCTCTCTAGAAAAGCTCAAATCCACCCAGAACAAAGCATTTCAGGAGACAACATGCACATTAGCTGACATGGTGAAGAAAGGATACGAACAGGAAATGTAGATGAGTGAGAAAGGGGGTAAGAGGGATCACACTGAGAGAGGATGTGTCTGACTGGGGGAGTGTGTCACTAATGTACTTCAAGGGCTTGAGATCAACCTCATATAATGCAACTGTCAATGACTCAAGCCCTCACTGGTGCCCAGAAAGGCTTAAATCTCCTGAAGGCCGGCCCTGAGAGGTGTCTTGGATCCCTAGGATGTCTCAAATGGCACCAGATGTCAGTTTAAGCCCTTTGGTGTGATGACTAAAGGGAAAAAAGTCACATGGTGTTAGGCGCCTGTTTGGAGTAGTTTGTGCTGCGTGAGTCAACCATGCTGGAGGAAGGTGGTTTTAATGTGGGAAGGATGTATAAAGCATGCTCCCAGAATGAAGAAGATGCTCTTTCAGACAAACGAAAGCTGAGCTGTTAGGGTTCTTTTATCTTAACAAACACAGGCTGGAAATTTAAGCTACAGAACATAGGCACGAGCGCACACACAAAAATATACATATAAGGATATATGAGAACATCTGCAATGACTCCACTCAACAGGTCACTAAAACCAATGCTATATCCCATGGCTATTTGGCCACTGCATCTTCCCTTACCGTTGCACTTGACTAAAGAAATACATAAGGAAAGAAGAAAGAAGGAAGAATGTTTACTTGGCACAAGCTAGAAGCCTTTTGCTGCTTTGTGGCTCCTCAAAGTGAAACTGGATGAGGAGCAATTTCTCTTCTGATGATTCTGCAAAAAAATTCCTGCAGATAATGAAATGGTCTGTTATTCCTCTATTCATAAAAACACCTCTGTTCTCTACCCTCCCTGCTCCCTCTTGCCCCCTTTCCCCCAAGCCCCAATCTATAAAAACAAAGATGAGAAGGAAATCTCTCCTCACCTGAGTTCCTGGCGGAAAGCATATTCAGTGTCGAACTGGCTTAGGAAGAGGCAGTGGATTTTATTTTGAAGTTGAAGTGTCTTCCTTATCTTTTCTAAATCTCTCTCATTTAGAAGTCTTGCATGTGTAGAAACCTGCAGTGAAGGTCAAATTAATTCCAGGGAAATATTGTGCGGTTGTATTACCAATTGGGAAAATTGAAGTGATCTCCTATGGACCTTCTCAAGTGCTTCCTAAAGGCAATACCCAAGAACGTGCCCTACTTACAGGGAAAAAGGGTGGGAGACTTATTAACAACCAGAAAAACCCTGATTCCTTGTGCTACAAGTGACTTACTTAGACTTGAGCTGCATCCTTAGGAATGACTCAGATGCTGTGAGACAGTGACTCCAAATGAATCCTGCTGGGAGATTTGCATGAGTACTTCAAACCTTGAGGGCTAGAAGAGCCTTTCCATGCAAAGTTATGGGCCTAGCACAACAGTCCCCATATGGGACGCTACTGGGCTGACTCTCTCCCAAGGCTGTGGGCTCCCAGTACTGTAGATCCTGTTTGGGGATTCAGCTGCTACCCTTTTAGGTGTCTCTATGCAACACAGGTTCCTGAGTTCCTGTGACAGTCACTGGAGAAGTGATTAGGATGATTTCTTTGGTGTAAACAACACTTCCCAAAAATAGATGTCAGGGGGCAGTGGGCATGATCCAGGACTTGCAGAATTGCCAGAACCACTTAAAGTCCTACTGGAGGCTTGGTGGGATCCCCACAGCATCACCAATGGCGCTTGTCACTTGTCTGCAGGCAATGACTGATGCCCTGTGTGTCTTAGCCTTAAACCTCCAGAGCCTTACAAGTTAGGAGCTAGCACCCACTGCCTGCCTGTTAGCAGATCCTCCACATCTGGGTCAAGAGGAGAAGCAGAGGTCACCCTGACTGCAGAGGACCACAGGGCAGAAGCCAGACACGTGTGATACAACTGATGGGGCACGAGCCAAAGAGGGCAGGTAGAAGACCACCACTGTTCAATATAGGAACTTATTCACTGGCATGATGGAAGTCATGTGGCAACTTCCCTCATCAGGAAAATAAAGATCACTCTCACTGCTTTACAGTGAAGCACACGTACCTGAAGGCAGAGCCCAGTGGTCCTCTCCTTCCTTGGCTGCTGGTTAACTGTTTCTCCCAAAACACTAAGAAGGCTGTCGTGCTTCTGCTTGTGGAAGTACAAGTCTTGGATCTGCTCAGGATCATCCAGATGGGAGTACTTAAGGCGCAAGATGGAGTCAGGGGTTGCACACTGAACAAGTTTCCTTTTGGCAATAGAGAGCTCTGGCTTTTCATAGGGCTCAAGGTCTCCCCAGGACCTGCTCTGGGTGCTCTCCAAAGCAACAGCTGCAGATGTGTCATCACTGAAACCGATGAAGACATCATGTTCCTTGGGGCTGGGCTTGGTGGACCAAATGTTGGAGAACTTGCTGCTGTCAATGGAGACAAATAGCCTGGCCCAGGACTGCAGGTCCTGCTTCAGCTGTTTCTGCTGCCAGTTCAGAACAGTGTTCATTTCCAAGCAGTGCTTCTCTAGCCGGTTCAGCAGTGGGGTGGGGAATTGGGTGTAGACTATGTTCTTCTCCTCTATCACAATGAGTCTGAACTCATCCTTCACACGGCTTTTCACTCTGTGAGTGCCAAGACCCAGGTCCACATAGTAATTTCCCCCCAGGGTAACGAAGCACTGGTTGAGTGCATCATAAAGGCTCTCATAAAGGTTGTGTATATTTAAAAGAACAACAGGCCTACCTGTCTCCATGCAGATCTTCACTCTGCTGACAGACCGGCATACCTGGGAATAATCTTGGTCCTGTGGAAAACCAGAGCCAAATATGATTTCACAGTTCTCAGCATCTATAAGCTGTGTCATCTGGATGATGTGGAAAGCTGCGTGGTTGGTTGTCAGCAGCAGGAGGTATCGAGACATGAGCCCTGCCTGCTGTTTGCCCATATTTTCCTTCAGCAAACGAAGTGTGTGGCTGGTTTCCAAGTCAGGGTGAAGGTACACCTCACTGATGCAGTTTCGGAAGAGCTCGACAGGCCTGATGTCACTGGAGCCTCCAAAGTTTCTCTGAATGGCCTTTATAATGATCTCCTCTTGAGAGATGCACTTCTTGTCCTGGGTGTAGGACAGTATCATTTTGATCAAGCTGTAGAAATCACGGAGCCCAAAGAACTCAGTTTTTTGTGTTTTTAGGACCTTGCAGTAGAATTCTGCCAGGAAAGGGAATAAATTCTCAATGCTTTTAAGATGAGGCTGTGCAGCACAGATGCCCTTTGCAGTTTTAACTAGCTCTTCTTCGCTAGGGTCAGTTCGAAGTACAAGAAGACCCCTGTTCATTTTGGCAGGGTCTAGGGCCCAGTTTGAAATGCCCACAAAGCCAACTTTTTTGTAAGGTTCTGGGTTTTCATCATCAACACATCCATCTTCAAGAAGAGGGTGCAGTGTCTTCAGTGGCATCTCTGGTGAGTCTTCCGCAAGGCCGATCTCATCCAAGAGGACCACAGATGCAAATTCATCCAGATTCTTCTCCTTCTGGAACTGTGCACATTGTCGGAAAGTGGAGATGATCCCTTCTGGCTTGGAATGGGGACTGCACTGAAAAGACACCAGCTGGATTTCCTTGCATCTTTTTAACAACTGGCTTTTGGACAGCCTGCCCTCCATGGCATCCACAGCAATGGTTTTAGACAGGGATTTTGAGCTTCCTGGCTTCCCAACCAGAAAGAGTGGAACTCGTAGGTCCATGCATATGATTATCATGAAGATGTTTTCCTTCAGAGCATCATTGCGGGCTGTTGCCTCAGGAACAGAGATGTTATCGAGAAATACCTCTTGGCAAAGCTCAATCTCTTGCTGCAACACGGATGCAGGGACAGAAAAGCATTTTGCAACCTCCCGCAGGTAATCTTCACGGCTCTCCAGAGATACATAATAGCAAGCTCCCACTGAAAGGACCAAGGCCCTATGTGCATCCTTGAAGACTGGCTCCTTTTCGTGCTTCTTCTTATCAATCTGAGGAAATAGCAGGTCTCTTAATTTATAAAACCAAAGCGTAATGCTCATGCAGCGCTCTATATCCCGAAGACTGGCAACTCTGCATTCATCTTTTTTCTTCCTGAGAAACTTCTGGGAGACTGAAATTACACTGCTAAAGATGTCCAAATTTTCAATACTGATCTTGTCCTTCATGGTGGACTTTACAATCTCTCTGATGTACAGGCTCTGTGTCTCTTCATTCAGCTCTCCAAAATCCCAGACAAGGGGCAATAAACTAGGTGGAAGGGGCTTGACCCGATACACCAGCTGTCTCAAAGGAATGTAGCCCAGTTTCTCCAGTGTGTCTTCACTCTGGACTCGGTACCCCAAGCCAGCTTTTTCAAGTTTCTCTACAGTTTCCTTGGTGTGCCTTTTGTAAGGGTTGCAAGCAGTTACTACTTTTAAACTGTCAGTGAGAATCTTCTCTCCATTTACACTGCGATCACACAGCACCTCTTTGATTGCAAAGATAGCTTCTGATGTGTTGGCTTCGTCAAAAAAGAGTACAGTGTCCACTTTGTGCCTTTCTTCATTGATACGTGCCAGCTCAATTGCCTGCCTAACTTTCTTGTGGATGGTCTTGGAAGTAGTGCCACCATGGACGCGTACCACCACCATGTTCTGAATGTCCCTGCCTGCCCTTTGCAGGCTGCACATGAACTGCACAAGCTTTGTCTTCCCACAACCTGTTTCGCCCATGATGATTACAGGGATCCCACACTGGAACCGCAGGTGAATGGCAAGCATCTTCATGGTGTTGTCCAGTGTCAGCTGATATGATTCATCTGGATCTTGGGTGTAGCTCACACCAAAAACTCTGCAGAGGGCCTCCAGCTGCATTGTTCTGGGCAAGTCTTCAAACTTCTTATTGAAAGGAACATGCTGGGCTTTCAAAGTGCGGTATAATTTCTGTTTGATAACATTCCTTTCCAAAACAGCTTGAGAATGGGCATCAATAGCATCCAAGTTATTGCTGATGTGGAAACCCAAGAACTCCATGGAGTCATTGTCTGCATGGAAGACTATATAGGGGTGGGACTCTTGTTCCCATTTTCGTCTTAGCTGGTACTGTCTCATAATGCTGTTTTCCTCATCATCACTTTCTGCACTTGCCACACTTTCATCAGAGATGTCAAGAGAGGGCACAGCAAAGTCCTTGGACATGGTGATCATGAACTTTACCACAAATGTTTTAAACCCCTGGAAATCTTCTCCGACTGCTGGACCACAGAAAACCGATTTCTCACACTTGCTTAGCTGGAAGTTTAGGAAATGAGTGAAGTTGCTAAGCTCAGTCCAGGAAGGGTTATGTTTTCCACAGAACTCCAGTAAGAGCTTTAGGCACTCTTTCTCTGTCCCCTCAGTCCTCTCAGGGATGAAAAAGAAACGGTCAAGGTCTTCCTCCCTCTTGTATCTGCTGAGGTACTGGTAAGACCTCTGGAAAGCTTCAGTCTTCAACTTGTTTTGGTCAAACTGCTCCTCTTTCATTTCAGAAAGGCGACCAGAGCAGGGGTTTTCCAGCAAGTCAAGTACCCGCATTGGTGATACACATTTCACTGCAGGAAAAAGATCCAGGAACTTTTCTTCTGTTTCACTGGACATCTAAACCAAAGTCAATAAGGAGTGCACGGGTTACAATGAGTACAGCTACCCAAGCTTCTGTATTTGCCTACAGTTCAAGAGCTTTTTTTTCTGCACAAAAATAGGTCTGGAAGCTGGGAAAATCATATGTAGATCAAATTTGTCCAAGCCTGCATGCATACTCCTAGACAGATATGTACTGATGTGCCCATAACCTGCAAGGTCCTGGTGCTGAGTGGATGTCCAATGGAAAACTAGAATAGAGCAAGCATGATTATTTCTACCCACCAAATGATCCGCCAAACAGACAGATTTCAGCACAGGGTACTCTCCATGTTGACAATGTCTTTCACTTCCAAATACTTGGCCAGACTCACCCTACATCTGTGTCAACCTGTCAAAGGGGGCAGACACAGCCCTCTTTGGCAGGGACCCTCACAGGTTTATGAATGAATAATGAATAATCACCCCCTTTTCATTTGTTCCAAACTGATCTTGTTAACAGTGTTTAATGCGCCTGATTCTTGTGCTGGAAGAGAGGGTAGATGCTTGCTCCCCATTCACCCTCTCCAGGCCACTCAGGATGTTCTAACTCTCCATTATATCCCTAGTTTCCTCTTTTAGAATGTCCTCCCTCATTTCTCATATGGGAGACTTCTATTATTTTTGAACATGTGGGATGTCTATGTTACACCAGGAATGAACTGAAAAAGGCCCGAACCCCACACAGCACCTTACATTTCCTTTCCAGAGTAAACATATGGTCTGACTACTTGTTTCTATGTAGATGAGCCATCACTCCACTCTTTAAAAAAGACTTTGGATTTTAGCAGGTTTATTGCAGATGAAGACCTGGTTATGTTAACATCCTCCCTCACTATTCCTCTGACCTGCACACCATCCCCAAAGCAATACCTCTTGTTTCCTTGTTCTGCTAACACCTTTCCCTTTTGCCAGGTACTCAATCAAGTAAAGATGAGAGGATTTGCACTTCCAGACCAAGCCGCTGGGACTCTGGATGTGTCTTAGGATGCATAGCTCAATCAGCAGCCGATAGAGACCCGTTGACACCTGACAGGGAAGAAACATTTGAAAACTGGTGAAAGATATGTCTATCAAAACACACTTACTCTACTACCCACAGCAGGTAGTTGTACTTGCAGCCAGGCTACAGCTTTGCTCCCGTTCTTGTGCAGAATTGCTATTCTAGCACACTGAGACAGCTGCAACTGTTAAATGATTGAATGCTTGGTACTTTGCAGCCCTCCGAGGTAGGACTAGGTCATCTGGATTCACCCTTGGCCCTAAGCCCACTACCATTTCTTTAAATAAAGCTTTCCAGAGAGATACAAGACTGGATGTGAGCTGGAGAGTCCATTCCTTTTTCTCCTTGTGTATGGGGGCTTCTATGTCTGACCTGATTGGTCAGCCATCCTCCAGTGCCCTACACTCTGATTGATACCACTGTAGGGGGAAAGATTGCTTTTATGAAATGGGATTCATTTCACACAGCTTCCACATCTGTGGGCATGGAACAAGGAACATGCAGGCACCTGAGCTTCCAAACTGTACCCAGAACTCTTGCTGTTCACTTTAACTTTTAAGCACCTGATGCTACTACTGTAAAGGAGAACAAGCCAGTACAAGAGGCTGTGCAAATACCCTCCTTTAAAAAAACCCATGACGTCTTGGACACTCCACATTCAACCACCAAGAAAAAGACTCACCGCTGGTGACACGTCAATGTGGAAGACTGTGGGCTGAGTTTCAGTTGGGAATCCCTCAACAGAGAGTAGCTCCTCCAGAAGGAACTCGAAATCAATTTGTGACTCCATCAGCCTAATGGTTTTGTGAACCACTGGTAAATCACCCAGCTGGGCACGGATCTTTTGGAGGGTATTGTCCACAAACAGAGACTTCCCTAAAGAACAGAAGAGACAGCCAAGATTCACCTTCAGAGTTGGTCTGCCCTTTCATGTGCATGGGACAGTTATTCTCTAGACATCTGAACTCCCTCCAAACTCAGTGGCCATCTGTCAATAGCCTCTTTAGAACAATACCTGGGACCTAGTCCCAGTCACGAGGGACATCCTCCAAGTCTGTGCTCACAGTTTTAGCAGTACGGCTCATCACAAAACAGAATTCATGTCCCCACTCCAGCCCCTTGAGGTTACCAATACAGATAGCCAGAAGGCTGGATTCTGACCAACTTGCCTCAGATATGCCCTACAAAACCTTGCTGTCTAAAGAGACATGTCTTGAAAGGTTTTGGAAATGGTAGGAAGCATGAGACATCCTGCTGAGGCTTGCAAAGGGCCTACAGAACAATTGTTCCATTCTGGAATAGCAGGTGGAGGCCAGCTGGGCTAGCCTATGGTCTTTCAGAGGACATCTGGGCTTATTTAGGCAACTGACTTTCACTCCTATGGGAGTCTTGTTTCTTGCTCTTTCCCAGACTCTCAGACCATTATTTGTTTCTCTCTGGATTGGACAAATATAGCTCCCTGAAGTTTGTGTTTTCTAGACTGTGTTGTCATTCCCCTTTGGACTCTTTCCAGGTAGCCTAAAATCCCTCTTAAAATTCACTACCCAAAACTAAACACATAAGGAGAGTGGAGGGCTCTCCATTGCATGCCACTTTCCTCTCAAGGCCTCTTCGTTTGAGACATGACTGACAGTAGGACTACTAACACCTACCCATTCCTGCTTGATTTGAAAATATGAACTTCACATTCTGCTGATAGGGCTCTTCGAAGGCCTGAGCAACAGGGGCTGTTCCACAAGGCACTTTGAGATGTGTGCTCAGGTATGCCTGGATTTCTCTGTTAGAGTAGCATGGGATAGTAACTTTGTAGGTGTCGAAGGCTGTGATAACATAAGAATTGTGCACTTTGGCATTGCAAAAGATAATGAACCTATAGTCAGGGACTGTAGAAGATTGCAGCAAGCGGAAGAAGTGGGACTCCAGTTGTTTGGAAACTTTGTACACTAATTTCTCAGCACCCAGCAAGCAGTAGATTTTCTGATTCTGAGAATCAGATGAAAGAGCTCTCCTAACAATCAGCTCCACTTCTTCCTCCTCTGTGTCTGGTGTGCACACCAGGACCTCATCATACGTTGGGAGAGGTTCTGTCTTGGTGTGTCTGTAAATGGAGAGCATGTAGAGTAACATCTCTTCTTCTTTACACATGATGAGAGAAGGCTTCCTGGCTTCAAGGCCTACTGGTAAACTTCTCTTGATACATGTGGTTTCAAGAGCTGCTAATTGCTTCAGTGTTTCACCGAAGACATCCAGGCTGATGTACTTGTCTGACACAAGGCCAGTGAATTTCTTACAGTAAGCGTCCCAGAGCAGATTCACCTTGTCACAGATGGATGGCAAACTCTCAAAGGAGGTAGCCAGTTCATCTTCAGCAAGGGTGCTAAAAGTTGCCTGGTCAACCTCTCTGTTTTTGTTTTTAAACTTCCTTGACTTCTGCAGAAACGCTTCTCGCTGCTCATCATACAGTTTGCTCAGGTTTTCAACCTCTTCCTTGTTATCGCCCCGTTCAAAGGCAAAATTCATCAGCTTCTGCTCTGTGATGTCAGAGTTTTGAAGGCAGCTCTGCAAGGCTGCCTTTGCCACTGACGTATCGTAGCCAGATTCAGCCAGGTTTTTGATGAGCTGGGGAAAACGAATGACATAGTCATGCCAGGTAACAGACTCCTTGCCTCCTGCTGATGTGTTGACAGAGTCGAGTGGAGTCATGAGGGCTTGCTCCAGGGCTTTTCTAATATCTTCTGCTTTAATGTCATGCTTTATGACAGAAAGCATATTAAGAATCTGTGGCTCTATTACACTATTGTGGGCTTTGGCTAGTTGGCTACATAAGTAGAAGAGCTGGTGTGCAGTGAACAGGTTGAGATGATGGTAGGTGTCCCTTTGAGTCTCCAGATATTTCTTCCACTCTACCAGACAGTGCTCCATTGCTTTGCAAAGGCCATCCAGCTCCTCCAGGACAGGTCTGTTGCTCTGAACAAGGATGCCAGCAATTCCAAATTCTGTGTAAACTTTTACTTTGCATTGAGGATTGCAGTAGATGTCAGCCTTCCAGTCAATGAAGAGGATATTGCCAGCACTGAGAAGCTGCAGGTACAACTTCCCAACCATTTGAACTTTTTCCAGGATCTGTAACATGCCACAGACAAAATAGGGAAATGGATTATTGTGTGTTTTCAACAACTACTGAATACTTTTCACATTACATTTTCTTCCAAAGATCTATCAAAACCTGTTAAGAAAAAAAAAAACACCTCAAAACCGATTTGGCTCAATTTTTATGTCCAGTTTCTTCTCAGGATACATTTCTTGGCCAAGGACATGATCTAGAAGTGCATATTTTCCTGGAAGACTTCTACCACTCTTCAAAAATACCAGTTCCACGTAGCACATGTCTGCTGGGGGAAGGAGGTCCATAGATGAAGGACAGCTCCATTGTCTCACTCCTAAAGAGTATGATGAGCTGTATTGCAACCTCACAATCACCACCTTTGAAATATTTGGCTCTTGTGAGGTTTCTTCATCTCTGAGTGAAGTATTGCACTGCCTGCAATTGATCAGACAGCAAGCAGTTGTAGTGGTTCCTCAGGTATGTAAGAGAACACCTCACTTCAAACACCTGAATAAACAGCTTGTATAGGAAATAAGGAAAAGGTATGTGAAGCAACTGGCTTGTAGTGGGTGCCCACATTGGGGTGACTTCCATCATACCCCTGGAGTTTCCTGTTTCTCTTCATTCACTGCAACAGGAGGTTAGATGGCTTGCTTGGGTGGAGGTATACACATAATTAACATGCAGGTGAGGCCAAGACCTCAGAGAGTCAGACTTCTACACACTCCACCATCACCACATTGCAAGGGAATGTCTGTATTTATAACTTGCCTTACATGTGAGATCTGGGAGTCTGCTACCTCTGTTCCTGAAAAGTCAGAGCTAAAGGTGAAGAATGAGTCTCCATGAAAGAATTCCAGCCAAAAATCACAAGCCTTGTGGACACTGTTTTCCAAGCACATATTGATGTTGCACTGTGGCTTACCTCCAGGAAGCGGTTTGCCTCCTCTCTGCCTTGCTCAATTTTTGTGGTGATCAACATAAGCTTGTTCTGGAGCTCTGTGAGCTGAGCCAGGTTGTATTTTTTAGCGTTCTGATCTGTATGAGATTCCTTCTCTGTGGAGTCTTTCAGCAGTAGCACTGAAACACAGTCCTCAAGAGCAGCCTGGAAAGCAAGTAAGAGGATCAGCCCCACTCTACCTCTTGTCTGTGTAATTCCCCATCCTTGTGCAATGGGTCTTCAAGAATAATAGTAGTACATCCCTGCATATCACAGCCAAACATAAAGTTTTCCCATGTCTTAAGATGTGGATCATTCCTTTTCCCTTCTTCTTGTGCAGGGCTCACTCTTTCAGAGTATGCTACAAGCACCACTCCCCTTGAACAATGGAGTGGCATTTCTCATTTTAAATCTTTTCCTTTCCTTTTTTCACTTTCTCAGTGATCATATGACTTCTTTTTCATATTAAAATATTGCTTCATCTCCTCCCTGGGGACAAAAAAAAAAAAAAAGCCTCTTTTGCCTTGAAAATGACCAAGGCTTAATGGAAAATGTGATATGAGGTTGTGCTTCTTTCAAACCTGACTACAGATAAATTGGCTAGCTGACATACTCCTTGGTAATGGTTTTCAAACATGTTAAATTATTTGGGCAGAAACAATCCCCTGAAAAGAACTCCTCAAATTGTGGACAACCATTACCTTTAATTTTTGAGGTGCTGAGATGATAAAAATCCCTCTGCTATTGATGTCTCTGGCTTGAGAGATTGAAGAGCGCTCTATGGAGCCATGAGAATCATGAACCATCTGGATCCACTCTCTGTTATCACAAGAAGCTTTCTGTTAAAGAAAAAAAACCAACACAGCAGAATGAAACCTAATAACCAGTTGCCAGATCTGTAAGGATGATTTTGGTAAGACTGGGGTTTCTTGTGCCTACTGCACCTGAAGAGACAAAGCATAGTTGTTGCACCCAAATCTGCATCTATCTTACTAGCTTTCTGAACGCCAAAGCCAGTGAGCATTCTTGTGCAGCCATTGTGAAGCTGCAGTTCTCTGCCAGTCTTTGGCAATTTGGAGGAAGGATGTCAGTGGAATGGTACCCTGGGGAAGATGTTACAGTTTCTGTGGAGAGGATTATGCAAATCAATGCTAGACTAGTCTTTAGTAAAACACAGAACATTGGATTCACTTTCTTCTGCACATGACACCTAATAGGTCTCCTCCATTTGCCCTCACATAGGCATGTGAGGTCTTTTAAAATGTTCCAACTGGACTTCAGTCCCAGAGAGCACAAATTTCATATAGGTCTTACGTCATATCCACTACACCCACTTGAATGTCTTGACTCCCCCTGTGGCATGGCACCAGACTTCGACAATTCATTCTTCTAGTACAGGTCCAATTAATTTTGGAACATGGGATTTGTAGACTCACCAACTTCTTGGGCAAATTATTGTCTTTTGCGGTGGCTTCAATGATGAATGACAGGGCTTCAGAGAATTGTTCAAATCCAGATGTGGGTCTCAGGTCAAATATAATGGGTGCTGAAGCAGCCATGGCATCACGGAAGAACCGAACTTTGTCAATATCTATGTCATTTTCACCTGCAGAAATTGATGCCAGCTGCACAAATACAGGGATTTCTGTTTTATCTGGAAAAAAAAGAACAAACAAAAAATCCAAAAATGAAACACATAGTTGAGGAGTTTCATAGTTGACTCATGGTTGAGGAGTTCACATAGTTGATTCATACAATGCCTCTGGCTGTTGTGAGAAGTAGGGACAAAGTGATCCCTATCTATTGCCTCTCATATCTGATTACTATTACATCCCAGTACAACTCACCTTTTATTATGGTTTTGATCCAGGAGACAAAGCCTTTCCTTGTGCATTCAAGAAGTACCCTCAAAAATTCCAGCATCTCTTCTGGAAGGTTGCTCAAACTATTTTTCACCTTCATTAAGTCCTGGGTAATGTAATCAAGTCTCTGATTCCTGAATTCCAACTCTTCCTGCAAAAAAACCCCAAGACATACTGGTGTGTGTCCCTTGGTAAGAGAAGAGGGATGGTAAGCTCTGCCTCTGCCCCACACATCAAAGTTTCATTAGCCACTTAGGGTCTCTTCCGAAGGGCCAGCTCCTCAGAGACCTCTATTCTATCTAATCTATCTATCTAATCTATTTCATAAGCTTGGTTTGGTTATTTCAGAACAAGTCCCTGCAGCAGAGGCAGAGTCATGCTATAAAACTTGTCTAACATCTGCATTGAAGTCCTGATCACTAAAAGGACCTTTCCACAAAAGTTAGGTCTGATCCAATTTTAAATTTTTGGGGAAACCTGTCCAAAACATGGAAAGCTATCCAAAATACAAAAAGTTACAGAACACCCAGCTGCTCCTTGGGAGCTACACGTGCAGTGCCCCATCATTGCTACCATAATAGAAAGCTTATGACAATATAACACTTTAACTTTTACAGGATTGGAGCAACCAGGTCTGGAGACCTGCAGAAAAAAAAAAAAACACATGTGGAAGACAAATGAAGAATTACTGGAGGTTGGGATCTACTGTTTAAGTCCTGGAGTTTTTAACTCCTGGTTCTGCCAGAAACTTTCTGTGGAGGTTGGGGACGATAATACTTCCCTGTCTATTCCAAATCACTGGCTGCAGAATTTTGTTGCTGATGCACACAGACGTCTGCATCTGTCAGCCTCACACAGTTGCCTCAGATGCCCTTGGGCATCTCTAATGGCACTGGGAGCTCATTTGCAGACAACCAGGAGTCTGATTAAGGGTGAGCTGAATCACATTCCTGACTTATAAAGGTGCCAGGCTAAAAGAAAGACTGGTACAACAGTGAAATTTATATTCCAGAAGAAAAATTCCACCCACTGTGTCCAGTTTGATTTAGTTAAAAGTTAAGACACACAAAAGCAGAGGTTCCCCATTCAGACTTGCCAACAGAGAAGACACAAGAGCACTCAGTATAAGCCACTTATCCATGTGTCCCCTACATACATATTTTGTTAGGTTGTTGAGAATCTGAAAATTTCCATTAAGCTCAAGTCTCTTCCGTAGTTCATCAATCATCTTGGCAGTGTTCACAACTGTAGACAGGGTCAAGTAGTTTTTAATCTTCTCCACGGCAGCATCCACCCAGGCAGCTCTTCCACTCCCTTTCCCTTCGCTCATCTCCATAATTGTAAACTCCTTTGTGAGTTGATTCTCAGTTGCTAACTGCTTCTCAAAATGGCTGT
This sequence comes from Numenius arquata, assembly GCF_964106895.1. Taxonomy (NCBI): domain Eukaryota; kingdom Metazoa; phylum Chordata; class Aves; order Charadriiformes; family Scolopacidae; genus Numenius; species Numenius arquata. The sequence continues at coordinate 122,807,647 of NC_133576.1, forward strand.
GCACAGTCCCAAGGGTGATGGAAAAATCTTTGAGGGCCAGATAGGTACTCCGAAAATCGGCAATGGCTGGCTTATAAATGTTTTCTTGCACATCTTCTATCAAGAGAATTTTGTCTTTAGGGATTGTTGCCTTGATTTCCTCTGCTTTTTGCTTCCACAGTCTCTGAAAATAGTTGCTTTCCTCTAAGATATGAATTTTTTTCATCATGTCACTGTATTTAGCAAGGAAGTGCATTTGAGGAATTTTCTTCTCACCATTCACAGAAAATGTGCTTACAGATATCTGATCTTTAAAACTTCCTCTTTTTGTGATGCTTTTATACACAGCTCCTGTATCCACTAAACAAAGTGGAAACAAAAAAAAAATTAGTGCATTTATTCAGCTAGAAAGACACTTACCCTCTAAGCATGGAAATACTCTGAACCTGTCCACAACACCAAAGAGGGGAGTGTGTGTGTGTATGTTTGTGACAAAGTTCCTGGGGAAAACCTGAATCCAAGATCAACACAAAAACAAATAGTGGGCAAAATAAGTTACTCCATGGTGAGGAAGGGAGCCTTCAAACCAAGGTCTTGAAACTGTGGTAGTGTCTATATTATTAGAAAACAACTTGGACCTGAAATAGAGGTTGAGGAGACTTACCCCACCATTTGGCCCACCCCAGCTGGAGAATCACTTATATTGATTCTTGCACCCAATCTGAGAACTTCAACACTGGGATGTGTATGTTCTACTGTCCAGCAGGAAGAGATCACTGGGTGAGTCTTCCCAACCAATATACATTTCTGCTCCCTTTTCCTAGTTTTGTCGTTCCCTTCTAGGTCCCAGATCTTGTCCGAAATTGTTTGTCCTGTCTGAAAGGCACTTACCCTCTACAAACATTTGTCAAAGCAGGTAATCCAACCTTACATGTTTCTTAGAAAAATGAAAAACCTGGCACTGTTTAATATTCTCCTCGAAACAGATTTTCCCACTATACTGAACTCCTTCCATATATAAACCACTACCAGACTTTCCCCATTCCTTTTTTTTTTAAAGAGCCTCCTGCTTACTCTCTCCTCCCAGCTACCTCTTGGCACCAGACAGCTGTGCAGCACCATTTCCCAGTGCTCTTTATTTTTTAGAGACAGGTCCCCACGCAGGAACCACATAGGAAATCCTATCCTCTCAAAGAGAATGGGATGGTACCTCTTATCACATCCTCTATGCTTTTGCACAGACGCAGAAATGAGCATCCTTGCTGCTTCTGCTCTTCCAATTGCTTGTACTCCTCCCTTCTGACTTTCAGCACTGTTACTATGCAGCTGGAGACAGAGGAATCTGGGGAAAGAAATAAAGAAAAACCCCATGCCTAGACCTCATATATAAAGGATTCTTGAGAAAATCACTTGGAGAGAGAGGAGAGCTACAGGAAAGTCTCATGAGGGACTTCAATCATTCTAATATCTGCTGGGAAGGCTACAAAGCCAAGCATGTACAGTCCAGAAGGTTCCTCAAGTGTATTGATGATAACTTTTTGACTCAGGTGGTGGAGGAACCAACAAGGAAAGGTGTACTACTGGACCTAGTAATGATAAGCAAAGAGGGACTGGTGGAGGACATGAAGGTTGGGGTAGCCTTGGCTGTAGTGATCATGAAAAGACAGAGTTCAGGATCATGGGTAGTATGCGTAAAACAACAAGCATGATTGCAGCCTTGGATTTCAGAAGGGCTAACTTTGACCGCTTCAAGAAACTGCTTGGAGAAATCCCATGGGTTAGGGCTCTGGAAGGTAGGGGGGCTCAAGAGAGCTGGTTGATATTCAAATATGACTTTCTCCAAGCTCAAGATCCGTGCATCCCTAAGAGCAAGAAATCAGGCAAGGGAAGCCGGAGAACTACATGGTTGAGCAGGGAGCTTCTGAAAAAGCTCAAGTGGAAGAAGGAAGTTTACAGTGCATGGAAGAAGGGACGGACCACTTGGGAAGATTACAAGAATGCCTTTAGAGTATCCAGGGATGAAACAAGGAAAGCCAAGGCCTCCTTGGAATTAAACCTGGCAAGGAATGTCAAGGTTAACAGGAAAGGTTTCTTCAAGTATATCGGAGGCAAAAGGAAAACTAGAGAAAATGTGGGCCCGCTGTTGAATGAGATGGGTACCGTGGTGACAGAGGATGCAGAGAAGGTGGAGTTGCTGAATGCCTTCCTTGCCTCAGTCCCACAGGGAAATCATGTCTGACTAATCTGATAGCTTTCTATGATGGCATGACTAGATGAGGGGAGAGCAGTGGATGTTGTCTACCTTGACTTCAGCAAGGTTTTTGACGCTGTGTCCCATAGCATCCTCATAGGTAAGCTTAGGAAGTGTGGGTTAGATGAAAGGACAGTGAGGTGGATTGAAAACTGGCTGAGAAACAGAGCTCAGAGGGTCATGATTAGTGGCACAGAGTGTAGCTGGAGGTCCATAACAAGTGGTGTTCCCCAGGCGTCAGTACTGGGTCCAGTCATCTTCAATATATTCATCAATGACCTGGATGAAGGGACAGAGTATACTCTGAGCAAGTTCGCTGGTGATACAAAACTGGGAGGGGTTGTTCACATGCCGGAGGGCTGTGCTGCCATACAGCGAGACCTGGACAGGCTGGAGAGTTGGGGAGAGAGGAACCTGATGTACTTCAATAAAGGCAAATGTAGGGTGCTGCACCTGGGGAGAAATAACCCCATGTACCAGTACAGGTTGGGGGCTGACCTGCTGCAGAGCAGTTCCGAGGAAAAAGACCTGGGAGTCCTGGTAGACAACAGGATGACCATGAGCCAGCAATGTGCCCTTGTGGCCAAGAAGGCCAATGACATCCTGGGGTGCATCAAGAAGACTGTGGCCAGCAGGTCAAGGGAGGTTATCCTTCCCCTCTACTCTGCCCTGGTGAGGCCTCACCTGGAGTCCTGTGTCCATTTCTGGGCTCCCCAGTTCAAGAAGGACAGGCAACTGCTGCAGAGGGTACAGTCAAGGGCTACAAAGATGATTAGGGGCCTGGAACATCTCTCTTATGAGGAAAGGCTGACACATTTGTGTTTTTTCAGTCTGGAGAAGAGAAGACTGAGGGGGGATCTGATCAATGCTTACAAGTACTTAAAGGGTGGGGTGGTCAGGAGGATGGGGCCAGTCTTTTTTCAGTGGTGCCCAGTGACAGGAGAAAAGGAAATGGGCACAAACTTGAGCATAGGAAGTTCCATCTAAACATGAGGAAAAACTCCTTTGAGGGTGGCAGTGCACTGAAACAGGCTGCCCAAGGGGGTGGTGGAGTCTCCTTCTCTGGAGACATTCAAAACCTGTCTGGATGACACCCTGGGTAACCTGCTCTAGGTGGACCTGCTTTGGCAGGGGGGTTGGACTAGATGATCTCCAGAGGTCCTTCCAACCCCTTATCGTTCTGTGATTCTGTGAAACATAATCACTGCCATTAAAAAACTCATGCTTGAATTTGCACAAGAGGTGCATCATTTGATCTAAAAGCAGCAGTATCAACCCAGAGCCATTCTGATTTGATCACTGCCAAAGTCTAAAACACTCTGAAACACATGGATTAAGTTTATTATTACAGAAGAATCTGAAAGACATTTCTTCCAGGTTTTTGTAACTGTAATTTTTAAACTGGCCTGTGACCTTGAAGGTTATTCTGTAACCAGCACAAATAGCAACAGGAAAGCGAAAACTAAACACAGTAAATAAACTAAGCTGAGTGGTGCGGTTGACACACCTGAGGGATGGGATGCCATCCAGAGAGATCTGGACAAGCTCGAGAAGTGGGCCCATGTGAACATCATGAGGTTCAATAAGGCCAAGTACAGGGTCCTTCACTGGGGTCAGGGCAACCCCTGGTATCAATACAGGCTGGGAGATGAAGGGACTGAGAGGAGCCCTGCCGAGAAGGACTTGGGGATACTGGTGGGTGAAAAGCTGGATATGAGTAGACAATGTGCTCTTGCTACCCAGGAGGCCAACTGTATCCTGAGCTGCATAAAGAGAAGTGTGGCCATCAGGGCAAGGGAGGTGATTCTGCCTCTCTGCTCTGCTCTGGTGAAACCCCACCTGGAGTACTGCATCCAGTTCTGGGGTCCCCAGCACAGGAAGGACATGGACCTGTTGGAGTGGGTCCAGAGGAAGGACACAAAAATGATCAGAGGGATGGAGCACCTCTCCTGTAAGGACAGGCTGAGAGAGTTGGGGTTGTTCAGCCTGGAGAAGAGACAGCTCAAGGGAGACCTTATTGCAGCCTTTCAGTACTTAAAGGGGGCTTGTAAGAAAGATGAGGACAGACTTTTTAGCAGGGCCTGTTGCAATAGGACAAGAGGTAATGGTTTTAAACTAAAAGAGGGTAGATTCAGACTGCACATAAGGAAAAAAAATTACAATGAGGGTGGTGAAACACTGGCACAGGTTGCCCAGTTGAGAGGCTGTAGATGCCCCATCCCTGGAAATGTTCATTGTCATGTTGGATGGGGCTCTGAGCAACCTGATCTAGTCGAAGATGTCCCTGCTCATTGCAGGGGGGTTGGACTAGATGACCTTTAAAGGTCCCTTCTAACCCAACCCATTCTATGCTTCTATGATTCTAATACCACAAATACAATTCTATAAATAAATCATAAGAACACTGCAATATTTTAATTGCTATCCATTGTACAGAAGAATATTGTTTTCTGTCCTCCGTACTGGGCTTAAAAATATTCCATGAATTCAACTTTACTATTTTTTGCTGTTTCATTCATTCTCTTGCAGAGAATTTTTGGTTTTCTTTATATTTTAGATACCTTTCCAATAAATATATTTTTTATTTGCCCCATTGAATAGGAAAATACCCCACATGGAACTACAGTTTTGAGAAATAAATTTGGAAGCTGTGAGCTTACCGCAGATGCACAGTATATTCTGAAATAGTTCTTGATGTTGCAAGATGATGGACAGTATGTCGCAGTGGATGTCTCCTGAGAAAAGTTGGTGTCTCAAAAAACAGAAGAAATTGTAAAACTGGGAAAGTAGGGATGTTGCTTTTTCATTGATCTGTTTTTGAAGGTTATGTTCTGATTTTTCTGTAAAATAGATGAAATCTAGTGATAGAGCAGTGCTTTCCAAAGCAGTAGTTTCCCCACTGGATTTATTTTTAACATACATCCTCAGGAAGAGGACGTAGCTGCAGCTTCACAGTCCCCTGCCTCCAAGCAGTGAATAGCAAGGGGATGTTACAGACATCTTTGCGGACTGCACAGATTCATTTGTAGCCAACACTAGCATATGGGAAAAAATGTTGCTTTGTTCCCAGTCAATGTAAAATAGCATTTTTCAATTGATTCAGGTACATGAAAAACAAAATGTATATTTAGAGGACCCTGGCCGAGCTTTGGTTATAATCCTCCTTCACATAGGATACAAACCTCTGGAGTGCTTCACAATCAGCATTTCTATTATTTTTTTCATTTTCAGAGAGTAATTTTTTTTAAATATCCTTCATTTATAAAATGAAATGCTTCCCATAAATGTGCAAACAAAAACATTTCAACTGGAAAAAGAAATGGAGATGCTTCTTAGTTTCTGAAATGAAACATAATTTTTCCAGGATCTGTGAATACTTATCTCTTTCATTTTGTGTTGGCAAAAAACTTGGCAAACCTTTGAACAGAGCTGGTGAAACCTCATATTCCTTTCTAGCAAAAGAAAGGACTTGATTGCAAACTTCACCCAGCTCCATGGCTTAACTTTTGTTTGTCGTGGGATTTTAGTGTTGTGTGCATCAGATGTTACTCGGCTTTCAGAGCCCATCAAAGTACACTGCCAAAACAGAAATTTAAAAAAACCCACTCTGTGGGAAACTTACGGATAGTGGAGAGGAGATCATAGATCATGGAAGAGCTGAGAAACTCTGTGAGAACTAGGCCCGTGCTGTCAACAAATCTGTCTACTTTATGCAATGTGCTCATCTTATCTGAGAATATTTTCTCAACAACAGCAGAAAGCATTTTCCCGACAGTTGACCTGTTTGTCTTGGTGATTTTGGAAACCATTTTTCCTAACATGGGCTCCTGTAAGGACAAGACATTTCTCCTCTTAGCTGTAAATAGGCTTTGCAGAACCTGTCCCTTTACAGAAAATTCCTCTCCCACTCCATTAACGCACCGAAGGACAAATAGGCATAGCTAGAAAAGTGGGTCAGATCAGCATGGCAGGAGGTAAAAACTCTCAGTTGTGCAAAAAGGGATGGTGGCATTTAGACAGCAAGTCCGTACCTCACTTTTGTCAAAGTATTTAATCTTTTGAATGACACAATCTGTAAAGCAGCTCTCCAGATTTGTATTCCAACCCTCGTTCGCCTTCATGAATTCCAGGTAGAAGTCCAGAAGTTTTTTGTCATCTGCCTGCAGGAAGGAAATGCTTAAGCTGCAGTTGCTTTCTGGGGCCTTGCCAAATATCATTGGTTTCTCACATTGGCGGAGGAGTTATGCCCTCTACATCAGCAAGGAGCTGGCTGCTTCAGCTCCCATCATCCAAAACTGACTGGGACAAAACAGAGCATGCTGGGGTCAGGGAAAGTCTGAGCATCACCCCTCTGCTGGGAGATAAGTAACCATAACTCACTTTCTCCAGCCACCTTTCAACCATGCAGCATATCAGGCTTTGCCATTTCTGGGTCCATTCCACACAAAGGATCTCAAATAAGAACAACTCGTTCCACACCTGTGGCAGGAAAGCAAAGCTGGTCAACTGGGCCTCAAGAGATAGACAGACCTTCCAGGGTGAGTGGTTATCCCTTATGTGAGTTCTCACTACTCACATTGATGTTCTCCAGGAACCGTTTAATTAACATGGGTGGCCTTGGCAAGGATTTTTCCAGCCACTTCTTGATGTAATCTGCAAACTCATCGAATCTTTCTGAGGTAAACTGCTGAAATTCCTTGGGAAATAAAAAAAAAGGAGAGAATTGGCAGGAGAGACAAATTTTCACTCTGGCTTTTGATCCTTAACTGCTGTGTACAGAATGAAAACAAAGTCCTTCCCACAACTATCAAGGGCCTCCAAGAAGAGAAATGGCTGGCACACTCTGAGATGCTACCGGCTTTGGTAGCACTTTTTGGGCCACTTCTCTGTCCATGCAAACCCAGCACAAATTCTGACAAGGTTAGAATAAGTAACTGAGAAAGGTAGCCACATGTTCTGCTGTCACTCCTGTAGTTGGCCACATTTGAATGAAGCAAACCTGAATTCCTGGCCCTTCTCAGCTAAAAATACACGGGTATATGTCTTCATGAAAGCTATGGGTGTTTTTTTTTACCTGATTTGCTTGCAACGCATCTGCTATTGCAGCAAACATAGCAAGTATCCGTAGCAGTGACATTATCAAGCTAAATGGTGCTGCATGCCAATGTTTTAAGGAAAATGAAAGCAAGGCGTATGTGTAATTCAGACACTGCAAGGCATCCTCCTTAATCGTGGGCTTCAGCAGCTGCTCTGTATGCATTGGCCGGCGCCTGTGGATACAGAAAAGCACTGTGCTAATTCTAAGAATATAATTTTAAAAACAGTCCACACAACCTTCAGCTTAAGTGTCCTTCATTTGCTGGACAATGCTATGCAATCTCAGCCAACCAGAGCCACTTGTGTCTGAATTTGGAGCCAAATCCTGCAACACGAGATGAAGGTATACTGTCTGACATCCTCCCCATGTGATACTCCTCAGCCCAGAGGGGTTTAAAGGGTTATGACATACAATTAACAATGAAAATTACTGCAACCTCCCTTGTTCTGCTCAACCACAGGTCTAGCAATTCCTTCCCCCCCCCTCCACAGAGCTGTCCTAGTATTTCTCCTCTCAAAAGGTTAGCACTTACAAGTCCTTGAACCAGAATTCCATCCTTTCGGCAATGTTGTTCAAAACTCCATTCAAATCCTTTTCCTGAATAGAGGGTAAAAACATACACTGAAAACCACTCCGAAAATTCATCTACTCCTAGATCTGTGGCAGTCTCCTATGAAAACTGGTGTGAAACCTTCAGAGAATTTTTTTCCACCAATATTTGATTTAAAAAACCCACAGCACTTCCAGATGGAAAGGCTGATCTATATCCTATTAAAACAATCACTTCAAGCCCCAGCTATCCCCAAGATCTTTGGAGTTCAGAGGATGGTGTGGGAGGGCTTAGCTCAGATTTTTTCAAGTACAAATCAGGATGTGTTGGGGTTAAATCCTATGAAAAGCACAAAGAAGTAGATTTTAAGTGGAATTCCTCTCCAGGGCCTCAGAGGATATTACAACATTCTAATTAAAACGTAAGTGAGAATGACAGAAAGTAGGTTCTCACAAACAAGTCCAATTTTTATTTAAAAATAATCACTCCCCCAGAAAGGCAAGTTAGAACTTTAATTTTCTTCTTTTATCCTTTCCAGCTTTAAACAAAGTTCCAATTGGTTGATCGCCACGGTGTTCATTTTAGGTACTGCTTCTGGTGGCAGGATATAAAAATTGCTTAAAGATTCTGACTAAAATAAACTTGATACAGCAGTTGCTAGTAATTTTCCAACCAATGAGATCCCCTTGCCCTTTCTCTTTTACCACTTCTTTCAAAACATGGGTATTGAGCTCTCATTCCCGGTTCCTATGATTCAACCCCTTTGGATACACTGAAAAATTCTTCAGGAGCTACAGAGACTTTCTGGCTCACCCGTATAAAACTGCACAACTTTACATAACCTAGAAAGAAACACCAGCAAGAAGTTAATCTATTACTGTGTGTATTGTCTGATTGCCTTACATGCACTTGGGATGGTTTACAGACGACTTCAACGACACGGTGGTGCACACTATCCAGGAGGAGCTGAGGTGGAAACTTGATTTGGAGCAGGGAGTCCTTGGTGAAATTCTTCAGTGCCAACATCTCCAATACTGTCTTTGCCAGTGGAGAGCAGCTTTCAATGAATGACTTGTGAATCTCTATCATCGCCAAGACTTTCCTATGAAAATGGACCATCAACAGCAGATGGATTTTGAAGCAACAGGCAGCACTTTGTGCCATTTTATGTGCCCCTGTGGCCGGCAAATGTGCCACTGGATTTAAAGAAGAGGTGGTTGAACACTGAATGGGATATCTGGGACTTTTTAGTAAGTGAATTTACACAGTAAGACATTTCTTTTGAGGCTGTTAAAGATGAAATTCTGTGTTTGAGACTTTCAGTCCAGGGGACACCATCTTGTGTGAGTGCACATACATGCCTTTGCTTCCTGTCCAGTTTGCCTGCAGACAGGATATTTTGGAGTGACTCCACCTTTCTGTCTGTGAAATAACATCCAAATGAGGATCTAGGGGTAGTTCTCTCCCTAAAGCCACTCCAAACAGACTGTCTGAATGAGAATGCACAGTCCTCAGCTCAGTCTTCTTCCTCTAATTTTCTTTCAGGCACCCTCCTCTTCCTGGGTTAAACCCCAGGGCAGAAGTAGGATGTCTGAGAAAGGCAATGACTTGCATCCCAGGGAAGAAACACAAAGTTTCTGGTGGCTGGAAGTCCACAAGCCAAGACAATGAAAAATTATTCTAACAGTACAACAGCTTATTTCCCTTACTCAGCCTTGGCTCTCTCTCCCTTTCAAACTTACCTCTGCTTCTCTTCATCGCCTCTCAGCTGCAAGTACTGTAAGGGAATGGTTCCTGGAAAAAAAAGGTCCTCCATCTTCTCTGTGATTGCATACAGTAATGGAATCAGCCAAATACACAAGGTGTTGGCTTTATTACTTGAGCAAATTTTCTTCACAGCTGAAATGTAATTGCTGAAAAAAAAATAGAGAACCCCAAAAAATCTCCATCAGTGGTCAGAGCTCCCAAAACCACCTCCTAGGATGGTAGTGGGAGCTGTGTGTTTTCCTCAGTGCTTTTCAACCCAATGGCATTCATCTTGCCTATGTGTAGATGCATGAAGGTATGTGAGAGAGTGAGAGCTTAGATCTAGAGACCTTATCAGCAAACACCTGAATGAATCCCACCCCAGCTTTCCCAAAACAGTCTCCCTCCGTAAGTTTTATGTAGCAAAGCAAAATGAAAAGAAAAATAATTCAAATGCTATAGTTTATATCAAAACAGCATAACAGAATACAGTAATCTAACTTCGTAATCTAATATATTCATTTTTGTAGTACTCAATTCAGCTGTCTATGCAAAAGTGTCTATTCCCCTTTTAGATGTCTGGGACATCCAAGACACACCTGCAAGGCTTTCAGACATGAACCAGAGCTTCTGGGAGACATTAATCCTTTCAAATTGTCAGCAAGAGGTTTGGTGAGATAGTACACAACATCTAAAACAACACTGATGCTCAGCTGAGTCTTGAACCTCCAAAGATTATAACAGAAGCCCAGACACCTACAGAGGGGCATAAATGTAAGGGTCTGAATCTCAAACCAATTCTTGCCAAAAACATAACCTGTGGCTTTCCTTCCATTGGAGACCTGGAAGAGTGGACAGACTGCAAAGGTTATGGCAGCCAGTGGCAGAAATACAGCTAGGAAGCATCAAAGTGAAGGGGAAAGAGTGTTGGGGAACCACATTCCACTACTATCTTCACATAAATGCTCCATGGAGAAAATGGCTCAATGAACTGAATGACTACAAAAGGATCTGTGACTCAGGAAAGTAGCACAACAATTTTAATTACCTCTTTCCTCTCAGATGATTGAATTTGCCTTGAAAAGGGCCGATGTCCTGGAAGAGTTTGTCAGCCTTGATGATTATATCTTTACTTAGTGGGACGTTATAACAAGATGAGGTGTATAAGGCAAAAAGCAGCCCATCATCTTTGTGCTCCTCTTTCTCCAGGTATCCAATGATCTTGTCCATGAAATTTATCAGGTTATCATTCAACTGGACAATGAGAATAAGGAAGGGGAGTTTCACCAAGATAGATAAGACAACTTTAGTTGGGGAGCTGGAAAGAATTCATGAAGGAGGATGGAAGATGCTAAGAATCATTATTTGTAGGCAAAAGCCTTGCAGTTAGACCACTTACTTAAAGACAGGTTCCTGTCTTTGCAACAGCTAACAAATTTCTTGGCTTTCATTGTGTCTCACTGCCCTGGCACCACCCCAGGGAGAATGTTTTCCTGGCTGTCTTAAGTTTACCTAGTAGTTCTTATGTGCTGAATCCACACAGGTACCAGGAGCTTACTCGCCACCCATTCTAGGATGCTCAAGCCCTACAATAGATGAAGCATAGGTAAACAGATCTTCAGTCTCCCAATTGAGCAGGGAAATCAAAGGGAACTAAAAAGAATAGTGGAGATTCTTTCAGAGGCCTACCTTGCTGTAGGAAGGAGTGTGACTCCATGACTGAGAAACTGAAAGGGCAGATAAACTACTTTCACTGAAACAGATACGCAGCTCCTATCACTAACTCCTTGCATTGGGATTTCCCTACAGATGACTTGCAAGGCATTGCTCTGCATCCTGTGCAGGCCACGTGTATTTCAGGCTTTCCACTATATATGAACTTTTAGGATATGTCCACAATAGAAGATAACATCCCCATCCAGTTACCTCCGAGGCAAGCCCCAGACCATGCCAGGTGGATGTGGCACCCCAGCTCAAACAGAGCTTCCATTAAACAGCACTGGTGGGTTAAGCCTGGCCAACAGCCAAACACCTAACAGGCTTCTCACTTAATCTCTTTCTTGGACCCCAGGATGAAAATAGAAAGGAAGTGAGCAGACTCATAAACTGAGATAATAACTGTTAAATAGGGAAAGCAAAATCTGTGCACATAAACAAAGCAAAAAGAAGAATTCATACACTACTTCTCATTGGCAGGGAGATGTCCAGTCCCTATGTGGCAGGGTCTCAGCACACATAACAATTGCTTGGGAAGACAAATGCCATAACTGCAAACATCCCTATTTCCTCCTCATTTCTCTGAGCTATTATTGCTGAGGATAAAATCACATGGCATGGAATATCTCTTTGGTCAATTTGGATCAGCTGTCTTGGCTATGGCCCCTCCCCACCTCTTGCCCACCACCAGTATACTCACTGTGGAGAGTGAGGGGAGAGAGAAAGCCTTGATGTTGTGTTGTTCAGCAACAGCAAAACATTCACTTGTTTATCAACATTGTTTTAGCCACAAAAGCAAGACATAGCACCATATGGCATGAGGAAAGTTAACTCCACCCCAGACAGACCTAATACCATCTCAGACAGAAGCCATGTTGGGATGGGAGTGGACATCAGTGGTTTCCTTTAGCTGTGGAGATTTTGCCTTTCTATTGCATTTGTAGGAGAAGGATTAACTTCCATGAACAATGAGAATATTGACTTCAATTTTTCTTCCGATTCCTGCTCAATCCATGGCAAGAAATGGATGTATCCAGGGCAAAATTCCACCTGTCTGTCCACCTTAGGATAAGACAAACATCCTCCCCTTTGTCCCTTGCAGAAAGATCTCTGCTGGTTATGAAGGTAGCTGGGAAGGGGGGGCTTGCTCAATTGGACCTGTTCACACTGAAAATAGTACTCATCTCAGGAAAGTAAACACATGAAAGAAGCAATTTCATCCCAGGGAGGATCCATCATTGCAGTCAATAAGGACTGCTAAGCTGTTCATTTGACTAAACATCAGTGCCTACTGAATGGTTCACTCTCTCCAATCCTGCAATAACTCTGGTGACTACTTCTCAGCACCTACAACAGGAGCTAAGACATTCAGCATGTATGCACCCAGTTATTTTTCAGTATGCCAATTTTATTTTAGGTGTGTAAAATCATAAAATGCTTCCTACCTTTGGTTCATACCCCTGAGAAATGTCATATGGGAATCTAATTTTAGACTTCAAAATGAGGCATTGAAGCCAGAATGTCACTGCTTGTGAAATTCTTTTTTTCCCATGCAGGATTTTCAAAAACAAGGTAGTCTTTCCATGGCCCATGCTCAAAGCTAGTTCTACAAATGACACCATTTGGGTCTGATTCCAACAGAAGATCTCCTTTGACCTCGTCAGTCCTTGGGTACAACCCAGAAATTGGAAAAAGCAATGAAAATAAGGTCCAGCCTTTTGATGTTCTCTGGCTGTGGTTCAGAAACCTACACAAAATTAGAGGTAGCTGCAGAAATTTCTCTTCAGAGGTCTGTCTACCTGGGAACTGATTGCTACTTTCGCTTGGTGTATACTCACCATTTGCTCAGTGAGATTAGTTGGAGAAAAGGGTTCGCCTTTTGCAGCATCCCCGAGATAGATTTTGAAGCTCTCTGTGTAGATCTCCAGTTTCCTTTCTATATTCTTAAAGCCCTCCTGGAGCCTGATGGGACAAAGAAATTCATCTGCAAGGTATTCTATGATACCACAGTTGACTGACTTTTGGGGCATTGTTTTTGAAGAAGATTTGAAGGCAGACAAGTATTTCAAGTAATTCTCTTTTTCATGAAAACGGCACTTCAAGTGTTCAAAAATGGTCCATGTTCCTGGGGAGAAATCAGGGTTTGTGAATGAACCTTCAAACCTATAAAGGATTAGTCTTTAACTGGCCCTGAGCTAACGATACCAATTGCTTTATATAAATTCCAAGCCCAGCTGAGCCGTAACTGAACCACTAATGCACAAAACTCACCATGCATATTTGAATTCAGCCCTAGCGATCTCACCTGTGCTTTAGATGGGCCTAGTGTGCATAGCCCATGGCTGATTCAATTGCCCCAACAATAGGTGTCTACTACTTTTTGAATTATCCTGGCATATTCAAAACATCTATATAGGGTGGCAGATCTGACACTGGACCTCCAGCTCACCTGCACCCTTCTGGAATGGCAACTGAAGGCCAGACGATAGGTGCAAAGGTGAGTCAAGTCTTCATTACACACCCTCCCTTGCCCAACAATGAAAAGTCTGAGTTTAGTCTGGGAAAAAGCAAAATAACTTAAGCACTCCTTCCGTAACTGTTTGTGTTTGCGTTATATAAAGAGTCTGTGTTGAATAACTAGCCCATAAGCCTATGTGTCAGAAATCCCCACAATAACAATGCTTCTGTAGTAGTAAGAAGGTGCTACCCCACTGCAAAGCAAAACGAGGGAGAGTCTATATTTGTTTGCTGCATGCAAGAATTCGTTGGTCAAACTTCACCTCAGTCTTACCTTTGAAGAAAGCACAACACTTACCATCTGCTTTGATCTCTTCATTGGGAATGTTTATGACTCGGTGTAATTGACTCTCTATATTTTTGGAGTCCATTCCATAAATATGCTCTAAATCACATAATCTCATTTTGTAGTCATTTGAGAACACATTGCTAAAGATAGCATATTTATAAAAAATTGGTCCTCTCTGTAGGTCAGAAATGGGGATTGTTGCACTGCCCACGATACAGTTGTTTCTAGAATAGAATAAAGAAGAATATGAATCAGTTATTACACTATAAGAAGTTTCGATGAGGTTCAACCCCAGATGAACTTTAGCTGTACAGATCAGTTCATGCAGCAAGAACGAGCAACTAATGTTCACCTTCAAAATGCAAAGTTTAACAAAATGCCTCTGGCCTTTATAATGGCAGACAAAAACTTGATAATCTGACCTGAACTTGAAGGTTTATCAGACAGGTGAGAAATAAAGTAACTGGTAAGAATTCTTGATGTGAACAACTCTGGTCCTAGCCAAAGTTGCAGCTGTCTTGTAAAAAGAGTAGGAAATACATCTAGAGATCTTCCTGCTGAGTACTGCAACTGTACCAGTGAGCAGGGTCAACTAAGGTGACTCTATTCACTCCATTTTCTGTCATGAAAGGCATCTGGTGACATTTGAAAAGCTCTATAACGTTTTAGACCTCCATGCAGATCTGGCAGACCTAATGCAGGACCTATAGAAGTTATGCTTGAAACTGTAATTCACTTCCACAGACACATAAATTTAGGTGTCTTGGTCTGGGGTTGAAGACCAGGCTGGGATCCTAAAGTTGGGGTGAGCTGTATGCTTTCCAAAATGTGACATCAACATACATTTAGGTATGATTTTTACCTTTTTTTCAGAACAGCAAATTCCTGGTATTGTCCAGGTTGCTTGTAAAAAGCAACAACGATCTTGGATGAGTTTTCAGAATATCTGGAGTTTTTTGACATTACAGCAACAAACTCTAGGGTCATTGTTTCTTCTGTCTTAAGTCTTGTATTGTACAGATATGGATTCTGCAGGCAACTATTGGAAGGGAAAGAAATACTGTAAGGTTAACATCAGCCCCCCCCACCCCCTCCACCACTCCTTTGCCATCTTCACCTGATCCCCTCAGGACTTCAGGGCAGCATTCAGACACTCACATGCATTTCTCCCGGCCTCTGGCTGCAGCTCCCAGAAGAGGAGTATCTTCTGCATCATTTCTTCCAGTCCTGTACAAATATCCTGATTACCATAAAGCATTTACAGTGGTCTCAGCTGCCTACATGCAGGTATAAAGCTACTGTGAGAATAATTCAGATTACAGACAGCATGCTGTAGACCAAGGGGCATTGCAAAGAGACCAACGCCTAGTCTGGAGGGCCTCTACCTGTCTCCATCTCGATCTGCTGGTGGAAAAAGGAGTTTAAGGGTGGAGTAGCCTTACAGTACTAAAGCTACACCTCCTCCCAAAGACAGCTTTTCTCCCAGCAAGCTCCCAGATCTCAAGATCCTTGAGGTCTGATGAGAAATCCCGCACAGCACAGATCTCCACGTCAACAAACCTGCTATTGGGTCCTAGGTTTTCTTTTCTTTGAGAGTCATCTGCAAATGAGGAGAATGCTTGGGTTAACATCAGAAGAAGATAGACCAAATCAAGAAAAATTAGAAGGCAGTTGTATACTGGGAATGGGAGAGAAGCTCTTGAAGTTAAAATCCTTACAGCTTGGATATGGTCCTCTGGCTCTTTGAATCCCAGCCGACTTGTTGTGTAACCTCCCACCTATCTTGCCGAGCTCCTCCAATGCTCGGTACAGATTTCCTAGGGATAGCGACGTGGAGCAATTTATGCTGCTGGGGGTGAGTGTGGGCCTAAGGACAATAGTTAGCACATCCCACATCAGTAGAGTTATGGATGGGGGCAAGGGGTGGAAGGAAGACCTGTACAATTATGCTGAACAATCAGCTTTGAGGCTTCTCTTACCAATTGTCTTTCTCCCCCATGTGCAGCTCATGGTAGAAAGCCAAGTACCTCTAGACACTCAAACAATTTACACGTGGCATTGCCAGGAGCCTCTGACTCTCAGCCAGGCCCTGCACACTCAGGCCTGCTCTTCATAATAGTCAACATCAGATTTGCATTAGAGCAGAGATGGGAATGCTAAAATACACTCGTCAGTTACCTCTTCTGTTACAGTTTCTTTGCTCTACTGGTTCCTCTCTCCTCTGGTGATCCAGGACCTTTTCCTTGGAAAATAAAGTTTTAAAGTTAAATAGATCCCCAGCTATGATTCAGACCCAAAAACCCAAACAGCGCTAGAGGCACAGGGCCAGGGGAGGTGCAGAGCTGAAGAAGCAATTCAGTCTTTCTTCCAGTATTTATTTTCATGGCTTCTGCTTTGCACACAACAAATTATGAGTGCAAAGAGCAGAGCTGCATCTCAGCATAACTGCAAGTGAACTCAGGGCGTCACCTTGCAAACTCCATGCTAGTGACCCCCCACACCCAAAAGAACATTATTCTGCATGCTAGAGGGGTGGAAAATACAACCCTTATGCATTATCCTCAGAGGTCCCCAAACAGTTCAGCCATGACTCAGTTTTCTGACAGTTACAGTGTGATTCCCACTCAGAAGGAGTTTTGGCTTCCTTGATTGCTGGGGATCCTGGGTTTCTGATAGCCCCATTTGACTGGAATTAGCACTCAAATAACGCTCCCTCTCCACTGACACAGCAGACTGCTGTTGGTATGTTGGTATAGGACTTAGTGTGTATGGGTCTCCTCCTCGGCTGTAGAAAGGAGAAGAATATGTGCACTAATGGCCATAATTAGAGTTTCCCTGCTGTGCGCTGCATCAGCCCAGATCTCCATTAGTGCTGAAGGGCTTTTGGAGGAACTCCATCATTTGAGACTGCGTCAAAGCATGGCTGTGGTCAAGCCGCAAAATAACTTCTACTGGAGCAGGCAAGAAAAAGAGATAAACAGTGCAGCACCTCATATTGTTTACCTCAGAACAGGAATACTGGCAGCACAGCCAGTGCTGGGATATTTTAGCACAATCTAGTAATGCCTTAATGTCCACAAGATATTCTGAAATTTGAAGACATACTTGCACTCAGAGTTTTTACCCTGCTCCTAGATTGTAATACATCAACACAGTCTGTTAGACCAGAACTTTTACAGTTCGACTGTAGGGTTGATCAGCAGCAGAAGGAAACAAATTCAGTGGGAAATCTTATATTTTCAAGCAAAGACTTTACTTCTTATGTGAACAAAATCAAATGGTCTTTTGATAGAAATTGGCTTTCTCCAAACTGTTTTCTCACAATTAATTTCTTCCAATGAAAAGAAAGAGGTCAGACCTCAAATTTTACATTTTTGTTTGTTTTATATGTATGAGGAAAAGAAGCAAGACACCTGATTTCATTTGCCCTGATGATAGTGATAAAGAAGGCAAAGTCAAAGAAGAAGTTCCCAGAACTAGCCTAAAGACATAAAACAACTGGATATTGATTGGACACAGCCACATGGAAACCTCTTGAGAGAAACCTGAAATTTCTTCAGAGCTGCTCTGTGATATTGTCAGAGCGATCCTTCTCTTTCTGCCTCTTCTACATCCAAAACACTCCCAGAGCCCAGTGCTGGGGTACAGCATCCATTTGGGTTTACTACCGTGGAACAGCAAGTAAGGACCATACACAGCCTTCTTAGTGCGGCCTCTTTTGAGTGAGACAGGAAGAGGCAAATCTCTTCTTTAACGTTAAATATGTCAGTTTAAGGATTTCAATCACCAATAATGGGAAAGTGCCCTAGGTAAAGCCTGATTTTTGCTCTGCATGACTTCTGTCACATTTTTTTTTTTTGGCCTGAATATGTTGACATCAGTGATAATCAATTAAAAACTCTTACCTTGTTAGTTTTGCCAGAGGTGTCATCACTGGACTTGGGGGGTGATTTCTGTCCAGCATGGTGATCTCCCAAGAGTTCTGCACCTGTCGTATGTGCCTGGAGTTTCTCTTCCTCTACAGCATCTGGAGGTGGGCACAAAGTGAGATGAAGGTTTCCATCCCATCACTGGTGCCTGCCCTTCCCTCTGTGACCCAAAGCCACAAGCTGGCCAGCAGAGAGGCACACAGGAAGCCTTGGAGTCCATGGCACTGATTGCAGGGAGCTGCAGACTAACTTGTCAGAGAACTAGGTAGAGCAAAGGTTGTATAGGAGGGGTCTCAACCAGGTCACTTTTTAGTGGTGTTCCCTTGAAAGGATAAATCCCAGTGCTGGCCCCATCTTTTGTCTCATAGGCTCACTTCTTAGGACTGGGAAGTGAATTAGTAATGCTGCAACACAGGCAGTGAGGGGAGCAGTAGCAAAGTAATACATAGGAGAGGGCAGAAGTAGGATTGCATACTGACCTTTTTGCCTGGGTTTTCCTAAACATTTCTGTTTCATCAAGCCATTCCCCAGTCACACTGTACCTGAGTCAGTGGACAGAATCTCCCAGGAGCTGCTGTCACATTCAGTTGAGGAGTCACTTTTCACACATTCCAGGAATGAATGGATATCACAGCTTTCCTTTGGGAATATTTCAGAAATCAGGATACACTCTTCAGAGAAGATCATGGGGGAACAGGTTTCACAGGGAAGGACTATGGATTCCAGCTCTGGGGATCTAATAAATGTGGTTGTATCATTCCCAACTATTTTCCCCTGCCATAAGCCCCTTTCCCATCAGCTGTGGTTAAGATATTCTACAATCTGGAAGCATCAACTCATTTTGCCAGATTCTCTGTGGGACACCAAACAGGGTCAAGCTCAGTTCTTACAGGATGGGTCCTTCGATTCCTCTGCAGCTGCAGATCCTGGCTAAGTGATGCTCAGAAATCGTGTAACTTGACTACTCTGGACCTAGAGAAACAGGGTTCCCACCTCAATGTTTGGTCCTAGAGCTTATACCTGGGATGCAAGCACGGTATCTGTCAGATGGTCTGTGGAGAGAGGTTGCTGCTTGTTGCTTTTCGGTGCTGCAGATTTCATTCCTGGTGCAAGAAAACACATTTATTGACTACAGTGTCTATCTTCACCATATCTGCTACAATGATGCTAAGATCTCTCACTTTACTCCTAATAATGAAGGAGCATCAATGGCTTTTAAAATTCTCCCCTTTTCCAATTAGAATCTGCTGAAAGGTTTGAGCTGGGCCAGCATTCACAGAGCCCAGATTTCTGCCCTAGTGGGTGGACTCATCAAAGCTAGCTAACAGCTGGCATACCTAATCCAAGCCAGTTACCTATATTTAGTAGAGACAAGTTAACAATAGTGCATGGAAAGAAAAATGTCATTGAAAAGGATAAAAGAGAAGCACATGGAAAAGAAGACAAGAAGGACTAATCTAGGCCGGGGTTTGCACCAAGTTTTATGAAGTCAGGAAGCTCTGATTCCTGCTGCTGAAATTCTTCCAAGGGAAACCACCCAGGGACAAACATGGGTCAAAATCATGTGGTAAGAGCAGACTGTGCCTGTGATGTGATGCTCAGCCATCCAGCCTGCTGACAGCACCACAAAAATGCACACATTAGCGCTGCTCCTCCCCATTGTTTGGGACTAGCATACAAATGTAAACGCAGGGTGTGTGTCCCCATGGGGGACAAAGTTTGTTACAGGGCCTTTAGTGAAAGTTTTGGCATCTTCTGATTCTAGTTCTGTGGACTTCCTAATTAAATCCCTGGCGTAGAAGGTAAGAGACTGGCTGTCACACAGATGTGACATGCTGCTTCTTGCAGATAGCTTTTCTTTGGGCCTAGGGCGACTGGACAGAGTTTACCATCTTTTTCTTCTTTTTTTTGTTTTTTAACCAAGTGAAGCAGCTATTTTTTTTTTTCCGTTGGTAGCACTGATGGTAGATCAGCTTTATATACATATACATGCATTTCCTTATAAATAAAGTTCAGGTATTTTAAACACAAGATAAAGTTCAGTTACAGGAGCTGGAAGACTTCAATAGCCAAGTGCCCTTCTATAGTTAGTTTTACTGGGATTCCCCCTACCGCAGGAAGTTGCTAGATTCGAGACATTGGGAGTGAGCTGATTGCCTCCACCCACAACATTTCCTGTTACCTCCTTTCTCATGTAGCAGGTGGCTGCTGCCTTCCTGAGCAGACGGAGTCACAGGATGAGGTTTCTCTCTGCTTTCGTCCTCTCTGCCGCTTGCTGCACTCTCCATTGCAGCAGCTCAAACACGGGCAGCCAAGGAGAAAACTTCAGCAACAAGACTTGCAGCTTAAAAGCCAAAGGTCTAAAAGAAAGGTGACAAAGATCAGCCTGAGAAGCCCAGGTTTGGTCATTTTCCCTACCCCTCTTGCCCCGTGCAAAGAGGAGGGGAACCTCATTTAGTGGTTACAAGCCCACTTGGTTTCAAATCCCTCTTCAAGCCATGTAGGGGCTTGCCAGCACCTCTGAGAATGCTTAGGAGCAGCTGGTTTTTACACTCTCTCCTGGAAATGTGACTTCATGGGTGTGTTTTGAGGAACTTCTATGGACTGGGACTTTCCAGATGAACGCAGTTTGGCTCAGTCCAGCTCTACTTTGTGAAAGTGTAGGAAAAAGAGCTGAAATTTCTGTCCTGGAATCTCTCTCTGTGCACTGCTTCACCCTTTTTCTCGTGTCCTCTGCTTCCTCCTCCCTGATGCTGCTCTCAGCCATATTGCGCATTGCTCATCTCTCTCTTTGCAGCTTAGTCTCTAAAACGCTTAAAACCTGCTCAATCCCTTTCCCGTGCTTGCACTTATTTTTTTTTCCCTCTGAAACAGCAAAACTAGAAAAATATTCAAAAGACAATTAATATTTCCCCTTTCCCAGCAAGTATTTTTCTTGTGATGCAGGAAGGGGCAAGAGTAGCACATTTTGAACAGTTCTGTAAAGCCTCCTACCTCCGCTTCAGGTGCACGGGGAGACCGGGAGCCCTGTTCTGGTCTGGTCATAAATTGGGACGGAGGAAACCAAGGCAGCGACGGCAGCCCTGACCCAGATGGGGAGAGTCCCTCAGCCCCACTGTGTGCCTGGGCAGCCTACAGACCAGAGGCTGGAGGGGGTGGCTGGGGCTCTGCATGGAGAGCCCCGGGGCCAAGCTGGGTGGGAGAGAGTGGGTGAAGCTCCAGGAGAGATGCAGGGCTCCCTGGAGACCCTGTGAGGCAAAAGCATCCACAGAAACATCTCCCCAAAGCCTCCCACTTCGCTTGGGTTTAAAGCCTGCCAAGGCCTGAGCAAAACCCCGGGTCAGGACCCTGCCCCAGCCCTTACCTTGTGCTGTAGCCACCTCAGCTGCATCTCCCCACCAGGCTGGGCTGTCGCCGTCTCTTATACCCGCCTGGGTGTGCCGACTGCTATTTCTCGGAAATCAGTGGAAAGTGAAAGAAATGGTCCGGGGGCAGTGGAGTGCTGCTTGTTCCCCATCGCAGGGTGGAGGAGGAAATTCCTCAGCAAGAACAAAAGCCAGGGCTCACAGGAGTGTAAACATCCCCCCACCCCCTCCCAATCCCGGGGTGTGTGGCTGTCCTGCCATGCTGTGGGGCACCCCTGGGCATCCCTGGCACAGGGTGTTGTGTGGGGGTGCCTCAGCCTCATGGGCCTCCCCCTGCCCCAGGGATCCTGGTGTGCATCAGACCCACAGATCCTCCCCCCCCCCACATTCCCTTAGGTTCTCTAGTGATCCCACTGGTGTCTCTGCCCCACAGATCCTCCCACGGCCCCAGGGATCCTTACCCCACAAATAGTCCCCCACCCCACATGCATATTCCTCTGTGCCCCAGAGATCCTCCTGTGACCCCAGGGATCCTTAACCCAGAAATAGTCCCCCACCCCACATGCATATCCCTCTGTGCCCCAGGGATCCTCGGGTTGTCTTAGCTCTACAAATACCCTTGTGCCTCCAGGGACCTGGGGGCTTTCTCCCCCTCGCCCCTCTCCAACTTTGGCTGTCCCCAGAATCATGACGTCCCTGCCACATGCCCGTCCACATCATGGACAATCATAGAATTGTCCAGGTTGGAAGGGACCTTTAAGATCATCGAGTCCAACCATCAACCTAATTCTCATAAAAAACCATCCCTAAACCATGTCTCTAAGCACTATGTCAACCCGTCTTTTAAATACCTCCAGGGATGGTGCCTCAACCACTTCCCTGGGCAGCCCATTCCAAGGCTTAATAACCCTTTCAAATTAAAAAAAGGACCAGTGACACTGGACTGGCTGGTAGGGTGCTGTGTGAGTCGTAGATGGCGAGTACTAGACAGACTCAGGTATTACAGGGCTTTTCCAACACTAAACTGGTCATTACACTGTGTCATCACCAAAACCACCCTTCTTTTCCCAGGCAGCGTGGATCTCACCGGCAGAAACGACTGTCCATGCCCAGTTCTGAGTTATCCCAGGCTTTTCATGATCACTGCGCTTCTTGCTGATACTTGCACTGCTATGAGTTTTAGTGCCAGGCCAAATTAAATTCATTTTACAGTATGTATTTATTTTCCTGCTTCTTAATAGAACAATTTGGAAACCTACTGGACACCTCCAACAACAACACTGTTTTTTCTTTATCCCCAAAAAAATGGGTTCTTTGCCTTTCTTTTCTCAGGGAAAAGAGTCAGCAAGGGCAGCGCCCCAGCTTGCATAAGAATGTACTTTTTTGACATAGTTTGCACAAAAACTGTTCAGAGTTTAGCACTTCCAAGCTGTCATTTTGTCACATGACTGTCTGTTAATTATATTTATAATTCCTTACACTGGGGGAAGGGGTGGGGAATAGAAATTGAATATCAAGTGAAATTTACTTTGTCTCCCCCCTAGTGAGCAAAGAAAACTCAACTCATCTTATTGTAATTTCGTGACCCACAGCGTGAGCTGGTGAAAAAATCCTCAGTGATGTTACTTATCAGTCCCACGGAGTGCTGGGCGCTTCCTTTAATCTTTGTTATAACCACAGATGTAGAGAGGCTCCAGAATACCTGGCCGGGAACAGTCTTTGTGCCTGGAAAAGCACCGATGTTGCTTCCAGACTGAAAAGTTTCTGCATTGCTCTCCCTTTGCTCCTCTCTCTCCACACCGTATAGATACCCATGTCTCTTCTTCCCTAATAACTGGTTTTACAGCTGTTTCTCAGTCTTAAGTGACAGACATGCTTGTGATACTCTGTTGATTTCCTACAGGTATCCCAAATGATATGGGGAGAGAGAATACACTGAGATGAGGAGGACGTAGGGAGGAAACAATCTCCTTATCACGCCAATGTCACGATGAATAAAGACCTTGGAAGACATAGGATGGTTAATTCAGCTCAGGTGATGCTGGTTTTGCAGGTGTGCCAGCACCAGGGGAATACACTACAGTGAAGGCTGGTTTTCTCTGCTGAGGAAAGAACAGGAAGAGATGACAAGAGAACTTGTGGGAATTCAAATCAGTCCCTTCCCGTTTGGTGTGAAACTGGCTGAGTGTCCTCTGGATCGGCACACAGCCTGGATGGGTTCAAACATGTGTCCTGTGTGGTCCCTCTACACAAGTCCCCAGATACCTTGGTGTGTCTTAGTCTCATAGATTCCCTCATGGCCCAGGGTCCCTCAGTCGCTCCCTGGCTCAATGGATGCACTAGATCCCAGCCATGGCCTTCTGTCCTTGCACGCAGGGCTGAAAGCCAGAGCTTAGTGCTCCACTGTCCAGCATGGTTGAGCAGTGCCAACTGAAGAACATGCCCAAGGTCACTGGCATGGCTGCCATCAGGAGGGCAGTAGGCCCTGGGATTGCTCAGGGGCGATCCTCAGGCTGCTGTGGGGACCGCTGATCTGTGGCCTCCACTGCACATCCCTCAAGGTCCTGTCTGGCAGCGCTGGACAGGCTCAGCAGGTGACCCAGCTCTTCCTCACCCATGCTGGGTGACACAGTGTCTGGCATGCTCCACAGGGGACCCAGGTGTCTACTGAAATTAGACCTTTGTAGCATTGTGTTTGGTCATAGAAAGCTACAACTCTGTGAATCTTGAAAATTTAACTTTGCCTCCTTCTAAAATAGACAAAAGATACAACGCTTGTCCAGACCTTGCCTCCCCACACACAGTTGTGGCGGTGTGCTCTCCCTGTTCTGTTTCCCTACCCCACCCCCTGGCTCCTGCTCGGGTCTTGGCCACCGTGGCCATCACAACATCAGTTGTGATAACTTGCACTAGGACTTTGGGGAATGGCTGCAACATAGTCAAAATACTGTCTGGAGTGGGGACCTAGAAATTTTGTTCCCATGAGAATAAGACTATAGGTCAATTATCTTACTGTATAAATAGTGGACAAACCAAGAGCCCTTTGAGCTCTCCTGTATGGCAGCGGGCTGCAAGCCAGGATATCCCCTTTTGTGAAGACGCTCGCTTTAAGGTTCTGTTCCTCGAGGTTGAGAGATTCCTTGCCGCAACAGATTCTCGGTAAGTGACTAATAGCATGCTAAACTTTGAAATCTTAGCTAAGTAATGTAAAGGATTGATTGTGCATATATAATCCTTTAGACATAAACCATTGACCACGTCTGGGACTAGGATTGGATCCAGCTGCACCTAGACTCCTCTCTGAGAAGGAGTTTAGAAAGCAAGGGGGTCCTTTCTGAACCTCGTGACTCAACGGGAGGGTCTCCCTGGCAGCTTGTCTGACCCTGTCCTCTATGCAGCAAATAATAGAGTGTACCTTGACATCGAGTCTCGTAAAACACTATCGCATTTACTACTGGTTTTATCGCACTTACTACTGATTTTGTTAAATCACTGTTTCACCTTAATAAACATTTCACTACTTCACTCTAATTAGTGAAGTTAATCACTCCGTCCGTGACATCTTGGCGTAGTTGGCAGCATGTCAGGCGTTATCACTGGTTATTTACGGAGGCATGGAGTGAACCCGAGTCCCAAATTCTCAGAGGAACGGGCTTGTGATAATTGGTACTATTGGAAAGCTGTTGAAGAACACTTAAAAGAAGTTAGGGGCCACACAAAGGATGGAAAAGATAAGGGAGTTAGTTGCAAAATGTTAGGCACTTGTTTGGAAGCCACGTATAGAGACGGGGAGGACCTAAAGAGAGAAATAGAGAGCAGGAGGGCAAACAAGTCACTCCTGTATGTTGAAAATAAACAGCTGCAAGAACAACTGCAGGAACAAAAGGAGAAAATGCAAAAATTGGAACAAAAGGTTGAAATGATGCTTATACAGGCTCCCCACCCCCCTGACATGGTACAGATTAGGAAATTAATAGTATCCCGTGAAGATTGGGATGGAGACATTTGGGGTGGTCCCGATGATAGCGAGTTAGAAGAAGATGTTCCTTCGTTCCCCACAGCTCCTCCTGAATATGAAGCCAGACCTGTTATCAAAACAGAAATAACTACAGGACCTCGGGGTGCTAATCCACGCAATACTACGCGAACCAGCCCCTGGGATCCGTTGCAACTGCCAAATTTGCAAGAGAAATATAGCAGAAATGCTGGTGAAACTGAAACTCAATATTTGTGGCGAGTATGCTTAACTGGCGGCGACTGAATAACGTTAAGCCAGGATGAAGCCAGCGGTTACTGGGGTCCGGGAGTTATCTTAAATCTAGGACCCAACCCGGCAAATACACCCCATTCTATCACCAGCCAAGCAGCTTATTGGCCTGGAGGAGTTGACATTCTGGAACGGGGTGAGCCCTCCCTAATCCCCATTGAATCTCTAAGTGAGTTACCCACAGCTATCACAAAAGCCGCTTGCATACAAGCCAGGCATGAAAAAGGATAACACGATATTCCCCACTCTCTGCTACAGTAAACTTTGAAATGTTAAAAACATTAATCAGAGGAGCCCCAGCGGTTCTTAAATCCCAACTGGTTGAAAAATGGGATGAAATTAGAAGAGATACCGAATTTAATGCACAGGGCAATCAACTCCCCAGACGACTTCCCACCTGGGCAGAATGAACGCATGACATCATTAACTACAGCCGTGAAACAGGCTGGGATGCTGCAGCACTCGATAAACAAAGACAGAAATTCTGGGGAGGAGATCAGAAAGTAAGGCCCACAAAACAGGGAACAGAAATTAAATCAAAGGGAAATAAAAACTTGCAAACACAGGCAAGGAACGAAGCGTGGAGGAAAGCATTAGCACTAGGCATTCCCAGATTCATGATTCAAGGTCGGCCTACTGGTGATATCTTGTGGGTAAAACTGAAGCATTCCAGAAATGAGATGGCAGTGAAAACAGAGACTGTATTTCAACTTCTTTGAAGGGGAATAAGCCCTTTCTTCCTCTTAAGGAGGACTTGCGGGACACAAAGTCAAAAAATGAGTGATGTCCGGAAGGTGGTTGGGCCTGCCTGTCCGGAAAGTAGAAGCTTATCACTGGATAAATGATAATGGCCCATACATATTAATTCCAGTTAATCACTCCGTCCACGACAACAGTCCATGCCCCAGTCATTGCATCATTACTTCATTCCCTCTTCTGTGACTCAGAAAGAAAGAAACTATGTCAATACCTGAGAGAGTAGCACACAAATTAAATATGAGGCATTTGTAAATTCAGCAGTGTAACAGCAGCTGGTCCTCATGTGTCCAGGAGGAGCACCCTACCCATAGAAAGCATGTTCAGAGCAGGAGGAAGAGCAGTGGGATGAAAGCTCAGTATAGCAATAAGACTGCTCTCAGACTCAGGGAGAGGCTGACACATCAGTGAACCAAGGAGAGATGTGCAAACAGCGCCAAGAGGACTGCAGCCCTTGGGCAAACATTGACCATCCAACAGTTGCTCTCCCTCGCACAATAACAGAGATGTTGAGCTGTCAAACAGTTGCTGGCCATTGCAGCCAAACGGGAACTGCCACAGCACCCACCTGGGCTCATGCTTTGCCCCAGAGCGCTGACAGCTCAGACAGGGCAGTAGGTCTCCATGCTATGCTCCTCAGGCTTTGCCCCATGCTGGGGGAGATCCTCTGCACTTCTGAGCTTTGTACCCACGTGTGGGGTAGCTGGAACCCAGCCCCAGGCCCACAGGTGGTGAAGGGCATGTACAGAGCTGGCTGCCGAGACCCATTCCTGGTCCCAGGGCTCATAGGTGCCCTCTGGCAGAACAACCATCACTTCTGATACCTTCTGCCAGAGTGGCATCTGTTGTACCTGCCAGCCAAACTCAGAAAAAAGGCATTTTTATGCTTTTTAGGAAGAGCACACAGGAGCTGTCAGTCTGTCACTGAGAACAGCTTATAAGAAACAGAATTGAAAAATTGCCAGTATTGATGTTTTTTTTCCGTATTTGCTACTTTATACAGCTGCAAGGGTGAGAAAGGAAGAACACTGAGCTTGAAGCAAAGCCAGAGCATTATAATGTTCTCTTTGAACATATGTGTGTATTACTCTACTGAAATTCTGTCGTGGTTTGGGCTGGACTGGCCACTGAAATCAACAGATACTCTCTGACCTCCCTCCCTTCAGACAAAGGAGAACATCTCCCTTCAGGGAGAGAAGGAAGAGAGAGAAAGAGACTTATGAGTCTAAAAGAAACTTACTTTAATGAAACATTAATAAAATAATAAAAATAAAATAGCAAAATATATACCGTATATACAAAACTGTATCAAGCTCCCAGGATGATGACCACCTCATCGGCAGGCATGGAGGAAGTCCCAGACTGGACTCAGCGACAGATGGGAACCGGATTCTGGATCTGGAGTCAGAAACACACAGATCAGGATCAAAGGCAGATGAACAGGCAGAACCCTTCTCAGATGCCAGACACTGAAGAAAGAGGCTGACCCTTTGATCCCTCAGCTTTTATACTGAGCATGGGGCAGATGGGATGGAATACCCTATTGGTCAGTTTTGGGTCATCTGTCCTATCTGCTCCTCCCCACAGGTGGGACTCCTCTATGTCCTTCTGCTTCCGACCCTTCAACAGGGCAAATAACAAAGTGAGGTGATCTTCGTTGTTATAGCAATAAGTATAAGCAGGAACCTCTCTGCATACTATTCCTTGGCATAGAGTAGAAACAATTAGGTCTTATCTCTGCTAGAAGTGGACAGTGTCTGACAAATATGCCATTAATTTCAGAGAGTTCAGTTAGTTAGAAGAGGCTTAACTGAAAATAAAATAGGTTCTGCTTTACCTAAAACCAGGGCAAGCTCTTGCTTAGTTTATGTTTCAGGGTTGTATTTCAAGTCTCATTCTTTTCCTTGTCCCTTTTTTTTTTTTTTTTTTTAAAAAAAAAAGGCAAACCAACCAGCTCATCAAAAGAAGACACTGGAAAAGTAAAATTCCCCTGTAGAGTTTGCAGTGTTTGAAGCCCTAAATCCTGCTGAGAACCACAGAAATCAGCATTACAGTACATCATTTTAAACAAGGTCTTTGCATCAAGGGATTCTGCAAACAGAGCAGCAGATATCACAGAATATATTTTGCCTGTTTCCATATCAAAAAGCAAAGATAAAGCCTGGTTCTGTAACATAAACTACACTGTCTAGGAGAGTAATGTCTCTGTTAGCTTTAAATTGACATTTGCCTTATCACATTAATGTTATTTCATCACTGTACCAAATTTTAAGAATAGGGAAATATTCCAAGATAACATGTTAAAATCCATATCACTATTCCAAGTAGCACATATGGTAGCCTATGAGCACATCAGCTGAATGACCTATGATTTTTATGCCATTTTTATCTACTCAAATCATTCTTGCCTGAGTAATCCTTTTGCGTGCATGTATGTGGCAAGGGACAGGTAGGAAGAACTCTTTTGCTGGGGTTTTCAAGGAGAAAAGTTATTTAGTCCTAGTGATGGGCTAAAGTAAATACTTACAAAAAGTCTGAGCCCCTCGAGCTAAAAGAGATTATGTAGTTTGATATCTTATCTCCTGATCTTGTTAGGAGCTGCCACTTTATCTTACCACCAAAAGCAATACCATGGGGAATGATTTGTGTGGCAATGGGTACAGATTAGCTGACTGAAATAACACAGTTTCTTGAAATGGGGTCTTGGTAGGTGTCAGCCCTTAAAAGGTTTTCAGCTCTGCAGAAGTACAAGTAGAAGAAACTAGGTGCTTGAGAGACCCATATCATTCGATGGAAATGAATGAATTGTGGATAGGATGATATATGGAGCAGCTAGTTCTTTACGAAGAAAAGATTAAAGTGATTATACTTATTTGAAAAATATCCCTACTGAAGACATGGCATTCCTGTGAAGTTACAATGCTTGGGCTTACTTAAGAGGATTTGTTTTGGGTAGCAACCAAGTGCAAGCTTGAAGCTGTAAAGTGATACTACTATAATGTCAAAAAGTGTAAGAGACATGGTTAACCTGTAAAATTCGAATACTGTATTGCAGAAAGACCAACTAGATCAGTAAAGGCTTGAAAAAAGTGAATGTAATGCAATTAGCATCTCACTTTGCCATGCCATGTTAGAAAGCTACAGATTACTAGCACACCATGACAGGTCATGAGCTACAGTTGGTCCTGTGGCTATGTTTTATCCCTTGACAGAGAGCAACTGCTTTGTCTTCGTAACGAAGAGGTATTAGCTCATGCCTGTGTTCACTTTCTGTTGTGTGAACATAGGACCTCCCGGAGGAAAATTTGAGAGAGAACAGAGGCAGGACAAAATAACACAACATACCTTGTTTAAATTTCCTGTAAAGTTTACCTTCTGCTCTCTTGAATAGCCTAGCTCTTGCCCCACACACCACAGACATCTTAAATATTCCCTGCCCTCACCAGTCAGGAATTGGGTCTAGAAAAAACAATTCTCAGGCCCCTTTTACTCCCACTAGTCTTTGAGAGTGTTGAGGAGCCACTACAGCCAACGGCTCCACTTCCTTCCCTTTCCCTTCACTTTTGGAGATTTCAGTCAAAGTTTCATACCTAAATATCATTGAGGATCTGGTCCCAGATCCCCAGATGCCTCTTGAAAATGAGCTTTGGAAACTGGTGTTCATTGCATGTTTCATTGAATCATGCAGCAGGACAACCCGTCATTTTCCTCATAAAAAATAAAAACCTTCTCGATTCAATATAAGCATAGACTTCAAAAATATTATACTTTAAATTATGAGTTTGCACTTCTGAAAAAGCCAATGTTCCTTTTTTTCTCCCTGAGGTGGTTGATTTTGTTCCTTCCCCTCCCAGGCTCTTTTCTTTTCCTATTTTACTTTGTCTCTGCTTATTTCAGAGAGCCTTGGTGCTGTTGTATTTTCTGGCCAGCGAATGTTCTGGTGTAATAATGCTGCCTAATGTCTGTACCAAAGCCTAAGCAAATGCAAACATTTGCATCTGCGATGTATGAGGCTCCTGATCTAGGGACTATTTTAATCATGGTGATACTTTCACAATCATTTTACTAAACCATTAAGAGAGGGAAAGAATTATTAGGAATGACACTAATGAATCTAGAAAAAATCCCACCCTAAAACATTTTGCAAGGCATAATATTTGTTTTAAATAAAAGGAAATCCCGCTATGGCAATACTGTGATTAAAATGCTGTGAAAATTCTTTAATAAACGTCAGAGACATCATAGGTATCTCTTGCTCTAATGACCGCTGATTAATAATCATATGGAGCTTATGCTGAATGTTATTTGGACAAATTAGAAATTCTGCCTCAGGCCATCAAACACTGTACTGCTGGTGCTGCAGAAAACGGATGTGTGTTAAACAATGACAGGATCTGATTCAAAATTCTGAAAGCAAGCCAAAGCAACGGCAGTTGCTTGCTCTGTAAATCATCCCAGGGGCTTCATCTGCAGGAGGAAATTACAGGTTTGCAATTGCCCCACAGCACAGCCGCGCCAGTAGTTTGTGTGAGAGTTACGTGGTAGGCACAGAGGTCACATTTTAATTCTAGAGCTTCTTGCTTCCCTCTGGTAAAGTTAGAGGATGGAGTTGAACATCCCTGTCTCTGGTTTGTGGCACCTCACTTTTGAGAGACTGACAGCACAGGCAAGTAATGCAGTAGTGCATACATTGGTGTGCACTAAGGCACCTCTCAAGCAGTACCAGAGCTCAAAGAGAGAGACTTAGGCACTGTTTCTGAAAGGTCTTGGGCAGGCTGTGCAATACAATTGTTATAGCTTGTTCTGAAGCTTATTTCATTCTCAGTATTTTCTCTCCTAATTCTTCACTTGCATTGTGCTTTACAATACTACCTAAAGTTTTGCAAAATATTCAAAACTAAATCAGCAAAATTCATATGCCAAATTTAGGGATTAATCTGATAAACTGTGGGTGCAACATATATTTTTTTGCACAAATAGAGACCCAAGAGCTCTGCTTGATCTGTAGCCATGTAGATTTTTCCTCACTGCCATAAAACTTACAGATTTCTCAAGTTCTAATTCTGCAGACCCTGTGAATATCAACATAAGTTCTTCTGTTTTCTTACCATGCAGTTGTAATGAGCAAAATCCTTCAATTTTATTTTCAATGGGTAGAATTCAAACTGTAGTTCTATTCTCCCAAGTATTTTAGCAAAGGTTATTTTCTTAGTGTCATGCTCCCCTGGCTGCATCTCACCAGTAGTCTTTCTTTCTTAAAAAAGAGAAATAAGCTCTCAACTCCTTCATGTAACTAAAGTCTCTGTTAAATCATTTTGGCATATTGAGAATAGATCAGGAGAACAGTGAAACTCTTTCTTCCCTCTATTATAATCTGAATAATTCTATCTCTGCACATACCATTAACCAATGTGTCTTTTCTTTCCCTTAGGGCATTTTTGGAGTAGTCTCTGTATGATGATCTTTTTTCTGATGGCAAAAAGCAGTACCTTTTCAAAGAGCAGGTCACTTTGAGAGCACATGAGCTATGTTTATGTTCTTATATTTGAGCAGATTTTCCTTTTGTCATTGGGATATACAGCACAATTAATATTTTGCCATGTTTAATCTTAAGTGCCCAAATCTACATTCCTGGCACCACTCTTCCCTGAAGAAGAGCGATAATGGTTACTGCTGGTGCTGCTCAGCTCTGGTCTTCCAGGTGGTGTGAATCAGAGCTACGCAGCAGACCCATAGGTAGCTCAGGACCTGCTCACCTTATTTGTAGTCATGCTCACGTACAAACAACAAGCCCAACTGTTGCCTGATGTTGCACTTTCTATATGTTAACAGAGATTCCCCCTACCCAGCAAATTGCTGACTCACCAGATGGTATCACTTCTACCATGACTGGGCAGGTGCCATGACTTATGGCTGCCCAGGGAAGTGGTTGAGGCACCATCCCTAGAGGTTTTCAAAAGACAGGTTGATGTAGTGCTTAGAGACATAGTTTAGCAATGTAAGGGGGTTTTTTGTATGGCTTTCTTTCTTTTTTTTTTTTTTTAATCAGAGTTAGGTTGATGTTTGGACTAGATGATCTTAAAGGTCCCTTCCAACCTAGATGATTCTATGATTCTACCCTGCTATGCAACCTCCCAGCCAATGGTGCCCTTCTCCTGAGAGGTATAAGATGCTCCTGATCCTGATCCTAACCCATCCAGGGTCCACTAAACCTCCAGTGCCGTTGGGTAGAAAACAGTTCATCCCCTTTAGTGATTTCCACCCAATGGTTTCAGACTGGGCAAGTGCAACATTTTGTTAGCCCAAATGCTCAGTGAGTTTTTCTTCAGGCAGGTGTTAGCCTGCACAGACGGAGATAGCACTATCTCCCTCCAAGGGTGCCAAGAACAAGTGAGCACTTGCTGATAAAGGAAAGCAAGCAGCTTATCAGTTACTCAATAAGGACCAAGGCTTCACTCATATGAAGACTTCAGAAGCTTCGTACAAGCAACTTATTCAAATATCATCAGCATTTCAGTTAGAATCTCTGAAAACACCTCTTTGGTCTGTGCCTCAGTCTGATGTACAGTCACAGACAGCAGGGTAAGAACCTCTTTGTCAAAGCAACCACTACACTACAGTCCAGTCTACCCCTCTTTTATTCCTGTGATATCTGATCCCCTCAACTAATTTAATTTGTCTCTGTGAAGGTTCTCTCTCACTTAATGCAAGTTATCTTCAGGTGCATAGCAGGTGTACTCTTGTAATTTATTCTTAATTACTTGTTTACTTATATAATGTTGCTAATAAAAGTGGGGGCGGTGGGTAAGGAAGGCAGGAAACCCATTTAGGTACGTAAATAAAAGCCAGGTGTTTGGCCATATTTCCTCTCGCTATCTCCCGTTTTCACAGCTATAGGGGCTTTGGCTGTTGCTACCATAAGCTTTTTATAAAACCCAGGTGCTTAACAAGGTAACTAAAAAGTACTGAGCACTCTTGGTGCGCTGGTTTTGGCTGGGATAGAGTTAAATTCCTTCACAGTAGCTTGTATGGTGCTATGTTTTGCACTTATGATGAAAACAGCGTGGTAACACAGGAGTGTTTTAGTTATTGCTGAGCAGTGCTTACACAGCAACAAGGCTGTTTCTGCTTCTCACACCACCCCAACAGCGAGTAGGTTGGTGGTGCAGAGGGAGTTGGGAGTGGACACCGCTGGGACAGCTGACCCCAATTGAGAAAGGGATGTCCCATACCATCTGACAACATGCTCAGCAATTAAAAGCTGCAGAGAAGAAGGGGAGGGGAGTTGGTGTTAGTTGTTTTTCTTCCCAAGTAACCATTGCGTGTGATGGAACCCTGCTTTCCTAGAGATGGCTGAGCATCTGCCTGCTGATGGGAAGTAATGAATTAATTCCTTATTTTGCTTTGCTTGCGTGCACAGCTTTAGTTTTACCTATTAAACTGTTTGGTTGTTTTTGTTGTTTTGTTTTGGTTTTTATCTCAACCTACAAGTTTCTTTCACACTTCTACCCTTCTGATTCTGTCCTCCATCCCACTGGGGTGGTAGTCATGGGCAATGGGAAGTAAGCAAGCAGCTGTGTGGTACTGACCACAACAGCCCTTTTTGGTATCCAGTGCAGGGCTCAAAGGGTTTGAGGTAATGACAGATTTGGTTGGGGTGTGCTAGATTAAACTTATAGTTGTTATAGCTCTTTAGCTATTAATGGGTATGCTCCTGTGTTTGCCATAGGCCTTGCTTGCCTCATGGTGTATTAAAGTCTAGTGCTTGTTAATGGCTGCTTTTGCTTTCAGTGCTTGCTGTACTGCTTATCGTCTTACTCTGCTGTGCCTGGGAACAGTTTGATAGCAGCAGCGGCCATGCGCCTGGACTGGCATGATGGCCAGGGCATCGTTGCTGTTTCTGTGTTGGTCTACAGCACAAGCTGGAACTCCAGCGTGAACTTGAGTCAAAGACACTGCAACCTGTGGATGAGTCCACATGAGAGCAGGACACCCCAAAGAGTCTGTGGATGAGTCCATGCCAGAGCAAGTATGTGTTGAAGCATCTGTGGCTATGCCTGTGCCACGGCAGGTATACTTCTGAAGAGACAGTACTCATAGATGACGCCACACTGGATACACCCTTAAGGGACTGTTGTCTGTGGTTAAGTCCAAACTGGAGCAGGGGCAAGAGGAGGAGTTAATTGCGAAGTTAAACATTATAACCTGGCCCAAAGGTACAAGGGATGGAGACTATAATTGATACACCTTTAAATTGTTGTAACTCATTATTTGAGTTGCATGTTACAGGAATTACTTTAGGAGGAACCACCTGAACAAATGGAGAACAAGCCTTTCAAGAAGCAGTGCAAGTGCAGCAGTGACCCGACCTGAGCTGGCTTTGATGCCCAATAACTCCATGCAACACATCACTTCTCCTTGTCCTGAATGAAGGCTGTAACAGATGAATCATAGACACTTATGGACATTTTATGGGTGTTTTACAGGAGTGGCCCATAGACTAAAGGAACGATATCTGTACATATATCAAAGGATGGGTAGAGGGGTTGGTGATTAATAAGGATGTATTGGATAGTGTGGGACCTGAGCATGGTGGATGAGAAGCTCAACATGAGCCGGCAATGTGCACTGGCAGCCCAGAAAGCCAACCGTGTCCTGGGCTACATCAAGAGAAGTGTGGCCAGCAGGTCGCGGAGGTGATTCTACCCCTCTACTCTGCACTCATGAGACTCCACTTGGAATACTGTGTCTGGCTTTGGAGTCCTCAACACAGGAAGGACATGGACCTGTTGGAATGGGTCCACCAGAGGGCCACGAAGATGATCAGAGGGCTGGAGCACCTCCCCTATGAAGACAGGCTGAGAGAGCTGGGGTTGTTCAGCCTGGAGAAGAGAAGGCTCTGGGGAGACCTCATAGCAGCCTTCCAATCACAGAATCTTCTTGGTTGGAAGGGACCTTTTGAGATCGAGTCCAACCAACAAAAAAAAAAAAAAAAAACAACAAAAAACCCACCAAAAAAACTCCAACAACAAAAAATCCCCCACAAAACACAACACCAAACACCAAAACAAAACAAACACCCACACACCACACCCACCCACAAACAGATGCGAACCAACAATCTCAGGCACTAGAGCATGCCCTGAAGTGCCATGTCTACAAGTTTCTTAAATAACCTTCAGGGATGGCGACTCCACCACCTCCCTGGGCAGGCGGTTCCAGTGCCTGACCACCCTCCCAGTAAAGTAATTCTTCCTAATATCTAATCTAATCCTCCCCTGCTGTAACTTCAGACCATTTTCTCTGGTCCTGTCATTATTCGCTTGGGAGAAGAGGCCAACACCCACCTCTCTACAACCTCCTTTCAGGTAGTTGTAGAGGGCAATGAGGTCCCTCCTCAGCCTCCTCTTCTCCAAACTAAACATGCCCAGTTCCCTCGGCCTCTCCTCATATGACTTGTTCTCTAGACCCCTCACCAGCTTGGTGGCTCTCCTCTGGACACGCTCCAGCAGCTCAACGTCCTTCCTGTAGTGAGGGGCCCAGAACCGAACACAGTACTCGAGGTGAGGCCTCACCAGTGCCGAGTACAGAGGCGCGATCACTTCCCTACTCCTGCTGGCCACGCTATTCCTGATACAAGCCAGGATGCCGTTGGCCTTCTTGGCCACCTGGGCACACTGCTGGCTCATGTTAAGCCGGCTGTCCACCAATACCCCCAGGTCCTTTTCTGCTGGGCAGCTTT
Source organism: Numenius arquata (assembly GCF_964106895.1). NCBI lineage: Eukaryota > Metazoa > Chordata > Aves > Charadriiformes > Scolopacidae > Numenius > Numenius arquata. The sequence continues at coordinate 122,843,852 of NC_133576.1, forward strand.
CCAGCCACTCTTCCCCAAGCCTGTAGCGTTGTCTGGGGTTGTTGTGACTGAAATGCAGGACCCAGCACTTGGCCTTATTAAACCTCATCCCATTAGCCTTGGCCTATTGATCCAATATCTGAAGGGAGCCTACAGGAGTGCCAGAGAGGGACTCTTTGTCAGGAAATGTAGTGACAGGGCAAGGGGTAATGGTTTTAAATTGGAAGAGGGGAGATTTAGATTAGATATTAGGAGGAAATTCTTTCCTGTGAGGGTGGTGAAGCACTGGAACAGGTTGCCCAGGGAGGCTGTGGATGCCCCATCCCTGGAAGTGTTTAAGACCAGGCTGGATGGGGCTTTGAGCAACCTGGTCTGGTGGGAGGTGTCCCTGCCCATGGGAGGGGGGTTGGAACTCGATGATCTTTAAGGTCCCTTCCAACTCTAACCATTCTATGATATAAATGGTATGGAATAAAGGCTGGGAAATGTGCTGATATTTATTTAGTTCTATCCCAGCTAAAAGTAGCTTGTATGGGGCTATGTTTTGGAATTGGGATGAAAACAGTGTTGGTAACACAGGGATGTTTTAGCTATTACTGAACAGTACTTACAAAGCGTCCAGGCCATTTCTGCTTCTCACACTACCCCACCAACGATTAGGCTGGCGACGTGGAAGGAGTCAGGAGGGAACACAGCTGGGACAGCTGACCCAGCTGATCAAAGGAATATTCCATGCCATATGAGATCATGCTCAGCAATAAAATGTTGGGGGAAGAAGAAGGAAAGGGGGAACATTTGGAGTTGTGGCATTATGCGTGATGGAGCTTTCCAATTCTCTCCCCAATCTGCCCAGAAGGGAGTGAGGAAGGGGCTGTGTGGTGCTTAGTTGCCATCTGGCGTTAAACCATGAAACCTGGACACCCAGCTTGAATAGTATGGTTCTCCTTTCCTGGCTAGATTTTCATTGTGGCTTCACCCTGTGAGAGTAATTGTTTGTTGCTGATGTCAACAGAGAGACGAAGCAGCCATGATAATGGTTTTATTCCAAGTACTCGGAGATACCAACCTACTGTTGGCTCAGCACACTGAGTGAGCAGAGCTGATGGCTGACCTGGTGTCTGCACAATTATGGACATAAAGAAACTGGAATCCCTGTCATAACTGTCAACAGACCTCTGAGTCTAATGTACAGTCACTTTAGCTTTTAGCAGCACAGATGGACATAGAGCTGGTGACTACTGCCAAACACCCAACTAGAATTGCGGACTCAGCTGGAAGATGCTTGGAAGATGTAAATGATCATATAGCAGCATCTGCTGCCATATTGCAGGCCCTTGTGTGGCCCACACAGAGACACATTGATACGGAGCTTATCATAAAGCTGTAGATTTACTGGACTTGGTTTGTATTGTAACACGTAGCAAGGAAATAAGTGTTCAGTGCTTTGGATTGCCATGGAGCAGCAGACAAGAACCATGCCAGACAGTAGGTTAAGATCAACAACTAATGGTTCACAGCTGAAGTTTGTACCTCTTCAACCAACATAGGCTGGAAAGTAGTAGCTTCCTTAGTGTTATTTTTAATGTTAACCTTCCCAAGTGCATCCACCAAGGTGTGTGACTGTGTGGCCAGTTTCACCATCTCTTGGCAGGGGATAAGTGTTCAGCCAAACTTTTCTTAAGCACTGGGAAGGACACTGACTTCAGTAGTACTTGAATCCTGAGGCATTTGTTTCAGTGAAAGTGACTTTGGTGACTTCAAAATCTGTACTGAAATGGCTTAAAACACACACTTGACCTATGTAAAAATATGCTAGTCTGGGTAATATCTTTAGGGCTCTAAACATATTCAGTTTGTTGTTTTTTGTGTTTTTTTTTTTTTTTTTTTTTTAAGAAGAAAAGTCTCCCCAGAACATCAAAATATATGTAAAGCTATTACTTTGCAAGTGTATCCATCAGGTTAGCTCAGCAAGTGTTTTCCTCTGAAACTTCTCTTCCACGTGTCAAAAGGGAATAAAGACCTCTGTAGCTGTAAGAAACTGAGAAAAAAGATCAATGCTTTGAACATCCTACTTTTCTACAACATTTCCATAGTCTCTAGTGTTTGTGCTTTAATATTTGTCCACTGTCACTTTGTAATCTTGAGTTTATTCCATTAAAGGCCATGCCTTTCTCTTCTCAGAGGGAGCCAGTGCTGTTAGCCATTGCTTTCTGATGAGATTTATTCAGGTAGTCAGTGACCTTTCCTATACCCCCTATTGACTGCCTGGAATGGCCCGGCCTGACAAGGTGAAAATAGCTACAGTGTTTTATTGTTTCTAGTACTTGTTTATTTACCTGGTTATGCAATGCACTTATAGACTGGATGGCTGATTGATTTATTGCTGCTTCGTACTGCTGCCAGCGTCCTTCTGGGCAACAGGACTGGAAAAGGACTTTCCGCAGCTGAGAGCTATTGCCAGTGTCCATGCATTAACAAACTGCACGTACGACATTTTAGTCAAAACCTTCCCTTGTAAGCCATGGCTGTCCATTTGCCCAGGGTTTGTGACTGCAAGTCTAGGCTTATACATGCTGTAAGACTGCCAGCTGTCAGTGCAGCAAATTACTGCTAAGACAGGCTTGTATCAAAAGCAGTATAAACGAAACAGGGAAAATATATTGTAAAACATAGTAAAAGAGCTACTCTAACTTCTGTCACCTCTAAGCAACAACTTCTCAAAGTGGACACAGGATAAAGCCATATCTTCTTCCAGCAATGCTTGTCTCTGGGATTATTCTGCAGACAAAATGAGAGAGAGATTGAGAGATCTCAGCTAACTGGACAGAGTGGGAATCTATGGCCAAAGTGTGACTGAATGAATGGGGGAGACCTTGTGTTGCCCTGGCAATTCAAGGATGAACCAGTTACAATGATCCAGGAGCCACAATATGTTTTTTCACCTCTACAGCTAACTGGGAACCACTGTCCTGTATGTACAGCCCGAATCCTTTGACAACAGGTGAATGAAGGTGAGATTTGGGCTGTTACAGGGCAATAGGCCAGTCAAACACTACTGTACAGCATAGACTTCTACAGTTCCTGATATTCAGGAGCAGATGATGGCCACTGGAAAAGCAGAGACCCATAAAGAACAAAGGAAAAGGAAGGTGAGGAATAGTTAGATTTGGGATCTGGAGAGTGGGCAGTACTAAGCTTAGAGATGCTCATGTTCCTCTCCTAGGTCAGATGTCTTTTCTCGTGCTTTTAGGCAAGCAGCTATCAACTGACCACTCAAGAAAGAATAAACTTTCTTCTAGTGACTCAGTCACCATGACACTCTGAAACATATGTACATGCACTGACCTACATCTCTTATCTGTCTCATATCAATAAACACTAACGATGCAAAGCTCTGGATGGTGCGCATGGAGGTACCGTGTTACTCCTCCTGCCTGAAACTACATATGAGTGTAATTAACCACAGTTGGCTAACATTGCATCTGGGATGACTGATCCCCAAAATCATTCTCAAAACGAAAAATGATACCATCCCCTTAATGGCTGGGACCAGGAGCCTTGAAACCTCAAGGGAAAAGTTTCCTCTGCTTCTTAGTGCTAATCAGGAAAAAAGAACACCTTTGAGGAAGAACTGTATCTTAATGGAGGTGCGTAGTTCCATCAGAGAAAGTCAAAGTCATGGCATCTGTGGAAGAAGGTGATTTAGGATCACAGTTCAACCAGGGAAATCCAAGCAAGGGCAGTCCAAGTACAGGACTTCTGAAAAATGGAGAAGAAACCTACTGGGATGATTTTGTGGATTGCAAAGAAAGCTATGGCTTCTCGATCAAAAGGAAGAGGCCTAAAGTGGAGCTAATGGTGCAAACTATTTAGCAAAGTTAGTGACAAACGGACAATCTGTATCCAGAAGACCTGGAAGTGCAGCAGAATGTTCAGATGGAGAAGAAGGAGCTTCTGTCTGGACAGGTGACCACAGTGGATGGCTCCATCTGTCAGAACTGGGGAAGCAATGTGAAAGAACTAAGAAAAAGGGGATGAGGAGGTCTTCAGAAGGTGGCAATAATATTGGCACCACCCTAATTCAGAGCTGCAGTTCTACCAAGTTTCAGAATAATCTCCACCTTCGCTACTGCTCAGGTATTTTCTCATGCTGTCCTATATACACCACTTGTTAACAGGAATGTATAATGCATTTGCTCTGTATCACTATTTCAGCCGCATGGTTTCCGGTACTGGTGACAGTGCACTTGGCTCCTTTCTCTAATGGATGAAACAGTTGCACCAAAATCAGACAAAGTACCAGTGGGAAAGGACACAGTCTTTCAATGCCCTCTTTGACACTTCGTCCTTAAGACATCTGCGTATTCATCTCTGTGAGAGTGGCTTTGCAGGTGTATTTCAAGGTCAAAACAACACTGAGGCAGGAAATGCATCACTTCCTGGCTGGATATAAATCTGAAGCCCAACTAACTTCCCAGACTGGGATTGTTTAGCCTAGAGAAAAGGAGGCTGAGGGGAGACCTTATCGCTCTCTACGACTACCTAAAAGGAGGTTGTAGAGAGGCGGGGGTCAGTCTCTTCTCCCAAGTCACAGGCGATAGGACAAGAGGAAATGGCCTCAAGTTGAGCCGGGGGAGGTTCAGATTGGATTTTAGGAAAAATTTTTACACTGAAAGGGTTATTAAGCGTTGGAATGGGCTTCCCAGGGAAGTGGTTGAGGCACTATCCCTGGAGGTTTTCAAAAGACAGGTTGACGTAGTGCTTAGAGACATAGTTTAGTAATGTGGGGGGGGGGTTTTGTATGGTTTTCTTTTGGTTTTTTATCAGAGTTAGGTTGATGGTTGGACTAGATGATCTTAAAGCTCCCTTCCAACCTAGACGATTCTATGATTCTATGTAGCTGTCACCTGTAACTTCTCAAGCGTGTGCCTTTGCAGTGCCACTTCCAGTCTTTCAACACTGGGTGGCACCAACAATATAAAGAATGAAGTGCACGTCTCTAGCCTTTCCCTGTTCAAAGGGAGTTGCGATCCTGGGAAAAGTGAGGTGCTATCCATTTGTTTATAGTCTTGACGCAGTGCATGTAAGAAAAACATTACTCTAGCAAGAGACCTCACCTAATGGTAGGATTAGGAGAAGGTGAGGATATATGATAGGAAGAACTGCCTGTAAAGTTTGACTACTTCCACTGTGGAACTATTTCAGCTAAGCAAAACCCTGGCTTGTGATTAAAGTTTTTTTGTCTTGTTGTTATGAATCAACCCTCTCCTCAGGCACAGGAAAAAAACAGAGACAGGAAAGCAGTGGAGAGTTAGGGCCAGTCTCAGGCTCTACACCAGTGTTGTCCGTGTCACAGAGATTGCTGGAGCCAGGAGTGGCCCTTGCAGCTCCCCTGCTCCCTCCACCTCCAGCTGCATTGCTCTGTGCACCAGCCAGCAAAGCAGGACCTGACCAAGAGGCAGAGCCCCTCCATCAGCAATTTGTTCTTTCTCACACCTCATCTAGCATGGGATGCTAATGTCATCCCTTTAGCAGATACGGCCAATTTCTTTAGGAAAAACACTCTGCATGCAATTTTTTGGTGGGAGCTTAGAGACAGAAATTTCTAGGTGCCGAACTGAAGGTATGCCATGTGCTCGTTACTGATCTCTCATCGCTGGCTATGATAAATTCCAAGAGTGTAGCTACACAGAGCAGAAAGTCGTGGAGGAGCTGCCGTCTTACGGAGTGCTTTGTATGCCTTCCTTAACATCTGTCATTTGTGACCAATGCCACTGAATGCAGTTATCCAATAAGATGCCAAACTGTCAGCATTTCGTTAAAATATGCTGCAGGGAGGAGTTCAGTTAACTACTTAGCATGCCATATGCATAGTCTGTGCCAACATATTTATCCTATAATGTTCTTAAGAGCTGCAAGCCTCTGTTCATTGGTAGTAATCAATTCCATTTTCATATACGGTGGACCTTGAACCCTGCTCTGCACTCACATGGCAACAATTTAATTTTTTCACCAGACGATCAGAGTTAATAGATGCAGTACCTCTACCGGGAGCTTTGGCAGTAAGCTTTATTGATATTCTGAGCTAAAAAAGCCCCACAGATCTCTGCACACTGTGGGAAGGATCTAAAAATACATAATAAAAGCGTGATTAGTACAGCATGCAACAAGGTGAGGAGTACATGCTGCTGAACAGAAATAAAGTCTTGACAACGTAAAAGCAACACAGCCCAATAACGTAATTCAGCATCAAGAGTATTAAGCTCAGCTTTATTGCAATATGAAATAAAGAACAGTTATGGTTCTAGTGGAGCTGAAAGAATCTACCCCAGTGACTGGTAATTAATAGTTCAAGGAGACCTTCAGTCCCCTGTTCAACCTTTGGATCGCCTCATTAGACATTGTCAGTCTCTGGGACGTGCAAATCCTCTGTGTCAAAAAGCACTGGTTTTCATGCACTCAGCAACCTTTCTCATTTCTTGTATCCCTTCTTTCCTTTCTGTCTGACAACCCCAAAGTGCTTACAGAGACTCTGTTCCCAGGCAATTACTTGTTGGGCAGCTCTCCCACAGCTGAAATCATAGAATCATAGAATCATAGAATGGTTAGAGTTGGAAGGGACCTTAAAGATCATTGAGTTCCAACCCCCCTCCCATGGGCAGGGACACCTCCCAACAGGCCAGGTTGCTCAAAGCCCCATCCAGTCTGGCCTTAAACACTTCCAGGGATGGGGCATCCACAACTTCCCTGGGCAACCTGTTCCAGTGCTTCACCACCCTCACAGGAAAGAGTTTCCTCCTAATATCTAATCTAAATCTCCCCTCTTCCAATTTAAAGCCATTACCCCTTGCCCTGTCACTACATTTCCTGACAGAGTCCCTCTCCGGCTCTCCTGTAGGCTCTCTTCAGATATTGGAAGGCTGCTATAAGGTCTCCCCGGAGCCTTCTCTTCTCCAGGCTGAACAACCCCAGCTCTCTCAGCCTGTCTTCATAGGGGAGGTGCTCCAGCCCTCTGATCATCTTTGTGGCCCTCTGGTGGACCCGTTCCAACAGGTCCATGTCCTTCCTGTGTTGAGGACTCCAAAGCTGGACACGGTATTCCAGGTGGGGTCTCACAAGCACAGAGTAGAGGGGTAGAATCACCTCCCATGACTTGCTGGCCACACTTCTCCTGACGCAGCCCAGGATGTGGTTGGCTTTCTGGGCTGCCAGTGCGCACTGCCAGCTCATGTTGAGCTTCTCATCCACCAACACCCCCAAGTCCTTCTCCTCAGGGCTGCTCTCCAGTCATTCTCCGCCCAACCTGTATTTGTGCCTGGGATTGCCACGTCCCACGTGCAGGACCCTGCACTTGGCCTGGTTGAACTTCATGCCATTTGCACGAGCCCATCTCTCAAGCCTGTCTAGGTCCCTCTGGATGGCAGCATCCCTTCCCTCCAGTGTGTCGACCGTGCCACCGAGCTTGGTGTCGTTGGCAAACTTGCTGAGGGTGCACTCTATCCCACTGTCCATGTCTCTGACAAAGATGTCGAACAGCACTGGTCCCAGTACCGATCCCTGAGGAACTCCACTCGTCACTGGCCGCCAACTGGATATTGGACCATTGACCACAACCCTTTGAGTGCGGCCATTCAGCCAGTTCCTTATCCACTGAGTGGTCCATCCATTGAACACATGACTTTCCAATTTTGAGACCAGGATGTCGTGCGGGACAGTGTGAAACACTTTGCATAAGTCCAGATAGATGACGTCTGTTGCTCTGCCCTTGTCCACCAAGCCTGTGGCAGTATTGTAAAAGGCCACCAAATTTGTCAGGCACCATTTGCCCTTGGTGAAGCCATGCTGGCTGTCTCCAATCACCTCTTTATTTTCCATGTGCCTTAGCAGAGATTCCAGGAGGATCTGCTCCATGATCTTGCCAGGCACAGAGGTGAGGCTGACTGGCCTATAGTTCCCTGGGTCTTCCTTTTTTCTTTTAGTCTCTCCTCTGATTGTGAAAGCTGGGCTGCACTTTGTCAAGCCAGGCCTTGTGTACAGCTTCAGCAACCCTCCACGACCTCTCTCCATGGGAAGCCTGGCTCCTGAACCTTGGGTTTTCATCTTTACTTTGTATAATGTGCTGCCAAATAGTCATAGTCAAACCCTGAGGCCACCAAAGGGGCATCAGCATGTTCCTGAGCCTTGTGCCCCTAACCCTTCCCATCCCTGGCAATGGAATCCAGCGCCTTGTTGCGCATATGTCTTGCTAGGACAGACATAAAACATCTGTGTTATCACATACCTCTTTAAATCCTAAAATGCCACTCTGGCTCTATAGCAACACTAGCAGGCATCATCTGTTTTTTTATAGCTGGGAGGCTCACAGAGGCCCTACTGCAGTGTTTTGTAGCTACAGTTAAACAATTCAAACCTAGAAATGAGTCTGAGGTGAAATCTCATCTGTTACACCTCTGCTCCCAGACCATGCTCCTGGGGGCTTTATTTCTGATCTCGGTGAGATCTACAGGAGCTTTATGACCTTGAAAATCAGACTGCGTATTAGGATCCCAAAAGAGGATGTGGAAACCCAGCTCTAAGCTTCAAAAATCAATAAAATAGGACACGTAGAATACACCAACCCACCAAGACTTGCAGAGACTGTGTATACATACAAACATCCTCATAAAATCCGACGAGAGTTTTTCCCCAAAACGGGCATTTCCTCAGGATGGGTTTGCTGAAGGGGAAGGTGCAGGGAGGAGTGGAAGGAAAGAAGGGAGGAAGCACAGGAATAAATTCAGTTTGTGTGCACAGAAGGAGCAAGGAAACCTGTAAACATACCTAGAGTGATAAAAGGTAACAGAAGCAAGGGGCTTTTGAAGATGTGAAACCCACCTACTCTGTCAAGCAGAGCTGAAGACAAATAAAGACTTACGATCTGGGTGAGACAGTTTGCTGCGTGCTTGTCCCTCCTGGCACTGCTGTCTATTCCTCTGAGGCAAATGGGCTTGTTTGCAGCTGTAGAAAATATAGTGCTACCTGGAAAGCAGCTTCTGTGTTGCTGCACAGTCCTGACGTATATGGAATAAAAGGTGCTCTTTAATTATACACAGGGCTCAGACTGGCCAGATTGCATGCCCCAGGCCAGATGCTCACAGTGTTTACTGCTTTGCCCACGTCTACAACATCCAAGCCCAAATCACAGGTATTTATTGTGGCTTTTCTCCCCCTCCTGACCCACTGTTTTGGGGATACGCTGGCCTGGCCCTGCAGCTGGACAATAAAGGACAGTGGTCCTTGAGGGGCAGCAAGGCACCACAGACCCTTCCCCAAGTTGAGAGCACAGGCTCTGACCTCGGCTGTTTGGGGGAGAATATTTGAATGGTCAGCTCATATTACAGTCTTAATCGCAGCAGAAACATCATGAATAAATTCTTCTCCTTCTGCATTATGTAAATCATTTTCTGGGCTGTGTCAGCTCTTCTGCGAGTGAGAGCTTGTTTTAATCACTCGAGAGAGGATCTGACTGACACAGGCAGATCTGCTGAATAAAGGAGTGCATAGTCTGGTAGAGTTGCTTTTCAGAGCAAAGTTTTCAGACTTTTTATTTCCACCTGCTATTGTGTTTCATACCTTCAATACAGGGGACATGACAAAGAGTCACTGCCTGGAGAAGTAAAGGCTGCATCAGACAGAATACATTTGAAGGGCTGTGTTTACTTCATGAATATTCATGAATATTACAGGATCACAGTGAGACTTTGGTCATAAACTTCCTGGACATTTTTTAACAGGGGAATTGATGCTTGGTAGTTACATTTAACTGGTAATTTTTTGCTGTTAATCATACAGCCTGTTAGGGCAATAGGTTGCTTATAATCATGCTGCTTACAGGTGTATCTATGGTTCCCATGTCTTTAGTACAGTAATACATTCTTTCTTCCTTCTCCTCCCTCCCAATCCCTTCCCCCCCCCGCTTCCTTCCTCCCTCCCTCGCCCCCTTCCTTCCTTCCTTCCTTCCTTCCTGTTCCCTCTCTTCCTCTGCCCCTGTGATGCGCTGATGCAGGTACCAGGTGCTGGAGGTCCATGGTGACCTGACTGACTTTGTGAGTTTGGCTTGATTTCATGTGTTGCTTCTGGAAAGACATGCAAAGACCAGCGATGATACACTCTCATCCCTTTTTAAATTGCTTTCTCCATTAGCAGTGGCTACAGTTACCAACAGGCTATAGTGCAGTCAGAAGGGGAAGGGCAATCATTCTGCAACTGGAAGGTCTCCACTTTTTGCTTCACACTTGCAGAAACATAGGTCCCAGAAGAGAAGACAGGGTCTTGCAACTTACTTGAGTTTGTCACCTACAGCTTCTGATGGGCAGGACTTGAAAACCTATTAAAAGTTTTAGCAAAAAAAAGAACAAAGGGGACATGCTTTTGCAGTGAGATTTTTGTGGCACGCCTCTTCTCCTGCTGCTTTTTTAATTAGTTTTGCTTCTACCCAGCAAGGAGAGTAATGAGAGCATCTTTCTTTCTGTTTCGTTTTCTGGGGTTTTGTTGTTGGTTTGGTTTTTTTTTTTTTTGGATTGTGCCTATTGTCAGTGCAGGAAACAATTTGCTATGCTGTTTTTTTCGGGTTTTTTTTGTTTGGTTGGTTGGTTTTTTTTTTTTTTTTTTTTTTTTTTGTGGCTTTGACCAGTTTCACAGGCTCTAACTTTTTTCCAGTGGGTCAGCTACACTTTTCTTGTCTTGTGGAAGAGGGATGTGAGAGAACACAACTGGCCCTGGAGGGGCTGGTAGTGGCATGTACTAGGGGTCAGTCTCTGAAAATCTGTGGCTCCTCTGGTCCAGCCAGGCAGTCCTGCTTGACATTTGTTCACCACCTAGCAATGTTTCAGTAGCTTGCACTGAATTTATTTACGGGCGGGTGTCCCAGGGAGGCAGACACAGCATTTATCAGGTGCCAGTTAGCAAACTCTGCTGCTTTTGCCAGTAAATTGAAGAGCCACTGCTGTATTAGGAAAAAGATATTATATACAGAGCACCTATTAATAGTCTTATCTCTGTCCACAGTGAATCAGTGTGAAGTGCACAGGCTTCTACCCAAACTGCAAATTCAAAATGCTGTTTGGGTTGAGCAGACCACAGGGCAGAAAACCAGTTTCATGAAAGCTGCTAATGCAATGTAACTCTGCAACGGAAGCTCCAGGTGATAAAGATTGCTCCTGAGCACATCTATCAGTTCCTGCACTGCCTGACATTGCTGTCCTTGTCCAAGTGATGGCTGTTTCCTTTTCATTGGTTTTCTCCCCCGTATCACAGGTTGGAGGAGGATCTGCCTCCACAGGCTGGAGGCAAAAACCACCCAGGAGGTGGGTTTTGCCTTCCTACTGACAGACACTGCCTGTGCTCTTCTCTGACCCAAACCTCCTTCCTACCTGCTTTGTATTCCAGTTCAATCACCAGTGGTAGTGGCACTAAATGCTGTCTAGCCATCTGTCACAAGACATTCAGGGCATCTATTATGATATGATTCATTTGAGCAATCTATGTTCATTATTAGTCTTCCCTTACTGCAGGCTAAAGTAACCCTGGCTTATAAGGTCTCTGTTCTTTCCAAAGCTGGCTTTACTATCATTGCATTTTCTGCTGTATCTGCTTGCTTGCTTGTTTGTTTCACAGTGCTTTGCAGGATGTTGTCTCTCTTCATATCTTCTGAACTGTGCCATTCGTCCCAGAAAATGTTTATTGGGGATTAATATGCAGTCAATCACTGTTGTGTTCTCAGCTTCTGGAAGAGTGCTTTGGAATATAGCTCATCCTTCACTAGGCTGAAGGGGTTAAATACAGAAATCTTGTTTTTCTTGCTCTCCTGCCACCAAAAAAAGGAGTTTGGATCCTTAAAAGAACAGGGACAGGCTGTGGGTTTTCAGACCTTGTGCTTTTTAGTGTTATGCTAAAAAAATTTCACGTGGTTTCCCCACTGACCATCCTGCCGCTGCCGGCTGAGCGCTGTGTGCAGCTCTTGAATGCGTTTGTGCATCCTTGCAGGTTACCTATTCTTCAAGGTTGGTTCCTTTTTTCCCTTCAGATACAGCAGGAGATTTCATGAGATTAAATCACATCTGTGCCCAGCCAGTGCACTGGGGAGGGACAAGGTGCAGGAAGCCTCTATTTCCAGCCTAGATATTGTTACTGAGGAGGGAACAGCAAAAATAGGTGATGGCACTCCAAGAATGTGACGAGGAGATGAGCTGACCCTAGGCAGCACATGGGAGCCCTTTGAGTCAGGGACACCAAATCCGGGCCATTGACTGGGATCCTCAGTTGTGCTGTAGGAGTAATAAAGAATGAATACACCACCAAACTGTCCTGGGTCTGCTACCAAGCCCTGCTTTCTTCCTCTACAGCTAGGAAGACACATTCAACCAGCAACTCTCAGACCTGCCTAAGTGAAATGGCTCTGGGAGCCTCTGCTGTAACTGCGTTCCCCCTTCCAGTACACAACAGCTCTAATTCATGCTCCAAAGTTACAGCAAGGGACAGACAAGCCCACATCATCCCAAATTTGTTAGGAAAAACCTTTGGGTTAATTTTTTTCTTAAAGCAGGGTGGAATAGCAAAAGGCCAGTAGATTCTGCTGTATCCAGGGTTAAATCACTCTGACAGTGGCTTGATTTAGCTACTGACAACTGACTTACAAATGTGGCTAAATGTCACCAAGCAGTAATTTTTTTATGGGGCATTTATAGTCTGTATTTTTATTTGGAAAAAAAATCTTGGTAACCAGTGATCCCAAATATTTCAAAAACTGTGGGACTTATTTTTGGTTATTGAGAGCTAGGTTATTCCCTATCAGTCCTGTGGCATTTTTATTCACCCATGAGCAGAAGGAACATTAGGTCCCTTTGCCTTCATTGCACTGAAAGCAACTGCATTTTACGTTTTAGAGAAGAGGTGCAAGCTGCAACAACAGAACTGAAAGTGAAGGAGCTGGGAATAAAAGGCAAGTACGTCTAAGGGGAAAAGGCAAAGGGAATACACAGAAGACTTCTGCTTGGCTGCTCTGATGCTCCTCTCCTCAGCAGTGCCCTTTCTAATCACAGCACACTGTGCATGCTCACACTGATTTCCTCACCGACAATTCCATTCAGGCCAGTCAAAGTAGCCAGGAGAGGCAGTGTGGGTAAATGAATAGCAACTAGACTGCTTGGTAAGTCTTGGCTCTGCCACAAACTCACTGCTCATCTCCTATCTTGCTTCCTTTCCCATCTTTGTCATCTTTGTTTCTAGGATACTGCCTAGGGTCTGCCACTGCAAGGTAGGTTTTCACACACAACATAGCCATGCGTCTGGACACGCTGCCGTTCAGGTCAGCACTGTCCACAGCCACCACCCATGCTCACCAAGTCTTCACGTGGAACTGTAGAGGTCATCTGGTCCATCTTTCCACCCTTGCCAAGCTGGTCTTCAATATCTTGTACTATGTATGTGCAGAGTGTAATGTAGGGGAAAGTTGGTCTGAATTGGACCCAGTGGATGCTGCCCCCTGGAAGTGGTAAACAATAATAACAAGAGTTCAGCCCACATGCCAGGGTTAAAAACACAGAAGAGAATATTTGGTTTCTGTTACATTTGTAGGTTGAGTTGTGGATTTAGGTATATAAACTTCGTCAGTCTTTGAATGTCGTAGTTGTGAAAGCCAATAATGAGCACAGAAGCTACCCCTTTTCAGCTATTGCAACTTCACTCTCTTACAAGGGGGGAAAAAAATAAAAAAAAAAAAAAAAGAAAAATTGTAGTTTGACCATGACACAGCATTTAGCAGTTTTCTTTCCCTTTTCAGTTGATTAAGTGGCCTCCTCTATTAAAAAACTCTCAATAAGACAGTGAGAGCTATTAGGAACTCATGAGAATCTGTGGTTGGTAAATAGAATTACAACTCTGAGAAGAAATACTGTAGATATCTTACAGTGAGTAAGTGGCATGGCAGTAGAAGTAGGTTAAAATACCATATTATTTTAGCAGGTGAATTCCTAGAAGGCGATCGGAGAAGCTGTCACAACTTGATTGAGGTCATCACTGAGCGATACCTGCAGAAAGACAGCAATATATCCCCTGTACAGCTGTAACATCTGTAAGCAACTTTCTTGCATTTAGTGTGCTCTGACCTGAGCTCCAGCAATGCCCTGTTCAGGGTAGACAGAGTGTGCCCTCTGTGTGACCGGAGTCCCAGCTTGGAAAGGTTCCCCTTGTCTTCCATGGATGACAACCTTCATTCAAAAGGCATTAAGCTCACATTAATCTTCCCTTATTCTAGTGCCTGCTCCCTTGCATAGTAAAATCCTCTTTTGGCTGGTTCAGTTGGCGATGAGAGCACGTCTTCCAGATGACAGTATCTGTAGCACACACACAGCCCCCTCCACCCTGAGAATACTGAAATCAACCCAAGCGCCAGAGCTGCTCTTTAAAATATTAAATACACAAATATTTTACAAATAGTATTTTAGCTGTGAATAATAACCTGGTGGTGCCTTGGAGAGGCAGACAATTCACATCCTCCCTTTCCATGAGAGCTGTTTTGCTGTGACTTCCAGATGCCAAATAAATTATTAATCAAGTCTGAGAAATATACTGGAGCCTTCCTTCCTGAGAAGAAGGATGATGCTAATCACCAGATGGATTTGGCATGTAAGTCACATCATTGCCACTAAATAAGTGATCAACAACTTTTACCACCATTTTCTTGTGTTCAGAGTTTACCTGTCTAACTTGGAATATGTTGCAGGTGTGCCCTAATTCTTCCTTTTTCAGTGACACCACTGGTGATGTACATTTGCCCCAGCATGGGTATAACGACACAGGTGGACACAAATTACAGGGCAGATGGCAGAACTGCACAGCATGCTGGTGAAGCATCAGAAAGCACAGGAGAAAAGTCCTGTGGATCTTTGTGTTTTGGGGCTGGGTTTTTCTTTCCATTTGAACTGTGATTAATGGCTACATCAGACATCACAAACCAAAGGATGCAGTTTGTGAACACCCCTGCATTGACTTCAGGACAAAGTGGTAGAGAAAAGGAGAAATTTCTGGTATTTTAATGTCTTTTTCACAGCTTACTTTTGCAGTGTCACGGGCACTTGGTCAATGTATTTCTTTCTTAGCACAAGGCAGAGAACACAGAATAGGAGACAACACAGAATAGACACATCAGTTGGACTGTTAACGTATGCCCTGAATTAACAGAGGGCTCTTATTTTCAAAAAACGCGGACTCCAAGAGCCTCACCGTATAAGCAAATCCACCAGGAAAGGGTGAAGACACTGTTACCACCGATGGTGGTCAACCATTGGTCAACCAAGTGATCTTGTCAAAGTCTCTCCTAAAAAAAGACAATTTGCACGCCTTACTTTCCAGCTAGAGGCTAACAGAAAAAAACATTATTGTGTCTCAGGCACTATTGTTTTTTGGGCCACATCTTGTGCCCTAACATTTCCATTCAAAGCCTGACTGACCCGTAGCTGTGGAGTTGGGTGCTCATGTCTCCATGATCCTGGTCTCTACCCAGAAAGCCCAGGCCTTTAAAGCATGGCGGAGAGAACTGATGATAAGTACTGCTAAAGGAAAACTGGTCTTTGGTGGTCTCCAGAAACACCACCCTGGCGTTCCTCTGCTGCTAGTCCAGAATCAAAGGGAGCAAAGTCTATGACAGTTGTGCACAGATCACTCTTCTGTGGTACAGAGAGGAAGAGAGGAAGTGCTTTCCCTGCTGATTCTGCTGTGTCTTTCTTTTGAAACACATTTAGATTAATCTTTTAAATGTCCAATTCTAACCTGAGTATTTTATATCAATAGAAATCCATTAGTGCAACCAGAATGCACACCAGACAACCCACAAATACATTTACACACAACATATCTTGAGACGTGTAATACTATTTCTTCACTGTGGACTGGCCAGAAGGAAAAGATTTCAGAACACTGCCAGAAGTGGAGGTGACACATGCTGAAGAGGCCCCATGTTGGGCATCAAAAGGAACTGTCGTGGTTTAATCCCAGCCAGCAACTAGGACCACGCAGCCATTCACTCACTTCCCACCCATCCCCAGCAGGGTAGGGAGAAAAGGGAGGAAAAGGAGGGAAAAGACCCCCTCACAGGTTGAGATAAAGACAGTTAAATAGAACAGTAACAGAAGAGAGGAAAAAAATAATAATGGTAAAAGAATATACAAAATAAAGTGGTGCAATGCAATTGCTTTCACCACCCGAAGATCGATTGCACAGACCTGTTCCCAGCTCCCAGTATGTCAGAATCATGCCTTGGCACCTTACTTAGTGATAATAAATCAGGCTCAGCTGCTATGATCCAGAGCCAGTGAGTATCCTTGGTACATACCTTGCTGCCAACCCATCCTCTATTAATCCAGGGGTTCACATACATGTGTGTATTCGTAGTGCCTCATTTCCTAATGAAGTGAGTCATTAGGAATTCAGCCAGATGAAATCCCAGCAAAACAGTACCAATTAATTTTCCTGCCTCTTTTTCCAATCGGGGCGTGGTATAGTGCATCTTTCTTCAGTGCGACCATCACCTCGTTGTGTTAGGTGCTGTATAAAAGCAAGTACAAAAAGCCTCTGTCTCAAAAAAATAACAATTTATGGAAAAATTAAGAGGCAACGCATGGTAGAGCAAAACGGCAATATTAGGCTGTCAGGAAGGGGTCTCGGTGCGCGGCTGCCTGTTCATTGTTAAGGTTTCTGTGGGCGTAACAGCAAAAGAGACATTTATACAATTCGTTGTTTACAGCATAAATATAAACAGTTGGTGATGATGAAAGAACCCTAGAGACCTTACAAACTAAATCACACTGATAAAGACTGTAAGATGGCAAAAGCTTATGCCATGTATTCAGATTCCTTTTTTTAAAACAGAAAAATATCTTCCTAATTAATGACTGATGGTATTAATATAATGAAAGACTTTTATATCTTCAAATTCAATTCTGCCCAGAAGGCTTTGATACATAGGAGTATATATCCAGACCAACACATACCTTTACAGTGAGTCAAGACACCAAATCTCTCTCTTGTACAAGGGTGTCTGTTTGATCATTACTCCCAGGAAGTAGCCAAGCAGTTAGGGTCAGTTCCTAGCAATGGAAGGCAGCGTAAATCACTAGAAGACAAATGAAAATGGAGAGTTTGGGTTTTCCCTTTGTCCTTCTCCTCTTTTTTCTTTCACACACTTTATTTCAGGGATGTGAGAAAGAGAAGGTTTCATCAGCCAAACAGAATACATCTCTGGTGCTTGCAAAGACATCATTGGTCATGGCAGCTGGTGAGCCATCCCCTTCAGGATATGAAAGGGAAGCTGAACACAGGGAAGGCTCTTCATCCTGTATTCATGTCTGCTGTACACCATCTTATCATGTTCTGTATAATGCCCAGTGATCTTTCAAGAGATACTGTCCTTTATCATAGAAAGCATAAAGGACTCCATTTTTCATGTGATCAGAAGCACAAAAACATAATTTAAAATGGATCATGAGACACCTATTTGTGAAATTAATGCTAGCATGTCATTCAAATTTTTGTTTTGTTTAGGAGATTAATTTGCCTGTATTTCATGGTATACAGGTATGATAAACAACGAGTTCTCTCTCTTGCAATACTATTTTCTGGTCATGATATTTTCTAAGAAGTCTATAGATCGACACATATGACATATAAACGTGCTACCAGAGATAGACAGAGGGAGAGACTCCTGAACAGAAACTTCTTGGCCATTCCTATTTCATGGAATAGAATCATAGAACGGTTAGAGTTGGAAGGAACCTTAAAGATCATCTAGTTCCAACCCCCATGCCATGGGCAGGGACACCTCCCACTAGAGCAGGTTGCTCAAAGCCCCATCCAGCCTGGCCTTAAACACTTCCAGGGATGGGGCATCCACAACTTCCCTGGGCAACCTGTTCCAGTGCTTCACCACCCTCACAGGAAAGAGTTTCCTCCTAATATCTAATCTAAATCTCCCCTCTTCCAATTTAAAGCCATTACCCCTTGCCCTGTCACTACATTTCCTGACAGAGTCCCTCTCCGGCTCTCCTGTAGGCTCCCTTCAGATACTGGAAGGCTGCTATGAGGTCTCCCCGGAGCCTTCTCTTCTCCAGGCTGAACAACCCCAGCTCTCTCAGCCTGTCTTCATAGGGGAGGTGCTCCAGCCCTCTGATCATCTTCGTGGCCCTCTGGTGGACCCATTCCAACAGGTCCATGTCCTTCCTGTGTTGAGGACTCCAAAGCTGGACGCAGTATTCCAGGTGGGGTCTCACGAGCGCAGAGTAGAGGGATAGAATCACCTCCCGTGACCTGCTGGCCACACTTCTCTTGATGCAGCCCAGGATGTGGTTGGCTTTCTGGGCTGCCAGTGCACATTGCAAAATGCTCCAAAATGCTGATCCTTGAACTTGATTGAGAATTTAAAAAAAAAAGAGAGAGAGAAAGAGAGAGACAAATTCATGTTTTTAGGCATCTCAAAGGCCGTGGAAGCGATTCTCAAGGACAGGACTTGATGCAAGCTTGAAGAGGCTCTGGTTATGTGCTGATGTTGCTGGCAAACAAGCAAGGTGAAAGTTGCAAGGTGCAAGACTGTCATTTTCTTCTGATGACTTCTATTTGGTATGGTATAAACAAAACTGATAAATAGCAGCATAATATCAAGCAAATACTTCTTATAACTCCTCACACAAAGAAAGAATAGCAGTCTCATAGAAACTGCAAAGAAAATACGTGGCAACATTTTTCAGCACAGCTGACTTTGGAAGAATACAGCTACAAACGCAGTACACAGGCATAAATTTAGTAGGATGACTTAGGGGGTCTTAAACCTCGCCTACTACCTTCCTCTTCCCTTTCTCCACTAGCACTGCTTGCCTGCGTGAGCTTGCTCTGGACCAGGGCACATGGGCACCCCTCCTCCCTTTCAGTGCCTCTTAGCGCACATGATAAATGGGCTTTGGCCCATTGAATCAAATGGAAAAACCCTCATTTCGAGGTGATTTGGACTGAGTCACTTGACTGTCTTTGCAATGGAGTTCTCCCTGAAGGGACTCACAAAGAAATGGTATCTGTCATCGCCTCTCTGCTCTTATCTGCCTGTTGAACCAAATTCCACTAATGCATAGACATACACCCTTGGAAGCCTCCATATGCAAGTTTTACAAGGAAATGTAGTCCTTTGTGTTCCACAGACTTGCCTACTTGTCTGCAGGTTTTGAGCAGAACTGATTCAGATCTAAACTGAAGGTTCTCCCTGTGCCTATTAATCACCTTTCCTCACACAGCGTTTTTGCAGCTGCCGCCACATACGCTCCCTGGGCACTGATCCAGCATTTCGCACCTCCCAGAGTTGTGCCATAATCACTAGCACTGATTTTTTATCCTAGGTAGTAGGACAAATCTTCTAGGGCAGCTATAAATGCTAACTAACTTACGCAATTATCCTGACGTTTCACTGCACTCTGAGTAAGTTGACTACTGATTTAGAATATAATGATACTTTAGTAATATTGAGATCAATCAACTTTCTGCTCGAGATATTATTTATATCTTTTCATAGACAATAAAGCCAGAAGGAGCCACTATGATCATCTGTTCTGACCCTGCAGAAGGCTGTGGGTCAAGACCCCCAAAAGAACTACACCATATCTTGTGCAAAACCATCCTGTGTTTGCAGTGAGGGACAACTTAACTGCAAGCCTTGGGAAGCTGCTCCAATGTTACTCAGGAGCTCATGAGAGTGGCTAAGATCAGATGGTTTTGTGTGAAAAAAATCCTTTTGAATTTGTAATTACTATGTAATTTGAAAGATCTGTAAAAAGAAAGATAAAAGGGAAGCATTCACATGCATGAGGAGTAGCGTATAAAGAATGCAAGTTTCCTTTTATATCCCTATTACAGTGTTTGATCCTCTCCAGCTTCTATAATTGCCCTCCATCCGATTATCTTCAGCACAATACAGCTTTTTTTAAGTCAGTGCAGAATAAAATTGTACTGTAATACAGTGGCTGCTTTGTCTCCAGTAGATCTTTAGTAAATTTGTGGTCAGCAGCAGCGCTATTTGGTAAATAATATAAACCCATGACAGGTTTGCTCAAGGCAGGAAAAGCCTCAGGGTGACTGAGGTGTAAGAAACAGCTCTGAATGAGCAATTCAAGTGGAGGAGGCATTTAAATAATTAACTTCCTTTTGATAGGATTTTCCTGCTATAGTGGCAGAAAGGATAAACAATTAACAACTGAAACACTCTTTTTTGCCTGAGCTGTCCCTGACTGTATGAAATAATGGGCTTTACTCCAGGAGGGGAATGGCACAGTGGCTACCCTCACAGCTGAAGAAGATCTTCCTTTACAAAGGAGGAGGAAAGGGGAGGTAAAGGGGCTGTAGGCTCCATGCATAGGAGGGTGTGGGGTGGGTTGAGCTGTCTTCATAAGGCTTATTATTTCTTCCTGGTGGTGAGGCAGAAGTGTCAGTGAAGTGTGAGGCTCTGCCCAGGGAGACTGCTGCAGGCAGAGGGAACCCATGCAGGGAGGCACCACCACTGAGGATGGGGTGACACCACAGCACCTTCACCACCTGTGAGCTGACGCCAGCCATCGTGCTCAGCCTCTGCTGCGCTGCTTCCAGACCAACCCAGGGCAATTGATGTCTTCCAGGAGTGGGGCTGGGAGAGGAGCCAGAGGTCTTTCAGGCAGAGCAATAAAATAAATGGAAATGAACAGGGGGGAAGAGGTAGGTGGATGGCTCTGCTGCAGCATGAACACGCTTCACAAAACTTACCCAGCACAACCGATAATAGCAGGCAGCAGCGGCAGCAGCCTCCAGTGCCGGCCGTCCTACCTGGTTGGTCGCCATGCACGTGAGAGTTAGTCACACCTGGCCTGCTGCAGAAGGCCACGAACAATAGACAATGTTCACTTATGCAAATAGGAGATAACCATCCCCCTTAAATACAAATTGTGTGGAACTGTAGGATATCATCCAAAAATAGGATAAGCCCAAACCCTGTCTTTTGAATTGTCTTCTGCTTGATTTGAAACTGGGGGAGGAGCAGTAGGCTGTTCAGCAAATGCCTTTTGCTGCAGAGACCTGCAGAAAAACCATTCCATGACCTATTTATACAAATCAAACCACATAGCAATACCCAGCATTTTCTCTTAACACTGTTGATTAAGAAACTGTTTTGACCATTCACTGGGTACCACTTCAAAAAATAATCCTCATCTCTTATAAGTGCCAAGCTGAGAACTATTAATATCATCAGTTTACTGTTGCTACCTAACTCAATTTCATCCTTATCATTTGCTTTTGAGGATTTGCTTAAAAAAAATCAGGACGGGAACGAAGTCCATTAAGGCTCATGTTTGGGAATAAGGCTAAGAAAACCTAATAAAAGGTACTGATGAGAAATGCAGACCACGTATCAGTTTGCAGTCAAATGCCTAGCAGTATATGACTGAATGGTAGTCCTGGTTTCTTAAATACTGCATTTACGGCAGTCATTAAAGAAAGGCAAACACATGCACACATGCACAAACATACACACACACACACACACACACAGTGTAGTCACCCTCTCAAAATCAGCCCAGTGTGAAGGAACTGGAGTTAAAGGGAGAAGGGCAGTCCAAGAGAAGAACTGACTGAGCTTGCCAAATCTTAATGGTGCTTTTCTGGCCATAAGTCTCCATTCTCCATCTGACTGTGACAGAATACTTTTTCAACAGTGTTTCCAATTTATTTCACAACTTCAAAAAGGGTATTCTGGGCAAAAATGCATGGAATTCTACCTTGTTTTCTGTGAAATCTGGAAGACTGTAAATCTAGAAGGGGAAAGTAAATCTGGAAGGTGAAAGTATTTTTGGGCATCTTCCAGAAGAGGGACAAATTTAGCTCAGCCCTGCCCAAGAGAGACCTTTATAAGGTTATGACTGAATCCTTCCCCAAAGAGGAAGAGAAGAAACAGAAGCAGGGTCTAAAGACCCAGAAAGGCTGGCACACACGGCTGTGAGCAAGGAAGTGATGATGGGTGGCTCAGGTCTGGGGAGGAGGAAGAAGGCAGGGAGAGAAGGTGGGTCTCCACGCCAGGGAGGAGAGATGGAGGAAAGAGAAGAGACAGGGGTGTCAGGTGGGAGCCCAGGAGGTCATACAGCCCCTTTTGCACAGCAGAGAAGGGAGTAGAGGTCATCAGTCAGTGAACAGGCAAAACACAGAGTTTTGTGGTACAGGGACTAGTGGCCCAATGGACAGGGTAGGGTTTCACTGTGGTGGGTGATGTGGGTGAACCCACACAGCTTCCCCTTTGGCAGAATGGTGAGGGTGCTGACAAAGCCCAGTCTTGCAGAATGGCCTGGTTAAAGACAGCTGTTAAGACAGAAAGGTGAGTGCATACTGCATGTGGGAGCAGAATATCCAAAATTGCCTTCACTTGCCCAAAACTGAGCATGTTAAAGAAGACAGCAGCAACTAGCTGGATAGAACAGTGACCAGGGAATTACAGAGAGACTTCTAAACAATGGAGTCAGCTTAAGAAGGCTTATGAGTGAAGTATAAAAATTTGTAAGAACAGGGAGAGCCCTTGGAATGGGAACAGCAGCAGCCAAAAGTTGGTATGACGCTGCCAGGAGTGCCACCACCATCCCAGCCTCTGCTGAGGCTGGGCAGAGCAGCCACCCCATTGGACACCATCCAACTAGCCGGCATCCAGCTAGCGTTGTTGTCAACATGGGTTCACAAAGGGAAAGTTCTGTTTAACTAATTTGATATCCTTCTATAGGTAAGATGAGGTCATCCACCTAGTGGATGAAGGGAAGGTGGTGGATGTAGTTTTTCTGGTGTTTAATAAGGCTTTTGATATTGTCCCTCACAGCATCCTTCTGGACAAGTTGTCTAATTGTGGGATGAGTGGGCTCACAGTGTACTCGGTGAAGAACTGGCTGAAGGGCAGAACTAAAATGGTTGTAGTGAATGGAGCTGGCTGGCAACTGGTCACCAACAGTGTTCCTCAGGATTCAATTCTAGGGCTAGTTCTGTTCAATATATTTATCGATGATCTGGATGCAAGAGTTGAATTCATGATTAGCAAGTTTGCTGATGATACCAAACTGGGAGGTGCTGTTGATGCTCTTGAGGGACAAGATGCTTTTCAGAGGGATCTAGATAGATTGGAGCATTGGGCTATGATTAATGGGATGAAATATAACAAGTCAAAATGCCAGATTCTGCACCTAGGATGGAGAAACCCTGGGCACAAGTATAGATTGGGAGAGGTCTGGCTGGAGATCAGCTGTGCAGAAAGGGATCTGGAGGTGCTGGTTGGCAGCAGCTCAACAGGAGTCAGCCCTCTGGCAGCCAAGAGGGCAAACCACACCCTGGGGTGCGTCAAACACAGTAGAACCAGCTGGTCAAAAGAGGTGACCATCCTGCTGTATTCACCATTGCTGTGGTCTCACCTTGAGTACTGTGTGCAGTTCTGGGCCCCACAATTTAAGAAGGATGTGAATGTCATTGAACCCATCCAGAGGAGGGCAACAAAGCTGGTGAAAGGGCTGGAAGGAGCGTCCTAGGAGAAGTGGCTAAGGAGTTTGGGCTTTTCTAGTTTGAAGAAAATGAGGCCAAAGGGCAAGCTCCAAAGGACCTCGAGGGGGCCTTTGTCACTGGTGTGTGCATGGGGAGCACCCACATCTCACAGGAGGACTGTGTGAATAGGGGACCCCCATTGCTAGGAGAGGGGTGAGTGCTGGTGGCCCACGTGGCCTTTGAGGAGGTGGTGTGCATGTAACTGTGCACACTGTGGGATTAGAGCTTTTGGGGGGCTGTTACGAAGGCTATTTTGAAAATTCTAGGTGTTTATTAACATTTCATAGGCATCTAGTGCTGTGGTTTGTCTGTCATATTACTGATATTGATCCTGCATGTATAGTTCACTGATTGCCAGTTAATTATATGCCATTAAAAATCTAAAAATTGCTTTGATCCTGATTTGATTTAAACCACATGAGCTGAGCAGTTTTTCCCCTGCGACAGAGGATAGAGGAGATCTTACGGAAAACAGAAAGGGTACAAGGTGCCCCAGTGCTGCCCCAGTTCTCATGCAGGGCTCAGCAGGGGCAGCAATGCTGAGCTCCTTGAGCCACAAGCCATCCACAAGCAGGACGAGAGCAGATCCCAGATGCAGGGGGATGTCACACAACTTGGGGTGACGCTGCAAGAGGGAGATGGTCATCGTGGTTCAATGGGGCTGATTGGGACCAACCACACGCCCGCAGCTCCACTCTGGGAGTGCCCTTGGAGGATCACAATGTGGACCTCGCAGCTCTTGCATGCGTGCAGAAATTTGTGTCAGAGACCCGCAGTTTGCAACACACTTTCGGTCTGCACAAGGGCAGGACAGACAGCCACACTGGGGGAAACATTTATTTCACTCTGCGCCCCATGCTGTGCTCTAGTGAAGACAAATATGGACCATTGCAGCTCCCCTGGTCCAGGTGGGCTCTGCTCCTCATCCTGTGATGGGATGACATGGGTGAGAGATACTTGCTTACATTCACATCCATGATCCATATGGTGGTCCATTCAGATCAGCCAGGGAATTTTATCTCCTCCTTCGGCCCATATGCAGCCCTCTAGTCCAGATTGCAACCCTAATAAGGCTAATTCCCTTCTCATGAAGGAAGAGGCACCTGCAATGTGCTCAAACTGGCTTCATGGTAAGTTTTAGTCAGGGCATGAAAGAAGCTTGCAGGCATGCACTGGCACTGAAGCATGCAGAGCTTCAATGAGATACAAAGATGGGTCCCGTTCCAGGGTTTGTGCTTGCAGCCCGCTTTGCAGACATTCATCATGTCACCAGACAAGTTGTCTCCTTTCTCTGGCTGAAATGAGTGATGTGCAATCCTGCCCACACTGTGCCTGAGAGAAATGTTTCAGTAAACTGTACCCTGTGCTGACAGGACACAACTGAAGAGCCCACTGCAAGAGGTGGCACAGCTGCTCCTGTGCACCTTCTGCAAGCAGCTGCAGGAATTGCTATGAAGTGAGCAGTCATTTACAAAGGAGGTAAGAAACACCTTTTCCCCCTGGTTTCTGCAGGTTTCCTGAGTCCTCAGGCTGGGAGGACTGTGCAGCTGGCAAACAAGGTACTGCTGGCTGTAGGGTCCTCGTGCACTGCTCTGACAGCAAGGGCATGGACAGCAGAGCAGCCACCAACAGCTCTTTGAAAACTTGCAGTGTCTGAGAGGGAAAACTCAAAGGAGTTTGTGTCTATTGAGTGTTTTCTGCCCATTTCATTCTAGTCTATCATAGCTTGAAAGGCAAAGTCTGTGCTTTGGTTTGCAGCTCATGAAGGACTGGTTTCACTTTTTCCTTTGGACAAATCTCTGGTCAGGGCAAACCAGCTGGGCTATGCCACGTTGCAGAGTACCTGGGTTGCTGCACCATCTCCACAGCCTCATAACTCACTTCATCTTGCTCTTGTCCTGCAGCTTTATTTCTGCCAAGCACTTACATGCAGATAACAAGCTCACATTTATAAGACTACAAGTTAAACACATGAGTATGTGTCTTTGAATGCGGACACTGCTTCCCCCCGCCCCCACCGACCTGAACCAGTGCTCGGCATTAGAAAGGACAGGAGTTTCTGAAGCATCCCACGCAAACCAAGGGTTAAGGAAGGGAGAGAGACAGACAGACAAAAGCCTAAGAGCAGCCACACACAGAAGGGCATAATGGAAATGTTTGTGACAGTTGGATAATGAATAACTAAGCCTTTGGGAAAAAAAAACCAAACCATTTTTACAAGTTGGATGGTGAAAATGGCCTCAGCAGTATTTTTCCCTCAGATAAATCACTCAGTGCCTTGGGGTGAGTAGCAGTTATGCTCACTTCTCACCATGCCAAGGGATATGGAGGAAGGAGGATGCCCCGATCGCTGGGCAAGGGGCAGGGGAGGACCAGGCTACAGAGAGCTGAGATGAGGTGAACATCACTTGTTATAGACAGACTTTGAAAAGTAAATTGTAAATGATCAGGGGGAGCAATAAAGGCAACATGTAGCTCCTGCAGGTTGGTGCTCCTGTCCACAATTGTGGCTTAGCTTCTGCGAGCCTGACTCCTGCAGTGCTGAACAGACAGTTGTACGTAGTGATGATTACATGGAGATAGGGAAGGCTTTTGGGCAGCTGTCATCTATCACACACTTCAGATGGAAGGGGGGAAACACAGAAACTATTAGCGGAGCAGTAAGGACTTTTTCTGCTAAGACAGTTCCATTTCAGTGGTAATGACTGTGGCAATTATGTAAAAAGGTTCATCTTGAAACAGCAAAGCCTGCAGGCTAGATCACCAGTAGCCCCGACTAAATGGAGTTAGTCCTTCAAGAGACTCTCCTGTAGCTCCCTGGTCCCCTGTGGTGTGGGGATATTCCCATGGACACACAGCTCTCAGTGTGGTGTTGGGACCACTGAGGCCATACATCCATGGGTTTTATGGTATCAACAGTTGATATCCACAAAGCAGGAGTGGGTCCCTGTGTCTCATCTGGCCTCCATACAGCCAAAAGGGAGAAACAGGGACCACAGGGATGTGATTTGTCTTGTCTGTACCTTTCAGAAAGGGTAAAACAAGGCCCTGTGGTCTCCAATTTCTCTAATCAGGTAGCAACCCCAACGAGCCACAAAGGGAGCCTGGGTTGCAGTTTCCTGCCCCGTAGACATACAGGCTTAGGGAAAATGAATTTTTTCCTCCTGTCTTGCCTTCCTTTTGAGCTGTGAGAAGGAGCAGGACTCAATGCCACTGTTAGTATGTTGTCTTGTACAAGATGCTGTGAAGAAGCATCTGCCCAAAGCTCCTGACACCTAGACAGTCAAGATGAAGAGGACGAGCAGTGCCAGGACCTGCCCATAGAGCAGGCCTGTGGTAGATGGGAGCTAGGAGCTTCAGGTCAGTGCCTTCTTGATCAGATCCCATATCAGCAGGTACGGACAGGCCACTCGATGTGGCAGGTACCTTCTTGGTTGCAAACATGTGAAGCTTATATCTCCAAGATACTTCCACCTGGGACTGCAGGGTGCAGCCCTGTCCTAAAGCTTCCTTGATTGGAGGGGATGAAGAATTCAGCTTTAATACCAAAATTAATAGTCCAAAATTCAGTCCTGTCCTTATAAAATTTTCTGAATAAATATAATTTATTAGAGAGCACAAACTCTCTATCAGAGTACTGCCACAACAAATTTGGAAGAGCTCTGCCCCTCTCCTGCCTGATGCCTTCCCAGAAGCAACAAAAGCACAGCTCAGCTACAGACATCAAGCAGAAGATGATGCTGCCCGGTCCATCCCCAGGGACTGACAAGCAGGGTCACTTCAGACACGATCTGCTTCTGAAGAATGTGTATTTACTTAAATATTACTCAGGATGTGATTCAGTTGTCTATGCCTAGGCACTTGATGTTATTTTGGGCTTCTGTACAGAAATATCTTTTGGGGTCCCAAACATAAAACAAAATGAAGGAGCCCTACATACCATGCGTTGCATGTTCATGTCCATCCGCCTGGGTCATACAAGACATCTGCAGCATCTCCACCTTGGGCCAACACCTGCAGCTATGCCTGTTCCTCCGTATGGGTAGTCATCTGAAAATCTCTGGAGACAGGAAGGAGGAGTGAGGGGGAAGGAGGAGATAATAATAGTTGAAGAATTTATTCAATGAGATTCATGGAATTTGGGGACTAATACATTCTATGAATAATATTTTCATTATTTTCCCAACTCCAGCGCTAACAGAAGATATGAATAATGATTGAAGCAAACACTTGAATTATATGACAATGCCATTGAACTTTGGAAGCATATATTACATGAAGTGAGGGAACTCTCATTCTGCCCGTCTCCAGTTTGATGTAGACATTCTCAAAATTGTTGAAATACATATTTGACACTTTGGCCTTTCCTCACAGAAAGTTTGCACTCAGATTACCTGACAATACGAATGAATCAATATCTCGCATGCTGTTTCTCTCCCAGAAAATTGCTAACAATTGCTTTCTTTCAGCACTTCAGAAATTACATCCTTAGAGACGGCAGACCTCTCATCTTTACAGTGCCCTCTCACTGTGGGGTGGCATGTCCTTGTGTCTGGGGGGGAGGGGGAAACTTGTTCCTCTGGGACACTGCAACCTGCCACTGCCCCGCAGCGACACGTGCTGACAGCCCCTGACGTTGTTGCAGCTCTCTCTGCAGCAGCTGCAGATGGATAACAGGGCGATGCCAGCAAGGCTCTTCCCATACCTCATTCCTCCCAATATCTCCTCACCACTGGAGCTGCCTGCTGAATGTCATCTCTGGACACAGGGCAAAAGGAGGATTAGCTGCTCACTGAGAAGTTTGGCCGTGAAATCCAAGCTGCAGTCAGACTGGCTTCTACAGGGTTTCTGCTGCTGTTCCCCAACCATCGAAGGGCAGAGCCGCTGACTTTAGCACATGGCAGGTAAGGGGCTGTTTCCAGCCTGCGTGCAGAAGTACTTCCTAATAAAATCAGAACAATCTAAGACTTTATTACTTGGGTAGATTTTAGCCCTATATTAATTATAATGTCCTCTTATCTTTGGCTTAACAGAGGAGCTGAACAGTCAATGGATGCTTCCCATCCAGTCTAAGAAGTTGTGTTTGAACAATAACACGTCTGTTATATTACCAGCCAGAGCAGATTTAATGACTCCAAACAACATGGGACCTACTGCGTCTCCTGCTACACCGTGAATAAGGTTCATTTCTGAAACTAAACACAAATTCCTGGTATCAGTTCACTGACATCAGGTGCACAACACCCTTTGACATCAGTGGTGAAAGATCATGCTAAAGAAAAAGAAAAACAGCCAATAATTTCCAACCTCTGAAATTCATAATCTAACTGATAACTGAGCTTGCTGCAAGGGGCTGACTGTCATTCATCAGCTAAATGTTGAATTCATCAGTTCCTGGAGGGCTTCTACTCAGTCAAAAATGAACATGGTTCATACACATATTTAATTCTAACTTGGAAAGTAGAGAGGAATTTAACAGAACATTAGAGAGTGATGAATAAATTATGATGGCATTAATGAGGCTGATGCTTATATCTAAAGGGAAAAGTCCCAGAGGGTTCAGGGAGCTCTGAAGTTACTAATAACTTATTAATTTTGGAGTTGATAGCAGATAACAAATTAAACATGCTAAATATGAGTATGCACTGTGATTCCTGCTGCAGAAGACTAAGTCTTTTGGCATATTATAGTATGGGGCATCATTTATAAGGCCAGAGAAGTAATTATTCTTTTTTATACGTCTTTAGGAAAGATTGCAGTTGGATAGCTGTATGCACTCCAAAGCACTTGACTACAGGAGGATACTGATAAACCGAAAGAAATTTGAGAGATTCCAAATATGAGCAAAGAAAATGATAAAAAGGTTCTGATAAAAAGAGTAGGGGACAAATCCTCTTCAGGAAGATTGAAAGAACTAGATACAAACAGAAAAGAAAGCTAGTGGGAAATTATATGACACTCAGAAGAAAAAGAAGTGAGGAAATAAGTCAAATAAAAGTCACTGGAAAAAACATTTCTTTACCAAATAAATGTGCAAAATTGCCTTCACCATCACTTCTTACATGAAACACAAAACACGAGGTGATGAATCAGAACAAAGCTCCCAAAGAGCCAGGACAGCTTAAGAATCAATGTGTCCTAAATTTATTAAGTTGTGCCCTGAGGCTTCTTGCCTTTACTTCTTGACTTAAGACCATAGCTGGCAAATATTTTCCTAAGAAAGTATCTTCATGTCCTTGGGGCTTTCAATTCAGTTCAACAAATTTTGTGTACGTGAATGATCTGTTTGATCTGCTCAGGTGCGACACAGCCACTTTGCTCTTCACTGCCAGCCTGCTGGCAAAGTCAGCCCTGTTTCAGCATCACTCCAGCACAACCATCCCAATGTGAACGTGATCACACAGAGTGGCAGAACTAGGATAAATTCACACAGACTGCATATTTTTCTGAGAGGCTATTGCTGCAGAGAGACGTATGTATAGAAAAGAGAGAATGGTGAAGGAAAAGGAGCATGGATGATCACCAACCTCCTGCCTAATTGAAATTGGAGGTAGTAGTAACCAAAGTAGAGGAAGCAGAGGCCAAGCTAGGCAGCACACTGTGAATTGCCTTGCACAGCACACCATCACGATATGTGGGTTTTAAAAAATAAAAAGAAAAGCCATAATCTGCCTTTATCCTTCTAAGCCCCTGAGTGTGCTGTGGGCCTTTTGAGTTTAACGAGGATTTGAGCCATCATAATAAAAAAAGGTCCTTGCAAATGGAGTAGGTGATATTTTACATGCACAAAAAGAATGAAAACATAAAATAACAGCTGAACAGCAGGAACTGCTCCTTACAAAGCTCTTGACATGGTACTGGAGACTCCATCCTCAACTGATAGAAGTGATGGCACCTTTTTCAGTTAATACCTAATGGAAGTACATGAAAAATAAGAAAGACCCATGGTAGCTAAATGAGATTAATTTCTGGGGAGCTCTCTAATATTTGCCTTAAGTGAGGATTTTCTGTCGCCTGAACATGACAGTATAACTTGAAAGGAAGTATAAGGAAGGATTGTGAAAGATTCATAGTGACCTGAGTCTAAACCTTGTCCTTAGGAACATCTCCATGAAAATCCTGCTCCCGAGTGGGGACAGACGGAACTTGACTTTAGAGGACCTGCCAAACACAGATAGCATATGCACAGGGCATGCTTGCCTGGCCACCCCAGCCTGTTCCCAGCAGCTCACCTGAGTGACTTTGGGGTTGTTCATTTTCCCCGATGGCCCTTCTGCCCTTCATCTGACAATGTTTCTGTTTGGGCTTTGGCCTTACATAACAAGAAAAATGCAGAGCCACAGAAAAGAGCCAGTCAAAGATCCACGTCCCAAGATCATGGTCATGGCCAGGGCAGGATGGTCTGCCTGGAAAGACTGACAGACCAGTTCAGTGCTGCATCGGACAATGCTGTCTCAAAAGACTGGTATGAAATCACAGGACCACAGGATAGCTCAGACTGGAAGGGATCTCAGGAAGTCTCTGCTCCAACCTCCTGCTCACAGCAGGCTCATCTCTGAGGTCAGGCCAGGTCGCTCAGGGCTTCATCTAGCTGGAACTTGAAAACTTCCAAAGATTGCACAACCTGCACATCTGTCTAACTGTTCTCATGGGGAAAAAGTTTCTCCTTTTATCCAGGCTGAACCTCTCGTGTTTCAGCTTCTCCTTTGTGTTTCTTACACTCCCTACCTGCATTACTGTGAAAAACCCATCTTCATCTCCTCAAGGACTTCTCCATAGGCACTGGGAGCTGCTGTAGGTGCCTCCAAAGCTGTCTCTTCTCCACG
Organism: Numenius arquata; assembly: GCF_964106895.1. Taxonomy (NCBI): domain Eukaryota; kingdom Metazoa; phylum Chordata; class Aves; order Charadriiformes; family Scolopacidae; genus Numenius; species Numenius arquata. The sequence continues at coordinate 122,875,264 of NC_133576.1, forward strand.
CTGAACAAACCCAGGTTTCTGATCATCATGGAAGCCTCAACTGAACTCACTCATTTATCAATGTCTTTTTTTTTGATTGAGGGGGACAAAACTGGATGCAGTATCTAGATGTGGTCTAATGAGAGCTGAGTAGAGGGGAATAATGACTTCATTTGACCTCTATTTCTGCTCCTGTTCATACAGCCATTGGCCGTTGCTGGTGCTGGGACTTGCTGCTGGCCCATGTCCTGCTCACAGCCCACCAGGACCTCCAGGGCCTTTCCCACAGAGCTGTGCCTTGGGCAGTCTCAAGCCTGTGTTGTTGCAAAGCGTCCTTCCATCCGGGTGAAGGACTTTGCATTTGGAATTACTGCATTTCATGATGACCCTGTCATCCCATTCTTCCAGGTCCCTTGGAATGGCAGTCCTGCCCTAGAACATATCAAATGGTGGCTCAATTTGATGTCATTGCAAATCTGATGACCAACCACTCTGTTGCCTCCTCCCACCCACTGGTAAATATTTAAAACACGTCCCTGGGACAAGTCCCAGGACAGACCGCTATGGTGGTCCCCTTGTAGCCCATCTATGGGTAAAGATGAGTTGTTACCCATTGCCCTCTAAAACCAACCAGCCATCCAGATTAGAAACCATCTGACTTTTTTCCCATCCTTACAATAGCATCCTATCTTAGATACAAGAATACGATGGGAAAGAACCTTGAATGCCTTGCTAAAGTCAATCAAAATGACATTTACTGCTTCCCCTCATCCTGAAATGCAGTCATTTTATCACAGGAGGTAATCAGTTTGGCCAGGCATGACTGACCCTTGATAAATCTATGCTGAGCGTTACCAGTCATTACCAGGTTACCATCCAGAAATGTGCTCTGAGAGGACTTGCTCCATGATCTTTCCAGGGATCAGAAAGAATCTGACTGGCTTGTAGTTCCCTTAGTTGTCCTTTGGCCTTTTCTGAAGGTGTTGTTTTGAAGTTGTTTCAGAAGAAGGTAATAAGGAAAATGTTACTTAGGCCTCTAAAGCTAAAAATAATTTCCCAAACTATCATTAGTCACCATTACATGCAGGTATGTCTGATACTGATTCAACAATGCTTGAAAGCTTCCTCAGTTTTGACTACAACATTGTGATACAGCAATTAATTCCATTTTATGTGGAAAAGCATTTTCTCTTCTATTCCCATTGAGTGTTGTGAGAGAAGATGAAGGTGTTTGGTATACCATAATGTAGAATTCCCTGTGTAAAATCTGATAACCTGGGAAATTATAGCAAAGAAATGTTTGTCTGATGCAAGCCCATATTTTTAGAGATGATTAGGCTAGTCTTAAGAAGCCGTTCCAGCTTCAGCTTTTTAACATCTTCTTTGTAGGTAGATTTTTATAGTCTTTTAATCACAGACAGAGAACATCAAAAGGTTTGCAGAAGTTCCTGAGTCTCCATGTCCAGACTGTAAGGCATCTGGGACTAATTTACCACTTCACACTGAAAAAACAAAATGCAAATGTCAAGCGCAGCTCCTCATACACTTCTAGGAAGAAAAAAAAAATAAAATCAAATAAAGTCATGCAATTTCTCCTGGAAAGAATTATGTTGGAATTCCTGGATAACCTATTTAAATGAATGGCTCCATGGGAAAACCCTCACAAACCCTCACAACAGAAATGTGATTGACATTACATGACCCATCAGGATGCTATAAGCACTGCAAGTGAAATACCATCCCTTTTACAGATCAATCAGCCACGTAATGGAACATCTATACATCCTACGGAAGCCAAAGAGAGATGAAGGCCTTTGCCATACCTCAGGGTGCAGACTTTGAACAACAGCTGGCAGCTGCACACTAATGAGCGCTTTATTAAGCAGTCATTGTTAGATGCAAAAGGCATGTTGCTCAGTTGAGATACACTGGTGGGTGTGGATAACAGATTGGAATGAAGATGATTAAACTGAGAAAAGGTGCTATATTTGTGTCACTGTAAATATTACAATACCAGTTAACTTACCCGAAGCTAATAATAACTTATTAGCCTCCTGAACAAATCTAAGCTAGAGGTTAATACTACAGTATATTTCTTGTAATCGTTTTTGTATTAATTAGTTCCAGCCTCCAAATTGCTTGGAAAAATTACTATCGATTTCATCTCTTTGCTCCTATCTAACTCAACATGGGTTCAGATAGTTGATTTTATAGTCTATTTTAATTACTTTAGGTAAGATCTGAGTAATAAAATAAGGCTATACCTACATCTTTGCCAAACAGCAACAAGATTTTGTACCCAAACCCCTGTCTGATTAATTTAAGAAATAGCTTTTTGGAAATGATCAAATATTGCTTCTAGTCACGCTATAAGCTATTCTATGGCTCTGCTACTTATTCAAATTTATCTCCATTCTACCCCATACTTTTATATGCATTACTTTTCAGTGAAATGCATAACAATCAGTTTGATATATTTTTCTCTTTTTTAGGTGAATAAGTAGTTCTGGGTTAAAACTGGAAAAGCATTATGACCCTATCCCCATCCAGTCAGTTTTCTCCAGTGCTGAGGTAACCAAAAATAGGTTTATGTAAAATGGAAAAAAAAATCTACTGAAGAGTTAATTTGTCCTGTAAAAATGAAACAAGCCCTCTACAGTGTTATTATTTTGTCTTGTGTAGCAGGGTGTTATTTTCTGAAATAATATTCACCTGTGAGACAGGAGGGAATTCCTTCCACTTGCTTTCATCCTCAAAATGCTAGTTTCCTAGACTAAGCCATATCGCATTTCCAGAAGGAGCTTTTGCTCCAAACCCCAGAACAGTTTGTCACTTAGACAGGCTTCTCTCTCTTCCCTGACTTCTGGAAACTTTAGTCAACTCACTTGAACTGGGTGCTTTGCTTTTAGACAGATTGAGTTGCATTTGAGGATGTAAGAAATTCTACAGATGTACAAGTGCAAGCGTATACAGGTTTATAAGGGGTATACGTAGTAAACAGCAGGAAATTTTCTTTGCATTTGCCTTTTCCATCAGAAGAGACCGTGGTATGAGGAAATTGCTTAAAACTCTAAAACTTTATTTTATTGTATCAAGACCAGGCAGCTCAAGTTGGAAAAGAAAAGATGAACGGAAGGTTGTGCTTTATACACGAGGTGTTCTCTTCCAGTTAACCAAATGAAAAAGAGTATGTCACCATATGATTAATAGCTAAACATAATATGGTGCTGAATAAATAACCACTGTAAATATAGCTATCTTCACAGCAGGGGAAGCCTTAGCACAAATAACAGCAGGCTAGCTGACAGCCAGAGAGATGACAGTATTTCATTTTCAGACACAAGTCTCAGTCGGAGTGGCTGTGGTCAGCAAGAAACTGTTTCTAATATGTTTGGCTGGACCTTGAATTTAATCTGTTGACTGCTGCCAGATTTACTGGGCAAACTTTAATGGTCCATCGATTTTAATGGACTCTTAATGAACACAGCAGATTATAATTCGGAAGGCCACCAGGAACAGAGAAGAAGGACAGTATAGGCAGCAATGGTTTGATGTAGACAGCAGTGGTGGGAAAGGGGTATCTCAGTTACATGTAAAATATTACTATTCTCTTTCCATATCATCTGAGCATACAGAAACTATAAAACAAAAATATCTTTTTATAGATGCCTGCAGTGGCAATATTTAGCCCCCCTGCCTACATCAGAAATAAAACTTCCTCCATAGTTTTAGGTTAGCAAGGAAAATACATAGTGAAAAAATGAGCTACATAACACTGTCTTAAAAATATAAAGGTAGGCCACAGAAGAGAGCAAATTCAAACTTGTCTGCTCACATTGGTCTGTTTTCCATCCCTGCAGGTGGGATACCTCTGGCCAGCACATCATTTACATCAGTCTCCAGGCTTTGTCCTGAGCCAATTCCTTCCTCAGAAGAAATCATGCTGCCTGTCTTCAACACCCCTCTCCAAGCAAACGTAATTTTCCCCAGGGGCCCAGTAGGTAAGACCCCCAGACACTTGAACACCTTTGGCTTTTGAAGAGTGTTTAGGAAACCTGGACACATGAACCTGCTGCATAGCCTCTCTGCAGTAGACTCTGACAGCAAATAAACAAAGGTAAAATCAGGCGTATGGCAATTTTGGACTCCTCACTGTGTATACAACTGTGTTGGTATAACAGATGCTATTTCTGTATAAGAAGATCACCTTTATAGTGCTAAAAAGTTATCCAGAGGGGCAATATAGTATAATTCCAAATGACAAATAGTTACAGCATTGTAAAAGCCATATGCACTTTGTTTCCTATGTGCGTATTGGTTTTCATGTTCAAGAAAGATAAACTCAGCCTGGCCCAAGTCCAGCTTCTACACCTAGGAGAAGTGTGGAATGGAGAGGTTATCATACAAGAGATGACAGGAAGAATTTGGCTTGTTTAACCTAGGAAAGTAAAGACTGAGAAGAGAAACAGTTTTGATTTATATGTAACATCAGGGGGTAGATGTCTACCAAGAGAAAAGCTGCAGGGCAGTGCTAGCAGAACAACAAATGAGTATAGCCATGAATAGATTTCAGCAGAAAATTAAACTGTTTCCACCCATAAGAATAATGTCCTGGCAACAGCTTTTCAACAGGAACAATGTGATCAAAGAATGAAGTTACCTTTAATATGCAATTCCATATTTTTGAGAAGGGAATTCTATAACGCGATGGCCTGTGATATCAAGGGACAGTGCGTGATGAGTCTGAAAGTCCTTTCCCTTCCCCCATTTCCCATAGCCAACACGTGATGCTGGTTTGACTGTGAAGAAAGGCTACAGGCTCTGCTTCTCATGCATGTCTAGTCCTTCTTAGACAGAGTCTGGTTACACTATGCAGAGACACAATGCAGAGAACAGGAATGGTGAGTCTTCCACAAGCAAAATGTCCTTGGGAAAGCTGGAGAAACTGCTGAGTTATTTTTTAATTAAAAACATGTTTCCAAAGCATCCCTTGTTTTGAAAGCTGATACATGCTGAGATTAAGTTCAGCAGTTCTGCTTTCATGTGAATAGTGTTCAGCTGGAGACGGAAGCAAAGACAGAGTCATTTCAGGGAGCTGGTTAATCAGAAGCACAACCCAGACTTAGACAAGCAGGCCGTTTTTCAGGACACCAATGGATAAAACTAAAAGGTTTAATGTGTGGGCTCATAAAACTTCTCAATATCCTCAGTTCATTTTGCAGAGCTTCACAACATTTGAAAGCTTGTGAGAACAAGCTCTCCCCTGGATCCTACCTCCCTTGGATTGCCACTGTTGGATGGGGTAGAAACAGTAGGCAAAAATGCTGCTGTTCAAGCTTTTTGGCACTTCATTTTCTAACAGTGAAAGAAACACGAAAACCTAGATAAAACGGGAAAACATTTTGAAAGCGGAGGAAATATTCTCATTTGGGAAACGAAGAGAATACCTATTTTGTCTGAAAGCCTTTACCCCTTCCTAATGCAATCCTCTCTTCCATAGGAATTTCGAGGAAGTTTGCAAGTGCAAAAGAATGAACCGGTAATCGGGATAAAATGGTGAGAACAGAGAATAGTTCCTCAGCCAGCCAGGAGGTTTACTCATGTCAGTGTTTCCCGTGGTGGGTGTGTGGCCAGCTCCTGTGCTGCCTGGTGTGATCCTGGGAGAAAGGTTTGACACACCACCTCCAAGAGCAGCTCCGATAAACACCCAGCCCTTGGGGCTACTCTCGCAGCTGAATCAAAGCCTGATGCTTTTGAAGCTCTCAGTTTACAAAACAAACTTACGTAAATGTTTAATTCCTCCAAAAACACAGCGGGTCATGGCAGCTGCTTAACAAACCTAAGAGGCACTGGGGCAACATGTTCTGCAGCTCTGCAGCCTGGCACTCGCTCACCGGCAGACGTTCTCCCGTGGCACATAAGTGGAAGTGACAGTCCGTCATGACCAGCTCCTCGCAGTCGCAGAGATGAAGAGCACCCTTCTTGAATATGAGGGCTTCAGAAATGCAAAAGCCCTTGAGATTCAGGGTGATATTTATAAGACACCTGTGAATCAGAGGCCCAGAGGCTTCCACTAGAGCTGGGAATTGGGAGTCAGATGGGGAAACTGGTCCTCTCCAAATGGCTTCTGCTAGCCTGAGAGTGGCCTGAGCTCAGCACAGGGCTGCAAACCTTCCATGCTATTTCAGACTGGGGTTAGTGCGACCAGATGGTACACACAGAGGAATCAGTAAGCTCTCTGCAGGGCAGCTGTAGTCCTGTTGTTGGATCCTGCACTCTGTGCTTTGCCTAATTTCTTTTGGGTGTCCTAGTCCCTTTGCAGCTGCAGCATGAGGCCACCTTGGGCTGGTGAGGCCCAAGTACTGTGAAGCTCAGTGACAAAGAGGATTTTCACAGATCCACAGGTCTGGCACATACTGAAGTTCAGGACACCCCTATTCAGAAAGCCAAGTATAAACACAATGTGTTTGCACATAACATAACCTCTGCTTACTTTCTTTCTCTTAAATGTAGCCTTTCATATAAACTGTAGCTGGTTTCTACCATATCTGATCCCCCAGAGATGTCCCTCTTAGTGCATCTCTGTGATCCCTGGGCTTGTTGGTTGTGCTTTTTATTATTATAGGTCTTCATCACCAGTGAAGGAAGTGGTTTTTTTAAGAATATATATATCTTTACTCTCTCAGGTGCTTTACAGATTGCAGACATACTATTATCTATTGCCTCCATGATTTGCAGGACCTATTCCTTCTCCAATGCTCACAAGATGCCTTGTCATAGTCCCAACGGCAGCACCTACCCAATACTTGGAATACAAACTGCAGCTGTGGTAGAAGCCACAAAAGCTTCGGGACATTTGACCTGCTTTGTAACCCTTCCAGAAGAGGGAGCAGGAGGCTCCCCATGGGTCCTGACAAGTGTTTTTGGTGCATCTGAACAGTGACATTGTTTCTTCTTCTGTTAGTGCATCACATCCACATTCAGATTAACTCATGCCTGACCTTGTCTCTCAGGGGGATGAAGCCAGCGGGTTGCTACTGAACCCTTCGTTGCTCTTTGTATCCCTCAAAAGCAGCCCAGGACAGAGCAGCTGGTGAGATCACAGCTCTGGGCCGATGCAAAGCCTGGCTCTGGGGCAGGGCTTCATGCTGTATGCAGGTTGGATGAACAGAGAGAAGTCACAGCTGTGCTGTGGGACATCGGTCTGCACTCGTTAGAGCTTTCTTTTCCTGCAGACTGAGCCTGTTACAGGTCTGGAGAAGTCACTGAGGGTGAGCCCAGACAGGGGGAGGCTTACCAGTGTCTCATTACATCCTGCTCGCATCTCTCCTCCAGGGAACCAGCCCACGCATCTGTGTTCAGATTGCGAAGTTTGGCCCAGGACACGGCCGTGCAGGAGGCTGGGTGTGAGCCAGACTCGAGAAATCATCAGTGTCTGAGGAGTAAGTCACTTTATCACCAAGGGAGAGGTAGATCTTGATCATGGAGGGGTATCAGAGAACTTCTTGAAGGAAGGAAGCTCTGCTCATAGCTATGTATATAATCACAGTATATGGTTGTAGTGCCCCTGGCCTTTTGGGTATTAGAATATGGGTGTCTTATCAGTCTTCCAACTCACTCCAGCACCCAAAGTGTGGCATAGAAGGCTGTGTCGTCCCACAGCCCCTGGCAGACATTGGCCAGGGGAAACGTGGCACCACTGATGAAAGGGCTGCACTGCCCCTGAGGGTCCCTGGGCTATAGCTTGCAGGTGTTCAGACAAGCAGAGGGGAGATGGTCTAGTTTGGAGCAAGCCAGCTGCTCCAGCCAACCTCTTTCAGCTCCAGTTTTGGATGTGAGATTGACGATCTCCTCCCAAAGGCTCCCAGCATCTTCAGCTGCTGTCCCACCTTCCAAACCATCCTGCAGAGATATTTTTTCTTTCTCTTCTTTCCTGTTATGCCTTTCTTGTTTCTGTCCCTCATGCCCCAGCATCACTGCTCTGTGCTAACTGTCATGGGAGGAGTAGATCCAGACATAAGGAGTCCCTGTGGCCCTGTTGATATATGATGCCAAGGAAATCCTTAATCCCAGGTCCAACACCATCAAAAAAATTTAAAACCTTCTATTAAAGATGCAGAGAATTCTATGCAAGGTCAAGATTACCCAGGCAAATGAATCAAAAATCGCCAGTTTGGGTATGGATGTGGCAGAACTAGCACCAAGGGGGAAAAGGGCTTCAGAAGCAGGTTGTGTGACTGGGGCTGGGCTGGGGTCTAGGAAGAGAGGTAAAAGTGGCAAAGGAGGGCCACAAACCAGGAAAGAGATGATGAGATGTGCAAATCCCATGATGGATGCTGTCTAGAGGACCTGCTGGGTAGACTCATGTTTGCTGATGGTGGCTGGAGCTGGACAGCCTCACAAATCTGCCCTGACAGTGCCATGAGGGTTGGACTGCATCTGCAGCTGGGGGGGGGCGGGTGGGAGCAGGCAGGTGTTTTCACTGAGGACAGCAAGAGGACAGACAGAACAATCATCCTGGTATCACCATGTCAGTGCTCCTCTCAGGCCTGATGGCATTGACAACTACTACATGGGTAAAATAAATATCTTTTATTAGACAGACCAATAGAATTTTTCCAAGCCTAGTAGCTCATTTAATAAAAGAATACAGCCTCTAGCCTCAAGTCTTATAATACCTTTGATGGCATTTATAAACATTTAATGCAGTATACCGGTTGAATTTTTTTGATTTTTTTTTAACCTTGGGCAACTTGGAGTGTGGGTTTACCCACAACTATTCCTACACTGCAGAATGGTCTTAAAAATTTGAACAAATCTTTAAAAAAGCTTATTTTATCTCCACATGGCAATAAAGTACATATATAAAAAGGACATTATAACAATATAAATAATGAAAACTGTGACCAGGTGTAAAGGATGACAAACACAAATAACAGACTACATATTGTGGAGCATCAGGCAAATTCCACATGACTTGTATGTAATGGGCCCATCTCTAAAATGAGAAATAACACCGGTTCAAAGGTAGCCGGTAGCATCATTCCCTAGAATCATAACATAATCTTAAGGAAGGTTCAATTTTCACTTTAAATTGTTTTAGCAATCCCTGCATTTACCCAGGGTCTATTCCCTACTGATAAGAAACTCAGATCATTTTTCCTGTAAAGTGCGGCTCTCTTAAGAAACATGAGAGAGACATAGCTGAATCTTTGATTCTTGTCTATAACTCTGCATGACATTTATCTGAAAGAACAGCTCTGATCAGGTAGCGTATTCATTTGGGGTCTCTAGATTTTGAGTCCTGGAAGAGACCAGAAAGAAATAGATTTTCCAGTTTGTTTACTTTGAATCTTTGGTGGAGTATTTTTTCATGACTGTCACTGTTCCATAGTAGTTTGTTTTCCTTTTGCAGCTTTTGTATGTGAGGAAGAAAAAATATTTTAAAAATAGGATTATATTACTGCAAAGTCATAATTGGCAGAAGGGGAAGAGCAACAGCTTTTAATTTATTTTTTTATAAAGCTTGAATTTCAGGTTGACAGCAACTCTTTAAACTAATGAGACCAAATAAGAGGTGGAAAACATGCAAATGCACTAGGAGAAAGTTAGGATGGCACTGTTGACAATTAACTAATGATTATTAATTCCCCTGATACACATTGTAATAATGATAATTATGATTAACTCATTTTGTTTCATTGTGGAGGCTGTTAACATTTGATTTCCTGGGCTTTTCCTTGCAATTTACATTAATTACTGTCCACCTCCTGTCTAGATTTCCTACTGAAACTCTACAAAAATCAACAGTCTTTAATGTGCTCAACAAGTCTTCTCCAATTGACATTCAACCTAATTGGCATTGAGATATTTTCACTGCCTGTCTGCCCCATCATCACACCTCTCAAAATAAGAGCTTTGTTGAAAGAAACTTATTCCTCCCTTTTCTTACCTTGGCTTGCAGACATGCTTTTTTTTCATACTAACTCCAGTAACTGACTTGTTTTCCAGCCCAGATCCTTACCATTTCACATGGCTCCACTCGCTCTCATATTTCATTATTTCATATTACATCAACATCCAAGCTGCTGATTCCTATTTATTTCCTGGTCCTTTTGGCTGAGAGTAATTTGCTGCCACCACATCCACCCCTATCCGCTACATGCCCCAGCCACTTGCACAAGTAACCTTCCTCATCAAGTCTTCCTAAATAAAGACAATGAGGACTGCTCAGTTGCAGATGCAGACCATTATCACAAATTATAGATAATCTGCATAATCAAGATATAGGAAGAATAGGCCTAAACTTGACATTATTAATTTCATACATTAGGTAAATCAGTTTTCTTTCTAAAGTCTAGCAATGGCTACTTGTTATGAAGCTCATACTCATCCCAGCCTACACTTGTTCTGGGTAATTAATACCATGTGGGAATTTCCATATTTATCTAGAAATGTTACAGGAGAGATCCCCTTGGAGTCTTCATATTGCTAATACTGGCAGAGCCTGGGAAAGCTTCGGCGATCCCTGTTACACTGACTTGAGACTTTTATATCCATTTCAGGGAATTTTTAAACAGTAGTTTAAAAAAAACCCATCCAAATCTTCCAGAAGCCGAAGGAAACTCACGATTCATACTGGTGTCTCACTGGATCTGCAATTTTTCCCAAAATCTAGCTCAGATTTTGGATGGGTATGAATGTTCTCCTTCACAGTGAATGCTATGTATATGCTATATTCAGTCCAGCTATTCTACACATTCTGAGAAGCGTGTTTATATCCATACCTAATATAACTACCTCTTTTGTGTGCTGTATGCCCACATATTCGAATGCTCCTGGGAAATTCTGTTCCATGCTGCCCTGACCCTTGGGAGATGAAGGCAAATTACTCCGTGAAAATCCTCTTTGGAAGGCTGGCTTTACCTGATGGCCTTCCCATCAATGCAGCCATGGTTTGAGAGCTTGTCCTGTGTGGCCAAGTAGCAGAGCAGACAGTAGCTGAGCTGCAAACTGCATTGGGTCTGCCAACTTTGGGAGCTGTAGGACCTCAAGTTTGCAGAGCAGAAGAGACCAGAGCTGTGGGCCAAGTACCACGTACCCATTTGGCCCTACTGCTGGACAGTCAAACCAGGCCAGCCTGGAAGCTGCCAGAGGGCTCTGCAGAGCCAATGTGCCAACAGAGCTCCTTTGCAGACACAATGCAATTTTTTTACTTGCTTAATCAGATTTTTCTTGTTTGCTACCAGCAGATCAACTGCCTATGACTTCAGTGTCCTTCTACAAACGGGGTCATCAGTCACTCCAGGACTAAACCTAGTAAATTTCTGGAAGTACAAGCACAGCACATAAATACATTTGCATACAACATGGTGATTTTAGCAGAAAACAAGTTTTTTCTAGCCTTATGTAGATGAAAAGGGCAATTATCAGTGTGATTATACTGCAGCAGTATTTGCAGAAGCTTTAGCATCCCAATGCTACTTCAACACTGGACACAGATCCACAAACCACAGTTTGCACCTATTTGCAATCACAGAGTCCCTTTCATCTGCTTGTACCAAAAAAAAAAAAAAAAAGAAAAAAAAAAAAGACTTTTTTTTACCAGTATCATATCTTTGAGGCTTCAGGTTTCCTCCCTCATAGTGTCCCTGAAGTGCTTTGGGATGCTGTAGCATTCCTAAACTTTCAGAAGGGAAGCAAAGGTACAAACAAGCCATTTCCAGGCTTTGATTCTTTCAGTTCATCCCCTTTGGCTTGACATCAGCCTGTGCCCATATCTAGGGATCTTCTCATTCATGGTTCCCAAAGTATTCTGCTAATATTAGGAAATTCTCAGGGGGCTCTGCCTTCCTGTGCTTAAAAGCAGATGGACAGGTAGAGGCGGGTACACAGCAGAGAGAGGCAGGAGTATGAAGCATATTCCTGAACATCCATTTGGAAACTTTAACCATTCAAACCACACTCCCAAAATGTGGCTGTAGAGCTGTACTGTTGCGAGGGGGAGGGACTCAGGAACTGGAATGGCTAAGAACAAGATGGAGCCCAATGAGATTGGAGTATGTCCCTGTTATGGTACAGCATGGGACATCATGTGAATGCAGGTCTGATATAAACAAGGACATTTCTTCAGTGCCGCCTTCTAGATTTTCCCTGACAGAACTCCAGTGTACATTCAAGAAGCACAATTTGTAGAGGAAACTCAGCAGGACTGAGAGTAGATCCTCATCCCCAAAAAGGGTGGTGCCACCTTTTTTGAAGACTTTCAGCACACTGAGACCCTCACCTGGGATATCAAAGACAAACCCAAGTGCTGACTTTGCCTTCAAGGCTCAAGAAAGCAATGAGCAGGTCAGATGCCTATTTTCCAGAGCCGCTGGACCCCTGGTTCGCTACACAGGGGATTGAGAGAAGGACTGGGATGCTGAGACGCTGCTGAAGGAGTTGGTGCTGGGAGGCAGCCTGACCTTTCTCAAAATAATGAAAAGAGACCGTGAGAAATGATCCTCTTTGATATGGGGGTAATAACTGCCCCATGGGTTGCCACAAAGGGGTGGAAAATAAAGGTCAGGTGGGGTGTTGCTGGAGAGGACTCATAGCAAGGAGGGGGATTTTCAGGTTGGTTTGAAGGAGAAAAATGGAGAATATTCATCAAACATTAAGAACTTTGGGGAACAGAAGAGGAGACAACTAAGTTGCATTGTCTGCAGAAATTAAGAAAAGAAGGGGAAAAGGGGAGGTGAAATAAAAATACAAGATGGATGTGCGGAAAGGGCTTTCTCTTGGGGGAATGGGAGTGAAGATATTTGCTAATACCTTCCTGTGCAGTTCGTCTGTTTTTCTTGTTATTCTCCCTGATAATAAAAATGTTCCAGATGGATGTGGTTAACCAAATCCCTTGAGGAGAAAGGTTTTCATTTCTTTCTGTTGCTTCTCTTCACTTTATCAGCACCGAGGAAGGGATAGGACCAAACCAAATTCACAGAGCCATTCATCATCAGCCCAGGGGAAGTCAAATCCCTCTGCAAAGGTTTTAACTGGCAGAAGGACAAATATGTGCTGTATATGCCAATGGGAGTCTGTTGCCTGGACTTTCTGCATATTAATCCCCTGCCTGATATTTTATGTTGCAAATGTGGCAATAGGTAGGGTGGTATCCCCATGGTGCAATCTGTTATCAACATGACATAAATAACAGCGAGGCAACGTCTGAAGGCAGTAAGAGACTGTTGGATATCACCCAGTCAGTGCATATAAGGAGGTCTGAAATAGGATAGTTCTTCTCCCACAGATATGAATAGGGGTTCATATATTTAAATTCCCAGGAAAGCTCATCTGAATTTGCTTCTAAAGGGAGTAGCATAAAACCCTGCATGCTGAATTATAGCTGCCTTTGATGGTACAATTTAGTTCACTCCCAAAGGAGTAGTGGAACAAAAGCTCTCATTGAAGACAAGTTGTCAACTCCATTTAAGATTAACACAGATCTTCATTTCCTGCTCCTGGAGCTGTAGCACCCAGGGGTGGCTGGGCAGATGGTGGCCTCTCCCATGCCACGCTGGTTGTTTCCCCTGGTCCCTTCTCTGAAAGGAGGGATCATGGGTTTGGACGATCTTGCTGGCATGTTGTGCTTCTTGTAGGGCAGCTTGAGTTGCACAAAGAATAGATTATGGGGAAACTCAAAAGTATTCCCTGGCAGTCACATGTCCAGGGCTTGCTTTAATGTGGGCAAGGACAGGATGCCCGCCCCAGCTCAGGCATCTGGAAGCAGAGACGGCTCCCCTGGTTCAGATATTTAGGGCTGAACAGATGCTATGGCACTGTTCTGGCTGTCCCTGTCCAGGCTGAAAAGTCCCAAGCACATGATGAGGCTGGAAGGAGGGAGATCAGTGCAAAACGTGAAGATTTCTCAGATTTTTGTATCATTTTTATAAACATAAATATAGATGGTTAGCTGCCTAGACAACTGAGGCATTGATATTTGTTGGAGTATTCATTCATATTGCATTAAATTTAACACTTCTTTATTCATTTTTTTGTAAGTAGGTGTTTTATTTGCAAGAAATTATGACAGCCGCTGAATCAGTCTGACCTTTACCAGTGGGAGTATGTTCCTGCAGCTCTTTGTCCTAGGAGGAGCTCCAGCAATGTCATTGATTTTACTCTCTCTGAAACAACACTCCACTTGCGCTCTTAGACCAAACACCTGCCCCACTAATGTGAAATTACTTGTGTCTCAGCTGCTTCATTAATCACAGTGATGTTCTGATATTTTGCATTTCTAATCAAACTGCTACCTGCCATATCAATACCCAGTTGATTAATTATGTTTACAGACCTAATGAAGGCTTTGCAAGAATACTGATAAACTTTACACTTAAAAAGTAAAATTACATCATCTATATCTAATAAAAAGAAAAATATCTAAAGCATCAGCACTAGAAACAGCCAAAACACTGACCACTTAATTTCACCCAGTTATCTGTGTGCTGAGCCTGATCATTTGTGTTTGACTTAAGCAAACTTCAGAAAGACATTTGGATGCATCAGAAGAACCAACGATTTTCTTCTGTAGGTTGCTTCAATAGTTTATAAACTCCAGATAACATATTTTCACCTTATTTCTCATTTAAATTTGTCTGGCCTTCCTTTGAACCATTATTTCTTGTTATACCTTTGTCCATAATTACAAAGTGAAATACAGAACACTTCCATTCCCAGTTAATTTTCCTCCTGAGGTCACCTTGAACTTTTCTTTGCTAAGATAAAGTGATGATGCTCTTTTCATCTCCCAAGGAATTGTATTTCCTCCAATCTCCACATGTTTTTAGGTTATTTTTGCACTCTCAGTAACTTTTCATGATTCTTTTAATGTAAGTATGCCAGAACTGCATATTACCCTAGGCCTAGTCTACCCAATTTTGTACATAAAGGTAAAAGCCACCTTTTCACTCTTCATCATTACTTCCCTCTTTACACTACCAAGAATTCCATTAACCCTTTCTATCACCAAATGCTGAGCAGTTCATGCATTCTGACTTTCCTGAATGCTTTCTAGAATTACTTTCCAGAACATCCAACCCCCATCTGGATGTTAAATCCCATACTCTTTCAGCAAAGCAAATACTGTGGTCTATGCACAGGCACACATGCCACACATGACACCTGCACACGTCAGGTCTTTGGATTGTTCCAGGTAAACATAAATTTAGGCATGTCAGTCCACAGCCAGCGTAGGAATGGACAGATATGAGCAATGCAATGACTATCTTGTTCATACAGAGATAACACATCTTCTTGGTTTCAAAAAAGTCCAAGGGACTTGTACGGACTCCACTATCTGGAAACCTAAGTCCCTTATAAGTTTTGCTGTATTTTTGCTGAAAACATACCTGGATACATTCAGGTTTTCACACAGATGTCTGAGGAAGAACAGTCACTGATGCATAAAAAAGGGCTTATGTAGAAGACTCTGCAGGCTTCCTCATCCTTGGCATGGAGAGCTGACATGGTACAGGCTAGGCAGGAGGGAGGCCACCCTCCAGTCCTTCAGCTAAACTTGTTCTGTGCTTCAGAGAGGAATGAGGGATTTGCTAATCCAAAATCTAATGTTTTAGCTGTGAATTTGGCACTTGTACAGGGAGAGACCTGAGGTCCAGTCCCTGCTCTAAGGGCAGTACGCACATTAGACTGGAAGGGATTTGTTAAAATGCTAAACTGCTTTTTGGAGCAGGACCAGGAATCCTAACACGAAGCAAAGAGCTTACCCCAAACTGATCCCTGGACTGTGCTTAGATTAATTTATGACAACAAAGTTTCTGCTCTGTGCAGTAATCACTTCAATTTAAATGAGTAACAATAAAAAATTAATGAAATGCAGATTTATCTAGGGTGGAATTATTTACCATAAACTTTGATTAAATTTTCATAAGTTCCTAATTGATTTTGGCACATACATTTCATTGTCTATAGGACTTTGTCTAATAAGCTTTTATATGAGCTCTAGAACATTTTTTCTAGTAATATTTTGGTTACACACCATATCACCTTTTCTCCACTGCAGTCCTACTTTTCCCAAACAAATGATTTATCTCCAATCTAGCAGCAGCCTCACAAACATTTTTGTCTGTGCTCTGGGTGGTAGTTAATTACGACGTCTAACAAGAGCCTGCTGAATTGCACCAATCAAGAAACACATTTGCTGGGTCTTTCCACTGATGCAGCTATATTGGTGTACAGAATATATACACTGAAAAAACCCACAGGCCTCCTAGCTGCTCTGTGCTAGTGATTAGACGAGATTAACATTTCATTGGAGCTGTGTCAGCACAAATGTGAATGTGCAAAAATTGAGCACAGCGATGATACTTTGTGGTGAACAAGTTTTCAGTCAATGATTCAAAATTATAACACGTTATCTTCCCTCAGCTAAAATTGCAGAGGGCTGCAGATAAAATGTTGACTTTATTTTCCATATTTGACTGGAGATTATATATTTTTCTATACTGAAAACTCAGAATTATCAGCAAAGAATAGCCTTATTCACATCACTTTCATATCACACACTGGAAAGTATACAAAAAGTAAATTCCAAGTCCATTTTTTTTTATCTCCAGCAACGGGCAAGGGACATGGCTTTCCCCTTTGCCCATTGTTGCTGTTTCTAGTGGTTTGCATCTAGCAGTCTCCAGTTGTTCCTCATTTTAAGTGCTCTTGTCTCTGGCTGACTGTCATTGAGGGAGTACCAACCACCCATACAGCAAGTGCTACAGACCTGGATAGCTGGAGGCCCAATGCACACTGACATGAAGCAGCTCAAAGATGAAACAGTTTTTGGAGAAAGGTGCATGGGAAGAGGCTGGAAGCTCTACTGATGGCAGAGAACATATGCTCAACAGTGGTGGTGACACACCGCAAGACATGGTCCCCAGCAACAATTGGAGCAGTACAGCAGGACTCTTGTCTCAGGCCAAGCTCAGGAGCACTACACAAGTCTGTCCTAGCACTAGTCCTAATACCGTTACCAATGCTCTGCAGGAGGTGACAGAAGGTTTACTCATCAGTTTTCCACGACACCAAATTGGAGAAACCAGCTGTTATGCTCAAGGACAGGGCTGTTGTTCAAGGA
The DNA here is from genome assembly GCF_964106895.1 of Numenius arquata. NCBI lineage: Eukaryota > Metazoa > Chordata > Aves > Charadriiformes > Scolopacidae > Numenius > Numenius arquata. The sequence continues at coordinate 122,892,371 of NC_133576.1, forward strand.
AGATCTAGACTGGCTGGAGGAATGGGCCAGCAGATATCTCATGAAATTTGACAAGGACAAGTGCAAAGTCCTGCACCTGTGATGGAAGGACCACTTACAACAACACAGGTGTTCCTGGTGGGCAGCAAATGGGACACGGGCCAGCAGTGAGTCCTGACAGCAAAGATGGCCAATAGCTGAATGCACAGGGGCAGAGATAGAGATCAGGGAGTTGTTGTCTCCCTCTACTTGACACTCATTAGACCACAGCTGGGTACTGCAGTTTTGTCGCCTCCCGGTAGAAAAAGGACAATGATAAACTGGAATGAGTTCAGGGAGGTGGTGGGGCTGGAGAACCTGCCCCATGAGGAGAGGCAGGGGGAGCTGGGCTTTTTCAGCCTGGAGCAGAGATGGCTTCAGGGGGCCTAGCAGCAGCCCCCAATCCCTGTGAGAAGGTCATTGAGGAGACTGAGATGGCCTCACCAAAGTGGGTCTGGGCAGGAAGAAAGACATAAAGGACGTAAGTTGAAACACAAGAGTTGCAGCTTAGGTATAAGGAGCAACTTTTTCTCTATGAGGACAATAAGACAGAGGTGAAGGTGTCCCAGAGAGGTTGTGCAGTCTCTAACTTTGGAAGTTTTCAAGAATGGACATGGATGAAGCAGTTTGGTCTGACCTCAGAGCTGACCTGCTGTGAGCAGGAGGTTGGAGCAGAGATCCCTGAGTTCCCTCCCAGCCTGAGTTATTCTGTGAGTCTCTTAGAAGCTTATCTCATCCCCATCTTTGGATAACACTGGCCTACTCTTACTAGCTAGCGCCAGCAGTGATGACAATTTAACTAATTGCTCTTAAAAGGGATCCCACGTAGATACAAGGGAATAAGAAGAGAGGTGAAGGAAATAAGACTCCCAGGCAATCATTCATCTCTACCTTGAACCTGTAGATATGAAAGGAGAGGGGCAACAAAAAGCCCAATGTATATATTGAGCTGTGGTACTGTAACACCAATAACACTGGATATTAGGGGGAAAATTCTCAGCCATGCTGGTCAAACACTGGACCAGGTTGACCAGAGAAGTTGTGGAATCTCCACCATTGAAGATATTCACAACTTGGCTGTATATGCTCTGATCTAACTTTGAAGGTACATCTAATTTCAAAGCTGGCCTTCCTTTGATGGGGTGTTAGACAAAAGGGCCTCCTGAAACCCTGGACAACATAAAACACAGGAACAGAAACCTCCCAAGAGAGCTGAGATCCAGGCAGGAAAGGTGGTGCCAGGAGAGGACCGAGGAGATCCAGCTGAGGGCTGGCAAACATTGAAAGTTTTTACAAGACCCCTGACAGTCTCTTGCCCCTTCTTTATTGTTTCTTCTCCCCTAGAGAGAGAGCAGTGCTTCACCTTACCAAGAGAAGAGATGGAGCCCAGGGCTGAGCATGTTAACAACCTCTTCAATCACAAGTACGGCATGCGAAAATGAGGTCTTCGTATGAGAAAATGAGGTCTTTGGACATATCTCACAGGATGAAAACATGGAGTTTCTTCCTTAAGAACTGTCCTTTCAGGAGGCATTTGATACGATTCATTTTGTCTCCAGTGGCAAGGCATCAGCTGAAGACATGATTTCTATGACACATATCAGACAGGAGAGCCTCATCTAGCTCATATGTGGCTCAACTTTTCCAGCTCATGTGGCCGAACACAACCCAGAGGAGTTCAGCAGTACATCCATCTTCCATCCGCCTGCAAAAAGGACTGATAACCATGGAATCTCCCTGCTTGCTGTTGTTGAAAACACTTTGCTCAAGTTCTTTTAGAGCCCTGAAAGCGGGTGCAGCTGAGAAATGCTTGCTGCACATTTTGTGTGGATAGATATGACCGAAATATTATCAAGAGTAGCAGAGGCTGCTCTTTCTGAAGGGAGAACTGCTGATAGACCAGGTCATCTAAGAGAAAGGATGGTGCTGGAGGATATGAGGATGAAGGTGTCATGCACCCCCAGCTCCCCCTTTGCAAGCAGTGATTACTGTGACTCACAGCTGCAGCCGCTCTGCCTGCATCAGCTGCTGGAAAGGCTGGAAGCAGCTACAAAATCTTAAGGCCTTTTCATGATGGGACTTATGGAAAACACCCCCTGGGACTCGTCTCAGCTGGCTCCAGCTGACACCAGCCCAACGGGAGGCACCGCCATCCAGCTCCACGTGCAGGGAAGGGAAACTGCTATCCTCAGCCTCTCCACCACTGTCAGGTACACTTTAAACCAGGCAACTTCAGGAAGCAGGTCATGACCATAATCCAGAGCCTTGCTGTGCCTTCACTAATGTCACAAAGGCTTTTGATACAGCCATAAATTATAAATAAAACACATAAATAAATAGACTGTGACAGAAATGAAGCATTTTAACTGGTGTGTGTGGATCTAATTTTTGTTTCTTAAGATTATCTGCCTTTGAACATTTTCTACGGTTCCACTTTTCATACCACTTGGGCAGGAATATGTACAAATACTGAAAAATACCTCACTTTCATTTTCGCAGTCTAGCCATCATAAGTTCAGATCAAACATCCCTCCTACAGGACACAGTGCCTTGTGTCCTTGCGGAGGACTGCTATGAAACAGTGAAGAGAAAGATAACCTCTGATAATGGAATGCCTTGGAGCTGGGAGTTCACAGGATTGTCACTAGATATAAATGAAGCTTTTGACACAAAAGAAGGGCTGAGGTCTTGTCTCTGAGGCTTGGGATGTTTCCTCCCCGTAGGGACAGACCCCATATCTCTGTGATGCTTGTACTGCAATATGCTAATGGCAGTGACCTTCTTCAGGATTTATTACAACTCTGGATGGCACAAGGGAAACTAAATAATAATGACAGATCCATGCCCCCAGGGAGCATATGGAGTAAGAAAAGCACACTGAAAGAGATGGCAAGACACAAAAGATGTAGGAAGAGATATCCAGAGAAGAAGATTCTTCTGTACAGCTTTACACTTGCTGTCTCTGCCCCTTGTCACTGTCAGAATTGGAGACAGCATCTCTGATGATGAGTGGGTAGGAGCCAAAGTGACGTAGCCCTCAGCCAGAGGTCTGAGCTCCTGCTACCAGGGCACACAGCAACATGCAGATGTGTCAGTGTTCCTGATGGAGGAGCAGGCAGAGCAGTGTCACAGATGGCCGAGTGTCTGTTGCTACAGCACTTTGGTATGACAGATGAGCAATGAATCTAATTATATCACTGGAAGAAGAGAGCCATCTTGCACTCTCCTGTGATCTACGCTACTCATTGCAGAGCTGCTGTGTAGTACAAGGTGCAGCGGAGCATTAGCTGCTCTACAGCACTGCAATACATCACGCATGTACCCATTCTGTGGCCACCCTAATATACGGCACTGCCTTCACTTGCCAGTCCATCACTTGAAAAAGGGACAGGAGGTGTAAAAAGCCTCAGTCAGATAACTGCATTGAGAGTATAAGTTTCACACAACTCATGCAGAAAGCAACGAACTGTATCGAGGGCTTATATTCACTTTCCCCTGTCCGCTCAGCAGCTATTCATAAAAAAGCATGAAAGAACAATTCCAGCTGACTGCATGTCCTAATGCACTTATGTTCCTGTAATCATTCTGTTTCATCTCGATTATAACCAGAACACGTGGTGCAACCAGAGAGGGAGAATGGCAACAGGCAAAAAATAAAGGTACAGCTGTACAATAGTTACCTATTGATGTGCGTGCCTGATATTATAACATGTAAGTGCCTGAGTTGAAAGGGTTACTGCAGACCACTGCCCTGGCCACCCAGACCTGAGTGGATGAGGTGGTGCGTCAGGGCCCACATGCAGTTGTGCATCTCCGAGAAGTACAGTCCCGTTCCCTCCCTGTGGTACACCTGACCCCTTTCCTGCAGGTACCAGAGCTGCTCTGCACAATTTTACAAATTGTTCATTTGTAGGCTTTTTGATGTAAAGAAGAGAGAAAAGTGAGAAAAGGGGGCCCTTCTGAAGCTTTAAGTGCTTGAAAGAACTAAAGAGATAGCAACCAAGATAGCAACCGCTGACAATACTCAACTCCTATGGAAATCCTTTACCGCCGCTGTCGCATCATCCCTCAGACCAGTCCTCTTCCAAAGGCTGAATTAATACCAAGAATATTAACATAGAAAGACCTGCGAAGGATTATAATACTTAAATTTTGTTGGTATAAGTCTGATACTGGCAATTCATAAAGCATTATATACAGTGAAGTGATGGACGTGCAGAAGTATGCACTCTTCTAGTTTTTACTGTGGATGAAAAATCTGCTAATGAAATTGAATTATCCAATACAGCCTGCTAACTACCCTTGGGCTGCAAAGGCATTTGAGTTTTTGCAAATCTGCAATGTTTCCTTTTTAAAGAATGACTATATGGAATAGGCAGAAAAAGTGAATTATATTGGTGATTTTCATTTTTAAAAAAGGGTATTTAAGCAATATGATTTGGAAACTATCTAAAGAAATTAAAATAGAGATTTTTACTGATGCCTTGTCTAGCTTCGCTAACATACTCACTGAAACTTCAGTAGTGGATCTACATACTTTACGGCTTATGGCACTGCATTGTTAGTCAATGTATAATGACCTTCTGAGTTGGATAACTTATTTTTCCATCTAAATTCTTCAAGAGTAACCCTGCCATTTGGTGCCAGGTGTAATCAGATCATACCAGAGGTGTGTGAAGGAGCAACTGTGTAAAGATATGGATGTGGCTGCAAAGATAAAAACCAGGCTCCTCTATGGAGGGGTGGCAAAGGTGCTGGGAATGGCTCTAGCATCCCTAGCTGTGATATATTGCTGGATTATACAGCGCTCAAGACAAATCAACCTAGTCACCCATTATCATGTTGCTGGGTCCAAGAAAGCAAGCAACTCATCACTGCAGACTTCTTGAGGGTACTTGCTATTCTGCTGTTTGGGCTGTCTCTACAGGTGTATTTTCATATGCCAGCTATCTCACCAGGGCAGAACAGAGGCGTAAACACAGCCTACTTGCAGGGTGGATAAGATATCTGTCATAGGTCACATTTTCTAGTTTCCTTCATTTCACACCGAAGCTACTCTGTTCCTCTTCAGCTGCTGATAACTGTTTTTAGAAGGATGAAGCCCTTAGGCTGTTGATGTAATCAGGAAGGAATGATGTCTCACTGGTGATTTTTATTGCCGTGGTGGATAATTACTACCTGTAGCATCTCCTGAAGTCTGCTAGCTTTTGTGCCTTGCAGAATTTCTGAAGAAATGGCTTGGGAAAAGTTTTGGAGATGGGACTCTAGGCAAAGTTGAGTGTACAAATAGGCTTCAAATGTCTTCATCTATATTTTATGTATTGTGGCAATTCCCAAATTCTTAATCTTAGGCTAATACAGCTCCTTATGTGCTAGGTACCGCACAAATTCAGAACAAACCCAGATGCTCTTCCTTGATATATTTACCACCCAGGCATATAGATTTTGCTTCTTCAGTTTTATGTCACTTTTATTAATAATTTTAAGGAACCAGTAAAGGATACACCTTTAAAATTGTTGCACAGACTGGAATCATGCTCAAGTAGCCAGTGCAAATGCGGTGGTACTTATACACCCCAGTGGACAGCTACCTTAGTTTAAAGCTATACATTTCTGATAGACTTTCTCTGATTTACACCAGCTACGGATCTTGTCCTGTGTCTTGAAATGCATCTAGTTTGTGCACAATGGTTGGGATTTAAAAAGAGCCTACGCATATTAGTTTCCAAAATCCCATTATGTTTTAATAAGATTTCTACTTCTAACGGACTGAGGTCTCAAAAAACTCGACTTGATTTCCCAGTTTTCACACTGCTACCACTAAATTAACTCTGTGGCAATTCCTTCCAGAAAGCTTAGTGTTAAGTTTTGTGGTTTAGGACTTTCTTCTTGCTTGACTTGTTTTTGCGCTTCATGTTTTTTTTATCATCCTTGCTAAGGATATCTCCGAATATAGAGTGACACTCATACCTGACACCATGAACAGGAAAATTGATGAGTCACAGCAGCTCCAATTTCCCACCTGCATGAGCGATGAAGAAATATCCTGCTAGGAATAATGGTGCACTTTATAGTCAGCTTCCCCCACTCCCATCACTCTGAGTTACAGATGTTTTCTAAACTGCACAGTTACAAATGCACAAAAAAGTAAGCTTCAAGTTTTAAATAATAAAGAGACAATCAAGGCACCCTGTCCATCAGCCATTGCCAGAGCTGTCCCTCCACCTGACCTTTTCCAGTCAGCCTGAATCCTGTTTCCCTTTGATCACCGACATGCTTCCTAGGTGAGATGCAGCCATGAGCTGGAGGAGGATGCTGCAAAGTCCAATAGGGCTATTGCATCTCACAAATGTTACATGGACCGGTACTACTGGGGGGAGGAAATCCTGTACCTCCTTTACATTCCCCTTATATACCTGCCTAGCTGCCAGAGAACCTGTGTCCAAATGTTTTGAGCCAACAGACTGTGGTCAGCGTGTAATGTATTTCTCACACGCTCTCCAGCAGTTCACAACCGGACTTACAGTGAAAGCCCAGTGCAGGTGGGGAGAGCTGGGGCAGCTGCTGTGCCAGGGGAGCACCAGGGTTTCTGGTGGCCTCTCGCCACTGGGTTCACTGGTGCTTTTCAGACATTAATGACCGGGAGATAAAGGGGGGAATTTTCAGTTGGAGTTGCTCCTGTTGCAGAAGGGGAGCGAGGTTGGACTTCACAGTGCATAGGACGGCAGATCTGCCCATCTCTTTGGAAACAAATCGTACCTGTGAGAATTTAACTGGTGTAAAAATCCTCCCTAAGGATATAGTCAGTATCAACCTCTTCAGGGAATCTCTCTTCTCTCTAAAAGATAATTGTCTTTAGCAGTTATTTGTGTCTACCTGTGAGAGAGCCTTTGCATGCATTCCTGCTTGTTAATAATACAATAAAATATATGGGCAGCTCATGTGCTGTAGTCCTTGCAGCATCTTTGATGAATGCACATACAGGTATATGCTTCCTATATTCATTCTGAAATATTTCAGAGACTTTATCACAGCAGGAGATGCTGGTTACCTCAGAAACGCTCTGCTGAGCACTTCTTGCTGGGATCTTGTCAATGCTTCAAGTTATGAACCTCAGGGCTCTGCTCAGCGTTGTGTGGCCTCTCATTGAGAGCATCTCTGCTGGTATTTCACCAATGTTTCTTTTGCAGTAAGTGCCTTGCAAGGTAGGGGGAAAATACAGAGTCCTTGCCCTCACACGGACTGTAAGGGACAGCTTTGGAAGGGTTTGCAACCTGGTCCCAGGGGCTGCCCCTCTTGGCCATTATCTTTCACAACCCATGCCAGGGCCAGACATCATTACTGCACACATGAGGCCATCTGGGTGAGCCCCACCGCCAGAGGGACACAGTTTGTGTCATTTCAGACATTTTCTTTGTATATTGTCATAAGTATATTGCCAAGATTTTGAATCCACAGTGTTATGGAGTACTCCGTGTGTCCAAAACACCTTCTAGGCTGAAGGGCAGACCCTGAACCCTGTTAAAGCCTAAGGGCTGGCATGGCAGTGGTGTCCTTCTCCTTTTGCTGCTTAAGCCCACATGGACAGGGCATGAAGGCACTGGTCCAGACTGGGGCCATCTCATGGGTGAAGACTGAGGTGGCCTTCTGCACGCCCAGGCGAGCAGGCTGGTGGGGCCAGCCATGCTTCTCCGGGCAGTTGGCTAGAAACCCTCCTGCTTCATCCACTCAATCCACCAAAATGCAGACGCCGGCTCCATGCCACCCTCCGTCCCACCACTAAACCAATTGTTACAACAGCCCTATGCAAGCAGATTAAATTAATATTTTCCCTGCCTAGGAAATTGCAGTCCTTGGAGGTGGGGAGGTGGACCAAGAGGGTAAATCACTTGCTCACAAGGACTAAGCCATCTTGTCCCCTCCTCCCACCTTCTCCCTGTGGGACTGGCGGGAAGCCTGTAGTCCCAGGTTGGGAGGCTAGAGATAATCACCTCCAGGGGAGCCACCAGCAATCTCATAATGACACAAAAAAGGACCAGGGTCTCAATGTATCTTCCAGTTAAGGACAGAAGTAGGGCGCTACACTTCCAGCCCATTACTTTTGAAAGCTTGGCAGCCTGACCGGCTCTCATTACCGATAGGAGACTCAGGATGACAAATTCTGCTTGAATCCATCTTCAGTGTGTACCAAGGACAGTCAAAATAGTGAAGGGTGACCACACTCACATTTGCAGCAAGGAGAGCTAAAAGTGTCACCTCAGTGCAGAGCTGTTAGAAACCGCAATAGTTTCTGCCTCTGTGCAGTGAGCTGTGGTGACTTCTCAGGGGTGTTTCTGCTCTTCTGCCCATGCTGTGTCATCTTCGTCTAGTAAGTAACCAAGAGAAGACTCTCCAGTTACCTGTTTTAAAATGTTCTTTGTGTTTCTGCATGTGTGTTCAGACCTGCAGAGGGGATAATAAAAAGTTAATAGAAGATTAACATGATTGTGTATTTTTCATTATAAACAAACAGAAAAAAAACAAACAAACAAACAAAAAAACCAAACAGGCCGGCTCTCACATGCAGATTTACCTTGGTTCTATGGAGCTGAAAGACCCAGGACTAGCAAGTAAAATGTACTACATTTTATTTCATTTTTCTTCCTAACTGGAAGAGGGGAGATTTAGATTAGATATTAGGAGGAAGTTCTTTACTGTGAGGGTGGTGAAGCACTGGAACAGGTTGTCCAGGGAAGTTGTGGATGCCCCATCCCTGGAAGTGTTTAAGGCCAGGCTGGATGGGGCTTTGAGCAACCTGCTCTAGTGGAGGTGTCCCTGCCCATGGGAGGGGGGTTGGAACTCAATGATCTTTAAGGTCCCTTCCAACTCTAACCATTCTATGATTCTATGATTCTATGAACTGAAAATGACCAATTTAAAAACAAAAATCACAAATCTAACATGCTGCCTCTGTCTGGATAATGATCTCTGCATTCACTGGGCTAATCATAGAAGCATTGTTTTCAGATTATCCTAACATACCTGAGACTGCATAAAACTTGATGGAAAACAGGAATTATTTTTTATGTGAAATTTAAGGGGGAGAATAGAAACAAGAAGTAAAATATGAAAACAAAAATGGCGTTGGCTTCTGAAAAAATGTATAATATATAGGAAGAATTGTGGGGTTTTTTTCCCCTGCAGATAACACCTCTGAGCCAGAAGCTGTTGCTCAGCTCCTGATAGCTTTCAAGGATGTGGTCATCAGAGAACGGTATAACAGCCAGGCTTTTTTGAGTGTGATCTGTAACACTGCCGTCATCTCCAGCTCTCTGCTTTCCTCTTTGTAGTTTTCCTGCCACCTTGCTTTATAGCACAAGCTCTAGACTGGTTACTGTCAGACATTGTGCCCAAAGAAAAATGTCTTGCTTTTTTAGTTTTTATTTCAAGTAGCTGTATTCTTTTATGTTCATCCTTTTTACCATCAGCCATGGTTGTCGACAGCCAGCTGATTGTCAACAGTTTCCTACTGCACTGATTCATCTCTCAGTGTCTTTTCATTTTTCCATCAAAAAGTGTTTGTAAGTAAAAAATGTTGACCAGTTCTATCGTGCTCTCAGTAACATTAAAAGAACAGTGGGTATGAAGTCTTAATAATGAGCTGTCACGTCTTCCCTTTTTCAGTGGGTTTCTTTGACCATAGCTGAGCTCACTGATTAGAATGCAGGATTTTCACTACTGGATGAACATAGAAAAAAATTGGGATGCCTGCTGCTATAAACAATTGCAGTGAGAAAAAGACTGAGAAGAAATATTAAGGATATTAAATGTAGCTGTCTTTGGAAGAAACCCCTCAACATTGTAACAATGCTTTCTTTCAGCTACAACAGAACTGTGATGCTATTGCACTGGCACTGGCATTTCAGTTCACATCAGGAGTGCTCTTTAAACCTGAGCCAGTAGTTCCCCTTCAGTTTGTTTGGGTCACCTTATGGAAAGGTCTTGGAGTGCAAGAACAGGATTCTTTTTGGATGAAACAGGACCAGGAGATATTTCCCATTAATTCACCAATGTCTCTGATGGGTGTCCATCCTTGGGGCCAGACTGGATTTACTCTGAGGGAAACTGCCTTGAAATGTGAGCAATGTGGGTGCCCGCTGCTTGGCAGCAAAGCTTCTTCTGCACAGACCCACTCCAAGGCACGGCACTGCTTCCTAGCACAGGCATAGCCTGTGACTAAAGAAAGGGGACAGAGTACTCCCCATAATCAGCCAACACTACAATGTTTCTAACTCAGATACCTTCAGTGAGGTTTCCTTTCCTTTCCTTTCCTCATCCCTGTAAAATCTCAGTGTCTTCCAGTAGTGCATTAAGCAATATGAGTAACATTTATCAACATTTACACAAAGGATAATCAAGACCTCATTGTTTCCAGGCTCTCCAAAACAGAACAAGAAGCTGTAATAATGAAATTCCCTTATTGATTCAACAGATCAAAATGTATTTGCATTAGTAGCACAGGATAATTGGGGCACATTATAACAAAACAACTGATTGGTAATGTAATGCTGTTCTAAACATGAATACATTATCCTTTCATGCATTTAATATTTCCATTAATCACTAACTTGGTGCCATCTTCAATTTTGCTGAACAGCCTTCAAGCTGGGAAGCTTGGAGCTCTTTAAATCTACTCTTATATCTACAGACCCTCTTAGACTGCCTGATAATATGAACCTTTAATTTTAAATCAGTCTGGAAAATCAGCATGGGATACAGCTTACATTGGTATTCTTCTTCCCTTTCTTCTCTCAGGGCATTGCTTATTATTTGTTTCCTCAGCAGAGGAAACAGAAAGGTCTTGGCAAATGTAGAACTGCAACGTTCTCCCTCTGCAATGTACATGGCTGCTATTATCCTAAGTCACTAAAATGTCATTGTTTCCAGGCTTAGCCCAGTTGCCTTATGAAGATTTCTGGTGCAGGGAGCCCCATACTTCTCCAGGCAGCAAACACAGAAGACAAGGTGGAATCAGCTTCTTCTCTGTCCCCCCCTTCCCAGACCTCAGCTGCTACTAACTGCTGAGACAATCTACTTTCTTTCCACAGTACCTGATCTCCAAGGAGACATACTTCTAATGAACAAGACAAAAATAATATGAGGCAACGTGATACTCCTAGTCCAACATTTTGAAATTAGGCACATTTGTACTGTTGGAAGAACAGATGTCGACATCAGGTCAGCCGGACATATGCAGCATATAAAATGTGGTGTGCAATCAACAGGTATCAGTAAGGTTAATAGGGCTCCAAATGCAAATATGCAGCCCTCCAAGGACCAGCATAGTTCTGCTGAGTGTTACAAGTGCTCAAATCCTGCTGAAGGTAATTAGAGTTGAAGGCCCTCTGCATTTTTCAGAAGATCTAAAACATTTAGCTTTGGACTAAATCCTTTTTGCTAAGGGAAATTGTTCTTCTTTTATTTTCTTGGTGACTTCTTTGGTTTTGTCACAGACTTCCTCCCACCTCACCCTAGTCCCTTGAGGACAGGTTTACACCTTTTGCTAAATCAATGACCAAGATCAGGACAAAGAATGACAGATCAGTCAATATGTCAAAAATCTGTCCAGTAGTCACTACTATAAGAATCATAGAATGGTTAGAGTTGGAAGGGACCTTAAAGATCATTGAGTTCCAAGCCCCCTGCCATGGGCAGGGACACCTCCCACTAGAGCAGGTTGCTCAAAGCCCCATCCAGCCTGGCCTTGAAGACTTCCAGGGATGGGGCATCCACAACTTCCCTGGGCTACCTGTTCCAGTGTCTCACCACCCTCACAGTAAATAACTTCTTCCTAATATCTAATCTAAATCTCCCCTCTTTCAGTTTAAAACCATTACCACTTATCCTGTCACTGCTTTCCCTGATAGAGTCCCTCCCCATATTTCCTGTAGGCACCCTTTAGGTACAGGAAGGCTGCTATGAGGTCTCCCTGGAGCCTTCTCTTCTCCAGGCTGAACAACCCCAGCTCTCTCAGCCTGTCTTCATAGGATAGGTGCTCCAGCACTCTGATCATCTTGGTGGCCTTCCTCTGGACTCATTCCAACAGGTCCATGTCCTTCTTATGTTGGGGGCCCCAGAGCTCAACACAGAACTCCAGGTGGGGTTTCACAAGAGCAGAATAGAGGGACAGAATCACCTCCCTCAACCTGCTGGCCACACTTCTTTTGATGCAGCCAAGGGTACAGTTGGCTTTGGCCAACCGTATTGTTGGATATGCTTTGGATACATTGCCGACTCATGTTGAGCTTCTCATCCACCAGCACTTCCAAGTCCTTCTCCTCAGGGATGCTCTCAATCCATTCTCCTCCAAACCTGTATTTGTGCTTGGGATTGCCATGACCCACGTGCAGGACCTTGCACTTGGCCTGGTTGAACCTCATGAGGATTCTGCAGGCCCAGTTCTCAAGTCTGTCCAGGTCCCTCTGGATAGCATCCCTTCCCTCCAGCATGTCAACCGCATCACCCAGCTTGGTGTCATTGGCAAACCTGCTGAGGGTGCACTCAATCCCACTGTCCATGTCCCCAACAAAGATGTTAAATAGCACCTGTCCCAATACTGACCCCTGAGGAACACCACTCATTACTGGTTTCCACTCGGACATCAAGCTGCTGACTGCAACTCTTTGAGTGCAGCCATTCAGCCAATTCCTTATTCACCAAGTCGTCCATCCATCAAATTCATATGTCTTCAATTTAGATACCAGGATGTCGTGCGCGATGGTGTCAAATGCTTTGCACAAATCCAGGTAGATGGTGTCAGTTGCTCTTCCCTTATCCACCAACGCTGTAACCCTGTTGTAGAAGGCCACCAGATTTTTCAGGCACAATTTGCCCTTAGTGAAGCCATGTTAGCTGTCACTGATCACCTCCTTACTTTCCATGTGCCTTACCATAGTTTCCAGGAGGATCTGCTCCATGATCTTGCTGTGTACAGAGGTGAGATTGACCAGCCTGTAGTTCCCTGGGTCTTCCCTTTTTCCCTTTTTAAGAATGGATGTTATGTTTCCCCTTTCCATTCAGGGGGAACTTCACTGGACTGCCATGACTTCTCAAATATAATGGATGGTGGCTTGGCAACTTCATCTGCCAGTTCCCTCAGGACCCGTGGATACATGCACCTTTAGCTTTTTGGCTGATGCTTCATAACCATTTTTTTCAAGGTTGCAATTTAGTTTTTGAAAGTAGCAATCACATACTATATCTTAAAATCCCAATTGCATATTCACAGATACAGTGAGATTCCAAATTTTATCAGTCCATTGAGTTAATAACTAACATAAGAATCTGCTGAGATTGTGAAAATGCATTGTAATTTCCTTCAAGATCAGAAAGATCAAGAGTAAACACAGCTCTATCCCTAGGAAATTGCTGAAAATTCTGTGAAAACAAATTGATTTTGTCTCTGCTCTAGAAATGGGTCCCCTGAAATGGGACAGAAGCAAGCCCTGTCAAAGAAGCACTAAGTACCGCAAAGAGCCTTCCGTGATGCCCAGTCCAGCTTCCTCTAATAACTGTTGCCACAGGCAATTGTGATCGAAGTAGCAAATTTCTCTCAGATTATACATGGCATGGGATGAGAACCTATATTTGTACAGCTTTACTTGTTTGGAGAAATGTCCCTGAAGTGCAACAGAAGGCTATGCATTAGATTATTTTCGTTTGTTTCTTTGTTTATTCAGTAATTGTCATATGTAAGGAACTTAGATTAAGAATGTTTTATGCTTTCTGCAAAATTACTAGTGTTATCAAATAAACATGACATGCTTGGCTTTGGTAATGGTAGAGACCAGTTTTCTGATTCAGTAAATGCCCCAGGTAGAAAACACAGAAAGAAGTTGCACTGTTTTGCAAAATAGATGACTCCCTGTGGTTTTCCTGTTTAATGTAATGTTTTCTGTTGTTTGACCATAGGAATTAACTTATTTCCAGAGACACAGGGAAAGACAGCTCAGTAGTTAAGACTGATCTACTGAAGAAGAGTGGCCAAGCCAGGATCCTGCTGGGGCCTGGTGATGAAGCACTGGGTTACTATGACAGGTATTGGTCAGGAAGCTGAATAGCCATAAATAAAAACAATAGCTCCAAATTTAGTTATTAAAGGAAAGTCCATTCCCCAGAGAAAGGACAAGGACCATGGAGCATCCCCGGAAAAAACACATAGCTCAGTGAAAGCTCACCCACTGGGTCCTGCAGACATGAATATGAAGACATCGTTCTTCTTATAGTGACTGCTTTGTTACATGAAGATTCACCAGGATTTTGGACAGGCACAGTCAGGAGTATGACTGACTCTTCTCAAGCACCTCCGCCAAGTATCTCAGATTGCGCATTGCTGAATATTGCTGGAACTTCCTTCTTATATGCCAAGGACTGGTGACCCTTCTCATGCACACCATCAACAGCTTTCCACACATTAAATACACAGTTTATATTGTCTATTTACATCCACGCATAGATTTAGTGTCCAGCTTCAGTGAGTTGAGGCAAATGTCAGAGAGACAAATCTCACTGAATTTCCTTAGAAATCTGTGTTGTCACCAGCTTCTTATTAGTCATGGAGCTGTGGTCTACAAATGTGAATTACACCACCCAAATGGTGTAGTTGCTTGAACAGGTCACGAATAGACAAATTTCCATATGGAAGATTGGAGAGGACTGTGTTAAGGAATTCTGTTTCTCTTGTACAGGAAGCTTTATTTTTGCTTTCTGCATGGATCATTGAGCTCCTGCCAGTCTTCTTGCATCTGTGCTCAAAATTCTTACCTGTTCTTACTACACTCAGACAGAATTTCCTACCAACTGTCAGAGCACAAAGTGCATATGGAGGTCAATGGTACCCCCCACATTATCTTGTCGTTTGGTGGGAAGCATCACAGCTTTTACCCATGAGAAAGTCAAAGTACACCTCTGTTCTCAGTATGTGACAATAATGCAAATTGAGAGCTATTGCTCAAAAAGAGCGAAGAAAACTTTTTTGCTGTTGTAGAGTTTGTTTCTTTTGTATCACAAAGAAATGGGCAAAAATGCGTCATTTGTGCTCCCTTGTGTCATTCAGACAAGAACTGGAAGAGCCTCCTTTTTTCTCCCGTTGTTTGTTTTTACCTTACTACTATGAAAAATGTCAAGCTGAGGCTGCCCTTGCTTGTTTGAAAACTTCTGAGTTCTCAGGGGTGAACCAGCACTGCAATCCTCGTACTTGCCTGCTTTGCTATTCCCATAGTTTGTCTTTTTCATGTTAAATCAGACCATGGCCTCAATCCCACAGTGAGCTGTCTGTGAGCAGACGACTGCTTCTGTGTGCCATTCAGGCAGGGAAAGAGCCTGAACGTTGTCTGCTTCCAACCATGCCCCAGCAGATTTTGTGGGTTCCTGTTTCCTTCTCTAGAAGAAAGTAATGACACAGTGACTGGAAATGCATCTGGTTTATCTTATCTTATCTACAAATATCCACCAGTTCTGTAACATAAAGCATTCAAACAAACAGCTTTTCCATGACTTAAGCCTGGATCCTACACTCATCTCTGCAGCATAACTGCTTCCAGGACTGGCTCTGGTCAGAACAAGTAAAACCTCCATGGCTAAAACCATGGTAAAGAAAAGGCTTCCAAGAGGCATCTTTTCCATTCTAAATTATTCTATGAGTCTATGAAGGTGCAGCAACTCTAAATGCATCCAAAAATGAAACAATCTACTGAATGGTGCCAACCCATCACCACCTGGCATTTCAGACTTGAACAAAACAGAGGAAATACTGAGTCATTAACAAAGACTTTTTCCCTCAATAGAGTTAATGATTCCAGTTAAATGGATGTCAACAAAGGTAAAACGAAAGACTGTCTCAAATAGAAATAATAAAAATTCATTTCTGTCTGAATCAAGTTTAATTTCATGGATTATCGTTTGTGATAAATTCTGTTTCGTTTTGAGCAATCTGTGGAATCATTCATGAAACATAGGGCAAAAAAAATTTAATTTGTCACCTGAACAGAAAACAGAAAAAAAAAATAAACAAAGAAAATATCTCTTTAACTTCCCACACATCAGAGATAAACAAAACGAGGTGCAGTATCTACTTTGCCTTCTAACACCTCTTCAGCTGTGTTGACACTGATGGGCACAGGCTTCCACGTCCTGGACTGCCCAAGCTCCAGGTCAGCTATATGCAGACCCACAGCTGCAGTCGGGTGGGTGGGTAGCTGGACCAACATGGTCCCAATTTCAGCCAGCTCTGTTCTGTTGCTAGCTCTAGGTAAGCAGTTATGAAGCTGTGCTACACACTGGTAATAATGACTTTTCAATCTGCATCAGGTGCTCACCGTCTGGTCTCTTGCCTTTGTGAGGTGCATGAGAAGAAGAAAGTAAAAACAACAGCTTTGTGGAGAAGGGGACTGTGGCCAAAATTTAGTGAAACATTTCTGAATACACCTAAATTGAAGTGCACAACTTATCCCAGTACATTTCAGGAAAGCATGAACTTACTCCCTTGACTGAGTTGCGCTTTTGTGTTCAGCAGGCAAAATATAAGTGTATTGTGCTCCACAAGCTTATGGTGAAGAACGATGATAATGTAGCTTAAAAAAAGACAATTTTGCTTACAATGAAGCAAAATGGCAAGACAGTCTTCTTGCTCCAATGTATGTATTCCAATCTGTTAAGGTTTAAGGAAAAAAGGCCACCTGCTTCCAGGGTGAAGTTCTCCTCCAATATTTTGACACCTTGTTATTTGCATTTCTCTTGTCCTTTAAAAAAAACCACAACTCTGTGTACTGAAGCAAGCTAGCAGCAAACTTCTTATGGCTTTTGGCAGCTTGTATTCCAGATGGCCTGGACAAAGCCATAAGATATTATATAAAAGATCCAATTCTACAAGTCAGTTCATGGAGAACATTTAAGGTGATGACATTAAGTTGTTTACCAGGGCATGTGTAGTGTCTCCCCAGGCTGATATCACCAAATGCTAAACTCTTGGTGGTTTTAATCCGCATTCATCAACTTTATTGTTATACTTAGAGCAGCAGTCTTGCTCTCTTAATACATGCTGCTAACCAGATGGCCTCAGAAAACACAACCATATGAAGTCTGATCCCACTTAATTCCCGATCTCTTGGTGCATTACACTTTCTCGATTTTGCGTCAGAAAGAGGCATGATCTAGTAGCAGGACAGTGGCAGTTGATTCAGTCCAAAATTCTGCCCCTGATGTATGTGATGGAGGCAAGGCAATGGCACCTCTCTAATATATAGCTTTAAAAACCTACTTGAAATGGATTTCAGCTGTGGCATTATATTTTAAAGTATTACAAGGTTTTCTGTGTCATTATAGCGTGAGAATCCATGATGGAGGCTTCTGAGTATCAGGGGACATAAAAACGTTGTTAAGCTTTTAATATAAAAGACTGCTATGATCATTTTAAAAGGACTTCTACATGGTTAAAGCCACCTAGTCATTGTTATGTCCTTTGTAGAAGAAAACAATTGCTTTTCTTATGTTCCTTTTCTGAGGGTTTCCCATGATTGGGTAAGGAAGAATTATGAAAATGAACCTGCCTGGCTTTCCTCCCTTCAGTGCCCATGCACCTCTTTATGCTAAGAACCAATTTAAAAAGACACTACACTGTTCAATACTTAGAGTACAAACCCAGTGTCAGGCCAGGGTACATCATGGTCTCTGGGACTGAGACCATCCCTTCATTGGGATGAATCATGGCATTTGTTATTCTACAGTTGATAGGACAGGCCACACGCTTGCCTGTAATTCGTCAAAAAGCCTTGACAGATAAATGTATAGTTAGAAGTGATGGCAAGCAGTAATTAGAAATTCTGTCCTACCTCCCTCCATCATTGTGTAGCAGCTAAGTCCAGGAGGCAGCGGTTTGCAGGTGGATGCCACCTACAGACATGAAACTAATCAAACTTAGAAAATAATTCTAGGGTTTGGGTTTTTTCCCCACTTTGGAAATCCTGAGTATTTAAAAATGAAAATCTGACTTGACAACTTGCAGAGGGAAATAGGATCTGTTTGGGTTTTTTTCTCCTGCTGATCTGTGATGTGTGCAGTGATTCATGCACAGGCTTGGAAGTGTCAAGAGCTCTTCCACATACATCTTTGCTCCTGCAGTGAACAAACTTGCAATGCAATGGGCACCCAGTATACCATCTTTTTATCCTACTTTAAAAAAACTGGAATCAAGCACAACGTTGGTCATGTCCCTATGGGATTTGTTGTGGAGTAACCGAATTTGCACCAATGAAAGTACTCCTGATTTATGCCAGTAAATGTGGTGATAGAATGAGGTTCTTTTGCATTAATTTAGCATCCTTCAAGCTGGGACACCGGTTCTGCCAGTGATGTTTTACCCATTCTGGGTTAGATGTGCAGTCATCAACTGTCTCACTGGTGCCATAGCAAGCAGCTTGGATGGAAATCCAATCTCTCCTGCACAAGCTGTGGTGGAGGCTGCTGCAATGAGCCTGAACTCTTGGAGTTCAGTTCACCAGCTGTTTCTGAGGGGATGTGCAGGATCATATCATGAAGCCACTGGAAATGGCTGTCCCTGAGGAGCCTGTGCTCCTGGAGTTTGTCTTTAGAGCATGGCATTTAGAAGGAGCAATTCACACATACATTTCCTTCAGTCTCATGCGTGTATTCAGTCATTCTTTAGGACTTTGTGCTAAGGCCTGTGTCTCTCTTGTGAGACCAGGTTCACTTTTGGGCATGCTGTAATCATGGGGCATCTGCAGCTCACAGCCACTTTGTTGAACACCTTCCTGCTTTTATAGCACAGACATCAGAAAGCCTGGGCTGTCTGCTTTCCCAGTGGGGAAAGCAAGGACACTTTGTGAGCATCTGACATTTCAGTCTAATCCAATCTACATAAGGATGCCTCAACCCTGTCACAGGGCAGTGAATTCAGTGGAGATGCTCCTGTGGGATTACAGGACCGTGCCTGGTGTGGTGGGAACTGCGTGTGGGCAGCCTCGGGGAGGAAACATCCAGCACAAGTCTCTCATGCAGAGAAGAGGGGTAGTCCTTTCTCAGACTCGTGTGGGTTGCACTAGGGTAGCTCTATAAGGAATTATGAAAGATAATTGCAAAGTGTGTCCACTGGATGTCCTTTTTACCTCATTGCCACCCACTAAATTCACTGAGACATATGTACAGAGGCCAGTGAAAGGACAGGCACAGCCCTTAGCAACTTTTTGCCCAGACCTTTTCTCTCTCTTACCAGCTCTGATCCTCTCCTTGACCTTATCAAACAAGCCTGACTTTAGGCAGTTCTTCCTCTACTAATAAATGAGTCAGGACCAAGCTCTCGCCCAGAGGCCAGCAAGTGCAGCACAGGTCACGTCCATGTAGCTGACCTCTCCTACCACGACCGGTGGTGGCCACATCCAAACTGTTTACCCAGAGCCCTTCCTGGCCCATGCTAACCCTAGGCTGTGCCCAGGGTCAAACCACCCCGGGGGGTGTGAGACAGCTCAGCAGTATGGCTGGCTGTGACCTCAGGCTGAGATCCATCTCCTGGCCCTGTCCTGCCTCTACTCCAAGCCAGGCTGGCTGGTGCCAGGGGTATTTCAGCAGGTTACAAGCATCACAGGGGAAGAAAGGGAGCTGGAGGTGATGAGGGAGACCAGGGAGCATCATGCTCTGCTGACCCTCAGGCAGTGAGAGGGCAAGTGTAGAAGAGGCTCTGAGGCATGTGCCTTCCTTACACCCCTGCTGCTAACCCTCCCAGTCCCAGCTTGTTCCTGGGGCATCCTCATTAATGGCCTGGGAGAAGCAGAAAGAGAACATGAAACATCCTCTCTCCCATAGCCCAGTCTCAACTCTTACCTGTCTAACAGCCAACAGAGACCTGGACCTACATATATACAGTGGTGCCCATCCATGTCAGCATTTCTGGCATGCTGTTTGTGATGGAAGCATTTGATCCACCACCAGTCTGCTGTTTATTAATTGCCCACAGACATGGAAGACCGAGCAATTGCAGTTGTCTTCGAAAACAGCGATTTCACTGTCTGGTTGGGTTTTTTCAAGAGAGCAAGGAAAAGTGTGGGTCATGAAGACACCAGTTACCCGAGATGTGTCAGTCAATCACCACAGCCAGCAGCAAACTGCAGGGTAACTTCCACTGCCTCGATGGGTCACACACAAAAACACAGTATACAGAGACATGCCTTGGATTCCAGGTGGTTTTTTGTTCTCTCTGTTTTTGTAAGCATAAATGTTCAATACTGAATCAATCAAAGTAGATTTTCAGGGGTTTTAGCCAAAATGGAAATACACTGCTAACACTGCCAACCTACATTTATTCAGCTAACAAACACTGTGCCTGAAAAAACTGTCAGATATGACTGTCATCTGAATCAAAGTAAATAAAGAGGCTGCCAAATTTGCCTTGAAAATCCCGATAATTGCCCATGTATCCTTCATTTGTGTCAGGCAATGGGCAAAGTAGGGAAAACGAGAAACAGGGTATTAAAAGACAGCAACTGAGAGACACTAAGATAGATAAGAAAAACTATAATTAATGTCAGTGCTGAATTATAGGAGATTTGAAGGAAAATACATATTTTAATTTACAAGATGATTTGATCTCAGTACCATTACAAAGAAGCTCTCACCTGCTACTAATATTCTTCTACATTTCGAAGATTATTAGTTATATAAAAGGGTAAAAGAAAATGTATGAATCAGATTAATTCAACACAGCTTGCACAACAAATAGGAGGGAACATAGGGTTTTTAATGAGTGAAGGAGCTTTGATCAGTGTGTGGTGATGATTTCTGAAACACAGCAGCATGTCTGCTGACAGCACACGCCAGCAGATACAGGGCTGCCAAAAGCAAATGCCAGACCTTCTTGGTCTTCAGCTTTACTTTTACTTTTAGCTTCTTTTTCCCAGCATATATCTTTCTTACACACCCTTGCCCAGATGCACATTCTCAAATTTAAGCCCAAATTACTTTAGAACAATACAAACAACAGAGATGGATCACATAACAACAACATATGCATGGGACTTCTCTGCACCTTTTGGTACAGAGTTGCATGGGTTTTGCATGGGTTCTCTGCACCTTTTAGTGTTAATTGCTATGCTCTTGGGACCTGGGAGAGTCTGTCTTGTAAAAAGCAACTTGGTGCTTCTGCAGTGACTCCATCTTGTGGGTATTGGCTGCAGGAAGGTAGAGGTCCTAAAGCGTTAGTAGCAATGAGCACATGAGGCTGGTAACCTCCTCAGCTAACACTGTCAACTCCAGGAAAAGACTACATATAGAAAATGAATAAATGAAGAATCAGCAAATCACTTCCAGTGGTGGACTCTAGATAACTAGGATTTTCTGGCAGGTGCTACATAGTCATTCCTAATACTTATGGTATCAGTTGTGATGTCTCAAATACCACAGGGTAACCCAAGTGCTGGCTTTCTGGCACAACTCTTGTCTCTGCTTACTCCAAACTGAGTACGGCAGAGCCCAGATCATTTCTACCTGTCTGTGGCTCTTTGGTTTTTTTTATTGTTACTCAAATATCTGCCTGATAATCCTGCCCTGGTGTGTTGGCCTAGAAACTCATCGCTGAGTCACAGTTACTGAGGTGGCCCAAGCCTAGGCTTCCTAAGGCTTGTCTAATAATGAGAGATACTATATTTGCCACTAATTTAAAAAAAAAAAAAAAAAAGAGAGAGAGAAAAGCC
Organism: Numenius arquata; assembly: GCF_964106895.1. Classification (NCBI taxonomy): domain Eukaryota; kingdom Metazoa; phylum Chordata; class Aves; order Charadriiformes; family Scolopacidae; genus Numenius; species Numenius arquata. Next base: position 122,914,126 of record NC_133576.1, read on the forward strand.
TGTGGTTCTAAAAGGAGGGAAATTCTGGTTGTTCAGCCACCAGCAACCAGAGGACAAGCCACTGCATGGTTTGTTTCACTTTTCTTAAATGACTCTGTCAACTCCTTGAAGAATTTAATCTGAATGAATTTCTCAGCACCCTCCTTTCTTTCCAGAATACTCCAAGTTTCTCTTTGTGGAGAGAAATAATAGCTCTGAAATGGAAGAGCTTCTTGTGAAGGACTGGGATGCCTGAATCAAGAGAGGACTGGAAAAAAGTACCTGAATGACTGCAGGAAGGAGCCTCTGTAGCATACAATTGACTACACAAAACCAGGCAGTGTCTGCATCTGGTGAAAAAACTGCACAAACTGAGTTCAGGAAGATTTTCTTCAGTTTAGTCCAAGCACATTGTGGTATTCAGGGGTGTTCATGTTAGCTGCTGCTCGTCTGCTCTAATGTCTGTTCTTTATAGGAATGCCCTCACTGGCTGAGGACCAAGGTATTTGTTGTTCTCTTCTCAACAGGGTTTGCTCTGTTACTGAAGTGTCTTCAATGCAAGACCAGAATCCCTGCTGAGTAAGTGTCCCTGGTCACCAGCCACACATCAGAGCCGTCAGTGGGGACTATATCAGCTAACAATTCTGCAGGTACTTACTGAGAGGAAGACCAATCATCCAAGCTGGTCTGTTGACGGCATGAACCCTTCACAGCATCAGTCCACAAACCAAAACAGACTAGTTTCATCATGCAGTATTTCCAATTTGGTCTGCTCTAGTAAATTGCTTAATATGCAGGACTTACCTTCTAGGAGTGCCCACCTTTCTCTGCTGGCTGCAGAAGAGTTCAGCAAGTCTAGCTTTGACTTAATATTTAGATAGCTGAAGCTCAGCAAAATGAATTTTCACTCTCAGTGACTGTTGAGTAATTCCACTCAAAAACTTCCCACCGTACTTCCCCAGGCCATTTCCTTCAGAAGACGTTTAGTCAGACAAAAAAATCTCGATTTACTTCTTCACATTGTGCTGGCGGACAATAAAGTCTATTGCTTTCCTGCATTACCTCAGTCACTATCTTCCCACTTTAAGTTTACCTCCATCATCACATAAAGGTCAAAGGTGGATTTCACAGAAGGTCTCCAGCTGATGGTCAGGCAAAAGCCTGTGAAAGAGTATCAATATGCCACTGAATACTGTGTAATCTTCTCTACTGTACCAATATGAAATACTCCATGCTTAAACATTTTTAGTGCATGTGCTCAGATATTCCACTCCTTTGATACTTGTTTCTTTAGGTGTTTCTTGGTGTCTCTTCCATAAGATGCAATAATCCAGACATTCATTCAGGCTCTCGCAGTTTTTGGTAGGCTATTTCCACACTGTACCTAACACAAAGATCTCGGTGCCTTTCTGTCATGCTGTAAGTAGCACACATCATCCATCTCTGTAGCATCTATCTAACTCTGTCTCACTGTAATAGACTGTCAAGTGTATTTTCATTGTATTCTTCTAATGCAGATTTCCACTGTGCCAGAGAAGCGAGTTAATCTTATCCTAAATTCTGAAGTGATAGGAAGGGTCTTTAAAGCTTACCAATCCATTTCACTCATATCTCCTGAATAACTCCTGATTATTCCTTCACCTTTCCCACACAGAGTCATCCCTGTCCCTTTCTTGAATGCTTGGTGAAAATGAAGTTGTTTCAATAAGCTTGGAGGTTTAACAAATATAAGCAGTGACTGTCCCCAGCCTTGCCAGGAAGCTGGCGAACATTTGGGGAATTGGAGCTGGGCTAGCAGAAATATCTAGGCTTGTTTTAGCATGCAAGGAAATGTCAGGATGTTAGAGATCAGCTAATGGACGTTAGATACAATAGAAGCTTATATAGGGCCATATTTTCTCCTCTGGGCATTTGACATTTGCTGATACTGCATCATTCACTAAATCGACCTGCAGCAGGTATTTGTAGCACCTTGTGCTCAGATCTGTTCAATACTGTTCTTGAGGGAAAAGAAGAAAAGATTTACTATGCCCACTTCAGCCCTTAACAATTATCTTCTTGTGTCAAACCCTCCTCAAATCACCTTAGCCTACAAAACTGGCAAGAATGGGCTTGATGAGTAAAATCAAGCTTGATGAGTAAAATCAATCTGTAGCACAGAGGCAGAGGGAGTTTCCTGGGGATCCACTAAGATAAGCTTGCTGCCCAGCTCCACAGACGGTTTGCACAGTTTCTTTCTCCCCGGAACAGTTCTGCTTCTTATCCACCTGAAATAAATAATACAAATAACTCCAAAGAGCAACTCCATTTCTTTTGGTATAGACCAGACTGCACTGAGTAAATAACAGCTATTATTACCAAAATGTCCTGGGCTGGGAAAATGTTCTTTCCCTGCTTTGCAAAGCTTTCCTGCCAACAACCCTCTTCACAATGTAAAGCCAGGCACTGAGCTATTCCATCCACAGACTCAGCTGGCCAAATCTCCTGTGGATGTAAATCATCTGACTTCAGCTCTGCTGGAGCAAGTGGAGCTCTACTGATGTGCGTCTTCTGAGGACCATTGGCAGTATACACCTTGGGAAGGAAACTGAACACATTTGTAGTCATTCAAATATGTGCATGCAATCCTTCTTTCCCTGGCTCCCCATGGGTACAAGTCTGCATTTTTCTTTAAATAAGAGAACAGCAAATAGATTTTGTGTATGACAAAATAAACAACATATGAACCAACATGAGTCAACAGCTAGCTTAACTGATTTCAGAGGTTAGGTGTTTTTGGGGAGGACTTTAATCAGAAAAGTCTTCTGTTTAAATGAATTTTAAATTCATTTTTGCTTCCAGATTGTTTGGCTTTTAACTAACACTAGTGTCAGGCTCTGCCAGAGTATATTTCAAAATGAAGATTGCAAAGTAGGCATTAAACCTAAAAAACAATTTATGTGTCATCAGATGATTGCTAAATATTCATCACAGTCAACCAATGCCACTATGAGAACCGGAACCCAAAACTTTAAGCACCTGCCGCTATCTCAAGGACATCATGGGCCCCTGGGCTCATGGACCCAGCAGCGGTGGTTTAAGATGCTACTAACCTCTAAATGCCTATTATTCCCTCCCTCCTTGCCTTCTTTCTCTGTCACAGTTGGACACAACTGCCTTCACACATCAAGCCTGTGCCCTTCCAGTCTGTTCTCTCAGAGTCAGCTCTTAAAGCTTAAATTACTGAAGGATCATCTCAAAACCCACTAACTGGGTCACAGATGGGAGGGGGGAAGAGATGAGAGAAATTTTTATACCAATACACCTACAAAAACCTGTCAGACTCTATATGTTAGAGTACAGTAGAGTACAGTATCACTGAATTTATAGGCAGCAAGAGGAATTAGTCCCAGTGACCATCAAGTAAACTCATTTAAATACTTGTCACTATCCTTACCCAAAACATTTCCTTGCAATGGAAAGCACAGACCAAAGACCCTTCATTTTGCCTGGTCACATTATCCTTCTGCACAATAAAAATAAAAGCTTCCATTGATTGAAAGGTGACACTTTAGCTAATATACGACCTTTTTCAGCCTCCCAGAAATTAAGTGCACGCTTTGAAACTGTGTTAATTTTCTCACTCTCCTGGAAGTGCTCCCCTTGGAAATGCTGTATGGAAATGCACATCAGACCAATTTCTTCTGCTTTCTGATGATTTCTGGTGATCAATCAGCCACTGGAATAATCTCCCCAGGGAAGTGGTGGATTCCCCATCATTGAACACTTTTAAGATTTGACTGAGCAGGGTGCTGGGCCATCTTGTCTAGATCATGCTTTTGCCAAGAAAGGTTGGACCAGATCCTTGAGATCCTTGAGATCCCTTCCAACCTGTTATTCTATGATTCTATGATGATTTCAATATCTGGCAATTTAGTATAATTGGGGTAGACATAGCTAGCACTGTACCTTCTACCTAACAAATGTTACTTCGACTGGAGTCTGACCTGGAAACTTGCACAGGTTTGCACAAACAGCAGATTCATCTGAGTCTAAACAGCCTCTTAATGACATCTGGCCCTCTGTGTGGGATTTCATGGCACTCTATACTTATGTCTCACCTGGAGGCCAGGTGACATGGGGCATCCTGCATCCAGCCAGTGGCCTGTCTATAGCAGATTTGTCTAAAAGAGAGCTGATGGAGGACAGAGCCAGGGAATGAATTACTAGCTAATCAGTTCAGTCAGTGCCCAGAGCACAAGCTGAGCTCCTGGAGTCCCTTTGCTTGTCAATTCAGCCTGAAGTCGGGATGGGCTGTGAAGAGTTGGGTCCCCCAAGCCACCTGCACAAGTCTGGTGGCCCCATGTGGAAACTGGTCCACACATTCTCCCTGCTTGAGCTCCCAATGCTCTTGTCTTCTGCTGAGTGGCAGCAACCCATCCACAAGCCCCGCACGGGAAGCAGAACCATGACAGCCAGCACAAGTGGCAGCCCCACATGGGGCTGGCAGAGAGCTACGAAAGGTAGCAGGCACCTCTCTGGAGAGAAAAGAGAAAACTGCTGCTGCTATGATAATGCCCCAGGAATTAGTTACTGTTGACTTATTTATGGGTATAATTAATTTCTTGTCTTTAATAAAACTGTTGCTTACTAGCTATTTAATTCATGTTTGTGAGTAGGAAGAGTAGCTCCTTCAGTGCAATAAAGCTTAGCATCACTTTTCCAGGTTCCTGATTTGAGTTTTGAGAGGGGTTTTTGTAATAATCCCCTTACATTTGAACCTGCCCTTTGTCTATGCCTCTTGAAAGCAGAGAGGAGCCAGGACTTCTCAGTGAGTAGTCACCCTTTTGCCATCCATCCTAACCCCTGTAAGCAAAATCTGCTTACTGCCAAGAGCCATGGGGCTAACATCACACATCTCAGAGCTGTGGAACTGTCCCACCTGGTCCCATCTTACCTACCAGCATCTTCCTCAGGGACCTAAGGAGCAGCTCAGAGCTGGCAGGTGGCAGCAGTCTTTGAAAGAGTCCCACTTCTCTGTGTCGCAGCCAGGATGTGAGAAAGATGGAGAGATCAGCCCCAGGAGGTGAACTGGCATCTACCTTCCCTCGACAGAGAATTGCCCTGCTCGGCGGAATCTCTCATGGCTCAGTCACCCAGGACTCTTCTCATCTCCTCTGTCACTTCACTTCTGACCCCCACAAACACAATTTCTTTAGGCAATGCCTAATGACCAGCATTTTCACTCAGTCTCTGGAAATGTCTGGAAATCCAGATTCATGAGAAATTTGGAAGTGTGCCAGTGCTCCAAGTCTAATTAAAATCTCTCAGGTACGTGACCAGCATGTCCTGCTCATGTAATCAAAGACACCGTGGTGGCTGAATATGGGGTTGAGGAGGGATATACTTGCAGACACCTGGAGGTTTAGTGGTAAATTCAGCCTTTTCCTCTATGTTGTAACACACTGGGGAGGGTCCTGTGGCTAGGGTGCAGAGATACTGGATATACATGCACTGCAGTCCTATGTCCTGACCCAGCTCATCACCAAGTCCCTGATGGGGCTTCCTGCCCTTCTCAGGTCTCCCAGCACATCTGCATGTGTGGTGACTCCATGCTTACATTTTTTCCCCAAAATAGTTCAGGTTAAGGAAAAGCTACACTGACATTTTCTATGGTTAATCACCTATGTGAGGTGATTTTGACAAAATCTCCCAGTTCCCAATGACTGTCTTCAGTATGGTTCATTTTGAATGAGGAAGAGAAAAATAAAACCTGACATGCCCTCCTGGAACTGTTACCAGCCCCTCTCTGCTCTGCACTGCCTAGCTAAGGACTGCAAAGGGCTTCATCAACCAGTTGAAGATCTACCCCTGTTCCAGTAGGTCTCTGCCCACAGTTCTGCCATTCACAACATACCTCTGTGTTGCTTCGCTCCAGTGCTGTTCAGCAGTCCATGCCTTGATTTTTTTCTAGCTCTACAGATGCTTTCCAGCACTGCATGCTGCCTTGCTAAGGATAAATTGTGTTTTCAGGTCGTTTTTGTTTCAAGCACCAAAAGGTTTTTGTGCACATAACACATAAATTAAACATTATTAATGCTATTACTATGATTGCATGTTCCAGTTCCCAGGCTTATTTTAATGACGTACGTTATGAAAAAGCCATGTTGGCATAACAATGAAAAATATGCTGCTCTCCATGGCATTTCATTTTATAGATCGAGAAGAGAAGTCTATGATGATGACTAATTTCACAATAAGATCATGTCATTTATTGCCTGCCATAAATGAAATGTCATATGCAGTCACCTATTCTACATTCTTGAATTCATTCTAATTACTGTCCTTAAACAAATGACTGTGACTGAGATACCCTGCAGATGACAGGACTGTCTTTGCCTTTATCCTTTAACACATGCCAAATCCGTGCAGCACAGGCTAAGACTTGACCTTAAATGAATATAAATGCTGGTTTGGCTGTCAATTGCACCCACTCTTTTATTGTATGAAACCAAATATACTGGGGGGCTTTGTGCACCCGGCCCATTCCCTCCTACCAGGTTCATTTCATAATGCCTCATAGTTGCAGAGCTCTCAATTTAATCTAGATGTTTTCTTTCCAGTTGATTTACTAAGGTTTCAATTCTATACACAGATGATTGAATAAAGTAACATAAATCTCCCAATGATTAGAAAATGTGATCATTTATTACATGGACTATCAGTTTATTTAAAAACATAATTAGTTTGTACCTCAGGAAACCTTTCCTCAGTTGTGATAAACTATAAATAATTACTAGCTCTCCTTTGGTGAAATTAAAAGCCACACAATGCTGCTACTAGGAATGTGCCATTTGTTGGAGAAAAGGGGTTCTGTTTTCCCTCTCTATTTTCAGCAGATTGATTTTTCTTTCTTCTCATCCCTTAAGAGGGAGAGAGAAATAGAACAGATAGATTTTAGGGAGATTGACAAAGATAGCATAATACAGCCAGAATTACCACTGATTATGGCAATCTACTTCACGGTTCTCCTGCTAATCAAATGAAAGACAAAATCTTCAGTGATGATAGAAGGTGTTAATGGCTCTGCCAGAAGCAGACTGGCCAGCTTTCTTGATCCTACAATCTGCGTCCTAAAAGCTTCCCTGGCTGAGAGCCACAAGACATATCACACACTTTGAAGAGCTGGAACAGGAGAAACCTTTCTCAGGTGGGAGCTGACAATGTCTCCCTTAGAAGGAGAAGAGGTTTTTTGGGTGTTGATGGATATGTGCTCCTGGGTTGCAGGGGGACTCAGTGAGATTGGACTCAGGACTCTCTGATGGCTCACACCTCTCAGCACACTCCAAAAAAAAGGGATCTGCATAGAATCATAGAATAGTTTGGGTTGGAAGGGACCTTTAAAGGTCATCTAGTCCCATCCCCCTGCAATGAGGAGGGACATCTTCAACTACATCAGATTGCTCAAAACCCCATTCTGCCTGACCTTGAATGTCTCCAGGGGTGGGGCATCTAGCACCTCTCTGGGCAACCTGTTATTGAAGATGTATCATGGCATCTTATAGACAAACACACCTCTGCTGTCAGCCACGCAATGCAGCCCTGACATACAAGTTGCATTTGAATGGAATGATGCCAAAATACAGCTCAAAGAACACAGGCTGGCAACTGTGTTGTATGGGCTACTGATTGAACTGAATATCATTGCCCCTATTCTCACAGGTCTGCATGGCTAATAGAGATGTATGGATGAATTTGTGTAGCCTGATCTCAGCTGGGACAAATCCAATATCAGTTAGCTGGAACAACAGTTCCAGATGTTGGTTCTGTCACCTGCCTTGTCCACACCTGTCCCTATGTGAGAACTTGCTGCTCTGGGAGGCTGTTCTCAGCCCTGTCACAAAGATGCCATCTCCTTGGATTTCTTCTGTGGTTAATTTGTTTGTAAAATTGGAGTTACAATTACTTACTTGACAAGGACTTCTGGGACACTCGTACATTCATGCTTCTAAAGCTTTCCAGGATCCTTACCAAACAGTAATGTCAGGCATCTTTATTCACGCAAACTGTTTTGAGTCAGATCTCTAGTTCTGGGGGAGTCCATGCTTTGTCTTGTTGCAGCGCTAATGACAATGAAATTCACTTTCCAGTCACGTAATAAATGTGGAGGTTCTGAATTTACCAACTTATCTATGTGCAAATAATACGCATCTCTTGATGTTCACCCACTTGTTGAAAGTTACTGGCAGAGCTAGACTATATGTTGCAGACGAACAGCACAGGTAGTACATTTGCACTGGTGAAGACATGTTTTGTTTGTGTTTGTTTCTGGCATCTCAATTCAGCTCTTAAATACTGTGGATTCTGCTATCAGCAGAGCAACTATCTTATCAAAAATAATCAGTCATTCACTGCAATCTGTTCTCACCCTTAACATTTATTCTATTCTTAATTACGATGCTGTCAGCTTCGTCCTTGTAGGATAAATTGCATTGCCCCGCAACATACTTATAAAACATTGAAATAGGAAACTGATGATAAACAAAGTCATGTGTACAACATGAAGAAACTGAGGAGTAGGAGAGGGGAGGGAAGAACCCAGAGTAGCAAGCTCTCAAACCTTTCAGCTGTCTCTAGGAGCTAAAGGTCAGTGCTTGCCTGGCAGGGAGTGAGGAGAAGGAAGGGAGAAGAGAAAGATGAGGCACAGCAAGAAGACTTGTTCAGTCAATGTGAAGTATTTAAGACCTGAGCTCAAGTCCACTCAAATCAACTAAAAGGCTTTGCTTGAAAGCCGTAAGTTTAGATTAAGCTCTTGGTTTCAGATAAAGACGGCTTTTTATCAGCTCTTACAGCTGGTCTGATTCAGGAACAAGAAGGTCAAGTGACTTTCCGGAGATGACATCATGATGGAGTGCCTCATTTCAGCTTAAACCTGCAACTATTCCAGTTGTCATATCTATCTACCTACCTAGGCATTTATAAAACATTCATCATTGTGGTATCTCAGCACTTACACAGTCACTTAAGCAGACGACCCTCTGAAAATCTATTCTCCACCAGTCTCATACTTGCTGACTGGAGAGGGAGCTACTCTTTTTCATCCTCCTCCTTCTGTCTCCAAGGAACTGAAAGCAAACTTTTTTTTTCCATTGCTATGGAGAAGAGAATCACACTATCCAGGCTTGTTAACTACTAGCTCCCTAGCTGTGTAAGACAAACATTGCTAATAAAAATATGTCTTATAATTTAAAAATAAATTGCTTTTCTAAATAGAAATAGTAAATAGCAGCAGAGCACCTCCCTCTTCTTGCTAATAGATTTGATATCTCTTATTTCTTATTTGCTACTTGTCTCTGGCTGGAGTCAGTAAAATAAATTAACACATAGTTATTCTGTCCAAATACGTTCTTTATTTGCAGCCACCTCAAATAACATTTTATGTGTCTCCTACGCCCAGTTGTTATGTCTCAAACCTGTATCATCAGCTTTGGCAAGGAAATGATATCCTGTCTAGTCTTCGGCAATGTCTAGCTTTATAACCTAACATAACCTTTCCTCATGCTTATTTTGTGGGAGGGAGGGCAATGCATATCTCAAAAAACTTGTTAGAAATCAACATGCAAAAAGGGAAACACATATATTTCCACATTATGGAAAACACATAATAAATAAACTAAAGACGACTTCATGTGAAACTCAAATAGCTCAGTGCAGAACCAGCCTGAGAAGAAAATTGTATGGTGGAGGTGGGATTCAGGTAGAATTTTTCTTCTAAAATATGACAACCCACCTACAATCATTCACCACCTTATTATTAAAAAAGATAATAGGGATAATGCACAGAAGACACATTCCATAGTCACTTGATTGCAGTCATATCAAGAACCAAAAATAGATTACTGCCCTTTAGGTCTGCTGTATGTTTTAGTAAACTACTAAATGCTCTGAATGTGACTAAGTGGGTTGTCTTTTAATTAATTCCAACTTTTTCTGTATTATTTACATCTCTTTTCTTCTGCTTGAATATCTTGACTTTGTCCTGGCTATACCTAAGGGATCTAATTTATGTAAACTACCCAATTATCCTTCAACTGCTGTCTGTCCCAGTTGCAATTTATAAATGAATCTGAATCCAGGAGAGGGTGTATAATTATATGAATAATCAGAAAATGAAAATGAAGAAAACCCACAGTATTTCTTTGATTATTATCGTGTCCTAGAAAGTTAACTTTGCTACAAAGCCTTACAAAACCAGAAATCTATCTTTGCTCATCCCACCTCGTTTGTACATTGATTTCAAAGGTATCCACCATGGATTGAAGGGCACCAGTAGCCTTTCCAAGCATATGCCTGATGATGCCTTATGATGTTCATAAATAGGGTCTTTCTGGCAACAAGTGGAGCATCACACCATACAGTTTTAAAATGGAGAGACTGGTGAGGCCTCACCTTGAGTACTGTGTTCAGTTCTGGGCCCCTCACTACAGGAAGGACATTGAGCTGCTGGAGCGTGTCCAGAGGAGAGCCACCAAGCTGGTGAGGGGTCTAGAGAACAAGGAGGTCATATGAGGAGAGGCTGAGGGAACTGGGCATGTTTAGTTCCGAGAAGAGGAGGCTGAGGGGGGACCTCATTGCCCTCTACAACTACCTGAAAGGAGGTTGTAGAGAGGTGGGTGTTGGCCTCTTCTCCCGAGTGAATAATGACAGGACCAGAGAAAATTGTGTAAAGTTGCGGCAGGGGAGGATTAGATTAGATATTAGGAAGAATTACTTTACTGAGAGGGTGATCGGGCACTGGAACAGCCTGCCCAGGGAGGTGGTGGAGTCGCCATCCCTGGAGGTATTTAAGACACGTGTAGACGTGGCACTTCAGGGCATGCTTTAGTGCCTGAGATCGTCAGGTTGGGGTTTTTTTTGTGTGTGTATGGTTGGAATCGATGATCTCAAGGTCCCTTCCAACCATGAAGATTCTGTGATTCTGTGATTCTGCAATCTAGTATAGAATGGAGTGATTGCATCAGTGAACAAGGGAAGAGCTACGTGTGTCATCTACCTGGATTTCTGTAAGGCCTTTGACACAGTCCGCCACAATATTCTCGCCTTTAAATCAATGAGTTATGGGTTTGATGGATAGACTGTTAGATGGATAAGGAATTGGCTGGATGGCCATGTCCAGAGAGTCATAGTCAATGGCTCAATGTCCAAATGGAAACCACTAATGAGTGGTGTTCTCAAGGGTCCATACTGGGACCAGTGCTGTTTAATATCTTCATCAATGGCATAGATAGTGGGATTGAGTGCACCCTCAGGAAGTCAGCAGATGACAAAAAGTTGAGTGGTGCAGTTGATATGCTAGAGGGAAGGGATGCCATCCAGGGGGATTTTGACAGGCTTAAGGAGTGGGCCCATGCAGATCTCATGAAGTTCAACAATGACAAGGGCAAGTTCCTGCACAGGCGTTGGGGAAACCCCCAATATCAATACAGATTGGGAAAAAAATGGATTGAGAACAGAGAAGGACGTGAGGTCAATCATATCCTGGGCTGCATCAAAAGAAACATGGTCAACAGGTTGAGGGAGGTGATTCTTCTCCCCCTACTCCGCTCTTGTTAGATTCCACCTGGAGTACTGCATCCAGCTCTGGAGCCCTCAGTGCAAGAAGCACATGGAGGGCTTGTCAGAGTGGGTCCAGAGGAGGGCCACAAAAATGATCAGAGGAATAGAACACCTCTCCTATGAAGAAATGCTGAGAGAGTCAGGTTTTTTCGGCCTAGAGAAGAGGGGGCTCCAGTGATACCTTATTGAAACCTTTCAATTTATAAAGGTGGCATATAATAAAAGAGAGACTTTTTACTGAGGTCTGTAGTGACAGGACAAGGGGCAATGGTTTTAAGCTGAAAGAGGGTATATTTAGATTGGACATAAGGAAGAAAATTTTTTACAATGAGGGTGGTGAGACACTGGAATGGGTTGCCCAGAGAAGTGTTCAAGGTCAAGTTTTATGTGGCTCTGATCAACCTAAGCTAGTGAAAGATGTCCTAGCCCATGGCAGGAGGATGAACTAGATGATCTTTGAAGGTCCCTTCCAACGTAAACCATTCCAGGATTCCATGATCCTCCCAACTATACATATAGCCCAACACTTTTCTGCACTTTTTCTCTCTTAAATCACCATACTGGACCAGCACTCTTCCTGTCCTGTGGTCCCACACAGATTTCTGGGATGGGCAGCTTAAAAAGCTGTAGCTCCCTCCTAGGAAACTGTGTTTTCAGTTCATCAGTCCTTATTTCAGTGTGTGATGGCCAACCTCAGAAGAGGTTGGCTGCAGCATAAACCAAATCCTATAATCTGCAGGATTGGTGACCAAGAAGGCTCATAAAGGACCATGCTGCAAACTGATTGTACAGGCATAGAAAAACTTCAGCTAAACAAACCAAAGGAGCACAGCAGCTTTGGTCTGGTAAAACAGGGGCCACCATCATTGCAGGTTGGTAGCTGAGAAGAGATGACACAGATGGGTTGCTGAACGTTCAATGGGTTGTTTTGGTGACCTTCGGTCATGTGATAAGTGAGCAGACAGCTGCAGCTTCTAATAGCTAAAAGCCCATGGTTGGTGGCTTCCCAGAATATTTTTATATTGTCAAAAATAATGTGCCAAAAATCCATGAAACTATGCAGACTCAAAACAAATTTCCAAATATATAATGGAAATACAGGGTGGATTAACAAAACCAAGAGGAATACATGCCAGTCTAAAGTGAGCTTTTCGTGATTATGATATCCAGGGATTGAGGAGAGCTGCGTCCTATTTGAGGGTTTATTTTTACTCTTTTGAGGTTGGCGGGTTTTTTATGATTCCTTATTGTAGGTTCATCAATACCAAAAATATTCTTGCTTCTCTCTAATTTATAATTATTATGGCATGTATTCCACCAGCACTCAAGGAGCACACCAAGGAGCGTTTCGGGACTCTTTTGTTTGAGCATTCCCTGTGCACCATTAAAACTGCTCCTTTCCCCAGGGGTACCTCTATGCTGAACAGGAGGGACACTGCTGAGCCCATGCTCAAGACTTGCCTTCCTTTTAGCCATCCACTCTGAACGTGTGGTCTCTGCAGTGCCCAGGGGGGCACTCCAGAACCCAGTGGATTATCTCAGGGACTGACTTTCCTGGGTAATCTGCTGTTCTGCAGGCAGTGAGGCAGGTGGCTGTAGGGAAGAGGCAAGGAAAAGGGGAGGGGAAGCAGCACACTGCTCACAGAAGGACCACATCATCGGGGCTGGGTACACCGAGCCATGCAACTCCTTCAGCTGAGCTGTGTGAGGAATCAGCAGAGGCAGCAGTAACAGGGAGACAATTATGATTCAGACAGCAACAGACAGCTTTGCTTGGATTTACAAAGGCTGTCCCGGCTCTTACTCTCATCCTGCATGTTGCAGTTTTATCTTTTTTTTTTTCAGGATGCTGAGTATGCCATACATATATATATAGTCATGGAAATACTAATGAATGTGCTTATGAATCATATATATAAATGTTCAATGCTACACCATAGTGTATAAATGCATGATTGGAAGATATGACACACAACACAGCATTTATGTGTTCTTCTGCTTGTTTTCCTGTTCACACAGGTTTATTTTTCTCTTTTTCAAATTCAAAGTATGCTACACAAATAGCCCAGAAAATAAGAGACGTATCACTGAATATGTGCTTTGTTCAGCTTTGTGATTATCTGATTTCTCTCTGCCACAGTTCATGCTAGTTAAGCCAAACAAAGACCTACTGTACCTTGACAGCGGGACCATCTGGAGTTCATTCTTGTAATTATTTTCAAACACACACAGTCCTCCTCTGGCAAATAGGTATTTTAAGGCACCACAGGGCATGTTCGTTAGTTTATTGTGAAAAAAATGTTGAGTTTCATATCATTCTGAAAATAATATTTTCATCATCATAAATAATCAATCTGATATAGAAAAACCATGATGTGTGCATGTGTGTGTGATATAGATATATAATTACATGGCTGCCCACCTGCAAGCTGGGAATTATGGATGACAGTCAGGGAAGACTGATTTTTCATTCTAATAGCTTAGAGAGTGTGTTTTTAATTGCAACTGCTTTGCCAATTCTTTGCAGGAATTGCATCTGGTCAAGGGAATTAAAGGCATTCAGACTGTGAAAGGAATTGCAGTGCAAATGCATTAGCATCAGGACTTATTTGCATCTAGATACATATTCTGATTGCATATTTTATAGGTGAGCAGAGAACACAGTTCTGTGTTTTTTTATGGCTACGCACAGTGAACTGATAATGCCCTGGCAGAATTTGGAAATTGGTGTACCAGATGTAATCATATGCTTTTCTGGCTGACACTCAGGAAATGGAGCCTTGCTGGGTCTGATTTCCAAAAGTAACTAGGCAACTTAGAAGTCCATGATCAAAAGGGTATTAAAAACCAGATTTGCAAAGGATCTGAGATAGCTAGTGAGATTTGCAAAGCCTGTAGATGAGTTAGGAACCCAGTTCGTTGTTGCTTTTCAACGCCTTGCCAAATTGTCCATTTAGTTGATCTCCAGTAGGTGACTGTCTGCATATTTAAATGCTTGAGTATCTTTGAAAATCTGGGCCTACACAGAAAACATCATCAGGACTTCACTGCAGTGGAATAAGAAAAGAGTTACTTTTTCCTTAGGAGCTTTTGATAATTACCTATCCTGGGTCATCCTTATTTACTAGTTAATGAAGGACTACTCCTAGGGACTGTACAGGTAGGATTCATTTTACTTGTTGTTAGATGTTTCCACTGTAGGTTTCATCAGTGAGATTAGTCCCTACTACGATGGAAAGTAAAAAGCACCATCAGGGACATGATTTATTTGAGCTGTATATTAGATATCTACTTAAATATGAGGTGAATCATGCTGAGTGGTCCTTCGTTCTCTCCGGTTCTCTATCAACGTAATAAAGAAAAGCGGATGTCTAGATTAAAGATACAATACAAGGAGAAGCACAACCAGCAGTTCTGGGGAAATTATTATTATTCCCCTCTACTTAGCAATGGCGAAGTCACACTGGAATACTAAGGCAAGTTCAAGAGGGATGGGGAGAAACTGGAGGGGGATTGTTTAGCACAGCAACAAGGTGCCCAGAGGGGTGGTAAAAATGACCATTCTTGGAGGTGTTCAAGACTTGGTTAGACAGAGCCCTGACTGACTTGACCTGGTGGTGATTTAGTCCCACTTTGATGCAAGGTTGGTACCAGGTCTTGCCACCAACATTTCTACAGCAGAGATACTTCTTAGAAACTAAGGGGAAAAAATCCAACCCTACATCAGTCGGATAAACAGTCTGAATTTGGTGGTGTTTTCAAATTTTCCTAAATGCTTATACTAATTTTGTCCCCAGGTCTTTATTCACTCCTGATAATTCACACTTGATCATTTGCATTTTCAAATGCCCTTGCACCCAGAGGAATATTCTTATTTCAACCCACTGATTATTTGAGACTGATGTGAAGAAACTAAACAGACACTCCCACAAGAAACTGATATTGGGTTTTGTCTCTTGCAACGATCAGAAATGCAGAGGTGGCTTTTACCTTAGAGACAGTTTGGCCCATCCTCACCAGAACTTTATAAACCTCATCAGGACCTTTCTTTATCCTTCTATTTTAACTGCAGTATGCAATGGTAGCATAATGCAATGGGAACCCTTTTTGTGCTCAGCTGCAGTTGCTATATGGAAACTTGTTAAAACACGTAGCAAGTTTCCATTGATTTTTTTTAACTAACACTGAGAGGTGGGAAGTAGTTCTTATCTATTCACAAACTTGTACAGTAGACCTCTGTAGGGATTTTGCCGGCTGTCCCAAAGCTTGCGGAGACAGGCGTGTGTCAGCTTGAATTGAGTGTGATAAGTAATGTGTGGGAGAAAGCTTGAAAGGTCATTTACAAGGTAATGGAAATATTTCTGCTTTCTGAAGTATCAAAACTAAATATTTTAATCTCGTTAGTATTGATTTGATAATGAATAACCTGCACCATTCTTGTTTTGCATTTTATTATATTGTTTTGTCAGACCTACCTTGTGTTATACACATGCATACACATATAGAAGCCTAATGTGAAATTTTATGTTGAGATTCCCACTAGTCAAAATGCATTAGAATTGCCACCAGAGAAATGGGAAAACCAGATTCCTTTTTCAACTGGTCAAGATCCAGAAAGAAAATGTCTTCAAGCTCTAGGGATATATTTGCAAGGATTCAGCTTGTAAGCTTTGCTACAGATGCTTGGATAAATATAAAACTCTGAAACCTTTCTCTTTGTTACTATGAGTAGCTATGGTAAGTCTGACTTCTTTTAAGTCAGTAATTGACTGTGTGTATGGTGTGTGTATGGAAGCTGGATAGAAATGTCACACTGAAAAGAAGATGAACAGCTAAAATGGTAGCTTCCTCACATCCTAAATATTTCATTTCTACCCATGAGGATAGCTTTAGTGCTCATCATTTCAAGTTATTCCATCTCTGAGGTCATGGTAATTTTGGAAGTGCAGGAGCTCAGGAGCTTTCTGCTCATCTTTTAGAAGAAAGTGTCTTTGTGAAAGAGAGGGATCAAGCTAAAACAAGCCCTGTAGCAAAGGCTGGGTAGAGAGCAGTGGGTAGAGTGAAATCACATGAGAGGGAAAAGACTAAGCACAAAAGGTAATACCACTGATTTACAGTTCTTCCTCTCATTCACTCTGTTTTCTATGATTTTACTAATTCACTTGAACTAAACAAATAGGATGCTCAGAAATGGATTCAATGGGAATGTCTAGGGTCTATAGCTCCATTCCAGTGAATGCTACTTTGTGCGTGCTGGAGCAGAAGGTGAGAGCCTTTCCTTCCACAACTTCCACAAGTCCCCATACCCTTACTTGAGCCATGCTTTTGGGACATATGAGTGAATACTTACGGTTTTATATATTTTGTGGACATATGAAAGGCTATACTGTCTCACAGAGTGGCAAAAATTAAGTACCCTTGAACATGGGGCATAAACCACTGCAGAATGACATAGTCTGAGGGATGAATTCATAACCCAAATATCTTGAGACTCCAACTACAAGTGGAAAGAGAAACAAGTTTCCAAAAGGCCATTTGCAGCTTGTTTTGACTAAAATATGGAGAGTGGAGTAAATCTTTCTAACCCTGCCATTCTGTCCCTCTGATGAAAAGATTTACCGAGACTCAGGTCAGTGAATTTGTCATCCAAAGTCCCTGTCTGCTTTAATTCTTATGGGCTGAATTGTAATCAGAAGAGCAATAACTTTGGAACACCATTTTTACACAGCAAAGCGCTGTTTACCATGTTCAAGATTGCGATGCCATCTGCCATTTCAGTTTAAGTAGAAAACCAAAGCTGTGCAACTTCATTAGCAGAAATATTTTCTGGGTTTTGTTTTGTTACTGTGTCATGACAGCACAGCAGCATGAATGAGACAGAGATCCCAGTACGACTGGGAAAACACCTTCTAAGAGAGAGGACTCCCAACCTGGTATCTGGATAAATATCCAGGTATACATGGCAGGATAAAGTACGGGGTGTGGTTTCTAGACGTGGTACAAGAAGCATTCTTGCTCTTCTGGTGTTGGAGCAAACTAGCCCTGATGAGAGCAGGAGTCTTTTCTTTGGAGAAGGCAGCCACAGTCCCCAGCTGTGCTACTTCCCAGCCCCACTATGGTCCTGCAGAGCTGGTGTGAATGACTCACTCTCATCATGCAGCTGGGGAGCAACGCAGGCGTAAATCCTAGCTCCACTGAAATCACTGGCAGATTGAAGGGGCAGGGTGGGGATTAATTGACATCAGTACATCCAGAATTTTACGCTATCCAATTTTCAAACACTTCTGGTTACAAAGGTAGAACTCAGCCCTGATATAAACAGAGACAAGTCACACAGACAAAATGGAAATCAGCAAATTTGTGTTCATCTGCAGCAGTTCTCAATTTTGCTTTTGGATTTTCCCAGTTCCAAAAAACATGACTAGATAGTTTTTGAATTTTATCTTTCACGAAGCAGATACTAATATATAGCATGAATTAATCCATAAAGCAATCATACCTTTACTTCTGTAAAACACCAAGAGGATGTATGACCATGTACCTTCACCAGCTAGATACTTATATTTAGCAGCCTGGCAGCCAGAAAAATCAATTTGTATGCAACGACCATCTCATATCTCCTAAATTCATGAAAGTTCTGAGACTGAGGATTCATATTGATTTTTTATACTATTTTAGGTTTTATTCCTAGGAATTGATTTCAGCAGTCATTTAGTAGTATATATCAGTAAAGTTGAGTAAAATCTACACAAGCAGTTCTTCTTTAACACAAATTAGCTCTAATATTTCTCCTTGATTAAGTATGACAGATATGCAGTTTTACTGTGGCCATCATGCAAGGAAGAAATCTATTAGAGGCTTTATGAATTACAAGAAATGAGAAAATGCCATTAATTCCCGGACTCCTGGATGATTAATACATGAAGCTATGCACAGAATCAAATGTTATAATGAAGTTTCATTTCATTTAACTCTGTTTATGGTGTTATAGTTGAAAAATGTGCACTGCAACATGCTGTGGTGCCCTGCAGTACATATGGACAGTATGGAGGTCAGCAATGAACTTATCTGCCCTGTGTCAAGGACATCTCCTGAATCTGTACTCTCAAACTACAGATATTTAAAGGGGACACTAAAACTGAAGAAATGGTAGGTACTCTGGGTGAACCAGGAACTTGAGCAAATGTGAACAATATCTTTTCTGATAAGAAGTACCGCAACCCAGAAGCGGTATTTACCCTAGCTCATCAAGATAACCCCACTGAATTTCCAAAGGGTTTCAGAATTCAGTGTTAGAATCTAAAGCCTAATGATTGCAGCCCTGCACTAAAACCAAAATTGAGATTTTTTTAATGTTTCTAAAGGAGACCAATGGAGACCTGTGTGGCGGTGTGCTCTCCCCCTGTTAGTGGATGCTCGCAAGTTTCTGAAAATGAGGTGATTTTAGGGTGTTTCAAGCTACACTAACCAAAAGTAAGCAACACTGGTTTAAGTCCATGTGAATATAGGAGTTAAGAGAAGAATATGAACACCTAGTGAGAGCCTAACTGCAGTTTTCTATGTAAAATTAGAAAAATTTAAAATTCACTCAGTTCGTGCGTCATTCTTGGGGCACAGAGGATGGAACTGATCTAGTCATTCATAGATAGATGTAGTGTAGAAATCTCCACCTCAGGTAGTCACATTGAGCTGTTTCTGTAGTCTCTGAAGGAGTAATTCTTCATGGAGAAATCTAAGCATGAATTGCTCCAGAGAATCCTGTATCTCTGCATTGAGTATAAAGTAGACATCAGGTAGCTGGTTCAGATGGAGACACCTGAAGTCTGGTGAGATAGATTCTTCCTGTAAGATCTGCAATGTCTTATTTCTTTTCACTGAATTTCTCTAAACCCCTGAAAGTCTATTGCTGCCATACCCAGAAATTCTTCAGTTCTGTTACTGCTAGACATTGAGGACTCCTGATCCTGGACTGAATCCATGCTAAGTATGCAACTCAATAGAGAGACACTCAAATTCAGGTAACTACATGTGCACCATTACAGACAACAGACATCTAGTCACCAACAGAGCCCAGAGAATGATTCAGTCATCCTCTAGAAAGACAAGGTATAACAGTTGCCTCCACATTGAGCATCTTCTTAAGCACTGGGAAGCATCCATCTAACCTTCAGCTGCAACTCCTGAAAGGCAAGGCCTCCCTGAAGTCTTGTATCTTATCTGCCAGACCTGCACAGACATCTTGGATATCCTAGGGCATTAGCCACTACTGTTTAAATAAACTAATCCCATGCTCAGATGTCTGGGGTGAACTGAACTACGTGCTGTGCAGGAGGATAACTAATCTGTGAGGATGATGACAGTCATTCGATGACTGATGAATGATGACAAGTCATTCTCTTGATCTTTTCAGGTCTTAAGTTTAAATACTGTCACAAAAAGGGGGCATCATCCACTGCTTAGGTTTCATTTATCAGTTCTACCTCTTTTGGCTTCATGCTGCCTTTGTACACACATCATTCATCCCAGGCTGGAGTAAACCAGGAACATTTAATGGCTTGGATGGATAAGGATGGATAAGAATGGACCGAACTATTGATAACTGGCTGACCACCTTTGAGTAAGCACAGTCAGAAGCTGCTGCCCTCCCAGTTAGGACTGGTACCTGTATTTAGCAGAGATGTCATTAACCGTTTGAACAGCTTCCTAAAAGATGCAGTGATCCACTGTCATTTCTGACACCTTTATGTACAGACTAAAGTGACCTCTTATCTTAAAAATGTGTCTAGCTCAACAAGACATGAAGGGCTTGATGCAGGAATTATAAGGTGGCATTCAGTGTGTCATGCAGGAGGTCAGACTAGATAATCATAATGGCTCCATATGACCTTAACAGTGTCTGAAATCTATGAACAGCTCATAGGTAAGAATCAGGTAAAAATATGCAGATGGCTGTGAGCAGAAGTTACTCTCTGACCTTGGCTCTGTGTGAGCCATGCGTCAGAGTTATGGCAAAATTCATCATAGTACAAGACTAAAAGATTTGGGTGGGACAAGACAGCGTGTCTTGATTAAACCAGCAGAAAAGCCATAAATTACCTGCTTTCCTCTAGAACAGAAACTGTTGTTTGTTTTTTTTCTATATTGGTCCAAGTCTGCTAGTAAATATACTGCAGCAGATGCAAAAGCTATTTCCCTCTCTCTTGTTTCCTGCTACAGGTGAGAAACTGGGAGCACTGGAATCCAATGCAACCTACTCAGAGGCAACACTTTACTCATACACTGAGTGAAATGTCACCTCACATCAGCTCACATATCAACCTCAACTGAAAGAAAACTCCCTCAGTGAGAAGCTGTTCATACCTTTCCCCAAGTATTCAAGTATTCACATGGGGTTGACCTGTTCCTCTAAGGCATAAGGGGGGGGATGCTGGAAGCACACTTCTTCATTACACTTCAACTGCCCGCAAATGCAAAGGACAGCAAAGAAAATTGTGTGAAAACACATACTTGAAAGGCATCCAGGTGAGGAAAGGACGCTTGCAGCAGGGGAGGGTCTGGTGGTAACTGTGATGGGATGCGAACTGATATCTCAATGCATATGTGAAAGTAGTCTGTTAAAGAAGTCAGAAAAGAAGGTAAGTACGCTGGGGTTTCTGTAGTCTGTCAAGGATTTTAAAAAGAGAATGCCAGGGTTAATGACAGGAAAATGATCACTTTTTAAAATCCATTGTGACTGGATGCTGGCAGGGCAAGACAGTATTTAGCAGATCACAGGACTATGGTGGAGAAAAAAAGATGGAAATTGATCAAAGAAGAGTTTCAGTTACCCAGAAACCTCCACGCAACTAAACAAAATGTTGCAACAAAATGTTACTGAATCCAAACATTGATTATTTTTCATTGATCTGTTCCTAAATCCTGGCACTTCTGTTTCTTCTATTTATAGTTATGCTGGGAGCACAAACAGACACAAACAAAAATATCTTGAGCAGCCCTGTGTCACAGGCACAGACAGAACCCTCAACCGTTAACTCTGCCCAGTCAGTTTTACAAGGGGGAGAAATTCCTCCTGAAACAACCTTGTTCTTGATCCCTTTCCTGCTGTGAAGTACCTTGTCCCTTCCAAGTGAGATGAATCACCACAAAGAGTATATTTGTGAGCAAAAATGTGCTAGGGGCTGGGCTAATTCTTTGCCATGGAGGAGAGGATCTCTGAAGACAGGGCTTGCCTCTGCCTCCCAAAGCTGTCACAGAGCAACTGAAGATCTCACCTGTTGCTCTCACCCTGTGCAATTTCATGCACTTCCATGGGGATTAAATCGTTTGCATTCAGCATGGCTTCTTAGTGTCTCCTCCATTGCTCCCTGGTTTGCTCCTCACTTTATTTTAGATTCGTTTTACCAATGGAATTTGACTTTCTCAAGTTTATTTTGTCATAGCATAATGTCTTCTTTCTTCCGGGCTGCCTTCCAAACACCGCTTGTTCAAATTGGCTCCTAAATTTTAATTAAAGGAAACTTTTGGTTGGCCCATAAATTAAAATGTTCTGAGTTCTTTTTTCTGTCCACTTCAGGGCATTGAGCCAAACGTAAAATACTGAAAATGGCCCGGACGTACCCTCTCTTTCCTCTGGGCTTGAGTTCTTCACCCAAGACACAGAACTACTGCCAGCAATGTCCCACCACAGTCCTGTGACCTCCCTTTGGAAATGCACTCTCCAGCATGACTGACCTCATGGTAGGGCAGTCACATCAATGAGAGCACATCAGCACATTAACTGAGTGACAGCCTGGGCTTGACTGTCTTGTTATTGAACTCGTGGACAGAAAGACATGAGTGGGTGTACACTGTCATGCACTTTTATTGGTTGAGTTGAAATTGTGTTAAACATTGGTCCTGCTCACAAGGGATTAGACATTAGGATAAATCAGCTTCCTGATTTTTAAAAACTTTGTAAGCACCATGATTTGAAAGAAAAGAGGGACAAATAATAGCAACAAAACCATGTCCTCTTCTCTTTCCATCTCTCCCTGTTGGACATCTTTAACTGTGTGAAAGAAACTCTGCAAGGAGGGGGATATAAACAGCTAAAAGATCAAAGCACGTCCACACACAGGATAGCTGTGGTTAAAGAACTACCCAGCCAAGCTCAGGGAGCTCACCACCCTGTATGGCACCCAGCACCTTTGCTGGCTGCACAGTCACCAGCTTGGGGGGAGAAGAGTTGGTCTTTGCATCCCCAGGACACATCCACGATGGTGCTGAGTTGCCATATCACCTCTGTGTTTGCTTATTGAGGGGTTTATATCTTCCCACAATGGGGTTTTTCTCATGAATGCTTGAGCTGGTAGCGACGCCATCTCAACCACCCTACCTCTGCCTGTGGTGTCACCTTGCGTCTCTGCCTGGCTCTGCTCTGCAGGTGTCTCATGGCTCTTCCTGATGACTGTGCAATGCCCGCTGCAGCCTGAGCTGTAGCTACGCAACCATGAGGGCTGTATCAAGTGCTGGGATTTGGGGATCTTGGGCACAGCTGGTTGGCCCTGGAGCAGGGGAGTGAGGAGGTGACAGCGGGGGTTGCAGACAGAGGTTTATATCCCCCGTTTTGTAAACTGTATTCACGGCAATAAACCCAAAGACAAAGAAGTGAACACAGAAGTGTGGGGCTGAATCAAAGTGTGGATCTTCCATATGAAAGAGCAATACTTCCTATTTATTTTAGAAAATAACAGTTTATATCCTGACATAAGGAGGTTAATAGGATCTGCTAACAGACAAAGTTACGAGCATCCTTGACCCACGTTTTCATCATAGCTAAGCCATTATCCCTTCTCTTTGCTTTCTTTCTTCTCTGGTTTTAAAGTTCTGTTATTTAATACAGAATGTCAGATTCCCTACTAGCACCGTAAACTTCAATGACACTGTAATGGAAAGGAGTCTGGCCCAGTTTATACAATATGAACATGGTTTGGCAGTCAATGCCAACTGAGCAGATTTTAATGCTTAATGGGATGAGCCACAACACAGACGAGGGAAGGACTTGAAGGGGAGGAGAGGGATGGATATGGTGAACAGCTGGTAAGTGTCACAGCATTTGACGGTGTGCTGTCCCACCAGGTTTACCTGGGTGCTTCAGTGAAGAAGCACAACTGGCTCCCAAAGGTATGGGCTGAGATAACGCTGTCTCTGGAGCTTCACCTCCAAGCCATGAAGGCTGGGGTGTCACTTGTCTCACTGCCAGAACTGCATCTTCTGCCGACCCCATGAAAACCTGTCCACATTGGGTAGAGTTTAAAACCTTTGCAAGACTTGAGTGCCTTTGATCCTGCTAGACTTGTTGGAGTGACAATGGTGAAGGTATCTATTGAGATCCAGACTGTGTGGCACAATGTGATTTTAATTTTCCAGGATCTTCAGAAACCACAATATAATAAATTACTTACATAATTTGTGCTTACTGAATGAGGCCAGGTTCCTGTAGCAAAAAAGTCTGTGATCAGATGAAGTGTTACGATGCCCACACAGAAAGGAAGTGGAATAAAGCTGCATGGTTTAATTTTGGCTATTTCCATGCTTTGCAACCTCCAGAGTTTTCTATATCTTCCTAAGATTCCTGCTGGGGGTGTGCAGTGCTGGGGAGCCTGCTGTCTGCACTACCATTCGTGCTAGCTCCTGTGGGTACAAGGGCCTGTGAGACAGGGGCAGAGTCTTCAGGGCTGCGAGGATTAGTGATCTCTCGGGGCTCAGGCAGCAGAGTCCTCCTGCTGAATGGTCTGGTGTAAAAATGGAAAGACCTGTGGGCACACTTCTGATACCATACGTCTTGTCTCCACATCCAGCTGTAGCTGTTGAAGACCTGAGGAGAAGGGAGAACTTTTTTCGCTCTTGGAGAAGCAAGTGTGCCAGGACATGCCAATGGGAGTTCTACGGCTATTCCAAAGCTGTTGACCAAGTTTTAGTGAAGTCCATGAGCAGAGATGAGTCACACCTAACCACACATCAGACCTTGCAATTAATTCACTCTTTACCAATCTTAGCGTGACATTATAACTCAGCATGCTGGAAATGCTACCTCGCAAGAAACTTTTGAGCCTGTCAGGCACTGGTCTTTCTGAAGGTCAGCAGATGTTAATTGAATGTTGCCCAGCATTCCCCTTCTCCATGCAGCATTATCCTAGCCCAGGGTAAAGAAGCTACCATGCCCACAAACCTCAATGGCAGATACTTGCTATAGTGTTCACAAGAATTATACAGCTATTTCTCCATCCCTTTATGAGGAACACTTTTTTTTTCCTCCAGGAGACTCTTCCCTACCAGATTCTGTCTAGAACTGGAAGGAATCAAAGGAAATAAAGGGAAGCAAAAGTACAGTGTTTATACAAACACAGTAATGTACATTGACAGGAATAATTTGAATTGCTGAAAAATAAAATAGGTGTAATCGAGTGCTATGAGTGTGGACAGACACACACACATATATGGACACATATAAAATCACTGAACCATTGAGGCTGGAAGAGACTTTTGGAGTTTGTCTAGTCCAACCCCCTGCTCACAGCATGGTGACCTAGAGCGGGTTGCTCAGGAGACTGTCCATCCGTGTTTTTAATATCTCCAAGGATGGAGATTCCACCACCTCTCTGGGTAAACTGTTCATGTGTTCAACCACTCTCACAAGAAAAAAAAAAATATTTAAATATAATTTATTGTACTTCAGTTTGTGCTCATTGCCTCTTGACCTGTCACTGAGCACCATTGAGAAATATGACTCTGTCTTCTTTACTGCCTTCCATCAGGAATTTATGCATCTTGATAAGATTCCCCATAGCTTTTTCTTCTCTAGGCTGAGCAGCCCCAGCTCTCTCAGACTCTATGCACACCAATCAGTTATTAATTTTTGTGGTGTTTTGCTTAACTAGCTCCAGTGTGTCCATGTCTCCCTTGTACTGGGGAGCCCAGAACTGAACCCAGAACTCCAGATGTGCTCCAGCAGAGCTGAATAGAGAAGGAGGATCACCTTCCTTTACTGGGTGGTGATGCTCTTCCTGGTGCAGTCCAACCATCTAGTCTATCAACCAGTTCTCCCAGTTTTGTGTTATCTGCGAATTTGCTGCTGTTGTGGTCTGTCTCATTGTACAGGTCATTAATGAGGATATTAAACAATGTTGGTCCCCGTATCAACCCCTGGGGTACCCAGCTAGTTACTGGCCTCCAGCTGGACTTCATGCTGCGGATTGCAACTCTCTGAGCCCAGCAGTTCAGCCAGTTTTCAGAGTCCTTCACTGCTCATTTATCTAGCCCACGCTTCATCAGTTTGTCAATGAGGATGTTATGGGAGAGAGTGCCAAAAGTCTTACTAAAGTTAAAATAAACAACATCCACTGCTCTCTTCTCATCCATCGAGCAAGTCATATCCCTGTAGAAATCTATCATCAGGCTGGTCAATCCTGATTTCCCCTTTGTAAATCCATGCTGACTACCCCCAATCACCTTCTTGCCCTTGAGCTATATATACACACACACACAAATATATGTACATGCATAAATATACATATACGTGTATATATATACATATACATACACACATATATATTAAACATAGCAATTCAAATTATTCTACACATATACATGATCCAAATAATCCAAAAGAGCCTAGGCCTTAAGCATGATTGCAGAAAATTCTTTAAGAAAATTTACTTAATCTAAAACATAAGTTAAAAAAAAAACAGACAACAAAAAAATCCAGCCAACAAGGTGTTAGCATGAGGAAGAAAATTGGTCATGCCGATGAGTCTAGATAAATATAAAGTATGCCAATATCCAGACTAGCATATTCTAGCTGTCCCATCTAAATGGGATATCACATGTGAACCACGGGCTGGACTCAAAGGCTAGTGCCAGCAGACACAGGACATGCTAGCTTTCCAGGACAAATTTTACTCTGACATCACTGGCAACAGCTTTGCACAAGCAGCACCCTGGATCAAACAGACTTCCAGCCTGAGCTGCTGTTTGCAATGTTATTGGTCTTTTCTTAGAGTGGATTAGCCTTGGTTTCAAGATAATGATTTCTCTAGATGATACCTGCAGATGAGACCAGCCTGCCTTTGCTCTGGCACAAAAGTGTGCACTGATTAATATTTGTGCCTTTCTTTGAAAATTGGAAACGTTACACAACTGCAAAATAGACCCAGATTTTAATGCCTGGAGGTTCAATCAGAAGATACTGCAATTCTTATTGTTGCAATTCCCAAAATGCTTGAAAGGTTCGTGTGCTCTTTAGATTGCACAGGCTTAGTGATTTCTCCAGGATTTTCCCTTGTCATCAGCCCTAGATGCTCTCTGAGGTCTAAGCACAGATGAGAGCACCTAAGCTGGTCACTCTGGTCAGCTGAAGGTCTGCTGCTCTGGCACCCAGTCAGCTTCTCTTGCTGAAACCCCACTGTTTCCACACTTCCAAAGTGCAGGCAAAATGCTGTCCATTTTAGTTATACTTATGCCTTTCTTTACAGAACATACATGGATATGTAGGCTCAAAAGTTTCAGGCTTGTCATTTGTCATGATCAGCGTCAGAGCAGGCCCTGTAATCTAGGAGTGTCCTGCTCACTATTCCAGTCTGACCCTAAACTGAAAAACTACTCTAAGTCAGGTCGTCAGTCTGTGGTGGTGAGGGAGGTCCAAGATCAAGCTGGGAAGTCAATCTACAAGTCACCATCAGGTCTAGGGATGGCCAGTCACCTCCCTGGAGAGAGGGATGCGCTAACACCCATCAGGACATGGGCATGTGGATGGGCAAGACTTGGTGGAGCCCATGGCCAGGCAGGGCAGGGCTGTGTGACCTGAGACCAAACCCAGCTGCAGCATCACTGGGGCAGGAACTGATGTCTCCAGGGAGCTGACATGGGGTCCTGAGCCCTGAGCAAGGGGGGAGCCCTGGGGAGCGGATCAGGACCACCAAGACCTACTCAGGGCCCTGACTACACTTCTCTAGACAATCCTGCTGTACTCTGCTTTTGCGTTCCAAAATACTGTGCTAATAATTTTTATGGTAATAATTTTAATTAAGTCAATTAGGCAAAATTAGAGGAGTACCTTAAATGGCAGAAGAAAATTGTTTACCTTATTCTACTGCCTGAGAACTCCTAAATGCACAAGTAAGAAAATATGTTTAAATGCAGCTGACAGTGTTTGCAGCAAGTGAAGACATGACGAATGCTGATGAATGCATAAATCATTTCATTTCCATTCAGTCATTCCAAGTGAAGAGAATGTTGCAAGTGAACAATCTTTATTTTTCAGACTTAGACCTTACCTTCATCAAAGACCAGCAGAGAAATACACTGCCTTTTACCAGCCACCCAGTTGGCCTGTGAGTTTGCTCTGCTCAGCACTGGCACTATGGGGCTGTATAACCCCATTTACACCTGGGAAAAATACTCATGAGGCAAGTTTTGCATCAAGACAGTTAGCCTGTTTTGCTTGGGTTTTGCTCTGAGTTAAAGCTGTGTCAAGGCTGCGTCAAGGTGAAGTTTTGGCAGTAATAACTCAACTGCCTATGCGCTTTGGAAAGCTTTATTAAAGGCAAAAATGTGGAAACAGGAACTAGTACTCCCTTCTGGTTTCAGGGAACACAGCGTGAAAAAGGTACATTGCCAAACCAGCCCTGTCTTGAAATAGTACAAAAGCCAAAACTTTTTTTTTACTTTTTACTTTATACTTTACTTTATACTTTTACTTTTTACTTTTTACTTTATATCAGTAAACATTTTTGGGCTGGACCTGGGACGTCTGAAACACTGTAATTAAGAAATTTGAAAATAATTCAAGTGGTCAAGAAGTAAAGGCACTTTCTGCTTCCATCATGTCACTCTGTGCATGAATTGTCAGGGATGGTCATGGATCCCTCTTTTCTGGGGCATCGCGTGGCAGGACTGTACTTCAAATGGAAGGAGTCACGGGTTCCTTCCTCACCTTTTCCCACCTACATCTGCACATCACCTCTTAAACTGTCAGTGGGAAATACTTGGAAAGGTTTTGCTTTCTCCAGATGGAAGCAGGTCGTTCTGGTAACAACTGGTTTTGAAAGAAGTACCACTTCCAGAGTACAGAGACAACTGACAGAGGTACAAGAAAGAAAAATGTGTCTATAAATATAAAAATATAAACATTTGTGTGACATATAATGTTATCAAAGCAAGTAAATAAAATTTGTTATTGCAGTATATAAAAAAATTAAGGTTTGAATCATTGTTATTAGAGTTGATGCACATTCCTTTAAATAATTTTTGTTTCAAGAAGATACCAATCATGACTGTGTGCTCTAGTTACTGAATGTAAGACAGAAAAATAACAAAGTTCACTGCAGTCTCTGAAACACACAGTAATAAGTACACAAAAGGTGTACTTAGCTAGCGCAATGCTTCTCAGGATGGGGATAGATGGATTTCATCTGATCTGCTACACAGCACTACGGATCTGGATATCCTACTCTAGCTTTACAGGACTCAAGGAACCCTCAAAGACCTTGGTGATGGTCCAAGCATCGTTTGGGATGTAAATATGGAAGACAAGACCTGAAGGAACACTGTTTTGAATGGGACATGGTCAGAAGTCCCATATCCTCAAAGATATTTTTGTGTGCTGATAGTTTCTTTTGCATAACACCAGAGTTTTCAAAATCACTATTCTGCTAAACCCATAGGCAGCAAAGGTTTGGAGATTGAAGTTGACCTTGCTGCAAGCAAGAAGTTGAACCAGTGACCTCCCAAGCTCCCTTCCAACCTGAATTACTCTCTGATTTTGTGATTCGATGATCACCATGGCTACATGGAGTACGAGAGGCCTGAGCATCTAACTGGGCCTCTGACTATACTGCAGTATGTTCAGTAGTACAGACTAAATACCACAACCTCTCCTTGGGATTTGTACACTTTAGGTCCTTTACTATCTTGGTAGCCCCTTTATGAACACCAGCCTCTTCTCCCCAACCATCTTGAAGGGAGGTGCCTGGAACTGGACATAGCTGTAGCTAACCAGTGCTAAATAAATAGAAAGGAATTATAAACTGCCACAGTCTTCTGACCATGATCCTCTTATTGTAGCTTAGTTTGCTTGATTCACACTGCTGGCTCATACTCAATTTGGCATTCACCATAAACCCCAGCCCATTTTAGCAGGAGAGCAACTCACCCAGTGCTCAGCCTGTACTGATACATGGAGTTGTTCTGACCATCAGCAGAAATTCGCACTTCTGCTGGATTTTGTAAAGTTTTTCTTGGCCTAGTCACCAAGGCTTTTCTGGATTGAACCTCTGCCATTGAGCACATCAACCACATACCTAATTTAGTATCATCTGCAAATTTGTTATGGGTGCACTTTTTTCATTGTCCAGCTTATATAATTAGATGATTCTATGTTATCATCCAGATCTCTGATGAAGTTATTGCTCAATATGGGCTTTGGTAATAGTCCCCAGCTACTCTACTTATTACTGGCTCCTAAAAAGGCACTGACAAACTGTTTACTACCCTTTTCACAGAAGTTTGATCGAGGTTACAGTTTGTGCTGGGACATGTTCATACCAAATGTGAGAGCTGGAACAGAGGGACAGAAAATCTAGCCCTCACAATGGACCTCAGCAATGCAACAGGTTAAAGCAGCCACCCTTCTGTGTCTAGGAAGGTGCTTACAAGCTCCATCCCGGATTGCTCAAGTCCAGGCACTGAGGAGGAGATCTTTCTTTGTCACAGTAAGTGAAAACCAACAAAAAGGCCAAAACAAAACACAACGGTAAACTGTAAGGGATCCAGCCCAGGTGACCAGAGTGCTCCAACAACAGTGGGTGTTCTATTTAGGTTAATTTAATCTTTAACTACCTGGCAGTATAGGTAGGAAATACCTTAATCACATATGTAAAGGAGTCTGAACTGGGAGGTTATACAGCCATAATCATAAATATATGAGCAATGTAAAAAGTATTCTAGCAGGATTTCAGGAGGTTAGGAAAAGAAATAGGAACTAAGGTGAGATTCAGTCTGGAAAAACACAAGCTAAACACAGCAAACCTGAGCTAAATAAAAGTATAGCAGTTACTGGTGGCTGAGTATCTAATAAAAGATAACAGAAGGCCTAAGAGTATTTGAGTGACCTCAGGGCAGTTGGATGGATTAGCTGGTGGTCTAAAGTCTCTCCTACCTGTATATTGCTGTGATCCTTTTTTTCTCCTCATTTTATTTCTTCTTCCTGCCTCCTCCTCTCTCCAGCTACTTTCTGTTAGCTACAGCTAACGTTGCACCTTTTGCAAAATTGTTGTGAGTCTTGAACCAGAGAGGAAGCTAAAAGTAGTGGCTGAACAGTTCAACACTTGACATTAGTATGAGGTATAAGTAAAACAGGGTGCAGAACCTGTGCTTCTCCAACAGCAAATCTATAAAGAAACAGCATGAGAGAAGATATCTGCCTTACGTCATGTCTATCTTATTCTCTACCCTTTTGTGTGTGTTTGTCTCCTTTTGTCTTGAAGGAAGCGGGATATTACAGCAAGCCATCTCATTTCAGTTAGCCTTTGGACTTTTCTGCAAGAAGTCTAGTAATTGCTTGCCTTAATGCAGTCAAAAAACCTGTCATATATGGACATTTTTTCTTATAAAAACTTCCTTGAGCTGAAGGTAAAAAAGGAACACTGTTTGAAAAAAAATACATTGATGGAATTAATCTCTTTTTATTCTTTTCTGTATCTGTAATAAAAGATTTACAGTACTTCAGTGGTGTTCGAGGACTGAGCTTCCTGTATTCAAACCCCAAGCTTTGTTTCACTGTTTAACGCAGTATAACAACAGGGCTGTGTTTGTACCTTTGCCTTTTTATTCCGTTAAATACAAAGCTAATCCTATCCCTGCAGGTAGCTTCTTATACACTCAAAAACATCTGCTACCAGGCAAGGGGGGCAAAAAAAAGGGAGGAGGAATTTTCAACCTTTTGATAAAAGTAAAAAAGCATCCAAGAAGTTTAGGTGGGATACATTCAGCCATGAAAGAAGAGCCAGTTTCATGGCAGTGAGGAGAAATTGTGAAGGGAAGGTGCTATGAAATGGCAGGCAGTTGCTGATGCTGTCAGGCCTGAAACAAACACCGACACACTGATACCAGCATGCTCAATCTGTCTGTCCCTATCTGTCTCCCTCTGTCCATGTCTGTCTGTCCGTCCCTTCACCAGCCAGGGATAGCACCCACCTGCTCCCATCCCAGCTGCAGCCAGAGCCTCATGGAATGGTCAGGACAGCAGGTTTGGGTGGCTGCACTGCTCAAGCTGCCATCAGCAAACCCAGGGCTGCCTGGTACATTCCCCAGGCAGCATTTGTCATGGGATTTGCACATGTCAACATCCCTTTCATTGAATCATATAATCGTTTAGGTTGGAAGGAACCTTTGCAGTCATCTAGTGCAACCACTCTGCAATGAACAGGGACATCTTCAACCAGATCAGGTTGCTCAGAGCCCCGTCCAACCTGACCCTTCCTGATTCTTGGCCCTTCTTTTGCTGCTTGTAACTCCCATCCCAGACTGCAGCCTCCCCCCACTTACACAACCTGCTCCTGAAGCCCCTTCCCTCGCCTTGGTGCCAGTTCTGCCATATCCATACAAAAATCAGGTATTTTTACTCATTTACGTGGGTAATCTTGGCCTTGCATGGCATTGCTGACATGGTCACCTATTGGCACTGCAGTTGGTCTCACCCAGCTCTACTCCCCAGAGGTCCCCAATACCCCTCCAATGACCTGCAGAGTTTGGGTGTTTCTCACACACTCACTCTTTGTCACCCGTGTGGCCTGGACGTCCTTCTTGGCACTGTCACTGCTGTCATCTTCTCGCTCCGGTTTTGGCTGAGTAGCAGTTTGTCCTCTCACGTCCAGAAGCTGCAATTTTTCCCTAAGCATGACTTCTGCCTACCACTGTTTCTGCTTAATGAATTCTCTTTCACTGCATGAATGTCATGGGCTAGCAACTGGAAAATAAATCTCCTGTAGAGTTGTGCTTAAGGGGCAACCATGGAAGTCTGGACAGAGAAAATGAAGGGACGAGGGACAACCTCAGAAAAGAAAAGGGTTAAAAGCAAGGACTTTTCTCTCTGAAAGCATACTGAATGAAAGGCTTTCCTCTGGGTATATACTGCCTGAAAAGGCTGGGTATTTTTAACCTGACCTTCACAAATTGGCAAATAGGCACACAAGGGTTCAGCGAAAAATTCTTTTGCTTTCTTTTCCCACTCTATAAGGCTTGGATTAAATATCTTGCAGATTTGTAGGCATCAAAACTAATAATTCTTCACAGCACTAAGAGGATAACTTATGTCTAAAGATTTTAGGAGGTTTTAGCGATATTAATAAATTGAAACTTTTGAAAATGGCTTTATATCCAGAACATATGAGATTTATGAAGTTAAATATAGTTGTGTCTGCATTTTACATTGGAAAGAACCCAAGCATTGAGGCTGCAAATGGCATATCAGAGGTCTCTGAAAAGCATGGTATTCCTGCAGGGAGGGACAGCACATGGGCCCTGGCTCCAGTCCCCATCCTCTATTGGAGGACCAGACTTTCTCCCCAGTTATGAAATACATATAGTTTCTCCCTACTGATCCAAAGCAGCACTTTTGTTCAGTCACCCAGATATGGGCTTGGGATCCTCAGCCACAGTCCTCCCATAGAGGAGTCCTCCCTTCTTCCTCCCATAGACCATCTGTAGTCTGGCACCTGCAGATCTGGGCAAAGAGCTGGCAGACAATTCCCTTGGCTCAGAGCACGCTTACACACGTGATAAGAAGAAGGACAGAGAGGCTGTTGGGAAAAGTGAGAATTGGGAGATATCAATGGCCCAAATGGAAATCCTGACTCTTGAGTCACTACAAGGTAGAGTAGACAGTGCGCTTGAGACTAGGTGTGGGCAAATGCAATCTGAGCTCAACTAAATCTATTAGTGAATGGCTGTGATGAAAAAAACCAAAACAAACGAATTTGTGAAATGCTTTTTCCTCAGGTATTCCAGATATAATAGTCTCATGATTAAGTCTGAAAGTTACCCAGACAGAATAGTGAAAAAAAGGGAACAAAGAAAATCTAAAACAAAACAAAACCTTTCACTGAGGGGAAGATAAGCAATTTGGTTAAACTAAAGTATTATTTGCCTGCTTCATTTTTAATTTCAGCAGGGAAAGAAAGGAAGAAAAAAAATGACTTGGATTTGACCCAAAACACTGGCACATAGATACAAGTTTGAATAACACACTGCGTGGGAAAATACATTAGGGAGGACCAACTCTGCAGTATCAGTCTGGCCAGAAAGTGTGCTCAGACCGTGAACTGGCCTAGGCTAGAGACTAGGTATGCACCCTGCTTTCACAAGTCAATCAACCTTTTAACCCAGTTCTACACAGGAGTACCAAATCTTGACAAAGACCATGGGGAGACCTAATTTTAACAATTAAATTACTTGCCCATAGTAAGGACCCATAATATATCCCTCAGTGTCCCATAAGACTATTGTCTACATTTGATTTCAGAAACCCTATCAGTGGGATTTTTCCATTTCTAAAAAATTATTGTAAAGAATGAGAATAAAAAGGGGGAATAACACAGCACTTTACAATGTATCAGAAAGAGGTTTTTGTTAAGCTGAAAGTATATTCGTTTTCTTAAATACTTTTGCAATTGTCAGATTGCTATAATATCTCAGCTGAAATCCCAGTTTAATTGCTACTTTTATATTTAAATTTAATTCTGTACCCATAAAATATTGTGAGGCCTCCTGATTGTATTTAATATCCTCACATCGATGCTCTGCATGTACACTGAGCAATGCCTACATGAAGCGATGCTGGGTTACACTTTCCAACTGCCACCACATTTCATGCAAGGGAAATGAGATTCCTTTTTTAATTTAATCTCAGTTCTATTTAATTAAAGTCTTAAGAATTGTTTTGGTTTTGAAAAATTTGTTAAATAGAGGTTTTCAGGTAAATCATTCACTATGAGTTTGAATTCTGGACAAGATATTCTAGGCTATGAATAAATTTGTAAGTGCTGGCAGGACCAGAATGTTAAAGAGCTAAGTGACAAGGATGACAAAGAGCTTCCTTATTTCTGCCCTGGAAGAGCTGTAAAAGGAAGCAGTTTGTGGTTCTTCTCTGGGTATCTTTGCTATTCATCTTGTGTGCATGTGTTTTGGGAGGAAGACTAATGGGGGAACTGTTTATGCTTGTTACTCCTCTTTCTTACTTTTTCCTTTGCATTATTCCTGACTAATTTTCCTTCCTCCTGACTACTTAAATAAGAATATTTGATCTAGGAACCCAGTGGAGGACACTGTGGTGCTGAGAAGCTTTACAGAAATGACTCCTGACTGCAGATATCTCTGAATTTGGAGCACTCAACTTGAAAGACTTAGAGCAGCAACATTTGCAGAGCACTCCAGCTCTGAGAATCTCATTCATTATCACACATTTTAAAAGCACCCCAATGGACTGACTATACACTCTGGTGATGGTACCTGGGTGCCAAATACCTCAGCAGACGTTTTCACACTGCGATGACTGATCACTCAAGAAGCCTGCTTTCAAGAACTCCTGATCTGTAGGTTGAAACATCTGGAGAAACAAATACAGAGGATCAGTGGGTAAAGTCTCAGGGAGGGACAAGATATTTCTCATCAAAAGTATTTCACAAAATGAAAACCAAAGGCATTATTTGTTTCTCTTTAAACAGAGGAGCAGTGACACAAAGGAGGAAAGCACAAAGTGGATTATAAAACGGGACTCAAGAGGCTAAAAGAGACATGTAAACTTCAAAGTCAATAACAAGTACAGTTAGGCTTGGAAGAACTAAATACAGATAGTTCCCTGCTTTGCAGACAGAATTTGACTTCCAGAGCAATGTTTACATCCATCCTGAATGGAAAAAGCATCTTAACTGTCCTGTATCTGAGGAGATGGAAGAAATTTCAAATCAGGACTTGAACTCCAGGACACGCTCTGCATACCGGATCTGCAGCTCATGCATATTCCACCCAGTCTCTGGTGCTTGCTAATGACCCTTCTCAAACTCTTATCTGTGCTTTTGCAGTCTTTGTCTTCATTCTTATTTGCTTTTCATCTCACTACCTTACTTGACAACACATTAATACTTTTTAAGTCCATACAGGAGTCTGTATACTCAGACTCCTGGCACATCAATCTGGCTTCCCATTTTCTGAATACCTCCTCTAGCTTCTGCCTGCTTCAGGTGGCAGCCTGTGTTCGTTGATGTTAGGTACAGGTAAAACATGATGTTTTGGCTGCAGGGATTTAGAAAGAGTACTGCTTTCAGCCAGTCTCCAACTGTTCATCAGTTCTGTCCATGGAATTTGCAATTGTGCAAGACATTTGGCACTGTCACGTGTGACATCCTTTTCTCTAAATTGGAGAGACGTGGATTTGCCAGATGGACCACTCAGCGGATAAGGAATTGGCAGGATGGCTGCAATCAAAGAGTTGTGGTCAATGACTCAATGTCCAAGCAGAGACCAGTGAGGAGTGGTGTTCCTCAGGGGCTGGTATAGTGACCAGTACTATTTAACATCTTTATCAACGACATGAACAACGGGATTGAGTGCACCCTCAGCAAGCTTGCCAACGACAGCAAGCTGTGTGGTGTGGTCGACACACTGGAGGGAAGGGATGCCATCCAGAGGGACCTGGACAGGCTTGAGAGGTGGGCCTGTGCAAACCTCATGAAGTTCAAGCAGGCCAAGTGCAAGGTCCTGCACCTGGGTCACAGCAATCCCAAGCACAAATGCAGGCTGGGCAGAGAATGGATGAGATCCTGGGCTACATCAAAAGAAGCGTGGACAGCAGGTTGAGGGAGGTGATTCTGCCCCTCTGCTCTGCTTTCATGAGACCTCACCTGGAGTTCTGTGTCCAGCTCTGAGGCCCTAAACATAAGAAGGACATGGACCTGTTGGAATGAGTCCAGAGGAGGGCCATGAAGATGATCGAGGGGCTGGAGCACCTCTCCTATGAAGACAGGCTGAGAGAGTTGGGGCTGTTCAGCCTGGAGAAGAGAAGGGAGACCTTATAGTGGCCTTCCAATACCTAAAGGAGGCCTACAAAAAAGGTTGAGAGGGACTCCTTATCAGGGAGCGTAGTGATAGGATGAGGGGTAATGGCTTCAAACTGAAAGAGGGTAGATTTAGATTAGATATTAGGAAGAAATTCTTTACTGTAAGGGTGGTGAGACACTGGAACAGGTTGCCCAGAGAAGCTGTGGATGCCCCATCCCTGGAAGTGTTCAAGGCCAGTTTGGATGGGGCATTGAGTAATCTGGTGGGAGATGTCCCTGCCCATGGCAGGAGTGTTGGAACTAGATGATCTTTAAGATCACTTCCGACTCTAACCATTCTATGATTCTATCATAATTGCCTTACAGCAAGAAAACTGCATATACAATTACTTCTTCTGCTCATCCTTCAGAAGGTAAGCTGGGTTCTTTTAACAGAAACCACTTTAGGAGCAGTGAAACAAGAAGATGCCACCAGATCTGAAGAGACAGCAGCCGTCTGGGAGGCTGGGGAAGGCAATCGGGAGCAGCAGAGAGTGGGCAAAAAAGGTCATGTCTTTCACCCTGTTTAACATGCAGCTGCTCCTTATACTTGACCTTAAACACATGAAATAAATACTACACAGATCACTGCATGTCCCGCATTTTCAAATATATTTATCTTGTTTCTTTGCTTGCCTCAGATTCCTATAAGTGAAAAAGAAAAAGTATTTATTTTTTGTCCATGTTTTAGACCATAAGATTTTTGAGAGAGGCCAACTTTTTAGTTTGGCCTTGAAGAAATCTTTGTGCAGTGCCATTCTAAATTGTGCCAGGACCTGAAGGCAATGTTGTAGTACAAATAATAAACACTATTACCATCTTGAAAATTTGTTAGTTGCATTAAAGCATTCTTCAACACTTCAATTTTAAGAGAATGTCTATATAGCATGTTCCAACTAGCAGAATTAGAGGTGGAAAATTATGTGGAAAGGACCTGCTGAGCTCCAACTCTGTTTAAAAGAAAACAATAACATAAGTGAGATTCACATTGCAGCGGTCTTTAACTTTGACAAATTGTCTGTTGCCTGAAGAGTTTCCACAGCATGAAAAACTTGTATTGCAGTTTAGCAGTTAGGTTTACCTCCATGCAAACCATCAAAGTCTTGTTATGTTGGGTAGCAGGGTCAGAATTGGAAAACAAACAGAATAAAAGAGGTTTATTAAATAATGAACCTCTTTGGAGGGAAAAACAGAAATCTCATTCTAAACCTAATGTCATCGAGTTAGAAAACATTATGAATAAATAATGTGTTGGTATTAGCTTCTCAGGAAGTTCACTCACAAACATAATCCCTTCAAATTCCCATTTTGGTGGGGTTTCTTGTTATCATTATCTAAGCCTGGAAATGCTACGTTTTTTATGCTTCTGACATCATTTTTAGAGTTAATTCTTCATGAATCTTCTAAAGTCATGGGAGCACACTCTGAAAAAGCATTGCCAACCACAACGATAAATATAAAATCACTTCTAGGATGCATTTTATTTTTCTTAAAACTAATTTTTATTTCAAACTGTGTTCATGCAGCTGTTCTCTTTTAGTGTCATCCTTGTCATCGTTTGTTTGTTTATGATATTCTGTTTCACCACCTTGCTGTTTATCTTAGCTCTAGTTTTGTGCTAGGCTTAGACTTTATTGGGCTAATAGTTTATGGAGCACCATGGTCCAATGAAAACATTAAAATATTTGTAAACACTGACATAAAAACTTGTAAAAACATACTTAATGGCTAGCTATGACCTTAAAATATGTTTTGTATTAATTCACCAATGCTGAATACCTTTGAGATTTCTAACCCTTTCTCAGTGTAATTGAATTTGGCCACAGTCAAAATACTTAGAAAGAAACTTTCCACACACCCCCCCAATGCACACACGATGCACAGTGTGGCCAAATCCCATTTCTTTAGGAAACCAAACAAAAAAGCAGTATTTTCATCAACATTCAAGCATTCAGAAAATGAGTTTTGATTTTTTCCATTTAAAAAGTTCATTGTTTTCTCATTTTTTAATTCCAAATTTTTGCAGAAAACTAAAAAAGAGCTCCCAGTTGTTACGTGCTGTGGCAGTCTGAGCATACACAGGCTTGGTGCCTGAAATGGTCTCTACACGTTTCTAGAGGGTTTGTTTAATGATCACAGTCAGAATTGATTCCCTTCAGTTATAACAAATAATAAATTATATGTGAGACAAATTAAATGCTCCTGTACTATGTTAATAGGAATGGTTTCTACTCTCTCAACTTGCAAGCCCTTGTAAGCACAGTGGGGAGTATACAGTTATCACCACTGGGTAAATTGCATTTCCCACAGCTTGAGGGTCTACTGACAGGAGGTGACTTGCATCATTCTCCCCACAACAAAGACACAACATCCAAGCAGTCAGGGTGGTCTTAACTGCCTTCACACCACT
Organism: Numenius arquata; assembly: GCF_964106895.1. Classification (NCBI taxonomy): domain Eukaryota; kingdom Metazoa; phylum Chordata; class Aves; order Charadriiformes; family Scolopacidae; genus Numenius; species Numenius arquata. Next base: position 122,953,240 of record NC_133576.1, read on the forward strand.
ACCTTGGGCCATGAAACCCTCCTGAATCAGCAAGAGGAATATGACAGCTTACCTAGTGATCTCTTACCTAGAGATCACGTAGTGATCTGCTGGACTGACATGGAAAGTGCTTTGACTTTCCTGCCCACCCTTTGGTGAAGTTTGCGGGACGGACTGGATACCGATACATGGCCAGTACAGGGAAGAAAAATTATAGCATGCTATGCCTTACAGAGCCTCTGCACTGCCTCTGGAGAGCTCTCACTTGCATTGGTAGTTGCAGGACTTTTTTTCTTCAGCGTACATTAACTGAGCTTGGCACTGCACCCATTAGTGCTCTGGTTTCCAAGGTGACACACAAAATCAGGACCTCTGTGCACACACAGTTCAAGGCTAGTCGAAACACAGATGCAGGGACACCATGGGCCAGAAAAGAGGTAAATTAGCAAGAACATACTAGCTTAGCAACTCTTGCTGGTAAAAGTGAGGCCTACATTCCTTAAATATGCTGTTCCTCCCCCAGTAGAGCAGGTCTGCTCTCCTTTCTTCTCCCTTCTCTACTTGCTTTCCATCCCTCAGCAAATGGATACCCCATAATTCTGTCCTACCTACTTGTAAGTTAGATAACAGACCAAAGACTTGGACTTCCTGTCAGGAACAAACCTCTGTAACATGAGCAAAAGTGGCTCTATGCTTGACCTGGATTTTGACTCCATGTATGACCTAGTAGGTAATAAAGACTTGTGTGTATGGGGTGGACCCTGTTTAAACTGATTTTGAATGAGGAGGTGATACAGGGTCTCATTTATTCTGTGCACATTTTTTTCCCCACAGGTATGATTGTGACTGAGGATTGTGCCTGTGCTTGAGCCCACATTGGCCCTGCTACTCAAAGAAAGGTCTGAAGAGCCTTGTCTGCATTCCCTCTCACCTGAAATTCCAACACACTGCTGTGCGGAGCTTGTTCCCTGTAAACTGCAAGCCTTCAGATGATAGAAACATGGGATTAGTGATCATTTCCCTGCTGCCCTAGCTGCTCTGACAACAAGTCCCTTGTGGCATCTCTTACATTGTGTGTCTTCAGAGGGACTTTATGGCCTGTGTGGCATGGTCCTTTGCCATGTACCCTGCAACTTTTCCATCTTCTCTCCTGTTAAAGTTTCTTGGCTTTTTTTCCTCACTCACTGCACACTACTTCTGATACTAAAAGTGCTTGCAGCTGCTCTTTTTATGTTTGTATTCCTATTCTTCACCGGTCTGCTGCAATCTCTTCTGTGCTGCCCATATGTAGGTCAGCATCACTTTTGCTCAAGCTGCTGCTAGCGAGTGATCTGGGCCTAAGCTAAGTTGTGCTGATGAACTGGTTGTCTCTTTTGCCAAAAATTATTCTGCCTCTTATTAATTATTCTTTTAACATTCTGTATATGCAATGTTCAGCAAAACTGTGATCTGCAGTAATAAAAGCTTCAGCTGTTTGCCCTTGTTCTTGGCACCTCCTAGCAAATTTGGCCTTTTCATGTATTATATTTTGCTTGTCTGTGACATCAACTTCAAAAGTCTCTTTTTTCACTTTTTTTTTCATCTATTTTTTTCTTTCTCCGGTGTGAGAGGCAGACAAGCAACAGCAGCAGCAATAGCCAGGGCAAATACCAAGGCATCTATGTGATATTCTTATAGCTTTACGAATGAACTCCTGAAATCTTCAGCTCCAGCAGTACCTAAGTTGCCAAAATCAATATTCCTTAACAGGGTCATTGCAGTTCAAGTTCCAGTGCATATATTTAACCTGTTTTGTGATCCACATCAAAAAGAGAGTCTCTATCTTGTGTATTACCAAGATTAGTAACCATCACACAAACGTTTGTGAACATACAACATACGATGCTTTAAAATTAATCTTTATCTACATCACACAGATCAAATCATGTTTCTTATGCTCTATAACAACAACCATATCAAAACCACACCATTGGACACTGCTTACTGCAGATTTTGCGGCCTTCTTTTGCTGTTTATCCTCCTGAGATGCTGTGATCATGGTGCTTTACAAACAAGGCCCTTCCTGCAAAACAGGGTCAGGGAACCCACCAACACAGAGACAAATGTAGACATCATGAAGATAATACTGCTACAAAATTTGAAGAACACCAAGGAAAGGTTTTGTTGGGATATTTTCCTGAACCTCAAGTCTGACCACATCCGTGGCCATTCACTCATAACTCAGGCCATCATGGGACGCTCTTGGGTGGCATGACTAGCTACATTGGCACAATTCACAAAGCCAGTGCACCTTGGGAGTTTTCTGACATGGAGATGCCAGCAGAAGCACAAATGTCAACCTCTGGCAGACTTCTGTGACACTACATGCCTCCAGGTAGTTGACAATTCTCTAATAGCCAACAGCAGGGTGCTGCTGGGGTGTCCCTCCCTGCAGCAAAGCCCTAACTCACCTCCCTGCAAGTGCTCTGGTCTGCCTCAGGTCCCAGCTTGAACTCCTCTATGCTTGTAAGACTTTTCTTTTTGCTTACTCTTCCCCCCTTCCCTCAAAGTAGCCAAAGGAAAATCAACACAAATGTGCAGATCATGAGAAAGCTTATTTATAATTGCAGGACCTAGAGTTTCATTCATTCAAGGCTATGGCTGCCATGAATGCAACTGGGAGACCACGAAGGTGCAAAGCCTTCAGGAGAATCACCCTGAGCAGAAATGGAGAGGAAGCCCTTGGCACCCTGCCCAGTTGTCCTACTTACAGATGACACAACATACAGTGAACCAGACTTTCATGCTGAGGCTTTCCTGCAAGAGAACCGTGTGTTTTTCTGGGACTGAAATGATACGTATGTATAACGAACAATTAGAGAAGCAGCTTTGAAGGCAACACATTAAATTGTTAGAGGAAACACACTCCTGGGATTGACTAACCTTCTCACTCTCTAGCCCTCTTCCCACAGACTTTTTTCTTATTTTTTTCCTGAACCTTTCCTTTCCCAGTACCTTTGGTCCACTTCTCTACAGTCTAAGACACTCTCCCATGTCCATTCTCTAGGAGAGACAAGCTCACCTCTGACACCACATAAACATGAGCAATGATGGAGATCTGTAAACTGCAGACATTGTTCAAGTGGTCCACTCTTGCCCAGTAGGATCCCATATCTGTCCTGGCAACTATAGAGGTCTCGTGTCTTTGTACACCTTCCACACCCTCCACTTCTGCACTCCACGCAAGAGAAAGGAGGAAGAAGAATTTAGCAACCCCCAAGTCTGAGCCACTCTTTCACCAAGGGATGCAGGGCTTGTGTCCAACACGAGGTCTCGGGTCCTGTGTCCATCACTAGACTCTGGAAGTACTGGATCCTAATGGCATCTGTGATCAGCCCACATAGGAAAAGGATCTGCCTGACAGATGACTGCAAGAGAAAATGTTTGTATTTCCTCCTCATACTGTTCTAGATCATCAGAAAAACATTTTTGTCTCTGTTAACATTTTTCATCAAGTCTGAAGTAGGGTTTCAGTCACATCTGCCTTGCCTCAGCAAACTGCTGCTCTGTTTGCCTGAGAAGTGTCTGTGATTTGATATGGCCAGTTTAGCTCCTCTGCAAAAGCAGAAAAGCAAATGTGTTTGCCAGGGACATTAATAGATCTCTCCAGGCTGGGCAGCAGGAGAGGGCTGTGGCAGGGGGCATCTGCATCATCTCTGAAACAAACCTTGATAAACCTGTCTATGGTGACATACATGTGTCTGAATCTCGGGGAACAAAGTTATTCTTAGCTCTTGCCAACAGCTTCAGCACAATGTTCCCCTTTTCCGTCACTCTGGTGGACTGAATCAAGTGTAGATGAATATGTGTATGATCAGCCCTTCAGCAGATTAGTTCAGGACTTTGGAAGGGTTCACCTGTCTAACAGCCCTGAATACTAAAGCTTTGGTGTTACCACTTCATATACCTTCAGCACATTCGAAACAGTGACAGATTAGCCATACCAACCTCCTGAATCGAGAGCAGAGCAACTTTCTAGGTCTGTAGTTTAATATTGGACTGAACTTGGCAGCTCCCTTTCTTAGGAGAAAGGCAAGAAGAGCACGAAGTACTGTGGGGCTTTCAGAAGTGGTGCTCCACTGTGGAGCAGCCTCTGAGACCCAACTCCTGAAACAAGAACTGTTGGTTTGAGTGTCTGCCCAGGAGCCTGAAGGAAAAACCTCCCAAGGAGTGAGTGACACTTCAACTGAAACATAAAGCGGTAATGAACTGAGAGATGATGGTTTGGTAATAAGTGGTTGCTTCTAACTATCTGTATGGCACAGTTAGCATGCTCACTCACAGTACTTGTGGTACACAGCAAAGAGACTTTGACAGCTCTCTGAAATGAAGCCCAGCATCTTCCCCTGCTGATACACTCCCCTTTCACTAACACCTTTTGCCCTTCCTTCCTCTTCTTCCCTTGCAGGAAAACTGTTGATGGCAGCTGCAAAAGACAGTCACCCAAATGTGCATTGCACCATATAAGTTTTCCATGGCTTCCCACTAGAGCAGTATTTTTCACTAGTGTTAGCATTGCTATTTTTAGCTGTATTTTAACTACTAAGCAATGATGAAACTGAAGAAAGCTATTCCATATTTTTGTGGGCAGAAAATACAGCCCATTTCTTTAGACTCACAGGAAAAGAAAGCAGATTGTGACTGTCGTGTGTAAGAACTGCCCATAATATTCAGCTGTGTGGCATCTTTCAGTCAAGTGTCAGAAGCATTAAGAAATTAAGCCTTACAACATAGCTACAAGGAAGAATTTTTTTAAGAATGCTTTTATGTGTTACTTGCACTGCTGGTGTTTTATAAAGGTGATATCATCATAATTTTTATTATATAATAGTACCAGCAATCATCAATATCAGAAACCCAATAAACCAAAACTGACATCTAAAAATGGGATTTGCCCACAGGACATCACCCTTGACTGAAGAGGATTGCCTTGATTTTTCTTCCAAAATCCTCAGCTTTAGAGTATTTTGCACAACCTTGTACTTGATAAGAATATGTATAGCCCTCCATCAGCCATTCTGTCTTTACTTTCTCTTCATTTTTCATGGTGCCTGTATGAAGCTGGTAGTTACTTCTGCATTGCTTGCACTGATCAGAAACAACGATCAGTCACAGACAGAACATCACATTCTGTGTTTCACTGTCAGGAACAAGAGGACAGCCCAAACAGCACGAACACATGAAAACCCCTAAGTGATGGGTCTGTATCTGTCCTTCTTCTCTGTCTTTTGTGTACAGTATAACTCCCAGGGTGATTTCCATGTACATTTAGCACAAACAGTAGGGTAGGCTGTTTCTTCTGATATTATAAAATTCAAAAAGATAAGGCTGGAACACTGTACTTGAGTGGCTAACATTAAATAAACATGGCCTCTGGATAAATAGTTGGTACTTCAGAAAATGAGGCCACCTACTTAAGAGCTAAGTGTGGATATACGTGTCTCTTTCTAGAAACAGCCAGGCTTGAACATTTTAACCCCAGCGAATAAATCCTCAGAAAATTAAACTGGACAGTGAAGCTGCTCTTCACTGTTACAGGAACAAGGGCAACTGAAAACCCTGACAGAGATTTGCCGTGGGACAAATCAGGTATGTCGTCAGATGTCCAGTTTGTCTTGGGACTGCCATAGGGGAAGCAAAAATTTTCCAAGCCCAACTTAAGTTTCATTTGGAAGGACATATAAAGATCTAAAACTTCAAGCTAAATATTTTCTAAAAATGTAGCTTTGGATCAAGCAAAACAATTTATTTTGATCAAATTAAAAATGGATCATTTCAATTTTGACCCTAATATGTGCATAAAACAGAATAAAATAACAATATTTTTAAGCTATTTGGAAATCAAGGAACTTTGTTGACAACAAGCTGTTCCTGCAGATAATTTTTACTTTATTGAATCAGCGATTTCCAATGGAAAACATCCATCAAAAAATTGTTTGACCATGGGATCCATGGGATCCAACACTAAGCAGGAAACTGAAGCTCTCATGCCCAAAAGCATGTGAGGTGAAGATTGTTGTATCTTACACTGTGCTACTGAGTGAACACACTCTCAATTGTAGTCACAATCCAGCAACACACTAGCAAGGACTTTCACCCTGCTGTTGTGGTTGAACGCAAATAGGACCAGTCCAGCTACAGTAAGATATTCTTACTTCTGTTACTTAAAACCAAGCACAAAGATAACTTTTGGAATGAAGTTATAAATTAAAAGCAATAGTAGTTTATAGGTCTGAAATTAATTATTGCAAAACTTTAGCAAAATACAACTCAAAGTACATTTTAATGGGATTCTAATGTTTTCTTTTTTAAGGTGACAGCTGGAGTCCCATCTGGCCTCATTTCTCACAACACAATCCATTTTGTATTATAATACTTCCAATATGGTTATTACTATTGTTGGTTGTAAAAAACAGTAAAGTTTCAGCCTGGACAATTTCATCTGGCCTTCAAATAAAGCTGACTCAACTTTCAATATGTTGCTGTTCAGCATGTTGAAAATTATGTGGCACTGAAAGGAACAACAAATAGCCAGAGAAAAATGTATCATTGCCTGGTATTTGAGTATATCCCTTAAAAACTGCTGGTTCAAATGCATAAAGCATTAAAAATAGAAAGAAATTGCATTGAAATTCACTATTGATTTTCTTTAAGATAATGATCCAGATTCACTGCTTATGACATTAGTTTACACAAAGAACCACTGTATCCAGATCATTCGAAAGACAAAGTATTGAACACAAAAATATTGAACACAAAAATGTTGAACACATTACCTGTTGTAGCAGTATACCCCCAGCCCTGCACATGAGCAGCAAAAGCAATTCCCACCCATGATACCACCATAGCCAGGGTAGTAAAGTTATTTATAACCCCTGCTTCATCTGAGAGCGGTGATTTGCAGCAACTGGGCAACCTCAAGAAATCATCAGTCCAAATGACAGAAGGACGTTTAATGCCCTGGAAGTTATTTCCTCTCTATGTTTAATCTACAAGTATTGCATGGTTGTTTCTACAGCACCCTGAAGTACAGGAGATAAAGCCACATCCATGAAAACTTAGGCCTAGCTGGACAAATAAATTATATGCAACAGGAGTGCTGTTATTTATTTGGGAGCTCTTAGGCTGTGGTAGATAACGCTGATGGCAGACTAAAAGCCACAACGGGCTGAAGTGACCTGGCCCAGTCAGGACATGCAGGTTGTGATATATGTAAAACCTATTTCAAGCATCACTTGCAGACTGGAGTAGCTCCCAATATGAAACCTGTACATATGCCAAGTCTGCCCATTTTGACCACAGTGAAACTCCATTAAGGCCATGACACAGGGTCTTTCTGCTGTTTTCATTCTCAAACACAGAAAATAATTTTTCAAAGCGCAGCTGTGCCATGTATTAATGTTCTGTATCTAGAGGATGAAAACTATAGAAAATAAAAAAGAATGTTTGACTTTTTTCTCCATGCATCCCTGAAACCACCTCCAGGACTATGCAGATGGGGCGAATCAGAAAGTAAAGCTATAGGTAGCAGAAGTCCCACCGAGGGACTTTCATTCGTGCTTCCCTGGGGCTGCATCTTCCCAGTGATACTGCATTGGTGCTTAGGGAAAGGGGGAGCGTCAGCCCCTCTGTGGTGTAATTGGAGGTCAGGATCGATCCAGTTCCCTGTGATACAACTTGGCCAGTTATTTATTGCCCACTTCAGTAGTAAATGGGTCCAAGGATAAATGTTGTTCACATAACCTTTTTTTCACGTCATCTGTGCAAGGGACTGGCTGCAGAGTTGAGCACTGAAGCTTAACCTGTGGACTGTGTTTTAACAGGTCTGCAGATGGGTGAGAACTGAAGTGGGTTGTTTTCTTCATTCCTTTGATGGCTTCATCTAATAGAATAGAAATGGAACTGTCCATCCCAAATTGATGTCCATATAGTTATATACTCAGATATTGTTGTCTCCACACCACTTACCAGCAACAATGATGGCATTAAACAAAAAACGTCAACTCATTGTTTAGTTTTATTTATTTTCTTGTACAAGGTGACTCAGTTTGGGGTTAAGGTTATATATTTACAGGCTTTATGTTTTCAAGGTTTTGTGGGTGGTTTTTTTTTTTTTGTTTTATTTTATTTTTAGAAATGAGTCTATTTTCACTTAGGAAAAAAAGAAAAAAAGACACTCAGTGAATAGGCCAACCAGTCAAACCCAGCCGAAGAAAGAAAGGATTTTCCAACTTACAGGACTCTCTTCTCATTTATAGCAGTTTCACAGCCGTGCTACTGTTTTGATTTCAGTGATTGAACACTTCTATGAAAGGAGCAGTGTTAAAAACCCAGGAGATCAGTGTTTCCAATCAGAGGTACTGGAACTGGAGCCCAGAGTGCAAACACACATGATTATCTGTTTGCAGAGCAGATAACAGACCCAGATAGATTCTCAGTGAACAGTCAAACAGAATCAGTCCATTTAACAAATTTATGCCATGTATGGACAAGGTTCTTGCACTGAGTTAAGCGGTGAAGGGACAGATTCAGGCTGGTGTAAAGTGTTTTAGTACAGTGCTTCCAGCAAATAGTTGAGTTTCTGAGCAAATAATCCACTGTGAAGCACTGCCTGACTGTAGTCCTCACCACAGGGGCTAATATGCTCTAGCCTGTAATTACTGAGTGCTGCCTATTCAGTTTGAAAGTATTCTTGCTGGAGAGGAAAACATTTAATCCTGCTTAGTATCCTGTGGGTTAGGTTATCATGAGTGGGCACGTGGTGCAATCTGGCAGGAAGCATTTTACCTTTCTGGGCAACTGCTTCTGCTTCGTATAGAAGGTCCAGTTGTAAAATAAATGTGGGTTTAGCTTCAGCAGGAGCTGCTCCCCTATGTGAAGGGTGCTGATGTTTCCAGAATCCACAACATACTGTCCTTCTCTTTCCTGGGTTCAATAGCTAGGTCATTTGAAGCAAACAGAAATACTTTGCATGACACCAGATGAGGAGGAAACGGATCTCAAGAACGTAACATAGGAGCCCTTCTGTGTCAGACTCGAAGGTCCACACAGCCCATTATCTTGTCTGTGACAGTGACCAGTGGCAAAGAAAAGATGTAAGAAATAAAGCTGGTATAGACTGACATGCCTGACTGACTGACCCTCCTAAACCAAGACTTGCTAATGGCATAGAATGGAGTTTCAGTTATTTCAAAGAAAGTTCTCTTATTCAGAACAAAAATTGAATTCAGACCTTAAACCTGTACATTTGTAGATGACTGATTTCCTTCCACTTAGTAAAATACCTGAGGGGGAGAGGGAAAATAGGCTAGCTATACCTTTTTGTTGTCATCTAATTAAGCTCTGTAAACATTGATTTCCCTCCCCCCACCCCACCCCCTTTCATTATTGTTCTGTGTCATTATTAACTACCAGCTTTGGACCTGGGACTTTTCAACAGCAGATTCCTTACAGCACTCGGAGATTTAGCTGCTCACACAGCTGGTCTTGAATTCAAATTAGAGATGCATTGTTTTTCTGGTTTTGGGATCTGATTAGAATTCAGATCAGCAACAGGAAATAATCAGGTCCCTGGATACTTCCCTGTGGATGTCCCAGGGGAACACACAACCTGGGTGATTATCCAGACAGCCCACCGGAAACCTCTGTGGGTGAACTTTAGGGTCAAATGGCAGAAGAGCAGCGTACCAGCAAACCTGGGAAGAGCACTGGGAGCCAGCATCACCTTCCTGAGAGAGGCTGATGACTCTAACCCTGTGAATCTTCTCCCACAACAATTAAAACACTGGGAAGAGACAGAGGGATTCCTCCTTTACCTTGCTCTCAGCAGAGTTTATTTCTTTGGCTGCCAACTGAGCTGGCAGCTATCACAGTTAATTGAAGTAACAACATAATAAACTCAGAGACTCCCTGTGTAAAAAGCAGCATTTTGCTTTTTGCTTTTTCTTAGAATGGCTTGATTCTCTCTGTTTCTTCACTCTTCAGTGCCTTTTTCCTACTTCCTTTAACAGTGATTATTTACAGACGGTGCAACAATGACCACTCACTTGCAATCAGATATTCGGGCTTCTTTACGCTAAGTTTTTGGTTTTAAAAACCAAAAAATCTTCACATCAAAAACGTACAGCTTGGCTTTACAATCTCTGTTCTGCAGCCTCTTTGGAGGCTATTTCTAGGGTGTCCATGAAAGGATCTAAGAAAAGGCGGCCTATCATCAGCTCACACAAAGTCCTTGAAATGGGTCCTCACATTTCCAGGAAATTGTTAAGTTGTCCACAAATCAAAAAGTTGGAAATCACTTGTTTACTCTATATGTGATAGGAAATGTTAAGAAGAAAGAAAATGACATAAGGCGCCCCTTCACTCCTTGATGATACAGAAACAATTACACACACTGGAGCACAAAGGAATCACCACTGTCACATGGGTGAGATCAATGCTCAGGCTCACAGAGAGGAGCTTCCTCCCATTCATCAGTCAGCCAGACTCTGAAGAAGCCAGGGTCACTGTTTTTTGAGACCTGCTCCACTGGGAGAAGATATCCACACGATGAGGTCCTGCCACTGGTGTTTTCACTCAGCCTCTGCCATAGCCTCAGCAGAGGTCTCTTCTCAGCCCTTACATACCATGGACCTAATCAAGTCTTAGAGTATCACAGAATCAGTGCAATAAGTTGTTCTTTTCCCCCCCACCTCAGGTCTCCCTGCCTTGGTTCCTCTATTTCTTTCTTCCTGCTAGGTCATCTGTAATATTCCCCCTCACTCTTGGTAGCAGATAATTTATGTCCTGCACTTTCATAGACAGTTCAAATAGGTCTTGTATTAAAGCCAATGATTTGTAAGAGCAAGCTTTCAACTCTTTATCAAACATGCAAATTCATAGAATCATAGAATCATAGAATTGTTAGAGTTGGAAGGGACCTTAAAGATCATCGAGTTCCAACCCCCCTGCCACGGGCAGGGACACCTCCCACTAGAGCAGGTTGCTCAAAGCCCCATCCAGCCTGGCCTTAAACACTTCCAGGGATGGGGCATCCACAACTTCCCTGGGCAACCTGTTCCAGTGCCTCACCACCCTCACAGGAAAGAATTTCCTCCTAATATCTAATCTAAATCTCCCCTCTTCCAATTTAAAACCATTACCCCTTGTCCTGTCACTACACTTCCTGACAAAGAGTCCTTCTCCAGCACTCCTGTAGGCTCCCTTCAGATATTGGAAGGCTGCTATAAGGTCTCCCTGGAGCCTGCTCTTCTCCAGGCTGAACAGCCCCAGCTCTCTCAGCCTGTCTTCATCAGGAAGGTGCTCCATCAAGTCAAGTCACAAGAATTTTCCTTCCTTTTTCTTTGTATTTCAAAGGAAACAAAATCAGATTTACTGTGGCATTATAGCTGCAAACTTAAGCGTGGGGGTGTTACTATTTCTCCATAGTAAATGTGAAACATAAATCTCTGAGCTACTGGATATTGTTAAATTCTCTCATTCTATATAGCAAGTTATATGATTACATTCATTTATTTACTAAATTAAAGACTTCTTTCTTCCTTTTTCTACTGCAAATGACTAATTCATCCCCCTGGCAATTAGAAACAGACTGGTATTTTTTGTTTTTTAAAGTGCAAGGAAACTGATAGCAACAATTGTATTTGTATGTTCTGGTCTGTATTTTGAAGGAAGAATCAGTCAACAAGTTTGCATGTAGTATGTGATGATCTCAGAAGTGCAAAGGACAACCTGTAAATCCCTTTGCATTATGTTCAGAAGACTTATTTTTGTGACATCAGGGGGATTTCCATAATGCTTTTATGCAATCATATTTTCCTGTAGCTATATTTCCCTGCATGAAGCTCACCTGAGCTTTTCCATATAGGCTGACTTCAGATATAATTCTAAGCCATATCAGGAAATGAAGCTGTTTCCATTCCCAGCTACACACATCTCACATTAACAAGTTCCAAAATCTAACATCAAAACAAATCAGAAGTCTCCATAGGTTAAAAAATGAGCTTAGCCTTTTGCTGTAGAATTAACCCACCCATTTCTTTGGGCTTTGCTGACTTTGCGGTTGATAAGGATGGGAGTACAAACATCTTTAGGGATTGTGGAAATCTCTGTTTTGTTATTAAGCCAGGAAAGAGGAGAAAAAGCTCCACTGCTCTAGGAAACACTGGCTATCTGAGAGTCACTGGTAGAAATGTACTTGGGAAAGCAGCATCTTTAGAACATCATTAGAATCCCTAATTCTGGCTCAAATCACCTTATTTTTGACTGTGGCTCCAGCCCCAAGAAAGTTGATCCTAAGGCTGTGCTTTCCCCTTAAAGCTCTTTCAAAAACACACTTCTTGTTTCAGTGAGAAAGCAGCCTGAGAAGCTACCCCAGCACAGATTTTTCTAAAGAATCTTCATATTCTCTGAGAGTTTTTTCAGTGGTTACTGCTGAAAGAGAAGACACTGTGAACAAAACCACTGTGACAGGTCATATTTGGAAGCAGCTGTGAGATAGTCTGTTTAGAGAGGTGTTCATGAATTGTCATAGCAGACCAGTAAATATATGTGGAAGCAATTGCCTAAATCAGATTTCATCTTGTGTTCCTTTCAATATTCACGTATTTATTTGTAATTGGCAGGGAGATTCTTCATGCTTTCTGTATTCTGCCATAAAGACAGGAAACCTCATTTAACCCTGTTTGCAGACTCAGTTACCTGACCTGACATGAATGGTCATCCATGGAACATTATCGAATTTATTGTTTCTTATATTTTTTTTTCTCAGAAGCAGGTGTTGCTATAAATGCAACATCTTTAGCTCTGTACAAATTACTTTCAAGGTTAGGGATGGATCTTCTGGAAAGTACTACTGAGGAGAAGGATCTGGGAGTCCTGGTGGATAGCAAACTTTCCATGAGCCAGCAATGTGCCCTTGTTGCCAAGAGGGCCAATGGGATCCTGGGCTGCATAGGGAAGAGTGTGGCCAGTAGGTCGAGGGAGGTCATTCTTCCCCTCTACTCTGCACTGGTGAGGCCACAACTGGAATACCGTGTCCCGTTCTGGGCTCCCCAGTTCAAGAGAGGCAAGGAACTACTGGAGAGAGTCCAATGTAGGGCAACTAAGATGATTAAGGGATTAGAGCATCTCCCTTATGAGGAAAGGCTCAAAGAGCTGGGACTCTTTAGCGGGGAGAAGAGAAGGCTGAGGGGAGACCTTATCTATGTTTACAAGTACCTAAAGGGTGGGTTGAAGGATGATGGAGCTGGACTCTTTTCAGTGGTTTCCAGCGATAGGACGAGGGGCAACGGGCACAAGCTGGAACATAGGAAGTTCCATTCAAATATGAGGAAGAACTTCTTTATGGTGAGGGTGACAGAGCCCTGGAACAGGCTGCCCAGGGAGGTCGTGGAGTCCCCTTCTCTGGAGATATTCAAGACCCGCCTTGATGCAGTCCTGAGTAATGTGCTCTAGGCAATCCTGCTTTAGCAGGGGAGTTGGACTAGATGATCTCTAGAGGTCCCTTTCAACTCTGACAATTCCGTGATTCTGTGATTCTGTGATTCCGTGAAGAGTTCTGAGGTCTGTAGGATATTTATTTTGAAAGCAATTAATCTTCTACATCTGCATGTTTGGATTTAATTCCCCCAAGAAATTACTTGGAGACAAATTTTTCAAAGTGTTTAACACCTAAAACTCAGAGAGAAGTTGTTAGTGTAATTTGGTTGATTCCAATATACCAATTTCATGTCCTACAGGTTTACAGTGATACTTAAAAAGACCTGCATGCTCTCAAAAATGCACAAAGTGCCCATCTGCAGCTCTGGGTCCCTACACACCTTGAAGAATTTGTCCCTCATGCACCGTTATTCAGGAACCATGGAAAGAGCTGATAGAGTCTATCAAATTTCCCTAAACAGATGTTTACATGAAAGATCCTGTCATCCAAAAAGGCACTAACTGGGAAACCAGTAGGAAGTCCCAGCAATAGGACTGATGGCTGGGTGGGATCAGAGACAATTAACACCCTAGGGATGAATTCTCCTTCTGGTTTTTCTGTACTGAGCTTCACAGATCACAACATTTCTGCAATGAAATTACTAAAGGTGAAAAAAAAAAAAATTATTTCACACTTCTCTGGAAAAAAAAAATATCTTTTCTGATCTCTTTAAATATCTTAGAAACACTTTGGAGAAGAAAAAAAAATGGCCAAAGCCAGACTTCAGCTTTACTCAATCATAGAAAGAATAAGAGGTTTAATAATGCCTGGATTTTTCTAGTCTCATTTCCACTGCTGCATGTTGGTGTGATGCCTGCACTCAATAAATAATAAATTATGCTACTGCTGCCTGTGAGTGACCTGGCTTCTCTGTCCTGCAGCAAGATTTTTAGCATGGTCTGCTTATGGGGAAAAGGATAGAGAGATTGAAGACGCCTTCAAGCTACTCTAGAGGACTGACTCATCAGCAATGTGGCTCTGCCAGAATTTGGAGTCTGACAGGAAACACTGTGTGACTTTTCTGCCATTGCAAGTAGGTGTCTTGTTTGTTGTAGGATGCATTGAACAGCATCTGCCCTGGCCAATCCCCTGTGCCTGTTCCTGGCATCACCAACACATCTGCTCCCAAAGCGCGTAAATGCCAAGTACAGCTGCGAAAGAACAGGCAGTGAGGAGGAGCTGCTGCATCATGCTATTCTCCACATAGCTCTCTAACATCCCAGAGCTTGTAATTCCAAGGAGAAGGAGCTGAAGGGATGGTACAGAGAACACTGGTGTTTCTCTTTAACTGTAGTGAGCAGCTGAATAGGGAAATAACAATGCAGAAGGAGGAGGCTTCATTAACACTCTCACAGGCAGTTGCTCTAGCCAAGAAAGAAAACAACAACTTGACAAGAAACTTAACTTGTGCCAGCTTATGTTATCAAAGGTTGATATTCAGCACCTTGGGACTTAATTCCAGTAAATTTGGGATATGGTTTATATTGTAAAAAAAAACCAAAAAAACCAACCAAACAAACAAAAAAAACCCCAAAAAACCAAACAACAAAAAAAACCAGGACAGATTCCTGCCTCTAATGCAAGACAGTTTCAGTACCACAGTCACTACAAGAAAATCTGCTTTTGCACAATAAATTATGCAGTGCTCTCAGCTGAGCATACATAGCTCTACATAGTTGCAGCCAGTGCTGGTGAGATGTGAGAGAAGCACAAACAGTACAGTTCTTTGCAAGGATCTAATTCAAAGAACCAGTTATGAAATAAAGAAATCTGGAGAGAGGAAGGGGGGAAGGAGAGAGGGGAAGGGACGAGGTCTTTGACTTTGTATCTTTGAATTTTCACCTTTACCTCAAGCTTACAGTCTTAAGTGAATCAACTGTCCAAAGCTGGCCCAACCCCAGTAACCTTCCTACTTCGGAGCAAGGTGTGCTTCGGAGGAGGTGTACCACTGCCCGCTACCTCATTCTGGGCTCGGTTATGCCCACGCCTCTTTTGACACAGCTGCATGCAACCAGATTGAGCAATCCAAGCAGCTGAATTCAGAAACAAATAATATTAACACAAAGTAGACATCTCCAAGTCTCTCAATACTCTGCTTTCGACAGCGGAACAGTACCTTTGGGCTGTGGTTTACAGCCCTAATGGACTTTCCCCCTGAGTTTGCTCCATCCTTTTTGGAACTCATTGCAATTACGAGTTCCACAGCTGAATTAGGTACTGTGTAAAAAACACTTAATTTTTGGTTTTTTGGTCTTTTCTTTGCTTGTTTTCTGTCTGAGCAATATTATTGTCTGCTTGCTAGATCTCGTGTTATGCGTTAAGACTTCTTGGTAGGTCAACTGAGTTGAAAGTTACACGAGGAGTGAAGGATACAGCCCTCTTTCTGTTGCCAGTGGTTTCTTCGCATCTAATAATGAACTCTTCACTTAGACTGGGGAGTTGAGAGGTTGTAGAAAATTGCAGTGACGGAAAAATACAAGGAATATAAGTTTCAATTTATGGATTAAAATTAAGAACACAGTAAAACATTATCAAAAGTGAAAATGCTGATTTACAAACCAAGTCCTTCTAATGGTATTGGCAATTGGTGTCTAACCTTTTTTTGCTCTTTTTACAATCTCTACATTAAGCAGAATTTCTATAGCCCTAATTCCTGTAATTATTTTCACTTAGTCCAGGAAAAGAAGAGAGGTGAGAGCTGAATCTGTGAGAAAGGAGTAACCTTTAAACATCTGTTATCAGTAGCAGGTATACGCTGACTCATGAAATTACTAAAAGATATAGATGATGCAGTTCTGAAAATAGTACTGTATTTATGAACAGCTCTGGGAGTTTATGGTGTGATTAAATCTAGTGATTAAAGTTTCTAATGCAGAACTTGCTCTTATGAATGGCTGAGCAATGCATATATTCCAAAGCACAGCTACCAATTTCTCCCATGACATTTGACACAAGAGATTTCCATTTTAAATGTGCAATTTGTTATTTAAAGACAAAGCAGGGAGGTTATCTATTATTATTGAATTTGACAGTCTGTCACAGTTTTAAGATGAATGAGGAAAAAAATACACAAATAAAACTAAACGTAAATGAAATAGTCCACCAGCAAGTTGTCAAATCTGCCCCCACCATCATCAGTGTTTGCAAGTATCTAGAGTATCTGAATGAAGAGAAGCAGGAGAAAATTACTAGAGAAGGCATCTGAAGAAATAGAAGGATATTAAGCAAACAAGACATTAGAAAGAAAATGGGAAAAGATTCCTAACGATGAAATTTTCCCAACTGAAGAATAATTTCCCAGGGGAACGTCTGTAATCTCTCTTGTTCCAATGATTCAAAAGTGATCTTGAATGAAGTACAGGCAGTTTTATATGAGGACATAATTGGTCTTTTACACTGTATTTCTATTTTTCTGTATTATTTTTTTCATTATTCTGTGCTCCACAATTACTGCCCATAGCCAGACAGAAATCAACCTAGCAAAAAAAAAAGAACCCAGATGCAAGCATAAGTCATTAGCTCTTTCCTTAATGTTTTGACTCCTCTACAGTATATTTATTTTTAATAGTTTAGTGACAGAAGCCCAGCAGCTGGAGTTCTCCATCTTTCACAATTTAAGAATTGTGCATTCAATTAGAAGCTGAGAAACTCCCAAGAGGATGATGGGAACACGCTTCACCTCAGTTTAAACAGGCTGTTCCCAGGCAGTGAGTCCTTCTGTTCGTGGTGGGACACAGCTACAGCTTCTGCCCTCCCAGTCCCTAAAGCCCGGCTGCGTTTGGATTAATTAGCACATACCTGGAATCCCATCAGGAGCACAACCGTGGGTCCTGCTGTGAAAATACTCAGGTGTGAATTAGGAGGGGGGATCTGAAAAGGCTTCTTCCTCATGGAAATCCTGCAGCCTTTGTGGTCTAGAAGATCCACTACCCTAAAGCACTGTGGATGTATACATCACCCCTGGCCACAGCATCTCCTGCTTCTCTGCCCCTGGGGTGAATGGGGAGAGGTGTGGTGCTCTCAGCAGCCAAATTCTGCCACAGGGTATATCCACAGGTCTGCAGGCAGCCACAGTGCCCATGATGGGGCTGTCAACCCCATTGACAAGAACCCAGGGGGGGCCCACAGCTAGGAGAGCCCTACTGCTGGGATTCCTGGGGTGTCTGGGTGGGGGGCAGTGGGACTGGGCTCTGCTGGGAGTGCATGGGGGAGGTCTGGGGTCTGTCCAGCAGCAGGAAAAGGCAGGATGAAGAAATGGTCCTCAGCTACCTGTGGGATGGTTTGACAAGGTAGGGGTCCACAGCAGGTGGGGGAGGCTGCACAGAGGTGTCCCGTAGCAGAGATTGTGGCTGCCCTGGTGACTACACTGTCTATGGTAGCACAGGGACTTGATCTATCCCTGAATCCAGCCAGAAGTCACAGAGCAAAAGGAGTTACACAGCTGACCTTACATTTTGTCCCAAGTGCTCAGCATCCCATGGCAGTACTTGAAGGGGAAGTACTGTCCACTCCCACCTCAGACAGGCAAGCTGCTTGCAGAGGAGTGCCATTTGCATGATTTGTCTTTACCTTAAAAAAGTAAACCAGCTCCTTCCCTCCTTCTTCTTCTCATCTGCATTCAGTGCCTCCCTTTACCCACTCCTGCATTAAAACCTGCGTGCACCTGAGGAACCGCACTGGGCACCAGAGCCCACACCAGGACTTGCTGTTTCTCTTGGATATTGACTGTCTAATTCCCCTCCTGCTTGCTACGAGCTTTCTGTGAGCAACACCTGCTGCCAGCACCACCATTACAACCCTTCACACCCAGCATGACGAGCAGCGCTGATGAGCTCTCAGGGCAGCAACGCACACCCCATCATAACCTGCCCTACCTGTTCGGGCCCGTGAAGAAGGTACAAACACTTGCCCCTCTACACACAAGTGAGGGGGATTTGCCTTTCTGTGCTGTGGCTATGTATTTACCCAACACTTTACATACACAAACAGTCAGCCCACAGGCACAGATGGTGCATGATTCACTCCGGGGCTCTGATCACTGACTGCCGCTCGCTTTGGATTGGGCCCACAGCTCCACAGCTCTGGGAAATTACCACAGGCAGTTGTATAATTCAGTAATGATTTTGCAGCCAAAGGCTCCAGCTGCCCTTCCTTGAGTGGCAGCTTGGAACAAGGAGACCAGCACAGGCTGGTAGGACTATAAACCTCTCCTTACCTCTGGCAAGACCAGGAACGGAGTAAAAAAAACCTCACAATATGAAAGGCCACACACTGGATCAGCAACGCAGACTGCTGCAGCCCTCCCTCAGCCCTCCTGGTGCCTGTGGTCCTGCTGGCACCTGGTACATCCTGCTGGATGCAGGGCCAGTCTGGCAGAAGCAGCCAGGTCAGTGGGCGGGTTTGCTGGCCCTTCTGCATCTGGAAATGCTCAACACAATCTACGCCTGAACAGAGGCAGC
The DNA here is from genome assembly GCF_964106895.1 of Numenius arquata. Classification (NCBI taxonomy): domain Eukaryota; kingdom Metazoa; phylum Chordata; class Aves; order Charadriiformes; family Scolopacidae; genus Numenius; species Numenius arquata. The sequence continues at coordinate 122,972,197 of NC_133576.1, forward strand.
TTCATGATTTACCTGCACCACAGGTTGAGATTTGTGCCTTGGCATGTGGATGCGTTTCACTGGTATTATTAACAACCCTAGAAGAAGGGTTTTAATTTAAGCACCTACAAAATACTGCAAATTGTGAATTAACCTTTCAAACTGGATGCCCGGGCTATCACAGATAAGACTTTATGAGTATGTTCTCATGGCCATCCAGTGACATGTATTTAAAAGTGCTTGTGCGTAGGGTGTTGTCCTGCTCCTGACTTTGGAGAACAAATTCTAGACAGCACATGTGGTGCACATAAATACCTCTCTTTTGGTGCCACATGGCCCCATGGACTTCTAGGGACTTTGCAAGCACGGCATTTGGCTTAGTTCTGCACCTCATCACCCTAAGGCAATCAGATAGCACTTCAGATGGAGAGACAGCTTTTGCCACTCCAAGAGTAAACATATCATAGAATCATAGAATGGCTAGAGTTGGAAGGCATCTTAAAGATCATCTAGTTCCAACCCCCCTCCCATGGGCAGGGACACCTCCACTAGAGCAGGTTGCTCAAAGCCCCATCCAGCCTGGCCTTAAACACTTCCAGGGATGGGGCATCCACAACTTCCCTGGGCAACCTGTTCCAACTTCAACTGCATGCTGCTGAGGTGATAAAAACCTCTCCATGGACCAACGAAGAACATTGATGTAGGGATGCCCAGGCATTTTCCTTCATACAGGTTGTCACAGTCCTTCAGGCTTCTTTATTTGTTCATGCAATCAAAATAATTATATGCACGAAAAAAGCCGGGAACTGCAGTGGACGTTACTGACCTAAGAGCAACCAGCATATGAAGAGGACTGGGGGACACATTCTGCTAGAGGAGTGTGCCAGCTTGGTGCTGTGAAAAAACTTCCCTGAATTTTTTTTTGTTTGTAAATAATTACAAATATTTTGCACAGATGGTGTTTACATGGCTGCCTAAAACACTGAGTATTACCATAGTTTCAAATTTAAAAACAATTGTGAGAAATACTAGCAATTTCAATATAGCTATCTCTAGATACTAAAGCAGAGCCAAACTATGAAGTATGGGACTTTCTTTCAACAGGGTTTTAAGCTAGTCAGCAGTTTACAAGATCACCCCTTTTTAGTTTTACTTGCATAAAATTAAAATTATTTACTACCAAAGCCAGAGGTTCTTATTCCATGGACACCAGTGAGATCAGAGTTGTACCTGCAGTGTTATATAAATAGTTAAACTATGCAATCCATAGTACTAATTAGCCTTTAGTTAAAATTTCTACAACAACCTGGAAGGCATAAATACTTGTTATTTCCAAGCTGTGAGCAGAAGGAAGAAGATTTACAGAATAAATTTTCTTAAATTTTGTTTTATAGACAGTAGGAATACTGATTCCATTTTAACATAAGCTTTAAGAAAACCCAAATATTTTTTCATCTCATTTGACTGGCTTAACATGTCCCAAAAATAATGAATACACAGTTATGTCTACACACACAAAATAAACAGCACATGCAGAATAGCTGTGATGTGAAACTTGCTGGTTATTAAAGGAAAGATTTACTTATCTTAGTAAAAAACTTAAGAAAACAAAAAGTTACTTCACTCAAAAAAAAGTTCATGTAATAAAAATCATCAAAGTGCAAGACAACAGATTTATTCCAATGTAGTTTCAAGTTTTGAAGCAGCCAGTAAAAATAGAAATTTCATATGTAGATTAAGTTTAAAAACATACATTTACAGTGATTATTAAGCAATCAAAGCACAGACTATTTGTGGCAAAGCAAGTGCTGATTTTCAGCTGATTAGAGGATAGGAGCAGAACTGAGTTTTGCATTTGTTACAAGCAAAAATCATGGTGTTTTAAGCCAGTAGCCTTGACAGTCTCATGGCACAGATCCCAGGTGACTGAGTTGGAAGTGACTTCAGGAGGCAATACATGTCATCCTACAGTTCCAAGCAAGTGAATACTAACTGTGAATCATAGAATCATAGAATGGTTAGAGTTGGAAGGGACCTTAAAGATCATCTAGTTCCAACACCCCTGCCAAGGGCAGGGACACCTCCACTAGAGCAGGTTGCTCAAAGCCCCATCCAATCTGGCCTTGAACGCTTCCAGGGATGGGGCATCCACAACTTCCCCGGGCAACCTGTTCCAGTGCCTTACCAACCTCAAAGTAAAGAATTTCTTCCTAATATCTAATATAGAAAATATATATGGATTACAACAGACAGATTTTCAAGAATTTTACTCAAAAAAGAGGAGCAATAGTAGCTGATGAAGGAGAACAGTCCACTCAAAGCCAGGTTTCTGTAGAGCCCTGGCATGAGTCAAGCACTTCTAGATTGTCCAGGACAAAACATACCTTCTAGTAAAGACTAACATCCAACTCAGTGACCTGACTCATGCTTTGCCCAGCCACAAGAGGTTTGGAGGCACACCACAAGTTTCTCCTTACAGGTATGTGTTGCTGTCCCTGATTAGCAGCTGGATGTCATTCGCAAAGCAGCTGTTGCTGAGACCATATTGCTTGCAGCCAAACCTTCAACTGTTTAATCTCCAACAAATAGCTGTAAGGATGTAGAAAGGCATGTCCACTGAAGGGAAATAACAGAAGCATGTTGTAGACGTTTGTGTAAAAGCACATGCAACCCCCCACCATTTAGGTTTCCATTTTGAGGACTTCATTTTTGTTTGGAAACCAGAAAAAATGCATAGGTAACGATATCTTGTATGCAATGTGATGTGACCATTTTGTGTGCACAAGAAGACCCAACAGCCAGAGACTGAAATAAGCTGAGCTCCTTCTGGGCCAGGCACTACCACTCTGCATCTTAGGAACTTTGCCAGCTGAAACAAAAAGCCAAAGAACAGCTGTCCAGAAAGGGGAAACGAGATTCTTCAAGCCACTGCACCACTCTCCTGACACACCTGGGCCTATGGCAGGCTAAGGAGAAGGCTCCAGGGATGACCTCCATTTGCATTCAGCTATTTTGCAAAATGAACTGGACTATTCAAATTCAACTAGCTGTGGTTATCCAGAGCTCAGTAAAGTAAGAAACTGATAAAACCTCAGAAAAAGGTGCAATTATAACCTAGAATTGAACAGTGAACTCCAGACACAGAAATAAGAAAGGAGTAATTGAGACATTTATTCACTTTAAGGAGATATTCTGAAGACAGCAGCTGCTCATCTAAAGACATTAAGGCCAGAATCTCTTTCAATTCCTAAAGAGGTTACATAAGGAACTTGAATGTCTGAATATCAATTGAGCAATTTGCATGTAGTCACCCATGAAGTCTCTGATGCTGCTAGGTCAGTCTCATGGGGAGCCCAGCATTTATAAAGGTCATTAAATGCTGCTTGGGGAGGGACAATGCCTTCTGACCCAAGAGGTCCTGTGCATCTCTCCTTCATGAGGCTTGGTTATGTTTTCTATCACATTTATTCTCCTCCTACTCTATATCTTTTCTTTAAGAGACACAGCACACTTCAAGATGGAGCTACTGAGTGCCAGAAAGCTTCTTTAGGAAAACACAGCATCCATTTGATGGCTATGCTAACCACTACTCCCAGGCACCCTTTTCAGATCTGTAAAAAAAGTTAACTGATCCCAAGACAATACTGAGCATTTCACAGTCTCATTTGGTAGTGATGGAATAACAGAGAACAGCTGCTGTTTTAAAATAGAAATTCATAGCTTTTTAGGGTCAGTGTTTTTTTATGGGACTTTTCATGCCTGGAACAATTTACAGACAGATAAAGCATTGCCGTATTTGTTCCCTACCATTTCTAAGTTTATTATCAATTACTTCATCTTTTCATGCCAACAGTGTTTGCCCATGTACTTAAAAAAAAAGAGTGCAAGGGCAGCCGGGACCCTTGATATGTATTTAGAGGCTGAGGATGGTTCTATTGTGACTATGTGACTCTAGTTATCCAGCTTAATAGAGTAAAGGTATCTCTGATATGCAACCATGATCTACAGCCACACTTCTGGATGGCAGTGTAAACATACTACAGCCATTGTCCTGATCATTTATATTACTAAGAGAAAAAATAGACTTTGAGAGCAAAGGGAGAATGAACACACAGAGCAATTACATTTTTGATACATGAGCCTGATTCTTATGGAATTAACTTCACCACTCCACAAGCTTTGCTCTATTGACAGATGTATGAAGTGACGTCAGTGACAACAAAGAGGTTTCAAATTCTGTTGAACTACTGTCATTTCTTGAGCTCACTTTGCAGACAGTGTTTTGAGGCAAACAAAATGCACCTTTGCAAAAAGATGTCTAGTTAATTTGGGGGGTGAGAAGCACAATCTGGGGGCTTCCTACATCCCTGTCTCCCCACCTCTCCAGGAAGGCTCTGCGTCAATCCCTACCACGTCTCATCATGGGTACCCTGGTGCAAAGTTTTGAGAGATAAGAATGCCATGGTCGAATTCAGGGAAGAGAGGAAAAAAAAATCCACGATTCTGTGAATCCAGTGACATGCTTCGGCTCTGATTCAATTATTTGGCTAATCCTAGTGAATTCTCTGCAAGTCGCTGTATATGGGTAGCTGTGATACACTAAATCATAGTGGTCCTGCATTTAACAGTCCCTCTAACAGCACTGCAGAAGCAAACATTTTTGGTGGGTCGAAGCCTTGGGATTTCAGGCCAAAGTTCAGCATAGTACCTGTGCAAATACTTAGCATTAATCATGCACATTATTCATCTTTATCGATAAATTAAATCAGTTCAAGCTGAACTTAAAATTAAGTTCAGACTTTGAAACAGACCTGACATTAAAGGAGAAGTGAGGTAAGGAGAGAAAATGAATGTATTGATATTATTCTCCTAGTCATCTGAAAAATAAAATAAAAGGCTTGGGATCTTTTTGCTGGTTCTTCCTGTTTAGGCTGTCCCCAAAATGCAGTTGCCTCAAGGGTGGATTACCCTGACATATTTTCCTCACAGTGTCACATGACAGTGGCTAGCAAGGAAAGCAAAAAAAAACCTAAAAGGAATTGCAAAATGCTTGAGACCGGACTTAGAGGAGGAGTTGACGTGCCCAGGCTGCTGATATCCAACAATTCAAGAGCTGCTGGCTGCAAACTCCCCAGTTACCCACAGCCCCTTGTGTTGTTAGAGACCCCCCTGCCGAGATCAGCAACTGTTATTTGTCTTTGCTTAGTTAACTTGTACATTAAAAAGGGAACAGATCAGCTATGGTTAACTAATGAAGTCACGATTTGCCCTAACTTAGCAGATCAAAATTAGAGCAACACGACTTCACCAAAAAAAAATCTACTTTCCATGGAGAATTGGCATTTAAGATGGCTTATTTTTTACAGCTTAGTGTAGAGTCAGCTGCATGTACAGCATAGCATTTTGGATTGCATCATCCCGGCACAGCAAGTATAGCCTGAGGCTGCCATAACTACCAGGCATGACCAACTATTCACTGCCTTGGATCTACCACTTCAGTGGAGAATGTAGGATATGTTCTGCTGGTATGAAAACGGCACCATTACCTTCATTACAATTAAGGTTGAGTTGACTGTCCTCTGAGAAATCCCTGCTGTTCATGGTAATTTAGAATCACATCAGGCTACCGTGGTGACTGTCAGCCTAGCCGAGTGTTTCATAGGTCATTTTCCCAAAGTGAAATGCTTAAAATTGAAAAGAAAAAAGTCCAAGGTTGCCAAAACAAGTTGTCTGTACTGGGACGTAGCCCTGACATCAACAGTTATTAATAGGAGTAAGTGCCACTGACGGAAATTAGGCTTTTCCATGTCCCTACTCTGGGATTGTACCAGACATTATCAGCAGGCCACCCGCTGCTGAAAGTGGGATTAATTCTCATTATGGAAAAGGCCCTGGAGAGTCTTTCTTTAATTTGAATTCGCCTCACTGAAATTGAGGCCCCTTGTTCCTTTTTCTGTCTACAGAGAGAACTTAAAAGACAACAGTTTGTCTTCTCCTCTACAGCTGTATTTTCCGTATTTGAAGACTGCTGTCATATCATCTCCTTGCCTTTTCTTCTCTGGAATAAAGAATCACAATTCTTTCATCTGTCTCCCATAGGCCACATCATTCAGAAGTCTTTCGCAATTTCTCCACATCTTTCTCCAAACACAGAGCCCCAAACTAAACACTTATATCCATTCTGAATAGAAGGATGATTTCCAGGCATCCCTTGTTATGTCCCAATCTGATGCTTGGGTTTTGGTTTTTTTTGTCATAGCCTAAAAACATTGACTCATATTTATCTTATAAACCATGGCAAACCCCAGGTCAGTTTCTGTGGAAACAGTACTTAACCTGTGTTTCCCCCATGCAGTTTTTATGCAGCAGATTAGTCACTTCTGAATACAGAACCTCCAACTATTTTCTCCAATTTATCCACATAATCCCAAAATCCATTCCCAGTCTCCATGAACTTTCACATTCTCACATATCTTTATCATCTGAGCATTTATTAATCACATTCTCCACTTCATCTTCTTATTCCCATTTTAAATAGATCTAGAACCCAGGACCAGCACCCTCAGAGTCTACAACAATGTTGTTTCAATCTTGATAGTAAACCATTGGCAGCTACTGTTTGAGTGCAATTTGCTGTAGCTCAGCCCTCACTGTAGCTGTTCTCATTTATATAACCTGAGGGCAAGGCCCCTGGGGAAAGGCTCATGAAATCAACTTCTCATTTTTGTGACTCTCCATGGCCATACTATCATCTTTCAAGAGGGTAACACTACACGCAATCCAAAACAAAACAGCCTACTGAAGAATTGCATTTTCACACAGTTTATGGCACTATTCTGGCCATTTACTTGTTGGTTTTAGTCATATTGACACCCACATTAATAGACTGGCTTGAGCACAATGACTTCTATCTTGTAAATGAACGTAAGGTCTACAGGACAGAGTTATGACAAAGAATAGGTCATTGCTGACATGCTAATTTTTTCAAACAGCAATTAAATCAGTTGCATATATCAAATCAATAATGAGCCTTGACATTCCCCCACATGAGCAGCACTCACAGAACATTTAAATACATATAGTTGAAATTATAACATCACCAATGTGTTTGACTCAGTACCACAATCTCTGTCATAGAAAGTGTGTAACCTAAATGACAGACAGTAGACAGGATGCACGGAGAAATGTCAAATGAGAATAAGGAAATTTTTTTTCTCCTTACATTGTTTTCAAAATCAGACTCCCCTATGCTGCCTTCTCACATACTGCCATGAACACGGGATGCTGCCCTAAATCCAGGTGTCACCTAGGTGTCTAGGTGTCTACTGTCCATAAAGCTAGTTTTGGCTGTGTATGACTGAAATACCAGAAATGGGCTTTGAGGAGCAAAACCTGCACCAATACGGGTTTTCTCCTGGCAGGGGAACTGGAGGACAAGTTCAAGGAAATCAAAATGATCTTTTGTCTGAGAGTGTGGCTTCCAGCCTATGCTGAGCAGAAATGTCCTTGACCATTTCCCAAGATGGGCTTCTCACCAAACCAATGCAATGATTTTTATTGCTAGCAGTTTAGTGTATTAAACAAAAATCATCAACTATTTTTGGCCGAGATCTGACAAATTTCCCTTAGTTTGCTGGGGTCATTTTCCATCCATTGTTTCTTTAAGAAATTAATTAGTCATCTGCTTTGCCACACTGACTGTGGCACCCCAGCTGGACTGCAGGCTTGTTAATGCTATGTACATTTAAAATAAACTTGGCAGATAGAACAGTGTGTTCTTCCAACATACACTTACCTTGTGTGTCCCGAGCTGTGACATACTGTTTGTAGGTAAATGACTGTCTGAGAAAATCATCCCTTGCAAACAGAGCATCGCAACAACTTTGCCTTGAGTACACCCAAATTTTTATCGGTATTTCAAAAAGCCTATGTGGGAAAACGGCATTCTTCCTGTTTCAAAAACCAAACAGACCAAAAAGACTTTTATCAGATGTTTTTAAATTTGTCATTCACAGTCTCAAACTCTGCTGCGTTTGTGTAGGGGCTGCTTTTCCATGCCAGGTGGCCATAAATGCTATCTAGAATTAAGAAAGGTAGCGCAGGAACTTTTTTAAGCCTCAATTCATCCCTTTGCTATGCATTTAATACCAGACAAATTTCAATAGAGTTCCATAAGAATCTGCCAGGAGTTAGTGATGGGTAATACTAATACTGCAAAGTCAAAACCAGGACTTATACAATTAATCAGTAATTAATTGAAGTGTTGATGGAGCAGGAGGGAAACATCAAAATTTTAATAAGCCTCAATTTCAAAGACATCCCATTGACATAATGTTAATGCAAGCACCAACTTTCCGGGTCCCCCTGGCTTATTACAGTTCCACCAGCTGATGCCCAGGAGAGAAGTTGGCATGGCTGGTTACAGCTACACTGGATATTCCTACTGATGCCTGTGCTGTGCCATGGGCATACTCCTAAGGACCTGAGCCAAACCAGAAGGGCAACCCAGCCTAGTCACAGCTCAGAAGCAGAGACAGTGTCCCATCACAGCATGGCTGAGCAGCCGCCATGCAGCTTTTGCAGCATGCTCGGGATGCTCCAGGACAGCACTGCGTGGACTCACAAACCTATGTTGTACATCTGCTCTACTCAGTTTACGACCACTCAACTATTTTCTAACAGCTCACTCCTAGGATTTGGTGTGTGACCCTGGGATATTCTACTCTAGGGGAATTTTTTTTCTGTCAGAAACAAGTTCATCTGAATGTTTCATAGTAAGTCTCATTCTCATTTTCAGAAGATCTTTCAGAAGATTCAGAAAGGCCTTACTGTATGTAACATATGGACTGTGGCAACATGTAGAAGTTCTAAAGGGGATGCAAAATTAGGACTTTACTTAGTAAACAAGAAACATAGCACAGAATTGGTATGAAATTCCAAATTTCTTCTGGAACTGTTTCAAGTCAGTCTCCACAGCAGCCAACACAGTGACGGGGAATGACCCTTCTTCACTCACTGCATCAATTTACACTCACCGTTTCTGTTGCTTTGTTATTTTCCCCTTAGCTGTTTGTCTTTTCCAGCCCTTTAGTTCACTCATGTGAAAGTACTGGGGCAGTCGTTCCAAAAGAGAAATGGAAAGCTGTAATCAGAATGAGTGGGATGCAATTTATCTATCACATTGATTGTCATCAGTTGCTTTGTGAAAAGAATATGTAAGAAAAGAGCTTGTACTGATACACACGGGATTCCCAACTTCAAGACACTAATGATTATTGGGTTTCAACCTCACAGATAGCAATTTGAAAGATGCAAGGATGCACACAATTTGGATTTCCTTTCTTCTGAGAAAAAAAAAATAGTTCTCTTCATTTTGTTTCCAACTTACTCCCTGCCCTGCACATGAAGAGCAGGCCTGAAAATGTAAAAACCTTCCATTTGTTTGCTTTTAAAGGTCTGATGATAGAAGAAGCTTGCTGACAAAAGTTTTTCCTCTCCAAGCATTTTAGATGAGTGCCACTTGCGATGCTAGAAAATAGAGCTTGGAAAGTTTTATAAGCCATATAAGAAATTGGCTCCTAGTGCTGCAGAATGAGGATTTTTTAGCTTTCTGAAGGACCACACATGCTGGTGTTTGACCTTCCTGAAACAAATTACTATCTATGTCCTTCAATGTCACCTTTTTGGATAAAAGATAGCTCAGTTGGGTATAGAAGTCTTTGGTGTCAACAGAGATGGCTGATTGGCTTTCCCATCTGCCCCTAATTTGCAATTTTCTCCCCTCTTCCCATCTGAAAAATGCAACTGAGTGACAGAAACACTCGCAAGCAAAACTGTGGCTCACACATACACACACGTGCACATATACAGACATATATGTATATAGCTATGTATACAATTGTACATGTTTATATTCAGGGGTTGCTGAGTCAGTAGCTCAGTGGTGGTGAGGCTGCTGTAGCTCCATGCCCCCACGTCCAGCCCATCACAAGGCTGAGCATGTATTCCCATAGGCACACACACAAACACATGTATACAACACATATGCATATATATACTGTCAGCAACACAGATCAACACAGACACACTCAGCAGCAATGACCTTACGCTGGTGCCTTCTCTGTCCAATCAGGATGAAGGTTTGTTGTTAGGAAAAACATATAAATATGTATGATGTGGATCCCTCCAGCAGCTGGGCTCAGGCACTCAGTTTGCCCAGTACCTGCCCCTGGATCCCAGTCTCCCCAGTTGCTGGCACCTGGACATATGAGCCCCCGAGGCTGTAGCCCCACTCCAGCTGCTGGTACTGCTGGTGCAAGTCCTCCTTGCACACACATACACACACACACAGAAGATCCTTCCCATAACTGGGCTTTGGCAGACTATCCTGTAGCTGGTCCCAGATCCTCAGTCTCTCCATTGCCTCCTGCACAGATACACACACATGCAAAGGAGTCTCTTAATCTACCCAGACCCAATGGGCTCTTGGGTGGTTAGCCTGGACCCCCTGGTCCCTCCAGTGGCTAACTCCTCATGCTGTCTAATTCCTGGACACACATACCACTGGCTCACAGATCACGTCATCTCTTCACCAGGTCATCCAGCTTGACATTCAGTAGCAATCCCACACTGACATGCATACCCTTACTCACTTCCATTGACGGCATTACAGACACAGAGACACTCTGAACGGTGGTCTGACTCTGGTGGCTGGCACTGAGACTCCCATGCACACACATCTACAGAATAGAGTCCCTCAATCCAGAAAATAGTTAGAAATGGTGTTTGATGAGAAGGCAGATCAGGCTATGTTGATCAGCTGCAGGATATGGACAGACAAGTGTGCTGACCAGCCACTGTTCACACACAAGTGACCCCTTTTATCCTCCCTCCCTTTATTTTTGCACATTTCATTCCTCCCCAGACAACTTTGATCCTTCCCATTTCCCACCTTGGGTTTCTCCCCTGAATGTCCCATAAAAAGTCTTATACCATCCCAAAATGTTCTACCCCAGCATCCCACGTTGTTTCACACCCACCCCATAGCAGTGAGTGCCTCGGTCTGAAAAGTGGAGGCTCTGGAGAGCCTCACCCCCTTGAGTGTCCCCCAAGTCCCTGGGGACGAGGGTCCCCTCTGACAGCCCAGGGGGGCTGGGGAGATGCTCAATGCTGATGTCCTCATTAATGGGACTCCCTCCCCTGCCTTTGTGCCCGGTGACACTTAAACATAGTGCATATCTGTAGGTTTATCTGGTCTCCCTATAGGTTGCGTCTTCCAGGCCACATGCAGTGCAGGGAGAGGAGTCAAGATCTTTCTAGTATCAGGAGAGCTGAGTAAAATTTGTAATGAGGGAAGTCAGCACTCTCTGATCCCTAATTTTAAGAGTTTTCAAGTAGCTCTGTGATAGCAAATAAACCTAAACAATGGTAAGCTTACCTTCATGATGCTTCGCTTACCTTCGTGATGTGCTTACCTTCTTTTTTAAAATAGACTTTTAATGTTAATTAGCAAAGTGACCTTGGCTAGGTCACTTAATCTCTTTGCGATTCTCTTCTCCCTTTTGTACAATTAAGACAATAAAACAATCCACCCACATGGGTATTGTGAAGCTTAATTAACTGGTGTGGGCAGGACTCTCTGAGGTCCTGCAAAGGAGAATACCGTAAGCATAGAAAATTAATGTTAGGTTGAATATTACACAATAACCTGACACAGCATCTGTAAGCAAGCAATTTTTTTAAAAAAATTCACCTCAGACCAGATTTTCCAGTGCACTGAAATAAGTTTTGCAACAGTGCCTTCAGATTTAGCGTTCAGTGGCCAGAAGTACAAAAAAGGGGGGCAGCTTGCAGCCCCAGCTTAATTGCTCAATTCAATAGAATCATTTACAGTTGGGCTCGATGACCTTAAGGTTCTTTTCCAACCTAAATAATTCGGTGATTCTATGACCTGCAGAACACAGGTTTCACCCATCTATATCCACCTAAATTTTCACAGTCTTCTCAGCACTGCCATTAGAATAGCAGGTACAAACTGTCCCTAAAATCTATTCAAAATGGAACATCAAGCAGCCTGGAAGGTTTTTGACCCCAGTTTCTTTTATCAGTCTGGTCAAGGTTCATCTGGTGATCTAGGTATGCTTGCCAGATTTCCATTCCAGGAGTATCTATACCACAGCTTCTATCAGTGCATTTTGTTTTCAGGTTCTAGTCTCATGCAAAGCTTGGGTGCAGCCCAGAAGATGCAGATATTTGGAAAGAAATTAAAAACAATATTTACACCACCCAAAGAAAGAATAAACTGCAGAATGCCCTATAGTAACAGCAGAAATTGATTGTGTGAAATTTCCAAACTTTAAAATAAGTTTGTTCTGTAGTTTATAAAATATTTTAAATGTCACTACCATAAGCATCCATAAGCATCTCAGCTATGTAGCTACCTAACTTCCCTGATTATGACAAAAAATCCTAATAACTGAGCCATGAAGTTCTGCTTTTCAGTGTAAGACATAGCAGATGCCAGGTTTCCTAGTGATGCCACAGTCCTCAGAAGCCAGGTGATGCACAGTTAATTTTTAGACAGTTACCAGGCAACAGTTGGGACTAACAGAAGGTCACAAACAACTCTTTAATTTTCTTGCCTGAATCTGAGCTGCTGGATTTATATTTCAACTATTTTTCCACCAGAGGTCTTAGCCATGGAAAAAGGATCATACTGTATATCAGTTAGATTAGATAAGGGATTTTCTTTAGCAGGTCTAAGTATTCAATAAATATATTCTTTATAAAATTGCTCTTTCAGTTTTTCATGTGCTTAGATCTAAGAAATTCTGCCTGCAAGAAAGAAGTTGAACAAAAATCTCGCAGTCATTCTGTGGTATTGCAAAAAATATACGCCTGTGATTTTTGCTTTTTGTTTAGATTTTCTTTTATCTGTCATTTCCATTTTGACATGTTTCCCAAACTTCAGTTACCAACCATTCTAATCATTATCATTAAATTATGAATGATTGTTTAATAACAATGGAACATTCAGCTATGCTACATTTTTTTTCTATTTCTACCCCATGCTTTCACCAACAAACTGACTAAGCTTGATATGCTTGCAAAAGAGAGAAAATGGCATGTTTGCCTGCAACAGGAGGGATCTGGACTTGAAGGTCAAGATGTACTTTCCTCTATTATTGTTCTATGGTAATGTCAGTTTGTCATACTGTCTTTTACATGCCAATAATGACCCCACCTTCACACTCCAAGTCACCCAAATCTGAGCTCAACACAGAGGAAGAAAAAATTTAATAGGAATAAATGGAGGTTTCTTTTCATTTTTAGCATTTCATATAAAAAGAAATGGTATTTCATGTAATCTAATCACTCTCGTACTTTTCGTATATAATCATCATCACAGTACCTCTCTCACATCATAGTCAACAACTGCATCTCCTCACCTGCTGAGATTTCTATATCCACCAGTGTGATCTCATGTCTAAGGGGAAGAGAATTAAACCATTGCCACGAAAAATATGAGCTCAGTGTTTCAGATGTAAGATATGAAAATCCATATCATTTTTTCCCCTGTGAGGAAAATGGAAGATAGGGACAAGGAAGGGCTCTAATCCCTGCTTTACATACTGTATATTACTGCACTGTAATGTATCATTGTCTGCAGGCCATTAGGAATCTGAGTTTATTTTTACTATTATTTATGACTGTTACTGCACTAGCTTCCACACAGAAGTTATGCTGTTCAATTACAGACCCATTGTGCTCAGCACTCCAGGAACAGAAAGAAAACAGATTGTAAACTTGGGGGGTCAAGTCACTGCAAAGGAGTTTGAGAGCCTGCATCTACCTCCCAGAGGTTCTTTTGAATATTTCTGACATTACTATCATTGTAAAGCATAACCTGCCACACAGTGAGTGGGACGCTTGAAAAGCTTAAGTGATACAATATACAGGAATATGATGCTTTCTTAGGTGTCTTATTCTTACTCCAGATTTCTGTAGCGTCTGGCATTTCACAAACATTGATCAACTATGTCTGACATTTCCCTCATATAGAGAAGTGTTAGTAACCCCATGATCTGTGTGACAAAACTGAAATATGCAGGGGTTGAAGACAGTGTTTTCACGCTTGGAAGTTGACACCCACATTGTGTCCATGGAGCTGACTGCAAGTCCCTGAAGATCCAGCTCTGACTTCGCTGATTTGAGCTGACCTCAGTCTGGGCTGTTATCTAAAGGGATATTTCTACCTCCTGCTCTCTGACTCCAGCCACGTTCCCTCCCTTGTTCCAATATAAGGTGTTGTGTGGATGCACAGTGGGCTGGATCAGGGAATTGATTTAGCTGAAAACCTGGGAAAAAACAAATGAGCAGATGTCTCAGTCACATCAAACAGACCATGAAACTGAACCCTTAGATTCAACACCTCTGCACTGCCCTTTGGAAGAGCTGCACTTGAGGTAGCTGGGGGAGAAATAAATGAAAGGAGTCTGTGCTGTGCCTGTTGAACACAGGCTGGTTGATCAAAACCCTTACTGTGCATGGAGGGCTTTGGCTGTCCCCTGCCAGAGTGGCCCAGAGCTCACCAGCAGTTTGCACAGTCAGCAGGAGAGGTTTGGGGGTTAGTAGCTCTCCCTCCTACCCCTGTAGGTGGGATGGTGCCACTCTCTCATGCCTCCTTCTGCTTCAGTCCAGCAGCTCTACTGTGCCACGCTCTGTCCTCCCTTCTCAAATAATCCCATACTTCCCATCAGTCACCATCTTCCTTTCTCTTGTACAAGATGTTCTCCTTTGCCAGAAATGCCCCTAAAGTTTTCATGTCCTCACCCCTTCTCCGCCAGACCCCACAAGCTCCTGTGCCTGGGGTTACTCAACATTCTCCAGCTTCAGGCCACGCTGGCTAACAGCCAAACTCAATTAGGACAAATCCAGAGCACACCCCAAGTCCTTCTATCTCTGTTGACTTGAACATGCTCAGAACACTTGACAGTATTTTGACTCTTATCTCTAAATGGTTGGCCAAGAACTGAGGGGGTCCTTCAGCCCACCCCCATAAGTCCAAAAGAAAGATGACAACTAGAAGAAAACCTTGCTTAAAAAATCCCTTTATCCTATTAAAGCAGTTTTCAACTAATTGGAAACAACATACTTTTTTTTTTCAGTACTTTAACCAAAATGTTCCCCTTTGGCTATGTTTATCATTGAAACATTGTCATTTTGTCAAACAAAGAGACAGCACTGGTTTACAGCCAATATGCTGAAGGCTTCAAGAACAGTTTTATCATCATTTAAATCAACTGACAACGCTGAACATTTTAAGAAAACAAAGGGAAAATCATGTAGGATCCTTGTAGTAAATGAGTGTTCCGACCACTTCACAAGTTTTTTTATGGACAAGTGGATCTGAACTCGTGGCTGTTTCCTTTTTTCTTACACCACTAGGAAAGGACAAAATCTTGAGGGGAAAAAAAAAAAGCTGTCATCAGTCTTCAATTTTTTCTCTTTCACTTGTAAGAAATGACCATGAATATGTTTCATAACTATCAGTCATTTACAGTGTGTTGTGATAAGCAACTACTACGTTTTGGAAGTGGTTACCTGTCACTTCACTGTGCCGAGGTCCAAAGCACACTTCTTATGCCAGGGCCCAAACTCACCTCACCTAAATTGTGGCATTTACCTAAACTGCCTCCAAGCTGAGACCAAATTGTCCTTCTAGTGGTTATCTCCTTACAACGACTACAGACAAAACTTAGGTCAAAAGCAATCCAAACAGACATCTCACTGCAGCACTTTCTTAGGGAGGAGGCACTGATGTCTCCAGTTCCTCTTTTTACTCTTTTTAGGCATCATGCTATTGTTTTTATGCGCTTAGGTTAGGTAGACTAGATCTTGCAACTTGGTGATGAAAAGGAAAAGTCTGGGTTGAGAGAAGTATAAGATCCTGAGGAGAATGGTAAACTATTTTCAGGTGGAAAAATCCATTTTAAGATGTACTTGATGGTTAGTTATCTGCAAAAATCTTGGCAGGGAGTTAGCGTCACCTGCACATGGAGACAGAGAGCCCAGGATGTTATTCTTTTATTCTGACTTCTAGCACTGATTATTTGTGGACCTTGGACAGATGACTTCCCAGTTCCACACACACTCCCCTCTGTATATATATCTTTTCTTCTGTCTGCTTGGATTATGAACTTCCTGCTACAAGGACTGTGTTTTTATACAATAACTAGACATGGAAAGACTAGAATCCATGCCTTGAGGACCAGGGCTCTTCAGAAGAATTGCCCTTTCCCAAGGCTTTTCCCCTAGACATGAAGGCAGAGAGGGCTGGTTGGGAAACTTCTTGGTAGTAACGGAGCAAGAGTTAAACAGAACTCAGGATTGAAATCTCTCCATGGCCTGGAGACAAGGGAAGCTTCAGGTAAATGTACGGTAGAGGATTAGGGGCTTTTATTGCACAGCATCTCATATAGTCCCAATGGAACCTATGCAACATGATCAGGAAGTGATCAAAACCCACTGATCTGCAGAGCAAAAGTCAAGAAATGAATGACCTGTGAAGAATGGCTCTAGTAAGTCTTCAGACTCAACACTTTTAGAGCCTACCATGGGACATGTGGTTAAGAAACCACACACGCATTTTGTGTGTGTCATGTACAGACTGAGGCATCACACTTGACCAGAGAAATTCCATTTACATGAACAGCCTTTACACCTCAAACATTACCCTTAAAGGAACACAAATCTAATTTGTAGTCTTCTGAAATCTGTACATTCTTAGTGTAAACAGCTGTGGAGACTTCAGGTCTGCCTCCCAAACTTGAATCCCCACCTCTTATTATCTACAAGGTCAAGACGATGCCACCAGTTTCCCTTCCCTTCCCTTCCCTTCCCTTCCCTTCCCTTCCCTTCCCTTCCCTTCCCTTCCCTTCCCTTCCCTTCCCTTCCCTTCCCTTCCCTTCCCTTCCCTTCCCTTCCCTTCCCTTCCCTTCCCTTCCCTTCCCTTCCCTTCCCTTCCCTTCCCTTCCCTTCCCTTCCCTTCCCTTCCCTTCCCTTCCCTTCCCTTCCCTTCCCTTCCCTTCCCTTCCCTTCCCTTCTCTTCCTTTCCCCTATGCAAAATCTGCACCTCTTTCAGGTGGTTCAGGCTTCAGATATTCAGGAACTGATATGAGAAATAATTTTTAAACACTCCCAGGCTGGCAGGAAGCTGCACTGACCTCAGAACTACAATAGGAAAGTCTTATTGCTGTGTTGACCAGCTTTGACAAGAACCTATAACACTTTACCTCTCAAATTGGTTTCAGTTCCCCAGGGACATTTCTGTCAAAGCTGAGTACCACTTGCAAATAGGGTCTGTTGTGTTGTCCTTGAAAAAGACACATAAAAATACACTTCAAACTTTTATAAAGTCCTGCAGTTTACTCATGTTAATTATTGAAGGATTTATACATATTAGAATGACCACGATGATATGTGATCAGCGATTAATGAACTGCTCACCAATGAAAGACAAGTCCCTCGTTATGGTACAGCAGGAGAAGGAAGGGCGGGCTTGATGACCCGATGATATTTCTTCAAGGCCTATTTTCTGTTATTCCGTGGTTATAAGCCTCTATTACACATGAAAAATCTATGCATAAGGAATAGATCTATAAATGTTGCCCTCATTACAGTTGTCTTTTTAAAATAGTTTTTAAAAAAATATCTAAAACAGGTTCCTTTGTTTACCATTCAGATTTTAAATTTGGCACTTACAGTGCCATAATCTTACAGCTTGTCATCATAAATATGCTCATTTTATGACCATGCAGGAGAGTATCTGCATTAACACTGTACTGAAATGCAGTGATTCAATTTCTTGTCCTTTAGCATTAGTTTTCCTGTAAAAATGATCTAAAAATCACCTTGAATATGTTTCCTCCATTAGCAATCCACAATTAAAAAAAAAAAAGAAGATAATACAAAGTATTTGAATTTTAAACTGTTGGTTTAATTTACTAGAAAAGCATGATATTTCTTATTAATATTCCATATGCCTAACTGCTCTAATAAGAAATCTGAGGCACTACATGGGCAGTTAGGAAGAAAAAGCCTCAGTACGTTGGATCTTTTGAAAGGAGAGAATTATTCTGACATGCTCAAATTTTACATGATGCACTTAAAAATTCATTTGTAAGAAGCCTTCTGCTCAGCATTCAGTGAAAAAGAAAAAAATGTCACCAAAATTAGAGTAAAATAGTGATATTTAGCATTACATAAGAAACTGTTATTATTGCATCAGCTTCTGGTCTTAATTACACTGTGTTTATGAGAATAAGTTTGTCGGTCATTTGTTCATCCCACCTCCATCTCTTCCAGTCCCTGTCTCCACTATGACTGCCTTGACCTCTCTCCCTCTCCCTTGAGGAGATTTAATGGTGGGAGATTTGCCACATGTCTGAAGTTTGTCCAAGGACTCTGGCATGCAATGCAGACCCAACTCAAGGAATGAAGTTGAAGTTTCACCTGTGAAAAGAACAAGTTGTTCTCTGAAATTGGAATTATACTGTTTTTCTTATTTTGCCCCAATCGGAAGTTGCACAACCAAGTGAAGTGGCAAGGAACAAAAGAAACAATAAAAGAGAGAAGGGCACAAGCTTTCTCTCCCGAGGTAACCAAGTTTTTACAGCATTGACACATACTAAAACAACCGAACCATACGGACTTTACTCCTCCCTCAAGGAGCTATTCTGCTCACCTAGAATCAACAAAGTTTCTTGCCTACTGCCCTGGAGGGACAAAGCGAGTCTTAGGCCAGTGACGTGTCTTTCTTCAAGTGCTGAAGTATTACAGGGGTATTAGATTGGCCATGGAAAAAGATGAGGCTCCATCCCCAACAATCCATGAGCTTGGTTTGAGAGGGAAGCAGGAGAAGATAGACATGATCCTCATCTATTTCCTTTCCAAACACTCCAGTAGCTCCACCATCTTTCTCAGTCCCTTGAGGTAGGCACTGTACTTTCCTCTCATTGAGACTGCCTGGTCTGTCTTTGTAAGACTGGGCAGATGGCAAAGATGGAAAGAAGAAACAGGCTGCCCAAATCACATCTTTTTGATTGGATTCAATGAAACATTTCCCTCTTAGTGCAGTGGTGTGGGATTAGGTGGTACAAATGTCCCCTAGCGTCTCCCATAGGGCACGCACTGAACCATCCAAGTTGAAATGAAGTTATCTGGCAAGAGTTTTATTTCACAACCCGGTAGGTTGAGGTATCCTTCTGTACCTACTCAGTTGCACTCTTTACACATCGATTTCACCTCACAAGCATTCAGCTGGCAAAGGAGACAATCACCACCATATCTTTTTGTAAATTAAAGAACCTGAATTCATATTTCTGGATCAGGGTAAAAAAGAAGAATACTGGACTGACTCATTGAGTCCCATTCCCTGCAACTACAGATGACCACACAGTAATTATCCAGGTTAAAAGGGGGTACCAATTTTATCCCCATGCCACAAGCCACAGAATACTCCCTATCACCTTCAATCAGTCTTAAGCTGCAGTTACACAGGAGAGTAAGTATATCACCAGTGACCTAGAATAATGGAAAAAACCCACTTAAAAGCTGTTAGATAAAACTGCCAACCAGGTTTTAACAGCTATAAAGAATAGGGCAAGGACAATTCTGACAACCTGATGGTCTCACCTAGATAAAAATTCCTCTCTAACCCCAATCTGGTAATCAGTTTACTCATAAGTGCGGGACACAGCATACCTTAAATTGTGCCACAGGAGGTCAGTTCCCCATGGTGTTAAATCCTGTTTATAGCTATGATCAATGTCAAATACATTAGAGAGAGACAAAAAAGACCAAAAAATAGCCAAATATTCATGAAAGGAGAAACACAGTGGTCTTTATAGAGTGTGGATAAGCATTAGAAGCCCTAAAATGGATTAATACAGCAGTAATATATCCCAAACACAGAGCTCATTAGGCTTGTTTCAGATCCCCTGGATAACTCGAGAACCACTGTATCAGAAGAATACTTTCAGTGACCTCTCCCAAACCTGATAACTTCCCTTATGTTTTTACTTCGTATCTGCCTTACAGGAGCTGCACTAATACCTGTCATGTCCACCTAATGTTTCCAACGGCCACTCTATCCAGTGCTTCACTTCCATACAGGTAGATAAAGTCCCCTGTATTCTACCTATCTAACATAATCCATTACCTCTCAGAAGGAGTAGCACTAAAAAGAGAGTAGGACTCATGCAAAAAATAAAATACTCTGCTTGAATTTCTATTCCAGGTCAGAAAATATTAAATCAGTCCAGGTAAAATAAAAAATAATCAATCAAAAACAGATGAGAAAGACCCATCACAACATATTCTTAAGCACAAGAGTTATTTTCCTGTCTGAAGGGTTAAAATTACAATAGAATGAGGAAGGATCTGAACTCAGCTCTACAACGTCTGAGGATTCTCTTCCAACATCCAAGTCTGATGGATCTCTTCCAATATCATAGAATCATAGAATCATAGAATCATCCCTCCAACATCTGAGGAGAAGCCCATGCTTGTGGGTCTCAGGAACAGACAGTCATCAGCCTCTTAAATCCCTAAGGATACCTATTAGGGTTAAATACTTGATTTTACCTGGCTTTAAACCCTTCTTAGTATTTACAACTAGATAGCTTGGGAAATCTCACCCAGCCCAATAGCTTTTACAGCACCCATTCTTATGCATCTCACCATTCTGCCAGATGACCGATACAAGAACATGAGGCTGAACACAACAGTACCAGAGCTCAAGGGCTCAACGGTGCTAGTCCTCTGCAGCTGATTCAAGACCAGGTCAATAGTGGGTGCAGATGATTTATTGGTAGGGGAGTCTCAGAGATAAATGAGAAATCTGTAAGCCCAAACTGGCCTGAAGCAGAAGATCTGAACAACTTCTTCACTCACACAAATGGGTGTCCTTGTACGAATCCAGATGTGCTGGCAGCTGGTTTCCACAGAGCAGCTACAAACTGCAGCAGCCAATTGAACTGACTGGAGGCTTCACCTGCCTCCAGTTCACACTAACATATGCAATGTTTTTTACATTAATTAAGTGATTTACAGACCAATGTCACCATTATTTTGTGCCTTGGAGGGCAACACACCAAGTACTTCTACATCCGCATACAGATAGCTTTGCCACTGCTGACAACTCTGCAGCGGAACGGGCAGCTTGTGAGCTGTGTCATTTATAAGCAGTGACAGAATTTGAGGTCACTCATTATAAAAAAGAACCTTTAAAAGAGCACATCACTGTCCCATGGACAATGACATTTACAAATGTTTTGCTGTTTACAGTGAGCAAAAAATATCACCTGTAGTGTCAACACTGTAGTGAAAATACAATGCTGCTGGAAAAGCAAAATCCAGGACAATACGACCTCATCCATGGTTTTCATGCTCAATAAATCCACTGGAATTTAAGCTCAGCTGACAACATTTCAACAAGTGTTCTAATTTCTTTATAATCAAGCACATTAACAACCCACCATATTCATTTTCAATGGCTTCAGCTTCTCAGCCTAGCATATTGGAACAATTCAACACATCTGGGACTGAGTTAATGTCACAAACAATTCCATACACTTAGAATGATCTTCTCACTTTGCATTACATAGAAGACAGTCCTCAGAGCAAACAGTTCGCATTAAAATACCCCCACTTGTATAAGTCATCCTTGGAGCTGAATGGAGCTATTATTAATTAGTGGCATATCTTCTGTGTTTATGCAGCACTATTGGTGTGCCTGGTACATGTGAACAAAGTCACTACCCCAAGGACCTTATAGTTTAAATTATACAGATAGCTAACTACATCATTATAAACTTGTTATAGATTTGAATCTAAAAAGGAGGCAGAGCAAGACAAAACCATGGGGAGTTAATAGATCTGTTTTGCAAGGCAATCTGAGCTAGGATATGAGGTTATGCAAGGATATAAGCCACTCTTTTAATAAGTGTACCCGCTATAATATAGAATGGGGTGGGGGTGGAAAAGGTTTTCACTAGATCAAAGGCTGGGGAGATGTTTAAAGCTAGATCCAATAAAAGACCTGGGTACTGCAACTTTTGGGTCTTGCCCCCTACTGTATTATTTAGGCTACATCCAACAAAGGATTCATGTGGCTAAAGCAGGCAATGGTCCCAAAGGCATATCTAAGTTCCCACACCGAGTTGCTACTTAACCCTGGATGAGCATTACAAATCAAGTTGATGTGCTGTTTCCCAAGTACCCAGAGTTTGCAGCTCCTTCTACCCACAGCCATGAGACACTGCCAGTGGGTCAGAGGGACCATCAGAAAAAGCAAAACCTGGAAGTTACTTCCCACCCATTGTTGCTTCTGTTCTTCATTCCATAGTTTCCTTTCCACTTATCACCACACCCCCACTGCAGAAAGGCTTTGAGTCTTTTAGTAACTTCTTTTCCTCCAGCGTGTACAGTGCTTTAGTTCTTTGAATCTGACTTGCACCGCTCTAGGAATTAAGAAGCACTTTCTACATCTGTCCGTGAGGTTAGCTGATGCAGCAATAATCTTGAGAGTACTTAATGCCTTTCTTCAGACTACTCAATTTAGTTCCCATTAATCTATTCATATTAACAAGTCCACTTTTATAGGACAGGTGGCCGTTTTCTTCCAGTACTGTTTTGGGTAATAACTTTTCTCTCTGTAAAACAAACATCATGCAAAGGAAGAACATGGGCTCCTTGGGCCCAAACAACCACGGCAACACCTTTGCATACAAGCTTCAGACCTGGCTGTATACGTATATATCTCACTGATCTGGGAGATTTCCAAGAGCGCACAGAAAGTGCCATTAGAGGAATCTAACTTTTTAGAGGGCTAATATCCTGTTCCTATCCAGTAAACTCTAAAGTTTGGTCTTTGATCTATAGAAAGTTTTTTTGAGAATCCTACAATATTTTCAGCTTATGACCAACGTTAATTCAGTGGCAAGTCCAGCCCAAACCACGACAATAGTTGAAAACCCTGAGTTAATCCAGTGATATTCTCTCTCCCCAAACTACCTTCTTTACACTTTTTTTAACCTTTCAGTTAATCTTTTGAGGTGAAGTGTCTAGGAGAAAAGACTGGCACATTTTGCTCACAAGTCAGCGGGACTTATTGACAGAGGTTTAAACTAGGCTTGAAAGGGGAGGGGGATAATATCAGGCTTGCCCATGACAAGCTGTGGGAGGACACGCCAAGGTTAGAGGGACAGGGTGCTGGTGAGGTCCCGCAGCCTGTTGTTCTGAGATGTGCTGGCTGCACTGCAGCACACCTGAAGTCCTGAGGAGATGAGCCAGGCACTCCTGAGGTATTAGGAGCCAAGAGGGAAACAAACACCAGTGAAATACCTCAAAGGAAGTAAGGGGTGTTCCTCTAAGAAGGTGACACCAATGCATGTATCATGAGCAACAAACAGGAGGAGCTGGAAGCCACCATGCTGTTAGAAAGCTACAACTTAGTCACCATTACTGAAACTGCATGGTATGAATCCCATGACTGGAGTGTGGCTATTGATGGCTACAGACTGTTCAGAAGGGACAGGCGAGGAAGGAAGGGCAGAGGCATTGCCCTCTACATGAAGAAATGGAGAGAGTGTGAAGACCTGTCTCTGAAGAACAGCCACAAGCAGGTTGAAAGCTTATGGGTAAGAATTAGAGACCGAGGGAAAAAATGGAACCTTTTGGTTGGTGTCTGCTACAGGCTGCCTGATCCAGGCAGGCCTATTGATGAAGCCTTCTTATTCCAGCTACAGGAGGCATCCACACTTGCAGGTTCTCATCCTGCTGAGGGACTTCAACCACCCCAACATCTGCTGTAAAAGTAGCATGGCAAGCTGTAAGCAATCCAGGAGACTCCTGGAGTGCATTGAGAATAACTTCTTAAACAGGTAACAGACAGACTTATGATGATTGGAAAACAAATCATATGAAGAGCGGTTGAAGGAGCTGGGACCGTTTAGTATGAGGAAGAGAAGGCTGAGGGGAGACCTCATCACTCTCTACAACTACTTGAAAGGACACTGTAGAGAGGTTGGTGCTGGTCTCTTCGCACAGGTAATTAATGACAGAACGAGAGGGAATGGCTTCAAGCTCCAGCAGGGTAGGTTTAGACTGAACATTAGGAAAGAATTTTTCACAGAAAGAGTGGTCGGGCATTAGAATAGGCTGCCCAGAGAGGTGGTTGAGTCACCATCCCTGGATGTGTTTAAGAGACGTTTAGATGTGGTGTTGGGGGATATGATATAGGGAAGAACTTTGTAGTGTAGGGTAGATGGTTGGACTTGATGATCCCAAGGGTCTCTTCCAACCTGGATGATTCTATGATTCTATGATGTCACGGCATCAGTGGACAAGGGAAGAGCTATGGATGTTGTCTGTCTGGATACCTGTCTTTTGACACGGTCCCACACAACATCCTTCTGTCTAAATTGGAGAGGTACGAATTTGATGGGTGTACTGTTTGGTGGATGAGTAGGTGGTTGGATGGTCACATCTAGAGGGTAGTGGTCAATGGTTCAATGACCAGATGGAGATTGGTGATGAGTGGTGTCCCTCAGGGACTCATACTGGGACCAGTAAGTACCATTCAATATCTTCATCAGTGACATAGACAGTGGGACTGTGTGCACCCTCAGCAAGTTTGTGGACAGCACCAAGCGGAACGGTGCAGTTGACATGCCTGAGGGACGGGATGCCATCCAGAGGGACATGGACAACCTCAAGAAATGGGCCCATGTGAACCTCATGATGTTCAACAAGGCAAGCGCAGAGTCCTGCACCTGGGTCAGAGAAACCCCTGGTATCAATACAGGTTGGGGGATGAAGGGATTGAGAGCAGCCCTGCCAAGAAGGAGTCGGGCATACTGGTGAATGAAAAGCTGGACACAAGCCAGCAATGCACACTCACAAGGTCAGGTTGGATGGGCTCTGAGCAACCTGATCTAGTTGAAGATGTCCCTGCTCGTTGCAGGAGGGTTGGACTAGGTGACATTTATAGGTCCCTTCCAACCCAAACTATTCTATGATCCTACAATTGTTTGAGGAAGCCTTTACCATTATGCACCTAATAGTGTTTGTCAAGCATACTGAAAGTCCTCTATCAGTTGAATGTGTCATGCAGAAGTGAAGGTATGCTAGGAGGAAGCAAAGAGAAAGCCTCACCTCTGGGAAATGCTAGCCTTTTAACAAAAATATGTGTGACACAAAAATGTGGAAAATCTTCCTTTTTTTAATCGTCAGTTTCTGTGCAATTTTCTGGGGAAAAAAAAAGTTGTCCTTTACACAAAAAGTCTATTTTATGGTGAAAAATGTATTTTGCGGATCAATAGATTGAAGGCTAAAGGAAAGGGATATAATCATCTTGTCCAATCTCCTGTAGAAATCCATCTGAGGAATATCATTAACCAAAAATCTTTGCATCAACCTTGTAACTTCTTTAGAAGTAATGACATTTTAGAATAACATGTGGATTTAAACAGTTCAAATGATAAGAATCTACCAGAGCCCAATTCATTATCTCTGCTGTCAAAAATAGTCTCTGTGTTATACAGCATCAGCTTCTGCACTTTGGATATTTTATTCTTTTCTAACGAATTACTCCCCATGAAAAATATTTTTCCTATGTAGGACTGTGCTCAAATCACCTTTCAGCTTTTTCTTGGGTAAGCAGAACAGACTGAGTTTTTTAGATTCTCACTACAAGGCATGTTTCCTGCACTATCCTGTGGCTGTTTTCTGAATTATTTATCAATTAAAAGAAAAATGCCAGCTTGCTTTGGCACATTGCCTTGTTTCTATCTGGATACCCTAGGAAATATTCATTGATAAGCATACTTGTTATCATCTTTCTCTTAGGACAACCCAAAATGAAGGTTACTTCTCAGTTTACACCAGAAGAGAATTGTTTTGATGCCATTGGCTTACACTTTTATAAATAACCAGAAGTTTCAATAACTGGTGATTCTTTTTTTTGAGAACACAGATGAAAACAGCTAGAAAAGAACGAATAATCCCAAACTTTTCTGAAAACCTCATTAACTTGAAAGTTGAGTCTTGGGCTTCAGGAGGATTCATCAGACCAAAATCTGTGTGTGAGAATTTATACATATATATCTGTATATTGGTGACATACATGGATACACATATATATATATCATACACATCTATTTTTTGTGTGTATATATATATATTTATATAAATGCAAAAAGCTGTGCGCCATATGTGGCTTCTAACTTTGTATGCAGCCCACTAAGGGACTTTCAACTGCAGTCATCTTCGAAAGCACAAGACTGTTGAATTTCTTCAGCTGCACCAGGACCAACAGAAGTGTCTTGGCTCTCAGGAGGCCCATTCAAGTCCAAAATCATCAGCCCACGTCCAGTCAGCCTGGAGAACCCTGAGTTTCCGTGTTGCGCTTTTTACCCAGGCCTCCAAACTGGCTGCTGCCGGGTCTCTCCCTGGTCACCAAGACCCAAGGTGACTTTGCCTTCAGAGGTGAGTGTCCTGGTTTGAGGTAAAACAGAACTAATTTTCTGTTCAGTATTTTTTCCTTTTTAGCTGGGCCTCTTCTAACTAACTAAACTCTGAAATTAACGGCATATTGTTCGGAAACTGCTCGCTCTCATAGTGATAAGACCTGATAATACCAAGGAATGGTATGCAGAGAGGCACTTGCTTATACTTATTGCTATAACAACCAAGGTCAGGTAAATTTGTTATTTGCCCCGTTGGAGGGTTGGAAGCGGAAAAGCGTAGAGGTGTCACACCTGTAGGGAGGAGCAGACAGGACAGGTGACCCAAAACTGACCAACAGGGTATTCCATCCCATCTGCATCATGCTCAGTATAAGAGCTGAGGGATCAAAGGGTCATCTCTCTTCCTTCAACGGCCGACATCTGAGGGGGACCCTGTCTGTTCGTCTGCCTTTGATCCCGATCCGAGCAATCCTGACTCCAGATCTGGAATCCAGCTCCTGTCCATCACCGAGTCCAGCCTGGGACTTTCCCCTGTGCCTGCTGGTGACGTGATCATCACCCTGGGAGCTTGATACGGTTTTGTATATACTGTATTTTTTTTTTCCCTTTTTCCCTTTTTTTTTTAATTATTTATTATTTCATTATTTATTAATATTTTCATTAAAGTAGTTTAGTTTTTTCTAAACTCATAAATCTCTTTTATCTCTTCCTCTCCTATCTTTTCCTTGGGGGGGGGGGGGGGGGGGGCATCTGTCACTCTGATTGGTTAATCTGGTCAAAACCGGAGAGCAAGGAAGGAGGGGACATTCATTTGCAACAAAAAACCCTACAGCTTGATGGTTTTATTTTGCAAAACCCTGTAAATCCATGAATAAAACTTACAATTGCTAGCATCACAACCACTCCACTGTTCTTAGTACGAACAATGAGAAGAAACCTGGCTACTCTTAAACAAAATTAAATTGTCTATAACTTTAGGAGGTTATATTAGCGCATGTTATTTGTTTCTCCTCTACAGTTACAGATCCCTGTAACTTTAGCCTAAAAAGTGTAATAAAATAACAGGCTTAATTCTAATTTTAAGAAATCTAATGAGACAATTCTATGTCCTTAAGTCTGCTTTGGAAAATAAATCTGTATAATCTACAGACAAAATAGTTTCCAGATACTTAACTGTAAAAATCAATTAGAACTTGCAAAATATGCCAGGGCTGTTGCACACTAGACCCTAAAAGCTACAAGATATGCATCAGGAATATTTCTGATATAATCCAAATCCCATCGGAACAGATGTAAGCTTCCCGTTAACTTCAGGAGGTTTTCAGTTCAGTCCTTGATCCATTCAATGCAGTTTCAGGTCAATAAAAGCTCAGCCTGCTTTGCTGTTAGTGAGGCACAGAGAAATATTTGGAAGTTCAGCACAAGACTTTTTCCTAAAGAGACATTGGAATAAGGGTGAAACAATGAAGGGAGGGAAGGGTAAACCTATAAAAATAGTTTATTTTGGGAGGCAAAATTCCACAGTGACCACAAACATCTCATTTATTTCAACTGACACCTTCCAAGTAGGTACACGGTTGCATGTGTAACACTTTCCCATATTTTTCCCCCAGGACACAGTTTTGTTTACACTCCCAGTGCTGTGAATTTATAACTGAGGCATAGTTCGAGTTATTACATGTAATAGAAACTGTATTTTCACAGATGGCTTACCTTCCTTGCCAGATGTCTGTTTTTAACGGTGTCCTAATAACTACTGCATATGCTAACTTCATTCTGTATGTTAAAAAATATTACCTTGACGGGATAAACCCTTTATTTTTAGGCTACTTTTGTAATCACTGAAACAACTTATGAAAGTATGAACTGGATTCACCAGCACTTGCAAGCTGGAAATCAGCTACAACTCTATGAAGAATGAATGCTTCTGTGCCACTGGACCTGCCAGGCAGGAGACATGAATTACTGGATTAAAATCCTGTTTGTGACAGACTGTAGATCATTTTGTAGCTGTATGCCTCCAGATCTCCTTCTAGTCTTAGAAATCTATGATTCACCTTCTGAACAAGCTTCGCATAACCATCACAATTATCAAACAAACCCCTAATTTCTTTCTTCAAAAGATTACAGTCTTGAAAACCAGAGGAAACAGACAATGCCTGGGGGCTTGAAGAAAGAGCATATAAACAGCACAGATGGGCTTCAAAGATATTGTTGAGCAGCGTTGCCAAATCCAAACATTTTGAAACTATGAGTCAGGCACAAGAAAAGTCGTGAAATTTACTTACAATTCATGAGATGTGAAAAATAACTTATTTCAGTAACGCCTGCATTATTGTGCAGGCGCATTCGCTGCCCAACTGCCTGTCAACTGTCCTCCCCCAACAGTTTTTGCATCCATTGGCTAATTTCAACTACATTTGACGGAAGAATGGAGAGCTGAATGGTGTTGACTCCTTATGAGATCCGTGGGTGGCTGGATTGGGGGTGAAGCCCACGCTGATGGCTGCATGGGGAGGAAAGCAGGGATAACCGGGACCTTGTCTGCACTGACCAAGTCACCCTCACCCATGCAGCTCCACATGCCATGTGCAAGCCAACCAGGTCAGAAGTGGGAGCTGCAGACATTGTATGGGGCTGGGCATACAGGGGAGCAGAGGCATATCTGGGGAAACATGAAGGATCTCATTCAAAAGGCAGAGGGAGAAAGTAAGCTAATGTAGCTTGACACCATGGGGTGTGAAGGCAGCTGTGGTCATTGCAGCAGTAGGGTTTGACAGTACCCAAGAGCCAGGTGAAGCTCCACAGCCATCGCAGGCTATTTATTTTAATCCCAGATGTTGACAACATGGATATTAAGTGCTGGATAGACTAAATGGGATTCATAACACTTCCTCACAAAACTGTACTGAAGAGTTTAGTGTGCCTACATCCTTCCCCTTGCTGCTGGATGCTGCTCCATTGCTCTCCCAGTGGTTGTTGCTCACCTGTGATTCACTAACTTATTCACTATATATCCAGGCAACTATACCATAACTTGCTTCAAAGGAAAATAAGCTATTGAAGACCTAACATTGAATTCAGGTGAGGTGGTCTGGAAGAGTGCTGGAAGTGGACAGAGACAAGAAGGCAAATGGAAACCTCCTCAAGCTGAGAAGTTATTCGAGCCAAGCTACTGTGAAGTAAATGCTGGAGATTTTCCTTACCTAATCACCAGTGCTAACCCAGCAAGATCTTTGTGTTTCCAAAAGTTGGGTTTTTTTCATGCCTTACCTGATGGGAGGTGAGTGTTTTCTCTCAACTTCCCTGTTGAGAGTTATTGCCATTGCAAGTTCAGCGCCTCCATCAGTCTGAAGGAGCTGAATGAGGACTGTGTGCTCAGAGAATTTGAATTCCTCATTCTGGCCCCTTGGTGCAACAAATGGTGCACATCAGCAGAGAAGAAACACGACTCTCTGGTGATGAAGTCCCCAAGTTATGAAAAAATAAAGATTTGTCAACCTGCTGTCTTTCAGAAGCACAGCTTTCTCACATGGATTACGGTGTCCTGTTGCTCACTTTATTTTTACATACTTTGAGATTCTGCTTTCATGAACATTAGAAGAAACATCCTGAAAGGAAACAGAAGAGGCCTAATCAGAGCATAGTGATCTCAAGAGTTTCTCTGGAAGCTGTAATATTTGAAGTTGTCATTTATAAAAGACATTATACCAAGAATTGTGTGTTACTGTTATGTTTTCTCACTTGCAAGCGTACTGACCTAAGGAATCTGCCTTTATCCCTGCAGTATGGCTACAGTGCTATGCAAAGAGTAATGCTAAAGCCCATCCACCACATTGCAGCTACCTTTTCCACTCCTCCACTAGATTCATCACCATCCCTTTAGCCCAGGAGGAACTGACTTTAGAGAAGCTCTGTCAGACAGGTAATGGCCCATATTGTCAGCTCAGTTCTAGAGGTACATAAATCCAGAATAACTCAAGTGTTGAGCAGAGATGTTTTGAACTTGCTTTACTGTAGATAGGTAGAAAGTCATGACTGTCTCAGGGTTTAGATGTTTATTGTTTTCTGTTCAAATGCAATCAAAAGTTGTTTATAGACATTTGCAGTGACTCTATATGATCATCTGGACAGCTGTCCTCCTTTACACATCATCATTGCCAGATTGAACAAACTCTAACACGTGCTGGAAGTGAAGGCTCCCCCATGCTATTGCTGAAGATCAAAAGGATGGTTTAATAAAAGCTGTATTTCTATAATGAAAACAAATAGAGTTTAAACAGTTCAGCTGGAGTTCATAGAGAAGCAGAGGCTCAGTGACTGATTTTTCTAGCTGAGCAGCAAAGTAAATGCATATGTCTAATAGCATTAAAGACCACAAGTAAAAGAACGGATTGTGATAATTTGATCTAAAAGTGGACTGGGAGGTCAGCCGTAACTACACATTCAGTTGACCTTGTTTGTCTCACAGGTTTTACATATATATACTATCACCACATCCCCTCATTTAGTCTTCCCTCTGGAGTAACCCATACTTCTCCTTACAGTGGTGTTCTTGACATGACAGAATGAAGGTTTATCAGCAGTTTCAGCCTGTAGTCTAGGGCTTGCGGCTTAATCAGGAAATGTGATATTTTTCCAGAGCCAATGGACCATGTCAGGAAGTGTGCCGGGATGTGTGCCTCAGACTGTTTGAAGTCCAGCACTTTCTCAAAAGCTTCTGCCTTGTTGCAGAGATTTTAATAACATATCAAAATGGCTGGGTAAATGCGCAACAATGCTGGATCAAGATGAGGGCAAAGTCCTACAGTTTTCTTTGCACAAATCAAACGAGCTGAGGACCTCAAGAGTGAAATTTTCTAATGTCAGAGACAGGCTGAGGTTACCCATTGGAAAGAAGAAACAAGACCGACCAACATAGCTCATCCTATGGAAAGACTAACCAGACTGGATCTCTGGTGGGGAGTCAGATTCAAAGAACAGCAGGACACAAAGAAAGCTACAGAGAAACGGGCATGAGTGTGTCACATGTAGGATCCTCTGCTGTCCTCCACAGAAGCTGGGTACAGACTGTGAGCCAAAACACAAGAGAAATCCACGTGCCCTAGAAATACTAACTACAGCAATTAGAAGTCTGATGACACTGGCAAAGGATGGACAGCCAGCAGGGAGTAAGATTCGGTATCATCTTGGGCATAGTCCAGGCCCCACTGAAGTCAAGGAGGTTTTTCCATGAGCTTCACTAGTGATGGGTTTACTCCCAGTAATTGTTTTTTTTCCTGTATTCTTATTACCTTAGTCAGCACTCTGCTCAAAACCACACAAGCCTGTTTTCTGAGCTGAAAAAAAAGTGTTATGAATGATGAAATGGTAAAATAAACATTAGTTGTCTTGGCTCTCCTTCATAACACGTATTCCACTTCAACTTAGAAATTAAATTGAGCCTCTCGGTGTGACTGTTCCAAGCATCTTGCCCAGCCATCCATCTCCCAGCTGTGCAGTGTACCACTTGGACCTCGCTGCCAAATGTAAGCACTCGAATAATCCAAGCCAGGTGATTAGCATAAAGACTCTTTCAATTTGTATTACAGTATCAGTATTTTTTTAATGTATATGATGCTTAATTTGTTAATTTCAGGGCTGTATACTTGCAGGTTCCATGTCTTTGTTTAATAGATAAGTTATATATCACTACATAAATAGGTTGAAAGCTGAGAGCCTCACAATGTGTGACTGACAGAGCCAGGAATAAAACATAAAGGCACTCGTTTACAATCATGAATTCATCCTCCAGCACATGCTGCTTTTATTGTATTATAGAGCTAATATTTTCTCCTTCAAACCTTCCATACTTATCCTTTATTTACAGTACTCATAATCCCCTAGGATACTTTATTATTTTTAGATTACAAGACGTTTGAAAAGTTTTAACCTGTACTTTGTCATTGACTGCGTAGTAAACGAAGCTAAAACCATAAAAGAAAGGCAATCTGCCTGTTATATGAGAGTTCTTTCCAAAGATTTTAGGTAAAAATTTTTCTTGATTGGACGGGGTCTGAAAAACAGAGGACAAAGAGTTGCTGTGAAACCTACAAAACCTACATAATTTTGTTCTGCTGTACAATGTGAAATCTTTTCCCGTTTGTATATGTGTATTTTGCAGTACTTGATTCAAATTCTTTGTCCTCTTTAGAAAAGTAAAATAATGAACAGATTATATTGCTCCATTTCAAGGAAGAAAACAACAAAGAAAAGCCAAGTGGAACACTGGATTATATAAATAAAGGCAATTTTTTCTGACAGTGTTCTGATCCAAATATTTATTTATTTCCTAACTCATACAAAATTGATGCTTGTGGAGGTATTCGGTTAAAAGGGTTGGAAAATGAAATCTTGTAGTTACCCACAGAGAACATATAGTACCAATGAAGCAATGAAAACTGTTTTGATTTGAATAAGAAATATATTACATATAATTTACAGAAATGAGCTCTAGTTTCATATAGAAAATGATGTTTTAGAGCAATGATATCAAGAAATAGATTGATATTTGTCTTTGCTGTGGGTGGAACGGGTCACCCTTCACTCAGGTCCAACCAGGGTATGGGGAGGCTTCACTTCCACAGCTCCAAACGGGAAAGCTAACCATCACCATTGCCAGGCATTTCACCTCTTTGCTTGTCAGACAGGCACCTCTCTCCTAGAGGCTCACACACCAGCCAGTTTTCACAAGTTCGTAACATGCCTTCTACACTACTGAGCTTGGTTGGATTCAGACCAGAGACCTACATGTAAAAGACTGAAAACAGAAGGAGGCTCTGTTCTACTAGAAATTTATTTAGCGATCAGATGGAAAACTTGGCTTCAGGAAAAAAAAAAAGCATTAGATACCAGAAAGAGATGAAAAAGTCAGTCCTGGATAAAAGTAGTTCTAATTTTTATCATAAATGAAAGCATTATTAAAGATTTGTATATGAGTCATGCCAACTTCTATGTAGATGAGAACTGTAATGAAATGGTATCTAAGTCATTATAAATTTTGCTATTTACACAAAAGAGGAAAGAGAATTTTTCCTACTTCATTTTTTGTGTTTCCCTTCATATCTTCTACACTTATTAAAATGTAGGGTTTCAAGTACCCATAGGAAAAATAGAAACGTGCAGGGAGAATAACCACTAGAAAGAAAAAAAAGCAATCAAGTCCTATAAGTGGATTTAAAATAATTCAGTCCTGTCTGTAGAGTCAAATCATGTTCTTTTTCCTTTCTATATAAAAGTTGCACTCATATTCATAACAATAGAAGAAAAGCACAGTTGCTTCATAACACTGGACATAGCTTTCCAGAAACAAGATAGCAACAACTCAGAAATGCTATGGAAAACATTAATCACATAGTAACTTGCTATTTACATTAAAGACCGTAGCCTTTAAAATTAATTAAAAACAAAAGGAAAAAAAACCTGGTTTTAGTCATAGGACAGTTTTGTCTATAATGTGGAGTTTCTGTTCTTTGCTTTTTGTCCAGCATTTCTTTCGAGATATATATCTATATATACAGATATATATGTCTGAGAAAGATGTATCAAAAGCTAAAACATGTCTGGATGGAGAGCCTGCAAATTTTATCTGAGACTACAATTGCAGGAGACAAATCCCCACAGAAAAAAATGCTGGAATGACACATTTTAATGAGTTTACATTCCCTGTCCATGATCCAGATAGGATCCATGTAGAAACCTAAACACCTCAGTCCATAGAAGTGGAACTGACAGCAGCAGTGCGGGTTCCCCGGTGCCACCATGCTGAAGCATCCCAGCCCTCATGGGATGCAGTGGTTTCCATCCCCGTGGAGGCTGCCGGGACGGGTGCAGAACAGGGCCGGTGGTGGTGATGTGGAGAGCTGTCACCCTCCGTGTGGTCTACAGATGTGATTCAAGTCCCTTGGCAGTCAGTGGAAGCCACTCCTGTTGATGCCAGCGGGAGCTGGATGAAGCCCCAGGCCAGCAGCAGGCTCTGAGGATGGGAGTACAGGACAAGGCATCGCTCACTCTCTGATTCAGCCCCAGTGCTGCCACCGCATCGCCCAGCAGGCTCTCAGTTCTCACCAGGATCTACAAAACAAGTCACTGCTGTCCTGCTTCTCCCACGGGATGACAGCTGGACTGGCCAGGAGCTGTTGAGCACCACAGCATTTCTTATTCTTGTACATGCAGGATGCTGGTGGGCATCCCCTTCAGAACCAGGAAAATCCAGCCAGAGATGTGCCCCTGAACAGAAGAAAAGCTGTCTGTGCTTCCAGCAGTCACCACTCAGCTGCCCAGTCTCCATCGTAACTTGCTGAAACCAGTGCAAATTCACAGGAAAAAGAATGTCCACATCGACAGAGTATAAATCCTTCCTTACGTATGAGAAGGGTGCAAGCATTTACCCAGCATCTCTATCAAATATTGTAGAAAAGGTTACACAAAAATATTTAAATATATGGATACAGATACATAGATGTTATACTTCATAAAATATGTATATTCAAAACCCTTTGGGCAGTTTCACAGTTAGCTGAAAATGTATGCTTTAGAAATATGAACAATTTCCTACACTTTTCTAGTTTAAGTAGGAGGGGGGAGGGGAAAGAAGCATCAGCTTTATTAATACTGAATGCTAAGTGCAGAAGTTTAGCTGTAGCTGTAGGGTTTTGAAGCAATTGATTTGACAGAACCTCCAAGCATAAACTCTGTTTTAAAAATCCACATTTATTCCCTAGACTGCTTATTGTTTCATGAAAACGAAAACCTACGTGTCCTGCTTGTATCAGCTAGATCTCCTGAGACCGTTCAATTAAACCTCATAAGCTTGCAATACTTCAAGATAGGATTGTGTATTTATTGGGAGAACGCATGAACCTTATTGCAGTATTTCTGTGTAACAATAGGAATTTATAACTTCTTGTATTTTGTATAATTTAACTTTAGAAATAAAAAAGTCTTAAATGACACCACAAGAAGCTCACAGTTCTGAGAAAATTAAAGTCAGTATGAAATTTTACTTATAGACCACATAATTTACACAGATTTACATAAATACAGAGATATTAAAATATTAAATCAAATCTAATTAACAGAGGATAGAGTTTTACATTATAACATATTTTAATTCTAGTTACATTTTTGCAACTACTTTTAGTGTCATGGGATTATATAAATAATATATATACCTGTATATCCATAATATATATAAAGATATATATATCTATCTCTCCATCCTTCTTTTTTTCTTCAAAAATAGGGCAATTTTATAACTGCAATGAGATGTGACAAGCAGTACACTTCTGGGGAATTATTGCATGCCTTGAGTGCATAAGGCAGAAGGAAGAGTATCTGACTTCAGACACTAAAGAAGTGGAATCATCAGCCAGAAATGCACTGGAGTGATTTGGAACATCTTATTGCTTTTATAAAACTTGAAATTATACACTGTTGTGGGGTTGGATTTTTTTTTTTTTTCCAAAGGCACAAAATAAAGGGGAAAGTAATATCTCTCTATTTAGTGGAGATCAACGATCAGGAAGCTCCATCACTGTTCTCTGACACTCTTCATTGTCCTAAATCTATTCCCTGCGGTGCAATACTGTGCTGCAGTTGCATAAGGAGGTTAAACACAAAAGTTCATGCATCCTTTATTAGGGGGGAAACAAAACAAAGCCAATTCCCTTGCCCAGCAACAATGAAGTAGCCATTAGCATCCGATCATACCGGCTGGAGGCGAGAGTCAGCCATCGCTCCCATCAAACTGCAACGTGCACAACACCATTCGGTCGCAGGTACACTCACCACACTAACCTCAGCTGGTGGAGCAGCTCCTTGAGCTGGGTGATACAGTACTTGCCTAAAACCCTGGAGGCACGGATCCAAACTCAACAGCAGTTTCCCATCAGGCCAGGCAAAATTGGAAAGGGATAAAACTGGGTAACAGAAGTACTGCCCTGACACATTTTGGGGGTATTAGAGGATTATGGAGCACTTCTGCCACCCTCTTTCCCCATTTTAAATTGGTTAGTGGCATTCACTCTCAGCTGAGTGGGCTCAGACCTCCCAGTGCTCGTGCCTGGGATTTTTTCAGCCGAACAGCCACCCTGGGAGGCAGAGGACAGCAGAGGGGGAATGAGTGGGTACAAAAGATTAAAAATTGTAGACTATTACTATCTCCTCAGATCACTTTGAATGCCGGGATAGAAAGAAAAAAAAAAAAAATCCCTCAGGATCACTTTTCCTTTGCTGTTTTTTTAGATGTTAATATGCACAGTAGAGGGCTGCCTCTGCTATGATACCACACAGGATGTTTCAAAGTTTGGATATGGCACTCTGTCAAGGCACCTTCAAGTAATGGTCATTGACTTAATCGCTAAGCAAAGCCACATTTTCTGTACCCAACGCTGCTTCCTCCAACACACACAGTATTAGCAGCCACTCACACCTGCCATCAGAGACAAAAAAACTCCTGGTTCTTGCTAGGGAGAAATACACCAGCCACTTCCAAAATAAATATTTGCCAGGGTTTACGAGTGGACATTTTGCACAACTGCATGGTTTGTTCCCCAAAAGGGGAAAGGGGAGAAAATTAAGTGTTGTCTGTCCCTAACTGCCTACTAGATTAGGAGGGTTAAAAATATATATCAGCCTAAAAAAGTAAAAGCCAGCTCTGTACTGCTGCAGGATTCCTTGCTGGGAGGTGAAGCTGTAAACGCAGGCATTCAGTGCGGGGTGCCTGGTGCAGAACTGGATTTGGTTCAGGACCAACAGGAGGTACAAGGACATCCTCCCCCGGGAGAGGACGGGCAAGTTACTGCACATCACCTCGCCCCGCCACACAACACGGTTCTGGGTGTGGGCTTCAGGTGGCACAGGGATGGGGATGGGGGTTAATTTGAAGATGAGGAGAGCTGAGGGGAGAGGAAAGCTCGGGCATCGCTCTGTGCAGACAGCTCGCTCCATCCCCCCAGACGGTGGGATGCTCAGCGCTGCAGCCTGGGGGCTCGGGGCTGTGGGGCCTGAGGGCGCTTGCCATTAAGCCCAACTAGGGGTGGCCATTTCTACACAAAACAATATCCAGTCTTGGAAAGGAGCGAGAGAGGTGGGATGGGACATAGGTTCTAGCACAAAAGGAGAGAGAACAGGGTGGGCTGCCACCTTGCTCTGAGAGGACAGGGGATCCCAAGGCACCTGCCACAGCTGCCTCTCCCACCACGCCACTCACCCATGCCCCAACCCCACACCATGCGATGGTGACACAGGGTGCAGTGGGAATCCCAGAAGAGTGGGATCATCCCGGTCCTCGGGCAAATGATGTCCAGGGAAAAGGGATCCCCCACCCCTGACCCTCTCCTCCAGGTGGATGACTTGATATTTGGTAGCTGTGAGCAACTCCTTCTCCAGTAAAAAGACACATCTTTTCCTCGCACAGTCAATGAGAAACACAATGTGATCTGTCATGCGCTTGGATCGTGGGCTTGTTCGTTCATTTGAATTAGCAATGTTTTCTTCTTCGGGGACTAGAATAATCACTCAGATATTTACAAACACCAACCAGCGCCTTCGCGAGGTCTCCCCCAAACCATCATGACAAAATCACCGTCTGCAAGAGCCCCGCACCAGCTGTGTCCAAACAAGCCCGTGCTTGCTGAGAGCTCGGAGCTGCCGAGGGAGAGGAGCGCTGGATCTCCGAGTCCTGGGGGGGTCTTCCCAGACGGCTGTCTCTTCCTTGGGGTGCCTCTCCCTGCAGCCCCGTCCCAGGGTGCTGGCTACCGCTATTGCTGCTGTGGGTGCAGTGGTCCCGTTCGTACTCCTCCTGAGCCTTTTGCATTTTCCGTTTCTTCATCTTCCTCTTGTGGATGTGGAAGGTGGTGAGGGAGAGGAGGATCAGGCAGAAGATGAGGGTGACAAGGACAATTAAAACCACGGTGGATGAGAAGGACTGGAGGAGTTGACCCACTTGCATGATGCAAGTGCTACTGGTGTTTAAAGTGGCAGATGTCCTGTTCAGAAGACAAGGTGGCAGGGACAGCCTCAACTCCTTGGAGAGCTTGGCACTCATTGAGGAGGCTTCGGAAGATGAGGATCTTCCTCCCCTCTCTGAAGACGCCTAAATTTCAATCAGTGCCGGGCTGCTGGCGGGCGCTCGCTGGAAATGCCCGGGATGCTGCCGGCTCAGCCTCACGCTGGCTCTAAAGTGACAGAGCAGCCTGCAAAGGGAGCCGGACACATCAGCGCTCCGAGGCACCCACCCTGCGCAGCTACCCCCTCCCCAAAACACCGCGCCGCCGGCTGCGGCAGCCTCCTCCCTGCGCCCCGCCACGGCAGCGCTCCGAGCCGCCCCGGCTCCCTGCCGGGGGCGCGGCAGAGGGGTGGTGGGACGCGGACGGGGCATCGCGCCGCCACACCGACTTCGCGAATTGCTCGGCATCCCGGGCAGAACCGCCCGGTAGCTCACGCCAACTAGTTGCGGCGGGAAGGGATGGAGGGAGCGACGGCCCCGCATGCCGGCGGGGACAGGCTGCCGAAACCGGGCGGGGGGGACCTGTCCCGCGGTGCCGGTGCCCGCCCCGGAGCCCCTTACCTGCTCCGGCGGAGGCGGCGAGGGAGCGCCCGGGCGCCGCGGGCGCTGGGGGCTGCGGCAGCGCGGAGTGAGCGCGCAGAGCGGAGCCGCCGCCGCTTCGGGGAGCGCCGCCCGCAGCCTATAGCCGCCCCGGCCGGTGACGTCAGGCCCGCTGGCCGCCGCCCCGCACGGCCCCGCGGCGGCGGAGGGGGTGGCGGGGGCGGCCCCCGCCCGCTCCGCCCGGGCACCGGCCCCCCCCCGCGGCGCCCCGCCGCCCCCCGCGCTGCCGTCGGCTCCGCGCATCGCTCCTGTCGCCACAGCGGTCTGGCACCCCCCCTCCCTCCCCTGCCCGCCTCCCCCCACCCCATGCTCTTCGCATCCCCAGATGCTGAGACCATGAGATACATGGACCTGTTGGAGCGGGTCCAAGGGAGGCCACGAAGATGCTCGGAGGGCTGGAGCACCTCTGCTATGAGGACAGGCTGAGAGAGTTGGGGTTGTTCAGCCTGGAGAAGACAAGGCTCCGGGGAGACCTCATAGCAGCCCTCTGGTACCTGAAGGGGGCCTTTAAGAAAGCTGGGGACAGACTTTTTACAAGGGCATAGTGATAGGACAAGGGGTAATGGCATCAAACTGGAAGAGGATAGATTTAGATTAGATATTAGGATGAAATTTTTCACTCTGGGGGTAGTGAGGCACCGGAACAGGTTGCCCAGGGAAGTTGTGGATGCCCCATCCCTGGAAGCGTTTAAGGCCAGGCTGGATGGGGCTTTGAGAAACCTGGTCTGGTGGGAGGTGTCCCTGACCATGGCAGGAGGTTTGGAAAAAGATGATCTTTAAGATGCCTTCCAACCTAAACCATTCTATGACGGGTCCATACCTCCTTGCCCCAAAATACCCCAACATACCAGCCATCCCCAGCCCCTTCCCCCATGTCCCCATCCACATGGACACACCATGGCCAGAGCGTCCACATTTAGTCACCCACAGCTACCCCCAGTGCCTTCGCCTCCCGGTGGCTGTGTGCACCCATTGCCAGTCCACATTCACATCAGTACCGTGCCCCAAATGTCCCAGGTTCCCATACTGCACAAAAATCCCCCACTGCCACCGGACCGTCCATCTCTCCGGACAGCCGGCACACCAATTCCATTTCCCATGAGGCCGATGTGAACTTGTGAGAGCTAAGAAATGCCAAGGACCCTTGTGCCAAATCAAACCAGATACCACAGGTGCAGGCAATACTTGGAAAAACTTGCCTTATCAAGGCTAAGTGTATCCTGGGGCTTTTCTTCAAGAACAAAGGGATATGAACTGCCTGTTAATACATTTAAGCTAAAAATCAGATGATTTCTAAACATAAGAGAACCTATGATTTGAAAAATACTTCCAGTAGAGATAACAGGGCAAAATCAATAATTACGTTTAGGATGGAGCTCATCACATTGCCAAAAGGAGCAAAGTGATGTGTTTGTGTACAGTAACATGGGACAAGACCTGATGGCCCGGGAGATTCCTTCAGTCCCAAGTTGTGTACTCTAGGCTAATCCTGGGTGCTGGGAGCAGAGTTACTGTGAAGCCCTAACGTGAGTAACAGGACTTTAAGGAAAAATAGACAGTGTCAGTCTTTTCTGGTGGCCTGAAGCCACCTGAAAAGCCTGGAGGAAAATCTGTACAAGACGAGCTCTGACTTGAGTTGGGAAAATCTTCATTCAAGAACAAAGATCTGTTAGATCTGTTGACCCTGATAGCCAAGAACCTGTCTCAGAGGTGGGTTGTTACTGGTAAGATGTGCATTTAAGCACTTTATTGTTTCAAGAGAGATTTCTTCTGTACTGCTTTTGTCTCTGATAAATGCACTGCAGCTTGTGAAATTTGGCCAGTGACTATCAACTCGTTGATTGTTCCAGAAAAAGCTTACACCACAGGGGATGAACTAAGTTCAACCCCGTTGGGATAGCCCCAATCATTTGCAAAGTGACTGCAGCTTCAGGCTTCCTCTAAAACCAGAGGAATGGAGGTTCCCATTGCCCCTTCCCCTCCCCAGAATGAT
Organism: Numenius arquata; assembly: GCF_964106895.1. Classification (NCBI taxonomy): domain Eukaryota; kingdom Metazoa; phylum Chordata; class Aves; order Charadriiformes; family Scolopacidae; genus Numenius; species Numenius arquata. The sequence goes on from NC_133576.1 coordinate 123,013,349, forward strand.
ACAGTCTGATGTTTTAGAGGGGTGCTGTGGAGGCTGCACAGGGAGGAAAGAAGTTCAGTCCAGAACTGAAAGACAAGCCCTTGCCCCCTCATTTACCCACTGCTCCTCTCATTCAGCTCCCTCAGGTGCAGACCCAGCGTCCTTGCCTGAATCACACCTCCCCATGCACTCTCAGCCTGTCATTCCTTGCACACATGTGCACCCTCTCTTGCACATCAGCCACATCTCTGTATCCTTGATGACATTACCCCTGCACCCCTTTCTTCCTCCCACATGCACATCTGAGGTCTGTGGTAAAGTATGTTCTGTGCTCCCTGCCTTACGGGAGAAAACAACCACCACAGGCTAAAGCTGCAAAGCCACCTTCAGACCCTTCTCTCTTTCCTCTGACTATTCTCTGCAAAGCAGCAGCTGGGTGGGGGGCTGCAAAACAGGGTGGGAGGCATGGGGGCCTCTCGTTTTGGTCTGTGTCATGGGAGAGCACCTTTGTGCTCAAAAGCAACCAAGGGTGTGATATAAACCAGTAGCACTGCGCTCCCAGACCAGGCTGAATCTTTCAGCCTAAACTGAAGGTGGGATGATACCACTTAATCCCAAAAGCATAGGTGAGTTTGTGAAGCTGTAGAAACTGATCGGAGACTATCATTCAGAAGTTACCAGATTATTAGAAATTACTTTTGGTTTATTTTTTTTTTTTTCAGAAAAAAAAACCCAACATAAGAACATCCTTTTGCACAGAAAACAGCATTAGCAGCTGTAATAGAATCATAGAATGGTTTGGGTTGGAAGGCATGTTGAAGATCATCTAGTTCCAACACCCCTGCCGTGGGCAGGGACACCTCCCACCAGACCAGGTTGCTCAAAGCCCCATCCAGCCTGGCCTTGAACACTTCCAGGGATGGGGCATCCACAACTTCTCTAGGCAACCTGTTCCAGTGTCTCACCACCCTCAGAGTGGAGATTTTTTTCCTAATATCTAATCTAAATCTCTCTCTTTCAGTTTAAAACCACTACCCCTCATCCTATCACTGCACTTCCTGATAAAGAGTCCCTCCCCATTTCTCCTGTAGGCCCCAACCAGTTCCTGATCCACCAAGTTGTCCATCCATCAAATCCATGCCTTTCCAATTTAGAGACCAGGGTGTCATGCAGGACAGTGTCAAACACTTTGCATAAATCCAGGTAGATGACACCTGCTGCTCTTCCCTTATCTACCAATGCTGTAGCACCAATATTGGTTTAAAGCTATAATATAGGCGTAAAGATATCTTACGATGTTAGCCCTATTTATGGCAGAAATAACCAAATTGTAGATTGAATAAACTTCAAAGCCAAAGAATTTACTAAATCATAATAAGGTTATTGCAAAAGTTAATAGATAAGACTACTAGATATTGCACTAGAATATTTGACTATGTCTTCGGGTTTTACTTGTCAGAAGAGCCAACACAAAGCTACTAAAAGTTAAGTTGCCTTACATAAATTTAAAATCCTTCATGTGTTGTTGTCGTCTGCTGCCTTTTGCCCTCTGACCACTTGCCTCCCTCCTGTTCCAAGCTACCTCTTCCTGTCTCTCCTGCCCCTGTCCCTTCTCATCCACTGTCACACAGAACAGTAAGCTGAAAAGCCCAGAATGATTCATATATTTTCCTTATTACTTTCAAAATGCTGCTCACATTATTCCTTGCTTTCAGGATTAGCAAATAGTGAAAAATGTGTCTTTTCTATTAGTATGATAATTATTCCAACTATAAGGTTGGAACTGTAACTGTAGGGAGTGAAAGATGAGTCCAGGGAGTTGAGAAGGGCAGACACCTCAGCACGTTTAACTTTCCCTACTGTCTCAGCCCCTTTTCTGTCTCTGTTCATGTACAATTTTGGAATATTTCTGCTAAAAGAATATTCAGCTAAAAGAAATGAAAAGCAGAGGTAGTTCTTGCTGGCAATTAATTTTACAATTTTTAATGAAAGAGACAGTCAGAAGAGAAGCATTGTGGAGAAAAGGGGAGATAACTGTAATGTAATTATGTATACCTTGGCATTCTGGTTCATATTGGCTGCCAGCCAACCAAAGTATATGGATTCAAATACCATGATCACAAAACAGGGAGTTTCAGAAATCAAGGGGAAAATATCTACATTGTTATGGACCAGTAGCTGTGCGTTATTCCTTTGCTCTGATTAACTGATATAATTAGATTTGAATATAAAAATACAAAAAAGAATATCTCTCCGATAGATAATGTGGTCATGAAAAACCCTTCCCTTATTTAGCATGAAAATAAAGGACATGATATCTTCAGGAGTGCTCTCTTTCAAGAATAAATTGCTCATTAGTTATAGTGAATTTCCCCATAGTATATATGCAGTATGACATTTATGGGGGTTAGGTTCCTTGCTCAAGTAGGATTGGCCACTAATAGGGGATATTATATTAAAGGGACTGTTTTTGTATTTTACAGCAATGTTTGTACCCATTACAACCTTGATGACTCCCAGTTTTCTAGGGATTCACATTGTTAAGAAGCAGACGGCATACATATTTGCAAATCCCCCAAATGGACTTTTGTACAATTTTTAATCTGTTAATTAGAGAAGTTGTTCCTTCAGATGCTAATTCCTCAGACCCTGCATTACAAGGGTCTTGTTCGCCAAGGCAATTGCCTAATGAGATAACCTGTATGAGCAAAGACTGTTCATGTAAGTAAAGGTTTGACGGTTCAGGCCCTTGGCTATTAATGACCCGTCTTGAAAAAAAAATTTATTGTCCCACCACTGTTTAAATTTAGCAGTTGATTGCATATAGAATAATGCATGATCCCTTTTGCACCAAGATTGATGTCATCATTTGCCAGACAGACCAAGTACTCGATGAATGCCAATGACCCTCATATTAATTTGCAGTCTCCCCATGGGAATGAGGCCATCTGCATAGAGTCTTTTAGGATTCTACATACTCCCACTACTATAGGTGAAGCCCAGTGATTTAAACATGGTCTGAAACCCTAGCACTGTAAACAGAATGAATTCTAAAAAAAAATAAAATAGATTCACATTGCAGATGCACTGGTAGGTCAGCTAAGATCCTGCACATGTAAATGTTTGTCTTGCAAAGATACTGTTAAATGTCTCTGAGAGATTTTGATTGGAAATAGCTTGACTATGTCTGACAATGTTGCTTCACAGGCTACCCAGCTCAGAAGCAGATATTCTTTCTCTTTCTTTCTTTCCCCCACACCTTCTAGAAGAGGGTAGGTAGTCTGGGTGATGTAGGCTCACAATTACTTTGTTCTCAGGAGTTGATTTCTTATGAGCTTTTACATATTCAATTTCTATTCTTTAGAAAAAAATTCTTTTCTTGTTCTGATAAAGGAGAAACCTACCACATGGGATGGTGAGGAAAAAAATAAGAAAGAATGTATGTGATGTTGACTGAGGAAGGTTACTAAGCTTTTGCTGCATTCTACAGGGTGTTAAAAGGCACCAGGAGTAGAATATGGGTCCAGACTATGGAGAAATACATAGACAGCATTGGGCATGCCTGACCGAGTACACAGATCTTCAGTTTAGTTACGACAACAGAATTCTAAATCTGTAACACACAAACATCTACTAATGAGAAGCAGATCTGGGTAAAATTAATATAGGGGAGGAAAGAAGGACAGGATTTTACCTGTAACTGTGCATTAAAAAATGCTATTTATTTTTTTATTAGACAATACATTTTAGAAAGGAAGAATCAGAGTAATGACCTTTCAGATTTAATCTTTTTGCTCTTAATACTTTACAGAGTTTTCAGAGAATTCAGAGGAGCACACTTTAATTACATCTTTTAAAATAGAGAACATGGCTAGTGATCAGAGAAACATAAACTGCCCATACCAGTGGATATCACTGAGGGAGAAAAAAGAAACTTGTATTGCTCATTTAGACTGAAGAGAGATTTAAGCATAAAGAGCCACAATTTAAATGTGATTTCATGTTAACAGCCCCTCTTCTTCTTCCCCTAACACAGTTTGAATGCACTTGAGAGCTAATTCAACATATCATTCACAGCAGCTTTTTAATATGGGATAAAGGTGTTGTTCAATCAAACTCTGTTTACGACAGGGTCAGATCTGGCCTCAGGGGGTGGCGGGTTTGTGCAGCCTCAAGGTTGCATCCACATCGCGTGATCCAGGGAACCTTCCCATCCCACCAACAGGTGCTAAGGGCAACGCTTCCAAGGGAGGGAAAGAAACAACCACACCTCTATAGGTTATCCCATGGGCTAGGAAGAGAGCAGTCCTGATGGATGTTTATATGATCCATCTGTATATTTAGACAAACTGGAACAGCAAAAATGTGAAAAGGAAACACACAGGATAACAGTCCAGTGGCTTTGTCTGCAGTCAGGAAGAGAAGGGACTTGAATTTGGGTCTTTCACCTCCAGGCAATGCATGGCTCAGCCTGAGACAGGAGGTTTTCTTGTTCATTCCATGTACATAACAACCCTCCTGCTCCCCGTAACGTCCTGGCTTTGTTCCAGGGAGGAAATCTAAGAAAGCTGGGAAAGTACCATGGATGACAAAGCCATTTACCTCTAGCTCTACCAGAAAAAATCCATGCTCAGTCAACTCCAAGCTCACTATGCTGTTCATCAGCAAAGTACATAGCTCAAATTTTGCCCAGGGCCTTTTATAATCTTTTTTTTTTTTTTTTTTGTCAACTGCTGTGTGAAGAAGGAAGTTAGTAACACTCATTATTATTCTGTTCTGCTCTTGTCTCCTGGGCCCTAGGAACCCAAGAGAACCCTGGTACATGAACTATCACAATAGTAAAGGAAATCCTGATACCAACTGCTGCAAATGTCTTTTTCTCATGTTGTTGCATAGCTTCAAGCCTTTGTGGATAGCCCTGTTCTTTTGACTTGTCTGACACCTTGGTTGTAGCCAGGATGCTAAATAAGTGACCATCTTCTGTTCCACTCCTCTTACAGAAATTTGAATTAATTTTAGAAATTTCACTTAATCATAAAACTAATTTTTATTAGATTTATACCACTGCACCTTTTTTTCTTCTGAGGCTGTAATTTGGAGGAGGAGGGAAGGAATATTAATTTTTAATTACAGTATCATCCCCAAACTTCTTAAGTGTAAAATTTCTTTATGGTCATATTTTCTAAACCAGGATTAGAAATGCAAAGGTCTAATTCTACAAGGTCCTGTGCCGTGTAGTCAAATCTGATCCAGGATACAAGCACCTGCCCATAGGAAAGGTAAAACTAAATATGTCACCAATTGCTTGTTGGATTGGGTCCAGCACCTTTCAGAAACAGCCCCTTGCAGGCATTTCTTCCCCTCGTTCCCAAAAACCCACGTGGCAAATGGAGCTTCTCCAGTTGCAAAAGGGATGGCCCCTTCCATGGCAAGAGGCCTCCATCTTACGAGTGATGATATGATCATATTTTAAAAGAGAAAAGAGTCTGGCAGACAAATGAGCTCAAGGTTTCCATTTCGTTCTTCCTGGCACTTACCTGATATCCTGTAGGATGTGCTTGTGAATAGTCCCTTTGTACAAAAATAGCAACATTTGTCTTAGAAGTGCTTATTTTTCCAGTGATATCAGCAAGCAAGCAGTTGTTTACTGTGTTTTCATTTTAAACTTGCTTCACCACAGAGTGTATTGGACTCTACTGGAGAGCCATGTAATCTTTTATTACTGAACTCTCTGTTTTTCTCTCCTTGTGTCTCCTTCTACTAAGTCTTGTTATGCTCTTCGCCATGTCATGTCTGAAATTAGACTGAAAACACTTCGGGAAAGTAACTGAATTATCTGATTTTTATCAGGAGATGCTCTGAGAGAACATAAAGCTGTCTCCAAAATAAAATAAAATCAACTGCAGCAGCAGCTGGAAATAAGGAGAAAATATCAATGCAATAAACACTACACAAGAGTGACCAGTTTTTTTAAAGCCCCACAGAAACATATTTGGATGTGGCAATGTCCTTGCATGATAGCAGGAGGCTTTTTATCTATTTTGCACATACTCAAAGTATTGGTACCATAACTTTTCTATGAGTACTTAGATAAGATGTGCCTGTAGCATATAGAACTGGGAGGAATCCTGCGTATTGCCATTCTTTCCTGCCAGCACTTCTTCCTACTTCTTCTGACCTTCATGGCTCAGAAGTGAAAATTAGGTCTCTAAATCGTTGCTACGATACAAAAATTTTTGCTTGCCTTGAGGGACCCAGGAGTATAACTTAGCTAACCCACCTCTCACCACCTTTTTGGTGATGCTGAAGTAGTATCAATGTGAAAAAGAGAAGCTTGGAAAGCAAAGGGAAGACTGAGTTTTCAGAACAGAAAACAACATAATAAGCAAAAATAAACATTAGAACACATTTTATAGAATAAAGAAGAGCAGGTGGAACATAACAGATACAGTGTAGAGGTGACAACTGTAAATAGCTATTATTTGGGGACCAACACATAACAGTGAGAAGAGAGATTACAAGAAATTGAAATTACATAACTGAAAATTATACAACATAAACCTATAATTTGTCATTTCAACTACAGGCCTATAAGGACCTAATGCGAAATGCAGTTTCAGCTGCTCTGGTTAGACAGATATGTAATAATCCTTATGAGAATGCACATTTAAAAATTCTGTAAGCTGTGACAGCATGAAAAAAAAATTAGAAATGCTACAGTATTTCTCATATATATAGATACATATATCAGCTGCCACTTTCACTCTTATGAAGTCCTTTCCAGCCTGTCATATTTACTACACAAGTCTGAGAAAGAGTTGGACATTTACCACAAAGTATGTGTTAAAGTATGTCATAAACTCTCAGGGACAGGTACTAGGAGGACAGGATGTCTTCCTAATGAGGGGAAATGTAGAAACACAGCTGAGAGAGAATAAGGAGCGGTATTGCATTTAGTCTTTTCTATGAAAAGAAGAATCGAGAGGGAAAGAAAAGAAAAGAAACAAAAGGAAGGGATGAAATAGGGAAGGGAAGGGAAGGGAAGGGAAGGGAAGGGAAGGGAAGGGAAGGGAAGGGAAGGGAAGGGAAGGGAAGGGAAGGGAAGGGAAGGGAAGGGAAGGGAAGGGAAGGGAAGGGAAGGGAAGGGAAGGGAAGGGAAGGGAAGGGAAGGGAAGGGAAGGGGGAAAGAATACAGTGTAACTCGTCTAATAAAGTGGTTAGGAGACACAGAGGTCTGGTTTATGAGCAAATTGATGGGTCATTAAAGAGGAATGAATTAAAGATCAGCCTGTAAAGTGCCAACATGGCAAAGAACAAATGTTGTGAATTGTAACCTTGTTAGTACAGAGAACTAATAAGACAAATTGCACAACTAGGATTTTTTCTCCATAGTTGTCAGATGTATAAAGATTGTGTATGACTGCTGTATCCACAAAACATAGCACTGGGAAGTCACCTTGAAAGTGATCTTGTTTGTTGAAAGCAATCTTGTTTGTTGAAAGCATCAAGAATTTTTTATTTTCTAATTGAAACAAGTAAAAGGTAGGAAAGAAGGTTTTGTATGTTTATTTGGGGCGCCTGTTTCCTTGGAAAGACAGTGTTCTAAGGAAGTATGGATTTCTACAGTGATTCACTAAGAACTGAGTTTTGCATCTGTAGGCAAACAAACCACTGGCAGAGGATAGGATTTTTACATTGTACAGTCATGATGTCTTACAGAGTGTCTTACCATTCTTTATGGAAGGACCATGTTTTCAGTTCTCAGGGCATCTTCAGTTTCTCACAGAATTGTACCTTGTGGTCTTCTGAATAACTCCTCATGACATTTTATAATTTTTTTCTACTCTTTCTTATGACATTTGATGACCGAGAAACGAAGGAATGGGATGCTGGTAGGGGGATGCTTTGAAGCTAAGATACCTATGTTTGAGCCAATTAAATTATTAGATTGCCTTTTCAGATTAAAACAGTTCTGGAAAAGGAGAAAATGTGGTTAACTGTCTAGTTCATGAAGGTGTCATTGTGTTTCAACTGAACACACTTGTGTTCAGCCAAAAGTTGTTCTGAATGTAAAAAAAATAATTTGACAAGTGGCTTTAACTTAATTTAGTCATCACATATGGTATTTTCACATTTGAAAAAAAACTAATTAATAACAGCTGTCATTTAAAAAACAGCTACTTTACAAAAGTACATTTCTCCACAGATTGCCATAATGATTTTTACTATGACTAGAATAGGACACAACCTAAATACCTAAATACTTCATTGTTTGATAGACTAAGCTCCATTTGAGCTGTTCCAGTCTATTATGCAGATTGTATCATATTAAACGAAATGTATTGGTATATATTTAATTGGAAGATGACAGCATCTCCTATTAGCTACTTAAAGCCAGAACAACAGCTGAAAAATATTAGTATGAAAGCTATACAAACAAAAATTTTACAAATCAAAAGAGTCTTGCTTATTTGCTGAGATTTTACACTGAACATAATCTGTATCACTTCAACCCAGAAATAACAATCATGTTAGTGAGTAATTAAAGCAAGGGACAAAGTCAGGACTACAGTATTCTATTCCCAATTCAGCTACTGACTCACAGTGTGATTTTACTCATTTACCACCTATAAAATGGAAAATGTAGTAATGATAATGACAGGGATAATAATACCTACATAAAAGAAGTGCTAGGAGTCTTAATGTTTAGAGAGAGCTTTGAGATAGAGATGCTATATAAACACAAAGTATAATGAACAAGGGACTACGAGCTTGCACAATTTGTATATTCTTTGGGCTTTTAAAATTAAAGACAGGTGAACTCTATATATCTGAGAGACTGCAGCTCCTCTGTTTTAAGAGCTTATTTGCGAAATCATTACGTTTCACAGCTGCCATTACACTGTGTTGGACTCAAGCTTTTAAGAAGACCTATTTGCCAGTCATTACCACGAGAAACTTTAAAGGCTGTTCAAAATAATCATCTCATCACTGTGACTACTGGCTACAGCTTGTCTTGTTTTATTCTCTTCTTTGTAGATATGTGTAATGATGCACTTATGTGAAAGGCAGGAGATCATGACCATGTGAACAAGGAGAAGAGGTCAGTGTTTCAGTGAAAACTGAATTCCTGAGGCATGGGTGACCTTAGAGATTTTCTTATACTATAAATCTACCCTGCCAAAGTCTCTGAAAACGGTCTAATAGTAATCCCAATGATCATTTTTCTGAGCAGTTCTGATATCTACTCTGAGCACAGTGATATGCTTCTGCTTCTTGAAAGCCTCAGGAAATAATGGATTGCATTATAAGAGTGTCCTGGTTTGATTCTAAACCATGACAAAGAGAAACCTAGTAAAAATATGGACAAGATACTTTGGAAAGGTGAAGTCTCCCTTGCTGAAAGACAAATGAAACAGTAGCTTTAGAAAGGTAATATAAGAAAACAAAATAAAAATAAGAGTGAGAAGCAAATGTACACATTACAGAACTTTGAAGACCACAGCACAATATCATTCTGCAAAACAGGTCAAAGGCACCTGCAAAGGTACAACAGTCTCTTTCTTTTATATAATCAACTAGATTTTTTTAAAACAAATTAAATCAGCTGGAAAAAAAAAGAACAGTCTGTAAGTAATCTTTGTGTGCAAACAAATGATTAGTGCAGAGGAGCAGCAAAAACATCTTCTAATAATAGCTTGTTTTGTAGGAAAAAATTAGACAGGACTAGATTTGTGTAAAACTGGCAGACTATAGGAGCATGAAGAGTGAAGTGATATTAAAAGTGTTTGTGTAAGCATACATTATTTTGAAAGCTTTTCCAGTGCATGACAGTACAAATCCATTTCTATTTTCCTCAAAAACATGGCAAACTCTCAGATCATCATGGAATGGAAAATAATTTAAGTCAAGACCTTAAGAAAAAGGCGTGATTCTTCTATGCTAGTTAGGTTTCATTATTATTAATTATGTTATGATGCTAAAAGTCCCCATCAAGTCAATGTCATGATACTGAAACATTAAAGAGGCATCATATTGTACAGGAACATAATTCAATTAAAGAACCAGTGAGGTAAAGCAATTTAGTTAAGGCCACAGAAAATGTCAGTGGAAGAAGAGCAGCCCCTGGATTGCAGCATTTGTGATGTAAATACAGAGTATAAAGACAACAAAGACAACACTTCCAGTATAAATTGGTAGGCCAGCCCAAACCTAAAAGAGATGATAAAGCAGTGAATATTTTACTACCAACCTAGCTGCCCTACCATGTTATCTCTCACTGCTCTGCTCCCCTCTGGATAGTCGGTTGCTGGGGTGGCATTCTCCTCATTTCACAAGCGTGGGTTTGCTGGCAAAGCAGACTCCACAAAGGTACGTGTCCATGCCATCATTTAATATTTCAGAGATGGAGAACAGTGAGCTGGTGACAGGAAATAAATACATAGGGTCCCAAAGAGAGTTAGAGGGAAGGAAGAACAAGACGGGCAGCAAGCACAGCACGAGATATTGCAAGATTTCTCCCTGCTGAAAGATGTCATTTTGTGACAGAGTCAAAAAAAAGCTCATATTTGTGTAGAAGAGAACACACATAGATGGATGCAGCTGTCCCCTTCAAAAAATACTGAATTAATCCAAATACTGTTGGGCAATGACCATGTGTCACTGAATAACAAAGATTAGGAGGAAATGTATTTTATGCAGATGTTGTTCTGTAGCTACCTGTTGTAGGCTTACCTGAACATCCTACTCGGCACCAGTCTTAGCAACAGGCTAGATATTGCATGGATAGGGTTGTTTTTCTGTTCTTAATTGAGCAGAAAGTACGGCATGTCTCTGATTTGTTAGTGACATTACTGGGGAGCAGGATCTCGGGAGAGCTTTCTGAGGACAGCAAATGGGATAAACCCAGACAGAACTGCTGTAAAACATGAAATGTAGAAACACATAACTTTTGTGGATGGAAAAGAGCCATTCATGATGTTGTCCTAAACGCGTTTGCCAGGATTTTTGCCCGTAGATCACTGAGGACTATAGGAACATGTGGAGACCCCCAATCCACAGTGTTAAGAGCATCAATTCCCTTATTTGTACCTGAGATAGGAGTTCATGTCATGTGCTCCTCAGAATCCCTTTGCCATTTTTGTTTTTCTGTATTAAAATCACTTTGATCGGTATTTCTTGTAACAACAAGGAAATCATTCCTCTGCTTCCAGAGAAGATCCAGAAACATAGAGAAGGGTTGCAATGAAGGCAACAGAGACTGCTCTCACACCATGTCTGATGATTATTTCATGCTGTATTGATCTTGGCACTGCTCCTCTCAGCTCAGAAAATGGCAAATTTCCTTAGCCTCACTTTGCCATGACCCTCCTTGTCTGAGAAAAGAAGGCACAGAAGTATCAGTGTCAATGGAACACGTTCATTTGAGAATGGCTGGGCAACATCCAAACAAGCATAGTCAATATTTAATGAAAAAAGCCTTACACAAGGTTCATCATCCCTTCTTTTTATGGTGCTCTCCTTTTACGTTATCACAGCCCAGTCATTATTGTTCTTCTTGCTGCAAGCTTCATTCCCTTTCTTCCTAGTGTCTTCAGCAGGCAGCTGACCTGGCTGCTCCTGTCCTCCTTATCAGCGCCACTGCTGAGTCTACATGGGAGTTTCCAGGCCAGGTGTCTGAGCCTAAATTCCTGCAGTGTGAATGGGAGGGCTGCGTAGACTGGATGTCTCATGTGTTCATCACTGAATCTCATACATGCTCCAGTAATCATCTCTCCACTCTGAAAATTTTGTATCTGAAGCCTTGGATACGCTTCAGATTTGTTGAGCTGCAGAGGACTAAGTTCTGTGATTTCAAGACAGTGGAGTCAGATTAAATTACACTGGGGCATATAAGCCATTCAAATAGCATATATGCATTCAAGGGAATGTTGTTTTTCCAGCTGAACAATGCATACATGGTGTTTTATATATGGTCTGGTGTAGGTGAACATGTCCTGAAATGCTGATACCCAAGAGAAAGCATTGAGAGCATTAGCTACACAATTTCAGACTTCATGGCTAGTTGAAGTGCTTTCTTAGCCTCTTGTCAGGTATTGATGCCAGCTGCCTGGGGGGCTGCTGAGCCTCCTGTGCAGTGCTGCTTTTGCACTTTTAATTACCATTGCCACTACAGAAAAGCCATTTGGCATACTTCTGCATAAATGACTAAGGACTCCAAGGATGTTCACTCACTTGTTCTTCAACTCCAGCAACTTACTTTATTCTCTGAAAATTCATTTCTCCTCTTTTTAGCTCTTTACAAATGTGTTCTGATGATCTATTTGGGCTTGGGCTTTCTTTCCTCAGTGCACATACCAAGTGACCCCTCTGGTTTCCAAGCTGCTTCCCCGCAACAAGATCAAGATTTTAAATGAGCAAATGAACACAGTTTGCACAACCATATTCTGGTCTTTCCATCTTTCTTTGCACTGCCTGCTCATCCCTCATATCCTAAACATAAGGCAGATTTCTTAGCATCTTCGACTTACTTCCTTTACGGATGGTATTTCTCAGGTTGTCAGTTCCACATCATCTCCAAATCCACACATCTTGTTCTACATTTCCTTCTGTGAGATAACTGCTATCTCCTATATATAGCAGAAACAGAACAGACTCAACATATTCCCTCTTGTCACTCTTATCCCACTGTCTCTCTCTACCCCTCTGCCCCATTTACCATCTCTGGTTTCTGTTAGCAAACCAACTGAGCACTTCAACACCAGTGTTCATTTGTTACCCTTACAGATGACTCTCAGTGGACATTGAAAGCTGACGAGAAATCCTTGTGAAGGCTGCCCACACATTCACCCTGTTCCATTCTCACTTTGTCCACCTGGGAGAGATTAATCAAGATGGCTAAATCTGAACTTCTTTCATCTGCCTGTGCTGAGAATCTCTAACTGATCTGTGTCTGTCCAAGTGTTCGCTATTTGTCCCTCACCAGCTTTCCTGAGTCTTCGAATGAAAGCCAGAAAAAGGGTCTGCAGTTACCACTTCTTTTGAACTTTCTTTCATTTGAGAATCCAAAGTAGTTATCTCTGTTCTCTAAGTGCAGTAGGCTCAATCTTCAGCTGGCAGCAGATCAATAGAGCTGCACTCTTTTTAGCCCAGTGAAAGTTTTCTGCGTCTTTGGCTTCTCGTACACCTATCGCTGTGTAGTCTGAGATCTGTGAACAGCTCATAGCACTTTGACAAGGTACCACTTGTTAGTGAGCGTACACATGGCCCTCGCTGAGCTGAACACCAACACACAACAGCTTCAGTTCTGTGAAGGTGGTTTAAGTTAACACATTTTTTGATCTTACAGACAGGGAGGGCTAAGATCATGCACACACACACTTATGAAACCTCAGCAGATGAACGATAATTTATTAAGTGGCAGGACCCAGTCACATTCAATTAGTGCCTGTACTTTATAAGTAAAGTACTCTGTCTCTTCTATTTCCACTGGGAAATTTAAGTTCTGTACCAAAGTGCCCTCTTGGAGTTCTGGTTGGCTCTGGATGCGTTTCTGGTCCTTCAATCTTCATAGATTTTAACTGCTGCAGGCCTCTTGAAGTGCACGTGGCAGACAGCATGAACCCTCTGTTTCACTTTATTTTTAATATACTCTTCCCATATAGTTTTCTTTGTAAAATCTTTTACCTTTGGATACTGGAAGATGCAAATGAACACTCCGACATGCCAAAGTCTATGCTTGACTGTGATGCAGAGGCGACAGGAATATGGCAGGCGACTTAGTTTCCTTTTCTATCTACAAATGTCAAAAAATCCACAGGTGATTGTCTATAATGGAGTTGCAAAATGTGTTCACTGTGTGTCAATTAACACATGTACTTGGATTATGGGTTTTTTCCTGCTGTAGATGTGGCCTTATTTTTCTCCCAGGAAATGTTAGGAGCGCTCCAGATTATATAGGAACCCTTCTCTGCACATGCTTCTCCCAAGTACAGTCTGTATATACTGTAAATAGGATCTTTTTCATGATAGGAATGCAAATTAGACCATACCCCATGTGCAGACCGAGGTAGAGAGACACTTCTTTGGCATCTCCAAGCTTGACCTTGCTGGAGATGAACTTGGTTTCAGGCATCTCACTGTGAGACCCGGCTGCTCACAGCTGAGCCTGGGCACCACCTCTAGCTACACCAGAGGGACAAATGGTTGAATGACTGCTGGCTCAGCTCAGACTAGCATTTCCAGGAATTTTAGTGTGGACCATTTACCATATACCAGGCTACAGAATTTTCCCCTTTGTTGTTCTGAGAGGAACATTAACTCTTATGGTAATGATCTGGTCCACTTTCTGATAGTCATTTTACATGAAACATGTTTTATCCTTGTTCTAGCCGCTGGCCTCTGTTAGATTTCAGAGGTTTGATGTGATTTGCTGGGAAATATAATCCTGTGAGGAGACCATGCTGCCTGTTGGTTTTCCCTAAAGAATTTTTGTGGTCTACCCTTACACAAGTCCTCTCTGTTATCTGCATTTAAAGCAACTTCTGGATGCTCTGCATTTACTCACAATCCTCTAGTTGTTTTCTTAATTGGTTGAACAAGTGTTCGTATTTGTGGAGCCTGAAATATTTTTACCACTTTTGTTTCCACTTCTGAAGATAATTTGGAAGTTACTTCCAAATGTTCATTTTATAAGCTGTTGTTACATACTCATGTTAAAATATATCCTGTTTTATGTATTGTTGTTTATAACCTCTTTGGAAGCTTAAACTTCAAAATATTTGCTGACCAAAGTGCATTTCTTCCTGGTTATAAAATACATATAGTTTTATGATGCTAGGATTACTCACATCTGTTGTGCTCCAAGCAACTTAGCAAAATTAAAGGAGGAAGCAGATTTTTATTTGCACAAGTATATCCAGAGCTATAACAGCTAATGCTAACAACATTAGCAGGGGGGGATGTTAAATGTCATGTCTTAAAACAATCTAGCTTTCAGAGATTAGAATAATACCAAATGTGTGGGCCTTATGATCTGCCTACTGCATAGTTCATGATGCTTACATCTGAATCACCTTGTACTGCCGACTACAGGAGACTGACAATAGATCTGATCCCTGTTCCCAGCTTTAGTTAGGATCCAACTACTTCTTTAGAGAAAGCAGTACATGCAAAAACACAGAAGCAGTGCAAGAAACTTCTGCTCTTGTTGCACTTTTCTCCCTATCCTGCAGTACAATCCACTTATCTGGATGTCCGTTGACACAAGTCGGGCAGAAAAAAACCCAAGTAGATGGTCAGATTGAGGTAGAGTCTGTGTACAACTCTCTATTTCTGCCTGTAAGATTATTTTGCAAGGATACCTTTGGTTAACATGCCCTATGGTAGCAAAGAGAGTTTATTTCTCATTTGGGGAGGAAACCTTTGAACTGCCGATTGATAATGCAAAGGAAATGTTATAGCTAGTTAATTAACTTCTTTTGACGTTGGTTTTAACACAGAGGAAATTATCTGGGTGTGATCAGCCAAAAATTACAAAGCCTGAACTCAGATTTTTCTTTGATCTTCCTTTGATCGTATGCTTACCAGAAAAAGTGATCTCACTTGTATTTAGGGTTTGACTGAAGAACGACAAAACAGACACAATGAACCAGAGGTAGACAACACATTGTATTGACTCAACTTAATAAGTAATTCAATTCAGATAAATATATATAGATATATACATAGTTGTAAGTAGAAATAAACATATGCAATTTGAAAGACCATAGACATAAAAAATGATATTTTCTAGTATTTTTGAAAGCCAAGGTTCTAGTCTGTCTTGGCTCACAGTCCGTGATCTATTTAGATAACATCGTTGCATTGTCTTTAGCTGTATACCCTGTCCTTCCTACATCAGGATCCAGCTGAGCAAGATGTAAATCCACTTCTGAATGATAAAACTTCATAACATAAAGTAGAGCCATCACTTTTCCATCCCAGCTAAAGCTAGTGTTACATGTGGCTTTTCACCCTGAGATTATCAGTGAGCTCAGTAGTGGCTAATTGCAGTTTTTGCTGTTATAGTTCTCATTTTGTGGGACACTGGAAAGGAAAAATAATTCAGTAATAGCAGTATGCTTTTCCCAATTGGATGGTGAAGTAAATGAAAACCCATGGTTCAGAGAACGTCTGGTCATGCCTAGAACCCACAATCTCAAAACAAAACATGATGTATTCACAGATACAGAATCTCAATAAAACCTAAGCCCTTGTCCTCTCCTAGATGCAGCTTGCACAGCTGTGGACACCAACAGAAAGGTCTACTCAGAACCACCAAGTAAGAACAACAACAAAACAGATGGAGAACGGAGTTACACTGGAAATTATCTTTTTGGGTAAACCTAGTTTTCCAAAGCACATCTTGTTTTTTCAGATGAGTACTCAGATGAGTCCATAACATCCCAGATTAGGATTCTAGGACATGTAGCTCTGGATGAACTTGCCTTCCAGGCCTTTTAACATTTCTCTTAGGAGATGATAAATGTGTTCTTCTAAATGCGTTTAAGCACATACTAGTTCAAACCAGTCCAGGGATCAGCTGTGCCTCTTGGACACCTTCACCTCCCTACCTCAAGGCAACCTTACTTTACTTCTTAAATGGCTGAGCTAAGTTCTTACACTGAAAATGAGGCTGTATTTGCAGATGTCTGATAGTGGCCAAATGTACAGTGTAGCACAGGAACTGAAAAATCAGTTCTATTGCTCATGTGGTAATAAGATTCAAAGTAATGTCAGGAGCACTGGTTAATTTATCTTTCAAACTTGGACACCACTGCCGAATGTGTCAGGAAGAAATTATGGGGCAGTTCTAGCAGTGTTTAAACTAAGCATTTCCCAATCACTTATAGCTACATCTTCTGCTATAGGCACATAGGCATAAGACATTCATGCTCTGGTAGCCCATCTTTTGGGGACCCTTGGCACTTCACCTGGCACAAATCAATCAGTCATGACAAACTGAAATCGAAGACACTAAGTAGATAAACATGATACAACTCTTACCTCCTGGATTCTCTGAAAGCTGCTGTAACATCCATTGTAAGTTATTTCGCAAAGTCTTGAGATTTAGAAGCAGCAGTGACGGCCACACTGCACCACATCTCCTGCACTGTCATGTGGTTGGAATCACACACCACACGTGGAAGACCTAAAGAAGGGAAGGAGACAAGTGCTCTCTTATCTGCCCTTCCCTCAGCACTGAACAGAAAAGCACATGTGGTACTGTCTTAGCATTCATAGAAGGAAGAAGAAAGATCTTACTAATTACAATGCTTTACATTTAGCTTCTAACCCTGGCAAAAACAATAGAAAAAGTCTTAAGAAATAGTCACTTCATTTGCAGAGAATAATGTAATGATGAGCAATAAGGGTCAGGATTTATAAAGAATAGATCTTGCCTGACAAAGGTAACACTTTTTTATGGAATTACCAAATTAATGGATGAATGGAACAGAATAAATACAATACTCTTGGATTTCAGCCATATATTTTTTGAACAATTGGTCTGATTATCCTCTCCCTCAAAGCCAAGTAGCTACACTGACATAAAACTGGAGACTATGAGAAAAGACTTCCTACGTTTCACAAAAAAAATCTGAAAAAGCTCTACTGAACCTGCTTGCGCAAAAAAAAAAAAAATCTCATTTGGTCTGAAGTCTAGAATGAAAGACCAAAATAAGGCTAACAAACACATGGCAGAGTACCAGTTTATAGGGAGGACAGGTAAATATTTAAGAATCAGTCTCGGGTATTGTCTTATATAATACTTCCAGTAATGAGCTAGAAAGAGGAGTGAACAACATAGTAATGAAATTCACAGGTGATCGTAAATTGAGAAGAGACAAGAAAAACATGGAGGCTGGAGAAACAGGACAGAGGGATCAGAGTAATTAGGAACATGGGCCAAAAATAACAAAGCAAGAATCACCTTGTAAAAATGCAGTGAAGGACATCTGCACAAGAAAAGGGGTAAATTAGCATGGAAGGTGGTTTCTACAAGAGGGAGGGTTTTGGATGATAGAAACTTGATAATGACTAAGAGATTAAAACCCATCAAGTTACTTCCAGGCTTCTATGAAATGTGGTGGTAGAAATGTTGATGTAAGTTGTGTGTGAATGTGCCAAGATGCAGCAACACAGAGCAGCAAGAATTGCTCTCTGCAAGACTGAGGTGTAACACATGGGGGGTATGGCTTCATTTCTAGTTCAATTTTCACAGCTCATAGGATCATAAAATCACAGAATGGTTTTGGTTGAAAGCGACCTTAAAGATCATCAAGTTCCAACTCCTATGATGTGGGCAGGGACACCTCCCACTAGACCAGGTTGCTCAAAGACCCATCCAACCTGGCCTTAAACACCTCCAGGGATGGGGCATCCACAACTTCTCTGGGCAACCTGTTCCAGTGTCTCACCACCCTCACAGTAAAGAATCACCTCCCTTGACCTGCTGGCCATGCTTCTTTTGATGCAGCCCAGGATAAGGTTCAGGAGAGTTCAAAGAACCACAGCGCAAATGAGAGCACTAGAGGAGCTAGTTACCAAGGAGTGATTAAATTAGTAATGCATAGGGTGTGCAGTTACCATGAATGTGACACAAACATTGAAAAGGTGCAATCAGCAAGCAAGAAGAGAATGGAAACAGGGGCAGGAATAGCAACAAAAAGTCACCAAGTAAAGGTCTGTGAGAGGGACCCAGAGGGCTTTCATCTCTGGACCAGTCTCATGATAAGTATAATAGACATAACAGCTTGGACTTGGCTAGAGATCCATTCCAGTCTCGGGTTGCTGAGTCTTCTTATTTCCCTCACTCTTTTGGTTGTACCTTGGGCTCTGTTCTTGGTGTCCTGACTCTTCCTCCAATTGCCCTGGCCTTGATCCCAACCAGCTCTTTTGGCTTTGAGCCAGGTGTGGTATTCTTTGTTTGAAATAGTATCCTACAATGTGAAGGTCAAATCTCACTCCCACCAGTGCCTGTTTCCACAGGACCTATTCCCCTCATAGCAACACAGTACTTGACAGCAATTTCTGCATTGGCATTACTTCAAGCTCTCAAGAGATTTTTCTGGATATTTCTCATATAGCCCTCATTGAGACTCTCTCCAAAGCTATTTCCAGCAAGAAAGAAGATGCAGAATTTGGAGGTCAAGTTGTGTTCTTAATGAAATAAGGAATGAGAGTCTGGTGAAAAGAAATGGATGAAACCTCAGAATGATATTAAAATCTATCAGAGAATGTGCTGGGGAAAAAGGGAAATTATACAAGAAGAAGAAGCCTATGGAGAGTTTGGGGCCAGTTAGTAAACATAAGGACTAGCACACCAGAAAAGGTGACCAAAGCATCTAGATCAAGCCGAGGTCAAAATAAACATGGAGAATTTTCTAAAGGGTTAGGACTAACACAGAATCTTCATCTTCATGGTTGGAAGGGACCCTTGAGATCATCGAGTCCAACCAAAAAAAACCAAAAAAAACCACCAACAAAAAAAACCCATGACACACCACACCCACCCACTCCCTTTCCCTTGAGAGACAGCCTTTTTGGTCACAGTACACGTGAAGGGTCAGATATTTCAATTGCTGCAGAAAAACCAAGAAGCTTCCCTCAAACATTTTCTCACTGGAAATAATTCCCTACATTCACAATCCTCCTTTTATAGAATGAATTTTAATAAGTATCTTTTTTTTCTTTTGTTCCCCCTGATTGCTTCAGTTTTATTGTGGCTTTGTCTTTGTTTTCATTTTTGTGTTCTTTCCATTCTACTGCATTATGGATTCTCATTTCACTTGCTGAAAGTTAGAGCTACTGTACATATATTTAGAATACATGGGGGTGTATGTGGATATGGATATTAATAGATACATGAACATCACATAGCTCTCATTACTGTTCCAATATTATCAATTTTATTCACCATATGTCATGCTATACAGTTCTCACCTTCACTAACTTCAGATGGCTGTTTGCACATGGTCCATTAAAAAATGACATACAAATGTCCGGTCTTTCAGTATTCAGGATACTTTTTAATTATGTTTGTGGGCTCAAATGTGATACAAAGAACCTGCTAATGAGAGAATCTCAAACTAATGTGACTGAAGTTTGTCTTGAAGATGGAATTTTATGATAGCTAAAACAGTATCAGCCTAAAGCTGTTTTATCACATTTGTACAATGAGCAAAGACACTAGCATGGACTGTGTGAAAATAATAGAAGTCACATCCTACTAATCAGAGAGAATTCATGTTCATTTTCATTCTGCAGCTTTTGTCCTTATTTGAACATCTTAAGGCCAAGAAAAAAATGATCCACTGTCATCCACAGTACTTTGTAAATCAGAGTATTTGAATATTTTATTCTGCATGCATGATTGAAGTCCATAAAGCTGGCACATCTTATATCTTAAGACTTCATTTTACATGAAAACCTGAACAAAACACAACATGATGCTATAATAACAAGGAGCTCATGTTTCCAGAATGCAACTACACAGGTAACAAGAAGTAAGTTAAAAAGCAGGAATAAATTCCCTTTTTGATATCATTCAAAAGCTCAGAGGCAGATACTGTGTTTCATTTTGATCTCTATGCACTGCACTTTTGGCTCCATTTTCTATGATATTAAAATCATTCATCCATCCATATTTCTTATCCCTTTCTAAAACTTACACAAGATAAAATCGCCCCTGGGGAACGTCTCCAGGAACGGGGATATGGTGGATGCATAGAGCAAGAAGGTTTCCCATACCACCATGCCTGGTCATAAAAGGAAGGAGGGACCAGCAGTCATTAACCCATATCCTCCAGCACCAGCATATACATACCCTTGCTCCTCAAGATGTGATCACAGTCATGTATCACTCCCATTAAGATCCAGGCTGCATATCTCTGATTGTCATGGAGACTGTTTCAAAGCCTTGCTGTGCTTCAGCAGCAGCAGCAAAGAGGACAATACTACTTGGTCTTAAATGGCTGAAAAGAAAGCAACAAAGCACAGTGGAAAAGGGAAGGAGCTGTGACTGAAAGGGATACAAGTACAGCAAGACACACTTCAAACAATTGCAGAGAGCTAGAGGTATACATCAGAGCAACCTTCCAGCTACTGTGGTACAATTATGCCCTTGCATTTTTATATAGTTTCAAATAATTGTGCCTTCAAGATAAACACAGGAAGAGCATTTTCAAGGATAGCACATTTCTCCTTCCCCTTTCTTCCCCCAGGCTGAGATGCTGGGGTGTTTTAGATTAAACTTGTTAATTAGGAAACTATTTAGTTTACAATGTCTTGTCTGGTTTTCCATTCCGGTGGGAATTACAAGCATACAGAAGTATTGGAGCAAGTGATATACAATGACTTGTATAACAAGAGGCAGGCAGAGACCCAAATAAGTGGAAGGCCTTAATAGAGTAGATTTTTTGCAAGACCTGAGGCAAATAAGTGATTTACAGAAGAGTGAGTAGACAGTTTTGTGTCAAATAACAAATTTGCTAAGAATTGCAATTTACAGCCATCCATAAGCTATTCTCAGGTCAGGTCAGGTCAGTTCTCACAAGAAATGGGAGAAATGGGAGAACCGGGCAACATAAAATACAAATTAGTACAAAACAACTGCTTTTAATCACATCTCAGAAAACGTAGTTATCAGACCAAGCTTCCACTTTAAGTGTAGTTAATAAAATAGTTAGAAGTATAAGTGTTCAAGTGTTCAAGTTATAAGTGTTAGAAGTACTAAGCATTCAAGACCAGGCTGGATGGGGCTTTGAGCAACCTGCTCTAGTGGGAGGTGTCCCTGCCCATGGCAGGGGGGTTGGAACTCGAAGATCTTTAAGGTCCCTTCCAACTCTAACCATTCTATGATTCTATAAAACTCTGAAAAAGTTGGTCAGTGACCTGCTTGTCAAGATTTATACTCATATTCCCACAAAAATCACAGCACATCTCCAAGGACTGAGCAAAAACATTATGAGCGATACCAAGGTTGTGATCTCCATCAGTACTTTGAAAATGTGAAGGACACCATCACTCTCAAAATAGCAGTAAAAGGTTGCTATGAAATCAGAGAAATAGTAGAGCAAAAGATGTTTCCATAAGCTTCTTCCTTCCATAGCATTTTGAGCGAACTTGCTGTAGGAAGGAGAACTGCTGTGGAACAGAACAATACACTGGAAAATCGTGCTCAGAGCAAAAATGAAATATATTCCTTTGAAAACGAAGAGGGAGAGTTTGCTGAATACATACGCAATCTTATGATAATAAGTGAAGCAGGTGTCAAACCTCTTGTGAATATCTGTTATGGTTTGAGAGAACCCATAACAATCTATTGTCATTAGACAATTATTCTATCACCCGATGACCCCTCCCCACCTGGAAAGGGGAATCAGGGAACAGAAAGAAACGCAAGGGTTGAAGTATAAATAGATTTAATAGACTAAGACTAAATAACTGACAATAACACTAAAGAACCAGTATTAATCCCAATACTGGTATAAGATATACAGAAATTATACTCAGCCATCTATATCAGTAGGAAGCTGTGCACTCCCAGCAGTGGATAGTAAGAATCGGACACTGCGAGCGCAATGGCTTCAGGAGGAAGGGAAGGCCTCAGGGCTCCGGCACCAGGGCAAGGAGTTGTCCGGACTGCCGCCATCAGGGAGAGAGCCCGCTATGCAGCAAACTTTTCTAATTTATATTGGATGTGACGTTTATGGTATGAAATAATCCTGTTGGCCAGCCTGGGTCAAATGCCCAGGCCTTGCTCCTCCTTGTCCCTGCACCTGGCACGACTTGAAAACACTAACCTTGAATCCCACAGAGCCTGGCTGGCTATAAAGTAAATATTTTCACAAATTCAGACACTAGGGTCTTCTAAAAGTGTAATTTTCCCAACATTAGAAGAAAAGTTAGTCCTGTGTCTCTCAACCCAGGACAATATCCTAGGCAAACTTCTGCACCATCAAAGCTTCACTGCTTGATCTTGAAGTTACAAAGTCAGAACTCTTTGAGGGTAGAAAGTTCCTGTAACAGATCCTTTCTCAAGAAAAACTGGAGGAACAGAAATGTGTGATAAAATAACAATTGGTAATGTCTGCCAAAAGAAAAAAAAACTCACAGAAATGGTGAGAGAGCAAGTGACAACATAGTAAAGTTTCTAAGAAAAATATTATGGTCAAGGCAGCCTGCACGAAACCAACAACTTCCAGGCACTACCTGTGATCTGGAAAAACAGTTGACTGCAGGCAATGCAAAAGGAAAAAAAATCAGAGAAAATGAGTTTAGGTGCTGTTTAGGAGTCTAGAAGCCATGTGAATTTAGGAGCCATATGGGACATCAGTGTGAGCGTCTCTGCTTGGGATGCTGAAACAGCCAGGAGAGAAATCACTGTTTGTGCTCCCAGTGACCACCAGAACCAGCAGGACACCATCCATGCCAGAACAAGCACTAGGTGACACTGGACTGTGCCTGTGCTTATGTGCAATACTTAATTCAGCTGAGAGAGAAAATTCCACCTAATGAACAGACAGCCCATGACAAGGTCTACTGCCTTGAGCAGAAACACCCTGGTTGGTATCTGCAGGCTTCTGCTATTTGCAGGACAAGTATGGTTTATTTGTACACAGATGAAGAGAGAGAAAAAGTAGGTAAGAAGCAGTTCTAGGGTGCTGGAGTTTGCATTCTCCCTTTTCCTTCCTCTGTGCTAGGCCAAGCAGCTGAAAGTAGGTTGCCATGTTTGAAAATTAGAAATCTTGTTTATTTAACGCTTTGCTGTGCAGGTTTCCATCCCTGGGAGCACTGCCTTTGAAGACACTGCAGATCAGAGAGTACAGCGGAGCAGAAAGAAACACTTTACGTGAGAGGGTCAGATTATCCATGTGAGATATTTCATTTACTTCTGAGACAGATTTCACTTTGTGGGCGTCATCCCAAGAGGCCATTTTCTATACATAACAGATCACAAATCCCTCCAGTTTCTCTCATACGTACAAGACACCTAGTAAAACAAATAGCAGTTTTAAGAGTCAGATCATTGTGCTACAAATTACACAGCAAATTGCCTTTACTATATTGTGCACAACATTTTTTTTTTTTCATCCAGGCAGTTCTCTTCATGTAGAGAAAATCAGCAGCAGTATAATTTCCCCTGTCTCTCATGGACAGAAATGCACTGTTTTCACATGTCAGTTGCCTGTGTGGTGGATGATGCCCAGGAATGCTGTGAAGCTTTTGGTGCCTATGTACTTACCTGGCTGTTCCCAAGCTTTTTGACCCAAGGACAGAGGCTGCAGCCATTTTGTTCTCAAACATCACTGCAGATTGTCAGGCAGACGACGCATCTCCCATGTGGGAGGGGAGAGGGGTGGTTGCAGCCTTCATTAATATAAAATAAAGCTGTTTTAAGACTAAAAATATAAATTTTATTCTCTCTCTTCATAAAACATAACTGCTCAGACAGAAGGTGATTGTGTTAATAAACATTTTTGGCAAATCTAATGTCATGGTGATAAAGTTGTTATTCCCTGGAAAGGCTCACAAGGCTTGACAGCTCAACAAATGACCCCCTCATGCAAACCTGTAGCTAACATCTGCTCCGAGGACAGGTCCAATAGATACACAACAGGAAAAATCAGTACTGACCTTCTGTTTGCATCTGCATATGTCCCACAGTTCCGTTAGGACCTCAGAAGCATCATTGCCAGCATTTAATTCCAAGATGATTCTATGAAATAAAATCTCTGAGATTACACAAGGAGGCTGCTAGAGCCCAAACAAGTCCACATGGAGCAGACGTCAGCAGCAAGACAGTGAAAAAAGACAACATAAAGCTGATCAAAATGAGATTTGTACATGAGTAACATGAGAAACTTCTTGCTCCTGATTAGATCCACAAAATGCTGAGGATTTTATGGGTTTTGCCTTGAATTTTTCTGAGAAAATCAGTCATCAAGAAAATAAATGTTCTTATGCATTAAACCCTTACTTTTTCAGGCACAGCAAAGCTCAAGCGCCACTCAGGTCTTAGGTTTCCTCAGACAAGGATAGTATATGTCCCTCTCTCAGTCAAAATCTCTAAGAGAAAAAAAACTTAGCTTTATCCCGGAAGTGAGCAGTTTTGAGCAAGTTCTCTTCAGGTGTTTACACAGCCTGGAGGTGCCCCCTACAGTCTGCGCCAGGTGAGGTCTGCCCAGTCTTTATGTGCTTCTGTGCATATGGCTAAATGCACACACATTCCAGGAAAGAGAGATGACTGAATCAAGTGACAGGGACGTAGAAAGAGATGCATTAATCATCAGCCTAGAGAGATACACAGACCATTGTTCCCAGAAATAGAAAAGCTTTTAGAAGCTTTTCTGTACTGAAGGCAACAGTAATTACATTCCTACCTCCAACACAGTTTGGAAGGGGACTGATTCTCCACTGTAATGCCTTGGGGTAATACAACAAAAGCAAATAAATTTGAAGAATCCTGGTTTTCCTCCTCAATATGCATCACATACACTGGCTACTCAAGACTCGGCACAACACCTTTCAAAACCAATGGAAGGTCTACTGATTGACTCAGGAAGGACAAGGATCAGAGTTTTGTTTCCATAAAACATCCATAGCAGGTAAAAATCACTGTCCATGCTCAGCAGAATGGGAGATGAGCAAGGCAAAAGCTGGTATAGTCCCACTGTGGTCAGCAAGGCCAGAGAAGTAAAGCAAAACCCTCTTGAGTCTGACCGAGCTGGGGACCGGTGCTCAGGACCGATGTTCCCTCTCACTACAGCCAAACTGCCTCTAGCCCTTTCACTTTCCTGACCACTGTGACTGGGTTTGGACAATTCATCCTTGGCTCTGACATTGACAGATGGATGCTTGGTTTGGATGAGCAGGTCCTGGCTCTCTGGCAGGAGCCAGACTTTCCTTTCCATAGTCTGCACAGCAAATTGTTGAAAGCAAAACTGAAATACTGCTTTGCAAAGTAACTTTTTTAAGCCACAATAGCTTTTTTTTTTTAATCCTCAGCACATTTCACCTCTCTAACCCTCACAATATTTTTAAAAAACAGTGCTTATGTGATTTCACTGCACACCCTGACTCTTATCTTGTTCCCCCAAATATATAGATTTATGATGAAACACAGCAGCTGTTAAAATGTTACGCACTATTAGCAGTACTGGAAGCTTGTATTCAATCATATTTCAAATCAGATGAGATACAAGACAAGAGAAATTCCTAGATTTTTAATAGCGTAGCTGCAACACCAGGAAAAAAATGTTATGATTACTTCAGCCAGACTTTTTTTATTTCATTTTGCAGTTCTGACCATCAGTGACAATAACACCTATGCTCTAAGGCCTTCATAACCTAATACCATTAAATAAACCAAAGGAGCATCTTTTCGTTATATACTACTTTCAACTCTGGACAGCTCTAACTCAAAAATCACACAGAAAGTGAATTGAATGACAGAAAGACAACAAAAGGACTAGAGAGAAGAAAAGGCTTTAGGACTTTTTAATTTCTCTTGAGGGGAGATTAATAGTATCAGGACCTTCTGGGGAGTGCTGCTGCTACAGGCAGCACATGGAAAGAGGCGCTGCTGGTAGGCAGCCCCCAGGCCATTTAGGATTTATAGCATAGGTCAAACCAAACACTGTAAACACCAGGAAACTAATAGGCAGACAGCATAGGGCTGTGCAGCACTGGTGTCTTGATTTTGATTAGACTAATCCCTCAGTAAGTGAGCTGCTGTTTTGAACCCAATTTTTCCTTCAGGTGGAGACCTGAAGAAAAGATTCTGGGTACAGGGAAAAGGGATGTGTCCCTGTCGTGGTTTCGGCCGAATTTACCAAAACTGGACTGGCAGATGGCCCTTCCCCCTTCTTCTCCCCCCCAAAAAGAGGAGAGAGGAGGAGAAAGAGATAAGGAGATTCAGAAGTTTAGAATGAACTAAACTACTTTAATGAAGAATTAATATTAAAATAAAAATAAAGATGAAAATAATGAAATAGATACAATATATACAAAACTGTATCAAGCTCCCAGGATGACAGTCATGTCACCAGCAGGCACTGGGGGAGTCCCAGACTGGAGTCAGCGACGGATGGGAACTGGATTCCAGCTCTGGAGTCAGGAACACACGGATCGGGATCAAAGGCAGATGAACAGACAGAGTCCTCTCTGGACATCGGCCATCGCAGGAAGGAGGCTGACCCTTTGATCCCTCAGCCTTTATACTGAGCATGGGGCAGATGGGATGGAATACCCTAGTTGGTCAGGTTTGGGTCACCTGTCCTGTCCACTCCTCCCCACTGATGTGACCCCTCTACGTTTTTCCTTTTCCGACCCCCTAAGGGGGCAAATAACGAAATGGGCTGACTTTGGTTGTTATAGCAATAAGTATAAGCAAGGGCCTCCTGCATACCATTCCTTGGCAAGGAGCACAAACATTGGTCTTATTCTGAGAACGAGCAGTTTTCTCCACAATATGCCATTAATTTCAGAGAGTTAGAGGAGGCCTAGCTAAGATGTAAAGTTACAAAACAGAAAATTGGTTTGGTTTTACTTCAAACCGGGACAGTCCCAAAGCAAAAGAGGCAGTCACAAGGTGTGAGCAGAGCACAGACATAGAGACTGCAGGCTCCTAGGATGCTCCTTCCGTATGATCAGGCAAGGGACCATGTCATGTCCCAGCGCTGGAGCTCTGCTGAGAGCCAACGGGATCCTGCTCCCCACCGCGCAGCCGGATGGAGATCCCACCACACCTTCCCATCGACGTTGCAAGCCAAGCCATAGCCTAGGCTAGGGAGGTGTAAAGCACACCTTTTGATGGGGGCACAAAACAGTTTGAATGAAGAAACCAAATTCCCTTGATATAGTAGACATCTACCCGAAGTATGAAGCATTTATTTTAATAGTTCTTTTCATGTTGTTTCAATTTGTGCTGAAACCAGAAGGACCTGGCAACATGTCAGGGCACGCTAGCCAGCCAAAATGGCTGGAATCTCCACCATTACCAGCACTTGAGGGTAGCCATCAGGGCGCCACGCTGCCACAAGGCCATACTGTTTATCCGCATCTCTTGCATTTTCACATGTGTTTTAAACCCACTGCAAAGAGAGTTGATAGAGATGTGAAACATGCGCACAGCTCCCCAGCCCAGATGCATCACCACTTCACCAAGCAGCAGAACTGGCTGATGCCCAGGGAAGGGGCCAAATCCAGTCAAATCCAGATACAAAGCTCTGAAAAAACACCCAAGCCTTGTACTTGGAAGTGTTCAACCAAAAAGTTCAGCTTTCTTCATTTCTAAGATTTTTCCTCCCATTCCCTCTCTGGAAAAGCTCTCAGTCCATTGATATGAATGTTGACTGTCACTTAATTTATTTCAGTAATTGCTTTGAAGTTCATTTCCAGCATTTGCAGCTATTTGTGGCGATTGTTTGCTGCTGGCTTCACAGATGATTTTTTTTTCACTCCCGTTCATTTTTTTTCCCCAGTTCCACTTCGTAGTCCCAGTCTAATGGCAGGATTTGTCTTCTCCAGGTTCTGCCTTCACTCCCGTTGTTCGTTATTATTTCACACCATCACAAATCCTGCTTTTGCATCTTGCAGGCAATGAGATTGTTATGGATAACCGGCTTCTCTGCTCTGCAGACAGAACTTCATTTAACTGTTCTTTTCTTTTTCTGTTCTGCCATGCGGATGACGTGTCTTTTAAGACTCTTCCTAGTCTTCATGACTGTGAATAAGAAAACTCTTGTTTGAGCTTAGGATTACCATGGTGATAGGTTTATTATCTACCCATTTGGATGCAGGTTATCCTTCTGGCAATTTTTGGCATGTATTAGTCAGTCTGTGCTGATGTTAATTGCTGTTTTGTTGGGATACATTTGGAAGCACAGCATCCATGGGGAAATGGGGAAAAAAATGTCATTCTGTAGCAACAAAAAATGCAGACTGGGATCTAGCTTTTAACAAACGCATTGCAGGGTGGTCAAGTCATGGAGGCAGAAGCTCTGAGTTGAGTTGCTGGCTGTGACACAAATTGCATGGACAAGATTTTTCTCTGCCTACACCTTAAATATTCCACATCATATAGAGATGGTGCTGGCAAGATTGTGATATATGTTGTTATTATTATCAGACAAAAGACACCAGCATTATCACTGAATTTCACTGAATTTCACTGAATTTTCACTGAATTATTTTAGAGTTGGAAGGGACCATATAGATCATCTAGTCCAACTCCCTTGCTGAAGCAGGATTGCTTAGAGAATGCTCCCCAGGACTGCATCCAGGCGGGTCTTGAAAATCTCCAAAGAAGGGGACTCCACAACCTCCCTGGGCAGCCTGTTCCAGGGCTCTGACACCCTCACTGTGAAGAAATTCTTTCTCATATTCGAGTGGAACCTCCTATGTTCCAACTTGTGCCCGTTGCCCCTTGTCCTGTCACTGGGAACCACTGAAAAGAGTCTGGCTCCCTCCTCCTTCAACCCACCCTTGAGATACTTATAGGCATTAATAAGGTCTCCCCTCAGCCTTCTCTTCTCCAGACTAAAGAGTCCCAGCTCTCTTAGCCTTTCTTCATAGCCTTATCACCTGAGATTTTCTTTACTGGACCTGCCTTATATTCCAATGGCAACAGATCGAATGCTTTTAACATCCTCCTGTTCAGCCTGTTGGCTTCACTTTAGAAGTAGATGGGTTGATACACTGTGACTTACCCAAACCCAACTTCACACCAGGGATATGTAGAAGCTCTGAGCCACATGATAGCCAGTCTGAGGCTGTAAAAAAGTAATTGGCTCTTCTTTGCAGCCCTTCTGCTGCGAGTCTGTGAAAATGCCCAGCTGATCTTCTGCTGTCTTACTCTTTGCCATATCTTCTGCACCACTCCTGTTCCCTGGTTGGTCTTACCCATCCCTGGGAAGTTCCTGGGGTGACATGACAGCCCAGAAGCTCTGCTGTCAGGTAAATATACATATGACAAGTCTTGATGACAAAGCAAATGTAAAGAATGCAAAGTCTTTGGTCTGACCCCCTCTGCCACAGTAGCCCCAAGAGGTGTGAGCTTCCCTGTTCAGATGAGTGGGATGTTACTACACCAATGAGATGAGCACCACCTCTTTAGGTTTTCGCTGTCAATGTTTTTCTTGGTCAGGCTATTAAAACCTGAGATCTGTGCTCAAATCTGTCTGGATATGAATGCAATGGTCCAAGGAATAAGAGTACCACATTGTCCTTCTCTTATCCAACAGATTTTATGTCTCCATGGAAATGACTTATGTTTGCAAGTCCTCACACTGTCTGAAACTGGTCTCAGGCATTTCCCTCTGGCTTGTGCATCTCCTCCTCTATCCGCTGCTGATAAAGTCAGCAAGTTTTCCCTCCTCATGCCATGCCAGCTGCAGTCAGAGTCTACAAGCCTGCACTTACCCCAGAACAAAAAGACGTTGGGGAATGGTTTGAATCAGACAAGAATATGCCTTTCCCTGGATATTATGAATCATCCTGAAGATAGTTGTCTTTGCCAATTGCCTTTGTCATTTTGCCCTTTGACTTAGGATGGCAGAAAGCAAAAATCCTCTGGGGTGAAATGAAAATAAATTGAAATAGTTTAGAGATTTTTCTTTAACAAAATCTTAACAAGATCTTGCTTTTCAAAATTTCTAAACATTCTTTCCATTATTTGATAATTGCAATTATAGTATGGGAATTGATTAGTTATAGAAAGATAATTATACACCCAATTAAAGCCTTAGACTTAAAATGTTGGCACCCATTCCTTCTGTCCCTAACAGGAAGAATTAATTTGACCAGGATGGTTATATTGCCAAAATGTTTGACTTCAGATGAAGAGCTATATTTCATTTTTTGGCATTGCAACAACGAATTTTAATGGAAGACTTAATTGTGGGGCAGTGCTGAGTGGACAAAAGGCAACATGCAAAAATCAATAGTTAAAAACAAAACAGAAATTAATAAATGCTGGGAAAGATCATTTGGTCCTGATTCCATTTGCACAGCTCAAACAGGAGTTACTGCTGCTTAGCAGGGAAAGCTGGATCTCAGGATGAAGCAGACTTCTCTTCACACCCCCAGAACAGGAAAGCTTTTTATTGAAGGTGTTGGCCCTTTCCCACAGCAATGGTTTTATGCAGGTGTGGCTCAGGCTGGCACAAGAGATGTTCAATGCATTATAATTTGAACAGGAAAAGGGTAGTGTGATCGAAGTAAAGTGTGCAGGAATTAAACAGAAAGAGGCCAAAGAAATGTCAGTCAGACCACACACTAGACAATTCCAGCTGCAAATAAAACCAGAGTGCAGGAGCCTAGTGTCTTAAAAGTATCCCCTCTGACCCTATCAAGGACCTTCTGTTAGATATGTGTCAGATCAAAGGACATGAAAATCACAAAGGAAAAATCCTTGACTCTCTTCCTTCTGATACTTGCCTTCAGCCATTATAATGTATGATTCAATCTCATCAATATTCCCTGTTACAGAACACACCAGTGCTGGAGGACTCTAGAGCATCCTGGAGACAGCTTACCCCACCTGTGGACACACAATAGTGATGCAGTGATGAACGTTTCTGAGCTACATGAGTTAAGTGACAAGTACCCATTTTAGACCCATTATCTTTCAAAAGAAATCAGCATAGACTCCATCACTGCAGTGCAATCCAGCCACCTGCTATACTCAGAAAAGCAACTTGCAATCTGACTGCTAGGCAGAAACAGCCTAAAAGAAAGCAGTGAGGTAATATGCAGTGCTTGCCTGATGCAACAGCAGCAGTGGGGCTCACGTGGGGAACCTAAACCTGTCCTCTCCTGCACAGAACCATGGGGCAGCAGCAGCAGCATTTCCCCCTTCCAGCTTGCAGTCTGCCACACCAAAGGAGGATGGTACCTTCGTACCTTTTTACCAGGCACCATTATTTGCTCACATTCTTACCTGAATAAAGCAATAAAGAGTAAGGTCCCAGCTGCAGCTTTCCTTTCACACCTCTAAACCTCCTCCCAAATAAATATATACAATTTTGCACCAAGCCTCCCTTTCTGTTAAGCACGTTGGCAGATCTTGCCATCCTATGATAGGACTATCCCTCTGTCTTACATTCTTCTTCTTCCATTATCAGCTACAGAATCACGTAGCAGTTCTGTACACCCCAAACTGTTTCAGTTTACTACAAATTTTAAAGACTTTCAGAGTAATGGGTGAATTGGTCCCAGTGAATTAGCTGAGTTACAGATGCATAAAGAACAACAGCAACCACTGCTCAAAGCACCAACAAAACAGTTGTATAATCACTACTCTCTCCACTAAAACCAGATCTTGATTCAGCTCTGGTTTATCAGTCATTAAAATAAGTGATTACAAAAATCAAAGAAGTATTCAAAACTCCAATGTATTTGGACCTTTGAACAATTAATAATATTAGTTTATCACAAACACAGCAAATAACGCCTTCAAATTAGAGCTACTTTGGATTGTTAGACACCGGCAAAAAAAAATCTGCATAGGTACATTAGCTTATTAAAGTATGCTATTAAATGTCAAAGAGAATATCATAAAAAGCTTTAACTTATTGAATAACTATATTTGCTGAAGGGCATCAATGTGTTAACATTAGTGTTTTATACAAAATTCATCCTGCAATATAGTTGCTTTACCTCTAAAGCCTATTATAGCTCTATCCCCTCGGGCAGAGGCTGGAGAACTGCCATTTAATTGTCAGTGCTATAAATTAAAGGAGTGCTTGAGTCAGATGTCATCCAGAGCTTACAGACCCAGCAGAGTGGGTAGGAAATGCTGACGGGGAGTATCAGCCTGGTGAGAACCTTCCCAATGGCTCTTCCAGCACTCCAAACCTAATTAATTCTGCTGATCTTTTATGTACATCTGCATTTGCATTGTATTTAAATTAAATACAGCTATGTGCACTGAGCTTGGCAAAGCCTGGATAGCTAGGAAACGAAAAGCATGAAGCGAAAACAGTGATTCTGTTTTCCTGGCTATTGTTTAGCACATTATAGGGGGAAATGTAAGCCTAATAGCTTACAGAGTGCTACAATTCCCCCAAGTGTTAAGAATTATGTTACAACCCAAAGCAGAGAATCATTTCTAGGAAATACTTGAAGACACGATTGCCCAGCACATGAAAGTCAAAATCTTAATTGGCAGAAGTAGTAAAATAAATCAAATTCCCTACCAGAGGCAGAAATCATCCTGGAATGGCAGCACTGTGCCTCGTGTCTGTAAAGCTCAGGTAACAGTGATCAGCTGAAGGTATTGAGTGGAGCCCATCAATTCACCCACAGAAACCAGTACATTCATATTCATCTGCCTGCTCCCATGATTTGAGCTGTTTTCTTGCATCTTTCACCAACATCTTCTATCAAAAAGTAAAAAAAAAAAAAGCACAGTCTAGTCATTGCAGCCCCAGTTTTGTATTTACAGATTACAATCAGAGTGGCAGAGTTAATAAACACAGTGTTCCTACTGCAGATGTCGCCTCACCTTTCCCTTCTCGTAACATAAAAATAATCTTGTCATAACATGAACTTCTTCCCCTCTGTACCCTAAAAAAAAAATATGGTTTTAATCTAACAAACCGCAAGCCTGTCGGTGCAAATCAAGGTTTGCCAGTAGTGAGTGTTGATCCTCATCTGATTTCAAGGCCATTTGTTTCATGACTAAGTCAGGCAGCGCCTAAGTATGCAACCACAGTCATCTTACATTCAGTTACTTTCACTTGTTAGTTATGTGTTTCTAGTGCTGGTCACCTAATTCACCAGGGGACCTGTGTGCCAGCAAGGCTGAAAGTTCCTTCAGAGCAGGTTATTTTATTCTGAGAGTGTGTCATCTGTGAGAGTAATTTAAGTAATTTGCCATTTCTTTCCCGATTTGATAATTACAATTTTATTTCTGAGAGTCAAATACAAGATTTAAGAGCTTCCTTCTATTCAGGTTCACCTAGGCCACTTGCAGAAAACAGCCATAAATTAACATTTAAAAAAAATCTGGATCGCGCTGATGAGCAGTGACAGATTATATGGAAACACTTGAAATTCAGTGTGGCTGGGAGAAAGCTGCCTACACTTCCTACAGCGTTTGTGGGAAATGGATGCAAAATAGAAGCTGAACATGCACAGATTAACACGGACACAAAAATAAAAGCTATAATACATTTTCATTAAGCTGCATGGGAAAAAAAGGACTAAGTAATTAACTAAACTCACATAAGTGCTAAGGGCTATATCTACAGAAGGACTTTGGCGCTGCTACATTCCTCTTTCTTTGCCATACCTAAAGAGGAGGCATCTGCAGTCAGGGGTGGCAAACACAGCCCTGAGCTCTCAAGCAGCAACAGAGCGGGGAGAGGGGACTCCAAGGGACTCCCATGAGCCAGCACCTGATGTGCAGGATGGCTAAATCCATCAAAGGGGAATATTGCAGAGGACCAGGTCTGGTATTTCTCTTCTCTCCAGAGATGAGACTCCATCCTTGCACCCTGAGTAAGGTACTTATGGGAGATCAGGTATCACAACGTACAGCTCCAAATTAGACCAAGGCAATCATGATATTCCCAATAGGAAAACAGCTCAATGATTAGGCCAATGGAGACCAGAGACCAGAGACCATGTCCTCTTTGGTCTGAGAGATTCAAACCCTCAATTCCCCTCACAGGGACAGCTTCAGCCACTGCTCTGGGATAGCTCAGATGGAGCACAATGGCATAAAAGTTACTCGGAGTGCCAAAGAGCTGTGACATCTCTGGTCATATTGGAAAATATGCGGGCTTGCAAAAATAAAAATCAAGGATTTTTTACACAGCCAAGATTAACAATTAAGGCCAGCCTTGCTGATGCTGGCACTTTTTGGTGGGCAATGTAAGCTACTACATGGCCAGCTCTTCATTTCACCAATCCCAGGACAAAAAAAAAGACCGAATCATCTCCCGGTATTCTCAAAATTTTGTAAAGCTTGCCAAGGGACGATTTGATTTTCTGTGGCAGAACATCCTAAGTGACCTTCAGTTCACTGATGGCAGGGCATTCTTTGGTCTGATTCCTTGTTCAAAGAAAGTAATGGTGTAATCAGTACAAAAAGTTGCTGAGAAATATTGGCTATTTCCAAATGTAGCAAATTAAATAACTCAATAATTTAAAACAAGATGCAAACAAATATAATAATAAACAAAATATAAAGTCTATAGTTTCATTCAATAATTCAGAAACAGAAATTATATTTCTTTCAGCAAAGAAGCTGACCCAGAGAAACTAGAAAAGATGAGGGAACCCTGTCCTCCTTCATGAAAGTCTGGGAAAACTTGTCGTATCTCAAAATATGTAAAGGAACTGAAAGCCTCATATTTTCTATAACAACTAGAGGATATAAATTCTGGGAAATCAATGGTGCAGACAGTAAGAAAATTGAAGTTTTTGCACTGTGGTAAAGACAAAGATGCCTGCATCTCCTAGACGGAAAGGACAATGATTGCTTGTAACAGAAATATTACAAATGCTAGCGTAGAAATGCAGACTGTGTTAGAAATCAGTATAAAAAAGATCCACATTTTTGGTTATATCAATCAAAGACAAAGTCTAAGCACTAGGAAACTAGAAGATGCTGAGAAAGCAGAGGTGCCAGTGGAACGTAATAGATGCTGAGTGGAGCAGCAACCAGTGTGCAGTGTAGCAATGAGATGAGTTTTCTAAAAGTTTAGCTGAGATGTCACTGGTGCTTAGTTGTGGGCAAATGGATTTTGACTAGCAAGTGCTGATCTAATTTTTGCTGGCTGCTTTATTACAGAAGCTGGCAAAGACCACTCAAGCAAGCTCTGAGCTTGTGCATTGCCAAGATAAACTGCAGGATGCATCCCTTACAGGCCCCCAGCCACCAAAAGCAGGCTTCAGTAGTCCAGTCACCAGCATTTGCCATCCCTGTAGGCACTGCAGGGTGTCCCCGTAGTGGCCAGCTGCTGCTCCTAAAGGTTGTGGCCCTATCCTAGGCCCCACATCACATCTGCTGAGCCCATGCAGATGTTTTAAGCACACTGGGTAAAATGACTCTAAACGGCTGGGAAGCACTCCCTAAACCAACATGAACACTTTCTGTACGCTCTGAAGCAGCCTTGGTACCCCTGATATGTTTGCCCATGGTAGGAGAGGGGCTAATGAGTTGTAAAGCCTGCAATCTACATCTCAGCTTTAGCAGCCCCTCAGGGGCCAAGAGAGAGGAGGAGGGAATCTGAAGGGGGGAGAAAGACCCTGCTCCACTGCCTCTGGCTCAAGATCAGAGCAGCCAGCACCTGAGTGCAAAATGACTTTTAAGGGCATGAATGTATACATATGTTGGCAAACAAGCACACAAATGGGATTTTGCTTATAGGATGAAGGTTGTGTTTCCCTTTACGGAGAAGGGTTCTCCTGCACACAAGACTATTCCTCTTCATTTGTTATTCACCATTTACATTTGTAAAAACTATCAATTCTCTAATCAGGGAACAGAAATACCTCAGTTACACCTTCTGAATAATAAATGGTTCAGGTTTACCAGCCACCAGCAGGTTCCTCCAAACTATCCAGCAACCACTTATAAATACCAGCCACATTTGCAGAAAACCCTGCTGATTCAAAATGATTTTCAAATAGAAGTTGGGATATTCATCAGATTGTATATTCCCAATAAATAATTTAGTCAGCCCCAGCACCTGGCAAACAACAGAAGACAGTACTAAGAAGTCATCAGAAGGGAAAAGAACTGTAAAAAACCCAATTTTTTCAAGAATCACTGGAAATAAGATGAAGCAACAAAAGAGATATTGGGTAGCCAAAAGATATTGTTACTTGCTGAAAGGTATTTCATTAACCAGCAACAATGATTTGCAATTCTATAGCACTTCTTGCAAAATAACCACCCTGAAGAATTTCAATGAGCTACTTTTCTGTGCTGACCAGCAAAGAAAAATGATGTTCAGCACTGTTGTATCAATCAAAAGGAAGAGACTCAGCTGGCAGAAGCAAGTTTAATTTCTGATTGAGAGAAATGACAGAGTTGGAACCTGTATTGACACTTTCACTGTGTTTAGCTAGACTGGGTAACTAAGAGATTACACAACCAAATAAACCATCCCATACCTCTACCTTTCCTCCCTTTCTTCCTCACCCATAGAAGTATAAAAGTACAAACCTGAAAGCAAAAGTTGCTAGCTTTTGCAGTAAAAGCATCCCAAACAAATCACCACCAAGGAATGGGTTTTCACTTCTGTCCTCATTAGACAAGAGCAAACATTTCCAGAATTTTCCTAGGGTCAGAAGAAAACCAGGCTGGAAGATGTCTAGAGGTCATCTAGCTCATCACGATGCAGGATCGGCTCTATCTGTGCCAGCCTGGCATATGCTTGTCTGTTCTGAAAAGCCTCCGGTGATGAAGAAACCCGAGGCTCCCCAGCAGTCTTCTCCAGAGCTCAGCTAGCCACATTGGTAGCAAATGTAGCCTAATGTTTGAGTTAAATCTCCCCTGTTGGAATTTAAGCCAATTACTCCATCTTTGTAATGGATATGGAGAACATTTGCCTGCCTTCTGTGCAGTTGTTTTACATATTTGAAGATTATGGTGCCTCACTTCAGTAACTTCTTTAATTCCTTCTGTCCAACCCGGTTCTTTCATCTTTCCCTCCAAATCCGTAGTTCTAGGTTTCAGGCATTTTTATACTTCTCCCTTGACTTCTTTCCAGCTGGTCTGCCTTGGACTTGTAGAGCGGTACCTGAAAGAGGACACGATGCAGCAACAGACATCTCAATGAGGCTGAGCAAAGTTTTGCTTCATACACTCCATGGCATTCTGTTCGTGTGTCATAGTTTGGTGTGTGTTATTTTGTCATAGTTTCAACAACAACATAATATTTTTGACTCGTATTTAAATTAAGACACAGGTAGGGCAGAATTATTTATTTACTTCCTTATTTATTTGTTGCAAGAATGTAGCTTATCAACTTTCTTCACAGCTTGCTTTTCCACATGTGATCATTCTTTCTTGTTTGTGGATAGTAATCCAGATGTATACCTATACACCTAAGAATATACATCCTAGCCTCCCTCTCTCAATGTACACAGGTGACATTACCAAACATTCTTATCAGATACATCTGATAAGACACCTCAACAGACATCGTTAGAGGCACTCCTAAAGCACAGGCATTCAGAAGAACTGAAACGAGTCCTCGTTATCGAGTTTGTCTGTATGCATAAACTTTGCACACAATAGTTACTGACAAACTGTTCACTGAAAGAACTGGAAATCTGCTTAAAGAATGGAAGGCTCAGGCTTACACGCAACTGACACCACAATACACTAGTGAGCAAAAAATGGAATGAAAGAATACAGAAAATATGATGGTGCAATCATGAAAATTAATGAAA
The DNA here is from genome assembly GCF_964106895.1 of Numenius arquata. Taxonomy (NCBI): domain Eukaryota; kingdom Metazoa; phylum Chordata; class Aves; order Charadriiformes; family Scolopacidae; genus Numenius; species Numenius arquata. The sequence continues at coordinate 123,051,785 of NC_133576.1, forward strand.
GAGCAGGAATGCTCAGCTCCTCTCAGTCCAGCTCAAAAATAGCATTGGAGGGTTCCCAAGAGTTGTTTGAAAATAACCAGTAATTATTTTAAGTTTAAAAGTATACATATTCAATGTCCATTCCCCAAAACAGCAATTTTCAGACAAGGTAAAACACAAAGTGAATGCACTTTGCATTTTCCAGGGCAGTAAAGTTTTAGCTCAGCCAGCTTATTATAGAAAAAAAAGCATTTGACAATGCTCTCACACTTCCAGTTCTGTCCTGCAGTAAACGCCTTCCTAGAGAAGTGTATTAGCAAATTCTCTCACATACTCTCAGCAAACCATTCTGATCTGAATTTTTTTTTTTGCAGGGTTGCCATTACAGTCCTGGGAGTGAGCTGCTGATGCCCTCAAGTGCTGTTTGCTGTGTGGTAGTGCCAGGGCACTGCAGGAACGATTTGTGTCTCATTGTTCGGAGTGTAGTGAGTGATGCAGAGTAATGAGACATGACACTGAATAAATTGATGGAATGAGATACAACAGAAAGCGTGGGACTGAGTCCTACAGAGGAGACCTTTGTGTTGGTTAATCTGAACCTTTAATTTAATTAGATTTACGTGCAATGACAGCAGGGCATGAGGCTCTAATGCACAGTCAATCTCTGAGCTACTTTCTGGGAGACACAGTTTCCCAAGATGAAATAAAATACTGTAAAAGAATCTTTTATGTAGGGCATGCTGCAAGTTCTCATCTTGGGCTTTTTATTACTATTATATATACTGTTCCTAATGAGTACAAGGCCTCACTCTGGGAAGCAGCAGAGGACAACCCCCAGCCTAGGGACAAGCGAGAAAATCGCCTTGATTTGTCAGAGGCAGAGAAATAAAAGGTTGCATTTGATCCAACCATTACAGAACCTAAAATAGACACTGGCATCTAGGTTCAAAAGAGTTATGAGCAATTGCATGTGTGCCTCATCCAGCACAGCCAGGCCCTGGCTCTGCTCTGGGACGGCGGGGACACCCACTGCCCATTCTCGAACCACAGGCTGCCAGAAGTTACCAGAGGCAGCCCTGAAGCAGCCACCAAAGGCAGGCTGAAGCACTCTTCTCTGGTTTTGAACTTCAAGTCCATAGCAGGCACCAAAATGGCTCACACAGGGTCACACAGTACCTGCCACACCTAATGGGTCAGGAACCAAAAATCTGACATCCGCACCTCCTCCCCCCTCCTTTTTTCTCCCTGACCACCCAGAGATGAGGTGGCTAACCCCTACTGTGAATCACATTGTAATTATCTTTTCATTTCTGTTTAAAGAAAGGTTTTTAAAGATCAATGTGAATCCAAATACCTCACATTTTTGTGCACAGCAAACAGACATCCCTGCTGCACCGGTGGAACTTGGAGCAGCTCTCAGGCTGTCACCAGCTGTGTTGCCTGGTACCTTCTGGAGCTGAACTGCAGCACATGGAGACTGGGCAGATGTGGTACCATGTCTGTAGAGTGATGTGTAAAAGGAGATGCAAACAAACAATGCCAATTTACCACCATATCTTGATTGCAGTAATGACAGAAAAGTCCTACTTCATTGATTTTGAAACAAAAGTCAAAAAATATGCAATGACGCTCTGCTGATACAGGGTAGAAAAAGAGCTTGCTTCTGTTTCTCTCCCCTGCTAATGCTCATTCGTGGTCCAGGTCAGGCCCAGACCTAATATACTACAGTGCCTCATCAGCAGTGTGTTCAACCATGTTCCTCTGGAGAGCAGGTTTTTCTTCCCGCTGAGCTGACCTTGGGCAACTATAGGGGTGGAAGAGGACTAGACTTGTGAAGACAATGCATAAAAAAAGGATAAAACCAACACTACTCGATTGCAGAGATCCTGGAACTATAAGGTGGGAAGGAAAATCAAGAAGAGATCTTCACCATCACTTGCAAGGTGTTCATGTCCAGTGTGTAGTTTCTTTCCTTAGGATGAAAGTGAGCACAAAGTCTGTGCATGAATCCAAACAGTAGCAGAGCATTTGAATTTGAGGTTTTAGTTTGGATCTCTTCTTCATTTGCTCCTTACATTGCTCTTGAAACAACTGAGCTGATTCTGACAGGCTGGAATTTGGTCTTGCTGGCATTCCGTTTGATCCTTTCAGCTCACGCCTTTCAGACCTTCACAGACAAATGCCTACCCTCCCTCCCAAGACACCTCTTATGCAAGGCTTGTACCAAAGTGCAATTCCTCTGGAGCATTTGAGCAGAACCAGTTTGCAGAAATGTGTCAGCAGGCAAGATGCACAGCTCTCATATTATCCTGGTAAAGCTCCTTTCTGAACTCTGACATAGATTTCACATGAACCAATATATAAGAATATAACAGCCTTGACTGCGTCTCTTCCCATCACAAAGCCGGGCAGGTGAACTGCCCTTTTAATCTTTTCTTGGCACCCATCTCTACAGCCACCAAGCAATTTTTCTCCTTCTGTTCTGAATTCTCTTCAATTTATACAGGGTTTCTCCTCTTGCAGGTCCCTAGCTTTTTGTATTTACTACTTAGCTTCTCTTAAGTTTTATTTTAATTTGCTATCCACTGCTCAAATTTCCAGTAGGTCTAGATCCCTTTGTAGTACTTATTAGCTGCATTTATCGTGTCAGACATTGCCATGCAACTTCCTCCCCCTTCAAGATCATTAAGGAAAATATTCAATGAAATTGGATCAAATAAAATCCCATACAAGCTTCTCAATAATTTAATCCATTTTGATTCATTATGGCACATGTTTTTAGTTTCATATTATGCCATAATCTACATAATAAAGATAATTTAAACTACTTTTTAACTGCAAAAATCCAGAACATACTGCATGAAATTATTTAAATCCAGATATATTGCATTTATTGCTCATTTATTCACTAATTTTACAACTGCTTAAAAATAAATGAGATTGTAAGACTTGTGCATTGTAAATGCAGGATACTAATTGTTCATAGGTCTATTATTGTCTAAATGTTTCATGAAAGTTAATTAAGTTCCCATTTTCTGCCAGGTCTGGTTTTATCACCAAACAGAGAGATGTAATTAGCATAGAGCAAGATGGATTCAATAATTTAGGAGGAATGTCATAACAAATCTGGATCACCCAGGTTGCTACACTGCACCCCTCACCACTGCCTCTGAGCACATCAGTAAAAGGATCTGTTCATTCATGTTTAAATCACAAAATGCAAATATGTCAGGATACTCATTGACGTTAATGTGAGCTTGCAGCTCTGTAAAGAAGAATCACAGAATAAGCAATTGCAGAAAAAGTCTCTGCAAAAGCCAGAACACGTGAGCACATGTGCAACAGAGTCATAAAAAAAACAAGTACATGCTGCAAATGACAAAACAAAAAGGGAAAAAAAAAACAATTGGAAAACTAATGGCAAACAAACTTAATCAAGAGCCAATGTAGCATTTTGGAACATATGGTAGAAGCCTTCGTTTCAGGCAAAATTGGAAGCATTCAGGCACCTTGACGTACTCTGTAAGTGTCCATCACTCAGAGATGTTCTTTATTGCAGTTCACAAGGGTCAGCTAAAGGTCTTCTCAGTCCAACTCATTCCAGCATCCAGGGTACCCCATTTGCTCTGCTGTATGTGGCACCTCCCTGCTGCTCCACTAAGACAGCAGGGGAATTGCCTGCTCCAGTAGCATCTCCCCAGCCCTGCTGGGGCAGGAGAAGTGGAGGTGGCAGCAGGGGCAGCTCATGCTCAGGGATTGAAAGTCTCACCGGGGAGAAAGAAGGGAGGGAGCATGTTGGCTTTGGAGAGGGAGAGATTCCTGTGGCCCTGCTCTTTGGTGTCACAGAAAGAAGATTTTATCTTGTAATTAATAAGTTCTGTTAATACATTAATATATTCTGTTAAAATAGTATGTAAATATAGCTTAATATCTTTGCTTTAAAATAGCAAAGCTACTTTAATGGCTGTGAAACTTGGCCAGACCAGACTTTTCTGTTCTTCCCCATAGATCTCCATCCTTTGTTCTGGCCCAGATGGAAACCGAACATCAAAAGAAGACAGAAGTTCAAAAGCTAGCAGCTGTCCTGGGGAGTCAGACAGTCATCCAGAAGTGAGCAAAATGGACTTTCCACAATGTAAGGAATAGGAGGCATCAGGGAGGGATTAGATATGCATTCAGTGTGATTTAGTGTCCTGAAGATATTCTTTTCTGGAAGCGCACTGGTCCTAAACAACAAATACAAGACTTTAAGGATGTTACTCGGTCACATTACTATTGTTGTCCTTGATGGAAAAGAATTGCATATTTGAATGTAAGTTTGACCTACTGAGGTAATCGTGGGTTGATACACATGAGACTGCAACTCCGGGATGAGCTGAAGGAGAGTTGCCTGGTTCCGTGGCACAAAAGGAGAGAGCTTGAGTAGGTGTGTCACACACTGAGCATCACATGCAGTACCTCATGTATTTGCCTCTTGCTAGACAGATATTACTGTTACGGGCCAGAAGTTCACTCAGCTTCCCAATAAATTAAACCAAAGGGACCTTGTGACAGTCTAAAGCATCTGTAGTCGCTTACCTTAGCGTTAATTTCAGCAGCCCAGCTGTACAGAAAAAATAGAGATGATTCCGTATCGGTAGAAGTTCTTACCTGGCATTTTTGCTACTGCTTGCGATGTTTAGAGAACAAGACACCATAAAACATGGTAACTGCAAAAAAGAACCATGGGCTGTGTACGAATCACCCTCTGGATTGTAGCAATTATAGGGTCCAGTATTGCAGATAACAAAATTAGCTAAATGTTATCATCAGTAAACAAAAAACCAAAATACCGGTGCAAGAGCCTCAGCTCGCTACACCTATAAATTGCTGCTCCAGGGAAATATCACAGAGTAAGCGAAAAAATAACTGAGCAATGTTCTGCTGAGCTCACTCACTCATATTGCCCCAGCACCACAAAAAAAGAAAAAAACCTGTTTGCAAAGCTTTCAACACACCGCACAGAAGCATGTTTACTGTAAGTGATTTGCTTATAACTGGAACCTAGTACAGAAATTCCAGCTTCTTAGCTGTATTTAGGTAGCAACATAATTTAGGTTCAAGCACAGAGATTGTATTATGCAACAGCAGGAAAAAGGTTAAACCTTCATTTTTTTATTTAGATAAATGGCCAGGTGCTTTTCTGCGCTATCTCAACAAGAGGATACAAAATGGAGAAAAGGTTTGCCAATTGGCTTTTCAGGATCGCTTGAGTCCAGCTCAGACAGAAATAACTCGACTGTACATTTTCCCTCTCTATTTTAGCACATCGAATTTTGTTTGTGCTTAGATGCAGAAACGAAAACCACTGAGGAAGGTATACATCTGTGTGTATTTTTCTCATCTGTTTCTAGGTCCAGCCTGATTTCAGAATTCTGGAGTGGTCGGATTTATTTTGTTTAAAACTACCTTAATCTCTGTAATATCTCTGCTTATTTTTGCAGGAAGATTCAGAGATCTATTGCTTATTTGTATTTTTCCTCTCTTATATGAAAACAAGAGACTTCTTAATGAACATAAAGTGCCTTTCCAGATCTTATGTATTAAAGTCATCTCTGTTTCAGGAAAGGATACACTTTTCTCTTTTCTCTTATCCTTATCTAAATAGCCCCTCTAGCATTTGTCTTTATTGACTACTAGCTGCTCACAGTTGACTCCCTTTTCACTTCCGTCTCTAAATTCTGGGTCAGTGTGCTCTCCGTAGCTTGGTTGCCATTTAGAATGCTGGACCCAGTGGGCATGTTATGTCAATACAGTGATATTTGCAGTCTGCTCTATGTGCATGGGTTTTGCTGAACAATTTGATACCAATTGCACAAGTTAGGCCCCTTTGCCTTATGAATGTTTTATTCTCTGTCTCCAACCGAGTGACATAACCTTTGGATTACAGAATGAACATCTACAGTGATATTTTTTGTTATACTTTTTGCATTTCATTTCTAGTTGAATAAAGAGATGGAATGCTGCGCTGACTAAAGCAGTAAGAAAAGTGACCTTTTGGAGAAGCGAGTTCAATTCTTGGCTCTGCCAAAACCATTCTATGGCTTTATCTGTCCTGCCCAACAGCAGGGGTCCTTCATTTACTGGTCCTTGATCAAGATAATTTGTAAAACAAACCTCCAGAGCTGGCCCAGAACAACGATGGTGTTCTACTCACAGACTATTTTTGCTCCATCCTGCTGTGCTGCGCAGTTGAAGATGCTGGCTGATGTGTCCTGTGTCACCTGTCATGCTTTCTCTGAGTCAGTCCCAGATTTACACAGGTCCTTATTCACAAGTAAGGAAACACGTTTTTACTGTGTCGCCAAGCACTGGCACAGGTTGCCCAGGGAGTCTCTATCCTTGAAGATATTCAAAAGCCATCTGCCGTGGTCCTGGGCAACTGGCTCTAGATGGCCCTGCTTGAGCAGGGGGGTTGGACCACCTGACCTTTAGAGGTCCCTTCAACCTCAACTATTGTGTGATTTGCTGATGAGCCACTACGTATCTACCTTAGGGTGAAGACAACCCCTCTCTGGGCTCTATGGACTAGATCACCATCAATTATAACAGGCACTTAGATACCTTGCAGACATGCCAACAGCTGAATTATATGTTTGAATCTGGAGCTGAAATTTACCTTGTGCATCTCAGTTCCTTGTCAGTAAGATGATGACAATACACTGTCCCTTTCTGAAAGAACTGCTGTTAGAGATAATTCTTTAGTAACGGAATAGATACCACTGCTAAAGGAGTTCATGGAATTTACCTTACAAGTCCCATCATTTCTAAATAATTCTAAACAATTTGAGGGGACATAAATATATGCATTAGTGTGATGTGAAACAGGTTGTAATCCTACCCCCATGATGTAATTGAGAAGGGATCAAGAGAAACTGAATCTTATATAAAACCAGGCAGGGTGTGACTAATGTGAACAAGTCACACTTGGGCCCTTAGCCAAGATAGAACAAAGTCAATGGGAGGCTTCAAAATGCAGCTCTTTCTTTCTTTCTGGACAAATTTTTAATTTAAAATTACAAGATCAGTGTGCAGCCTGAGCAATCTTTGTGTCAGCAGTGCTATCTACTTTTATTTTTTACATCTGATGAAAGATAAAGCTCTTCAAAGATTAATATTGCTCTGTTAATTAACTAATATATGAGCAGATGTTAACTGCTTCAGAAGTGCCAAACATTTCTGTTGTTATTCACTGCAGAGTCAGACATTTCTAGAACTTTTTTTTCAGAGCGATGAACAAGGTTTGAAAACTTAGGGGCACAATTGTCACTGGCTTGAAGTGCAACTGTGTGGTTAAATCTCCATGCCAGGCTTCAAAAACTGCCCTCAAGGCAGGGCTGTATTCTGCCACTTCTGTGCGTGTGAAGAAAGGCAGCGTTCACAGAGCGCTGCAGAGTATGGACCATAGCTAATTAACACAGCCTCATTTATCTCATCTAGCTGAGAAGAGGGACTGGTTCCTGTCACGTTTTCAAGTGATGTCCAATAGTTACAAGTCATCAATAGGGGACTAAAGACACAGCGTTTGAAAGGCTGTGTCTGACGTAAGCTGAAGCCCCAGAGTCAAATACCAGTTACAGAAAAATGAAAATCTGAAGCTTACTGAGCAGATGAAAGGAAGAAAACTTTGCAAGCATCATGCTAACAAGGCTGCATTTTGTAAATTGCTGTCAGTTTGGTCTGAAAGGATTAGGGCTGAGTCCTCACTTCAAGGGATGAAAGTACCACAGAGCTCCATTTTGTTGGATGATTTCTGAAAAAAAGTCTTTCCCTCTAATCAAACACTGCTGTAAACAGCAGTCTCTGACCTACTGCTTCTAATTTGAATACAAATCTCCACATGCAGATCTGAAGTGCCAGACAATGTTTATCTAATTTCTCGTTCCTTTATAAAATGTTCTGCACCAAAAAAAAAAAAAAACCATATAAAAGACCAAGTAGGCAAGAACCTAGCACAAAGTGATCTATTACAGCCCCCTCACCCCTTGACTTCTATTTGTGCTGCTGAGAGAAGAAATGTTAACCGTGAATTTTGATGGGCAACCGCTCAAAGTGTCCTACAAAGTTTTTAACTCTAGCGCAGAGAAGCTTTGAAATCATTGCAAGTCCTGCTGCTCTACTCCCACAGGCTGTATTCTTTCTGCATATAAGCTAAGTAGCACTGGGTGTATTCAGGTTGAGACCTGCAATTAAAACCTAGTTTCTTTAAAAAAGTAAAGCAGTTTTAACATTGTGAGATGGGATGTGCCTCTTTCCAAAAAAGAGAGAGAAAACTGAGGTTCTAATGAAACTCTTCTCTTTCTTAAAGATGCTGCATTACTCTGTGGCATTGCACTGCTCAGACTCCAAAAGGACTATGTGAATTCTGCCTAATGAAGTTTTCCCTTTGGAGATTTGTAAACTATGCTCTGTGTTTTTATACAACCACAGTTTCTAATTCAAGAATTGTCTATGTGTCAGTGCTGTCACCGTATCTTTGAAAAACACTCAAGTATCTTGAGAAAAAATATACTGTGTTACAAGCGTATGTCCAACATGTGATTACAAATCTGTAACATCAAGGACTGCATGATCCATACAGCCTACAATAAATACATATGTGAATGAGGAACATTCCCAGGCCCAAAACTACACCTGAACACACCTGAATATAAGGAATTTCTATTTACTCAGGTCTTAGATGACCTTCTCCTGAGTTTCTTACCAGGTAAGCCAACCCAGCAGAGGAAAAAGGAAAAATAAATCATTTCCCAAACACCTTCAGGACACTGTGATCAACAAGTCTATAATCCCTACTGCAAACAAAAAACAACCAAAAAAAAAAACCACCCAAAAAATCAGATCACACTCTACCAGATGTCACTTCCAGAGAGCTAAAAATCTAAGGCTGCATCTGACTCTCCTGGCTCACAAACCAGCTGCCAAATCGAATCCCAGAGGCTGGCCCAGATGCAGCACAACAAAGAACGGAAACTAATGGGGGCCCATCAATTCTCAATCAAGATTTTCCCTAATCTGCCATCAGTCACAGAATATCATTGTTATTATCCCAATTGCCAATATGCTCTGGAACTCCTAAAGCTGCGTCCAGAGATTTTCAAATGCTTTTTATCCTGCTACAATATTGAGCTGCTGCAATATATGTAAGATGAATGACCCCTTTTAGCTCTTCCTAATAACATTTTTCTTCTGACCTATAGCCAGCAAAAGGAAGGTCATGCTCAGCATAACTTTGTTTTTCCCAATTTATGAATCTGTAGTATTTTTTAGAAATGTAACTCAAATGTGTGTTTGAAATGTGTGGTGCAGCGGTGTTCAGGAAAGCTCAGTATGACAGTGTTCGAGATTCCAAGATGGTCTCATAATTTTTTATAAAGCAGACCTCAAATTAATGAAATCTTGAGACATCCTGGTTTTCCTATAACAAAGAAGGTACCCCAAACTGTGACAAGGCTAGGGAAGAAAAAGACATTAGTAATCAATATTTTTGTAACATCTGGATTAATAAAAGTCAGGCTTTATTCTAAATTTCCAGAATTTACTTTATGTTATGGTAGAACCACAATGTACTAGTCGCTAATGAAACTCACAAGACAAGTCAGTTCTTGCCCTTAAGGCATTAGAAAGCTTTGCTTCTTAAAGAAACTTTGGAATTATTACCATATAACAACTTGCTGCATATGAAACTACTGGGAATCCGCTGCTGGAGGCAGAGATCGCTGTCAGGAGCACAAGGTATTGAGTTGTGTTGGCTGCTTATTTATTTCCCATTGGAATTTAATCTTTAAAGCTCTCTTTTGCCAAACACCTGCACATCCAAACGACCACTTCCCCCATTCCCTCAACAGCCAGAGCTCCCTCAGCTTTGCCTTTCTAAATCGCAATGGAGCTGGAAATATTCCCTGACTGGGGCACAGAATCCCAGGTAAGTTTTATGACAGAATAACAACAGCAAAAACTCCTGATGGATGCTTGAAATAAACTGAAACAACGTCTGTCCTGACCTCTAATTTTTATATATGTCATGTTGTTCCTGAGTTTTTGATCCTCAAGAGTTAAATCTAGTCCTGATCAACAGCCTAGGTATTAGATTAACTGACTCAAGCTCTCAGAAATAGCGCTAGCCATATGCCACAGAGACACAGTCTGGTTCCACCTCGTTGCCTTTTCAGAAATAGTTCCTCCAGGTCACCTGGACCTTTCTTCACAGAGCCAGCTGGCTCCTTCTTGCTTCAGGAACTCCCAAGCCCTTCTGAACTAGCCATTGCTCTTGGTGCTCCAGTGTTCCTCCAGTGCTGGACCCCACGCAGTGCAGCTGAGTGACCAGTGGGGTATCACAGACATATCAGCATCCTGAAATAATCCTCTCCTACCTCTTCTGTCATCACCCAGAGCAGCTGCCCAAGAAACACTGTTCCTGCTCTGGGGAATCATACTGATCTTACCTAAAGCTGACTATTAGTGCAAAAGATCTCCCCAAATGTCTCCAAGTCAACAATTAGAAATACCAGCATTTTCAGCAAAACCTTACCAAAAACTCAAAATCATTAGTTAGTTCTTCTGCAAACCTTACCCTAATCATTGGCAACCAGTCATCCCTACTACATTTCTATTAGTAAATTAAACAGTGCCAGGAAATGTTCTTGATCACTGGAACTAAATCACTTGGACTGTTGAATTGTTTACTGTGATTCCTGCCACGGTTTTCCTCCAGGTCGTCTAGGAGCCTACCAAGTATTCCCTGGCAAGGCACAGAAGACAATATGACTAAGAAGTACAGTCAGAAACTGACCACTCTGTGCTGGAGGGATGAGAATTTAATGCCATGGACATGTACCACCCTCTGTTGGGAAGAGTCCCAGGGGTGTTTCATTTTCTGACACAGACATAGCCCCAGGCTCTCCCAAAAAAAAGCCACAGAAAAATAGATGAGATTCAAAAGTGAACATAATAGAAACCATTCAGGGTAAGACCAAAAAAGAGTGAAAATTTTTGGTCAAGAGGTCCTCACCAGAAATAACAGCCATTTTCCAGCTATTCCTAAAGGCTCCCACAGCATCAGACAGAGAGAAGCAGGTTCACCATCAGGATGCAAAGCATTTTACGTTTAAAATCAACACCTTGAACTGCATCCAGAACCGAACTGAAAGCCAGGAAGACTCGAGAGCATAGATGTTATCAAGTCCCCTGAGGAAAGCACAGCTGAGTTGGGAAGCAGCTGCATCCTTCCCCAGGCAGAGCGCATTGCAGAGGTTGACTCTCATAGGGAACAGCCTGGATCACTGCAGCAATGCTTGCATCTAAAAAAAAGGTCACCATTTTCTACCTAAGGACAGGTAGAAAAATGGATGAGACCTGTTCTATTCTACATCGAGAAGTAGCCAAGGCCTCATCTTGCCTCCCATTTAGTGAATTTGGCTTCAAAAGAGAAATCGACTTTCAGTTGCTCCCTCACTTATATAATTTCTATTTTTGCCCACAAGCCATTTGAATTTCACCTCATTCAGGAGTATCAGCCTGATCACTTTTTCCCCATTAAGACAACAGGGAAGGCTGGCTTGCTGTTCCAACCCTTTCTCAAGGAAGTGAGAAGGAAGACGTATGTCTGCACCCAGCTCGGTGGGCAGAGGTGCTCATGCTGGATGAGTTGCTACAATGAGAGACTGTCGACATTGGAGAGGCGTGAAAAGAGATTGTTTCAGGCTGGCTCCCCAAATGCAGCTGTGCACAGTGCTAGTAAGCTCTCAGCACTGTGCTGCTGTGGTCATGTGGATTAGCTAGCCAGCAGGTCTGCACCCACACCAGCCATGACCGCCTCATCATGCTGAAGTATAAGCTACAAATCATAACCCGCCTCACCTCACTAGCTTAACAAGTAAAATCAAACTCTTTTTCTCCAATATTCATGATGGCACTTTGGAACTCACTGACACAGGACATTGTGGAGGCTGAAGGGTTAAGCAGGTTTGAGGAGGGCTAAGACAAATTCCAGGAAGATCGGCCATTTGTGGCCATTAAACACAGCAGTATGGATGGGACCCTTTATCCAGAAAGTCCCTAAACCATTGAGTGCTGAGAGCACAGGTATTAGTCTAAGACAATGATCACTCTCATGTTCTTTATCCAAGTATGCACTGTTGGTTCTTGGTGGAAACAGTGTCCTGGACAAGATGAATTTTTTCCTGAGGCAGCATGGCCATTGCTGTGCTAACCTTTGAGATGGGTCACTGTGTACACTGAAAACGCCTGGTACAAAGGACTCAGATAAAAGCCAACCGCATCCTGGGCTGCATCAAAAGAAGCATGGCCAGCAGGTCAAGGGAGGTGATTCTGCCCCTCTGCTCTGTTGAGAGCTCATCTGGAGTACTGTGTCCAGCTCTCGGGCCCCCAGCATAAGAAGGACATGGACCTGCTGGAGCAAGTCCCAAGGAGTGCCATGAACATGATCAGAGGGCTGGAGCACCTCTCCTGTGAAGACGGGCTGGGACAGTTGGGGCTGTTCAGCCTGGAGAAGAGAAGGCTCCGGGGGAGACCTTATAGTGGCCTTACAGTACTTAAAGGGGGCCTACAGGAGAGATGGGGAATGTAGCAATAGGATGAGGGGTAATGGTTTTAAACTGAAAGAGGGGAGATTTAGATTAGATATTAGGAAGAAATTCTTTACTGTAAGGGTGGTGAGACACTGGAACAGGTTGCCCAGAGAAGCTGTGGATGCCCCATCCCTGGAAGTGTTTAAGGCCAGGCTGGATGGGGCTTTGAGCAACCTGCTCTAGTGGAAGGTGTCCCTGCCCATGGCAAGGGGGTTGGAACTCGATGATCTTTAAGATCCCTTCCAACTCTGAAAATTCCATGATTCTGTGATTCTATAACCCACAGGGAAGACTAAAAATAGCTGAGCATCATCCAAACATTATTGCGCAAGCTGTCCCAGAAAGAGCAACCCCATCTCTCCTTGACCATTTGAGAGGCATCCAAGTGCCAGATCCTTTGATAAGCAATGGCAAAAACAGTCAACAGGAAGCCGTTCAGATCTGGTCTTCCTTTTATTGGAGCAATCTGAATGTTCCCGCTCACAAGATAGAATTTGCTCTGTGCTGAGAGACAAAACACTTCTAGTGCTACTACACACTCAATCCACTTTTTTTGCTCAAAATAGTAACTAAATAAGGCTGTGGAGGTGTACAGGACTTGCATCTGCTCAGTGAGATCAAACAACTAGAAGGTGCTTCACAAATGGAATGTCCACCCTACTGCCTCCTAATCCACAGGAAGTGCAGTTTGCTCAACAGCCTACTCTGTCGGCTTGCTTGTGTCCTCCCCACAGGACAATTCAGACTCCAGCAGCCTCGTGCATGCAAGAGGGTCTTTCTGCACCCAGCTTACCCTAGCTATAGGAAAAGGGGCAAGTGGACACTGCGGCTGCCAGAGAACTCAGAGGTCCCACACTCCTGTTAAACAATCCCACTCATACAGTTGATTATCACGGGACAAAAATTTGAGAAATGAAGAAGTATGCCTTGTCACAGAAGTAAGCTTGGCACAGACCAGTGTCCACTGAAAAATTAAAGATGATTACCTGTCTAGTTCAGAACATCATAATTTATTACACCTAACTTTGACAATTACAGCAGCATATGTAAAGAAAAAGCCTGAAAGAAGGGATCAGGAGTATCGCAGCTACAATGAGGAATTATCAGTTTTACAGAACAGGTCCAGTTACTGTATGGTAACACTTCAGGCCCTGGTTTGGTTTGCTGGAATTACACGCACTTAACTTCCTGTGATGCACAATCTATTTAATTGGCTTCTTACTAATAAAGCATGCCAAATTCATCTTAGTAGGAATGTTAAAAGAGGACACGTCCACATTCAAACTGGACAATCAGCTGCCTTCATTTCCAGACCATTTTCTAGTGCCCTTTTAACCCAAAAGGTCCAATAAAATATTACTCAGAATAAAATACACTACTGAGAAAAATACTTTCTAGTTAACTAAGCTTGCTTAGGTGAGAGGCACCTAGATCCAGTACCCACCACAGTTAATTTACAACCTTTCATTGACTTCAGTCAGGTCTCAGGCATAAGAGGATGTTCTTGTCTTACTCAAAAAATACAGATCCTCTGGGGTGGAGAAGTGTACAGAAAAAGCTTTGAAAAGAGAACTGAGAAAGAACTGTGCAAGGCTCTATAAGCTTCGAGTTTTGGGTTGTTTTCTCTTACATACAAATATTTTTTCAAGTGCAGTTACCAGAATTAAAAAGCAGAATATCTGAAGGTTTTTGGCACCTTCAAGTCCAAGCTGGTCTCAAACAAAAACAAAACCAAAAACACACACACAAAAAAAAAAAAAAAAAAAAAAAAAGAAGAGGAAAATAAAAAAATAAACAACATGAACAGTCTTCATTTTTCCAACATTAACTTGAATGGACCAGAAAGTTCCTTTTCACCTGTGGTACCATCAGCATAAATAAGGCATCACAGTTAAAAAAAACACTGAGGGTGCTTTTATAGCTTAGTAATCATTGTAGGAATTCTGAAAATAGTCTCAGAAAGAAGCTAAATGTGGCAGACAGGCCTCCTTTGTAGTTGGAGAAAATAAGAAATAATAGAAGATAAAATGATGTTAGAGGTGGTGGGAACACGAAAAGTCACTTTCATTAGAGGTGACCATCATCCACAAGTTCAGCCAAGTTTACCCAGTGGAGAATCCTTGAGGTCTGAGTGACAATCAAATTATTTTAAAAAATGCAACAATATGTGAAAGAAAATTCTCTTTATTTAGGTAAGTGCTACTGGATCCCTAATCAAAGGGAAACAGGGACAGCTGGAGGGTAACAGCAATCCTCTAAAAGGCAAGAGATAAGGAACATCTGCTAGCAGGGACCTGAGTGAAAAAAGACCTGTCTGTGAGTGGACATAAAATATTAATATTCCCATATCTAAATTCCTCTAGACAATGGAAGAAACAAAGAGAAAACCTTGAACAAACAAGACTTTTTCAGCAGATCTCTATTCTGTGAAATTTAAAGCCATATTTCACAGTATGACATGATTCACAGGATGCCACTTCACTATTGCACTTCCCAAGAGGAATCACAACACACAGACCTGGAGACTGTGGCAGCTCAGCCAAAGGACTAGATTTTAATGGACTGATTTTCTGTGGGTTGCTTGCTAACTTGTTTTTTTTTTTCCCTGTGTAATTTTAATTTTGCCTGTAATATGTGTACATATTACAATTAAGTGGCCAGCTCAGCAGAGACCTCAGAGAGCCACTGAACGGTTACAAAAAGGCTAATGAACCTCTTGCCACTTTGCTGATACATGCTCTGTGGGCATGCCATGTTTTCTTTATGGTGGCTGCCTTTCTTTGGCAATAAAAGTAACTGGTACTTAAAAGCAATTTTAACAACTAGATATAGAAGAGGAACAGAGTTCCTGGTGACAGGAATGCTACTGGCACTACAATGTCTAAAGCTGTTTTGTAACCACACCAAGCTCCATTTTGGAAGCAATCACTGTATTTTGGTTGGAAGGCTCTTCCAGGACTCCACCTCAGTAATGACGGGGTGCCACCTTCTCATTTCTAGCCAGAATTTGCTCCTGGCCCATTTATATACCTTCAGTTCTTGTACCACTTTTGCTATTTTCAGAACATCCACACTCTTCCCACTGGCATTTTCACAGACAGCAGCTCCATCCCCTCCAGCCTTCATTTAGCTAAGCTAAACAAGAAAAGCTACATTAGTAGTTTCAGAAGATATGACATGCTACTCTGTCTCTTGTTCCCTACAATAATCCTTCTGCAGACTTTTTCCAGTCTGAAGGCAGAGCTGCACACGTGTTCCCAGACAGAATCAGAACAAGCCCTTGCAATAAATTCTACATCTCTCCACTGGAGATACGAGGATGTTCTCTTTTACATACCTGCAGCGCTGCTAGCATCATCCTTGGATCAGTCCATACACCAAAGAGTTTCCTCTGGAAAAAGAGCCCAGCCCTCAGCTCACAAAACAACTGGCTCAGGTGGCTTCACTTTCCTGCAGTGCTGCCTGTTGAAAGAACTCAGGCAGGTCCTATAGGAGGAATTAACGCAGCCTGCATCTTAACACTCTTTAGTAAGCCCTTCTCCTCAGAAATGGGAAACTGATTTAAATCACTCTATTCTCAATCGCTTCTACTAGGTCTGCAATATTCCAGTATTCCTTGAAAACAACAGCAAAAGAGTGGTAGATTCAGTGTTGGGACACCTAATAGGGAGATCAAGCACCTGGATGGATTCAACCAGAGAGGGTGACACCCTTCCACCCCTGCAGTATGGATGTGGGGCCAGATTACTTGCAGAATTTTTTGGGAGACTGCAGGCATTCAGCATCTCTTTGGGTAGTTTACAAAAACTGCAGATAATTTCTGTGTGAATGCTGCTGCTCATGAAAAAAAAAAATAATATTTTTCTTTTTAAATCAGAAGTCTCAGTAAAAGAGCCCCCGTAAAGGCAATGAACCGTGGTTTGAACACCCCCAACTTGATGATCATCCATCTGCACTCATTCTGCGTTGCCCTTGTCATCAGAAGACATAGAGTATTTTGCACATGAAAGTGATTTCATGCAAGGTTTTGAGTGCTGAAAGGGTCTGGTAAGTGAAATCCAACTTTAATTCTTCTTATATTGCTTTATAACCATAATAATTTTCAGGCAAAGATAATTGTTTGATTTGGTTTTCCACCCATTGAAATGCAAGTCTTAGGCAACGCCTGCATTATCAGAAGAGAGGAAGACAGAGCAAACCATGACCACCCACAGACCATGCAGTGCTGGAAGCCATCCTTATCTTGCCCTGGGGAGAAGAGGGACACCCACATCATACCAGGGAGGAAGCACCAGCTACAAGAGCCACAGGCTGTTCCCCAGGCTGTGTCAATTCTGAAATGTTTGGGGACCAGATCCTCATGGTTCATCATCAAAGGGTTCAGGGCTGAGGTGACACCAGCAAGCACCTCATGTAGAAGGAGGACAGTGATGAGAAGCAGCGCGGCTGCAGGGAGCACAGCCCCAGGGGAGGGGAGGAAGACAGGAAGCTTTGCTGGCAACAGGGGAGTGGGAAGGAGCACTGCCAGCTTGTGCTCTGCGAGGATGAGGAGTTGGTGCATTTCAACACGGAAACGAGCTGGTGAGTGCTGGGGAGGCCACCACAGCTTTCCTGGCCTGTTTGAACTAGCAGAAGCTCTGATCCATTTCCCAGTGGTCCTATCTCTTGGTAGGGCATTTCATTAGACTGAATGTCCAAACAGATGTTTCAGATGGTTTATTAGCTAAAATTGACAGCAAACGTATTCAGCTACTGGATATCAGGCCTGTGTTATCCACCTGCGGCAAAATCTGCATTGCCAAATTTTTCTCAGTCTCTGTCTATTCACCATTAGGTTTGATTTGCAATCAGACCAGCTGACATTTCTTGCATCATCTCCCAGCATGAGCTACTGAGCAATTTCAGAGATACTGACTAAATTTGCAGCCACACAGGTGAAGATTTACCTGGCATGCATGCCAGGTAAGCTGGAAGATTTGCAGTGTAATGCTACTGACAGTAGAGAACAAAGCTATGATGAAGCTCCGATGTCTGGACAGTGGGCCTGCAAATATAACTACGAGACATCAGCTTCCCGGCTGATCTGAGTCACTGCACATCCACAGCTATTCCTCAGCACTTGCCTATAAGCTGGCAAAAGCTTTTTAACACTGTGCACGTGTCCCTCCGTTTTGCAGTGTGATGGAGAACTTAATGCAACTCGCTGGCAGAAGTTTGAGCCATCAAAGAAATGAAGAAGACTGAAGCTTGGTTGCAGTGGGAATGGAGCATTATCTGGGCAGAGGCACCACCACACCCTGGTAGGTCCAACAGGGCAAATGAACTGGAAGGCAGGTGAGACTTCGTGTCAGATATCCCACCAAGTTCATTGCAGTGCCTGCAGATAACCTTTGCACAAGTGCTGCAGAAAACAGCTGGAGATATTGCAGATGTGCAAGGCCCTTCCCAGACTATTTGAGAGGAAGTAAAAGCCGCTGTTACTATTCCTGGGTTTGGCCGAGGAGTTGACTCTGAATGCATCAAAAGGGCAGGAAGAAACACCAAAATCTTGTGTGGCCCAAGTATACTCAGCTGAGGGACCCGGCATCAAAAGCCTGGCTGCAAAACGCCTGGGACTGAGCTATGCCTGTGTGAGGGTGAGCCAGGAGAGCAGCTCTCGGCAGGAGCAGCGAGCCCGTCTCAGCCATCCTCCAGCAGCTCTGCCTCCCAGGGGCTGCAGCAATGCCGAGCCAGTCACAGGTGACAGAGGATATTTCACCAGCAGGTACCCAAAAGGCTGTGCAGTAGACAGCACTGACACGTTACGACATTTTCTTGACATAAAAAGAAAAGCTCGCAAGCAACAATACAGGAGCCAAAATCATGTGGTCAAATCAAACAGAGCAATTGTACTCATCAAACTTGTTGCTGAGAACCGTGCAGCAAGGGCTATAATCAACACGTCTGCTACCCAGAAACCATGAAGGAGAAGTCCTCAATGCTGCAGATTCCCTGTGCATTGTTCAGTCCTGATGCACCTGGGACTGGAGCTATTTATCTACTTATTTATTTTACAGCTCTACTAAATAGCTCTACAGTGCTTCACTTTGCCTTCTATTTTCCCACAGATGTTTCAATATAAATTATTGTAATTATCCATTGTGAAGAAATTAATTGACATTAACAATTGTGTGAAAAGTAATTGTTACCAGTTTCATGGTATTTCTGTCATGTTCGATCACCCACATAGCTTGAACAATCTGCACATTGTGGAAGTGCAGATGTATAGACTATTCTCAAAGGATGAGTTATCAAGATGCAGTTTAGTCCATTTGACTTGGAGCTTTGAGACAGAAGTAAATTTTCTGGAGGAATCTGAAAGAAGTGGTGCTAGAAAATCCTTTCTAGAGCCAGGCAACAGTACAGAAGAACAAACCGTTGCTTAACCTTGTAACACCCTTCTCACACAGGAGATGTTCAACAGAGCCCAAAAATGCCATAGCCAGTTTCCATCTTTAACAAAAGTGACAGGGCAAGAGGAATTTTAGCTGGAATTTTCATTCTAAAGAGTATAAAAGCACTTTCCAACACACCTTTCTGGAGCTGAAGTTAGAGACCTTCAGCAAAGCATTTGAAGAGCGAATATAAACCATTAATCTCCTGTTCTGATGTGTTAAATGGGACTTAAAAGAAAGGTAAAAAATCACCAGTTTAAAGAAAAATTAATCATGTTGTTTGGTATTTTCAAAGCAATGTCTCCAGGCCTCTCAACCAGTTTAGTCTCATCCTGGCAGTGATGTTACTATTTCCATGACTGATTTTGCTGAAGTCCCTATAACGGCTCTAAATCACAGCCAGTTTAACTGTAGACGATGTTTTTACACCTTTGTTTTTCTCATTCTTTCTAACTCCTGACAATTTTTTTTAGTAATATCTTACAAATGTGAGTTGCAGAGATCGATAACTTTACTTTTTATCTTTCACTTGTTCCATGAGGAGACAGAAACTGGAGTAATCCAAATGACAGTTACACAATTGAGTACTCTGGACTGAAGGATCCCCACTTCATGAAGGCATTGTATCATAGCATTTCTTTTCTAACAACTTCCAGCAACTCTTTAAAAGAAGTTAGATTTTGCTGCTTTTTTTTTTTTTTTTTTTTTGTCTCTGCCTTCCGGAAGTTTGTTAGCAAATGTGATTACTCTGATAGCATATAATAACCCCTTTTGACTTTAACTTTCCAGTTATTTATGACAAGCATAAACCTGGCTGTTATTATGTGACCATGGCCTTTTGCTATAAATAGTTCCCCTCCTTCTGTGGTGCTTACATCCCTGCTCCCCACACTGCATATGTTTTTTAGGTAGAAATTTCAGCCCTTGGAGCAGGATTGGCACTCTAGGTCTCTTCTCATCCCAGTGACCCCTCCCTGCGCTCTTTGCAGCCTGAATCCATCTCCTGTGAATAACACAAGCACAGGCCAACTGAGGTAGGAAAGCCCTCCTGGAGATCTTCTAATACAAACTGCTGCTCAAAGCAGAATCACCTAAAGTAGGTTGCTCAGAGGCTTGCTCACATGGGTTTTGAATATGTCCAAGGACTCCATAACCTCTCTGGGCAACCTGTTTCGGTGCTCAGTCATCTCTACAGCAAAAAAGTTTTTTTCTCATGTTTAAATGGAATTTCCTGTGTTTCAGTTTGTGCCCATTACCTCTTGTCCCACCACTACACATCACTCAGAAAAACCTGGCTCCATCTTCTTTACTTGTCTCATCAGGTATTACATAAATTGATGAGATCCCCCTGAACCTTCTCATCTTCAGGCTGAACAGCCCCAGATCTCTCAGCCTCTCCTTGTATGTCAGATACTCTGAGCCCTTAATCATCTCTGTGACCCTTTGTTGGACTCACTCCAGTATTTCCATGTCTCTCTTGTACTGGGGAGCCCAGAACTGGACACAGCACTCCAGATGTGTCTCACCAAGGCTGAGCAGGGATGAAAGATCACCTCCCTTGATTTGCTGGCAACAGTTTACCTATTGCAGCTTTGGATGCCAGTGCTGGGATCAGTATTTCTAGCTGTATGTGCACATAGTGGCATTGATATCCTCCTACCACCACTGCACGCAGCTAGCCCAGTTGAACAGTCTTTCCACAGACACATCATTTTGGATACTTACAGCCACTTTCTGATCTACCAGTGCTTCTAGAAGCTTTTCTTCCCCTGTCATTTACAGCTCATAATATCCCAATTTGTAATAAAGGTTTTGCTATTCGTTAGTGAGTACCTGACCTTTCATTTTGTACTGTTAAATTTCAGTCCCTTTCGATTACTGCAGTCCTCAAGGTCACTCAGTTCTTTCTGAAGATGGTATGAATATTTTACATTTGTCCAATACATAACCTTTCTCTTTGGAAGTTCTCATTATCTTTTAAAAGTCTCTCTAGATGGAAAGCCTCTGAATTCTTACATTCCTTATTCATTTTGCTGCCCTTTTCTCAACTTTTATTATTTCTGCTTTGTCCTTCATCTTATCTGCAGTTATGCACCATGGCAAAGCCCTCTATCTTCCTTTGATATGAAGAGGAACACTTGGCACCACCCATTAATTTTCTGTTAGCTAAGCATGAGCTGTATGTACCCTGCAGCAGGAATAACCAGGTAGCACAGGTACTTCCAAACTACCAACCTAGGTCAAACTAAACTCCTTTCAATCTGGGCTGTTAAACCCACTTAAGAAACAGTCTTGCGCTTATGGTGTGCTTAGAGTTCAAAACTAGGGCAGATAGCTGCTCCCTATATCTGGAGTGCTAGCCTGGTTATGTCAATGTAAGATGTAGTATTTAAGCCACATCTTGCATTAGCCAGAGATCTTCACTGAGCTCCAAATGATGACTGAGTTTCTTCCTAAAGTCATACAAATAAATCAGAGCTTAAAAACTCTATA
The DNA here is from genome assembly GCF_964106895.1 of Numenius arquata. NCBI lineage: Eukaryota > Metazoa > Chordata > Aves > Charadriiformes > Scolopacidae > Numenius > Numenius arquata. Next base: position 123,073,320 of record NC_133576.1, read on the forward strand.
TACAGAACCGAAAATGTTGTCTGCAATGGATATGTTCTTGCTCATGGAATTGCAGCTGCTATTCTTTTACTTCCTTTGGGAACCCCTTCAATTGATTTAGACATCAGTATGTAGGGCATGTACAGGCCAAGAACAAAAAAATAAAGGGCATTCTTAACAAAGCTCTGCAGCTAGATTATTTACCAAACTTTCAAGCCAATTCAAAACCTTTAAAAATCTTAATTATTTATAATTAAGAACCTAGTCTTGGGCAAAAACCTGAATAGGTTTCGGATAATATGATAAACATCATATATGCTCTTTGGGAGTGGGGCTGAATGTAGGTAAAGCTGTTAATAGCTATGCATTTTTAGAAACTGAGTCAGACATGGCATAGCCTTGTTCTATGTTGTTTGCGTGTGGATCTTAAGGTATTGCAGTACAGTTTCCTCTGCTTAAAGTTGCTTGTAGCTCCATGGTCAACAGTTGGGAAATGGTCTTTCCTGAAGTGGTTGATAAAATACACAACTTTTTTTCTCCAATTTTCCTTTGATGTCTTTAGGTTTTGTTTGAAAAATAGAAAAGTCCTGAACTCAAAAACACATCAGAGTATCAACAACTGAAAACATGTTTGGGTTCCAGTCTGTTATCAAAAACCAAGAAGTAAGTCAGGACTTCTGAATAAAATAGAGAGGCATTAGTCCTGGCAGTCTTTTTTAGGAAAAAACAAAAAGCGTGAAGGGGAACTTTTGCTTAGTTCTATGAAAGCTGAAGACATTCTTTCTGAGCACCTGGGAACGTCACAGTGTGTCTATGCTGAAAACAACAGCTCTGTTCCCCCTGCATGAAAACCCTTCATACTTCACATTGTAGGGTACATTTCTGATTTTTTGAGGACTCAAAGAATGAAAGTAGAAAAAACCCACATCCTTGTTCATTATTGTGGAAGGAACCCCACACAGTCCTTTGTCAATCAGGCAGCCCGTGAGCATTGAACACTATCAGCAACTACTGGTTTGCCAAGGGGTGGAGGCGAAGGGCCGGCTGAGGGCTGCTTCTGCTTGCACTGCACTGCGCATACGCTCGCAGGGTACACGGGGACTGGCCACCAGAGACCCTCCATTAAGTTCTACACTAGCAAAAGCAATTAAATATGCAAGACGTGCTGAAAGAAGAAGCAGTTGAAGTTGCTCTTGTGGCGGCATATTCTTGTGCCAGGCAGCAGAATGCAGCTTTCCCAGGGCAGGGGAGTGAAGAAGATGCCCTGCCTGCCAGCGCAGCCCAGGGCGATGGAAGAAGGATGCACAGGAGATGGAACTAGAGGTGTAGAGACTGAAGTGAGCAGAGGAAACTAACTGAGGTGAAGGAAGGGAGGAAGGGTGCTCAGAGACCCTCCTGAACTGAGGGAAGACCTCCTTGGAAAGACCACCTTTGGGAAAAATAATGAAAAAAAAAAGCAAAAAAAAAAACCAAAATAAATGAACTTGCAATTATTGGGTCACCTCTGTCAACACCCACACCTACACTGCCCCAGCACTGGAAACCTTTAAGATAGTCCCATCCTTACCACTCATATTGTGTTTATTTATTGGGAGGGGAAGGGAGCAGAAGCTCAGGAGCCTGATGAAGGGCTGGCAGCTCTCTGCTGGCATTGGGGAGGTAAAAGTGGGAGCGCTTGCACAAGGTCACTTCAACCTAAGCTGTGAACAGACATAACGTACCAGACACCTATCAAAATTTGCCCACATGATACATGGAAAAGTATAACTTAAAAGAACTAAGTTACCGCATGCCATCTGATCTGGAGGAGGTGCTTTTCTGTCCATTCTCGCTTCTCAGCAAACAGGAGGTATCGGAGGTTGGATGCTGCCACTAAAGGAGGAAAAAGGGGTTTGGCACTTACGTTGACATGTCATGAGATGAGAATGTGCTTATGGGCTGCTACCATCCAGCAACTGACACACACAAATACCAGATCACAAATAATTTGTGGTGATCCTATTTTTCAGATTTTATTTCTTGGTGCATGTGTTACTGCCTAAATGATTGGTTTGTAGAGAAAAGTCTTTCTGGCCATAGAGCTTCCCTACAGCAGCTAAACAAACCGCTTGCTTACAGGAAAAAGCAACAGCAGGAATAAAATTTCAGATCTCTTTAAATTACAGCTACTTGCCTGAGCCAAAGAGGAGGCAGCTGTTACCAAACAAGCTGTCTGCTCTCTGAGACATCAGCAGCATTGAGGATTTCAGAAAATAGTTTGGGAACCTTTGAATTAACATCTTAGCCAGCGGGTCAGCGATGTAGAGAGCTGCAAAAAGAAAGAACAAAAGAACCCTCAGCATTCATTTTTAGATCACAAGTTTTCACATATGTAAACTAATACTTTCATGAGTATATTCGCTCTTTCCTCTAGCAAGGAGTATTTTTATGGTGAACATACATTTTCTGCTTTAGAGAAAAAAGTATGACTTTTCTGAAGACCAAAGTTCCTCAGAAATGTGAAAACTATTTCTTATATGGCAATACTTAATTCTTTTGCAAAAAGTGGTAGAAATTTTGAGCACAGCTCCAAACTGCAACAGACATAAAGGTCCAGTGCTACCCACTGAAGATGCAGAACAGGCAGGTGTCTTCAGGCTACAGGTGATTGCTATCACTTCATTTTCACAGCTGGGCCTTGAAATTTCCCAACATGTACATGAGTATACATCTTCCTTATATTGATATTGAAGAAACACATCCTCCAGGAACATTTCTCACTAGCCTACTAGTTTGGCCTTTAGGGCTAGCAAAGCCCTAAGGTGGGCTAAGCCCTAACCACCTAAAGGTGTCTCGCATTTCATGTCTCAAAACATTACAGCTTAGAGCACTGATTACAAATGATCATGTGGGCTCAAAGAAAAATGATGGTCTAATGATAATTTATCTCAAACACACATTACATTAAATATGCCTTCTTATCAGAGATTTTTTTGTCATATGTCCAGCTACATACGCAGAGTATCACTTCAGATTATTAGAGGTAACACACGTACCTTTGACTACGCAGAAGCCAGGAATCTGCAGCCTGAGATTTCTGCACTGGAAATGTCTCCTAGAGAGGTTTTCCTCCATGGCAGAACCTTGCCTGCAGCACCCTAACATCTTTGCTAGACTGTCTAATTGCTCTTTCCAGCCCTGGGAGGCAGGAAATTCCTGGGAGATCTGGGTGGGAAACCCAAAATGAGCATCCGCTCTTGCACCGGCTACAGGAGCGGTTGCCCTGCCGGCTGCCCTCCCCCTGCCCGGCTGCACCGAGGCTGCTAACCCCATGCAGCAGGAGCTGCCCACAGCGACCAAAGTGCACGGTACACCTGCAATATACAGGAGAATCTGTAGGAGCTGGAGAAATTACAGATGTAAGGAAGGTGCAGTGGATCTTTATAACACTATACCATTTATGCTTTGGCAGCCAGCTTCCCAATGGGTGGCAATGCAGTACGCTTATGGATAAGGTAAAAGCTAACAATTTAAGGAGCATTACTTTTAGGAAGAGTTGAATGCAGCCAATAAATCCTGACTGTTGTATTGTCACTTTTCTCCCTGTTTTGAAGCCTGAACACAATATAAATATTAGATGGATGCTATATATCCACAAAACCAGGGTAAATTACACCTAAGTTAAAATTAAGAAACTTAACAGAATGACAGCATGGCTGAGCTTCGAGGGGAGCTCTGGAGATCATCTAATCCAAACCCCCTGCTAGTTTAGGTGACAGTCCAACCCCCCTGCAGGTCAACGTTAAGTTAATTTTATTTCTATTGAATTGGTTTTCACAAGACTTTAGGAACCTAAGTGGTCTGAAAGACCAGACTACTTATCTTTTAATGGGCAAGAAGGCAAGGTCAATATATAGAGCAAGGTCTCTAGTGGCAGGCTCACTAAGCCGGGTAAGGAAAATGCAGGTAAGCCATGGTTTTCCTCAAAATCGATCTTTATATTGGGAAACCTTTTTTTTGGACGAGGAATAGAAACCACTAGGGGTACCTGATGAGTAGGTAACCCAGCTATTGCTGTTAATAAAAGAAGCCTTTTCACAGGAGAGAACCACTTGGTGAAGAATAGATATTAAAGACAGCAAACTCAGAATCATATAAGCAAAAAAAAAAAAAAATTGAGAAAATATAATATTGGAAAAAGCCTCGAAGAATAGAAAAAAGTTGTGATGCATCCAAAGATCAGGGAAGGGAGTTCCTTTGCAACCATCACAACACATACGAGATAAAACCGGTGAAAAGACAGCTGGGCAATAGCCACCTGCAGCACTGAGTGAGAAGCAAGAAGTACAGGAACACAGGATATCTGCAGCAGGTACAACATGTGCCATGAAAAGCAGCACTGTGCCCGGCACTAGAGGAGAAAGTCCTGATGGACCTGAAAGTGAAGCATATTCAGTAAATGCAACTCAAGGCCATCTCTTAGGAGAGCGGGTCGCTCTGGCCACCCCAGAGAAAAGGGAAACTGGTGGTCATGGCCTATATGTAACTATGCAGATACACTCCTAAAATATAAGAACTGACAGGCTGGACAAGCTGGCAGCACCAGAAAGCAGCACAATAAAACCTAGAAACACTCCTCCCAAAACCCAGAGACAGCCTACAGCAGATCACAAATCAATATGTAGCAAAGCAATTTTGGTCACCTTTTAAGAAATGAAGGAATCCAATTCAAGTGCAAGCAACAATAGTTAAAAATACTAACTCTCCAAAAGAATTGAAAAAGACACTACTGGAATAGCAGTGTCAAATACAAAAGAGGCAGTCACCCTCACAGCAAATCTACTTTACAACAAAAACAGTGCTTCAGTGACCTGGAACAGGCTGCCCAGGGAGGTTGTGGAGTCCCCTTCTCTGGAGATCTTCAAGACCCGCCTGGATGCAGTCCTGAGTAATGTGCTCCTGCTTTAGCAGGGGAGTTGGTCTAGATGATGTCTAGAGGTCCCTTCCAACTCTGACAATTCCATGATTCCATGACCTGCTGTACGAGGAGTGGTTGGAGCAGAATTACTGCAGGAAAGTGTTCCAGTGGGGAAGAAACTCAAAGAAAACAGAGCATATCATACTCAGACCAAAAAGGAATTATTTTCCTTTGACCCTGGAAGTCAGGAGTTTGATTAACACATGCACTGCCCCACAGTAATGATTGCAACAGGTATCAAATCTCTTCGGAATATCCTCAGGAGAAATCTGGCTCTACCAGCAAAACTTCAATACATGATCTTACAGGTACAAAACACCAGTAAAAAACACCAGGCAAAAAAAAAAAAAAAAAGAAGTCTTGCAACAGATTCTTTCTCACATAATACTAAAGAGGAGGGAGGCTTGAGAACAAGGACATGTGATATTATAACAGTTGCTAGTGTCTGCGTGTAAGAAAGCCAGCAAAAGTCATGAGAGGAAGAGGGAATTATGATACAAGTGAAACTTCTAAGAAATTAGGTGTCATCAGGCCAGCCTGCACAGGAACAAGAAGCTCCTGGCAATGTCTATGAGTTCTGGGATGGAAAAACTGTTCCCTGTGGATAATGAACATGGCTAAAATTGATTAAATGACTGCGGCTGAGAAAGTTTTAATTCCAGAGAAAGCAATAGACAGGAAAGATTCAAAAGGGAATTTCGGAGAGGGGGGGGGGCAGGGATGGGGGCACCAAAAAACACCCACACCAACAAAAAAGCCCAAACCCCAAAACCAAAAAAAAAACCCCAGGCTGAACAGGAAGACACATACTTGTCTGGCCCTACATGAATTCAGAAAACAGAACCCATGTTTAGTAATTACTGTGTTTGTTCAAAATGCCAGAAACAGAACTGCAAGGAGCTGGTGATAATTTGTGACACTGCTCGCAGAGTCTGGCAGAAATTGGCAACTGATTTATTTGAACACAGGATTGCTCTGTGTGATGATAGTTGATTATTACTGTCATTTTTTCCAAGTAATTCAGCTAAACTTCACATTATCCAGCACAGCACTGCATGACATAATATAATATTTGCCAAAACTCCAATGAGCTTGTTTCAAACAGAGCACAATATGCAGGACACTTCCAAGACCACTGAGGATTATGCTTCATACAAAGAAGTTGCAATATATTCCAAAGGTACATATTGCTAACCAAAACCAGATGTAAAAAGCCAAGAATAGGGGTTCCGAGAGTGCCAGCTGCAGGCCTCAAAGTCTTCACATGGGCTCATTCCAGGGGCTCTTGAACTGTGGTTATCCTCAGTAGACCCAGCTGAGCTTGAGGCCATAGTGGCTGCAGCCCCTTTCAGTTGTCCAAGGACCAAGGCTGTCATTCAGAGACACTTACGTGTTAACAACAGCCCCAAATACCACTTTTACAGCACCGCTGGCCAATGTGAGCTTGGAGATCCTCCAGCCGTACTCATAGGCTGAAAATGGCATGCTCCCTCCCCTCCACATCAACTATAAATGTCTTAATCACAGAAAGCACCTTCTGCTGCCTCCCAGTAAGTGAGCAGTTGAGTGAAAACAACTGCAATGTTAATTGCACAGGTTGCAAATGTTCCTGCAAAGCTAAAACTATCCTGCAGAATAATATTCTAGCTGCTATATTATACGTGCTCATGAACCCTGCTGTATCTGCAAAGCTAACACTAGATGAAGTTGGTTTGAACTGGAAGATCGGGAGTGTTTTCTCACAAAATCTGGATATATAAAGGGCCAACACAAAGGCGTAACAGCAAGCAGGCATAACAGCCAGCACAAACAGAAGACTCCACCTACCAGATGAGCATCCATGCAAGGGCTGATCACTCCTTCATCAGGTCTTTCTCACAACTCAGCATATGAGCATAGTAACGCAGAAGGAAGCATTATTAAGAATTCCCTGGCACACAGGAAGTGCTAGCAATTGGCAGTGTTTTTTTCCTATTTTCTTTAATACAAGAAGCACTAGAAGCTACTAATTGTCTACCCTGCTCGCTCTGCACCATGTGGGGTGTGCAGGCAACTTTTTGCTTTTAATGGACTCCCAGTTTGTCAAGCAACACTACAAGCCACCGCTGCAGCAAATTTTTTTTTCTAGGGTAACACACTGCAAAGCTGACGGAGCATTTCAGCTGCAAATGACAGAGGAGAAGTTACCCTGAGGAGGGGTGGGACTGGGATTCCTTCAGCAGAAATCTACAGGAGGTGATGGCTGCTACAGCTGTTGAATGTAGAGCAGCTCATTGCAACCTGGCCTGTTGGGAAATCAGGAGCACTGCTGGCATGGATTTCATTAACAAAAGGCTTCAATCCATAACAACTAAAAGAAGCATCGTGGTATTGCCAGGGTTATAAATCACAACAGAATACAGACTCGCAGTTTGGATCCATGGAGGAAAGAACAGGTTTCTTATTGCAATGTTTAAAAGCACCAGAATATTGTGACTTGTCAGAGCTGATAACTGACCCAGAAGCACAAACAAGGACCACTGGCACACAACCAGCGGATAGACAGTTTTGTGGGACACATCCCAGGGAACAAGGGCTCTTCTTCTGCAGCTGCTGGCTGGGACAAAAATGCTACTGGTGGTGCTGAAACAGACGTAAGAGTATGCAATGCCATCAGGATTTTAAATGGCAGAGCAAGGAGCACTGCAAACACAGTCATCAGAAAAACCATGATCTATTTCAGGAGCTGGTGTAGAGAAAGTAATAGTTTTATCTCCCAACTCCCTTATTTGCAAGGAAGAAGAATAGTATCCATGGCTAGCTGTAAGAAATTTGTGCCTTTTGCCTCTAAAACTGGCACAGAAAGGGACAAAAGATACTACTTTTTACTTCTCCCCTCTCTCTTAAGTATTTGTGTGAGCTACAAGGAGGAAAGAGTGAGTTTCTGAAGCCTTGTTAATTAATTGGTCTAGATTATTATTGTAGGTCCCTGCCAGCTGGAATTTATTCTATTCTATTCTATTCTATTCTATTCTATTCTATTCTATTCTATTCTATTCCATTCCATTCCATTCCGTTCTATTCAACATCAGCATATTTTTTTAGCATTCTCCTCCAGCTAAACCATGATGATACCACCAGGAATTTAAAATACGGGTGGAAAACAAATAAAAAATGAAAATTATAATCCCATCAGTGCACAGTCTTCCAGTCCCTGAGGAGAGGGACATGAAGATGGGTGTACATCAGGGTGTACATTCTCTCAGAAGGACATGGATGTCCTTCTGAGAGAAGGATATCTCTCAGATCACAGGAGACACACTGAAAAATTGCTATTGGGCTGCATAAAGAAGAAAACAAGATAAGAGCAGTCTTTCTCCACCTTGCAATGGAGAAAAGCAACCCCATGCCCCAGCAGCACCTGAATGTGGGAGTAGTGGGCCAAAAAGGGACAGAGAACCTTGAAACATGTTTCAAGAGCATTTTTGTTCCCTTCTCACCACATCCCTATGGGAAAGAGGTCTTTCCACTCTGGTAACCAACCACTGTATTGATATACAGCCAACCTACACTAAATGGTGAGTTCATGCAACTCCCTAATTACAAGGGTAACCTCATCTGTGCTGCAACAGGAACAGGAGACAAGGTGCAGGCAACAAGTGGCAACATGCAGAGCCCTGGTCACTCCACCAGGGACATGGCAGACGTGAAGAACTCAGGAGTAAAAGTACAGCGGCAGGTCAAAAAGATATTGGAATTGGTGTTATTGCAAGTACGTGAATAAAGAGCAGAAAAGATGAAGAAAATAAAAATGAACTATTGGAAAAGGACATCTCTCAAAGCACCCCAAAAGGTATACTATCCTTATGTACATTTTGACTACAAACACCGGTTCGTTTGCAGAGAGTTTGTACGTTGTTGGCATATCATAGAAGTATAGACTGGTTTGGGTTGGAAGGGACGTTTAAAGGTCATCTAGTACAACCCCCCTGCAATGACCAGGGACATCTTCAACTAGATCAGGTTGCTCAGAGGCCCGTCCAGACTGACCTTGAATGTTTCCAGGGATGGGGCATCTACCACCTCTGGGACACTTGTGCCAGTGCTTCACTACCTGCATCATAAAAAATTTCTTCCTAGTTTAAATCTACCCTCTTGTAGTTTAAAACCATTACCCCTTGTCCTATCTCTACAGACCCTGCTAAAAAGTCTGTCCCCATCTTTCTTGCCCACTTCATGTATTGAAAGGCTGCAATGAGATCTCCCTGGAGCCTTCTCTTCTCCAGGCTGAATAACCCCAGCTCACTCAGCCTGTCCTCATAGGAGAGGTGCTCCATCCCTCTGGTTACTTCTGTGGCCCTCATCTAGACCCGTTCCAACAGGTCCATGTCTTTCCTGTGCTGAGGGCCCCAGAGCCGGACACAGTACTTCAGATGGGGTCTCACCAGAGCAGAGTAGAGAGGCAGAATCACCTCCCTCGACCTCCTGGCCAGCTTCTTTTGATGCAGCCCAGGATATGGTTGGTTTTCTGGGCTACCAGCACACATTGCCAGCTCATGACCAGCCTTATCATGTCATCACTGAAGTACAGCCTATGAGAGCCAAACCATTATGGCACTATTTGCTGTTGAAAGAAAAAAAGAAGAAAAAAGAAACAAAATTTTTAAAAGTACCTACAAGTCACTCCAGAGCAGAGGAAGGCTATCACACAAGCCTTTAAAAGCAGCTTCATGCAGCGTTCCATTTTAAAACATGCTCCTACTTTTTAGCCTATAGACACAACAGCATTAGCAGTAGGGGAAGGAGAATTGTATGAAAAGGAACATACATCCAATGGCCGAAATATGCTGAAGGTAAAAACCTTGCAGAACTGCCAGCAGGGAGACTGTCTCAGAAAGAACCTCTTTCCTGAAGATGAGTTCTGATAAGTACATGTATTTATCAGGTTAATCCTCATTCCAATAACTCAGTAGTGGGTGGGCATATATTTAATTAAAATGGCAAATGCATTTGCCTACCGTAAACCAAAAATATGAACATGAATATGAAAGGCCATGAATTATGCACTCTGCTATCTTTGATCATCAAGTAGGAAAGAGAGCTTGAAAAATTACTTACAGGAATCAACTCAAGTTATCAGAACACCTCAACATCACAAGCATCAAGTAGGAGTTGATCTCATAGCTGATCAAAAGCTGATTTGTTGCCTGCCTTCACAATAAAGATTTGCATTTGCACTCTATCAAACTGTCTGTAAGATGCAGACAGCACATTTCCCAGTAGCCAGATACAAAGAACAGATCCTCACTACCTATAGAAAAAAACTCTAAATTCCTAAGTAAGCTCAGGCTTAACTAAAAAAAAAAAAAAAAAATTTGCATTTACAGATAGAGAAATAAACAGATGGGAAGGCCAATATGTATTGGTAACGATCTCAGTGCAGGAATCCCTCTACCATACCTGAACACCCGCACAAAGCCATGCAGATGCTTGCTTGGGTACTCTTCTGCAAAGCAATGAGCCAGGCTCTCATCTCCTGGGCAACTCACTGCTCTACCACTGCTATATCACCTTTTTTGTGCATTTAGCTCAGTCAGCACCAGAAGGTTTCTTCACTTCCCAGTGGAAACATGCCCTTACACAGAGCTTGCTGGTTGTAAATGTGAAGGGAGGAGAAAAGCCCAAATGTCATATAACCTCTCGCTTTAGGCTTATCCCTGAACACACATGATTCCCCCCAGGATGCACCCGGGGTGCTCCTCACATGCAGCCAAATGGTCCCCAGGGGGGACACACTGTGCTAACGCTGGTAGCACAACCCCTGCCCACCTCCCTTCCCGCTCACCACCATAAACCACGCTGAGGGAGGAAGCCTGCAAGCTTCCAAGCACTAAAGCACCCTGCAAAACCTGCTGACTTCAAGGACAGCCACAGTCACGCGCGCAATAATTCACTAAATGCATGAGGTGGGCAGCAGGACCGTACATCAGCACCGTGTGTCGGCTGCCTGCGCCGGGACCCTCCGCCATGCCCCCAGCCTCTTGCGCTCCCTGTTTGCTCACATCCACAGGCTCTTGTGCGGGGCTGCTCTCGGCCATACGTATTAGGGAGCTATTAGTCACTTGAAAAGCGGAGAGGCTCTGACGTTCTCGTAGAGACAGGCGGTTTTAGTGAGACAGCAATATGGATGTGACCGCGTGTGCCCAGAGCATTTAGATTGAGAAGGACATGCCGGTCTCGCTGCCGGGCAGCAGCTGCCACTGCCAGCTCCTCACCCACCTCATAATGGGAGAGCAGGGACTGCTCCTCCACTATGCTGACATAAGCATGACGCGATTTAAACACACAGTGCTTTTTTCATATATATATATATATATATACAATGACCCAATGTTAAACTGCTTTTCAACTTTATAAGCAGATTGATTGCTTATATTTAAAGATTGGAAATACCTTTTATTTTATATCTTTGAGCTTTTTGTTGTCTTTCTTTCATATGACAAGCATCAGTGAGGGCTGAGGACAACCAGAAGCTTGCAAGAGATGCACTGCTCAGCGCAGGATTGCACCCTGTGGATGCATCAGCCCTCGCTGCCCGGCTCCGCATGGGACGGACACGGTGCAGGAAGAGGCACAGAATGGGACGTGCAGGGGGACCAGCTACTGCTGTGGGGTGAATCACATCACCTCTCTGCATGGTCTCTGCAGCATCCAGCCATCACATCCCTGCAGCTTACTACCTCCTGCCCATGGTGGACAAGAAACCAATTTTCCAAAGGGCTCTCCCAGGTCTTTTCCCAGGCGATGTTCTACCCTCTTCCTTCTCCACACTCTGGAAAAAGTAGATGCAGGTGGCCCTGAGCACTGTGGTGGGTTTCAGGTAGGAGAGGAAAGGATGCTGGGCTGTGGGATGGCTCATTTCAGGGACCTGACTGAAGACATTCATTAGAAGAAAAAGACTTAGAGGTAATTCTTCTTCTGGTGGGAGGGTTGAGTTGAAGAGAGGTGGGTAGGCTGACAAAATTTATGAGCTCAGTACCTGCAGAGCTGGGGTGACAGCAGCCCACCAGAAATAAAATGCTTGTACACGGAAGCTGTATATGTTGAAAACAGACCATGACAACTACATTTGAGGTTATTAGTTAGAACAGAGAAGAAGGCAAATAGTGTCTTTTCCACACTTCTACTTTCTGTACATAAAATGTTCCCACTTCTCACAACCCAACAGCAGAGCCCCCAGGTCCCCTGTGCACCCCTCTGCAAAGATCTGTTCTCCAGGCCCAGCCCCAACTTTGCCCTGCCCCGTGAAAGCCCTGCAAACCAAGCGATAGAAAGAAGCCCCTGGCCATGCTGCTACAAGAAAAAGCTTTCCAAAAGGATGTTCTGCCATACAAATGTGTATGGCAGGGAGGGAGGGAGGCAGTGAAAGGTCTCCTTTCATGTTGTGCCTGATGAAAGCACACAGAATAGATGGAGGGGGAAATGTCCTCTTTAGCTGCTGCCTTTATTCTCCCTCCCACTAAGCTTGAACGTGGCACCCACAGTAAATTTCCTTGCACCAACTGAGGAATCAGAGGGTAAGAAAATGGGGGAAAGAAAGGAAAAATCATTACAACAGAGTAGATTTCTATGAGCAGCATGCTAAAGATGGCAAAGTAGAAATAAGAAGAGATTTTTGACAACTGGAAATTATTTAGATCACAGAAAGAACACCCCAAATGTCTACAGGTTGGAGAAAAAGAAAATAGGATGAAAGTCATCCTATTCTTTATAATGAAGAAAACTGTTCACATGGTCCGATTCGAATACTTTTTGCCACCAGCGAACTGCAGTAATTAGAAATACGGAATGGTCCAAAAGTGACTGAAGAAGCTCAGGAAAAAAAGAATTAATCAAGGGGTTTTGATACAAAATGTGCCATTTTTGGCTCACACAGTCCTTCAGCTACAGATTGCTGGAGCTGGGGAATGAGGGTAAGTATCACTGCGTTTGCCCTCTTCTTCTGCTCTTGACATTGCTGGCCTCTGTCAGAGATTTGTGTTCATCGGAACAGAGCTTTTGCCTGACCTGGCACATCACCAGCAGATCAGACAGGACCTTGGAAAATCCAAGATGTCCCTCTTTCTCCTCTCCCTCTTCTTTCTTTTCCCCTTTGCTCTCAGGAAGGTAACTTTCCACAGGAGTATATCTGGAACTGATAGATCAGTACGGTGTCAACTTGCACAAAATGGCTGGTTCATGTGCTTATCAAATCCCAGGAGATTAACTCAATTATGATAAATTCATGTTAAGGAAACAATGCAGATTCTCAGATGAGAAAGCCAGGCCATTGATCTAGATACAGAATACAGATACAGATCTAGATACAGACTTGTTCACCTGCTCTATAACCTCCGTTTTCCTCATATTAACAAACCAGTTGTCCAATAGGTCTGCACTGAACAAAGTCCAGGGACACAACTCTCACATTTCCTCTCTTTGAAATAAAAAAACTTATAAAAAAAACAGGTTGGCTCCATCTGACATGATCGTTCCCCTGCTGCGCTGCATGAGAAGCAGCCTCATAAAGAAGCAGGCAAGGAACCTGCCACGTTCCCTCCAGAGCACAGATGATGACTTCAGTGACATTACTGCCATGATCCCAGAGCCCCAAGAGGGCATCGGGGCTATAGGCAGGGCTGCACTGTGACACAAAGCTATGCTGGCACTAATGATGTGCCGCACAGCAACACTGTTTGGCCCAGGACAGACAGAAATTTCAATATGCGCTCCACAACAGAAGGCAAGACCAAGAGCTCTATTAACTAAAAAGGTAAATATAACCCTTCTGCCCTTGGCTGATAAAACAGAGCTGCATATGACACTAGGCAACAGCATTAGATACTGTTTTTGGAGCTGATCAGTTCTACAGGAAAATTGTAGTTCTCTTTATTCCTGAAAAGTATCATTATAAGTGTTAATTCTTATACCTCCTCAGTTGTAATTTCACCTGCACATTGGACTGAAAGTCTTTTCAATCACGGCACAAGCCTAATGAAGGAAGACTATTAAATGAGGCAGTCCTCTGTTGAATATAAGCCTCCTTAAACAGTGATGTCGATCCCACCAAGCAAATTGGTCTCTTAGGGGAGAATCATAGAATCGTCTAGGTTGGAAGGGACCTTTAAGATCATCCACTCCAAGAATGTGCTTTTGCTGCAAAGAAGCCCTGCAAGAATCAATCCCCAAGCCCTGGAGCTGTTCCAGGGGCATGTGGTCAGATGTTGGCACACCAGGCAGATGGCGTTGCTTTCTGTGCCTCTCCCATTAGCCATGACATGCAAACAATGGCGCTTTCACCACAGCACTGCATTGTCATACTGGGAATTTCTTCTGAGCCCTTTAAAAAACAGTCATGTAAAGTTGACACATCAGCGAAGGAATAAGCTGTAATATCACTGCAAATTCAACTTCATTTAATTCAGTTCCATGGAAAAATTCAGCAAGGCTTTCAGTATTCATCACAGGCTGAGACATCATATCTCAAGGTTCCTAAATAATGTATTAAAAGCAGAATACTTAGGTTTCCCTTTAGTTTCTATGGCTCTTTTGTAAGCATTTAACATTACTAATCACAGGCTCTCTCTTTTCATCCATGGGAGGTCTATTGTAGGATTCTCACCCAGCAAAGATTGTGTCAGAGTTGTTCCAGGACAGACAGCCTTGGTGGTCTGCAGGATGTTCTGGTGGAATGTAAGTTTTCCCCTCAGGAATATGAGGGGCTTTTGATACAACTGGACTGTTCTCTGCATGCTGCTTTTGTGCTCAGGGCATATTCCTAACAAACACATGTCAAGCAGCAACCTCCTTGGGACTGGGCATCTAAAACAACTCAAGTAGCATTACGCGCTTTGATACACCAGCCCTGTACCTTGGCGTGGGTTACAAGAAGGAATACCTTTTTTTCCCTGGCCCCAGTCATATCTTGTAACATCAAAGCAAAGGTCACTTAGCTTGGTTCCAGTGCCAGCCAGCGCAGCCTTTTCTTTTCTGGTTTTCCTCCTCATTGTTCTTCTTTCTATTTCAGCTGAACATGGGCAGAGTAACTCCATTTGCTTTTCCCGTAAGATGATGACTTGTCAGGCCACTGTAGCAAGCTGTAAGAAGTGTCCTTAACCAGTCCTTACCCCTCAAGGGAAACCATCATCATATGGCTGCTGTGACCGTTCCTTCATTTCCTTGTGGGATGCACAGCCAACCCAAAATTTTACTTGTACAGACACCACTGTCCTTCATGAGTATCGTAACCAGAGTTTTTCCATCCTGATGATGTTCTCCAGTGTATTGGCACTTTTGTTTGGGGAAGGTTAATAGGGGTCATCATCAGGCAATGGTACCAAAGAGGGCAATGGCCAGAACAGGGTCTGGACACAGGTGTACGGAGATTAGGTCAACTCCATAGCATCAGTAATTCCTCTTTCAGAACAGCAGTTTCTCCCTGGCCAAAGTCACTTCTTATTTGTAGTGACTTGCTCATACCAGAGGAGCACCCGGCCACCTGGAGTCTCTTGGCTGTTTTCAGAGCTGAACGCATATCAGAAATAATTCAATCTCCTCAAAAAACAAGATCTAGGATTAATGTTGTGTGGGTTTATTTTAGACACCATTTTTCCTCCAGAAGCCCCAGCCTGTAGGGACAGAAACAAAATTCTTCTGTTTTCAGTGAGCATATGCATGTGTGTAGCCAAGTTTTCAAACAAAATCAGCTTAAAAATTCCTGAGGATAATTGTTTTCTTGGAAAGTAATCTGTCCCTGCATAATCACTTCTTCTCAAAGAATAGCAGCAGGTTGATGCGTACAAGCCTCTGCTGCCTCCAGGCTCTTGGTGCCCCTGCTCTGTTGTCTCTGCAGGTCTGTACATCTCAGGTTGCTCTGCAGAGGCCTGTAGTAACACAATTTACTGACCTTCAAGTAGCTCAGAAATTCAAATTACAACCTTGGCAGTGGAGAAAAAACACCAAGTTCTCTTCAACTTCCGTGCTAAATCAAAACTCATAAAGTTTTATAAGAAAGAGGTGCCTGCTAAAGCTTATTCCTTTGTATCCATAAGTTTCTCTCCATAGAAACCTGTGCTAACTACAGCAGGTTTCTTATCTGTTATATAAACCTTAGCAGGGAGAAAACCCCACCAATCAAAGAGTGCATCTGCAGAGTGCAGGATGGAGCATTTGTTTGTCAGAAGTTTGTCTATGGCTACTTAAATTATCCTCTTTTCATTCCTCGCTGGGTAAGCATTGGAATGGGCTGCCCAGGGAGATGGTTGAGGCACCATCCCTGGAGGTATTCGAAGGACGGGTTGACATACAGCTTAGTGACATGGTTTCGTGATGTGGGTTTTTCTTCGTTTTTTGTTTGGTTGGGTTTTTTTATGAGAGTTAAGTTGACGGTTGGACTAGATGATCTTAAAGGTCTCTTCCAACCTAGACAATTCTATGATTCTATATGATTCTACTACGGAACTATTGGACAACTCTGAAGGCTTAACACTACAGGTTAACACTACAAGATGTTTTGCGGTGCCTGAGCTGTCTTGGAAAGACAATGTCCCTGCTGCAAGCTCTGCCTTTCTGCAGTGCTCCACTTCACAGAGTTAATAGCCAAATGCAGGCTCAGTACTTATTTGTTTCAGTGTCCTCTGCATTTGTTGTGTATGACTTTCCACACCACATTTCACATGACCAACATATACAAACTACAGAGAGGTTTGATCAATATTTCCTTGCATTCTTGGCAAGCTCTGATGTTGGTATCATTTCTTGTGTTATAAAGGAGGTAATGCCACAAATAACCAAGAAGAACACGTGGGATTGGCCTTGCATTTGGGGTGGAAAAACACAAAAACAACCAACAACGAAAACAACCAACAACAAAAACAACCCAACCCCCTCCCCCAAAAGATAATTAAAAAGAAAGTAATTAAAAAAAAAAAATCCAACAAACCATCAGGGACTGCTTGTGATAAATTATCCTCTTTTCATTCCTCATTGGGTAAGCCGCGAGAACACTTCCCTGCCTCCTCAGGCCATGCCATGTTTCTGAGCTGCCCACATGCCTTTCAGGACAGCACTATAGACAACCTAGTAAATAAATAATACACAGGTGCCCAACAAGCTGTCCTGAGTGCCTGAGCATATGCTTAGGGCTGTGCTGATCCCCAGAGGTCCTTCCAGGATAGAGTCCCTAGAGTGGCCCTCAGCCCAGATAGTGAATCTCTGGGCAGGAGACAGAGCATCCGTTGGACAGACCTGAGGCTGTGGATGAGCTCTGATGGGAAGCAGGGACCACCACACAACGTGGCACTTTCCAAACTGTGGCAAAATACACTCCCTTGTCTTTGCCTTTTCTAGCATACAGGAAGGCATACAAAAAGACAAACCATTTTCCCCCCCATTCCCCAACTCCCTAATTGCTACACTGCAGACTGAGAGACAGAGCAAACTTCATCCACCAGAGATTAATTAGGCCTCACCATGTGCTGCTACAGTATTTCCAGGTGCTGTAGGAGGCCAGTGCAATACAAGAACCTGCAGAGAACAGGATATAATAGCCACCATGACCCTGGCTTTCATCGCCTAGTGTGACTTCATCACAAACTTGGCCTGATCCTTTAGAGAGGAAATGTTTAAACAGTGTGAAATATTGAGTTGTATTCACCCTGAAGGCTACAAAATAAACAAAATCCAGGAAGATGGCTTGACACAAAAAGACTATGAAGTTATCCTGTTTGAGACCAGAGTACAAATAAGAAAATAATTTCCCTCTAATATTGTAATAGTATTTGTTGTCACAGTCTGGTTACTACCACCCTTCCCCCTGCCAGAGCTCCCTTAGCTAAAGAAGAGATGGGACCATCACTCTGCTCTCCTCCACAAGAAGTAAACTGGAGGTATCCCAGTGGGTATTTGCCTATCTTTCATTCGCAGGAACATGCCACTTGACAGATATTGAGTATGAGTCCATGAATAATGGCATATATCTAGGAAAGGATTTGGGATTATTCTTGTCTGTGAGGTGGTACCAGGCACCTTGCTTGCTAGTGCTTCTGCCTCCCCTCTTATCCTTTGCTCCGTGTCATTAACATGGAGACTCCCCAAAGCAGAGCCTCCTTATGTGTCAAAGACAACAAAAATAATGGTGATGAGCAGGACTTTTAGTTACCTGCCTTCATTCTGGTTTTGCCTGTGCAATTTGTGTTGCCTTCACTCCTTCCCAGGTCCCTCTAATCTTAACCTCTACTGCTACCCCCATGTCCTGAAGCTCAGCTGCACTTTACAGCTGCATCCCTTTCTTTCTCCCTTCAAGTCTCTTCCAAAATATTTTCTTCTAGATCATTCACTAATCTAAATTGTCAGTTCCAAACCAGTGTGGACTTAAAACCAGGGAGGTGGGGACAGAGAGAGAAAAAGAGTGAGAAGAAAGTCGAAGAAAAGGAAGAAAGGGATATGAGCAAGATCTGAGGCTCACCACAGTGGTTTTCTGCTCATGTCCATGTGTACATTGCCTCTTCAGAGCATTTCTTCTTTCCAAATGATGGTTTCATTTTTGTGCATAAAGTGCTGCACAGTATTATGGCATCATGGAAATAATAATGAATAATGCAACCTCTCACCTTCCCACTGGAATAAAACCATCGTTTGATTTGTGAATAATTTTCTTAAACTCCCACTAAAAGACTTCTGTCAGAGATGAAACATATTTTTTTTAATTATTAATGGTGCTTCCCATTAAAATAAATAAAACAATAAGTTGAGTTTCTAAATGACCTGGTGGTATTCAGAGACAACCACAGAGAAAATTATTTGATAAGGCTGGTAATCATGAAAAAATTAATCCAATCTTCTTTTTATAAATTATAAACATTTCCTAGGGAACACACCAGAAACACCTTAATTGAGAGCTTTAAGATCTCAGTACAGCTGAGATGTCTTCTTTCTCTCTCTCTCTGGTTTTTCCTGTAGGGAAAAGGGTTACTTGCCAAAGGATCCTGATTCAGTCCATGCTAAAGTGAGTGGGAGTTTCCCTTTCACCTCAGCCAGTGTTGAATGAGACACAGTATCCTCATGCAGGCCACAGCTGCTGCAGCTGGAGCCCTCCATGCCTTCCTTCTCCCAGGCAAACTGCCAGGACTCTGCTGATGGCATATGTGATTTCTTTTCTCTTCTCTTTTTCTTTTCTCAATAATATAAATTTCCATTGTAAATCTTTGGTGGTAAAATTTTCAATGCAAAGCATTGTAAGCAAAGGGCAGTTCAGTCAGATGACTTGCACTTGAGTTTATTAAAGCTGGAAACCACAAAGAAGTGTCTGGCAATAGGAAGCTGAAAGATGTTTAGCAGGACAGTGTGAGAGGATGTTATGATTTTGATAAATTGGAGAAACAGCCTGAAATTAATAACAGAAGATAGATTAAGACAAATATAAATTTACTTACTTCAGAAAACATTCCCCAGATGCAGAAAGACTAATATTATTAAGAGATCTTCAGAAATTTACTGGCAAGCCCTATTGGTGGTGCTCTCGTGAGGGTGATGTTGAGATAGCAAGGAACAACTGCATAATCTGATCAGGGTTTTCATAAATTATCCTTTAAAAAAATACCTTAAAGTCTTCCCTGAACAGCAGAGGAAGGGACATTTGCCTCACTGGTTTTCATTCTCCTTTATCTTGTCCCAGAGTGCTATAAAATCCACAGTAATTATATTTAAGTACCTATAATCAAGAATCTTGAAGGAGGATATACGAGAGACCATAAGCAGCAGTAACTCTGGTGCCATCCCGGTGACAGTCACAGGCAGAGAGGAGCCAGGGATGGGGGCACAGAGCCACTGGCTGGAGAAGGACCATCACCCCTCTACCACACCCCTGCAAAAGTGACCCTCAATGCCATGGCAAGCTCCAGGGAAATGGAGGGCAGCTTGCCAGCATAAAACTTGACTCGGCAAGATGGCTTCTCCTGAAAAAGGACAAAATAGAAGTTCATCCAGAGTGTAGTTCTCCAAAAACCTAATACTATCTCCAAATCATTAGGACATCTGCCAAATAACAAACACATGCAGCAAAACATGCCTGCTCCAGACCTAAGCCCCGTCTCCACTCATACAGACTTCATCGCAAATAGAGCAAAGTACGTTTTCCTCCCAAATACATGACAACTTCTATCACTGCACCAGAGCAGTAAACCAAAATAAAACCAAAATAAAACCAAAATAAATTCACTTATGGATATGATGTGCAGTGAATACACCAACACTTGGGAATCTGCATAAGCTCATCTCACAAAGCACTCATGGAGACAGGATAAAGGTGGGGTAGGTGGTCCTTCTGTTCACTGAAGTCTTCTGGTTCCCTGCCTGTTGAACACTTAGCTTATGTAATTTTAATGTTCATGTGTTTTCTTTTAATCCTCGGAAACAGATAGTTAAAACTTACATTTGGTTGGTTTTGTTTTTTTCCTTCTAAGAAAAAAGCATGTCATAATCTTGACACAGGCAAAATACTCTGTCTGTTCAAAGACTCATCCAGCCAGGATAGGGCTCCTAAAGGCAGGTTTGTTTTATTCTTCATTGGTACAATTTAGTAAGGAGACTTCAACAGATGTGAACCAGGCAGGAGTCAGTGGTCCCTGCCAGAGTCTAGTCTGAGACAATCTACAACAGAGAGCTCCTGGTTCCCCTAATCACCCCTGTTAGACCAGTCCCAGTTCCAGTGTGCTTTGCTTTGGTCCACAAGGTCCTTTCCCCACTCACAGCAGATACATCTATCCTACACAGAGCCCACGTGCCACCCACCACCCCAGAGGATGGCAATGGCTGCCCCTGGTCCACATCTCACCTGTGGTGCCCTGGCTCAGGACTCCCACATCTCCACAGAGCTCCTCAGAGGCCCATGATCTGCCTCTCCCTCTTCTAAGTTTGCTTAAGAGCAACCAAGACCTTCAAAATTTATCATAGATGTAGGAAGAGGCAAGCAGAGAGGCGGGTAGGATAGCTGCAGAAATTTTGTCCCCCAAGGAAAAGGCAAATACTTGTTTGGAAGGGATTAAGCCTATCCTAGAGTCCCCAAGAAACTTAAAATATGACTTGCAAATCTTATCATATACTTTTCAAAGATTTTCCAAATATACGTAAAAGTACTTTTTCTCAGTGGTGACTGTTTCTCTGCCAAGTCATAACTTAGTGTCATGAGCCATTTCAACAGTCTGAAAGATTTTTTTTTTTAAGTAAAACATAAAGTCTTTCTCATGCTCATCATTACAAAAGCAACAGCATATACACTCACAGAATCCCAGCTTAAACAAAAGAACAGCTAATAATGTGTACTCAGGACAATGTAAAACCAGAATATAATAGACATTCAAGTGGCAATCTCACTGCATCAATCAAATTTTACTACTAGTGACCCTCTTTTCCCCAGAGGGCTTGACACTTCAGATTTGAAAATGTTGCTGAAAAGATCACAGGGATAAATTTGGAAATATATTTAAACTGTGGGAGAATATTAATTTAAATTATGATAATATGACCTATTAAAAAAAGAAATTAAAGTCTCCCAATTGATTATGTCAAAAGAAATTCAATTTCAAAAGGAGCTGAAACACCAGTTATGCCTCAGTTTTGAGGAGGCGGAGAGAATATGAACGTTTAGTTCTCTGGCTATTTACAGAAGCAATCTAGTGGCTTTCAACCGTCTCCACTTTTCAGACCCCTAAAAATTTACAGTAGAGGATCTCATTAAAGAAAACACAAGCCTATTCATAAGAGGCTTGCTTTACTTGGTTACTTTTACTGATCTGTCAGAAATAGTCTGTGGAAATTAAGGGCCCAAAGAGCAGCAGTCAAACCCCGTTGAGGACAGGGGCTGCTTCCACAGTTAATCGATACAAAGGCAGCTTCTTGCTGTCAGCTTTCAGTGTGCCCAAAGTGTGACTTGTGCTTGGATTTGCAAGGCACATGCAGGTGCAGGCCCTGGCAAGCCTGTGGCTGGAATGAAAACCTCGGCTGTGCTCACCGGCAGGTTTAATTAGCAGAAGGTTTCACCCGTATGAATTGCGTAACGGCATGATAAGGAGGCATGGGCTGCAAGAAGACTTTTGCTACCTAGGAAAAGGAAAAATGCATCAAAAGGTAATGGGGAGGCCTGACTATGCTACAGCAGGACTGAACTATAGGCCCATACTGCCAAATTTCCTCTAGACCCTCATCCATTTATGTTTGCAATAGCAAGTCCCCATAAATCAATGTTTCTTTGGAGAGGGAAGTTCAGATCCCCTGTACTTTTTGCTCTGCTGCTGTCAGCTTGGCCCACCATCGGCACCTCCTCTTTCCCTTCACCATCTGCCAATGGATGCGGCAAGGGAAGCAGAGCCAACAGCCCCAGACAGCCTCTTCATCTCACCTGAGCAATTAGTTCTACTTCATATATGCAGTTAAATATTTCATTCCCTCCCTGACACAAGGCAGCAGAGGCAAGGGAGAGGCAAGAGCCTGCCACTAGGGAGTCTGGGGACTCGAGCCCTTCTTTGACCCACCAACTCCACTCTAGTACACACAGTCAGTTTGGCCCTTCTCCTCCCAAATTGTTAGCTGTTACAGATGCTGCCTTTCTCCCTTCTTACTCAAAATCTAAGTTTTTTTCATCTGTGAAATTTACATAACTTCCAAAACCTTCATAATTCTCACAAATCAGAATTTTTACATTCTGGCCAGACAAGGTCATCCAGATCTTCTGCTACGGGACCAGTAAAAGCAAAGTGACTTCATCACCATTGTTCTCATCCCTGTTACTCGCCTTCCCTTTTTCGGATCACCTTATGTATTTATAGTAACTCAACACCACTGAGAAGAGTGCATGTGGTATCCATCACTGAGGCAGAACATCATGCCAATTATTCTTCATCTCTCTTTTACAAAGAACAGGTAGAAAATAGAAGTAGTTACAATTCTCCTGTCTTCACCCTCAAAGGTTCCTGAAACTTAATATTTATCATTGTATTTGTAAATGTTATGGGATTACCTAACAACTAACAGGCCAGAACTAGAAGGTTACATAGACATTATATAAATAACAAATACAGTATCAAATTAATAATTCAGACTAGTGAAAGTTAGCCAAAACTTGACCTTTAACTGAATAAATAAGTATACAAGGCACGGTCCTGCTGTACTGTTGGAAACACTGTTTATTTCCATAGCACTGATATCAGCTGTGTCTTGTGTTCCCCAAAATTAAAGGAACACATCCACTGGCATATGACTAGGAATTACAAGACTAGGCCTGCACCACAGAAAGGAAAAGCGTTATGTAAAGAATTAGATCAGTATGACTCATCCTGAACATTGGGTTTGAAGAATGTTAATAGTACTATTGTGGCATCAAGCTGGCTGCTACAGTTAAGATTGCACTTGGAATTTCCATTATAAATCCTATTTTCAAGGGTTTATAACTTGGCTGTAGTATAAATTCAATCACAGCTGAAACTCAACATACAGAGTCTCATCATTGGAAGCAAAAGGTTTTTCAAAGAAAAATCCTTTTGGTTTTTTGAGGTCAAAGGAATGAAAAAACCAGTAGTTTCATTAAGGGAGAGTTGACACTTTTCTGCCCTCCTATAAATTACAAATGACCTGTATTTAAACTCAGGATTTCATAGGTCATTAATCCAGAATGGAGAATGCTATCTCTGTGTATGGAAACAAAACTCATTAAAAACACTTCATCTGTTTTACCCTGAAAGAGCTACTGGAAGGTATATTCAGCAACTTCTCCAAAGTTTCAGTATAAATTTTGATATTCAGAGGACCAGATTTCAGCATTGGCATAAACTGCAGAGCTTCCATCAATTTCTCAGTGAATAATGACACCACATTTTAAGCATGGAGTTGTCTCCAGGTACATTCAGCAAAGCCATCCTATTGGCACCAGGTGGATCATGCAGGGGCAGGCAAGCAGCCCAGGTTTCCAAAAGTCATCTCAGGTACATTTGAGTGGTCAAACTCTGGCTGCACCAGAAGCTTCATGTGATCCCTGTGTCGATCAACAAGACCTATGCAGGTGGATAAGCAGTGTTTTAGATATGGTCAGTGCCCCCTAGACGTGAAACAGCAGAATACATCCCAAAGAGTTATCTTATTCAACCCACCACTTAACTTGCCCGCACCTCTCTTCTCCCATATTCACGCAGCTGGTTAATAATAAGCATTTAGGCCTTCTGTTAATACTGTATTTTCAGTTCCCCAAGCACATACTTTCTCTACCTTGGTTGAGAATAGACCATCACTTCCACCAGCTTCCTAAAGATACACCTTTCAGCTAGTCTTTGGGCTGAGGCCTTTGTTTCTACACACTTTAGATGCCATGAAACAAGCAGGAATCCAGTAAATGACAATGATTCTGAGTACTCCGAATATGCAATATACTGCATGCTTACCAGCTAGAGGCACAGTCCAATAGTGAGGCAAACCTCTGCCCATAGAATTGGTATAAAATCAGAGGTATTTGTATAATAAAATACAAATACTTTTGTATTTTTAAAAGAGGGATCATAGGAACTGTCTGAGGCCTCCAGTATTTCTAAAAAGATGGGATGCTTGGGAATAACGGTGCTGGCAAGGCAGGAAGGGTGCAGCTCTGCTGCAGGATGCAGCACTGTTCAGGGAAGCCCACACCAGCCCTGGCAGAGGCTTCCCACCAGCCAGTGGCTAGTGCAGCCCCAGAAAGGCTCATCAGCCCCCACCCGCAGGTGGGCTTACATCAGGCTGGTCTTGCACTGCAGTGTACCGCCGTATAAATGATCTACATTAGAAAGTAAAGAAAAAAGAAAAGCATTCACATCAGCACCTGGCAAAAAGCTTCTTCTTAGGAAAGTGGCTTTCATTTCAGATCAAGCTGTTTACTCATTCCTTGTCAGATCTTTAATGTCAGTAGCAGTGGTTTGGAGGGTTAATAGCACTTTAACGATACAGGTTGCAACCTAATTGGAAGCTTCTAATTGAGTGTTTCTAAATGGAAGGAAATAATTGCATCTATGAAAATTTGATGGGGCTCTTGTCATGTGTCCATCCAGATGGGAAGTATTTCCCCAAAGCTGCTGAGTTAATAAGCTTCTTAATTTCATTGAAGGAGATTTGGTTTCATTAACTTGCCTGACCTGCATCTGTCTAGACTTGTCAAAGGAATATCACATGTACGTCAGACCACCCCGATGCAGGTGGACCTGGATCATGGGCCCTTGAGACAAAATGTACAAAACCCTTAAATAATGGCTTTAATCTTCAAAATCACGGTGTTCTTCCTTTTTTCCCCGTCTTCACATGAAATATACATTGGCTAATGAGCAATGCTTGTTGACGTCCACAGGAACCACAGGGCTCAGATGGTGGGAGCAGCAGGGTGGCCCCTGGCAGGGACATCCCCAGGAGCTGGGACACTTGCCACCCAGCAGGCTTCATCACAGCTCTGAGTTCATCTTTCCAGTTTTTGTCTTTCTTGAACTAACATCAGACCACTCAAAACATTTGGGTTTCTTTCCCTGCATTAAAATAGTGCTAAGGGGTGTTTGGTAGGTTCCACAACATATGGTGGGATGGCAGAGCCTCTGCTTCATCTCACCTCCTGTTTGGTAGGCGATATTTCTTCCCATACGTTATGAAGCAGTGCAATAAAACAGAAGGGTCCCAACCTGCAACATCGTAAGGCGCTGTCTAAGGGGCTGTCTAAGGGGCGCTTAATGATCCCTTTAAAAAACTGATGAGGAGGAAAATGTGTGAGGGGTAGTTTATGGGAAAATTGAGGAGTTTACTGCAGAAACTTGTCTCGCTGGCAACAGAGTGAAGGACTGCAGTAGTCTCTCCTTGCATATGAGATAATAAATATAGACAAGCAGAAAATATTTTTCCTCAGTGTCTGTGCCAATAAAAGATGCCCTTTTAGGCATTTGCTGTAGCCTCAAAACCCAGAAGCTGGGACCTTTTCAGTTTTTCTAAACTTCAACAGAAGCACAGAGCATCAAAGCCAACCTTACCGTGCAACACCATCAACTTCAGAGCAAGGCAAAGATGTGAGGGGAAAGCACTGCTGCTGTGGGAAAGCAAGAGCTTAAGAGCAGCCAGGGCTAGGTTCAGTAAATGTCTTAGAGACCCAGCTATGTCAGTTGGACAAAATTCTGGGTTCAGCACTTGAGAGACAACACTGACAGCTGCCATGGTGCTGGGGAAGTGGAAGAGTCTCCAGGATTAAAGGAGAACAGGTGAAAAAACAGTTTTAGCCCAACATTCAAGCATTCTGCAGTGGGAAAAGTGCGTACGTAGTCCAGGGGTTAGGAATGCAAAACCTATATCCCCACTCCTGGCCAAGGACCATCACCAGCAACATCACTAGCATTGTCAAATGCAAAAAGAAAGGATTCAGTTTGGACCCCCACTTCTCTAGAAACACGTTCCTACAGCCAAAGGAGCAGAAGAAAGGAGAGAGCAGCTCTTTTTACTCTGAAAGGAAATAAGCATAATAGTAGATGGTGAATATCACGTAAAAACTGAGACTTTGCAAAGTTCCAGCAAAGTTAAACCACCGGTCATTAGTAAGAGAAGTAGATTCAGCATCAAAACTGTGGGGTGAAATATTTCTGCTTATTTCAGTTCACAAGTTCACAGTCCATCATTTCCCTAAGGTGAAATCAAGCCCTAGCAAGTGCCTCACACACAGCTGTTTTGGCTCATGTAATAGCCCTCAAATGATAGCCCCAGGTGTTACAATCAGAGAAGATAATTTTCTGAACAAGTGTGTCCCTGTGTCACAGAGTTTTAAGTGGCAGAGCAGACAAAGCCGTCAAAGACAGTCAAATGCACAGAAGTGTGTTTATGGGTGTTTAGGAACAAAACTGCCTCATTTGCTTCAAACTAAAACTGGCATAAGCCTACTGGTGGGAGGGAAGATGAGAGCTTGTCTGGACTTCTTCCATCTTAAAATAGAAGGGGAAAATCTCTAGGAAGCAAACCTACTCACTGAGCCATGCAGAGAGCTGAGCCTTGGGAATCGCCCAGGGATTTTCCAGACTAAGAGGGGTGCAGCTTCAGCAAAAGGTAAGCTTCAAAATTAGCCCTAACATGGCCCAGAGCCAGGAGGTACCACTACCTGCAGGGACGCCCAGTGGACAAAGCTGGGGAGTGGTGGCCATGTGGAGGAGTGATGGTCACTGCAAGACACTGGTTTGCAACTTGTTGAGTCAGGGACATCCACAGAATTGCTGAACCGGTAGGCAGAACAGAGAAAGGAGGCTTTACTTAGACAGAGGACTACTTCTGTTGCAGCCTTTCAGTACTCAGAGGGGGCTTATAAGATGGGGATGGACTTTTTAGCAGGGCCTGTTACAATAGGACAAGGGGTAATGGTTTATAAAATAAAAGATTTAGACTAGATATAAGGAGGACAATTTTTACAATAAAGGTGGTGAAACACTGGAACAGGTTGCCTAGAAAGGTGGTAGATGCCCCACCCCTGGAAACATTCAAGGTCAGGTTGGACAGAGCTCTGAGCAAACTGATATAGTCAAAGATGTCCTTGTTCATTGCAGTGGGATTGGACTAGATGACCTTTAAAAGTCCCTTCCAACCCAAATTATTCTATGATTCTACACCAAAACATTAAAAAGAGAGGACTGCCATATCATCTTCAGAGCATTTGGGTTGGTACCATGCTTGGTCACTTCCTCATTGCTCCTTCTCTGGTTGTGACGCTGCTTGGTGAAGGAGCACGTTCCCAATCTTCAGTGGGATGAAAGAGTGTCATATTCTGAACTGAGCCACACACATGATCCTCTTCAAATTAATTTTTGTGGCAGCACATATGGAGTAGAGTACAGTGCTAATCAACATAAATAACGTTGTCAAAATAAAAGCAAGAATGATAGACTCAACTTATTTTGAAAGAAATAATGAAATTGCTTCTCTTTAAACTTAAAATAACCAGAGATATTTTTTCAAAGGACATTAAAGACATTTTGTTATTTTCTCAGGGTAATTAAACAAAAATAAAAATGGTATAACTGTTATACCCAAAACTAAGCAGAAGGAATTCAACTTTCTACATGGGTAAAACAAAATGAATCAAAATTGTACTTTCCATTACAGAGAACACAGAAGTGGTGAATCTATCTATACTAGAAATGTAATGAAAAAATGTGTTACACTTGAGGAATAAAATGATAAAAATCCATGCCAGCTGCATGTTCAATGGCTGCTCTAGCACATACACTGCTACGTTCCTGTGGGCTGTCCCTCAAGTACAGTCCTTGCTGCCCTGCATGAATGCATGTGCTTTAATGTTACACTAGGTAAGTGTCATAATACAGAAACGTGAAAGCTTGCCCATAATTTTTAATTACATAAGGATTTTTTAAATGGAAAACATCATTATCCTTTTTTGATCTGCGAAGATATTGCAAACAAGGGAAAGTAAAATTTAATTAAACCTAATTCAAATCTATTCCCTAGCTATCTCCCAGTGGAAAAGCCTTATCTACAAGGGCCCAGCTGCCAGGCTTGCTGGGAGGGGCACATTCAGGGTGGTTTATGTCAAGCAGTCATTGCATTAAGGTATAAACTGTTGATATAGCCAAGACTGGAACCCAAATCTTTCAAGGGAGAACATGGGCGCCACAGGCATTTGTTTGCATGCTCTCTCATCCCATGACTTTTTTCATGCATGAAACAAAAAAGCCTTATTTATGATGAAGATAAGTGGACTGAATTTCTTCAGGCAAGGAGAAGTTTGGCCTTGGTCTTCTGCATGACAGAAAGAGCATTTCTCTCATCTTAACTACTGCATTTTAAAATAAAGGTTTGATCCCTGCTCCTTTTTTTTGGCAGTACTAACCTTCAGGAAAAGCTTCCAACTGTAAAGCCAGACTGATGAAGGCGCTTCCCTTGGCTCTGAGGAAAGATCTGAGCCCTGGAGAAGGAAATATTTTAAAACACATCCCCATCTGAAGTGACCTTTGTTAACTGGCATAGCTACTGCCTGTTCAGCATGTTGCCTCCTGCTGCTGCCCTCCACCCATGCTTAAATCTTCCCCTACGCCTTGCAGAGAGTCAGGCCTCTTACCTGGGGCTCTAGAGTCTACTGCCAAGACATAGCAACCAAAACCACAAAACACTCCACATCGTGGTGCACAAGTCCTTTTTTTGGACAGCTATTCATTTCACAGGTTACATGTGCCGAATGTCAGAGCATCAGTCCCAT
The DNA here is from genome assembly GCF_964106895.1 of Numenius arquata. Lineage (NCBI taxonomy): Eukaryota > Metazoa > Chordata > Aves > Charadriiformes > Scolopacidae > Numenius > Numenius arquata. The sequence goes on from NC_133576.1 coordinate 123,102,509, forward strand.
GGGCCTCATGTAGACCAGTCCAGCACTGAGGACCTCGAGCACAGGACATCGCTCTGAACAGGCAACATGCAGGTCTGTGGATGACAGCTCAGCTCCTACGCTTTGTGGTTCCTCCTCTTGGGCTTCAGCTTCTACACGGTGTTACACACTGTGTATGCTGCCCCTCTCTCTCCCCTTCTGCCCAGTTGTCTTAACAATTACCTTTTCCCCATGTTAATTAACATAGCTGCCAATGGCTTCACTAGTCACATAGCCCAAGGCAAGCCAATAGCTGCCACCATGGTTTTCATCAGCTTCTGTCTCCTATCAAAATGCTGGAAAAATGAAATGTTACCTTCGTTATCTAGCTGACACGGGATTAATTGGGTCTGTGCTGGCTGGGCAGAGGCAGACAGGTCTCACCTGCCCAGGAGGTGCCCCAAGGCAGGCTGCAACCACAGATGGATTTACTGCATTGATACTTAGAGACTGAAAGACCCACCAGACAAACAAGAAATGCACAATATAGGACTATCTCGCTAACACTGATAATCAGGAGGCTGATTCTTCAGCCAAAGTATCTTCTACAAACAGATCAGCATACCAACCACAATACCGAGAAGTGACAGTAAAAGAAACAAAAAGGAAGAAAGGTCTTAATAATTTCACCTCCGTCAGATGCCTTCTCAAAACCTACTGCTCTCTGCATCACCTTAAGAACTCAAGCCTATAAAAAAATAATACATGTAACAGAAATGCAGAGCCATACCTAGTTCTTCTCATTATAAGACTTGCCTTCATCTTCTCTCCATGGTGTGTAAAGTTTTCACCATTCTTCACATGTCTACATTAGAGCATATGTTTTCTAAAACAGGGAATGGGTCAATATTGCTTAATTTTCTATTCACTTATTTGTTTGTTTATTTATTTGCATTGTGAGGGGACTGGCACGTTTTTGTTTCTTTATAAATAAGTAGCAGACAATAAACTTGACCTCACATATCCTAACTAATAAAATCCCAGATAACTTTACAAAGCCACTCTGTAGAATAAGCATTAGTGCATCTGCAGTGTCAAAATAGGTAGTGAAAATACAGTTTTGACTTATGGTCAGAGAGTAAGCTGGAATTTAAAGCTGAGTTTGTGGAGGTATTCATTCAATTTTTTTTGTTCAATTTATTTCATGCAATCCAGTAAATACGTGGTGAAAAATTCTTACTTATTTATTTCTGTAGATTAGCACCTTCTTCCCTCCTGTTTCCAGACAGTCTGTAATAATCACACACTTTCATTAAAAACATGTCAGCTGATTATTTCAAAGGCAGTATAAGTAGAATTGCTCTCACTGAAAAGCTAGGGTAGTTGCTACAACATGTACTGAAACCATGAATATTTGCATCTACAGAAAAAAATTAGTACAAAAACTGTGAATACATTTCTGTATCTCATGGGGATTCCTAAAGATCTGAAGGAAAATCTCTAAACCAGCAGATAACCTCCCAAGAGCCTTGCAGTTCAAAGAGAGGACTTCAATGGACAGAAACCTCATTAGAAAAATAGTAAATTTAGTTTACATAACATCATTCCAACATTTGAGTGTTTATTTAGGATCTAACGGGGACAAAAAGCACTCTTACATTGGCTTTGAGTCTCCCAACTTCTTCATGTTTATTTTTCTGCCCACCCACTGAGGACCTCTGTCTCTGAGAGATTTGATGGTCTGTTCATTCTCTTGCATTCAGAGGTGATCTCTGGTTTCTCTTCATCCCGCCTGATCCAGTCTACTCAATTCAGCTGCAGTCAAGTGTCTACAGCTGGGTCTACTGCAGACCTCGCTTGAGAGCTGCAGATGTTCTGTAGATCTTCCTGGAATATGCTGACTACACGGCTGAAAATCGAGTAAAGCAGGACTTAAAAGGGACAAAAGAACTGACCCTGTCCAGACACACCAGCCCCTGCCAACCCAGTACAAGGCTCTGTAGTGGAATGGCACTGACTCAACCCTGTCCAAGAAGCACAATACAGTCGCACAATAATATAGCTGGGCATAGTAGTATATCCCAGCCAAGCACAAACAACATAATGGAGCTGGTTGAAAAATCTGTTTGGGATTTTATGGCGTTTTTTACCCACTTTATTTGTTCAGCTGGCCAGAAACCACAGGAAGCCTAAAGCAGTCAGAACAAGATGTTCAGGATGCAATCTCAGGCAGGAGAACAAGAGCGATTTATTCCATAACCAAAACAGGACAAATAACTCAGAGTAACATAGAGGAATAAAGAGAGAGGCACTTATAAGCAAGCTGGGGATCTCCTTTGCAAGGCACTTTCTGCGTTTATTTTGCCTGCTACCAGCACATCAGCCTTCCTGCGGGGGCAGCCAGGTTTGTGTTGACAGTCTGAGCGGCACTGAGCCTGTCCTCAGTGTGGTCAGCACAGCTGCTGATAGAGACCCGGGGACCATCCCCCTTTGTATATGCATTCGACGTACCAGGCAGTTTCCCCACAGCACTGGAGGTTCAGGACACTTTCGAGCAGAGTGCACGGTCCCGAGGAGGCAGAGGACCACACGCTCTTGTCCCCTCCTGAGCCGGCTAAGGGTTCTGATGAAGGCAATCACAACTGCACATCTGATGTCACTAAAAGGGTGGAGTAGGGGAAACTGGAGGTGAGTTTATCTCGAACCCCCTACTCAGCACTTCTAGATAAGACCCTGGGCTGCTCTTCACTCTTCTGGTTGAGCAGCGCTTCTGACTTACTCAAGAGGATTTGCCAGCCCACAAAACACATCGCACCAGACATGAGAAACCCAGGGGGACTTGGAAAGCAGAAAGATGGGGTATAAAAACCAATTGCTCAGGAGACTAGTCTGTCATTACTAATCCCTCAACCATTCTAAAGTCTCAGTGCAACACTGGAATGCACCCAAGACGTCCTCTTTCACAGCATTTCAATTAAATGGAGGTGTATTAAAGTAAAAGGGAGTTTGACACGGTCTTCAAAGGGCCCCTAATCTCACAGGAGTTATTGAAATGGAAAGGATCTTTTGAGTCATCTCTTCTTGTTTAACTGCCTAATCAGACAGTTACTTTCATTGTCTGATTTGTGCCAACATTGAGATTGAACTTAAGATTCACATCTCATAGCTCCTAATTTTATCACATTAGGGCTCAAAAGAGATACAGCAGCCCAGGCTCTTTCCAAATGGTAGCCCGCAGGACTCCTTTATGAAGTGGGTTAAAAAAGGCCTTTGGTACTTTCCTAATAGATAGCCTTCATTATTTACAGATTTCAGAATGACAAAAAAGATTTACCGCAGAGCTAAAGCAAGCTGACAGGCTATGTTCAAGGTGCATAATATATAAGGAGACATTGCAGTACAATAGACTTTAAATATTTCCGCAGCTCTACTTTTCAACCTGTTTTTAATAAATGGAGAATTTGCCGCCCTCCTCTGCTGGACTTTTGATCATAAGGAGGATATCTTCTGGGACAATTCCTTTCCTGGAGCCCATGTGCTCCATTTAAACTATGTGAGATGTGATTTGGCTTAGCGTGGAGGTGTTTCAATATAATTGAGAAGGGGGTAAAGAAAGGCATTTTGTGATTTGTGAGAATTTCTCTTCTCCTGATAGCTAACACATCAAGAACAAAGGGGGTTTTGCAGGACTATTTTCTGTTGAAACTTTGACTAGGTCATGTCCAGTCATGATCCAGTGCTCTTGATATGATGCAATATGCTGTCCAATCGACTAAGAGGAAATATTGGACCACAGGTTAGAAGACAACCTTTTTCTTACTTTTTCTTTTTTTCATCGGGAACAAAATAAGCGAGGAAGCCAGTGGCTGATTCTACACTACCAAGGGTTATCCATTTCTCTGGTCATTAGCTAAAATTAGCTGTGTAATTATAGAGTTTGCTATTTTATGCTTCCTGGCAGGCTAATGTCATTTTATCTGAAGCGGAGGGTGTGATGTGGGGGATTTAATTGCTGGGCCTTTCGTCAAACAACTGTGATCTCTTCCACATGCACAGTCTTTGGGATATTGTAAATCCAGCTAAATGAACAGGTGACACGTTTCATCTCCATGTAAGACAGAGGATAAGAGTAACCACTACCATCTCTTTCTGTGTTTATATATAAAAAACAGAGTGTGTGTTCATAACAGAAAGATGAAGAGGGATCTTTACTACTGTAGCACCTGGAAATCTCAGCCAAAAGTGCATGTCCCACTGGCTGAGGTCCTCATCAAACAAATAAACAAAATCTAACCTCAGTCTTTAAGCATTCACAGCTTAGACCCAGCCTGGACAGGGAACAGAGGGCAAACCGGGACCAGAAAGAGAATGGCATTGCCCAGTGTGATGGTGAGGTAGAAGATGATCTTTTGAACTCTGTATTCAGGATATGCTCCCTTCCAACAGTACAGTTGGTCCTGTTGTATTGATTTCTTGTTCATTAAACATAAAGGATAACACTTTCAAACATGTCCCTTTAGCTAAGGCTGCTGAGTCCCATTTACAAAAGTGATTTTCGAGATACCTGTGGCAGACAGCTGTTTGCCCAAGTCACTGAGACACTTCAGACATTTTTACCCAACAAGAGGTTCAACACTAGCATTGCAGCCTTCCCCCCATTTCACCCTAACACTGGCCCTCAGGCTTTGCTCAGAGAAGACAGCAGTCCAGGCTGAGGAGCCACATGGACATTCGACAGCCCTCCCACGTGTGGTGTCCAGGGAAGGCTGCCTCTGAAACTCATCCAAAGCACTGAGGAAACAGTGAGGTGAGACCACCCAGGCCCCAAGTCTGTGGCACAAGTCCATGATATTTGTGCAGCCTCACAAACCATCTATTGCACGTGACAGGAAATACATTCATACGTGTGTAGAGACTTAAACAAAGAGTGGACAGAAAGTAAAGGCCAAATCCTGTTTGCATTATTTACAGACACACACATGCCCAGCTGCCTACAAAGAAAAGATCACAGATAGGGGGTAAATAATACCTAGTTTTCACATGAGGGCAGCTCTGAAAGATTTCCTGTAGGCTCAGGGGCACAAATCCACAAGTACCACCAGAGAAATTCATCCTCAGACACTACTAACCTGAGAGGAGGGCATTCAAACCCAGCCTGAGGTCGCAAGGGTTGGTGGTAACATGGGTGTAGAGGTCTGAAGCAAAACTAGAAGTGATGCTCAGGTACTTGCTGATCTTCCCTTGGCTTACCAGAGCAGGGCTCTTCTCAACATGAGGCTCCTACCACTTGGGGAGAATACTGCTTTGACAATATTTCTTCTGAAATAGTCTTTGACACTATTTTTCTTAAATGCCTGATTATTTCTGTTTAACAACCCCCACAGTAAAGAGCTATATTAAGTCCCAGCAGCACTCATCTCATCACCTAATGTATTATTTTAGTGCAATATGTTTATGACCCTGCATCCTTCTACTCTTTTAATGCTCAAATGACATCAGGGCAGAGCACCAACACAAAACAAAAAGACCCTAACAGGGCAAGCAGAAGCTGACATCACAAGCTGAACATTCACAGTCTTTTTCCCTGCTTCTGTAAGAGAAACCTTCAAGTAAACTCTGCCTCACCCATCTCCTTTGTGCCATTATCCAGGCAGCCTGGCTCACCACAGCAGGTCACATTTCCACCATTGCAGTAATTCTCTAAAAACTTGGACATCGTTGTGTCCAAAAAGTGGGGAAAGAAATCAGTTCACCATTGCGCATAAAGTAGCTATAGGATGAAATGGTTAAGTGAACTACAGTCATCCTGTTGAAGGACAACCAAGACAAAGTCCAGCGAAAGCATGTATATGACTCAACACCATCTCAGTATCAGTTAACACAGAGTCCTCAGTGCATAGATTTAAATTAACTAAAATTAAACCAAAGATGACAGTGCACAATGGAGACCTACTAAGAGGAGGGCTGAGGGGGTGAGCGGTAGTGGTTCTGAGCACAGAAATAAGAGCATTTCCAATAACCAGGCTGGGGGTCTGGTCCTGGCAGCTCTGCTCTGAAGATGCAGAGTGGTGGTTAATGTTGCAAGCAGACGCAGTGGGAACATGTGGATGAAAATACCTGTAACCTTCAGTTCCCATTGCTCCCCCTGTCTCAGTCATCCTCAGAGAGCTGCCCTCCACTGTGCTTTGCAGGAATCAAAAGAGCGATCTCGTTCCTGACCTACGTGCCACAGTTGCATACATCACAGTGTTATCTTTCTCCTTGTAAAAAGGACAGAGATAACATCCTCCTCCAGCTCATCAGCATGTGTGTCCTCAAATAAATTAACTACAGCAGCCGCTTTTGGTTTTCTCAAACAATTAACATTTTGTTCTTAAATTAGGCTACAGAGAAAACATGTACAGCACAGGAACAAAGAGATTATGGGCTTCATTCTCAGGTTGCTTATTGCTGCTCTGCTCCAATGTCATTTCAGGGGATTTTCTCTCAATTTCCAACAACATGACAGTGATCAGAATCTCGATGTGCCCTAGTTCTCCTTGAGAAGGTCAATGAGTTTCTGTCCTAACCTCTGTTACATAAGGAAGAAGATGATGCTTCGCTCCTGTGATGATAAATTACTCCTATAGACTCATTCAGGGTTTGCTTCTCAGAGTCAGAGCTGGCATTAATTTCATCAGATATAGAGCATGACCCTCACCCTCAGTCTTGCAAACATGAGGTCCCTATTTAACAAGAGACTATACAGTAGTTAAATATTTGAAATTCACTTCTAAATAAGGCTGCCTAAAGCTTAGAAATTGCCATGCCTTCCTGTTGGTTCAATAGCATATTGAAATGCTCCTGGATTAAATGGAGTGTCTGGTGTCACTATGAACAAGATACAAAAAATATTTCTGGTGACTGTTAATCAGTAGATAAGCTGGAGAGCTGAGGCCACTGCCCATTGCCCTGCCAGGCCTGTCCTGTTGTTACAAGGTGTTTCCCACCTCTGTGTATGTACGCTTTTGCCTCCTGACATTCCTGGAACAGGTTGCCCAGTGAGCCCGTGCAATCTCCATCCTTGGAGATGTTTGAAACTCAACTGGACCGACCAACCTAACCTAACTGGAACCGCTTCAAGAAGGCAGTGGGACTGGATGACCTCCAGAGGCCCCTTGTAACCTAAATTATTCTGCGATTTGTTCACAAGCATATAGAACAACAGTTACCAGTTCTTTGATTTGTCATCACCTCGCTAATTGGTCTTTTATTGACCACAAAATCAGGTATCTCCCTTTACTTCACTCAAGGGTGTAAGAAGAACAAAAAGATAAATCAAAGAGCTTTTTCAGGAAAGAGTTACTGCATGGTATACGAAGCACACAATACATTTCAGCATCACTGGGTTGAAATGATAAAAAATAAGGCTCTCAAAAGAATAAAGGACTATGAAAATGGAGTCCATCTGCCAAAACCAATAATTTTGCTAGATACATTACCTACATCAGTAGACACTGTTCCCAGTTTTGCCAGCAGGCGAAAAACTTCACCTGAGCCAGAACATTGGGTCAGCACTGTAGAAAGTACCATGGGTCAATCAGTAAATGGCAATCTTCCTCCAGGTGAATGTTGAGCTACAAATGACCTAATGCTAAAAGCCCTGGATTATTCTTTCCATCTTTGCACAGATGTCCTGTGCATACTTAGCACTCATTTAGCCTGATTCAGCTCAGCTAACTTCAGCTATCTAAATTAGTCGCCTGCTTGTCCAGGCTTTAATACCAGCAAATGGAGAGCGAAATGCCTCCAGATTCATCCCTCTGGGTTTGGACAGGTGTCTCAGGTTGGCTTAAGTTTCCCGTTGGGGGTGCCCATCCCTCACTCTTCACTTCTGCTTGTTTTTACATGGGGTACGGAAGGTGTCTGCTTACTTTGCCCGTTGAGATCGCAGTCCCATGTACTGGCTATTTCTTGTCCTGTTTCTGTCTGGCACATAAAGGATCAGTTATCCTTGGCTGGGGCATCGAGGTACTGTCACTCGGCAAAGCAGGCGGACGGCACTGGCATGGCCAGGAGCAAGGAACAAACCCACAGCACGATCAACCAACATCGCATACCCCAAGAGAGGCACCAAGAGACCCAGCGTGGGGAGGAGGCACACACCCAGCATCCCACAGCTGCTGGACCTGCACACTCACGCAGTAAAAGTGGAAAGTTAGCTAAAGTTTTACTGGTAAAAGGACTGGTCTCATTCTATTTTATGTTCAATTACTTTGCTTAAAAAAAAAAAATTAAAAAAAATCAGGCATAGACTTTTTGGTGTTCAACGTGGAACAGTGCTTTATCATAAATTCCCTGCACTGCACCAGAAATGTATGGTCTGCACTTCGAATAAATATTTTACACCTAAAATGGAGACTCCAACTTTGATCAGGGACCACACTTGGGAATAAATTGTCATTGCTTTTTAAATTGCTGCAGTTAAGCTATAGCAGGTTATATACAGCAGTTATATAAAGCTATATACAAAGAACAGTTTCTATGCCACCACACCAGGAGCAGAGTATGAGTTATACAACACTTAGGCTGAGACACTCTGTCCAAGGGAAACCATATTCCTCACTCTGAGATTTCATATTGGACATTTATACCCTGGGCAAGAAAATGGGGTTTCATAAGAATACATATTTATTGCTCTTACTCAAACACAGCATTAAAAATGTGCAAAGTGTTTTAAAATCCAAATTAGAATTTAATTGCCTTAACTGTTCAATGCCAGGTGTTCTGTTCCTCTGAACAAAACCATATCCAAGATATTATGGGTTTTTAAATGTTCAAATTAATCCACTACTGTTCATTGAGAATATGCCAAAGTAGCCACAGCATCTGTGAACTGACAACTGGTAATCAATATTGACATCGTGGTCACTGACTCTGGGTCCTTCCATGACAGTAAATCTGAAAAAAAGTTACTTTCAAACTCTGTTACATACATGTGAAAATAATCACATTACGGGAGGAAGAAAACAAAACAACTATGATGATTTCATGACTGTTTTATCAGCTCGCAGCATTACAGAATGGTGTAACTATTTCCAAACAACTGGCAAATCCCTGTCAGGAGCAACAGTTCTTTCTTCTTTTAGACATACTTACAAAATAAAAATGTCTTTCCCTCTTCAGAGCCTAAAGTCATCCCAAAGCAATGTAAAAGAAACACTTACAAAAAAAGCTAACTTGTCTATGGTAGAAATATTTCCAATTTCCACTGGAGAACCAGCCCAGCCAGCTGCTGTGACCCCAGGACAGTGGTGAGACTCTCCATGCTCTGAAGGGGAGACATGTCACAATGTCACCTACCAAATCAGTGAGATGATAACCTTCTGCAGCAAGCAGATGTTCTCCAGCTGACTCCAAGGCGAGCTGAGCTGAGTTTCCAGGATTGTACGGCAGCCCCAGTGCGTCTGCCTGCAACACACACACACAGCCCTTGGGCACGCAGAAGGTCCAATGTGCTGCAGGTACGGTATCTCCCTGAGGATGCTCTGCACGGGCACACAGAGTGCAGAAATCCCAGCCACAGCCTTGCAAACCCAGGACAAGGCAGCTCACCGGGGCAGGAAGCAGTCACACAGCTCCTCAGCAGGTGTCACAGGACCTTGGGACCTCAGCTTTACATCCTGTCCAGGCAGTGCTGATCTGGCATGTCATTTGGTTTTGCTTCATTTTCTTTCCCCGAGAACAAGACAGTGTGATGTGCATTGGCAGTTCTACTTCCCACCTTGGCCCAGCACCATTCCTCCTGGAAAGCTTCAAAGAGGAGAGAAAGTAATGAGTAATGAAACTGCTTCCCTCTCTCTCCTTACACAAGACAGGTACGCGCTCACTGTGCCATTCCAAAGGAAAAAAAAATTCATTTTCCAATGAAGTGTGTACCCATAGCCGCTCCCCAAAACCCTTTCATCCCCACCCCAACTCACAGCACTCGAGACCTAATTGGAGGCCCTGTGGTTCTGTCCATAATTCCCATGTCTTGGGCACGGTTAGTAACTGGAATTATTGATGGTGGTATCCAATCACTTTAATCGAGACAGCATATCCCAGGCCTTTCTCAGATATGAGAAACACTTTCATTCCTCCTGGCTAAGGAGGTAGGCCCAGATCCAGAAAGGTTTTTAGCTCCTACCTCTCACCAAAAGCAACAACCCGTAGGTAGCTGCATGCTCCTGTGGCCTCAGCTGTCACAGGATGTGACCCATGCCATAGCCCGTTTGCCATCCAGCTGCAGCCCAGATGGGCTGGAGAGCAGCTCATCGACACTCCATCAGTATGCGCAGAAGCACAGCTTGCATATTAAAGCTTTATCAAGCCTAGTTACTGAATAAGGTATTTTACCTGTTACGAGGTGAAGAATTGAAGTCTGGCTCTTCTTTGAGGTGTCTAGCAGCGATCTCGGTTCAATGATGTCTCATTACCTGGTGCATGAGGCCAGCCTAGAAAGCCTGAAGCTGCTCCCTGGCCAGCACCTTCTGCATTCTTTCACTCACACCAGCAAACCTGCAAGAGTAAAGGATTTATTCAGGCATGGCCTGCCAGCCCCATCAGCCATTGCAAGCAGACTTTCACAAATGCTTTTTTTTTTTTTTACACCAGACTCTGTGTGTCGCACGTTTGTAGCCACAGGCATCTGACCCATGAAGCTTTATACACTTCAGTGAGCAGAGTTTCAGTCCCCAGGGTATAGTGCCGCTTGATGTCAAGTGGCTCTGGAGTGCCAGAAATCTCTCAGGCCATTCCCAGCAAGGGAGACAGAGGGATTCAGTCATGCCTGCCCCTCCAGGGACAGAGCCCCATGGCACCCGCAGCCACCTCACTGGTGCTGGCCGTGGGACCCTGTTCACCTTCAGGTTCTCCTCCGGCAGAGGCTTGCTGTGAGTCGCATCAGCCAGGCAAGATGGAGTCCTTTGGAGAAACCACTGGTAACATACTGCAGCTCGGGAACTAGCAGTGTAAGAGGAGCCCCGGAGGAATTCCTCCATCAGAGGAATTTGGAAAAAGGTGCTGAGAGCCATCGTCCCTGTGCTGAGGCTGAGAAGGAACACCAGCTCCAGGCTGAGAAGGGGGAAAGGCTGCAGGTTACCCAAACCAAGAATGAGTCAACATTTGAGGTTAGTTGCTACAAGACTGTGCTCGCAACAAAACGGGAAGCCACTGGGAAAGGGATGATAATATTGGCTTCATGAAGATTTACAAAAAGAGAACATTGCCAGGAGAAAACATGAATTTATTTTCATAAACAAATTCCTTGCCCAGACTAACAGAAACAAAATCTTTTCTTAATGATTTTTTGCAGTTGTGCAGAAACAGAAAACCTTTCTGTAAATGTTGAGGAGATTCTCTCTCCTCTTGCAGCTGCCCCAAGTGTCAAGGGAGATGAGATTACATCTGAGAGTGAGAAGAGGCCAAGTATTGGTTGAAAGTAAGAAGCGTTGTTTTGAGAGGATGCTGCAGCCACACACCAGAGCAGGGGACTGACAGCAGTGGTCAGTTATGTCCCCTGCAGGACCACGCTGCTCTTTCAGACTCCCTGCCTCCTGGAGGCACAGCTGGGATTTGACAAAATCAAGAGGGCTACAGTAGAAGCAATGCAGAAATGAAGATCATTTCAGCTTATAGGAAGGTAAATGAGCTTGCAGAAGCTAATGAGCACTGTCTTTGGTGCCTGCTCAGCTCTTTAACCTGGATGAGTGACCTTACTAGAGCAGTAAGAGATGCAGAAGACCACCCTGGACCACTGGAGTTACCTGCTGCGGGTAAGCAGATTGGAAACTGAGAAACTCATCCTGTGTCAGAGACACTTGCAAACACTTCCATCCTGCCCCGAGCACACACCTACTGTTTGCCCCCTCTTGAAGACAGAGCAGCAGAAGAGCAGGCACGGTGCTAAAAAATGAATGAAGAAATCCCACCAAGTGCCGGTACGGTTCATGGCACGAGTGGGTCCCACAGGGAGAGAGGAGGTGCAGGCAGGGGCCGGGATGCTGTGGGCAGGTGCTGGCAGTGGGGCAGGGGCAGCAAAGGCAGAGGCAAAGGCAGAGCCCCAGCAGCTGCAGACGTTGACAGAGCTCTGCAGAGCACAGAGCTCCTCGGAAGGCAGAAGGAGAGAAATGAGAACAGGAATCAATTACAGAAAAACAGATAGAGCTCCTACCTGCCACAAATGAAAGAAAATTGAAAAACAGTCACAGCCTTCAATAGTAATAAAAAGAAAAGGGTTCGGTCTGTGGCTGAGAGGCTGGGAGCAGACCCTGCAGAAGCACAGGAGAAGGCAGGGCTGCTTGACTTTGCTTTTTGCAGGAGAATGGATGTGTTGTGGGTAAAGCTCACCTGCAATTTTCAATGAAACCCTTTAACCTCGTCATCATGAACACCTCCCCTGTAGAGAAATAAACAAAAAAATCAAATGTAGTAAACTGAAAGTGCAAGAAATTTTTTGCCAGAGTAATCCAAAGCACTGGAGGAAATTTGGAAAGATAATTCTTCATAGAAAATTAGGAAGCAGATATATAAAGGATCCGAGAGCACAAAATTAGTGGTAGGATCCATCTGATGAGATGCGGATGGCTACATCTTAGTTAACCATCCCAGGCTCCCTGTCTGCTCATCAGAGGGTTTTCATGGGGTCAGGGTCCCCGTATCATTCCCTCTTTCTCTCCCCTGTGAGCAGCAGGAAGCATACGCACAGGAGATGGGATACATCAGTTGTGGGAAAAAACAGTTGCTGTGAGAAACACAATCGTATCAGAGAAGCTGCGCTGTAAGACAGCACGAGTGGAAGAGTTAAGGTTTGCTGATTCACCTCTAGTTATCTGTGTGACCTTAATAACCTCTTCTCCAAAGAGTTTCTAGACAAGGCTGCACATGGCACGCACACGCGCACATGTCTGTGCTGGTTAAAGGGTGATTGACAGTGAATAATTAAAGTGCTGCAACCCTTCTCCAGATATTTCACTGACTGATAGATAGACGGAGATGTGGGTATATGTAACAGAGCACAAAGTAATTATACACATCTAGGTCTTCACTCTTTCTAGTCTCGGCTGCTTGGCAGTTTCCTCAAGTTGCCTCTGTCTGTAGCCAAGTTTTAATCACTGTTAAATCACACCATATGACTTGTGCTTTGGAGCACTTTGTCAACATCAAAAATAAATATTATTCCCACAAGGAATCCAGCTGGCCTCTAATTAGCTTTCAGAATATATCAATTAAGGTGTTAATGTGCTGTCCAATGATGAAAGCCGCCATCCCATCAGCTTCTAGAAGATCAATACAACTGTATGATATGAAATAGCCACCAATTTATTTTCCTGGCAAATGAATCAATACGGCAATTTTAATGGGACCAGTCATTAAATAAATGCTATCAGTCCTGAAGAAGACCCAAAACCAAACAAAACCGATTGTATACATTCAAGCAACATTTTTCAACAGTTGCAAACTTTTTTCTGGTACTTCTCATTGCAGAGAAATGGTGCTTGTAAAACAGCAGCAATACCACTAACATAGCTAATCGCTGTCCTGAGCTTCAGGCTGTGCATTACGTGGCAAAGCTGTCTTTACTTTTCTGAGGAGCCACCTCTTGGTGCTACCTTGGTGCCAACAAAATCTGTATGCAATACCAGAAAAAAAAAAAAAAAACAACCCAAAATAACAAAAGTTTGCATTTCTCCCCAATCTCTCTGCTTGATCATATTTCTGATAGGAGAGTGGCTATTAATGTCCACTTCTTTAGAAGTCCCATGTATTTCATGGCCATCTGAGCAGCATCTGAAACTCCTTGAAGCCAGGTTTGCTGCATTTATGCTTCATCTTGAGACTCACTTGAGTCTGTTCCATAACCAGGAGCAACCCAAGTTTTGCCACGTGATGCCGGGGGACATCTGTGCCCCTGGGAATCAGACGTGAGCTCCATCATAGAAGAGCCTTCCTCTCAGAGCAAGACCACCCAGGACATACAATTAGGGATCAAACAAGAGATTGTTGCCCCACAAAAACATCTCACAGAAATGCTTTTACATACTGAAGGAAAATCCTGGAAAAAATCTCTCATCAGCCCTAAAAATGGATCACAAGTCAGCTCAGCTAAACTGACAGAGGTACAAAACGCTGTGAGAGCGTCTCGGCTGTGTCAGGGCCTGTTATCGCCTGCTATAAAGCACTTGTCAAACCAGAAGAAAAGCTGAGACAACGGCAGATTTCTCATATCACTGGTGAGAACACATTTGCATTACTGCTCGCAATAAATGATCATTAGTATGAAGTGTTTGGATGTAAGCTGAGAAGCAGCAGCAAGCTCGCAGGCAGGGCAATAACACCACACATCATCACGAAGCAGAGGGCTTCAAAGTACTCAAAGCCCAGCATCCACTACAGGGCAACCCTTTCCCCATCTCCCCCTGCTCCCACGCGATGCCTATCTGTTTTGATTTCCAGTCCCTTCATCTCCTGCGCTGAAGACTCCAGGTTTTTGATCACGTTTCACATTAATATACAGAGCAGACAAACCCACAGCTGGTTTAAAGTGGCCACAGCTCCATTGGGGCGATGCTGGTAGCCAGAAGCTAAATTTCTGGACAGAGAAGGGACAACAGATAAGTCTCTTGGTCCAGGCAAACAGGGTTTGTCCCCTTGGAAATCTTTGCGAATGGCCCTTCCTCCCAGGCTGCTCCTCAGAGGCTGGAATTACCCCTTTGGGGACACGGCCACTGGTGCCACCTGCCCTGCACATTTGTTCTAGGCGGAGGACAGGCCCAGAAACAGTCTGCCTGGAGCCATGTCTTCTGTTTGGCAGAGCCTCTCTTATGTTTAATAAATAATAATTAAGACCAGTGCCAGAGCAGGGATTATGATGGGTTTTTCACATCTGAGTTCAGGTTTTGCAGATGCGAAATCAGTCCCTTGTCTCATTCCAAGAATTTCTGCATCTTTGTCTTGTCAGCCACCAATTTCAATGACAAACCTGTTGTTTGCTTCAGTAGAGAAAGCAAAATGAACTTGGAGTGAGCTCAGGGGCTACGTTCAATGCTAATGCGTGCTGCTATTGCCTACAGTAGCTCCAGAGCAAGGTCTTGCCTTGAATATTTTCAGACCATCATCAAACCTGCTTCATAGACAAAGGAACTTTCTGTTTTCTCTCCTGAATATAGGGCGCCTTTGAATGGCTTCTCATTCTTAACATTACAATGAATTATAACCCCTTCGTGACTCTTTGTAATGACTTCGGCAGTTGTATTGTATGTACAAATACAATCTTGTATTGTATTTGTATCAAGTACAAATTCCTGAAAAAAGTAACAGATAAAGAAACTGCTCCTAGACAAAAGGCAGAGGCTGGTAAAATTAACCATTCACCTTTGCAGTTTCGTTTCCACAAGTACAGTTATGGTCAAAGTGTGCCAGAAAACAGCCACTTTTCACTCCTTTAAAAATAATTTCTCCACCAAATTCAGAAAATGTCTTTGCAAGGCCACCAATCAAGTGATGAGAAAGCAATCAATGGTGTCACTGCTAATTTACAGATTTATCTTTGTCAGTGGCTGACTATTGCGGAATTCTTGCAAAGCTATAAGAAACTTCAAAATGTTTCAGCACACAGCCTGACCTGAGCTCACTTATGCAGCAATTTACACAGCACAGGGTTTTCTTTCCAGTAGCCCTCGTCCAGCCCATCACTACCTGGCTGTTGCTGCAGCTCGGGTCAACACATTAAACAGAGAAGTGTTATTCCAGCAGAATTTGGTTTATAAAATAGATTATTCTTTATAAGCCACAGAGAAAAAAAAAAATTGCAAAGCAATCTAAAGAGAATAAAAATGCTTTTTCCCATATATCAACCACCACATTTTCTGGGACAGCACAGGTAGCCACCCAGGGAGCAATAAAAGACTGCAGCCCAATGTTGCCCAGTGCCTCACTCATGCACGATTTGTCTCTTTGAAGTGGCCACAGTCCCTTCTGGACTGGGCTCAGCTATGCAGAAAGCAGCCTGGCAAACCCCATCCCTACACAGCTGATGCTCTTGAAGGCAAAAAAGACAGAGGATTTGTTGTACAAGAAAATTGTCCCAAAGTGTCCCAGCTGGCCACATCATCATCAGCCCAGTTTCACATCCTTTTATGGAAGATATATATATAGATATATATATATAGCCTCACCATCACTGGTGAGACAGGGCCGGTCTCCACAACGTGGCAGTGCATCTCCCAGCAATGAGGGCAGAGCAACCCTAACACACTCTTGCAGAGCTCCACCAGTGTTTTCTCATGGCTCTTCAGCTCCGAAGCTAATGCCCTTAGACAAGCAACCTGTACTGGAAGGGGACAGACCACTACCACAGTTGTAACAGCCTTAAATTCCCATGATCCTGCCATGCCTCAGTGCCGGTGCTTCTGCAGTCGTGTAGTCCAACAAGATCAGCTGCTTGGAGGAAGCAAGGAGACAACCCCAACAACTCCTTATCCAAATGTGAGGGGTACTTGGTGGCATAATTATACTTCAGCGCTGGTGCTGCTGAAAAGCCCTGGCAGCTTCCTCCTTTCAAGATGAGAAAGGGCTCAGGGTAAAGAAGAAATGAGTGAGAGTCCATTGGCAAAGAAGTGAAGCTGGGATAAACTGGGATTTTGAAGGACCAACACCAATGTGCATTATTGCAGTAGACTGGAGCATACTTTCATCCATTGTCCCAGCTCACCACAACAGCGGGATGTGCCCAGGACTCCTCCTTCACCAGGTCCCCAGCGAAACACACGTCTCTTTCCTCTTCCCAGACTGGGGAATCCAGCCCTCCCCATCCCCCTTTCCAGCCCCATACACAAGCCCTGCTGGGTCACAGACTCTTTTTCTTGCCGAGGTTCACTCTCCTGACTGTGTCTTTGCAAGAAACCTGAGAAAAGAAAAAGGCTTTCACAAAGTCTTGTTACCAACCTGTCCTCCCTTCTCCGCCCCATGCAGGGATTTCCTACATGGACTTTTTAAGAAACCTATGCCAATACTTAAGGTGACATCAGTAGCTGAAATCCCGCTCTCCTCTCCACCCAGACCATTGCTGATACAACTGCACCACTGCCCAGAAATCAAAGCGGTTCCCCGGAGCTGCCCCTGAGACAGCCTCACTGGCTACTTTTACGCAACACTTTGGCTAAAAATAGGTCCTTAAACACAGCTCCAACCAGTAAGTGCTGCTCTGCGTGAGCACAGGTGGCAGGTCACAAGCTGGGGGAACATTTCTCTGGAGCTGGAGTCAAAAGTGAGGCTTTTTCCAGAAACATCAGCCCTGAAGCCACCTCTGCTCTTAACAAATCAGCAGGACTTTTATTGCTGACCTTGAGGCACAGAAAGTGCCAAACATTTCAAAGAGTTGACTTGGTGACTTTCAGATGCTTCAAGCAGGCCTTGTGGCATTGTCATAAATACATAGAGAGGTCCTCGTTCTTCTTGCTGTTTTCAAACAAGGGTAGTAGGTTGGTGCCAGCAGTTCTTCAGGCACTGATGTGCACAAGAGGGAATTAACAGCAGGCTCACAACAAACTTGGTGTCTCCTTTTGGAACAAAAGCTGGAGGCATCAGCAGGGTTTGCACCTAAAAGACCATTGCACCAAGACCCAGGTTCCCTTCCTAGCTCTGCTGCTGGCTCCGTGTTCACCTTGGATCAACAACCCTGCTCATAAAATGAGTATAACACACTGTAAAACAGGATCCTTAAAATCCTCAGCAGAGACTGTGCACTTTCATTAGATGCAGCTGAATCCCAGACTGACAAGTGGCAGCCGAAACACCTATTTTTAATTGAAATGAGCCATGCTAGACAGATTTTCATTAGTGTTCATACATAATACTAAAGTTGCTCTTCATAGGGTAATCATCCATTAATCTGATCAAGATCATGGTTTCCTTAATGATGTGGCAACTCAATGCAACATTTTCAGTAAAGTGAAAAATTTCTCTTCTTTCTCCCAGTTGATCTTGGTTCATTTCCGTTCACTGTGATCTTTCTTACACTGTGCATTACATCAGCCTCTTAAGAACTCGTATTATTTTCTCAATGCTGGTCCAGAAGGCTCAGCGTCCGCCTGGACTGCTTGTCCAGAGAGCACCTGTAGCACCAGGGATGTGCTCTGGAGTTGCAAAATAAAATCAGGTTGTTCTCTCAGCAGTTCTCACAGTGGAACAGGCGAGCCAAGGACAGTGGTCCTGCTGGAGGGGACGCTGAGTGTTAGGGAGCACTTTTCAGATGACATATAATGGGCAACTGTGAGAGCTAGCAGTGCAGAGGTGACACCTTTCTCATTTCAAGCACGCGTGAACCATGATGAATCTGTCAAGTTTTATGTAGTTATAAAATAAATGCACAGATAAACAAAGATACTCTCCATGGATAGCCAATTAACACTTTGTGGATGGTCCATGAGAGCTGCCTGGAGATAGACTCTGTCCTTGAAGTACACAAGGACTAATGTGGGGGAAACTTTGCCTCCGGTGAAAGGAGAGTGCACAACCCTGATCTGGGAGTCAACAATGCCACATTTCAGAAAAGATCATCCTCACAGGGGCATACATACACGGGAGCACTGCCGGGGGCTTGCAGCATCATCCTCTGCCCTGCACAGCCCCAGTCATCCTCTAAGGGACCGCTCAGCCTGGCTTCAAGGGCTGTGCTGCTCAGGGAACAAAACCAGATGGCCAAGAGTCAGGGCAGTGGTAAATAGATGCTGGAGAAGGTGGATAGTCTGCCCGGCTAGTCGTAGAATCATAGTCTGTGGAGCTTTTGCTGCTGGGAGGCTGCAGCAGGAGATGAGACATCTCACAGGAATGAAACAGGCATTACAGCGACCACTGCAACACGCTGGGCAGAGGCGCTGCAGCTGGTGGCAGAGAGAGACACAAGCTCCGTGACAGTCCTCGGGCCACCGCTGGCCCCTCGCAGGGGAGGACCACAGGCATGTTGCTGGGCTGCTCCAGAGCAGGTATTGCCTGTCCTGCAGACCAGGAAAATGGCTGACAGCAGGGGTGGGGGGATGTTTTAGATGATTTACCACAGAGGATCAAACACCGAGCTTTGTATTTCCCTAATAAAACACTCAGCACACGATTTCGTGGTGTTCCTTGTTCCTGCAGAAGCTGAGGCTGCTGCAGCCACAAACATTAACTGAAAAGAGAATGGATGCTAACATTGCTGCAGAGCTAAATAGACAAGCTCATATTTTCACTTAGTTGAGAAAAACTGCCCCTCTTAATGCTTTATGACTTGACTGACAGAAAGAAAATTTCAGTGTCTGTGCAGGCAGTCAGGAGTAGATGGGGAAAATGATGAATATTTACAATACAGAGGAGAATATTTAGGTGAGATATTGAATATTACCCACCAGAAATGTGAATGTGAATTGTTGTTAAATGTCTAAGACCTTATATTATCACAGAGTCATATTTTGAACATTCAAAATAATTCTGAGTAGCTAATGCAATGAAAGAGCTTATATTAAACACATAGTCTTGCAAAATGGCATAGTTGGCCAGTCACACTTGTCAAATAACCCGAGAGGATTCGATCAAATGTCGGAAAAGACCAAAAGACTGCATTGGCATGGGCTTCTGTGGCAGCCCTTGGGGACAACTGCACATACCTGTCCCCCATCGCCGCACCTGCAGGACAGGAACGGCCGCTCCAGAGCAACCAGGCAACCACTGACAGCCAGGAGAGGACATCTCCCTGTGGCCAAACCTACCCAAGCTATCTCTGAGGGGCCCAGACAGACTTCAGTGGGCAGGAGAAGACTCTGGCCACTTCCCACACCAGTGTCTCACTCCTGGTTTTGCTTTCCTTGGTCTTTCTTACTCCTCGTCCTGCTGAAGGTCTCCCAGCACTTGGTTTAAATCTGTGCCACTTGTCTCTATGCAGACCCTGCAGACACCACTGTTAGAGGGTCAGGCATCTTCCCAGAGCCCTCCCTTAGCAGAGCAATGCTGCTATCCAGGTCCCAGTCGGGGTGGGATTGTGGCATCTGCTCAGCCCCGGGCAGAGGGGGTTTGCAGCAGGCTGAAGGTGGCCAAATCCTGCACTCCCAATCCTTCTCTTCCACCACATGAAATAGAGAATAACCTCAGATGCTTAGCAGGGGAAATTCAGCGGGGGGAAAAAAGGAGAGCTTAATGCAGAATTTCACCCTCCCTCGATTTCATTTAGCAAGTTTCTCGTGGAGAGCTGCTCTTTAGCCAGGAAATTCTGCATCACTAACAGCTTGGTATTGTTTATGCCAAAAATTAGGTGCTGAAGAAGCAAATCGGTTTGCAAAAATGTATCAGCATGTACAAGAAGAGGCAGAAAGAGTAAATGAGCTTAATTAGTCACTAGACAAGGAACTAGATTAGCACATTCTTACATATATTTAAGAAATGCAAGCTCTTCATCCTACCCCACACACTCGATTCCTTACGCTGGAGAACTCATCTTTATGATGACGACTGTTTGAACAGCTGCGTGGGTCAAGGACCATCCATCCCAGCAGCCACAGAGCAGCTGCTGGACAGGAGCACAGCCTGAGGGAAGGCAGCGGTGGAGCCTTGCCCCCTGCACCCTCAGCTTCCCCGGCGTCCTGATCCCTTGCAATCCCCTCCACTGGCTTTCCACGAGGTGCAAGATTAGGAAAACAAATTCATGGAGTTAAAAATAAAACAAACCCAAAAGTTGTCAGTGAGGATATAGGCTTGAAAGCAAGCTCCTGGCCCAGCCCCTGACAGCTGACATCCTCATGTCACCTTGTCACTGCCTTACATTGCAGCACAGGGGTTTGCCAAGGGACATCAGCCAGAGCCAGCCCCGTGCCTCTGCTAGGGACTCTTTCTCCCCCCTGTTATGGGGGGGGAGTTGGCAAGAGGATGCCAAAGACAAGCTTGACAGCTCCCTACAAGGCTATCGGATGTTCTTATTTTCCTGATGTAGGATGGAAAGATTTACAGAGTCAGAGAAAGGCAAATATCATTTTTTATCTTCTGGAGGAAGAAAGGGGCTCGTGCACCACTCCATACGTTTCAGTGTTAGAGAGAAACGGGATGTTTGCTGCTCACTGGAACCGCGCTGATTATTTTCTATGATGTTTCTTAACGATACCGCAGGTCTCCATCACACAACCATCCCTACAGGTCAAGACCACCAAGGGCAGGTTTAGCAGCATCCATGTAGGAACTGTGCCACTTACCATGACCTGGAAATTACGAGCAGGACATCTGGTTTCCCTTCAGGGAACGGGACCCATCTGCAGGCTGACTTGTAGTCACCTGGGCATGCAATATGGTGTTGGATAACACCAAATCATTTGCTGAATTCCCAGCATTTCTCTGCTTTCTCTGCACCTACTAATGACCATTTCACCCAAACCAGTAAGGTTAGGGTTTCATAGACACTGAGTGTTTGTTAAAAGGAAAAAAAACCTGAATTGTTGGGAAGTTGGCACAGGGTAGCACTCACACGGGGAATCAAATCTTCCAACTGGATGATCATCTGCTTTCTGGTGGCAACAAGAGTGTCCATTGCAAAAGTCCTTGAGCAGCGTCTTCAGCTGGATCAGGAGGCATTCCTCAAACCACTGTTCTGCTCAGTTCTCGGCATCCAGTTCATCTTGGTGCTGTGACCATCCTTCCACATGGGTAACGCACTGCTATTGATGTACCTTAACTACATATAAAACTTCCTTTAAATATCTTAACTACATACAAAAGACTGTCCTGTGCAACCGTTTTTGAAGAAGCAGTTTCTATTGACTATTTACAAATGTCTTAACTGCCCATAATGGCCTAGGCAAGTCTCTGGGACACTTCACCCAGGATGTTAATGCAGGCATACAAACTGGACTTGACACAGCAGGAGTTGCCTCCAGGAGAATTTCTAGCACTGTCCAAAGTTCCCACCTGGAGTCAAATACTGAATTGTAAAGGTTCAGTCAATCACCTGGTTTCAAGTTGGACCATCAGCTCCAGCCACTCCATCACCTCATCACTGCAGAGCGTGGCCTGGGGGTGCCTGGACCACCCAAGGAACGAACAACTTCATGGCCTGGGTGTGCATACCGGCGCACCCCTGACACCCAGTTTGATGGTCTTACTTGTCTTATAACTTAAGCCCCATAACTCTTGTCACCTTAGTCAGAAATGGCTCCATGGAGGATTTAAGAGGCTTTTTACCAACTCTCACGTTACTCATAGAAGCGGCTGCCTGTGAGGGAGCGGGGGTAACTGTGAGGCTTCAGCCGCCGTGTCAGAGCCCAAGGCTGGGAGCCAGGGCAGAGCCCGCACCGGCTCAGCCCCAGGGCAAGGCACACTTGCCCACCCATGAGCAGCCTTTGTATTGACAAGTCAGGGCACCAATTTGAAGCACATCAGGAAGTTTCTGAGCGCAACTGAGAGCGTACTGGAATAGACTCACCTCATTGTGGGGGGAAATGATTCACATTAGGATGTGCTTTAAGAAGGGAACACAAAGTTATCTTAAAAACACAAAAAAATCCCAGTGTTTTCCACAAAGGCCCAGTAACATCTCCAAATAAATAAAATCTGCACTCTGGGTGGTGGCATAAAAAACCCGTAACCTGCTGAGATGCAATTTTTAAGACATTTGTGGTGACCAGCAAGCTTAAGTTAGTTCCTATGCTATATTCGTTAGCTTTCACTGAGTTCACGGAATAAAAATAAGCTGTATTTCAGTATAATCAAATACAATTGGTGGGAAGGATCACATGAGCACGGTCATTAAACATAGATTGGATGAATCATTTTAATTCCTTATGAAGTACAGCACAATGTGGACTTGCAAAAAAATGAGTCGAATGCCATTTCACCTTAAGTGTGGTAGGGTAAAGCACATCAACACCAGTAACAGCAAGTCCAATTTACAGCCTGTACTTAACACATGGCTTTTTCGTAACAGCTTAGGTTTAGCATCAGAGGGACAAGCTGAGCACAAGCAAGAGGCCTTCTGTAGCCCCAGAGAGGCCATAGCCAGGAACATTATCTTCCTCCAGGATCCCATACGTGATTAGGAGAACAATGCTCATTAGTTTCCTCTTAATGCAGTTGAAATCTCAGCACGGCTACTTCTCCACTTGAAAGGATTTCAAAAACTGCTCAATAAAACTAATTTAGTTTAATTAAACTTATCTATATTTTATAGACAAGACACGTCTCTGATGATGTGCAAAACTTATAGATAGCATCTACGCAAGAGACTCTACTCCTGGGTAAATCCGCTAGCTGATAGCCCAGTGTAATTTAAGCAATCATTTTTACATGACTGAATCTGATGAATAGTTTTCTTTGCAAAAAGTGGCTTCTGGCCAGACATGGACAAAAATAGGCAATGCACAAGGCATTCTTGGAACAGATCGACTTCTTGCTACTGATTTAATCGCAGCAATACCTCCTAACAGGCCTGAAAAGAATCTTCTTCTGCATTAGGCTTTCTAATTCATTGATGTACTTGACTGACTCATTTGCCTTTGAAGTTTGGGGAGTACTTCATTGTAACAGTGCTCACTTGGTATAGACTAAAGCCTCGACAGTAATTTTTATGATTTACAAAGACGACGACAATGCAATTTTCTGGCATCTAGTTCCACCTTTTAAAGATAAAACTTGAAGATCCTTCTGAGAATACAACATTAATCTGGAAGGATGAGACTAAATTCAGAGGAGCTGCAAACACCAGAGAAGAGAGCAATAAACCGAAGAAATCTAATGAAACGTGGTCAAAAAGTGAAGGTAATAGTCTTTTCTTACTAAAACTATTGATTGGAAATTTTATTTCTCTTGGAGTTAAGATGTGTTCTGGATCTTCTAGCTCCAAGCACGCTGGGTGCAAGGTTTGGCTACGCTCTGCTCAAAGTTCCTATCAAATTAACAGCAAAAGTGGCTGCTGTACAAGAAAGTGTTACTGTCCTTCACCGGACTGGTATCAGCCCTCTGCCCAGTTAACAAAATGGACAGTGTAAGGATTCATCTGTTTCAGCACAAAACCAACCAGGTTAATTTAAACCTCAGGTTATTAGTCAGAGGAAGGTTATGGCTGGGAGAGTGACCTCCAGCATAAAAGCAACAACATCCTGAACCACCGTGGCCATTTCTGCAGCAGCCGCCTACCAGAGCTTTGCATCCCTTCCACGAGGCACACTCAACCACTCACAAGAAATAACCATCAATCAGGTCAAACTAGAGAGCAGCACGATAAAGAAAAATATCCATTTGCAACCATTACTAAGAGGCATTTTCTCCTTGTGTTTTATATCAGTTTTATCATATGTATCCAGGATTATAGGAAGCCACAGGGTCACTTCAGTATCTTCAGATCTTGTACAATTTTTTATAGTCTGAATCGAATGCTCTCTACCACAGCGCTCTAATTTTTAATGTTTTGCTTCAGGCATTTCTCTCTCTTTATGAGCCTGGCCAGAGAGCAGGACACACCAGTCAATGCTCTAGCTAGACTCAGTCAGTTGTAGGGGGAATGAATAAATATTGTATGAATAGAAATAAAAAATAATTTAAGGAAAATACTAATTTAAAATGTAAAATGTTAATTTGCAACCACTTGTGTTAGAGTCTAAATTTCTTAAACTCTTCAGACAATGTAATGTGCTGCATCAATAAGGTCTCTACAAAGCAAACACCTAACAGAAATTTCTATGATGCTGAGGCAGAACAATATTCTTCCAATGACATATTTTATACACCTCATGAAGATACCACAAGCTAGACACCTCCAGTCGCTAGCACATTTAGTGTCAGTCTATTTAACTAATTTAAAAAACCCAAACTCTTCAATGCTCTCATGACTTTTACCTGACTTCCAGTTTCCATCCAAAAGAGGCTTCAAACAGATTGTAATAAATTATCCAGTAAACAAATGCCTCCAGCATTTTGTATGCAACAAAGAGAAAACTTGACTCCGAATAAGAGCCTGCTAAACTGTACCATTGTATAAATGTTTAATGAACATCCTCAGAATTAGCTAAATGTGCTAGATTTAGTCTTAAACTACACCCAGCTATAAATCAACACACTGGAATCATTCTAGCAGCGGAGGGAAATCAGCCACTATCAACGTAAAGTACAACGCAAACTAATATGAAAATTCATTATTTAAAACAAGATTTCCTGCTTGGCAATTCATGAATGTCTCCTGTCACTGGCCTTGGAAAATACTCACCACCACAGATAGACCTTGCTACCCCTCCTAAAGGAGTCCCCAAAGGGGCTTTCCCTCCCCTCCTCGTGGAGGGCTACAGCCTACGGGGGTGAGAAGCAGCCTGAAACCCATCCCTCATATCGTATCTGCAACCAGGCGAGAGGAAGACAATGGGTGGCATCCACAGCTGCCCCCACTCCACCTGCCTGTTAGCCCTGGACACAGACACCAGATCTTTTGGCAGCAGATCATGGTTGAGAGGTCCATGGGTGTGAAATGCAAACGAGATCCCTGGAAAACACGCTTCTGTCAAGTCAATCCTTGCATTTCTGAGATTAACATTTGTTTTGTGCACTTTGCACTTCTTTTATTACCCCAGAAACACAGCTAAAAGCTGGGCTGGTGAGAAGCCTCTTAAAAAAGATCTTCAGCTGGTAGATCTTAAAACAGATCTACAGAAATGAAAACCCAGAACCACAGACGCTGCCTCAAAATGCTGAATCTGGGCTTTTTTTGGTCTTGTTCTTTGTAGCACACGCAGCAGTTCCCAGTTCCTAGTTACACTCATCACATGGAGCATCTGCCTTAAGCTCCTTCCCTCTACTTTCTCAGGTGGCTCCATTCTTGTGGGAGTCACACTGTAGGCAAAACGCCTCCCCTCAAGGACAGCTATGTTCGAAGTAGACAAACTTCAAAAGGGTTCAATAAACAATGGTTCTGTATCAGACAACACAAGTCCATTAGAAACTCCATTATCCCAAAAATACAAAAGAGCACTTGAAAAATTATTTTATGCAGACAGTGAAAACATCACAAAAACAGTACTGCAGCACAATCCATGTAATTTTTTTAGTTTTTTTTAGTCTTACTGCTCACTGGATAAGAATACTTCTCTCGCATTCCAGCATATGAATGGGAACATTCCAGTAAGAACTGGTAAATCTTTTGTTTGCTCTGCTTGTTGAACATAGTTGTTGTCCCCAACAAACATCGTTCAACCTTTTCAGAGCAAAGATTTAAGTTGAGAGACATCAGGTGATGTGCAAGACAACGGCCCACCGCAAAGTACACTATGAATAAGACACATACACCACTGTTGGCATTATCATCTACATCCCACTCATCTTTGAATCGCTTTCTGCTGCTGGTGCTCCTCGCACCTACAAGGTCTACCACCTTCCTCCACGGCTGCAGGAGCAGGACCTCTGTTATCCCAGTGCAGAGGCATTTGTTGATGCTGCTCATCACCCTCACTATTCATGCGATGGAGCCCAAGCACAGTCACAACAGCACCATATTGGATCCTTCTTCATTAATAAATTCATCAGCAATACTATTCCCAGACCACAGTATTTTCCAGGCCCAGCGTGGCACCGCAGAGTAAACACCACCGTGCATCAGCTGCCAAGCAGGTCCCATCTTTCATGTTTAGCTGTTTGTGAAGCTCAGTCATTTCTTCTCGTTCCACATTGTCAGGAAGGAGCAGATGGCAGATGTGCTCTTCCTGTAATATTGTTTTTACGATACCCTGCCTGCTGGCAGAGCAGTGGAAGCAACATTTGGAGACAAGAATTTGCAGTATATTTTCAGTTTTGGGTAACTGAGCTGAAAGAGCACGGGGTACAGGGAGAGGAGGAAGGGCTTGTGCTGAATCAGTGCTGACAGGTTTCTGTAACAAAAACACAGAAAAAGTGAAACTGAAAAAAAGGAGTACTTACTTTAATGTGTTCTTCATACAGATGATGGGGAGACCAAACAGATAAAGTTTTTGAGACAATATGTACTTTATGATTTGCTGAAGGGAAGCGACAGGGGAAAGCCCTCATGCATTTGTACCTACTCAGTGTTTTAGTCTCTACTTTGCCATATAAACTTCACTAAGCCACACGTCTGCTGAAAACAGGCAATCATCACTTTACATGCCTGTCTGCTGTCAAAAAAAACTTGTGTCAGCAAACAAAACATTGGATTTTCCTGCTCTCCTCCATTCTTGCACAGCAGCCTTCCCTTTGCCTAGCTCATCTTGGAGATGCATAAAACTGTCAGCAGTTTTCATCATGCTCCATATTGCCTGCAAGGGTCTACCCTGCTTTTTACTGCACGATATGCAATATTCTTGAGGGGGCAGTCGGGAACACAAGAAAGAGGACAGCTCTGGCATTTGGGTGCAAGCAAGAGAAGAAAACCTACCAAGAATCTGGTATTGTATTAACATTTTGTTTTGCTTCAGAGAGCATGCCTGCTTCCTCCCTTCCCCGGGAAAGGACTCGGGTAGTGTATGTCTTGTTGCTGTTCGTCGAGGTGCCATGGTCATGGGGAAGCAGGCACAAAATCTGCAACACCCATGGTTTGATGGGATGAAACTTGAAAATATGCTCAAAAATACATTATTTTTCTTCATTCTATTTGGTCACAGCAAAACCAAGCAGCTCATTTCCAGCTGTTAAGTCTGCCACAAAAATCTACCTTGTAACCAATTTGATCAGGCAGTCTTACGCCCTGCCTTTTTCCGAGTTCTCATTCATATGGGACTCAAATGCAAGAGTCAAAGTTTTAGCTTCTAAAAGTGGTTTTCTGAATTGCGTAACACCAGAGACAGAATCATAATAGAAATGATATCTGGGGAATAATAGAAATGATAATCACAATAGATTCATAACAGAAATTGTAGCACATGGTTTCATAACAAAGGTGAAAGAGACACCGAAAGTTTACACCAAGGCTTCAGAAATGTTTATTAAATTTTTTTTAAAATACGTGCATGATAAAAATAAACTGCATTTTTTTCTTCTGTGTAAGTAATAAGATTTGAGCTGCCAACAGTATTTCTTCTTTAATAATTTCAGTACACATTTATCTTCAAAAATAACAAACCTGACATAGTCAAGAAAGGATCATCCTGTTTATATTTAAAGCAAGATTAAAATAAAAAAAGATAATTGCTTCAAAACTCGGAGATTTTAAATTATGAATGTGTTACTGTAAAATGCCATCTGGGGATTTAGGTTGGAAAGTTGGTTTAGAAAGCCTTATAAATCAAACTAAACATTGCCTATAATCTATGAGCCAATCTAAGGCGATCCCAGTGCACGTGGAACTCGAACTCATTTATCTACGTCCACTGGTACCCAGCTGCCCAGATGCCAAATCCATTTTGTGTAGACTACTGACAAAATTGTGGAGATGTCCCAGAAAAGAAAATGTGCAGAAAAATAATTAGCTGTGACTGTTGAGCAGATGCAGCACAAGCTCTTCATCCTCTGCCAGAGAAAGTCCAGTATCTAGCGGCAAATAGGGGTCTTCCTCTTGGCTGAATTTCGCCTTCTTTCTTTTCAGCGGCATTTCTGCTGCTGCGTTACTGTTGCTATAGCTTCTTTTCTTCCTTCCACTCTTCTCCTCAAGATCACTGCAGAAACAAATCAATTAGTCTTTTTAACAACTGTGGTAATCAATATCATCTTGTAATCAAACAATTCATTTTAAACAAGGCAAATTTATGTCAAGATAAGAGCAAACAAAATTACAATTCAGAAGGGTGAAGCAATAGAAGCTGACGAACTCTGAATGTCTAAATTAGAACTGATTTCAGGCCGAGGTGATGGTGGATGTTCTGCTGTCTTAATTGATTACAGTGTATCAAGATATTGCTATCAGCCTTATCTAATATTTGCTGCCTTATAGAGTGACAGACAACTTGACAAAATTGATTTAGTGATATGTCAGCAGACTCTGACATGCATTCAAGATCTTGTCTAAAATAAATATGTGACAAAAATAAAAATATGAGAACTGTCATTTCATTGGCCAATCTTACACTTAATAGAGTTTTGATTTGGGTCCATCTCATTCAAGCCACTCTTTTCCCTTTTTTCAGAAGCTTTTCTTGGAAGCTGTTAACCTCCTCTTTGCCATGAGTGAAAGAGAAAAACCCAAGCCCAGTTATTTTCCCTGGTGAATTCTTATTTCTTCTGCTGCTTTTCTTAACATTTTAATGAATTGCCTTTTGCAGCCTTCAATCTGAACAAAACGGCCGTGTATCTGTTTTAATACTTTGATTTCTATCCCATGGCCACATGACAGCAGGAGGAGGAAAGCCCAGGCTTTCATATATCTCCATGTAGTTTTTGTCCATAACAGAAAATTTGCTATAAATCATTTTATCTAAGCTTAAAATAATCTAATCTAACAAAATCTATTCTAAAATATAATATCCCTGTAACAGGTTATAGAGAGCTGTTTGTCCTATGCTCTAGGGTAGAATTCATATCAAAAAAAGCAGAATGCAACCCCTCACACCCCAACGCATTCTCTCCAAACAGGCTAACTGGGACAAAATGGTGTTTTCAGTTTTTCATGTTTGTATTTTAAAGAACATAAGAAAAATAAAAATGGAACCTAAAAGACCGAGTTTAGGCTTTTCTAAAATAGATGGTTAAATACAGGTTTTCAACTAAAATTTGGCAAATTTCTACCCAGAAAAATCCAATTTATTTACAAAAATTGAGGCAACTAAAAAAATCTTAAAACTTTTTTTTTAATTGCTTAAGTGTAAAAAGAATGCTTGTGAACTTTTTCATTCAGAAATACTGTTTAGAGACTTAACAATTAGAAATAGCGGTTATAACAAATAGGTCAAACAGGAGAATACCCTCCTTTGACCCAAGACAGCACAGGAACCCAATGCCCAATTCAAACCACTTTCAGCTGCCCACCTTGTTTTCCCATTAATAGGACTAATTACCAGTATATGAAATACCGGTTTCATCGCTCACTGGAAACCAGCATAACCCAAACATTATCCCCAAAATATGGCAGTTTTCAAGAAGCTGCCGAATGCTCTCTGAGAGGGATTGGCACCACCGTGGTTCCTCTTCTTTCTGGCTTGTGCACCGTGCTTTCTGGCTGCCTCTCCTTCGAGACAAAGGTGAGGTCTGATGGCCTTGCCCCGGGCTGCAGACCTGTGACCTGCCTCCCTCTCTCCTCCTCCTTCTTTCACAGGAGAACGGTGCCAACTCCTTCCTACTCATAACAGCACAGAGAGATCCAAGGAGAAACACCTTGCATTCCCATAATTATAAAAACCCGAAACACCCCACCTCTATATTGCCCTTCCCTGCCTATCTGAAAGAAATAGTGTAAAGCAACCTGGTCTAGCGGAAGGTGTCCCTGCCCACGGCAGGAGAGTTGGACTACATGATTTGTAAAAGTCCCTTCCAACCCAAACCAGTCTATGATTCTATAAATAGCTGATGACTGTGCACCAAATACTTCTCCTAAAATTGGGACATCTCAAAGGATATAGCAACTTTGCTGGCTTTGCGCTGTCATTTGCATGGGGGTGGCTTTTCAGTGCTTGCTACCAATGTTAATTTTATTCCTTTTCTGGGGAAAGGACTCTCTATTTCTCTATGTAGCACTTAAGATATTCCATAAATGCTGAAGCTATCCTGACAGTATATGAAAATACTCTAAAGCATTAAGACTTCTCACTTTTTCAAGTGGCCAATGTGGGTTTAGGCTGGAGTTTCACGGTGTTTGCTTTGATCAGGACAGAGTATGGGACTTCACTTTAAAAGTGTAAGGCTGAAACCTCATTAAGTAAAAGCATTTTAGCTTGCTTGCAAGAGAGCCAATTATTTCCAGCATTTGAATGGACTCTGAAGCCCAGTTTGCATTCATAATTGACTAATGCTTCATCCAACACATTAGTTCAAAACATCTTGGCAATTAAAACAATGCAGAAATCTCCCAAGTTATGAAATAGAGGACTTTAAATACCAAAAATTATACTCATTTTTGGAGTTTCAGAGGCCTAAAGGTCTGTAAGGTATAACATTTAAATATAAAACACATTCAGAAGGGACTGTGAGATTTCTAATTTTTTCCACAAACAAAAGCACACCAACACAATTGTGATTAATTTGCTTTAGCAGCTTTGTGGGAAGATTATGCTGAGTCAAGCCGTTTCGTATTATTACTGAGGGATCACGGTGCTCGGTTAGTAGTGCATACTAAAGATCTATCTACACGTTAGGGGGTGTATTTTCACGCTAATTTGTCCCCTACTGGGCTGCAAGCTGGAGAGGTGAATAAGGAGGAAAGTGTAACACAGGAAGCAGCAGCAGCAAAGCCACGGAGCGATGAAGAGAGCTAAAGGCTTGCATTTTCATGATGCACAAAAAGCAGAAGCCAAACAGTATTTGGTAAGGGAAACTTAGGATGGAAAGCAGAGAGTCACGTGGAATGCGTGAACAAGATGTTGATAATTTTGAGTTGCAGAGAGAAGACAGGCAATGCCTGTCCATAGAATGGACATGGTTGGAAGGGAGCTTTAAAGATCAGCTAGTCCTGTTCCTGCAGGATGGATTTTTACCAGCAGTGGTTTGGGTGGTGTGGAGAAGGGATGTACTATGGAGAAGCAGTCAGAGATGTAGCTTTTACAGAGGGTGAAAGTGGCAATTTTAAAAGGAAGCTGGAAAATCACCAGGAGAGATGGCCAGCATCACAATGCCAAGGGGTATCCCATACTCCATCCAGGTGCTTCTCCGTAGCTGTTTGGACAGAAAGCTCCTTGGAGGAGATGTAATAGGTGTAATTCTCAGGTGTGCATGTAAAAGGGCTGAGAGTGTGAAAGCAGCTCTATGGGGATGACTTCTGCACTTATTGTCAAATTAATTCTTCCTCGGTCTCCATTGACCAAAGGCCTGCCAGCCCACCCTGCAGAGCCAACCTTTTTATTGTTGGTCACTTCCCATGGGCATAAATGGCCGCTTATTCCTCAAAAACATACAAACTGATGCACTACCAGCTGGCATCTACAAATAGCCAAAACAAAAGAAAATTGTTCTAAGGTGAACTCTTTTCAAACAGAAAGATGCAGTAAGAAAGCTACCCCACAATTCAGATCCAAATCAAAGCCAGTGCATCTCTTCATCTTCTATTTATAACACTTAGAAAGTGGCATGTGCAGCTGGATTACAATTCCTTCCTTTCACCATCTGGTGCAATTTAGTTTTCCAGCCGCCGGAACGACCCGCACGGTCTGAAGCTGCCTGATGGAAGGATTTACCAGGAGGGGCTGCGCTCACACAGGTGAGGAGGCACTAACAGCTATCTCATCAACAGGCACAGTAATTTCTGTGGTCACTGTTTGCACAGCTGTAACAACAAAAGAAGGTAGTATCCTTTGATAGGTAATGTTTGTTGCTCAAACACTAAAGCATGGTTTACTAATCTTGTCCCTTAAGTAAATGCCAGCATTATATGAATGGCAACTGGGAAACAGGGGATCTAACTATGACCCTAATCGCTATACACCGAGAGACTCTCTCCATTTAACTAGTAAAAAATAATCTCACAAGTGTGTTTTGAGGTGATACCAGGAAAAAATAGGAAGCTTTTAACTGTTAGTATTTAACTCGCTCCTGGGCTTCAAGGTATGTCTTAACAAGCTGTAAGATTTAGATTTTAAGTGCTTGAGAGTCAGCCATTTGAAATGTGTTGCCACGCAGCCAAGTTACTGCTGTTTAAGCAACATGGTACTGTGAGATCTCTAGACAGGCTATGCTTCAGTTAGCGTTTATCAGAGCTTGCTTTGGAGCCTGCGTTTACCAGCACTGACCAGGAACCAAACCACCCTTGCCACTGAATTGCAGGCCATGAGTCAAGTTTCCAGGCTGCCATATAGCACACACGAGCTCTCTCCCAAAGAAATGCACAGGAGTAATGAATGAATCTGCTCATAAAATACAGTTCAGAAAAGTTAGGACTAATTTATCCCATAAATATTGGCATTTTGCTAATCAAACATGCTGTGCCACAAACCTTTTTCCACATAATAAATTTTAATTCACAAGGCCATGGCAGCAATCCTAATGAAGATTAATTACTGCAGTCCCTTCCATGAAGCCCAGTGCAGCTTCTTTCTTACTTGCTGTCAGAATGCTACAGCACATAGAAATGATAATGAAAATATATAGTGTTGTGTTATTTGCCTTACTGGCCATTCCACTGATGTAAATCAAAACAGCTCTAAAACTAGATTTATAAAAAACAATTGCAGGAAAAGGGAAGAATAATCTACTTGTAATGAAATACCAGTGTAATAGTACTAAAAGCAAAAGAGAAGTGTCGTGGAGCTGAAGTACCATAATTTGGAAGGAGAAGAAAAAATATTTAAATGGAAATGAGACCAACAAGAGACTATGCTTAATATTTCTTACTATTGCTGGGGAAGTATACATAAGATTTTACAGGAAAAAGCACTCAAAACAACTGTCAACATTTCACTTCTGCTCTGAGGTCACCTTTACTTTCTAAAGGCTCTAGTGGACAAGCGGCAGTGGACTCGAATCAGATGCCTGAAGCTGTAGGAGCACTTTTCTTCCCTGTTCCCATCACAGACACTGCTGACCATAAGACAGCAGTGCCTGACCCAGCCCTGGACGATTGGAGTTTCTGTTGAGGGTATTTAGGCTAAGAAATTTTAGCTTATCTTTATACACCGTTCTGAAAATCGAAATCATACAGGGGTTGATTCTCATACAGATCTAATATCACTGCTCTGGGTTTAAACTGCTCCAGCTGGAGGTTAGAGGAAAGCAGCATGGCTTCAATGAAACCATTTTGATTTGCTGTATGTCCCTCTGTCAGAGGCTTAACCTTCTCTGAAATGTGCTGCTGCCTTTGGAGGTACTACTAACCACCCACCTAACCCCTGCATCCATTCACTCCTCCTCCGCTTCATCTGACACTGGCACTCTTCAAATCTGTTCCTCTCCCTTTCTTTTGTGTGACCACCATCATCCTCCAATTGTTGATAGTTAATTTCCGAACTGCAGAGTTTCAGTAAATACTCATCCCATTTCTCCTTCATTCATGCAGAAACTTGCTGATGACACGCTACTTTTTTTTTTTAAAAAAAAGGTAATTTCTGTATATGACAAGTTCACAGGAAGGATCTACTCTGAGCTGCAGAGCACAGGGTACCAAATTTCACTAGGAAATACTAAAATTTCACTAGGAAATACTACCATCAGGTCCATTTCATATAGCGAGCTAGAGTTTAACTATTATGAAGACTTCCATGGCATAAGAATATCACCTCTCTATCAACAGCAACCCAATGTCTCAATCCAATTTTATAGCTAAACAGCACGATCAAGCCTTTAAACAGAGACCTTTTACAACATCTGTCTTATGTTGCTTTTCTGGCCATGAACAACATTAAGTTCTGTCCTTCACAAAGTCACTGATATGACCTGAATAATACACATTAGAGGGAGCACAACGATTTCCAGATGAATCATCTCAAAAGACGATGTAATGGCAACCTCATCAAGAATCACAGACAACTCAGCAGGTCAACATCAGCATCCTGCTAGAGGAAGACAGTGTAAGAAACTGCAATTTGCCCATAATTTTCATAAATGAGGGAAGGTACACAACCAAGCAGCACTGACTGCTGCCTTACACACCTGTCAGCTGGTGACTGGCCATAAAATCACTAACAAAACAGTACCAGAACTAAGACATTTCTCCTTTCCCCTCATGTCCAAAATCTTCTCCATGCTAATCTAGGAGTTAATGTGATCAGTCACACCTATTAAAGATTTAAAGAAGGTAACAATGAGGTCAATTGTAACTTTGTTCTTCCTCAACATTTTTAAAGAGGTGGAGGGATTAGAAATATCAG
Source organism: Numenius arquata (assembly GCF_964106895.1). Taxonomy (NCBI): domain Eukaryota; kingdom Metazoa; phylum Chordata; class Aves; order Charadriiformes; family Scolopacidae; genus Numenius; species Numenius arquata. Next base: position 123,137,371 of record NC_133576.1, read on the forward strand.
AAACTCAATTTGACTGCAAAATGAATATTTAAGAAATCCAGCTGCTTTTCTTCCACCCTATTCGATACACTTAAATTTTTCACCTCATTAACAATTTACATTGATAGCCTTAAACCAAATATGATGAATGTTGTTAGATATACAAAAATTAATCTCATATTACATGCTTGGAGTCATTAATTACTCTGCTTGTAGAGGTATGGCTGGAAGGGAATTTTATTCAAAGGGAAATTTAACTCATGATTTGTATAGCTCTCCCAATTTAAAAAAAAATTCTGGGGAGAAGGAAGAAAAGATTAACAAGGTTTTTGACTTCTTAAACCATGGACAGATGATCTATTTTTAAAGAGTGATGAAGGAAGATACCCTAGGCTTCACATACTTGGCTTTGAATTATCCCTTTTAGAAGTATTTTTTTCCCCTTAAAGCAAGTAGCAGCTAGTGTAGCCCAACATTATTTCTATCTTAATCCAACACTTCGAGCAAAATCTCTGAGTTTTGGAAATATAACACAGAGCAGAGATGTATTTTCTAATCTCAACGCCTAATTTCACTGTGTGCTACTCTCAGCTGATTTCTTTTTTGTTAAAATCATTAGGTCAATATTTCTCAACCCCAAGAGCAACTCATACAATTCAGTGACAGCTCTAAGAGAGAGGTGCATGAGGTGTGAGTGTTGATTTAACAGAAACCCTTCTTTCCACTGGCAGCAAGATTTCTTGCCTATTCTCATATTTATTCTTCTTGATCCACCAGATCTTCATCATTGTCCTTTCTCCTTTCGTGCATATGTCCCCTCCACCTCTTTCCTCCCTCATACAAAATCAATACCACTTCTTCACGGCCTTATGCTCAACATTAGCCTCTTCAGCTACCACTTTCCTTTACCCACAGGCTTATTGGTCATTCAAATTCTCTTGCTCTTCCTGATTTCCTCTTTTTCCAGCCCTAAATTCATTTCCTTCACTGCATCTTCCTCTATCAGTTGGGCCTCTGCTTTCACAAAAGCTTCCTAAGGGGTGCTCAGAGCACCTCACAACTCTCCAGAAATATCTACACTGAGCCTAAAGCTGAATTCAGAGCTATAGAACAGACCACTACATTTTTCACCCACCCCACACACCTGGAAGAAATGTGGCTTCATCAACGCTGCCTACTAGAAACAGTCCCTGGCCTGTCCTACTGCACCAAAATATGCTGGGATGTTGCCCAGAAGAGCTCTAGTTGGCACCATCCAAAGCCACAGCCGTTGTGGACAATACAGACCATCATGTGCCAGTACTTAAGCCTGCACCGTGGCCAAATCCATTTAGGCTGTAAAGACACGACTGATGTTCCCTAGGCTGGCCCAAGCCAGCCAGGGATTAACCACCACATGCTGAGCTGCACACAGGAACCATCAACAGCTCTTAATTCTAACACACTCCTTTCAGGCTCTCCGAGAAATGTAATTTTGTCCTGGACCCTGTCATCTTCCAAATCTATCTATTGGCAGATTGTCGCCCGCTGCTCTTGCCCTTGTATTGATGTTTTACAAAGCTTTTTCATTCACATTACATGGAGTGGAGATACTGAATCAGCTTAGGGAAGTGAAAGACCAGAAGGAACTATAATTGACTTATAGTTACCATCTTTCTCCTGCAAAGAAGGAGCAATTTCCTGCTGCTCAGAAAAAGCAGTACATTTCCCCCATCCTTATTGGTTCTACTGACCAACACACAGGTGAACGGGCTACAGGGAAAACAGTCACCAGCCTGTTAACTTAGGGCTCTCCAGTTCTTAAAGCCATGTCCCAACACCCAGACCTATATACTGCCCCCACAACATGCAGTGACATGGGGCTAGGGACAATCTAGCCACTAAGATTTAGCTGATTCAGATGTGAAAAGCAAGAGATTTATGAACCTAGACAAAATAAAGAACTATACTCCCATTTAAGGGTCAAGATCATGTTTCTGAATCTGTTACATGATAGGCTGTTTGTCAGAAACACACAGATGGACGTCTTGCTGTGGTGAAGCCAATGACAAAAACCACACAGGATTTCATGCAACATCCCTCAGTCTTCCTGCAGTATGTGCTGAAGAATGCAGTATGTTGCCATCAACTATGGATCCTCATCCCCACCCCGTGCTTTTCTGTTAAACTACAAGAAGCAAAATCTTCTGGTTCATATAATTAAAAACATTGGTTTACATTAAGAAAAATTTAACATTTTTAATTTTATTATATATTTACTTCTAACTCAGATTCCACTTCATTTGTGGTTTTGGAGAATCTGAGCAACACTGAAACATAAAAATTATCAAGTTTCACAGTGCACGAATTTATTTAATATAGTGCAGGTACAGAGGGCTCATCCAAGTCCTCAAATGGCTTCAACATTTTTACTTCCAAACAGAACCAGTAATGTGACAGTAGAGAAATGTATTTCTGAAACATATGAAACCTTCAGGGATTTAGTCAAGACTTTTGCATGTGGAACAGTCTCACCAAGATCCCTTCAATACTGACTCAAAAACCTTTCTAATACAGCTTCACAAAAGAAAATAATAGCCTTTAGCACAGATTTCTGTTCAGCACCTACCTCACAAACAGACTGAAATACTAAGTCCCAGGAGCAAGAGAACGACAGTAAAATGAATTCATAACATCTAAAGAAAACAGTTTCTAAAAAACATGAGCATTTCAAAATGAACATGGAAACTGTGTGCATACCTATGGCTGTCTTCACTTTCTGAATCCTGCTCTTCATCAGAATCTTTGTATTTATCAGGATCTGGAAGAGTACTCGGATCAAACTCTTCTTCACTTCCACTGTGCGCAAGGAAGGCCACTGTTTCCTCTTCAGCCTGCCGGGTGACAAATGGAGAGTTACAAGACAAGCAAACAAGCCCATGCTACTTGCCCATTACATTATGTTACACCCCATCAATAGGGGTGCCATAACAAAAAAACATTGCCCGCAACTGCAGTCAAAGGCCACTGCTATTATAGCCAGGTAAACGGAATTGTTTCTGTCATCATCACTGCTCTCCTCCAAGGCTGTTTGTTAAAGGCTGAAGAAATACTATTCAAAAAGGAAGAGCAAGGGTTTATGTCCAAATTCTACCTTCCCAATATTGTCACCTTAAATCTACCAAATCTAAGTGAGATCTGAGCAGCAACTAATCAACAGTCATCTGAGAAAAAGTGTTTAAGTAATATGAAGCATTACTGTCTCTCAGAAACACACTGGCAAAGAGATACGAGCTTGTGGACACATTAATCCCTGCTGTAAGGTGTATTTCATGAAATACTCTGATTTAAAACTCATCCAGGTGTCCTTGCAGTTAAAAAACAAAATGCTGCTTAAGCTGAATTGACTGGTCCAAGGGAGTTTCAGCCATCCACCACAAGTGACACATGTTATTCAGGCTTCCTCCCAAACCCCCTCATCTCCCCTCCGTCCCCACAGCACCTCTCGGGACAGGCTGCTGGCGCTGGCAAGTTTCCCCAGAGTGCGGGAACACCCCACCGATTCCTTAACAAAGAGGGCACGGAAGATGCTACTCCATAAAACTCTTGGATAATATAATAAAGCTGAGTGCTTTTGCAGCTATAGGTTCTGTTCTGCGCAGTCCTGAACTGACAGCACCACTTTTGCAAATTTTTGCTAACAGGCACGAAGAAAGCAGATGGACTGGGGGGTATGTGCAATTGTATATGCACACAAAAAGCTTACAGGCATTCCTAAGCACCGTGAACCCTAGATCCATGCATATTTATGTTGAAAAACAAAAACAAATGCAAAGAAACTATAATTAAAGACATTGCTGCCTTTTGTTTATATATCTAATCAACATGCGCACAGCTGAGTTTCCAAAACAGTACTCATTTAAATGATCCTCCGTTCTACAAATAACTTCACATCAATAAATATTTAAAGTTCATTTTTGTTCTGATTTTTCACCATTTCCATCTATCAACCCAAAACCAAGCAGAAGCCATACCAAAGGTCCCTTTTAAATCTGCATAGAGAGCGAGTGAAAGGAGATGAGCTGGTGAAGGGTAAGATTAGTCCCCACTGCAAGAGTCTCTTATTGCTTGCCCACTGACACTTCTGCAGTGCACTGCAAGCAGGCAGAAAAGAGAGATAAAAGCTGGATCTGCAATCAGAAGGCAGAAGGAAAAGATACTGAACACACATTTTGTTCTTGACTGTTTTGAAATACTAGTAACGGTAATTGTATAGTTGGGCATATAAAATCACTAAAAGCATTGTCAGACTGAGCAGCACATGAACTGCCTCAGGTAACATAGCCACTGACTGAAAAGCGTGTTGATTACCAGCCACTTCAGGTGCTACTTCACAGTAAAATTGTTTTGGGTTTTTCGTGGTTTTTTAAAAGTATTTTTTTTCTTACAAAAATATCTTCTAGCTCATCTTGTAGTACAGTATTACAGAGCACCACTAACTCAACGGAAAACTATTTTGAAGGTCACCCTTTTGTTACTGAATTTCCATATTTGAAAAGCATTCTGCATTAAATTATAGTTTATTTCCATTTCTTTAAACATTAAATATTTGCTCTTGAGCAAAATGCATCTATTCTTTCAATACAACTGGTGCATACCAATTATATATTTACAGGGAGAAAAAAAAAAGAGAGAAGTAGTATTCAATGCGGTTGTATAGAACAAAGTATTTTTTAATATGTATATGTGACACTGCAGCAGAGTTCTGCAATACTAACATTTATGGGCAGTCATCTTTTAAGACTTGGGCTGTTCATTCAAATTCTTAGTTATGTCAGTAAAATGTTGAGATTGCACTGTTTCCTAAGTTTTATCATTTATATATGCACACATAAGACAATCACACATACACAAGTAAAACCTTTGCTTTCATTACACATTCATATTCACTTTTTCCAGCAGAAAATTTGCAGAGATGTGTTCAAGGCAATGCTTTCTATAACAAAAGAAATAATTGGAAAAGATGCCTCTTTAAATCATCAGGAATCATGAGGTCATATTTCTTATAAGTACCACTGGTTACATATTCATTAAAAAAAAATATTCGTAAGACCCTGAAATTGTTAAGAACTTGAACATGACCATTTATCATCCACAGCTGAACAACAGAAGCTCATTATTTTTCCCCTCTTGCTTCAAATTTATATCAGCCAGTCAGAAGGAAGAAATCTTGTGACTTAACTTCACGCTACTCACCACAAGAGCTGGAGAAAAAAAGTAAAATCATAGTTCAAGATAACACTTGTACAAGTTCCTCAGATACAAACAGGATGCAATTTACAGACTCAGGATTAGATCCTTCCTAAGCAGTCACTATCAAAGAAGAGATTAAGTGAAGAACAGATTGTGACCACCTCTACTTTATGTCTAAAGCTAGCAACAAAGTGCTTTGGAGTGTGTATTTATTACAAAGTTCAACTGTGGAAGGAAACCCATTCAGACATCAAATCAAGCCGGTCAGGAGAACAGGATTTCAGTGGTAATCGCCTTATTATCTTCCTTCTGCTCAGGGGTGACAAGGTCACTCTTTTTATATACCAGATTGGCCCATGTATTTTGCAATCTAGTTTCACAAAAACTTTGCACGAAACTTTCCGTTTGAACATGGCATTGAGATGAAAACACTTCTGCATTCATATAGTCTCCTTCTGAGGCATAAGGAGATTCTTCTTATGCAAACTCAACATTTTAGAAAAATTCAGCAAAATTTCTGTGCTGGAAGTTTGGAAACCTCATTGCCTTCAACCTTGCACACTCTACCAATTCAGCAATGACCACACTCCACCTTACTGCAGTCTTTTTAGAAACACGCACCAGATGAGGCAAACAGGGCAGCGTCCTCTAGGGCTTCTGCCCTGCTTCTTGACAGAATACCTCCAATTCAACTTCAACTGTCTTTGTTAAGAGATATAATGACAACTTCCTCTCTTTGTAAAGAAGGCTAAATGAATGGTGGAGCTCAGGTAAACCTGTTAGGCATGCTAAGAGAAGTTTAAAATGAAGAAATTTATGTACCTTTTTAAGCCAGCAGACACTCAAGGGACTCAACTGTTCAAAACAGCAGAATATCTCATTTCTACCAAGCATTAGGCACTCAGGTGAAAATTATCTATTTCCCTCAGATAAAAAGGGAGAACTGAAAAAACATACCATGAAAACCTGCACATACAGAAAAAGCATTGTATTTTCTGACATTTAATTTATAGCATACATATTTATTATGGTATTTAATTTATATCTAATTTAATAGTCTTAATTACTTTTTTTATCCAATTCAGTTGTCTGGAGTTGCAATTTTTATGTTCAACCCTTTAAGCAATTTATCAGTTCCTGGCAACAAAGTTGAAGGAGGAGAGTTTTGGCACTATCGTTTCTGTCCATAGTACTTTACAAAGCACAGTGGGGGAATATTTCTGATCAGCTAAAAACAACACCTTTAAGGTTTGTTTAGAAGTTGATCAGACTTGATTTGAATCCATCAACAGTCATACAATATTCAGGTCCTTTTGAGCTATTCCACTGTTTAGCTTTTGCTAGTAATAATATGGCCTCTCCCAGTAAGTGGTGGTTGTGATTTTAATGCTAAGAAAAAGTAAGCTTTAAATACTGGTAGGAGGTTGCCCTATGCAAGCACACAACTTTTAAAAATTTGCCATATTATGGGTCATATAATATTATATTTTAGAATACAATCCCTTTCATGATCTGACAGCATTCCAAATTTTATTAATTTCCTTCTTTCTGAAAATTATTTTTCAGATAAAAATGGGAGCTGTTTCTCCATCATGTTTATGATGGAACACCTTCACAGAGAGGTTTTGTAGCATTTCCTTTAAAACATCTGACTCTGGATTCACTTGATTGCCTTGCAGGTTGGTTTCTTCCATAGCCTGTACCCTCGCCCCACAACACTGTGTCCCCAGCTGATGCATGGTTGCTCTGATATTTCATCTTCTACATTGCCCCAAAGGAATACAGCTATTCTGGCAGTTCACAAATAGAAACACAGCCTTTGATGTAGCTGGTGTGTTTGATCCAACAGTTGCTTTGAAGATCAAGACCAAAGCCTTAATGATACCGAAAACTGACTTGGGAGTCAGTGAGGCAAACCAAGTGGTGATCTGACATACATCATGTATGAAGATCTGCATCATCATTGAACGTTAATTCTAATAGGTGACATACATGTCCATTCCACAATTGGTTTTGCCACTCCCCCTAGGCTTGTTTCTTCTTATGGATAAGTAGGAAGTGATATACAAAAGGGTGGGAAGAGCAGAGAACAGGTTGTTGTCACAGGACTTTCTGGTCTCTTGGTCAGAAGCACACAGATGCATTCAAGGCAGAAAGGAGATGATGCGGACACAAAGAGAGTCAGCAGTTTCAGAAGGACTGGCCAAGTTCCATGGGTCTGGCCAGAAAGGCTGGTAACCAAAAAGTGGAGAAAACAAGGCTGCAGGTTAGTCAGACAGACATAGCCTTTCAACTAAGATGGTCTAGCTGATCTTCAGGCTCTGGGAGGAGCTAGCCATAGCTCCTGGTTTTGACATCACTTGACAGAATATCATGGCTTGGCTTTCAGTGGAAGGGACAGATAACTCTTAGCTTCATCTTCAAATTATTCACCCTTCCAAATCACTAGCACTCACACCGAGGTTCAATTTCATCCAGTCAGACATTTATTTCTTTTTAAGCAATCTGACATCTTAAGTAACACAATTAGCCTAGTTTAGTCAGCAGAATCTTGCTTTTACCAGTGGTCTCACACAATGTGCATGAAAATACTTAATCTTCTTTCTTGGCATTCCTAAATACCCCACGTTTTATGGTCAGTGAATGGGTAAGCCTGTGTTCCAAACCAGCACACACTGATGCATGTCTACTGACACTTGAACCTTTGCTGTGTAACTACAGCAAAGCAATTTGTGCTGGAAACAGCTCCTGCCACAATCACAGTTCAGAACCATTGAAAACAAAAAAAATCATAAAAATTTCCACACACTCAATTCTGGCTTTTTTTGTATTAGTAAAGCTTCTGTCATTTTCATAGAGTAAGTTTATGTTTTATCTGTAGACTTGATCTCTACAAAGTACTTACAGTCCATACCTGAATTAATAGCAACATAATGAATGCGTATAGAGAAAAATAATAGAGTTTGGTAAATTTACAATGACAAACTCATCTACCTTAAAATGACATGCTGAAACTTCTAAATCTACTCAAAGACTATTTTTTAATGTATTTGCTCTTATCTGCTTTTGAATTATAATGGGTACATCTCACAACTAGCCCTTATGCTTTCATTTTTTTATTTGCTCTTGTAAGACCTATGTGGAATACTTCTTGTAAAGACAAGATTCTTCAAGTTTCTACTAGCCACAATTATCGATGTGATTGTAACAAAAGGGCAGACTAATGTAATTCTGGTGGGAAAGGTCAGGATAGAACAACTATACTGTTAAACACAATTCATGTTACAGACACAAAAACACAACTTAAAAGAAACAAAGTTACTAGGTGGGTAGCACCAGAAGCAAAATACACACTGGAATATAGGAAATTTTGGCAAGCAGAAAGGTTTAATCTACTGCATATACTCTTGATTTTAGAGATTGCTTGTACACAGATTTCACAGGCATGCAAGCTAATAGTTCCAGTGTAATGAAATATGGGCACCAGCACACAGTTGGTTTATTTGCCATAAAAGTTCAAACCTAGGATCTTTAGTACCATAAACAAAGTTTATGGCATTTGAGCTAACAAAGTAGTAGCTTCATCTCTGGCAAAGTATAAAGGTTCCCACGCCTGCCATGCCACCAGCTAGACAGAGATGCTACCGTGCACACTAAATCCCTGTCTGAAACAAAATTGATTTAAAGCATTTAATAATGCAAAGGCCTCAAACCAGAAAAGTATAAACAATTTTTATTTTGAAATCTTTCCAATGCTAGGTTGTCTGGTAACATTTTGCTTGCAAGTGAGAAAGTAGTACAGAAAAAAAAAAAAGTTTGTGGTTTTTTTTTTCACTGTGGCTTATAAAAAGAAACGAGTAAAAAAGTCTGGGAGAACTAAACACACCAACAGATGTGTCTAAAAGTCTAAGGCCCCCTCAAAAAAAAAAAAAAAAGAAAATCACAATGCAGAACACTGTTTTTAAACTTATATTTTCTACACATGGAGACTTGGACTGTCTCTTTACACTCTCTTTTTCTCTCCAGTTTTAGGTTCACAGCAGTCATGGCTGTCTGCTCAAATACAGTAAGTAATTCTCCAAAGCAGTCTCTGTGTTCAAACATTTCAACACATCAGTCTTCTCCAGGGAGCCTCAGCACATGTCCACAGAGACGGTGCCTACACAAGAGAGTTTTCTCTGTATCGCTTTCTGGCACTTTTGAAAAAGCCTGAAGGAGCTACATCCTCTGGTGTGACACAGCAGAGGCGTCCCACCACCTGTCCCACCACCACCACCGCTCACAGCAGAGACTGGGAGCAGAGACCACTCTTTGCTTAGTAACCGCTGTATTTTTCAAGAATGAACAGATCAACAGCAGCACAGACATGAAATAATCAGAATGGAAACCTTGTAAGTCACGTAATTCTGTAAACCGATTAGTTCTGCTCTTTTTCTTGAAACAACTGATTTGTATTCAGTACACAAGAAACAGCAACACTGGCATTAAGTGCTTGTCCTACAAGACTTTCATGTTTTCACTGTACTGCTTAAGTCACGTACTCTAAATGCTTGAACAAAATATTCATGCAAAGTAGCACATTTACAGAGAGAAAAATATGAATCAAATTAATTCCTCGCAGTGAAAATTATTTTAACTGCTACTGGTGCTTCTACGTACAGAACTGAGGAAAAGAAACCCAGAAGCAGCACCGCTGCTCACAGCACTGACTCAACTGCTTGCTGTGAGAACAAGACCGTGTCTGCCCTCATTCAGGATCTATTTATCAGCAGCAAGAGACTCACATTTGTTCAAACATGCAAACAAATAACCAGTAAATCAGAAAGCTCCTGACTGATGCTGCACACTTGCAAGGTCATTTATCATTAACTTTTTCGTTGTTGTCAAATCTACCTTCCCAAGCCATGAGGTCCTTTCTAAAAAATTTTGCAAGAGACAATTCCTGGTCCAAAGAGCATAAGGGTTAAGTAGAAGACACGAGAGAACAGATAAATACAGCCTGATGAAGGACAAGGAAGGGAGCTGCCTGGGGAAAATGATGAGCAATGGGCATGACCCAGCAGGTGACCTGCCCTCTCGTATCTCCACAGGCATTGCTACAAAGGATCCTGGATGAAGAAATTGAGAAAGCTTCTGAGGCAGACTGGCAGCCGTCCACCAGCGGCTTTCGTTAAGCGTGAGGAAAAGCCGAAGCCAAAAAGAGTATCAAGGTGGCATCTGAAAAATAAGCAAGCGGGCAGTAACTGGTGAGAACTAAACTCTTGATAGCAGTTGACAGATGAGAGGCCATGACGGGTGTTGATAGTTAAGGGCCTGTGGAGACACGTGAAGAGGTAACTTCGCAGCAGCATTTTGAATAGAGACTAATGGAGCAAAATGACATTCATAAAGAAAGGCAGAGAAGACACTGCAGAAGTCAAGACAGAAAATTGTAATATCCCTTGATAACAATTTTAGCCACATGAATGAATAGGAAAGGCATGTCTTAGAAAGGCCAAGTAGGAAGAACAAGAAAGATTTATAGGAGGCAAGATCTTTTAGACCAACTAGTTGAAAGAAACACATTTTTTCAGGTCTAAAATAACGTAAAACAACTTCAAAGCAAAAAAAAAAAAAAAAAAAAAAACCAAACCAAATGAAGAATAATTGCTGAGAACGCTGTTACTCGGGAAATTAAGATAAATTGTAACATCATTTGTGCAATAGGGCTCAGGCACGTTAGTACAGGAAGAAGCTATAGTAGCAGGGTTCTCTTCATGAAACAGAGAGCATATAATTTGTCATGCGTGGAAAATGAAGGGACAAAAGGAGGATTAAGAAGGATTTAGATAAGCACCAGAAAGTGACCATGGCAATACTAAGGCATAGGCTACAGTGAGTGACCATGGTGATACTAGCCAAAGAAGGGTGAATTTTTCTCTTGAGAATTGCCTAAATCCACAAAACACCAGCTGAGATTTTAATTTGGACAGAAAGGTAGAGCTGGAGAGACTGAGATAAGACTCATTAGTACAGACATGAATTTGTATACATGGACAGGATTTTTCCACAGATAAGGGGAGGAAAAAAGCAAAATGCAGAGCTGTGCAAAACGTTGTCATAGAAGGAGACTGAAGACTATGAGATCCCTGAAATTATGAAGGAGGAATGACTAGAGAAGACAGGCACCAGAACAGAGGGTGGTCACAACTGCAAAACCCCTAAAAATTTGAGCCGATATGGAAAGGCCAAGCAAACAACCAACACGTAAGAGTCTATCGAGTAGAACTGAAAAATATCTACATTGCAAATGAAGAGAAGGGCATGAAGAAGTAAGAAAGGCCAGTGTAGAAGTGGGAATTAAAGATGAACAGAGAAGAACCATAAGGCAAAGGTCAGAGGGCCAAAGAGAGGAAGACTATCGAAAGAAGATCTGATTGAGATGACAGAGTAATGACAAAGGCAACCATCGTGGAGAAGAGAGCTGACAAGCTATTTTAAAAACTGGAAGCAGTATGGAAGGGGAAGAGAAAGAAGGCATGAGAATGGCTGATTGAGAAGGAGGTAGAAAAACAGTGAAGAGAGAGAAGAGCTAGCAACAGGTACAGAGGAATTAAATCAACAACAGCAAAGAGAACTAGGGAACATGTCGCTAAACACCCGAAGGCACCTTTTCACATGGCAAGAAGCAAGGCCATGAATGCTTTGCCAGAGAATACAGAAGGTGTTAAGAGCTGGGCTGAAAAAGTAGGTAAGTAACAGTAATAAAAACCTATCAGGGGATAGTCAGTACAGCAGCGCTGTGCCTTTGGCCCTGAAAGTCCCTGAGCCGCAGATCTCCTCAGCCAGGGAGGGTAACAAGATCACGACTGCAGTTTTTCCTGCACACCAACTAGAACGAACTGCCAGATCTGACAGGGAAAAACGAATAAGGTCGTCCTCATTTCAATATGTAGCCATTTATGGAAGCAACTGTTTTTCCACTGCTATACTGTTTTTTATCAGTCTTTTAGGGCTTCTAGTCCAAATAGTGCAGTTTATTAAATGAATCTGGTGAAGAAGACTATCATCTCATTCTCAGCACAAAAGCAAAATATTTGAAACAATGCAGTGAGGGGAAAACTGAAAGTTGAGATGACTTTCCATCAAAAGCCTAAGCCTGTGCCTGGTTATATTTATTAAATAGATCAGTGGTGATCATATGCAATGGCTCATTGAGGAACACACACTGTACTACCTCAGTCTTTGGGCTTTGTACTTCTGCCAAAATGTTTTACCACATCTCCAGTGACTGAGTAAGAACTTCTGGGTTTAGTAATTGAGATACAGAAGATCTGGCACTCATCTGTAGGTGTAATTAGCGTATTATAGATTTCTAACTGACTTCTCGCTACTCCCCGAAAGTCCATACTTGCAGCAAATCAGTCTCAAACATGTAAGCATTGAAGGCATCTTCACAAATTTTAACCTAGGAAATTGCAATTTTCAGCTAAGGACATATTATACCTTACAGTTGTTCATTCTCTTACCCGTTCATTTCAACAACATCTGAAAAATCTCTATACTGCGTAAGTAATGTATTATATCCATAACAACAGGATACAGTACACTGTATGATTGATTACCCTGGCATTTAGCTCTCATGGGAATAGCTTTTGTGCAACATGGCTCTATTGGACTCCCTGAAAATTAGATTTTGGTGAAACTGTCTGAACGATCAAACTCAGGTATGGCTAGACATAATGTTATTAACATTGCTCAGGCAGGTACAAACTTGAACTTTTCATATTGTACCAAAACAATGTTATTTTACATTTGTTTCTCGAGGAATCAGAGATAGCAAAATCAGGGTGAATCAATTTAAAACAGTGATTTGAATCACTACTTATAATCCCGATAAAAATCAGCAAACTTTTAATTCACACAGTGGTTTACACAAGTAACCACTGCCACTTTTGTTTCTATTTCAATATTCTGAGGCATGGCTATTTCACACTGAACTTTACACAAAATTTGGTACTGTTTTATGCTAACTATTTAAAGTCCTAATTTTTTCTTTTCCATAATGACACTAGCAAATGATAAAAGAGCCATCGTTTATATGCCCAGTAATGACTATTCATTTTTAAATCATGGTTACTGTCAGGTTGACTCTTAGTCCATCTGAAATTGAAACATATTTCAACCAGAATTTTAATTATTTTCTAAAATGTCTATCTTACGTATATTACTTGAAAGTTACTAATTAATAGTTTAAATAGAACCACCTTAAATACAGCAGATACATGGAAGAAAAATTAAGTTCATCCAAGCAGGTGCTATATTGTACATTTAATACTTATGAAGGCATACATTCTCTGTTGCTAACAAAATTTACTACTTCTGAGCATCCTATCTTATGAGATTTTGGTATGACTAACAGCCTCAGAACTAATTTATATTCATAGACTGAAAGAGGACAGTAAGAACAAACAAACATATCCAGTTCCTCAAATCCTAATATGTTTTTCAACCTTTAACTGCACATTGAATTGAATTTAACAAATACATCTAAATGAAGAGAATAGTATTTCAGAACCAGGAAAGGATACACAGTTTGTCCTGAAAACACAGTTAACTTTCCCAGTTAATGATTGTTCTCTAAATCACATCACTATCTGAAACTTTATCAGCAACTTTATTTCTTGAATTGTTTATTTTTAGCTTATTCTAGTAAATTTTTTCATAGATCATTCCTTAATACCTTCATTTTACCTACCATTTTTAAGTTCTCAAAAAGAAAAGAATGCATCTAACATTAAAACATGTATTTAAGTAACTGGTTTGGTCTTTTTACTGAGTTGTTGATTTTCAGCTATGACGTTCTTAATAATTATAAGGTGCCCACACACACCATTCCCCCAAATATTTGCAACATACGTACAAAATGTGAAGGAAAGGGAGAAATGTTAATCTCATTCATTTAAAAATAAATCACCACATGCTTAGAAAGCTGTCAGGAAAAGTAATTTTAGCCTAACTTTACTGCTCATGATGAACTCCAGTGCAAACAGCTCATTTACTCTACTGACTTTTTGGCGCTATACAATCTGCTTGCAATTATGATTTGCCACACATTAGTAAATACTGGAAACAGAAATAGCAAACTGAAAAGGGGATCTACTAGCCTGAGTGTAGACATATTGCCAGTTCTCCTTACTTCATTGGCCACAACTGATACAAAGGTGTAAGCTTTTACTACCCTAATAGACCTCTACCAGCAACACAATTTAATACAGCTCCATGACACGCTTTCTCTATAGGTCACGTTGATGAAAGCACTATCTTTGCTACAAAAAAGCACTATCTTCGCTAGAACAAAATAAATACACCAAATAAAACATAATTAACAATTAACCTACAAAAGAGAACGTACAAAGCCACATAAAGGATGACTTAGCAGTCATTGGTGTTTACCCTTTCAATCTAGACAAAAATCCAAAACCAGCAACTATAACAGACCCCACACATAAAAATTATATTCTGGATGAAGGGATGGAACATACCGTCAACAAGTTCGCTGATGATACAAAACCAGGAGGGGTGGTTGACACACCAGAAGGCTGTGCCACCATACAGCGAGACCTGGACAGGCTGGAGAGTTGGGCAGAGAGGAACCTGATGTACTTCAACAAAGGCAAGTGTAGGGTACTGCACCTGGGGAGAAATAACCCCACGCACCAGAACAGATTGGGGGCTGACCTGCTGCAGAGCAGCTCTGAGGAGAAAGACCTAGGAGTCCTGGTGGACAATAGGATGACCATGGGCCGACAATGTGCCCTTGTGGCCAAGAAGGCCAATGGCATCCTGGGGTGCATCAGGAAGAGTGTGACCAGCAGGTCGAGAGAGGTTATCCTCCCCCTCTACTCTGCCCTGGTGAGGCCCCATCTGGAGTACTGTGCCCATTTCTGGGCTCCCCAGTTCAAGAAGGACAGTCAACTGCTGGAGAGGGTACAGCAGAGGGCTACAAAGATGATTAGGGGCCTAGAACATTTCTCTTATGAGGAAAGGCTGAGGGACTTGGGTCTTTTTAGTCTAGAGAAGAGAAGACTGAGAGGGGATCTGATCAATGCTTATAAATACTTAAAGGGAGGGTGTTAAGAAAATGGGGCCGGTCTTTTTTCAGTGGTGCCCAGGGACAGGACAAGAGGAAATGGGCACAAACTTGAATATAAGAAGTTCCATCTAAACATGAGGAGGAACTTCTTTACTTTGAGGGTGGCAGAGCACTGGAATAGGCTGCCCAGGGAGGTGGTGGAGCCTCCTTCTCTGGAGACATTCAAAACATGCCTGGACACGTTCCTGTGCAACCTGCTCTAGGTGGACCTGATCTGGCAGGGGGGTTGGACTAGGTGACTCCACAGGTCCCTTCCAACCCCATATGATTCTGTAATTGCTACCTTCTCCACTATCATGCAATGATTTAGATTGACATAATTCTTGACCTGTCCAATACTTAACACGTAAAATGACAGATGAAAACCAATCTTTTTTTTTTTTTCTTACCACACTTTTTCATCTGTTCTGTTGAACAAAGAACAACAAACAAACAAAAAGAGCTGAGATATAGCAGTATTTCTCCGTCTGAGAAATGGTGGACCTTAAGTGCCTGGTCTTCTTTACGTAAGTCACGTACCTTTGCACAAGGAATAATTTACCTTGAAAATAATATTTTTTCTTTCTTCAGGACTACTATTTTTGCAATAGACAGGTTTAGGATTTCAGCTTTATGGAGTAACTAAAATGATTTTTGCCTCAGTAGAGCTACGTGATTATAAAATTCGGTTGCAATGTGATTGCACCCACAAACCTGTCTCCTCATGCGTGTAACTTAAATGTGTTACACTTCTTTCTTAAGTTCTTGCAGTTTCACATAATTTTAAGGATAAAATTTAATGACCTATAGAAAATAAATAAATCATTTGTTATATCACATTCTTTTTGGCATACAGTATTAGCACAGAAAACATTTGCTAGAGGTACTGTTAAGTGAAAATCCTTGTTACATTATGTATGACTTCCCAAAGCACTGAGTACATAATATCCATCATGAAGTTAAGAATATATAACTAAATTTAGAAAGAGGTACATTCAGACCTGTGATCAGCATTCTGACATCTCCAGTTATGAGTTCTAATTAAACTTGCTTTTTGTATTAAGTCTATTTTTATTAAATAGACACAGAATCATGTTTTATACATTATGCGTAACAAAAGAGAGATAAAAAAGTTACTTGTAAATGCCTTTTCTTAGAGGGACTTCGTAATTCAAATCACTGTTTCATAACTCCTCATCATAGTTGTGATGAAGAAGCATCACCGCTGAACATTATCTACCTCTTTGAGGGCTTCAGCCACCTCACTGCCAATCACTTTCAGCACCCCAAATACCACTTCCTGTGATAACAGGCTGATAAACGAGATTGTTGGGGGATACAGGGTATGGGTTACGTTTTTTGTCAGGAAGTAAATTACAAAAAAATAAATCCAAAGAGATTCTTGGACCTTTCTGATGCATCAGACTAACCCTTGGATTCCACACTCCTGTCATTTTGGTACTGAGGAGCTCTCAACCACTAAGCAGATGAGGTTTCATTCTCTCTGTATTTTTCCACGATACATCACATTTAAAGAATCTGCATAACTCTCTACTGTCACAAATAAGAAATGCAAAGATGCACCTAGATGAAGCTCAGTGCTCAGTAACTAAAGTCCTAACTGCCCTAAACATCTCCTTCCTCTCAGAAGCTGTGTCTCCCAGAGCAGAGACAGCAGAACCGCATGGCAGCAGCCCTGTAAACTATCCGTTTACTGCCCTGCGTATGAAAGCCAGGCAACACCTTGATTCTGGATTGTGCCACAGGTTGTAATCCACAGCTGGTTCCAGTTCATCTCACCCACTTCTAGAAACTGCCAAGAGAAAGGTGGGCCCCCTCAAGCCACAGGCAGGAGAAACCCTTTCAGCAGGATAACCCCATTTGTCTTCCCAGGTTTTCCCCACCGCATTTTCCCTGACAAGCAACTCTCCTTGTAGCCATGGAGTCCTATCACTTAACCCATGAACACCACATGCACGAATACCATGGGGTTCTGACTGAGCATTACACACTGTGGCAACTCACACTGTCACACCTTAGAAATCCTCCTATCTTTTCTAGACAGGAGAAGCTGGCAATGCCTGTTAAATCCAGGATCTCAGCCTGGTGAGCACCAAGGACCACTCACCCAACAAAAAAAAAGCAGCAAATTCATCAAGTGTTGTCCCTCTAAAGATTCCACTCGCAAAATGAACAGATTCAAATGAGTCTCAAGCAAGAAATAAAACTAGGATAACTAGCACACCAAATTACCAAAACCAAATAGTACTTCTCAAACAGGGGAAGCCCAGCTTAAAGGAATCGGTATTTTGAGCTTCAGGAAACCTATGGGAATGGTATACTGACACTGTGACACAAAAGAGGGGTAGTTTTATGGTTGGGGTTATTTTTTTACCATTACAATGCTTTTCTTCATTTTTTTCTTTACTGAAGGACCAAAAAGGTATTTACCTGCCGGAGAGAAACCTACTTAGTATCCAGGAGAAGCAGCTAACAAGTACTGATCTACCTGAGCAACTTCACTCCATTTCCTAAAAACTGGATAGCTAGAATGCAGCACTTGCTAATGTTTCAGTACTAATTCAGCAAAAATTGTACTTTAAATAGCCTTTTTTTAATCTCTGAAGTAATCTGTACTACCAGAAAATTCTGATTTTACATGTATATTTCCCTTTGGCTTTTCAGACCAGTAGGTAGCCAGAGGTTGGGCATGGCCATGTGCTGGTACGAAGAATTTCCAATTTTTGTGTGTACTGAGTTGTGCAAACAAGCATCTCGCACAGGTAACAGTCACAGACAAACAAAATACACAGCACTTACTACAAGTTTTTGAGAAGTCAAAATTTTCTGCAGAAGAAGTGCAGAAAATAACCTGAAAGATGTGTCTCCATAATATTTGACTACATTATTCCTATAAAAACAGATTGTGTGTACATACCGATGAAATGCTGCCTATATGTAAACAGTACAAATACGAGGAGGCAAAATGCTTTAAAGAGGTGAACTGGTAAATTGAGAACTACCATAAAAAAATTAGCATAAGAAGAAATTCAAATATTGGAAACCTATTTTGGTTCTAGCTTTGTTGTTTGTGCTTCATTGCTAAAATGGTGTTAAATTAATTTTATTGCAGGCATGCAGTGCACTGCATTTTCAAGATCAATTAATTTCATTTTGCAAATGTGAAATAGGTATCACTTCAACCTAGAATTTTCCTGGAGATAACTTTGAACAACTAGTTCGTCAAATTTGTTCTTAACTTTATTTTCCTATTCGTCCTCACCTTTTCAATCTATTCAGTGCTTTTGATATGGCTTGCATAATACACACTGCAGTCACTTTCATTTTGTTAAAGAACACTTATTTGGAAATGAAGATGCACCAAATTATATTCCTTAGCATTTGGAAAGAATGAGAAGTGAACAACAATAAACCTCCTGAATGCTAAATAGAGCCACTGACTGCAAGACATACAAGAAGTACTGCGCCAAAACGTTCTTGCTGCTGCTCCACTGACATCTCTGAATTTGAACAAATGTGGCTCATTAAGCTGAGAAAGAATAAAGACAAAACTGAAATGGAGATTTTCCAAAGTGCTCCACTTGCCGCTACCTTATTTATGAATTTTATTTTATTTCCAATATAGGTTGAATGGCAAGAACCAATGTACTGCATATGCTGTAATAAGTCTGAAGAGGTTTTAGCTGACCAGTCTTAAATCCCTGGTTTCTTCAAAAGGTGTAGAAGAGTTAAATGAATGGCCTAAACAGAATAATTCTACAGATGGGTAAAACTGACATTTTAGAGGAAAAAAAATAAGAGTCATCATGGCACACTTGTACAAAACGTAGTTGAGAGCAGTTAATTCTGGAACCTTTCCAACACTGAGAAGATGCTGACTTTTTTTTAAACTGAATGGGGATTTGAGTGCAGCAAGTGTTATCCTGTGTGAATGTGGAACTCCCTATACCTTAATGATATTGTGATTTAAATATATATATATTTACAATACAATTCATTAAGAAGAATATTATATAAGCATTTTCAGCAGGTCATACACGTTTTTGAGAGAGGCTTAACACTCACTGTTCTCACTTTCACAAAGGAAGCACTGAACAAGAATTGCTCAATGCAGATACACACAGGCTGAGATTGCTAAGAATAATATCAAGCATTGGAGAGAGAGAGGGTCAAGTGAGGTTCACACTGTTTCAAAAATCACAGCCCATGAGCAGCACTCGAGTCCCTCACAGATGCCACACGGAAGCCTGATATTCCCTCTTCCTCTGCACACTGACCAAATGAATTTTCCAGATGTTAAAGAAAAATAAATGGCTAACAAAAAGTAAGCTGCTCATATACTGAGCCCTTTTGTGCTTTTGTACTTTAACAAATGTTTTGCTAAACTCTCAAAATTATCATTGCTAATTTGCTAGTCCATTTAACAAAAATAATGCATGTTGGTATATGACATTTTCAAGATTTCTTTATTAACTATCTGTTCTATTATTCTTTTAATTTTAACTGATTTCTGTTTAGTCTGTTAATAAGAGCAGTTATTTACTCTGTCACATATCAGGTATGTAGAGAACATTTGCACAGCTACACCAATTAGATGTTTTCCTATAGCCAGGAATTTATAATATTTAATTAAAGTATACAAAAGAAAATCCAGTAGGCTACACTGGAAAGGCTGATTATGCCAATGAATTCACACATAAGAAACAAAACTAAGTTTATTATCCACTCTAACTTAAATCAGGCATGCTTATTTCTCCTGGAGGACTTCCAACCAGAGATAAACATCGTTTTCAACAAACAAATTATCTTTTCATAGAACACTTTACCCAATTTGAAGCTGCCCAGAATCACAGTAAGAAGGGAACCCCTATGGTCTAATGCAGAAGAATGTGCAACACTTGAATTACCTTCAGTCAATAGGTGAGTTTTCTTCATGCTACGGCACAGTCTAGGACTCCTATGGAGATGGTCAGCAGCAGTTTTACATCAGAAGATTAGTTCATTATTTAGCAACTCATTCTTAATTAAATGAACTGACATCTCTCCATCAGTAATCAACATCCACAAGATAAGTTATGAGCAGAGAGCAGCCAATTTCCAGTTAGGAACGGCTCAGGGGAAACAGGCATATTTGCTTTAATCTGCTCTAAATGAAAGCATAAAATGCAGTCATCATGTGTTCCAAAATATGACGATTGTGTGCCCATGCTCTCCTAGATGAAACTAATCCTGATTGCATAAGTCCAAATGCTATTAGCTTGTTATAACAGTAGCTTCTTGCAGCATTTCAGGATCTCAATGATATTTAAGTGCTAAAATGGGCATATCAGTTATACATATAACTGATCAAACTTACAATCCAAACAACTCCTAAAATCTAGTCAAGACAAAACACCTGTGTTTTAACATGTATCACACTGACCAGGTTACAGCTCACAGAAGCCTAGAATTTAATTCCGTTTGTTCTCTGCCTATTCAAGTAGTGTTGTTTTGCCTGTAAAATTAAAAAAAAAAAAAAAAAAAGTTATCCATAGTGCCCTACCTTTAATCCTAGCTCAGATGATGCTCAAAAGAAGACTAAAACCAATTGTTCTTAGCTAATTACCTGAATAAATATAGGCTTTTAAAATAAATCCTAATTATAAATGTTAATTAGTAGAGTATGCAGTTATTCACAGTTACTTAAAAAACACTAGCAGGCATCTTTAGGATCAAACAGATTTCTCATGGCTTTGTCACAAGCTGTTTAAGTTCAGCACTTTTTTTCTAAACATATAGGCCAGTTCCATAACATAAAGGTGACACTTTAATGCCAATAACATTTACACTGATTTGTTTAAAGAAAAGAATTACCTATATTCCTAGAAATTAGATGTACACTCTGACAAATGATGGGCTACTTGCAAATGTGTTGAATTTACAAAGAAAATCACAAGGTCACTTTCTTCATTTCAGTCCGAAGAGAACTCTCAAATTACTAAACTCATCTGGAATATCCAACACAAGTTGTGCTTCCAACCATTTCTTCTTTGAAAGCACATTATATACTTGAGACCTGTCCCCTTTTCTTGTTCAAATGTTTGTGGCTGCACTCTAAGTCATCACTATTAAACAGCCTGTGATTTATCTGATAAAAATATATATTTAAAATAAAAGTTATTTTACTTCATCTTAAGAAATCTTAATTCTTAGTCAGCCATCATGTGAGCCAGTCAATTCACCGTTTAAATTAGTTTCTCTGCTAGAAAGTCCACCGTGTCCCACTGAAGAGGTAGCTACAAGAATAAGTTAATGTATTATTTCATTAATAATGTTGCAATACTCTAAGAAATATGCCATAGCTTTTTAATGAACTCCCCATTTAAGAAAAATAAAATAAAAACTGTTGCCAGCATGCAACTCTTTTAGTGCAGTTATGATTAATGTAGCTGCCATAAGGACATATGCAAAAAGGAGTCTAATTTATTAAAAAAATATTCAGGACAACATTTGGATGACCGGAGGCTACAGCAACACCTCCAACTAAATAAATTTGCATCATGCTGCTTGCTTTACAATTATGTTTTCTCTTTATTTCCACAAAGTGCTACTCTGTAGACCTGATGGTTTTGCATTCTTTTCAACTGGAGCTGAATTCAAACAGCTGAAGTCACAACATCTGGAGACACATCTTTTCATAGTGCTCAGGTTTTCACCATCAACAAGAAATCACCTATCAACACGAAAAAATAATGTAGGGATTAACCATTTCAGCTTTGTTCTCATCTGATAACATATATAATGGAGAAAGACAGAGATTAAAACACCTGCTCTGAGTATGGCTTTCAGTAATTGAGATTACTTTAAATTTGAGGCAACTGCCTTTTCATTTAAACTCTGTACCATGCCAGAAGTGTCACTACATCAACAAATATTTGCAAGGTATTTCAACCTAGACAATACAACAATATATTATAAATTAACATGTTTAAATTTCCTTTTTGTTTGCCACCTTCAGTGTCATCTGGTTCGCTGAACCTCCTCCCACAAAAACTGCCCTCAGGTAAATTCAGAGAGTAGGAATTTCCCCTAAGACAGTAACAACTTCTAGAAATAAAAGGTAGAGGAAAATACTACAACACAACCTTTAGACATCTTTACCCTTTATTATTTAGAAACAACAACTGAATTGCTTGAAAACAAAATCTATGACAGCACCAAAAATTCAGCTAATGTAGGAATGGAAGGGGAGGCAACCACTGCATAACAACCTGGCTGCCATACACTAAAACACTTCCCAAAACTTTACAAGAGAAACCTCAGATCCAACATGAGCACCAAAACCCACAACTGTAGAATGCCTCTGGAAGATTTTTCCTACTTACTGTGAAAACTAGGAATTTGTAGAGGGACATTTTCAAAGGACATTGCACTTCTAATTACAGAGCAAAGCAAAAAGAAACCCTCAACCCTGAAGATCCAGAGGGGAAAAAACCAAATAAATAAAAAATACAGTGATAGGTTAAATCCTGAGCCCAAGAGCAAAATGCACCCATGAAGTATCTGACAGACTTTAAACCATCCTCGGCAATATATTTTAACTTCAGCTTCCAGAGAAAGAAAAAAAGTCACAAACAAAATTAACTTTAAAAAGTGTCATTATAATATCAAAATATATTAACGTAAAAGATATACAGGAAACTTGTTTTTAATTTTAGCCCAAACTTAATTACCTGAACATAGAAGCCAAACCAATTTATCTCATCATGAGTCCTTTAAATGCAGTTTACTGATACAGCCTCTTTGACCACTTGACCATGGAAACAGATGTCATTGGTCTGAATTATTTAATTACTTTTCAAGACCATTTTCACCTAATAAATCAACTTTTTTGTTCAGTGACAACTGTATTATTAGTATTAAGCTACTCTAAAATATTTTTTGTAGAAGAAGAATGTATAATACCACAAGACTTATGATTTGAAATGACCCCAACCTGCTTCTGCCCAAACTAATACTTGCTATTTATTTCTATAAAATTAAAGTCTATCATCAGATATAAAAAAAAAGTGGAAAGATACATTCAGGTTTTCTTTTAAAAAAATGTATTTAAAGAGTTTCATAAAGTCAGGACCTTAGCTCCAAAGGCAGGTTAGCACAGAATACTTCATTTTAAGTAACCTTCAAAGCTACAGGAAGGGAGGTAACCAACAGATGAATAAACTTACAAAATCGATATGCAATGGCCAAAAAGAAAAAGAAAATCCAGTTTTTCCTCAAACCACTGGATATTGCCCGATCATTATTAAGAATATTCCTACATAATCTGTCCCACTGCCTTGTAAAAAGCATTCCTAGAAAAGATGACTTATGAGGATGCTTCACAAACAACAAGAAAGTACTGCAATTTCAAATGGTATGAATTCTCTAAAGAACTTCAAAAAACCATCTTCCAAAGGAAGAGTCCGGAACATTTCAGGCAAAACAGTCAAGGAGAAGTTATAGCCCATCATCCTCTATCCTCTCCTTCATATGTACTACGGAAGCTGCCCTTCCGTACCCAGAGCCTCCAGACTATTTGCTTCAAGCCTTGCAGCAGCATTTTCCACATCTTTGCAACTTAACTCTCCAAATGAGACTCTATTATGGAGGTTGAGTACTGTGGTTTTTTCTGTTTTGCTGGACTGACACTGTGATGTACAAACTTTACTGCCACAACTCAGGGAATAGTGCCATAAAAACGGTTGGCAATCAATTCATGAAAAGTTAAGAAGGCTATACAATTTTATACCTGGAAAGGATTTAATACATTTGCAAAAACATTTGTTTTCAAGAAGCCACCATAATCCCTATCTGCATTTTTTAACTGTAACGTACACACATTTGAAAGTCAGTATGGTTTGTTGCTAAATAATTGACAAAGCTGTTGAAATTCCGATACCCGCTACATAACAATGAAGACACCTTTGGAAATGCCTCTCAAAAGGAAGATGATGTTATCAGCAACCTGCAGGGAGAGCGCTGGCAACTTGCCCTGGCCTACAGTATCTCATCAGCTGGAAGACGTGCTTGTACCATCACCACATCATATATGCATTGCAATTTTTTTAATTCCATCTTCACATTTTTTCTCTCCTCTTGAAAGCCTTTTCAGATAACAGAGAGGAAGGACTGTCAAGTAAGCAAGCAACTAGCCTGACATTTGGGAAGGCTGCCTCAATTCTCTGCTCCAGCCAAAAGCCAGAAACAAAGTCTAAGGAATTCACTCAGTATCTTCCTCTGCTCTTTGCTTGCACATGGGAACAGAAGTAAATCCTGATCACAGACTGCTCTGAGGAAAAACACATTAACAGAGCACGAGGCACTCAGTACGGCGGTCACAAGCTCTGCAGAACTTAGGTAAGCTAAAATACTGGATAACAATTTATTAACCTATCTTGGTAGCACACATAGAAATAGCATTTCAGAATTCAGAGCTAAATGACAGTTTAAACAGTCAGTGAAGACTTACGTACTACTATTTTAAATGAGGCTTACATTCACCCGCAATGAGTGTTCTAGAAATACCTTCAATTAGACTAAAGGCAGACTCACTTCATTTAGCAGCTCCTTACAGTGGGAAAGCAGTTCTAAGGCCAGTTTGTTAAATATGACTAACATTGCAGAGGACATCTCCTGCTACTTCAATAAGCTAGATGGTTGTTGGTATTGCAATACAGGTGGTATTTTATCACCAGCCTTTGTCACAATTTTCCAACAGGCAACTCGATATCTTTGCTTACAAATATCACACTTAAAATGCATGTGTTATAACGACAGAAAAATTGTAGCTGTAATGGTTGATGGGCAAAGAGACTTCTGTGCTGACATCTTCCGCGTTACACAGCTGTCTAAAAGCAGTGACGTGCAAAAACTGACTGAAAACATTTCCAGTGAATGGTGAGGGTTACGGATGAATAACTCGAGCAGCTATAGATCTATTTGATGTTTCAGGCTGCCAATAATTAAGAGCCAGGAAGAGAGTAAAATGTTCTGAAAAGGGGCTGTATGATTTTGTTTGATAATGAAACACAAATCAGGGCAAGTAGCTCATTTTTTAATACTGCTTATAACACTATTTCACCCTAGTATAGAGCTTGTGACTCAAATATCTGAATAGTGCTTGATCTAAAGGTGCCTTTCAAAGAATGGCACTATATAAAAACAACTTCAAAGGTGCCAGGCATCTTACTACTAAAGGTAATTTTAGAGATCAGTATGCAGAGGAACAAGGTACAAGTTCTACTCAAAATCACCACAAAAAGAGCAGATAAAACAAAAAAACCAAAGCCAAACTTGAAAATTTCCATTTCTTGATGTGTGTTTGAAATTATTCTCTTGGGCATATTCTGGATATAATATTAAACACCTTCCACATTGAAAAGATCTGCAATTTGTTTTGAGGTCTAGATGGTAAACGTTAAAAAAAATGGTAAAACTGCTGGACAACTCTATTTACAACATAAGACTTTCATCATGGCCAAATCATCTTTGTTCAATAACACACAAAAAATTACAAAATACTCTCACTTGGAGACTTCTTTCCAGACTTCAGCAATCAGGAAAAATCCTGCTGCCACTACCTGTTTAGGAAACAGCATCCTCTTCCTCCCCGGACCCTGCTGCTTGGGCTGTAGCCAGAAGACACACAAACAGGTGAAACCAAAAGACTACGACAGCATTGCTCACACACAGTGAAAATATAGTGTTTATGAGAACTGGTCATTTATTATGACTATTTGTAACTTCAGGCTTAAAATGGGATAGCAAACAACAGCATGGTGTGCAGGAGTCACTGTACCGGATTAAAGAAGGAACTAAAACCCATTACACAACAATGCAAGCTAGCCAGAAACCTTGCACTGTACTTTGCCTTTTTCTGGAAGTTACTAAGCAGAAGTTCATAAAAGAGAACACCAACAAGAACTGAGTAAATCACTGTACTAATTTCTACCTGCTAATTAGAAGTGCTCCAAGAGGCCCACAGACAACCCCATTCAGACCAATGCTGCTTCTGTTCTGTCCCAGCCAGGAGCTCTCTCCGTCCTGTTGCAAAGTCACTTTGCTCTACCTCATTTTTCCAGAGGGTCTCACAGACCTGCTCCAACACTGGCACACAGGTCACAGGCTGGAAAAGATTTCACTAGGCATTATCCATAAGCCAGCAACAGGCTGTTGCATCAGCCATTACCTTTGTTCTGAGTATCAGAAACTAGATCTGAGCAAAATTTTTCTGATTCCTCTTGCTAACACCAAAAGT
This sequence comes from Numenius arquata, assembly GCF_964106895.1. NCBI lineage: Eukaryota > Metazoa > Chordata > Aves > Charadriiformes > Scolopacidae > Numenius > Numenius arquata. Next base: position 123,163,995 of record NC_133576.1, read on the forward strand.
TAAAAATAGGAAGAAGAAACCACACCCTTTAATACAGAAATCCACCCTTATATTCACAGATTTTAATATAAGGAAAGTCTCTAGAAGAATATAGGTCTCAGATGGCTACAAACTGATCCTTGCCTTAAGTCAATACCAGCTTACTGAGACAGATCAGAGCCTCGGATTACACAGTAATTTATAAATACTAATCTTTTAACCATCTTTTAACAGATGGAGTGATATTTTATTACATATCTTCTAGGTAGTCAGACAAAGGGATATCCTTCCAGAAGTCTGAAGTATTTTGATGGCACTGTGAATGCTCTCAGTGACATAGAAAAACCCAAACACTTTTACATATGCAGGCTGTATTAATCTTTTTAATACTCCTTTGTCTTCCTACCAAGAAGCCTTCTAGGAGTTTAATTCGCTCAGTGTCTGACAGTCAAATGCAATTAGTGATCTGTAAAATATGAACAATTTCACTCAAAGACTGTTTTTGAAACGCAGTGCTAATGAATTATACAGGGAATTGTCTTTCAAACGCCTATCAGAAAAAACAATACAGCAGATTTTCTTTAGCACCTGGAAAACTATTCTCATGGATTCGTAATAATCAATTATAAGTATGTCAACTCCTTTTTAAGCAGAGCTAATTAAAAGAATTGGTCTTTGAATTGGTGGATCAGAAGTCACTGATATTATCTGCACAAATGTTTCAGTCTTTGTCTACATTTAGGTGTTTTCTGAATGTTTTCAGTATCACTGGCATTATCAATCATGAGAATAGAGACATTAAAAACCAGTACAGGATAAAGTACAGCGTGAACTTGCAATGACTCCTCACTGACTACCCATAAAATGTTTTCATCCCATGGCAATCAAAGCAGACCACTCTCAGAAGAGCAATGGCTATCGAGCTTCTTTATGAACAAACACGTTTGCAGAGAGAAGCCACCACACCACAAAGTATGATCCCAAGCTTATTCCTGACCTGATTCCATACAGCAACCCCTTAAAAGAGAAATTAAATACAGGAACCTGTCTTTTCTTCTGTGGCATGGATGAACTCTGCATCCACGAACATCACAGGGAACTGGATGGAATCCCCCCACAAATACACTTACTAGAAAATTCATTTTTGTGATGTAACACTACGATATCAAAAGTCCTCTCACCAACTACTCATTGCATCATTACAGTTGCCCACTTCTGACAAGCTTCTATGTATCTTACCTTCAAACTTCATAAATAAAATCTTCCTTTCCTGAGGCTCAAACAGTGGACCTCCCTTCTGCCAATGGCCAAATCCAAACATCCTAGCCACATCACCCAATTTTAGACATGTCAACTTTTGATAGACTTCAATAAAATCTCAAATGCATGTTTTTCAGCATGACACCATTTTCTGTTTTATGAACTCTGTCTGAGCTACAGCCTGACCTAATAAACAAAGCAGACCTAACTGGCAGAATTCAGCATAAATTTGTTGTTGATAAGATCATTCAGACAGCTTCCCAACCTCTATTTTTACCTCTTCTAATTTTAGCTGTTTCTTTGCTTTACATCTGTCAACTGGGACCTTTATGTAAGTTTTGTATAATTTCACTGGGAAAAATGCAACTATTTAAAGAAAGAAAATATCATATGTAGCAGTGTAGAGCTAAGACATGAGTTCTGGAGGAACAAGCAGGTGGCACAGTCATTTTTTCAGTGCCAGATTTAGCTACTGCCTGCTATGTGCTCACCTCCTACTGACTAAAAACTCCAAGGTTTAACTCTAGAAGTAGAAAGATTGGAGGAAGAAACCAAAACTGAGTATGCTGTTTAGGGAAGAGATGGAAGGGTAGGTGGAAAAAGATATTTGGAGATCCCTAGGCAAATTTCCCACACAAAGTGGTACAATCAACAACACTAGATCAGGCCAGTTGAGGCTTTGTCCACCTAAGTCTCAAAAACTTCCAAGTAGGGAGATTCAGCCTCTCTGGGTAATTTATTTCACATCAGGACTACCCTACCTGTAAACAAGTTTTTTCCTGCAGCATCTACTCTGAAACTTTCGAGTCACAATCTTTGGCAAATTTACATCATTTGCCGCCAGCAAAAAAAGCTTGGCTCCACTATCTCTGTAACTGCCTTTCTAACATGCTATTAGATTGTCCCTTAGCCTCCTCTTCACCATACTGAACAAGTCCATCTCCTTTACCTTTTCCATATAGATCACATGCTCTAGACTCCAGACCATCTTGGTAGACTTCACTGGACCCTAAGCACTTTCTCCACATCCATCCTGAACTGGAGAATCCAGAACTGGACACAGTGTTTTGGATACAGTCCCAGAGGCAGAAAAGCAAGTTGTTAACTTTCCTCACCATGTGTCTTCCAATGTAACCCATTTTGCCTTATTCACAATTGGCTCATATTCAATTTAGCATTCACCATAATCCCTGGTGCCTTTTCAGCAGGACTGCTAGTCAGTCCTCAGCCAGAACGAGAATTTCTCCTGTTGGACTTCATGAGCTTCAACAAATAGACTGGTCTTTCATTCCATACTTCCATGGCTTCCAAATGAGAAATGTGCAGGAGGCAGGGCCAAAAGCCTTACTGAAGTCAAGGTAAATCACATGCGCTACTCTCCATATGGATCACTTTGCAGTCACTTGATTATAGAAGGCAAACAGGTTGTCAAGCATGGTTTGCCTGTTGTAAATTCATACTGACTGTTCTTAATTACCTTCTTGTCCTTTACATGTTTGGAAATGGACAAGTTTCATGATCTTCCAAGGGACTGGATGAATAAAGTCAGCCAATAGATCCTTAAGTCCTCTTCATGCCTTTCTTAGGGAGGAGTATAACATTAGCCTCTTTCCAGTCATCCGTAACCTCTCATGAATATGTTGCACTTCTCTAAGTACTCTCCAGCCTGTTATTCTCCTATCGTTGTCCCTCTCATCTTTCATTCCTTCCAAACCATACTTGTCCACCCAGAGTTCTGGAAAAATGCTTTGCTCCAACACAAAAAAGGAGTTGAGTACTTCAGCTTTTCCATATCGTCCATCACTAGGCCAATCTCCTTTATGAGTCATATTTTCCTTGAACTTCCTCTTGCTACTAGCATACCTACAGACTTTTATGTCCCCCTCTAGTCCTACTTGCAGATGAGCTTTAGTCCTCCTTTGCCCTTACAACTCCAAGAACCAAAGCAATACGTGTGCCCCATTCCACTTCCCATATCCTCCCTTGTTAATTTTAGACACTGAGATGCTCCTTGCTTGTTACAATGTTTGTGTTTGGCATGATGTTTGTGAGCACTGTGCTGTCAAAAACCTCCTAAGCATAGATTGCTACTCATCCTCTTCCCCCTGCCTACCCTCCATGAGCATCTTGTGACCACACTCAAGTCATGTGCACTGTCCAGCCAGGGCTCTGTGACTCCAGTCACACCACAAAGCTGTGACTCTGGAATCTGCAATGCTTCTTATTCCCCAAACTGTGAGCGTTAATGTATAGAGTGCTGATGAAAATAAAGGTAAATCAGAACCAGGAACACGACAATGCTTAACCAGTAAACATGAAAACACACAGTAAATCTGACAGAGCTAAGGGGGAAGCACACACGAAAAACAAGCAGATCTGCTCTTATGTGTCTGGGGCCAACACTTAAAAGTATCCCACAGATACTTTTCAGGAATTAACTAACAATGTCTGTTAAGCAGCAGTGACATCAGCTCATAATCAAGACAGAAAAAGAACAGAGACCTCGATGTCCCCTCTCTCTTATTTATCAGACAAAATAACTGTTTGTGAATGAGACAGGAACAACTACCAAAAATTCAGGAATTTGCAAAAGAAAATAAAACAAGTCCAAAGATCATTTCAGAAGCCTACCAGATAAAAGTAACGTATTTGGAGGAAAAGGAGAGGAAAAAAGTAGTAAAAGATACAATCAACAAAGCATAAACTCTATGCGAATATTTATGCGAATCACGTGCAGTGACAGCAAATGCAGCTTAGCTGGGGGGGCGCGGTTTGCTCAGCTCAAGCTCAAACCAGTTGACAAAGTCAACCTACAAAAAGGATTTCTGGCTATCAGTGATACAGGAGTGCGAAAGGGAAGGCAGTGTAAGGGTTTACTTCTGCACAAAATGACTGCATGAAAACAGTCATCCTAAGTCAGGCCAACTGCCCTGTAACAGCAACCACACCAGAAGTTTAGAGACAAATTATGGAAGAGAGGACATCCAGCAGGGTGCTTTCCCATTACTCCTTTCCAGCTTCAGTGAGTAGCAGGTGAGGGTTTCCTGAAGCAGAGACTGCATTTGGGCAGCTACCGAGTACTGACACCTCCCTAAATTTGTCTGTTCTATTTTTAAACACAACTCAAACTTTAGATTTCTCATTATCCAGTCACAAGATGATCTAAAACATTACTATACTCTAGGTGAAAAACATCTGTATGTATTTACCTTTTTTTTTTCTTTCGATTTTTTATTTTCCCTGTTTCAAACCCATTGTCTGTGCATCCAACAGGCTGCAGTAGTGCACATGTTCCTGCGGGTTAAACTGTCCGCAATCCAAGATGAACCCAGAATCTTTTACAGAAATCATTCAATACGTTTGAATGATTTTAACACATTCAATACATGATTTCAATACATTCAATACGGCAATGGAGCTGGACTCTTTTCAGTGGTTCCCAGCGATAGGACAAAGGGCAATGGGCACAAGCTGGAACATAGGAAATTCCATTCAAATATGAGGAGAAACTTCTTTACGGTGAGGGTGTCAGAGCCCTGGAACAGGCTGCCCAGGGAGGTCGTGGAGTCCCCTTCTCTGGAGATTTTCAAGACCCGCCTTGATGCAGTCCTGAGTAATGTGCTCTAGGCAATCCCGCTTTAGCAGGGGAGTTGGACTAGATGATCTCTAGAGGTCCCTTCCAACTCTGACAATGCCGTGATTCTGTGATTCTGTTTGTGCATCCCCTTCTGCGTCTGTCCCACTCACTCTGTGTCCAGAGAGGGGCTGCCCAGAAATGCAGACAGTGTTGCAGACACGTCTCCTGTTTTGTTCTGTATTTCTTTTCTAATCATTCCTTTGCCGACCAAAAGTGAACATTGAGCTGACGTTCTTTAAGAAAATGCCGTAACTGCTTAACTTCCAGAACCATGACTCTAAGGTGTAGTATGAATTCAGACCATAACCTGGTTAAGGAGCGTAGCTCCCTTTCCTCCACAATTACAACATGAAACAATATTTCAAGGAATATCAATCAATTTTTTATTTTAAAACTGAGAAGTCAGAAGAGGTAAAAAGCATCACTTTCAGTCACTTTCTGTCAAATTATCAGAGAATCATTCATATTTGAATAACCAACCATGGAGAGAAAACGAAAAGGGGATTCCATGAAACACAGTGTCTCCATGCAGGGACCAAGAAGGGAGAAACACAAATGAAACAACAGTATGTTTCTTATAGAGCTAAAAGAAAATTTCAAACACAGAGAGAAGAAACAAAACATACATCAAATGATACAATCTACTGACGTATGTTCTTGATGTACCATCAGTCCAAAAGTTCTTGAGAGCATGGTTTCATAGCTCCAGATCAAGCCTCCAAATATATGTCCTTTTACAGTAAATGCCCTTCCTGCAGTAGCCTTCCTATCTCAGAAATCTGTAAAAGGACACTTAATTAGCAATGAAGAGGGAGAACAGGCATTCCTTTTCTTCCTGCCCCAGCTACTGGGGGGGAAAAAAAAAGTAAAATAATCAACCTCCACTTGCTGCTCCTCGTTTGTAAAGAAAGGTTTCTTTCTTCTGCTGTTGTGTATCTCTCTCTGTGGAACTTCAAAAGGCAGAAATGAATAGTGATGCTCCACAGAAGTCACCAAAAAAGTATACCAGGTCAACTCTAACATACATCTCAACTTGATCTACTCACACTCAAGAGAACTAGTCTCAAACTGTAAAGTCTTACTTCCTCCACCATCTGAAGCCTCTGAATTTTGGTTAAACTTTCTCATACTTTTGCTGTTGTGCTTTCCTAACTCCTCTGTGGATAGTTCCACTGAAATAGGCATAACATTTAGAGTCTCTCCGAGGTCTATGAGACTGGTAATGGCTTACAGGGAGAGAGACAGAAGAAGGAATGAAAAAAAGACTTTTATATGCTGGTGCCTTGCAATACACCTATAACATTATTTTACTTACACATGCACCTTTAATTCTGGCTAACTTTTATGATGCTTCTTATCATGGCAGCAAAGTGCTCTTATAGAGCCCTTCACATCATACCTGAAAGATTTTCCTTTTAATGAGGTCATGATGGAAGTCAAGAGAGGACGCACAAGTGCCAAAACATTCAACAAGGCTCTTTTTTCTTTTTCATAATTCAGTGAAGCCAGTTTCCAATACTTGTTTCACCTCTTTAATGCCACAGCATCCTTCTTTATGCTGCTTTTTACTCCTGGGTATAACGATAATAACGCAGTAATTTTGCCACTGTACGAAGCTGTGCAGTTCAGGAAGGAATGCTGCAAACAGGTACTGAAATATCTGCATGATTGTGACTAGCAAGCTGCTAAGGATATGGCTACAACCGTTACATAAAGTTTTTATTTGGCAACTGTTCAGTTATATTGTCAGAAGTAACAATAAAATTATTTCATGTTACTGAAAACCTAATACGTAAATAGAAGTGTTCCTTAAAGCAAAACTATACAAAATAACCTTTTAAGATAGCACGTTGGGCAACATTTTCAGATACTGCAAATGGATAGTTAACATGCTCAGATTTTACCATAAATAAAGAGGAAGAGCAGACTTGAGCTGGGAACCTAGTATTGCGTATTTGTCCAAAATAGATACGAATACACGATTGACAACCTAACTGAAACTCTAAAACAAAGAGATTTAATAAAATGTTCATACCTCAAACAGGACAGAATTGATTTGGAAAGAACTCAAAACTTATGTGTTTACAACTAAAAGGATATCATCTTCAGTCAGAAAAGAATAATTGAGAGTAAAGCTAAATCAGTCTCTTAGCACTAAGCACCTACACCAGTACCTATTCTTTGAAAGCATGGAGCAAACATTATTGCTTAGAGTATTTTCCCTTTTATCCATACTATCTTCATTGTAGTTGCAACAAAGCACAAGAATAGCTATTCTATGCCCTGAGCACAGTTTTCTAACGCTGTACAGAAGCGGGCAATAACTCTCAAAATAAGGTAAAACTGAGACTAACCAGCATCTACAGATCTGTATTCTTCATGTACTCATAGCCAAGAAGGCCAACGGCATCCTGGCCTGTATCAGGAATAGCATGGCCGGCAGGAGTAGGGAAGTGATGGTGCCTCTGTACTTGGCACTGGTGAGGCCTCACCTCGAGTACTGTGTTCAGTTCTGGGCCCCTCACTACAGGAAGGACATTGAAGTGCTGGAGCGTGTCCAGAGGAGAGCCACCAAGCTGGTGAGGGGTCTAGAGAACAAGCCATGTGAGGAGAGGCTGAGGGAAGTGGGCATGTTTAGTTTGGAGAAGAGGAGGCTGAGGGGGGACCTCATTGCCCTCTACAACTACCTGAAAGGAGGTTGTAGAGAGGTGGGTGTTGGCCTCTTCTCCCAAGGGAACAATGTCAGGACCAGAGGAAATGGTCTGAAATTGCAGCAAGGGAGGTTTAGATTAGATATTAGGAAGAATTACTTTACTGAGAGGGTGGTCAGGCACTGGAACAGCCTGCCCAGGGAGGTGGTGGAGTCGCCTCCCTGGAGATATTTAAGAAACATGTAGACGTGGCACTTCAGGGCATGCTCTAGTGCCCAAGATCTGTTGGTTTGTGTCTGTTTGTGGGTGGGTGTGGGGTTGTGGGAGGGTGTTTGTTTTGGTTGGATTTTTGGTTTGGTTTGGTTTGTTTGTGGTTGGACTCAATGATCTCAAAGGTCCCTTCCAACCATGAAGATTCTGTGACTCTGTGATTCAATCCATCTCTTCAATTTCCCTTGCTGTTGCACAGGAAACTAAAAACTAAGCTCTAAGAGTATAAAGTATCTTCTGACCAAAGTCTGACAGGTTACACTCCAGAAAAGATGCATTCACTACAGCCGCTGCTTTGAGAAAAACCCACTTCCCAGCACTCACTCGTACTGCGTGCTCAGACCGTGATCTCTGCCTAATACCTCACTGGCTAAACCAGCTCAGGGATAATTATTCCGTTTGCACTTCTCACTGAGGTACACTAGACTTCATTCCAGCTAAACTTTCTAGACATAATAGCATCACAGAAATGGTGGCAAGCCTTGACCAGGTATCAGAAAAATAATACCAGTGAACTTGAGAGTTCTTCTAAACTACATATGAGAACAATTCCACATGAATGATTTTAAAAATTAAATCAGAATAATTTAATATTAACCAAAGAAGTGGGTTACCTTTTGTATTATTAATAGAATTTTGCCACACAAGTACTTGGGAAGGATGAATTTCATAAACTCTATGCATCTCCTAAGGTAGTTAATACCTTGAACAGTGATAATTACCCTAAGCACTACTTTTGTAGGTATGTGATCTGCTAGAATATTATGTGATGGGAAACAAAAAATGCTAATAGATTTTGACATTTTTAACAGCACGTGAACTATCAAAGAAAATGGACTGTTTGAGACTGCCATTTAAAAAGAAGCCTTAAAATCTTTATGAGCTTTCAGCTCAAATAGCCATTCATGTAAATCATATAAACGTAAGTTGACTGTGACTGTAATTAATCAATCACCTTCCCTTGTACACCCACAATTTTTCTTGCTGAAAATTTCAAATCTTTGGCAACAAGAATGAACAGAGGAGAGCAATATACTTGTATAAACCAAGTCTAATCCTATTACATGCTGTTGACTGATTTTTTTAAAATCAATTCATCCTTATGAAGATCCATTTGGAAAACTGATTTTTGATATAGTATACTGAAACACTGTACCACATAAACAGTAACCTAAAGATCAGGCATTAATGGAGTACTTCATAAAACTGCTATGTTGCTATCCATATAACTACACATAGAAAAATGAAGTAGCAAATAGAGTTAGAAAAGTTTTTTCAGCTTTTCATCAAAATTTTTCTCCTGACTGACAAATGCTTAACTTACCTTTCTATTGGTAGTAACCATTTGCTTTACGTAACTGCTTACAGGGCAATGCTACTTATTTAGAAGTATTTTCCACAAAGCAAGAGGAAGATCAGTGTCAATGTACTGTGAAAGTGCAGTAACCCATTTTTGAAGATATGGCACCATTTCTTCCCCCATGTCACAAACAGAAGGGCACTCGGTGACCTCTCATTAGCCTAAAGAGTCAATTGACTATATTTGATATCTACCACCACACAGGCAATGGTTGGAAAGTTCTGCACAAGAGAAGCCCAGAACAAGTACAAAACCCTGTAACTACAAGGTTCCCTTCCCAGCTGTTGCTCTAAATATAAAACAACATGAGAAAAGCCTCAGATTATTATAGATATGTTTCAATGTCATAGTAATTTAGAAAATTACTTCTGAGATTCTTCTGAGAATGAAGAACTGAGAATGAACAACTGCCCACAGTAGGAAAAGATCAGGTTCGAGACCTCTTAAGGAACCTGAAGGTGCATAAGTCCATGGGACCTGATGAAATCCACCCACAGGTCCTGAGGGAGCTGGCGGACGAAGTTGCGAAGCTGCTTTCCATCATATTTGAGAAATCGTGGCAATCTGGCAAAGTTCCTGCTGACTGGAAAAAGGGGAACATAACCCCAATATTCAAAAAAGGAAAAAAAGACGACCCAGGGAACTATAGGCCAGTCAGCCTCACCTCTGTGCCTGGCAAGATCATGGAGCAAATCCTCCTGGAATCTCTGCTAAGGCACATGGAAAATAAAGAGGTGATTGGACATGGCCAACATGGCTTCACCAAGGGCAAATCGGGCCTGACAAATTTGGTGGCCTTTTACAATACTGCCACAGGCTTGGTGGACAAGGGCAGAGCAACAGACGTCACCTACCTGCGTTTGACACTGACCCACACGACATCCTGGTCTCAAAATTGGAAAGTCATGAGTTCGACGGATGGACCACTCAGTGGATAAGGAACTGGCTGAATGGCCGCACTCAAAGGGTTGTGGTCAATGGTTCAATGTCCAATTGGCGGCCAGTGACAAGTGGCATTCCTCAGGGGTCGGTACTGAGACCAGTGCTGTTCAACATCTTTGTCGGAGACATGGACAGTGGGATAGACTGCACCCTCAGCAAGTTTGCTGACGACACCAAGCTGTGTGGCGCAGTTGACATGTTGGAGGGAAGGGATGCCATCCAGAGGGACCTGGACAGGCTCGAGAGGTGGGCTTGTGCAAATCGCATGAAGTTCAACCAGGCCAAGTGCAGGGTCCTGCACCTGGGACGTGGCAATCCCAGGCACAAATACAGGTTGGGCGGAGAATGGCTGGAGAGCAGCCCTGAGGAGAAGGACTTGGGAGTGCTTGTGGATGAGAAGCTCAACATGAGCCAGCAGTGCGCACTGGCAGCCCAGAAAGCCAACTGGATCCTGGGCTGCATCAAGAGAAGTGTGGCCAGCACTTATGCGGGAGGTGATTCTACCCCTCTACTCTGCACTCACCCCACCTGGAGTACTGTTCAGCTTTGGAGTCCTCAACACAGGAAGGACATGGACCTGTCTATGGAACAGGTCCAGCGGAGGGCCATGAAGATGATCAGAGGGATGGAGCACCTTCCCTGTGAAGACAGGCTGAGAGAGCTGGGGTTGTTCAGCCTGCAGAAGAGAAGGCGCAGGGGACGCCTTATAGCAGCCTTCCAGTATCTGAAGGGAGCCTACAGGAGAGCCGGAGAGGGACTCTTTGTCAGGAAGTGTAGTGACAGGACAAGGGGTAATGGTTTTAAATTGGAAGAGGGGAGATTTAGATTAGATACCAGAAAGAAATTCTTTCCTGTGAGGGTGGTGAAGCACTGGAACAGGTTGCCCAGGGAAGTTGTGGATGCCCCATCCCTGGAAGTGTTTAAGGCCAGGCTGGATGGGGCTTTGAGCAACCTGCTCTAGTGGAGGTGTCCCTGCCCATGGCAGGGGGGTTGGAACTCGATGATCTTTAAGGTCCCTTCCAACTCTAACCATTCTATGATTCTATGAAAATCTCACGTGCAAAGACACTAATTTCCCCTTTCCTCAATAAAATGGAAGTTCAAAGACAAGAGGAAAATCAAGTACCAAATAGAAAAGGAAGAAACTGCACAGACACAAAAGCTGAAATAAGACTTCAGGCAAATACCATGCAAATGGCACGGTAGGCTGTGATTGCCTATGGAACAGAAATCACCACTAATATCTGGGCATCAAACAAGTCACCACAAAGCAAACGTGTTTCCAGATCTCAGGGAATTTCAGGCACCATGAAAAAGACAAAGCATGGGCAGGAATGCCAAAACACACTTTTGCAAGACCTGCATGTAGAGTTTGGCGTATGCACGTCACCCCCAGCTTCACGTTAACTCATTCACAGATCGCAGTTCTCAGCTGTTACAATGCAGCAAACTGCACTTCCCAGTGAGAACAAGGATGGAAATGATACTAATGAAGTTAAAGAACCAAGTTAAGAAGCCCAATCTCAAATGTTCAGTCAACAAAGCATTTGCAAACCAACCCTTCATGGCCTTTGATTAACAGCTCTTACATTAAAGAATAAGCCTTGAGAACAGCACCCTACTGCTCGGTGTTCTCCGTGTCCAGCTTCATGCACACATTCTGCCAGTTTTTAATGGCATCTGCACAGGCTGGACTGGGCAGGAAGGGGAGGAAACTGAGCTCAGTCCTTTCATTGGGCCAAATCCACTGTGTCATGCATGCAGTGCAGCATAAGCTTGATTTCAGAAGGAATTGTATCAGTGAGACTTTTCCCTACGAAGAATAAAGAGCTGTACCTTCTTACTTCAATCAGTTAGGAAATGTCTTGGTGTATCTCCTCACTTGTCTCTTTCTCTATTAATATCAGGGTTTTTTGAGTTTTTCCTCATGTTTTCTGGACCTCTTTCTACCACATCCTTTCCAAGCTGAGGGGGACCAGAACAGGACATAGTTCCACAACTGCACTGGCACTCCCTGGATTTACATCTTCCAGAGAAAACTTAAACCAAAACAAAACCAAAAAACAAACAAAAAAAACCAACCAAAAAACCTACACCACCAACCAACCAAAAAACCAACCAACCAACAACAAGCAAACCAGGTATCATGTGAGTCCATGCTAGTTCTAGCACAGTTTAAAAGACAATTTATGTATCAAAATTTTCAAGTTTCCTGGATCCAACTCCTCTTCACAAAATAAATATTAGCAAAGAATGAAACCTGAGTATTCTGGGAAAACCTGTCAAAAAACACAAAAGTTTGGCAAAAAAAACACTTTATAAAAATCTGTAAATGCTAGAGATAAGGATGTTAGCAACAGTCCAGCTTACAGTTTATTGTGTACTACTTGTTTGCCAAAGGATTTTTAATCCATTCATCTAATGGATGGCACTCACACCATAAGCAAATGAAAACACTGAATAGCTGGAAAACGTACAGTCTCCTCCACTCCTTTCTGCACAGTAAGCAAACTCTGAGTTGAGGATCTGGCTTAGCTGGAAGTGCAGGCGAGCAGACAGTGAGAAACCGAGTCATCTCTCCTGATCTGCATCACTATATTTATACAGCAAGGGACAAGCACTGACAACTTCAATTCTGGCTTTTCTTGGCTTACAAGTAATTAGTTTTGAACCCTTACTGATGCTCTTTTACTAAAAGGTTTCTTGTGAGAAGATAAATGTGTGCAAGGAGTAATAGAGACTGAGCCTCTTCCAGCTCTCCCTGCAATGAAGGAATGGTGGGACTGGAGAAAAATCAATGTTCATCCAGCAGTACTGGAACTGCCCGGTCCAGCAAAATATAACCAGTATGTATTTATTTGAAGGAATGTCAGAAAAATATGAGAAAGTACAGAAAGAAGAAAACAAAACAAACACACACACACAAAACTTCTCACTAAAAATACTACGCAGATTTCCTAAGGCTTTGCTCCCAGACAATTCTATTACCTTTCTTCCTGCTGTTTGCCCTTGCTTCTGTTCTTAGTTTCTACAAGGCAGAAAGTAACTAAATAGAAGCAGTAGCAGCTTGAATTTAGCTCCTTCAGAATAAACAGAAAAGGAGATGAGGAGACAGCAGGAGATAGGAAACCCTCAAAAAATTTCATAGAAGACCAGAGGAAAAAAAGAAAAAACTAGAGGGAAAGGAAACATTAAACAGAGAAAAAATAGGGGGGAAAAAGTGAATTGTCTTAAGGAAAAAAACCTTGAGGGAAACCTGGAGCCAACACAGGAAGACATGGACTCTTCCAAAGAGAAGGTAGTTCTCCATGTGGGCAAGTACAGGGCTTACCAGACTGCCCACACAGTCTGTTAAATAACCATATATGTTAGTTACTTTGTTTGGCATTTCCTAGTAACAAACTGTGTTGGTTTATCAATGCAGCTGATAGTGTTACAGAACAGAAAACCTATTAGAAACACTGCATACTGTGGTAAAACACAGAATACACTCGATGAGGAGTAGTGCAGTATCTGGCAAAGGAGGACTCTGACAAAACACTAAACCTTTAAAAACTCTCTGGAAAAAAAAAGAAATATATATATATTCAGAGTCATTAAGAGCTTTTTCCTTTTCTTCTAATTCTCAAGTGAGATTCAGTATAAAGCAGCTGGAATCCTGGTTACTGCATGACCCTGGAGTATTCTGAAAAAACAGCTGCCAGAAGAATTTTAAAATGTTGGCAACTGCAGCATTATCAGTCAGAATGCAGATAATGGTTTTCTGATTGCACAAATCAATTTTCATCACTAGTAGCAATTACGACTGCTGAGAGTAGCTATCACAGACTACGTACAATACTGCAAGCAACATATCCCAAGAATATAAACAGGGGGGATGCTGAGAAAACAGAGTTGCTTAATTTAAAACTACGATTCCTTACTGCACAATGATGTCAGCATCATCAAAACATCTCAAATATTAGCCCTGCTGAACAGCCAATTAACTCATTCTTAAGAAGCTCAAATATCAGATATGCAGTGAAGTAGACTCCCTGTATCTGAAGTCTATAATCTAAGAAAGTTTCAAACACATAAGGAAAGATGGGAAGTGGCTTAGAGTAACACCGGAACAAACCAAGATGTAAAATAAACAAGTTTGCACAGTCTGATACAGCTTACTTGTGAAATGCAGCCATCTGCATAATATTTGTACACATGCTTTTCAAAACGAAGAGAAAAAGACCTACCAATCCAGAAAGAATTTCCACTTCCTAAAAAAAAGCCTTGTGTTTTTGCTGCAAGCCTCAGTTCATTACTTCTGGATTGTCTGGGGTTTCCCACATCTTCAGGACTGAAGGTGGTGGCAGAAAAGAGGGTTAAGATCTCCAAAAGTTCAGTTCCAGACTATTCTACTATACTGAGTTGGTTAAGGCATCAAAGGACTATGGTGAGGCAAAGCAAACAAGAACGCCACACTAATAAACAACAACTTGATTTGCTGCTCAAAATACATATGGAACACAGCGTACGAGCTTGGTGTAAGAGCTTTACATTTTTTGCTTTAGAGGGAGAGAAATTTCAAATATTGGTTACTAGACATTATTAAATAGTAGCGTAGAGCAGATTATCATTATAATTAACTTCATAGAGTGGCCTGTTTACTAAGATGAAAATGCCCAAAGGATGGTTTATAACACTTTAGAACAGCGCTTTTTTTTTTTTTTTAACATATTAATGGACAGTGATCACAAAGCAAAATCCCAGTGCTCTCTCCTTCCCTTGTTTAAGTTTACAGAACATGGTGGTATACAGTTAGCATGAAAACATTCAATCAATGCTGAAATGGAAATCTGAAGCTCAGGTGGGGAGGTCTTTGCCCTTGAATATATGTTTTGCACTTTGCAATGCACAAATGGTTCTCGTCTGGTTTATTGCATACCTACTATTTTTCTAGATACATGTATTGAACTGAAATATGTTGCTGGAATTGACGAAGTGTGTATTCAAACAGAAAAATGTATATAACCTTAGCTACTGGGTATAATCCTTAGCCTCAGAAAGGCATCTGTGCAAGACTAACAGAGGTCTCACGTTGCTTGCCCTGTGCTCCACCACACTACCCTATGCAGGGGGAAATCTGATGGTGGAATCCTGCTCCTAACATCCATGGAGACAGGCAAAGAGAAAAAATGAAGTGGAATAATATATAACTCCCCTGTTCAAAGAAGAGACAGAGCTCACGCAGCGACTCAAGTAGCGACCAGGTTATTTGCTGATCCCCATTCAAGAGCCTGGGTGGAACGGTGCCAAAGCACTCCTTAATTTTACAACTGCCAAGAGTTATTAGTAACTATACGATGCAAATAAATGATAACAAAACCCACGTAATTCAAGAGGAAGAGAGAAATGCATATATGTTGCCACATACCTATTTCAATTTGCAATCTTGCAATTTCGATAGCCCAAGCCTCTAATAAAAAAACTGAAGCTTTTTCCCCCCAATGCCAAAATAGTTTTGTTTCTGCAATAAACAAAAATGTCAAGTCTTTAACACGACGGAAGCTCTGAAGCTCAGCAGTGGAAGTCTAAGATGGCTCCAAAGCTCCTGGTCCAATGCTATCAAACTTACATGGAGTTTAACCCAGGTACTGGAGAAATTTCTTCAGTATGGTCCTATAAATTTAAGAAAATAATTTGCAATCAAGTAAGACAATAGCCTTTGTGCTCCCTAACATACCAGAAATCCTGTTCCTCTGCTCTTACAAATCCATATTACATCTTTCATCAGCAGAACTCCTAGAACTGCAACCCCCAAAAATAAGAAAAACAACAAAAGTTTAAGGAAAAAAGAAGCTTCCTCTCCATACCATAAATATGAAAGCAAATACAAACCAAAGCACAGGGTATAGGTATGTTAGACACTGTAATGAAGATGCATTGGTGTTGATCCACTGTGTGCCCACCTCATCCCAGCAGACCTTTATGGGATAAGAGGGCATGTGCAAGGACCGCGGCCCTCCTAATCTATGCTTCTGCCAGGACTATGAGAAAATCACTTCAGCAACTGGAAAATCACCAGTTTACTGCTGTGTGTAGAGCAGCAGACTGTCATCACTTACCACATATGATTAAAAATAACAGTTGTGAATATTATACTCACAAAATTCAATTGCTATGGCTATGGCCAATTAGTTTAAATGGTCAATCTGATATATATATTTAAAATCCTCCGCGTGTTGTTGGCTGCAATGAAAAGGTTCACAGAGGCGTGCATAATTGACAAATCAATCCATCAGAATCCTTCCTTGTTATTTGTTCAGGGTATGACATAAAAATACTGGTTTAATCATACACATTCTTAATTACAGAAAAGGCAGGACTTATTACAGCTTTATTTAAAACAATTTAAGTGCTATATTAACTGGAATCATCAACATGTTATTTTCAAAAAGCAAAATACAGGTAACATTTCCATAAAGGCACATAATACCCATTTTCAAATAATAACTTAAATATTGTAGAATACATTGATTTTAAAAATATTTCAGACTACAAGTAGTTCAGAATCAACAATTTCTTTATTTTCCATTTAACAAGTTGAACTTGAAATTGTGATTCTGCCTTAAGAAACCTGTTTGAAATAACTAAATTAGTAGGTTAAAATGTTGATATTCCGAATTACTCTGTTTATCCACAGAGTTTCTCAAGGAAATTCAAAACAATACAAACACAAAGTTGTAATGAATAAATAAATAAAGCTACTTACAGTTTTTGGATATGTGTACAGAACACAAGAGCTAACAGACCAGAGCTACTTCTAAACTAGGGTTAATGTAATTGTTCCAAGTAAGAAGTTTGTCTTAATAAAAGGGATCTAATTCACTTGGTAATTTCAGTTGTAAGCTCCCCATACAAGAGATACTGGAAGATTTTGTAGCTGAACAGAAGTATCATTGCTTCATTCTTTGCTGTTCTTTGTGGTTTGCAGAATCAAGAATATATTGACAAAGAATGACTTCAAGTCCTTTTCAACTATCAAACAGCAGTGACAAGGTGTAGCCTGTCCTGAGGCTGTATCAGGACAATATAACCCTTTCCTGAGGTCTCTTCTATGAACAAAATAAACTCTACAATCTCTACCATCCTCCAGACGACCAGAAGGATCTAGCCATGAAACCCTGCTCCAGCTCCAGAAATCACAGGGAGCTAAAGCAATGTCTCCTCAAAACCATCCATGAGAGGGTCATGAGAGGTGATCCAGAATCAAAGCACCTTCATCATTAGCCATCAGTACACACAGCATCCCATGAGACTCTCCCAAGAATGCTTAATGATTAACTGATCAAAGGGATTTGGGACCCTGTATTCACAGGAGGCACAGACCAAATTACTCTTTCACTCCTGCAAACCCCTTTCCACACTGAAATTACTGTTCCCATCCACAGTGAATCTAGAGCCTCCAGCCTAAACGCCAGGATGTGGGCTAGATCTCAAGGAAAAGGCAATTCAAGGCAGAAATAGAGCTGTCAAGTAATAAAAGTCAGTTCCAATAACTACAGGAACAACACACACTGAATGCAGAACTTTCACCACATCTTAAATATTATATTTCTCCCAGTGGATTATTAGCAATAGCTACCCAAGAGATCTGACACTGTCCCTTCCTTGTTTGAATTTTGCCACATGATGCAAAGATTTCTTGAGCTACACTCATCTCAAATATCATGGAGGGTACTGGAGATTAAAAGAAAATAGTATTTTCAAGTATTTTTGTGTTTAAAATCTCAACAGAGCACGGCACAGGTGCAGAAGACAGAATGCTATATTGAGGATTATACCTCGCAGTGACACGGTACAGGCAGATATCAATGCCTGAATCTGTCACATCTTTAGGTATGTGCCTCCTGCTCACCGACGTGTATTTTGTAGATGTGCTCATATGAATCCCTACATAACAAAGTCGAAAGATTCCTAACTTCATTGTGACTCCGTGAAAATCTTAAATTATATATATAAAGCGTATCAAGTATATGTTTTGTAAAACGTGTAAAATCTCATACACAAGTACTAATTCCTCTAGGAACAGCAAAATATGTTGGGGAGAGAGCAAGGGAGAAAGAGAGGACATGAGAAAAGTTGAAGTATACTTATTATCCTGCTGTTGCTGTTGATCTTTCAATGCTCTAAAATTACTCAGCAAGAATTTATTCCTACGTAAAAGTTCCCCTGACACCCGAGTGCTTGGATCTCTCTCAGAAGAGGTCACTTTTCTGGCCTGATAACAATCCCCATCCTCAACTTTATTTCAATGATTTGTCCTCTTCATTCTTTTCTAAAACAGAAAAACCCTCTCACTAAGGAGTATGTATTCAAGCCGGATTTCCTTAGGTTTTCAGCAGGCTACATTTTTCTTATGGACCTCAGATAAATAGCCTCTGTCCTGCTAGTCAGCCCTGGTTTTTTTTTGTTTTGCTCTGAACACCAGCATGGTGTAACTGCTACAGGATTGCCAGTGGCTGAACCGATGCACCAAACTGCCATGACTGAGCAAGTTCTACCTCCTGGCGCTGCTCACAGATGCTGTCCCAACTATTCATAGCAGATACTGATGTCTTCTTTCAGGGGCTAGGTATCATTTCTTGCATGATGTAGGGGGTTGATAGTTGAGGACCACAAAGCACATTTGTGCTGGGGCAGGAAACAGCACCTTGTCCTGACTCCAGCTCTGCTCCCTCACCTTGACCCACAGACCTGTTCAGCATCTGCTGGAAAATGCCGTTCCTACAAAAATTATTTTCTTTAAAAGAAACTAAAACCTTCCTCACTTCATAATTCTTAACACATCACTACTGCTCTACGGCATCAGGACAGCAAAACACTAAAATCACTAAAGGAGAGTCCTGTTTAGCTTCATTGCAGCTAACAAGTGCTTGCAGAGCACAGACCTTTAAATGCTGGATGAAACCTAAAATAAAAGTCCTTTATGTATACTAAGAAATCAATATGTGGTATATTACGGGAAGTAAAAGAGCAAAATCAAGAGTGGAGGACTGCTCGGCGCAGGGACGTCCTGTTTGAGGCCAGGGCCTGGCTTCACCAGTAACACCTCATAGCAGCCATCCACATTGCTGCTGCTGCTGCTTCTGCTCAATGCTTCACTTCTTGGTCAAAGGACAACACGGTTGCCTAATTTTCTGTAGACCGTCTTCAAGCCAATACTATTAAAATTTGTTTGAGGGCTTGAGGACTGTGATTTTATCACTACTGATTGAGGACAAAAGACTTGCGTTTTTCATCTTAAAACGTTGCATTTGTAAATATCTCATCAAATTCTCCTAAACCGGGAGACAATGAAATACCTGATGATAAAAAAATCCCCCCCAAAAGCTAAGTTTTGAGTTTTTCTTCAATATGAATTTAAGGGAAAACTTCTTTTACCTGTTTTTACAGCCTTTTGCACTCAAATTTAATTAATGGTCATAAATTCCAAGAAATACTTTCTCCAAAGCATCCTGTAAGAGCCCTCAGTTCTTACCTAGGTTTTTTTATTGCATGGGGATTTATCCAAGGTGGAGTCAATAACACTGCAGCTACCTACCTACTCATCTAATCCCCTGCTCGAGCACATTCAGCAGAGCATGCCAGAATTCGGTAGTTCAACTCCAGTTGCAGGGAGCCTGCCCTGTCCCAGCGCAGCAACGACTGAGCAAACCTTCCCTCATATTGCTCCTGTGGCACCAGAGGAAAAGCAGGGGGCCCATTTCTCCTGTGATCTCTCTTTTTTGTTGGCATACAGGCAAAAAAACCTGCACTCATACAAGGCATTAAAACTTTGAAATGAAAAAAAAAGAAAAACAACTTAAAATGGAGATACTCCCCCTCCTCCTCAAAACAATATGGGGGTATAAAACTGAAGGAAAGCTGTTATTAAAAAAGGTAGGCCATGAGTTAAAAAATTACAGGTAGAGTAAATGAGAAATGTCAAGAAGCAAAGATTCCTGGCACAGGAAAGGGACGAACACGTACAGGACAGAGAAATCCTAAAACTTAGAGTATCACAATCCAAGAATCCAACATTAAATTAAGACTAAGATTAAATCCATGAGTGTATGGTTTAAAGCATGAAAATAAATAAACCATAAACCATAAAATTTGAGGTCCAAATAAATTCCCTTTTCACTTTGGAAAAAGCCAGCACATATTAAGAATAACATGCCAGATTCTGTCCCATCAGTAGCAGAGCACAATCAACAACAGGGCAGCAAGAATTGTACTAAAGCAGAGATGCAAAACTCATAATTGATAAATTGATGTTGAGAATCAGAAAGTAAATTGCCATTTTGGTTATGTCATACCCGGTGGGCTGCATACTAGTGAAAGATAATAAGTAATACTCTGTAACCCAAGGAGTTTATAATGCGAGAGAGATGCAGTTAATAAAACAAACAACAGGAATAAAGCAGGTAGATGTGGAACAACAAATTATGACCACAGCTGCTTTGAAGTGACTGGCTGCTCATAATTGTTGATCTAGACCTTTTCTCCAGCTGCTAAACTGCATTAATATAGCTAAAAATACCTTTTCTGCTTTTTTGATTCTCCTTATTGCTTTCTCTTTTAAGAAAACACTATTAATTGCCAAAGGCGTTGCATATGGCAGAGTAAGTGGGTCACAAGCCATATTCTGAAAGCACTAGTGAAAATGCAAACATTTTTGAACTCCTGATTCAGATAGCATATATTTTCTAAACCAGTTTTTGTTTCAATAGTTTCTGTTTCCCTCCTTTTTTTTCCCTGGGTGTCTCCTAGGAGCTGCTTGAGTCATATCCCACACGGACTATGGAGAGCTTCAACTACCATGGCTTCATCTCTAGGATTCTGTGAAGCAGGGAGCGTTCTTAATTAATTCCTCAGACACCCAGCAGACGGAAACTGCCACCTTTATCTACCGTCTACTGCTCCCTTCCACTTCCAGGCGTGAACGGCCCAGCTCCAAGCTGGCAGCCTTTCCCAGTGGAAGCATTTTCCCTGAAATGAGCCCCACTGAAAATGACATGACTCGACTGCATACAGTTCTGGCAAAAATAGCCTCTGAACAAGAGAAAAAGCCCAACAGTTTTCATCGAAGAGACATGTCAGCTCCTGAGGCTTGCACCTTCTTGCAGAGAGTGAGCTAAATGCTCCAGGAATAAAATTAAGTCAAAGTGATAGCAGGTTTGCACAGTTGGTACTTTCACAGAAAGCATATCCCATTCTCACACTAGACCAGGACCAGTAAGTCAGCTTTCCAGGTGCAAGTGTTGCACAGAAGAGAGGCAGAGGTGCATCGCATTGTGGCTTGATCTTACACAGTTTTGGGGCTGAGATTCCGCATTTAACCCATACTGTACCCACGGACATGGACACACACCACTCGGACAGATCGCTCGCTCCTCAACAGACATCAACTTCATTCGTTTTCCAGCAGGACATAGAGATTCGTTTGCTTGGCAAAGAATAGGATAGAAGTACATCAGCAAACAGATCCTTTTGGAAGGAATGGGTTCATTTCTCCAGCTGCTGAATAACATGACATCAGGGTTTTTTTATTCCTTGAAAAGCGGCAAAATTAACAAGCAGCAGTTACGAATGCGATACAGCCTGATTTGATCAATGTTTTCTCCCTATATTAAGGATGTTTGTTAATCATTCATTCCATAATTTTCCTAAAATGCTTGCTCAATACATTAAAAAGTATGCATTTCTATATATTCAATTACATGCAGAAAATTTCTATTGCTTGATTGGGGAGTCACGACGCCAACAGCTCTCATAGCTTGCCATCTCTGAAGACAGAATCATACTTAATACTTACTATAACTAGGCTTTTCATCTTAAACTGTAATTACTTTCCACTTCAGAACTACAGAATGAAGCATCTTCCTATACTTAAGCCTCCCAGTGCAGGGCCAGCTTGAAAAAAATCAAAGAACATTATCGATTTTCTCAAGGGAGTAAGATATTTGCTAACTGCCAAGAACTATCAAGAACTATTCACGTGTAGCATAAGAAGATGTAGCATGAGAAATGACACACATTACCCTGTCCGTATTCTGGAAAATCATTGCAGCTGAATGAAATCTCAGTTTATCACAAACCAAGTCATATGAAAAACTAGGACAGCCTATAGGAAATTAGTAATGTAAATATAAAGAAAAGGATAGGAAAGGTTTTATTTGTGGGTCTAACAATGGGAAGGAATAAACGACAATGTAAATACTTGTTGTTTAAAGAAAAAGTTCAGCAGAAACAGGTTTAAATGAGATTTGACAAAAAAAAAAAAACCTCACTGCCTGCAAGTTATAAACATGACCAATTATTCAGGAAAAAAAAATGGCATCAGCACTGCAGTTGATACACAACTCACTTGATATACTAAACAAAGAGGCTGGAATTCCAAAAGGCTTCTATATATTTTATATATTTATACACACACATTCATGCTTTCTCTCCTTCCACAGCAAGTCATTATAACCACATCAGAGCAAGGGAGTAAGAAAAGACAAGAGAAAATGTCTTTAAACAGTTTAATCACAACACTGCTTATTAAAGAAAGGAATAAAATAATTTAAAAACAATTTCCAACACACAATCAACAGCTTGATCAAAACAACAAAAATCCTTACCTGTGCGTTCCTATTCCTGGCTTCTCTCCTTGCTGCTTTTTCTTTTAGCCTTTTCTCCTAAAACAAACAAGATGTACACTTTTAAAGCAAATTCCTGTGGTTTTCTTTTATTTTAGTATTTTAAGATTGAAGTTAAGCCACCTAGGTATTTTTAATGCCTGCATGCTATATTGGTGGTATTCATCCTAAATATTACTGACGAAAAATGATAAATAAAAAGATCTGAGGTATTATTCATTCTTCTTGAAGGAAATAAAACTACAAGAATGATTCAAACTCACATTTTACCTCCACTGAGACTTGTTACTTTTAAAGGAATGATGCAGCTACGTATTTTGATGAAGTTAGTATTTGTCTCTAAAACACAGTAGTTAAAATGGCACCAAGAGATCCAACTTTTCTTATTTCTCAGTGGCTTAATATGAAATCCATTCCATTTAACAAACTAAAATGATAATTTTCTTAACTTCAGAAATGCTAAAGCAACTGGGGAGTGAAAGCTAAAACGTGTTGTCCCTAGCTTTCGTATCTACATTATTAACAAACACTCTACAATAGAATTTGCTTAGCAATTGTATCGATTCAGAGAACCATAACATTAAGTTCCCTCCACTAAAGGGATTCTGCTGTGGGAAAATGAGCAAAATGCAATGACAAATTCATACAAAGCTGCCTGCCAGATTCCTGAGCACACAAGAGCAGCCATGATATTTAATTCAATTGACATTTATTGCCTCTTTTTTTATTCTTGTTGTTCTTATTGGAATTGGTTTATTTTTAAACCAACTGAAGGATTATCTCGAATTTAGACTCAGTCAGGTCCTTGCAATTGAACATCCTTTAAATTATCTATTTCATGAGGTAAGGACAGAAATTCAGGTGAGGGCATATGTCCTTTAGAAAATCACACTGCTCCCTCTTTTTCTTGTGTTTTAGAGATACTGATGACACATTGTGCTAGCAGTACTAGAGATACTGCTAGCACAGAAATGTTTCTGGAATACATCTCTCGGTTTCTTTGAGTAATATAGGCCATTCCTGCATCAGCACATTTAGAACCGGGTCCACATAAAAGGGGACATTACTTTAACATCAGACCAGGGGCAACAGCTCTGCACAGAGAAGGCTGAAGATGAGTCATATTTCAGCTCACTCACGGGGGTAAGGGGAAAGCTACAGCTCCAGCAGTCACAGTGGCAAAACATCACAATGATGCCACCAAAGCATACTGGTAGGTACCACAGAACATTGTTTGGAAAAGCAGTGTGTTTGAGTGCAGACCCGGGAAAAGGAGAGCACAGCCACCATGAATTTCAAAACTGGTGTCTAAATTCAGTTTCTTTTGAATGATTTATCTGGCAAGTGTCATAAAAAAAAAAAAAGTGGAAGAGAACAGAGCTAGAAAGTAACACACCAGATATTACAAAGCAGGATAAAGCAGCTTTTAAATTGGATAGTCCAGAAAATTTCAGATAGAAAAATTCTATGGTATATGAAAAGGCAGTGTCTTAACTACAGCCATAGGCTTAAGCCAGTATAGCAGCAAAGTTTCTGCTCAAGGGATTTACAACAGAGCACTGAAAAATAGGCTACGAAAGCAGGAGATTGACATAATGCCATAGAAGAGGAGCACGCCAGATAGCATAATACACATATGTCTAAAAGAACGGTAAAGACACAAGAAGATTCTAAAGTTAATAGGTGCAGAGACTGAAATCAGGAGTACAAAAAACCAAGAGATGCCGTCAAGACCTTTTTTTTTTTATTTCTTTGAGGAAGAGAGAAGAGATTTGGTTCCTTGTCAATGAAAAACAAAAGCAGATTTTGCACAGGGTACATCTATATCATCACTGCATCGGAGTTAGAAGTGCATTTCAGAAGCCAATGTCCTAATCAGGCTCACCTCTGCTGTGTTTCACACTACAAGGCAGCCTTCAGGAACACAGCTAATACACTCCAACCACTCCACTGCCCTTTTATACGACTGCATAAAACCCAGAAATTAACTACCTGCCCTCAGGTTACAAAGAAATGCTACAGCACAGCCAGAAACACAAAGTCTCCAAAGATTCAGATGAGTATTTTAACTACGATGTCATTCATTCTCACGCTGCTACTGCTAGGAAGAAGTATGGGCCCATGCAGAACACCCATGGACAAGGTACTGTAAGACAGCTGTAAAAAGTAATCAAATGAGGCAAAGTTGTACCATTCAAACAGTTTGATATGATTTATTTCATGTGAATAGATCCTGTTCATCTGTGGATAGCTCTGTAAATATCTGTACCTCCTAAGCCGTCCAACATTAGTTTTCACACATGGGAAAAAACAGGAAAGTCTGGATTTTCTTGGAATACCAAAAGTGTAACACAGTAAGAATGCCAGATTTTCTCACTGTTCTACCAGGCTATAAATCATTACCTGTAAAATAGCACATAATTTAGAGATTAAATATCCGATTTACTAGGGCAGGAAAACAAAAGATTATGTTTCAAAATATGAAAACTTAATTATAGATATATTACTGGCTGACACTCTGTTATAGAATAACTTCATAACACAGCATCATGAGGCTGTCAGATAAAGCTCTAAAACACCCCAATCTGATTAAATACTCTTTTATATACAATGCTGAAGTCAAGCATCCATATTTTCTTTTCCATTTATATTGAATAGCTCTCCTTTGTACCCATATAGGACCTTCTTCACAGCTGAAAGATCTAGTCATGTCCCTTCCAGGCTATCAACACAGAGGATAAGAAAGAAGTTTAACTCAAAAAATCAGTGCAATAATTTGATGTAGCTTAACTCCAAAGAAACTGCTTCCAGCCCTTTTAGACCAAAACCAAGCAATCTCAAGAAGTTAGTAAGCTCAGTAATCACAGGGATGAGAGTATTTAGTCATTATCATGTAATAAGGCTAAATCATTTGGTTTTCAACTAAACAAAGAACAGTTATGGTTATTGAACCCTCCTACCTTTCCTGCACTAGAATCAACAACAGAACCAGCTCTGCCTAACAAGGACCCAAAAACATGGATAAAGCTCCTTCTAATATATGGAAAAGCTGCTTGCTGTTCTTAACTCTGAAGTTAAGAAGTTTGCCACTGGCTTCTTTTCACACTCATATTTCCTCTTTCTTTCACTGTTGGGTTTTAAAAAAAACAACTTCATATGCCTTTTACTTCTCCCTCAAGACTCCAACGCACTTATTAAAAAGAAATATTCTAACATTTACATTCCATGTTCTCAAGTTGAGGCAAAAAAAATTAACATAATAGCATGGCAGCTCTCTCTAGTTGGTGAGGTTAGGAATATGTGAAAGATGCATATAACGACAGGTTCAAATCCAAGTTTTTAGTGATAAAAAAAGAAAATCCAGCAATTTTAAAATTTCACTGACCTCTTCTATTTGCTTACCTAAAGGCAAGAAATAGTTTCACTCAATACAATTAATGCATCCTATGGCACATTTAGCCCTTAGGGCATTAAAAAAGCCTATGGCAAACCTATTTGCTGTAAAAATTTCACGTTCATCTGACTCATCTGAAGTCTTTTTATTTAAATGCTCAAGAACTCCTGCAGGTTTTGATCAAAGATTTTAATGCTGCTTTTTTAATAATTGATCCTTTACATACTGATGCAACGATTCGGAGCTATGAACCTATTCTATTTAACAGCTGTGGTAATGGTCTACCACACACCAGTTCTTAGAGGTGGCCAAGGTTTGGAACAAATCACTTTGTCACCTGGAAAAATTTGGCTGTTATTTGCAAATACAGCCTAGTTGATACCAGTATCTGATATTATACCTTGGTATTTTACTATCTCTTGTTATTTAGTGGGATGTACTTAGGGACAGTCAGCTGTGCTGCAGAAAATACACACACAGCTGTTCAAACATTCATAGCATCTCTTATGTTCAGGCATCATCATATTCAAGAGCTGGTTTCCACCCAAATTTTAAAGCACAAATGTGCTCTGAAAAGAGACTTAATAATTGGCACTGTGGTATCCACATTTGTCTTCTCTCGGATTTCACACCAAGTTTGTGCTGCTTACATGCAAAATATGTTTTGATTGTTATTATTAACTATTCAGCTTGCAAGCAACTTCGTATCTGAAAATCCAACTCTACTAAATATGGGACCAGCCCATAAAGCAAGATTACTAACTTCTAGCTACACAATCAACACACACATGAGCCAACACAGAATCAGACTGTGCCCTCTCTTCCATGGTGGTTTTGCTCTGCACAGGTGGATGGAAGAAAAACTAGAATTAATGAGAACTATTTATTAATTACTTAAAAATAAACAGAATGAGGGAGGACTGAATACATGTCGAGTAAGAAAATTCTGTTTCCACAATCATTTTTTGGCCATTGCTCCATTTTATATTGCTGTGTAGTTTAATATTTGACTTGTCATAGCGATTAGTGAATCATCTACATGCAAGCAACACTCCAACCACCAAAACAAACCAAGCATCCCAACTGAAAGATAAAACTGAATCAACTTATTAGTATTTCTTTGAATATTTTTTTTTTTTAAATCTGGAAATTAAGTACAAAATTGGTTACCATTAAATAAACAAATCTTAATACCTTCAGAGGAAAAAAGCAAAAGCTTTTTTATTATTTTGTGTTTGTTTTGTGATGGTTTCTTATCTCTTAATATTTGGGTTTAGAAATCTATTAAATAACCTCTTCAAGCAACAAACTATATAAATATAATGATGTAAACCTCATCTGTAGAGGTGATGTTACCAGATGATGTTTACTTTATAAGTAGTGAAACTGAAACACGGTTTCCTAGTGTGATCTATTTAAGACAACACAGGAAAACTGTGGCATCGAAAGCATGTGAAGTAAAGCTCATTGTCTTTTTTTTCCAACCACCTCTAAGGTTTCTTCCAGTGCTTATTTAATGTTTAAGATTGTCATTCTCATTTAAAAGAAGAAAACACAAACTAACAGAAACTGACCCTTAAAAGGACATTGTTAGAACAAAACCAACACAGGAAACCAGTTGACAAAACTGAAAATTATTTCTTTTTCATTTAACATCTAAACACACTGAACATATTTTAAGGATAGAATATTTTTTTTAAAGTTGGTAAGTGAAACATTTGGTTTAAACATACGTATGCGTAATATATATTTATTGCCACAGAAGTGATTTGGGATGTTCAACGACCAAGAAGGAAAGGGACACAAGCTAGGACACATGCACACATACAGTTTGGTTCTGACAAACAGCCTTCCAATAAGAAAGGTGTTAAGTCACAGTCATTAAAATACAGAGGCATTCCAGTAACCACCTTTTTTGTGTGCAAATAGCATCTGAGCCAGATTCTAAACCTACAGAAACCAAAGGGATTCTTTCAAATGAATTTATAAACCCTTTCATCCCACCCTGTATATACATACACAAACACACACAGAGGCAGAGGTAAAGATAGCCCTAATTACTCAAAATACATTTTCAACATAATTACATCAGGAATTAGGTTAGTTAATGGTGTTTAAAGGTAACATTTAAAGCTGTAAACTAAAATCTTAATGTCAAAGTCAGTGGGAGTTGCAGTGCAGAACACACTAGCATTTTCTATAGAGAAGTAGAGGAAAAAGACCAATGAAGATGCACTTCATCTGATTCTGTTATTGCTTTCAGTTTTGAAGGGATGATACCATTTAAGAGTGGGAATCTATAATCGAGACAGGTCACAGACTCCTGAGCTCTTTTACTGCAGTTGCTCTTAAGGAAATACCCAGGTCCCATCTACTAGATCTGAGAGAGAGAGAAGGCAGAAACCCCCGTGGCTGCCTGCGCCTGCCCATGCAGGTACCCAGCAGGACCCCAGACCCCAGCAAGCGAAGGGTGCAGCTCCCATCAGAAGCTGCCAGGTTGCCTCAAGGACCCATGACAGGTAGAGACCAGCATTTGGGGCAGTTGGCCCATTACATCCTCCAGCAGGACAAGCAGCCTGGCATGGAAGCTCCCTTACAGCGCTAAGGCTGCAACTCCACCTTAGCTGAATTTAAGTTAAATCAGCGCTTCTTCAGCCTCCACTCACAGCTGCATTTTTCGATTAGGGTGTACACAACCAACCTGCTCACAGTTATTTCATTTTCTTATTTTTCCCATCAATGGGATGATGCCAATAACTCTGATTTGGATGGAAAACACTTAAAAAACATCCAAGGGCACTCAAAGCTTTAAGTGTAGCCCACCCAGCTGCTGAAGTGAAAGAAAAGCAAACAAGGAGCAAGCCCTTGCCTCCGCCAGCAGCACAGTGAGGCCGGAGGGATGCTGCTGCTAGGACTGAAAAGGGACGCCTGTCAACCCTCTTGTCAGCGTCCATTCCCCTTATCTTAATAAGCTCTGCACCTGGAACACAAGAGCTGCATTGCCTGCACACAATAGCTATGAAAGGGCTCAGATAGGCTTTCTAACAAAGTAATACTCTCTTGATTTATTTTACACATCTCTCCATCTCTAATACTTTTCTTCTTTGCAGTTTAGCTAAATGCTCCTCTGAGCAGCAACCTCTTCCCTTTATATTTTGCTCCTACGCTGGCAAACTCTTTACGTGAGAGAATTTTATCATCCTCACCCAGCACCACATTAAACCAACTGTACAATTACACTGAAATCTGACAAATTTCACCTCAAAGTGGAGGACTATTCAAGTGCTTTACTTAATAAAGAGCATAATACTGCAATTGAGATTTTTTTTCCCTTCCGATTATTTCCTTTGAAATATGATGCAATCTCTCCTCAGAATGAATGTATTGATTGATTTCAAACTACAAATAGTATTTTTCACGGGTGCATTTATCTTCCAGCATACTGAATAGTTTGCACTGTATAGCACCTATTTTTCTTTTTATTAATTGCATATAATTTTTTTTTAATCATGACTGAAAATTTGGTAAAAATAAAGAAAAAACCCAGGGGGGTCTTTTCTGTTTCTTGAACTGTTATACACAGCATTCAATGATTTATTACAACATGCAATGAGTACTTTTAGCATTATTTTATAAAACTATAAACCAAACATGTTTAAATCATAACTACCCTGTCATCAACAGAAATCCCTTTCAAAAGCAGGACTGGGAGCAAGACAGAGCTTAGAGCTCCAGTTGGAGGGGGGCTGCCACAGGAAGAGACAAGGCACAGGACGTTCTCCCTGAGAGCTGTCCCACCTGGGCCATGGCTTGGCCAACCATGGGGTTGCCCAGCCAAGGCACAGGGTGAGGATTGCTGCAGGGGCCGGAGGTAGGAGAGAGACAAAGACTATTTGGGGAAGTAATCCCTAAGGAACATAGTGTGGCACAAGATACACAAAGGAAAAATAATCCACTACAAATATCAGCTGACATCTTAACTGATTTGGTTACACCATTCTTCTCCTACTAGTTAAAATTACCAGCATTACTCATTTTAAAAATAAACTCACAGCTGATTCTAATCTTTGGCCAACTGCAGGTTGCAACAGAAAAGAATTCTTCCTTGATAAGTAAACTTGTGTCTCTTTTTTCAAATTCATACATCAAATGCATCTTTCATTGGATCAATTCAATTCATACAGATTTTAAGTCATCATGAGGTGACAATAGTTCTCCAAGTACTCTCTCCAAGCATGCCAGATATCCTGTATAGTTGTGCAGTACCTTTTCTTTCCCTAAATGCCCCCAGAAATCTTCAGAGCATCAGCTCTGAACTCAGCACTGAGGCTGCTATATCATCCCTAGTATTGTAACTCCATTTTTCTTCCTTAGAGGAAGCATCATATCCAGATTCTAAAGAACTGTATGTGAATTAATATAAAATTAATAAAGTTACAGTCTCTCTCCTGCTCTCCCCCACATATACAGATGCAAAGATTATTAGAAAATACTCTTTTTGAACTCCATGTTTAAATCTACCTGGATTGTCTCTCTAGGGATACCTTGAATGTAATAATGTGGTTTGTAAGGATATCCTGTTAACAGAGAGACAACGATGAGAAGGAGAAAAAAATAAACTGAACATCATAGACACTAACCCTAATGACCAGTAAGGCAGATAGCGACAAGAGACCCGAACTCCTAAGTCACTGATAGATGAACACTAAAGGAACCACACAAGCACAACCTTGAGAAGGTTCACACAGAACTTTGTAACTGATAAGAACAGGAGAACCAAGGTTATCTGTGTTTATCAGTCTTGTGCAAGAGAGCAAACTTATTATGGAATATTTGAAAGGCACTGTGAGACTGTGCAGAAAGACCAGCACCTGGAAAAACCCAAGGTCAAGGACAGTGACTGTGTAAGGGGTCGATGGTGTGGGTATGGATATTGGACCAACTTAGGGCCCACGCTATTAAGAGATGGGTAAATGTGAGCGTGCTTGTGAATCAAGGGAGTGAGGGTGTTCATAGTTCTGCTACCAAACGTCAACCCTGATCAACAAGAAGGAATAAGCTTGTGCTGCCTGTTCATGTGCTGTTCATGTTCATGCGAGTGCTGCCTGCATTCATCTTTTCCGCCTCTCTTGTCTCTGTGGCCTCCCACGTGTGTATCGTGTGTGCGCATCCGTGCGGTACATGCACAGCCTGGCTGGGGCTGTAACCTGGAACGGGGGCAGCCTCCGTCTCACAGACCTGCAGAGGAAACCTCCTGGATTGAAATCCAAGGAAACTGGCTTCCCTTACCAGCCTGCAATCTTCCATTCTCAAGAATGAATTTTAATCAGAAAGTTATTGAATAAATTCACGGGGTGAGTATACTCTTTCTGAAACTAAGTTTATTATTTTATAAAAGTCTTTCCATAAAGTCTGGTATGAAGACTTTCCTCTTTTAGCCTTGGAAAGAGTTACTAAAGTAGTAATATTTGGGAGCGCCAATAAACAAAGGGTGAAGTATCACAGTGTATCCTCCTCATTAAAACCATCCACTCTCCCATTAACAAACACATTTAGGGAATGGGAGAGAAACCAAACAGAGATACTTTGTTTCAATACAGTTTCTAAAATAGTTCTGTATTTTCTACAGAATTAAGAAGTGTATGAGCAAAACTAAGAGACCTCATAACTTTGGATTTCAGGTGGTACAAATTAGCACCATTTCATTAGCACAAGGGCCACAAAATAGTTTCCTCCCAGCAACAGCAGCGTCTTCTGAAAGATCCCCCTGTGACCCGACATCTAAGTTCTGTCATACCCCTACAGCCATGGTTGTTTAACGTCTTCCAGGGAGGTACGACCTGCATCTTGCTGTGTCAGGCCACCAAAGACAGCCTCAGTTTGTTGGCTACTAATACCTCCCAAATAAAATAAATTAAAATAAAATAAAATAAATACTTCCAGCCATCTTTTCACATTGATCATCCCAAGTCCACAGCATATCTTAGTTGCTGGAAAGTGAGGTAAGAAATAAGGCTCCTATTCATTTTTTCCTTCAGCACCAATGGGCATTTTTGTGAGCTTGGGTTAGTATACAGAGAGGTTATTAAGAAGCGAGATGAATCCCTCTCTGCCTCTATTTTCCTCCTAACAACAGTGCACTTTCAGTTGAAAACTTGAAAAATGGAGTGCGAAAACATGTTCTGAATACTTTATTCACTTCTCCCTTTATCGTTGTTTATAACATTTTACACATTTCAAAAGAGCTCAAACCTACACCTCTTGCTGGGCTGTCATTAAATACCCATTAATGCAGAATTCTTTTCACATAATCTTGATCAGTGTTACTGCCCTTTCCCTTGTGCTGAACTGCTAAAATTACTTTGCTTTCAAAACTTCAATAAGTATTAATTACATCACAATTATACCTCAGATTTTTTTTTTTATTTTTAATCCACCTGATTTTCAATTTTTCCGCATTTGCAGAGGAAGGAGAGGATAACAAAATGTGAGAGTCATGAAGGAAACCTAATTATAGTGTAGAAGCTTTGCAAGTTTCCACAAGCCTTAAGGCACTGCAACGCACATCTCATCTAATCCAAGCATCTCACAAATGCACCAAAACATTTTTCTGATCATACTGAAAACTGTGCTCATTTAAATGACGTTCACAAATGGATTTAAAAGCAATGGCCTGTGGACAGTTTCTGAATAGTTTTGCTCTTCATCAGAAATGGTTTCGCAAGGAAAGTTCATATTAAGCTCACAGGCCATATTCACCAAAAAAAAAAAAAAAGCTATTTTGTGCAAGTTTTGATTTTAAGAAGTTCATTTTTTCCCCAAAGATCTCTAATCTTCAAGACTACACTGAAGAAACCATAAGAGGGATTCTCAATGTAGGATGACCTATAAAATTACAAGCTTTATAGAAAAACTGCTTCTTCTACATCCACTCACAATCTAAATAAAAATCTGAACCCATGTGCAAGATAGAAAAAAAAAAAAAAGGATAGAACAACAATAGCCTTCTGTAAATTATTTTGTTATACTAAGTCACCATTATAAAGCCACTGTAGAGACTTCAGGTATTAGCTTACAATTCAGCTTCAGAGGACTTTTTGATTACTGATGTGCATAACCATGTAGGTTTATAAACCTAAACATTCAGTTTATACAGAATGAAAATGCATTTGTCTCTACTGGTCTTCTAATCTACCTATATAATAATTTTAATAGATTTAGCATGTTTCAAAAATTGATTTAAAGAAAAAAAACAACCTGCCAAACATACAAACCAGGAAACTACACCAAGCATCAGCTGCAGCAAGAAGAAAAGGAATTAAAAGGAAGAAATATGAATCAAGATACATTTGAAACCTGCTGAAAGTGAAGGAACAGGAGAAAGTTTAATTGATGAAAAAGTTAAGCAAAGAACTTGAACAAATCTGAAGCAAAAGCAGAGAGGAAAAATTTAATCATGTTTTTTTCAAAAAGATAGGAAGGAGACAGTTGCAGGAGAATTCCATAATCAAGGTGGAAAACCAAGAAATGGAGAGCTGTCACATCTGCTATTAGAAAATACATCAAATGGACAAAGAGCTACAGCAGTGAGCTTGTGGGAAGGAAATTTAAACAAAGATGGGAATAAAATAATTAGTATTATTACAGAAAGTAAAGGTCAGATGACACAGTTTGTGCTAAGCCATGATGTATTTTAGCTGACAGTCAAGTATGGAGGATTTTAAAAGAAGCAATGACAGTCACAAGTGATGGATTTAAGACTTTGTATAAAAGGGACTGCTGAATGCCAGTGAGGGGATGTCTAAGATGGAATGAAAGTATGTGACTTTCAAAAGGTCCTCTTTCAGTGACACAAGAGGGGGCACTAAGACATCCGCACTTACGCAAAATCTGAAGTCATGAAAATAAGATAAGAAAGCCTCCTGGTCTTTTTGTTGCTTTCATATCCTTTATGGGTAACACACATGAATCTCTTTTAGGTTTCATCCTCTCCCTCTAAATGAGGCCAAGAAATAACTTATACCACTAGCCTATCAGGCTTACATATGCAACCAAACTTTTAATAGCAAATTCAGACGATGGTCAGGAACCTGATCAGGCTTCTGCAGTACAGTCACAATACGTGAACTTGGGTAGCTGTTCTGCCTTCACATCACAAACACTAGAATATCTAGCTATAATCACTACCAATCAGTGGATAAAATCAAACTGGATAAAGTCAGCATTTGCAGAGCAAGGCAATAAAACACCACTTTTTAATTCTTTGGAAAGGAGAAGCTTTGCGTATAAAGCAGGCCTTTAACAACACGTAGTCCAGGTTCTCGCATTTATTCATCACCTGGAGAAAACCAAATGCTTCTCACAATGACTAACAGAATGACGCCTGAACTCAAAGACACCCAGCTGTGTTCAACATGACTGGTATGTGACAAGGTCATAAAACTCTACTTTGGTCCATGATAAATAATACAGAAGCAGTTTGCAAACTTATGGTCTGCAATTTAAAGGTTTTAAAATGCCAGAGAGAAGCCAGACTGAAGATCCTGAAGATTTCACATTACAGCCAAAATTATATGACACTACTTGAATAATTCATTAAATAAATTCTGATACAAGCATACACCGATGCAAGAAGTTAGCACTTTCGCCTACTTGAAATGTAATACTGAACTTTGAGCAAATGGTAGTCTGAAGACTTTTCAGAAACACTCGACCTGAGGTAGAAATCAACTTACCCTATGTTTTTCCTTTATTTTCTTCCTGTATTCTTCTTTGTCAAATTTGTCTTCTTCCCGTAGTCTCTCTTTCGCTTTATCTAAGTTGATACCACTGGCATCATCTTCCTCATCTGCTTTTGTCAAACTGGATTTTTGCACAGGTGGCCACTGCTGCACCAACTGAATTATGCATGTCAACAAGAAAAATAATGGTTAGAATAACTTTTTCCACATCAAAGTTTTGATTACCTAGGTATAAATTATTTTTCTAGACTAAATAAAAAGGTCATTTGCAAAGAAAACAAAATTTCTGCACGATACAAACTAGGATACCTTATTTAACATCACATTCTGTCAAAAATGAGTATTTGAAAATAATGTCTCCATTACACCATATTACTCTTTAATGGATTCACTTGAACTTCTTCCCCTATTTTTCTCTCTTTTCCTAATGGAACAGGTAATTTATAACCTTGCTAGTCATTTTGGGATAAAAGTGATACTCGCTTTTAAGAAATGACTCTCCAAAATATACATAATAGAACAAACCACTAGTAAATCTAAACAATATGTTTTCATGTAAACAAACAATATTCCAACATATTAACTGAGAGAAAAATGAGATAAGCCTTCATCACACAGTACACGAAAAACCATGACTGCAGATTCATGTTTTGGGGGAAGCAAGGAGAACAGATGTAGAGGGTTTTATCGGTTATTGTTTGAAAACTGGATTGGAAATGTTTGATGATTCAAGCTTGACTTGTGGATGGCATGCGGAACACATCCAGCTTCCCTTGAATATCTGAAATTTGAAAGCGAAGACAAAGACTACATATTCACCAAAAATATTCTCCCCTACCTTATGACTTAATAGCTTATACCTCGGGATATGAGCAGATATCATCTACAGGTAGTCTTTGCAAAATAATTCTTGTTTATGGATTGGTAGAGTACTAAGTCTTAAGGAGAAACTATATGACAGGGAATACAGAATGTCTTTCAGATACAAATGCAAAGCCAAACATATTTAGGACTCCTGAATGCACACAAGGTGTTATTCACCTGGACACTGCGAAACTCAACCTGCTGTTTCCACTTCCTTTTGTAAAATGTAGTGTGTGTACTTGTATTTTCTAGAAAGATACATTTCTGAAATGAGCTTTATTTTATCAAAGAGAAGCACGCAGAGTAGAAGAGTAAAACTTTAAAGCAATTTTAGACAGCTCAGAAAAAAAACCAGGAACAACATCCATAGATGCAAACTTTATGTTTCCTTAAATAAGCCACCCCTTCTCTACTGCACTACTTTTCTAACTATAATCTTTATGCTTATTTTTTTTCTCCATCCTCACTCTTTTTTGCTTCATTGCAGAGATACATAAAACATTTGCATACATATTTTATGATGAGACAACAACTTTTGAATATCTAAAAATATCTGAAGATATAATTTCCACTCAATGGGGAAACCTCTAAAACCTTTTAAATTTTGTCTAATGTCAGTAATTATATGGCTATAGTCCCTTCACCTGCGATATAAAATGCTTTATTTTATTTGGTCACAAAAGCAAATTATATACTTGTAAAGGTGACCTCTCTTTCAGTTTCTGCCTTACTGAAAGTAATCCAGAGTAAGAAAAAAAGTGTTACTTTTTTCTTAATGCTGGAAATGGAAAAAACAACGCACACAACATCAGAAGCTGTGAAATCAAATGTTAGAAAAGTTTATGGAGCATGGAGACTTGCTAGCGAGGTTATCGCCACAATTAAACCCTAGAGTGACTATCATACACAATAGTTCCTTTCAGTATAAAATCAATACATTTTTCCAGGGGCTATTAAAAGATCCAATTAACTTACTGGCAGATTTCAATGCACTGCTACATCAGCACCAGTAGGTGAAAATTTGGTAATTCCTTAGCTTTCCTAACAAAGCTTTTAATCTAGAAATAGCGAATGCTGGAAAGAAAACCAGGGACTCCTTTAAATTCCAGTAAGTTAACTCAAGACTTGGGGGAGCTTTGGCAAACGCCTACAGGAAAATTGTTTTACATTTCTGTAAAGAAAAAATAGGCTCTTGATTCCACCAAAGATAACAGGCAGAAAAGAGGTACAGTTCTGTACCTCCACTAACAGCTCTCATACAAGTATCTTACACATACAAAGGCGAGAAGAGGTCAGTGCTCAGCATTCCTTTTTTTTTTTCCCAGTGGAATTGAATTCTAAATGGAAGCTGAACAGTTTTGCTAAACTTAAACCAATTACAAAAACCACACACTTTTGAAAATATTATCTTTTTATACAGATATAAAGTATTTCTGTCTTTATAGAAACTACAAATGCAGTTCCCACAAAAATACAGTTATTTTGAATTGATCTTACCTCTCCATCTTCAGTAAAGACTATTTTTGTGTTGACTTTAAATTTCTTCTTCAAGATTTTTTTGGCTTCTTGGATTTTAGTTGTTTTTTTCTTCATCTTTGATTTTGATGCATTCTGTATAAAAGAAAATGAGATTTCTTCTGTTTTTTTTTTTTTCCTAGTGACAGAGTATACACTTCAAACTTTCTTAAAAGCAATTATATGTATTAAAATGTAATTCCTAAAACACATCAGTAAGAGTAGTTTCCAGTAAAAATTAGCTAACAGTCTTTTTCATAAAAGTGTTTTAAGCAAGCCATATCATGAGGAACTCATTTACTCTGTTAACAATTTGGCATAACTTAAATCCTATCAGCAGCAGGACACCTGACTCATTTAAATCTCACTCGCCTTTTTGGGACAAGGACAGTAGATTCACCAGCTTACATTGTTAGCAAGCCTCATCAGACAAGAAATCCAGTATAACTGACTGAAGCCATTAGCTCCAACTGATCAGATACCACTTTCATCTCACTTGTTATCCCGTTGTCCCCAGGCACCACAGCACACCAGTTTGAGTTATTTCTGTGCCAATGAAGGGCACAAGTGGCCATGCAAGAACCTTCCTATTTCATAACTTCCTTGCAGTCCCATCAGGGTGCAGAACATCAGTGCTAGGGGTTGTTTACCAAACTTAGCATTAAATAACATTTAGAATCACAAAAGTTATTAGCATCACAGGAAAAAAGTTGTAGTGAAACAAAGTGGTGAAGACACCAGAGAAACTAAAAAATGCATGGATACTGAAGTTACATTTATTTTTTGTGTGCACAATCTTGCTGTTAGAAAGAAGAGGTGAAGAGGTCGCTTCTATTCTTGACAGAGATTGAGAACTCATCCAGAGTATTTTCACATTTTGGAGGTAGTCTGCAACTCTGCCAGGCCCATTTTAATTACTTGTGTAAAATGCAGTGGAAAATAAATTGTCACATCCAGAGATGACCACACAGGTTTCACAGAGCCACCCATCTGGTGGTAACACCGTGGAACCAAAGAACGTGGGTGGAGATTCCCAATCTCCAGACCTCCATCTCTTTTTCTGAGAGCTCTCCTCTCAAGAACAAAGACACAACACACAGAGACAACTTTTTAAACCATAACTGCTATTGCAGGAAGCATTTTATAGCAAAAGATATTCTGCAGGAATACATGGAGACTCCCTAGGAGAAGACCAACAAATCATTCATCAACCTGTAAAGACTGCAAAGCTCCATTACTCATCAAAAAGTGCCTGAAAAACAGTCACTAAACTGTCTAAACTTCTGACAAATAATAGAAAGTGGTCAAAGCAACCAGAAAGAAAAAGGAACAACAGAACTGCTTTCTTTCACTTTTCTATTTTAGTAATTTTAATCAGTTTCATATTCTATACCAAATCCACTATAAAAAGAAGCAAAAAATTAACTCAGAAAGTCACTGTCATTATGGTCAGCACACTAATGCACTGAAATATGAACTACAAAAGGGAAAAATTACAATCTTTCTAACAGGAAAAATGGTTTGTGACAGCTACTGCGCTGTGTTATCAAGTAATGACCATATCTATTATAGAAAATAGTAACTGTAGCAGCATTTTATGTCCTCAGTATTGTCATACAATTTTTGTTGCACTGGGCAGCTACTGCTAACGAGTCTCAGGCACACCTTTGGTAGCCCAGAAAGCTGTGCTAGTCCCTCATTCCTACTGCCTATCCCACAACACAAAATGTTTAAGAGTCTGCATAAGCATAAAACCTTTATCAGGGGATATGGACTAACAGGAATTGTCCAAAGGAAGAATTTAAAGAGAGATGTACTGTCAAGGTGGTAGGACTTCTCACTACCACAACTTTTTCTTTCACCGTTTGCTTTTGGGTTTGTTTCTTCTTTTTTTTTTTTTAATCTTTCATTTCTGCACTGCCAGTATTATTGGTACCAGTGTCATACGCTAACATAAAAAACGAGTGACAAAGTTTAAAATCGGTACAATATTTTGTAAAATTATATTTAAACATACATCTCAGCTGTTTACACTTCTTGGTTTAAAAAAAAAAAAAAAAAAAAAATGTTTTCCTGGCTAAAGAGCACAAATATTCAATGGGCTCTCTCTGCATGCATGGGCAATATTTCCAGTTATACTTCGATCCCTCTCCCTCCTCCTTCGATCCTCTCCCTCCTGATTTTGAGAAAGTATTTTGATGCTGCAAAGCAGCACAGGAAAAAATAGGATAGGTCCAAATTTCCAAACAAAGGGAAGGAACAAGAGGAAGAAGAGACAAATGGGAAGCTAAACTCTCTGACTATACACCTAAAAAGCATAGTATAAGATCAGTGTATGAATTTGGCAGATTTACAGTATGCAGCATTAAGGAAAAGCTTTACTAAACTGAACATACTCAAAGACGATGGCTATCAAGGCTCCCTCAGCTTCGACAGTCTCCTGACTGACTGTTGCAGTTAAAGACCAAACTAACAGCTTGGAGACCAAACATCTTAAACACGGATGTAGGCACATTTTTACAAACTAAATGACTTCACTGTTCAGCAGAAGTGGTGCAGTCCAGGAGGGAAGTTAGGTGGGTTAGGGCAGTGGTTCCTCACAGGGCCTCCCCGTCCCAAGGGGGAGACTACATGGTCCAGGAAAAAGTAAGGCAGGTTAACCATGGGGCGTATATAGCGCTGAGGCTACCGGAGGGTCCCGTAAATGCTGCTTTGGTCCTCTCCTGGGACCCCTCTCACATTGTTCTGAAGCCCCATATAGTCCTAAAGTCTCTTCTCTCTCTTCTGTCACCTAAGTCTGTCCCTGCCATATGCCTCCAGTAGTGTCTTTCAGAGCATCTGCTCCCCATGTCTCAAGAGCCTCTCCCATTACCTCCTGCTCCAGTGGCTGCTGCTCTGTCTTGAACGTATCTGAGCCAGGAGTTCCTCCGACTGGCTGCAGGTCTTGATATAGGATGGGTTGTTTCCACCCACCTCAGCTCATGGCCTCCTGCCCCACCCACGCTACCCCTGTGTCCCCCTCACCCAAATTTCTAATGCCATTACCTGTCTTTGCGTTGACCCCGCATTTGAACAGTTATGTTGAAACATCAGTTTCCCATCAAGCAGGGGTCTGATTCACTCATTCAAGAAGCTAACACCCATGGATAGCAGACCCCAGGCTTTCCTAATCTTCAGTGCCAACCCCTGGTTCTCTGCGTTTTCAAGCCATTCTGTTTACTCAGATCCCATTTTCATCTTTTGTACTAGAAGATACCTGACAATTTACAAGCATCAGGTTGGCATTTAACCCTCCTTCTGTATAGCTTCCTCTCTTTTCTTCACAATGAGTTCAACACACCAGCAGACAACACCAGCTTCTGGAGGCTGCCAAAACATCTCCTCCATCTGTTAACCTCAAGTGCTGCAAGAATACAACTGTGGCAGGAGCAGTAACTCCTCTCTAACCACCCAGTAAACAGCTGAAATCTGAGGTCACAGGCTGTGCAGGCAGAAGCACTGTCACATCAGCAGACATAAGTGAACAGAAGGTTTCTGCTGACAACCAGACCTTGCCCCTAACGCCAGAGTAAGACATGGCATTTTAAAGTGAGAGGAGAGGGCGCAGCAGCTCCCCACACTGACCGCCTGACCCAGAAAACACTGTGTTATCAAAACCCGCTCAACTAATATCTACCTCAGTTAATCCATTTCTAAAGCTGTATTACAGAATCTCAGAATGGTAGGGGCTGGAAGGGATGTCTAGAGACCATCTAGTCCACCCCCCCCCACCCCCGCCAAAGCAGAGTCACATAGAGCAGGCTGGACAGGAACACATCCAGGTGGGTTTTGAGTATCTCCAGAGAAGGGGACTCCACAACCTCTCTGGGCAGCCTGTTCCAGTGCTCTGACACCCTCAGAATAAAGCAGCTTTTCCTCATATTCAGACAGAACTTCCTGTGTTCCAGTTTGTGCCCATTTCCTCTTGTCCTGTCACCGGGCTCCACTGAGAAGAGTCTGGCTACATCCTCCTGACACCCGACATTTAGATATTTATAGGCATTGATGAGATCCCCTCTCGGTCTTCTCTTCTCCAGACTAAACAGACCCAGGTCTCTCGGCCCTTCCTCATTAAGAGAGGTGCTCCATTCCCTCGATCATCTTTGTAGCCCTCCAAGAAATTACACCATCAAAAAAGCCATGGGTCCAAACGAAGTGGGCACACACGATCTCTCCACAGGTTTTCATGTTGCTGTTAGATATCAAAGGGATTCTGGCAACACAAGTGAAAGCCCCAGCCCATGGACACACACTTCCCCGGCAACGAGAAGAGGCACCTGCCACTCACCAGGGTGTACATGCTGCCCTACATCAAACAAACACAGGCCTTCAACACATCACCTTTTCTCCTATGAAGATGTGGCAATAGTTGAGCTGATCAAACAAGATCAGAGTGATAATCAGCCTCTTTAAAAATGGTATGTAACAGTTAAGCATTAGAAGTTAAGAGTCACGTGAGTTTAAAAACTCACTCAGTTTTTAAACATACAGAAACGTACACTCAGCTGCAGGGTTGGGGGATTTTCTATTGTTACTAATCAAAAGCCTAAATTTCTTCTTCCTTTTGCACATGCACATGCCAGATGGCTTGCTGGGTTATTTAATGAGTTAGAATAAAAACTCGGCTCTTAGAAGCAGAGAAAATTCAAACATTTTGATATATAATCAGAAACAATACAGCTAATATGCAAGTTCTTTTCTATTTTTCTCAAAAAGGAGCAGGCTTTTGTTTTGCAGCTTAGGTCTGATATTCTTAGCTCAATCTATGACAAAAGTTTTCTAAAGGAAGGCACTGACAAGGTTAAGACATAAGATTTACTATTTTTTAAATTTTTTTTCCCAAAAAGACAGGCCACCAGAAACACAAATATCAGTAAAATTTGCTGTTCTAATATGCAGTATTTTTTCTTATTAATACAATTTTTAAAGTCAATAGTTTAGACTGAGTACGTAATTCTCAGTAACTCAGGATTAAAGCACTTACAGTCTCTTACTGTAACAAACACATTTGCTTTAACCTTTGGAGTGTTACAAACCACCAAATGTAAAGTTCCTTTGTTTGTAACTATAATTTCCTTTGTAATTTCAACTCAACAAGCCTGTGAAAGCAAGCACAGTGTATTCACTACAGCAGCTGTCTAAAGACAGGGCTACATTATTGTGTCAGGGTAAAGTACCAGTAGAAAAAAAAAAAAAAGTTTAATCAATTTTCCAATCACATTAGCTATAACAAGCATTTCTGCTTTTCTAGGGGCCTTGTGGTCTTTTTTTCTCCCCCCTGCTTATACCTTACAATTCCTAGGAAGAACGGTGCTGTACCTGGAAATATTTTTCAGTCTCTCCCAACACTATTACATTATTTTACCCGGAATTCAACAGCAACTGCCTCTGAGAAACAAAAATCAATGTGGTACTCAATTTCACACACTTGTTTTGCATTTCTTCCAGTAACTACCCACAATAGGAGCAAGTATTGTCACATTTGTATTATCACAAAGCACATCAATCCCCTTGTCAAGCTACTGAGTTCAGACTCCAAAGTCATTCCCTACAGAATAGGACACAGGCTTGTGAGACTGAAGCTACCAACCCTTAGGCAAAGAGGAAGGACTGTGGTCCTCTTCGTGCTGTGGAGCGTGTACAGACATGGCTTTCATCTGGCAGGTACTATGATATTTTGAGTGTCCTCCAACCACTAGTCTCAAGAAGCCTAAACCATAAAACATTACCTCTCAACACCATAAGCTTCCCTAACGCAGACTATGAGGCTTTGATTTCCTACAACAGAGATAAGGTTAGAGGAGAGGGAAATTTTCACTTCTGACAAATATCTAACCATAGAAGCAGCAGTGAGATACAAATTTCACACCTTACACATAATTATAAAATGTAAGAAAAACATCAAGAGAAGCAAAATAACCAGACTTTGAAGTCCAGTCCATATTACTTCAAGCACCTACAAAACTCTATAAACACCAAAAAGCTTCCTCTTAGTAATACAATTTGACTCAACCAGCCATCTGTCCTCCTGCTGAGTATAAAGGATCAGAGAAGCAGAAATCCTAGGATGCAGCATGACCACAGAGACATGTATGGATGCTGCTTTCCTGCATGATCTGTAGTAGCTCCGTGGTCTCTATTAATTTCCAGCCCACTTCTCTGCAATGACAGCTATTTCAGTCCTTTCCAATTTCTGTTGACTGCTCACAAGCCACAGCCCTCTTTGAGCTGTTGTGAACACCAGAACAAGCCGAAGCCACTGAGAAGCAGCAAAGTTCTTCAAACCATCCCTCTGTTCCCACAACACAACTCCCCCAACCTTTTTTCCTAGGAAAACAAACTTCTTTTGTTAACGTGTGTGGTTTGTTTTTTTTAACTGTAATAAAAGTGAGTCTGATTTTGCTTTGGTGAAGTGTTCTAAGTTTTTTCTTTTTTAATTAAATGTTAAAAATTAAATTAGGAAGCTTAAATTCACAGACACTATCCAACCAACTTGTAGCATATATATACATCACTGAGCACTGCTTTTACCAGGACAGTTGTGAAGTTATGAAAATAAGCAGGTTGCTACTCAGAAGACAAAACCAGCACTCCTTACGTGTTATTTTATTTGCTTCTCTATTAACTTTTAAAGCACATCAGTCAAGTATCAAGATCAACATAATCTTGAATTTTTCAAGTCGTGACAAATTAAAAAGGTGGGTTGACGGGGTTCTCATTCCTTTGGGGTGTTTTTTCTTCAGGGTGTAGGTGCTTGTGTTATTTTGGGTTTTTTAACTAGTATCATGCAAGATTTCAACAAAGATACTGAAAAAGCATGAAGTCAAAATTATTGGTTGGCAATTCCTAACCTGATATTATAGTTTGAACAGAGAAATTCTGGACAGCTACATTACTTGCTACCTCTATGCATTATTTACTTTCTAAACCTGTTGAAAGAATGTTGATTTTGAAAGAGATCATTTTCTAGGGTAGAACCTAGAAACCTACATAGAGAACTCTATACCTATAGTATAGAGAAACCTACCGTAGAGAAACCTACATAGAGAACTGAACATGGCTTTTACAGTAACAGTTGTGAAGATAAGGATAAGTCCAGATTGGTAATCAGAAGAAAACCAGCATTCTTTGCATACAGAATAGCACAGATATGAAGCCTTTCAAAATCACAGCAACAGGAGGAAAAAAATAGAGGAAATAAGAAAAGCTTCTAATAATAACTATTCAATATTGCTAACCACATTATGGACAAAGACCACAAGACCAGCAGTTCACCACACTATCATTCCTGTTTAAATTGCCCTTCAGATCAAAGAAACAGCAACAGATGCAAGAAACCACAGCAAAGACAGGAGTGCACTATGGCAACCACACGCTTAGATGATGTTTGCCTTTGGTTTTGATTACCGTTAGGACAGAAGATTCCATCTGAATTTCATTAGAGTTTTGTGTT
This sequence comes from Numenius arquata, assembly GCF_964106895.1. Taxonomy (NCBI): domain Eukaryota; kingdom Metazoa; phylum Chordata; class Aves; order Charadriiformes; family Scolopacidae; genus Numenius; species Numenius arquata. Next base: position 123,208,765 of record NC_133576.1, read on the forward strand.
TGGTGCAAGAGTTTGGTTAGAGAGGATGTCTTAGTAAACAACATACTATTATTTTCTATAAAACAAATTAAATTAAACCATGAAAGTTGAAAAGAACTAAACTTACGATTAAAATCTCAGTATTTAAGACAAAATGCAAGAGTGAGGAGTAAAGAACTTGCCAACTTACAACTTGCTAAAACAACTGGCATTTTTTGTATTATGTTTACATGATGAGCTTGTTTAGACAGGTATTAGCAAATTTTTAAATATAAGAAATTGTAGCAACAATTTCTTATATTTAAAAAAGGCATTTATTTAGGAGATCGTTTTTACTTGTATACAGACTATGATAACAGAAAAAAGGAGAAAGAGGTGCCAGGAAATGGCTCCGTGCCCAGTATTTCTCTCACCACAGACAAGAACAAAGCTTAGTAACAGAAATCTTTATTAAATGATTCTTCAATGATAAATCTTACTCTCACTTCGAACTGACACCACGTTTCTCTAGAATACTTCTAAAACACTGAAAACAACTAAAATAATTTTCTAGTGAATTATTACACTTTTCCTATAATGAATGCATATTCCATGCGATACCTGACTGTTCAATTCAACAGCTGCTACTGAAAACAGTTTTGGCAAAGGCTAAACAGAGGTAGAGGTTCAAGTTTCTCTTCCTAGCAAGTCAGTAAAAAAAGCAAAGATTAAGAAAAACGATGTTGATATAGCAAAATTTACATTGAATTGGTGAACTTATTCTGTGAATTGCAAAATATTAACCATCTAAACAATGGCAAAGACACCAGCGTTTTCAACACAAACTATCTTTGCAGGACATCGGGGGTTCCATCAGTAGCTCTGCACTTCCAACTATGAAATTAGATGAGAGAAAAGATTTTTTTATTCCACACACACTCCCCTACCCCCCATTCATGTTAAGATGTTTATTTCTGCTTTTACTATTTCCTTTTCTTTATAGGTAATTTAGAAATGCCTGGGTACCATATTCCTACCCCTGAAATGCCTTCTGAAATACAATTCCTGTATCCTCACAGCAGCATTTATTATCTACAAACTTAAACCAAATCCTGAAAACAAAAAAAAAAAAAAAAAAAAAAGTGAAACAGTATCCTTCCATCCTTGAGAAAATTTTTATTGCTTTCATTTTCTATACCAAAGAAAACCAGAATGTTAATGTTTTACCCCAATATAAAATCCCACAATACCATGAAGGTACCATGAATGACCATTGCACAATCAATTTTTCATGCTTTTTTTCCTCCCCTCTCCCTCTGCTTTTTTTCTTTTATTTTTTTTAAATTATTTATTTTAACTATATCTCTGACTCTGCCACAGAACAGAATGATTTTAAAGCATGCTTTAGTGAAGAGCTAAGCTCCCCCAGCATACAAAACAAGCATTTGAGTACTATAAATTAGGTAATTATACATAAAACTCTAGTATCTGCACATACACCAACAGTTTTTGTCATTGATCTGCAAAATCACTGCACCACATTTTCCAAATCTTTAAGTATATTATATAAGAAATAAATGAAAAAAATAATAAGCTTATTATAAGACCTAATATGGACAAAACCACTATTTAAGAAATTTGTGAGTTACAGTAATTAGATAATCTCACTCTGAGAGATGTCTCTAATGCACTGGACCACAGAACTTTTCAGTACAGCTATTGCATTAGCCTATAAATCTCCATTACCCATGAGCATAAGCAGCAACAACGCCTCTTTCTAAAGCGTTAGGCCTTTAGCAATGCAAGACCATGGCTTCTCATGCAGTTTATTTAAAAGACAGGTATAACAGAGAATAGTAAACTACTTTACATATTTCTAAGCAAAAAGTAAATTACGTTATAATTGAGTATGCCTGACTAAATGAAGATAAAGGCACTCCAGAAGACTGTAATTCAAAACCAAATACATTAACATAGCTTTTGTTTATTCTTGGGGTTAAGGTTGGTAGAAAAATATATTTCAAAAATACACATACAAGCTAACATACCCTAATAACTCAAAGACTGCCTCTAACTGAAAATATACAAGAAGTATACAATAATGATTAATACCACTAGTAACTGCAGTGCCAGCTCAAGACATAAAATGTTTTCATTCCACCCCTCCCTGTCATTACAAGGCAATGCATCATCACAACCCAATCTTCTCTGGTAAAATCCAACAGAAATGCACGGCAACCATCAACTTCCCCAGCACTTCTACAGTCAAGAGAAGTACATGAACTGCTTGCAGTTATCCTAAACTGATGATTACATCTTTGTAAATGAACAAGTGTATTCCCCATACAACATATTAACAAGCAAAAAACGTGATTTTCCTGACTGCTATTCATCCTCCCTATTCCAGAGCTTCCATTTTTGTGAACAAGAAAAGGCCATCATGAAGATGCTATTTCCAGCAAAACACAGCAAATTAGAAATAAGAGCATGAACATGTCATTGATATTGAACCAAATTATTTCAAACATAGCCATCTTTTGTCTCTCACTTCAAAAAAAAAACCCCGATCAACCAACAAGCCAAGCCCAACCCAAACCCCGTAACACATGACTGTGGAGCTGAGTAGAGACAAAAACCTGCACCTTTTGTTCGATGACAGATCTCTAACAATGACATCTTGAGATCTTTCCTCACTTTCCAGCAGATGGAAGATCCTGCCTGTTCATCCCGCACTGATATTCAATGTGAAACAAGGCCCACAGACAAAATGGGAGTGAGGGGAGACAAGTAGGAAGCGGAGGGGTAGGGGCTGCCTTATTTCGGATGAAAAGAACCCTTAAGCCCCTCAGATGTGCTGAGAATGCGCTACGTTCTGGAACCTGTAATTTTTCAGACTCCAGAAGAACGAGAATTGCTCCTTCTCTCCCAGGCTGCTCTTAATATCTTAGTGCAAGACAGTTAAATTGAAATATTCAGAGAAATGTAATCACTGAAGGATACAGCAAGAAGGCAATGCTGAGCTGACGTTTAATGAACTGGAAATTTGGGGTTTTTTTATTTAAAGAGTAAAGATCCTTGGTTTTAATGTGACTGTATTTTTCAGTAGTTAAGACACAGTTATTCTAAAAAAAAAGACTTTTCTGCATAATCATTACAGCAGTCAAGGTTTAAATAAATGCCATAACATCATTAAAATTCTGGCTTAAAAATACTCTGCAGAGGAATCTTAGGTCAAAAGGTGAGATGAGAAGACGACACTTTCATGCTGTTTTTCTTTAAGGTTGAATGTATTTCACCATCCATGAGCAGTGTGACATTCCCTTTCTCCCTCAAAAGCCACCACGCGTGGCCCCAGGAACACAGCAGCAGCCAGGGCTGAACCTTCTTAAAACATTTTGTTCACTACATTCTCCTGATCTGCCATCAGAAAGTAACAAAAAAGTTGCTTTGCAAAGAGAAATATATTTATCTCAGCTCTCTCTCTTCCTCCTTTTGCACGTGCTAAAACCAAAAACTATGCGCATTTAATTACCACACCACAATGACACCCTTCACAGGCTATGACCGCAAATAGGAAAGATTGCAATTATTTTTTAAAAATACCCCAAATTTATTTTTGTTCATTTGAGCAGTATAAGTTTTTCAGCAGATTAGCGTGATAACCATGATTGTTTTTTAAAGAGTTTTATTTCCTGTTTAGAATGACACAGATGGCACATACTCCTTCCCCTTTAGAGGCCTCTCAATGCATTTCTCCCCATGCACAAGAACCGACACAAGTAAAAGCATTTATCCAGCCTCCATCCGGGCATGGCACTGCTGAGGCCACTTGAAAGGGAAAGAAGAGGTAATGCTAGACAGCGATCTCTGAGGGCTGATCTTCAAGATGAGGCTTATTTGAATTTAGGCCCCAAATAGGGAGTGCACAGCCTGTCTCAGAACCGCATCAGGGTCTCCTCCGCTATCCCATACAACAAACCAACAGCTCAGCATGGGAGACCCAGCTGGGATGAAGGCAACAGCACAGCAAGCGTGAGGAAAACACACCACAGAAGAGGAGAAAAAAGATGAGTAATGGGTCAACTGAGTGAGTTGCTCACTGCTGGCAAGAGATCCAAAAAGAATGTAGCCAGTATCTTCCAACCGAATGTCAATCACGGATTATCTGGAAATGCAGAATTTCTTCATAACTAAAGACTGACAGAGAAGCCACAATAGTAACAACTATAAAAAATATTTCATGCCTATTATTTTTCTTCTTTAGAAAAGGCTGAGTATTTTGACTCTTTACTCCAGGTATTCAGTACAGACTAAAAATGCTGCCAGAAGTGCTCTTGCAGTTCCTGTGCACTGCTGCTTCAAACGCTCTCACTGCTGCCCTTCACCAGCACAGGTCCTTTCCCAGCCCTGAGAAAAGCTGCATCAAGGATTTAAAATGGGCAGAAAGCTAACACTAAGGCAGCTGCAGATCGTATTCTGCTATTTTCACTCCCAGAGGCAGAGAAGCACACTCATAGGAGGCAGGTGGAAGGGAGCAGAGCTGGTGAAGCAGGGACACGCAGCCCTTTCAGTATACAGCCAGAGTCCCAGCCATGCAGCAAGATGGAAATGCACCTTAAATACATTTGAGAACCTGGGCAAGAAAAGTACTCCCAGATCTCAAGGTACACAATGAGAACCTCAAGCATTGATAAATATGATGAAAAGTGCATCTACTCTCTTGATTCCTGCACAGGAAAAACACACGCATGTGCCTGGTGCCGCTGCCACCACAGGCACACAAAGCACACAGAGCACCGCTGCTCTCCAAAGCAATAAATCCTCGTGAGAAATAATACCGGAGGGTCCGACATCCACGTGAACCAGCACAGCCAACGGGACTGCATCAGTCTGACAGTGTTTTGCTCTTGTTCCACTACAGAAATGCCCTGGGCAAAATCCCTGCCACAAAGGATGCCCACTTAAAGTTGTATGAAAAAGTGTGATACCTGTAAGCATCGCCGTCTACATAAACAGGTACTAAGTCTCACAGCACCGAGCTCCAGAACTGTCTGCAGTTTAAATCTGCCTTCCCGCATCTTTTGCAACATTTTGCCTTGGAGCTGGAAGCCTCCACACCTCCTTTTTTTGCAGGAGTCAACTTTTAACAAGAGGTACATTTACATAATCAATATTTTCTACCTGCTTTCCAAAAGATTGTTTAAAAATCATACACATCTCTGTCTCCAGCCAAAGCAATTAGAAGTTTTCAATTGTTTCAGCAGCATTTATTCAGATAGTCTACGCTCTGCCTAACTCCCAGTGCTTAGGTATGAGAGAGTGTTAACAGTCTGTTAACGGGAGGGCTCAGAGCAGATCTATAAGCGGAGGACACACCGTATAGCCACAGTCAGCTGGTCCCAAGTACCTCTCCTCGGATCTTACACCTTCACTCGCCTTCATGCAACTCTGCCTTGGAATGCCTTACACATAACGGCATGCTGCTAGAAGAAAGCACTCATGAAGGTGACATTGTTTCATTTAAAATAAAAATTAGTATTTTCTCAGTCCTTCTCACTCCTCTAGAATTCTGGGGAGGTTTGGCAGAAGTTTTCGGCTTTAGGTTTTAGGCTGATGAAAATGATTGATTGATGAAAAAAACTGAAACGCTCATTTAAAAATACTTTCAGTTGCCAAGATACAATGACTACAAGTGCTGTAGGCTGATATGCTGAAGTACACTAAGATTTTCTCCATTGCTTCTGAAGCAGTAGCAAAGGTAGAAATATCTTTATCACTTTATACAACTGGAAAAACGTGCAGATTCCAAGAAGCCTGCTGAGTTTATAGTCATTTTCTTTCTTTCCCGTTAAAAAACAAGGCAATTAGGTGTAAAGATCGCATTAATTCACTACAGAGGCCCTCACAGTAAAACATTCAAGCAGGTTTTAGACCTTTATCTATAGAAAAATTCTGGTCCAGACCAAAATAGAAGAATAATCAACTCAAAATGGAGAACAGCAGTAGACAGAAGAAAAATGGGAACTCCTACCACCAGCCAAGAACACATACCGACTGTGAGAAGACGAAGCTGTAAAGAGAGGGTCACAAGCTAAGACTCTGTGAAGGAAGCAATACAGAATTCCTTAGCAACACAGCTAAAGTTAAAACAAACAAAAAAGTGAGACTGCTACACTGTATGAGTGATAGACACTGAACATAAACTTGCCATAACCTCAATGTTAACTCAGCTCTCCGTAAGACTACTAGGGTACTAGATGGGCAAAGGCAACTTAGCTGCTAGGAACCAGGACATTAAAACTGTCCACTCACTTGGAATTAAAAAAAAACAGAATATAATTTTTTTAATTCCACCCTCCCCCCCCAATTCAGGCATGAAAACAATCGGATAGTCCCCATCATGGAATTCTGAAAATATTAGCACACGAAATCACAAAACTGCTGGAAGGTTGTTGGGTTTTTTTAATAAATCTTTCCTACGGGAAGTGACAGGTGATGTAGAATTGGAAATACCAATTACAAACCACTTACAAAAAAATGGCAAAGGGAAAGGAACTATGACGCAGGCTACTCCAGACCGTTACGAGCCCTCAGTCTGACCTCTACAGGACGCAAAGCAGAAAAGTGAGTTTTGGAGGAATGATGGATTACAAAAATGGAATGGAAATTGGAATACAGAATATATTATAGCACAGGAACGCCAAAGGCAATTTGTAATAAAAATGTTATCTTGACTCTCTAGGCAAGGCCAATATAACAGGAATAATTCATTTAAATTTCAGTGGAACATTTAGCATAGTACCACATTGAAAAGTATTAGCTGGAGTAAAAAAAAAAAAAAAAAAAAAAAAAAAGGTCAAGGATTAGAATAGTTACAAATAGCGACTACAATGATCTGTGCTGAAAGACAAATTACCAGGGCACTAGTGATTCTCCCCAGTCAGTCCCATGGTCCCTGTTCTGCCCAGCAGAGTTAGTGATGAAAAGTCCCAATGGCACAAAGCTGGGAACTGTCGCCAGCTCCAGAGAACGAGCAGCAGGTTACTCAAAAGAACAAGATAACCTTGAAAATGAGACACATTAAAATGAGATGAAATCCAACAGCACAAAGTGCAAGGGCTATTCAAAATTTAAAATTTAAAGTGAGAGATCAAACTGAAGAAAGAAACAAAGAAGGAATCGGGCAATTTCCATCACAGGACTGTGAGCCCCACTGTTCACGCAGCCACAGAAGAGACAAACACAAACCCTAAGCCCTCTTGGGCAACCTATTGCCACTAAAAGCCAATGAGGATTCATGCAACCAGCTTCACCTCTAGCTTCTCAGACCGAGTCAAGATGAACTCAGATGGAACATGTGCAGAGAAGAGTGAGCAGGATGAAAAGCCCGTCTTTTGAGAGGAAATGAAAAGAGCACAATGAAGCAGAGGGAACATAACAGCTTTCTTGTAAACATATCTGGGATAAACACGGAAGAGGGAGAAAAAACCATTTAAGCTTAAGAACAACCTAGAACAACCATAGGAACAAAACTATGAAAATATGTATTGGAAAATAAACCAGCATAGATAATAACCTCAAAAAGCAGCTCTTGTAAATAGGAATAATAAAGGCAAATCATCCTACTCTTTTGTAAAAATAGCTGAAATAAATGTGTAAAAAGAACGAGATATGTTTGATACGTCTCTTTGCGACACCCCAGAGACTGGGCTCAACCTAATCCAAGCATTATACTCTGAAAGGATCAGGATTCAATTTGTAGTTAAAAACAAGAACAAATGCCTTCTTCTCTTGCCTGGAGAAGAGAAGGCTGAGGGGAGACCTTATCAATGCTTATAAGTATCTAAAGGGTGAGTTGAAGGAGGAGGGAGCCAGACTCTTTTTAGTGGTTCCCAGTGAGAGGACGAGGGGCAACGGGCACAAGCTGGAACATAGGAGGTTCCACTCAAATATGAGAAGAAACTTCTTCACGGTGAGGGTGACAGAGCCCTGGAACAGGCTGCCCAGGGAGGTTGTGGAGTCCCCTTCTTTGGAGATTTCCAAGACCCGCCTGGATGCAGTCCTGAGTAACACGCTCTGACATGCTCTGGGCAATCCTGCTTCGGCAGGGGAGTTGGACTAGATGATCTTTATGGTCCCTTCCAACTCTAAAAATTCAGTGAAATTCAGTGAAATGCTGCAACAGAACATTAATTAAGAAGTGAAAAAAATACGTCTAATCCGTATTTGAACCTATGACAAATCTTCAGTTGCTTTAGTAAATGCAAGTAAGCTAAAATCTAGTTTAAAATCTTTGAATATCAGTCTTTTCAGCTGTCTTCAAAGTCAAAGTGAACAAAAAAAAAAAGAATGTTCCATGATGTTTTAATTCTAATATTTTTACTTCATACAGTAGCTCTATCATCTTTTTTTTTAAAAATGGCTTCACAATAAAATCATGTCTTTAGTATTCCATAAAGGCATATACAACACTCCGTTGTTCCAGAATAATTTTTTGAAAGAAAGTGTACTAGTGATAAATAGTCAAAAGAGAAATACCAAAAAGCACATTAGAGAACAAAGTTTAATCTATAAGGATTAGAAATTATGCTTCTGTTTTCCACAATAGTGTTTTTATGTTCCTTATGTTACAACAAACTTCTATATTTCAGGCTTTTAGGAAATTTTTCTATGAATTACTGAAAGAAACCACTGATTTTACAGCAAGATATTAATTAATTTTGCTTTTAGAATTCAGTACGGTTATTATTTTGTGCAGTATCTCATATTCCTCATGTACCACTGTTGCACAAAATGGCAGTTTGATATTGTCAGCATTAAGAATGCAAGTACAGAAACTGTTAAAAATATCGAAGCTTTCACTCTGAACACAATGAAACTAAATAAAATATAGAAATGAAATACTGGTAAAACATGTTCCTCAAATTTTAACTCTGAAGTACCCTACTTTGAAATCTGAATTCTTTGAATTCCTTAGAGGTTGCCTTCTTAAAAGGCATCTGCAACCACAAACATATTCTGTACCTGCCCAAACTACTCAGAAAGAAAGTCAAAAGCAAACTATGATGGATACTAAATTAAAAAGACAGAAATCCCGAAAAGGACATTTCAGCTGGCCACTGTCAGTCATGAGATGTGGATCCAATGTGTCTACAGAGTTTATAAACCTTAGGACCAAACATGACTGATTTAACTATCAATAACTTCAGAAGCTGATTACTTAAACAGAGTTCCACTTCCAGAAACATTAGGGCTTAATATTTCTAAAAAGCGCTGAACTTTTAAAGCAACAAATAGAAAAGAATAAAATGCAATGCTGGGTTTCAGTACTGAACCAAAAAGGACCACTTTTGCCCCCTCCTCTTCAAACGAGTTCCATTTTATACTAAGAAGGATTCTCTCACGTCACACACGTCATATTGGAAAGATGATGACTTCTACTGACCTTTGAAAAACAGACCATTTCTTTTTCTTAAGTCTGCATTAAGGTTTGTTCCACGTATTTTTACAGAATTGCTCCATTGACCATGCCATGAAATTATGTACATACATGAGCTTTTACATCAAGCTAGTTCTGAATCAACTTATCTTTTGATTTGACTATCAACTTCTTGGACTTTAATAAACCGCAAAGTAGATGGGAGACAATTGGAGATGGGAGACAAAACCTTAGACTATAATCTGGCTCCATGTCTTCAGGCACTGTTAGTTTTCAAAAGCACACGAAACACCATCAAAATGAAAAAACATACAGTATAAATTCTACCTATTACAATGACTTTCTATACAAAAAGGGAGTTTGATTAGTAAGTACAGCATGCAATACACCTCACACTACTGAACTCACATAATTTTTAAATATTCATTTAAAATATAAACCACTACAAACAGTAAAACCTTTTAGCAGAGCAGATTTTTTTAAACAAATCTATGCCTTATTATATTTAATACTAAGAGTACATCTGGGACAATAGCATTCTTCCAAGCTTATAAGAACTTCTAGAATTCATTTATGACCGTTGTCTTGAAAGTGGAACAAACGTCTGTCATTCACAATACTAATTGTCTTAAAATTTATGGCAGGCAATTAGTTGCATTCTTGCACTCAAACGAATCTCTCCTCCTGAGCTGCATTTGCAATTCTGCTACTGTCACTGAGAAAACTTATGTTCTGGTTATCCTATCTGAACCATAATACTCATATTTTAAAGATCCTTGGAAGAAAGTCAAGCTGAAATCAAACTAGTAATTGTTTTTAGAGGAATGTACTGCACTTTACAGGCATTAAGAAATGAACAAAGTCTACTTGTTATAGTTATTCCACCATCATAAATTAACTTTGTTTTTATATGACATTACACACTTTTCTCCTCCATTTTAAATTTAATTGTACTACTTTTGAATAAATGTGGATTTTGCGTTCTGCGTAGACAGAAGAATAAGCCTACGGGGATAACATATGAGAAAACGTGTTTCTTTTTAGCTACACACCAAAATACAAAGCCCAGACGTGGAAGTCTCTTGTGCTTACTGAAAATCCTTAAAATTTAACAAAAGGGTTTCACAGACCAGAGCTGATGGAAATGCATCACTGATTTAGCAAAGAATCCACTGATTTAGCAAAGAATCCACCGAAGGGAAGACACGTGGCACTGGTCAGTCATCCCCATCTCTTCCCCATCGTCACGCAGCCAGGTCACATGAAGGCATAAGCAAGGAGACAGGAGTGGCATCACCATTTGAGCTCTAAGTGCCAGACCATTTGCAAGAAAAGGTTCAACATTTAGCAATAGAGGATACTTCTGCCATCCAAAGAGATGTCTCCAGTCTTCCCACTGGAAGTGCACTGAATTGTTGGGAAGTCTGTAGCAGGACACATGGGGCACGTATGTTAATAGCCAGACCATACCAATTTAAGCAATACAAACTAAACAACACATTCCCATTCCTGAAGCATTTTTATGAGTACTGCCAAAAAAAGCTGCAAATTGTCCATTTTCAGGCTTAATTCCCATCCTTGTCATTCAAAGAATGTGGTCTCCTGAGAAATTTCCCTAAATTAAGAAATCCTCTCTTGACAGACATCTCTTGGCTGGACTTTACTGCTGTTCTCAACCACCAAAGAACTGTCCCATTTGAGCCTTAGCTAAGCTCTTGGGCACACACACAAATTGCTACATCGCCTTAAGTGAAGAAGTAACCTGGAGCCACCATGCACACCAAAGAAAACAGCTTAGAACTGGTAACACAGTGGGGATGCAGCAACTTGTGTTAGCACAACTGGGCCACTGCAATCCAATCGCTGGCCCCCCACGTCTGCCCCGTGCTCATTCTCACTCCAGTGAGCTGGAAAAGCCCACCAAGCTCAGCTGGAGCAGCTTTACATGCTCCAAGCAAACTGGTGTAGTGAAAAATCAGGAGTTTGAAAAAGTAATTTAAAACAGATGAGAGAAGAGGAAGAAAAAATAGGTTTAGGCCAAGGAATCTCTTACCACTACTTAATTAAAAAAGATCTATTCCTTACAGATACTCTCTGTGGGGCTAACATGTTGGTCCTATTGCAATCTCACTAGATGTCTCCATTAAAAAAAAAAATCTAGATAGGTAGCATAAGAGATAAGGGAAATACTCATCTCTTACAAAAAACAATAGTTTCTGAAGCAGTTTCAGCAAATACATGGGTCACGTATGGCAGATGGCATTTGTTCAGTTAAGAATAATCTGTCTGAAAGTCAAGATTTCTAGGATGGTGAGAAATGTTTCCCATTTTGACTGCAAGTGTTTTCACATTGTGCCAGGAGCCACTCATTGATCACAGCTGGAAGAACCCCAAACACCACTTACCCAGAAAGTGCACATCTCCTGAATGTAAATAAAGGCAGCTGATGACAGTCTTAACAGCAGAGAAAAAGTTAGGAAAAGCAAGAAAATCAGGAACCATGGTACATCAACTGCCAATGTGGAAAATGGATTTTAAACATGTGCATTCAGATTGGCACATCTTATTCTAGATTAAATAAAAACATCATCTTAAAACTTTTCAGCAGAAAAAATTCTTTCCTAAAAAGATCCTAAATAAGAAAGTCTGCTGAGTGGGAAGACATCCGTGTTCTCCACATTGCTAGTGATCTTTTTCTATTCAAAATAGTAATCCATGATGGAACCACTTGAGATAAAGAGTAATTTAAATACCTCTTCTCCAGAGCAAGTATTTTCTCAAGTTCTGTAACTGTGATAATGCAGTCAGATATGGCTGTTGCAGACTGGTTTGTAAGAACAGCCAATTTGACCTTCTGCACAAGCCACTGAATTTAAAACCATGAAGTATATTACTTTGAGATAACACTTGCAGCATCTCATACATGTATTTTTTTCCAAGATCATGAAAGATCACGTATAACAGGAAGAAAGAACTCAAGGAAGTAATTTTTCATACTACATCTGCAGAAGTTATCCCACTGCATCACTGCGTAGATACTGTTTTGATTTGTCTCAAAAGGGAGAAGATCCTATCACTTTACTCCTACTCTGGTAGGGAAAAAAATTCCGAAATGCTTTTACAAGCACTTTTTACAGTGCTTCCACGCTTGAACAGTACAGCTTTTTATGGTGCAATAACTTTTTATCATGCATTCAATAGATTTTATTCCTGTAGCCATTTACAGAAATGTGGGTAAGATTCTTTTTATCTATCATTTTCAACTGCTCTGAGGAAAAACATTAAAAAGCATATCCAAGTTTAGGCTAACGTAGACAAGCAGAGTTTGAGCGATCATTATGGATAAAAGGTAATCTTTCCTTTCAGTCCAGTGTGCAACTATCTCTTATGCTTTGTCTAACATGAAACTTTCTTTATAAAGTTAGAAAATTTGACTGAACTGTTTTTAAATGGACAAAGCAGCTCAGGGTATTCAGTGGTCAATAACCAGGACATGAAAAGAAGCGTGATAAAAAGTTCACACTACGTTGCAGAAGCAAGCTTCTTTCAAGGACATAACCATAATACATTTTCTATCCATTTAGCAGTTCCCAGAAGATAACTGCCATAATTTATTACCTTATTTATCTACTTTGCTGCTTAGAACATCAGTAGGCTTCAGTATTTAATACAGCTACAGGAAAAATAATGAGGCAGCTACAGGCCATGAGTGCAAGGAGATCGATATTTTAGCTTGGATAAAACTGGAATGTTCAGTAATCAAAACTACATTTTACGCAGAGCCAGTCCACCAGTAAATATTTCCTCTTAATATATTTTATACCTACCTTTAACACAAGCTTATGCAAAACAGATTATTAACTTTAGAATCCATCTGCTCACTTATTTACACTGCTTTAATAAAATTTGTCTTTTGGTAAGTCCCACTCACTGCTTGAAATAAAACGTATGTGAAGAAAGAGTTATACTTTTACTTTAAAAAAAAAAAATTCACCCAGAAAACCAAATTTTTTTAAAAGAGGAGGGAAATATTTCTCTTCCTTTGGGGAAAAAAGTCACTGAAAGTGGCAGCAGGTATTTTCCATTAAAAAAAATCTTGACTTTGAATATTCAAATTGAAAATGCAAGCACACTTCCCACAACAGAAATAAATTCCTTTTCCATGAACATTTGCTCAGTTGGGTTTTACTTGCTCATAGTTTCATGGATTGCTCATTTAGCAAGGACTGAGGTTCAGACAAACTCAATTTTTTCCATTTTGAGATTTGGGGCTATTGAGCCTCAATTAAGCCCTTCACTTGCAAAATTGTAACACTTGGATTTTTCAAAGGAGCCACCATGAGTTTGTTTTCTGGTATGGGACTTTCAAAATCATCATAAGGACATCAAAACTCAGGACAGTTAGCATGCTCCTCAATTGCTTGGGTAGTTTGAGAAATGAACTGAATTTTAAAGGGAATCAGACATGAGACTCCGTTCAAACCTTCTGAAAAAAATCTTATCTGGAAGATTACTGCATTTCTAGAACACTAAGAAATAGAGGGAAATAAAATTAATCTAAGAATGATATTTTTCTTTCAAAGGTAAACTGGGGGGAAAAAAAAAGACCTACTTACAATTTTATGACACTTAAGGCAAAACAATTTTCCTCATGACTACTTCCTAGCTTCAGGGCACTCTGCACCTCTCACCATAAGCAATTGTTACTGACGTGACCCAAGACACAGAACCGTAGTGGTGAGCAGTCCACTGACCAGCAGGTACCTACACGACAGTTCCGAGTTCTGCCATCCGGATGATTATAATGCCATTTTACTCCAAAGCATTAACATGAGATTTCAGATCAGATTCTGTAAAAAACTGCAATTATGTTACTTCCACATTTAAAAGGGACAATGATGCACCAATTCTTCTGGCTAAAAGTTTTCTGTAGCAGAGTTTTAACGTCTGTGCAGCAAACTGCTTCATTAGTGGGGCTGCCCGTTCACCCTAACTAAGGCAGCAGACAGTCACTTATATGTTATTTTTCAGCTGTAGACTAAGTATTTTTACTCAGAAGATATAGGCACAATTTGTAAAGCAGTACAAATATCAGCTATAGTAGATATATAGATCTCCTTTTTGGTTCCAAATATTCTATGGAGCAAATAGCAGACATTCTGCAGAGAGCAGGACTGTATATAACAGATTTAGCACATTTCTTGCCTGAAGTGCAGAATAAGAGACTCTCAAACAAAGTGGGGACAAAGCAAACTGCAAGAGCAGAGAAGCACACAAGGAAGCAAAGGACACTCTTCTCTCTTGGCTGCCTCTGCAGGCAGGGCCATTTTGAGCAGGAGGTAAACACTGGAGCTCTGAGTCAACTGCTGGAGAAGCATCACCTCCCTTCCTCACTACAGGAGTAACCTGAGGGGAAGGACTTGAGGGTGCTGGTTGATGAGAAGGTCGACATAGGCCAGCAATGTGTGCTGGCAGCCCAGAAAGCCAACCACATCCTGGGCTGCATCAAAAGAAGTGTGGCTACCAGGTCAAGGGAGGTGATCCTCTCCTTCTGCTCTGTTCTCATGAGACCCCCACCTGGAGTACTGTGTCCAGCTCTGGAGTCCTCAACATAAGAAGGACATGGACCTGTTGAAGCAAGTCCAGAGGAGGGCCAAAAAAATGATCAGAGGGCTGGAGCACCTCTCCTATGAAGACAGGCTGAGAGAGTTGAGGTTGTTCAGCCTGGAGAAGAGAAGGCTCCAGCAAGACCTTATAGCAGCCTTACAGTGTAGTGATAGGATGAGGGGTAATGTTTTTAAACTGAGAGAGGGGAGATTTAGATTAGATATTAGGACAAAATTCTTTACTGTGAGGGTGGTGAAGCACTGGAACAGGTTGCCCAGGGAACTTGTGGATACCCCATCCCTGGAAGTGTTTAAGGCCAGGCTGGATGGGGCTTTGAGCAACCTGCTCTAGTGGACGTGTCCCTGCCCATGGCAGGGGGGTTGGAACTAAATGATCGTTAAGATCCCTTCTCACAAACACAAACCATTCTATGATTCTATGAAGTGCTCTAATTTATGTCCCTAGTAGTTTTTCACTGTATGAAAGAAGACTACTCTTAGCTGAGTAGTCAAAGTAAAGATCTTAAAAGCCTCAGTCAAATCTAGTCATAACAGTAACGTAACAATAGAAGAAAATACTTCATTGCAAGACTGGAACAAATATAACTGCACTATTATTAAAGATCAATGCTTATCGATATCCCCTTACCAAACGTAATCGCACTAAGCAGCTCCCAGGCACCCACATGCCTGGGTGCTGAATGCACCTGAGAGCTGAGGAACAACTCTCTGCCACCATCACAGATTTTATCAAACAACAATGCTGAGGCATATAGTTATATATGCACATGCATTGCTACATCCTTAAGGCAGAATGAGAAAATAGTGCACTACAATTGAAAACAAACAAAAAAAATATTACAAAATTTCTCTCCATAGCTGGGCAGATGGTACATTGGAACGACAGCTTATTACAACACTCATAATTGTCTCCATTACCTTGTGTTTCCCCATCTGTCTTTTGTGTCCACCTGCTTTCTTGCCTTAAACTGGCAATGCTACCACAGCATATATGCAGAACGTTAAGTGTTCAGTGCAATGAAGTCCCGGCCTTTACTTCAGAGATTTTTATAATCTATGCTAAACAAAATACAAATTGCATTTAGTCAGGATTGTGAGTGGATTATTTAAACATTCAAATCCATTATTAACATCCAGAAATCATGTGTTATACTTTTGTTGATTTAGCTAGTAAAGGAAATAGATTTTTAGTGCTCCCTTGCCTTCAAATGCAAGATTCTTACATTACATTGTAGAAGAGGAACTGCTAATCTCCAGAATTCAAGATAGACGCTCTCTCCTTTTTATTATCTTGCCTCTCCGCTTACTCCAATGCTACTTAGTGTTCAGCTTGCCTCATTCCATAAACCTCAAGGATTAGTGTTGGTCCACAGACCAAACCTTGGGAATCAGCAACTTAGATGCATTTTGGAGCTGAAACGCTTCACTGCATTCTACTGGACCCAGCTGTAAGTATCCAGAGACAGAAGATTCCCATTGCTCATAAGACATATAAAAATCTCCATTGCCACAGTAATGGAAGGCACAGTGAAATACAAGGCGTTTATTTTTATCCTGCTGCTTTCCCACTGGCAGTGTTGTGATTACAGTAAGTGCTCGTCACCCACAGTTTCCCCGGTGTTATTTGTCAGTAAATTGTAGTCTGCAAAGGAAATTCTCATTTACTGTGCCACCGGGTGAGCACCACTGTGAAGCAACACATCTCCTTGTGTCCCAACCTTCTCCTTTACAGTTTGCAAGTCCTCATTAGTTGTGTCCCGGACGCTGCACTATGTAAGAAAACACAACATCAAATGCAGAACCTTTATGCCCAGATCAGAAGCAGTCTTATTGCTGAGCCATTACCAAGTCGCTCCACTAAAATATCACTCTACATTAGTGCAATACGTGGCTAAGACAAGATGAAAGCAAGCAATAAATCTGATAGAAAGCATTTGATCAGTTGTTTTAATAAGCAGTTAAAAAGGAAACTGCATGTGTTAAGCCTTTATACTGGTCTCTTTTTTCAAATGCAAACTGTTAACCTCTAACAGGCAAGCTTTATGCTTAAAAATCCATTACTCTCTTTGCCTGTGCATCCTTTAATGAAGCTAGTGATAGAGGGGCAATTTTGTCTAATACCTTAGATTTCTTTCAAATGATACCCATAAAGCAATTTTTACTCTGATTGCAAAGTTAATATCCTACTATTCTCCTTCTCTGTAAATTCTTCTTAAAGCAATAGATTCTTCAGAAATACCAAAGCTTAAACCCTGTAGGATATTGTTTCTTCTGGAGACTCCAGAGATGTGTTTCCTAAGTAAATAGAAATTTCAATAAAGCTTTACATCAACCCAAAATGTTTCTGAAAAATAATGTGTTCACGAAGGCAGAAATGCAAATTTCAGCAAACAGAGGTTACATAAAGCAGTAAATAAAAAGCACAGAAGACAAATAGCAAGCTCTGAGAATAAAAGCCATCTGACAAACAAACAAACAAAAAGCTTTAATCCAAACAGGCTTGTTCTGAAATTCCTTTTCGTTCTCTAAAGATCAGTTTACCCCGAAACATTTCATGCCTTTGCTTGTTTACTACTTCTACACACACTACTTATAGTGCTATTGATTCTTCTCACGCATTACCTTTTTTGGTGTTTTTTTAAGAGTTTATCCCAGTGAAACTGGGAAAAGATACAATGTGAAAGGAGAGATGAAAACCAACAAGGAAGTGTTTAAGGCCAGGCTGGCTGGGGCTTTGAGCAACCTGCTCTAGTGGAGGTGTCCCTGCCCGTGGCAGGGGGGTTGGAACTCGAAGATCTTTAAGGTCCCTTCCAACTCTAACCATTCTATGATTCTATAAGGCTAATCAGAAAGGAAATAAAGTTAAGATGAAGCACCACAGAGCAGTAGAGCTGTTTTGAATCACAGCATTAGCTCATTAGAGACAGGCAGAAAACATGGCAAGAAGAAAAAAGAAAAACAACCCACAACGTTTTTTCAAAAGGAACACAGTAATGCAAACCTAAAATGTAAAGCAATTTTTACTAAAAGAATTTCCAGTTTCATACACAGGACGGTTATAAAAGAAACACCAGGCTAAAGGTAAACAAATGAGCTTTTTAGGGGCACCCAAAAGGTTAAAGGCACATCCGTTGTGACAGGAATACACTGAATGTAAGATGACACACCAGTGGAGGTAAACAGAAAGTTAAAAATTTCTACGTTAAGTTTTAACTCAAAGATTCATGACCTCTTAAAAACAGATTTGAATATTTGTCTCTGTGTTTACAGCCAATGACAAAAATGCTTGCTTGTTTACAGCAACTACAATGATCCCTTTTATACGGTTTTATTTGGATAGTCTGAGAAAAGCTTCCAATTTCTGACAATTTTGATATAACTAGGATAGTCATTCAGAAGTAATACAAACAAATGAACGAAAGAAGGAACATTAAAGTAAAAAAATAGAAGGGGATTATTTAGTATAATTTTAACAAGATATAGTTTGCCATTATTAAACTACTAAAAAGTATTTTCAGGAAAGCAAAGTAAAATTTAAGGATAGAAATCAGGGATATGACATTGAATAAACATATATTACACTATTTGGTGACTATGTGAAATAAAGATTTATTTATTTATTATGAGAACTAACAGATTATAACTGTCTACTGAATGTACTTCTAGCAGGCTTTGGTTTCTTTATTGCCATCCTTGGCCATTAACGGTCAATAACGTCTGATATGAAGAAGACATTAAGAAATCTCATTTTCTTTCCCCCTAGTGCTACAGAAAGCTGATAGGGAAAGCAGCGCATATTCCTGTTATAACACACTACAGAAATAAGACCTAAGTAACAACAGAATTAAAAATTTAATTTTGATTAAAACTCAGTTTGCACTTTAGGAATGCAGGTTTTGGGGGAGCTGCAACTACTGCCCACAGAGTCCAATTTGGCCTGAGGTCCCTGAAGATGGCATTTAATTCTCTTTAAGGAACCGGTCCCTCTGGACCTATGATTCCCAGATGTAGAGCATCAGTGTTGTGTGCTCTGGTACCTACTGCCTTAGATACAGGGCATGAAAAATTAAAGACCCAAAAGGGCAGGCTGAGAAACTAGAGACCAGCTGGACCAGGAGTGATCAGCTTCATTAGGATAGAGATTCTGACTAGTGTGAAATTTTTAAGAATATATATAAAGCAAAAACAAACTTGTAGGATGACAGAGCTTCTTGAATAAATAACCACTACAAGAAAACTTACTGGGAACCCTACAAGGAGCAGAAACCCATGTGAGAAAGAGAAATCATACAAGTCACCTAATATTGATACCTAGGTCTGGACATAAAGACAGAGTAAGAACAGTATTAGTGGAGTTGTTATGCAGGAAGAATGAAGGATTACAGATTATCTGAACATGCTTTCAGAACAATACAGTGTAGTAACAAATGGAGCCTAAAGAAAAATAGAGCAACTATCACCAGGTGATTTGATGGGATGAAAGCATCTGGAACAACATTTGGTGGAAACAGTAACAGAAGACTCAAACACGCAAAATAGGGCAAGATTCAGCAGGGGTTGACCAAAGATGCCAGGCTAAACCAATATTTTTCAGTTACAAAAGAAAAGGATTTAAGAAAAGGATTTAAGAAAAGAAATGCTGAAAAACCCGTTCTTCAATAAAGCTTTTGATACAGTGCCACATGGAAAATTACTACTTACGTCAAAGAAGAGAAGCTGATGTAATTTAGTTACAAGTCACCTTTCTACACTGAAGACAGCAGATAGAAAGTGTTTCTGCAAGTTTAAGCGTGGGCCTGTAGAGGAGCTTACAGGTTCCTTAAGCACAGCCTAAGTGACCTGTAGGTGGCACAAGCCGCTGGTAGCGGTGAGTAGCCCATGAACGAACCTCCCGTAATAACACCAGCTGCTGCCAGGGTGCGATTTGAGACTCCCTCAGCATAACAGGAAAGAAAGGCAAAAGCAAAAAATCCTCCATGGAAAGGTAAGGAAGTAAGAACAGCTGGAGGGAGGGAGGGAGGAACTGCTGACATAAAATTAAGTCCTATCAGCTTGTTTGTAGTAGGAAAGAACAAAAAAAGTGAAAAATTGTAAAAGGTGACAAGAGCAAAGGAACTGCAAACGCACCTAAAGGAGATGATTCTTCCTGGCTGGTCGATGGCCATCTCCAGGCCCTCAGCTATTCTCGGGATTACCTGCCTCCAGGCCAGCTCAGCGAGCTCCTACCAACAGGCTCCACACAGCAGGGCTCTGCAGGCAGAGCCCAGCACCTCTCCTGCAGCTGCTTCCCCAGCGGGAGCTCACCACCAGCATCCTGCTTGCTCCCCGCTCGGCTGCCCGCTGCCCACATTTATCACTCTGGCAACAGAAGTATCAAGACTTGGCACTGCTATTTTCAAAATTCTCATTAATTACTTTTGCATAAAGACTACATTAATGATAGTTTTGGAGGAAAAAGAGCAGGGAGGCAGTCACAGCCTGGAAAGACCAGGAAAGAACATAAAGGAAGAAATACTGCAGGCTGAGTGGGCAGAGCCCCTCGTATGTTGATAAAGAATTTAGTTATAGAAAAGGGTAGAGGACATTTTTCACAATGTAGGAAGGTTGTTAACAGGATCTTCCAAGGATTTCAACTAGGATTTATACTGCTTCACACATTCGCAAGGAATTTTGGAGCAAGAGGGAACATGTTAGAAAAATCTGTAGACAAAAAACTTATTGAGAAGGATCACAGTGATACTGAGCAATTTGATAATAAAACGATGTACCGAATTACAGAAAACACAAAGTAATGCAGAAAAATGGCTATACAGCAGGATCCACACACTTACAAGTTCTACATTAGCTATATCACCCACTTAAAGTTTCCAAAATCACTGTGCATAATTTTTCAAACATGAGCTAACCACTTAAGTGCAATCAAAAAGGCAAATACATCAAGAACAAAACAGAAAAATAAACATTATATATTCATGATACACACTGCATTCTGATAGCTACATCAGCTCTGATCATCTTGCTTCAGATATAGACCCTTTGCAGAAGATATAGTACAAAGCAACACAGATAATCAGAGGTTTGGAGTGGCTTCAGTACAGAGCAAACACAAGCAAATCCTACCTGTTAAATAGACCACAGGCATGAGGGTGTGTAATATAATAAATCCTCTAGAAAACTCTCCTTCATACAATACAGAATCAAACTATATGTCCCTAGACTATTTAAAGTATATACATCATTAAAGTTATTTAGATTTATGAATAAAGCCTGCACAGGAAGAGGTAAATATAAATTAAATCTTAAAAATAAATAAATAAAAAATTAAGCTGTAAACCAGAAGAAATCCCTAATTATTAGAGAAGTAAAAGTATGGCAATAATTCAGGCAAGAAGCCTAACCCTGTCCTAAGATGGAACTACTACAAAAGAAAAGAGATGATGGTGCTTCTACATGCAATCGCAGCAAACCTGAATCCTGAAACGCAAGAGTCCACTCCAAGACTTTGTTTCTGAAAAAAAGTTTTAAATTTCCAAGATGACAAAACTCCTTTACATTACAACTGTTCATAAAGAAAATGCTGTGAATCTGTTAACTTCAACCAAATACAAGGAAGGAGTTAAAGGAAAAATTGAGATGAAGGAGAAAATTTTGAAGGACTGTATAGTGACAAATCTCCTGGTGGCGTACAAGGTTCAATGTGACCTCCCAGAGTAGAAATAACAGTTACATTCAGGAAGAGAGATAAGGATATGAAGACTTGAAAAACCCAATATTGTTTCAACATAGATCTGATACTAGAACCTTCTTGCCTTCTAGCTGTATTTCAGAAACATACTTTTTTGTACAGTAAATTTAATCTGCAGAACTATTAAATTCAAACTATGCTATTTTATAAACTACATCAGATAGCTAGTAACATTTAAAATTTTTTGTCTGTGTCCAGAACCAGAGATTTCATTTCTTCCTTCCCTCTAGTGACATACCTACACTTCGAGAAGGAATAAAGAAGTGGCATCATCTGCCTTATCTTCCCTTTAAAAGCTGCAGCAGATTTTGGTGTTAGAGAAGACCTTAAAGAGTTCTCCTAATCCTTAATACTGCAATCACCTTGCAGTCTGGAGGCGCTGACTGCAGAAGCTTTCCCTGTTTTGTCCCCACCATCAGCACGGACAAACAGTCCTGAGAAAAAGGCCAAACACTTGACCCAACTTGATAGCTTTATCTGATCCCAACAAACTCTCAAGTAAAATACTGAAAAATAACCGCTTAGCTTCCAGAATCCCATTACTTGCCAACCTTGCAGATGGATCATGATTTGGGTGATATCACCAGGCAGTGTCAGCTCCACGCTTGGAAAGCCACACACACACACTTCTGGAGAACTTTTCACATTGGTGCGGAGGCTTAAATTCTATGAAATACACTGGTGCAGACTGTTCAAGGTTAACTGTACGCTGTAAGCCCCACTTTTGGATGCACAGATTGGGGCTGGGCACGCTGTGAAATCATTTTTATCTCATGATCCCAGTCTTTTGTTTTAAGAGCTGTCCCCAGTGGAAGCACAGAATTTCAACTGAATTTCTAATAGGAGCTTTGGGTATTCAAATTTTACATTTGAAGCTTTTATAAGCAAATTAGAGCAAACAATTATAAATCCTTGTCTCCTTTAAATTAGAAGTCACTTACACTACCATCTCAATATCAAAAATGACAGCTGCATTATGAACTGCATAAACACACCAGTGAAAAAACACTGACCTTGTAAGAGAGAACAACAGTACATTTAAAAGTCACTATGTCCCACTGTTTGAAGTAAACTCATAAGGCAAGGACCAATGAGAGTAGTAAGTCATGAAAAGGTCCCCCAAAGCCTGTCCAAGCACAGCGCACTCCTCCATCTGCAGGGAACGGCAGACCCGCTCCCGGGGAATGCAGTTACAACACTGAGGTGAAGCTGGCGACGGTCACAGTTGGTTCCAGTGCAAGAAAGACATTACCAAGCGGATGTTGTTAATCATTAATACTGGAACGTCTCTCCATCCTGAATGCCTGCCTTAATCACTACCAGGACTACATTGATTGGGTCAGAGGAAACAAGGCTTTAACACCTATTGACCTACAAACTGTTCACCAGAAGTATGTGCATGCATGTTTGTGGGTACACGTACACACATATTCATCTAATTCATACTCTACTAAGAATGAAAGGAAATTGATACAGTAGATCACAAGCATTTTGTGCTGAATAAACGTCAGTGATAATCAGTAATAAGTAGAGAGGAAAGTTAACAAAAAAATAGGTACTAAAAGAGATATCATTTGAACTAAGCCCAAAAATATACTGTCAGCATTACAGGGTGTGTCCCCAGTGATGTTTCAGTTTGAGTGAAAGCATGCTTTTGAAATTATTCTCCTGATTATTCCTACCTACCATGTTTTGGTGGGGACGTTAGATCAGTCTCAGAGCACGTGAAATGGGTTCTTTTTGGATGAAACAAGACTTGCAGATGCACTCTGGGAGCGAACCCTACATGCTGTGACTGCTTTTGGGCAGTCGGTCCGCAAGAATAGATGAGATCAGCTCCAAAGTAAAACCCTACGTGTGTAGCGTAGACACGGGGTTTGCTCTGCAGACCCACTCTTACTGCATTACACTACTTGCCTCTGCAGCCACAGACGCAGATAATTCTGCACTTCCACTCCAGCAAGAAGAGAGAACAGACGCTAACAGACTTCCCGGATTTTAAGCGTCTTGCCAGTTCATACGTCCACACTTCTCCCCTCGCAGTACCAGCTTGGTACACAGGCTTTTACAGAACACAGCCTGTCTATGTGCCGTCACATGCGGGAGAAAGTGTTAACAAACTGATCTATATTTTGGTGGAAACAATCATTTAAGGGCTAGAGACCACTGACAGCATCACACAGTATCTGTTAGCTAAATTCATGTTCACGCCAAAAAAAGCCTTGCAACCCTGCTGACAAAGATTCTTCTTCCAACTGCAATACTAGTTCCCATTAAACCAATCCATAATTACTTGGCTGATCACAAAATTCACCCTTTGTACAAGAATTAGGCCTGCTGAATCCACCAATAGATTTAGTGCATATTAAATAAAATAGGATCAGAGGATTTTGGAGAAACAAAGGCAATACGCTAGAGATGGAATTTATTCATACATGAATGAGACATCTGTGTTACCGGAGTGCCCTGCCAGGAGGGTTAACAATGATATATCTAGAATTAAACAAACTAGGTTTGGACATGCCCTTATTAGATCTCAATTAAGCAGGTTCCTGACATGGTAAATAATTCCCAAGAAAATAAAGCACTCCCGGAATAGGTAAAGAACAAGCATGAATGCTCCAAAATGTTCTAGGGATTGGATGCTTAAAGGTGTCACTTTTACTGATGCAAAGATAGAACAGCATTTCAGATTATTAAAAATCCTGGTGTGTTTTCCATAGGTGCAGTGTGCCTTTGTCAGACTCCTACTCTTCCATTTATATTTTGTCTATATAAAATATGACATATAGTCAGTCAGAAAAAATAATTCCATTTCAATATTTTAAAGCTTAATCCGGTTACACACGAGCATCCTGTAATGAGGAACAGCCAGCTAAGTACTGGCCTCTAGAATCTACTTGTACAATCAGGGACTCACTATCCTGTACGTTAAACATACTTTTATTAAAGTTTATAAAATGGATGACAGAACTTTATAATCTTGCAGAGATCGAAAGATGTGTCCCTATCCGTGAAAATACTTGGCGCTATTTAAAACAGAAGGCACTACTTCAGACCTCTCAGCAGACTTCTTTCCCGGTGAACAAGGTCAACAACTTCTGCAACAAATGATGCTTCTTGCACAAGGGACACACAAGAGGCCAGAGCACTTGGTGAGGGCAGAGCTGGCTTCCCACCAGCTCCCACAGAGCTGTGGGGTCACACCACACTCACTCCCCTGCCCCCCACCATCCCAAGGGACTTGGCCTGTGCATGGTGACGGGGTGACCTACAAAGAGGACAGAGCAGAAGGCACGCAAAATTCAGCTGCAGAGAAACGAGGTGGAAATCAGCCAGGTAGGTCTCATTCCGCCTGAAAGATGTGGGCAACTTTGACACTTCAATACTGAAGCCAACGTTCATACCCCTTTTTAAGCCGAGGGGACAATCACTGAATGATCAGTGTAAGGACTGAGGGTAAGAATGGCAGGTTTTCTGCTGTTGTTTCTAAGAAAGCAAAAGACAAAGAATGCAGACAATCTGCAAATTGAGTAAAATACTTGAGTTACACATCAGGTCTTGACCAACAAAAAGATCCCTTAGCTCTTATAACGTATGTGTCTATATTATCATTTATTTCCTCTTGACAAATACAAACAGCAAGAAAAAGACAAAGAACTTATTTTTCTTTTAAACATATTAAAAGGCTGAAGAGAGAAAACTAAGAATGTATACCAGAAGGTGCACAGTTTTTTCTTTAAGTTTAAAAAGTTCTTACATATCAATAATTCCTATTCAAACATTTTTCATTGTCACCACATTTTCATCAAATTAAGAAAGCATCATAACTAGTTTTCAGTTCCAACCATTTAATTTAATATCAGGTAAATCATCAATATTTTTGAGTGGAAAAGGCCCCAAATTAAATATGTATTATTCTACTCAGGCAGCAACTTGTTTACAATGACACTGGCACAGGGGATGCAAACTAGTATTTGCTTTAATTTACACAAGAGGTTATTCCACTGCTTATTAAATACATACAGCTAAAGGCAACTTAAATAAACTGACTCATCCATACAGCTCGCTACTGAGGAAGGGAGAGGCTTAAACACCAGAACAGCATTTTAACACAGCAGTTCTTGGTCTGCAATAAACTTGAAGGTCAGGATATTTCTGTAAGGACTCGCTCTAGCTCTATCACTTAAATTCTATGAAAATAAGAGCATCATTTAAAGGAGTAAAGATTGCACTGGGTGCTCTGAAAATACGATCAAAACCATGTGATTCTATGTAGTAGCTCTAAGTAACCCTCTAAATCACTGAAGTGCCACTCAAAAAACCCCTCAGCACAAGTACAGCAGCACTTATAAAGCAAAATTTGCCTTCAAAGTTAAGCACAGGGTAAGGCTCTTGACTTGGTTCTTGGTTTGCTGACTCTACACGGGGACAGGTAAGGCAATGGCAAGTTGAAGTCTGACTACTCTGATGAATCAGCTCATCAATGACCTGGACATCAAGGCAACTACCTAACTGATCTAAGCAATTATTTTGTCCTAATTGTTATATTGAATAAAGCAAAGTGAGGCAGAAGAAGTTCCACTGTTTAAAACCAACAAAGGGCTACAAAGATGATTAGGGGCCTGGAGTGCCTCTCTTAAGAGGAAAGGCTGAGGGACTTGGGTCTTTTTAGTCTGGAGAAGAGAAGACTGAGGAGGGATCTGATCAATGCATATAAATACTTAAAGGTTGGGTGTCAGGAGGATGGGGCCAGTGTCTTTTCGGTGGTGCCCAGTGACAGGACAAGAGGAAATGGGCACAAACTTGAATGTGAGAAGTTCCACCTAAACATGAGAAGGAACTCCTTTACTTTGAGGGTGGCAGAGCACTGGAACAGGCTGCCCAGAGAGGTGGAGTCTCTGTCTCTGGAGACATTTAAAACCCGCCTGGACAAGTTCCTGTGCAACCTGCTCTTGGTGAACCTGCTCTGGCAGGAGGGTTGGACTATATGATCTCCAGAGGTCCCTTTTAACCCCTACAATTCTCTGATTCTGTGAGAATTTCGAGCAACCTGCTTTGAGCAACCTGCTCTACTGGGAGGTGCCCCTGCCCATGGCAGGGGGGGCTGGAACTTGATGATCTTTAAGGTCCCTTCCAACTGTAACCATTCTGTGATTCTATGAACGATAAATTTGGAGAACGATCAGTCACTGGAACAACCTCCCCAGGGATGTGGTGGAGCCACCATCAATGGAAGTTTTCAAGACCTGGCCAGACAGGGTGCTAGATAATCTCATCCAGGCTCCCCTTCCCATGAAAGGTTGGACCAGATGATCTCTCAAGGTCCTTAGAATCATAATCATAGAATCATAGAATGGTTAGAGTTGGAAGGGACCTTTATAGATCATCAAGTTCCAACACCCCTGCCCTGGCAGGGACACCTCTTTTATCTTGATATTGTACTGCTCTGAGAATTCCAATTGAGTTCAAGCAAGCGCTTAAAAGAATGGCAGCCTTTATCCTAAAGATCCTGCCATTTAAGACACGGAACAGCAGGCAAGCCTTAGCCACACAGGCAACCCAGCAGGCTGAAGCTCCTCCAGCTGCAAGCCTTTCCACGCTGAAACCAAGGCAGTCTCACTTGACAAACTACAATCCTGTTGACTGCACTGAAAGAGTTAATCAAAGCTGCCTGTTTTACTGGCACAGGAATGAAAACTGCTGCAACAATAATCTGACGTGTTAATTCTGGGTATAAAGGCACTGCATTTTCAAATCAGAAAGCATTCAACAAATATGAATTATATTTGTTAAAATATTTCTGACACACCTATGCAAATACTTCACATTGTGTGAAGAGACCAGAGATAATTATAGCTTGAATCATTATCTCAAAGTCAATATCTACTACTAACTATTCTGTAGTATCTTTTGAAAAGGCTTTCATTAATTTAAGTTTCAACAAATGGCCAAAAGGCTAAGAAGTTATGCACACTTGCAGGCTGAATAAGCACACAAAGTATATCATGGAATATATCAATAAAACTGTTCCCAAATGCCGAGTCCTAATTTTCCACTTGTCATTTTAATTACACAGTATTAATAAAATCATAATTTCAAACCCTAGGAACACAATCCAATGTTGACTTTGAATAACATTTTGGCTATTCTGCAAATTAAAATCTGCTTTTTAAGCTAAGACAAATATTTTTTTAGAATAATGAAGGGGTTTAAAACAGTCCAAATCTTTTCTCTTTTTGTCTGTAGAGCTTATTTTTCTACACCAGTCAACATTTTTAAAAACTACTTGTACTGAAAATCGTTTTATACATTTGTGTTCAAAGACAACAAAACCCAAACATTTGCTTCTGAGACATCCTAGACAAATGTTAAAGCTCTATTTTGAGCACACATTTGCATCCCAACAATTCAGGCTAGAATGTTTTTCCATCGCTGAACAAAGAGGGAGGTTTTTGTGATACTTATTTCATAACTGTGTTTATCAGCAAATCATTTTTATTTTTGGGAGACACAGTCACATATAAACTTTGGCCAACAATACCATTGCATCACCCTCTCGAATAGTAAGGTAACACAATGGAAGGCCTTCAATAGGTGACACCTAAATAAGAAACCAGAAGCAACGATAAAAAGACCTAAAGGTCTTTATTTTTTTATAAATAGGAAATAGTTTATTTTTGCCTTTTCATTGACTTTTACCAAGTCAAGTTACACTACGAGTCCTTTTTTAAAGCAAAATCACACAGAAGCTGTTTAAGGAGGATGCTGTATTGAACTTTTTCAATCCGCCACTCCAAGAAACACAATGAAGCACAAAATCTTTTTTGCCTGCACACAAATTTGAGAGGTTCAAATAAATGTTTGTTGTGAAACCGATTTAAACAAGCCAGTGCAAACAACATATGTCCAATTTCCTTGTGATTCCTTTTGGCTTATTTTAGGCAGAAAAACAAACATCTGTATAATCTCAGGTTAAATTATATACCTACATGTAATTTATGCTGCTCTCGCTAATCTCTTTACACCTGCATTTAAATCTTTGAAATCACATTGCTTTTCAAATTACAGTACAAGTATAACTTATTTTTCCATTCACTGCAGACAATTTATGAGACGGGGCACTCACTGCTCACAGGAGGACTTACACTTTCTGCATTTTCCTGCTGCTGCTGTGGAACAGCCACGAGCCAATCCACCTTATCCTTCTCACTGGAACTCTTTTCAATATCTAATTTGTAAATGAATCAGCTGTCAGCACTGAAAACAGCATCGGAAATGATTGCTATTCCCCTTGAGAATACCACTTAATAAGCTTATGCAAATTATGTACCTTTTATTTACTGCCCTAACCAAATCTAAAGGGAACATGTTGTCAGTAACAGCTCCTTTCCCCACTCATCAGGGTGGCTGAGCCCAGCACTTAGATTGTCATTCAAGAAATAATAAAAGCATCTCCTGGGACGCATCACCAAGACAAGTATACTCATGGAGTCTTAATAAACTACAAAATTACAAATTCAATTATTTGATAACAACCTGCACAAGCACAGTGCTTTTAAACTTTTGGGTTATTTGAAGTACATCTTCACACTCAAGTGAACGCAAGGATATGCACCGACAGCTCCTGCGAGCTGGCAGCCACCGCAGCTATCGAGAAGCATTTCTGAGATGAGAATCTTCCCACATTTAGTTACATAAATGTATTTTATACACTACTTTACTTTTAAACTTTCCTGTTTCAGATGTAAGTACCAACTCGATTTTCAAAGCATGGGGCACAGGTCAGATGAGTTGAACGAGGTTAAGACTCAAGTTCGCTCAACAAGAATAAACACTTTCTGATAAAGTCTCGAGACCCAAGTTGCTCTCTTGGGGGTTTTGAACCTGTTTAGAGAGAGAAGCTTTCGAATTTCAAACTACCTGCAGATAATCAAACCTTGCTTGAGCACTGGAAATGCTAGCAAAAGTGAATGCACGTGCAGCAGTCTGTCAGTCTCAGCATTTGTGAGTGTGTGTAAATATATATGTATGTGATCAGATTCGTTTCCCAATTTATGATTATGAATATTCCCATTGCCAAGGTCAAGGTATTATTTTCATTTGCCAAGTAAGTTGCAGCACTGTAGCCTGTGTCGCAGAGCTGATTTATGCTTAACGATAGAACACAAAATTTTCATAAAACTTCCCATAAAAAAGCTATTCCTATGAAGTTATCAGGTTTTGCTTTTATGTAGGGAAGGGAAGGATTTTGAAGATTTGCATACATATAGCTACTGTCAAAGTAAATCATCCATTTACACTTTAAACTCCAGCTCCTCAGTGCGCATATCAGGTAACTTTTCTCACAGCTGCAAAATAATTCAGGGTTTCATGTCAAAGATTATGTTTAGTAATGACTTTGTCAGGAAAAGTTACAAGCGGTAGTTTACCAAGTCACCTTTACCACGCACCACAACTCTTTTAAGGACAAGTCTGAGTCTGCATCTGGTAACTACTGAGTTACCCAGGCTTTTTGGCACTAAACCTGTTTTAAGGGCAAGAGGAACACAAAACATTTGTTCTAAAGCAGCACTTCAAAAGGAAATATTAACCATCTGCAGCAGAATTGCACAGAGCAAGATTAAATCCTAGTAACTCCACTTTCCAGTTCCCTGCTTCCTCCCTCACAACGCAAAGATGCCGAAGCCCCAGCTGCGATTCCATTCTTTACCACTTTAATTTATAGCTGTGAAATTAGACTTTCTGTGAATGAAGTGAAGGAGGAGAACAGCCTCCCTTCCACACTCCTGGTATCTCAAGGAGGCAGATGCGTAAGAGACTTCTGAGCAACCTGTGTGTGCCCTTAGCTTGGTTGCACAAATGTAATTACTACAGCTTGGGTATAGCACTTGATTTTTGTACTGGCTCCCCATTTTAAAAGAAAGTATTGCATCCACTCAGCATAATAGGAATGCTTTTGTTGAATGTTGTGCCTCCTCTATCTTGTCTGCCAAGTAACTACTCAAAATTAACTTCTCACAGGAATACAGATGATATACAAGCAGGTACCATATAATAATATAAAAAGAATCTCCAGCTAACAGGATACTGTTTGGATAATGTTGATTCCAAATTCAAACATTTGCCAGAAAAAAATCCTTCCTTCTTTTTAAAAGGAGAAAGCTGCTCAAAATGAAATAGGGAATAAATACTCAACAATTGGGGTTGGAGGAAAGATATAGCTCTAGCTAGCATGTAAGTATAGAGCTAAATAGGAAATATGCTTTTGTTCCTCATCAAAAAGAAAAACAAACAAAAATAACTTCGTTCTTTTCATGCGGCTGACTGGTATCAAAAAGATTTACAATTATTTGTAGGGCATTTATTGCAAATAAATTTTTTCATGTGAACAGTCACTCATGCAATGGAACTTTAATATATGTACTTTCGCTCTAATGAAAGCCCTGGTTTTGCTTCATGGCTTTTTGATTCAAATAAATCACTTTCAAATTCTACTACTTATTCCCTTAAATTAAGAAGTGAAGCTGAAAATTATATCTTACGGTTGTTTCTGGAAAGCTAAACAGTCAGCAAGTTGTTAACTAAAACAAACCTAAAGCAGTTTCTTAAAAGAAAGACTCATGCATGCCTTTTTTCCCAAAGGCAAATCCAGACAGTAGTCCTTCCAGTATCAGACTGAAATACATATCGGTTTCTTCACTAAAGCAGTCCAGATTTTTAGTCTTGAGTTTTTTTCTCCTGGGAAATTCTGTAGAGTACACGTGCCAATTTATTTTCTGTCTCAAACTGATGTTTGTCTAGGGTCCCAGTAGATCTCTCAAATACATTTTATTCTAGGCTTTGATTTACTAAAAAGAACACAAAAGGTAATATTGTATCGAATACACATGCAGAATTATAAACTGAAGGAGGTCCAGAATATTTTAATGGAAACTCAGTAGAATATAGCTTGTAAGAACATCCACTGATTTGCAATGCTGGAGAAGTAACATTACTCAAGACTTCAATGTGTAGAATCATAGAATCATTTAGGTTGGAAAAGACCTTTAAGATCATAAAGTTCAACTATCAAGCTATTACTGCCAAGTCCACCACTAAACCATGTCCCTAAGCACCACATCTACCCACCTTTTAAGTACCTCCAGGGAGGGTGACTCAATCACTTCCCTGGGCAGCCTGTTCCAATGCTTAATAACCCTTTCAGTGCAAAAATTTTTCCTAATATCCATCCTAAAACTCCTCTGGTGCAATGTGAGGCCATTTCTTCTTGTCCTATTGCTTGTTACTGGGAGAAGAGACTGACCACCACCTCACTAAAACCTCGTTTCAGGTAGTTAGAGCGCGTGATAAGGTCCCTCCTCGGCCTCCTTTTCTCCAGGCTGAACAATCCCAACTCCCTCAGCTGCTCCTCATAAGACTTGTGCTCTTGACCCCTCACCAGCTTTGTTGCTCTTCTCTGGACACGCTCCAGCACCTCAGTGTCTTTCTTGTAGTGAGGGGCCCAGAACTGAACACAGTACTTGAGGTGGGGTCTCACCAGTGCCCAGTACAGGGGAACAGTCACTTCCCTATTTCCCAGGCAGTACTGTTCCTGATACAGGCCAGGATGCTGTACTATCCATTATATGTATTTCCTTCCAGACTTCTAGTAGTTAATTTCTAACCATAATCCTATTGTGCAAAACAAGCATGAGGGTTTTTCCACTCTTGTTGGTTTGCTTGGATGCCTCCGACCATACAGCTTCAGCACAAGAACACTGCTAAGGCCAATAGCTTTTACGGTTTATTCAGTACAACCTTCACTGACTTCTTTATCAAAATGAAAAGAGCATAAATACTACCAGAACAAATGATTACACTGTTGAAAGAAGTAATATAATTCTCTCACCAAGCTACAAACTCCCCAGAAATTCATGCTTTAAAGCTACTACTCTGTAACAGCTTTATTTTGATTTCTTGATGAACTTGTTTTGTTTCTATTGAGAAACAATTATAGGAAGTTCACAGAAGAGAGACTGGAAGGGTGAAGAACATTTAAAGTAACTTTTATACACACAGAAACTAAAAACGTTAAGAATCTTCGCCCTTAAAAAGAAAAAATATATTAAAGATTTTAAAATGCATATAATAAGTGCAGAGATGCACTCTATTTCATAATACAAGAAACAAGACAATATATGAAATTAAAAAGTCACAACTGAACTAGAAGGCAGGAAATTCGTTTTCATATAATATGCAATTAGATTGTGAACCTCATGCACAGGTAGTAATGGATATCAAGAATTTGGTTTGATCAACAATGCGTTACACTTTACAGAACCGCAGGGTGTTTGGATATAATAGTATCTCCTACCAGAAAAAAAAATCTGCAAAAGGCATTTATTCAATTTCTTTCTCTCCATGTTTATTTCTAACCAATGAAGATAAAAATGAATGCTCTGGAATCCTTGTGGAATCAAAAAGGTATTTTTTTAGCAAAACATTTTTCTTGAAATCAAATTTTGAGAGACTTCCTTCATATCACAGAAGTATAGAGGGAAGAAGCCTCCAATTTAAGAACATCATCATATGCTGGGTTTTGGTGGGTGTCGGGTTTTTTTTGTTAAACGCAACAACTAGAAGTATTAGTTTTTACCATGTCCATTGAAGTCATCTCTGAAACATATGGCAGTTGCCACCACAGAATGCGATGCAGCCAGCACAGAGGTCCTACCTGGTAAAACGTGGGGGGGTTATGCCAGAACTTACATGGCTTCCATCACTGTAATCATCTGAGCACTCCAAAAGCAGCTATGATTTATCCTCTGAAAAAATATACGGTGTTCTTTTCACAGGTGGGTAAGGACGAACAATTTAGAGACGTGTGCCTGTACATCTACGGATGCACTTACAGGAATAAACATTTAAGCTTAAGCACACACATGAAATGCTTTGCAAAAGGGCCAGAAAGATTGGGTGACCTGTCCCAGACTACGAAGAAAGGTCTGTAACACTTCTAAAGCAAACTTTCTCTCTTTCCTTCTGAAGTAAGCAGTTGTCTTCTGAGTCTACACAGAAAATTTCATCCACCTTAACCCTTTAAAACACTGAAAAAGAAAAATATCCTGTTTCATAGCTTAAAGAACTAAATAGTTCATCTGCCGAAAAACCACATTTATTCAATGCAGCACTTCGCCGCACTCAGTTTGGCAGCGCCTGCGTAGAGAGGAAGGGATGCTGCTCCCTCAGTTTTTTCTCATTCCGTGCCAAGCAACCATTCAAAAAAATAGTATTTTATGTGCTTCCTCCTTCCTCCCCCCCCCCAGCAGTATGAAAAATGATGTCTCCTGTTGTCTAGCACTCGTCACTCTGCCTACAGCCGTCAGCTGTCAAATCCGGGCCCGGGACAGCTGGCACGTTGCTCCCACTACACAGCTGGGATTAGCAATACTTCCGAATTTGAATCTCAAGAGGGAGTTAGTTCTGGGGTGGGTTTTTTTTGGTTGAGGTCTTTGTTGTTGTTTGTTTGTTTAAGATTCTTTCAACTAAACTTTTCAGTACTTTCATCAACAACCCATCTACTAGAATAGCCTAATTAGCCCAAACTCAGTATTTGGAAGTGTTGCCTGTTGTGTATGCAGCTAGCCACCAAAGCCTTCTGATAAAAGCACAGCCCGTTAAGATCTTGGAATTCATTTATTCATTACCAATTTGGGGGTTTTCCAACCCAATATTAAAAGTGGCAGATGCTCACAAAATCATGTCTGACAACTGCAGCAGCTTTTTGATTAAACAGAAGTAGGTTTTACTGGCTTAACTTCCATTAGCATATCCAACGCAAAATAAAGAATACAATAAAAAGGTGAAGTATTAACAATTCATACATTTTAAATTAACTCATGTCCCAGGAGAACTAAAAATTCTAAACTGCAATTTCTGTTTACATATCAGTGTGTTTCTGCCTTCTCTCCTAAAATCTAGTAGTCCTTATATTATTATTGTATATGCCTTTTGATTGAGCAGTACCTTCTCTGAAATTTGCCTAGAAGAAAACAAAACCAAAAAACCCAAATCCCTTCCCTCCCTGTAAGTAATTAGAGCTAACACTAAGCAATAGTTGGTGACAACTTCTGTCACTCCTGATGTACAGGGGGCATCCACAGAAGTTCAAGCTACTAACCATAACCACTTACACTGAAGGAAAACACTTAGGTTGAATAACCCAAAAGGGACGACTTGTTTTTTCTTAAGTCTAGCTACTCATTACCATATGCAGCCATAAATAACATAAACCTTACCCTCCAGCATCTCAACCTACATCAGAAGGTAAACAGGATCGCTTACGTTGCTACAATTACTCCTGAAAAGCCGTTCAAGAACTCCTACCACTGTAGCCTGGGATGAACAGGAAATCTTTGCATCTGGCCTTGATTACATCTAAAAATGAGCTCAAGATGGTATCAACCCATTCTCTTTCCTGAAAATTTAACGACCAACATTTCAGAATAAATACAAGGCTGGGAGAGTCGGCAGATTTATCTTTCTGCACAAAGAAAACTGATTGGTGAGAAATTTTTTCTCCCGAGTCAGCTAACTCCTCCGTTTGTGACAGAGTCAGCACTAATGGAAAGAAAAACAACACAGAGGAAGTAAGGGAGAAGGGAGCAAAAAGTGAGGCACAGCTCCTGTACAACGGTAAGTTTATCCTATAACCATCATATGAAATGCCTACAATACAAACACTGCCTGAGAGGGAGGTGTACCCTGCTTCTCTGCAGCCTTTGCTGATCGCCTTCTAAAACAGCACGTTTTCCAGATGATCACAAAACAAAACCCCGAAAATTTCCTGCTATGTGCTGGTACTCCTAGCTGAGACAGTAAGACATACCACAAAAATTAAAATGTTAATCATTAGACTCTTGCCACTTACATTAGCAAAATTAACCCCATAAAAAAATGTGCTAAGTTCAGGGACTCAAGAATAAGGTTTCTCAGGAAAAATGCTGGAGGTAGAAGTATTTGGGTAACATATTTTTCATATATATACACATACATATATATTTATGAATTTTATGTGTATGAAATGAAAAATATATAAATTAATATTTTACACAATAATCTTTATACATTATATACATATACGCTTTGCATATATAAAACGTATACAGGTTACATATTATATGCACATACGTCATGTATTTTATTTTTAAATAGTTTAAGACAACCCAACCTGTCACACAACTTAGTCATGCACTGAATCCTGAGGAACTGATGGCCTAGTAAGTCAGTAAATTAACTCAAGAGAAAAGAAAACAGGGTCAATTCCAATTCATCTCTGATCTACTTGCTGACCTTATCCTTATGACAACTATAAATTTAAACTATATTATCCTCGCAATCCTATTAAAGTAGGAGAAGGATGCAATTTCATCAGATAGAGTTTGACATTCAGATGCCCCAGGTCTCACAGCACAAGCGCTGAATTTCTATTTTGTACCAAGTCCTATTAGGCTGTGAACACAGCGAGCGCAGTAGCTGTACACTCCAGCCGGATCTCAGGAAGGACGGTTTGAAAAGGCAGATGATAGATAGCCCTAAATTGCTCTCGTTGATGGATTTCAGCCCCTCGGCTGAAGGTAAGAGAACAGCGAAAAGTCTGTCTAAAGACAGTGAAACTCAGTTATAATTCATCGATCTGGGCAGGATAGGAAGTCCCGCTTTCAGAGCGCTCCAAAGATAAAAACCTAGAGCTTTTCCTTGTTAAGATATACAAAAAGAATAAATAAAAAAGGAAAGGATAAGATCAAAAAGCTTGAATGCACTGTTCATACTCACATTGCAGGTTATCATGGGACATAAGCTTTGACCTTCAAGAGTTTTCCATCGTTTTGTAAATGCAAGCTACAGGGACTACAGACACCCAGTTCACAAACACCGGACATAAATGTACACAGAACTGCTCAATGAATTTTAAGCAACCTCTGTGTAACAAAAAAGAATATTTTTACAAAGCATGGAAAATGAGCTCATAGCATGTGCTCAGAGGAAACAAACAAAATACAGCAAAATAAATCTGTTACATGTTCACAGTTAAAAACGTGGTTTCTCCCACCACCTTAACATTTCTTTAACCACTATATAATTTCTCATGACTGAAGAACTTGAGTCACCCCACGTTAATGTCACTACGCTCAAACACACAGCTATGCTTGGGAAGAACTTCATGCCATCCCTATCCAAACAACTGGTTTGTTATTATGCTGAGCCACCTCATAAAACATTCCCAAGGTAAGCCCCGGTCACCAACATCTGTAAAGATACTTTTGATCTTTGAGAGCTTCATACCTCTTTGCAAATGTATTTACGGCTTCCAGCGATATACTGCACTTTTCCTGTGAATCACAAATGCCCACCACATTTCAAGAAGGATGAAATTCTAAAGGAATTGATCAGAAATGCTGAAGAGAATTAAGAATAAGAAAGTTTGGGTTTACTCTTGAAACAAATTCAGTAGATGTGGCACTTGGAAATTAAATACTTATATTGATTTTGTAGCAACATTATTAGCCTAGCTCACAATTCTCCTTCCCCCTTCCCCCCCCAAACTGGAAAATTAGGGTTCTCCCCTTTCTTTGGGCATGCACACACTATTTCTTGAAAGCCAACCTGAGACACACTTTTCCCCACACACTGTTTCCTATGGTACTTCTACCCAGGTACCGAGCTCTAGGTTACATCCCAACACAACGAAAGTCCTCTGGACCCCTACACAAGTATCACTGAAAACTATTTGAAATGCATACAAGGAAAAGAATGCTTTGATCAATAACCCAGCTTTTAAAGTTTGAATATTTAATATAAACATTACCCTGCTGAATATGTACCTCTATAGAACACCCATCTGAATTTATACTTAATCTGTTTCTGATAAAAATACTTTAATGTAGGTTTGGGCCTTCCTGCTGCAAAAAATTATAACTAATTTAGTTGGGAATATGTCTTTTAGAAGCACTGAATTTCTCAGATTAACAACTTCAGGAAAGAGCTAATAATTCTGTAGCTGTAAAACCTTTATTTACACAGTTATATGTGCATAAAAATTTCTTTTGCTAATTTTTGTGGATTTGACCTCTCTTTCTCCTCACGTTCAGACTTGAGAGCTAGAAGCAACAGTACAACTACCTATTCCTCCAGTTTAAGCATCAAAATCCTTGCCATTAATTCTCTGTTATCTAGTTGGACGAGTATCTTCAGACTTGCCATATAACCTACCACTTACAGAGTTACCATAAAGCCTCGCCTCCAGAGGTGAGACACATGGAGGCACAGATGTTTACTGTCAGCGTAGCTCAATCTCCTTAGCGGCAGAGGCCAAGTGCCAGTTTCGCCCCATGGAAGGAGCTGCGACTGGCTCGACAGAAGCCCCAGCCCTGCCCGCAGGAGCCTCTCACAGCGGTGGCAGCAGGTTGTCCCCCTCCCATGGGGACACAGCCACAGCCCTGCACAGGCAAAGGCAGGCAACTGGAAGAAAACATCCTATTTTCAGTCTGTCACCTGCCTCACCCCCACAAAACTCCAGTAGCCCAGACATCCTCCTCCTTAAGTCCCTCCTCCTTCACCATAAGGGGGTAGTATCTTCTTAGATGTTCCTCTTATCTAACTAATATATCAGTTGCTGTATCAACTTGGTAGCAAACATCCGTCACCAGCAGAGAATGTGCCCTTTTCTAGATTCCCTTATACTGTTCATACAGGCACAAAAATCAAAGCATAAAATAAGATCTGCTCCGATTTATCTGATATATTTTTTCAAGGAAATATCTGAGGGATTGCCTGACTCTCTAGATATTATGGCCAAGAAGTTCCAGAACAAGGGAATATGCTGGTACAGAAATCCATCTAGCCAAAGACCTATAGAAAAGAAGGACAAGCGAGATCAGTTTTCAACTACATCAATTACCACCCACCCCAACACGAGCACAGTGTGGATGCCAGGACAGCCCTACCCATTTCAGAGACCACAGCACTTACACGATATTGAGGTGAGTACGGAACAGCAGCATCATTTGAAATTCCTTTTATCTGTTACTTCAGCAACTAAAGCAAAAATTGAAAACAACATGCCAAGACTTGTTTCATTGAGATGCTCACACTTGACAGACTCAATCTAAAATGGCATTTCAATTCTCCAATTTTTTTTTCACTAGAATAATTCAGCATTTCTCATATCATCATTTACTTGTTAGTCTCTTCTCAGTTTACCCAGTAAATATTCCATTATAGCTGTCTTAGCTTTAATCATTAGCAGCTGTTCTGCATTATATCATGAAATGTTTTAGAAGAGTATTACTGCTCATAAGTGCTTAAAAAGTGTCCAGAGGTAAAATAAAATATGAAGATGTTATTTTTCCAACCATAAAAGAAGATTAGCAGTAACAGAGAAATATCAAGATTGATTAGCTTCAACGACCCACTGAAAAATTCAGCTACACTAAAAAGAATACAATACTTCTTGAAAATGGAGAGAAGTCAAAGTAATTTATGCTTTAAATTTCCCACATCAAAAAAAAGATTGGAAGAGTCCAGCCACAAGAACAAAAGTGGCTAATGAAAACATAACACTTCCTTGGCTTAGAGTAAACGCTGATCTTGAAATAAAAGAAAGAAAAATTACCTGCAAATGTGGTACATAAAACTTATATTTTAAGGCTTGCCTTGTTAAGCTAATTATAATACTTGAACCAGCAAGAAGCAGAAATTTTACTCAAGTTCAGTCAGTCAAAATATTCAACCTTCAACTCCCACACCATCTTTCACATACCTAAGGAATTATGGGGTGCCTTCCAAATTACTTGCAACATTTGATAACATTCAGTAACAAAGTGTCCCTAAGCTAAATGCTGCCTTAATTTGCATTTGCACATTGCATTTTCAATTTATATCATATCATTCACCTCCTCCATAACAGCATGACATTTTCTTCTCACATTCTTCCCTCTGCTAAAATAAAGTCTCTTTTGCAGGCCAAAATAATATTTACTTGAATGCTTTTATTTTCAGCTGCTGTCCTCTTATTATATCTTCTACTGTCTTTATTCTTCAATCCCATACTGACCTCTTCAATGCAACACAAAACAGTTAGTTAAAACCAGTGGGAAAAGTTCCTAATAGTGGAGGATTTTGAATCGCTTCATGCCTTCAGATCCAAATAGGATGCATTTTGAAAGATGCACTTAAGCAAAATTCAGTTTTGGCATTCAATACAGGAGTGACAGAGTAAAATATCAAGGGTATGATATCCAGGGAAGTCAGACTGGAGGACTGCTTCCCTTTACATCTACAAAATGTAATTACTGTAGCACTAAGGAGTTATAAGGAAGGGGAGCAGGGGAGGGGAATCACATACCAGGTGAGGAGTCAATATTCTAAACTGTGGTAGTCAGCAATACACTGACACATATTTTAAAAAAATCAGCGCAAAAGATGTAGTATAAATTTTCGTGAAACATGACGTTAAGAGAGACAGGAATCTGCCAACAGTATCTTACGGGCTCCCCAAGGATCGGGCTGGAAAGACGCCTCACGCATTTGTCATCTCCATACAAAACCAACCTCTCAGTTCTGGTCTCCCACTTTATCCCTCCTTTCTCCCTTCAGTCCCCTCCTGACATCAGTCCCAACAGCTTCTGTCACAGCTATTTACAGAGCTTTCTTTTACAGCACTCCTTCCTCTTCCTACACTTTTTCTAGACTGGTCTAAGAGCTGTAAGTACTAGAAATGCCGATTCAAAATTTGTGTCCTAAAGCTGGAAATGAGTATTTCTTTTCAGTCCACTAATTAAAAAAATACACTTTGCATCAACACTCGCTGACCTACCACATTGATAGCACCTCTTGATTTCTGCTTACCGATCATTATTTTTTTGTTATCACGTCACTCTGGTGTGTAGCATACATATATATACACATATATATATTGCAGATGGTATACTTATTTTTAAAAACTACCATAAAAATCAACAGATAAACAAGAACTTATTTATACTTTCCAGAGAACGTTGTTGGGGAAGACACTGGATCGAAAGCTAGAGAAAGTAACAAATTACTATGTCCCACAGCTGCTAAATAAATAATAAAACAACCCCACACTAGTCTCCTATCTGAGACTCTAAGATTACTCCACAAATGGCAGTGAAACACCATGAAAACAAAGACTCAGCATTTTTATTTCATTCTGCAAATATACTTCCCATTTCCAATTCAAGTGAATCCCAAATTTCAACCAATTGAAGTGAAAACCTCAATTAACAGGACATTAGAAAACACCGTGAATACCTGCCTTGCAAACACAGTACTTGTCCCTGAGCCAGGATATGTAAGAAGCCAGGATGTGTTCTAAGAAGCTGCCCTCTTCCCATGCCCAATCTCACATTAACTAGACATTGCAGGAAATAACAGCAACAGTTGACAGTGATTTATTCTTCAGCAGAGGTGATGTAATTCTAGATCAGCACACAGTTTCCAAAATGCATGAGCAAACCTAGGAATACCCGTTTCTGCAAGCCCAAAGCAGTGGATTCCCACGGCTGGAGTGTAACAGAACATCTGCCTCCTGCGTTACAAGTCCACAAACAGCTGTGGCTGAGGTACATTTTTGGCTTTCAGTGTATCTTAATGTAAACAAACGTCAGATGGAAAGGCTGAAGGCAGCTGTTAATATCCATTTTAGGATTATTGGCTTGTTTTTCTATCTCCCTTTGTTAAAAAAAAAAAAAAAAGGTTTAGGAGTGACATTGGGATTTGC
Organism: Numenius arquata; assembly: GCF_964106895.1. Taxonomy (NCBI): domain Eukaryota; kingdom Metazoa; phylum Chordata; class Aves; order Charadriiformes; family Scolopacidae; genus Numenius; species Numenius arquata. The sequence goes on from NC_133576.1 coordinate 123,250,320, forward strand.
AACCTCCCCAGAAATGATTAATCACCTCCCCTGCATTAATGATTTATAAAGAAACTCAATGCAAGAACATCACCCAGAAGTACAGACCAACAAAAAACTGACTGGTACTGTATGTACAGGGAACAGTAACAACTGCAAAAATAGTATTCCCCCAAAATTAATGAGGTATATGCATTATCTCTCCACCAAGACAGCAAGAGACCTACGGAGAGACAGAAATATGTACTGTTCTTTTATGCTGCTGAGCCTGTCAGCATCAGCCACATCAAGATTTCCCGCTGGAGGAACACACACACACACACAGCTCAGGCAAAGGAGAGGAACAGCCCTGCGCTGAAATAAGCGGAGAGCTACCAGAGGAACAGCACGGTGCAGGTAATGAAGGATGGGAAGACCTCTAAGACTTCCCTGCCAGGCTGGCCGGAAAGCAATTTAAGCTTCATTTATTTTTGACTGAAATAAAGCTAGAGGCTGTGGCCTTAACTGTTTTAATTTCCTTTCACCCATTCAAAACAAAGCTCCTTTAACAGATGTTTATCGCCAGAGGCAGTCGCTGTTTCTCCATTCCAAGATGGAGAGCGGAGAGCCCAGCCTGTAGAAGGTACGAGACTCCCTCCCCGCTGCCCCTGCCAACTCTACAACCCTGCTCAGCTGGGACAAATCAAAGTCTCATGGAAACAAGGAGCATCAGCTCCATGGGACCAAGGACATTTTCTGGGATCACTGGCCTAGTTCCTGGTCAGTCAGCAGGTCACTATTTGGAAACTGTGTACTAAACATACTTTTCCTTTTTAAAATAGCCATTAAATTACAATTTGCATGTTAGTGATACTGTAATGAATTACCCAGGGACTCATTTTGGCTAACAGCTGATGAATCATCACTAAAACCACAATTTTTTCCTCATAATTATCAAATGATTCCAGCTAAAAATTACACAGCTCAGATACGAATTCAGAAATCTGCCCCAAAATATTGTGTAAAATGTGCATGGGTAGTTTGTTAAGCAATTCTACAGTAGCAGATGTCTGTATCAAAGAATACATTCACTTGTACAATAAAGAATAATTCTCATAATTTTAACTACACACTGTGCTGACAGTAGTCAGGAAACTCCGGATATGTATTTCATAGTAGGTCTGCTTTATTACTATTTCAGGAAGCAGCATTTCCTTTAAAAATTAGTGCTGTATAATTTCTAATAGCATTTCACAATTTTAGCACTCAACTTCTGGAAAATCACTTATCTAAAAACTATGTCATAGTTATAAATACTGCCAATGCCATCACTCAGCAAGCGCTCAGGCAGTAATGATTTTGAAGGAAATTGTGGCATTGTAGAATTTACAAATCCTATGGATTCAGAGAATATTGATTACAACTAGGCAATTTTAATGCAGACTATTTGGCTCACCCTCATCTATGAAACTGCTGCAATATATTAAACAAGACTATAAATCAGCAATTGAGCACAATTAAAACTGTGGGTATTACTGTAGGCTTCAGTAACCTACTAGAAGTATTTAACAAATGATATTTTAGTGAATCATTTTTGATCATACAGTATCCTAATATTTCTTGAGATACAAGACCACGCATCTCTGTCATTTCGGGTCTATTCAATCACAAGACAAAGGGTGCTTCACTGCAACCTGAATTACCACCAGCTGCTGAAACCTGAGCACGTAAGGAATAGTCTGCCCTGCTCACATCACTCTGCGCTGCACGAACCATCAATCCACCAGCAAGATCTTCGCTAAAGAACAAGTTGAAAACTTACATTGGTAAACACGAGTTTCAAAGTACTTCAAAGTACACATCAGCCACAGAAACACTCTGCAAAAGAGCTTCCTCTCGTTAGGACAGCAAACAATGCGATGCCTCAGCAGAGTGAAGACAACTTGTGAGGCTGTTTCAGACGGCATACGGAATTAGGGATTTTTTTTTTAACCCACAGCTTCAGTAGCTGAAATAAAACGGTGGCACCGTTCAGGAGTGTGCCACAGTGGCTACTAACCTGTGAACACCCCTTGCTCTAGCAGACAAGCAGCACATGGCAGGTGGCTGGAAAAGCCACTGACTTGTGAACAACTCCCGTCAGACCTGGGGGAGCCTTTCCTGGCTCAAAGGAGAAGGTACTTTTCAAAGAGCTGCAATGAAAATGTTCAAAGCAAGTCCCCTACATGTATGGCATCTCTCTATGTCAGAATCGTATTTACAAAAGCAACAGAGGCCCGGAAGATGGACTGTGGATGGATGTCAAAAATACCACAGTTCACAATACTTCAAAAGCACTTTCAAATGTAAAACTTTTCACAGAAGCTAAGCCCAGCACATCCGAATTATGTACTCCATAGTTTATGATATGGAAAGCTGAGATCTGTGATAAAGGCAGACAATAAAACAGAATTCCTAAATTATACTTTCTATCCAGATCTTAAACATGGTTAAAAATACTTAGGGACATCATTTTATGCTGCACACATACCTTAAGAGATATAATAGCAGCCATTTATTTGAAATCTATAGCTTACCAGTAACTCTCAGAGAATTTTAATCCTACAGATTTTCCAGTTTTCCTAAACATCAGAGGGATTGACACAAGTATCTGGAACGTTGCCTTAAAAGTGCAAGAAACTCAAATACTTAAAGCAATTTTTTCATATGCTACACAAGTTTTTAGTAAGTTGCTAAAAAAATAATGGAAATAGAAATCATTAGAGAGAACTCTGAAGATGGATGTGGAGCAGACAGAAGGGTGCTAAAGCAGCTAACCTGAAACAGCAATGAAGAATGATTAAAACAGTAAGTGATTTATGGAACTGGTGTTTAAAAAGGATTATGGGTTTTTACAAAGGACCCTTTTTGAAAACCCTCTGTGACACAGTTTAACCTAGCAAGTAAGTCATGAACATTCTACTTAAAAATAATAAAGCCAGCCTGCAAATCTCAAGAGCAGAAGTTGTCCAAGAACACAAAGTTGTTCAAGAACAGGAAGAAATGTTTTTGCTCTGTCCTTTGTGTAACTTACAGAAGCACTCCTGAAAGACAAGACTTTTTCGAATTTCATAGAATATAACTGTACATCATAGACATTCTTAAAAACCAAGTTTTGGTTGTATTTAAGGTACTGAAATTGCACAGGAAGAAAATGTGATTTTCCATCCACTCTGTGGAATGCATTCCCTGTTAGCTGCTGTGCATAAAGAAGCTTGAGGTACCATCAGCAGATTTCATTTCCATTCATGGCTGATAAAAGATATTTTTTCATAACGCTGTATTCTTGAAGGACTTTGGCTAATATCCAAATGCAGGCCTACTTCACTTGTATGCAAATATTTTGTACTTCATATAAATCATTACTTGCTATAATTCAACTAGAAATACACAAGCACACTGTTACTAGGCTGAGAACCTAAGGCACTTGCGTTCTGTAGGAAGGAAAATTTATGGTATATAATGCATCACAGTATTGACTTCTATTTAACTTCAAAATAAATAACTTCTGTATTTTCTTTGCCAGAATGCTAGCTTTGCAACATGTCTCCAAGGAATAATGCTCCTTTTGTAGCTAGTGGGATGCCCGGAGCAGCTTTCTTCTCTTGGACACAACACACTGCTATAGCAAAAGCAAAGAGGGCTATCCGAAAGGAAAGCAACGCCGCTACCAGAGTCAGCCAGCTCTCTCCAGCGCTTCTTCCCTCCTTTGGGTATTTTCTCTCTCCCCCTGAAGAGCAATGTGGAGACAAAGTCACACTAAACTAACATGAAAGTATAAGAGCTAGTAAGAGCTGTTAAGAGGAATGAGAAGATGCTTCACACAGAAAGATTAAGTATATAAACACAAGATTGTCAAAAATCTATCTCGTAACACGGAGCAGAAGGAGAGGGATTCCATTCGGAAGGAAAAGCCAATGTAAGAGAAGTAATCAAGATGAATCACAACTCTGAAAATTAATTTTGATTTCTCTGGGTGGTAACAAGAGACAGAACCATGATATACAGAAGAATTTCCCTCCAGCCACAGTATTAAAACAGCAGACTCTCAAAGAGTCCAGACTAACTCCAAAGAACTGGCAAGTACTATTTAAGGCAGCCCTCTGTAGTCTTATGAGTACTACAGTGTTCCAAGCAGCCAGTAAGCACCCTACTTGAAGAGTTTTAGGGGTCCATAAATCAAGAGCAGGGAGGGAGTCACAGCAGTCTTAATATCTCAGTCATTTAATATTCTCTATCCTAAAACAGAAAATCCTGTAGCAGAAGACGTCTGACAGTACCCAACACGTCTGACAAAATGACTAAAATTAAAGTAGAAACAAAACCAAGAAAAAAAAATACTACAGGCTTAATCTTAGTTCTAAATAAACTTAAACTTCAAACTGTATTTAGAAGTATAGCCTTTGCATTTCCAGATGCAACAACCAATTTCATAAAATTAGCATTAAAAACACGGTTTGTAACCAGGGAGTACTTGTAGTCTTTGCAACATCAATACTGTTAGTATTGCTAAGTGCGCTTTAAATGAATAATTTCCATAATGTTAACACAACAGCTAAATACTGCATATCTGCTAATGGCTCTATGTGTATAGCTGACCTTCTTTTTATGCATAAGAACATTGTACTTCCAAATAAGTCCCATGAGTTATGTTACCAGCTAAAAATCCTGACATATTTAAGTAAAATTCATAAATAGGGCAGCTAGTAAGTACTTCTTAAAAAATGAGCTCAGAAGCTCATAACAAAATTGTAATATCTGCCAAGGTCTTTCACCTCATCCAAGGTTTTTTGTTTTATACATCAGTGCAGAAAGAACAGATTTTTCTTTTTATCTGTTGTCAAAAAATGACGGAGACAGAGTGCGCAGGCGGCCAAGGGCCACGTTAAGAAAGGGAAAGAGGAAGAGTGAGGTCAAGCTGCAAGCCGTGCTATTAGAGGAACTAACGTTGGATGTGTCTCACTTCACACCATAACCTACCTTTTGCTGTCAGGTTGGGTACTATGGGTATTTAACAAAAACTAAAATGGTCTAAGAAGTCACACAAATCCCCTTCTACTCCATCATCAGTTTAAATAATGCCTGCTCTTTTTGCCTAGTTCCCTTCCCTTGTTATAAAGATGGGTGAGTCCACCCCACCAGGGCACTACACCACCACACGGGATACTTGGAGCCAGCCCAACACCTCCCCCTGCTCCATCTTCCACTGGAGGGGCTGGGGAAGACACAAGGATAAGGAAGCCATGGTGTCTCTAACAATAGCTATTCAAAAATTGAAGCTGAACGTAACGTTCCCATTTATGAAAATATCGTGAAGCTCAACAATCGCAGTGGGGCTGTTTTGCTGTCAACAATAAGCATAATGTAAGAATAGTGAAATTGCAAAAATCGATCACAGACATTAAAAAGCAAACTGAATTTAACCTTTGTGGGCATACCCATAATCTCCCAATTAGATGATCACACATTAATGTTTCCACAGGACTTCTGTTCAGCACACAGAAGAAAACCTCCTAAATGATCTAGCCAAGTATACACTCTATGTTCATACTCCTAGACTCTCTGCAGCATTCAATACTATTAATTAATGCACTGCCTCATTCTAGAAATACAGCAACGATCCAGTACACTGTAGTCAAACTGGTTCCCAACTCCTCCCTAGGACACTCCAAGGCACAGCAACAGGAAAACTGCACTCGCACTGCTCAGTGCTTGTCACACCCCAGAGGAATCAGTTCTTCCTAATTATTTAGATAGGAACTGAAATACCTTAATGTAGTAATAAATACCTCAAAACTTTTAGCCAGAAAATAAACAAATGGGGAAAGAATATAAAAAGCATTGCAAGTTACCAATTTGTTTTTAATATCCAGGAAATGTGGTGCTGACGTATACACATGAAATAAAAGACGCACAATGCCTGAACCTTTCTACGTAATTTCTCTTATGTGCATTTGTATACCAAAACGTTAAAAGATAATACATGGTTAGTGAAAGAAACCTTATTCTATTATTCCTACTGAAAATAAAATCCTTACATTTAAAGCATTCCACAATTTATCAACTATTTTGTCTGTGCGATTTTCACAGTAACATAAGGTAATAAACACCACACTACCATATGCATTGATCAAGACTAGTTCCCACAGTTAGAACACTCTGCATTTCTGCTTTCTAAAAATCACAATTGCAGTACCATAGGCGTTTTTGTAGGAGATTATTTACATTATATTTAAGTTCTTAATGATACAGATCTTGACACTTTTTATTTTTTGTTCTCAGCTGCTTTGAAGAATAACTAAACATTTCATTATTATGCCCCCATGAACAAGGGGTGTCAGGTGATACAAGGTCTTCCACACCTGCACATCGAGTACAAACCACTAACCCTTACTGCAGTTTATCAACACTGAATCATGGAAAACAATGTCTGATTTGCCTGAGCATAAACTAACCTATAAATGTTTAATGCTGGAAAACTATTAAAAGGTTACCCAGTGAGGTTCCAAATTACTTTCTAAATCACTCGTATTTTTCATAAAATTTCTTTTGTTCATTCTTTTACATCAAAGTTTCTCCTTTTACCATTGTCCTGAACAAAACTTCCCCATTCACTTTCCAACACACTAAAGCAAAACAAAACTGTCTGTGCACTTCAGCAGGGGTAACTGTGGGAGCAATATGAAAGCTGTGAGTACGTCACTTTTTAACTAAGGCAGAAATCCTTTACTCCACTTTGTTCCTAAAGCAGCAATATATTTTCTACATGAAACTGAAATGTATTAAGAAATATAAGCTACTGTTAGGCAGCAGCTGTGTCACAGCAGGATCTCTCAGGCTTAGAATAACAGGAACAGAAAGGCAATTCCAGGAGCATCCTCCTCCTATATTTCTGGAAGAAGATGGCAATCTGTGGCAGCCTCTCACAGTAGAGAGAGTTGGGTTATTGTGCAACTGCTCATCTTGAACAAAGTTAGCTGACATAAACAGTTCTTAACACTTCACTAAATACTAAGGGGAAGATGCTGCTTATAAATGCAGCTAGTGGGCTGATTAGCGTAAGTTCATGACAAGTGCCCTGTGCTGTTAAATAACAGCACAGAAAAAGAAAGATTTAAAATACCAGTTGGAAAAACAAGTACTTTGCTTAACAGGAGGCTCCCCTCGCGTGCATATAAGTTCAGAAAAACATCTTGCTGAAGCAGATGGCTATTTCACTTGGATCTCTTTACTACAGAGATACAGTTGCTAGATAGCAAAGGATATACAAAAAAATCACAATATGCACAGACCAAATCTGCTTTATAGAAATAATAAAAAAAACCCACACCCTTACTATAATACTGTATTTAAAGATTAAATGAAAGCATCATTTCTCAGAACACTAAGCACAGAGAAATCCTGAATTACAAAGCTACTCGCCAAGGAAATGAAAGATCTACATTAATACTTTTAATAAGCCTTTACAACTGTGCTTTACAAGAAGTGCAAGCACACTTCCTCTCTCTCTCTGATACTGGCTCAGTTCCTAATAGGAAAGGTCCTGCTGAAAGTAAAAATCATGGTTTGAAGGTTACACTACTGTAAAGATCGTTTGTTACGATTTGTATCGGGAAGTGGCTCATCATGTATTGCAATTTGATTCCCAGTGCCATAAACTGCTGTACAGCATCAAAATTATGGCTGAAAGTAGCAGCTATTTTAGAGAGGTACAAGGAAATTAATAAGGGATAAGAATCAAAACTGTCAAAACTTCCCAGGTATTCAAATCATGTTATTCATAAATTAAAGCAACTACAAGGATATTCATTATGGAAATAAAATTACTTTCTGCTAATTACATAAAATTAAAAAAGTGTAAGTCACACCATTCATCTTTTGGTAGCAATTTCTGACTTCTGATACATACGGACAACACATCTAGATTCAATCGAGTATTCTGCTAAGAGCAGAATTTTCTCTTCTCTCCTCCTCCATATTTGGAGTTATGTCCAATATAAAATCATTAAGATTCATAAGCCTTACTAAGAGTGAACTTACCGGTGCTGGATTATCTTTAGCTTCCGCACCAAAAACATCTCGTCGTTTCACTGTCAGCAAATCAAGATCTTTAGTATCATCATCGTCATCGTCGTCTTCTTCAAAGAACTGCACAGAGTCTGGGTTTGGAACACTACTTGGTACAGGAACTTCTTTTTCCTCCTCATCCTCAGATACCTCTTCAGATTCATCCTCAGACTCACCACTCTCAGCATCTTCACTGGAAGCAGAACATTCCTCAGTTTCTTTCCTTCTCTCCTTTTCCTTTGTTTTGTTGACAGACACCTTTCCACTGAAATTAGTCCCACATTTCTCCATTCCTTCATTGTTTATCGAGGAGATGGTATTTTTATTTTGCTCTGTCTCCTTCAAGTGATCCATCCCACCAGCTGCCTCATTTGCACAAAGCTGTTTCCGAGCTTTTTGAAGAAATCTCACACGGGGTGCCATTGCAAGACCAAGTGATCTAAAGCATGGAATTAAACAAATAAATTAATCTCAAAGCTAGATACACAAAAGCTAACTACATTGGAAGCCCTCATCAACGGCTCAAACGATTCAATTTTAATTATGGTGATTCATATTGATACATTTTAACCGACATAATTACAAAACAATATTTGGACTAAAACTGGACTATCTACCTTGAAAAATGCAAGTGAACATTGGGAGAGGAAAAGAGATGAAATAACTGAAAACTGTCAAGAACAGCTGCAAATCCTCCCAGGAAAGAAAGCAAACAAAGAACCTAAAAAGCTGTAGACGAGAACAAATTATCTGTGATTCACAGTAAAATATGGTGGAAGAAACACCAATGCAATTTGGTATTGCAGATACGCAGATGTCATGTCAAGGACTGAGAAAGCACTGATCTCTGTCAGTGTCCTTCACTGCTAAAAGTGCACCCAGAACATTATCCCCAGCATCTCACGGTGATGGATAGATTAGAAAAACAAACACAATATGGATAAATGACTAATTGCAGAAAAAGCTAAGGTAGAGACATTGCTCCCTCAAAGGAAATCTCATCTCCCTGCACCCCCCTATAGCAAGGCTTTACTTTACTTTTGACCCTGTCAAATCCAAATTCAAAAAAAGCAATATTTAAGTCTCTTTCAGACTTCATGAGCCTTCTCATTAGGTGAATAAAAAACGTGGGGGGACACTGGTACTGCACAAAGAACACATGGAGACCACAGCTACATTTAAAAACACACAATACAGAACTGATAGTGTTTGCAATACTCAGGGCTTGTACATACACTCAGCAAAGGAGTAAATTATTTAACCAACTAAAATGGCTACATATATACGCATACACACACACACGTAAAAGACCAGTCTCTTTTGATTCAGATTATGCACAGTTATCCACTATGTCTCTCTTCAATGCTCTTCGTTTCAAGTAGAGAGCAGTATGTCTTCTCTTCACCAAACAGCTCTGAAGAAAGAAACCTGAGTTATGTCACAGGGGAAAAATCAAATCTGTGCTTCCTGGTGGAAATGTCATTACAAACAGTCCATGAAGCATCCAAACAGTACTGCAGAGTGGCAAAAGTGGACTGTAGACCCTGGAGAGCCTAGACCTGTTAATGGTAGCCAATGGGACAGAGGAGTCAACAGTAGAGGTAACCTGCTTAAATAACAAACAAGGGAAGAAAAAATAAAAAACAAACACATCCACACCTGTGGTTGAATGGGGCAGTTCTGGTGTTGGCCACAGGTTAAAACACTGAAAAGTGGACACGCCCCCCAAAAGCAACCCCCACTGTTAGGATGAGGAACAAGTTTTTCAATAAATAAAGCCTTAATTCTAATGAAAAGTTAATTTTGTTGAAGTATTTCTGATAACCCAATACTGTTCTTCTACAAACAATTAACAGCATTAATAAAACAAATGGAGTTTTATGAAAAAAAAAAATCAAAGTAAGTTTTTATTCAATGTCTATTGCACATTTACTGACAGTGCACTGCTGAGAGGACAACACAACACATTTGGGAACTGAAATTAGAGCAACCAGCAATCTTAAACTTGTTTCAGAGTTTGACAGCTAACACTAATTACCTTTGCAATGAAACTCTGTCTTAAAGTTTGGCCTATTGACTAACTGAAGAAAAAAAAGTAATCAAAGGAGATATAATGCTTCACTGCAACAGCTGGAGGAGATTCAAACCTGGAATTGGGCCTTAACACCAAGCACAGCAAAACACAGAGAAAGAGACTGCTGCAACACCAATGAATGTGCAATCTCTTCGGCAAGGCGATCGAAGCAGCAAAAAAATCCTTTGCAAGAGAAACACTTTTTTGCTTTTCCAGATTTCACAACATTATTCTACATAAAGTATTGCTGACAACTGTTGAAAAAGTACTGGAAGGAGTAGTACTGTACGGCAACTCCCCAATCTGTGGTCATTTCTCTTTCTCATGCAGACAGACATTGACACAACGTCCACGGGGTTGCAAACTTTGATTTTATCACAGCTTCCCTTCCAGAGCTAGTATCAAAGATCAGGATCATGGCTGCAGAGAAAAGTTTGACGAGGTGAAGAAACTACTCTTTCTCCACGCAAAAGGTTAAAAAAGACAAGTTAATAAGAGCAGCCCGTGATGTGGAAGAGACTTCAGCACAGCTTTTCTCTCATTCAGATAGGAAATCCCACTACCAGACTGCTGTTCTGCACTGATGTCTTTCTTTAATAATTGCATAAAATTAATTATCAGTTAGCGTTAGCTAATTTAACTACACTGCTTAGCAACCCTACCAAAAAAGACCAGAGCTATCAGAATTCAATTGACATCTGCACCAAAAGAATACAGCCCTTAGACTCGGGGGAGAAGGTGTCAAGGTTGAATTTGGTAAGGAAGTAATAGTAGATAAGCTTAAACAAAGTTGTGTACAAATAATCCCCAAACACTTAATTACAGAACTTCTCAAAGAAATGTCAGCATTTGGCCTCATTGCTGCCTCTTTTCTATAGTATAGTCCAAACAGAACAATTTGGGACAAACACATTCTACTACTGCTAGTTTCCTCATGTAGTAAGATTTGACAGTTTCTGTAGAATTTATTTCTTAATCATTTGCCAAATCTAGAGTTCAGTCAAACTAAAAAAAACTGAATGTATGAACCAGCTTTTCTTGCCATCAACTAGAAAGGGCAGTATTAGTTTTCATTAATTGATTAGATGCCACTCAGACCACAATCCTACTCCAACTGAAGTTAAACCTATTCTTTGATTTCAGTGCTAGCATTCACACGCTCTTCTGGAATAACAAACATGCAAAGTTTTCTGATAAAGACAGACAAAAAACAGTTAAGTTACTTAGTGATATTTCATAAATTCTATCAGAGAACACTAAAAACACGCTAGCACCACAATGTAGTCCTCAGACTATGGTAGCCTTAAAACAGCCACACAAATTCAGCTGACAAACCAAATAAACAATCCTGTTTCCTATTTTGGTATGAAATGCAATGACTTGTGGAAGCAAGCTCTTACAGAAAGACATTTTAGATCAGCTTCTAAAAGCAATACTGAAACCAACAGATTATTTTGCTACTATAAATGAGAGTACAGCTAATTATACTATTCATCAACAGAAACTAAGGTGGCCAGCCGTCATCATTCCCTAACATTTATCAGGGAATGCGTAAAAGTAACTGAACAAAACACCTACAATGCTCAGGTACCTCCTTCAATTCAAAGCAAGTTGACAATTATTTTCAGGAAATAAGTTAAAAGAATAAAACTCCAAAAAAAAATAGCACTGTATGGCTTTAAGAGGAATACCACTTTTGTTTGCTATTGAATAAGGAAAATCAAACATTAGTTAACATTTTTTTAAATCAATTCAAGTGAATGGTGTATCAGACTTTAAATACTGTCTTTTCCAAGGTTTGTTCATTATGCTTATACAAAGTTCTTGAGTATCTTTACATTAAAATGCTAACTTCACTATGCCTCTGTAAGACCTGGGCATCTCTCTAACTCTTTAAAAAGAATGAATCTCAGACACTTAGAGCAAAATCTGTCCTTGCCCAAGACAAATTAAACAGAAAATTTAAGACCCAGTACAATCTTTTCATTTTTAAGCGTCACAAGAGTTCCTAATCTGCACCTAGAAGATTTCCAGCCCTTTTTGAAATGTGAGCCAGCTGTAAAGAATCTGAGGTCCCTTCTGCAGAAGTGCTGCACAACAATTTTACACAAGTTAGTGCTTCATCCCAATATTAAGTTACTACATTTACTAAATATAAGACATATTCCATTAGTGAACCTCTCCAGAATTATTTGAACACATGAAAACACAGCATGATGATTTCTTTTACTGTAGAACAGGTTCAGACAAAGATTTAAAATAGCCTGAAAAAGGTTAAATACTCCCAGAAGCTATTTCAAGAGAAGAAATGTGTATTACTTGCCTTGCAATATATGCTATATCTACATTTAACATTTAAAATGTTTTCAGAAGACAGGATGAGCAACCATTTGAAAACAGGGGAAATCAAATCAACTGAAGTGACACAAATCTGAATGAACAGGCTTTCCAGATGGTCTGATTAATAACCAAAGTGAACAGAGAAATTGCTGTGTTATTTATTTGACTAGCCAGCTTTAGCCCTCTATGTTAAGGAGCTCAAATACATGGTACTCTACTAATAATGACAGCCGAGCTAATCAAGAGTTCATGGGTCAGGATCAAAGAGATGGCCAACAAAGAGGATTGTCATGGTTGGAATCCAATCATTTTAAAGACTGAACTGTAGCCTTCTTCACAAAAGTAAAAGAAGCCTCCACATTGCAATTGCAGGCCCTGGTGCTCTTGGTACCCGAGCTCAAAGGGCAATACAGAGGAGCACAGACAACAGAGTGTGTTTCTCCAAGTTAGCTGGATTTGCCAACTCTGAGGCACTCTACTGGAACTGCTACTCATGCATATGCAAGTATATTGACCTTTAAGGCCAGTGAAGGTCAATACCAGGCTTAGCTGCACAATCAGAAAAGGTAGCTCAAGATCCTAGAAGAACCAAAGATGATGACTAAGGGGATAATGACCCTGGCCTTTGAGAGAGGAGACTGCAGCTTGTTCAGAGATCTGTATGGCAGGATCAGAAAGCTCAGAAGCTTACAGAAGTACTTCCAGAAAACTCAGAAAGGGATGGCTGGATCTCACAGGTGGTTGAGGGGGAGTTACATGAATGCCCAAACTTTACAGATCACTGGAGGGAATATTAAGGTCCATATGAATAATACCATATGAGGTTGAGATTAACTAGGTAACAGCACAAGAAATAAGAGTCTGGTTACAGGTGCATGAAGACTGGAAACAACTGGGAAAAAGTAAGTAGGAAGAAGCTTTTTAGTTGGGGTCTAGAAAAGGAAGTAAAAGGGCAGCGAGAAGGAGGGCCAAGAACCAGCAAAGGGATAATGAGACATGCAAAGCCTGTGATGAGCGCTGTCTGGGGGATGTGACGGGCAGCCCTGCACTTGCTCACGGCAGGCAGTGCAACTCAACTAATGAAACCCTCTGCCCTGACCGTGCAGTAAGGATCAGGTCTACATCCACAGCCAGGGGGACTGGGCTGAGACTGGGTGCTTTACCTGGGTCAGTGAGAGGACAGTCAGATGTGGACAGATGGATCATGTATCCAGATATCACCCATTTCAGACCTGACAGCACCTGCAGCCACCTACTGCTTTGTAACACTGATCTGTAAGCAAGACTTGCAAAATTAGCTGGGTACTAAGTTGCATGTATCAGACATTTCCCAAACAACTTGGCTTCAACCTTCTTTATTTATTCTCTATGTACCGATACAGGGATAAACAGAAAAAAAATATACTGCATTCCTCCTGGAAGACATGATGAAAATCACAGAGGAAATTACCTTTCTTGACAGCCCCTTAGAGCTGTGACTAACCCATCCATCCAACACGCTCGCCTATTAAGATCTGCCCCTGGAGACAGCTGTATATATGTTAGTATTTAACAAAATAAAGCGCCTGAGATGTAAAATATTTCGAATCCCTTCCTCCCCTTTACCTTGTCTCCTACCCAGAAAGCCAGACTAACTAATTATTTCTTTCCACCCTGTTGTTTGTTTACATTTTCTTATGTTTTCGAAGCTGTCCTTTGCAATGAAAAGACAAGTTTTTCTTTTATGCAAGCACCAAGGTTCTCCTTCACCAAACTTAAAGGCTGCCTATGTTAACACAAGGCCTCTGCAAGCCTTTCTGCAGCAAATTATTCTTGATAGCGATTTGTAATGAGAGGATACTGGAGAGAATACTAATGTACCATAGCTTAAAGGTGATCAATCTCTAGAATATGTATGTGTATAGACATGCACACACACGCTTTTTATTTTACATATATATATTGTTTTCTAGATACATAACAATTTTACATAATACATAAAAAAATCAAAAAGACTACTGCTTTTCTGCAGACTCAATCAACACAGCTTAAGAGAATCTCAGTGCACAGACACATCAGGCAAGGGAGCAATGGAGAAAGCGGGCAACAGCCTGACAGACTGAAACGCAAGCCTGACGGGCATTAAGCAGCCAGTTTTCTCTGCAGGATTTTTAGTGGAGTAGCATCTATCAAGCTAGCAGTAAATCTCCACAGAAAGGCTGAAATATTTTTCGGAGAATACACACAGGAGGTAAAGGGAAGAAAGGATTCTCATCCCAGGTTTTGCCATGAGTTTGTGTGCAGAACGTAAACCAGGGTTGCTTCTGAATGCAGAATTCAAACGTACCAGACTTTGAGGGCCTTTCAGATAAATTAAGTTGACTGATCCACTGTACCAGTGGATGTGCACTGAATTGAAAGCCAAAGGACTGCAGGGTGTATTTAAGTAGACTAACAGTCTGAAGAGTACTTAGAGCAGAATCCCAAAATTATCTACGAGATTTATTCTCATCTTCTGACTTTTTGATTACGCTTCCATATATTTCACAGTCTTGACTAAACCTCTCCTGCTCCCTCCAAAAAACTGTCTGGTTTCCTCCATTTTAATACAGGAATGACTTATTAGTAACTTTGCAAAGCTGGGGTTAGAATTGACTTTGATGAAGGACTAAATCCTGGCACAGAGGCCTGAGAAGAACAGAACTGGACTACTCTGTCTACATCAAGATCAGACGCTAGAAGGTACACCATGCTGAAATACAGAAAGAGGCAGTGGGATTCCGAAAATTCAGCATTACCACCATCTGTCAGTTGTTTTCTTAACACAGTGGTTAAATTTGTGTGGTCATCACTCTTAGTCCTAATGTTCTGCCACTGCCCCTTACATTACTGCAGATCTTACTATGCTGAAAGTTTTAAAGCTGCTGACAAATCACACAGGTAAAGGGGCAGGCAACGTGCATAGTGCAATCTTTCAAGTTTTTACTAGTTCTCCTTTTTAAAAATCTCTCAGTCCATAAAGAAAGCATCCTTTATAATAGGCTTACCTTCCTTAAAGAAAATAATCATGTTAATTGCAGCACAGCACAGGAAGACCAGGTGTTCTACAGTCTAGTAATTTGTCACACTCTAGTTCATTATGCCACATGCTGACAAGTTTGAAGACTTAAGTCTTCTCTGTGTGAAATTCCAGTGACATAAAATTAATTTACCATGCATCTTTGAGCACCTTCCTGCTCCCTTCTGACTATCCTAAATCCCATGAGATTATTCAAAAACTTCATGTCTTAAAACAATCTCAGATGGTTGTCATCTGTAAAGTCAACCTGTCAAAATTAATTTCCCTCCCATACATAATGCAGAATGGTTCACATATATGTACAGAAATTGACACAGTAAGAGATGCTATTCAGTCCAGTGCAGATGTTTCATCTTTATCAAGTGCACTGAATCTTCTGAAAAGTAATTTATGTCCAAGGAGCAATGTCCCAATCACACTCAAAATGAGACTGCAGTGTATCATTTTTAGATCCTCCAATTTCTTTTAAATAATACACTTTACAGGTTGGCATTTAGCTATGAGGCTGAAGGGCAAACCTGAAAAAAAAAAAACCAAACCCAAAACCCTATTGTTCTCTATTCTTTTGCTTCACAAGTTTTGTCCTCTATTGTATATAGCAAATGTACCTTCTGCTGTAGAATTATTTGTCTTTGTACAGATAAATTGCTTTTATACATAATTTCTATTTAGAATGCCTTTGAAAACATGCAAAAGCACAGCATATATGTGAAACTGTACATATAAGACTGCAATTCTGTGTGTTAACTTAGTCAAAACAACTATTTAAAGCTATCATACAGTGTTAAACTTCCCACTATACAGTTTTCACTTTCCAAGTCGATCATACTTACAGGGCATATTCTGCTAGAGGCAATTTGAAAACGTCAAATACTTCCTTATTCTTCATTAAGTAAACTGAACGCAAGTAGGATACAAAACACTGAAAGAAAAAAAAAATTATTTAACAAAAAAAGAAAACATTCAATTACCAACACATGAAACTAACATTATACTGTTCCTCTAAACACAAAATAGAACTTCACTATTAAGCGGTCTATCATCGATTTCAGACTGCAATTCTTTTACCCAATACCCATCAGCCAAAACGTATTCTGTATATCACTACAGAAGTGATGTGACTTCAAGTATTCAAGTATTTCATCAAATGCACATTAATTGGCTGAATTTCCCAATGGTATGTCATGTTATTTTCGCTAGAAAGAAAATATGGCAAATTAGTGAGGAGGAAACATCACTGATTCGATTTTTTTTTTCTCGCAGCTTTTCTGAATCTTGTTATGCTTTTCTGACATCTGAATTATGTGGAAGCAAAAACAGACTGTGTAGTTATCAGTCTGAGGTGTCCTGATAATCTTTGCCACTAACAGAAAGCGATGCAGCTCAACGTAGCTACATTTCACTGTGGCCTAGGATAATTCATATTACCTTGCATTTGCCATCAGCTCATCACATATACGCAGTCAATAAACGCAACTCAGCTGAACAACAAAAATTCACTATACAACATTCAGTAAGACCAGTCCAAGGTTGAAGTTTCAATTCATCACAGACTTTCACCAAGAAAATTGGAAGCCCCGCATAACAGAGTAACTTAATCTTGTGCTGTATTTTCCCTCCATTCTTCCTAAAAGGAAAGATTCTTATTCTTCTCATGTTTCTTTTACATAGTCTATTCCTGCCTATCAGCAGCAGCATAAATACTGGAATACTTTAAGTATCAGAAAGGATCCTTGGATTTCTGTTGTTCGTAACCTGATTTCTAACACATGCCAAAACTCCTATCACGAGGCTTAAAGCAGCAAACACTAGTAACAATAGCAAATTAAGGGTTACACTCAAGCATACTATAATCACACCCTTGTTCTGCTATGTGCAGGCATCTGTCAGAGAAAATTATTACATTAAGACTTCATGTAGAATATAAAATAATTTAAAAAAAAAACAAAACTATTTCTTGTTAATCCAAGATAGAGGAAGAAAATACCCAACAGTTAGAAACATCAATCTCTTATGGGGATTCTTTAAACACATATAAGAGAAAAAAAACATTTCCAGAGGTGAAAAGAAAGATGAGACAGTAAATTAGGCAATGTCATAAAGTCATACTTTTCCCTTGGCAAACTGAAACAACAACCAGTAATTGTAAGATATGTAGAGCTAAGAGATATACTTCTCAAGCTGCCCACCACCTCGTTACAGTAATAAATTTTCATTTGCTTATTTTTCCAAAGGCTAAGTTTTTGGGTAAAGTTTCCTGTCCAGATTATGTCTTTCAATTAACTTTAGCAGTGGAAGGTGCTAGCACAATCCATTCAGCTGCCACCAACAGTGAGGTGTAGAATAAAACACTTGTTTGCTCACATTAAATTATTAATAACTTTAGAAAGATATTTAAATATCCTGGTTTCAGCTGGGATAGAGTTAGTTTTCTTTCTAGTAGCTGCTGTGGTTTGGATTTAGTATGAGATGAATGTCCATAACACATGTTGTTTTGGTTGTTGCTAAGTAATGTTTACATTAATCAAGGACTTTTTCAGCTTCCTATAGAAGCTGAGAGGGAGCACAGACAGGACAAGACGGCCAAAGGAATATTCCATACCATAGACATTATGCTTAGTATATAAGCGGGGGGTTGGCCGGGTAGGCAGGAATTCTGCAATCACTGGATTGGCACTGGATTGGACAGGCTCGGCAATTGATCATCAGGTGGTGAGAGTGACTTGTATTGTATCACTTCATTTTGTATATTCTTTTACCAATAATAATAATAATTTCCTCTTCCATTACTGTTTTATTAAACTGTCTTTATCTCCACCCATGAGCTTTTTTCCTTTTCCCCTCCTTTTCTCCCTCTTGTCCCTACCATACTGGAGGGAGGGAGGGCATGAGGTGGGGGGGGCGAGTGAGCAACTTCCGTGGTCCTAGTTGCTGGCTGGGGTTAAACCACAACACTAGAACCAAACAACTTGAACACTAGAAATTTGTCAGATCTCATTAATTTAATAAGCAATGACAAAAAGAAATGTCAGAGCCGCCTCTTTCACTGGAGTGGAAGACAGAAATAAAGTCACATTAAACAAGAAGTGTCTTTCTTGTGAATCTGAGAGTTGTGACATCTACAGATCTGAAGATCTACTTGAGTCTCTACATGCCACAGGGTAGAAATTTCCTTCTGCCTCTTCCATAGCCTAAAAAGCTATCCACTTATGTTACTAGTATTTCTTTGGTACAGATGGTCTAGAAATTAAGAAATGAAAGATGAAGGGCAGAAAGAACATACCTTTTGAATGTGTACAAAGCCCTACAATACCTAAGAATGAACAACTAAACAAATGCCAGATGTTCTAACTCACATCTATCAGCTGTCAACAGGATTCAGCCCACTAAGACTCAAAATAATTTTTCAAATTTGTCATGGACTGAATGCTGGATGGTATTGCTCAAAGTTCAAAGAAACGGGCAACTAATCAAGATGCTTCAAAGAACATACAAGAGTAATATAGTGATGATTAAAGTCTTCAGCTGATCTCATTCTCTATTATTTTAGACATTGTAAACACTTCCAGCAAAAGATATTCCCTACTCCAAGAAATTACACACAAACTAGAAAAGTTACATACAGCACAGAACAGATGACTTCTTTGATTTTTATTTTATTTCAATACCTTCACTTCAACCACAACCTAATCCTAAAATACTGTCAACCTAAACCTTCAACCTAAAATACTGTTACGTCTCTTGGATTTTATTCAATTCTCCTCAGACTTGGGTCACTGCGCACACACACTGAACAGCTGAAGGAGAAGAAGTTTAGTCAGTCTGAACCTTTTCCTGCTCTTTTATCAATTGCTGTTGTCCACTGCTATTTTTGCTGTTTTGATATCACTTTCAATGTTTTTTTTTTAAATAACTGAACATTACAAAAATATTGTTTGAATTAATTTATACCATTATGGAAAATGTTCCTATTGGGCATCAGAAACATATTACAGTTCTATTACAATAGTTAGCTACAGGCCCCCAAAACCACCTGAGATTCTTGTACAGGTACTAGAAATACATAAGGCATCAAGTACTACAGTCTACTAATTTGCTGTATTTAAATTTTGATTTATTGATGTATTTCTTGGATAATTGTTTTAAACATTAACACACACACACACACACACAATTCAATTTATGTACTGTTTTGACAGAATTCAAAGTAACAGGGCGTGACTGGAATCTGAGGCTGCAACACCCTGCACATCCCTCTGGGTGCAATGAAGAATTTAACGGACAGACACCACTTCAGTGTCCCAGTACCCCCTACGCAGTAACATTCAAACTAGCAAGAAAAACACATTCTTTTTTAAACTGCTTTTCAGAACTGGATGAATTGGCATATTAAATATTAAAATTACAAGAAGTGCCAAAGGCAGCGTCAGTCCATGTGAGGAACTGCAAAGGTTTTAAAGGAGGCACAATCTGATTCACCCTCTCTTTCCACGCAACAGCAGAGGAACCATGTCCTACCAAAAGAACCATGAAGTTTGTTGAAGCAATTAGGAATCAAGAATTTTTTATTTCCCCTCCCCCCTCCCTTTTTTTTTTTTTTAAACAAAGTAAAAGCATCTTGAAGTAAATCAACAAGCTTAGAGGACACAATCACTTAGACCTCATGCCCTCAACACAGTGAACTACACCCTACGTGAACTTCTGTGCACAGCTATGCTGTTTCACTGCTATATGATCCATTCAGGTAGGGAATTTATTTCTTACCAGTGTCAAGTATTTGGCAGCTTGCAACAGAGAGGCTAGACAGCACAACACCCACGCCTTTGAGAAATCCAGCGATCCATATAAGGATCCAAGGTCAGGATTTCATTTGCATTATTCTTACTGTTTTTTTTCACATTGATATGCAAGACTACTGGGGTATATTTGCATAGCATATATCTTAAATCTTATTAAGGAGGGAAACTGCTATGATAAAGCACTTGTCCATACCCAAAGATTTTCAAAAACTGAATGTATATATAGTTTGTCTGCAAGATGACGCTGCACTGCTGCCCATAAACGAAAAATTGCAACAAAAATGGCTTGAAAGGGTAATTAAATGGCAATTAAAAAAATTTCCAAATGAATTTAAGTTTTTATCTGCAACACTGACAGACAGCCCATGTTTGATTTTACTCTTGCACAATTTTTAAACTTTATCATTATTTTCTATTGCCCGATTCAGAATCATCTGCCTCTGCCTTTTAAGAGATCTTAAAAAGCCAAAGCCAGAAACAGAGAGGTTTGTTAGTATTTTCATTCCCAGTGAGATGATGCTGCTTCCTCCCACTCGCGTCCTCCCCCAGCCAGATGCTCTGTCAACTTCTGATACAAATTGGTGTAACTGCAACTTCCTGTGCCAGCTGCAGAGGTTCGTAATATGTCACCAGGACATCTGGCCTGTACAACGTCTGGATGAAGCTTACGCTTACATTCCACAAGCTACAAGTAATACTTTGTGCACTACAAAAGCCTGGGATACCTAAACACCAAAAATAGTTTTAAAAGTAGTCCCTTGACTTCCTAAGGCACTTTGATTTAAGACTCTTTATTTAGGAAAGTAAGAATGACAGTCATCTGACCCAGTGTCTCTCCTGCAGGCGTCCAAGCCCAGTCACATCACACAGGCTACCCTCGCAGTGCAAAGAAACCACCATTCATCCATCCCAAAGGGATTTTGAGGTATCTATGTCAGGATGCATCCTAGAAGAGCCTATTCCTCTCTATCAGCTATAAATGAAAGCTCAGCCAGAGTAGCTCATGTAGGCCATCTAAAGTTAGGTGAGATGAACATCACTTTCAGAGTTTTAAATATGGGAACTTACCTCTTTCCACATGTGAGTTCAGCAGAAAGGCTGCAACTCTTAGTCTAGCTTTAAGCATTCATGATCTCCTTTTCATTTTACCCTATCACTCAGATTTACCAGAATATCTTCAGGTGTCATCGATTCCCATGCTAGCTCAGGCAAATAAAAAAAAGTTATTTACACTAACCCAGAATTTCTGCAATCTTTTCCTTGGGTAGAACTTGTGTTTCTCAGCCTTTGGCATTTATGGATTTCTGATCATTTGGCCTCGGTAGTGCTCTTTAAATTCAACCTATATGTATTTTAAGAAAAAAGTGACCTAAATGATTTTCTTATGT
Organism: Numenius arquata; assembly: GCF_964106895.1. Classification (NCBI taxonomy): domain Eukaryota; kingdom Metazoa; phylum Chordata; class Aves; order Charadriiformes; family Scolopacidae; genus Numenius; species Numenius arquata. Next base: position 123,272,043 of record NC_133576.1, read on the forward strand.
TTCTTCTAATCATCTTGTCTCCCCGCATTTAAATTTGAACTCCTGATTTTGCATAGTTTGGAAGGCACTTGGTACAACTATCATAGGCTCGTGATATCCACACTGTTTGAAAACAAACAAGGAAGCAAACCAACTTCAGAAAACCAACCCATTCCAGCACTTCAGTAACACAAGAAGTAAGGCTCTATCTCAAAGAGTTCACAGCCTAAAGATATTAAAAAACTAGGGACGGGTCAGTAAATATGTCTAGTGATGGCACAAAGCAGCAGCATGATGCCCAGAAATGGTTCACAGGCCATCTGCCATGGAAAGTGCCTTTCATAACTAGTTCATTCTAGTCCAGGAATCTACCTAGTTATTTTAAGTTTTCCCAACTTTCCCCAAACCTGCTGAAACCTTGGTGAAATTCACATATTGTTCACGGTGTCTCCCAATATTAATCAGAGCAGCAAAAAAATCCAATTCATAGTCCCATTCACACACTTCTCCATTTTACCTAGAAGAGCTATGCTAAGCTATTTCACTTCTCATTGAAAACCAAATGAAAGTTAAAATGCTTTATTCAGTGCATTGGATCTTACCACTGAGAAAGGGCAAACTGTCATATATATATATATATATATATATATATATATATATATTCAGGAGATACAACAATAAAAACTGATTAAGGAAGTGGGCACATGAGGCCTACATGGTTTCATATTTCTAACTTTTTAAGCCAAGGAATGAGATCTGATACTTTTCAGTAACTTTTTTTTTAATTATTATTATCTCAAAATGTTCTGTATCAGGTCCCCAAGAAAAGTCCTCTGGAAGAGCTATCAGTTTACCTAGCCCCTTCAATCAAAAGGGTTACTGAACTGAAAAATGGTACACAGTCCTATTCTCCATCGTGCTATCAAGGATGCATGATGAAAAAAAGATGTATTTTTACTGATTTAACAGCTTTATGCTTTACAGAATCACAGAAAGGAACCTCCAGAGATCGTCTAGTCCAGGCCCCTGCTCAAAGCAAGGTCAGGTAGAACAGGCTGCTCAGGAACACACCAGTTTTTAATATCCAACAACGGAGCCTCTCCGTGCAACCTGTTCTAGTGTTCAAACACCCTCACAATAAAAGATGTTTCTTGGGTTTAAATGAAGTTTTTTTGTATATAAATTTGTGCCCATTGCTTCCTCTCCTGCCACTGGACACCACTCAGAATGGCTCCATCTAATTTATACTTCTCTCCTAATACAGGAGGTACACCACGTGCTCAGTCATCTTTGTGGCTCTTCATTGGTCTTGTCTCCAGTATGTCCATGTCTGTCTTGTACTTGAAGCCCAGAATCAAGCTTTCTGTTCCAGATGTGTCTCACAAGGGCTTAGTAGAGGGGAAGGGAAGTATGACCCCCCTTGACCTGCCAACAACACTCTGCCTAGAGCTGCCCAGAATGCATTTGGCCTTCTTTGCTGCAAAGGCGCATTGTTGGCTCATGCTGAACCTGTTGTCCACTAGGACAACCTGTTGCCCCAGGATTTTTTCTGCAAAGTTGCTTTCCAGCCATTTGGTCCCAGCCTGTACTGATGTATGGGGTTACTCCTCCCCAGGTTCAGAACTCAAACAAAACAGTAAAAACCCTCAAACAGCTGAGAAGCAGCGACTACTAAATCAAAAATTATTTGCGTACCTGAGACTCTAAAACAAATATGTTCCCACCTATGCCTTAATTTTGGCACAACTGCAAGAGGTCAGGTGGCTCTTCAGGGATTAGGGCCATAAACACATGTTGAGCCTGTGTCAACTCACACAGGCTCTAAGAGGCACACTTGCCATCAACTGCTAATACATGATTGTTGTTCCTACTGATGCCATGTTTTAAAGTTTAAAAATCAGAATAATTTAGCAGTTCCAAACACTACTGCTAGGGCACCTATGAGCAGGTCAGTTATTCCAGCAGCAGTTCTATTTGACTAGCTTGCCTCAAAAAAATATAGTGCAGCAGATGACTTACCCTTTGAGCTTTGTCTTTTAACTCCTGATCTTGAGCTAAGAAAGCTTGCAACCTCTTTTGGATGTCTGTAAGTTTTTCAGGATTAATTCTAATTAAAAAATAAAAAAGAAGAAAGTTAGCTTTAACTACTAGAACATGCAAAAATAAGCACCTATTAAGTTCTCAGGAGTATCTTCACATCTTTTGCATTGCTTTCATATGCATAAAGCTATTACCACTCTGAACAAGCTTAGAACGGAACCATTTTAAGGATGAAGCATACACTCCTCAAATGAATGATACAGAAAAAATGGAAGCTCAGACTTTTTATCCAGAAACATCTTCCAGTGAAGATGGTGAAATTTCTTTCAAAGCAAAGTCAAAATCAGCAGTAAAGAACTTCTTGAATTTATAAAAATGCTGAGGAAAAAATATAAAAGCAGCATAATGCATTATAGTACTTCTTTATACTGAGATAGCAGTCTTCACAAGGAAATTCTCAGCATTTTTGAAAGCTTAAATAAGACCCATTGCCCTGGGAATACTGAAATTCAAGTACTTCTTTCTTACAGCCAGAAGAGCAAAAATAAAGGACATTGAGATTAAACAGATTTAAGAGCTCTTCAAGATATTGACCAGGTGAATAAAGAACAGTGACTGTATTATAGAAAATGCCATTGAACCAAGTAAGAAGGTACGCAAGTCCTCTCCCAGACTCTGAATTTTTAAACTTATTCCAACGATACCTACACTATTCCAGGTTTATTTGCCCAGATCTTTTCTTATCGTCTTCTGGTTTGGATCTGCTAGTGCCACCAAGTGTATCATACAACCTACCAAACATGGCAGGGGGGTAGCCCTCAAGTAGAGGTCAAGAGATACACAACTACCACATTTCTTAATCTGGTTCTTGCTGCTGTGTGCCATTTCATCCCATACCATACAACAAAACATAGCCTTTGCTGAAGGAAGTCAAGAAAAAAAAAAGTCAAAATCATGCTTCTTCACATAGCATTAAGCCAGTCTAGAAAACATGAGACTGATTAAAAAACATTTTATAGTCATTTTTTATACCATAAGCCACTATGGTCATCAATTATTCTTACTAATTGTGAAAGCAGCAATTAAGCAAGGGGTTAGACAGTATTACCGAAGAATACTTTAATTTATAAAGACATCAAGCTTTATTCCCTCACCACTTCAATTTCTTATCTGTCAGATACAGCCAGTGGAAGGCTGTAGCACGCACAAAAGCTATTTAGCTACAGTTTTAGTGAAAGATCAAAAAGCTGAGTTCCAGTTTCAAGCCAGCAAATAATTTACTCTGAAAGTGCAAAGACTTAAGAGAGAAAAGAAGCAGCATGAAAAATTCAGTGGGACACAAACTGACCAACAAGTCTTTGAAATGCAATGCAGGATGGAATGTATATAATATACCAAAGATAGAATAAATAAATAGAAAGAAGGCTCTTCTAGATTTTATTCTATAAAAGAACATTGAGAAGGTGACAATGAAAATACTTATGATCCTAAATAAGGTAAATTGGTAGAAGAGCAAAATAAAAGCAGTGGTTTGCTTCATACCGAATTGCGGTAGAAGGTACAAACACAAAGTATACTACCTCACTGCAGAGGAAAAATAGGAGGAAGAGTAAAAAGGCTGGCTAGATGAAATCAACATGTTTACAATGACCTGAAACTCAAGAAGAAAGCTTAAAGTAGTACTGAAGACACTTATAAAAACAGCACAAATACACTGGGATAAAGCAAGAAATACGAGCACAAAATGAGATGCAAAAAGCAGAGAAGGGATAGCACGAATAACAACAGAAAAAAAAATTTAACCTGAACACCAGTAGTAAGACAGCCCAGAGAAGCGTTGGATTGCTGTTAAGTTATGGGAAAGCTACTAAGGTATGACCTCGAGGCACTTAAATTAGCCAATGTCTTTTTTCCCTTGTCTTCACTCAAAGTGGCAGCTGCAATCAGACAGCGAACAACAGCTACAGCACAGTCCAAGCTCAGAATTGCAAATAACAGGTACTTCAATAAGTCACCTGGGTCAAAAGAAATTTGCTCCATAGCAACTAGAGAGAAAGTCAGACCACTTTGAGTCATAGTTGTACCTATTCTTGAGAACTCATCTCAGATAGATAAAAATCTACGGGACAGAGCAGGTAAACACAGTGCTCATCTTCAAAGGGGGAAATAAAAAACAAAACAGTTAATTAACTTTTTTCTTGATACCTAAAAACCAATTTGTAAGCACCTAAAGAAAATAAGTAAACACACAATGGCCAGCATATCTTAGTCACAAACAAACTTTAACTCATCAGTTTGGTTATCCTTCATAGCAGCATTAGCAGGCTTCAAGAATAGGAAAGAAACAGCAGATGTCACCTTTGGTGTCAGCAAAGCATCTGGCAGCCACAGAGTCTCATAAGCTAGGGAAACATAGTCTACGAAAAACGTTTAAGCAAATGCAAAACAGGCCTTGGAGCTGCACTTAAAGAGTAGTTGGGACTGTCAACTACTTACTGCTGTCACCATCAAACTCAAAATGCATGCCGAGTTCCAACTCTCACCTGGGCCCACTATTACTCGTTATTTTCTATGACTTGATTATTGTAGGAATATGATTCATTATGTAGAGGAGACAGTACACCACTGGGGCTCCAAGCACAATGGGCAATAATCTTAGACAAGAAGTAACAACATTTTGTTGACTCCACATGAATTTTAGTTTGAGTAATATAGTTGAAATTTGCAAGAAAAGGGTTTGAAAAGGGCAGAAAACACAAGATACTTTCCAGTTAAATGCATGGCAAGATAACGTGGTGTAAATCTACGCAATGACAACCAAGAATATGGTGCCCTGAGCACATTTTGAGGTTATGCATTTGTTAATGAATGAGTAAATTTGCAACACTGCATATTAAAAAAGGAGTCATAATACTAGATTCTCTCCTCTCCAACACTATCATGACAACCGCCCACTGTTGTCTTCGTCTCATGCTGGGATTCCAAAAATAAGAAAGCTAGTCATTGTTAAATTGGATTTTGGTTTTAATGAGTTTGCATGGGTGTTGTTTTTTTTTTCCTTTCTGAACAATAAAACTCCTTACGATAATTATATACATGTGACTATTTGGAGAGACAAACATAAAAACTAAACACTGAAATGAATTATTGCAATTTATAAGGTTGCCTAAACAGCTAAGAACCAGTGAGCTAGAACCAACTATGCTAAGACTGGAAGGGGATTTTATGACATTGTCCGTCATTTTAACTAGGCCGTTTCTTTCTTTTCTTACTCTGTGAGTACAAATCTTGCATTTAAGGAGCAGTATAAATTTTTGAAACTGTTGTTTTGCCTAGCAGTTGCATAAATGGCTGCACTTGACTATGCCATGATATAAATATGAACCGAGCTTGCTTGACCTTATGAACCGATCTGACAGCATTCTCCAAATTGCCTGGCAGAAGCGCACTCTGCTTTCCTCTCATTCCCCCTGATTTTAACACCAGGATACAAGCGCTGTTTAACTACATATTCTCTCTTCCCCTTCCTCTCCAAAGCAGAATTTAAACAAAACAGCTCAACAACCACCACAAAGATGATGCTGCCACGATCTACCACAAGAGTTTCCATATTCCAGCCAGCTTCAAAGCAGCAGCAGGTTTTGCTCAGTGCTCTCAGCCTGGTTACACTGGACAACCTGGAAGGCTGGAGAGAGGAAGAAGAGCTGAGACCTAAGGAAGGCTGCTCAGAGATCACACCAGCAGACCATGTACAGGTGCATAACCACACTGGTTAGGGACACCAATGACTGTCCAACAGTAATGATGGTGATTGGGATGCAGCAAGTTTTAATTTATAATAAAAAATAAATTTTATTGTGATGTGGAACACATCCAAGTACTCTGCACTGCCAGAAAAAAAAGGAATTTTGTTGTTGTTACTGCTGTTTTCCTCAAGACCGCATCTTTGACACAATATTAAAGAAAACAATATTACATCACAGGTATCTACATACTTGCAGTTCCTTTAGTAAAATTTTCTAGACACAAGATTTCTTACCATAACCCCTAGGAAGCCGCTCTTATCTTCTTACTCAAGAAAATTAGATACGATGAAGTAGTCTCAAGGTATTATTTCAAATAATTGCAGTTTACAGCTTGTATCTAAAACTTTGAAATTATAAACTCGTTATAAATATGTACATAATACTTTCAGAGTAGCTTTTTGCCATATTTAATTGCTCTAAAATACAATGTTTCCTGTTGCATATTTCGCATTTTCTCTTGCTGTGTTTGAACAATGAAAAAGCGATGTATTGTTAAATGCACTGCACTGTAAATTGGCAGCTCATGCCGATTAGAAAGGTATGGTATACTAACAGGTTCTACAGGTAGCCTGGAGTTAAAATTGGAAACTAAGAAAACAGCCAAAATCCTAGTCTTTTGAAAAGGTATTCAGGAAAAGAAAAAAATTGTTCTCCTCTCTCTTTTCAAATTATGGAACTGCTTTAAAACCTCTGTCTAAATGAAATAAAGAAATGTTAAGAGCTGTTTGTAAGAAAATACAAATCAAGGAAAGTAAAAGAAAACTGGTTCCTGCAATCCCTGTGCAAGATAACACGTTAACAAGAACAGCAAAACAAACACTTTAATTGACAGTGATGTTTTAGAAACAAAAAGCTTTCAGAATGAATTTCAGAAGTTTGAAGAATTAAGTTCTGTTGGCAGCAAACAATGCTCATTACCTTCTAACTCACAAGTTAAATCAATTCTTGAGAATCTATAATTAGGTGAATGTGCACAAACAACACCAGAAGACTTCAAGAGAAGACATGTAACATGATCCATGAGTTGAAGGAACTTCAACAATTCATCAACTGACAAAACACACCAGGGTTGTATTAATTGGGAAACTGTCTAGAAGTAAACAATCTAAGAAAATTTGTAGTTTTTAGGATGAATCTGGTTTGCAATCCACAAGAAATTACAAGAATATTTTTTTAAGGATTTTAGTTAGCATCTTAGAAGTACGATGCTAAACCATTTAAGCCTTAACAACACTGGGTAGACAATTCTTGGTAAAAAGCATTGCCCTTCATTTCAGTGTTACAAATTCTACAGTAAGTTTTACAGATTGAAAAACTGGAACTTGGGGCAGGCTGTTAAAATATACTGTTAATCAAAAGCACTGATTTTGCTTATAATGATTCCAGTTAAGAATGTTACTTAAATGTATTTATTATACATATATTCTAATGGCTTGGTAAAAGAATGCATTTTTGGGGTGGTGTCAAAAAAAAAAAAAGAAAAAAGAAAGCAGAGAGCTTTCCATTGATGTGACACCAAATTAGCAAGAATTTGTGTTAAGAGAAGCAGCCATGTATGTCTCTCCAGAGACACATCTAACTTGGATTATAAATAGAAGATGCATTTATTTGGGGGGAAATGAAATATTTGCCTTCTTAAAATTGAATTGTTATTCTGGTACAAAAATACCAGTTTGGATTTGCATGAATAAATACAAAGGGGGTTTGCATGAATAAATACTAAAGGGGCTTTTTCACCATGTTCCTTGATAAGCTATTCAAACAATTAAACGCATTACTCAAGAAGTTAAAAGCTTAGCTGTCAAAGAAAGGTGAAATATTTGTAATATGCATGAGATCAGACATTTACTTAGTGAATATCAGAGTAAAATAAATTATTTATATAACTATAATTTTAAGAAGGAAAAATATAAAGTTTGGAAAGAGAGAAGAATTGTTTAGGCTGTGGTGGTTATACAACAGGTCCTTTTAAAGCACTGTGATGCTTAAAGGAAAAGAAAATATCAGACTTGAATTCAGTTTCCTTACTGATATTGTTCACATTCAGTTAGGGTTTTTTTTTTTGTTTGCTTGTTTGTTGTTGTGGTGGTGTAGGTTTTTTTTTAAACAGCAACATCAAAAGAAAACTTTAAGTACAGTTACACTTTTGGTAGTTGTTTGACTCCACTCTAGTTCTTATTTTCACTGTTTTAGCAAAAGTTGTCTTATGTTTGAAGTTCATGCCTATTCTACACAAAATTGATACCTATGTTTGACCAGGAAAAGTGTCTTTACTTCAGTGGCCGCTGTGTACTGAGTTTGTTACACAGAAGCAGCATTCACAAGTGCAGTTCACAAGTGCCTCTGAAATGGCATATCCCGTACATCAAAAATACTTTTAAAAAAAATTTAAATTAAACCTTAAATCTGGAAAGTGCTACATGCAAGTTTCTGTTCTCTGCAGAAATGACTTGTGCCCAGGTGTGGCACATCAGGACTGATGACATCCAACCATGGTATCAAAACTGGCAATCCTCAGGAAATCAAACAATAATCAGCTTTGTGAAGCTGAACACCAGAGCACTCACAAAAGAATAAGACTCAGTAGGAACTGACAGTATTTTGTGATTGTCGTTCCAAGTTTTTGCTTCTTTCCCCTTCACTATAGCTAGTTACATAAGCCTTCCTTTTCATTGGTGAAAGCAAAATAAGAAGTTTGTTACAAGTCACCATCATATCAAATTGCAATTGATCAAGCTATTCTGACTTACTTTAACGCATCCCATTATTGAATTTACAATAGAAAAAGCTAATAAAGTGAGAAAGATTCTAATTTAGTAGATTTTAATGATGACAAATCCCAAGGTATGTGTTCACTTTATTCCTTAACTCAAGTTTTGACATAAAAGTATAGGAAAAGTGTAACAAAAAGCAGATAACAGTATAAGTAGTGGTTATTTCTTAGAATTCAAAGAATAAAGTATATTTAATTTTGAGCAGACCTGAAGGTTTAAGCAACAAGGTAATAATAACCACTTAAAGTTTCACTGTACTTTGATTTCTCCTCAAAAACAATTATTCCACAAACACTTCCTGCATACAGTTAATTATCTTCTTTGCTTAGATATCCATATCTTCACATTCAAACCACAGCTTTTCAAAGTACGAGAGTCCTAGCCTTGCTCATACTCACTTGTACAGAAACTTAACTTTCTACCTGGTCACCTTTCTGCGGGTTTCTTCTAGCTCCACTCTATGATTTTTGCCATGCTGTAACCTCAACTATGTAAGCATTCAAAATTGAGTCAGGGTCATACCACATTTTCTGGCTTGCTTTTTTTACAGTTAGGGTTTTTGTCTTTCCTACGTGTCCATTACTCTGCATTTAATAGACATTGGAAATATAAGTGCTTTTTTATTTTTACACGGTATCATTATATGCTTCTGCAACTCTTTCAAAGTTATTTCTCTTTTGTAAAGATAGCATAGACCTCTACAGGTCTCCATCAGAATACTCCCTCTATGTAAAATGACCATTTAACCACATCTCTTACTTCCTGTCCTTCAACTGACTGACTCAGAAAGATCATGACAAATTGGAGAAAGAGTCTAGAACTAAAAAGACAGGTAAGAGAAACAAGAACGATAAAAGGCATAAAAACATACACAGACAGATTAAAGAAATTGTAATTGTTTAATCTGCAAAAGAAAAGAAGAGAAAAAAAGCACAATAACGTTCACTCACATAAAAAGTAGCTGCAAAGAGGAAGAGAATAGATAATTTTCCATATATTCTTGGCACAGGACAAAAGAAATATTTCACTTAAATTACTTACAAGGCTTATCAGACACTTGAAGAAAAAACCCTAATGGCAGGAAGTGTTAACTATAGATGAGATCACTTTGGGAAATTGTGAAAATATTCATTGGCAAGTTAGACAAGCATCTGATAAGAAAGATGCTGATCCTGCCTTTGGGAAACGAGATGGAACAGGTAACCTTCTCAAGGTCTTTTCCTTCTACAACACTATCAAAATCAAATTATCTCCCTTGTTTGTCCAGCTCCAGGCAATTCAAGCACTTTACTCCATCAGGATTGTCATAGACTCATCACACATTATTCCTGTAGAACAGAGGCTGAATAACAAAGACAAACCATTAGTCACTTACTTGATTTCACTGACAGGTACTTTCTTCTGTGCCAGCTGTTCCACCATGCCTTTTTCTTCTGAAGGAAGCAATACTAACAAAGCTTCACCACCTTCTTTGTATCTGATCAGGGTAAAAAAGAAAAACACAAAGGAGAGACCTCAAGCAAACACGCAAAAAATACAAGTTTTTGTTGATGTTTTCAATAACCAACTAGAATTCACATTTGCTTCCTCATAAGCAGCCCAAAGAGCAGACAAAACCACTCACTTTACAAAGGCAAACCAGTTAAGTGACTTGCCAATACCTCTACTTGAGCTGATTTCAAAACTACACTTAGAGCACTAAACATCTGGGACTAAGGCACAGATTCAGATCAGAAGATCTTTTAATCCCTAGATTAGAAATATTTCTGTAGTAATCAAATGACACGTGATCAAAGCTTACAATATTAGAAGATCTACCATTCATCCTTTACCAACAGGCAAGTATTAACATCGGGTAACATCTGATTCTCCTTTGCACATCCAAGTCTAGGAAAGGAAAAGTGCCTTGATCCCAAACAACTCCTACTTGCATGATCAATAAAGGCTACTTTTCTAACAGGTCACACAGGCATCACTGAAAGAAAAGCATAAAAATAGGAGTTCTTTCATGTATAGAAGTAGTTTTTAGGTGCAAAAGAAAAAATACAATCAGACTGATCCCGTAAGAACACATCTAGTATTCACTCTTCAATGTACTTAGCAGCTCTATCAAATGTAGCTGACTTGGTAATTACTCAAGATACATGGTTGGCAAAGAAAAAAATTCTTCTGTTTTATTCTTAAAGCTTCTTCATGTTCACTTTCTTTTTGTGTAACAAAATGTCAGTTCCTACTTTCAGCAAATTTAGCTACTTGAGGACATTCATGGAGAAAAAAAATACCCAACAGCATTAGGAAACAAACAAGACAAAGAATTTAAGTCCTACTGATGAAGTAGTGCCTTGGTTTAACCCCAGCCTGCAACCGGAACCACACAGCCACTTGCTCACACACCCCTATCTTTACCCCCCCCCAGAAGAGGGGAAAGAGGAAGAGAGGGGAAAAAAGGACAGGAAAGGGAGAAAAAAAAAAAAAAAAAAAAAAAACTTGGTGGGTTGAAATAAAGACAGTCTAATAGAAACAATAACAAAAAAGGATTAATAGCAATAATAATAATGACAGGAGTCACTCTCACCGCCAGGTGAATTGCCTCCAGAGCAGTGATCCTGGATTCCCGCCTCTCCCCAGCTAACCCCCATTTATATACTGAGCGTTAATGTCTATGGTATAGAATGTTTTATTGGCCATTCCATTGTTGTGTCTGTGTTTCTATGGGAAGCTGAAATAAGTCCTTGAATAGTGTAAACATCACTCAGCAACATCTAAAAACAATAGGTATCATTGACATTCCTTTCACAGCAATCACTAGAAAGATAATTCTTTCCCAGCTGAAACCAGGCGGACTTGTAATAATGAGTTAGCTGTTAATCTGCATTATCTAAATCCATATCTATTGTAACATGTACATTATTTCTTCATCTACATTTACAAATAGTTCTTAAGAGTACACGTTGATAGGAAAACATTGCAGAGAGTTCTCCATTATATAAAAAACACAAATCAAACTAAACTTCAGAAATATGCCAAAATTGGACAGAATCCAACTTACAGTGAACTGATGACAGCAACGTGTGGGACAAAGCAAAATATGAGAGTGGTATGTTACTATGTAGAGCAGCTCAACTGCCAAGAGCTACTCACAAGGAAGCCCCTAAGCAGCAGCAGATTGTAAGCCTATACAAAAACTGCTGTCACTACAAGTATTCCATTTATTTGAAACAGAAAACACTCATTGTATTATTTTTCAAGTGTCATTTTATATCAAATTATTTACTACCCTAAGAGGCCTTTGGTTTGGTTCCTATTCCAGTCATATTTGTCTTTTTTTCCTATGCTGGTAAAACTTTTCATCGATCTTAAGCATTTCTGTGTTCTTTAAGGAAAGTTAACGGTTTCCTCAATCTTTATTCCACTCAGTCTCTTGCCATTCCATAAATCTTCAGCTTCTGTTACTCCATCTTACGTTCTCCTGTCGAGTCTTTACTCCAATTGCATTCGCCCTTCTCCACCAAGAGAACCATCAAGGAAAGGATATTATACAAAAGGTATAAATCGTCAGCAGAAGGGTGGGAGACGTTATGAGCTTGTCTTTGGGTCAGAGACCCCAGAGAACAAGACTATGCCAGAGTAGGTCACGTATCTTCCAATAAAAGCTCAGCAATGACAGAAGAATAAACACAGTTCAGTCTTCGTGGATAGAAAAGGGGACATAACAGAGTCAAGACTCCTTGGCTTAAGGAGCTTTTAAGCTGGAAGCCAGAGAGCGCAGAAGCATATTCTCAGGCAAACCAAACAAGAATCATAGCATTAACTGATAAAAATCATTTCAGACTGAATATAGGGAGCCGACATTTCTCTGAGTATAAACAGTTATCACTTGGCAAAAACAGTACTGCAGAACTGTTTGAAAACTATAAACACTATCTGTCACAGCACAGTAAGCAATGCAAGCAGCAACAAAATCTGCAGTTAAAACAAGTCTGACAGCTTTTATTACAGCTCTTTGCTTTCATTTGATGAATTTGAAAAATCACAACAAAATGCTCTCAGATGCCTTTTTTTTTTTTCCTTCCCCAATGCTATATACATGATGGGCTTGGGGACTGACAGTTCAAGATAATTTTAAAATGTTTAATAAATGTTTTCAGCATGAGATTTTAACCCTTACGTTCCAGATTTTTTGAAATTTGACACAAAAACCAAATTGATACAAGGGGAGAGTCTCTGTCACACAGGAACACTATGTAAATTTACTGTTTTTATATGGTTTGGTGAGAGAACCAAAAGAAATTATAAGACATTTGGGTTTTGTCCCAAAAAATACTACTTTAGGGTTGTGGGTGAGGGAGAGATACTGTACAAAAACCATGCTAACTTGATTTTAATCCATTAAATTAGCAGACCTCAAGTGTTCTTAATGCAGAAATATCAACTTGTAGAATGTATCTGTAAAAGAGTTGGAAAGCAACCCATATGGTTGGCTTAAGGCAATTTATTATCTTTAACAGCGTAGGAGGACGTAAGTTACTGCTGGCCAAACATCCCATGAATGTTTGGGTTCTTTATACAATAATGTTGGGAATGACTACATTATCTAGACCAAGCGCACCTTGTAAGAAAGCTCTATATATTTTAACCCACCCAAATTCCAGATAATACTTCCACAAATTGGGTGCATGTCAGACACTGCGACTGCCTGAACAAGCAAGGAAATCCTGGAAAGCCACTGAACCTTAGAAGACTGCATTTTATGGCAAAAATTGATGATCACAGTTCCAAGGCAGCTAGCTATTCGTCAAAAGAACCTGAGCTCTCAGAGCACTGTTGGAAAGGAGGATGAAAATATTCCCTTTTATCTACCCAAGGTTTGTATCAGACAGGAAGACAGAGATAATACTGCTGCCAATACCAGTCTCACCAATTTCACACACAGAATAACAGGAATAAAGGAAAGGACTCAGAAAAGAGCTATGAGAATGATCACATAAAAATAGACAAAGAAGAGACAGAGGTTTCCAAACATCTATACTTTCTCATCTATTGGCAACTACTGAGAAGAAAAAATTTAAAAAGCAACATTAAAAATACTTCTCAGAGCTGATGCCTTCAGAAATGCAGAGAGACTGGAAGACATCTGGGAACTGTTGATGCCTCCATACCTATTTTGGAAACATTCACTCTTTGAAATGCCAATATTTTAAACACACTTGAAGTTAAGGAGGAACAGTCTTTGCCCATTTTTATATTGTAAATGTGATTTAATTAATTAAAGACAGACATTTTAATATTAATCAGAGCTAAACATGCAAATGAAATCATTACAGAATTGAGAAAGCTGAAAACCAAACAATCTTAAGTAGCATCTGGGAAGAATTGTATCTGTTCAGTGTCCCCAATGGGTGTTTAGTTAAAGAAAGCAAAACGCAAGCCTATAAAAAAAAAAAAAAAGTTTTGAGTTTTGCTTAGGCAGAGTATTATCTTATTTCTCAAAAAAGAAAAGAACAACTTAGCAATGTGCTAGTACGAAAATTATGATCTTAAATATAACTGCAAGAAGAGAGGTTGCAGTGGAAAACTTAAGCTTTTAAAAGTGTTTTCTCTGTGTCTTTTATAGTAAAAGCCTCTGTATTGGCAAACTTATGACAGCACAAGCTACTAAAAACTGGCATAAACAATAAAGAAAAGAATAATTAAATTTTCTGCTCAAAATTTGTTTCCATTACAATGCCTAAAACATAGTAGAAAAGAACATCCCTCAGCCTCCTAAGGGAATAAAAGTTCTCCGCTAAAGCCAACAAAAGAACATTTTTGTATTTATTTTCAGCAGACAGATAAAACCTTTAACTTACATAGACAACAAAGCAGCAAAGAGTCAACCTCAGCTACCAAAATTCTTCAGCAGGAGGACTACTTCTGCAGATAAGAAGACATTAGGAGTTCTCCCCATTCTTGCTGACTGTAGACTTCAAGTTGTCCATCATCACCAAAACCAAACACCTGTCCTAAAAAGGCTAATTCACTCTGGTGATTTATTCATTAAGTATGCACCTCAACTGTGCTGGAGAAAAGTAAATGAAAAACCTCAAAGTAATCAAACTTTCTTGGACTGTGTGGTAATTGATGATATTACTTATCTTGTCATCTCCTCAAGGTGATCAAGAAACCACAGCAGGGACTCATCTTTGCATAGCAATCTTAACAGTCTCTTAGGATACCAGATATAATTCATTCCAGTTCTATGGAAAATTGCATCTTACTTGCAGGAAATCTTTGGAAAAAAAAAACCCACATACTTCTAGTTCATATCTGTCTTATTTTCTAGAGTCTGTTTTCTTAAATGCTTACCAAAAAAGCAAGTAACTTCTCTGCAATTCAATGTTGACTTACAAGCAAGGAAACTGTGACAAATCATCATTACCAGTATAAAGCCAAGGGTAGGAATGATATATTTACACTGACTGCAGATGAGAATCAAGGGCAAGCACCAAAGGCAGGATGAGAAGGAAATGGGATAAGTTATTTCGGACAATATGGTACTGGCTAATGAGAAGTAGAGAAAAATGGTTTAAAATGTCAAGAGCACCATTTCCGTAGCAAAGAAACACAAAGACTTGCCAGATAGTTTCATTTCATACCAAAAAATAAATAAAATAGAGAAGCTAAAATCAAGAGGATAGTTCATTCACCATGACAGAATCTATCTTAAACATCTGCTAAAAATCAGGCTGAGCTGACAGCTGGTATCAAGCATGAAGAAACTAATAGCATGGTGACAATTCAGTGAGAACAGGATGAGAAAAAATGCTTTTGGTGCAGGCCAAGCAGACATTCAATTTCTGCAAATCTTAACCTATCTTAACCTACCCTTGATCAGATCCGGCCAAAGGCTGCAAATACCCCTTGCCAATACTATTACAGCACACGATACTACCATTCTCACAAAGGCAATAAATGAAAATGCACCATGGTTACGAATCAATTTCACCTTGCCATGCAGCCAGAGTTGAGCTTGTTCTAACTACAGAGTCATTTTACATCCCTGCCACGACCATCATAACATATAGTTCAGTCAAATGCACCGTACTTTAATTGTCAGTGACATACAAGTTCACGGTGACACCAGAATAAAATAGGAATGGGAACCATCTGATTGATGGTCATCAGGCACTAGTGTAGTGCTGTAGGGCAGACATCCAGTAGGAAAAAAAAATGATGGGAAGGCAATGGAAAGAGAACTGTAAGGATAGCCTGCATGGATACACAGACCTTACAGGAAATGTTATACAGGTTGTCTTGAACAGATGTATTGCAACATGTTTCCTTAACATTTGTATTTCATAAGATGTAAGTTGATGCCAAATTCAAGAGAGTTAAAGCAGTATTTCTGCTTTGTTTGGCAAGAAAAAAATAATCTATTTTAAAAACTGGCAAAGGAGAAAATGGAGATGAGGAGATAATTGTAAAATTTGGGGGAGGAGGGCTATGGATATAAAGATACTTGCATTACAGCTTCCTGAATTGAAATATTTCCCATTACAGAAAACTCAATATAAAGGAGGTGATAATGTTTTTGAAGATATTTACAACAGACATGAACATGCAAGGAACCATAAGTATATAACTTTTATACTTTGTAGGCCACACATCCACCACCATACTCAAAAAATGTGTTTTGTGGGATTTTTTTTTAATCTGTAACCTAAATGGGACTTTACCAAGTTGACTTGATTAAAGATCTAATTTTAGCCTAACTGGGCTACGATGGACAGTATCAACATATGCTGTCATCTCATCTGTCAAAAGACATAGAAGGAAGTAAAGTATCACTGCAAAAATTTGTGTGCTTAAATCAAAGCCTATTCCTAAAAAGTTTGGCATTCCACGCCAACAAGCCACCTTCAGATACATTAGTATTGCAGAAATGTTGCACAGTAGATCCCTTCAGAGAAAGGGAATCAGGCAAGAAGGAGCCAAATCAACTTCTTAAACTGTCTGTCTCTCACCCAGATCAAATTTGCTAGAGACTTACCAGAAGTAAGCAAAAGACTGTTTTACTGAAAACGTTAAGGTCAGTAAGTTAAACATTTGGAATAGCATCAAAGCCAAGCCCACTCATTTTGCCTTGTTTTACATGTGCAGAACGATACACTCTAATTACACATTTTCACTCTTCTTCCACTGGACCCTTTGTTCATCATACATGGTTGCCAAACTCTTAATACAAAACTATTTAATAGTTCCTTCCACTATGAAGCCAAATTATTCACCATGTAAGCTGATCATTTACTCATTGCGTACCATTCACACCCTTCTTGGAACATAATTATTCTGGGTCACTTGATTTTGCAACAATAATGTTCTTCAAAACTTTGCATACAATTTTAGCTTCCATAAAGAATCCAGAACAAGAAAATTTCATCACATTATTTTGCTGACAAGCAAAATTTCAAAAGCAGCACAGATCCCTGCTTCTAGAGCTACGATTTACCCCTTTAAAGACTGAAATATGCCAGTGAAATTATGCAGGTATTTGTTAACATACACACTATTGCAATTGAGCCTTGAGGATGAGGGGAAAAAAAAACCTGGCCCAGTATAGTCCATATGATTCTATGATGCATCTGTTGTAAGAAGTACTTGACAAATACTTGAAAATCTATTATTTCTAGCATTAATTTATGTTTTATTTTGAAATTCTTTTCAATTCCTTGATAAAATAGCTACGGTAGTGAAGGAAAAAGCATTTCATTGATGCAGATGTTTGTGTTGCACTCTTTTTATGTAAAGGAACAATATAAGACATCTACAAAAAATATATCCAAACCATATGAAAATGGACAATTTTATTCTGAGAAGACCTATTTCAATCTGATATGCATACTAATAAATCTGTTCACCCACACAGTATCCTTCAACAAAGAGAAACTAATATCCATATCTACCCCTAAGGCATTCCACAGAAATACAATAATTCAGAGTTTTGTTTTAAAATTCAAATATTAAATCTGATTATATAAGCTACCACTTTTAAACATATTTCTTAAACAAAGTAACAGCTTTAGGTCTTTCATATTGGGCTCAATTCAGACAATTATACTACCTTCCAGGCCTCTGACATGATAAGGACTGGTGAAATCTAAGCTTCAAACCAAGAAAACAATATTTCTCCAAGCCCAGGAGTAAGAAGAGTTTTATCTACTGTTTATCATACCTTCTACACTGCTGAGTTTCTTCCCTAATGTGGCAATTTGTTATTCTGTGTTTTCAAGTGATAAATGAGCACAGAAAACAAATGCATGAATATCGGATTTCTATCCCATCTACATGATCCATAGCCTCTTTTTGTATAGATATTTTTCTTTAAAACAACAAATCTTTAACAAGAGATCTGTGTGCACAGCTAACTGAAACTGTGCTGTGTGATCTACAGCAAGTCCTACTAAAGCAGCCCAACAAGAACCACAACAGAGCAGCAAGGCTGCTCGCTGCTCACCGCTGAGCAAACACTGCAGACAGCCCGAGTTCACTGCTGGCTCCCTGACTCAGCCAGGGAGAAGGACTCTTTCCCGTGGGCTGTGAACAGTCCAGCATCACACGGAGCATTGAAAACAAACAAAAAGCGAACAGGCCTCACGTGGTTTTGCTTTAGTTCACTTCTAATGCTTTGTTCGCTCCTGTTTCTCCACTGCATAGACCTTAGCTCAGTATCCTAAAAAAAATAAAAGCTGACAGTAAATATTGCTATGAAGTTAGAGATTGCTTCGGGGTTTGTTTATTTTGGGGTTTCTTTTGTTTTCTTTTCCTCTGATCACTTAATATCCTTTTTTGTTCTCCTGTTAAAACCTATTGCCAAGTTCTGAGAGCCATGCAACTGGGTTCTACTCATACCACAAACCATAATCCCCTTCCTTCAGCCGTACTGGCCAGGTGTCCTCATCTGCCAGGCAGCCTTAGTCACAAGAAATAATGGCTCACCAACCTTATCATACCAGTCTTAGAATTCAAAAGGCCTTGGGGAGGTTGTTGGGTCCTCCAGCCCAGACTGTAAGCAATCCATTTTCCACAGCAGCTGTGTCCACTTTACTGCATTAAAATACATGCACTTATTTATTTTTTATTACAGCTTAAAGGACAGCTTCATGTCAGCAGGTAATAACCTTAGCTACTTAATATTTCAGCGTATTGGAACACTCATCCCATGCCATTATGAAGAGAATTCTAGTGGATAACGCAGTGCCAGTCAGTACGACTGCAGCATCACAGGCCACTGGCAGGAACGGTGCTAGGGTACAGTGTTTAATTTTAGAGAATTTAATGAGGTGAATTTCAAGTTAAATATCTGCTGTCAGCAATTTCTTATGACCTCCACTAGAAGCTATTTTTACTTAACTTGAGTTAGGATAATGACTGCAATATAATACGGGATGGTCTAAATACTGCATTGTTTTTTAAGGAAACATCAGTAAGTGTGCTTCAATGGGCCTTAAATATAAAAATAATAATCAAATAAGGAGCTGTCATCTTGACTGTACTGTTTATTCAGGATCCAAGACCTGTACCCCGGGATATATTTCCCAATGCAAAAAAAAAACAACACACAAATCAAGCTTCCACCATTGAAAAACAGTTCCATTAAGTCACATTTAAAAATGCTTTAGTGCCACTTGCAAGGATTATTCTAAAGGCTTATTACTCTAATTTTAACACATAAAATGTGTAATTACTTAAGCAGAGCCCCAACGAGCATGCTTCTAAGCATTTTATTTCATGACAAAATAAGATCATTATGCGACCTGCCCCTTTCACCTTACTGAACTTTGACAGGTGTGTATTCTTTAGTATTCACAAGGGATCAAAAAGACTATAGATCTTTTAAGTCCATATTAATACTTCTTGACTCTCATCATCATATTAGCCAGTACAAAGACAGAAGGCAATAGAGCATCCTGTTTTGGGAAGACGGACTTTTATTAATCGGTTTGTTTTCGGAATATAATTTACCAAAAAGAAAAAAGCATATGTAGAGCTAGACAGAACATGCATGCCTGTATGCATGCTATGTCTAATGACAACAACTAAACTACAGTGACTTTTCTAAGTCTGTTTAAGCACCTAAGAAACCTAACCAACCAGCCTGGACTAAATACCATCAGAAGTCTGAGCCTGAGTCAGATCTAAATCCTATATATATAAAGTTCTGGACATACCACAGGTAAAAACTGCAGAGCAAAAATATTTATGCTGTTTAACACTCTGCTGTCAGTGTCTTTAAAAAAAGACTCCTGACAGAAAAATCACTAAACTCAAGTAACAGTATTTAATAGTCTCCTCTGAAGGAAAAGAAAATGGAGTGGAGGGAGGAACATAATGCTAGGAAAGAATAAAAATTACTGTGATATGCCAGAATGCAGGTATTTCCAAAATACAAGATATTTATGCACAAATAGAAAGATAAAATAGACTTTTCAGTGTCTGTTCGACTCATCAATGCAATCCTGAAAGAAAAGACTGAAAGAAAAACATCCCTATATATGTTCCTTTCATGCCACACAACTTAAAAATTATGTTTGGAAAAACAGTTGGGGGAAAAATAGTGATTATCAGTGTGCTTTAGAAATTATTATCTTCTGCTGTCCCCTAGTGGCACTGTAACTTGTTTCACAAAATTGATCAAAGAATATTTTCAACTGTAGGCTTCACAGGCTACAAAAAAGAATGCATCAACAGAAATTAAAAGCTGGAATAAATCAGTTTTGCAGACAATTGGTACAAGTATCTCTTTTTTACTTAGAATTTTGCGAACTAAAACCCACAGGAAAACCCTGTAATCTAGTATTTTAAATTAGACTTTCCTAAGAGACCGTGTGACAAAAATATAGCCAAAAATATTTATGGGTATAGCCCTGATATTTTTAGTATTTTAGAAATTCTGTTACTGAGCTAGTTAAGGCTTTCAATAAATACTTTTAAATGCAGTTGGAAGAAATAGCTTCCAATCACTCCAATCATAGCATAGCTTTCAAGTTTAAAAAAAAAAATCAAAAGATGCCAATTTACTATAAAGTAAAAGCATTACTGGACAACACCCAGATTTTCTTGATCTTACTTTATTTCCATCAGTCAAAGGGCAGAGGTTGTAATTTATGTTCTTCAGTAGGAAAAAATGCAAGTGAAATGCTACTTATGGAAAACAGTGGTCTTATCCACTTAAAAATCCATCATTATCTTTTATCTTAGACAAAGCTTTGCAAAACTGTAAAACAGATGTGGGAACACATCCACGACTGTTAGTCAAAGGGTTTTCTGCCCCATTCCCAAAATAATTCTTCTCTTGACTTTCATATTTACTTTTGTAGCACAAAATAATTTGAATTCAAAAGTAAACAATATTTGGCATCCCAGTTCTAATTACAGTTTAACACAGTCTCTTAATTAGCTGAGATATTTAATTTAGCTTTCATTCCATGCAATTATACACTCTTATAATCCATGAAAATTTGTAATTATCTCTAACCTCATTAATGAGGACTACTAAACTGCAGTTCAGTTCATTTTTATCAAGTTTCTAGAAGAAACATGAGCTTCTCATACTAACTGTAGCTACCGAAAACCAGTTAAGTTTTCTACTCAACATTTAGAGTTCACTGAGAAATACATTTTCAATTATCCACATCTAAAACTGCATGAGCGCACAGTATTTATTTAAAATTATTAGACATCTTCCTTGTTTTATTTTCAAAGATTTATTTCATGCTGTTAAGTTCACTAAACTAATCTCTTCCCAGGACTGCTTTAGCGTAAAAATGAAAAGCTCAGGGCAGGCAGAACTTTCCTTGAACTTTGTATTAGTGAAGAAACAGAAAATACCTGTGAAGCTTTTCCTACCGAAGGAATTTGCTTTCAGTATCAGTCACCACCCTGCCAGCTCAAACAGCTTGCTCAGGTGTACTCCCAATTTCAGTAAGGTTTGGCTACTGAAAAAACTCAGGTAAAGGGCAATGTGACTGAAAGCCCAGGGAAACAAAGCGCAGCCCATGGCTTACGGGACAGACCCACCGCCCCAATTTCCTCCCTAAATCTGTCCCTCAAGCAATCACAGAGAGTTGTATTTAAGAGACAGCTAAAGACAGACCCCTTAAGGTTGCAAGGCTAATGTCCTCGTCAGAGTGACATTTTATTAAAAGCATTGTGGAAAAGGAGAGTTATTTGTCTTTATGTAGCTGCTTCCCCTCTCTAAACCTACTTCCAATCGCTCTTCTCAGCGCCTAATGAGAACTGGGACAAGGCCTGAGGACTGTAACTCCAGGGAGGTGCTTTAATTCAGTGACACGGCTCAAGAACAGCTCAACAAGCCTTCCAGAAACTGCCAATTAAACAGTGCCAAATATATTGTTTTCCATTCCACGATGACAGTATGCCATAAAGACAAAATTACAAGCCTTGCGTGGAAGCCACACAGGATTTAAAAAAAAAAAACAAACCCAGAAACAAAACAAAACAGAATTTAAGCCCGTATGCTTTTCTCTCAATTGGGATGCATGAGATTACACCTAGATTTGAACTTTGCCAAATACCTGCATGTTTTATCTATTTAGATGTAATATTTGTTGATTTTTTTTTTTTTATAGACAGTTTTTTCCAAAACTGTTTAAAAATCTATTAAATTTCCCTTCTACTATAACAGGTAGACAGGAAAATGAAGCACACAGGACAGGATGGGGTAGAAATGTTAACAATTACAGTGAAAACATGGCAAGAACTTCCACATTCTAAAAGAGGGCTAGAAGTACACACTCCTATTACAGTCACCAAAACTTAATGCCATCTGATCCAGGAAGACAAGTTTCAGACTCCCATAGTGCAGAGTGCTGAAGTCCTATTCTAAGCAACTGCTCTGTCATTAGGTCTGACAGCCACCCATATTGCAAAACCTGCTACAAATTAAATTATGTACAAGATATAATGTCAGGTCTTGCATTTTGTCCTTCAGATAATTGTGTAAAGTTTTTGATCTACTGAATTACACGCAATAACAACTCCTGTTTCTCTTAAAAATCAGCTTCAGAGATCAAGGACCAGGTTTTCAACAGTATACCTGGGTAACTCCCATCATAAAGGCTTAGCCACAAATATTTTAACTAAAACTATCCCTAAGAATGTAATACCACAAAAGACTTAGAAAATTAAAAATTTACCCTGTAATTAACATTATTTGATTCCTTCCTCCCCAAATTGAAATAAGGAAAAAATATTTCCATTCTTTTGAAGAGTCTTCAATGACACAAAGAAACTGGGTCCACAGTCTAAAGCCTTATTTATCTATAAACAGCGGTGGGAAAACAAGCATTTCAACTCACAAACATGCTCAACTCAGCCTTTGAGGTAATCCTCCCAAGTGCGAATGAAGATTTTTGCTTCCTCACTATTAATCTTCCCTGACCAGATCAAACAGCTGGGAATGTTTTTTCTGTCTGCTGTAAGGAATCTCTGAAGCTCACTAAGAAATAATTAAGTCAAACCATTACACTTAAGTAATCAAAAGGGTCTTTTGGTGATAACATTCCCTCTTTCTTTCCAATTGATATCCTGATTTATTTTGTTTTCACATGAGTCTTTAGCCATGAAGTCTTTAGCCAATTATCTGTCCCTATAGTGATCTAGTTTTAAACATTAAAATATTAATGAAAAGTGAAAACAAACCTGGCTGTTCTTCCCACTCTGTGGATGTACGTGTTTGCATCTTCTGGACAATCAAATTGAATTACCCAGTTCACTGCTGGAAAATCTGTGTAAAGAAAAAAAAATAAAGTCAAGACTTAATCTCACAGTACTCAAAATCCTCCTATTCAAGAGCAACATATTATTTTGGAGCATTAATTCCTGTAACAACCATCATTTAGACCAATTTACAGACATAGGGTGCAACCTCTGAAATAAAAATAAAATTAACTGCATGTATTAGCATATCATAAACAATCACCCTCTTCATCAGAGAAAGCTAAAATTAATGCTGTCTTCATTTCCTAAATTATAACGGTGCACTGAATGGAACATAATTTCACACTTGACAAGAACACATATGCTTTGTGCCACACAGATTACAAAACAGCACTATGTTTAATAATTAAAAACCAGTATCTGACCCACTTTTCACCTAGAGTATCAGTATCTTACACCACCGTGATTTGAAGCTAGCTGTGGCAAGACCACACTATTTCAGCTGTCCATATACAGAAATATCACAGCCCCTCTTAAAGATGGGAGGGGATGACCAAGCCTGACAAAGAAGTCAACTTTTGAATGTGAATTATATGATTAACAAGCATTTTCTGACCACTGCACTTCGCCCGGCAGCAGCAATGCTTTGCATTGGAGTAAGTTTGTGTTAGTTCCTCACCAAGTCCATAGCTATGCTGTAATTCCACAGTTATACCTACACTTTAAACCCAACCAACCATACCCACACGAGAGCCTCACTGGTGAGATCTCAGCACTGTAGAAGGTATGATAAACAGTTTTCATTTCTGCACTTCCCTTCCTTTTGTAGCATACTGACAAAACCTCACATTTAGGACAAACAGAGCTTGCTATCTGAAAGAAGAACGGCTAGACTCCTGAAAACAGTCTCATGTCATACTTAGATGCCTCCAAGTACTGAGGGGGAAAAAAGACAGACCAAAGTATCCACAGAAAATATAAAGAAGTAAATCATAATTCAGCAGGTAAGGACCAGAAGAAAGAAACTTAAGCCAAAACAGGTCCGATATATTCTTGCCTTTTCCCTCATCTATTTTTCTGCCTACTTAAGAATACAGTCCTACAATGCCATTCATAGTTCAGACATTAAAATTTCTTCAGGTTTTCATTTCCACATCCTGGTAGGTTAGTAATTTTTCATATCCTTTGGAATAACCCACAGGCACAGCAGAAATACTTAACACTGCTGAAATATCGCCTTAAGGCACGTAGTAAGCAAATACATCACTATTTCCAATTTCTCTTGTTCCAGATATTTGTCACAGAACACGGCTGGAAAAACTAGACTGTCTACAGACTTGAACTAATAAATAAATAAATAAATAAATGACAGCTTCCACTGACAACCAGACTAACAAATGCCATTACAAAACTAGTGACTACACAGAACAAAAAGAAAAAATAACCACAAATGAAGTGGGCCTCTTCAGTAAAGAAACAGCAAAACTCTAAGAAGCATATCTCTTCCGAGATACCCTAATGAGCTCTTAAAAGAAAATACCACTTCATTTTTTTGAAATCATGTTGGTCTATCCGACTTTATGCTTTGAAAAGTCTGAAAAGGGTGAGATCATCACTTTGTGAATAAATACTGCTTCTGTGGGTACATACCCAGGCCACGAGCTGCAATATCTGTAGCGAAAAGTACCGCTGCCTTTTTCCGCACAAAACAAGTGTAGACTTCCATCCTCTTCATCTGATGCTGCTTGCCATGGAGTGCCAGTACAGGAAGACCAGGCTGCAGCTTACAGAACACTCTGAATAGGTACTGGACCTACCCAACAGATCGGGGTGTGGGGGAGAAATTACCATGCAATGTTAAAGTTGCTAAGATCATACCCAGTATATAGCAACTGACTTAGCACATCAAATGAAATATACTTTTCTCCACATCAGAGACAAGAGATGCTATTTTCTGAGACTTTGTCACACGCCCAGATACTAAAATAGGAAATGAACTATGGGACTCAAGATTGGCATGACTTTTGATGGCATTTCTTAAAAGGAACCAGAGTACGTAACAGCAAGAACGACTTGGGACATGACTAGTTAGGTTGTGTGCAGGGAACCAAAGTATCAAAAGTCCATCAGAAGCACTGCTTTTAGACAATACTGGAGGGATGTAGTGTCTTACGCTTGCACTCAAAGCAGTCTACACAGTCTTGGCTTACTATTTCAAGCTCCAACAGCTTCTCTTATAAAAGCTGTCTGTTTGCTCTTACATATAGTACCACGATGCAGCATTATTTTATAGCCAGTATCTTATCTGATATTCTTTTAAGAAAATAGTTACAGAAAGTGCATAGATTGCAGGAACAGCTGCAGCTCAGAGAATTTCTGTACAACTAAGCCTACCACCTCACTGTACTGAACAGCCAGCTGCAGAACAAAAATACTGTAACCTCTTGCACAAGTGAAAGAACTGCAATGAATATTTACTACACCATTGTATGTTGTAAAATATTCAAAACATGCAGTAGTAATAGGAATACTGTGCCATACAAACACATGCAAATAACTTCCATAGAACAGTCCCAGGAAATTCATACAAGTAGATATTTGAAGTATTGCTTCCTATATAACCGTAAGAAAAACCTTTCCCTGCACTATTTCACAATCATAACTTCTTACATAAGCAAATTTAAAAGCTTGTGTGGTACCCAGGGACATGGTTTACTGATGTTTTTTTGTCAGTGTTGGACTCTTTATGATCTGAATGGTCCTTTCCAACCTGGACAATTCTCTGATTTTATGAAAGTAGGTACAAACATTAAAATACTCTGTAACCCAACTACAAAATGTGTCACGAGACAAAACTGAAATAGCTGGCCCTTAGTGACATAACGTTTAGCATTCATTTTTAACGGCAGAGCACAAAAACGGCTGAGTACACTGAGGTCTCCAGGACCTTCCTGCATCAAGCCTGGGTTGCTGAGCTTCCCGGCAGCCAGGCTCTGCATGACATTCCTACAGGAGCAGGTGACATTTAGTTCCTCCCCCAGTTTCGTGTTGCAAAAAATCTAGTCCAGAATCTCATCTCTCTGGTGCCTTGACATCTACATGCATACCTTAATTCTAATAGTTTTAACATGCTAGGGAGAGAGCAGGGGGAAATAGCCATACCTCTTTACAGCTTGCAAAAAAGACAATGGTCTTCTTTTTCAAGTGACTTCTCAGGAAAGAATATAACATGTTTACTTTTTGCTGAAGCTCACAAACAATGTAGCTCTGATCCAAAGTTGCTGGGGTACTAAAAGAAACAAACAAACAAAAAACCACACATTTAGATACCATTAGTTCCTATAACATTGAACTGAGAAAGAAAAGAAGGGAAGAGACAGAATACACAGGCATACATTATCTACAGAGCTTTCTATTCTTTCTTTTATATCAAGAGCATCTGATAAATACCCAGAAAAAGAAAAAAAAAAAAAAAAGGAAAAAAAAGAGAAAAAAAACCTCAGGCTGGAAAGTTCTCCCACTTTGAGGAACAAGTCTTAGCAGCTCCACTAGAAAGCTACTCTTGAAAGATGAATCAATTTCCTTACTAAAAGCCAGTGGGGAGGAGGGGATGACTTTTGACATTACTTCTAAATTCATTTACTACTAGCAAGCCAAACTCTTTCCATGTCTAAGCAATGACATTCAAATTGCCTTGACTTAAAACGCAATTTTGTCTATTAGTCCTATTAAAGCATCATTTGTGCTTAAGGCAATGTCAAAGCACAGTCTAATCATGCACAAAAAAAGAGCACTGATGTACTTCTACTGATTACACCCTGACATGCAAAGTGACTTTGTAAAGCTCTGAATTGTCATCTTAACTCACCTTTCTGTTCTTTGCAAAATAAAGAAAAAAAATTCTTTGGCATATTTGCCCTTGAAACTAAATGCCCATCTCTCACAGTTCCTCTGTTTCATCCTAAACAGACCAAGGGTACTCAAAATAATTTTTTTAGTGGTGCCCCTCGGGAGGATGAAACAAGACATTGCTCCAGTTCTGCTAATCAATTTTAATTATGCCACAGTACCTTTTGCTTTTTAAGTCTTTCACAGGAAACTGTTTTCATAAGGCAATAGCCTATTGTATAATAAGGCAGTAAGTTCTAAAACAAATTAATACTTTCATTTTTTGGATTCAGTTTATTACCCAATTCCACTCACCCAGATATTTTTTTTAAATTAAATTTAACTTATAATAGACCACAAAAAATGTGAAATCTGTGAAACAGATGTATAGTCAGTCCTCAAAATGAAGACTACATACTAGGCTTGTACATCTTCTTCTGCTAAGAGGCTATTGAGCACACAATTTTTTCAGGCAATCATGCTTATTTAAGATGCCTTTGGTAGAACCACTGATTAAAAAAAGGTACATGCAGTACAATACAGAGATCATCATATCAAATAGTTAAAACTGCCTCAGGATTCAACCTGGTTCTGCTGTTCATTTTGCTGATGATTTCTCATTTACTCTAGGAAAAGCCGTTTTTATCACTGTGCTTCACCTTTCTCCTGCATCTTACATATGGAAATATATGCATAGCTCACAAAAAAGCAGAAAAAAAAAATCATACATGTTCATAAGCAATTCGACACTTAGATGACAGAACCCACAGAAATACAAAAGATTAAATAACGTTCTTCACTTAGATTTTGAAAGAAAATAACGTGCCAAAAAAAAGGTGCATTTTTTTTTCCATTTAGTGACACATTAAATTTTTTGAGCATGGCAGACCACACACTGCACTTCTCACAAGGTCCTCCCATTCTGATCCAAACTGTACGGCATGACAAATTTATTTCGAGTGCACAGTCAACCCAGGGCGTTAGAAAGCCACCAGACTTACTAATGCCACATGCTTTCGTTTGGGCACCTAATATTCAATACACAAACAAGACTGTCATTCTGTACTTTTCCAATAGATTAGCATTTCCTTGGAAGGCCAGATTTATCAATGGCACACAGAAGAACTGTATTTGTGCAACACGTGCTGGTTCTGCACAGCAAGTATCCACACACAGGAGGCAATGAAGGCAAACAACAAAAAAGTAGCAATTCAGAAGTGCTACAGTCAGGACACTACTCCATCCAGGCTATAACCCACTCTGGGGCTTGCTCCCGAGGAAGAAAATTTCCAGTCTGAGAAGCTGCCTGAGGAGCCATAAGGGAAATGTAGGTTCAGCCTCCCTATAATGAATCAGGCAGAACTAGTACCCTCTTATCTGGAAATTCCTTTCTTTCAGGAAGGCACACAACAGGATCAGACACTGCAGGAAGGAGGATGCACGACAGAACTTCTGATGCAGGGAACCGACAGTCAGAGAAGCAGTTACGTAGGATCACCATCTGTATAACCATCCCAGAAAAAAAAGAAAAATTATCCCAACATACCTGAATTTGGCTCTCTCATGAACCCAGACATATTCCGGATCTTTCAGACTCAGTCGTGCAAGATCCTTCACTGATTTTGTTTGTGTTGCAGAAAAAAGCAAGGTCTGGCGTTTCTTAGGTAGATTTTCTATGATTGCATTCATTGTATCAGCAAACCCCATGTCTAGAATTCTATCAGCTTCATCAAGAACTGAATTGAGAGACAGTTTGAGAAAATCTGGTCTTAGCTTTATTTATATATATTTAAAAAATCATACATCCAATCCATATAGTTCAAATATCCATGCCTACTTAAACTGCAGAGATTAACATAATTACTGTATACAACAGGATTCTCTTTAGATATTCAAGTACGGTTTTTTACAAAACTGCAATAAAAATCATAGCATTTCCCATAATCTATGCACTACAACCCTCAGTTTCACATGCTGAAGCATAAAAGATCAGCATTTCAAGTAAACAGTTCAGCAATTTGCAGACAGACTGCAAATTACAAACTCCCTGTCCTATTACTGAAACAAAAGCATGGAATATCAAACAGTGCTGTACTATTCATGACAGAGCAAAACAGACTCTCCTGTACCTAAGCTGAATTTATCATTGAAACACAGGGTATAAGCAGAATAGCACAGAGACAAAGCCTTAAGAAAAGGGCCTACATTTAATGCAGTTTTTGTCTAACTGCCATGAATTGTACTAAGTGTAGCAAGCATAATTTCACATTTCATCAGCTTCATCAGCTTAATTGCTTCTAAGTTCCTCAAGCTATGCTAAAGATTATGCAGTTCTTAGTGGCATGAAAATCTTTTCATTACACTGAAATTTTTATTCAGGTTGGAGGGATGAGAAAAAACAATGTTAACAATGCTAACAAAACCATGAAAGGAGCAGCAACCTGTCTTAAAATTCAAAGAAAAGTGTTTTCTAGAACTGGCCCAAAATACACACACTGCAATGGATATTCCACATAATTATGTCAGGAAAAACACGAGAGCCATAGCCAGAAAGGAAAGGCCAGCACTAGGCAAGACAAATCTAAAGGATTATAAGGGACATGACATTTGGGTTTGGGTTGCTTACTAACTCACCTACTTGTTCTTACCGTCCTAAGGAAGCACGCTCAGCAACTGTTTGGGAGAAAGTACACACAAGACAGGGGTTTTCTTGTTTCCTATTTTAATTTGTACATGTGTGAACTTAAATGCCATTTCATCTACATCCCATGACTAGGATAAACTCTTTACCCAAGGAAGTGCTCCACACAACTGTGAACTGTTACAAAACATTTCTAAGCACTTTAAAGTACTTAAAAAAAAAAAAAAAAAACTTACTCAACATTTGCAGATCAGATGCATAGAAATACGAAGTTTCGTCCATGTGCTGTAGAAGCCGTCCTGGAGTGCAAATTAGCATATTTATGTGGTGGATTCTTTCAGACTCTTCTTTCAGATCCTGAAAAGGAGGTGAACCAGCTTAGCTCTAGTTGTTCACACTAGAAGCCCAGTCCCAGAGATGACCAGGCCAGCTTAACCTATTGATAGACTTTAGAAAGAATAGTTCAATTAACAGCCTTTCCTCTTCCTACAGAGATACAACAATTTCTTCAGCATGCTCACACTTGTGGCTTGAGCAAAAAGTATTTCAGAATAATCTAAACAGGACAGTCCTGGAAAACTTGGCAGGAAGGTCCATCCAGTCACGTAACCTGGAAAGAATGTAAATACTCAAAAACTTCAAAAGACACAGAGTGGACAGACAAGAAAACAAGTGGGTCATTGATAGGTTCCCATTACCTACTCTCTTCCCTCACATTTCATTTCCAGGGTTTCC
The DNA here is from genome assembly GCF_964106895.1 of Numenius arquata. Classification (NCBI taxonomy): domain Eukaryota; kingdom Metazoa; phylum Chordata; class Aves; order Charadriiformes; family Scolopacidae; genus Numenius; species Numenius arquata. Next base: position 123,302,624 of record NC_133576.1, read on the forward strand.
CTTCCTAAACTTGCACTTAACATAGCACTCATTGATGCTTCCATACAGCAAACTCCACGAGAGGATATACCTTTCCTCCAATGACAAGGCCAGCTGAGAACTCGTGATTCCTTCCCACTTTACGCAGAACCTGGAAGGTTTGATATGCCAGTTCCCGGGTAGGCGATATTATCAAAACTCCCAGTCCATCAGCTGAAGTCCACTGATGGCGATACAGGAGTTCCAAAGCCTGAAAAAAATTACCATATTCTCAACACAAACATCTCAGAAGGAAAACATGTAACAACAACAAATTCTGTAACAAAGTGTCATAAGAAAAGAAAAAGCCATACTCATTAAAATAATGACTTGAAGAAACATCAGTATACATTTCACAGTTTGATTATGTATCGATTCTAACTGATGATAATGATACTTGCTGAAGCAAAGTTCCCTAGTCCCAGTCTATGACACACAGTAATGGGTGGTAAACCATAAACATTTTACTGCACAATTAATCCTACTCTGCTAAATTCTGGAAATTAAGCCTTAATCATTTATATGAGTATAGAATTCAGGTGTAGAAAAACATGAGAAGCTTCCCTGCTCATAAGGTATTGTGTGAACAACTAGAAGTCAATTATTGCAGCTTTAATTCTGGTCACAGACTTGAAGCAACACTACCCACGCATGGTACACACAGAGCATTCCAACTACAGTTTCCATGAACCTCAGACCAGGATTATTCCTCCTCTTATGAATTCACATTGCAGAAACACTCTTAGCTAATCCTGACACAAAGATTTCATAGGTGTGAACACCTGAAGCATACTGAAATTCTGAAGGCTGTTAAGCATCTTAGTACAATTAATTCTTTTTCACTCTTCATCTCTCCAGCTCCTCTCTTACCACTTTCATCCCTTAAAACTGTTTTAAAATAAGGTTTGTAAAACAAAGTACTTCTACTCCTAGATTAACTAACCGGGCAATCTCAAAACACCTACTGCTGTTCCCACAGTTACTGACAGAACCGGCTTCAAAGAAATCTACACTGACAAAAATGCAAGTAATGTTTAAACCAAAACAATCTCCATAATCAAAATGAAATTTCTTTTTCCCGTTATCTAATCATAATGTGATGGGGTTTGCATCCACTTACATGTGCACTTAAAGTGAACAAACTTCGTAATTATATTTTCGACTTGAAGAAATGAAATGCAAAGCATGATGTTTTGAGTAAAAACAGTCAAACATGAATTATCCATGACAGGGGTTTTCATCCTGTTTCTCCACTTACACCTGGAAGTGGTTTCAAAGGAGTCCACAAAAGACAAGAAAGAAATGGAACTTCACAATCACTAAGCTTATGTTTGCTATATAAGGTCCAAATCCTAAAATTTTAAGGGGGTGAAAACGACTCATCTAAAAAAAGTCTAAGGAACTGAAGAAATTTCACCGTTCTATTCCATATACTTAATTTTCGAATTTTAAAAGAATTGAACAACTAGAGCTGCACCAGGAAAACAGATTCCTGGCAGAAAAGCAAAGCATTTCCTAAATCACACATGGTCTACCAGTGTCAGGACCAAAATTGCATTTTGAGTGTCAAAATATTCCAAAGGCCAAAAATACACTTCTTTCAAAACCTCAAGCTGCTTTATTAAATTAGTAACTTAGGTTTCTTGGAACACTTAGATCAGCTAAATTACAACTTTTCTCCCAGGATCTATTAACATAAGACGTTTGACATCTTATGTTCGCAGTCCTAAGTAGCATTCTCTAAGCAATCCTGCTTCAGCAGGGGAGTTGGACTAGATGATCTATACAGTCCCTTCCAACTCTAAAAAAAATTCAGTGAAATTCAGCGACATCCAATACTTCCCGGATAACTTGACTGAAGAACAAATGGAAGGATGTAAATTACTTACCGGGACAATAAAAGCCAAGGTTTTGCCTGATCCAGTCTTTGCAGCTCCAAGTACGTCTTTACCTTGTAAAGCCAAACCTATGGTTTGCCTCTGTATCTCCGTTACCACGCGATACTGAGCTTCCTGCAATCCTAGTATTTGCAGTGCGGGAAGAGAAGAGAGATTGTGGGAAGAAAAAAAAAAAAAAAAACCACACACTTTATTTTTGTATTGCCCAGAGTTGCATTCCTTTGTTTACAAAACACTGTATGTGGCAATACTTATTTAAAATTTAGTTTCAAGCAAAAAATTGTTCAGATGCAGATAAATCCATTTTTGCTTAAATTACTTTCCAAAGAAAATTTTTGTACTCACCTCTTAGAGTTTTCTTTGACAATGGAAAATCAGAAAATCTTTGAATTTCACTCGGATTTATCTGAAATGAAATAAGTTTAATCACTGCTTACAATCTAAGCATAACACAGAAATTAAATAGCATTCTTTAAGTTGCTGTTAACATAAATACGTAATAGTTCAGTATGACCTGACCCAGGTTAGCTGGTCAGGCAATCTCTACTAGTTTGATCTAAGCCAAACCATTCTTCTACCATAAACTGTTTAGTAAGTAATAAGATAGTCTGCATGATTAAAGTATAACAGTGCAATTTAAAGCTCAGACCACCATGAAATCACAGAACTCAGGCTGAAAGGGACCTTAAAAGGCCTCTGCTCCAACCTCCTGCTCACAGCAGATTGTCTCTGAGGTCAGACCTGGCTGCCCAGGGCTTCATCCAGTCCAGTCTTGAAATCATTCAAGGATGGAGACTTGAGAGCCTCTCTGGATAACCTGTGCCTCTGCCTCACTGCCTCCATGGGGAAAAAGTGTTCCAGGCTGGGCATCTCTTATTTCAACTTATGCCTGTTGTCTCTCATCTTTCTGCCCTGCTACATCTCCTCAATATCTTCCCACAGACACTGGGGGCTTCTGTAAGGTCCCTATCTCAACCCCAAAGTCATCCCTGCTCCAGCTGAACAAGCCCAGCTCCCCCAGTCTCTCCTCACAGGGCAAGTGCTCCAGCCCCCACCATTTCAATGGCCCCACTGAACTGGATCCACTTTACTGATGCCTTTTTCTTACTGGGATGCCCAAAACTGGATGCAGCATTTTTCAGGGGGGGAAAAAAAAATAGTCACTTTTTAATAAGATACCGTGGCATACAAGCAAGGTTTAAAATTTCTACAAAGCAGTGTGCCACAAGACCCAGACATCACTTGCAATTAAAACTCACGCTAAGCATTTCACATACGGCATCTCTAAAATCAGAACTTCTGTAGCCGCCTTCTCCAAAACTGTCCCAGTCAGACAACTGCCAATAGATATTATAATAAAATATCTATGGCAAAACACATAACCAGCCGATTATTTCAGTGTGGCTGCAACAAGCACCAAGTTTGTGATTCATGCACGCTAAGCATAAATTCATTTTCCTGGGAATATCCACAGCGGAACAGTTTGTTTTTGGAGGCTACTGCATATGGAGTAATGGTAGTCAGATCCCATAAAATGGAACTCAGAGCTGTTACCTCCCTTCTTCTTTAACCATCCCGTCTTAAGAAAAAAAATATTCCTATGCTGCAAAGTAGTTATCTTCCTGAAAAAGAGAAAGTCATCTGCACTTGCAACAGTTTAACCCTTATGGCTCCTATCCATAGAGGCAGACTCCTTCATCTGCAAGGACCACACGCAAACACTGCTGGCAGCCTCCCCGCAGCCTACAGCCTTACTAGAGCTAAGCTGTCCTTTTCCCATCTACGTTTTCAGATCCCTTGTAGCAATGAGGATGAAGCGTATTCCAGCTGCTGTATGAGATCAGACACCACAAAAAGCAGGTAAATGTTCTGTAGGGTAAAGGCCTGGTAAAGAAACGCTTCAGGAAATAACTCCAGACAACAAGCACATTTCTCCCCCATGCCACTTTTCCATTTTGACACTACAATGCAAGCATCAAGATTTTTTTGCATATACTTAGCACTAGGTTATATGATTAAGAGATTAATGACTGTGAACTCAAAGACCCCATGAGAACCGGTGGAACAACGCCGGGAAGGAGCCCCAGTAATGTCATCACTGCACACCGAGTTAAAGCACCCTGACCCAGCTCCTCCCTGGGACCACCAGAGGAGAGCGGTCAGCTCATGGCTCCAGGGAGAACACCACCAAGGAACCAGTGGGGCCACCCCCTCCCCAGAAGGCCCTGCAGACTGGTGGGGGTCAGCACCTGCTGGGGAGAGGGACTCACGTTGGGCTACGGGGCAAAAGCATTTGGGGACGTTGTACAACTTCTTATGAGGTGTTTTAAGGGAGTTGTGGGAATGTGCAAGACTTGTCATGGGACGTTTAGGGGAAGGATGAAAGGCAGGGAAAGGGAGGGATCAAGGTGGACTGGGGAGGAACCAGTGTGAGAAAATAGAGGGGAAAGGGTATAAAAGTAGCTGGTTCTGGGTAACACCTGGCTGGTCAGTACACTTGTCTGACCTGCTCTGCACCTGATCACCACAGTCTATTCTGCAGTCTTATCAAATATTCTTACATTATAACAACAAGAATTATTTATTACTACTAATAAGAATAATAATTACTCTTACAGTCTATCTACCTCCCGTGTGGGCACACCCCACTATTCAGAGCCTGTGTGAGAGACCCCCAGCACCCTTCAGGCCAGACAGTTGGGCAGCAGCAGGAGAGCCAAGTGCTGGCACCCGGAGCGGGACCACGAGCCTCAGGGGCTGGAGGTGCTGGTGCTGGCACTAGGGAAACCAGGGCCTGATGGAGTTGCTAAACCCAGCTACCAGAGAGATCCATTTTCTATCTGTGAGCATTTCACCAGTGGATGTTAATCCCATTCAGACAGAGAGGAACTGCACCAGCTGCCCGTGCTGTTCACCTGTGGCTGAACACACATGTGTGCACACACACGCACCTACTGGGAATACACACTCACCCTCACTGCAGGCTGGACTTGGGCACCCAGAACTGCAGCAATCTTACATCTACCTGATTGTCCACCTATGCCCTGAAGCTCACTAGATTCACCAACCTCTAGCACTTGGTATACTTAATTTTAAGAGCTGTCCTACAGGGTACAAAGTAGTTCATTGTCCTGTCACCTACTAATTTACCTCCCTGTATGCATCCACCACTACAACATACTTGAGAGCTGTTAATTATACATACACCCACTCAAAGCCCCCAAGAGCATGTGTTTGAGTCCATGAGTTGGCTGAATGATTTACAAAAATTTTGAGATGTCAAGTAGAGATCTTAAAAAAATGTAATACTTTCAAGTCTGTTCCAGCTTATAGGAGATTATCAAAAGATGTGGACAGCTTCCACTGGCAAAGTTCCCAACAATCAACAGCAGAAGGACAGAAAAAAAACCCACAAAACTCAGAAAAAAAAATTAAAGATTAAGAGACTACTGTATCTATAAAGCTCGAGCAGATGAAGAGGAAGGTAGACTACACAGGTTTGAATTCATACTGACTAGCACCCATAAACTGAGATTTCCAAATGTCAAGCTGGGAGCTTACACAACTTGTGCGCTTCTAATAGGTATCGTTTACCTCTAACGGACTCCTGAACAGAAGTCTCCCAACACAGGGACCAAGCAAAATGGTCCTCATACATTCCTGACAACTCGTGGTAACAATTCCAGAGAAGGCCTCAAATGAAGAGCTACTGAGCTGTCAGATCAGCCTTATACCTCCTTGAAGTGCTAAACCTTCTGCAGGCTTTGCCGATTACAGAAAACTAAACTAATTTTTTCCTGAGGGTTTACAGCTGTTTAAAACACCTGGATCACAACACTACTCTTTTCAGCCTAGTTTTCTCTATTAAAAACAAAAGTAGTAATTTAATGCATGAATTTGATCTCTAGATAAAAGGTAATAACACCCTTATTAAAACCCAGGTTTGACATATTTCAAGACAAAGCTCTTGCAAGGAGATTTCAAACTTTCACTGTGTCCTAGCAGAGCAATTAAACTTTTGTAAAACATTACCTAGAAATCTTAAAGTTGAATTATTTTTATAAAACCTACTTGTGCACATACTTTAAGCTAGTACACTTCGGGGGGGGAAATATCAGAAATCACCATAAAAAAGTCTTTTTTTGACTTTCACAAATTGGAATTTCTGGCAAATATTTCCAAATTCCTTTGATAATTTTGAAGATATTATGTATCACATGCAACACTGCATATTGGGGTGATTCCCAGTCTTACTATTTTGCATGCTAAAGGATCCCAACTCAGTGATGTATCCAGGTTCAGTTTAATTTCAACCAAGAGACTGTCCACATAGGAAAACAGTATACCTACAAGAGGGAAAACTATCATACTAATACCAAAAAAGAATTCAATCAATGTTATGTGCAACTAAAGGGACAGATTTTAATCCCTTAATTTTTTACATTTTACTTTGTGACACGTGAAATGGGCTATTGCAGCAATGTGAAATTGTCCTAAATAATTAAGGCTGCTTTGAGTATTTCAGCGGTCAACTTCTTTTTAATTCTAATCAGAACATTATTAAAAGAGTGAGGCACAGAAATGTTAGGAAAGGCTATTACACAAAGCTTCCTGTATTATTTCTCTGCCCTACAAACTTCCAGGAGAACAAGAATAATCTCTTGCAATACCCTTAAACTCCAAAGATACAGGTTTATTTCCAAACAAAGTCCAAATGGCAGGAGTAAGAAGGACTGGTGTTAGAGGCAGATCTTCTGATAGATCTATTCCATATCTACATGTACCAGTGGAAAACAACATCAGCTTCTAGTTAGGTTCCCTATCAGAAGTTATTACCTCCTTTAATTTGCTGGAAATCTGTACTTCTGAGCTCTTTCTAATCTGCTCTAGGTGAGAGCAGTCAGCTCATTTCAAATACTTGAAACAGTATTCTGATCTAACTTGACTAATTTGACGTAAAGCAGGCTAGAAAGAGTTTACACAAACAGCTCCCCAGCACATCAGGTGGCTGTTAATGCTTTCCATGAGTACAGCTGGATGGAGAAGACAATGTTCAGCAACAGCTTTACAGTTAGGCAACAAAGTTGCTGGATCAACAGATAACAGATTACCTATGAACACATAACACACAAAACGGTCCCACGATTTGGACACACTGAAACTAAATTTCACGTTTTCCACCTATGCTGCCACACATTTGCTATCACATGTCAACAAATGACAAAAAAAAAAAAAAAATTTCACACATCTTCCTGTCTGTATTCAAATGCACAGAAATAGAAAGCAAACTATTGTAGAAATACTGCAATTTGGTACAAAAAAAATAAGGCCACCACTCAGGGATTTCTGCAGAGTTCACAGACTCTGTACACAGCTTTTGCCAAGTTGCTTTAACTCAGTTTCTTTCTCATGCACCCTCCAGAGACCATGCAGACACTCACCCTTCAGAGACCATGCAGAGGCAACTGTCTAAATCTAGGTTATAATAAGCAGTCCAAGAGTACTGTAGTAACGTAGGAGGTTTTTCATTCCACAGTGAAAGACATACCTACCAATGGTTACCCCATTCAGAAAAAATACAAGCTTCTAATAATTCGAGTAGTCTGCTTTCACAGACAGTATCTAAGTTCTCTATTTCTACAGCAAGTAGAAAAATATCGCCAAAACTTAATTTTGAGTTAACTCAAAATTTATCCAAAACAAAATGTCTTAATCATGTAGTTACCATCCTTAATTTTTATCATAAAAGTAATGAATAATAAGTCCATTTTTTCCCTGAAGAATCTGTGATTCAAAACAGTAATTTGACCATCTTTGGAAGCATACCATTTGCTTTCAAACCTGTAAAGCCAATAATTGTGTGAAGCTTCAGAACACTAACTTGCTGAATCTTAACCAAAGGAGATATCACGACCTCTATGTGGCAACAGATGTGTTTCTTCTATACCTATTGTCATTACTTTCTGCTCAATCAAATTAACAACCACCAAAGTCTCTACTATCACCTACACTGAGTACTTACTGTGTAACAAAGTACAGTTGCCATGCTCCTCCCTGGCAACAGCTGCAAATTCAGCAAAAGTTGACAGGATGTAGAACAACACAGCAGGCAGAGGGCATCTAAGCCATTATTCACAATTATAGTACTTTCCGCTAATCAGTATATCTCAAAAGCCAGCCACCTCCCAGAGAAATTCAAGGGAATCTGGGTGACAAAACCAACACCACTGACCCTGGCTCTAATATTCAAATACTTATTTCCTGACTTAAGGTTAAACAATACACTCTTCTGGTGTGATGTTTGCCCATAGGACATCTTCTACAAAGACAAATGCGTCCCATCTCCAAGAGTGAGAGATCCATGCTGCCTGGTCAGAAGGGAGAAGTGCTGTTCAGTTACAACCATTCCCACCATCTGCTTCACCCTCCTCTCAACCTCTGACTCACCTCCTGAGGGCCTCACTTCACTACCCCCCTGCTCCACAGCCATGTCCACCCAGGACCACTGGGACTGCGGTCACCACCCTCTCCTCCTCTGCCTGGGGGCAGAAAGGAAAGGAATGGAGGATCACTCCTGCCTCATGGAGGTGAAGACCCTGCTGCCTGCCACTGAGCATTGTCACCCAACAAACTTGGGGTGACAGCCAGAGGAAAGTCCTACACCCTGCTGACGTGGGGTGCTCCCTACCCCTACCCAGAACCACCCCGTTCCTCCTCCTCTTCACAGACCCCACACCTCTTCCTCACAGTTCCCCCCCCCCCGCAACCTCCTTCTCCTCCTCACAGATCTCCTTCCAATCCCTACCCCCCCTACACCACAGGAGGAGAGGGGCCGCTTTCCCGCCCCCCGCAGGCCCACCATGCCCACCCGCCGGGTGCCCCCCATCCCCGCCCTGCTCCCCCTCGCTCCCCGGCCCGGCCCCGCAGCACCAGCCGCCCACCCCCGCCGTACCTGGGGGTAGCGCTGCACCAGGCGGTCGATTCCCTCCCGCTCCACCTGCCACTCGGGCCGCTTCCTCTCCTTGCGCTGCAGCCGCAGCCTCTTCGTCCGCCGGGTGTATTTCTTCTTCCAGCGCTCAAAGCTGCGCACCGGGTCCATCGCCGCCGACCCGCGACCGCTGCCATCGCTGCCGGCCCGGCCCATGCTGCCCCCGCCGCCCCGCATGGGACACACACGGCGTCGGGGGCGGGGCTGGGCGCAGACGGAGCGCGTCAGACGGAGGCGCCGCCGGAGGAGGGCTCCGCTCGGCTCCGCTCGGCTCGGTCCGACCCGCCCCGGCTCGGCGGGGCTCGGCTTGGCCCGCCTCGTACCGGCCGAGGCGACGTGGGCCTTCCCTCGGCTGTGGGAGGGTTCCGGTATCTCACCACACCCAGAGTGAAAAATTTATTCCTAATACCTAACTTAAATCTACCCGCTTCTAGTTTGAAGCCGTTACCTCACGTACTATCACCACACGCCTCCCTTCCCAGCTTGTTTGTAGGCTCCCTTCAGATACCGGAAGGCTGCTATAAGGTCTCCCTGGAGCCTTCTCCAGGATGAACAATCCCAACTCTCTCAGCCTGTCCTCAGAAGAGAGGTGCTCCAGCCCTCTGATCATCTTCGTGGCCCTCCTCTGGACTTGCTCCAACAGGTCCATGTCATTCCTGTGCTGAGGACTCCAAAGCTGGACGCTCCAGGTGGGGTCTCACCAGAATGGAGTAGAGGGGCCTCTTTCCACTGCTGGCCACGCTTCTTTTGATGCAGCCCAAGATACGGTTGGCTTTCTGGGCTGCAAGCACATGTTGCCGGTTCCTGTTGAGCTTCTCATCCACCAACACCCCCAAGACCTTCTCCTCAGGGCTACTCTCAATCCATTCTCCTCCCAACCTGTATTTGTGCTTGGGATCGCCCTGACCCACCTGCACTTGGCACTGGTTGAACTTCATGAGGTTTGCACAAGCCCACCTCTCAAGCCTGTCCAGGTGCCTCTGGATGGCATCCCTTCCCTCCAGCGTGTCGACCGCACCGCACAGCCTGGTGTCATTGGCAAACTTGCTGAGGGTGCACTCTATCCCACTGTCCATGTCTCCGACAAAGATGTTGAACAGCACTGGTCTCAGCACCGACCCCTGAGGAACACCGCTTGTCACTGGTCTCCACTTGGATGTGGAGCCATTGACCACAGCCCTTTGAGTGTGGCCATCCAGCCCATTCCTTAGCCACTGAGTGGTCCATCTATTAAGTCTGTGTCTCTCCAATTTAGAACCAGGATATCGTGAAGGACAGCATCAAATGCTTTGCACAAGTCCAGGTAGATAGAGAAGGATAGAGAAGGAATGTGTGCTTAGTACTGCCGTAAATTTTGTCCTCTGCAATAGGGTGTTGTGGGGAATAGAGGGGAGAGGTCTGTCACAAGTCTGTTAATGCTCTATTTGCTAATTCGTTACAGGGAAAAACGGACAGATTTGGAAAAATCAAAAAGCAACTGAAAGACATACATTGGGCCTTGTGTTTAGATTCCAGCTACATTAGATGTGCAGTTTGACCCTTCACAGTATAGTCATAGCCAGTCTTAATGGCCTTGGCTCAGAGCCTTCAACTATGCAGCGGGTTGGGAGAATATCACAGGGGAAACTACAGGACACGCAGGGTGGTATGAGGGTGGTCTCTGTGAAAAGCACGTCTCTCCAATTAACTGGATGTAATCAGTCTGCAAATTTATATTTTGCTATCATTATGTGCACCGATTCTTAACCACTCCCCAGGGGGGAGGTCTGCACTGCTCCATAGTTGTTCGGTGGTCAGAAACGAGTTGCTGAGTCAGTTTTAGCACTTCATCAGTGCACAGAATTAAAAGCAAAAACAGGCCGCGGAGTTATTGTGCCACATCAGGAAGAGAAAATTACAAACATATTTATGCAATGTCATAAGAAGGAAGTAAACACATTGATGAGGGGAAGAGTGAAAGACTCCCAAAATAATTACTGTCTCTGATGAGGGTTTGGAATTCCAGAAAGCCAAGGGGAAAGGGAGTGTCTCTTAATTAGCTCCACTTTTGCCATACATACGTTGAGTATATCACTGAAGATGTTTTCTCTCCTCCTGAGATCAGGGAAACCTGTGATCATAGAAATGTTTGTTTTCCCTTTAAAATACATTAAGTTCCTAATTTCAGGAAAGGCTGGAAAAATCTCCACTAAATATGCCTCAATTGGATCTCTCCTCCCAGGTACAGCTTTGAATTGAATGGTTTTCTCTAGGGGTTTATTTGCAGTTATGATGAATAAGGAAGGATACTTGAGGTTTTATTCTTGAAACAAAAATGTTTTTTTCCAGAAATGTCTGGTGAAAAACTGTTTGCAGGAGGTGATGTTCCACCCTGAAGGATGTGCTTCTGGGGGTGGCACATCTTTCCCACGATTATGGCACATTAACTTGACATACAAAACAAGGTCCCAGTCTAGCACAGACTACTGGAGGGCTTGACTGCCACTGGGATTTTTTTTATCTGTCTACCTGTAATGGAAAAACAAACAAACAGAAACCCTCCTGTGTAGGATTTCTGCTGTTGCAGCGCTGGAATGAGTTTAACCTTTTTGTAAGCAAACGCATAGGTGAAAGTGGTGTGTTTGAACATGCTGTCTTTGCTCATCTGGTCTGTGTTTTGCCTACAGGCTCATCTCTCACAGCAGAACAGCAGCAGTGCTCTGTGAGTCACTACGGACGTAAATCCTCAATGAAAAATGTTCTATGGAAAACAATATCTTGCCATCCTATTTCTAAAACAACTTTTTTTTTTGCTGCTATCATGACGAACACAGTTAATTGTGCTTATATGTTTCTGATGCTTTTTCATTATTTATTTGTTCATTAGCCAAGAGGTCCATGTACCAGGAAAGGAAACCAGAAAGTCAAAAGTGGCCTGTCCAGTGTCTCACAGTAGAAGGGGAAACACCGTCTTGTGCTGGAGTTCTAGGAGCCCGCAAAGGCCCAGGAGCCACCTTTTCACCTTCTCTGCTGTCCTCTCACCCTGAGGGGCTTGCCTGAGAAAGAGCCAGTGGTTTGTGAAAGTTTCCCTTTTAAACAGGAAGAAATTCTACCATGGTAAATTTGGTTTATTTATAATGTGCAAGACTACTTCAGTTGTCTTGTAATAATATTATCCCTAAAACTGTGGCAAAACCAGAGATCCTTCTGAGTAACAGAAGAGAGAGAGAGGCAAAATTTGCTTTTACAAGCTGACAAATAAGTGATTCAAGCACTGTTGTTTACTTGCAACTCGGGGAAATGAGGGAAGGGAGTATGGCTATAACAATAAATGTAGCAAGGCTCCATACAAGACCACAGAGGAGGTGGTGGCAATTTTTTATTTTAAACAAGACCAGTTTCACTAACAGTCATTCTCACATAGATTTCACGCTCATGCATACTCAGGCTTTCCTACAGCACAAACACATATGTGTCTGGGCAGGGTTATTTATGGTGGCAAGGAGGACAAGGGACACCAAGTATCAAGGTCAGGGCCCTGAGGGCACTCATAGACCTTAATGGCCTCACCTGAGGCCTCCCCCTACACCCTGGCCCTGGAGCCCCATTTCAGCTCCACCCTGCGGCTTCAGGCCCAGCCTGAGTTATGTCTTATGGCATGTCGGTTTCCAGCTCAGCCACAGCCGTGCCTGTCCTTGGCCATAGACCCCACTGATTGGGACTCCAAGCTGCAGACCGACTCCTGACTTGTCCTGGGACCTGCTTCGTCACTGTAGACCTGCCCAGTCATCAACAGCTGTGTCTGACCCTGGTTATGGCCACCAGACCTGATCCTGATCCTCATCCTGACCCAGGAATTCATTTTCCAGCTTGACCTTGGACCTGCCTCACCACCACAGACCTGTCTGATGAGCTGGACTCTTGGTTGGCCCCGGCTGCCACCCATGAGCATGTTATCACACCTAGCTCCTGCCTCTTTGCGAGCAGTCGGCCCTCACTGTGCCCTGACGGTCAAGCCTTCATCACTTCTTCTGGGTTCATCCTGAATGATGATGATGGTGCACGATCTTCGGTATCTTTTATATTCTCTATTGACAAAACCTCGGGACCAAGTTGATTTGTATTGTGCTGCTCTTGCTCTCTGTCTGTGTTGTGGGGCTTTCTTCATGGCATGGACTTAGTACAGGGGGCCCTACATCCAAATCCTGCCAGTCCCCCATTCTTACCTTTCTTGCATTTCATGGTCGGCCGTAATCTCTTGTCTTGCTGCACGTGCCTCACTCCCTGCACTCCCACTGTGCCATTTCTTCTGGTGCCTAATGCTGCTGCACAGACTGTCGCTCACATGCCACATACTCCAGTTAAACATTTCCTTTGCAAATCTCTACAAGAACTTAAGATAGCTGGGTGTTGGTTTTATTTAATAATTTAATTTTTTAAAAAAGTAACATTTTGTGTGCTTACGTTAAACTTTGGGTTTCCATTAAATCTTTGATTGTTTTGTACTAACCTGTTTTCTTTCCATTTTTACATGTAATTTTGATCACCTGTCTAAAGAAGTAATCAGCAAACCAGAGGAAATCACCCCAGAAGCACAAGATGTCAGTGAAATACCACTAGAGTCTTTCTCAATGAAACAGCCAAGTGCTAGGAGAATTTTCTCAACTTGGAAGGCTCTTGACGCTCTTCTCCCTATCTTCCAAGGCTTACTTGCTATGCTTCAGGAGATTTGAGAGAAAGCGTGTAAGAGTTTGCACCTGAAGGTTGTGCTTGAGCGTCTGTGAATGAGACATGAAAGCTTGAAAATACTTACAGTGAAAGGATGGATCTTTAACATTTGCAGTACTACAGTGTAACTTCAAACTGTTTTGAAAAAAATACGAAGATGCCAGTCAGATTTGTGAATGTTATTTTTAATAGAAATAATGTTCCTGTAAGATATTATTATGAAATTTTGTCTGCCTAAAGGATGTACAGTATGACATAGAAAAATTGTAATCTTACTTGGACAAAGAAACATCACTTTAAACGAGCATTATTAGGTATGGTGGACAGAACTGTAGAAGACATGGATGTCAGGGTGGATGTCAGGGCCCTGAGGGCTATTGGGCCTTTCTGTCTCTGCCCGCTTCCCCTGGGGCCTCTTCTGATCCCTGCCCACGGGCTCAAGAGCCCATTTCACCTCGGCCTAAATGTACTGCTCTGAGCATTGCAAGCTGAAAAAAAAAATCAATGCTGTCAGTTTAAAGAAGAGATTTCAGCACTGTTGTGCAGACCCAGGGTAAGACACTCTAGAAAGGAGTCACAGTAGGTGTCTGTAATGGAGAACAGGGAAAAGAGACAAGAGTACAGAAAAAAAACCCAAAGAAAACCGGATTTTCCCATATTAGGTAGCCCTATAATAAAAGGGCTATTACCCAAGAAATTAAATTCTAAATGTTAAAAGTTAAACTGGATTTTCAAAAACACAGTAGAAACACGCTGTTTCAGTAATTCCCGGTCTGAGCAAATGGTTAAGTTGTGACGAATAAATGTTTTCAGTTACAACCAAGAATATTGTGTGGTCTAATTGAGGGTTTGTATTTTCCTCTTAGTAATGAGCTGCTGTTTCACAACAATTAAAAAAAATGGTTTTGCAGATGACATTGTGGGCTCTTGTGGAAGTAATAAAATGAAAATACTTTTACCAAGTATATAAATTACAAGAATTTGGTTTTATATAGACACTTCAAAATTCTGCTCTGGAAAAGAAGTAGTTGTGCTATTACTCTAAACATGAATGCATGTTCCAGCTTAAAAACTCAGACAACAATGTGACCACCTATAAAATGGAAACTCATTTTAAAAATTAATTATTTCCTGTGTCATACTTTCAGTCTTTAAATAAAACCATCTGTCTCTTCAAAATGTTATGAAAAGGAGATGCTTTTTTTTAAAAAGACACAGGATGGAGGTTAAAACAAATACAAAATTGAAACATTTTTCCTCTAAGCCAACAAAGGTGTTTTTATTCAAAATTACAAGCGTGACAAATCTTGCAAGAAATAGATGAGGGTGTTTGCTGAAACTTGTTTTCCCCCAGAGAGCTGTCAAACACACCCAGGCTCTGCAGGCCCCGTCACCTCGCTCCTTCCTACACTTTGCCCCGCAGCACTTCGCACTTCTCAGAGCTTTTGTCGCAGGGACCATGATGATGTTTGGGTGTATCAAAGCCACTAGGGGCCGTAACAGACCTGTAGAAATAAAAATGACTAATAAACTGTGATCATAGTAGATACATGCTGGAAAGAACCATTAAATAATCAAGCCTTGCCCTTTTGTGATGGCCGGGATCTGTGTGCAGTCCCAGGGCACAGGCTGTTTGTTATTCCAGTTCAGGGAGCTCCATAAATATGTGTTTAATTTTGAATGTGTTTGACAGTTCTTTCGCAAACTGAGCTGATTTCCTGACTCAGATACAGAGTTGACAAATCAAGTTATGAAAGATTAGTTAACCTTTCAGACAATCTCACATTTTGGAAGAATGCCATTTCCGAAACAGAGTGGTAAACACCATGGTGCTACTGAGGCTTAATATAAAAACGACACACTTACTGCTCTCTTTTAATTAGAAAATAACTTTATGTAAAAAAGAACTTGGATTTAGCACAGTTCCCGGGCTCTTCGTATTTCCGAGTCATTTCAGGAGACAGTTAATGTATTGTTTTTCCCAGCCCATTAGCATAGCACAATATATTTAGTTTGTCAGATATGTAAAAAGTGGCACTGCACCTTTATGTAGCAGGCACTTATGCCTTATTGTCCTTGTTTTTATATGCTTGACTATTCTTGCATTTGGAGAAAGCGTCATAGTTTATTATTTTGATTCTGTAGTTTATTCACTGGGTGTATTGCTCAACTCTGAGGTGCATATTTCTCTCCTATTTACAATGACTTAGTAACACCTCTTTGTGTGGCTGTGAAGTGTAATCCACCCAGCCTGCCCTATCTGCATATTTCTGGCTGCAGAAATTAAATTTAGTTTAAATGTTTATACTCATTAAGCCTATATTAGATAGTAATGGGTCATGAGACCAATTTTAGAGAAGAGACACGGGCTGGGAGTCAGTCAGGGAAAGGCAATGTGGGAAGCCAAAGGAAACAAGATAAATTACTTTGTAGTACCTGTTTACGCTGACAGAGGTGAGGTGGGACCCGTGCCCGTGTCCATAACACTCAGCCATTCCTACTGACTATCCTTGTGCCCTGGCAGGAATCCAGCGTGGGCCCATATGGATAACAGCTGCGTGAACTGCAAAGTTGTCAAACCAAATTCATCCCGTATATAGCTGCAAAGACACATCAAAAATAAATTCATCTTCACACTTTATTATTTCATTTCCACCAGACCTCTCAAGTAGAAGATTTTGAATTGTCAAGATTCAGGTGAAAAGGATACTGTCACTATAGCATGTGTCCATGCAGTCATGAACAGCCACGTGTGACCTCCAAAAGGCAGAGTGATCGCAGCGTTCTAAACAATGGAGACAGAAAAGCTGCTGCGCTAAATCCTCTCATCTACACACTCGCTAACGCAAGGAAAGGGTACAAGATTTTCTTTAAGGGGAGCAGTATGGTGATGAAGCTGTGCAGATTTGTCTGCAGTTCCCTACCGAAGGTCAGTTCATGATGGATGGAGCACAGCCATGTGCCTGAATAGTTGGATTGCTGAATCTAGTAACATTTCTCTACTACTGCTGGGTGCAAGAAAACAGGAAAAAGTGAAAAGAGAAATATTGTTAAGAAAAAATGGTAGTTTTTTATGGGATATTCTGGATGCTTTTTTAGACCAACCTAATGATTTAACATTTCCTAACAAACAAATCCCACGGGTGGGATTCAGCTCCAGGCTGTAGACATACATATAGGCATCTAAACGGAGGGGCTTGGTTCAGTTGCTCTGTTGCCATCTGAGATGCTCTATGGCATCCTGCTTGAGCTCTTCGAGAAGGGCACAGATCTCCCATATGCCCCATGTCGTATCTGCCAGCCTCATGCAGTTGCGTCTATACCCTAGGGCACTAGATGCTTATGTTTAATCCCACTGGAAACTGTAGACCCATTTGGCTCATTTTGAAAGAGACATCTTATTGAGTCATCTGAATCCCCCTCTAGAGTCCATTAGCTGTATCGACTAGATCTCCACTCACTATAATGGGAGTATGACATGTAGACATGACATTTAAGTGCCTACAAGCTGGAACTGACTGTCCTACAACCCTCCCCAAAGAGTTTAATGTAAAGACTCAATAAGAGGCATGTGAAAACATGGACCTAAAAAGCTTCACTGAGCCTCTCAGCAGATTAGTGTTCCAGTTTCACTTCATTTAGCAATCCTTTAAATCATTTTAGCATCAACAATAACACTCAGGAAACAGGTTGTTTCAGCAGATGTGGTTGATTCATGGGCAAAGTTAAAGCCTAAACAAACCTTTCAGTTGAATTCAGTCACTATTTTTTTGATCCAGTTCACAAAATGTTCAGTACCCTCTAATGAAATTAGCATCACTATTTTGGATTTAAATTATACAGGTTTAACAACTCATAAAAACAAACAAACAGAGAACCCAGAAGAGCTCTACAGAAAACTGGTTCCTGCCAAATTCAGGAACTTGACAGCCGCAGCCATTCAGTCTAAGCCAACAGGCTCTGCTGCTCAGTAGAGGTTGGCAGCATAAACTTCCTACCGCAGAGCTCAGGTTCATGGCTTCCAGGGGGGACGTGGATAACCATGCAACTGTCTTGCACTCATCTGTGCAGATGTTACTTGGCAGTATCCTATTTCCCTCACAAAGGAAAGAATCAAATATGCCTGAACAACATTTAAGCTATATTTATAAAAGTGCCTCTTGCAAATAATCTGAAGAGTTAAAGGGAAAGAACCACTGGCAATCTGTAGGGTCTTTTCTGGCCCATGATATTCAACACATTTGGAAGTGATCTGAAAATGGAGTTAGGAGACAAAGCCTTGGTACTTGGTCCTTGTCTGAACTACGTTGTGAGTGTGCCTGTGCCCGGCCACGCACCTCTCTGATCTGGACACAGATCCTGATGCACTGAGTTGACTCCCTGGCTTGACGTTGGACCTTAGATCACCACAGACTTGTGCATCTGGTAATCACTGGCATATGTCTGAGCTAGGTGACCACCACAGGACCTGCTCTGCTCGCCCTGCTCAGGCACTGTGGGACCATGCCTTGTCAGTGAGGAGGACACTGTCCCCAGTTGCCTTGTTGTCACTTTGCACTCCCGGCTCACCTTTCCTTGCAGAACAGCCTTGCTGCTCCAAAAAGTGTCTTATCTAGTGTGACAGAAGATTTCCTGTGAAGACTGTAAATAGCTGGCTAGGTAATAAAACAGCAATTAAAATTCAATGTAAATAAAGGTGAAATTATGGAAATTATGGGGAACAACCATCCCAACTTCATATGTACCAAAGGTGGGCTCTGAATTGATTTTTACAACTTATAAAATTTGTGTAATGTGAATAGACTGTTTCTATTAGAAGATTCTTGCTTAGGCATTCACTGGCCATCTAGCTATCTAGCTAGAAATTATCGCATGAGGGACAAATCGGAGCAACTAAAAGTAAAAGCAAAAAAAGCCCCAGTGCTGTTGCTGTATACCATCATGTTGTAGAAGCATATGTTGTCCAGCTTGATGGCTACATGCAGAGCTTTAATAGCAACAGCACATGGCTTTCTACCCCCCAGCCTGTAAATGGTCTGTGAAGAATTTATGCTGCATATCAGTCGGTAACGTCCAAAGCAAGTATTTTATGCTCTGGCTTTCCTTGTCTGGCACATAAGAGAACTGTTTGCATTCATTCACGTCAACCTGTACCGGGCAGTTTGGGTTTTCCATACCATCCTCAACAGCCTTGTGACGTCAGGGCAACAGTGGCACCTTCACTGCACAGAAAGGGTAAATAAAGCAGAGAACATCTGAGTAGCTTAGCTTCTCTTAGGAGAAAACCCAGAACACTTGCTTCCTTTTAAATGCATCAACTCAAATACTGGTAAAACTTGAAGTCCAGTCCTCGCTGGAGTTTTGCTGTAGATGTCCACAAGGTTTCACTCTGACTGCAATACTTCAGACGTGGAAAGAAGGTAGCTCCTTTTAGGGGTGAATAAAACTATAAGAAGCACATCTAATCACACTGAGTGTTCACAGAAGCACACCATGGCAAGAATGGGTCCTTTCATCGGGCATTACCTTTGCGCTCAGGATAGTATCGATGAGTTCAGAGAAAAAACAATATGAATTCAGCTTTGCAATGGCAAAAGTCCTCTGTTCATCCTACCATTTATTATTGTTACTGTGTTTCATTGTAAAGCTGTGCTTACTGTTTGTTGTGCCATAAAAATTGGCATAATACGTACCGGCACAATATGGCATATTATGCTACTGAATGAGATACAAAGATAACAAAAAGACAGGTCTTGCTTAGAAACACATGCTTAAAAAGAAAGTAAAGAACAGAGGAGAAAACCCAGGATACACAATAAGAGACTTCCATTTAAATTAGGAAAAAGGAGGAGGCATTTGAGTTGCTATTTATGTTCTCACAGAAGAGAATAAAAAGATTTCTTTTCCATAATGTGGAATTGTTTTAAACAGTGCAGCATGAGTGAACTTGGTGGACTGAGAATCCAGACCAATAGCTTTAACTTACTAACAACAATTTTGTGTGTGTGTGTTTTGCTTTGTTCTCCCTTCAGTCACCTTTCAAAAGCAATAACAACCAAAACTGCCCATTCATCGCCTTCTCTTTGATCCTGGCTCTTGATAAGCAGCTATTTTGCATCTTCATTCTAATCACTCCACCCCATTCCTTGCAGTAATATTAACAAGAAACTTCCTGTTCGTGGATGCCTTTCTGCAATGAATCCAATTACAGCGGCTCCAGGGAGGGGTTCAATGGGCAACAAATGCAACAGGAGAGACAGATTGGTGTCACAGATACAGATTTTTAAAAGTTGTTCACAGTCCTCAAGATTGTGAGGCAGGCAAGGCAATTGCTACAGGTTGGAATAGGTAAATGCATTTTCTTAGGCTCCCAAAAATCCTTGTACAGGACGAACAGATTCTGTGTCAGTTCTTGGCCAGTATGGACTGGAAAATGTGCTTTGCCCAATAAAGACCTTGTAGATATATTGTAATTCATGAAGGATCAATTCAAATTTCAAAAAATGTAGCAAAAAATAAGATGTTGAAAACATGCTCTTTCTAGAAAGACAAACCCCTTTGTAAATACTGTGATAGACATAGATAATTGAAACGGGTTCAGTAGAGGGCCACGAAAATGATCAGAGGGCTGGAGCACCTCTCCTATGAAGACAGGCTGAGAGAGTTGGGGTTGTTCAGCCTGGAGAAGAGGAGGCTCCAGGAACGGAGCCTAACTGGAACCTTATAACGGCCTTCCAGTACCGTAAGGGGGCCTACAGGAGAGATGGGGAGGGACTCTTTATCAGGGAGTGTAGCAATAGGATGAGGGGTAACGGTTTTAATTTGAAAGAGGGGAGATTTAGATTAGATACTAGAAAGAAATTTTTCACTCCCTTCTGAGTGTGGTGAGACACTGGAACAGGTTGCCCAGAGAAGTTGTGGATGCCCCATCCCTGGAAGTGTTCAAGACCAGGCTGGATGGGGCTTTGAGCAACCTGCTCTAGTGGAGGTGTCCCTGCCCATGGCAGGGGGGTTGGAACTCGATGATCTTTAAGGTCCCTTCCAACTCTAACCATTCTATGATTCTATGATTATATGACATTCCTGTGTTGGGTTAACTTTTTACTGTTAAAAAGAGAGAAACTGCCCTGGAAAACTTGAAGCTTCATTTTCTTGTGCATCCTGTGGTCTAGTATCAACATTAATGGTGTCCAATAATGGTTTAAATTTACTTAAAAATTAATGTCTTGGATTTACTTCATGACTTGCTTCAGCAGTAGGAGACCATTATTTAAACATAAGCATACAGTTTATTATTTTGATCACTCAACCACATCATTTTGCCTCTGCAGCATGTAAATATAGTAATAATACAAAAAAAAAAAAAGGAGAGAGAACAGATTATGACAAGAGAAGAACAAAACCCGGAAGCATTTGAGACTTTAATTTCACTACCATAATGCAGCCTTTAAAAGTAAGTTGGGAAAGTACTTTACAGCCTGTATAGTCTCCAAAAGATAGGAGGCTCCTATCAACAGCTATCAAGATAACAGTATTAAAGTAGCTTCTCCTATAGAATACAACATTAACAGTTTTTCAGTGCAGAGTACAGACGTAGGAGCTGTGTTTGTTTACATCGTATAGATATGTGTGCCTTTAGAGACCTTTCTTCTGACTCAAGGTCTGATTTTGGGACATACAAGGAGATTTGAACTGGTGACATACAAGTTCCCCTTTTCTCCCGAGTTTCAAAATAAACAAAACCAACTTTTGCTTTCTTAGAAATGGATTCTTCAAAACCAGTGGCATATGCTGGTTTGTTTCTAAATAATTTTACAAGTATTTATGCATTGATTTATTAATTTGACATTTTGGTTTTCCAAGAGCTTCCAAGTCAGGGAATAAAGTTGCACTATAATTTCTAAGATACCACTGTAGTTTTTTGCCTCATTGCTGCTTATACTATCCATAGCGTAGCTACATACTAATTGTTATATAGAAGCTCTACAGCTGTTGAAGTTACATCATTTGCAAATGTTTAAATGGATACCAGCATTGATATTACATTTAGTGAGATAAATTGATGTCATTAGTCTTCTGCAAAGGCTTCTACATGTAATAGTGACAGAGAAACAAACTCTTCCTACAGATAGACATAAACAATACCCAAAAAAAGGTCACCAGCAATTTCACTCAAAGAACACTGAATAAAGAGATTCAAATCGTCTAGAAATGCAGCATTACAGTAAAATCATAGGCAGTTGCACTGGAAATACAGGGTTTATCTTTTTATCGGGAAGACAACTTAGGAGGAGTGGGTGGAAAATAACAGTAATATTCAGGAGACTGAACAATATACAGAAGATAAGAAATATCCTCGATGGCTCCATCGCATCGTACTTTGAACAGTAGTTTCTGTTATCACCACATGATACATATGTGGTGATAACATATGCATACATAATAATACGCTACTATTATTATTAACAATGCCTCCAATTTATAGTCACTTTGCACTGGAGCAAGATCTTATTTCATAAAGTTACTAACAAATTATTGATATTAAGTGTATGGTTAAGTAGATCCGCATTTAACAAAGTTACTCAGCCAGTTTGCAAATATCTCAGTATATATAAACTGCATTTACCCTTAACCCAAGCACCTAGACAGTATTCGGGACTACTTTGTTGCATCGTTTTCACTGAAAGAAAAATACCTGTTGTCTCTCTGTCTATCCTGGCTGTGCAAATCATCGATCCAAAGTCCTGTTTCCTAACTACAGTGACAACACAGGACAGCAGGAGGGTAACTCCCAGGATTACTCCAGTAATTCAGGAGCCTGGCTCTGTTTCCAGATAGGTCCGAGTTCAGAATTTCTGATTCATGTAGAATTACAAGTACTGGATTTTACTGTTTGTTTTATTCCTCCAGTGGAATACAGGCACGAACACGAATTTGATATTTACTATTTTCTGTTAAATAAGAATTATATAATTTTATGACAGTGATAATGGAGAGTTATATGTTATTAAGTAATGTGAATGAAAAGTCCAACAGAAGATTTGAAGAAGGCTGCAAGCCAGTGACTAAGGCTTACCCCTTCTTTTGGGTTCCCCTTCAGGCCACAGTACTAGTGCTCTCCAATGCTCTTTCTAGCCTCCTGGCTGCTTCCATACAGTCACACGCTCTGATTCTCATGCAACCAAATCAACATCCTTCCCCCTCCCCATTCTCGGAGTCACTCTGGTTTGATCATTCACTAGAGTGGAGCTGAAGCCTCCCTCAACTAGGTCAATACTACTTTACCTTCATGACACCAAACGATGACCTAGTCAAAAGTATTCTCCCAGTTAGAAGTTATTCCAAATATGCTGCTGGGTCAGCTATGCACAAGGAGGCTTTGTCAGCTTAGGCATTGCCTCTCTGTGCAAGTGATCTGTGAGACTCTCCACAGCTGTCTTACCATCCTTTTCACCAGTTTCTCCTACCTTCCTAGTCTTCAGTGCTGGTGGTTTTTGGGTACGGATGCTGCAGGTTCCAATTTAGCATTTTGCTTTATCTTCAGACTCTAAACTCAGTCGGAATTTTCCTAATCTTTTACGCAATTTCTCCACACATTTGCCTTCCCCAGAGCCTGCTTTGTTCCACCTTTGGCGCTTGCTGTTGCTTCCACCATTTCGTGCACCAGCAAGGTATCGCCACAGCCCACGCTGGAGCCAAAATTAGGTTTTCCAGGTAAGAAGGTCATTTGGTAGGTCCTTTCCTTGTTTCCTCTTTTATCATTTTCTGGGCACAGAGCCAGGATGTGGGCATTTTTCCAGCACGCATGCTGCTCTCCCACCCCACCCTGGACCTCATGTCTTCTTGCCTACCTCACTTCTGGAGCCGTGCCTGGGGCCGCACCCGTCACTACACCCCTGCAGTGGAGCCACTCCTGGTCCTGGCCCAAACACCTCTGCGTCGGCCCCACCTGTGAAGCCATGATCTGGGCTGGGCTTCTCCCCACACCCTTGACCTTGTGTTTCCCTGCTGGCTTCCTCCACGTGGTTACCCAGCAGTGGAACCCAGCCTGGCTCAAATTTTGAATGCAGACGGAACATATATATAGGTACAATTATAATTTATTCTGCTTGAGAAAAGGAGAGAAAATGGGCTGTAACGGTCTGCCTCTCTCCCAGATAAGCATCAGTCAGCCATCTAGCAAGTTACAGATTTTTAGCTGATTTGTAGGTTGACATAGTGAAATGCCATCCCCAGACACATCAGGCTCCTCTCTAGGTACATCCTCCAGCACAGGTGTTCCTTTTCTCTCGTGATGACTTTTGCTGCAGCAGCAGCAGAACACGATCAGCGCTTGTCCTGGGTCTGGCTGGGAGGGAGTTCATTTTATTCGTAGCAGCCTATACCCCGCTGTGTTTTGCATTTGTGGCTACAACAGTGTTGATAATAGGAGTGTTTTGGGTGTTGCTGAGCAGGGTTTGCATAGCGTCAGGGGTTGTGTTTGCTTCCTTTCCCCACTCTGCCCCACCAGTGAGTAGGCTGGGGGTGCGCAAGAAGCTGGGAGGGGACACAACCAGGACAGCCAACCCAGACTGACCAAAGGGGTATTCCATGCCATACGACATTGTGCTCAGCAATAAAATCTCCAGGAAAGGAGGAGGAAAAGGTGATGTTTGTGGTAACCGTTACGCATGCTGAGGTCCTGCTTCCCAGGAAATGGCTGGACAGCTGCCTGCTGATGGGAAGTAGTGAATTTAATTCCTTACTTTGCTTTTCTGGCACATGCAGCTTTGTTTCACCTATGAAACCGTCTTTATCTCAACCCATGAGTTTACAGCTTTTGTTATTCCAAGTCTCTCCTGTGTCCCTCTCGGGGGAGAGTGAGGAAGAGACTGGGTAGGGGCTCAGCTGCTGGCCAGGGCCAGCCCCACCGCAGCACTCGCACTACCCTGGCCTTGGTTGACGAAGTCTTTTCTTTGTCCTGAATTAATACACATCTGTTCTTTGTCACCAGGGCTGACAGAAAGTGGGTCCAAGCGTCACCATCAGAGCATGGTGGAAGAACTGGTTTTGCCTCCTGATCTTGAATGAGGAGATGTTTGAATGAAAAAGTATCTTTGCTGCTCTGACCTAATAGCAATCATCCATGACAAGGGTTAATTGCAAAGGCGCAGAATTATTTCTGCCTCCTTTTTGAGCATCTTATGCCAAGCATCAGAGTGTCATGGAGATTAAGGAAAGAGGGGAAAAAATGGCTGTTCTGAGGAGGAGGATCCAGCTCCTCTTTAGAAACATAGACTGGTTTTTGGTTACTGTTCTTCCCATTCCCATTCCCAGGACAGCATGTCCAGCTGCTAACAGCATCATGCTTTTTAAGATTATATAAAAAGTAGCTACCATAACCACAGCTTGCCCATAGAGGGGAGAGAAGTTAAGGTTGATAGGCAGCTCCTAACTCCCTCCAGATTATTTTTCCAGCTGGGAGCCATACTACTACTTCCACTACTGCTGGCAACTGCTGTTGCTGCTGAATAACACCGTGTCACTCAGGTAATGCAACATGTTGCTTTTCAACGTGCTAAAACACTTAGGTAGTCAATCCTGCCAGATTACGGTAGTCAATCCTACCAATGCCATTTTCTATTTCCTGCGGCAGCAACTGATCTCAAAACCAGGCTGTCAGGTGTACCAGCACCACTGCTTAAGGATCCCTATAATGCAAGAGGACCAGTATCAAAGGATCTGCAGGGTAGGCAAGTTCTTGCAAATTAGTCTGTGATACTAGATAAAGTATCCGTGCTACGTGTGGCACAAAATCATTGTTGTGCAATTTTACTAATTTGGTAATGACTGTTGCCATGCTGATCACACAGCAACATTCCCACCTTCAAATCCAGCAGAGTAGATGAACATGATTGTTCACTGAACATACAAATCTCAGATAAATCCCAGCCGTTACTAAGGCTTTGCCATTTTGGTTCTGTATTTTTCATTTGCTCTTAAGAAAGCGGCTTTTATGTAGTTCATGTGAGCTGGTAAATAAAATGAGAAGCTAAAACTGAGTAAGTCATTTTGAGACCTCTTGTGCCATCAAAATGCTTTCACTAGCATTTTTGTGCTAGTAATTAAGAAAGTGAAATCCATCCTATTTTTATAGTGTTATAAAACTTGTGTGTAATTCTTTGGTCTGATGAAATAGACCTGTATAAGACAAAATTTATGGATGGTATTACAGGAAAATGAGGTCATATATAAAGTCTTCAGCGTGTCACCATACCAAAAGTTACCAGAAAATGCTGCAGTTATATCAATATATGCAGCCTCTAACACCTTCCCTGTTTATTATTGATACAATTTATCTGTTTTTCATTATTCCTCATAAAAAAAACCCTAAGTAATAAGATTACATATCACTGTCACTTTTAATGCACACAAACTTCATGTTTCTTTCGGTATGAAGTATAAAGTCTGCAAGGTAAATTAACAAAGTGATAATTTGCAGGAAAACTACAATTGTAGTTAATTCAATTGGAACAGGAAAGACTTCTTAATTCTGCATTCCTTCAGGACACAGTTTCAGTTAGCCTGCACCAAATTTTCTTAAATGCAGAGACACAATTAGAACAATTCAAGCACAAATTTATGCGGGAGGAGAGCGCCAAAGGTGCTGAAGCTACCCTACTAGCATTACATTCTATCATCCTGACCATTAAAGAGCTCTGCAGAGCACACAGTTCTCCCTTACACGCTTACACAGACCAACTATTCACAAGTGGCTGGATTTGATGCTGCAGTGAAAGGTAGCCAGGATATTGAGTGACTGAAAACTAGGGAATGGCACAGCAGAGCTACTCTACAGGAGAACTGCTTGTTTAGCAAAATTTCATGCCACAAGAATGGGGTAGGGAGAATAAAAGTATTTCATTTAGTATCATTGTTTGTTTCTAACCTCTCGAAGCTGCTTGCATTTTACTATCTAGTTAAATCCTCTTCTTTTACTACCAAGTGCACCAGAGAGTCCTTTGCCTTCAGCCACTCCCATACAGATCCAGTTCTTTTAATTTATCCCTGTTATTAATATGCAGAGTTGCTACTTCAGTTTTTAATATGTTTAAAGGAGTCCTTCCAAGCTGACCTCTCCTGCCTTCGCACCTGGGTTGTCAAACAGGGGTTGGCTGGAAAACGTGTAATGCACAGTTCATTGTGCAGAGCCAGGGAAAGGCAGCCTTCTCTCTCACACTCCTCACACAGCTCCCAGGGATGTTCTGGCTTCAGAATCTCAAACCTATATTACTCTGAAGCAGATTTGCAGATAGAAATAGAAACGGAATTAGAGAACAAAAGTTTAGAGTTTATTCTGACTCTAGAGTTTGTTAACCTCACTCAGATGCTAACTCCATCAACAGGATTCCCTCTTTCTCCTCCTTCCAGACCAGTTGCACATGCAAATCAATGAACTGTGAAGCCAGTTAGATATTTAGCATGAATTCAGCAAAGGAGAAAGAGAACACAAACCATTTGGCTTCATCTCTCCCATTAGTGCCAGCAGAGGCTCCTGGTTACATGTCTCGGTCACAGTCATGTAAGCGCATGCCTACTGTTTCCTCAGTTCCCCACACTGAAATCAGGACTGGATTACACCCCAAGCTACGCAGTAAAACTTCAGTGGTCATTTAGGTAGCCATTCATTTTCACCACCTATACTAGGCTCCTAAATTTTTTGCCAGACTTTCACACTACAACTCCATTGTACTCAACGTAAGAAGGACATGGACCTGTTGGAATGGCTCCAGTGGGGGGCCACGAAGATGATCAGAGGGATGGAGCACCTCCCCTATGAAGACAGGCTGAGAGAGTTGGGGTTGTTCAGCCTGGAGAAGAGAAGGCTACAGGGAGACCTTGTAACAACCTTCCAGTATCTGAAGGGAGCCTACGGGAGAGCCGGAGAGGGACGCTTTATCAGGGAGTGTAGCGATAGGACAAGGGGTAATGGTTTTAATTTGAAAGAGGGGAGATTTAGGCTAGATACTGGAAAGAAATTCTTTACTGTGAGTGTGTTGAGACACTGGAACAGGTTGCCCAGAGAATTTGTGGATGCCCCATCCCTGGAAGTGTTCAAGGCCAGGCTGGATGGGGCTTTGAGCAACCTGCTGTAGTGAAGGTGTCCCTGCCCATGGCAGGGGGGTTGGAACTCGATGATCTTTAAGGTCCCTTCCAACCTGAACCATTCTATGATTCTATGATTCTACTCTATGTTACAAATAGTACTATAAGCCTATTGTTATCTGAGGTCCAGCACCGAGGAGCTCTGCAAAACTGCTCTGCAAAGCAAGCTTCAGAGTCATCACTTAAAGAGAGCAATAATATCCTGCTGGACTTTGTTTAATATATTACACATATTAATTAAAGGGCTAATCATCCTGTGGAAGGAAACAACATCTGTACTTTCTGGTGTTACTTGAATTAGAATTACTAAATGCATTTATCACTAAGGATTTACCTATAGTGCTCACATATTTAATTTAAAAGATGGAAGAAAAAAACTAATTTAGAAAAAAACCCTGTTCAAAGTATAACCTGTATTTATAGAATATCCTTTCTCATTAAGCATTGGATATCTATTTCTCATTGAATTTAGTCAAGTATCCTTGATGAGAGAGTAAACAAAAATAATTGACAAGTCTCATTAAATTCCTCTTAAAACATACAGCTATTGACTTCAATGGGAGTTGAATCAAACCCTAAATTAAGAGCTGAATTGCTCAAGATTAAAACAACTTGTTTTAAAGCCTGGGGACAGTTTGTTCATTTTTATACCGTATTAGTATTCTTCTCTTATTAAGTGTACAAACAGGTGGGATGGGATTCCTGTCACCTAACTTTAGACATATACAGTGTACACTTCTAGCTTCTGGCTCGTCGTGCCAGACTCCCTTTATACTCAATGGAGAGAAAGAGCCTCTTTTAAGGCATGATTCATCTGACCTATTTTAGATGTCTACTTTAGAATGAGATAAATTGTGTACTATAAGCATTTGGTTTTCTTCATTGAAAATAAAGGTAATTAGGCAAACTCATTTAAAGGGAGCTGTCTACGCTACAAGTGTTTACATTTATTAAAATGAATACTTTCTCTGGCAGCTGAAGATATTTAGACTCGCTGTCAAGTTGTCAATGTACATAGAAGAGGATTAGCTGGTGAGTTGAACTAAAGCACGCGTGTCTTTTACCTGATCTTTCAGGTGGAACTTGCTTTCTATAAACAAAGCAAGGGTAAAATATTTTTTATTCAATAATAGTCGTTATGTTTGTTCTTCTGACATACTATATTCTTAGCTGACCAACATCAATAGCCACTTATATTTAAAAGAAGGATGTGAATGGGCTACTCCTCCAACTTTCACTGTTAGGGATATTTATGCAAATCAAGTAGAGTAAGGATTTTGCCTTATCCTAGTGATCCTCCTGCAATAAAAGCACTCTTAGAGTTAAGCGCTAAAAAGGATCACAGAATTGTCTGTGATATAATTAAGTACTAGACAATCTGCTTCTTAGCTGGAATGGAAGGCATTTTCACTCCACAATTTATATTAATTTCCATTGGTATATTCACAGAGGCATTCTGACTTTGCTATATCATAGTTGCTGTGCCTTGTCCTCCAAAACAAAAAAGTGTTGCCCTTGCACTGCTCTAAGGGAACAAGAAGTTTATTTCAGCAGAAACAACCTTGTACTGGAAAAAACTGAGGCGTTCCTATAGATGGTGTATGGGGTGGGAGGGCACTAGGACGAGGGGCAGCGGCAGCGGCAAGGAGCAGTGAGGAAATCCGCCATGTTGGTAGGGCAGAGCCTAACAGTGGGGGAAGGGAGCGGCCCACACTGGAGGGACTGGGAGGAAAAGAAAAGCAGGTGAATGAGAGGCTGGGTGAGGGGAAGTGCTTGAGGAAATTGTGAAAAGAAGCAGTCCGCAGCCACACAGGCTGCAAGATGTGACTTGTGGATGTGGTGCACCTCGAAGAGTGGCTTTCCCCGTGGGAGCCGGCCTACCGCCTGTGGCGGTTTCAGGGTGGACAACGGCTGACGCTCTGCAACCTGCTCAGCCCGGTCCCGGCTCCCTCCTTGCCCCACAAGAGGCTGCGTAGCACACAAACGGCTGTAATAACACGAGCTGCGTTTGGATGTTGACATCCAGGCAATCTTCAAAGTGCACCACTTCACAGTTAAAACGCCTAAATGAAAGTCCAAAGCCCTTTTGAAGTGGGAGTGGAGGGCCCAGTGCGAGATCCTGGAGGACACTCGTTGTTCAGTGGAAACGTCTACCTGTGGCAGTGGGAACCTTGCACCACGAGCCACTGCGTCCCCTGAAACCCAGCTGGACCTCTAGTTGTTAACTTAGTGCACATAAATCAATAATGACTATTAGACTGAACTGAGATATAAATGATGGGCTGGTTAAACAGAGGGAGAGGCACTGCTTTTGTTCTTGGATAGTATTATCAAGCTATTTTTGACCAAAGTCAGTGTTAGAAATATTTATTTCAAGTACAATAAACAAATTTAATACATTTTAAATGAAAGACGCTTCATATTTATTCTTTGCCTTGCCATGAAGACTTTTTCACTTAATACAGGGAGTTAATTAAATGAGCCCTCACTAATCTGCGTGACAATTTACACAGTAATTAGATCAACAGGAATAGACAAGACCTTACAGTTCTTCCGAGCCTGAAGGCTGATACGAGCCTCAAGGCCAATTGATACAAGATTCAACCAAGCCTCCTGCACATTCCCTCAGTTCCCTAGCTACGGATCAACTTTTAGAAACAGCCCCTCTGGCTTTCTGCAGTCCTGCACTTTGAAATCCTCCACTGAGAGCAAGTGGAGTTAACACCACCCATTAGTACAACAGCATTTGTGAAATGCAGTTTTTGAAGAATTTGCCCTATAATTAAGGTATGTGTGTCAGCATCCTCTTTAGTGGCATTAGCAATTAACATTACTAATAGACGTCTCATGTCTGCAGCCTCTCCTATGCTATTTTGGCCCTCTGTTTCAGGTTGCTAAACAAAAAAAATGCTACTTATTTGCAAGAAAATATTACTGTAGCTTCCTGGAACAGTTGTTAGCTAAAAATCATGGAAAAAATTTGAACCATGTAACCCATTTTAGGTTTGTGCAACAGAAATTAAAGTACGTAGGGTGTTAGGGAGTCTAAATACTGGAATACAGGCAGTGTTTCCTTGCCATCATCATCCATATATGAAAAAGACATAAACTTTGAAGTAAAGTGGAGTAACGAAGAGACATATGGAAAAGTGGTTATTTTTCACAAAATAAATTTCTGGCAGGAGACTCCATAGATAGCAGCTGTTTCTAGTCATGATCCAACACACATTTTGTAATGTTGATATGACATACCAAAGATGCTATGTAAAATGAAGGTCTTGTTACCACACAGGATGGCTATGCCCAAATATCTAAATGTTCTGGATAAAAGCCGTTGAAATAATAACCACTGTGATGTTTGGCAGCATCTCTCTAAAGCCACAAGTGCATGTACTTGTCACTCTTCTAAATAATCCCATCACTTTGTACAGAATGAAATATTACCTGGAAGACTATTCATTGCTCATATATTAAATGAACATCTTGTCCCTGCTCCCCTCTGCACTGAAAAAATGCTAACATACATTTTGGTGATAAAAAAAAAAAGCAATTGATCAGATTGCTAGAAACAAAGAAAAAGGATGACAGAAACCTAGAAATATGGATTCCACTCTTGACTTACATGCAGGATATGTACAATCATAGATGAAGTCACCAAATCTGGGAGCAGAAACAGCATGATGCAGTAGCACTGTGTGCAATTGCTTCCCAGGGGAGACCTTACCGCTCTCTACAACTACCTGAAAGGAAGTTGTAGCAAGGTGCGGGTCGGTCTCTTCTCCCAAGTAACAGGCAATAGAACAAGAGGAAATGGCCTCAAGTTGCACCAGGGGAGGTTTGGATTGGATACTAGGAAAAATTTCTTCACCAAAAGGGTTATCAAGCATTGGAACAGGCTGCCCAGGGAAGTGATTGAATCACCATTCCTGGAGGTATTTAAAAGACGGGTAGACGTGGTGCTTAGGGACATGGTTTAGTGGTGGTTTTGGCAGTGTTAGGTTAATGGTTGGACTTGATGATCTTAAAGGTCCCTTCCAACCTAAACAATTCTATGAGTCTGTATCCTACAGGTGCCAGGCAGAAAGGGAGAGTGATGTCTAATCCACCGCCTGGGAGAGTCCCAGGGGGAACCCTGTATGCTCAGCTTCTGCTGGTAAAGCAGTTCACTGTGCTCAGTGCAACAGAATGGGGAGGACAGGACGTTTACCATTCGGGAGAAGTTCTGGGAGCTCCTAATGCAGCAGTGATGGCTGTGGCTCTTGCACCTTTAGAAACAATGCACTTGGACTTTACCCAGAAGTATCTCCTATACCCTATTTAAAATTCCAATGTCTTTTCTCTGTGGGAGACACCTCCCCTCAACATCTTCTTAACATCATAATTCTTCATAGCTTTCATTACATTTTCATCAGTTGCCTTGTTTGGTCACCAGGAATCAGGTAGGTTCCTCTTTGGGCCAGACTAGTGATGCCAGAAGCTACATCAAAACAAGCATCTTCCTGCAACCTGTTATTCCCGCTGTCCTCTAAGGCCCTTATTTCCACTTGCACCACACAGCTTCCTAGTGGGGAAGCATTCTTCCGCGGCCTCACGTCAGCCCCCTGTGGGGTGGGAAGGTGGCTGCATGCCGCTCAGCCCCGCTCCCACTGCACACCAGTGTGTCGATGTTCCACTGACTGGCTTTTCCGTAACAATAATTGTGTTTAATTTTCTTTCTCCGTACAGCTGTGCTCACATCTGCAGTTCAGTCCTGAATAAAGCCCTTCTTTGACAGAATGTTTTCAAAGGACATTTTACTAACTATTCAACTAGTACAGTGCACTAGATAGATAGACGCATACTTTGGAAAAACACCCGTTTGTGCTGCTCCCACCAGCACCACCGCAGAGGTGAGTTGCATTGGAGCCATTAGAATGAAATCAGGATGAAATGACTTCTGAGACACGGCCATAAGGCCCAGTTCAAGAACTTCTGCTCTCTACTATTCATCATAGAATCATAGAACGGTTTGGGTTGGAAGGGACCATTAAAGGTCTCCTAGTCCAACTCCCCTGCAAAGAGTAGGGACATCTTCAACTAGATCAGGTTGCTCAGAACCCTCTCCAGCCTGACCTGGGATGTTTCCAGGGATGGGGCATCCACCATCTCTCTGGGCAACCAGTTCCAGTGTATTTCTTCGGGAAAATCTTAGAGGAAGTAAATACGAAACATCGCCCCGTCCTTCCCTCGTTGAAAAGTTATCACTTTCCAACCGCTCCGCAAGACCGCAGGCACGTCCTTCTGCATGGTCAGGACGCTGCGTGGCACGGCGGGATGCCCAGGGGCCGAGCGGAGCCGCGGTCCGGTGCCGCGGGGACCCCCTGGCCGGCGGCCTCCCGCCCCACGGCCGCGAGGGAGCCGCCGCCGCTCCGCCCGGCCGCGCCAAGGCAAACACCGCGCCAGCCGCTCGGCGAAAACTCCCGACTCAAGTGCCGGCGGGGCGCTGGCAGGGGGCGGGCGGCTGCTCCGGCCCCGGCCCCGCCGGCCCGCTCCGCCCCGCCGGGCCGAGCCGCGCTCCCTCCGGAGGGTGTTGGCCAAGGCGGGGCGGGGCGGGGCGGGGCGGGCCGGGGCGGCCGCGGCTCCGGCTCCTGCCGTCCAGAGGGGAAGCGCGTCCGGCGGGCGGCGGCGTGCGCGGTTCCTCCCGCGGCTCGGCCATGCTGGTGTGGCTCCAGGCTGCGAGGGGGTCAGCGCTGCCCGCCCGCCTCCTCCCGCCCGCCCGAAGATAAGCAAAGCCATGACCGCAGCGCCTCAGGGGCCAGATCTCAGTTTTTTAAACGAGGAGGAAGCCAGGGCGATTTTTCAGGTGCTGCAGAGGGACTCGGAGCTCCGGCGGGCTGAGAAGAAGAGAGTCAGGTACCAGGCTTAACCCCCCCCCCCCTTCCCCCGTCGCTGCCCGCCGCACCGGCCGGGCGTGGAAGGCGCGGAGCCGGGCAGCGGGGCAGCGCCCGGGCGGTGCGGGGTGGCGGCGGGGCCGGCGGCTGCTTCGCCCCGCCGAGAAGAGCGGGGAAAGGGGAAGGGGATGCGCCGGGAAAGGGGCAGCGGGGGCTGCGCGGGGAGGGAGCGCCGGGGGTGGCGGCGGCGGAGGCTGCCGTCCTGCCCGGGCTCCGGGGGGGCGCGATTCATGGGCATCTGCAGCATCGAGGTGTTTGGGAAACGCGTGTCGTGACAGAGACGGCTCTGAGTCACGGCTGCTGATCCCCTTCTTCCCCGAGGAGGAGGCCACTTCTGTCTTGCACCGTGTCGCTGGCAGGGGGTGTAGGCGGAACACTGGTACCCGGGGAGAAAACGGTGACGGGGAAGTTTCGCGGGACCTTGCAGGGAAACGTGGCAGCTCTGCCAAGCCAGGCACTCGCCTGGCCGAAAGGTTGTTCACAACCTGTTCACGCTTTCAAGTGACTTAACTGAACTCCTCCCGCATTCAGGTATGCAAGTCATAGAATCATAGAATCATAGAATGGTTAGAGTTGGAAGGGACCTTAAAGATCATCGAGTTCCAACCCCCCTGCCATGGGCAGGGACACCTCCACTACAGCAGGTTGCTCAAAGCCCCATCCAGCCTGGCCTTGAACACTTCCAGGGATGGGGCATCCACAACTTCTCTGGGCAACCTGTTCCAGTGCTTCACCACCCTCACAGGAAAGAATTTCTTTCTGGTATCTAATCTAAATCTCCCCTCTTCCAATTTAAAACCATTACCCCTTGTCCTGTCACTACATTTCCTGACAAAGAGTCCCTCTCCGGCTCTCCTGTAGGCTCCCTTCAGATACTGGAAGGCTGCTATGAGGTCTCCCCGGAGCCTTCTCTTCTCCAGGCTGAACAACCCCAGCTCTCTCAGCCTGTCTTCATAGGGGAGGTGCTCCAGCCCTCTGATCATCTTCGTGGCCCTCCGCTGGACCCGTTCCAACAGGTCCATGTCCTTGCTGTGTTGAGGACTCCAAAGCTGGACACAGTATTCCAGGTGGGGTCTCACGAGCACAGAGTAGAGGGGTAGAATCACCTCCCTTGACCTGCTGGCCACACTTCTCTTGATGCAGCCCAGGATCCGGTTTACTTTCTGGGCTGCCAGTGCGCACTGCCGGGTCATGTTGAGCTTCTCATCCACGAGCACTCCCAAATCCTTCTCCTCAGGGCTGCTCTCCAGCCATTCTCCGCCCAACCTGTATTTGTGCCTGGGATTGCCACATCCCAGGTGCAGGACCCTGCACTTGGCCTGGTTGAACTTCATGCGATTTGCACGAGCCCATCTCTCAAGTCGCAACATCTTATATGAGCCTCGACCTTGTTTCTATGATATGAAGAAATAGATCAGCCTCGACCTTGTTTCTGGCTTGTATCTCCCCTGTGTGCAATCACCACAGCTCCTTGTGTTGATAATGAAAGCAAAAGTCAAGGAATTAATAAAAGTTACACTGGAAAATGAGCTGCTTATTATTAAAGGTTATGAGGCTTGAGGTACCTCGTGGGCAGTTCGCAGGTGAGAGGCACTGTCCTCTCAGATTCACAAGCAGGCACTGTTCACAAGGAACGCGTTCGTGTAAGAAGTAGAAGGAATGTTAATGAGTAACATTTCTGTCAAGTGGATTTTTGTACTGTGTATTTTTTATTTCAGTCAAGTAGATTTTATGATGGGCATGGTTAAACATTATGTATCAACACTGACTTGCTTCCAAAACTTGTCTTAGTTTTCTGCAGCACGTGAACCCGGACTGAGTTAAGTGTGGCAGTTTCTTTCTTCCATAACTTGGCATTACCTTTCTTTGATTAATTTCTGTTCCACGTGTCCTATTATAACTCAGGGGAAAAAAAAAAAAAAAGAAGAAAGTTTTGCTGGATATGGAGAATTACATGGCTGGATAGTTGTAAGTCTGGGTAAGACTTTAAAACTGGAGCAAATGCAGTGAGACTTCCAATGCTGTAGAGGGGCTTGTGAAGCAATAGCCCGCTCTTGAACTCAAGGCTTTCACCTGCCCAAAATTTGTATTTGTTTCTCTGTTTGTGTACTTATGACTTTGTCCAGAGAAAGTGGTCACTCTTTATGGGAAAGCTGTCAAAATAAACATAGTGTAAGTGGACATTCCTGGTGATGCTTTACTGAGTTGGAGTCTACTTTAAATCTCAGTTGAAGAGGTATGCAGAAGTTGAGCAGAAGGTAGGTGAAGTGTTGATGATCAAGGCGCCATACTGAAATCTAGGTTAAACCCTGGATCTGTCAAAGGCTTTGGATGTGTCTTTGGGCAAGTTTCTTAATCTCTCTTGGGCCTAATAAAAGTACTTTCTTTCTCACTCCACTTGTCTACCTGGTCTCATTTAGACTGTAAGCTCTTCAGGCCAGGGGACTCTCATCAGGAGCAGACGGGTTCCTGTCTGTGTGGTGTTGCCCTGTGCTACTATAATCTAAGTAATAACAGTGATCACCCTGGAGGGCCAAATCTTGCAATTCATATATGACCACAGTGAGCTTCAGAGGCTCTAAACAAAATGGTATTTGCTCCTCCTGGTCCCATATGCCTGCCCTCTTGGCTTTATGTCATTCTTATTACTATTATTTTGATAATTAACTTTGTACACATTTTTTTTCAGTTCAAAAGTTTTAAAATAATGCCTGAGCACTGTGGAAGCGCACTCCTGGGATGCTTTCAAAGTGTGATTTTGAAGCTGTCCATGTAGTCAATCAAATGAGGCTTATAGGAGGGGCTGTGGAAGGGAAGGGGCAGTTTCATCAATACTACTTTTTTGCAGGAGGTCATTGAAGTGAGTTGTCCTCCAAACTGCTCTTGAGCATAGTTTTGGGAAAAGCTGGTTGGAGCTCAGCAAGGCCAAGGAACAAGTCTATAATAACCAGTGGTCTCCCTGGTCAAGTTTGTTAAGTGACCATCTTTATTTAAAATATAGCATGTCCCTGTATAGATCAACCTGGACTGGATTGGCAGAGGGAGTGAAATGTCTACTAGCAAACCACAAGTGAGGTTCTAATGACTGCACTCATCTTGTGCCTGCTGTTTGATGTCATATGAGCAAGCACACAGCTATCTGCAAATCTCTTAAAAGAGCAAGGAAAAATTGAAATCCATTCCCAGATACAATTCTGGAATCAAAAAATCAGGAACGGGCTTTTCTCTTTTTACAAGGTGCATTTGTTATATAAGCAAATGTTAATACCAGTTAATTTTGAAAGACAGCATCAGAAATAAGATCAAAAGATAAATCCTGACATCCTGCATCACTTATCTTGTCCATCAATCATGGTTTAGGGGAGTTGATTTTCACATAAACACAAGTGAATTGTAGTGCAGCGTGAAATACTGACCAGTTCCCCCTCAAATGCATTGAGCTCTCAGCTAAGTAACCATGAGTTCTCCAGATGAAAATATCTATTGTTTTTGCTTTTCTTACTGCTTACCTACACTGGAAGCTTGGTGCAACCACTGGCTGTCTCCACCCAGACAGCCCACAGCTTCGTGAAATTAAATGCATATTGGGGACATTTTGGGGGGAAAGGCTAGTTGCTTTTTACAACCCCTCTCCACCTCCCTTTCTCTTTCTCTCTGGAGCCTTTGAGTGGAGCAGGACTGTGTGACCTTTGTGAACGCTTACGCACATTTGTGTAGCTGTGGGTCCCACTTTGTGCTGTCCTTCCCTGTTCCTTCTGATGCCCCGGCATATTCTCTGGGTGCCATCAGCCCTTCCTTGGCTCCCTTGGCAAGCTTCAGACATCTGTGCCTGGCTTGGAAGAACTCTCAAGTTTTGCTTTTCCTTTTATGCAGGAATGAACTGTTGGACCTCTAGTTGTTCTTGCTGGTGACATGGAGCTGAGCTCCAGATATGCCCTGGGCTGCTGGTTCCCAGGCCTGCATTTTCTTGCCTCTTTTCTTCTTTGCAGTGCCCTCTCGTGGCTCCTCTCAGCAGTAGCTTTGACTGGCGACAGCAAACCAACCGTACCCGACTCCTGCTCCCACGAAACAGGTTAACAGAAGCAGCGACAGCCAGCTGTGGTACAACTCACGTGACTGTTCACTGTCATATACACTGAAAATAATATAGAAACTTAGTAATCACGTATTTAATAATTTAAAAGAAAAAATGCACATTAGTTTTGCACTTGGGTAACACCCAACTTCAGTACTCTTCGTAGTTCACCAAATCCAGTCTAATTCATAATACCAACTTGGAGAAAACCTCATTTATCATAAGCGTTATCATGGGAGAAAAAATGGAATATAGGGTTAGTATATCAGTCTACATGCATTCTTCTGTAATAATTGCAATGTTAAGACAGAAGTCCAACTCGGTCAAAAAAATGCTATTTTAGTAAGCCTGATTAATGAAACTGGTGATTTTCCAAATGCTTGTGGAAAACGGTTCCTCTTCCCAAGTATTTCAATATCACAGTTAGATTCCCAGGACGAGACAGGGAGGAATCCAGCATGTTCAGAGGGCAGTGTCATGTTCAGATGGCTCCCTAGCAATTCAGTTTCCATGAGGACACAGTGAATGCTTGCTGTAGGCACAGTTATTAATACCACAGGCCAGCTTTCCATACATAATGAAATAGGCCAGGAAATCATGACATAAAAACATTCCAGGTCTTATTCGACTTCTGCTTTCAAGGCTTCAGGGTGCACCCGGCTCATCTTCTCAAGCTTTGTTTTGCAGCTGCTGGGGACAGAAATTAAAAAAGAATTGGCAGCTGATATTTGCATGCAGAGCCCCAGGTCCCAAAGGCCTAACAAACCTGTAGGTGCTTCCCTTTTCTGTCCTTTCTCCAAGAAGCCGATGGGCAGGTTGACAGTGGAGGCTGGCTGCTTCCCGTCTCTTCAGGACAGCCTTTTAGAGCCTGGCAGGTAGCAGAGGGACCGGCAGTCCCCGTAGGAAGGCTCAGCAGCAAGAGGGCAAGACACTATGGGATACAGAGGTGGAGCTGCTGCCTTTTATCTGTGAGGCAGCTCCTCCCTCTGCAGAGTGTGGAGAGGCAGACGGTGCCCACGCAGGTGTCTTTCCAGTCAGCTTTGGGGCTCCGATGCCTCAGACTGATGGAGCACTGGGTGCAGAGATGCACCTCCACCGCTGAAACGAAAGCAGCTGAGACGAGGGGAGCCAGGAGACATGGAGCCATCTACTTAAAAGAGGTAGCAGGTATGGGGTTGTGGCATGGGAACAGGTAGCTGGTACCTTTGCGGGTTGTCCAAAAAATGAACAGTTGGGAGATACAGAAGAGCTACGGATAAATAGAGAATGTATTTAACAGGGCAGAAAAGTTCTGAATTCTTTAATTATTAACTTTTATTTAGGGGATTTGTCTGCTTTATATAATGCCCCTATTATGACTACATACAGTAGCCTTGTGCCATTTTAGTTTAATAATCCTTGAGAAAAAGGGAAGTACTGTTATCTTCGCTTTCAAATGAGGCACTGAAAATAACTGAGAGACTGAGCCACTGAACATAGAATTGAACCTACCTTCCTGAATAGCAGTTTACCGGCTAGATCATGTTTCGAGAATTAACTATGCCTGTATTGTGTGAGGAATATTTTCTTTTTTGGTGGAAAGAATGGGGAAAAAAATTAATTACCAGCTCCAGAACATATCTTGGGCATCAGCTGCTCTTTATGAATAGGAATAGAAAAAAAGAGGAAAAGGAAATGGAGCTTTTGAGAGAGAAGAGCACTCATTCCCTTTGCTTTATTTTGTTTTGCTTATTTCCAGGTTTGCTTATGCCTTTTATTTTATTATTTTTTATTTAGTAGTTTTATTCTCACAGATCTGTGAAATGAGAATAGATGGCAGCAAAATAGAGGTTTGTTTTAGTTTTGTCCTCAATTTTAAAGATGGAAAGCAAAATAAATTAATTGGGACATACACTCAGCACCACTCACTGCTCCTCTCAGTGACCCATTACCGGCACGTGATTCTTGTGGGAAAGATTAATCCCTTCCTTACTTTGTTCTAGACAGTCTCTACAACAAATCATTTGGACATAGTTACTTGTTACAGGAACAGAACTGTTCTTACAGCCTTAGAGCAGATCATTTACTGAGTTTGTCATTTGTTGCAAATAATTCCTTACCGTATTGTCTTGACTGACATTTGCTCTCACAGGTCTGGCAATAGGAGATGGGAATAAAACCCTGCTTAGGGAATGTATTTTTCACCTTTTTCTATACTCATAACCTTGGAAGGTATTTTTTGCAGAGGTGCTGCCATAGTGAGCACCCTCTTGGTGCTTCAATTACGTTGTCTTGCTTACAGTTTGAGGGGTCTGACATTGCAGCCTTTCTTTTTGGCTTATTTGCAGAAGTGGTCGTGTTGACCATTTTGGAACCTCTCAGAGACTAAAAATAACTTCTTGGGTGTTAGAGGTCTAGATTAGGAGCCCAACTTCTTATTATTTAAAATAATTTTTAGAATCGACCCCAAACTACCCTTAAGTTGCATGGGTGAGGAGAGCAGGCAAGGTACTAGGATAACACCACTTGCGTATATTGTTATTCCAGTGGAGCACCCTCCCTGAACAAAGCACTAATAAAGAAATTCTTTCATAAGAGATACTCCACCCGGGATGTTTCAGGGCACAAGTGCTCTATTGTTTCTTGTTTGTGGAGGAGATACTATTATTATTTACTACTGATACTGTGCCACTGGCACGTTCAGTGGTTTCTAAACACTTAGGAAAACAGGTCCTTGAAGCCCTGAAGCGCTAATATGCTAAGAAGGTGTAAATAGAAGAAAAACTGGCAAGGAAGACTGTTTACTCAGTTTGGTAAACAATTAGTGTCATAAATAATCCCACTTTGGGACTCCCCTTGTTCAAGTGGGGGCACTGTAACCAAAGGCAATTAGTTAAGTTGTGTATCAAGTTTTTTCCTTATTGCTGTTTTTCAATAATCCTATCTTGTGGTGGGGCCTGAAGTCAAGGACTGGGGCTTCATGGAGCTGAGGAAGAGCAGGTGAGCACAGCGTGTGCCGTTTTCTGTTTCGGCTTTAGCCCTGTGCACCTGGGCTAAACCAAAGTCTGTGGTGTAACTCCAGTTTACATCTACAGAGCAGGGTCCGGACGGGTATCTCTGCCAGCTCGTTGGTCTTGTCTTTTCATAGTAAACTAATTTCAGTGTTAACGCAAGGTCAACCCTTTCCTCCAAAGCTTTGCACTTCTTTGTGTTTGGGAGCAGGGGTTTTCTAGAGTCTGTGTGGTGGCAGAATGAGACCCAGAAGCACCTTTTGAGGTGTTTTATATCTGGAAGAGCCTGTCTGGTAGTGTGCACTGAATGTATTTCTTCTTTCTTCGCATAATGGGGCCACAGGGGCTCCCCACAGGGTTGGCAGGGCAGGGCCTCACCACCAGGGCCTGCCCCACCATCCCACCACCCCAGCAAGACAGCCAGGGCAGCCCCAGCCCCATCACCATGGTGGCGTGGCAGGACCAAGGCCAGGCCATGGGGCTGAGTCAGCGTCAGGATCAGGCCCGGTGAGGGTAACCAGGTCCTCCGCAGCCCAGTGATCTCAGGGCAGGGCTGTGGTGGTGGTGCAGGGCCAAGGTCAAGACCTAAAGTCACGTCAGGGTCAGGCCTGGTGACAGTGACCAGCGTCAGCCATGGCCCCAGGATGGCCGGGCAAGCCAGGATTGGGGTGGCTGGGCTGAGGCCAGGCTGGGCCCGGGGGTCAAAGCCCAGATCAGTGGGGCAGTGGCCGTGCACAGACACAGCTGAGGATGCGTCTGGGGCTGTAGCTGGGGCAAGGCCCAGCGAGACAGCCTCCATTTAAAAGCAGCTCCCAGGGGAAGGAGGGGTGGCTCCTTCAGACAGCTGAGGCCTCTGGCTGTCTTCACGGCAGCTTTCTCCCAGGCCACCAGCTCTGTTCTTTCCAAGCTGGCCCTGGGCCCAGGCGGCCAAATCCACAAGAGCGGGAAGGACATGCTCAGGGCATTTTCATCCATGCTCATTCAAACACAGGCCTTGTGCCAGAGTTCCCAGTAATGTTTGCATTCTCAAGTGACAAAATATTGTAAAAATAAAAATAATAATGATTATTATTGTTATTATTATCTACCCCACTTTCTGATGTCACTAGGGCTACCAAAAAGAAGATACTTGTTGAAACTGATGAGATTTAAGCCAAGGGTTACTGTTAAGCCTATGGGTAGGCATTTTCTAAGTCCAAACTTAATGGCGAAAGTAGAACTAATTGGGCTTTGTCTATATGGATGAATTCACCAGGCTTCAAAAGTAAATAGGTCAGGCAGAGCAGTACAAGCTAGCATTAACTACTGAGTAGACAGTCAATATGGGGAGTTATTCTGGCATAGCTGATGCAAAACAGTTTGATTTTGTTACTTTTTCTATGGAGTTTTGACCCAGTTAGGGACTTGTGCACCTTGTAGGAACCCTCTGCACTTCCCGGGTTTGACCTTTCCATAGTAATGTCTCTGTGTTCCTAACACCCTCTGTCTTTTCCACAATTCAAGTGCAGAAGTTAAAGTATAATTGACATTAGTGGGAACTGAAAATGGCCATCAGGTGGAAGAAAACAGATTACCATACTAAGCAAGCAGAGAGTCATGGAGGTGCATGGAGAAGAAAACAGTCTGAAGTGCTGAAAATATAAGCATGGTCACTCTCACTTTAGATCAGCTTCCTTATCTATGTCTATTAAAAGTTATTTGTAGTGCCAGTGGCACGAGCTGTAGAGTCACCGGGCCTCTGCAAGATGATGTCAGTGAAGTGTAACACACAATGCCTGTCATTGCTGTAAGGAAGGGAATCAGTATCAGTCCACAGTGAGCAGCCTTGGAAGGACCCCAGAAATGTTTTCAGGTGCTGACAGCTTCTACACACTGTCTGTGTCCCAACACCTTCAAGTCTCGCACATATTTCAGAAATATTAAATGGGTTATGCCCGGAAGTCAAAAAAATGTTGCACAGGAACATGTCTCACTGACGTTCAGAGTGGCTGGATATCTCTGTGTCGTGGTTTCGGCCGAATTTACCGAAACCAGACCGACAGATGGCCCTTCCCCTCCCTTCTCCCCCCCAAAAGAGGAGAGAGGAGGAGAAAGAGATAAGGAGATTCAGAAGTTTAGAATGAACTAAACTACTTTAATGAAGAATTAATATTAAAATAAAAATAAGAAAATAATGAAATAGATACAATATATACAAAACTGTATCAAGCTCCCAGGATGACAGTCACGTCACCAGCAGGCACTGGGGGAGTCCCAGGAGTCAGGAACACTCGGATCGGGATCAAAGGCAGATGAACAGACAGAGTCCTCTCTGGACATCAGCCATCGCAGGAAGGAGGCTGACCCTTTGATCCCTCAGCTTTTATACTGAGCATGGGGCAGATGGGATGGAATACCCCAGTTGGTCAGGTTTGGGTCACCTGTCCTGTCCACTCCTCCCCACCAATGTGACCCCTCCACATTGGTTCCGTTTCCGACCCTCCAAGGGGGCAAATAACGAAATGGGCTGACCTTGGTTGTCACAGCAATAAGTACAAGCAAGGGCCTCCCTGCATCCCATTCCTTGGCATGGAGCACAAACATTGGTCTTATCATTCTGAGAACGAGCAGTTTTCTCCACAATATGCCGTTAATTTCAGAGAGTTAGAGGAGGCCTAGCTAAGATGTAAAGTTACAGAACAGAGAATTGGTTTGGTTTTACTTCAAACTGGGACACTCTCCCAGTACTGACACTGCTGTGCTCCCGTGGCGTTTTCAGGTTACGGGTGTCTGGTAATTCTGTCAAAGACCGCAGCACATGCTTTCCGTGGTGAAGCCTGAAGTGCTGGAGTTTTGCTGGGTTTGGTCCTTGAGGTAGTTCAGATTCTTGGGTCCATCTAGATATGCAGCACTTGCACCTCCTGTAAACATAGCTTTTGGAGAGACCTGGCTAATGGTTGAGAGCAAAGCTTGTTGGGCTGTATGTCAAGATGTTCATTGGTTTGCATCAGATACTGTTTTGACAGCATTGGAAAAATGTTTAGCTTTGGGCACAGAGACGCCATTTTCTTCTGTGTTCCATAACTTTAACAACAGGACTATATAGACTGAGGACTAACCTCAGTTCAGCCTTTCCTGTACT
The DNA here is from genome assembly GCF_964106895.1 of Numenius arquata. Lineage (NCBI taxonomy): Eukaryota > Metazoa > Chordata > Aves > Charadriiformes > Scolopacidae > Numenius > Numenius arquata. The sequence goes on from NC_133576.1 coordinate 123,346,496, forward strand.
TGTTTTAAATTGAAAAATGAAAATTCCCTGGAGCTGACAGTCTGAAAAGTTTCACAACTTAGAGATTTCATGTGAGAAATGTATTAAAGCAAGTAGGAAAACATTGCGAATTTTTCCTGGGGATTTGTACATCTAAATGTTCACATGAGGTGTATCTTATTATCCTTCTTTGCAGCTAGATTATTATGTTAACACTGTTAAATGTAACAAGCTGTATTTAAATGCCTGCATTTTAAACTACCAGAAACTATATTTTTTATCAATCTTGCCTCAAAAATAAACAGGTATATGTACTGGTACCATACTAACTGTGACCAAACACATCAAAACCTAGGAGTAAATGATGAAGAGTGCAGTCTGTTTGCACTTTATTGCATATAAATTACACACAGTTTAATTTGTGGTTGGAATAATCAAGAAACTCCTATAATTCTGCTTGCGATATCTGTGGATTTCTAAGTATAGGGGCCTGAACGCAACAAGCTGCAGTCAAGCAAAGCTGCAGCAGTGTGGCTGGGGGGCTCTGCAGTCTGTTTCTTTCTGCATTATAGACTTGCATGTTCTTAGATATATATTTATATGTATATAAGTATATATATAAAAAAAATACTATACATGTAAATATTATATTTTAAAGTATTATTATACTATAATATTTCTATTTCCAGTGGAAAAGTTATGATGAATTATGAGATTCTAAGCTGCTATAGCATAGGATCTGTGTCAGTATATATTATATACATATGTATAGGTATTATATTTCCAGATTAAAAATAACCACTGTGTCAACTTTTAGAACTAACGTTCCTTCTTATGACTGCTTTCTTTAATTTAAAGCAATGTAAATACAATGTTATACCAACGGGATGAGGTTTAACAAGGCCAAGTGCCAGGTCCTGCACTTCGGTCACAACAACCCCAGGCAGCGCTATAGGCTGGGGGCAGAGTGGCTGGAGAGCTGCCTGGCAGAAAAGGACCTGGGGGTGTTGGTCGACTGTCGGCTGAACATGAGCCGGCAGTGTGCCCAGGTGGCTAAGAAGGCCAACAGCATCCTGGCCTGTATCAAGAACAGTGTGGCAAGTAGGGACCGAGAGGTGATCGTCCCCCTGTACTCGGCACTGGTGAGACCCCACCTCGAGTACTGTGTCCAGTTTTGGGCCCCCTACCACAAGAGGGACATTGAGGTGCTGGAGCGGGTCCAGAGAAGGGCAACGAAGCTGGTGAGGGGTCTGGAGCACAAGTCTTATGAGGAGAGGTTGAGGGAGCTGGGGTTGTTCAGTCTGGGGAAGAGGAGACTGAGGGGAGACCTTATTGTTCTGTACAAATACCTGAAAGGAGGCTGTAGAGAGACGGGGGTCGGTCTCTTCTCCCAAGTCACAGATGATAGGACAAGGGGTAATGGCTTCAAGTTGCGCCAGGGGAAGTTCAGGTTGGATATTAGGAAACATTTCTTTACTGAAAGGGTTATCAGGCATTGGAATGGGCTGCCCAGGGAGGTGGTGGAGTCACCATCCCTGGAGGTATTTAAGAAACGTGTAGACATGGTTCTTCAGGGCATGCTCTAGTGTCCAAGATTACTGGTTTGTGGTGGGGTGCTGTGTGGGTGGGTGATGGTTTTTGGTTTGGTTGTTGTGTTGTGTGTTCAGGTGGTGGGTGGTGGTTTTGTTTGTGGTGTTTGTTTTTTTTTTTTTTGTTTTTTTGTTTTTTTTTTTTTTTACTGTTGGTTGGACTCGATGATCTCTGAGGTCCCTTCCAACCACTACGATTCTGATTCTGATTCTGATTCTGAAATGAGGCTTTTGTAGTGTTATAGTAACACATAAACTGTGTGCAGGTACGCTCTGCCCTTCTGTCTTACTTCTGTTGACCAGAATCTTGCTTCAGCTCTGTGTGAGACTCTGCACGATTATCTGAGATTGGAAAGGTTTATTTTGAGAGCCTTAGGCTCAAGCTTAGCTCTGCACAAACAAACCTCTAAGCCTGTCTGGAGCCTCTCAATTTTAGAGCTCTGTCCAGACCCATGGGCTATCATACATAAACCTGCTTGTAGAGATGGAACCTTGGTCTTCTTTTGAAATCAATTCCCCTCATTCAGAGAGTTCTCACATGGCCTGTGTCTGTTTTCTTGTCTTCCCCCTTATATTGTTCCCTAGAAAAGGTTTTGCATAAAGTCATACAGTAACATGAGGAATAGCATTTGCATTGTATGTCTTTGTAAGGCAGTTAAATTTATAATACATGGCTGAGCTGTAAATTACTTGCCTGGATGGCTGTCTCTTTGCATGCTATCAATATTTATAAAAGGTCTCACAATCAACTAGGAGCTCTACCCTGGAAGAGTAAATATGTCTGCTGTTAATCATTAGCTTCAGATGTATTGGGACACCTAAGAAGACCTGATCCCCAGCCTTCCAACCCGTCATGTGGCACACACAGTATATACATCTATATTTCCGCGTAAGATTTCCAGGACAGAAATTCGGGAGCCCGAAACTTACTCCTGTCATGCAGTGTTTTTGGATTGAGACTACATCTATCCCTGCAAACAAATGAGAATCTTTGCATGGAGAATTATATCCATTGCACCTGTTAGCATGTATTAATGCTAATAGGAATTCCTATTAATGAAGTCATCTCATTAGAGATATTAATTACTACCATTCAGAAGCTATGTGACACACTTTAAGAATGATAGGTAGCCTTCCTTTCCATTGCATCATGGATTTGCTTTGTTATTACCATATAATATTGGTAGGTAGCTTGTGGAGTATTGACATCATAATAAAGTAACACCCTTTTTTTTGACCTGTCATTTGCAGCTGGTACAGAGGGATTGTAAATCACCTGTAGAACATTCTCAGAGTGGAGTTTTCCCCTGTTTCTCACTCACTGTAGAGGAAATGGCAGAGAGTCAGCCCGAGCTGGAGTCACTGACAGTTGTGACATTACTAGCGGTATTTCACCTTGTTCACTCTTGTTGACCAGCTGCCCAAAGGACTAAAAGCTTTCATATTCTAAGTATGTATAAACTCAATTAAAAGATATATAATTACAGCCTTTTCTAGTTGTTCCAGCAGGGTTGAAATAATGTTTTCACTGTAAATTCAGGGTAGCTGCTAAAGAAATAGTTTGATGTTAAAAGTAATGTTTTGAGGCGTTGGTACAGCTTGAGATAGGTAATTAATCACCCTAGGCTCCTGTGATCTTAGTTCACAATGCTCTGTGCTTTAAAAACTTAACTTTATGAAGACAGTCATTGGAGCTCCTGATTTCTGAGCTTTAAGTGAGAACTTCTGATTCCTGAGCTGCCAGAGCAGAGAGGAGTTCTGTGGTCAGCATGAGAATGAACCTTGTCCTTGCCCTTACAACATTTCCTAGTTTTCTGTTTCAAAGGAAAGTGTCAGTCTGTGCTCTTGCCCCGGGAACAGACAAAAGCTTCAAGGAGAAATGGAGCATTGGAGGAAGGAAAACAGCAGCTAGAGTAAGTTGTCTGCAGTATATTCATTTCATATAGTTTAATATGAGACGTTAATGCTTTGGGAAAAAACAGAGGTAACTTTTAGCCACTGTACAGGGGGTACTTAAGTTAAAAAATTGTAGACACAAAAGACACCATGAGTTATAAAGTGGAAGGAAGTATTCAGTGCACAGCGGAGTCTGATGAGAATGGTTTGTGTGTGCTGATAGTCTTGCTGTCTTTGTGGATTGAGTGTAATGGATGTACCCATTGTCACCGTATTAGGCTATCTCAAAGCAGGTGATCAGTTTTAATTTCAAAGAATAAATCCGCTGAATAGAGGTAGCGCAATACTGCGCTGCATTTTTCTGTGTCTCGTGGACGTTCTGGCATCTAGATGGTGTGTGATGCTGCTGATTATGCCTCTGCTCTGAGAGTTCAGAAGCTTTGTGAAGTGTCTGAAGAATTTTACAAATATGGATATAAACACTAGTTAAAGAAACCTCAAACCAGGACATTCACTGGGTTGGATTTTGGGATTTTTCTCCTTTTAAATTAAAAAGAAAAGTGGATCTGGAAGCATTTTTCCCATAAGCAGACAAGGTAGAACTTCAGTAAGGGCAGAAAAGACATTCTGCCTTTAACTCGCATGTTCCCTGCCTGTATCCCTGACACACACGACAGGACAGAATGTGGGAATCCGATGTCCATTGTCAGAAGAGTGTTCTGGGGACTAAATTATATTTACTGTTTGCAGCTGTCTGCTTAAGTAGCCCTACTTGCTGCTTGAAAGGGTACTACGGGGTGGGGATCAAAATCATGTTCAGAAGTGCTATCTTTGTGTTTAAAGTACTTCTGCCCATTAAATGTACAGTCTGGGAGGAAAAACTAGAGAAGATTAATTGCCTTTCCAGTTTCCCCCTGCTTCTGTCTCCTGGTTTTGCACATTTACAGAATCTAAATATTTAGGTGTAATTGTGAGCTGGCAATTTGATGCGCCTGTTGAAGTGGGATTGAAAACATATCCTGTACAGTTCAGTGCTGGGCTGTGAAGTGTTTCCCCTCTCGTTCGGGTGAGTCTTCCTTGGCACTTCCAGTTACTCCTTTCCATCCAAGGGTGTCACCACTAGGTGACTCCAGCAGCCTGAACTGACAGCCTGTTCAGGGCAGTGAAAGTCCTTCCATTACGTGTGTTGGTATTTGGGTCATGGCCAGAAAGAAACACTGAACCAACATGCTCTTTGGTCTTCCTTGTTGTGGCACATCCTCTGCCCGTACACATCTTCAGTTTTATTGGTTGCATACTCAGACAAATACATTTTCAGAAGGCAACTTAGTGGGTTAGTGGGCATTATAAAATCAATACATAATAACAAAAATGACAGCAACAGTAACAATAGTGAAAAGGATGGAGACTTAGATAGAAAACTAGTATTTTGGGGAAGAGAAAATTAAATCTGGGTGGTTGATTAGCAACGACCTAGTGGGTTACATTCAAGCATTATTGCCAACAGAACATTTTGTTCATCAAATTAGAGGTGGCCTTGATTTTTCAGGGAATTACTGCAGAAATGCTTAATTTTACAAAAGCCCAAGAAAAAGTAAGTGCGTTTTCAGTTAGATCTTTTTACATTGTCTTGTAGTGTGTGCAACCAAAACACGGGAGTCAGTTTTCCTCTCTGATTCACCTACATTTGCATGATGTTTTACATGTAATAATGAAGCTGACTTGCTTTATTGTCGTTAGCCAAACAGAAAACAGTAAGAAAGAAAAATAAACAAAAGATGGTTTTAATGTGAGTAAAAATATACCAGCTACTAAGAGTAAAGACTGTGTTAGAAAATAGACCTATTGTGTGTCTGACGTGCTAGGAAAGAGTATCTTGGCTGTGTGTCATTATTTTTCTTCCTGGTAGGATTAACCTGCCACAGGAGCTTCTCTGGCACCTTGGAAACCAGAATGTTGTTGTTGTTGCCATGATATGTTTATATGAAATGGCAGATAATAATTTTTTTCAAATTACTTCAGCTGTGGTGGTCTTTGCTGTTGCCAATAATTCTTCTTTTCCCCTTTTTTTTTCAAATAAGATGACAACTTGAAAGTATGTATTTAAATTATTTTTATAAAATTAAAAGGAACTATAAGTAAGAAAATATTATTGCATATGCACCATTTTAGATCTGCCTGTGACTGTGAGCCAGAGTTTTCTAGAAGTGAACTGGCCATAGAAATGATGCACAGTTCACCATTGTGGGATAATGTATAAAGCACTGCAAAGGTGGTAAGCTGATGCAAAAAAATCAGGAAAGAACTGATTCTTCAGGCACTGTTTTTTAACATCTCTAGCCTTTTTGCATGGACAAAGTAAGGAATATAGACAGAGTAAAGACATACACTTGTTTTAGGTAACTGTTTTTGGAAATTATTTGCACTGCTGTAGTTTTTATCTAATGCTTTCGGCGATGTTTTTATCTGCAATCCTTTCAGCCTTCTCTTCTCAGGCACTGACAGTTTTGATCCAATGAGCCAATACTGGTCTGCTTATCCTGCACCTGGTGCAATTCCTCGTGCCCAGTGGTTGCTGTGTATCTGTTCTCTCATGAGGTGTGTGGTAAGAGTCCTTTAGGGCCAAATCCTGCTTCTGCTGAAATCAATAGGAATCGTAATTCCTGCTTTGGCAAAAGTGGGACTGAGTCCTCTGTCCCCTGCAAACAGCAGAGGTGTCCCCAGACATCTTATTTGGCAACCCAGTTTCTACTGCCTTACACATCTGTCTTCTGCTTTATATTCAGGATGAAGATGGTAGTGAAAATACCTTTCCTCTTACAGTAGCAATTAAAGATCCTTATAATCCTAACAGGAAGTGGCAGAGGGAGGCTGCAGCTCTTTTCACAGTATTTATGATAACCCACATGAAAGTCTAGTACATACAAACATTTTGGTTGACTTTTCCCCAGAGATGTCTGTGTAAGAAATATGGGAACATCCTTGTGCAAGGAAGAGATGTTTTTAAAAACAATGCAGGGGAACTGCTCCCGAGTGATTCATTAGTTTAGATGCTGTGTAGGATAATGGATGGGAAAAGGTAACGAGGTGTAGCGTGTGAGGTCATGTAGGATTGCTGCCTGCTCTGGTTTGTGCAGCAGTCGCCTGTAAATTGTCCTGGGAATGGAGTTACCTTTAATCCTGCAACAGCTTACAGGTACTTTTCCAAGTCACAGCGATGTTGTCTCCTCTCAGAAGGAAGTGACTCCGAGTGTCCAAAGTGGCTGTAGAGAAATGAGGAGGAAGGATGGATGGAGCAGACGGGGAAGCAGGATTAATACATTCGGTTTAGAAGGCATTAGGTGTTTTGACACTCCTACGGAGCAGTGTCTCAATATATAATTTGCAATCCAAGTAACAATAGCGCTGCCTCAAAGGCAAGTTCATTGCAATAGTGACTGCAGATACCATCTGCTGCTGTAATTGTTTCTTGAGATGTGCTTTCCTTCTAGTTCACAACCGTCGTTCATTAGTATCATGAGGGGGCATGTAGACTTGACAGAGCAGGTATATAGGGAAATGGTGTGGTTTGGCTGGCAGTCATCGCAAATGAGAAATATAGAATAGTCATGCGATATTGCAATCACATATTATCTATCATATTAATATTATTTGGTACTCACATAGCTCTCTATATAGGGGTCAGTGTATGGGCCTGCATGTGTGTGTAAATATAAATACGCACAAGCAATTTATAGGGATTATTTCCTGAGTTGGGGATGACAGCACGGTTCAAAAGCAGCACGTTCCCAGATAATGACTACAGATAATGCCAAGCACGTACCACTGAAGACTTTGCAGCGTTTAAATATTAATGTCGGTGTTTGTGCAAGATTTGTAATACATTTTTCATTGAAAGGCACGTTCGGGCAGTCCCTGATGTGGCCGAGGTTAGAGTAAGCGTGTGTGGGGGGGGGGTGTTGTAGTTTTTCTTCTCTTTGGAATGCATAAATGTAAAGCGGGTAGACGTTTATATATAAGTAGTGTGATGTTCCCCGCAGCGGGGGCGCAGGTTGCGGACCCCCCCACCCCCACCCCGGGCCGAGCCCCGGGCGGCGGCTGCCGGCGGTGCGCCGGGCTGTGGTTCTGGCCGCCGCCGCCAGGTGGCGCCCTGGCCCCACCGCGCCTGGTCCCCGGCAGCGGGCGGGCTGCGGCGGCGGGTCTCGCTGCCGGCAAAAAACAGCTCCTTCCGGCTGGTTTTTAAAAATACTGCCGGCATGGGCTGTAAGAGATGGTCTCCACCTTCGGGACTGCGGCAAAACTGCTGTGGGCTTGTTTTCCGGGCAATCGCTGTGTCTGCAGCCACTCCCAAAACGCCTCACGCCTGGCTCCCTCTGCTTTTACTCCTCCGGGTATCTTGGATCCCCTCTGCTAAGGCCACGGGAGTGAGGTCATGAAGTTGGCGCTTGAGAGCACTTTGTTCATCGCCTCCTCCTGTTTCACATTACTGCTAGGCTGTTTTCCATGCTGCAGATGGCATTTACGGTGTTTAGTCACTCCCATGGTGCGGTAATATCTGTGATGATTAACATTTTTGCCTTTGTAATAAGTTTATTCCAAATGGCTAGTACTCGTGCATGTGCCTGTGTAATCTTCTTCAAGGGATATATTCACTCATTCACCAAAAATGTCTCTCTCCTGCCCTGCTATTCTTCAGATGCCACCAGATGAACAGTAGGTGCTAGTATGGACAATATACCCTGTATCAATTCCAGATGGAAATGCATTCGTTTCCAGAGCAGATATTTAAGTGTTTTTTGTGAAGTAGTGTTGTCTCAGAGAATATGATTTTTTATTTAAATTGATAACTGAAATAATTTATGTCCTCTGAGAGCATCTGTATTCCTAGACACGGGTCTTACTACTGATTAAGGTGGAAGATTTACATGAAAGCCTTGCTAAAACATTGATATTACATCTCCGGGCTGTGCATGAAGTCTTGTTCTGCTGCCATCAGAATCAGTTGGGGCGTGAATATGCTGTGTTTGCATCTGTACGTTAGGCACTTGCGTAACATAAGTTAAAAACAAGTAACTTTGCATGTCCATTGCACTAGTCTGACTTCTTTGCAACTGTACCTTGTTCTTTTATGTCCGGATAAACAATTCATTCCTGTGACCTCTTGGTCTAAAACCTGAACTTGCTATTAAACAGCTTCTTCAGTTGCAGCCGCATGTGTGTAGCTTGTTCAAGCTTTGCCTCTGCGTGGTAGAACATTCATATTCATTATTAGTTACTTCCATATATATTAAACACAGGCGGAATCACTATGCAGCAAGGAAAGAGGAAAATGTGACAAACTCGTTGAACGTGTTGCATGAATACCTATTAGCTGAATTCACAATATATTATTCTCCTTTACATAGAAGATGTGTGGTGGGCCCCTCGCTGTCAGGGCCTCAGTGAGCTTCCTCTCAAAAATCAAAATAAACTTGTTGCTTCTGCTTAAATGAGTGAATAAATATTTCAAGAATTGCTTTGTTAGAGTATTATTTATTCTAATTCGATTATTGGCTGAACTTAATCTTACTTTCAATTAGTTTTATAATGCTTATGAATTATTACCTCATTTTTGCAAGGAAGAAGGATGCGCTTCTTCAAGGCAGAGAATAATGCAAGCATACGAGTCGTCCACTTAATCTGGTCACATAATCTCATTGTTGGAGAATTCTGCTGTCACTAAAACTTTTATATGATTTCTGTGAATGTATTATGGCCCACTATATATTTTAAAAGTCATTATATGTAGAAATATACTGTAAATACTTAAATGAACAACAGGGATAGTTCCTAGTCATGTACCTGTAATATCTAAAATGGCTTAAAAATATTTGTTTTCCTTTCTAGCAAACTTCTGAAGAGAAAGAAGTCTGAAACAGGTCTGCAGGGAGTGACTGGAGAATGGTTTGAAGAAATACAAAGAAAAAAATTTCAGAATTATACTGATGTCAACAGAATGCTAAAACCACCATTAGAGTATCAGCTAAGGAAGAGTGAAAACACCAGTGAGTTGCATTTTTCCATTTCCTTGTCTGTATGATAATGGTCATCAGACCAATGTCTTAGAGCATTTCAGAATGTAATAGCTGAGGACTTTCTGAAATTGCATTGAGTTTCTTCTCATGTCAAAGTTTTTCCAAATATATATTTTCAAAATGATGATGTTTCTTTAAGCAGATTCTGTTAAAAACACAGCTGGAAGTCACAACAGGACATCTCTGATATTTTAATCCCATAGTTAGAATCACAGAACATCCCAGGATGGAAGGACATTAGAAGATCATCTGGTCCAACCTTTCATGGGAGAGGGAGCCTGGATGAGATTATCTAACACCCTGTCCAGTCACACCTTGTAAATCTCCAGTGATGAGGAGTCCACCACCTCCCCGGGGAGGTTGTTCCAGTGATTGATTGTCCTCACTGTAAAAAATGTCTTTCTTAACCAAGATGAAGTTGCTGTAATTATAGTAAATATAGTGGTGGTTTCCCGATGAAAGCAGTAACGTTTACTTTGTACAAAAACTGTTTCAGTGTTGCCTAGTTTTCTTAAAGAAACTAGAAGCACTTAAGTGACATTTGGAATAAGTAGGTAATCTGGATTTGGGTGAGACAGGTTTGACTGTACCAGTGGAAAACTTTTCCTGGTAACACTGGGCTAAAGGCATGCCAGTGCTGATTATCAGGGCGGGTGACAAAGCCTGGAAAGTTGGGCTGACCAGGAAGGAATTTCTGGAGATCTCATTTCACAAGTTCTGTTGCCCATCCAAAATGAACATGCACAAGAAACATGGTGTGTTTATACCAAGCATGGCGTTCTGTACTGTCTTTTTCATCTTCCATCCAGATACTTTTCATGCATAATGTATGCTTTTATTCCATTCACATTTCTGCATGTTTTTCATTGAGCTCTTTCTATTTGTGCTTCATAGCAACTGGAAGCAGCATATATTTCAAAAGAAAAGTGAAACCCTAAAAATTTTCCTGAAACTACAGACCTACGCAGAAACGATCTCTGTCTTTCCTGACCATTTTTCCCCAACACCCTCTCTAGTCCACAGCTTTCTACTAGTTTTCTCTTTCAGAGATAGTCCAATTCATGTGTTAGCTAACTAAACTCTGTGTAATTGTTCTCTGGTATTTAACTTTGAAAGCTGCTGTTTCTATTTCAGATCTGAAGAAGGGGTTGTGTGCCTCAGAGGCTTATCTGGTATTTCCAACTGTATAAGTTGGTTTAATGAAAGGTACTAAGAAGGTACAAGAAGCCTTGTCCTGTCTACATCCCTAGACCATCCTGGCTATGGCACAGTGCTGTTAGGACTCTCCTGATGTCACCTTCATTGTCAAGTCAAGCAATGCCATCAAGAGGTTAGGCTCTAAAAAGGGGTAATGGATGCAGCATTTTGTAACACACGGTGGTTGTCACTGAAGTGAAAGCCGTGTATTACACACAGGATTTAAATCACATGACAGGAATTATTCACTTCATTTTGGACTAGGTCCAAAATGCTGTCCCTTGCTCTTGTTATCAGTGACACTTTGCTCCCATTTCTGGTTTTGCTTTCTCCTGCAGTCATTGCATAAGCCATTTTCAGGCTGTTGTATTGTTTCAGGCATGTGATGTTTTACATGGAAAAAAATAAAAAAAGATGCAGTGCCTTATTCCTCAGTGAAATCTTGTTTCCTCATATCCTCCAGTTTCCTGAGGCATGTTTTAATAGCAGACCCTGCAGCTTCTTTCCCTAATCTGTGAGCAATACCCATCCTGTCCATACCAATAGCCAGCTGCTTTTACAGGCAGACTGGGTTTATGTTCCATTTGAAGAAATCAAGTCATAAACTTCCCAAAGAAATCATTCATGATATTTTGCATTTAAAATATAGTACTGATATGCAGTTTGTAGCTGAAAAAATGTACTCCAGTGGCCATGGGAATCCTCCATCGTAAAGAATCGTATGATCCAGAAGACACCTTAGTCTGGATTACTGTTATGTAGTGACTAATGGTTGTGGGTGCCTCAGTTTTTAAACTTCTAATTTGCCTATATTTTGAAACAGTTCTAGTTTTCAAATAGTTGAGTGCTTATTACTTTCTGAAAATCAGCCTGATTTATCTCACGTGCATCACCGAAAACCAATACTTCTTGAAACTTTAGACCTGTTTATCTTTCTCTTAGTCTACTAGTTAGTCATTATAAACCAGCATGTCACATAGTCTGTCCAAAAATGTCAACAAAACTGGATTTTCCTGGCATAAAAGGTAAGCAAAAGAAAATTGTTTATGAAGACATAACTTTTTAATGTATATTTTAATACTGTATTTAGTAAGAACTTGAAACAAATAAATTTTTTATAATATTTTTAGATCATAAAGAATTAAAAATGTCATCTCGCACAAATACTCAAGCACAAAAGAACACTTCAGCTTCCTTTCTGGGGTTCAGATCACCTTTTGCTTGGCTTTTCTCCTTTAGAAAATCAAGGAAAAACCAGACTCAGAAGCAACCACGGTGAGCTATAATCAGAACGTATATTATTTCCAGCTTTTAAAAAGTCTATGAATTATGCTATGTTTTGCTTAGAAAACTTTGTTAAAGTTATTTTTCCAGTCTCTTGCTTTTCACTTCACTGGGAAGATGGGGATTTTGCTTGCTCATGTAATGGGAGATTATCTGTTCTGTATCAGAAGAATGAGGACGAAGTGGCAAATAATAGGTAGTCTCTTGGCTAAATCTATTTTGCTCAAGCTTTAAGCGTATGAAAGCCCCTAGACCTAGCAACGACTGTGACTTATTTCATTCCCTCTCAAGAGGACAAGGTGTAAGGCAGATGGGGATCTGGTGCCCTATGGCTGTGATATAACAGCATAGCTTTCCCAGGCCATGGCGGAGAGTACCGGCCCCGGGCAGCTCTGCTGCATCAGTTCCCACCATTTCTAGCCCAGAGGCAGCTTTGAGGCACGCCTGAAGCTTTAGCTCTAGCTGGGCAAACAGGGCAGCTCTCCAGGGCTTTTGTCTTCCGTGCTTCGTCAGGGCTTTGGTTTCAACTGGATCTGAACCAAAGATGGTCTCATACGCGGTGCTGGAGCTGCTGTTTGTAGAGCACCCTTCTCGCTTGCCATCCAGAGGCTGAAGCTGCTGTTCAGAGGGAACGTGGGGCTGCGCTCAGGCTAGTTAGGCTGACTTCTCTCCTGACTTTTGTCCTGTATGGTCCTGTCTGTCAGCAACACCTGCGTGAAATATTCCTAATTTGGTGCGCGTCTTAGGGTGGTGCTTGGGACTGGCGATCACAGGTAAAGGTGCATTGTGCTGTGCTGTGAAATCTAAGTATGAAGCTGCAAGGTCTTTGGCACGCAGAGCTGATTTTCAGTCCGTGAGTCTCAAGCTGGTATTGTGGTCCATGCCTGGGGCTCCTGCGTGGCATGACGCTAAGACAAGGAACAGCTGTAATAAACAATGGCAGGGAATGCAAGCATCTAAAGAAATGATGATTAGTCTGATACCTGCGTTTTGTAGCACAGCAGCTTGCCATTATGGAGTGCTTGTGTCAAAGCAGAAGGAGATTTAGGAGAGGTTTGAAGAGAGGCCGTGAGGTTAGCTTTGTGGAGGTTTACTGGTAACAATTCTCCTACACAGTAACACAGCATAGAAAAAAAAAAAAAATTACAAAGTTTTAACCCTGCTCCATACGTGTCATCCTCTCCCTCCTCTTTCCTGTGACATGGTAATGCCCCTTATGCTGGGACACACCAACCCCGGACCACAGCCCTCCCTGCAGAATAAAGGGGCACTTGTGTCACTGAGAATCACATTTCAAGGGCGCTTGATCCTGGTGCACGCTCAGGTAGCCAACACACAAGCGAAGGTCTAGGTTTCGCTGTAGAATCTAAGCATTGAAAGGATTTCTTAATTTAAGAAGGCAATAAAATAAACTGTGCCTACTCATTGCATCAGCTTTTCTAATATGTGTTTATCTGGCTTTTCGACAGAAAATCTATCATATCTCAGGCCCAGATGCCTTTGATTTCTTCCCGAGCACAGCTTGAAAAATAAACAAGTCAATCCTGACGTGTAACTGAGCTGATTGCTACATTTTCTAGTCACGCCTCTCTGTCGAAAACTTCCCCCACCCTCTTCTAGGTGTTGCCGTGGCATGTGGTTTGCTTTATGCATAGACAAAGCACTGAAATAATCTGCCTCTCACCAGGTAGAGTTATTTTGGAGAGCTAGTGAAATACAATAGGAGGCAGCACTGTAAATCTGTAAGTAACTCTAGCTGGCAGAAGTTTTTAAATAGCTAAATATTAATGGCTGTTTAGAGGGTCCTTTCTGTACCGGAGAGACAGTTTCATCAGCTGCGGTGGTGTTTTGCTGTGAGAATAAACTATGGATGCTGCAAAAAAGAGTATGCTTATGTGGAGATACGGAAGATGCTAATAAAAGGTTTGTAACTGTAGTCTGAAGGTAGTGAAATGTTTGATCACTTTGGGTTCAAAGGTGTTTGGTGCTCTTGAATTCATCCTTATTATTTTCTAATATGTAAGTGTGATTCATACTGGAAAAGAAATGCTGTTTGTGTTTTCAGCACATTTGAGTTATGTGGTTGTTTCTTAGCTGGCTTCTTATGTAGTACTGGTAAGAAGAGTATAGAAGAAAATGGATTAGACTCTGAAATTAGGCAACTCAGAGATGGCCTGGGGAAGACAGGTGCCTCAGTGAAAATAGTAATTCACAGCAGATTTTAATTCATGGATTTATATTGTTGTTACCAGTAGTGATAGTAAGTAGAGTCATCTTTTACTTTTCATCTTACATTTGGTTGTCATAAAAAAGATACATATGTATATAAGTGAAAATGTATAAAATACAACTTCTTGTTTTCCGTAATGAGTAGTATTTTTCTGATGGCAAATATTTCTGAACTTGAGCAGTAATTTAACTTCTTTTCTATTCAGGAATAATAGATAATGTTTACAAGTATGTGTGTATGTGCGCGGGAAATAATGTAAACATTGCTCAATATCCTTAACCAAAAAAGAAACTGAATTACTTTTTCCTAAAATTAAGCAATATTTCTGTGGAAGTAAGCAAAACTTTAATTTTGAAATGCTGAAAAACTTAAAAGAGTTGAGAAGAAATAATGAGGCAGTTAGAGAAGTGGAGGGATTGGCAGAGGGAAAAAATTAAAATAACTTTGTATAAGTTGGCAGGGAGGAAGATAAAGCAGGATGCAATGATCAGTTATTTCTGAAAGAACAGTGACAACAAAGACATGGTAGAATTTTGCCAGAGGTGCAAATGAAAAATTAATTTTTGCCTAGACTATCAGAAGACATTGCTAACTAACATGTCTACTTCATGTAGCTTCGTTGCAAGGGGCAATTAACGCAACACCAAGCACAGCACCGACCGGGGAGAACTGTAGAGCGGCTTTCCACAGTAAAGCTGAAGAAGAGAGCTTCTAACAAAGCTTTTACATTTTTATTATGCATATAATTAAAATTAAGGTAACTAGCTAAGCCACAGGATTTCTTTGAGCTTGGTTTGCAGGAAATCATTGTAAAAGCTCGGAAACTTCAGCTTCATTCTTAGTTTGTTGTAGAAGCATTAAAACTTATTCAACATTATTTTAGTTTAAAGGAAGAAGTACGTACATCTCTGAGTCCTGGTTCCGTAAACTTCTTTCAAAGGGAGCGGTAACCCACTGAATTAATGGCTGTTCAGTGCTACGAGGAAAAATTAGGAATTCCAGATTCGTATTGTCTGGCCGGATCCTTAAGCCCACTGAGGTCAACAGGCTTTGGTTTCGGTTGGATCCGATGTCAGAGAGGAATCCTGGTTTTACAGTTCACAATTACAGAAGCAAAAACAAATTGCACCTCTCAACTGTTCTTCCCTGCCTGCAAGCACATTGCAAACAAATGACAAAGCACTTCAGGAGGAAAGGCTGGGCCACAAAGAACCTGCCAACAAGCCGGTTTATACTTGCTGTTGAAGCACAATAAAGTAGTCTACCTGAGCACAAGAAGGTTTTAAAAGCCTAAGAACAAGGTCATTCAAAGAGACTTTGAGACAAACAGGACTGAGCAGAATTGTCTTTCCCTACTTCACTTTCTCTCAAGAATTAAGTTCCTGGGAAAAAAAACAGTTTCTGAGTCAAGGAAGAACTGGCAATAAGCACAAGCTGAGCAAAATTTCCTTCAGGGCTTTTGAAGGGACTGGGTTTGCTTAGTTGTAACAGAAGGACGTGCAGACTGGAATAGACTCAGTGAAGTCAAGTCCTTGTTCTTATTTCTTTATTTTGTATTTGTATGTCTGCAAGTCACCCCATAGAACAGAATACCTTTTATGTTCAGGGCTCCTCGGCTTGTTCTAACCACTGCATTACTCACAGACGCTCCAGCCAGTTCTCTGCCAAGCCCTTGCAGTCCTCGTAGCTGAGGAAAGCAGACGAGCTTTCTCCCATGTGTTAAAAATTGGTACATAAAGGCTGTTTCGTGTGAGTAGCAGCAAGTTCCAAAATTCACACCCAAAACAATCTGCTGTCTGTCTCTCCTCCTTCGCAGAGGCACAGCACAGCTCTGCCTCTGAGCAGGGTGAAATGGAAGAGAGAAACAATAGAATTACAGATGCAAACCACTTACAGATTTGCAAGTAGTTAACTTCGGCTATTTGTAGTACCTACTAAATTATTATTGTTTGGAAAAGGAAGTAATCCCATCTTATCGGATTGAAACAATTACTTTATGGCTGTTGCAGACAGCAGTGGGTTGAGTTCGTTCTTGGCTGTGCAGCTACAACATTCGCAAGATGACAAGGCCCAACTGAATGGTAGCTTTCCCCAGCATTTTTTTGTTAGCAGGATTTTTTTTTTGGGGGGGGGAGGATGGATTCTTCATAGAGCAGTCTTTTTTCAGATGTTTCTCAATAGCTGTTAAAGAGAAACTGTTGATTTTACTCCTGGTAAAATTACATCCTATTCCTTTTCAAAACCAACATTTAAATCCTTCTGCCTACAGATATGACAGTTCTCCTGGCCCATCTTCGAAAGTGGAAGAAATGGCAACGGTAAGTAGCTTATCAACTGTATTGTCGGCAATGTTTAAACTACAGGTTTTTAAAAAACTAGTCCCCTTTGTTTGGGCTGTTGATGTAACACCTGTTTAAATAGTGTTCTTGCCGTTCATGTTTTAAACATTGAGTGAAATGTCTGTGTTGTGAACCTGTTGAATACAGTAGAATGAGCTTGCTCTGTTAACTATGCAAGTCCAATGCTTTTCTAGTTCAGCTCTAAGTCTAGCTCTGATCCGGTTTCAGTTCTCTCTCTTAATGATGGAATAATTGCATGTGTAATTTCCTAGGCCAAAACCCTCACATATTTTGGCAACTGAAACCAACCTGCAAATACGTCAAAACTCACACTGAATCAATAGTCTAGTGTATTTACTTTGTTTCTTTTCACTTGTACAGGAGTGAAAAAGAGTAGTTGACTTGGGCAGGCAATAAACCAGAGCCTCTCCTGCAACATTTCCACGCGCAGAATTACTGTGTAAATGTAAATTTTGTCAGTAGGAAATTATTTTTTGGCTGAATGATCCATTCTATAAGCACAAGCTCAATTTAAGGATGAAACGACAGATTTTTTTCTAATGTAATTTAAGTGCACACTGTTGAAATAAACACATTTCCTCCAAGGATGATATTTGCTATTTTAATTGCTTTATTGCCATGTATTACTAGCATGTCTTTCCTCCTCTTCAATTGTGTGGTATAATCACAGAGGGGATTAAGAAGGTGTACAGTATATAATCAAAGGTACACAGGAGGTAAATTGGCCACCGCGGTCACCTCCCTCCTCTCATATTTCCAAAACAAAGGGATAATGTATATTAATATATGATGGAACAAATCTTATCAGAGAATCCTGCCTATTATATAAATAAACTATCACAGCTAGACAAGTAAAATATTACAAATATTGAGAACTAAAAAGTAGTAAGGGATTTTATTAGAAAAAAAAAAGAAGTCTCAGCTAAAATAAATCAGCAGTTCAGCAGTTGTCTGCACTTCTACCATCTGAGACTGTGAGCTGAGAGAAATATGGATGGGATAGGAACCTCTCCAGCTTAACATGCAAACTAAACTCAGATGGGGAATAGGATGACATTTTCTCCACTGCTAAGGTAATTTATCACAGCCCCCTAAAGTGCTGTTTTGCAATATGAAAATTGACTGTGGTGTTAAATTATTAAATCTCTGTTGGGAGGTCACTCTGTGAATTTTAAAATATGCTGGTCGAGGAAGAAGTGATTAGGAAAGCTAAATTAAGAGATACAATGCAATAAGGATGCATATGGAGAAAATAAGTAAAATAAGTATGCCCCTTATTATAAGGTCTTTATAACTTATGTATCCAAAACATGTTACAGTAGGAGGACAAACGAGCAAATGTCCTTACTACATATGTAAAAGTCTAAAATGCGTGCAACTTTACAATCCTCAGTTGCATATTTTAATAATACAGTATTTAATGGACCAACAAAGAGTTTACTGACCTCTGTGACTTGTGACATGATTTGTGATGTGACGTGAAACGTGATTTGAACCCACAGGTAGAACTAAACTCATGTTGCCTTACAATTTTTAACAGGCTGAAATTTGCAATTCCCCAATGTCAACTGAAACAAGTGGTCATTCTTTTGATGCAAACCAAAATGAAATGATGGAGAAAAGTAACCAGGAATGGAATGAACAGCTAGAGAAGGAGCTTTTCAGTGGTAAGTGTGTGTCCTTAATTTGTTCTGATATTATTGTTACCAGAAGTGACTGTGGTGACTGGTTTCAGAGAATATTCTGCAAAGGCATGGGATGTAAAGGTATGGCCCATTGTTTTCTAGCATAGGGGCTACTTTTTGCTGGCTTCGTCTGACAGCAGAATGTCTACTCTTGTCATTGACTTCAGGCATGTCTCTGGTCACTCTTAGAGTGCATTTCATCTCATACTGATCCAGATCAGAAGAATCACAGCTTAAAACCCTACATTTCTCTCTGCTGATTCTGGCAGGAACCCATACTGCATCCTTCAGATGCAGACTTACAGTTATGTGACAAAAATTTAATCCCAGTTACCTGCATGCATCATTTTGAAAGTGATGAATTGCCGGGCCTGGTTTTATGAATTGTAAAGCCTCAAACCACAGAAGCAAGAGACATGATGGCATTCAATTAGCTTTCTGGAAGCACTTATAGCACCAGTTGAAAGTTGCTAGTTCTTTTTTTCTCACTGCTGGGAAGCAAGGCAAGATCAGAGCTAGCCTGTGGAAGTACAATGGTGTTCTTCCATAAACTTTCTCAGATCTATGCAAAAAAAAATCTCCATGAATATTACTTTCTACCGCCCAGAATTACAAGAGAGCACAGGTCGAAAGCGTGATTGATCGGGAAGCAGTGGGTGAGTTGACAGTGCTGGAAGAGGAGAGCACTGCAAGGTGTACAGTGTTTCTTCTGAAACTCACATGCCTTTCACTGCTTTTGGGTGTCAGTCAGAACTGTGCACACTTGCCCACTGACAGAGAAAAACTATACATAGCTTGGATGATGTCCTCCAAATGGAAGACTTAGAAACAGTTTGTCTTTTTTCTTGTTCTAAGCTGACTCTCTCAGGAGTCTTCTCCTGTGCTGAAGAGAAATTTAGAAAAATGGAAAATTATAATACTTTTGTATCACCTTTTATTCCAACTATACATACCTAGCAATGATTTCTTAATGATTTTGTACTATTAGCACAGATCTGTAATGACTGATCAGTCAGTCTTTTTAATTTAAATGGATTAGGTAACAAAAGAGCCATATCCATTTGTGTTACAGAATCACAGAATCACAGAATCTTCTTGGTTGGAAGGGAACTTTGAGATCATCGAGTCCAACCATAAAAAAAATGTTCATATCTTATGTGTGCTATTTTCAAAATACAAAAAGAATACAATTAGCAAAGGCATAATTGTTTTTGCCAATAAAAATACTTTAAATACATTGCTGTCATTTAGTCTTATGAGTAAATATCTTGCTTAACTGAGCTATATAGTGTTTAATTCCAGTTCATGAGACTATCTATATATATATAAGTACAGCTTTGTTACTAGAAGGAATCACAGGTTCCTAACTATTTAATTACCCTTTCTATCCAGAAAATGCCATTTTCAGTGCTCATTTTAAAGTAATAAGCTACAATTTAGTGGAGAACTTCTTTTCTGAATGAAACAAACAGTGGACATGCCAGACTACTGACTATGCTTATTTGATGGTTTGCAGGATTCTGTGTTTTCTTACAGTTACATCATAACTGTGCTTTGTGAACACACAGAAAGGTCCGTGTTTGCCTTGTGAATTCTTTTCAGGGATTTTTTGTTACAAACTAGATTTGGAAAGTTTACTCACACACACACGCATATATAGCACGTGAGTAAGAATTCAGAGTTCAAATTGTTTTTCTTTTGAATAGCATAAAGACTAACATTTACATAAAGAGCAGTTTTAAGATCAGTCATGGAGCAGCGCATTTTTTAACTTGTAGTCATAATGGGTGACCGCTGAAAGGTCCAGTGGAGGAAGAACACAGGTTTGGGAAGGGTTTTGAATACTGAGAAGCTGACTCCTTTCAAAACCAGTTCTGATTATTAAGATAGTACATGAAACTTTTTAACATAAATCATCAGAAGATTATTAAAGAAAACCAAAGCAAGTATCTTTTTTTTTCCTGTGCAGTTCTAAATGATCTGGATGACCAGCTGGCCCAGGAACAAGCCCAAGACCCATTGGACAGGACAGTTTCTACTAGCAGGGCATCAAATATCCAATACAGTACTGCATTCCCTACTTCAAAGAGACAGACTGCTAGTAGGGGGCAACACAGAAATGACTGGAGTGACATGCCTAGCACATTTTTCCCCGATGGACTGAGAACAATAAGAGCCAAAGATGAACACAAGATTTTCATCAGACCAAGAAAATTACACAGTGCGTATATAAACTGGCACCAGACAGCATTTCAAGATTACAAATACGGTGATCCAGTTGATGGAAATCCTCCTCCACTAAGCAGCAGGCTGTCTTCTGTTTCTTTCGGACGGTCTTCAGAAGGTAGCTTATACCCTCCTTCTATAACACATAACAGTGGATTTAGGCACAAGAGTTGTATGAACAGGAGTACGGCCAGCAGAAGTTACTCTGTATGTTCCCTTCAGAGATGTTCATCATCAGTGTCTTCTGACCAGCTATCAGCATCTAGTTTACAACATTCGTTGGCAAGGGAGAGCAGCAATGGTTTTGTACCAAGGTTTGGTCGACAGAACCCAAAGAGAATTCCTCTGTCTTCCATTGTATGGAACAACACACCAGACTCTCCTGGACAAACACCAACTCAAGAAAAAATGTTTAGAACCCAATCACTGATGGAGGTTCATGCTACAGACCATGGTGGATATCCTAGCTCTCTGCAAGAAACGAAGAAATACGCATGTCACCACTCGAAACACCACTACAGAAGATCTATTTCAAGCAGTAATTGCTTTAGTAGAATTAGTTGCCCTGACAAAGCTACTTCTCCTTTGCCCTTTGATAACTGGGAAAATTATCCATTATACAAATCGGAAAATAATCTCTCTAGATCCTACTATAGGGATACTTCTCATGGCAAGTGGTACGCAAACCAAAAAAATTCTCATTATGGAAAAAAAGACAGCTATCCTTCTTGGGCTGATATTCCTCAGTACTACAGTGATGAAGCATTTGTTTCCCCTGATGCCAGCTTTGAAGTGATTATGGCTAATTTAAATGACCAGCAGTGGGCACATACAAAGAATGCCAAGTTTGGTTCTCAGCGCTTGCAGAACGATTTTCACATGTATTCTCCAGAAAATATGAATGTGAAAAGGATAACAAGAAGTGCAAATAGAACTTTTTCAGAATTCACTGAGGGCTGTCAGCCTTGGCTAAGTTGTAACTCTTCCGTTTCTTCATCTAGTATCAGAACTGATGACTCAGTCTTTCCTAATTTGAAGGACCAAACAAAACCTATAGGACTGAACAGGAATTCAGTCCCTGTTTCCCAAAGGTGTACTAAGGCAGACTTTACACAACTAGAAAAGATTGAAGGTATGAAGCAGCCAGATGAAGAAATGCCGTTACCGTCAGTTTCTCAACAAGCCAATACAAACTACAACACCCAGAGTTTTCCCTCTAACAGCTCTCCTTCTGCCATGCTGCAAAGCGATGCATCTCTCTTTAACACAATGAGATCAAAGAGGCAAACCCAGGTCACTGCCAGAGGAGATACTGCAAAACTACATACATCAAACGGTGATAAAAGAAATGTAAGAATGAATGAAAGCAATTGCTTCCCCAGCAGCGTGTTCCATAAGCCTCCCTGCATTTTGCCAGCTGATGAGAGCAGGAAGGAACCTTTTCTTCCAAGTCAGAAAGAATGGGAACATCTGCATTACACAACAAAAAGAGAGAGCATCAAACAGGATAATCAGAGTGCAGAAGCCATTGACCAAGCTGCTCCAAAGAGGCACTCCTCGCTGCTGAATGCTGCTTCTGCTCCACCCACTGAAAAACTGGCTAACTGTCAAGGCATGTTGTCCTGTCCTCCCGAACGTTCATCTAGCTCCTCACAAAGCTCTCCACAAGCACTTTCTCATAAAGACAATTCTAAGCGTTTAGGAACACTAACTTCAGTAAATTGCATGGTTACTGAATCTCAAGCAGAAGGTGGAAAAATAGCTCAAGCGAGCAGAATAGGTGTTACCAAAAAGATTTCACAGAAAACACCGCAAAATGCAAGCACTTTATTTACTAAGAACTGTAATGGACAGTTCACTACCAGTTCTCCACAAAATGGAAATTCTGGAAATATTTATATGCATAACTTTGATGGAGAACCCAAGACCTCTGAACATAGTTTAAGTTATTTTTGCCTTGAAAAAGAAAGGAATAATTCGCCTTGTATTGAAAGGCTTCACAAGCAAGACAGCTTGCTGAGACATACCAGTAGCTGCAGCATTACTGGCTCCCCTAGCAGAAACAGCCCCAAATCTCCTGACCCACTTGTTATTTATTACACTTTGCCTAGGAAATCAGCCAGCATTGCTGGTAGTATTATGTCAGATACGCCCATCTCTTTACCTAGAGAAGGCAGAACAGCATACAATTGCTTAAGGTCTGAAACTCCATGTAGAGCTGGTGCCTTTTGTTCTAATCAAAGAGATGTGTCTTGTTTAGGTTCAAAACATTCCTTTTATAAGTCAGCATCATTAAATGCTGCTGCAAGTAACAAAGAGAAAGATTACCCCAGTCCTTTAACCAGAAGTCCTAATGATTCAGTAAGTAGTAGTACATCAGTTGAACTGACAGACAGATGTAAACATCTAAGCAGAAGAGAATCCTCTGTGTTTTCAGATTGTAAGGAGAGGGGAAATTTTTTGCAGAAATATAAAACTACAAGCACATTTACAGTTTGTGTTGATGAAGATCATGTAAAGTATCACGAACTAGTTTCAATTTATTACACGTTACCACGGAGACATTCAAGAACATTTTGTAACCTCTTTAGAGATAATCCAGAGGATGCAGATTTACCTTGTCCCAAAGAAAATACTCAGTCACCAAGCATACGAAACAAGAAAAATGAAGGTCATCTGAGTTTAGCAAATGTTTTTTTCCCCAGTACTTTGGAAAAAGAGGTGCCTTCATATTCTTCTGACCAAGTATCTTCAGCTTTGGTCACACCTCAGGATATAGGAACTGCTGTTGATAGTGAAGCTCCTAGCTCTGAGAAGAGATGTACTTCAAAGTCAGTGAGTATGGTACATAACAGGACAGATAGCTCAGCAGATCTTTCAGTCGCAGAAAATGGGCTTTCTGACACGGTGACAAAAGAAATTTCTTTTGGTGGTCCACAATCCACTGCAGTAGTGGCTAAGTCAGGCAAGGCCATTTCTGATGCTTCAAGCAGCCAAAATACAGAAATGTGTCTAAAAGAAAAGAAGGACATTTTACAAACAGCCACACCACTACTGTCCACTTTATCAGCCCCTCCCAAGCCAGGCAGACGTTTAGAGAATCCTTTGTATTCTACTTCAACAAATAAAAATACTATACAGAAGGGAAACTCTGAAAACTGCTGTCAGCCCCCTAAAGTGAACATCAATAAAAATCTGAATAGCTCACTCCTCTACCCAGGAGAGAAGGAACCATTCCTTGGAAGGAACGGTAACACAGAGCGTGCTCACGTGCCACTTCCTCCTGCAGAAGACACATGCAGGGATAGTACCCGAGTCAACCAGAGAGTAAATTTCCTACACCAAACCACCCCTCTGTATAATAATAAGTGTAGTGGAGTGCAATTAAGGGCTGACAGTTCAAGAAAAAAAGCAAATTATTTAAACTCTTGTAGCAAAGTGCTTTCAGAGTCTCAGAAGAAAGCGTGTGAGGTAAGCACTGCTTCCAGTGCTGATCTGTTACTTCAGCTAGATGAAGCAGTTAGCACAGATACAGATGAATTAAAGAATTCAAAAACCAAAAAAGAACAAAACTCACAGAGTACTCAGAAGGGTAGAGATTGTAGCAGTTTGCAGGAATCAGAGAGGCACACTGAAGGCAGCCTGAACATTAACTGTAAAGATGAAGTTCTCAGGGTTACACAAGATCAGAAGATAACACAGAGTGCAGACGAGAACAAGCTTCTCTCTGACTGCACAAGAGACAAAGTCAAAGATATAGAAAAAAGGAAAAACAGACCTTCAATTAAAAATAAACTGGCAGCTGTTTGCAAGACAAGTCGAAAATTTTCAAGTAAAAATTTACCCCCCAAACCGCACATAAGTAACATTTTTTCACAGAATGGTGGAAATGCCACTTCTGTAGAGCTCGAGATGTCCCTTGACTCATTGATTTCAACAGATTCCCATCAGCCATTCCTGCAGTTGGACAATGAAAATCAGAATCACAGTCTGGACCCTGATAAGAATACGCCAAGAACAGCTGAGAAGGCGGCAACTGAAAATCAGAATGATCCTTTGCTTGTTAATAACACCAGTTGGAGGTCTTTTACAAGCTCATACACCCAGAAGGAAGCCATCAGTCCCAAAAAAGCTACAGTGAAAGTGGAAAATAGGCCAAGTCTTACAACCATGTTTCCAGACAAAACAGTAACCACAAGAAATAGGAATTCCCAAACACTTGATCTCAGGTTAGAAAGCAAAACCCAGCCCGTCTCTCCCAGTGCTACTGCATCGGACCCACTGGATGGTGAGAAAAGAAGAGCTAGCAGTCGTGCCTGCACTCCTCCCTTGCCACTTTTAACTGACAAAAACTCAAACACGTATGTAAATAGCTGCTTGCAGGCAGAGGTATGTCCAGAGCGAAACTTGACTTCCCAGCCGGTGCTTGGTCAGTGTCAAAACACCTCTCAGTTTGCTAGCGTAAAAAATGCCAACTTGCATGGCTATCAGTTGCGCAAGAGCCATGCCAGAAGCCAGCGTGAGCGTCACCTTTCTGAGAGTGTTTGTGCTCGAGATTCTCAGGAGACCTTTGCCTTGGGAAGCAATGTTCTACCAAAAGATGGTATACATGGGAAGAGATTTAAATCTTACTCGGAGCTGTTGTCTTGCGATGAAAATGAAAACTGGGCCTCGGATGATGAAAAAAGTTACAGCACCAGAAATTTGATGTATCCTTCTGTTGAATTTGGTATATTTGGCAAAGAACAACAGTTGGCTTTCCTGGAAAATATCAAGAGGTCACTCACAGAAGGGCGATTATGGAGACCTTGTCTTCTTAACAACCCTGGTGCTCTCAGAGATGGAGAGAGCTCTTCTATCAACAGGGCTGAGCTTTTGAGCTCAAGTTCTGCTGGGAGCAAGATGTCATCGGCTGCTTCATCCCCTCAAGAGCCAATTGATATCTATCAGGAAGACCCAGCAGCTTATTCAGATTCAGACAGTGATACCACCACCGATGATGAATACTACCTAGATGAGATCGATAAAGAATCGGAGCTATGAAGGGGCCGTGGGACTAAGATGGCAACATAGCTCGGTAGTTTCTGGGCAGGCAAAACCATGTAAAATACTTCGAGCCAGTTCTTGTGCTGCTATAAATTGGTACAACTTCATTAGTTTTAAAGAAGTTAGTATGTTACATTGGCTGAGCATTTGACTTTTGTATTAAATGAGGCTTCACCATTGTTGTTTCCCCTAGCAGGGAAAAAGAATGTTAAAAAATCTCTTCCCAACATAACAGAAAGTAAACAACTGTGGAGCTTTGGGCAGCGTAACTCCAGAGATGGCTTTCCTCTGAGTCAGCAAGCAGTGGCTTAGGCTCCTGCCAGCTATGCAGTGCTGGAATGGATAAATTCTAGCTTGAGCTACTTTTTGTTACGAGACTTAACAGAAAAACAAGAGTTTTCTTTGCTGATAAAGTTTCCTCATTTACCAGATCAAGTGTGATAATGCCAATCCATCCCACCCAACAAACATCCCCACAAAACAAAACCTGTTCAATTTTTGCGGCATATTCTGTATAAAGGTTCTTTTTCTGCATTCCTGGGAGGCGCAGCAGCAGTGTCCCTGGTGGCCTTTGTTCTGCCGTGCAGTTGAGGCGGATTCCACACCGGGATGTTTCTCCTCAGTGTTGCAAGAGCAGTGAGCAGTGTGAGTTACGGAAGTGCTGCAGTGGATGGGAAACAGCTCGGCAGAGGACACAGCACTGGAAAACCCACCACAATTCCTGAGGATGTTAAGAAACACGGCTGAGCATGGGAATCTGCTTTTCAGACATGGGAGGTTCATAACTGGCAGAGCTTTGGTTACAGTCAAGATGAATGGCCAGGTTTCTGCCTTTGACTTAGGAACAGGTTAATTTGGATTAATAATCCGACATTTTAAACCATGGAAAATGTAAAAAGATTTACTCTATGTAAACCTCATAGGTTGAATCCTAAGTTGTCCTAATATTGGGAAGACAACCCTCGCCAGTACAACTCCTTACGTCCCTGAGTTCTGCTGCTGCCTCTGTGCCGGGCCGGTCCCGGGGTGAGGCACCGGCAGCCGCTGGGCTCCTTCAGGGCAGCACCACCCGAAGCGGCCTGAGAGGACACTTGGCCAGGTCACAACTGCACCGTACAGACTGGCTGGTTTTTACATACTAAGTAAATAAAACCAGTAAGAGATGCTCTTTCCCTTTTTGATATTTTTCAGCCATTCGCGCTGTCACTGTGGTACTTTTTATCCTTCGAACTGAACAGCTGTAAACGTTTTCCAGTGGCTTTTCTTCAGCCATGCTAATAATGTAGTAGTATTACTCAGTAGCCAAAACTCATCCCTGGCCATTAAATTTATGACTAAGTTTTGATCTCTTTTTATACAAAATCAGGAGTGGCTCACTGAACCAGCAGATAGTATTTTTAAATAATTATACATTTACTTCTACTTTATTTCTAATTTCACATATGGTCTAAAATGATGATCCATATTTTTGATAAACTTTTTAATTCCATAAAATTTCTGTAGGACATAATTATATTTTTGTAACTAGAAGGACAGTATACTGGTATTTTAAAATAATATATTTTACACAAAACAAGCAATGCTTGTATCTCTGACTACTCCACAAGAAACTAAAATATGAAAATATTATAGTAGGTAACTGGTATCCTTATTTTTTTATACTGTAAACTTCGTTAAAGAAGTGGCTCTGTAGTTCAAATCTGCACCGATATATAAGTATTTTTACTGGGGTGATTTGTCTTTTGTTGTACATAGAAGGACTAACATAAACTATGTATTTATAGTCAAAATTGAGCTCTACGACATGCCTGGTTTGGAAGGATGTAAGCGTATGCTGACATATACAATGCTGGAAGGAAATCACTACCATATAATTGCAATCTTGTAAAATGCGGTATTCTAAGGAGAAAATGTGTTTCTCTGTAAATGGCTGTATTCTGTGTATTCTGGTGGCCAGCCCACCCCAAACCACAACAGCACAGGATTCTGTAGAGTGAGACAATAAAACCAGCTGAGTATCGGTGAGGAATTTCTGCTGCTGTACATTTCTGCAAAATATGTTAATCCAAAAGCTAGGAATACCAGCCTAGATAAGGTAAAGAATAATAAAATAAATGTTTACAAGGGAAGTAAATGGTCATACAGTTTCTCTTGACTAGAAGCGGATGGTTTAGAACATTTTTATTTGTAAATATTTTATACCTGTTCAACAGAAGTTGGATTAAGTTCTCACCTTGTTGGCGTAATTTTTTTTTTCATTTGCTATGCTGTGTATGTACAGGAAATCAGGTGGCTTGATTTAATGTAAGCTTTTGGTCCTAAATCAGTTGTGGAAGACTGCAGCCTATTGAGGATCTGTAAACTAATATTTACACCAAATAATGGTATTCTGTAAAACAAGCAATTGGCATGAAAACATAGGGAGAAATACCCTTTGAATAGCGATCTGCTCCATTCAGTTTAGTAGAGCCAGGTTTTGACATCTTCACTCTTCCAAGTTTTTTCTTTGGCAAAAGTGTATTCTATAAATGTTCATAATTTATAGGATTTTCATATTTAAAATTATTTGTTTGAAATAAATTCTGCATTCAAATGAAAAAAAAAAATTTACTGGCACTGTGTTTATTTTTCACTTACTGTGAATGCCGTAGATCTAAGAGGGGGCACCCAGCCGTGGTCCATCAGCAGCTGCAGGCAGGGGTCATGCCGATACTCCATGTGGGGGCCAAGGGTAGTATTTGATGAGTAATTTTACAAGGTGATGAGCTCCAGCTGGAATTAGGCCTGAGTGGGGCCTGGCTGCCACGTGCAGTGACAGGGTGTGAGATTCACCACTGTCTTTCAACCTTAATTACTACAGCCACGGTATGTGGTACCTGAGTTCAGTGATGCAGTCCCTCAGCCTGGTTTCAGAAGGAAACATGGTTTATGGACGAAGGTGGTGTTTGTGCCTATCGCTGTCCACCCATTAGGTCACTTGTGTCCCCAGATGATCTTTGACCTTTCTAACATCTCAATGACATTTGAAAAAGGGACAGGAATCTCGTGGTTTCATCACAGGGTAGCTCACACTGGGAAGGACCTCGGGAGGTTCTGCTCCAACCTCCTGCTCACAGCAGGTCAGCTCTGAGGTCAGGCCAAGTCATTCGAGGAATGAAGACTGGAGAGCCTCTCTGGGCAACCTGGCCTGACTGTCCTCATGGAAGAAATGTGTTCCAGGCTGAGCCTCTCTTTCAGCTTATGCCAGGGTTCTCTTGTCCTTCCACCCTGCACCATCTCCTCAATGATCTCCCCAGAGGCATTGGGGGCTTCTGTAAAGTCCATCCCCTCCCCGAAGCCATCCCTGCTCCAGGCTGAACAAGCCCAGCTTCCCCAGCCTCTCTTCACAGGGCCAGTGCTCCAGCCCCACCGCCTCAGTGGCCTCCCCTGCAGCTGATCCAGTTTATCCATGTCTTGTACTGGGGAGCCCAAAGCTGGATGCAGTATCTAGACCACGTGGTCTAACAAGTACTGCAGGGAGGGCGATAACGACTCCCCTCAACCTCTGGCTCTGCTCTGGTTTGTACAGCCCAGGCTGCCGTTGGCCATCATTGCTGACAGGACCTGCTGATGGCCCATGTCCTCCTCACCACCCACTGGGACCCCCAGGGCTGTTCCCTCAGAGCTGCTCCCAGTCTGTACAGTGCAGGGGTGGCTCCTCCCCGGAGACAGGGCCCCAAGAGCACCAACAGACCCTGACCCCCCTCCCCAGGGCTCCACCTGCCCTGCCCGTGGCCCAGGACACCATTTCAGCCCCGCCCCTGCGATGTTGGAGGACCTTGGTCTTCACAGCCCTGCCTGGCTGGCCATGGGCCCTGCTGAGCCTGGCCCCACCTCCAGGCTGAGGTCCTCAGGGCCGTGCAGCCACCCCAGAGCCATGCTTAACTCTGCTTCCCCTTGCAGGGCCTGATCCTGATCTGCAGATTGATGTCCCTGCTTGACCTCAGCCCTGCCCTGTCCCCACAAGCCTGCTGGGTGATGTGGCCTCTCGGCTGCCCCAGATGCTCTTGCCACGTGCAGGCCAAGCCCTGGTGAAGCCCTGCCGCCAGCCATGGTGCTGTGCTCCTCAGCCCCATTCCCCAGGGAGCAGCCCGCCCTCGCCGCTCCCTGGCACCCAAGTGCGAGACTTTCTGTTGAATTTCATGGCCCATTCCTCCACCCTGTCCAGGTCCCTCAGGATGGTAGCCCTGCCCCCAAGCGCACCGACTAGTCCCCCTGTTTGGTGTCATCTGCAAACCCAATGATGGAACTCTCCATCTCCTCATCCCAGGCTAGGTCCCTGTGGTGCTCCCATTCTTACCAGCTGCTGGGTAGAGGTGACCCATCAACCAGCCCCCTCTAAGCCCACACAACCATCCTGATGGTTTTTTTACCCATCTGGTTGTTCCCCATCCAGACCACAACATCCTAACTTGGATACAAGAGCGTTGTGGGAGACAGTGACATCTGTGCTAAATTCAAGGTAAATGCCGTTCCCTGCTCTCCCCTCATCCCCAGGGCACGTTTATCGCCAGGCATGGTTGGCCCCCGGTCAATCCACGCTGACGGCTCTCACTCACCACCTTCTCCAAATGTGCTCCCAGCTGGTGCAGAGGGAGAGGAAACCCACCCTTGCTGACCCCTGCGCTGAGAGCTGTGGCGGGGGATGTACTGCCTGGCCGAGGAACACATTCCTAACTCCAGACTAACACTACACGTTTCCTCCTGCCTGTTGGGAGCATCACACGTGGTATGTCAGTGGAGATCTGTGGTTATCTGAGGTGAGGGAGTTTGGGAGACTAAAGACAAAAGCAAGGAGGAAACCAGACTTGATAATTTCACTTTCAAGGAACCTGTTTTTCATGGTCTGTATGCACAGAGACTTGAAGTTCATGTTATTCAAACCCACGCAGCACTTATTTGTGCTGCCATTGTTTTGCATGTGAAAATCCAGGCTTGCACAGAAGCTTGTTTTAATTCTCCTACAGCCTCGTGCAGCCCCACCACCACCACCACCACCTACCAACACCCTGAAATATTTCCTAGTAGCAGCAAATGCTTCTGATAAAAAAGATACAACAACCTTAGGAGAGAAATAACTGGAGGTATTCCATCATTTTTAAATCCATGAAATTACTTCGTTGTTACATTTGCTAGAGAAAAATACCACAGGCCCTCTTTCCCCATCACCAAGCATGACCGCACTGAGGAGGGCAACCTGCAGTCCCTCACCCCCAGCCCAAGGCCTTTGGCTGTCAAAGGTGGGTGCTTGCCCATGCCGTGCCGGACCAGAGGCGTGATGCTCCCTGGTATGGGAAGGAGCGGCAGGGAAAAACCTGCCAGTACATCCCCACAGGGCCCATGCTCTGTCCTTCACTTTAAATAGTCACGGTGGGAAATCTTAGAAACAGCGAGGAGGAATTTTAAATTATGTATTATTTCTTTCTTTTACAGCAACCTCTGTCTGTACATAAGCTAATACAGGCAGTAACAATTAATACATTTTAGAGACATATGAAACGTCAAAACAAGAGAGAAATATGAAACATCAAAAGCAGCGTGGCCAGCAGGTCAAGGCAGGTGATTCTGCCCCTCTACTCTGCTCTCCTGAGACCCCACCAGGGGTACTGCATCCACCTCTGGAGCCCCCAGCATAAGAAGGACATGGACCTGCTGGAGCAGGTCCAGAGGAGGGACACAAAGATGATCAGAGGGCTGGAGCACCTCTCCTATGAGGACAGGCTGAGAGAGTTGGGGTTGTTCAGCCTGGAGAAGAGAAAGCTCCAGAGACACCATATATTACCTTTCCAGTATCTGAAGGGGGCCTACAAGAAAGCTGGAGAGGGACTTTTTACAGGGGCATGTAGTGATGGGGACAAGGGATAATGGCTTTAAACTGAAAGACAGGAGATTTAGATTAGATACCAGAAATGAATTTTTCACTTTGAGGCAGGTGAGACAGTGGAACAGGTTGCCCGGAGAAGCTGTGGATGCCCCATCCCTGGAAGTGTTTAAGGCCAGGCTGGCTGGGGCTTGGAGCAACCTGCTCTAGTGGAGGTGTCCCTGCCCATGGCAGGGGGGTTGGAACTGATGATCTTTAAGGTCCCTTCCAACCCAAGCCATTCTATGATTCCATGATTTTTCCCTCTTAGAACTCCAGACCAGCTGTTCAGATGCCAGCTGACTTGTAGCCTAACACACAGGTGAGGTGTTGTTTGGAGGAGACACACACGCATCCGCTCTTCGGTTTGGCTCAGCGCCCGTAGACGAGGGAAGGGGAACCTCCTGGGACACGAACGGGGGGGGCTCCGCCACGACAGGTGGGTCCGAGCCTCCCCCTCCCTCTCCCCGCAGCTGCACCGTCTTTTCCCCGAAAGTGCTCGGGCCCGGGACGCGGAGACCGCTCCCCTCCACGGCCCCAGCCCGGCGGGGACCGCAACGCTCGTTACTTCCCGGCCCTTCCCGCGCCTCCCCCGGCGCTGCCCGGCCCCGGCGGGGCGGGGAGCGGGCGGCGGCCGCCGGCGGGGAGCGGGCCCGGGGCCGCGCAGGCCCGGAGGAGGCCCCGGCCCCCCGCTCCCAGCGGGCGCGGCCAGCGGGGCTCGGCGGCGGCGGCGGGGCGACGGGGAGCCTCGGGGCGATGGGGAGCCGGGGGCTGCTGCCGCTGCTGCTGGTCGCCGCCTGGCCGCCGCTGCTGAGCTCGGCGGAGCCCGTTAGCCCCGAGCGGAGCCTGGCCTGGGGCCCCGGGCTGGACGCGGGGCCGGCCCTGCCCGTGCGGTACTTCTACATCCAGGCGGCCAGCGCCGCCGGACGCAACTTCTCCCGCTCGCCGCCAGGTACCGGGGGTGGGACGGGGGGGCGCGGGGTGCAGACCCTGCCCGCGGCCGCGATCCCCTCGGAGGAGCTGGTCGGAGCCGCCCACCCCTTTCCCCTTCCCCTTTCTGTCTTTCCTTCTTCCCCTTTCCCTCTTCCCCTCTTTACCTTTCCCTATTCCTCTCTTCCCCTCTTTCCTTTCCGCTCTT
The DNA here is from genome assembly GCF_964106895.1 of Numenius arquata. NCBI lineage: Eukaryota > Metazoa > Chordata > Aves > Charadriiformes > Scolopacidae > Numenius > Numenius arquata. The sequence goes on from NC_133576.1 coordinate 123,379,099, forward strand.
CCCCTTCCCCTGTTCCTTCCTTCCCCCCTCCCGAGCGCTCACTGTGCCGTCGCCGGTTCCTGGCCTCCCCCCCCGCGTCCCTCTCCGCGTCCCGCCCGGTCCCGCATCGCCCGGGACACGCAGGTCCGGTGGAGAGCGGAGCGCATGGTCGATCCCCTCCTTCCTCCTTTCCTTCCGCTCTCCCTTCCCTCTGGGGCAGCCGAGTGCCTCCCCCCGCGGGGCTCTGCCTCTCACCCACCGCCTCCTCTCAACCCTTCGTGGGTTACAGCAACAGACCAGCAAGCTCCAAACAAACCAGTGCTGCTGGAGCTAGCGGATGTACAGAAATCCCAGTACCCTGCTCAGAAGTGCTAATGGAATTATCTTGAATGCTGCACACACACCAGTTGCTTAAAATGTCTGTCTCGGTAAGCACGGCACTCCGGGCTCCGTTATCCTCCTGCTGCTTCGTTAAGAAGGAGTCTTTTTCATCTCTTGTTTGCTCAGCACAAGCACAAACCGTCCCAGGACACTTCTCCCGAGGGTGGGAACCGGGGTTCGTTCTCGCAGTCCGGCGGTACGCTGCCACTCTGCTGGTCTTTGCTGCAAGGTGATCCCACAGACTCGAGATTAAGTTCTAATTGCGAATAAAAATAACTTTTGCATCGCAGATTTCCCAATGAAGATAGCCCTGAGATAGCTGCCCAGTGGAAACCCAGTGTCGCTAATTTATACAGGGCAGGGCTACTTATTTTGCTCTGTATTATTTACTCTTCGTGGAGCTGGTACTGAGAGGACACCTACCAAGCGTGCACGGCCTCCTCGTGTCCTGTAGTTAGAAGGCTGCTGCTCGTGAAATAAAGGAGTAGGGATGTATTACACAGCTTATGTCTTCAGTCTGTCAGAACCCCAGATCCTTCAGGTCTGGGCTTTCTCCAGCTGCTGTTGCAACTCGGTGCTGGGCTGCAGCGCAGATTTGTAATTGGGCTGAAGAATGCAACTGCGCCGGCTGCCAGTGAAGTGGGGGCTGATCTCAGCCGCGCGGGGAGAGCCTTGGGTTCAACCAACGGGTTGCTAAAGTTAAAGAGTTCTGAAGCTCGATTGGATTCTCGTGCTAGTTTAAATCCTGCAAGATAAACTGATAGGACATGGGTACTGAGAACCTAGTTTTGACCTCAGTGTGTTTGTGTGTGTCTGTATTTATATTAACAAATTCAGTGACCTCGGGAATGTTTCCAGGTCCTGATGCCTTCTGGCATGGAGTGGTCTCCATTCATGCCATGACATTCCGTAGGCTCCAAACTGAGGCGGTGCTGACAGGGAAGAGCTGTTGGCTCGTCCCGTGCTGACTGCTGAGCCACGCCAAGAACTATCTAGGAGAGTGCCAAGGGTCCTTTAACAATTCAGCGGTACAGTTCATCATGTTCCAGTCCATGAGCACCGTTTAGACACGGGCCATAAATTTCAGTTCTCAAATGATTTTAAATGTTCAAATTCGATTTGTAAAATGTCAGGAAAAAATTGCAGTTAATATTATTTATTAAGGCACTGCCTTCCGATATAAACTAAATACATCTCAAAACATCCCTGCTGGGATAGCTAAATAAATCTGCATTATCACCTTCATTGCACAAACAAGAACGCAGTGATCAGAGCAGTTAAGGCTTCCCATTTGTAAAACTTGTCCTAATCTATTACTGAATTCCGTTTTGTATGGATTAGAATTTCAGTCAAGTAGGTCAGTACTTACTGGCATCCAGTGTGAAACTTATATAGGATAATTAGTAGATTTTCAATACAGATGAGTTTTCTGAGTTGCAAGTCGTATCACCAGAATGACTGCACACCACACAATCATTTCAACCTACAGGCTGTAACTTTTTGACTCATCTTTTTAGGAAGATGTCAAATTGTCATGCTTTAACCCCAGCCGGCAACTAGGACTCTGCAGCCTCTCGGTCACCACCCCCCCCCCCACCCCCCTTCAGAAGGGCAGGGAGATGAGGGAGAAAAGGAGAGGAAATGGAAAAAAAAACCCTCATGGATTGAGATAAAGAAAGTTTAATAGAGCAATAATGGAAAAGGAAAGTAACAATAATAATAATAATGGTAAAAGAATATACAAGACACAAGTCACTCTCACCGCCCAGTGAATTAGTTGCCCAGCTTGACCTGAGCAGAGATCGCAGATTCCCCCCTCCCCCAGCCAACCCCCACTTATATACTGAGCATGACATCTATGGTATGGAATATTCCATTGGCCATTCCATTGCTCTGTCTATGCTCCTTCTCAGCTTCTATGGGAAGCTGAAAAACATCCTTGAATAGTACAAACATCACTTAGCAGCAATTAAAACAATAGGCATTATTGTTTTATTATTCCTTTCATACCAACTCTGAAAACACAGCAACCACTTGGAAGAAAATTAACTATCTCAGCTGAAGCCAGGACACAAATGCTGTGGAATTCGCTCTCACTAGAAACAATGCTCCAAAGGGTAAAAAAAATCACTGCTGAAAATTCAGTACTTATTTTTAAAATAAACTGCATATTTTTTTCTTTGGATACTTGGATCCCCTTATCCTTCTGCTAGGTTTTCCCCTAGCTTTAACAACCTACAGGTTATTTAGTTGAAGAAGGAACAGAAATTGTTACTCAGCTTTGGAGAAATCTGTCTTTCCTCTTACTTGGACTACAGCTCCACAGTGTCCTCATGCAAAAGACCATTTATGAGGAAACCAACTCCCTGATGTTTTCTTCTCAAGCCTTTCAAAAGACTTAACCACAGTCTTAGTGTTTGTGCTGGCACTACGTTCAGCCTTCACAGTCTCTGAAGCCTCTTCCTTCTGGTAGAGTGAAAACCAGATAAGCATCACATCTGCATGTCTTTTTGAATACCTCCAGGGATGGTGATTCAACCACTTCCCCGGGCAGCCTGTTCCAATGCTCGACAACCGTTTCTGTGAAGAAATTTTTCCTCATATCCAATCCAAACCTCCCCTGGTGCAACTTGAGGCCTTTCCTCTGTCCTATGATCATACAGCCATTCTTATATTATCAGTGTAGTTCTACTTTATGTCGTCTTGAAAGGTAATCGGTAGCAAAATGTCAAAAATATATGAAGGGGGAAAAACTCTACTTTTCTGCCTCTTCTCTGATGGTGACTCTGCTTGCAGATAAACCAAAACAAGTTGAGGAGCTCCCAAACTGGGAGCCAATCTGAATCAGTTCTACTCACATAGATCCAAGCTGTAGAGATCCAAAGCTGTGACGGTCTTGGATCTAAACCAATGTACCATCCGTAGAAACTGTTCTGGAGTTTAAGCCTATTAGCATTGCTTGAGCTACACTTGTACTTGCCCAAGGAAATGTCACACTGTCTAACTGTACTGCTAACGTGTCCTCAGGCTACCACCTAAGCAAGCGGGGAGGTGTCCACTCATTCGTCTGAAAAGGAAGTACCATGTATCTGGAGCAACCTTAACATTCCTCTACTTCTGAGAAGTCAGAAGTGCACTTCTGGAAATCATTCTGGAGTGATACTTAGTCAAATGAGGCCTTCTCATGACAGATCTGCTAGCTACCAAAGACAATATTCTGCATTCTTTAGTCAGTGGGAGTGCTGCTCGCCACACTGGCATTCCAAGAAGGAATGAACACTTACTTTGGTTTATTTCTTCAGTATGTTGTCAAATTAAGATATTCTGCCTGGCTTCATGGTATCTTTAGCTGGCATGGGCTTTGAATAGTAAGAAAACTGAGGGCTGATTACAAATAATCTACATTTTATATTCTTGCACTGGAAAACAAAGCAGAAGAGAGGATGCATTCAGCCTTGAGAGATTCTTCTGCTCACAGACATTGACCATATCACAGAATCATAGAATGGTTTGGGTTGGAAGGGACCTTGAAGATCATCAGTTCCAACCCCCCTGCCATGGGCAGGGACACCTCCACTAGACCAGGTTGCTCAAAGCCCCATCCAGCCTGGCCTTGAACACTTCTAGGGATGGGGCATCCACAGCTTCTCTGGGCAACCTGTTCCACTGTCTCACCACCCTCACAGGAAAGAATCTCTTCCTGATACCTAATCTAAATCTACCTTCTCTCAGTTTAAAACCATTCCCCCTCATCCTATCACTACACTCCCTGATAAAGAGTTCCTCCCCATCTCTCCTGTGCCCCTTTTAGGTACTGGAAGGCTGCTGTAAGGTCTCCCTGGAGCCTTCTCTTCTCCAGGCTGAACAGCCTCAACTCTCTCAGCCTGTCTTCATAGGAGAGGTGCTCCAGCCCTCCGATCATCTTCGTGGCCTTCCACTGGACTTACTCGGACAGGTCCATGTCCTTCTTATGCTGGGGGCCCCAGAGGTGGATGCAGTACCCCAGGTGGGGTACACGAGAGCATGTTTATTTATAGAGGGATCCACTCTGACAACAATATCTGGAAGAATCTGAGTTACTCAGTGTAACTGCTGTCTCTGTGAAGAGGCATGACATCTGTTGTCAGAAAATAGAATTCTGCCTAATTTAATCTGAAGATGCTTGCACAGTAATTGACTTGAATCCAATTTCAAGATGCACTGCTCTAAGGAAGACATGATTGACCATTAAATGACCATTGTACTTATATACCACATTGCCTGTTCATGGATGCAAAGTATGTTAAGATATGGATTATATAGAAATAACTAATATCTCGGTCTCTTAGTGCTGTTTGAACACATTCATACTTTAGTACCATCTTGATTTTATCTGGATTTTTTCAGTTGTATTTCCTTCTGAATACTATTTTGTGGTAACACTCATTACATTTGTTTGGTTTGCCGTGGTTAGACTGTAACATTTTGTGAATAATCTGTTCCTCTCTTTTTTGAAGAATAAAGCTGACAATTACCACTTGTGACAGAAGGGAATATAACAGATTTATGTTTATGCATACTTGTGTGCACAAAATATTCCATGCCCAGTTAGTAAGTCTCAGTGCATTGATGATGAAGGGCTGGTGATCTTTAAGCACAGGTCAGACAGATGTCCAGGAAACATCTCTCCTCTCATTCTCTTATCCCTGCTTTTCAATAGCTGGGACTTTAAATTTGCAGGACAGTCAGCTGCAGCCCAAAGGTGAGCAGTTTGTATCTGACTCCTGGGTGCTGCAGCTGCCTTTCCACAAGCTGGCAAGTATTCTTTTCTCCTGTTACTTTAACTTGGTTTCCTCTCTTACTCTAGAGGAAATGATTGTTCCTTAGAGCACTACCTTGAAAACTTAGTATTAAACCTAATCTTTGCTTCAGAATACTGTCAGCCTTTCCTTCAGTGTTGCAATCGTTATTTAACTTTTTATCTCCGTCTACAGGTTTACCATTTATTAGGTATGTGATGATCAAGAAAATTTGGTAGGATGATCTTCCATAACTGGAAATTAATTTTACCAGCTTGGTATAATCAAAACATTTCCAGTGCAAAGTTAAACTAAATTCCATGGACATAATCCAGTAGAGTTTGCTCTCACCTTTATTTTATATATGTGATTCTAATAGCTTAAAGTGCTCATATCTGTTTTTATTTTCCTCTTTCCAGGAAGAACACAGTTTAAAGTGGTAATTAAGGCACTTTCTCCAAAGGAAGGCACCAGAATTTACACCCCTCGCCCTTTGGATAGAAATGATGGCACATTTCTTATGCGGTATCGAATGTATGGGAGTGTCAGAAAAGGGTTAAAAATTGAGATACTTTATGGTGATCAGCATGTAGCGCAATCTCCTTACATTTTGAAAGGTAAGGGTATTTTTTTTTTATTTAATGTAGTGCATGATGGTAGCTACAGAAATGCTACAGACTAATTTACTGCTAGAGGAGGAGGTGGGAAATTAGAGGCTGGTTCCCCCTTGTTCATGTGCTCTCCTCACAGGTGTTCTCCTTATACAGAGAAGTAAGCGGTGACAATCTCCAGGCATTGCTAAATTACAGGACCTAGATGCACAAGCATGTAGATTATGGCCTCTGACATTAAGGTGATGTGTCCGGACATCTCCTCTTCCCTCTTGCATAAGGAAATGGATCTCTTCAGATTTTCTTGGGAATAAGAGAGAAACCTTCTAGTTTTATTGTTTTCAAGCAGGTATTCACTTAAACATTGTGGTATTTTTATCTAAAGTAGAAAATATTACCTGCAAAAGCAAGGAGTTTGTGTTGTTCCCAGTGCTTTACAATTCAAATGTCTGTGATTTCTAAGAAGTGTGATCCTTCAGAACAACAAACACTGTATTTCGTTAACCAGACAATATTTTACTTTCTTTCTGTTGGCAGAGATTAATTCAGTGCAGGTCTGTACTATGGAAGAACTATTTAAAAGCAGGACAAACAAGGCAAATTATACTCTCATTCCAGATCTTCTTCTTTAACTTCCTTTTCTTGCTCCCAAATGGACAGTTGTTTAGCAAAGAAAAGGATAATATAAAATTACTTCTCTGGAGTCTTGTTTCATTTCACCACTGCTTCTAACCGGAATTTGGTCACGGGGCTTTTTGATAAAATTTCCTAAATACAAACTTAGAAATGTCTTCAAACTGAGATGAAGTTGTTCTGAGTCCTCAGGGTAGTAGTATGCCTTCTTTTTGCTGGTGCATGTTTGCCAGCAGCCATGAAACTATGACACAGGACAGAACCTGTTTTGATAGAAGTCCATGAAATAAGGGCGCTTTTTTCACGCTTTACGAGGCTCTTACTTACACCTAAGCTCTCTGCTTCGAAAGGACAGAAAGAATAATTGACTGTACATAAAAGAAAACACCTTATGCCAGACGTGAAGCCTACTGTATCAAAGATCTAAATTAGGCAAAAATTGAAACTGTTAATACCCAAGCTTTGGTAGTTACAGACAGAACAATTGTGAATACCCTCTGTGGTTGGCAGGCAGCACAATAATGGAGCTTCATTTTGCAGGTGAATTTTACCCTGATAATAAAAAGTCTAGTATTTTGATTTCTGAAAAGAGAAGAATGTTGCTGTTTTCTCAGTTACACTGCTAAACCCCAGAAATGTTACAGGGCAGATGATTTCCCAAGAAAACATTAGAAAACTTGGAATAAAAAATGTCAAGTCACTGTAAAGTCTACATTTATATACTCATGTGTTTGAGGAATTATGATTGATGTAGCATCACACATACAGACTCTCAGTGCTTTGCTTCCTGCAGGACCAATTTATCATGAATATTGTGACTGTCCTGAAGAAGACCCTGAGATCTGGCAGAGCGCTATGTCTTGTCCGTCCCAAGAACCTCAGATTACAAAGGACTTCATTTCTTTTCCCACCATTGACCTTCAGCGAATGCTTAAGGAAATCCCAGCGAAGTTCAGTCAAACAAGAGGTGCTATCGTTCATTACACCATTCTCAACAATCACATCTACCGTCGCTCCTTAGGGAAGTATACAGACTTCAAAATGTTCTCCGATGAAATGTTCCTGTCACTGGCAAGAAAGGTATCGGTTTTGACCATTTAAGACTATTAAGTCACGTTCTAATAGGGCAATACTGCATTTGTTGTTTTATCTTCAGGTTTGTAATTCCTGAAGTAAGATTTGACTTTTGTTTTTTCATCAAGATGACAGTGTATCTTAGGGCTAATGTCTGGGGGCTGAGCCTGACAGTAATGAAATTACTGGGGAAGCTGCAGGGGCTAAGGCCCGACTCTGCAAGCCTTTTCCTGGCCTCTGTGAGTGTTCCTTTCATTCTTGCTTGTGGGACAGAAACTTGAAGTTCATACCTTAACCTCAGCTAAATCTATTAACCGTCTAGCAGGTTTATTGATTCTGCATGACATAAGAGAACTGAGGAATATGTGCAAGAGTGACAAACAGCTGTCTTTGTGTTATTATCCTTTCTTGGGTATACATTTAGGTTCGTCTTCCTGATGTGGAGTTTTATCTTAATGTTGGAGATTGGCCAGTTGAGTATCGGAAAGCTAATGATACACCTGGTCCCATACCTGTCATTTCATGGTGTGGCTCCGTGGATTCCAGAGATATAGTCCTTCCAACGTATGATGTAACCCACTCGACTCTTGAAACCCTGCGTGGAGTCACGAACGATCTCCTTTCTATTCAAGGAAATACAGGTAAATTATACATCGTGGATTTAAAAAAAAGAATTTGAAAATTCCATCAAAGCAGCAAGTTGCATTCAGATAATATGTTCAAGTCTTTAGTTCACAAGCGCCTTAGGACGTCTCTTCATACAAGCAGGTTAGTCTTTACAGACTGTAAACACTTTCAACACTGCTACTAAGCAGGTATTTAATAAAGATTTAGAGCCAAAAGTTAAGTCCAGTTTACAAGAATGGTTAATTTTAACTTAAAGGTATCCAGAAGATAGCTACTGTGACCTGTCAGAAGAAAAGTCAATATAATTAAAAGGCCTTTCTCCTCAGTGAAAGACTTGAATGTGTTCCTTCTAATCAAATAGCAATCCTTTTCCTGACAGTGATGTGGCCCAATGTTCTTTTTACATAAAAATGAATTTGAATCCTGAAAGAAGTAAGCTAGTACTATGCTGCAGCTTCTTTCAAATAAGAAAATATTGTCTCTCTATATACATGTATAAAAAAATATAAGTATGGGTATAGGTATAGGTATAAAAAAAACACCTCAGAGTGGGATCTTCTGAATTGTTATTCTAGCTTTGAAGGAAGAGTCAGTTTTACTGACAGGTATCTTCCCCCACCCCCAAAATTAATGAATACTTGGGGATCAGACAAATGGCATGAACCATACCTCAGGAGTAAAACTTTCTTTTGATTTGATTAGTTCACAGTTTCTCTTTTCTTTATTAGTTTTTAAATTAAGTATTTTAATGAAATTATCCATTTGAAGCACTCTGGTTACTGATTTAGCACAGCTGCTTTTCCAATTAGGACATGGTAAAATCCTACTCCACTTTAGCAGGTCCTTTAAGGAATGTCCAGCAGAAGGATGAGGAAGGACATACTATGTTTTTAAAAGCGAGCAGTAAGCAAAGATGAAGTCTATCAGGCTCTTGCTAAGTATCTTGAGGACACAGTAGCCTTTTTTTTTCCTTTTTAAGTCATCATTAAGTGATTCTTGAAAGACTGGGTAACAGAAGTGTATTTTACTAAAGAAATTTCGGTTGTTGCGGCAGGCTTTATGGATGGAGTATTACTTTAATTATTAGTATTTTACTTACATAATTTGATTATAATCCCTTGTATAGCTTTCAAGATATTTCAAGTTATTTAAATATAAAATTGTTGAGTAGAAAAGCAATTACTTGCTTTTCCTTTTGCAAGTGGCTAAGTTTCTAATCCCACAATTCAAGCCAGAACTGGGAGTTAAACCCCTGTGACTAATAAGTGATTATGGATTCATGAGAAATCATGCCTGTTCTACCATGTCTCTGGGTGTAATGCCACTGTCACAGCAAGTTCCTTATTTGCACTAAACACAAAATGAACGTTTCCTTACTGTTTGCTTTTATCTTATCACTCAATGTTCATAGGCCCGTCCTGGGAAAACAAAACCAAGCAAGCCTTATTTAGAGGTCGAGACAGCCGAGAAGAACGTCTCCATCTTGTCAAGTTATCCAAGGAAAATCCAGATCTACTAGATGCTGGAATAACAGGATATTTCTTCTTCAGAGAAAAAGAAAAAGAGCTGGGAAAAGTTCCGCTGATGGGCTTCTTTGACTTCTTTAAGGTAACAAGGAAATTACAGTCTTGGATTAATTTTGCTGTCAAGTTCTTATCAACTGAAAAGACAAGGCTTACTTTTGCTAATACCATTCAGTAAACACAACAATTACGCTACTCTGGGAACACTGGTCTATTTGGGGTAGAAAGGCCACCTGTAATCAAAGTCATAGTATGACACACTTCTAAAGAAAGCCACTATACTTTTCTTGTGGAGTCCCTTAGAGAGTTCTCAGAGATTTATTTTGTGTTTTAAATAGATGGAGAAATTTGATTTCCTACCATCAGGATTTCTTCTATTTGGGGTAAATATGAAAACAATGGACACAACTTGTGTCCATTGCAAGTGCGTTATGGATGTCAGAAAGAGTCCTTGTAGTAACAACTTAGAAAAATAGATGGGTGTTTTTCTTGCACTTTAACACACAAATTCCACTGCAACAGAGGTATAAAAAGTAAAGGGGACAGAGTCCTGTGAAAAGCAATTATAATATATGGCAATTGAAGTTCTGTTCCAGAGAATGTATCAGAAATGCCGTAACACCCAAGAGCTTCTGCCAGAGCAGTACATTCATGGTTACTTTGAGTATAATGTTTCAGATTATTCTACATAATAATACAATTTTAAGTCAGAACAAATTTACTCTTTTTTAATTTAAGTACAGATTAGTTTTCTTTCTTTCCCAGCTCTACACCTTGCTCTATCCCAGGGCACTTTAACAGAATACCCATCACACAGTTCACGTGACACAAAGGTTCTTGACTGCCAGTCTTGGGTTGAAAACAAATCCTTTTTCCATTCTGTTATACAGAACACCATGAAACTACACCTGCTTAGCACTAAAACAGGTTTGAAGATAAGAATTAGTAAATACAATTATGTCTTGCTTGTGAAAATAATCTTTTATACAGTGTGTGTTCTGATTTGTAACATTTCACCTTTTTTTCCTCTGTCTTCATATTGTAGTACAAATACCAAGTGAATGTAGACGGGACCGTAGCAGCTTACAGGTTTCCATACCTCTTGCTGGGTGACAGCCTAGTATTGAAGCAAGATTCCCAGTACTATGAACACTTTTATATTGGATTAAAACCTTGGAAACATTATGTTCCAGTTAAGAGAAACCTAGAGGACTTGCTAGAGAAAATAAAATGGGCTAAGGTAAGTTCCATTACTAACTCAAGTTTAAAGTGATAAACAAACATGGAAACAATTTATCTTAATACTGTCTTCTTTTTGTATTTCCATATACATATTTTACATCAACTTTATTGAGATCCTGGGATAAAGGAAGTACATGTTGTTGTTAGTATAAGATGGGAAGGCCTTAATTCAAGTAACCATCTCTATTCAGGGAAATACTTAAGAATTCATTTTAGGTATGCGCACAAGTGTTTCATGAGTCAGAGCCTTAGTGTACTGACTAATGCAGGTAATTGTCAAAGAAACACCTAGAATCCTAGATACTACTTAACTAATTCTATTGGGTTTTTTAGGTCTTGCCTAGAAGTCATTGCATGTTCTATTTGAATGTACAAAAAAATCGCTGCTCTATAACATGCTCAGAATGAGAGGCTGGAATTCTGTAACCAAAAACCTGATAAAATTGTGTGATTTAAGCACCATTTGTGCTTTAAGTTTAGATATGAGGTTAAAAAACATAGGAAAAGTTTCTGTTCTGAGGGTACTGTAGTTCTTCATGACAAATCAGATGAGAATACTATACGCTTTGAAATATAGACCTAAAAAACTTGAGAGTAAGTACATGAATTCAAGCAGTTATTTTTAAAAGGAAGACATTGAATTCAGTCGTACAGGAGAGGACAGCTGCTGTGGCTTTGTCCTCTGTAAAACTGCGTGGGAGATGTCAGACCTGATTTTGAAGAGGTCTGTGGTTTGGACAAAACACTAGAGCAGTAATCAACTGAGTTTTCAAAATTGTACAATTATCCATGAAAGTTGTTATTGATAGCCCTAAGGTACCAGTTGTGGCCATAAAAGCAATCCAGTATTTTTAAAAAATCTGCAATTTAAAGAGTGCCTTTGCAATCTACCAGTAATTGCACATAAGGTTGCAGATATGAACAGCACCTTTAATAAAACTTCTAATGCCAGCCAGGCTTTGAGTAACTCACAGATTGCTCTATTATTCATTTGTTTCATCTCAATTTTCCAGGAAAATGATGAAGAAGCAAGAAAAATTGCTAAAGAAGGACAATTAACGGCAAGAGAATTACTTCAGCCTCACAAGTTTTACTGCTACTATTATAAAGTGCTCCAGGTTAGTAGAATAGATCACTTTATTACTTTCCCCCAGCTGCTACTGCTACCAATGCTACAAATGTCGGCCCTACTTACATCAATAGCAGACACGGTTCATATTATTCACAGGAGATCACTGTGAAGAGCTGTGCTAAAACTTGCTTCGGTGTTGCAGAGGCAACTTGACGTAATAGTTGTTTTACAGAATCAGATATTTTAAACTTTTTTTGCCCCCAAATGCCACCGTCAGACCTGTTTTCAGTGTCACTTGGTATGTGGTTTCTAGTGGACTTAGGAGATAGTTTGTACACAACTTTCTTCCTTTTTCCCTTCATACTTACCCCTCCTGAGCTACTTTGCTGTATTACAAAACAATGAGTACGTGGAAAAGAAATTCCAGAAGTATGGCTAGTAGAGTAGTAAGGGGTGAAGCAGGCCAAATAGTCATTGCTTCCCTAGGAGATGCAAATCTCTCGTGAAAGAAGTCTCTGAAAGTACTAATTTCTTTTTCCTGTTTTGCCATGCAGAGTTAGATCTCAGCTTCAGCAGCCACAGGTTGACACAAGGTTTGGAACTGTTCAGTGTACAAAAACGACAGCATTATCTGCATAAAGTAGTTAAAGACACAAATAATGACAATATTCAAATTACCATTAATAATAGGACAGGGGAAAACATTAAAGGAGGTTTTCAGAGGCAATGTAGCCTATTAGTAGGTGTTTTATAAAGACACCTTGTAAACAGGTTGTAAACAATGACATAAGAAGCCTGAATAAAGGCAAGCTTGTGAGTGGAAGGGAGGAGGAAAATTCATGTTTCATGAATTATACGTTGGTGCTTATAGCATTCTTAAATGTTGTTTACATATTTCAGAAATATGCCAAACGCCAAGCCAGCAAACCTGAAATACGGGATGGAATGGAACTTGTACCTCAGCCTGATGACAGAGACTCAGTGTGCAGCTGCCACAGGAAAAAGCCTTTAAGGGAAGATCTATAACTGTACCGGATGGAGAAAATCACCCACTTACAATGCAAGAATTTAAATAGGAATTAAGCTGTGAAATCTAAGACACTTAATGCTCTAGCAAACATTCTTAGTTATGTATTCTTCTTGCATTTACATACTCTTTTTCACACTGACTCTGGTCTACGTTGGTTCCCACAATTTTGTCTCCATGGCCACACCAGACAGATACCGAGCCTGTAATGGGGAGCGTTTAGGGGATCTGTTTGATGTACTGCATCAGCAGGAAGAAGAGCACAGTGCTGCTCATGTTCCAGCTGGGACCAAGTTACCAAAGTTTTATCAGGAACCAATCATGCACAAAAGATCTTCTGTGAGTCAGTGCAAGTTATTCTGAAGGAGCATTTGCAACATACTAAAACAGTGTTATGATTTCTTCATAACGTTTACCTCAGTGTTAGATTGTTTCTTGTATACAAAACAATTTTCTAACTAGACAAAGAAAATGAATATTTGAGATTTACAGATAAAAAAATCTGGTGTTGCTTTGAGATTTTTTTTTGGCCTATGACAGATAACAGAATAGAGAATATAGTATTTTTCAATTTCAGAAGAAAATGGAGAGGAGGGGAGAGATCTGATTAATGTTTTTATAAGCACCACAGCTGTGAATTACCAAAGTTAAATGCTGCTTTAAAGCAGACTGTGTAGCTATCACAATCACAGTGCTTTGAGTGCCAAGACACCACTCAGAAGACCTGTTCCCTGCCAATAACTACATCTGTGAATACAGCCACAGATCCACAAAAGGACTTAGTAACCTCAGATGAGCACAGGTGAAATACTGGTGTCTTAGTTCAACAATACAGTCTACAGTATCCCTGGCTATTTGAATATTCACACATCTGAAATTTGTTAGTAGAGTTTTAGACTGCCTAGGTTTTACTTCTGTGTAGAGCTGAGGATGCCACCATCTTTTTCACTTGGGTTCATGAACTACTTTTCCTGTGCTTAAGTCCTCAGAGGGATCTTAGCCCTGTTTTCTGAATGTAGATCATACCTGACCTTACTGAGATTAGACAGCAAATCAGACTTCATTGTTTTGGTTCAAACATATGACAGAAAAACCTATGGTGCACTTTCTATATCATAGTCTAGGGGTTAAGGACCATACTAAACAATGGGGAAGCCAGTTGTCCTCCTTGGTTTGATTTGAAGCCATTTTTCCAGAGAGTGCCTTAGCTCCAGACTGGAGAAGAGGTCTTCCACTCAAGTTGTGCAGCCATGAAGATGACAATACAAAATTCACACGGCCAGAAGGAGCTGGTCAAACCATAAAGTGTGCTTTCGGGTGGGGTGGGGTCATAATCCTAGTCCTGGATGTGGCTTCCAATAGCTCTGTTGATTTTACCGAAGTTCGTCTACTTCAAAATGCATAAACAATCCTGGAAGGAGACACCAATGCCAATACCGAGACCAATGCCCACAAGCACCCATTTCTGTCCTCTGCATTTCCATCTCAGCTAATGTAGCCTGCCTGAGCAACTTCCCACTCTGCTCTACTCGGATAATGTCTTCTGTGGATACCAAATTCTCCCTATGCAAAAAGGAATGGAAACGTCTTAAGATTGTGGACTTGTTTAATTGCTTAGGTGCTCAAGGTTTAGTGCTTTACACCTCATGCAGGCTTCATTCTCGGTTCTACACTGCAAGTTACTCTCAAAAAATACATAAAACAAAATTTCTGCCCTAGAACAGGAAGAAAGACTAGATTTTTCAGTATGCTAAATAAGGAAAGAACTTCAAGTTTCTAAAGAGGTTCATGCAACTGTCGGTCAGTCATTTATTGCATTATGCCAGCTAAGAAAAAACCTGGAACATGTTGCTCTACCCATCATCCTCTTTGTTCTGGTTCTAACACTAATATATATAGTCGTATTTTTATTTAGCATGACAGTCAGTCCTATAACTTCAGACTATAAATACACCTTCAGCTCATCTGACATAAAATTTTCTACATCAAAATTCAGGAACAGGGTTCCATTGCTGAAGCTGACACTTAGAACTGAGTATGTGCTCCTCTTTCCTTCTGTGTGGACAGTCATTTTTACTGTATGATAAGATCTTATTTTGTGATATTATCCATTATACCACGTGCATTTTATATTTACCAGTACTTATGGAAGTGGCATGCTCAGCAAAGGCAATTAAGCATACCAGGTTGTTGAAGCAACAAAGTTTTCCACCTCTCACACACATATTTCAAACCAAAAGTCCAAAAATGATCTGGTTATATTTTAAAAAATGGGAGGGAACAGGGGGAGTTATGATGCATACTTTGGGTTCTTTGGAAATATCTGTGTAGGAAAACTTGCCTGGCTTGAAACAGAAGTCTTTCAAACTGGAAGAAGAATCAGATAAAATTTAAATGGTCATGAATATAAACAAATGTGAATATTTAATCCCTCCTGTCTTCCCTCATAAAAAGGAAAAAAAAAAAAAAAAACATTCTGAATTCTTCTCTGCCAAAAAACTCCTTGCTTTTGTAATAAGCATCCCTTCAAAGCAAAGACTAGTTTGTCACAGAATGCCTTACAGGTGCTTTTATACCTTAGAGGCAAGAAATATCCTGAAAAATATGAATACATACATCTTCCTGCCAAAATTAAAAAACAGTAGAGACATGGTAGAGCCTTCATTAAAACTGCTTAGTCATTTTGAGAAAGTCTGGTTCAATTTATAACTACAGATCTTCCAAAGATAAAAGAAGGTAAGACAAAGCCTCTCTTATTTCCATTGGTGGTACTATATGCAATTTAAATTGTAATGAAGAGCAATCGTAACAATTGCCCCTCCAGGCCAGAGAAGATGTCAGATCTATTTTAGTTTGATGACAGGATGATACTCATTGGCCTGGTGTGTTACAGGAATTGCTAAATATTCAGTAAAACCTGTTTGTACAAAGTGTAATACATTATGCAGTATTTTTAAGCAACATACATACACTACAGCTTCTATTATTCTATAGTAGTTCTTGAACAGCAACTGAGTAAATCTCTTGTACGTCTCCCAGTTGGTGGTAATTTAAAAAAATAGTCACCATACCACAGTACTGAATTTTGCTACAGTAATTTCAGCTTTTAACGTACAACATAGGATTTAATACAGGGAGTTAAATTTGTCCTGTTTTCAACAATGGTAGTCATTTTTAACACACTGTATAACTCATCACTGATGACAGAGACAGAGTTATTTGTTTGAAATAGTATGTCCTGAAGTCCATGGCTAATATTTTCAAACACAGGAATCTAAATAGAAGTAGTCTGACTTCCAAAAATGTTGGTCATGTAGAGCCTTTACTTAAGATTCCTTATTTTCAGATCCCTTTAACCTTAAAAGTAGTTTCGTACAGTGAACACTCCAGAAAATCAGTCCTTTTGTGTTATGTGATACCTACGTCCTAAAATATCTAGGCACCCACATTTGGAAATACTCACCCAACCTCAATTTCATCTTGAAATATGAGCTGGTATATCTGTTGAACACAAAGGAGATATAAATTCATTTTTAGACTGTATTTTTTGAGATTTACCTCTAATATACTAGTTTCATGACAGTATTGTGCCAGGTCTGCCTTGTAGATTTGTAATTAAAAAAACCCTATAATCAAAGCTTGCCTGATGGAATGTTAGATTCAAGCATACTGGGAAGCATACGCCCGACATTTATTACATTAGAAAGTAAATTATTTAGTTAGGGAGGAGAGCTGACAGGGAAAACATACATCACCTGTTTGAGCACGTTTAAGAAGCTTGCAAAGAAATGATAATAAGGAAAAGAAGCATTACATAAACCTAGGATTTTATCAGCTCTTTTACCGCTTCAGTTTTTCAAAAGTGTTCTCTTGTAAGGAGAGTGATGAAGTGCAAGATTTTATATAAATAAATTACTGTTTAAGTTCACAGGATTTAACCATAAGAATCTTCTTGTCTGTGAATACTTTTATAGCATTTTAATGAGGCTATATGAGTAGTAATGCTTGGCCTTTGTTTTGAGGTGTTAATAATGTAAGAAAATCTATACTGTAGCGAGTTATGCCACTAATTTTGTATTTTGCTGTAAGAATAAGGGGAAAAGGATTATTTTGCATGTCTGTTGAAGACATTTGAGATATCTGTAGCCCATATCTTAATTGAGTCCCATCACGTGAGTGGTGATAAGCAAGAGGTGTATTAGCAAGAATGTGGCCAGCAGGTCAAGGGAGATGTTTCTTCCCTCCCATTTGGCACCTGTGAGACTGCAACTGGAGTATTGTACTCAAGTGTGGGCTCCCCTGTACAAGAAATACACTGACATAGCAGAGCAGATCCAGCTGAGGACCACCAAGGTGATAAAGGGATTGGGGCACGTGAAGTACAAGGAGAAGCTGGGTGAGCAGGGTCAGAAGGCAAGAGAAAGATTACCTTGTTGAACTCCAAAGGGAGAGTGTAGAAAAGATGAAGCCAGCCTTCTCAGAGGAAGACAGCAGAAGGCCTATGCACAACAGACACAAGCTGCAAGACAGGAAATTCCAATTAGATAAGGGAAAAAGAAATCTTCACACTGATATCTCCAAGGAGATGAAGCTCGGTCTACATGACCTCCAGATGTTCATTATTCTATGAACTACATTTCGGTCATACAACAAGCATTTATCTAGTCACATAGCAGAAGGATAAAAACATCCAGCTCTTGAGTGTCTCCAAGAGGCAATGTAACCTTTCTGTGCTGACACGTTTGACACTACTCATGTTTATGTCTCCCTTGATAATACTGACTAAGTTTTGCAGATACTTTAATGTTGGCTTACAAGGCTATAAAATTATATATTGATATTATGTATTATTACTATATATTTTCACAATATACCGTAGTCATGCAGTACATAGAGGACTGAACAGAAAGAGGATACCTTGATTTGGCATTATATGCTTGGACTGATTCAAAGTGCAAGACCTGCTCTTTCAAGAAGCTGAATATACACTTCACATGTATGAGATAACAGATTTTGAGTACAGTTATGAACCGAAGTAATTAATTTTAAGCAGTCAATGTATAACTTTATAAGTTATACATATACTTAAATGCTATCATACTCTGTAGGCCACTGGTGAGTGAGCATGACATATTCCCATCCCACTCCCAACACTAAAAAAGTCAGTTAGGATCCATCTGTACAACAGATTTGCAGTATAGCATAGAGGTACTCAAGACAGCGGAACACCAGAATCATAGAATCGTAGGATCATAGAATGGTTTGGGTTGGAAGGGACCTTAAGGGTCATCGAGTTCCAACCCCCCTGCCATGGGCAGGGACACCTCCCACTAGAGCAGGTTGCTCAAAGCCCCATCCAGCCTGGCCTTGAACACTTCCAGGGATGGGGCATCCACAACTTCCCTGGGCAACCTGTTCCAGTGTCTCGCCACCCTCACAGGAAAGGATTTCTTCCTGATATCTAATCTAAATCTCCCCTCTTTTAGTTTAAAACCGTTCCCCCTTGTCCTATCACTCCTCTCCTTGATAAAGAGTCCCTCCCCATCTCTCCTGTGCCCCCTTTAGTTACTGGAAGGCTGTTATAAGGTCTCCCTGGAGCCTCCTCTTCTCCAGGCTGAACAGCCCCAATTCTCTCAGCCTGTCCATGTCCTTCCTGTGCCGAGGACTTCAGAGCTGGACACCGTACTCCAGCTAGGGTCTCACCCGAGTGGAGTAGAGGGGGAGAATCACCTCCCTTGACCTGCTGGTCACACTTCTTTTGATGCATCCCAGGATGCCGTTGGCTTTCTCGGCTGCAAAGAAGGGCCTACCTGAACTAGGACAGAGCTTCACACATTTACCTTCCCGCTGAAAGCCCGTGTAATACATTATTCTGGATGGAACCTGTCTTAAAAGCCAATCAGTTCAAGCTATACTTGTGAGACTGTAATTTCCACTACAGCTTATGCAACTCAGAAAGGTTGTTAAGCATTAGGAGATGTTGTTGCTTACCTTTGGGTCAACAGTAAACACACTTCCAGCTACTCTTTTTCTCCCAAAATGTCCAGCCAAGCTACCACTCCAACTGTAGAGGTATGCCACCTTTTCATCTCTCTGACATAACTCAAGCAAAATCCTATACTCATTCTGGCAGATGTTTGTAAGATAGTTTACTTATGCTGTTTGGTAAGATGAGTTATTTAAAAAATGTCAGAAATGTGTGTTGCTGACAGAAGCTGCACCTCTGCCAATAAATTCTGCTGTCTTCTGCCCTATGAAGAAAGCTACTTTAATGTAGACTAACCCCTGCTGACCAACTCCAGCGTGCCTTTTCCCACTACAGCCATCTTATTTACAGACTTTGGCATCCTTCTATTCCCTGAAAGATTCACTTGTGTCTGTAAGATAATCAACAGTCACACTGATCCAAAACTGCCTGCAACTGAACATGAAAGTAGGTGTAAGTTTGAAATATCTGATTTGTACTTAATGATGATAATCTTTTCACTCTTTAAAAAAAACACGCATTTAAAGGTGGTACAGATCACGCAGATATGACTTCATAACATACGGTAAATATTTGGCAATACTTAAATGCAAGTAGTGCATATACAAGATGCAGAATAATTCTGAGCATTTCTCATGAAATAGTTTCTAAATTCTGATTATGTGCAGGAAAAAAAAAATTCCTGTGATAAAATATTGCATCAAATAAAAAAGATTCCCAAGGATCCAGGACTTTTTCCTGACTATTAATAATTATATATAGTGAATTGCTGACTGGAATTAAGACCATGGCTATTGCTGTTTACTCTTTTGCAAGATAATATATTTCACTCATCACAGTTCTGTTCCAGTCACAGAAACACACACTAGCAATTGGATCTTTTATTTCAAAATGAGCAGAGACACAGGAAAATTGGCTTTTCCCTGTAAAACCTGAACTGAGCAACTCAAAATGGGCAATCTGTGCACTGGAAGATGCCAATTTGAATCAGGTCTCCTTTAGGGACAGTTACTATCATATGTCTGTTCATGAAGTAAATCATAGAATCATAGAATGGTTAGAGTTGGAAGGGACCTTAAAGATCATCGAGTTCCAACCCCCCTGCCATGGGCAGGGACACCTCCACTAGAGGAGGTTGCTCAAAGCCCCATCCAGCCTGGCCTTAAACACTTCCAGGGATGGGGCATCCACAAGTTCCCTGGGCAACCTGTTCCAGTGCTTCACTACCCTCACAGTAAAGAATTTCCTCCTAATATCTAATCTAAATCTCCCCTCTTCCAATTTAAAACCATTACCCCTTGTCCTGTCACTACACTTCCTGACAAAGAGTCCTTCTCCAGCACTCCTGTAGGCTCCCTTCAGATACTGGAAGGCTGCTATGAGGTCTCCCCGGAGCCTTCTCTTCTCCAGGCTGAACAACCTCAGCTCTCTCAGCCTGTCTTCATAGGAGAGGTGCTCCATCCCTCTGATCATCTTCATGGCCCTCCGCTGGACCCGCTCCAACAGGTCCATGTCCTTCCTGTGTTGAGGACTCCAAAGCTGGACACAGTATTCCAGGTGGGGTCTCACGAGCACAGAGTAGAAGGGTAGAATCACCTCCCGCGACCTGCTGGCCACACTTCTCTTGATGCAGCCCAGGATCCAGTTGGCTTTCTGGGCTGCCAGTGCGCACTGCTGGCTCATGTTGAGCTTCTCATCCACGAGCACCCCCAAGTCCTTCTCCTCAGGGCTGCTCTCCAGCCATTCTCCGCCCAACCTGTATTTGTGCCTGGGATTGCCACATCCCAGGTGCAGGACCCTGCACTTGGCCTGGTTGAACTTCACGAGGGGCAATGGTTTTAAGCTGGAGAAGGGGAGATTTAGATTGGATATTAGGAAAAAATTCTTTACCATGAGGGTGGTGGAACACTGGAACAGGTTGCCCAGGGAGGTGGTTGAGGCCCCTTCCCTTGAGATATTCAAGGTGAAGCTCGACGAGGCCCTGGGCAACCTGGTCTAGTTGGGGGTGTCCCTGCTGACTGCGGGGAGGTCGGACTAGGTGACCTTTGGAGGTCCCTTCCGGCCTGGACCAATCTATGAATCTATGAATCTATGTCATGCGGGACAGTGTCAAATGCTTTGCGTAAGTCCAGGTAGGTGACGTCTGTTGCTCTGCCCTTGTCCACCAAGCCTGCGGCAGTATTGTAAAAGGCCACCAAATTTGTCAGGCACGATTTGCCCTTGGTGAAGCCAAATGAAATAAAATCTTTGGGAAGTCCTTCATGAACACACAGCTCAAGTACCATTAGCAAACAAATCCAAGCATTTACTTGAATCTGATGATCGAACTACCCTCATAAGCAGTAGGTGTTTTCTTCCTTCCAGTCACAAGAGGTTATTACTCCAAAGCCAAACAATTCTTCTGCCCATAAGTTATCATCTTCAACCTTCTCAAGCAACTACGGTCCACTATCAAATGTGCTTGCTAGATTAATTTAATATTAAGTTACACCCTGCTTTGATGACATGCAGTAATGTGTAATAGTTGTCAGACTGGATCTGTTAAGTAGGTTACTAGGTGCAGTTGTCGTCAGTTCCTTGATGGATTATCTTGTTAAGGAAGCCATTATCAACTCACTTCTGATGGGGAATACAAATGATATTCACATAGAAAGGCCAAATTTTGGTCCCACTAGAGTAAATGGCATAGGATTTTTGCTGAGTGCATTCATATTTGTAGTAAAAAATAAGGTCTAGAAGGTTACCTAATCCAATGAAAAAATTAAGTGAGGGAAAAGTATCTACTCTTCATAGGCAAATGAAAAATTAGCTTTAATATCTTTGGGTATGGGACACAGGACATCTTCTAAGACTAGCTAAGCAGTTTCCTATTTCTAAGGACTTAATACCTTGACAAGTTTACCCCTAAGTCAATTCCCTTTAATCACTCCATCATTTGACAAGACTAGCCAAAAACCTAAAGCAAGTAAGAAATGATATACAAAACTATCAAAGTTACAGAGAAGAAACTTTTATGGCTTGCCAGTTAGGTCTATTTCTTACTGTTACATCATCAAGTAAAATTTTAACAATCTATGCCCAGATATGATAAGCCTAATGAATATGGCTGATAAACTATATAATTTTCAGGGCAACAGCAGCAACTCTCACCGAACTCATAAAATTGACCCTTGAAAATTACATCATATCAGATTTTAATCTCCTACATGTTTCTGAATTCTACAGAAAAAAGAGAAAATATGTGATGATACTGGTCACCTAAGTAACTCAATTTAATAAGTAAGTGAATAAATTCAGACATTTTCTGGGGCTTCTCGCTTAAAATGGTTTGGCTTTTACTGCAAAACTGTGTTAATTAACCATTTTATTAATTTTGGACTTTTTGAAGTGGATCACTATGTTACATTGTCCTAAATTAATAAACGGTTAAAATCCCTTTCCCATAACTCAGAAATTTAATGGGAAATAAATATTTTCTGATTAAATAAATACATTCCAATAGTGCTCAAAGATTACGTGGGTTACCTGAGAAAGGAGACAGAAAGAACTAAGTTAAGGCTATCTTTCACATAAGAAATATTGTGTATTGGGTTGAATCAAAACCTATAAAGTTTCTCCTCCTTCCCTTCTGGAAAAATCATTAATTCATGAAGAATCAATTGTTCATTGACTGCTCAGACAGACTTTCCTTTGGGAAAGAAAACAAGCAAAGAAAACAAAATCCTGAGTGTCAAAACTACTGCTGTGACTTCACAGGAACACTTGCTCCTGGCATGGAGCTGGCAGATTCTCCCTCAGTTAGCATCTCAAGATCTGAGAGCCGTGACACCTCTCCTGGCATTTCCCTATTACCAAGCAGAATTCACTCCCAGTAGAGAAACTAGCCCCTGTGTTTTCAGTTGTATTGGCACTCATGACAGGGTCCTCTCTTGTTCTTCCAACTAACCATGTCATGTATTTATCTTTATGGCTACCTATTTGTATAATAATGTACATACATTTGTATTCTTCCTATATTGTCAAACTGACACTTGTCTGGATTTAGCTTTGCATTTTAATTTCATATGAAAATACATGCAATTACTTTCTGTAATAAATTTTAATTTGGAGTGCTGATGAAGATGAAGGCCTCTGGCAAGATCTGGCTTTTAAAACTGGCCTGAGCACTTTTCAAGAGCTATCTTGTGAGTTAGCATAGTTGGGCCTACTTTCAAACAGAATTCATATTACTTACACAGCTTTTTGACTGCTGTTTCAAAGTCTTTGTCTTTGAAAACAAGTTGCAACGTCATCAGTAAATCTAGGGTGGGTTTCTCCTTGTGCTTTATGTCCTCTTTTTCATTCAAGAATTTTAAATCTTGTTGTTACACACAAGGCAAAAGTTTTGTTCAAACAGTATCTCCTGGCTTAATCAGTACAGGCAGTCTTTGCTTCTCTTTTTTTATCTATTTGATTTTGTCTATCTAGCTGATCTAACAGCATTAACCATATTTAAAAGCCTTATTTTTTGCACTTGATAAAATACATAATATAGGATAAAATGGATTAATAAATCAAAATGAAATAAAAGTCTCTTCTTTCTCTGATTAATTTAAAAATTCCCATTACCTGGGACTGGATCGACAGTGTGAATATGAAAGTCATCTATCAGGTCTTCACATTATTGACAAAGAAAGTCAAAGTAGTACACATGCTGCTACAATATCTAGCAGATCACAGGACAGTTTAGGCTATCCAGAAATAAAGGGTTGGATTAGGTATCTAGTAATCTCCTATTTAAGAAACAGAGATCACTTAACAAAGTGATGGATATTGCATAAAAATACACAGGGGCATACATATCCATTTAAAAAGGAATTAATCAAGAGATTCAATTGCATGTCTTCAACTGTCATTAAAATCAGTGACAAAGCTTAACTTTGTTGACAATTGGGTATTATTTCCCTCTTCTTATAATATTCTCTAAGAAATGAGGTATTCTGACAGGGAGGATACTCACCAGTATTCTCCTTCCTGAATGTTCATGATTCAGTGATAATTTAAACTCTTAAACTATGCAGTAATAGAAGTACCATACTAAAGAAATATCAAAATTAAAAAAAACCCCAACCCCAAACACCATCTTTTTGCTGCTTTTGTTGAGAGAAGTCAACAGAGTAAACAAAAGCCCTAAACACTATCCTCTCACTTTGGTACATGCTGAAAAACTAGCAAGGGAGGGAGAACCGTCTGTTTTGCCCCCTGCAGTACCCAGTAGTGTTCAGCAGCACACCGATTTCTTTGCAGTCTGTCTTTTCAAGGGCTATAAACAAACAGCAGTTACATTTCATAGAATCATAGAATTGTCTAGGTTGAAAGGGACCTTTCAGATCATCTAGTCCAACCATCAACTTAACACTGACAAAACCATCACTAAACCATGTCCCTCAGCACTACGCGTACCCACCTTTTAAATACCTCCAGGGATGGTGACTGAACCACTTCCCTGGGCAGCCTGTTCCAATGTTTGACAACACTTCCGGTGAACTATTTTTTCTTAATACCCAATCTAAACCTCCCCCAGTGCAACTTGAGGCCATTTCCTCTTCTCCTATTGCTTGTTACCTGGAAGAAGAGACCGACCCCCACCTCGCTACAACCTCCTTTCAGGTAGTTGTAGAGAGTGATTAAGTCTCCCCTCAGCCTCCTTTTCTCCAGGTTAAACAACCCCAGCTCCCTCAGCCTGCCTTCATAAGACTTATTCTCCAGATGCCTCACCAGCTTCATTGCCCTTCTCTGGACCCGCTCCAGCACCTCAATGTCTTTCCTCTAGTGAGGAGGGGCCCAAAACTGGATGCAGTGCTTGAGGTGGCGCCTCACCAGTGCCAAGTACAGGGGCCGGTCACTTCCCCACTCCTGCTGGCCATGCTATTCCTGATATAGGCCAGGATGCTGCTGGCCTTGATTTTGCAGTGTTTCCTTTTCTGAAATAGTTGTCTTTACTATTAGCTCTCTTTACTCGCATAGCTCTCTGGTGAAGAAATTCCTTGCGTCTCTTTTAATTTTCCTCCTCTTCAAGGTGTCTACCATGCCCTTGACCTCAGGTTCTGGCAGCCTGGGAGGACTGAGCTCCCTCCAGCAGCTCTGGCCACTCCAGCCAGGGACCTGTTGTGTTGCTACAGGGCACTGCCCGCTCCTCAGACACCCGCTTCTCCCCACCCAGAGTTGCCCACCCCGGCAGCCATCAAGCCCATGGCAGCCTGGAGTGGGCTGGTTTGCTGTGGAAGTGCCAGCGCCTGGAACACCCTCTGCTCTGTTCTTGCAGCTCAAGAAAAAAAGGCAGGTTTCTCCTCTCATCTCCTGCATATTGCTCCATGGGACACCACTCCTCCCTTAACACAAGCTCGGCCTTAAACTTGGAGCGGACCAACAAAGCTCTTACCTCCTCTGCTGGAAACCGCCGTTCCCGCAGGCAGCCCGTAAGGGGCGGGAGAGGGGGGATAGCGACGCGAACACGCCGCGTTTACCCTGGATTTGAACGCTTATTTAAACCAGCCTTTTCCCGGAGAGGCAGCCAGCCTTCCCCTCACCAGCGGAGGGCCGCCGGGTGCCCCAGAGCCGCCTGGCCCGGGGACGGCGGCTCCTCAGGGAGGAGAAGGCCCGGCCCGGCCCGGCCGCAGGGCGCCCAGCCTGTGGGCTGTTCTAACCGCCCCTCCCGCGGCCGCCCTGCCTTTCCCCGCCGGTGGTGTTCCCCGCGAGGGGAGGGCGGCGAGGCGCGGCCCGCCTGGCTGAGGAGGCCAAGGCGGGCAGGGGCCTCCGGAGCCCCCAGCCCGACCCGCTGGCGGCGGCCGGCCCGGGTGTCATGATATGTCGTGACAGGAATTTCAGCCGGTGAAGATACCTGTCTGCCAGAGTAAGGACGGGGAAATAGCACCGTGGGGAGAGCAGTGAATCCAGAGAAGTGACTCCAGTTCACCTCTCCCTTGAGTCCAGGCTGAGAGAGCTGGGGTTGTTCAGCTTGGAGAAGAGAAGGCTCTGGAGAGACCTTATAGCAACCTTCCAGTACCTAAAGGGGGCCTACAGCAGAGATGGGGAGGGACCTTTTATCAGGGAGTGGAGTGATAGGATGAGGGGTAATTGTTTTACTTTGAAAGAGGGGAATTTAGATTAGATACTAGAAAGAAATTCTTTACTATGAGGGTGGTGAAGCACTGGAACAGGTTGCCCAGGGAAGTTGTGGATGCCCCATCTCTGGAAGTGTTTAAGGCCAGGCTGGATGGGGCTTTGAGCAACCTCCTCTAGTGGAGGTGTCCCTGCCCATGGCAGGGGGGTTGGAACTAGATGATCTTTAAGGTCCCTTCTAACTCTAACCATTCTATGATTCTAAATGTAAAATGGAGTTTGTTTCATCTTTCAGGCATGGGGGATAGCTTTTCCTGGTCTTCATGAAAGCTGTTAAGATTTTTTTCAAAGAAGCACCGTGTTTGATAAACAAGGGTGAGGGAGTGGACAACCCTGGAATTTTTCAGTAAATTTTGAATTTTTAATACAGTACAAATATTTTTAAAAGCACCACCTCTTGCATACTCAAAACTATAGACCAAACTGAGAGGTGGGAGCCATGGATCTTAATTAACCAGCTTTCTTAAACCAATATGTTTTGTGAAGTAAAGTGTTTTATAGATGAAATGGGTTTATTTTTGTATATGGTAGAGTTGCAGTCACTTTTTAACAAAGAAAGAAGAAAAATGAGTATGAAGGTAAAGTAAATCTGTTGGCCAGAAATACTCCCTGAAGGCAGATACTCAGATGGATGGTGACAGGCAATGTCTTTAGCCAGAAGGACTAAGCGTAGTAATTAGCAACAAGAAATGCTGACTTAGCAAGCACGCCATCTCATTAGCATTTTGGATAATTTTCTGCATTTAATTTTCTAATGTTTTGTTGCAGAGATGATTCCACACTATAGAAAATCTTGTGTCTTTCCTCACATAAACCCATGTTCTTTTTTTTCTCCCTCTGGTCATGATGTTTGTGTAGGTATCATCACTGGCAGGGCTGTTCTCTTGCTGAAAATGTGTAATCTCATTAGCAATAATGGAAATCGAGTTTATGCATCAAAAAAAAGAAAAGAACATTAGTAATTTAATCACTGCCTGTGATTAATCCTGCTGAAGCAGAAACATTGATAGCTTTTTCTTTTATCCAGCAGGTGTATCTTTTGTATTGCTCCAGAGATAATAGAAAGTATATTCTGAGGATCAGAATCACAGTATTTAGACATCTAAAAGTCCCTTTAGGTCATGCTTTTTGTGCCACTGATAATGCAGATTTGTTCATTACTAGATATTTTTCCCAGCCTAATGCTTAAGTCTTCCAGGAACTATGCTTCATTTTCAGTTTGGGTTTTGTTCTTGCTTCTTAGCTATATTGCTGGTTTCAACAATAATTTTTATTTGTCTTAAGTAGTTCTCTACCTCCCTGTGCTAAGAAAGGAGTATCCCATTTATCTTTTCAAGAACTCAAGATTTTATTCTGCAAATCTTGATGTTAGTTTGAATCATTTCTTCTGCTTTTTGGAAAAGATGCACTCCTGCTCTGATTAGTTTGTGTGATACAAGCCTCAGTCACCAAAAGCGGCCATAGGCAGGAACAGCACTGTCTCCAGCTCTGTTTGTCCCAAGTCAGATTTGGTGAAAATGTGTGATAGGATTTTGTATTCCTCCAGCCATGTTACTTTCCTTGGCTTTTGCTTGCAGGATTCTTCAATGCCAGCTTGATCTCTGAAAAAAGGTTCATAGGAGTGGTTTGCAAAGGCATAACTTCAAGTCATATGCACAGCCAAACTACCATGTAGTCGTGGTGGGTGACCATGGGAATGATCTGCTTGCAGTTACCAATGACCTTTAAAAATGAGGTCTTTTATCCCACTTTGTATCACCTTCTAACAGTTACACGTACAGGAGGCATTAGAACAGCATAGCTGACAAGGGGTTCATGTGGATATAAAAAAAAAAAAAAAGGTCTGTAATATGTAATTAAAGACCATATCATTATATACAAAAGAAAACAGGTTGAATTAACATTGGATGAGAAATTCCGTGTATCCCAACCTTAAGGATTATCACAGAATTATTCCCAAGTCCTACTGGTTTCCTACTTGGCCTCAGGTCCACCTCTCATCTCCTTTCTGCTGTCTAATGATACCTAAGTCTGTTTTCTGGATCAGCTCTAGTGATAAGGCCTCTCACAGATCTCCTCCCTCCTGCTTTGCCTTCTGATATCCCTGATTGTTTCCTTCCATGAACTTCTGTGTATATCTTATTTTTTTTTTCTTCAGGATCATGTACTTACAGAGGTCATTCTTCCATAAGGTCCTACATGCCTGCTTGTCCAACAATAGCTATAATCCATCGATTTCACATGTATCCTCTATTATTACTTAGAAAGCTGCATTCCCTGTCTGCAGTGTCAATCTCAGTTTGTTGTCTTTGGGTTATTGGTCGTTATGAGACAGAATACACGTAGCAGATGTCCTATTGAAAACTGTCTGGAGTCATCTACTCTACCTTTTGCTTAGCATCTTTGAGTTTACCATCAATTTTTAACCTACTTTCCCTCCCATGGCAGATCTCAAGGTTAAAAGTTTATTTTTAGGAGTAGCTCTGTAAATCTAAGCTGGAGAAAAAGTTCTGAGTTTTACTTGTTTTTTTCAGGAGAAATAAATTGAGGGATATAGATGCTCTATTGCAACATCCTTTCAAGTAATGAATGTGGGACTGTACTTTATACCAATACATATTTCTCTCTAAAAGCTCTTTCACTATTAGCTTTTTCTAATATAAAAATAAACTGTTATCTTCTAACAATGTGTCAATTTCTCTTACACGAATGTAATCTATTAGACCATTTCAAAGACTGTGATTCTTAAATTCCGTAAGGTTGGACATGGGAGAATCAGTTTGCAGCTTTCTTCCAAAACTGTAAAATACAAGACTATGGCTTTTTTGGTGTATTTGCACTTTTTTACAAGATGTGCATATATTTCACTACAGCAAAGAACTTGCAAGTTTTAGAGGAACAGATCCTCCTCTTCTGGTGAAGAGCGTTTGCCCTCAGGAGATAAGGGCTGTACAGGTTACCCAGTACAAAGTCAGGTACTTAACGTTCTGCTAGTGGCTTGTCTCACTGTTTTCTCTTTGTGGCATAGTGGTGTAAAACAAGGCTCATTACTGTAATGTAAATCAAAAAGTATTTTTGGTTGCCCCCAGCCTTTTCTGGGTCCCATAGTTACGGATGCATGGTGAGGTTGAAAACAGCTGAAACTATGATCCAAAGGAAAACAAGGCTGAACATCAAAGAGAAACAAAACAAAACTGAAGAAAGGAAGAAACTAAGTACAGAGAAGGCAGCTGTCTTTTAGAATTAATTATAATGGACTGGAACTCGTTTCTTACAAGCCACTTGAAAGCTGCTTGATAATTATAAAAATATTTATAGGCCAAGTTGACTTCCTTTGCTTATTCCCGGGAGACTGTAGATGGTGTATTCTTTAAGCCACTTTGTCTGCTTGCTAGAAACCTCATGATGTTTTGCATGTTTTCTAGTTTCTCTAGTAAATGACCTAAACCTGATCAAGAGCCTGCTTCTGCAAATACTACCAAGTAATTGAAACAGAGTATTAATGGCAGTACACTGTTTCTGACTTTTAATTTCTCAGTAGGATGTGAGCATCGTAGATTATTATTTTTGTACTTTCAGGTGCAGTTGCTAAGTGTTGCAGGAGGTGCTTTCATCAAATTCAGACTAGATGCTCTAAGTATCATTTTTACAGTATGTGATATTCACTGTGGTATTCATTCTGGATGCAAAAAATTGCCACTGCATGGAAATATCAAGTATATTTGCATACATTAAATGTATTCAACTAAGCAAGTCAAGGTGGATAAAACTAGATTCCTAAATCCACGATCTCTGCAGTCCTAAGCACTTGTTAATCTTATTGACCCAGAGATATGTGGGTGGTCTGCTCCTACTAAGAGCACAGCTTTTTTAATTTCAGTCTTAGTTTTTCTGTTGGTTTCAGTTGAACGTGTTTTTTATGGCAGACTTTTAGTGGCCAGATGTATTCCACCTGTCTTTGGTCACTTAGAGGAGATACATCAGCAAGGAGCAGAGTTGTTCAAAGTCCCTGTGTAGTCAACAGAAAGAAATTCTTATCTCTGTATGGCAATTAGTATCTTAGCTGTTGTAAAATTGCTCTGGGGAAGTACCTTTCTGGCTCTGGTAGCTACAGAGTGAGCTTACGATGCGTAGGCTTCTGACTTAGATACTACTGATACTACTGAGATTTGAAAAATAGTATGAAATGCTTAAATATTCTTTTACTCGAAATGTCTTGGTACATGCATCTGCTTCAATTTAGGCATACTTGCCTCTTGATTTTTGATATTTAAATAACTTGAAATATCATAGTCCTATTTAAATGTCTCATGCTTTTAAGTTATTTAATAAAGAACTAATAATTATGGCTACAACACCTGAAATTGCTGGAAAGAAGTTAATTTATTGCCAAAATTATTGCCCAGCTGTCTGACATTTTTACTAAATTTCTGCTTTTCTTCCATAATTATTTGGTTTCTGTTCCAAACCTCCTCCTCCGTATTTAACTTTGCCTTATGAACAAAACATCATTAGTATACCTCACATCAATTATACATGAGGCTAGTGAAGCATGAGACACTACTTAGACTGCTGTTCAAGTTGCAGTATAGAGACGGGGTGGGGAGTTAATTTATTTTTAGCAAGACGATCCCCTTCAGTAAGAGTTAGCATGAGGTAAGGAAAGAGTATGTAGGTAGGAATTACAAAACTATTTCATAAATTTCTGGAGAAAAAAAAATACACGTAGCATCTGTGCAGTGAGTTAGAACTCACTGAGATGAAAGTACTTAGGAAAAGCAAATATTTTTTGCCAGATTTGTCATTGCCAATCATGATTTAGAATTTGTTTCTAAAGTTCAGTCATTGTCACTCCAGACGCAGGTTATGTTCATTTTTGAGAAAATAAGCAAATACTAGTCACTCTTACCATGTAGTTTGACACTACCTAAAGAAGCTGTCTTTCCACAGTGAAGTATCACATACAATTATTGTCACGAACCCTCCTCTATAGCATTATGTAGCAAGGCAATCAGTCAGCGGGATCCAAAGCCTTAACAGGCCATTAAAGCATGGTTTGAAATACTCAACTGTTGCAGTCATCAAGGTTTCTGTGTACTTCATCTATACTTTATACATTACTCTAAGGATTAACTAGTTTTATTGTCTTTTATTGTTGGCGTATGGTTTTGTTAATCAAGGTTGTAATACAACTGCACATGTACTTAATGTATTTCAGAATTAAGTTAATTTTGTTCTTGACTGTACTTTTTGAAGAGAAATAGCCTCATAGAGGCAAATGTGGTTCTTTGCAGCACTTTCTGTCTATTTAGCAATTCCATTATTAGGAAATATGTTTCTTTTTTGCACATAACAAAAAATGTCACAAAGCCAGACATCAATACATGGGAGTGATCTCATCAATCTTTCAGGAAAAACAGCTGGTTCATATTAATCCACAAGGATAAAGCACTCTCAGACCATTACAAAATTGAGCACTTTACAAAAGGAAGCCCCGATTTTATTCTTAGTGAATGATAAAGCATTTTTCAGTAAATTCTTAGTTCATAGAGAGATTTGGAAGACCAATATCAAAATAGTGAGTTATTCATAAATTGGATATGTTAAATGCATTGTGTCAGCCAGCATTTAAAGTAAATCACTTATTTTATATACAGAACATGTTGTAACAGTCTCCTCCTCCAGCTAAGAAATCCATTAAACTCCTTGGTGTATAGCCAATTGGATCACTTGCTTTTTGAGACATTCATATTTCTAATAAAGAGTAATTGGACAATGCAATAGGATAGAAATGTAAAAAGAATTCTTATTTTTATACCATCAGATTAATTTATTAAAATGGTTTTACAGACATGCGATTTCTTAAAGCATTATTTAACTTTAAAAGCTTCAAGCATGCCTGTAATTAAGTGATGAGTAGTTCTTTCACAGCAACAAACTATAAAAAGACCCCTCAGCTACATCTGTGATGCAGGTGCTGTAATGAGAAGAGGAAACGATGAGTGAAGTACTGGAGAGACAGGCTGAAGGCTGCATCCAGTAAGGGCTTTTGGAATCAAAAAAGAGGATACTTGGAAACCATTAGAACCAAAACTCAAAAAATGGTGTAGGAGCGAGAAAGAAAGTGGTTGAGAAGGACAGTGGGAACGGTGCGTTCAGGGGACCCACAAGCTTACTTCCATATTTTGCATAAGGTAAAGCTGGTAATTTGGAACTGAATGATGATGGAACACTTCTGCTTTAAGCAATGGTCGTACATCCTGAGGAGAGCCACAGTCTCAAAGGTCTGTGTTTATCTTTCCCTGTATAATGTCTACTTTAACACAATACCTAACGTATTGTCATTGATTTATGAGCCCTTGTGTGTAAATGACAGAATTAAGATAAACAGATAAGAGATAATTATAAACAGATGTGTGTCACATGGAGGTTTGCACCCACGGTGGTTTGCACAGACCTAAATAAATTGATTTAAAACTGGTTTTAATTACACCGGTAGGACTGCTGTGTGCTGATAGGGCATCAGTTAGGCCTCAGTTTCTGTGTTTTGACATAGCCAAGGGGCTTCTAGTGTGTATGATCTACTTACATATTATGCAATGTATAGGTGTGTTAACATACATTGTCGACTGGTTAAGGTAGTGAGGCAAGTCAAAGATCCAAAACAAAATCATATAAAGAGCCAGATTATCTTCTCATTTACACTTACATCATTGAAATTGTTTGATGTAATTTAGGACTTACACTGCTGTCTGGAAAAAAAATTGGTCAACGAACTGATTTTGTGAGAAATAGTATCTTTTTAACAACCAAGCAATATTAAGGAGAAAATATTAAGTAAAATTCCAGAGCATTGGTATCAGGTTATGTCTCATAATTACAGAAACTAGCTTGTTAGATGTGCAGTCTTAGGGAAAGATAATTCTCTTTTGTCTCCATTTCTGTGACACAAACAACTGTCTCTAGCTTTGATATTGTATATATTTTTTTTTTTTAGTTTTAAGTTAGTGTTATAAGGATACGTAGCAGGTAAAGGTACTGTAATTTTAAAGATCTAAATTCTATCTTTACTTGCATTTTCACTCTTGTTTAGACTTCCAGTTTCTTAAGTCACAGCGTGATCCATATGAATTGTCTCAGGTTCCACACCGTAACTTAGAAAGAACAGGAACCCTTACTCGCTTACATGAAAGAGAAGCAGGCTCCATATCAGGACCAGAGGTAACACCAGCTAGTTCGCCTTTTCTCTGAGGAAGACATTTTTCCAATGAATACCTAAACGGTAGTTTTGCTGATATTTGTTCATATTTTGCTCTACTCCGTTGTGATGTGAAGTAGAGTTGTAATTTCAGCAGCAGAAGCTGACTGAACGAGCGCTGCCTGACTCAAAAAGCAAATGTCAGCTGCTTTACACTGGACTCTGCTGTTTCTAAACACAACTGGCAATGCAATTCAGCTCTGCGATTCTAAATCACATTTGCGATACCCTTTTCAGAATGCATTTCTTCACACAGCATAAGGCTTCTGCACAGTAGATTGCTGAATTAATGCACAAACTTTATACTGAAAGCTGAAATACCTTTTGCAGTGCACTGGTAAACTGTGATTATTCTGGCTCTCTGTCCAAGGTCATTTGCTTACGTCTGCAGTTGATGGAACACAGCAGCACTGCCCAGGAAAGGATACTATAAGGGGCTATTTGTTGCAGTCTGTGTGGCTTTTAGGGAAGATGAAGCCTAACCACAGAGCCTGTCTAAGCGTTAGCTCTAAGCCCCAAAGAACCGTGTCATTCACCTTGGATTTTACTTAACTAAAGTCTTTGTCTGTGCTGGACAGGGGAAGGGGCTAGGAAGCCTGCTTGAGGGCCATGGTTCAAGCAAGCAGGATCCCTGATTCTCCATGCTGCTTAATAATCATCTCGTTCCTGGGCTGTGCTTGGGACAGCACCGGTTGACTCTTTCTGAGCAACACTTGGCTTTAGTTTGACAGAGAGTTCTTGCCAGGAACAGGGTCCAAAAGGGACCGTGGATAACACTGCATGAGGTTTGGCTCCTCACAACCACACACTGTCCCAACAGGCTTTATCTCCTCGAACACTCCCAGATAATCTCACATTACATCCCATTCATGCAACACAGGAGTCGAGTCGGCATAATCCTAAAACAGCAGCTGCAGATTGGTCTGTAACAGAGAGATGGTTCAGAAGCTGACCCAAAATCTCCTCCTAAGTCAATAATGTACATGGTGCCCAAAAGAGCCCCAGAGAGGGATCCATCCTTGGTGTGGGCACAGTCAGATAGTCTGCTAGACAAAAAGGAAACACAAACCAATGTGAAGGCAAGCAGAGTGACAGATACTGACAAGATTGGTTAGATATTGCTTCATTTTTTATGTCTAATTAGAGTAATTGACTTCATTTTTAAATTTTAATTGACTAAGCTGATGTTACTTGCAAATTAAAGATTTGCATAATGTTAGAGTTATTTCAGATATCTTGGCAAACTTTACAGAATGAAAATCTTAGGAGTACTGGTCTAATCCTGAAGTGCCAACCTCTTGAACATGGGTCAGGAGCGCTCTAAGAGTCTCTCCCCCACAAAAGCATTTGGTTTGGAAACTGTCCACGGGAAATACTCATTTGAGGAAAGAGTCTCCTGTTGACAAGTGTTATCTACAACTTCCATGGCATGCTGGGGGGCTGGAAGCAGGGACACAGACTTGAGGACTGAAACGGTAACTCTGTATCGAACCATGATGGTGTTGATAAATTTTATGGTGTACTACCTTGCTGGTAAGAAGTTAAATTC
The DNA here is from genome assembly GCF_964106895.1 of Numenius arquata. Lineage (NCBI taxonomy): Eukaryota > Metazoa > Chordata > Aves > Charadriiformes > Scolopacidae > Numenius > Numenius arquata. The sequence goes on from NC_133576.1 coordinate 123,414,000, forward strand.
CCTTAAAAACAGGACAGTGGGGATGGAAGATATGTTGTAGAACGTGCATACCACAAGCGTCAGGTATTGTACGACTACGTATATTCAGACTGTCTTTTGGCTGACTGACTGTATGTATGTTTAATTATTGATGGGCTAAAATCCAATGGCAGTGTTCAGTCAAAGGCAAGCTCGGGTACAATGACTGGAAGGTTTCTGGAAATTCATAGAATCATAGAATCGTTCTGGTTGAAAGAGTAAATCATTCCAGGTAAGTCATGAGGGATGAAGTACAACTACCTTAATTGTTTCAGGGACTCATAGAATGGTTTAGGTTGGAAGGAAGCTTAAAGATCATCTAGTTTGTTTTACTATAGTCTGAATTCTGTATGGAGCACTTCTAGATAGGGTTTCCAAAGCCAACATTCTCTCTGCAGTGGCTGTAGAGACCCCAGAGGCCACAGAAACACCTACAACTAAATGTTTTGTCTTCTATCTTTCATGTGAAATCTGAAGAACTCTCTATCACAGATGCAGGTAGGTTGGGGAAAGTATGTGTGGAGGCAAAGCTGGTTTTTGTATGGAAGTCTCAACACCTTTGGTGAGATCCTTATCTAGATGGGAAGAAAATCACATAAAAGCAGGAAAATACTCTCCCTTTATTGAGGTTATATACTGTATAAAAATACTATAATCATTAATAAAAAGTGGGAAGCATAATGCTATGTGTTCATATGAGGGACTGGTGAGAACTGAAAAGATTAAAGTTTTTTGGTGGAATTAGATCTTTTTTTTTTCAGATGGAAGTATTTTAAGTAGACACTTCAGTGGTACATATATGCTTATATAATGGATGTGGAAAAACTACCCAAGTGTCCCTTGTTTAATGATGCATCAAAATCACAACTGTCTGCACTTCACTCAGCTTAAGGAACTGCCACTTTGGCACTTTAGGTGCTGACATCTCACACAGCATACAGGAATTTTTCCAAATACTAAGAAATTAATCCTGCCCACCAGAAAAATCTATCCTATAATGCTGATGAAGGCATCACAGGCTGAAGAAATTTTTATGCTTGACAGCTGTCCAGCTTCCTATCAAACAAGTTCTAGCAGCACTATGTTTTAAGAAATGGCTTCATTCCTGCTATGCCACTTGTTGAATTTCCAGAACACAAAATTGCCAATCCGTAAGCTCAATTTTCTCTGCTTTTGTGAAAGCAAACTTTGAGCAACCTGGTCTAGTGGGATGTGTCCCTGCCCACGGCAGGGGGGTTGGAACTGTAGGTCCCTTCCAACCCAAACCATTCTATGATTCTGTGATTTTATGGTGTGTGGGGGTGCAAAACAGGCTTTGGGTGAACAGATCAAGATACTAAAAAAAATTCCTACAAGTCAAATACGTGTTCTTTATGGCGAGGTTTTCCTGCACTTGAGGAACAGTACCCTGGGGTCAGCGAGGGGAGCAGTAACTAGCATTAAGGAAACTGGTTATAACCCAGAGGTGCAGTCAAACAGCTTGTGCCCTGTGACAGGAGACTTGAAAACTTTATTTTGCCATAGTTAGAAAAGCATGTAGAGTCTCTCTCCTTCTCTCCCTCCACCCCTTCCTTCTCTCACTCTCACATTCTTGATGCATGAGCATGTGAAGAGCATGTCCAGCACCGTTTAAGTGGTTTTAATCACAGAGAAAACCCCAAACTTGTCTCTGAAGAAAAATAGTACATGGTCAAATTCTGCTAGTTAGCAGCCAATCTTCGAGAAACACCCACGTTCTAACACAGCTTCACTCCAGAAGCTGCAGGGAAGACTCAGTGCAACATGGCTGAGGAATTTTTAAAAGAGTGGAGAACTTCACAACTCTATCCAAGACGAGAAGTTCCTTCAAAGGGAAAAACCTTCTTTAGGTAGTTGCATCTTCTTATAATCCTTTCTGTTTTGCATCCAGCATAGGTGGTACACAGCGACCGAGGCAACCAAATGAGCTCAGACCTGTTGAATGCTGTGTATTTGGCAAAATGGGTGTGGAGAGAAGGAGGACCAGCTACGGATGCTGCAGCAGGAACTCTCCAGGGCAGGCGAGGCTGCAGTCACTTTGCACCACATTTTTTTGTGGATGCATGTACAGTAGTGAGGAAAGACTGAGGGAGCAGGGAAAGCAGAAGCTGTGTGCGCCCTTAGAGATGGCACTGACATTATTCACTCTGCAGCTCTGAAAGCTGAAGTACAGGTGTACCTGCAGTGTTAAGTGCAGGATAGATGACAAGAGCATGTGTTATGGGAACAACACGTTAGTCTTCTCATATAATGAGGGTACATGTAAGACCTTGAAACGTGGTGGGGAGAGAACCTAAACCCTCCCTTGCAGATTTCCCAGCTTTCTTGCTGTGGTTTCACTCTTCAGCCTACCTGCTGAAATGAACAGTTTTATTTAATGTTAATATTTAAGTGTCATCATTAAGGGCTCGCATTAGGTAATCTCTCCCTGGGGGCGGTTTCAGGCTCTCTACAGGTTCCACAGGACACCACCGCTGCCTTACTTTAGCTTTAAATTCACAGAGATGAAAGTAGCAGTAAAAAACGTATAGTGTCCTCACTTACCAATCACACAACCAAATTCCCCAGAGAGACTTTGGAATCACCTCTTTACAAAGGTATCTTTATTGGCCCTTTTTTGTTGAAGCATTATCACTTGTGCAGGTATGGAATAACAGCACTCATGAAAAGTACAGTAATAACAATATATAATAGAGTGCATTATCCCCTGAAAATATGAAGCCTAACACTGTAGTGCCTTCAAAAATATTTAGTAATAGTGAATACTTTTAAAAAAAGTGTTTCATATTAACAGAATAGTGACCTAATTAATTCATAGTTACTAAGAAAATGATTTTCGGGTGGTTTTATCTGTAAGAACAACAGAAGTTTTCATATTTGCACTCATGCAGACTGACATCCTTGTTTTGTTTAAATGGGATGTACCTCACCAGGTGGCCAGTTTAATCTGATGCCATTCACGGGACAGAATTCCTTGCTGATGGAGAAGTTCTGATAAAGTTCAATGTAATTCAAATTGGTTTACCTGCTAACACTTTACATTTTTACAGTTCATACACCTGAGGACATTTCTCCAACAGACATTTCACCAGAAAAAGCTAATTTCAAATAAATATGTTGATGTTTAAAAACTCTTCCCCGTCATACCAAATCACAGGCTCATTTTTCTTAAAATTATCTTTTCTAAATGCAAATGTTTAAAATTACTAAGATGCATTCCAAGAAAAAAGAAATGCTGGAGGCAACATCACTCTCATGTCTCACATACTGACTCTCATATGTCTCGCATTATTTCTAGCTTACTAATACAGTAAATATATTTGAGCCTCTCAAACACTAATCCACCTCACTGTCAGTAGTAGCATTTGTGACAAAACCACTCTTCAGAATGAAACAGCATTTCCATCCAGGTTTAATTTTTCTATTCTTATACTAGGAAAGTGTGCGTCTATAGATGATTCATTTTTGCAAACCACTGACTTTCTAATTTTGACTTTTAAAAATTAAGGCATTACTGGAACAAAAAGAAAGCGCAGTCTCTGATGGTTACTGTTTGGCTACATGAGGCTTTGCAGGGATGACAATTATCTCAAGAATGTTAGATTGGTTGAACTCAGATCTCATAGGAACAGGATTGTGTCACATCATTGATTTTGACTGTTTTGGAGACTCTAAGGTTTGTTAATAATTCAAACTGTTTTCATGTGTTTGTCAGCAAACTGCTGTTCACTGCTACAGGAGCTTACAATAACGCAAGCAGCTTTCAATTACATCGACTATATTCATATGCATTTTATTTGCATTTTCGTTCAGCTTAAACCATGAAAATGTATAACTTTAAAAATATAGGCACTGAACACCAAATTAACAGCATTGCAGAGAAATAATTATTTCCTCTGAAGTTAAACTTTCCTGAGATAATATTATTATTAATGTTTCACTGTTTGCTCTAAGTAAAAAACCTAAACTGCAGCCCAGCATGATGAAAATATTCCTTTTCAAGTAACTCATGAAGGAAGGACAGGATGTGCCAAGTGCTTTTATGCAATATTCACTTATATGACAGCTAGAGTTTTAGTATTAAATAACCCAAAACATGCCTTAAGAAATTCCTCTATAAGAAGCATGAGAAAATTTTCAAGAAAGACCAACAGCTTTTTTTAAATCTGTGCTTAAAAATTCTTTAAGTGCTTTTCACAGAATCACAGAATCATCAGAGTTGGAAGGGACCTCTAGAGATCATCTAGTCCAACTCCCTGCTAAAGCAGGACTGCCCAGAGCACATTACTCAGGACTGCATCAAGGCGGGTCTTGAAAATCTCCAGAGAAGGGGACTCCACAACCTCCCTGGGCAGCCTGTTCCAGGGCTCTGTCACCCTCACCGTAAAGAAGTTTTTCCTCGTATTTGAATGGAATTTCCTATGTTCCAGCTTGTGCCCATTGCCCCTTGTCCTATTGCTGGAAACCACTGAAAAGAGTCCAGCTCCATCATCCTTCAACCCACCCTTTAGGTACTTGTAAACATAGCTAAGGTCTCCCCTCAGCCTTCTCTTCTCCAGGCTTTCCTCATGCTCTAATCCCTTAATCATCTTCGTTGTCCTATGTTGGACTCTCTCCAGTAGTTCCCTGCCTCTCTTGAACTGGGGAGCCCAGAACTGGACACAGTGTTCCAGTTGTGGCCTCACCAGTGCAGAGTAGAGGGGGAGAATGACCTCCCTCGACCTACTGGCCACACTCTTCCCTATGCAGCCCAGGATCCCATTGGCCCTCTTGGCAACAAGGGCACATTGCTGGCTCATGGACAGTTTGCTATCCACCAGGACTCCCAGATCCTTCTCCTCAGTAGTACTTTCCAGCAGGTCCATCCCTAACCTATATTGGTGCCTGAGGTTCTTCCTCCCCAGGTGCAGGACCCTCCATTTGCTTTTGTTGAACCTCATTAGGTTCTTCTCTGCCCAGCTCTCCAGCCTGTTGAGGTCACGCTGGATGGCGGCACAGCCCTCTGGAGTGTCGGCCAGCCCTCCCAGTTTGGTATCATCAGCGAACTTGCTGAGGATACACTCTGTCCCCTTGTCCAAGTCATTGATGAATATGTTGAACAGGACTGGGCCGAGTATTGACCCCTGGGGGACACCGCTCATTACAGGCCTTTTTGTTCAGTCCTTTCCTACCTGCCATTCTGGAATTGCTTGGTAGGACTTTTTTTTCCCTTTCCTAAGTGCCATTTAAAATTTACACACAGAGTGCATGCTCTGTCAGTTAAGTTTCCTTTTCGGAGAACAAATCACTTCATCCCTGGATGAGAGTTTTTCCCCACAGAAAAGCCAGGATGCGTTTTTGGTTCCAAGGATCAACAGAAATTTATGTTGCTTCATAAAAACATAATACAAAAGACTCATCTCGCTATGCTGATATCAGCTTATAAAACAAAGATACAGCATAAAAATTGTGGGAACACTGTACAAATAAAAAAATCAGTGAAATGCTAATTAGAACAGCAATTCTTCACTTATACTGCTGTAAAAATGCATAAAGTGTAAAATAAGATAATGTGAGAGCGCATCAAATTTTACTCATATTTTTAAATACAAAGATGATTCGAGAAGGTTTATTAAATACATCGGTGACAGTGTCATTTGAGCGGATTCTCCTAATATTCATGTTCACTGACTACCCCATTACAGTAGGTCTTTTTATTTAAGAAGGAGCAATGTCTTCTATAAAACCGTGTGCAATCAGAATGAGATTTTTGTGCTCAAAATACAACTGAAATGTTTCCGACAGGTGTTTATTCCAGACACAGAATGACTGTTTGCTTTAGAGGTGCATCTGGTATGTTAAGCTTCATTGTACAGTCAGTCTATTTTATCAAGAAAGTCTGAGCTACAAAAGCTAAATATTTCTTATTGTTTTATACTATTAAAGTAATGGTATAAAGTACTAACATAATTTCATTTACAACAGGAAAAAAAGCAGCCATATTATACTCGGCTCAAAGTCCATATCTTGTGTCCTTTTAACTTAGCTGAAAAAAAAACCAACCCCGAGAACCCTCAGTTCGTTAAACACGAGGCTCTCCAGATTTCTTCTATATTCACTGTAGTAGCGTTATCTTTAAAGTGTAACCCCCTTTTGAAATGCACTTTAGCTAGTTATGACTCCTGGTTTTCAGATCATCCATTCTACATGGTCACATGACCGTACAGAATTATTATATACAAGACTCTGGCTATTTAACATATACACAGAAGTGATGAATCTCAGGCGTTAAGAAACTAACGCATCCAGTATGCCCAAGCAGAGTCCTTGCAAGCCACAAGGAACACCAAAGGACTGGCTGGTGTTTTATACTGTACAGTGAACATAAGTGGACAAAAAAATGTTTTCTTGGTAACAGAGTATTGAAAAAAAACCCCAAACAAAACATCCACCGAATACTAATACAGATAAGCCTTCACAGTTGCTCTTGATACAAGTTTCAATTGTGAAATACCAATTTGAAATGTTTAAGACATTCGCTGCATAAAAACGTGTTTCTTCTAAAAACGTGCTGGATCCTTCCAAGTCAGACCCAAGCTTTCCATCCAGGAAAGAGTCGGCTCAGATTTTTAGGGTCCATGGCCTGCTGTATGAGGAGGTTCACCTGCCCTCCCACGCTGAGCACGGTTCCCTCCTCAACTCCTTTCAGCTTCTCCTGAAGCCTCATCAGAACACGCTCGGCCACTTTGTTGAAACTCTGGTCATCGCTGCTGACAGAATAAGAACAGAAAAACGGGCGCTCTAGATGTGGATCCTGAACAACGTGCGCAACATTCAGTAAGAAAACCGTACAGCACGGCAACAGTGCAGGAGGGGGTAAGGGAAAAATCTCACACCTGGCTTTTCTTTTACATTCTTGTGGATCAGTGTTGAGCGAAGAGCTGATGTCAGCCTCGTCCTCCGGTCTCTGCTGCAAATACAAAGCTTTCAAGGGGTTCATGGTCCAGTCAAAAAGAGGATCATAGAGCAGCACCTACACAGAAAATAAACCTCTGTTTAAATTAAACTGTTAATCTCAGCTAGTCCAGTGTCCTGGCAGGAAGGGAAGCACTTGGTTGGTAATGCTCACGATAACCACAATATTAGGAGGTTTGGTGGTTTTTTAAATCCAATAGAATTGGGCTAAATTGCTTAGTAGACAATGCAACAATAACACTGCATCTGATCATTTGCAGGTATTTGATTTGTTCATACTTGACTGAGTACCATCTCAGCTGGGAAGAGGTCATTTTTAAATACACTTCTAGGCACATAATTATCTTTTAATGCATAGTATAAGCTGCTTTTAGAAGTCAGTTTAATTCTCATCTTTGTGACTTATGCAGAGAGAATTTAATCCAATCGGCACTACTCACGCTAGGAAAGTTGCGCTACAGCTAGAAGCGTTTAGATACTGAAGAGGGGAAACTGCATATGCCTGAAATCAGTATTTCCCATACAAAATGCAAACTGGTCTTGATTTTATTGAAGATTACATGAATTAACTAATCTGACCAACACTGCTAAACTAAAATTGAACAAAAAACCCCTACATGAATATTTGGTATAGTAACACATACAACGACAAAGACAAGCAACTGAAGATATTCTGGGAGGTTACTATCAGAAAGAACAAAAAAATGCTCACCTCTACAATAGTCAGCAAAGCTTCTTGAGAATTTCTCATAACAGCCATTGTTTTCTCACAGCACCTAGAAAACATTTCACTGTATTTTTAGGTCCTTTTCAGTAAAATGGGATGGTATTTTCATCATTTAAATAATAAATATTTGTACCCTTCTTAAAAGCCAATTTCTAACAGCTGAGTAACTTCTCTGATGCTTCCATTTTGGAAAAAATAAATGGAGAGATTTAGAAATGTAAGACCAGAAGGAGACTGGATAGTTCACTGATTATATTCCCTATGGGAAAGAGATTACCCCTTTCACTGTCTGAAATGTTTCTGTATGCAGAATTAACCACTGGTTGTTGACTGCCACGATGGCAGAATTGCTTGGCCAGATGGAAAGGCGCGTGCCAGAGGCGCTCGGCAACACTTCGGAGAATCTTGGTAGGGTTCCTGAACATGAAAAGAGCAGATCCAGTAGCCAGAGACGTTAAGCTATTTCTGAAATCTCCCCAATGAGTTTAGAAGCAGAAATGGCTACCTACATTCACTCCCAAGTGAACTGAGCTCATGGAAGGAATATGAAACTTTCCTTATGGGCCGGGTACTCCAGTGAGAGAGGGATTAAGGCTCCTGTCTACTTCAGGATGAGAACACACACAACATGTTCACACCCAGTCTTGAGATGACTTGTTTATGCTCTTACACCTATACTCTTAATTACAAGCCAGTCTGGCTGAGGCAGAAACAGTATCTGCACCAGGTGCCTTTTATACTGCATTTACTTCAGCCGAAGCCAAATGATTCATGTTTTTCTGTATCATGGGACAAAAGTTTCAGAAGTAACACAAAACTGTGAATTTGTCAGCATCGTGTTCAGAACAGAAATGGGAGTGACTGTTCCTTCAAAGGACAAAGGTATATTAGGAACTACTTATTAATGTTAATTGCTACCTTACAAAGACAACACTTACACTATGTACTTTTTTAAAGACCAAATGTGGGGTTTGCAAGCACTATGTTAACGAATGTCATGAAAGTCTTGAGTGAGAGAAGCATCCTGTTTTTTAGGGCTCTCTTGGGTCACTCACAGGAGATAGGATGGAGGTTGACAGAAACTCAGCCCTTTTGGGATTTTTTTTGTTTTGCAGCTCAATTCTGTTGTGGGGTTTATATTTTGCACTTCCAAATATACCCAAAAGAGGAAAAAGATTTCAAATTACTTATATAAAACTGAACAGAAATAAAAGAACAAAATGGTTTGAAGAAACTTAATAGCTCCAAATATATAGTATAGCTCTGAAAGAAACACATAGTTCTGAAGGGAAAAAAATCTAGCAGTCTAAATCAAGGGATGAAATTCAGCTGTGGAGCCTCTGGAAGCTGAGCCATCCCGGAATTCCACAAGAGGGTGACAATAACCCATGAATTAGTAAAGAGTATGAAAAGCTGGGCAACGACAATGAACTTGTAACTAGTTATATAAACAACAGCGTATGAGTTAGAGGACAGCATTTATGTTTGGATATTATCAGCAGAAATCTGAGTCTCCTCTCAAGCATCAAAACTATTTAACATACAACAATCATAACGCATAAGTAACCCCCTGCTGCCTCCTTACCCCCGTGCAGTACAGGAGCACTTACCTTCTGAAGACTCCTTCCACACCAGTGATACCCATTCCGTCCACAATGTCCCTGGTTAATCTAAACGGAACAGTCTCTGGTGTGGGAAGGATTTTTCCTTGCTCAAAAGCAACCCCTAAATGGAAGGATAATAAATGTTTTAAAAAATGTTAAAGTAAAGAAAAATTAAGGTTCTCTTGCCTGTTCCACTTACCCAGATCTATATGCACTAGTTCCGCAGTTTGTTCATCTATCAAGATATTCTGAACGTGCCTGTCTCCGAGCCCAAGAATGTAGCCAACTAAAACAAAAAGGTAAGTGCTGAAACCATATTTACATGCCATAAAACCCAGGAAAAAATAACGAAGAGAAGATTATTAGAATCAGTGTAACGTGCAAACAAATTAGAAGTGAGAATATTTCTTCCTCCATGTATGCACATTACTCCAATAAAGAGTAAATGCTGTTCCACGAATCCAAAACCAAAAGGTTAACTGAACGCAATTGCAAAAAGGTTATTCTCATACAAACATGTATTGTTTTATTGACTCCACAGACTTCTTGTCCATTTTTCTCTGTAGACAGGTTAAGCAAACAATTTCACAGCTTTCCAAAAAAAAAAAAAAAAAAAAAAAGATAAAAAGCAAGTGCATAATAAAATTAGGGTTTGTTATTACTACTATTTTAAAAATAACCTTTTAACTCACAGTATCATATAATCCAGAAAACAGAACTGGACATAATTCAGTCCATAATTCAGTTGGGGCAGCTCAACTATACCCAAGTAGTTCCTCAGTGATTCTTCTCTAGTCAGTTTTAAAAATCTCCAGTGATACAAATTATAAGATCTTTCATGGAAGCCTATTTCAGTGCTTTACTGCCTTTAAATGCAGAAAACCTCCAAACTAAATCTCCCTTGCCTCAATTTACACCTGTTGCTGTTTTTCCATTAGCTGATGGACATGGATAGTAGTATACCTACAAAAATCCTTCATCTGAATTCTGCTAAACCGTAGATTTGCTACTCCTTTTTTTATTTCATGCAAAAAAGGGAGTGTCTAAACAACATGTTCATAACATGGCAGGGGCGTTGACCATTCTACGATTCTATGATCTAAAATAGGATCTACTGCAATGTAGACAACCTACTATCAAATATCTCCCAGGGATTCAATACAGAACTGAGTTATCCAAAGAAAATCCACAATCCAAGTACATGTATTTCCTTAGTAAGAAAGAAAAATCAAAGGAAAAATGCCAGAGTTTAAATAACCATTTCAGCCATGGCTAATGATGCCACTACAAAGAAAGTAAAAGATTAAGCTTTTCAACTCAGTTAAAACATTTGAGGCTACAGATGAAATGAATAAATGTTGAATCAAAACAACCGAATTAGTCAGAAACTTTAAAAAAACCACCAGAACCTAAAAATACAAACCATTATATAAAACAAAGAAACACAGAATTTCATTCTATCTTTCTACCACAGAAAGGGGGATGGGGAGGAATGAATCAGAAATCTTAATTACAAAATTAATGCTGGTGTTCTTGCTGGCAGTTTTTGCCCCCTACTCCCCCTTTTCTGACATGTGACAAAAGCGGAATTGCCATTATGTCTGATATGGTATAAACTCTTTGTTTACATGATCTAAAAAGCCAGTGTTAATAATCCAATATAATACCTATAGAAGATGTAGCCACACTGCGAGTGTATGCCAATCGTTTTTCAAACCACACAGCTGGATCCAGGAATTTTTCCATGCAGAAATAACGAAACACAGGTTGAAAATTCTCGCAGACTTTCATGAATATGTTGTATTTTTCTTCAAAGTGTTTCTTTTGTGCATCCTTAAAACACATAAGAAATGTTTTCCCCATGACTGACTGCTTTGGAAAGAAATTACCTCTTCCTTTAAGGAAATACATCCCTCCTTTCTACTGCCCCTCCCCATCAAATACTGTTCTCACTCCTTTCTCTCTCTGAGCTATGAATTAATGTATTTTTCACAGCAATCATTAATGCACCTATTTATCTGTTTTACTAAACAATTCTATTTTCATACACAACTCATGAGTTACATGAAAAAACCCACACTCCCATTCCCATTTCTTTGGTTCAGCAGGTGTATGTATTTTATATCCGTGTACAGGTAAATGCATCTTGTTGGGAGACACTTCCCCTTCCGCCCTGTTCTGGTGCCTTTGCTTATCTGATGGCTTCGTGTCACTGTCAGAAAGTCATTCTCACTCATTCACATGCCAAAGCTGCACAAAGCCAAAACTAAATATACTTTTATCCTGTTAATACTATACAGATTTAAAAGGAAATAATTTCTTGCACAGTCATGGCTATATAAAGTAACAGGTAAACCTGCGTGCAATTTTCTAAACGTAGGGTGAGGTGGTTTGTGGAACTAAACTAAACTAAAAGCCTGAAGATCTGCTAATTCTATGGCACTGGTTATATTCATTATTATATACTAAAAGTATAGTATATATATCATTCTCTGTAAATTTGAGCCAGCTATTTTTTGTTTTAGTTATTTTGACTCACCATCATTATTTTCTGACAGTCATAACTGGAGTAGTCTTTTGGCCTGTATCTCTTGTGAGCTCCCTCTTCGGCATTCACAAGGAACTCCCCGATGGGAGTTGTTCCCGAGCACCACTCCAGAACGCCGCTTCTCTGAGAAAGGGGAACCACCTGTAAAAACAAAACCAGCGCTGCCTGGGGGAAGGTGATACACACACAGCTATGAATAAGCACCCCGCAGATCCCTGATGCCTGTTTGTGTTTGTTTAAAAAAACAAAAGACCAGACCTTCCAGCTGACCACAATATATATTTTAAATACACATTTATACATACATAAAATGCACTCCAGGGTTTTCTACCAAATACTTGCAACTTTTTCCCTAGTCCAGAGAACCTTCCAATACGTACTTCAGTACAACTTCATGATTCTACTCAATGTGCATGCTGTGTCGCTATTCTAGGTGACCTGTGACTGCCAACAGCTTGCTATGCTTGAAGGGGATAATACAAGCATTGTGCGAATTGCACATAAAAGTAAAATCTGGACCAAAGACGTGGTAGCTGCGTGAATATATTAGGCTTGTCTTGGTCTGCTTCCCACCTTAGGGAACAGTGCTCACTTCGAAACTGGCAGTAATAGTTATCTCAATTACTGTAGCAGCCCGAACTGGCAGAATGAATGATCTCCTGTCCTCAGAGAAATAGCTACTGCCTGTTTCTTTCAATTTCCTTTCCTTACGAAAGTCTCTTTATCTCATAATACAACCCCTATTCTCTTTTTCCCTGCTCTCATTCATTTTTACACACGTAAGAACCTGAGTCTTCATTGAAAATTATTCAAAAAATGTGACTAACTCCACCTGTGAATTGTTAAAACTATGCTAGCAATTCAGATAAGCTCCTTTAGAGATTCTGGAGTGCACATTTCTCATTTGTCAAAGAGAAGAACTTTTACTTAGAGAGTACTTATTCAGAGATCACCTTCACAGTTATTATTATAATCCCAAACACATAAAAGGGGAGGAGGGGAGAGTTCCTGTTCAAATACATTTTCTGCATTCGCAGTAAGAATTTATTGTTGAATATTCCCAATTCCAACAAAAACAGTTCTGCAATTCAAATTCAGCACGAACCGACCCCAGATGGGACTTTTGGATACAACTATAAGGAACACTGCAAGACTAAAATTAATTCTTAATTAATTAAGGAATATCAGTAGACTAAAATTAATGAGAATTCATAAACAAAATTGTATGGTCAAGTTTGATGACTAGCAACTTACAATTCAAGTACAGTGCATGACTTAATTTTTTTTCAGTTGTAAGTTCATATAAAGAAATCTTTGAAGAGCATTTAAATATATATTGGGTATCAGAATTTTTTTAAGGATTTGGAAAAAATTTAATTGCAATAATTGTTGTAATTGTAATAATTAAATTGTATTAATTGTTCATTCCATACCTTAAGGAGAAGTGATTATTTTAAGAACACATAAATAAATACACTTTTATATAGTCTTTGGCTTAAAAAGAGGAGAATGCGGAAATACGCTTTATCGGCAGCATTTACTCCTCTGCTGCAGCAGCTCTTCAGGGTTACCTTGTATCTTCGGATAGTTAGTTTTCTCTTCCGTGTTTCAGTGTTTTGCTGGAGCAATGTATTGCACATCTGGAAAACCTGCTGCATAACAGCATCTTGTCTCAGGTCATCACGCCCCTTTAGCATAAACAGGAAAAGCAGTTAAAGAACGCTTTCCAGCATCCAACTTCTCGATGGCACAATAGAGTTAAGCACAGAAGGGACACCTCTCTACCTGCTGGTCACACTCTTCCTGATGCACCCCAGGATGCCATTGGCCTTCTTGGCCACAAGGGCATATTGTCGGCTCATGGTCATCCTATTGTCTACCAGGACTCCTAGGTCTTTCTCCTCAGAGCTGCTCTCCAGCAAGTCAGCCCCCAACCTGTACTGGTGCGTGGGGTTATTCCTCCCCAGGTGCAGCACCCTACACTTGCCTTTGTTGAAGTTCATCAGGTTTCTCTCTGCCCAACTCTCCAGCCTGTCCAGGTCTCGCTGTATGGCAGCACAGCCCTCCGGCGTGTCAATGACCCCTCCCAGTTTTGTATCGTTAGCAAACTTGCTGAGGGTACACTCCATCCCCTCATCCAGGTCATTGATGAATATATTGAAGAGGACTGGACCCAGTACTGACCCCTGGGGGACTCCACTTGTTACAGACCTCCAACTGGACTCTGTGCCATTGGTCATGACCCTCTGAGCTCTGTCTTTCACCCAGTTTTCAATCCACCTTAGTGTCCATTCATCCAACCCACACTTCCTAAGCTTACCTATGAGGATGCTGTGGGAGACTGTGTCAAAAGCCTTGCTGAAGTCAAGGTAGACAACATCCACCACCCTCCCCTCATCTATCCATCCAGTCGTGCCATCATAGAAGGCTATCAGGTTAGTCAGACATGACTTCCTCTTGGTGAATCTGTGTTGACTACTTCTGATAGCTTTCTTTTCCTCCGTATGCTTTGAGATGACGCCCAGAATGAGTAATAAGAATTACTTATTATTACTTTGTAATTTCCTTTATTAAAACATTCCTGAACAGAGAAAACTTACACTGAACTGCGAGAAGTCTGCTATGGTACAGAAGTGATAAATGAGAAAACTGATGTGAGAACTTAAAAAAAATTCCAACATGCCAAGTCTCTGAGACGTCATTACAACTGACAGAACCCACCTTAACCAGCTGCCTCCTTTCTTTACCATCTGATCCTACACAATCTATTATTTTAGGCAGATTCAGGCCTCCCGCTAAGCGAAATTCTGGCTTAAAAGACTTTATTGTCACCAAATTTTCATATTGTCCTGTAGGATCCACCTGAAATTATAAGTAAGTTTAAAATTAATATAAATATTACCTCCTAAATATTACTTCACTCAGAGAAAGTGGTAATGAGTTGTTTGCAAACCTTGTTAGCAGGCTATATGCCGAATATTAATATGAGCATTCCATCATCTGCAAGGATAATACCTACAAAGGCTACACAAATAAGGTGAGCAAAGGAGTGAGCGTGATTCCTCCTTGTTCACCTCACTGGCAGAGGGACCGTGGTGCTGCAGACTTCCACTAAACAAGCTCTGACACCATTTCAGCCTCTCCCAACGAACATCTAAGAATGAGTGCCTATGCACCCATCCAGTCAACCACTCACGCTAATGGGAATGGATCATTCACCTTTACTGAATGGTAAAAACATATAAGCTGGCCATTTAGGAAGAGCAGAAGAGGCATATCTATTACTTCTCACATTTTTACGGACAGTTTCTCCCTGAAACTCTGAGATAGCACCTACAAAATAGGAGATTCAGATTCCCAAATCCTGTCTGTGATTTAGGTAGCTCATCACCCCCTTTGATAATGAAAGATTAGTCAGTGGTAACAGTGGCAAAGCCATCTGCATACAGTGAGCCACTACCTGGCAAATGTAAGACTTGGAGTCAAGGTCTTCTAAGGCCTAAGGAAGCCATCTCACCCTGCATCTCCCACCTGACAGGAAAGTACCCCTGGTAGGCTGGCCTGTAAAGAACATGGAACGTGATGAAGAGACATATGCCCTGACTGCAAATTTGAAGTTGATTCTATGAGTTGATACTATAGTGCATATTTATTTTAACTTGTTACCTTAATTTCCATGGTGGGAACAACAACATCCTCAAAGTTCTTCAGTTTAATAATTGGCTGGTCAGCTGGAATACTTATTCCTTCTGTAATTAAAATGAATTAATATTTTTAAATTCAGAACCATAAACATACATTGAAATTCACAAAAAACAGCTTACATTGCTTTTCGGGCCCAAAACCTCACTGCACACTTCTGCAGAGCTGATGAAGATGACCACAGGACAACTGGAGTTTTCTGGAGTTTCATGCTCAGAAAGTCTGAACCTTACATTGCAAGTTAATTACTATGACTTTTAATCCAGACTCAGTTCTACATTTATCAAAAATAGGACACAGTGCTAGCACAGTGTCTACTTTAACTGAATATTAATATTTAGAAATATACTTTTTCATCCAAGAAAATAAAATATATCTTCACTATTAAAAACAAAAATAATTTTCCCAAGACTTACTTCTTTTAGATTTCCATGGATTAGCATCTAGATTTGCTAATGTGATGTAAGCATCACAAAGTGCTTCAACATTTCTAACCATATGAGCTCTCCTTTTTCTTACGATACTGATTATGTTGCGAGCAGCCTTCATTCTGTCCTAAAAAACTCCAACACAATACAAATATCAGATCTTGCAAACTACACCTTGTAAGATTAAAGATGCAGCATAACATGCAGTCAAACAAGTACAATTGAGACAAATCCTATGAAAACAGAGAAAATTGCAGTAATGGACAGCCCTTTGTGATATGAACAGAAATAATTTGAAAAAAAGTTCTGCATTGTCTAACCTGAGATAAAGAGTAAAGTAAAATATTATTGGGGATGGAGAGGGAGCAAATCTGTCCAGGCAAAGTGCAAAAATTCTTCAGAAAAAGAAGGGACAGGCAGTTTTGGATGTTCTTCCGCCACCCTCCTGCTTCCATTATTTCCTCCCAACTGAAGAAAAAGCCTTTATGCAAAAGGCAAAAATCTGACCATGTGTCCCTTCCGTGCCCAACTCTGAGAGACTCAGCTGAGTTGAGCATAATCCTACTCCTAACGGTGGGACCACAAAAGAAGTACCAATCTGAGAGAAAGGCGAAAAAAAGCCACATAAAAATGTGGTGAAAAATTGTATCAGTGTTGGGGGTGGGAGGGTAATGACAAAGAACTATGCCGGGTCCATAGCGATGGGGGAAAGAAGGGGCGCTCACCCAGATGTGAGATGATTCCAAAGACAGGTTCCAATAAAAATTAAGCAATAACAACATTAACATGAAGCCACAGTTCAGTATTACCCATCATCATGGCTTCTAACATATAAAGGTCATATAAAGGAACAAAAGATATACCGCACAAGGCTAAATACTTAGATAGAACAGATGTTATCGCTCAAAGCAGAAAAAATACTCAAATCAGTACGTACTTTTAACAAAAAAACCCCACTCAAGTCTTTGTTGCATCTAAAATGCCTTTTACAGAATCACACATCAAGGACATTTATTACAAAACTCTCCACAATAATTAGGGCTATTTGTTGCAGGAAATGTTAACTATGTTTTGTTCAACCCCGTAATTACTTCTTTCAATAATAATTACCAATGTATAGACAGAAGAAGTCTTTTTTAATATTAAAACCCCTTTTTTCTCTCCTACTCTTTCTTAACAGAAGTCAGCTGATGAGCTCTACATTAATATACCCTTTGACATAATTTTTTTTCACTTTTAAACAAAATTATTATGATTAATAGAATAGAATTTTTTGTAGTCACCTCATCAAGCTGGGAGATTTCTTTCGGTGCATTTTTAATTAATGTATTTCTTCTTATTGCGTCTGGTTTTGTGAGGAGTTCATCTTTGTTAGCATTTGCCAAAGCTAATATTATAAACAAAGTATGATGCGGATGATCCAGTGAAATTCTAGACATTAGCTGTGAGGAAAAACAAAAAGATCCCATCATTGAAAACTGTAGAGAAGAAAAAAAAAATGTCCGTAATTATCATTATTAATTCTATTGAACTTCTAAGGTTCCTAATAAGAAATAAAAAGCAATGCTTTGGTAGTATTTCCACAACTGAAATACATTCAAAGTGTATTCCTACGCCTGCATAAGACTATTCTTATACAACAAGAAAATCCATTAAGTAGCAAGGAAAAAAGTCCCTAGTCTTCTCCCCCTCTCCCCCCCCCCCACTGATTTTGCATCACTCATTTAACTCATTTAGCTATAACTGCACAAAGGAAGATACATATTGTTAAGAAGTATGCACTACTAAGCCACTCTAGATATCTTTAGATACGAAAAACATAAATTACATTATTCAGAACTTCATGAAATCCTAAACCACCCATCATCTTGGTTCCCATCCGAGCAGCCAGCTGGTACATCAGAGGCAGAAACTTGTACGAAGGGATCTTCTCTGCATTTTTCTGTAGCAGAGAAAATTCAGTTAGAAAGCTGTCCTAAACACGAAAAAAAAAATTTAATCATAAAATACCAGGTACTACCTTACCAGGTAAGGGCTTGCAATTTTGGTTTTGTATTTTTTTTAAAACTGAGAGTAATCATTGCTATGTGATCAAATGGCAATCCACTGACTATAACATCATCTTGGTCCAAGCCTCTGGAATGCTACAAGTCCTTCATAAGAAAACTACTATTCTCTATTCTACTAGAGCAGAGCTCGAATATATTGATTCAGAATTCATTTCTAGATTCTTTGGCAAGAGACAATCCTAATCAAAAAAAAATTAAAATCTAGGTAAGACAAGAAACAATTGCATGTTAAAAATAAGAGTAAAGGAACACCTTCTATTTTTCAACGCTAATTATAACACAAAGTGAAGAATTAAATTATACAGATCTCTGTTATAAACAGATAATTCAGGTAAGAATTAACAGATGTCCTGCACGATTCTAGAACTGATAGAACCAGCCTGAGAATGAGAATTTTACTGGTCCCTGGCTACTGTGTTATACAGACAATCTAAAAGCATATCCTTTCACCTAGAAGTATATATAATATAAACTAGAATAACATACTAAAGGATGCTGGAAGAACAGATGTCATCTACCTGGACTTATGCAAATAACACTGTCCCGCATGACATCCTAGTCTCAAAATTGGAGAAACATGGATTTGAAGGATGGACCACTTGGTGGATAAGGAACTGGCTGGAGGGCCGCACTCAAAGGGTTGCGGTCAACAGCTCAAGGTCCAAGTGGAAGCCAGTGACAAGCGGTGTTCCTCAGGGGTCAGTACTGGGACCAGTGCTGTTCAACATCTTTGTCAGCGACATGGACAGTGGGATCAGGTGTACCCTCAGAAAGTTTGCCGACGACACCAAGCCATGTGGTGCAGTTGACACATTGGAGGGAAGGGATGACATCCAAGAGGGACCTGGACAGGCTTGAGAAGTGAGCCTGTGTGAACCTCATGAAGTTCAACCAAGCCAAGTGCAAGGTCCTGCACCTGTGTCACAGCAATCCCAGGCACAAATACAGGCTGGGCAGAGAATGGCTGGAGAGCAGCCCTGAGGAGAAGGATGTGGGGATGTTAGTGGATGAGAAGCTCAACATGAGTCGGCAATGTGCACTGGCAGCAGAAAGCCAAATGTATCTTGGGCTGCATCAAAAGAAGCGTAACCAGCAGGTCAAGGGAGGAGATTCTATCCCTCTACTCTGCTCTCATGAGACTCCACCCAGGAGTACTGCATCCACCTCTGGAGTCCTCAGCACAGGAAGGACATGGACCTGTTGGAACAGGTCCAGCAGAGGGCCACAAAGATGATCAGAGGGCCGAAGCACCTCTCCTATGAAGACAGGCTGAGAGCTGGGGTTGTTCAGCCTGGAGAAGAGAAGGCTCTGGGGAGACGTTATAGCGGCTTTCCAGTACCTTATGGGGACCTACAGGAGAGATGGGGAGGGACTCTTTATCAGGGAGTGGAGCGATAGGACGAGGGGTAATGGTTTTAAACGGAAAGAGGGGAGATAAAGATTAGATATTAAGAAGAAATTCTTTACAGTGAGGGTGGTGAAGCATTGGAACAGGTTGCCCAGGGAAGTTGTGGATGCCCCATCCCTGGAAGTGTTCAAGGCCAGGCTGGATGGGGCTTTGAGCAACCTGCTCTAAGTGGAGGTGTCCCTGCCCATGGCAGGGGGGTTGGAACTCGGTGATCTTTAAGGTCCCTTCCAAGCTGTGATTCTATGGCTAGTATCCAAGGTATATGAAGAACAAGGTGACAACAGTGAAAGATCATGAGATATGCTTAATCATACAGATTTGTCAAATTAAAACACTAAGTTAAATTAAAATGCATTGAGAATTACAGTGGTCTGATGAAAAACTAACTAATGGGCAATGATGACTGAAAAAAGCAAGTTTTGAGGTAAAAATTAAGGAGATATATAAGAAAGCATATTTCACAGCATGATAATTCATCTTCTAGAAATAGGAGAAGGAAGAGAAGAAAGATGGGTAATTTAATGTCAAAGCGTAAGGAAAAGCAACAGCAGGCATATACCTTCATAATTTCATTGACTTTGTCAACTCCAGAATTTTCAAGCCATAGGGAACAGAGTCGGAAGATCCACATATCATGTTCTTCTCCACTTAGTAAGCAGCTGATATAGTTTTCCACTGCTTTACACAGGAAACGTTTGCGATCCTCAGTTAGGGCATGTATGGCACATTCATCCAGTTCCAGTTCTCGCTGAACCTTCACTGTATATCTATGCAAACAGACATTATTTTTAAACAACAAATTATCTCTTAATGAACTTACAGCAAGGCCATCCCTACTTCTCTTACTAATTTAACATTCTTTTAACCTGTTTTGTATGCAGAAGCACAGTAAAATAAACAATTGAGAAACCAAATCGTGGGAGCTATTCCTTTGGTCTATGTCCACACAGACCTGCCACTCTAAAGTAAATTTTCAGTCCACGTCTTTCTTCTTTTTAATGATTTAATCTCAATACTGGTGTAAATGTGAATATCCAGTATAGATAATTTGTGCAAAGACTTCAGTTTCAACAGTTGAAGTTCAATTTTTTCCACTCACTCGCAATTGCTTTTACTAAATCTTTAAGAATTCTTTATTAAGATGAATTCTGCTCTTTCACCAAATCTGTAATGGAGAAAAATCTCAAACTCATTTATTTTGACTCTGTAATGTTTTCTGTGTCAAATAACCTAAACAAAAGCAGAGAATAAATGTGAATTCTGGCCCATGATCATCCATACTGTTTAACTGTTGCAACACACCTTGGCTTAGTTTTGGCCCACATGACCTAGCACTCTCCCAGGCCACATTCAGGCACAGTTCAGAAACTATTTGTAATAAGCACTACAGATTTGGCCACTGTTTTGTGGAGAAGGCAAAATTCAGCTGCGGAGATGTGACAGAGCTGTAACCTTTCCCAGAGAATTAGCAAAGATGGAGCCTTTGATAGCCCCACAGTAACCATCTCTCCATCTGAATGCTCACCTGTTTGTCTGAACTTTACGCTCCCTGATGAGGCCGACCTCCTCCTTGGCCTTCTTCAGTAATGCCTGCTTATTTTCAAACTCTGAGGATTTCATGTAATTCTCAATTCGCTGGTACTGATTATCTGAGAAACGAGCCAAAGACAGGAAAGCCTTCATCTTTCCTTTCTTCAGCTCATCACTGCTGTCTTCACCGTGGCTTGCAGCAATTTCCACAGCCTAAAAGGGAAGTTACAATAATTATGAGACTAACAGTCAGATTAATAGTGCTGCATAATACTCGATTAAACTATTATCACAGAAAAACTGAATGGTTGAGGTTGGAAGGGACCTCTGGAGGTCCTCTTGTCCAACCCTGCTACTCAAGCAGGATCATCCACTTGAACAGGTTTTTTAATGTTGCCTATGATGGAATATATATGCATACAAAATAAAACCTACCAGGCTGAATATCTTTCTCCTAAGTGAATTCAATTTTTGAGGAGTGTTTCAGTGCAAGCAGTCAAAAAGATTATCCTGCATGAAAGAGCTGTAATAACCATACAGGAGTCTCCTACAGCTGTCTATCTTTCAGAGTAACTAACCATGAATTTTTACAATCTTGTATCGTAAGATGGTGAGAAAAAAATAGAAGACAGTCCAAAAAGTGCCCAAAAGAAAAGGAAATGATATGTGAGTCATTGATTCAAATCACCTGAGTGAAGAAAGCATGTAGAGAGTAACAGAGAAAAGCAACTATGTACAGTGTCACAAATTAGCATGAAATATAGAAATGCAGAGTGGACAAATATTAATAAAAATATTTCTACTACTGACTAAGAGTTAAAAAAAACCCAAAACAGTACTTTGAAACAATAGAACAAGACTTTCCAACACCTGAAAAGAGAATATTACAAATACAATGCCCATACTGAAAAACATGGTAAGTGAATGATCTGTCCTGAGAAGGAAAGGATGGGAATGGAGTGGAATAGGAAAGGGAAACTGGACTAGTAGTTGTAATCACTGCACTTCTAAGCCAATCTTATACACAAGTTTCACTGTGAATTCTGTAAAGCCATATTCAGAATATTTTCTAAGATTACAGCATTACGCAATACTATGTGGAACTATATTTTTATAAGAAACCATGTTTTCTACCCAGAAAAATAAAGGCTGCATTGAAAAATTTACATGACATTTTAACATCATATTTTAGCACATCATTATCTCAAAGACTGCACATTTCAGAGACTGGATGCACCTTTTCTAAGTACTTCTGCATGATGACTGTAGGGTTTTCCAAGCATGTTTCTGCTAACCAGGTTCCGCATAGCCTCAGGCACTCTGTATACATCAACTTCAGGTGAGGATCATTCTCAACCTTTGAGAAAGCAAGTTTTGGGAAAAAAAAAAAAAAAAGAGACAGAGGCATCAAATAAAAATACCTTTTACATATGAGATAAACAATTTATAAAGCTTTTAAACCCTGAAAAAAATTCAATCACTTGGGTGTATTAGATGTGATGTATCTACAGAGACATTTACCATCCACATCTACAGTAGTCAATAACCTTAAATCACATTCACATGCTATGTTAGACTAAAGGACAGTGCATATTTTTAAATACCTGAGAGTCTGAACAATGACAAGCAGAATAAAACAATCAGAAAATGTAATAAAATTAAAAATTAAATAAATTCACAGTACATTTCCAGAATTGGAATATCCCCACTTAGTCTGAAGTACCATAATACACTCCGCAGGAAACATTCAGGAATTGCGGTAACTGTGTGCGATCGTTAAATTTTTAAGACAGACCCCTACATGGAAACTTAGTTAAAAGTGCTCTGGGAAGATGATGGAGGAGGTTTCCAAAGGACTTGCCTCCAGATTGGAAGCTCAGCTTTAACTGTATAGTAGGACAAACTTCCAAAGTACTTCCAGTATAGGGTACATATTAAAGACCACCTGATCAAGATGGCAACGCTGACCGTGAAATACGGAAGGATCTCATATCACAGGCTGCGAAAATACAAAACCTCCTTATGTGGACAGGTTAAACACAACACTGGAAGGTGAGAAGGTTTCCAACCTAACTGATTCTACGACTCTCTGCCTAAACAATCCTGTTTGGCCGTTAGGTTTTTCAACTACTGGCACAGAACAATATGTTCACACACACCTCTATGTAACAGGTTTTTTTAAAATAAATTAATTTTTTATGAAGGGAAATAATTTCTCATTTTAGAAAGCTATATATTTCACAGTGGTGGCACTGGAGGCAAAATAACGAATAACGAATTCTAACATTTGCCACTCTCACAGATTCACTTTGAAAACCTGATAAGATTTGCTAATACAGATTTTTTTGCTTTCAGACATTTTGAGAGTACAAAACAGATTTAGTAATATTGCAGACAGCCTTTCAATTTTCTTCCAAGAGAAAGCTTCTAAAAGTGGAAATCGGATCTTAAATAATTTAATTCCCATAAGTTTATACATTATATAACATATACCTGAAACCAATCTGCATCTAACTTTTTTATCATTCTTTTAAGAATATTCAGTGCAAGACTCTCTTCCTTTTTAGCCCAGAAAACCTGAGCTTCTTCTAGTTGCCATTCAGAAACTCCATGTCCCATTGGACTGTATTGTTTGATCTGAAACATAGCTCTTTCTGGAATCTGAAATAGAAAAAAACTTTTATAAGTTTTTTTTATAAGTTTTATAAAACTTTTAATTCTGTAAGTCACACATACATGTATCTCACAGCAAGTTTTGTTTTTAAACTGCATCTTCATTTGCTCTACTTGTGCAGCATATTCTGCCTATCCAATGCTAAGAATTTATTTGCAGCAAAGAGATTAAGTTATTTTTCTATAGACTTGCAGAAAAGCCTGATTTGCAATAAAAACAGACTATGGAATTAAACTTCACAAACACCCAAATAAGTATCAATGTTTAACATTTTAAATTACTTGCAGGTATAAAGTATAGAAATTCTACAATCAATACCTACTGAAACAACGGATTTGTAATTTTTGCTTACTGATTATTATTTCATCCTAAGAGACCTAAGAGACCAAGAGAAAAAATAGTAAGAAAAATGGCACCACCATACCCTATGCCTACTTCTTAACTCCTATCACTGGTGAAGTAATATCCTCATTATTTAGCAATCTAATATCATTATGACAGCACAAAGAGAAAACTCTTTTTAACAATGTCAAATGTCGAGACTAAAGTGTATTTTCACAAGCTGTCCAACCAATAACCAAATCAATCAAACTTTTAAATATGCAAGGTAGACAATTAAAATGTAAGAATGCCTGGAAACGCCAAGGTAAGTTTGAGTACTTCGATTAGTGGTGAGTGTGGTCATTCTGTATGGCATTTGTCCTTCCCCTGATGGATGGCAGTGGCACTAAAGAGGAAGAAAAGCCTTTAGTCGCTTCCTCAAAGACTTTCCTCCATCCAGCCACTTAGTGTTGTCAACTAACTGTGTGCCAAAAGGAAAGGGTTATCATCCCATGGTTTGAATGACTGATAAGGTTGCCCCAAAGGTTGCACATGACCTACAACGCTGAAGGGGCTGAAACGATAGCGTTTTCAGAAACACACTGGCTCAGTCCTTTCAGAACCTTCTAATCCTTCCAAAATACGGCACCTCAATTTCAATCTTTTTCTGTAACTGAAAATCAAAGTGAAAAAATAACTTCTGTTGAGGTTCTTATAGGACACTTATCACCATAGTGTTAGTGGCTGGGCAGGCACGAGATAAAAAATTCATGAGGAAGTAATTCTCCCAAACAATTCTGGAGGCACAGAGTAAACCTTGCAAATTTATGAAATCAAAGACAGCTGCTTACTGATTTCATCATTATTCACAAACAGAGTTAGAACGTTCCTGAAATCAAAGTTTAATACAGGTTTGCACATATGTGAACTGTTAAATATCTTTCCAGGTTATATATTTAGCTGGAACTATTTTCTGCGGAGGTTCTTAGAGGATATTGTTGCTCTATAAATTCTTGTTGAGTTACTCCTCCAGATGCACTAGCCAGAACAAACCAAGGCTGATTCTGGACCTTAAATGCATTAGGAGCTGCAGAAACCACTGATACTGCGAGTCCCATTACTCACAGAGAGAGATTTACCCCAGTGCAATGGTGCTTTGAGAGTATAAAGCCTTGAAGACAACACTTAATATACAGATGCAATGGAGTTCTTTCTCAGTTTTACTCTGGAACACTGCAACAATGTGATACAAATGAAAGCTGGGTATATAAAACTGCACGAAAATAAAGTAACATAGCTGTAAGAGCATTCTTCACTAAAAATTTCATTTTTATATTATCTACCTCATAGAGTAGCTTACAGTTATGAACACAATTCAGAAAACATGCCCATAAATACAATTTATGAGTAAGGTCTACATAGTTTATGTCTCCAACTAATTGATTCATTGAATAAATTTAAAATACAGTTAATCTTTACTTAATGTTAAAAAATGAAGTTCTTTCACTGAATTTCACTGAATTTTTAGAGTTGGAAGGGACCATAAAGATCATCTAGTCCAACAAGTTTTTTATAAACTAAAAAACTAAACATCCATCATTGATCTTTCTGGGAATTTGTTACCTGTGTGTTTTTAGCAGTTCTTGCCAGTCTAGAGAGATCCACTAGATGTTTGGTCAGGATGTCTTTAATACATTCTCTTTTGGCATTTTCATTCTCCTTTTCAAGCAATATCTCCAAAATTACAGTGCGCAGAGCCATGATAGGTTCCTGGAAACGGAAGTCACTGTCCTTGAGAAGCTGGGACTGTCTCTGCCATTTCAAATAAATATCATTCAGTTGTTGAGTAGTAACAGATCTGCAATTGTTAGCAAAAGAAGAAAGAACTCTTATTAATTCTCGCTAAGTATTAGTGAAATGCAAGATGAGTAACAAAAGCCAACTACCGAGGCAGTTCACAGTCTACAGTTCAAAACCAAGAAACAGTCCATAAAACCCTACAATGATTAATATGCAGAATAATTTATCAGGCTTCCAGTTTTGACAAACATGAAGAACAAGAGATCAACGTTAATAAGGTGAACAAGTCCACTGTAAACATTCTTGATTAAGCACCAAAAAATGTTGTGTTAAAGGTCCATCAGCAAAGGGATCATATTCAATCACAGGGGTACTTAAAAGATTAGAGACCAAGACTCCTACCATATTATGTAGGTCATATATGGATTAATATAAGAATAAATTCCAAACTGTGACACTGTAGCCATGTAGGTTATCATTATTTATATTATCTTCTTAGGCAATTCATCAACTGCAAATACCAATGGTTCATAAGGTCCTGGACATGCTAAATGACCGTAGTATGACTATAAACTACCAAACTGATACAACTATAGCAGAAAAAAGATCAGTGTCAATAGCACGACAGAGATAAATACGTCCCTATAATCAAAAAGCAATGTTAGGAATTCAGGCAAAATACCGATGGTAATAATGGTCCATGAAGAAAGTGATCCAAACTGAAACAACTTTCAATAGATCTATGGGTATTATCAAGGAAATGGAAAATATTTTTAGAAAGGAAACTAGAAGAGGATGACTCAGTTACTTTAGTAAACTGAAGGCTAGGAGATATGACTGCTAACTTGGAGTGTACCAGGGAACTCAAAACAGGGGAAAGAAAACAATTATTTAAAATACAATTCTGGCACAATATCAAATAATTAAAACTAGACCACGAATAAATCTAGTCTGGAATAAAGAGAATCTAGATTTGTCTTCACATAGTAAAGCTAAAATCCATATAATTTTTAAGACAAAGTTTTAGATATTCATTAATAAAATTCGTTAAGGTCATTTTATTTTTGTGCTAGACTTGATTACCAAAAATCCTGAAAACTAAGAAAGGAGTAAGAAACAAGCTTAAAAAAAATACCTGGAGAACAGCAGACCTATATTTTCCAACTCTCCAATTAGCTGTAGTCTGCAAAGCGTTGGATATAAAGAATAAACAGACTCAAGGCTGCCTTTGCACAGCTCTTCTACTTCATTCACTCTATGGATTTAACAAAGAAATAGTAAGTTGGTTTTTTTTTTTAATATCCACAAATAATTCCAAAGTTTCATAACATAATTTCCATACAGGGAACAGAACTTAAACAGCAAAACTATTCATTCTAGAATTATTTTGTACTACCATTAAAGTTCAAAAAACTAAGTTTGTCAATAAATGAAAACACAGTAAGAATATATAAACTCCAAAGCCTATATCATAGCTCAGCTAAAGAAGAGTAGTCAGAGTTCACATCCACTCAAGCGGATCGCAAAGGCATGTATACTACAGGAAACGGATCTTCAATTAGCACACAAATTGTACACGTACAAAAGATAAATTTAAGTTTAAAAACTTAGAAATTAAGTTGCAGTCCAGAAGTAGTAATTTTATTCTATGCATAAGTCTTTATTTAAGCCCATAAAACCCCAGTGTAGTCTTTTATACGTAACTTGTGACTACAAACACACACACACACACACTCTCTCTAACAGGAGAATATTCACATACAGTTACCTGGCATCTTTAAGACTGTCATAGAAAGCAGAGAATTCCTTATCTCGTAAAGACTGAAGAGCATCATACAATGATTCATGGTACCCTGGTCTTCCTGTCTCATCTCTTAATAATAAGATAAAAGTAACATAAAATAAAAGGCAAATTATATTTCTCTACAAAGAAATCAATTTTATCTTTATGACAAGTATTTTTAGTAGTACATTTTCTGCAGTTGGATGGATTGCTGTTTTGCATGATAAATAATGCAACCCTTAAATTTTAAATTAATGTAGTGTTTTATAAATTCAAGCTATTCTTTTAAAACAAAGAAAAAATAGTAACGGCCAAAATGTTTGGAATATGGAGAATATTTTCAAGGTTGTATCAAAAATACAACACAAAACTGACTGCACAATAACAATTTAATCATAACACATTTCTCAGTATTATGCTGAAAGATATATATTACAAAATGTATACAAATTCCATTCAGAACCAACAATTTTTTAAATTTACCTTCTGAAATATTTTTAAAAGGGAAAAAACAAAGAAAATCAGAAGGCTGAAAAAAAAGTTTTCAATTTAATTTTCTCTTCTTTGCCCTTTTCACTTTTCTTTATTCTTCTCCTTGACCCTCCTCTCTCCTGCGATCTCATTCACTCTCTTTTCATCTTACATATTGCTTTTCTGCTCCTGTATTGAAGCTGAATATTTTATTTGCCTATGAGACTTATAACCAAAGAGGTTTATACAAACCCTAACCCAGGGACAAAGACAGCCCACGTATATG
Organism: Numenius arquata; assembly: GCF_964106895.1. Lineage (NCBI taxonomy): Eukaryota > Metazoa > Chordata > Aves > Charadriiformes > Scolopacidae > Numenius > Numenius arquata. Next base: position 123,442,341 of record NC_133576.1, read on the forward strand.
AAGTTTATTCTGATTGTGGCATGACATATGCCCTTCAACAGGATATGTCTGTGAAGTCCTTCAGGTGCTTCTAAACAATGATCTTAAGACAGTGCAGGAGAAGAGAACACACCAAGAGTATGTCCCCCAGACCCATCTCTCGGTAAGAGTCTAAGGAGAAATCCTCCATTCTCCTGACCACTAGAAGTTAATGTAGGAGGAATTACTGAAGACCCCATCATGTAACTTCTGCTTTTGCCAAAATGTAGTGAATCTATTCTGTATTCCTCCTAAAACATGCAATGGTGCAGCTGTACTAGGAAGGGACAGAGTTCAGACTATAACCTGGCCAGTCATATGAAATAACTAGTGCCAGGCATCCAATTTTACACAAGGGAGGAGATGACTCCTTTTGAGGGAGTAGCCATGAATCAACACTGGTGTTTGCTTATCCAGGTCTTGAAAACCTCTTGTGGCTTACTGAGTAACATTTTCCCCATCTGCTTATAAATTAAACATTAAAAACTATCTATCCCCTATATGTACTGAAGACACATCTATCTACTATCAGTAAAAATGGAAAATTTCAGTTTATATATATGAACAATCAAAATGAAGAATCACTGTGTACAGTTTCCCAGGAAAATGAAAAGTGATGTAGATACAAAATAGATCCAAGTGACAAAGACTGCTTTTCAATTCAATGATTAAGATAAATCAGGTGACTTGCTTCATAGAAATTATATTCTAATGACATTTTTTTGCTTGGAACTGAAGCCACTGCCTTTCACTTAAAGAACTAGCATAAAATAAGTTGGTTTACTTGACAGAAGAGATGTGGCCCCACTGCATATTCCTCCATGCTGCCTGGTAGCGTATTTCCTGTAGTTCCGCACACCACTCGGTGTTTTCATGTTCCAGTCCTTTTAAATACACGGAAAGAGTGTGGCAAAGCCCAAAATTTTGCAAAGCCTGGAATTAACAAAATTACTGAAAGTTGGTTTTCCTCCTTTAATAAACTGAATTGGTTTTTTTTAAAGGCTTTGTTTTACCTTGGGAAACAAAGAAGCCTCTGTGGGTAAGGCCAAATCATTAGTATTTCTAAAGCCAGTACTATATAGGATGAAACTTTTTAAATAAGACTACTAATCACACTATTGATACCTGCAATCCCGGAAAAACAAGTTTCATTACCGCTGTGGCTGGTAGTCTTTGAAATAAATTGCTCTGTTGTGTTTCAAATGAACTACCTGCTCCCATTTCTCCATCCCATCATTCCTGGGTAGTAAGCCAAAACCGGGTTTACCTCTTAATAAACTGTTTTTCCTGGTGAGCATTTGAAGAAGTTTCCTATGACTCCTAAAGTCCTATCTGCTTGAAGACCATAATGACTTTGTAATTGTGACCACTTATCCAGGTTATGTGTGCAGACATTATGAAAGAGAAACACAATGGAATTTTAACAATGATACTAAATAATTTGGGGTAGGAAAAGTACTATAGGAAAATTAAAAGAGGTGAAACACAGATATACCTGTGATATGTTATTACAGAACTGGTGTAAACATTTTTAGGCTAAAAAAGAAAAATATTTTTAAGGGATCAAAATAAGACAACATCAATTCTATTTATTTATTTTATCAGAAATGCCACAGTTTCAGTAAGATAGTTGCTATAATGGAGAGGTTTAAAGAATGAGAAGGCAAAAATAACCAATTGCATTACTTTTTATATCCTGACATTTTAGGAGCTGGCCAAATTCTGTATAAAATTAAATACATTTATTTTAAAATATTTCACAACATTCATTACCCAAGATAGGGAATACTGGTGAGGAAGAGGAGGACTAGAAGCCTTAATGTTTTCCAGGACAAATATTAAGTTATCTTACATTATACAGTTTGTGTGTCTATGACAGTGAGCTGGACTTGATGACCAAAGAGATCTCTTTTAAGTCCTAGAACAACTTTGCACTTACTAGAAATGACTCTCAGTACGATGGATATCAATTCCAACATTCATTTCCTATTATAAAATAAAATTACCTCTATTATTCCTGCCTGGCGAGTAGATGGAGAAAGGCTTGCCTCAAGGTCGTATGTTACAAGGGCTTTCTCCCAGACAGCTTCATGCTCATATGTTCTAATCCTGTTTTAAGTTAACAAGAAGTTTTAAATTGCAGTTCCTTACTAATAAATGAAAGCAATGAATTTAAAGGACAAAAGAACATTAATAAATTATACCGTGCTAATGGCTGCAACATTCTTCCTCCACCACAGCCGTAGAGACTGTCAGGTTCTCCGATGCTTCTATATATGTCCATGAGAAGGTCCTAGAACATGCGCCATAAAACAAAGAATCACCTCTTTTGGAAACAGCTCAAGTGAGTTTCATACATATCAATGGGAGTTTATAAATACAAGTCCTTCCACGTAACATGCTGTTACCATTGCTTAAGTTTTCCTTAAACTTCACAGGAAGAAAAGCAGTCCAGCAAAACTTTTCAGGACTAACTAACTTCTCTGTTAAGTTATTAAAAAAACAGGGCTGGGCCTTAGGTGGACTGCTTGAAAAGCAAAAGGCAGTTGAGTTCATTTTGAATTAGAGCATGAGGACAACTTTCAAACACAGTTTTTGAAGTTCAACTAAATCTGCCTTCAGCTCAGATGAAACTTACTGTTAATTGTAATTATATGAGGTTTTCTTTCAGAATACAAAGCACACGCAGGTACCTGTAAACTTATGCCAGTTTCTTCTTTACTTTTTTCATTCAAAATTGTAATAGTTGTTCTTTGACTTTCTTCTTCAAATGTCAAACTCTTAGCTGCTTTAAAGGATGACCTAGAAGAAATATTTCAACCGGCAAAGTTAAATGGCATTTCATACAAAGAACTAAAGAAATTCTGAAACAACACGTAAGAAGTAAGAAGCACAAACATCAAATGCAAGATCAGGCCTGTCATATCCCCAGGTTATTCAAAATGGCTTTCCACCAAAATGACAAAGCGATCAGCTGAACTGAGAACATCAACATCAAGGCATTTCAATGTCAAGGTGGTTTTTCAGAGAAAAAAACCCCCGCCCTTGTAACGTCTAATCTTTTATTAAATCAAATTGCTTTTGTGAATGCCTGAAGAATGCTCTCTTCTGGGAAAGAATAAAAGCAAAATATCTACCACGTACATGATATATATGCTTATAACCATACTTTTGTTATACGTTTTTGTATATTTGTCACCAAAACAAAGCTAGTGAACTGTATTTTGATCTTGCTAGACAGGAAGACAGAGATAATTGTCTATCATAGAAGAAAAATCCTTCTAACAAGGATCATTCAGCTCTACCCACATGATTCTGGTCATCGCTCTGTGGTTTCTTTCTCCCCTTGATTCATTTCTGGCTGTAATTTAACCACTAACATATTATTAATTATGAGAAATAGAATCTCAAAAGTGTTCAATTTAGAAAGAGAGATTAAATACATTTTAGTATTCAAAAGTACTAGCTTTAGTGAAGTTTGTCCAGAACACACACTACTAAGAATACATTCTGGTTAGAAGTCAAAATGACACTATTTTGAGTGTGTCCCAGCTAGAAAACTAGCAAGGCTGGGCTCACAATCGAGGACTGGTAGAAATATTTTCCAGGTCAATACACACACCTAAGGGATTTTTTAAAGTTTCCTTGACTTTTCATATAACAAAACACTACTGGGACACAAAAACCATGATCCATTTTACCAGAAATGTGAACAAACTGCTTTTCTCAAGCCTTGTACCTTTCTTGCTGTTTGTCTCTATTTATCTTGTCTGCGTAGATTTCTGCGTAGAGCAAGGCTGTGAAGTGAGCAGCACAAGACTGTGCTGCTATAGCAACCTCAAGATAATTCAGATCTAGCCAGAAGCTGTCGTCAAAAACTGTACCTGAAACAGATCTGATTAAATACAGACTTTAATATTGCTGTAACAGATCCCATCTCTAACATTAAGCAAAGTAAATCCAACCTACCTATAAAGCCTTCCAAAGGTTAATTTTATCTTAGCTCCCCCCAGACCCATACCACAAAAAGTTTAACAGACAAAAAGATTTTAGAAAACTCATTCAGCATAGGTAGAAGGCTGTAAGGCTTGTAAGGCTGGCCATATCACTTCTGTAACAAATGCAAGGTCACTACTAGATCTTAATTCTTTTAACTGACATGTTCTCTACCACATCTTTGTTTCTTAATCAAGAGCATCGGCAGATACTAGAACAATCATAATTAAATTAAAACAACATTTTGGAAAGCTGTAATTCACCTCTTTTGTCTTCTTAAGTAATCAACAACAGCAAGCATGGCTCGTCGAGATACTTTATCCAAACTTCTAAAATTATGGGTTTCTTGCTCTGGGATGTATATTTCAACAAAAAGAACAAAATTAACTTTTGTTATAACATATCCATTTAAAAAATAAAAAGGTGTATTTTGTACTCAAGAAAATAACTAAAAACTTCCTCGGATGGCATTTCCAAAGTTAAATTAATAGCTTGTCATAAAACGTATTCCCCCTCCTTATATGATGTTAGTGACATTACAGTAGTTTATACTGCAATTTTCTTTACCAAATTATCTCTGCATTAGTAATTTATGGATTCTTTTTCTTCTCATAGAATTCAGAGATGATCCAATGTCATTGCAAAAAGCTCCAAAACAGACCTCTTCCCTTAGGACTGAGCCATATAAGGTTATTCCAAAGCCACAGAAATACTTATTAGTAGCTATATTGTAGATTTTATACAAAAACCACTATCTACCAAACATACTTTTAAAGAGTTTGTATTTCCACGCCTTGTTTCTGGATTAAAAAAAAAAAATAAATCAGATAGCTATAGGTTGTGTTCTGGTCATTAGGTTAATAATTTTTTTCATTTTTCTGGGCATTTTAAATTTATAAATTGCAAGAAGCAAGAAATAGGGAAAGCATAAGCAAAGGTTTGATTACTACTACACTACAGTAAGATGCAGAATTTGAAACTTCCCCTGAAGAAAACAAGAGCCACATTAAAAAAAAAAAAAAAAAGCATCTGAGAGCATTTGGTGTGTTCCAACAGACAGAAATGAAGAACGTTTACTTTCCACTGCTACCAAACACCCTACAGAAGGAACACCAACTCCTCTCTGTGAGTCATCTCCCACATGCTTAACTTTCAAAGACATCCAGTAGAGCCATCTGACTCTCAGTTCCTAACGGTCCATGACATTTTGCTCTCCAGATCCATCCCCACGTGCTGCGCTACTTGCAAATGCAGACCTAGCGCCTCACGGGCAGGATCCATTCTGCTAGCGCCGTACAGCCAACGCCGCAGAGAGACTGCTGCTTCCTCTTTGAACATGTAATCACACGAATAACTGAAAATTTCTGAATGAAAAAAATTTGGACTAGATGATCTTTAAGGTCCCTTCCAACCCAACCCATTCTATGAATTATATTTGGGTACCAGAAACTATTAATGAGTCAGGGGAAGGAAAAGGCACTGGCCAAAGTGAGAAGAAAAAGGTTGTTCTTCAGGATGTGTTGAACAACAGACCAAATGGGTATAATGGTAACTATAAGCCGTCAGCACGGTGTTCACACCCACTTGCAAACACGAAGCTTACAGACAAAAAACGAAAATGGAGTCTGTTTTTTCATGGTATGAGACAGAAAACTGAACATGACAGATTCATTAAAAAAAAAAATTACATCTCTTCTGCAAATTAATAGATTCAACTGACATATAATTCCGGCCAGACTCACAGGCACTAAGTCCAAAATATTCATCATTTTTATTTTGGTGGGTTTGAATCTTGTCAAGCAGTTGGCAATTTAGGATCAGGTTTGGTTTCTCAGGCAGAGCAGTGATTGGCATGATGTTCACACTATTTATGCTTTTAAGTTGCCAGGATTAACAGGCAATTCCTAGAACTTGCATGTCAAAATGGATCAACAGGAGGACTCTTGTTCAGATGCACTCAATTCGCTCATGTCTCACTGCTTGGTCTTTGCCACAGTTTGGATCCTGATGGATTGGAATGAAATTTATGTAGGGTTTCTAGGAAGTTTTTTCTCCTTGTTTTGATAGGGTAAGCGTTTCTCCTTGAAGCAACTGGTAGCCAGACATCAGATGTTTAAATTTTTGTTTTGAATACTGCTGACCTCCTATAACTCCAGCTTTGGAAGTAACATATCTTTGCTCTGTTGGCTAGTGCCCCTTCAGTTTAGCTGTAAACAACTACGTAGACAATGAGCTGTGTGCTACTTTATGTATTTTTGTTGGTACCAGGACAGTTTTTCATCTGAAGAACACCATTTAAAGCTTTCGCGTGTCCTTTATTTTGCTCTTATTGCCTCAGTAAGATCCCTTGCATAGAATCACAATGTTTGAAGAGGCCTGTATCATTTGCTCATTGGTGTCACTGAACTAACTGCAAGCTTACAAAACTTAGAAAAATCAGTTCATATTTATCATAGAACATTTTGGGTTACTCTGTATATCTGAGCATAAGTCTGTGCAGTAGTTTCCCTGACTGCTCACAGGAAGGAAACGGGAAATTGTTAATCCTTTTCTCTCTTACAAAATAGGACAATGATAAAAATCCAGATTGTGGGAACATCTTCATAGAATCATAGAATGGTTAAAGTTGGAAGGGACCTTAAAGATCATCGAGTTCCAAGCCCCCTGCCATGGGCAGGGACACCTCCACTAGACCAGGTTGCTCAAAGCGCCATCCAGCCTGGCCTTAAACACTTCCAGGGATGGGGCATCCACAACTTCCCTGGGCAACCTGTTCCAGTGCTTCACTACCCTCACAGGAAAGAATTTCTTCCTAATATCTAATCTAAATCTCCCCTCTTCCAATTTAAAACCATTACCCCTTGTCTTGTCACTACAGTTCCTGACAAAGAGTCCCTCTCCGGCTCTCCCGTAGGCTCCCTTCAGATATTGGAAGGCTGACTTGTTACCTGACTTTAAAAATGTGAAAGAATACTGCTCTAGTCTTTCTGGCCAGCCTAGTCAGCATCTATGAAAAGTACCTTAAAATACACCTAGTATCATTAGGCTTATTTACACCACTCTTAGCAGAAACTGCAATACTAAGGGTTCCTTTACCTCTCTGGCAACCTGAAGCTTGCATGACTTGCCTGTAAAGAGACTGGAAGACATGGTACAGACTCATTCCTTTGGTGATTTGTCACTGAAGAAGGGAGTTGGAAGACATAGCAGAGTAGCTACTGCACAAAACTATCTTAACCTGAAGTTATTTGTGTTGAGCAAGGGACATGCACAAATAAAAGAAAGACATTATTTCAGCTCTTGAAATAAATGCATGTACCATGCCCATAGCCTGATAACAAAGATCTTACTTTTTACACAGAATTCTGCTAACTTCAACCACAATCTAATTGGAAAGGACACCAGCCAGCTTGATTAGAAGATGCTTTGTTTTTAGTGGACCTTACTGCATTACTCACACTCTACTGCAGTTCTTTTGGTTACAACTTCCTTTCATTCTGCTGGAATGGAACAGGTCTTTTGAATGTACAGGGAGACCATTATCAGTACTAGTCAGAAGCTAATGCAAGGTTAGTCTTTTTTCCAAGGGGAAAATCCAGGTGAAAACTGCCTTTAATCACTCTTGTTTGAGTATGAGAGGAATTTAACTGCCAATTAGTCATTTTAAGAGACAGTCCAAGATTCAGTCTTGCTGCACACAACATTGGATCACATCTAAATTCAGCAAGTAATAAACTTCATCCAGTTGTGAATAAGGAAAAAGCTATACAGAAGAAACTACTTGGGTGCTGCCAATGAACAGCTTCAAAATTGCTGGTAGCTCCACTGAAAAAGATCAAACATTTGGACAGAAGCATCTAAAATTCTGTGTGCCTAAAAGTGCGCATTGTAAGTTTGATGTGGGAAAATAATTTTTTCACAACCAGAATCCCTCTTTTGGCTGAAGCAAAAATATTACGTTATTACCAGCATCAGAATTTGGAGGTGTAGTAGATCTACTAGATGAGGCAAATCTGCAACAGGCTGTAAAAAACTTCTGGATATGAACTGACAAAAGACTTCTCCAAGATTCATCTGAGTCGTGAAGAAGGATATCATGAATCAGGTATGGAAGCAAAGCTTGACACAAGTCTGTTTTCACCTAGAAAACAATCACGCACAGCAGTTGCTAAAAAAAAGAACCAGTTTTCTTTCTCAGGTTATAACCAAACTGACAACTACTCAAACATGTAATGCCCGAGAAAGAACATGTAATATAAAAAATGTAAACCACTCAATAGGGCTATGCTGCCATTCAGTTACAGTAGTCATATAAAGTTCATCTATGTTTACAATTATCTAACGAATCCTGTCTTTCTAGAGTGTATTTTGTGGGTATCTGCAATATCTGACTACAAAGGATCCGAACTAATGTTAAGAAAAAGTATTAACTTAATAGAAATTACTATTTGCTATCAAGATGAGTAATCATATATTTCTGTGCATTATAGCGCACATACATATACATACTTATAATTTAGCTCACCTCACATAGTGGCTTCATTAACTGGAGAACTTCATTTTGCACACCTCCACTGTCCAGTATTGAACTAGTCAGGTGCTTGATCCAGGTCTCATGACTTTCCCCCAGAGGAATCCACAGGCTTGTGTCATTCAAAGTTTCTAGAGGAGCCTCCGTATCATTAGCAGGTACTACAAAAAACTAGAAGGAATATATATATGTATTGCAAATATAAACAGTTCTATGGCATTTAAAAAAACCATACTGCAATCTGCACAGATTAAAACATATTAAATATTAACTATCAGGAGTACCTTTTTCCTAGATGTTCTGAAAGGCTGTAGATAGATTAACATGGGATCAGCTTTATTTTTATAAACTTCCCAAAATTCACTGCCAGACTTGGTGGCTAATACGTTTTTCAAACAGGAAACAGCAGCAGCTCTAACATCAATACTGAAAGATTAACATACACAACATTATTCTTATTAATTTCATTCAGATGTGTTTTTTTTTTTTTCAAAATCACCTTTATAAACATACAAGACAACTAATTCCACAATCTGACAATGTGTGCATCAAATCAGAAAATTCTGGAGGAGGATATGCCATTGCATATTTTGTTATAAAGCAAAGCCTCAGTATTTTTTCCACAGCACTGCTATACGCTACAGCTCAGAAGAGACTTGCTGGCTTGAGTCCAACTAGAGAACTTCCAGGGAACATCTAAGCTTGACTGGGTAAGTAACCTGAGCCTTGAAGAAGCACACGGTTGGACATTAACAGGTGTTACTAACGCTTTCAGAGTGTTACTCAGGTGATTTGAAGAACGTGTGAACTAATGAAATTAAATAAATAAGCATACTCACCAATTATCTGTTAAAGCAGTATTTATTTGAGTTAACATTATGAAGACCCACTGAAGTTTTCTGTCTTCAAGTAAGTCCACAGCTTTAGAATCCAGTGCATTTTCAGCGGGCTGAAGAGCTATAGTGGAGAAATCCATGGGACCTATTTCTCCCAAGCAACTTCCAACAGCCTCTGCAAATGAAGGTAATTTTATAGTCTTATGCAGGCTAAAACAGGTCTCAAACTAAAAAGTTGCAATTAATATAAACTACTATTAGAACTGAAATCAATACGGAGTAAAAAGCTGGAAAGATTTATAAATAATCACTTGAGGAGCTTCATGATTAAAATTACATGTATACAAATTTTGCAGCTTAAGATTCATAAATAATACAGTTGTGCTTTTTAACTCAATTTTCTAGGAGTGCTTATGGCTCTGGATTTTGCAGTTTAAATCAGATATGGATTTTATTTTTGCTTGTGTCAGAAAGAGGTAAGTGCTAAGGGTCAGAATCACAGCCACTAAGAGACACCCATTTTCATTCCCTAAGGGTATAATAAATAACAAGTAGCCCGTGAGCACAAACAGTAGCCTGTAATCTCTGTAAGAATTAACCTACATTTTACGCAAAATGATGTATCAATGTGTTCATTTGCTTTCCAGACAAAATATTTCATAAAAACGCATGACTACGTACAAGAAACAACAAAACAAAATTGACCTCGAAAATAGTTTTTAAAAAGGGATGTTAATGTTTGTCAGAAAGAAACCAAAATCTATTGCCCTGCTTTTTCCTTTATACTGGGCATGTGTCTTGAAAACGTTTCCATTTTCTACAAGGTTGTTTTAACCACCAGAGTAAATAAAGAGAAGACTGAACATATACTAAACTTAACAAATCATCTAAGGAAACACAATGCAGAAAAGACTGAAACTTACAGCTTACAGAGGTGCTGAAGGATGTATCATACTGCAGTCAATGTGAGCTTCAATTGCTCAGAGTTTGTAATTATCAGTTACTAGTCTTTTACACAAAATATATGTTAAGGCAAACGTTCCCATTACCTGTGTTTCTGTTAGACATCTCATTTCAGTAAACATCATCTTCATGGAGGTACTCCCCACTTAGGGAAGAGGGGATTTGGATTTTAGCTTTGGTACTTTAGATCAAACATTAATCAGGTGCTCAATGTAAATGGTGACAATAATTTTAATAATACAGATGAGGCTTTAGATTCAGAACAACTATTTTGATTTCCACTACAACATACCTTTCAAATTTTCAGATAAATTATCTTCAATTTTGCTTACTATTTTTCAACCAAATAAAGTGACCCATAAAACAGCAGATGACTCTTTATTAAGTACAGAAGAGGCCAGGGTCTAAACTGATGACAATTTAAGTTATCAGCCAGAGCTGTAAAATACAGTGACTGAAAAGAAGATGTATCACCCATTTTAACATTCCTGATGGCTACCTCTGGCAGAAAATGCAAAATAGCAGTGGAAATTAACACTGAGAACGGCAAAGGTTCCAGCCTGGGGTTTGCAGTGACAGCCCCTAGGATGCCTGTGGGACTAATTAACTCACCCAGCACTGCTTTTTCCCCTGTACGGTTAACGGCCATCTTGGACAGCTGCAGTAAGCTCACCACCAATTTCACCACTACAGAATCTTCTGGCTTTTCTGTCATTCAGAAAGAAAAATAAACCCCAAAAATGTCATTGTGTATTTGTAATGTCAACATATTAGAAGAAAACACTGCTTTAGTATATTTTATCTACAAATGTCAACAAGCGTTATTAACGTTGAAGCAAGTTGGTATTAAACAGTACATCAAAAAAATTATTCATCATGTCTTGAAAAAATATCTATGCATTTGACTATGCCAAAGAATGCCCAAAACTAGAATATACAAATGTTATTATTTTCAGTGTTTTGATGCAGAAATAATTAAATACATGAAATATTATCATAAGTTAGCATAAGAATACTATTTGAAACAGTGACATCATACTGTGTGACTCCACTGAAAGCACTTAAGCTAATATCATCATTCTGTTTTAAATCCAAATACAAGGAATATCCCAAAATAAGGCTTTCTGCCAGGAATTTCACACAATTTGACTAGCTTTCAATTGCTTAATTAACTTTGCCAAATTATAAACTCTCGAGATGGATATTTCCTTACATATTTTTTTAAAATAAACACTCCAGACAAAATGGTTTTGCCACTTCCAGGAACAAGGTCTAGGAAAAAAAAATTATAATTTACCAATGTAAAAAAAGAAAAGCAGCATTTTCTTTAAAAAAATCCTGCTGTCTTGTTTATTGGAATGGAAACCTGGAATCGGGCTTTATGTTTGTTGACATTTTTATAAAAATGAATACACATGTGGCCAAACTACTATTTTTTGTTATTTCTTAAATCTTATTTTTCAGCATACAGTTTTATAGCCTAAAGGCTATAAATCGATAACTCATTTTTGCTACTTTTTAAAATCTACAATAATTCTACTAATAAAGTAATCTGAGAGCACTTAATAGACTTTCCGTATGAGACAAAATCAAGGCAACAGGCCCATCAAGCCTGCTAGCCCACCTCCAACAGAGCAAGAATAAGTATTTCTTCTCAGTTTTTGCCAGTCAGCAGACTGGGGATTTCTGAGCAGATCTTCATACCTAATAATCTCTCTGAGATATGTCTAACTCCTTTTAAGGTCCATTATGCTTCTATCTCCACAGTAAGTGGCAGTAAGTTCCATGCTGTATGTATTTCCTTTGAAAAAAAATATATGTTTTCTCTTGTATAACTGCTGCCAGATAATTTAATCTGTCCCTGTACTGTGATAAAAGTGGTAAGTGCTCCCCACTCGGCTTCCCCATACCATTCACCAGTTCATACACCTCTCTGTTTTCCTATTCAATCTCGTTTCCAAGCTCCCAAGGCTCTTCTCTGATGGAAGATGTTCCACACAAGCTTGTTGCCCTTTTACTATCTCTCTTCTCAAGCAGAATTTTGAGACTAAAACTGCAAATGATATTCAAGATGTGGGAACATAATGCCCTTACACCATGGCCTTATGACAGGCTACTATTCTTCCTCAAATTTCACTTTGTACTTATTTACAATGAGCTCTTTTTATCTTCCCGCCATGCACACAAGCTGATGAAGACTTGATGTAGAGGAGAAAAGTGAAATGGTCTGGCACAAGCATCTGAAAACCAAAATAGGGAGGAACTGGGTCTGGACTGAGGGCTGAAACAGAATGCTGGGATGTGGAAAGGTTCAACTAAACTAAATCCTGCCATTTTAAAACTTCTGTGAGCTTTACTTTCTAATTTTTTCTAACTTTTTAACTTTTTCTAATATGCATAAAATCTAGCTTAATTACATTTAAAAGAGTAGGAAAATTCACATACAAGAAAACTCATTAAGCAGCAATGTACTCATATTAGACGTTACTCTGGTCATTCACAATCATAAGTTCCCCATGCCAAAAGCTAGAAGGGCATTTTATCCTCTCTGCCATGTAACACCTCATATAATATTTATAATACACTCTGCTAAAGATACTTCAGATTTTTGCATGAATAATAAATGCCATTCTACCCTGTATGTGAAATTATAATAAGGTCACATTGTTGAACATACAAAAAACAAGATACAAAATAAAACATTCAGTGTCAAAATAGTTACACACCTAAAACCAGAAACAAAAGAAATAAAATACATAATCATTATGTATTTCATATATGTCATTACCCTGGAAATTTTTCAGGAGATCCTTTGTCTGATCTTTATATTGTTCCAGTTGTTTGCGTAAATCATACAGTCCTTCAAGTCGTGTTAAGGGCAGTGAATCACAAACACCAACTGAGAGAAAGTGATTAATTTCCTGCAAAACAACATTTTGTATTAAGCACATATAGCACACAAATAAAAGCTCCAAGTAAAGAAGTGGCTCTCAGCAGCCCACAATGTGGATATTAATAGAAGCAAAATAAGAATGGAGATCTTACAAATATCTCAGTGTCTGAAGCTGGCAATAAAAATAATCCACGTGCCTAATTTAAATCTTTCTCAACCACACCTATCGCTAAAAAATTGTTTTTCTTTTGAAAGTTTGCATTACAAAAAACACTATGCCATGAGATATATTTTAAAATATAATCACCTCCAAAAGAGAGTATGGTCCTTTACTGTATTTTATTTTCTGTTGAGTTGCTCGCAAATCTTTAAAAGCAGGATATTCAGGAAAAGGATCTAAGCATTTGATTGCTTGGTACAGATTTTCATTATCCTTATTATCTATCACCAGATACTTCAACAAGCCTAGGACCTGGAACATAAAAAGTAAATGAAAACAAAAAAAGATAGAGAAACATTTTTGAGCTGTATATTTCTTATTCAGGTTATAAAGTTTGTATTTCTCTAAGTCCCATTAAATTGACAACTCTATAAAAAAATAGTAAGATAATTTATTTACACTGTTAAAATTAGAAAATGTTTAGAGGCTTGGGGAAATCACAGATACATTCTAAAATAGTTAGGCATTTTCGCTAGTCCCCCTCCCAAACAGACATCCAGGCTTTTATTATCACAGGCTGCAGTTTCATCCTGTCTTTTGATGAAGCTGATTTCAAATACTGGCCAATACAATCATTAGAATATTGGCAATGATTTAGCAACACAGGGCACCCAAGCAGTCCTTTTGATGATAGTAGGACTTCACTACTCTTACTAACTAAAGTGCTGGCAATGTGAAATCTGGACAAATGCCTAAATAACATAATTTACTGCCCATATCACTGGACTCCGGCAGAATTGGTTTTTTAACAGTCCTACAATTTGAATAAATGCTTGCTAAAGGGGTACCATACTTTCTTGGCAAAAACGCTGCTTTTATGCTTTACTTACAAATCAATGCAACTGGATATTTGATGCAGGCAGTTTTGAGGAGTCTACAATCTAAACGATGAGGTTTCTATTTGGAGACTTGTATTTACCTGAAAATTATTAACTAGCCCCTTTTCAATGCTAAAAGAAAAATAAAGAGAATAAACTGAAAAGCGATCAGTGAGGAAGGACTTCCTTGCAGCAGTATGATTTGAGAAGGTTTCATATTTGATATCTGTTCCAATTTGGAGAAATTTCTGCCCTCCCCACTTTGTTTCTGCCCAGAGATGCTCTGACAATGTTGCCTTTGCAGTTAGTTGTGCATGTACAACTGTTTGCACAGACATATTACAAATCTGATCACGATCATTAAGCTAAGAAAAGGATTGCCAGGTTATTTCAGTTGGATCAGCACAGTACAAGGATGAAGACAAGGATGTAAGGCTACATTGCAAACATGAAGGTGCACCGTGGGATCAGATTAAGCCAGAAGGCAACCATGAGGACCGAAGTGCAACAGGCATACTCTTCTCACCTTCAGCTATTTATTATATGTCTCTGAATCTAAGCATATTTCCACCTCCAGTAGAATGCACACACAAGTCACTACCAGACGGAAAAAAAGGCTTGCCACACAACAGAAACAGCTTCATTTCACTTTTAAGGCCTCTGTGCTACATTTATTTTCAATGATGATTTGTTAAGTACATATCTGAACTACTGAAATCTGTTCTTTGCACATATTTCCTCTTTGTCTTCTAGACACACCTTCCCCTTCCAAAGGTCTTCCTTGTATTTCCTGTGAAATCATGCGTGTAGCTTTGCAGGTAACTGCTTGGCTACTCGATGTGTTTGCACTGATTTAGCTTGCCATCACCAGCAGTTTAGCAATGCCTGTGTTCTCTCTATCTTCTCCTTAGCCGCATCACTGATTTGGTGTCTCTACTCAACCAAGGTAACAATTTTTCTGAAATTTAACCTGAGGGTTTTAAGCCTCTTTCAGATTTGGCTAAAAAAGGCACACAGATTCAAAGCAGAGATAAAAGACATTACAACAGCATTATATCTCCTTAAGAAATCTGATTTTTTTATAGGCTAAGTAAATAGAGAATTAGAAAGTAGGTGATACGGTAATCTCAGCAATTATGATAGAAATACATCTCAATTGCTGTTTAAACCTGTAGGAGTTAAACAGGTGACAGAACATTTATCAAAACAGAAGTACCAAAAGTAAAGATACTTTTATTTAAAAAATTAAAGTGTTACATCCCAAGTATTATTCTTTATATAACCTACAAAGCACAGAAAAAAGGAATTAAAATTGAACATGAGTACAGATATAGCTTTAGCGACAGTGAACATGAACTAAAAAGCGAAGAGATAAGGAATAGGAAGCAACTCAAAACTACCTGTTCCTGAATCTCAGGCTGCTCCACGGCAAGAGGTATTACGGTTCCTACAATAACATGAAGGTGGCTCTCAAGAGCATCATTGCAACACGTAACCGCTGTGTGGCAAACGTGATGAAGAAGATCACAACAGAGTGAAAAGCTGCGCATGGATATGTCTCTGCTAATGACAGGTCTGTTACAGGAAACAAAAGAGTGAAATTAAAGAAATACAAATTGTCTCAATTTCTTTTATACAACAGGGATGAATAGGGGAAAAGTGGAAATATAAATAAACTTTATAGGAGGAACTGACTCTAAAATTTAAAATATACCAACTCGATTAGCTATAGGGATTTTTAGATCAGGAGACATAGGAGAACTAAAACACAGCGAATTTGACTGATCGCTTTTTACAAAGAGTAAACAAGCTGGGGATTATCTAGTCCAGCTTCCTGCCTGAAGCAGGGTCATCTTCAAAGTCAGATCAGGTTATAAAGTTTGTTTCAGGGTTTTGTTGAGCTGAACTCTGTCACATTCCTTGGATGGAGAATCAATGGCCTCTCTGAGCAACCTGCTCCAGTATTTGACCATTCTCACTGCGAAAAACTTTTCCCTTAAGTCCAACCAGAATTTCCCACATTGCATCTTGGTGGGTGGTACCTCTTGTCTTTTCACTCTGCACTTCTAGAAAAATCTGGCTCTTCCTTCCTCTACAAGATATCTTTCCCTCCAGAAACCGGAGAAGAGAAATTAGATCAACTCCACTTTTCCCCTTGGGGATCTTCCAGTCAACTCATTCCAGTTTATCATTATCTCTCACGTCCTGGCTGGAGTGGCCCCACACCGGTCCTACTGCAGCTTCACAAGACTCGGAAGGGAATGACTACTTCCCTCAATGTGCTGGCTATGCTCTTGCTAGCACAGTCCAGCACACAGCCAGCTTTCAGTGACGAAAGGTACCTGCTGACTCATCTGGCTTGTCCTCCAGGACTCCTGGGTCCTCTTCTGCAAGGCTGCTTTCTAGCCAGTCAGCTCCCAAGCCTGCACTCACGCATGGGATTACTCCATCCCAGGTGAAAAACTTAGGGGTTGTCTTTGTTCATCTTCACAATGTAACTGTTGTTCCACTCCGACAACCAGAGGAGGTCCCTCTGAATGGCAGCCTTGCCCTCCAGTGCATCAACTGCCTCCACCCCAGGTCAGTGTTGATCACAAGAACTCATCTCATAATAACAACATTTACCATAAAATCCACGCTTCTTTTCCATTTTCCAGGATATGAAATGCTTCCAACAAGCAAAGCAATCAATTTGCACTTAAACTCAATGACGTTTAGATGAAGAACCGTCTTGGAAATCCAAAGCTAAACCTCAAATAAGAAAATATCTCTAGTCCTTATGAAAGGTAAGAATCTATTTAAATCTTAAGCCTGGAGTACCAGTTTTCTCAATCTGAAGATAAGCGAAGATAATGTGTACCGATTCTCACCCATTTTGTTAGCTACTTATTGCTGAGAATGTAAATGTCAATACTCTTTAATAACTCAATAAGCACATTTTGACATGTGCTTACTTCGCACTTAACTCCACAATTTGAATTTTATTCCCATACCCCTTAAATTCCCAAACACCCTTTCTGCCATCAAAATCTTCCAACACTTCTTATTTCTACAATTTGATAGCCTATTATAGATACAAAATTCTGCAGTATAGCAAACATTTAAATACAAGGATAGCACAAAACATTCCAAATTTTAGTAATAGTTCTAAATTTAAATTCCGAAATTATCAAAGAAAGGCAATTTAATTTTTTCTTTCAGCAAATTTCAATTATTTCTACAAACAAATTAACATGCACTAGCGATACTGAAATGTAAGGCTACAAGAACAAGGGAGCTCAGCCAGGAAGAACAAGATATATTTACCATATTTACCTGCTATTGATGTGGTGAATCAGGGTGTAAATTACATCTCTGAGGACAAAGGCCCATGCTCCTCCTAAACCATCTTTTATCTCTTTAAGTAACAGACTCACAAACAAGTGATAAATGATAAGAACTCTGTGTTTCTTGTAAATGTTGTTTGTGTCTGATGCATGCTTACAAAGGGCTAGAAGAATTTTCTGGAACGAATCCTAAAAATGAATAAACTTGAGTAAAAAACTAATTCATAATGCCAATACAGATATACTTTATACACAGAAAAAACTTAAGTGATTTTTCTTTTTTCTGAAGGACATGGACAAAAAGGCTTTTTTGTTTCTACTGCTTTAAACAAACAAAAGACCTACACAGAAAACAATTCTCCAAGCAGGACTATAAGCCCCATACCTGCTTATTTTCTTTTTTGCCTTTTTTTTTCCCCTCACATGAGAAAGGTTATGCACATTTTTCAGAAAACCAAACAGTTATGGCAGTTTTCACCAACAGGAGAAACATCAAATAAAAACCATTATGTTCATGCATAAAAATGCATTATTTCATAGGATATGTCAATACAGATTGTAACTGTTAAAAATGTAAACTTAAAAAAAAAAAAAGCAATTATCTTAAAATACTAGGCAGGTTGTATTATAGTCTAAAGAATGTATTCCACTGTCTGGCAATTATTAACTTTTACACTCAAAAGATTTCAACAAACATGGTCCAGAAAAAGTTTTTTTTCTTATTTTTAGATTGTTTATGGATAGGCAAAGTAATTTGTTGACAACAAATGCAATAAAATAGCAAAAAACTTTGAAACGATATGTTTCTAAAGAATGATGTTACAAGACAGTAATATGTTTATGATTTCTTGCAAGGGCTGCATAATTTTATAAGCCTTCATATTTGCCTTTAACAACTGAAAATCAAATGTCTAAAGATTGATCACAGATTATAACACTTCACACTGTTAGTACAGGAAGCAAACGGTAATATCTTAATCGTAGATAGTATTTAGACAAAATTGTCCAAATGTAATTATTTTGAAATTTTCTTCAGACATATGCCGAAGAAATAAATTGTATCTAAATTGTGCCAGATTTCCGCAACCTTTAAAATAGTCCTCTCTGTTTATATATTATCTATAATAATATATTTTATATATATATATAATATATATATTATATATATGTATTATATAATGCATGTAATAGGTCAAGCACGTAATTTTTGTAAGGTTACCGTGTCCCTGAACTTAGGACTTCTTCCATTTTAGAAGGTAAACAAAAGAACAGAAAGGTTTCTAAGGATGTATTTTTTTCCTCATATATACATGACAAAAATGTCTAATTAAACCAAAATGTACCCATAAAAGAAATTTTATATTATACAGAAAAAGAAAATCATCATTACATACTTACAGGGCTTTTAGAAAGAACTGCTACAAGACTTTTTAATTTGCTTTTATGACAATTGCTAATATAGTCCAAGGTTGCCTTAATCACATAAGATGGAAAATGAGGAGGATTAGGAGCAGGATCCAGTTCCCTAAATGAATAAAAAAGATATTATTTTTTTTCCCAAAATCAAACCTCATGTATTAAATAAAATAAGTCTCATTAAATAAACATGTAACTCCTAGGAAATCTTTCCTGCTTTCAGTAAGTAAGAAGCACCAAAAGCATCGAGCAGAGTGACATACATCTTATTTTTAGCTGTCTGTTGTCCCTCTACGGTACCTAAGTTGTACTTTCTTAATATTATTATTTTTTGAAAGATCATATTGCTAAAAACGCACACATTCTTCTCATCTAAGGTACTTCATAGGAAAATCTAATTTCAAGTCATGGATAAAGGTTCTGTGTTTTGTACTTATGTACAATTTGGTTAAGAAAAAAGTAGCCATGGATCTCCCCATTATTAGAAAAAAGGGGCAGTGAACTTTTCTGGGACCTCAAAAAGAAAATAAAAGCATCATGATAGTAATAAAACAGCAAAATCTAAGTTTCATCACTCTTATTCTTAGCATCCCCTTCTTAGAAAGAAAACCTTTGGTTACAAGCAGACACTACAGTCTGTTAATAAACTCACTGAAACAAGTTTCTTTTATGAAGTTCTGAAATCATCAGCCCTTTAACTTTTGGCAGATTTTCACAGAAATGTTTTGGTTTCTTTCAACTTTATATTCCTATAATAAAAATATCTTCAATAACTTCAGAAAGTGTAATGTTTTTCCAAATAGTTTGTATCTAAACACAAAAATCTGGAGAGTTATGTCCAGATGTAATTGTGCAAATAGTGATATTTTTAAGACAACAACCAAGACTGAAAAGCTCATAAAAATAAAGATATTTATGGCATTAGAATATTTATATTACTTAGGAATTCATTTAGTTGGCATTGCTTAAGCATTGAGCTTACCAAAGGCAGGAGCTGCCACTACAAGAACTGTTAAGAAACGGTTCACTTCACTTCTCAGTGACTTCTAAAGACCTAAAGAATCCCTAAAACCTGACCGACTTTACAGAGAGGGCAGTCCATCCAAATTTGAACTAACCCAAGTGGGCAGTGCCATAGTCCAGCTGACCAAGATACAACAGCATTCTCTTGCCTTCCCATTCATTCTTTGTGTTGACTGAAGTATTAGAGAGGTTCTCCTTACTGGTACTGGGGAACAGCTAGGTGAGAAAGAGTGCCTATGACACATCATTACTAATGACAACAAAATCCTTTAATTTTTAGCTTCCAGGATACCTCTTCTTATGCCTGAGGAGCATGTTTTAATGCACAGTATTACACAAATAGACTCAGCATTTAGAAAATCTACAAACACGTACCTTATATATTTACTTGGATAAGCTCCATCTTCTACCGTGGTATCAGGTGGTTCATGGAAGGTCATCAACAGTTCAACCACAATCTCTGGTAAGTTATTATGAGATAAATTGTCAATTTGCTGGAAGAAGAAAAATAACATTGTAATAAAAAAAAAATCTTAGCTAAAATAATTTAACATTTCCTTCTGAGAAAACCCATTATTTCCAAATTACTTTCCTACACTACCTGGAAAAAAAATTATGTTTAATTTTACTACTAGTTCTGAATATAGAGTCTGCCTCTGAGGAAGATGGCTCCTCATAAACCACTAACAAAATACTTTAAGAGGAAAACATGACTGACTTAAACAGACACCTGACAGGGAAATTCAGGGATGCAGAATGAATGGTGAAATATATTTTTATTACATCCTGAAACAAATTATACTTCAAGTCAACTGTCTGCCTGAAAGGTTCTACTGAATAGCTACTTGAAAACCTTGGGATAAAAATCTGCCTAGTTTGGCTTTATTAAAATAATAATTTTGTATCTACAAACTTGAACTGTTTACATTTTTACAGAATATATAAAAATTTCTTTCAGGTCTGTTAAATGCCGTAGAACTCAATTTACACATTCAAAACAGCTACCTGTTTTCCTAAGCAGTTTTCATCCTTAAGCATGTCGTAGACTTTAGAAGCCGTATCTCTTTGCTCTGCTACTTCACTCTTTCCATGGCTTTGATAGGCAAAATAAGGGAGGATATTCACAAGTATCTTTGGAAAACAGTCTGCTAGAACCTGCCTCCAGTCTTTTTCAATCTTGTTGGCAAGTGATTTCACATCTTCAAATTGGCTTCTAATCACCAGGTGTGGAACCAAAACCTTGTAACAAGACCTACAAATAGTAAATAAATATCCAGAATGTCCTTGAATTGGATTTTTTTAAAACATCTCAAGCATAATACAGCAAATACCATTCCTCTACTCTGTAACTAAACTTGTAATTATTGTTTAGCTACTGCTATACAAAAAATATCTTACCAGCATAAATATGATACATAAGATACTTCGAATACATTTTAAAAGCTCTCAAAACGTTATCTTACAACAAAATCCCAATGCATTACTACATTTAGGAATTTGAAACCCTGTGTCATAATTGTAAATAAATCTAAATAAACTGCTTTCATATAGGAAACGTACCTGTAGAATTCCTCAAGGCTAGTATAGTTCAGAAGAACATAAGGAAAAGCAGACAGGGTATACCCACTGTCATTTATTTTCAGCCACTCCATCACCAAATAGTCTAAATGTGATGTCATGAAGTCTTCTATGCTTTTATAGCCAAAAACATCAGATATTTTTTTCAAAACCTGTGCATGAAATAAGATTGCAGAAATAGCATACAGAGTACACAATACTATGGCAAACTGACAGCACTACACCTCCATGTCCATCTGTCCCCCAGCCTTTTAATGAGTATTTGTATAACCCAGCTCCTGTTTAGCATAGGCACATTTTAATTATTTGTATTTCTGTATCTCAAAAGAGTGCAACCAAGGAACTACAACTACCCCATATGAGGTGGTATGCAAAGAAAGGACAGCCAGTACACATTTTGAGGGGTAGAAACCGTGTGTGAAAACAAGAGGCAACAAATAGAAAGATAAAAAAGAGAGAATACGCACACTAAAAAAACGACTGGCATGAAAGGCTGCAGTATAAAGATCGATGACTTCAGTATGCCCTTGTGAACTTCAAATTAAAAGTACACAAGACAAATACCATCTTCCAATACTTTGCATTTATTTTAAATATTTTCCACATAGGAAAATTCACTTCTACTGGGTAGAAAGATTTTTTAAAATCAGATCTGCAATTTTCAATGTATAAAAATCTACTTGTATTTCAGATCTGTGCTTTTACCATACAAGATTTACCATCAAAATTGCCTTTTATGATATCATTATTTCTATGTGGGTCATTAAATATAATAACAAATTCATTTAGATATTTAAGTCCTACATTAGTCACACTCTTACAAAATCTAAGAACTTTCAAAATTGACAAAAGCATTTTATACCATCCCAGTTTTAACCTAACCTTAGTTTATAATCTAAATATAAAATGGAATTTTATATTTGCCTTTTTCACAAGCTGAGGATCTAATCCATTCTCTTTCACAGACTGGCAAATAGCAAACAGAGCTTGCTTTTCACAGACCGGACTGCAGCACAGAACCATGGTTATAAGCATCAGCAAAACTGCTTTTCCATTACACTGTTTGTCCAGAAGATCTTCAGGACTTGCATCACCCCTCACCTTCAATAAGAAATAATGAAGAACTCATACAACCATTCTGTTAAAGCAATCTCCTAATTAATAAATGAGCATAAATAATTTAAAATTAAGGGCACTATATAAACACATAATTTGAATTTACATTGCCTCTTATTCACTGTTTATATGTTGTCTATGATATCAAGGCTACATTTTATTTTGATTCCTAAGCGTCATGGTACCGAAACCCAGAACAACAAATAGTATGATACAGAAGAGCAGTTGGAAACATACAGTGAAAAAGTTTACAAACTTCTAATGTGGGCAAAACAGTGACTCACTGGATGTGTAAGGACTTTCCTGACTACCACCTTGTTTCACCACCTCAGATTATCAGAAGTGCAGAAGAATTAACGCTCTTAGAGGAGTAAACATGATCATTTTGAAAGTCATCTTATTCATAAAATGAAAACCAGGCAAAATAAATCACTGGATGCTGGTACCAGATTTCTCATTCCTTCCTGAACTCTGAGATACACATTCTCAAAAGCCTTTTGCTGGAGCTTCAAGGGAAGAGGTTTTGACATTCCAGAAGAATCTCTCTGTTTCACATCCTGAAACAAACTTCAAAAAAAGAACAATAATTATTAGCATAACATTTAGTCTACAAAATTACTACATATTGTGCATATCAAATAATAAGATTCCAATCTTTGGAATATCATTATTTTCTTCTTAACTTTCTTGTACAGCAGTCTTTCCTTCCTCTCCCTCAAACACTACCAATAACACTAAGAGAATCTGTTGGGGTGAAATGGCAGGGAATAGCCTGGAAACACATAAAAGTTTCCCAACCTCTGCCAGTGCAGGAAGCCAAACTTCAGTTGTCCATCATAATGGAGCATTTCATGTCATGAAGTACTTTGGGAATATATTTATTGAACAGATGTATATGTAAAAAGAGTTTCTCAAAGAATTTATTTTTTTTAGATAAAGCCCAACCCACTTTGCTCTTTGTAACAAAATAGGAGCACCACAGTGGATTAGACCAAATGGTACTCCAGCCGTTTCTAAGTTACTATTAGCAGATACCTAAGAAAAATCACCATGTGCTTGCCTTGTACACATCAGAATTCCTTGAATATATTATGACCACAGGTGACCTAGGCAGATTATGACTTAAAAGAGGTGACCATATTTAATGTCCTTCAATGATTTCGTCTTTTGTGAATCTGTTGCTTTTTGAACCACTCTGAACATCCAGACAACCTTCAACCTCCAGTTGAAGATAGTAGAATAATACTCGGAATAATTGAATGTTGTTTGAAGAAGTAAACACTATTTTCTTAGAATCCTGAACCTGTTAGCTTTGCTTGATGTCCCCTAGTCTTTAAATTGGGAAAGACTGCCCATCTTCACTTTGTTTGGCTTCAGATTTGTAGAATTATGTTGTATCTCCTGCAATTCAGCTCCTTTTGTGCTGAAGGGCTTCAGTTTATGCAATCAATAGCCGTGCATAAAGCGCCTCATCCTTTTGACCATCCCTCCTCTACCCCTATTCCAGCTCAATTACATCCTTTTTGATGTATGGAGAAAGAACTATATACAGTATTCAAAATACAAGATCCTTTGAAAAAGTTTTTACACTACACAATGTACCCAAACTATTTTTAGAGTATAAAAAACTATTTCTTATTCAAGTTTTGCATAATAAATTTAGTGCAAAATTTGCTCTCATATATAGTTTTTGACACATATATTGTTTATCTCTCTCTCTCTCTCTATATATATATATATCTCTACCTCACATCACAGAATAATTGGAACATAGACAAAGTTTGAACACCTTAACCAAAGTAACTTGGTAGGCTTTTCTACTCTGTCAAGAATAAATCCCCAGAAGTACTGAAAAGAGCAGCTATACAGTAGCAGAAGTAACACCCAGGTAAGTGAAATGAAGCGTTATTCTTATAAACAGAAAAAAGATCTACATTATCACCTGGTAATTGACTTTGCAGCAAGAATACGAACTTGATGGTGACTATCTGCGAGAAAATGTGGGAAAGCATCGCTCACAGGTAGATCTTCATTTATCACATTAAGGATCGCCCACTTACAATGAGGATCAGCCTGAAGAAAATTAATATTGTGGTTTAAAATATATAGAAAACCTACGATGGAATACACACTGATACATCCAAAAGATCTTTAGATACTGTTTTTAAGCACTGTTTTTAAGCATATACTTAACATGCTAATGGATGTCAAAAAATCTGGGATTACCTCAAGCAGGGCTTTCATGCAGTTTAAAAGGGCGACTCTCACTGGTGCTGTGCATTTCCCTCCTTGAGCTAAATGCCTAAAATAAGGAAGATTTGAATAAAGGAAAAAGATGCCGACAATTTTGAGAAAAAGTCTAACTAGTTAGTTTCTCTGCTGCTCAATGGTTTATTGTTTTGTGGTCAACAGGCTTGTTTGGGAGGATTTGATGTTTTTATTGCTAATCTACAACTGTAAAAAATATTAATCTTTGGTTGCTGAAGTTATCATTTGTTATAATTACTGATGCAATTCAGAGTACAATCAGTCTGTTAATACATAACAGTATAGCACTTACTGTTCTAATACTGTCTTAAAGATGATATGATTTTTTGCTACATAGAATCATAGAATCATCTAGGTTGGAAAGGACATGACACAGAAAATCTGGAAAGTTAGATGCTGGATAAAGATATCACAGGATACCAATAGCAAGACACACAACAGCACTACAGTCTTCACACTGATAGCAAAGTTAAAAATTTTATGCCTAACAGACTTCTGGATTAAATAGATAAAACATACCAAAAGGCTCCAACAACTGTCAAAAATTGTCCTCGGGCATCCCTTGTCTCTTTAGCATGTGGATTGGACTGGGCCAACCCTACTGCTATAGGAAGCAAATTATTTAGAATTACTTCACAAACTTCTTGATCTCGACGGTACAAAGAACACACATCACTGTGAAAGAAAGAAAGAAAAAATATCTTGAAACATTAAACAGCCCCCAAGTCCTCAAGCTGCTGAACTAAAATAGCTCAAATACATGCTGAATAGTTTCTCTCTTACGAAAGAGGCTTAAGAAGCATACGAACATCGTCTTCAGGCAAGAGGTGTTCTTCAACAGGGAGCTCCTTCAAAAGGACCAAGTACTGGGGAATAGACAACAACGAAAAAAACCAAAATGGAAAATAATACTTAGAAAATAAGTAGACAAAAAGAAAAACTATAAAACGTTTTCAGTAACTCAGATGAAATCATGCGGCAAGGATACCTATCATCAGCTCTTACATGTGAGACTGACTGTCTTTTCATGCAAAGGACTGTCACACAGTAACATGGCTCAGGAAATTTTTAGTTGTCGTAGTCAAAAATATTTCCTTTGTAAACGAAAAACAGATACCTATTCTACTACAGAGACCATTCCTAGCTATTTAACAAATAATTAATGAGAAAGGCAAGATGTTTATACTTCCCAGTTCTTTATTTTCTGGCTTACAAATTCTAACTGTTCTTTCCCTGACACTTCAAAACAGTAAAAGTAGCTAAAAGTAGCCATTTTAATGCCTTCTCAGGGGACCGATGACAAGAGAAAGACAAGAATATACAATTGACAAGAATATACAAATTTAAACACAGTACAAATACAGATGTGGGTCTGCTTAAAAAAAGCTCACACTCACCATGTGCAGGTGCAATGGCTTAGCACTATCAAAGACAATGCCATCAGTAAGCATTAACAGCTTCCGCCGGATATCAGAGGCTCGGAAGCTCACTGTCTGAGTTTGGACTGTAGTTACACAAATACTTAAGAACCTCAGAATTTCAAGGAGAAGTAAATCCTGCTTTGTCAACTGTTCTTCAGCTAATGGGCTCAAAGCACCTGAAAATGAGATTTTCATGTAAGAAATGCTTCTCCAAGGACAATAAAAAAGTTGGTAACATTTTAGGTATTAACAAAACTAATTTAAGTTCTTGGTATAGACAGTGGCCTTTATTTGTTATTGAGCAGTTAGTGCATCAGTAACAGCTTCTTGAGTATTTTCAACTTCTACGAAGGCCCTCTCTAGAACAGAGGCTTTTAGTTTTTTGTGCCCAAACATATGGCTGATTTCTCCATCAAGGTTACAATGAACTGAGCGGAACCATCTGTAGCTGTTTTCTGTGTTGTTAACTGTAACTTAGGATATATTTTAAACCATGGATTCAAAGCTTCCCCAAAACTGAAATGATGACAACTATTACTGTTACTATCCTTATTAAGATTTCAATTATAATCTAAATGAAAAAGTTACAAATGTCGTTTTCCTGTCACATTTATAACTCCTCTAATTTTCTGCAATTGCAAACTTTATTTATTTAAATTTATCAGATGGTTGGAGAAGATACTTCTAAAGGCACTTATTCAACATGATGGGGAAAACAGACCAGCTGCTGTTATTGGCATTAATGTAATACCCTGATTTCCTGTTCATTCAATAGTAAACAGAAGACATAGTCCTGATGATTAAAAACTAAGATACACACCATTTTAAGAAAGAATTTAAAACAAAAGAGAACATCAGTACTTGTAGCTCCTAACAGGAATAAACAGACTCATGCTCCTGTCCTTCTGCAGGTCCAGAGATAAAAGAAAGGTGACCTTATCAAGAATTACTTATCAGGAAAAGGAGAAAAGTTAAACAGCACCACTTTTAAGAAAATGAAGCACGACAGAGACCAGTATTCTACAGCCCTACTTTCTAGTCTCTTCTTTGCCAAAACTTCTGCCTGACTTTGAACAAGTTAGGTAGCTTCCCTGCTTGCATTTTACTATTTATAAAATAAAAAAATAAACTTTTCCTTTCCAAATGAGCTAGAACACCTCATTAATATCTTTAAAACACTAAGGAGGTACAGATGAATTATTATTGTCTAGAATGTACCTGGTTCAACCATTACCTGCTTCAACTATTAATAAAGCAGTGCAATTTTTTATCTCACTGCCTTTCAAACAAGGAGCAATCTGTAAAAACAAGCTTTTACAAATAGTTTTGGACACAGAAAAGACTTACCTGTTACATTTTGCATCTCTCCAGATTCATTTGTGTCACTGATGTCAGTCAATGAATGATCATCAAAAAGATCATCAGATACCTGGTTATCTACTTCCATTACACTCTCCTCAGGATCATTCCCCATTAGATCCACTTCTCCCAGTTCACCTGGTTTTCCAGTAAATGTCATCTGACAAAAACACCACATCCTTTTAAAGCTGGCTTTTAAGGACAGGCGAAACACCACAGGCATAACACAAGGAAAGACACCACAGTTTCCCAGTGAACTAGAACAGGTGAAGACAACAAGCGTACACTGAATTGATAACTTTCATCCTTTGCGATAAACCTGTCTTCTACACAGGTGAGTTGTTTGATTTGAACTATTCTTTTTAGGACACAAGCTTCCTAAGACAGACACCAGTCTCTGTGTTTTAGATGGTGCCAAGGATATTTGTGAGTCTTGTAGAGAATTGTTTTTCAAATACTGTCCTGGTTTGAGGTAAAACAGAACCAATTCTCTACAAGGCTCACACACTTCTCAGTATACTTCATAATTATAGAAAAATGAAAGGAAGGCATGGGACCTTTTGAGGGCACATTAATTACTATTTTCCCTACCAGATGACACGTAAGACTCTCAGCTTCTCCTCACCTGAAAAAACAAAGGATTTTGCCTACCTAGACAGGACAATGTGCCAAAAAGAGAAGCTTTAAGAGTTGTGCTAAACACAGTGATGTGCCACCTTATTACTTTTGTCAGTGAGAGAGTAATTTACAGCTAGATTTAATATCTATATTATAAATAAATTTAAGTGTTTTAAGGCACGTAAGTCCATCAAACTACAAAATAAAAAGAAGCTTTTAAAACTTTACAAGTGCATTAAAGTTACGTCATGTGTTACAGAAATTCTTTCTGTGCCATAAAATCTGTATATACTTTTATTCTAATGCAGTATTAAAATTTTCAAAAAATAACATGATTTGTTTTTTAATGTGAGCTGGCATTCTAACCGTGATCAGCTGTTATCCATCTGCTCTCATTTTTCTCCTATGCCTGTGTTCAAATGGTAAATAGAAATGTTTCCAGTTAGGAATTCTCTATAAAACTCAATGTATTTTATTTTTTCAGTAAGCATCTCATTTGGTTTGCCTCCAAATTATTATACTGTAAAAATCCTGTAATTGAAGAGCACTGCATTTAGAAACAGACAGAATCTACTTACCAGATTTTTGCAAATATCTACAAGATCATTCATAAATTTTGATGTTAACAAATGCAGGAATATATTAGACAGCATCTTATTAGCACTGCTCTGTAAGAAAGCAAGATGTACAGATAGGTTAATCCATTTTTTTCAGGTACTATATGTATGATATTCAACTTTGTGATATCATTAATGAAGAAAGAAATATAAACTACTTTATAAACTTTACCTTGGTACAATTGCATAAACATTTTGTGCACTGCATTATCAAAGTCCTCAGTGAGTTGATCTGGGCATCCTCATTTAGTTTGTTTTTAGACTGAGAAATGCCTTCTCCGACATAATGAATGAGAGACTAGTAAAAATACAGCACAGTTAAAACATTTCAGTTAAATTCCTTTATACACTGGCACATACACAGCACACACACAGAAACAAAAGGACATGATTCTCATTCATATATTCTCATTCATACAGATTTGATATTTATAGCATGCAACAGTGAATTTGGACTATTTTTTTTCTTTGATTTTTGTTTCACTCATTCTGCTCCAGAAGTGACAAAAAGATGGCCTAGACCTGCCTGAAACACTGATATTTTCACCACAAAAGAAAAATACAGCATCTCTCCATAATGCATAAGTTTTCAGTTTCCATATTTAAGCAAAAAACTGCCTCAGCTAGTAGTAGTAGTAATAATAATAGTAGCTGTCTACATACTGGTTTAAACCATCAAATGATCTTAACAATTTCCAGCATAAAAGACCTAAAAATTAAAGCACTTGTTATCCTTTTAAGTATCCTTTGTCCACATGTCCATGATATTTTATTTTTATTAAAGGGGTGACTCAGAAATCTATCAGTATTTAAAATAATCCCCACTGCAAAACTGATGCCTTGGCATACTGACAGAATTTCAGTGACTCCTCTCTTTCAGCAGCAGTAATGTATTTAAACTTCTCTCAACTGCGTTTTTTTTAAGCAGAAACCAGCAGAAATAATTCATGCTCTGAAAATGTGTCACTGTGGATAGAAAAAAAATTTTATATTTAACAATTTCTTTCATTTTTAATAGCTCCCAAACACATTGCTGCTTACCTTGGCAGTCTGGAACAACTTTGATTTACAAGCATCCTCTTCTTTTAATATACCAGTATAGCAATAGCAACCAAGAACACCACTCAAGAGACTGACACATCGGACAAGGTGTTCTGCAGCAACAACCTTAGACTAAATCAAATACACAGTATAAGTACCAGTGGTTTATCGTTAAACCTTTTCACCAAAATAAAAAATTCTTTAAAATCTTTTTTAAACACTTTTATATACAGATTTCACCAAAATTAATGATGATCTGCATCCTAGTGTTTTGCACTGCAGTTGCCTCAGCTCCCTAACGCATCCTTTTGGTTCTCCATGTTATTATTCTCTGTGTCCCATGGCCCTTACACTTCCTTCCTTCACAATACTTTGAATTCTCCCTCTCCTTCAGATTCCATCATAGCAATACTTACACAATACTCTGGTCCAACCTCTTGCTCACAGCAGGGTAAGCTCTGAGGTCAGAACAGGTTACTCAAGGCTTGACCCAGTCAGGGCTTGAAAACCTCCAAGGATGAAGGGTGCACAACCTCTCAGGCAGGGTAACCTGTGCCACTGCCTGAGTGTCCTCACATCGATAAAACTCTCCTGGTATCCAGTGTGAACATCTCTTGACTCTGCCTGCTGCCTCTCATCTTCCTGCAATACGCCACTGTGAAGAGCCTGGCTCTGTCTTCTAGACAATCTTATAGGTACCGGCAGCCTTTAACATCATAGCCTGTTAGTTGCCCCCAAAGCCACATCTGCTCCAGGCTGAACAAGCCCAGTTTCCTCTATGCCTCCTCACAGGTCAAATGCTGGAGCCCCCGCCATCTCAGTGGCCTCCACTGAATGCACTACATGTCTGTCTTGTACTAGGAGGCCCAAAACAGTATTTCAAATGCCATCTAAAGGCACTGAGGGGAAAAATCAGTTGTCTTGAGCACTGGCTGTGCTCCTGTTAACACAGCCTGTATTCGCAGCTTTTCTTTACAATTACTCCTTTACACAGCTGCCTCCTTTTACAAAACCTAACTCTTTGAGACCTCTATGCCCCAGGCTATCTTAGCTGAAAACTGGCAAGAGCTGAAAGCATTACAGGGGCACAGAAGCTGAAACCAACATCACAAAAAGCAGGGTAATAGTAGTTTGTGTGGCAACTTTGCACATACTTCCACTTCTATACAGCTTCTACATATTCCCACATACTTAGGAAAACGATGGATATTTTGCCAATGACGTAAAGAAATACAACTTCCCTATTTTGTATCATTGAATATAGTTTTAAAAATGCTTGCAGGTCATTTTTAGCAGCAAAAGGAACAAAAATCTATATACTTTGCCTTAAAAATATATTGCTTGGGAGCACAAATATAAGGATGTAACGGTAATTTCTAACTTACCTTAGGAGCATAGCTGCTTAAAAGCTTTTCTGACATTGCTAAAAGACAGTACTCCAGTGTTTCCCTAAGATTTTGGTTGATGGCAAGTCTTGAACCAGTTGTATTTTTATCTGCAACATTTACTGCAAAGTTAGTGAAAATATCCATTTCATCAAATGTTGTCTGCAGATACAGCTCTTCAACATCAGAAAAAATGTTTTCTTCTTTCCTTTGCAAGTGTTGCACACTTGAAGAAGAAACATCATTTTTACTTTAGCAGCCAATATATGACTTACAAGTCTTTAAAACTATTATTTAAATGCAAGAAATAAACAAAAGCAAACCAAAATATTCTATTATCTAAATTATCTATAGATATCTATTAAATATCTATCAACAAACAGGAGGAGCTGGAAGCCACCATGCTGCTAGAAAGCTACGACCTAGTTGCCATTACTGAAACTTGGTGGGACGAATCCCATGACTGGAGTGTGGCTATCGATGGCTACAGACAGTTCAGAAGGGACAGGCGAGGAAGGAGGGGCAGAGGCACTGCCCTCTACATAAAGAAATGGAGAGAGTGTGAAGAGCTGTCTCTGAAGAATAGCCACGAGCAGGTTGAAAGCTTATGGGTAAGAATTAGAGACCGAGACAACACAGGGAACCTTGCTGTTGGTGTCTACTACAGGCTACCAGATCAAGGAGAGCCTATTGGCGAAGCCTTCTTACTCCAGCTACAGGAAGCATTGCGCTCACAGGCTCTCATCCTGCTGGGGGACTTCAACCACCCCGACATCTGCTGGAAGACTAGCATGGCAAGCTGTATGCAATCCAGGAGACTCCTGGAGTGCAGTGAGGATAACGTCTTAAACTAGGTAATAGACAGCCCCACCAGAGGGGATGTGATCCTGGACCTGCTGGTCAATAACGCAAGTGAGCTCATCGGTGACATCAAGAGGCAGCCTGGGCTGCAGTGATCATGCACTGGTGGAGTTCACAGTCCTGAGGGATATGGGGTCAGGGGAAAAGTAAAGTCAGGACCCTGGATTTTAGGAAAGCAAACTTCCAGCTCCTCAAGGAGTTAGTAGGGACCCCCTGGGAAACTGCCCTCAGGGACAAGGAAGCAGAACAGAGCTGACAGGTCTTTAAGGACACTTTCCATAGTCCTTAAAGACATCTTGGGATGTCTTGGGACATGGGACTGTTTAGTATGAGGAAGAGGAGGCTGAGGGGAGACCTCATCACTCTCTACAACTACTTGAAAGGACACTGTAGAGAGGTTGGTGCTGATCTCTTCGCACAGGTAATTAATGACAGAACGACAGGGAATGGCTTCAAGCTCCAATGGGGTAGGTTTAGATTGAACATTAGGAAAGAATTTTTCACAGAAAGAGTGGTCGGGCATTGGAATAGGCTGCCCAGGGAGGTGGTTGAGTCATCATCCCTGGATGTGTTTAAGAGACGTTTAGATGTGGTGTTGGGGGATATGGTATAGGGGAGAACTTTGTAGAGTAGGGTAGATGGTTGGACTCGATGATCCCAAGGGTCTCTTCCAACCTAGACGATTCTATGATTCTATGATCTCAAACCCCAAGTGTAAGAAATCAGGAAAGGAAGGCAAGAGACCAGCATGGCTGAGTTTAGACTGGCTGGTCAAACTAAAGGGCAAGAAGGAAATGCACAGGCAGTGGAAGCAGGGACAGGTATCCTGGGAAGAGTATAGGAACGCTGTCCAGTTGTGTAGAGATGGGGTCAGGAAGGCCAAGGCGCAGATGGAGCTGAACTTGGCAAGGGACACAAAGAATAATAAGGAGGACTTCTACGGGTATGTCAGTGAGAAAAAGAAGGTCAAAGAACGCGTACTCGCCCTGATGAGCAAGACTGGAAAACTGATGACAACAGATGAGGAGAGGGCTGAGGCACTCAACAACTTTCTGCCTCAGTCTTCACTGGCAACCTCTCTCCCCACATCCCTTGAGTGGATGGACGGCACGACGGGGACCGGGGGAGCAAAATCCCTCCTGCTATAAGAGAGTATCAGGCTCGTGACCACCTGAGGAACCTGAACATACAGAAGTCTATGGGACCTGATGAGATGCATCCCAGAGTCCTGAGGGAATTGCCCGATGTAGTTGCCAAGTCGCTTTCCATGAGATCTGAAAAGTCACAGCAGTCAGGAGAAGTCCCCGGTGACTGGAAAAAGGGAAACATTACACCCATTTTTAAAAAGGATGGAAAGAAGGACCCTGGGAACTACCAACCTGTCAGCCTCACCTCTGTGCCCGGGAAGATCATGGAACAGATCCTCCCAGAAGCTATGCTAAGGCACATGGAGGACAGGGAAGTGATTCGAGACAGCCAACATGGCTTCACCAAGGGCAAGTCCTGCCTGACCAACCTAGTGCCCTTCTGTGATGGAGTGACTACATCAGTAGACAAGGGAAGAGCAATGGATGTCTTCTATCTGGACTCCTGTAAGGCTTTTGACAAGGTCCCCCACAACACCCTGCTCTCTAAACTGGAAAGAGATGGATTTGATGGGTGGACTGTTCGATGGATGAGGAATTGGTTGGATGGCTGCATCCAGAGGGTAGTGGTCAATGTCTCCATGTCCAGATGGAGACTGGTGACAAGTGGTGTCCCTCAGGAGTCTGTACTGGGACCAGTACTGTTCAATATTTTCATCAATGACATTGACAGTGGAACCAAGTGCACCCTCAGCAAGTTTGCAGATGACACCAAGCTGAGTGGTGCGGTTGACATGCCTGAGAGACAGGATGCCACCCAGAGGGACCTGGACAAGCTTGAGACGTGGGCCCATGTAAACCTCATGAGGTTCAACAAGGGTCCTGCACCTGGGTCGGGGCAATCCTCAGTATCAATACAGGCTGGGGGATGAAGGGATTGACAGCAGCCCTGCTGAGAAAGACTTGGGGGTACTGCTCGATGAAAAACGGGACATGAGGCAACAATGTGCACTGGCAGCCCAGAAAGCCAACCATATCCTGGGCTGCATCAAAAGAAGCATGGCCAGCAGGTTGAGGGAGGTGATTCTGTCCCTCTACTCCGCTCTTGTGAGACCTCATGGGGAGTGTCCAGCTCTGGAGCACGGGAAAGACATGGATCTGCTGGAGTGGGTGCAGAGGAGGGCCCCACAAACATGATCAGAGGGCTGGAACACCTCTCCTATGAGGACAGGCTGCGAGAGTTTGGGTTATTCAACATGGAGAAGAGAAGGCTCTGGGAAGACCTAATTACAGCCTTTCAGCACTTAAAGGGTGCATATAAGAAAGATGGGGACAGATGTTTTAGCAGGGACTGTTGTGATAGGACAAGGAGTAATGGTTTTAAACTTAGAGAAGGTAGATTTAGACTAGATATAAGGAAGAAATTTTTTACAATGAGGGTGGTGAAACACTGGAACAGGTTGCCCAGAGAGGTGGTAGGTGCCCCATTCCTGGAAACATACAAGGTCAGGGTGGACGGCACTTTGAGCAACCTGATCTAGTTAAAGATGTCCCCACTCATTGCAGGGGGGTTGGACTAGATGACCTTTAAAGGTCCCTTCCAACCCAAACTAGTGTATGATTCTATCTTTTTCTGCTTCCAAACTCTAGTTGATCTTTAATTTCTGAGGTGACTTTTGTTGTGGAATAGATACTACCATTTTAGCTCTGTCTGAAGAAACTGGAAGGAAAAATGAAGCCTCCGCACACATCATATGTTCTTACTGTAGTTCATACAGCAGCATTTGTTTTGTGTTAAGATAGCTGACCTCAACCTACTTCACACAATTGGAGCAGGAAATCACAAACCCCCTGAAACTAGTGTTTCTAATTTCTAGGTAGGAAAGTCTTATCTTCCATAGAACAAGTTATACACCTTTGAGATTCATTAAGAGGAAACTGGAGCTTGAACATATGCATCAGTGAAAGATGCAACAGCATTCACAGAGTGACTCCAACAGACTCTAGTAACATGTGGCTGAGGCCACAAACACAGGTAGAGGACATACGGAAGGTAAGCAAGTAGCTAACTTTCTACTTAGCATCTATCTTAAGGAAAACTCTTAAGATACATGCTTCCTTTAGAATGCAAAGTAATGTTAAAATCCTGAATACGTCTTTGTATGAAGTAGTAAATTTTTCAGAAAATATATGTAATGAGTTAAAAGTACCTAATGTACTTATGGTTAAAGAGTCAAATATTTAGCTGTATTGCTGAAGAGGGATGATGCACGTATCACTTATAAGCCCTTATTCAATACCTGAAGCTTTGACTCTCAGTAAGAGACTATATTAATGTCTGCTTAAAGTATCTTAATTTGTAAAAGTGCCATTATTTTCATGGGGTCTGAAAGATGTTGTATAGAAACATGTGAAAGAGCTTGAGGAATTATGCATTTCATTATCTCTGCTTCCCAAAACGACAAATCTAAGAAGCTGAAGTATCTACAATGATTGATTTAAAAACATACCATTTAGCATCATTTTGGAAAAAAATCATGGCAGCTCTACAGTTCTTCATTGTAAGGCTCACAAGAATTTTTTGTAATATAAGATCAGGAAAATCACTGTAAAAAGAGAAAATTGTTTTGTATTTTCTTGTAATCAGAAAAGCTCTTGAGAATCCTGAAAGGCACCCAAATGTTAACCAGATTCACACTGTAGCTTCAATGAAGTTTAAGCTTTCTTAAGCTTTCATCTGCTATGCTATGGACAGATAACTAAATTATGACCCCAGAATGACATTCTACAGTAAGCTTAAAAAGCCTATAAACTCTAGCAAAGTATTAACATAATAAAATTCTGCAAAACCACTTTTGCCTGCACAATCTTCTGTGTTATAGGGTCAGCTTACATATAAAATTATGCCACAAACACTTTACCTGCAGAGCACGGGAGGCAACTCCGCACATTCTTCCATTTCTTCTTCCAAATGGGAGGACAGTCCCCATTTCATTATTGCTTCTTTTAACACAGAATCCAGATTTCTTTCACAGTTATTCTGTTCCATCCCTACATCCAAATTTTTTGGCACTGAATAGGCAGACATCACTAATGCTAAACAACATAGAGCAGAACTGTAACAAAAATGGAACATTTGTGAGAAACAACATGGAATTTGTTGATCAGCACTCTAAAGCACGGTCAGTATTTCTGTATGCTCAGGGAGCATCAAGTATATAAGCAAGTTAATAAGCACTCATATTGGAAAACTCCTGGATTAGAATCTTTGCATTCTCAAAAGTCACATTTTGGCTATTATAGACATTTCCTGTCGATTTTAAAGACTGTTTCAGAATCCTCATTTCACAATCAAACTACATTTAGAAGAAAACATACTTTTAACTTCAAAAAATCAACATCTCTTTCAGTCAGATTTAAAGTTTTTTGTCAGATTTTACATTTTTAGTCAATTTTAAGTTTGAGGATGCTTGCCTCTCCTCTTCTGCCTCTGCTTTCAGACTTACGTATGTATTCATGCCCATTTCAAATGCTTAAAACACAAACATGGGCAGTTCTTAACCAGAAATACAGCCACCACAATATTATTCTGAATAATACCGTGGGTTTGCTTGCACAGTAAAGAACAATGTGAATCACACACAAAATACTATCCTTGCTTCCTATTTTACCTTGAAGGCTTGCATGCAGGTCCTGAAAATATCTTCCAGAGCTCTTTATCTGTTACAACAAGGTTTCCTTGAATCATAGCTCCGAGTAGCCCAAAGCTCTCCACTTCAATTTGCTGGAAACTTACACTACGAACAGTAAGAGACCAAATCTTTGCCCAGGTTCTCTGGAGCTCCAACTTGTGGGTGCTTTTCAAATCAGTTTTCTGGTTTTGACACAAAGCTACCTCTGTAAGACACCTCAGCACATATGGGGTCCTTTCTCCTCGGCGCTGCTGAGGCAGTAACTGGTGAAGGACATTCAGTAAAGGAGGCAGCTCGCTGTTAGGAAGACTCGTGGGATACTTTGATATTAACTGAGCTGTAATCTGTAACCTTGAAAACACGAAGTGAAGCAATTAATATCAAATATACAGAAATTTGCATCTTGAAAAGTAAATAAACAAACAAAGCATTCTATGATTGTCATTTCACATATATACACCTACCAGTACTGAGCTGATTTGTTTACTATCAAAGGTTAAAGATTCAATATTTCTACTGCTTTTACTTGAAAAGTCTGCTTGTCTAGATCTAACATCTTTGTCAGAGACATGGACAGTGGGACAGAGCGCACCCTCAGCAAGTCTGCTTATGACACCAAGCTCAGTGGCGCGGTTGACACGCTGGAGGGAAGGGATGCTGCCATCCAGAGGGACCTGGACAGGCTTGAGAGATGGGCTTCTGCAAACCGCATGAAGTTCAACCAGGCCAAGTGCAGGGTCCTGCACCTGGGACGTGGCAATCCCAGGCACAAATACAGGTTGGGCGGAGAATGGCTGGAGAGCAGCCCTGAGGAGAAGGACTTGGGGGTGCTCGTGGATGAGAAGCTCAACATGAGCCAGCAGTGCGCACTGGCAGCCCAGAAAGCCAACCGCATCCTGGGCTGCATCAAGAGAAGCGTGGCCAGCAGGTCGCGGGAGGTGATTCTACCCCTCTACTCTGTGCTTGTGAGACCCCACCTGGAATACTGTGTCCAGCTTTGGAGTCCTCAACACAAGAAGGACATGGACCTGTTGGAACGGGTCCAGCGGAGGGCCACGAAGATGATCAGAGGGATGGAGCACCTCTCCTATGAAGACAGGCTGAGAGAGCTGGGGTTGTTCAGCCTGCAGAAGAGAAGGCTCCGGGGAGACCTCATAGCAGCCTTCCAGTATCTGAAGGGAGCCTACAGCAGTGCCGGAGGGGGACTCTTTGTCAGGAAGTGTAGTGACAGGACAAGGGGTAATGGTTTAAATTGGAAGAGGGGAGATTTAGATTAGATATTAGGAAGAAAATCTTTCCTGTGAGGGTGGTGAAGCACTGGAACAGGTTGCCGAGGGAACTTGTGGATGCCCCATCCCTGGAAGTGTTTAAGACCAGGCTGGATGGGGCTTTGAGCAACCTGCTCTAGTGGGAGGTGTCCCTGCCCATGGCAGGGGGGTTGGAACTCGATGATCTTTAAGGTCCCTTCCAACTCTAACCATTCTATGATTCTATGATTTAGTACCAATACTAATTTCTTACAAGCTTTTTTCTTACTTTACTGATTTCTAATAATTTCTCACAAGCTGAGATGACTGATTTCTGACCGCAAAGGAAGAAAATTTCAGGCAAGGAAATTATTTTTCTCCTTCTTCTGACGAGCCTGTTACACACTCTGACCCAGGGAGTGACCTCAAGGGTGAAATTACATAAACAGGAAACATTACATCATCAACAACATCTCTGCAGATAAGAAAAATGTTTGTCAAATGAACAAAATGTTAAGCTGGGGATGGTAAGTTTTGCTCTAGCAATGGATGCAACTCTACTCAAATGCATGGTATTTCTTTGAAATTGCCACCTCTACGCTTAATGGCATGTTAGCTTGTCAATTAGATCCTAAATAGCCATTTTTCCTCAATATTGTCAGCAATAAATGCACACACAAACCTGCAACCCCAGCTCAGGACCCAGTTCACAAGCAGCTACACTTGTTCTGGTATCCTATACAGCAGTTTCCCACAAAAGTCAGAAAGACAGGGAGGAACAGTAAAAACAAAAAACATCCAGTGTAATCTATTTTAGCTAAAAAGTCAACATTCTTGGGCTTAGGGCTGTAACTGGTAAGTTCTGGAAAAATCTAGCTGTAGTCTTTTAACAATGACCTGAGTCCCTGCTATGCTCTCTGCTACAGAATCCTTCTGTGGCAGCCAGTGGAAGATGATGTGCAGCCACACCTCAGTTCAGAAGTCCCTCATGTCAAACAAAATACCCCTCAATCAGGGTCCAAGCTAAGACGCCAGGCCTTGCACTTCAACAGTTCTTAGGCTGAGTATTACAGCAAAGTGTGTGAACTACTCCAGAATGGCCAAACTGTTAATGGTATCTGTCCTGTGGCACAGACAGCAGAAAATCTCACATTAATTTCCTAATACATAACACACACAACACTTACATAATGATTGCTGATATCTAGCATAAAAGGCAGAGGTAGTAGTATCTTATACACTACAACACCAGACCTCCTCTATTATTTCTTAGCAAACCAAGGATATAAAGGTTTTAAAGCAACAGCACCAAGAACGGTACTCACGACTTTCCAAACGTTGTGAGAATCTAAGCTTACTGCTTATATATATAATTACCACATGTGCAGACACCTAATTCGAAAGCACAATATACTCAGGAGAACACCTGAATGTAAAAAGATGGCTGTAGTGATAGTCGTTTCCTTGTAAAGATGTTATTACCAAGGTATGACATCAAAATCCTTCTGTGATCTTTGCAGGTTGTCTCGAATTAGTTCCCAGCCTAGTTCAATCCTCCTGCGCTTGCTTGGTACTGTTTCATCACTGGACTCTCTCTGGGAAATGGTATACGACTGGGTAATTTCCAGAACTTTGGTATCCTCTGTAAAAACCTTTTATAAAGAATCATTAAAAAGCATGTAAACAAAAAAAATTATAATGTAGTATTTACAGGAAAACTGAAATGTCAAACTAAACTGGTCCATTTTTTACGGCGTATAAAGCCTCTTAAAAGGCAACCAGAGTTATTCTTTACTATAACAGAACCTCTGCTTATAGCCTAATAAGAACACTAGTGAAATCTAGTATAATTTAGGAGTCCACACGTTTCTAAACTGCACAAAAATTAACAACTGAACACAGCAGAACGCAGGCTAAAGGTACTAACACTAATAATAACATTTTGGGGAAATGTTAAAGCTACACTACTTTAAAAAGCAAAACATACAAGACAGTAAATGTAGCGTCAACTTCACATTCAACTAAAAATCTTACCTGATGACAAATATCAGCCATTAACTCAATCAAATTTTCCTTTACAGCAATATTACGTGAGCCTGAAGAATACTTTCCTCTACTACTGATGAGATTTATTTCATTCACCAGCAGATCATATAGGTTATGTAAGATACTTTGCCATTTTGTAGAGTCATATGCACCTGTACATGCAAAAAAGATATGAAAAGATAACATTTACCACTCACAGTATGTAAACCTACCCAGACAACACAAAATACGGCCAAAATCAGAGTAAAGCACACAAAGCCTAACAAATGCAGAACAAGTCTTATAATGAAGAAAGTAAAAAAGTGAAAAAAGTTAAGAAAGAATTTAATCAGTGTATACAAGTAATTAAGGTAGGAACGAAGTTTGTAATAAAAATTCTTTAGCTAACTGGAAAGACTACAGTGAAATGCAACGGAGAAATTTGGACTACTTTTAAACTCTGCTATTTGTAGACAAAGTAAAAAAAAATCTTTTTAAAAAGAAGATGCTAGAACTGAAATAGGTCATGACAGACAAACACAATTACTGAGTGATGTTCTCTGGCCAGTTTTATACAGTAAGGCAAACTTAGACCATAGTAGTAATATCTGGGCTTAAATAAACCTGGTAAGATATGAATACATGTGGAAATCTAAACTACTATTTCCCTTCCTCAAGGACTTTGTGTTTTGATGTTGTAATTAAAATTACCTTTTGATAAAAAAAGTCAACCTCTACAGGACTTAATACAATTAATATTCTCTTAGTGCATACAATTTGAAAACTCATTTTCAGTTTCACTCTAATATTAACATATAGCATAAAACTACTGAAAAGTAGTCATCACTCCTATTAATGTTTCCAAGACTCAGTATCAAAATTCAGAAAGCTGGCACAATAATTCAGACAACCACACACAGTGATGGATAGAAAACAAAACCAGGGAGCTTTTTATTGTACCTTTTCCCTGAGTTTTTGCACCCTTTGGATGATGAACATGAACTTGGAGACGAAATAACTCAACTATTGATTCCTTCAGGGAATCCTTTGGTCTATGCTGAGTCCATATATAAAGCACTGTAGGCAAAATTTCTTCCCCTATTTTACAAATCCGTATGCGACAGTTGACAGCAAATTTATTGCAGAAGATATTCATTGCTCCAACAATATGATCCAGGCCTGCACTATTCTTCTCCTGCCTGCAACATAAACCAAACAGTCAAACTTCAAGAGGAAAAAAATCTTATTTCATTTCACAGGAACTTTTAAAATGTAAATACTAGCA
This sequence comes from Numenius arquata, assembly GCF_964106895.1. Classification (NCBI taxonomy): domain Eukaryota; kingdom Metazoa; phylum Chordata; class Aves; order Charadriiformes; family Scolopacidae; genus Numenius; species Numenius arquata. The sequence continues at coordinate 123,483,979 of NC_133576.1, forward strand.
AGTAACTATATTCGAAATATTATTTTCCTAACAAGTGCAGAAGTTATTAATATTTTAAAGAATTTATTAAATTGGTGTTCAAAGACAGAACAACAAAATATGTCTAAAGGAGTAGTATCTGCTATTACTCAAGTCTAATCTCAAATACTTAAAATGAGTTATTTTCTAAAAGCAGGTATTAGCATACAAAAGGAGCACCTGCAACATACCTCGCACACTGCATCACTTTCGAAAAGAAGGTAAACATATCTGAACTCAACCCATCAGTTTGGAAGCAGTACCCCCTCATAAGTGTGTGAATTATCCTAGCCACCAAGACTCTGTTGATCTGCCCAGAAGGTTTGAGGTATAATTGGCCATACAGGATCAGCAACTCTGCAAATGTATTAAAAAGAAAAGTATATATAATATGTATATATGTTACAAATATACAAATACATATAAAAACATATATATTGCAAAGGATTACATAAAAACACTTGAAGCAAAATATTACATTAAATGTACAGAAACCACCATTCTGAATTCAGCTGCGTGACGTTATTCACAGAAGTTAACCAGGGGAAAAAAACAAAAACCAAAACATGTGTGTCTTGTCTACACTGGAAGAAAAGTTATATTCGGTCTGAGCTGAGATACAATCTGCTTTGTGCTACACAGTCAGAGTAGCTATAGCCACGATTAACTTTCACAACTACTTCCACACTCAAGTTCTACTCTGCATTGATTGCTCAGCACTGGGCATCCTCTCTGGGATGTCTGCAGCAACATGGGCACCAGACGGGAGATGAAAAGGTAGGGGAAGGAAGCTGCTGTGGCATCCTCCTCTTCAGAAGAATATGCAGAAGAAAGAATAGCAAGTCTGTTGGTCCTTGAATATATGTGACAATGAGCGGCTCTGTTGTTTATTGCCATCCTTCCCACAGTTCTTCGGGTATTAAGGACACAGTTTTCTGTAGGTAGCAGTAATACTGGGATAGATCCAGTTTTACTTTAATTCCTACAGCAGACAGATGAAATCAAGCTCTGAAAACCCTAAGACGTGCTAACTTCAGTACCAGGGGGTGGCACAGCAAACAGAGCATCCAGACATTTAGATAAAGGAAGATGCAGTGTAATTTGTTAAGCAGCAAGAGTGGAAAGAGGCCTCCTTGGTGCTATCAATTCCTCCTTGTTTTGGTGGCTGGTATTTACTGGAAGATGGATGAAGAATATTCTGCTGCTTTGAGCGCCTGAGTGGGTACCAGATGAGGTCTTTGAGCACTAATGGACTACCTCATCCATTTTTGCTGGGACTGTGCTCTGAACAAAGCAACTGCCTTCCTAGATTAAGGAACATCTTAGGCTCGCATCCTGTGTTGCTGACAAGGGCAGCGGTTGTCAGAGGTGGAGCAGCAGAGTGTTAAGCCTGTTGGTTCTAGCCATGCGAGCTTGGTCCCAGGCATCCCTGGAGGTTCTCCACAGTCTAAAGGCAGAACCATGCTGACACATCACCACCCCTCCACCCCTTCAAGCTGAGGCAGATGAGTTTTATGAGGTGGAGAGCACCTTCCAAATTGTTTTAAACTCCCCTGGTCAGTGGAGCTTAAATGACAGATTTCATGCTTCAATACCTTTTGTGGTTTAGCTTTTTTCACTAATGAAAAAATTTCAAGTACCTTTATTACGTGCAGAATTTCATCTTTAGACATATCACTCCTCAGTCTCTTGCCCAGAGACAGGTGGAATCTCATTTTAGATGTTTCATGAGTCCATCAAGTTATAAATAGGCCCACTCTACATTCCCAGTCCAGGACTTTGTTGACTGCAGCAACTTGAGTAGTTTGGTCTGATTGATAGTTGTTGATTAGTTCTTGGTGGTTTTACCTTTTGGGACATAGCTAATAACATGTCATAACCATACAATGAGTTTTTTCTAAATCCCATGTGATGTTTTTCCACAAGGCAACTATCAAAATTGGTCTCCTTCATCTCTGCCAATTCCTGTTTCCACCGTGTAAGCCAGTCCCAGAGGGCTCTGGCCACCATCCAAGAGTCAGTATACAGGTAAAATCTGTCCTGTTTCCTCTGTAATGCTGCATCAATGGCCAGTCTTATGGCTTGGACTTCTACATATTAACTTGGCTGTCCTTCCCCTTCATCAGCTTCTACCACCTCTTGATTAGGATTCCAAATGACAGCTTTCCATCTTTGCTAATGGCCAACAATTATGCAAGAGCCATTAGTGAACAAGACATATTACTGATTTTTTGAATCCCTGTCATATTCCAGGGCTTCTAGAGCTTGTGGTAATACCTTGGGCGATACCCCAAAAGTCATGATGTTTGGAACAATCCATCAACTCCTCCAGCAGGCCAGAGCATCACTGTCTCCTCTTATGAGTCCATTTATTCCAGGTCACACTTGTTGTGTGGAAAGTCAAAAGCATTTATCCTTTTAGCAAACAGTGAAGTACCAGCAAGTGAGGAGCCAGCAGCATTTCTGATTCCATTGCCACTACTTCAAATGCTTCCCAGATTCCTTCACAGATGGCCAACATTTCTTCTTCTGACATGGTATAGTTGGTATCCCATGGTCGGATCTTATTGTTGCTCGGATTGTCACTGAAATGAACCAATTTTCCTGGTGACTTGGTACAGTGGGTTCACGAGTAGACTGTAACCAGGGATGTGCATTTGCCAACATCTCACCATTCCAGGGAAAACTTGTTTCCTTTTTACTGCTCAGTGGTGCCATTGCTGTGATGCTATAAATCATATCAGTAGGAATGCAACAGCACCCACCTTGCTGTTTGATACCAAGAAACTATTTCTTGCATGGGTCTTTTCACCCTATCTCTTTTGAGCACAAATCTTGTATTTATTAATATTCCAATTATCCCTTTGCTTATGTTATACACCTCACGGGCAGCGTTTCCCTATACTACAATCTCATCAATATAGTTAAGTGTTATGGGGCACTGCCCTCTTCCAAAACCTTTTGTACAAGTCCACAGCAGATAGGCTATGCTCCCATCCTTGTAGCATACTGTACTCCTCTCCAGGTAAAGAACACTGTGGTTTATGCTCAGGGGCCAAGGAAATGGAAAAAAATGCATCAGCTGTGTCAATGGTCACATACTGGGGAGTGCTCTTTGCCTTGGGTTCCTACTGTAGTTCTAGTATACCTGGCACTGCAGTGTTCAAGGGAGATCTGACCTCATTCAAGTATCAATTACCTCTGATTAATTTCCAACCCCCACTGGATTTTCACACAAGCCTGATGGGACTGTCAAACAGTGAATGGGTTTGAGCAATTACCCCTCAACTTTCCAGTCCTTTGATACGACCATGTACAGCGCTCAGTAAATCTGTTGGTTCAACAATGTCACCAGTGCACAGACTTCTCCATTGTACTCCAAGAATTATAAACAAGCACTAAGGTGGAATTGCTAAAAAAGGTTATGATAACCTTTACAAAGCTCATATATCCCTCCTTTAATAAAAGCAACTTGCTCCATTTAATGGATTTAAGTCTTACTTCCTCCAGATTTATGGCCTTCAGTCCTGCCTCACTGCAGTAATTAAATTCCACTGTGCCCCTTATGATCTAATGCCAAAATTTCTTCCGTCACACTTCCAGCTTCCGTCCATGATCAAACAGACTCAGCTAACTTCCATGTTCCTAAACTAACTACCACACAGCAATTCCGAAAGACTCCTCGTGCAACCTGTACGTATCCTTCCAGTGACACCTGGCCTCGGTTTTGCTTTTCTGCCTTCTTCAATATCTATCGTCAACACCTCTGGCTTCTTGTCCCATTCCCTACCTGCCTACCCTCAGTTCTACCCGAGTACCCAGTTCTCCTTCAGGTGCCTTTCCTGGTTATTGCTCTGAACTCCAGCTTCCAGCCTCCCTGGTGAGTCCCTGCCTTCCCATCCTGCTCCAACCTGCAGGCTGACGGCCCTTCTTCTTCTACCTGCTTCACTGGCTCCTAGTCCCAGCTTTCCTGTAGAGTTCCACCTTCCCATTCAGTCTTCAACTTCCAGTCCTACCTCCGTGGGCAAATAGTACCAACTTCTTTAACTTCTGAGATCCCACTCTCAGGCTCTGCAATTACCCAGCCACATCCTCCATCCTGAACGGTTCTGTTGTAGTCGCTCTGCTTTGCCAGCCTTCGGCAGTCTTTTTTATTATTTCCCCTTCCACTCCCAGTATCACCAGACTCCTGAGTTCTTTGCAGGTTTATTTCCATTCTGTAGTTAAGCAACTCTCTTCAAGCTACATAGTAGAGTATTTTCTCCTAAAATGCTTTTCAGAAACCCAAAGTCTGACTTCAAAACACTACACAACACAAAGACAGTATTTCTACACTTTCTCCAGAATTGCACGTGCAACATCCAACAAACTAGACTGTAAAACTTCTAATCCCCCTTTTTTCCCCCCAATTACTGTTCTATTACATCAACCAATGAAAACAGATGACTTGAGAGCTTACTGTGTGTCAGAGGATTCAAAATACATACACATTCTTCTCCACGCTAAATAAGTTAACTATCTTGGGGTCAAATCCTATCCTCTGAAGAGTGAAAAATTATGTTTGCACTTCCACTCAGTTCAGGTTGCATGCTATATGATTACCCAACTTTTAAAATCTGGTTTTGTCTATTTAAACCTTAAGCTTTCCAGTTTTTTCTTTATATGCAATATGTGCATATAACAACAGTGACTCAATGGTTTTTTAGGACCTTCATAAGCCAACAAAACTCAGATAATAAAATTAACTATATCAAAACAACACAAAAATAGCCAATACCTAATAACTTGCAAATAACTGCACACCAACACAGTTTTACTGAGGCTATTTCCAGCACATACATTCCATGGATTTGTTATACGTTTAGAGACCATGCATATATAACCTGATTGTATTTAAGTACATATGTTTCAGTGAGCAATAGACAAACAGTACGCAGAAAGAAAAAAATCAATTCCTAATGTTTGCTGCTTTCTTTATTTCAACTGCAAGTCTTCAAGGATGACACTACTTTACTGCATGTTTTCTGTAGTACCTCACATAACAGGGCATCAAACAAATTAAGATGTACCTAAACATGCTTCAATAATACGAAAAGACATTTGTAAGGCTTAAAAAAGGCTTAAAAGGCTTAAAAATGTTACCTGACCACTGCTGCTGGGGTATCTCACACCAGTATTTCCTTACTGAGAGGATATCTTTTAGGAGTATACTACTACAGTCAGATCCATAAGCAGCACAACTTGTTGGCTCTCTTATAATTTCCATGACGTAAATCAGAAGTTCCTGACATTTCAGTCTGGGTCCTCCTACATGAAGAAACAATGTGAGACTGTAATTAACCCAAATTCCAAATAAATCTGGAATTGACTGTAAATGTTTACTTAAAAATAAAAAAAAACCACTGCAGTTCAGAAACAGTTATGTTAGGAACCATCTTCTTAAACAAACCATTTCTAAGAAAGAACTAACTTGTGAGAGGATACATCAGTTACATATACATTGAATAATTAGAAAATGGCTCTGTGAGCATCAACAAGGACTACAAAGGAGAAGGAGAACAAAGAACTGATTCATACGAAGCTATTTAAATTGTAAACACCTGGAAGAGCGCAAGATGAACCTTACCCTGGCAGCTTACTTCAGAGTAAAAATTTTAAGTGAAAGCAAAGCACCAAAACAAAGCAGTAATTCTATAAGAATATATATAACTGACTTTTATTAGCACATCTGATGAAATATTTGACCAAGCTTCCAACTTCTTGCATCTTTTTCTGTCTGGTAGTTTGGGTTGAAGCAGATGCATTTGGTTTTGTCAGTTGCAGGTTTTTCATTTCTTTCTGGAAACATTTCTGCAAGACACTTCAAAAATAAAAGAGATATTAATGAAGGATCTGCATATTTATGGCTAAATAAAATAGGTAAATGTTGGTTTAGCCTAGAATGCCAGTGCTTGTTCCTCTCATGATTCTAATTATCAAAGACTAAATCCAACTGAAATATATTACAGTCTAAGCATGATGGAAATAATCTATAAAAGGAGCTGCTAGTTTTAAAGATAATCCAGAAGCAACTTGAATAGGAACCAAAGTTTCCTTTAAACTTTGCATAACGCTAAGCATGCAATTTACAATTAGGAAAAAAAGCAGTGCTAAGTCTTTTTATTTATGCTGCAACATTATACAACAAAATATTAGAAGGATTCTTTATTCGGTTTTTTTGGAAAAACCTTCAAGTCCTATTTCTCCATCATTTAAAATTAACATATAATTAGATTTTAGATCTAAGAATAGAATAAACTTGTCACTGGCTTTATCAGTGGCAATTACTGTAGATTTTCTGGCCTACTATTTGTATTCAGTTTAGAGTCTATTTTTGTACTCCTATGTATTTCTACTATAATATTGGCCATCGCAAGAACAACAAAAAGAAGAATTGATCAATTCTTCTTACGATATTTTTGGTACAGCTATGAAACAAGAACTATTCCAATGCTGTCTGATTAAAAAACATAATGGAAAGCTGACCAGACACCAGCCTATGAAAACTAATACTTCAGATGCACTTTTAGCATGAAATTTAGCACTGGTCCCAGCTGCTCTAAGAACTTAACACAGTAATGCTCAGTCCAATCTTGTAGTACACGTAAAGCAGATTATATCAAAGATGGGCCTCTACAAACCTCAGCACAGCTTCTTTAATTCACAAGCCACAGTCCTTCTACTGTGTCTTGAAGAACTCAGTAACACTAAGAATTCTAAAGAGCTACCTATAATCTACATATGAACTATATGTTGAAAATCAGATGCAAAAGATTATTGAAAATTATTTATTGAAAATTAAAGAAAGTAACTATTACTTTTGCAAGGAAAAACGACCACCCAATTAATGATCAGTTTCCCGGCAGTTAAGTTTTCTGTATGTGATGTGTTGCATTTTTGGCTCTTTTAAATTTACTTCCTTTAGAGACTAACAAGTTGTTTCTTGTTTACAAGCTGACAAGAAGTCTAAATCAATCTGCAGAAAGTTAAGCACTAAAATAGGCCCAATAAACAAAAGAATGATGTTCTGTGTAAGAAAATTGCAACCATTCACAAAGTAAAAAAAATAAAACCTACCTAAATAGAGCATCCCAGTTGAGTTGTTTTCCTTGTTTAGAATCAGAATTCCGGTCCAGCTGGAGAACTGTTTCAGAATCACGGAGAAGTCGCTTGAAGTTTTCAATTTCCTTCTGAAAATGTATTTCAAGAGAAAGAATTATTAGAGATTCCCTCCATTGCTAATTGAGGCACACACAAACCAAAAGAAAACTTGTTACCCTTCGCTCCACAGCCTTCTCATTTTCAAGGCGACGACAACAAATGAGCAGATCATGTATTGCAAGACTCATGGTTCAGTTTAACAAGAGAGTCATTTGTATCTGCAGAGAAAAGGATAAGCCAGTAAGCATTTTATTTAACACAGAGTCACATCAACCAGTCCAAAAATTGGGAATGCAATGTATTGAAAATCCATTATCAAAGACAACCACAGTGTTATTTCACCAAAAAGCTCATTCGTTTCTGGGTTAGTTTCATTGGTCACAAGACTGAAGTCTCAGGTCAAGAATTTAATCTATTCCCACAGGCAACAGCTGTAAAGAGTAACAGCAGAGACCCCCTCCACGACTCTGACTCCCTTTTAATGAGTGATAAGAGTGGAGTTGGTCAGATAATACAGAGCAAGATTAAGATTAAAATGATGCAGAGCTGAGGCACACAGCACTAATTTTAGTAGCTACCTGCTATCAGTGGCTGCCTTAATCTGGTGCTGCCAGGAGGAGGTAGCACTTTTAAAAACTCTCTTCCTCTCTCACATCCTACATTTTCACAGGTATGTATCACCATATTGACAAATCCCTCTGGGCTCAACATGTCAAAGGATGCCCAAGTACCAATCATAAGAGGAAACAACTCTTTCCTTCCTTCCACTTAAAATTATACTTAATCTCCTTCAGTGGAGGTTAAAATTAGCTAGACCTCGTACTTCTGGTTTACATAAAGTTCTGCTGAAGCAGATTCATCACTATGACATCGTGTACAACCTCCACACTTCTCCTTTTTACCCCTGTAAAAGCAGCCACTGTCTGAAAAAGACAGATAAGTTGGAAGTAACTCAACGCTGAGGCTGCAATAGGCAATTGAGAGCGGGTGTTCATAATGCAGGGCACTGTCTTGAGCACTTGAGAATCTAAAAACATCCACTTAAGTAAAACTTTAAATATCTAGAGCATGTTTATTTCCTCCAGCTTCAATCAAGATCAGGCTGGGACGTGGCATGATCAGAGATAGGGTGACCCATCAAGTGTGTATGGAAAGCACAGAACTGAACCCATTTAAAAGAGGAAGTGCTCCTCTACTAACTTTTGCTGGAAAAGCAGCAGAAAGGGAGACGCAGCTTTTTAAACACTAAGGGCTTCTAAAATGCTGCCGGGCTGAGGGATGGTTGGCCAAGACCTGAGGCAACACCGGCTGCGTGCTGTAGGGACCGGGCTCAAGGGGATAACAGTCGGTCCTCCCGTTTGTACTTCGTGGTCGTTCAACTGCTGGAAAAACTGCAAAGAATTCCTAAGGATGAGTCCACCTACTACTTCTCTTACTAGTTCTGCAACTGCCGCATTATGACCACGTTCATCCCTTGTAAAAATTACACAGGGCAAGGAAGGAACACACACAAGAGAAAAAACAAGTAATAAATCACGGAGCGCTGTTTCCTCATCAGCCGCACAGACGCTCAAGCACCGCCGTACCGGACAATGACAACGAACGGCTGCCCCCACACCCCCCGCGGCCGCCCCACCACACGCGTGACCCCCCTCCGGGGCCGGGCCCCTCACCTAAGGGCCGAAGGGAAGGGAAGGCCGAGCAGCCCCCCAGGGCCACGGGGGGAGGCCGCGTCGCCCCCGGGGCCCGGCGCGGGAGGGAAGGGAAGGGGAGGGGAGGGCGGGAGCGGGCCCACCTCCGGGGGTACCGGCCGGCCGGTGCTGCGCTGCGCGCCCTGCCCTCCTCCCGGCGGCGCGGAGGGGCGCGCACGTGGGGCGGCGGGCGGCCCTGGAAGCGGATGCGCGGAGGGCGGCCGGAGGGCGGCGGGTTCCGGCGGAAGGGGCCGGGCGCGGCGCTGGCTGGAGGAGTTTCGGCGCCTTCCCCTCGGTGGCGGGGCGGCCGCGCTGCGCCTCCGGGAGCCGCGTCCCGCTGTCCTCCTTCTTTCCCTCGTTCCCCTCGCCGCCTCGGGCCATGCTGCTGCCGTCCGACGTGGCCCGGCTGGTGCTGGGTGAGTGAGCGGGGGCCGGGCGGGGCGGGGCGGCCGCTCAGCCCCTGAGGCGCGGTGGGGACTCCTGGGGCGGGGGAGGCGCTGGCGGCCGCGCCGGGGGGGCTCTGCCGGGGATTGTCAGTCGCCGGCAGCGCCCTGGGTGCGGCGGGAGAACGAAGCGGCTGCGCCCTTGACCCTCGACCGCGTCGCTCTCGTCCTCCCCCCGGGCTGGGGTTGTCACCGCCGAGGCGTAGCCCCGGGCCCGGCGGTCTCCGGGTTGTCCCCCGCCGCCCCGGCCCGGTCTCTAGCGATAAACAACCGCAGCTCGGTCTGGAGGGACTTCGGGGCCTCCGGAGCCGCGGCGGGCGCAGGGGAGCCCGCCGGGCTGGGCCGCTCCCCGGCGGCCTCCGTGGGGCGACGGGGCCCGGGGCGGGTTCTCAGCGAGTTGAGGAGCCCGTGGTGGTCTGTGGTGTCCGGCTGCAGAGAGGCGTCTGGCGAGCGGGGGTGCGATGAAGTATCCGATGAGAGGAGGGACGCAAGGGTGATCCGAAACGCCGGAGCAGTCTGGGTCCAGGGTCAGCTGGGCTTCCATTCCCTCCCCGTTTCTGTCACCGGTGAGGCTGGACTGAGAGCTGGGGTTTGCTCTGTGGAAGGTGCAGAATCGGTGTTTTCAGGTCGTCAGCAACAGACAGCGACATTTTTAAAATGGCTTTATGCTTTGGATTATTTAGATACTGCCAAAGGTAAGAACAAAGGGATGGTAATCAAAAATATGACCCGCCTATTGAAGACCCACACGTAAGCACCTGTTGGTGTGGGTTGTTGGGATTTCCTGGCAGCTTGCGTTGGGAGATTTGGTTTTCAGTTGTCCACAATTCGAACCCAAAGCCATTAAGGCTGGATCTGTTCTTCAGTGTTCCTCCAGCACAATTTATTTTTACATTCTGCCTGAAATGTTTCTTGGTACTGTCTTGAGAAATGAGGCTAGTAAGAGATGAAATGTTTTTATTATTGTGAAGTAATAGAGGATTTTTACAAACTTACAAAAGATTTAAAAACATTTAAAAACAGGGAGATCTCTCACTGTACTTTGCTGTAAAAAAATCAGTTAAGTTACAAGTTTATCTCATGTGCCTACCAGAGACTTGCAGACGTAGCAGACAGTCTTGGCAACGTCACGTGCACTGAGGATGTTCCATGCTATCTGGTGTCTGTTGTGGCATGGTGCATGCATCATGCCCTGGAAACTTCCAAGCAACCTAAGGTTGTAGAACAGGATAGTCCTTGTAGCTATTTCTGTCTTCTAATAGGGATTCCTCTTCCGTGAGGCATCTGAGAATTTGAGCGGACAAATAGGCTTCCTGGTGCAGCTCTTTTTCCACCTTTCTGCTCCCCCACCCCTCTTTAGCTAAGTCTTCTGCTATGAAGGTTGATGAATATTGGTTTAAGAAACAAAACTAAAATGATAAGATGAGCTCATGCATAGAAAAATACATAAGAAATTTTATCTTTTTCTAATTAACGTAAGAGTGAATGTGTATTATGAGTTAGATGTGTGTCTTTACAGACAGAACAAAATACAGATACAACAAAAACACAGAACAAAATACTGGATCAATCCTGGTTCAGAAGGTACTCCACCTTAATTTGGTTTTGGCAATGTTAAATATTGTGCACTGATATGTCATTATATGGTGTGTGCGCAAGCAGTTCAGTTCAGTTACACAAAGATCTTAATTCAGGCATTTTTAAACTTTGGAATGTCTTATTTTGCAGGAAGTTGATGTATGTGGTAAATGTGCAATACTGTAGTATTAGGTTCAAGAAAGAAAAATTGCAACTTTTTAGGTAAATGTCCAGATGAGTTTGATTGCAAGAACAGCTACACTAGCACGGATCAAAGCTCCACCTAACCTAATACCTGGTCATCTTCCCTCCTGGCCAGCAGTGTATGGTGTAGTGGATAGGAGTAAGACTGGCATGTAATTGTGTTTCCCAAATTACACTTCCCGCTTCCAGCAATTTGTGGCTTGAGAGTTTTCTAGCAAAATGTATTTGAAAAATTAAATAGGATGGCCCTTTCCACAGCTACCACTAATGTTTTCTGTGGTTATTCCCAAACTGTGTTTACCTTTAAAGTTTGCTTATTTGTTGAAGATCTTAATAAGGGCTTATGTGTCTGAAATATGATGTTTTTTCTAGCTATACTTGGATCCACTGAAAGATATCTGTTGTCTTGTAAACTTAAACGCCACATTTTTCTATAGGCATTCCTGAGCTGAGGTGGGCGATTTTGGGGTCCACTGAGATAGATATGCTAATGTATGTATATCCTGTGTTGTATAATTAGGCACATAGTTTATCCTTTCTTTAAAACATTGCATGTTCAGTTCTGCTACAAGCAAGAAAGAACAGAAGTTTTCTTTTGTGGTTCTTTGTTCTAGAATCCTTCATTCAGATTGGTATATTTCTACCTTTTAATGTTTAGAGTATTTGAAGATAAAAGGAGGGCTTAAAAAGTTTGATTAAAGCAGAGCATATTTGCTGAGGAATGGAATTTTGAAAAAGTAAACTTTTTCAGTATACTATCTGTTAAGGTAACTACTGTCTTGGGGTGTGTACAGTGCACAAGTTGCAGCTAGTACATCTGTTCGAAATGAAAATTACAGTAAGGGGGGGCAGACTTTTTTCTGTTATTAATTTTTGTACAGTGCCAATTTTTTAAAATAAATCTTACACACTGTTGTAACAACTGCACAGGTTTTACCTGTTTTGAAGCAGGAGGATGAGTGAAGAGTTATTGGAAAGTAGCAATGCATTTTATTAACAAAGTATTGTAGAATTCCATTTAATGATCATGCTGGGTTGTTTGAACTTCTATTTTCTTGTCTGTACGGTACTCCCTGTACTAAATTTCAGTCACAAATTGTTTATATTGCCTCACTTCTAGTCTTGAATAGTTTGTAAATGCAGTATAATATCAAAAATATTTTGTGGTCTTTCTGGTTTTAACTATTAAAGAAATATTTTTCAAGGTATACGCTCTTTCAAAATAACTTCGCTTTCCATGTCTAACATACAAATCTTTACCTGGTTGTTTCAACACTGTATGCAGCTGGTTAGGTTAATGCTTTAATACCTACTGAGCAAAAGTAATGGATGAAATAGCAGAATTTTCTGTCTGATTTGTTGCAGGATACTTACAACAGGAAAAACTTCTAGCTACCTGCCGTGAATTTATTTTGGAAAGCTCAGATTTGAAAGAATATGCAGAGCACTGTACAGAGGATGGGATTATTCCAGCCTGCTTGCTGGTGAGTTTCTATTTGCAAAGTAGGAAGTTAAATTGTCTTACATCCATGGAAAAGGACATTGAGATTTCTCTGTGTAACAATTATTTCTCAAATGCTGCTTAAAATAGGTAGATTGTCCTCCTAGCCTAGGTTGTTTTTTTGTTGGTTTTTTTTTTTTAACTGCATCCTGTGATATTAGCAGTTATTTGGTTTCTAGTATTTTATCTTACTAAGAAACATTTAAGTGTAAACTATGCAAATCGGTTTCAGCATATTAGGTTTAGTCTGCTTTATAGCTTTGAGTTTGTTTTATGGAAGGATGTCGCAAGGCTTTTATTGATTTCAGGGCTGCTCTTGTAATTTATTGGAGATCGCTTTCCTATCCTAGACAAGTCAGCCAGTAATGTTCCATTTCAAGTACGTATTAAATGTTTAGGTAAGGTGCCTCAGCTTTATCTAACGCTACCAAATTTTGTTGACAAAAACTGTGTTTCAGTTCAGCTTTCTCTTTAATCAGTATCATCCGCTTTGTCTCTGATGAAATGTGCAACTTTGGGTGTGCATAAATACAGTATGCAGCTACGTATGTAGATTGGTGTATATGGCTACAGGGTCATTAGATACTTTCCATTTTTAACATATATAAAATGGTATTTTTAATCTACTATGCAAATTGCAGGGTTTGGATATTGCTGTGTATCAACCTTTTAATGTTTATGTGTGCATCTTCTTCCTGTTTTCCGTTTCATTCTTCTAATATATCAGTTAATTATATCATCTGGGATTTTGTCCACAATATCCAAAATTTCTGGAAATCTTTTCTGAGGTCCGAGGTCTTGACGCACCTATTCAAAACAGACCATTGGACTGATTTCATTTACGAGTATTTAGCCATCTGTTCTTTGCGGGTAGGGAATTGTGAACCAAGCTATAGCCAGCAAAAATTAGAAAAAACAAATGTAAATAAGTTACCCAGATTCTGAAAGTTTTTAATCATCTTCCTTTTCTCAGTAGAAACATTTTTCCTGTTTTTCATAGAAAAGTGATGATATGATAGTGTCTAAGAAAAAAATCTCACTGCAGCCCAAAATACTTGCAATAAAAGGCTGCAATTGTCATACTCTTTAGAGTTCCCACTAGCAAACAAGACAAGAAGGTACAACGTGATAGTGATAACCTTAAAATTTTAATTTTGTTTCACCTAAAATAACAGAACAAGTAAATACAACATGAAAGTTAATTCTGTATGACTGTTAAGAATTTTACTTTAGACAGAAGTTCTCTTCACATTTTAAAGCATCATCTTAAAGTGTGCAAGTGTAAAGCATCATCTTGTGTTGTGTTCCACAATGATACGTACTCATTCCTCTGGTACAGCTGTTTATCATCTTATTTTTGTGGTTTTATTCCATAATAACAAAGGTGAGGGGAGGACCTACACCTGTAACTGCTACACCAGTTTTATGCAGTGAGATCAAGCGCTTCAGATTTTGTGTTCGTTGTGGCGTTCTGTTCCACAGATTGTTCTCTACCTGGTCTGAGACAACTCAGCACCAGCGGCATAAAGAACACTTCCCTGTGTTGAGGGTCAGCATGGTGTAGTCCTCTAAAGAACTGCTTAAGTATAATGTGGTACAGCAGATGAAGTATAAGTTATTAGTGAAGATTCTAAGATCAGTATCGTTTTTTTTCCAGTCCCTGTGTGGAAAAAACTTGACAACTATTCTTAATGAATATGTAGCCATGAAAACAAAAGGTAAGCCTTTAGAATTTGAAGAAGAGATTTTGGTTTGTTTTTCTTATTTATCTGTTGTGAACTCCTTGAGGAAGAGGTAGTATCTCCACCTATATTTGGACTTAGAGCAATCCCTCCACTATGCTAGAAGTTGAAGATTTCTGTATTATGCTGACAACAGTCAATTAGATCAGCATCCTGTGAGCAAAACGAATGAATTATCTTAGTTTGGATTTGCCAGCATATATTTTCACTTCAAATTTAAGCAGAACTTCTGACGTAATAAAGCATAAAGATATCATAAAGTGTGTCAAATGTATGAATTGAACATAAAATTGTATGTATGAATGTATGAACCTGCCTTGATGCAGTCCTGAGTAATGTGCTCTGGGCAATCCTGCTTCAGCAGGGGAGTTGGACTAGATGATCTCTAGAGGTCCCTTCCAACTCTGACAATTCTGTGATTCCTTGAATTTATGCTTGTAAAGTTATACTGTTTATTGTTTATACTATAAATAGGAGGGGGAGGTGCTGACCTCCTCGCTCTCGTATCCAGCAACGGAAATGGAATGATGCTGCATCAAGGGAAGTTCAGATTGGGTATTAGAATGTCCTTCACTGAGAGGGTGGTCGGTCACTGGAACAGGCTCCCCAGGGAAGTGCTCACAGCACCAAGCCTGTGCTGTTCTGTTCAAAGAGAATCTAGATGACACTTCTAGTCATATGGTTCAGTTTTAGGCAGTCCTTTGAGGAGCAGGAAGTTGGACTCGATGACCCGTATGGGTCCCTTCCAACTTAAGATATTCTATGAAATAATCTGGAAGAGTCCTATGGTGTAAAATGTTTCTTGTCGTGTTTTTAAAATGAATTAAAATAATTTCAGAATAACTTAATATTTTGTATGAATATTAGAGACCAAGCCTTTCCTATTTTTAAAAGCAGTTATTGAGCTTCTGAATGTTGACAAGTCTTACAACTCTTTGATACGTGTTGCCTGATCAGATTTTAGTGGTGCTTGATTCTAAGACTTGCACTTTAAAACACATAAGGTTGGAACATTTTTGAATGTTTTTTTCCTTTCACGCTAGATTTAATAGAAACGGTAACTAAGATACAAACATACTTTCTTCAAAATACTTTGTACTCGGCACCTTGAAAAGCTTTATAAATTGGTCTGCTTACATCTTTCCATTTATCATAGAATCATAGACTGGTTTGGGTTGGAAGGGACCTTAAAGATCATCGAGTTCCAACCCCCCTGCCATGGGCAGGGACACTTCCCATTAGACCAGGTTGCTCCAAGCCCCATCCGGCCTGGCCTTGAACACTTCCAGGGATGGGGCATCCACGACTTCTCTGGGCAGCTTGTTCCAGTGTCTCACCACCTCACAGGAAAGAATTTCTTCCTGATACCTAGTCTAAATCTTCCCTCTTTCAGTTTAAAACCATTACCCCTTGTGCTATCACTACACTCCCTCCTTATACTTCAATGTTCTTCTGTGCTTCAAAACTACCAAGTGTTTTTGCCTGTTTGGGTGACATCTTGAAATAAGCCATTGCTTTTAAAGGCTTGTCTGCCAGGTTACAATTTTCAGAAGCACACAAGTGACTTGGGAATATGAGTACTGTTTCCAGAAGTGAGTTAGGTTGGGTGAGGTTAGGTTAGCATGTGTTTGCCCAGGAGTCAACACCACAAGCAGATTACATTGAGAATTATAATCATGGGTGTCTTTGCCTCAGTTTCATTTAGGCTTCTAAAACTGAGAACTGTATCCATGATGAGTGCATGTTTGTATCAAAGTTCTCAAATTAGGAGTTAGGGCCCTCTAATTAACAGAATATTAAGAAGGTGACTAGACACCTAAAGTTAGATGATGTCTGAAACATATAATATTTAATAGTTACTATTTTGGTTGTGATCTTTTTTCTCAACATGTATCTGTTTTACGCATCTTATTATTTTTTCATGGTTTATTTTAGAAACAACAAATGAAGTTCCAGCAATGATGTCATCTCTGTGGAAAAAATTAGACTATACACTTTCTCAGATCAGGTAATTTAGTTTTGAAATCAAGAAAAAATTTCACTGTCTTAAGAGTGAGTCCCTATGTTGATCAACTCCCCTTTATCATTGTGTGAGAATGATTTTGCTCTCTGTTGCCTCTGAGAGATGGTGAAAAAAAGAAGGGTATGTGAGAGTTTAGAGTTGAGTAGACGTTTCAGGATTTTAAGGCAGGATTAGCAGATAAGGAGGGCATTAGTGTGAGTATGTGGCCTTCCTGTAATAAAACAATATGCTATGGCTCATTTAGAACTCGATACCATTGTGGTTACTTGATAACAAATATAACAGTAAGCTTAATTTGAAAGATCTGTGACCATTGTGTGAGTGAATAAAAATAACAACCAGTAGATTGAAGCTTTCTGAAGTAATGTGTGGTTGGGACCAGACTGACATTAACCATAATGTAGATACTGTCGCACTGTGTAGCTGAGTGTTTCCTTTGTGCTCCTTGTATTTATGTGACCTGCTTTATTTTTTAGGAGCATGCAAAATTCCACAGGATTTTCTGCTAATCAAAGGAGTAAGTAACTGAGCCAATTCCATGGGATCAATAGGCTTTATGTTCAAATTATCTGTTTTGGCAAAAAATGGGGGAATGCTGCAGCTATCAGTAACACGTCCTTACTCTTATAAATGTTGTCCGATCTCTTCTGCAGTGTTTGTTGTTTTTTTTTCAGCATGTCTGTTGTCCTCACTGCAGTCTGTGATTACTGTAATGATTAAGAAAGGAAAATAAGAAAAGCTGGGCTATTTGCTATTTCGATGATCTTTAAGGGCCTTAAATTCTCTATATGGCATTTTCTTCTCTGCTGAAAACTTCTTAGGAATTTACACAGTTAAAAGGTTTAAAAACTGCTGCTTCAGTCCTGAAGCTGTTGACTTAATTTGTGGTTCATAGAGGAACTGAAAACATAACCATCTAATAATGATGCGGTTTCATTTCTGTAAAAGGGGAATATAAAAATGTATTACAATCTTGAAACAATTATTTTTTTATGCATACGAACATATATCTAAGAAAAATTTGAAAAGATTCTTGTTGTATCTGGAATTCTTTCTTTCATTACAAGAACTGCCAAGTGAACTCTCAAAAAAGAAGTTATTTTACTTAAAAATAATTTTTTCTCTCTGTAGTACTTCTACTGAGTGCCCTGTGTGAGAAAAGAGAATGTCAAATATTGATAGCGATTGTTCTTGGATCTGAGATTCACTGGATCGCGTGGTGTTGTGTTTAAATTTGTCAGATTTAGTCTGGGAAATAAATGCAAGTTTACATTGGTTTAGCTATTTCAGTTAAGGTCAATTATATGAGTAGTATATTATGTAATGAAGTATCTTTTTGGGATGAGTTATTCCTGTAAGTATTCAAGCAGTGATACAAGCGTGCTTACAATATCTGTGTAAGTTGGCCGTACTTCTTGAATTGTCCTGGCTCAAATCTGTAACACAGAAGACATGGATGGGTGTTCCTTGCTTTTTGAGTTTCATTAATTAGTTGTTGAAGCACAAAAAAGTTTCAATAGAGCATCCTTAATCAGGTCTTGGAAAATCAGCAACCTTTTTAAATTCCTTTACCATATATTTTCATCTTTTCTTTATTATCTCCAGCACGTACAAGAAGTGGAATTGTAGAAATGAAAAGACAGAGAATGCTTCAGCAATCAGCTCCTGCAAACTCAGGGTTGTTGTCAGTGGCCCATCAGTCAGGGCCACAGAATTCCTCTTCTATTGTAGCTCCTCAAGTTATTCAAAGACCAACGATAAATCAAAGCATGCCACAGACAAGACTGAATACATTGTTTGTTCACCAGTCACAAACCCAAGAAAACAAGATCAGCAGTAAGTTGCACACTTCTTTTAAACCTTTTTTTTTTTTTTTTCCCGTGAAAAATCTATGAATATAGATGGAAGTTTTCTAAAACCAGGACTAACCATCTTCCACCAAAAAAGTTTCAGAAAATTCATGCTTTATTCCCACAGAATGGTATGGGGTTGGAAGGGACCTCTGGAGATCATCTAGTCCAA
Organism: Numenius arquata; assembly: GCF_964106895.1. Lineage (NCBI taxonomy): Eukaryota > Metazoa > Chordata > Aves > Charadriiformes > Scolopacidae > Numenius > Numenius arquata. The sequence continues at coordinate 123,502,401 of NC_133576.1, forward strand.
CCCCCCTGCCAAAGCAGGTCTTCCCAGAGGAGGTTGCACAGGAACTTGTCCAGGCGGGTTTTGAACGTCTCCAGAGACGGAGACTCCACTACCTCTCTGAGCAGCCTGTTCCAGGGCTCTGCCACGATCAAAGTGAAGAAGTTCCTCCTCATGTTTAGATGGAACTTCTTATGTACGAGTTTGTGCCCATTTCCTCGTGTCCTTCCCCTAGCTCTCCAAACTGGTTCAGGTGATTAAGAGTGCCCAAAAGAGAAATGGCTCTTGCATACTCACTTGCTAAGGTGGGTTCAGAGATCAGAAGTATGTTAATTTGTCATTGTTGTGTTCTCACCCTCACCCAAAACACTTGTTTTAGCAGATAAGGATGATCTACATCAAGTGGATGTTTTTCTCAGGTTATATTTAAAAGGAGTGGTTCTTATTTTCATAATAGCAAATTATTTTGTATGAATTCCCAGGAATTGATTGGAACATAATAAGTAATGTGTAGATTTCTGTGGTGCTTTAGCAGTGTAATTGGAGAAGGCACTGGCATCATGATCTTCGTTTTTCCTTTATAAAGCAGGAGATTTCATACACATTCAAGTTCCGGCATCACAAGAACGAAAGCTTCATTCAAACTTGCTTTCTCCAGGAAGAAGAAAAAGGTAAACATGGGTTGGCTTTTTTGTTTTTTTCAGATCATTTAGGGATGATGCGGTGTTCTAACCTCTAGTCTAAATTTTCTTAGATGGTGGAGTGTTGTACATTTAAGATCAACTGAGAGTGGCCACTGTGGAATGTTTCACAAAGGAAAGGAAAGTCAAAGAGCTTAACATTGGACTGACAGGAGGCAACTTGTGCTTCTTTATCGCATGTAGCCAGTCTTTGCATTATTCCAGTATTAGACATGGGCAAATACGGAGCCCGAGATTTGGTATTCCTTCAAAAATATCCTTATCAATTATGAAAATTCTCAATATTGATATAAGTGTGCATTTTGTCTGTTTTTAACTTAGAAAAACCATTTTCCTCAGTAAATTTTGTCAGCAAAGATTTTCAGAGTCGCACTAAAAGTGGTATAAAACTTTTTTTACACTCATTTTGCATTTTTTATTCTTTGGTTCCAATGTCCTTTTGTTTTTTTTAATGAGTTGACTGGTCGATTTGTGTTCAATTTGTCGTCTTTACCCCTGGCTAGATCCCAGTGGGTGGTTTTGCTTATCGTTTTTCCAGACCCATACTCACTTATAGCTTTCCCAGCTCCTCTGTATTCCTGCATGATTTTTTGGTGTATAAGTGATGTTAGTGCCACTCCTGATTGATGGTTTCAGGAGAGCCTATACCGTGATTTCATATAAAAGCATTACATTTCCTATTCATCATCTAAATTCTTATGCAACCTAACATTAGTTTGCTGCTTTGACAACAGCTGCTTTTTTTTTTTTGAGAGCTTTATTTTCAGTGGTGGCGCCCAAATCTTTTTCTTGAGTGGCTGTTAATTAGAACCTGTACCACCAGTAAAAGTAACGTGTACTAGAGGGGGGAAAAATAACTGAACAGTGAGCATGGAATTCAACTTGCCATTATGCTGTTTACCCACAGTCTATATGTTTGTTTGTAACTTCTATGAAGTCAAACACAATATATGCATATGACATAATGAAACAGATACCAGCTTTTATTGTATTTACAGTATGTAGTTAATTTTCTGTTGATTAAAATCTTTAGTAAGAAGGAAGAGAAACACTTGATTTACTGACTGTTAAGTCTATTGTTTGCTATGTTCTCACAAAATGCATCATAAATTTGCTGGAATGTTTCAGTGAATCTCAGAAGAGGAAAAGTGTTGCAACATCTGGACCTCTTTCAGCAGCTAAAAGTTCTCAAGACGCTGATGAAGTAACGATAGAGAAAGAAAGTGAGCCACTTGAAGAATTCATAGACGGTAACTTCCCAGTGAGTATATACTTATGGAAGGTATTTACATTTAAGAAACAAATTCAGACTAAGGAGAACTAGTCTTTACTTGTTGTTTGTCTTAGGTATTCTAGAAATTAACTTTAGGAGATAAATTTAGTTTTGTATTCAAACTAGCTCTTCTGTGTACTAAACTAGAGAGGATGGCATTGCTATGTAGAGGGTTTTTTTCCCCTTGATTTATTGGCTTTGCTAAGATACCTGTAAGCTGTCAGAATACGGTAATTTTTCAGAGAATGGGAACCAGAAAGCGCAATAAGCTTTGCTGTACTTTAGGAGAGTTTAGGAATGTTCTGGGATGATTTTCATTGCTGCATCATGCAGTCAAGATTGGCTGTCTCTCTGTTGTAAAGAGTGTTCTCTGTGTTGAATTATTTTTTTTACCAGTAAGTTGGAAATTCATGCCCCTTTTCTAGTGATGATAAAAATGGAAACCTGACTACTTTAAAACTGTGTTTTCCAGCAACTGGTTATTGAAAATGCCAGAGAAAAAATCTTAAGTAACAAATCCCTTCAGGAGAAGCTTGCTGAGAACATCAACAAAATCCTGAGCAGGTACTAAAAGGAACCTCTAAATTTCGTGCATATTCTTATTTGATTTATTTTTTATTTCTGAAATAATGACTAATGTGTTCCCAGTGATGGCAATGTCGCTCAGGCCCCTAAACAGACAGACAGTGGTCCCACGGAACAGGAGACTTCAATTGATGAAATCCTTGGACTTCAGGTAGGTGTGGATTGCCTTGCTTACATTTTTTGAAGACCAGCCACATGAGAATGATCAGTTACGGGAACTATGCCAAACCTCTGTCTACTGTCTGAGATTGCTCTCCTCTTTCTCTTCTTTCTTTTTATTTGTTTGTTTGTTTTACAACACAGCTGAGCTTATCTAAGGGCAAGCTTCTGCCCAGAGGCAGGTCCACAACTTCCCTTGCACAGGCATTAACTCTTATCTTGTTGTATGGTGGTGGGCAGGTTGGAGGAGCTGAACTGACAGGATACTAGTATTTTGCTGTGCTCTGAATTCATTCCCAGTGCCTGTTCAAGGCAGCAGAGTCATGGTTCAAAAGCCAAGGAAGTAGGACTGCTTCTGGCAGTGGTTAGCTGTTGACGTTACTGTCAGACTGAAGTACACTGTCCCACAGACACCAGCTGCCTGCTTGTCACTGGTTTTTGGTACCAGTAATCAGATACCAGCTTCTGACTGGGGATCTGATCAATAGCCTTGTAAAAGAAAAAGGCATTTAAAATATCTTTTGGTCTCCAAATATGTTTACTCTGATATGATTTTCTGATTTGCTGCGAGATAAACATGGATTGTCAAGTATAGCAAGAGGAATTGTCTTTGGAGCCTAAATACGGATGTTTTTTCTTGAAATTTAGTATTTTCTTGCTTTTGCAGGAAATACACATTCTACTTCTACAAACTAAACTTCTAATGTTCTCCCTTCATTCTTCTACAACCCTTGAGCAGGAATCACAGAGTCATAGAGGACTCTTAGTGAGGGAGTTACAGTCCTCATGGAAAGGGCAGGAGAGTAGAGGCAGTTGCCTGCTTACGAAGTAGAGGTGTCTGTTTATTATAAGCTATTCTTCTGTCATTTGGTGATTTTTTTTTTTTGTGTGTTTAGGTCAATTTTTGTCAAAATGTGGAGCAGAAAAGCTGTATTCCATTTTTGTGAGCAGAAAAAAAATAAAGCAGCTTCTTTGTTTAGTTACAGGAGCTGAAACAAAATAATCAGGTATATCAAATGGGATATCCACCCTTAACCACCACCATACCAAAAGTTGTCGAGTGCTTAGAGAATCTCCAGGAAATGAGGAGAAACTCTGTCTTTGAGCACTTGAATATGTAGTGAGGGCCCCGCTCATTTTTGTCCTGAGCTGCTACCAAACAAGTCAAGAACCTTAGAGCAGTGTCTTATGTAGCTGTGCCTTCCAACTGCCTTCCACAGAAAAGTAGTTGGAAGTTATATTATAGACCATCTAATGGGTAAATGAAATGAAACTTCTTTTGCTTATCATTGTCTTTTAGATATATGCAAAATCAAGAAATTGGGATTAATTAGGGGATTTTTTTTTTTACCAGTGTTTGGCTAGTGCAGGCTCACGGCATCTGTACCATCTGCATAAGCTTCCAATGTAGCTCGAGATTTAGTCCTTCTTAAATGATGCTGGTCATTATGTGGAGAATACTTCAATACGCATGTACAGGGTGTAATGTCTGACAAAGATGTTTGGGGGACTTTATTTCTTAAACTTGAATCATTAGTATTTTTTAACAGACATTATATCTGTGGCAGAGATGCTTCCAGCATTAGTCTTTTTATGTTTCTGTGCTGAGCAGAAGTAACAGAACTAAAAACAGTCTGAAAAGAAAACAATTCTTGTCTCTTTTTCTTTAAGCTATGAAAGTAACTGTCTAACAGTTCTGTCTGTCTTGTCTTTTCTCAGGGTGAAATTCATATGTCAGAAGAGGCCATACAGGACATTCTAGAACAGACGGAATCCGATCCAGCTTTTCAGGCACTCTTTGACTTGTTTGATTATGGTAGGCTATATCATACTCAATTGTACCATTGTTGTAAAGCATCATGAATGATGAGTTCTCCTAAGTATTTCCTGAGGAAGCATAGGTGATTCAGCAGGCCTCTTTTGTAAGAGAAATGGACTGGACTGTGTGGCATCGGTGTCTCTCAATTCAGAATTACATTTTTACACACATTTATAAATGACTATAAAGTACAGCATTTTCTTGTGGCTGAAATTTTGGTTTTATGCTGGCTCAGCGATCGTTTTATTGCTGTTATTTTAGACTGTTCTGGGCTAAAGGACAGTAGTTCATACGTGGTTTTCTGCGCTGCTGTAAGATTGTTCTATTTGTCTGATCAAGGATATTCTCGCATAAAATATAAGGACGTTTTTATGCTATTTCTGGATTTGTAGTGAGTATAGACAAATAGTTCTTTGAGTTTTGATGGCATTCCTTGAATTTGAAATCTCCATGTTTCATTTATAATGTAATAATCACACTTGTGTGTAAAATGACATATTTAATCATTCTTCATGTTTTATTGTGAAAATAGGAAAGAATAAGGTAAACAAGAACTTACCTGCTGGTATGTCTGGTCAGAGTGGAGTAGAAAATGCAATCCTGGTGGATGAGGATAACCTGGAAACACTTGAAAGTTCTTTAGGAACAGAAGAAACAAGTAGATGTAGGTTGTTTTATTTTCCTTTAAGATGTCTTCTAGTCTGTTCACTTTTCATTATGAAAATATTTTCGGGCAATTTGTACATTTCAAAATATTTCTGTTTTCAGTGGTAATATCCAGTCTGACATTTACATTGCGTGAACATACGAATACACCTCATCTGTTAGAAAGTTTCAGTCTATTAAATTTAAGAGTAGTCCATCAGTGTACTTACAAGCTGTACTTGGTAAACTCCTAAATGAAACCAGAGTATCTGCAAATCTGTTTTCTCATTTGAAACAGAGATACTTTGCAGTATTCATCGTGGAACCATATTAATCTTCTGTCTTTATTGTGTAATGTATTGGTTAATTAACACACAAAAAGAGCCTTACTCTGGACAAAAGGTATGTTTAGTCTGTTTACCCCATTCTTAACAACAATCCATCAGTAGCAGAGTTTTAGTGAAAGTATATGAGAAATAGAGCCAAGAGGTGACTCTGTTTCTCATTTATCCCGAGATGTTTTTTGTGCTTCTGGAAATCTGATTTAGTGACTTGAGCTGTTTGCTTATTACATGTACACTTATTATTTATGTACAAGCTGATTTGTCAGCTTGCCTAATGTCTATAACCATACGTTTCATATACTTTCCACTTAGCTTGAAAGTAAATATGAGTGGCATTATTCCCACTTAGTTTCATGTGAAACAATTTTCCATTGAACTGATAAGTTGCTTATAAAACACTGTAAAAGGATCGTCTGTTCTAATAATTAAGGAGCTAATTTATTGTCTGTTTTACAGGTGATAATTCTAGAGAGCCACTATCCTGTAAAGGTTTTCAGTTAGGAGAAGCATCATGTGCCTTGAAGACTAGCATTAATGATGATGATATGGCTAAGAAAAATACAGCCAACGAACAGCTGCATGAAAATTGTAGGCCGAGCAAGCAGCCTGAAGTCCTGAAAACTGTTACCCCTGAGCATATCGGAGAGCTTGAAATCGCCTTTGACTCCGTGCCTTGTTTGACTGAACCTAACAAGAGACAGAGTTCTGATAGTGAGTGTAATGAACACTGTGGAGATTCTTATGATAAAAAAGGGTCATCTGCATTAGTATCTGAAAGTGAAAGAGCTATGGAAATTGAAAAAGGCCCACTAAGTCATGGTGCTCAAAGTAGTCCTAATTTAGAATATGTTCATTCTGGTAGTCCACAGATTTCTTTGATTTCACTGGCAGAATGTACTACAGCCAGTGAAAACAAAACACATTCTGGAAGTAAATGTCACTTATCACCAGATACATCACTATCTGAAAAAACACTTGGTAAAAGCCCTTCTGACGGCAGCCCTGGCCACAGTGTACTGCTGGGAAAAAACAGTGCATCAATTTCCAGCCCACCAGCGGATGCAGGACAAGAACAGGCTGTAACAAACGATACAGCTGCCTTACCTGGTATTTTACAGGAGAACTCAAGCCACCGGTCTAACCATCAGGGACAGAGTGCGCAGTCAGACTGTGCTTCAAGCTGTGCAGTGAAGATTTCAGATCTTGACAAAACAGAGTTGCAGCTTGAAGTTGTTGATACTTCGAACAAACCTTATTCAAGTGATCAGCATACACTTGATAAGACTTGTAAGAAAAATTTCAACCTCCCTACAGGACTGTCAAACTCGGAGGGAACGCAAGGGGAAATGCAGGAACCTTCATCTTCTACAAAAGTAGATGCTGATAATATATATTTCTCTTCTGGTGGTGATGCATGTACAGAAGTTTCTGTAGTATCCACTGAAAATAATCTTACTACATCTGAAATATGCCACTCTCCTCTCCCAGAAACTGCATCCTCAACAGATGAGTCGGGTACCAAGGCCAAAAGTATAAGTGGTGTATCTTCTAGTAGTCAACCAATGGATGTTGATCCTTCTAATATAATGTCCCTCAAGATCATCATCAGCGATGATCCATTTATTTCATCAGACACAGAGTTAAATAATGCTGTTTCCAGCATCACAGGTGAAAATTTGCCAACTATAATATTGTCTTCTCCAGCCAAATCCCCAGCCAAAACTGCAGGCCTGTCCAAATGTCTGACTTCAGAAGACACAGAAAAAAATGTGGATTCAGCTTTAGCAGAGCAGAATCTCCTTATGCTTAGACCTAAGGATCCCGTGGTCACCTCGGTTAACACTCAGAATGAAGACTGCGCTGGTTTTCCAGTTGCAGGCACAACTAATCTTTCCAAGGAAGGGGGATTTATACAGTTGATGCCAGCAACAAGCACAGCTTTTGGGAATTCAAACAACCTTTATATAGCCACTTGTGTGGCTGATCCAGCTGCCTTGGGCACAGCTGGAACACCCTCAAATGTAGTGGTATTGCCTGGCAGTTCTATGCCGCTTGCTGCCCAAGCTCCCACCGTACAACAGTTACGGACCCCTCCTCGATCCAGCAATGCATTCGCAGCAAACCAGACTGTCTCCCCCAACTTCCCACAAGGTAATCGCATTATTAGAAAATGACTGAAAGTGTGGTGTTTATATATATAGCCTTTTTTTTTTTTTTTTTCTAAGCATATTAAAAGTAAACAAGGGCAGATGTAGGGTGCTGCACCTGGGGAAGAATAACCCCCTGCACCAGTACAGGTTGGGGGCTGACCTGCTGCAGAGCAGCTCTGAGGAGAAAGACCTAGGAGTCCTGGTGGACAGCAGGATGACCATGAGCCAGCAATGTGCCCTTGTGGCCAAGAAGGCCAATGGCATCCTGGTGTGCATCAGGAAGAGTGTGACCAGCAGGTCGAGGGAGGTTATCCTCCCCATCTGGAGCACTGGGTCCAGTTCTGGGCTCCCCAGTTCAAGAAGGACAAGCGACTGCTGGAGAGGGTACGGCAAAGGGCTACAAAGATGATTAGGGGCCTGAAGCCTCTCTCTTAAGAGGAGAGGCTGAGGGACTTGGGCCTTTTTAGCCTGGAGAAGAGCAGGCTGAGGGGGGGGATCTGATCAACACCTATAAATACTTCAAGGGTGGGTGACAAGAGGATGGGGCCAGTCTTTTTTCAGTGGTGCCCAGTGACAGGACAAGAGGAAACAGGCACAAACTTGTACATAAGAAGTTCCACCTAAACATGAGGAGGAACTTCTTTACTTTGAGGGTGGCGGAGCACTGGAATGGGCTGCCCAGAGAGGTGGTGGAGTCTCCTTCTCTGGAGACATTCAAAACCTGCCTGGACAAGTTCCTGTGTAACCTGCTCTAGGTGGACCTGCTTTGGCAGGGGGGTTGGACTGGATGATCCCCAGAGGTCCCTGCCAATCCCATATCATTCTGTGATTCTGATTTAAAAAAAAACTTTTAAACACTGCTCTGTCTGCCCCTTGAAACTAGCCGTGAGTTATGTATTTTTTTAGTGTATTAGTTGCTACTAAAAATGAAGTAAAAACTGCAAAGAGTCATTGACAAGGCTACTTTGAAAAAAAATAGCCTTATATTTCAGAAGCTTAAATTATATAATTTTAGCAGTGATAAATTTAGAAAAGCATATTTTGGCTGACACTAGAAAAGATTCCGTTGTTTCAGCTAAATAAAGCAGTTTGGTTGGTTGGTTTTGTTTTCATGAGATTCCTGTTATAAATAGAATGCTGTGTGTTATAGGTACCCATATTTAGTTTAGATAACTGGCTAGATGTAGATATTCCTTCCAAAATTACTTCCTTGTTTTGTTTTGTTTAATTTTCCAAAGGCTAGTCTACACTAGAAGTACATTTAGACAAATATAGAAGTGTAACATTATTTCTTTCCATAGTATAAAATCTCTCCTGGTGCAAGCGTTTTTATTACTACAATGATAAAAACTTTTAAGTGCTTTTTAAAATGTTAAACCTGGTTATAATCAACACATTTAGATTTCTTTCCAAAGCTAAAAACTTGTCGCAGTTACCCTTGAATTTCTGTGTGCAGTCATTTCATTGTGGTCAGAGGCCAGTGCGACAGTACGTGCAGGATCTTGGAGCGCTGGCCCTCTCTGTCGCTGTGATTTCTTTATGTAACTTTTGTCTTCAGGCTTTTTACACAGGGAGAGAAATAGAAATTTGCCCATTCTTCTGCATTTGATATTTTTCCTGGTGGTGCTCATGTAACCAAAGACCTGTGTGGAATCAGTTCTTCTCTCGCTTTTTGAATTTTTCATTCACTTCTCAATTAAAGTGCTATAATAGTTTCCTTATTTTATAAATCCCATATATAACAACTATTTTAACTATCATTTAAATAGTTAAGTAGGAAACTTCAGCTTAAATAGTCCAAATTAATCTCATTGAGCTTTTTTTTTTTTTTTTTTTAATAAATAGCTGATCTCAAACCCACTAATTCACTGAAGTCTTTGTGTACTACATTTAACACCTCCTACCAGCCAGGAATATACCTTGGATATCTACATATGGACAAAACTAGCCTTTCCCAGCTTCTTGTGTGCCCATAAAGGGCAAGTATTATGAGTGCACTGGAAGGAAAAAAAAATATTCCTTTTGAGCATGCTAATTGTAGGGAATAGGTTGCAAATAATAGTTTATTTTTGCTAAGCAGCAAAATGAGCTATTTAATGTTACTCTTTCTGTTTTTTATAACTTAAAGTTCAAGCCTTAACATAGGAATGTCATACTTACTTCGGGTTTTTAATTTTTAACCATTTCTTAAAAAAAACCCCAGAGTTTAACTAATGAATCCAATTTGAACTAAACATAACAATTACTACCCAGTTTTCTAGCAGTGATGTATAGTAAGGACCATTAAGTTTTTTACAAAAGCTAGAGCTTTTATTGCCACAGGTTCAACCATGCATAATTTTAAGAAATCTTTTTTTGAAGCTTTTCTTTCAAAAACTTTTTGAAGTTTTTTTAGTTTCTGTACAATTTTAACACTTGGATTTTTTTTAGGTTCTGCCATTATAATTGCATCTCCGGTGCAACCTGTTCTGCAAGGAATGGTGGGAATGATACCTCTCTCAGTAGTAGGACAAAATGGAAATACGTTCTCGGCACCAGCCCGCCAGGTAGCACATCACAAATAAATCCTTGTCTTTCCAGAATTAAAGCCAAAGTGATAAGGAGTCTTTTGGTAAATTGTAATGGAACACTATGATTCTTTCAAGGTTCTACACATGCCTGTGGCTAATCCAGTGTGCAACAGAAGTGTCCCAAAACTTCCCATCCCTCCCAAATCACAGAAGGTTCCTGGAGCAAGAAACAAAGCTAATACAGGTATTTGTGGTTTTGAGAAGGGCAGAAGAAAAGCGGGGGGGTTTACAGACATGTCAGTCCTGAGTAATAAAGTTCTGTAAATACCAATGCCCCTCTGCCAGGTAGCTACTGGAATGGCTTTGAGAGAGGCTTGTAACCTGTAATTAGTAACTGTATTTTCTCAATTTACAAAATAGAGTCCTAGCATATTAAATAATTCCAGATTTGGGTTCAAGCTTATTTTGGAAATGTAATGTTGCAAGGCTCTAATGCAGTTTAAAAAAATGCACTTTTCTTTATATTTCTTGTTATTTTTCATCTCACTGGTTGTAAGTACAGTGTACTCCTGCCATCAAAATGAAGCCACTTGGAAATAAAAAAATTATTCGAATAATCAGCAATTCTAAACATTTATTAAGGAAAATATTTAATAGAAGTGTTGCATATTTATACAAAAAATGCACTCTATCTGTTTTCTCTTTCCTATTTCAGGCATACACTTCTGTATATTAATTTCATTGAGAGTTTGCTTCTTTAAGTAGTAAATGGAAACAAGATTGGAGTTACATTCATTTCTCAGTGTTGGAAGGGAGTAAAGAAAAATAATTGAAAATAGAAAATAAATTGAGTTATAAGGACAATTTGTGTGTAAGCTTATCTACTTTTTTTTTTAAAAAGAGTAGGTTTACACGTAAAAATGAAAATAGAATAAGATTGCAAATGAAGAAAAGAGGTAGGAGGGTATAGTTAGTCTGCATTCTGGTTTGCTGGTGGATAACAGAGTTTGCTGTGGTTATTTCCCTTCTACTGGGAAATCCCTGCTGTGCATTTGTAAGTCCAGCTTAGTTGATTTTGTCTTGCACGGACTATGTATTATCTAAGTGTAGACAGCAAGGCAGCTGCTGCTTTATACTTAGTTGGGGACCTTTGCTAATTTATTAAGCTGTAGATTTGATAATTATGAAGAAGTTGCAGAGTTTTGCTGCTGGGTTTTTCTTTATTGATTGTGTGTCAAGTGAAATGTCACGGAATCATAGAATCGTTTAGGTTGAAAAAGATCCTCAAGATCATGGAGTCCAACCATTAACCTTCCACTGCCAAGTCCGTCACTAAACCGCGTCCCTGAGCCCCACGTCTACAGATGTCATTGTACTAACTGTGAGATGATTTACTCAGAATACTGTAGTTTATTATAATATTCTTCATCTGCTGTTGCAGGAAAACTGGTCCCAAGTGTAGCTGAGCCTTTGAGCCACACAAATTCTCGAACACAAAGGTAAGTACTGCCAGGTTTTCAGACTTGCTTTCTTTTTCCTGCCATGAATTTCTTCGTACTGTACTGACTGGGAGGAGGATAGACAGCCTTTTTAACAGTTGCGTGAGCAGTCCCCCCCCCCTTTTTTTTTTTTCCCTCCTGTCTGTCTGCTAGGAGTATTGGTGCAGATGTGCGTTCATACTGGTGGAGGGACATGTTAATGACAAGCCTGTGCTAGAATTCTCCTGTTACTGTTCCTCTGTTAATGTTACATGGCTTTATGTTTATTTTTGTCTGTCTCAGTTACCAAATAAAAATTGTTCGAGCAGAGTCCAAGCTTGCAGAAATTACCCGTTACATTTACTAGAAGATTTTGATGACAAAACCTTTTTTTATATATATTGATGAATATAATTTAATTGCTAATCAGAACAGGTACTAGTCTTCTGTTGGGCAAGTGAGAGAGAAGAAAGTAGACTTCAGTAGTCACTCTTCATCAGGAAACAAAAGAATGTTGGTATGAGCAAAAGAGTGTAGAAAAAGATAAGTTCAGTTTAAATATTAGAGGTGAAATGTTCTTTTATTGAAAAAATAAAACATACTTTTAAAAAAATCTACCTATTTAGAACTCAGTTAAATGTTGAAAAAGTGGAGGAAATGGGAACAATAAAGTCAACTTACTTAAAAAACAAACCCAACCCATCAACATATACCCAGGTAAACCATATGCATGCAAAAATTAGTGATTTTTTAAAAACCACAGAAGTGAGATTTGGGATAATATGATTTTGATAATTCTCCGTTAATTTTAATCGATCTCCAGATGTATGTTTTGCATAGCAAAGAGAGCAAAATGTTCCCTGTAAAGGGATGTCATTTCTTGTTTCTACTCCCTGCCCTCTCTCTCATCTCAAACAAACTGGTATCCCCCATACCTTCTCTACCATCCCAAAGGTACCAAAGTTAATTTGACTTTTCCTTCTCTAAACCATAAAGGCGTAGCTGCACAGGGAGAGCTTGACTAGCACAGATGAATATGCAGAAGCCTCTCTTGGAAATGCAGCGTAAGCCAGGAAGAGGGCACAGACATAGCAGTGGTGTGAGCTGACAGAGCAGAAGCATTTTTCTTTTGACACTGCTACAGTGCAGTGGTGGCTTTTTCACACTGGTGTGGCTGGTTGTCAGGTGGAGACCAAGCCTGGGGCAGTTTGTATGTTCTTGTCAAGATGCCCACTGAAAGCTGTTTGTCCTGCTCTGTGTCACGCCACCAACAGCACATGCAGAGGGGGGAGTAGAGGGCACGTGTGTAATGACACTGCCCAGAATATTCTGGCAGCCTCCCAGCAGTTTCAGCTCCGTGGGCTGCCAGAGCCACAACCAGATTCCAGGATGGACTGTCTTCTCATGAGTGTGCTCAGTTTCTTTCTGAACTCAAGTAAACTACCAGCATCCACAAATATCCCAGGGTAAAAAATTCACAGGATTAATTACATGCAGTGTCCAAACCTCCTTGTTTTGTTCTGAACCTGATGCTTGTTTTACTTGATGCCTCTAGTTCTTCCACTGAGCAGAGTTTCCATTTTGCTGACTTTTTTGCCAGAGTTCTGTTGTGTTCCCCCACAGTCATCTCTCTTTCCAGGCTGAAGAGCCCCAGTCTACCCGATTGTTCTTTGTACAGACTCTGTTTCATACCTTTTCATCATCCTTTTTAGCCGCCTCTGAGCTTCTGCGGTTGCTATCCCTTACTCTTGGTCTTGGCGTGTTGGTAAAATGGGGAGAGCTTTAAAGAGTTGTTTTGAGGGGCAGGTGGGGACTTCCAGGCAGCTGAAATGAACTTGCCTAGTAGGACTGAATATGTTGCTGAAGTGTCTTCATCTCATTTTCAGGACTGGAAATTCAGACAAGCTTATCACTGCAGAACTAGGAAGGAACGTGGAGGAGAATCTACCTGTTGCACCAGTAGAGAGCACCAGCTCAAATTCAAGACCAAGTGAAAGTCACAGGAGAGTGCTTTGCTTTGATAACGTCCTGCCTGCTCCAGGAGGAAACACCCAAACTCAGGCTACTAAGACTTTATCCCAGAAAGAAAGGAACGAAAATACTTTATTTGCTGTTGACTCTGCGTCATCCTCTGCTAAGGCACAGGTAGCAAAGAGAGAGAAGGACAAAACATTGCCTAGAATCCTGTGTAAGCCAGAGGTTGGCAGCAACAGAAGCGCATCTGCAAAGGAGCCACAGCCCGAGCGGAAGGCGACAACGGCAGGACTTCCATTGGATCCTTTCCACAAGACTACAGCAAATAAGGAAAATGAATTGCGAAGGGATACTGATGAAAAACAGAAGAACCAGGACACGGCCAAACTCTCCAATGGCCAACAAAGCGTTAGCTTATGGAATGAGAAGGCAGTTGCTTCGGTGCAAGAGCTGAACAAAAAGCAGGGGTCGCTGTCGAATGGGAACAGCAAATCTTCAGCGGCTGTTTCTTTGTCTTCGAAGGAGCCAAAGCGAGAACCAGCCAAAGTTTCCAGCCAAGGCCTCTGCCTGTCGAGTCCGTTCACTAAACAATGTGTGGAAATGTTGCAAGACATTCAGTGGCACAGCCCGACTGGTAAAACAGTTGAAAACGGAGAGCTGCCAGTACCCCGTACACCATCTGGGGTTGGGGACAGGCATACGGACGATACTACAGACAGCGTACGGACACCGACCTGTCGGCGCTTCAATGAGGACAGCACGACCCCCCGGATAATGGTACCCCCTGCGACGCCCGACTTGCCTGCCTGCAGCCCCGCCAGCGAAACGGGCAGCGAGAACAGCGTCAGTATGGCCGCTCACACCCTGATGATCCTCTCCCGGGCAGCCATCGCAAGGACTAGCACCGCAACCCCCCTCAAGGACAACACTCAGCAGTTCCGGTCTTTAAGGAGCACAGTTAAGAAAAGGAAACTGGAAGACTTGAGCGAGAGTGAGAGAAACTCTCGTTCTGCAAATAGAAAAGACCTTCAAAACTCCCCAACACCATCAAAAAAGAAGAAAATAAAGGCAAGTACAGGCATTTACTTTTTAATTTAAAATTTGATGTATATATTGGACATCTGTATGTATATATTACAGAATCACAGAATGATGACAGGCTGAGAGAGCTGGGGTTGTTCAGCCTGGAGAAGAGAAGGCGCAGGGGAGACCTCATAGCAGCCTTCCAGTATCTGAAGGGAGCCTACAGGAGAGCCGGAGAGGGACTCTTTGTCAGGAAGTGCAGTGACAGGACAAGGGGTAATGGTTTTAAATTGGAAGAGGGGAGATTTAGATTAGATATTAGGAGGAAATTCTTTACTGTGAGGGTGGTGAAGCACTGGAACAGGTTGCCCAGGGAAGTTGTGGATGCCCCATCCCTGGAAGTGTTTAAGGCCAGGCTGGATGGGGCTTTGAGCAACCTGCTCTAGTGGGAGGTGTCCCTGCCCATGGCAGGGGGGTTGGAACTCGATGATCTTTAAGGTCCCTTCCAACTCTAACCATTCTATGATTCTATGTGGGGTTGGAAGGGACCTCTGGAGATCATCTAGTCCAACCCCCTGCCAAAGCAGGTCCGCCTAGAGCAGGTTACACAGGAATTTGTCCAGGCAGGTTTTGAACGTCTCCAGAGAAGGAGACTCCACCATCTCTCTGGGCAGCCCGTTCCAGTGCTCCGCCACCCTCAAAGTGAAGAAGTTCCTCCTCATGTTTAGATGGAACTTCTTATGTACAAGTTTGTGCCCATTTCCTCTTCTCCAGAATATATATATATTATATATATAATATATTACATATTATTTGTAATGGGACAGTTCAGAGGTGCTCATCCAAATCCCTGATATCCTATTTATATTTGTCAGTTTTACTTTGTCTCTTCATCCCGCTCCGAACTAACAGTTTCATTAAGATTAGTACAGTCTCAGACACACGCACGTAACCCCTATTGACTCTGCACACATACCTATGAAAATCAAATTATTTCTCTTGACACTAATGAGTTTCTAAATTCTAACTTCAGTCTGAGTTTCTAGATCGAATGTCAGAATTAGGCCAAACTCAAACTCGGTCTTAGTAAAATTCAAGCGATTCTTGCATCCTCGTTTACCACCAGGACTAGGAATCCACATTTTGTGTGTTTCTCCATAGTCTACAGCACCGTGCCTTTGACTCGGGGATTTAATGGCAAATAGCGAAGGTGTGAGACATGAAAAGGTGACGTACGTAAATGATCAAAAAAGAGACAGAGTAGATCTCCGTAATTCACCACCCTTAGCTAAGCCATACTCCTCAAATACAGCAACTGAGAAACGCTCCGTTACGCGAGCTGCGTCTCTCCCAGGTCTGGGTGGGCTCTGCTGAAGCTGGAGCTCGGCCACTCCTGTCCCAGCTCCGCCCCGTTTGTACCCCAGGGGTACACGTAACATGCCGATGTCTGCTCTCCCGGTGAGCTTCGTGCCCTTAGGTCTCCAAAGCAGATGGAAGGATGAGGAAGAAGGGAACTCTTACAGGCTCTTCCTTGTCCCCAGGTTCTTCGTATTTAACACAACCATTCTTTTCCTTGCCTACAGAAAAAGAAGCTGCCCAATTCTTTCCCAGCGGGAATGGATGTGGACAAGTTCTTGCTGTCTTTGCATTACGACGAATGAAAAAGAAGTTGAACTGTGCCAGTCTAAAGCTGGGTGGTTTTGTGCTGAGGTTTTGCATGGGAAGAGACGGTAATTCTAAAGAGCGAGTTGCACTTTGAGTGCACTGAAGTTCCACTTTATAGCAAAATCATGCTGTTCCTGAAGCAGGTTCTAAGTGTAAATATCATTGAGTTGGTATATGTTTATTTTTGAAAAAGCACTTGCGTAATTATAGAGCCATTTAATTTGCAAAAATTGTAAATTTGTATAAATGTAATGTAAGAAAAGTTGTATGTTTCCCGTTCTACCACGTTGTCTGTGTTCTGCTGCATTCTCTACTTACCCCCCGACCCGCATTTGTGGAAAGGTTGTGCGTTTGCAGGCGGTGTTTGTAGTTCGCTGTTCTGGGACACGGGCGGCCAACTCGGCCGCTTCCCGTTGTCTTGTTGAATCCCAAAGGGACTCAGTCTCCGGCTGTAACCGGCTTGTACTAACACCCTCTGCTCTCATAACTGTCAAACCCACCTTGTCAGGCTTGGAGCGAGTTGACAGAAATACCAGTAGCCAATTGTATAAAAGTATTTCTCATCTAACGAAGCTTTTCCTCACCAGTCATTCAGATAAGAACGTTAATTTGGATCGGCCTCATCTCTTTACAATATTTTTGCTGCATAAGATGTCGTTTGGCTGCAACAGCTGTTTTCAAACCATGTACTTTGGTGCGGGTTCACCCCCATATTCGCACCCTGGTACGAATACTTCAGCAAGAGCCAGATGAGAATTTCAGCACGCTCTATTGCAAAAGTCAATTCTTTTAACTGCCGTTTGTACTGGTGAGCAAGCGTTTGTTAATATCACTTCTGCTTTTAGCCAGACATGGAAAAATTTGGATCTGGTCTTTTGTTCAATGTAGAATTTGTCATAACTATTATACAAACTCTCTTCAAAATGGGCACGGGAGCAGCTCAGCCTACCTTTTAGTACTAATGAGCATGGGTGAAAATGACCACACTAAGCCTTGCTCCAGTACTGCAGGATTTTCTCTACCGGTATTTCCTCCTTTGTTCTCAAATTGTTGAGGTCTTAAAAAATGCAAGTTTTCTTGTGAGAGATCTGTACAGCAACAGGGCAATGTTTCCCATAGTATACAAGGATTCCTAAGGAACCAATATTATGCAGTAGATGTTTATATTAAACCCATCCAATAACGAAATACTGCATACCATTTACAGCTTGAATAAATATTTTTGTTTTAATAAGTTGCGTGTCTTGCTTAATATTTTTTAAGCTCCCTAAGCAGCTTTGCAGGTACTGTATAGAGAAGTCGTGTTGATCAGTCATTTTTTTAAGACAAAGAGTTCAGTATTAAACACTAAGTTCGAAGAGCAGCACTTGTCAGAACGTCAAAAACAATTATCTCTTTGCTACATGGTGGCATTTTATGCTTAATAGTATTCTGAGAGTTGATGCGTGATATTGTTAAATAGATTTGCTGTTTGAGGCACAGTGTAGCTCTTTCATGGGACAGCCGCTATCCACCGTCATCTTTCTGTTTTCAGTTGAGGTGATCTGGTAATACTAAAGATGGGAATTACCAGTTCACTTCACACTTTCAAAGGAAGAAGAACCTTCTGTTCCCAGCTACTGGCAGATGGCAAATAATTTTTAGAACAGGTGTCAAGAGCATGAACGACAGTTAATTTTCTTTGTATGCACCATTTGAACCCCAGGTTCATTTGCTGCCTCTCCGAGTACATGCCTTCCCAGAAGAAACAGATTCCACTACATCCCAGTCAAAGTACATATTCCTCCTCTACTTTATGGAGGAAAGTGTAAGTGTAAGAACAATCAGTGGGTAAAGATGATCTCCTGTTGAAATTAATGTCAAAATAAGAAAAGCAGTTGTCCTAAATCCCGGCTAAGATACTTAAAAGTGTTTGATGCTTATCCCTTGTGAAAAGGGTGAGGTGGGAACAGGCTTTGTACTGGTGAAATAGCTGATTTTTGCCCCTTACTAAAAAGCCGGCCAAAGAAAGTGCATAACCTTCTCACTGAAGCCTAGAACAATATTCATTCCAGGACAATACTCTCCTGTCTCAACATATTTGCAGTAGGAAGCTTAACGCTGTGTTCCTGTGACTTCAAGAGTGCAGGCAGCAGTAACGGTAGTTGTACTCTTTTGGTCCTGAATCTGCCTGTACTTAAAAGCCTGTTGAGAAAACCGTACGTCACAGAGGTTAACGTGAACAAAAAAGGAGCAGCAGCATTTTTGAAGCCATATGAGTACTTCTGCGTGGAAGTTAGAACCCCATCGTTTCTCGTTTGCTTTGATACAGCGCCCCAAGGCAGGGTGAGGGTGCGTTCCAGCAGGGCTCCTTTTTTGGCATTTGACCTGGCTTCGAGCTACACAACAGCAGAAAACCAACCTCTGAGGAAAGCTTTTTCCATGAAAATTAAGCAACAAAACTGTAAGAAACAAGCTCCTTCTACTAGCAGCGCTGTGTGAGTTACCAAGAGAATTCATTTTCAGTGGCATTTGAGAAACCATATGTCAGTGAGAGAGGAGCCACGGTTAAACATTCTTTATTGTCAGGTCTCAAGACATCATCATAATTTGACAGTTTTTATTCGTACTGTATAAAAACTTGCACTGAGTCAAAGTAATAAAAGCCCAGGTTTTGTATCAATAATCGATGTTTTAAGAAATTTTAGAACAGCAGTTAAGGAATTCATTCACTTACGGATAAATAAGGTGTAACAGGTACCACTCGTGGTTTTGATCAGAGAGAGTTTAAGGCTTTGTTTCCAGCGCTATTTGTGCCTACAACTTCTCTATCAATATCGCAGAAGCACCTCCTCCTCCATTGCAAATTCCTGCAAGGCCATATTGTCCTTGTTTCAGCGCATGAGCCATATGAACAACAATTCTTGCTCCAGACATCCTAAATAAAGGGAAAAAAAAATATGTATATAGCTTAGTTTAAAGGAAATTCTTAATTTGACCCATGCAGGATAGTTGGCAGAATAGGGTACTGATTCACTGGAGGGGAAAAAACACCAACAAAAAGACCAAACAAACCCTTTCATCTACATTTAGATGCAATACAGGTTATTTTTCTCTAGCTACAGTACTTAACAAACAGATTTTTATACAAACACAAACAACAAAGATCTGTGTTTATCTAAAGCTGCTTCTGGAAAAGGGAACTGCCTCTAAGTCAGTCTGTGTGTTAGGAAGTAACCTCTACGTGTAGCAGAGCTCTTTCAAAGAAGGTAACAAATCTACCACAAAAACCAAACCGATAGTAATGACTCATTTCTAACAGTTTCTTATTTGCTTCCAATTTGATACTCAGCAGTGTGCTACTCTGAGCCACCTGACCTGCAAAATCAGGCACTGACGTTCTGACATTAGGTTTCAAAATTAATTATTAAGACACAAAAAAATAAATATGAGATTCCCTTATCAGAAGCAGCTGATGCTGCAAAGGAGATGTCAGCACGTCTTGGGCAATTATACCTTGATTAGAGCTTTTTATGAACCATGAAGTGCTCCTCCTTGTTCCTGATGTACAACATGCCTACTTCACAGTTACATACAGGTTTTGAAATGGGTTTTTCCTCATAGCCCTGCAGCACAATCCCCCTTAGGGAGAATTAACGGGATGTACTTAAGTCGTGAGTAAGTTACAGCTGTGGGGGAACGGAGCAGGAGATCTGACTCCTCCCGCCAGATGACAGAACTTCAAACAAGGGGACCCACCAACATCCCTCAGACTCTCCCCATCTGCTGCACTGGAGGCTTGGAGGCTTTTGGATTCATGGCCAAAAATGCTTTGAGAAGACCTGGAATTTCACTTGGCTCATTAAGAAAAATAAAAGCTCCTGTACCATATCCTTCCCTATTTTCTTAAGTCTACCTTAACTACTTGATTAATTATTATTGTTTATTCTGTCATATTAATAGTGATTTGGTTTTAATACTTCATAAATCCATGTAGCTATGGAGACAAGCAAGCTCTTCATGAAATAAGGTCATAACTAACTGTGAAGAGAAAAATGGGATCGTGCACTTTTCAAGGTACCCTGAAATTCAACACAGGGATTAAGTCACCGTGTACCTAATTGCACATTTCTATTACCGTTCCTAATTGCATTAAATCTGAGAATAATGGTAAACGTTTTAGCAGTGTGTCTGGAAAACAGTGCCTCCGCACAGAACAGAAGCCAGTGCTTATTTTACTTACCCTATTGGATGTCCCAGAGAGACGGCACCTCCGTTGATATTTACTTTTTGTGGGTCAATACCCAGCATTTTGATATTGGCCAGCACCACCACACTGAAGGCTTCGTTGATTTCCCACATTGCAATATCTTCTTTTTTCAGGCCTGTCTGACTTAGGATCTAGACATAATAATAAAAATAGTTACTACTATGAAAAAATTAGGAAGCTAATTATAGAAATAATTAAGTCTGTTTTGAAGTGGGTGACTCAGGCTGCCCATAGTCTGATTCAAGTTCGCCTTTCGGAACCTCTTTGCCAGCTGGGAAAAAGCAAAACTGAGGTAGTGAAGCACAAACCCGAGTTTTCACAAAAGAAGGAACGGAGAGTACCCAGTGCCAAGGACACGTTCTCGTCACACTCGGACTAAGGCCGCTGCTACAGTAAGTACATTTGAACTGAGAGTGTGTTGCCTCGCGCCATACACTCGTCTTTGGTTCCTTTTTGGACTAGTCTATACTTGTGTAACCACATTTATTTTGCCTGTTAGCCATGCAAGCTGCAAAGCTGCTGAAGTTGGTGAAAGCAGTAGAAAATACTCTCCTTCAAAACAGGTGTGAGAAATTTGTTACTCTGAAAATCTGCATTCTAGCCTTGATCCTCTGAAAATCGGGTTCTTTGGATTTATGATATACTCATAATTTTGATCCTAATTACAGGAAGATCCAATGAGGGATGAGCCAATGATCCAGTGCTATGGAAAGTTGTTGTTTTTCAAAAAACACTCAACTTTTATTCCTACCTTGGGAACAGCATGTGCAGGGGCAATTGGGAAGTCAATGGGATCAACAGCAGCATCTGCAAAGGCTGTAAAAATCATAAAAGTGTTTAAAGACCTTTTCTTTTTACCATATAGGATTTATACGTGCAAGCAGCAAACCCAGCCAAGACAGAAAAATTCTGAATATAACGATCCATGAAATAGATACATCTAAAGTTTAGTGCCTTTAAGCGAGCCACATAATAACATTTTCAGATTTTTAATATTATTCCATATAGAAAACTCTTTATGATTCAAAACTTTATGATCAAAAGCCTGCTGGTACAACACTTGAAATTTCAAAGACTGCATTGAGAAGATGCAGCCATAATGCCTAAGGGCTCCCCTTTTCTGTCCCATGACCATCACATAACTGGCCAAACCGGCCTGGAGAAGACTCTGGGGACACCTTACAGCAGCCTTCCAGTACCTACAGGGGGCCTACAGGAAGGACGGGGAGGGACTCTTTATCAGGTAGTGGAGTGATAGGACGAGGGATAATGGTTTTAAACTGAAAGAGGGGACATTCAGATTAGATATCAGGAAGAAATTATTTCCTGTGAGGTGGTGAGACACTGGAACAGGTTGCCCAGGGAAGTTGTGGATGCCCCATCCCTGGAAGTGTTCAAGGCCAGGCTGGATGGGGCTTTGAGCAACCTGCTCTAGTGGAGGTGTCCCTGCCCATGGCAGGGGGGTTGGAGCTCGATGGTCTTTAAGGTCCCTTCCAACCCCAACCATTCTATGATTCTATGACTCCCAGTTTGAGCATACTGGGGGAGTGCTCAAAGAGGAGAAAAGACAAATCTTACCTACTATCCGTGCCAGGGGTTTGACTTTCAGTCTCTTGGCTGCCTCTGTAGTCATCAGCACCAAAGCGGCTGCTCCATCATTCAGAGTGCTGGCGTTCGCGGCTGTCACTGTTCCTAGGAAAGGCAATGCATTATTTAAAGAGAAGGGAAAGTATGATATAGCTCAGGTATATCCCGTTAATGACTTTTTTTACCTTAGGCCCTTGAATATAAGGTCTCAACAATATGGTGATATCTGTTGCACTGAGTTAACTAAAAATGAGTTGGTTTTTTAAGTGAGTTTGATTAAACAAGTACAATCACGTGTTTGTGTCTTTATGCAAGCGGTGGGTTAGATCACACCGTCCACGTCAGCTGCGTTGCTGGCATTAACACAGAACTCCAGCTCACAAAGGGTTGTGAACGAGCGGCAACTTGGAGTTGGCCCGAAAGATTCATCAATTACAGATTCAGGGAAGTAACAGGGAACTGTGTAAAGGCGTCCCCACTCCCATGGAAACGAGAGCTTATACTTGGCAGAGACCAAGACAAGAGCTAAACTGAAACCAGTCTGTTTCATTCTTTTTAAAGTAAATGTCAAAAACAGAGGTTTTCACTGGTTTAAGGGTTTTGGACCACCTTTTAATCCAAGTCAGTTTATGCTGTTGTGAAGCAGGTTTCTTTATCTTAGCAGACATTTAAAAGTTAACAGATCACTGCTGGGTGTTCAAGCTCTTGTGAACAGTACTCTTCACTACAACAGAGTATCCTCGCACTTGGTAGAAATTAAGCAGTTAATTTAACAATATTTACCATTTTCTTTTTGGAAAACAGCTTTCAGCTTTGGAACTTTACTAAAATCAACACGTTTGTATTCTTCATCTTCGTTCACTTCTGTATCTGGCTTTCCTGAAATTCAGATTTGGTTTAGTGTCTTATAAAATGGTCCATTCTTAAGACATTCTAATACAGTTCTTTGATTAAATGCTGCCTTGTTTAAACAACTTACTTATTTCAGTAAAAAGCACATGTTAAATGCACATCAAGAAATGTGCTTACAAAAACTGAGAAAAAAAAACTGATTCCTTCATCCAATTTATTCAGAAGAAATCCATTTATACTTTCTGGTGGCTGAATGAAAGGGACAAAGAATGTATCTTTAAGGTAATGAATAAGGAAATTAAAACACAGATGTCCTCAAGCCGTGCTAGCTAAATTCAATAGCTAGTCTCCCACTTACATAAAAAAGGAAGAATACATGGTATGTAACATTAAAGAAAAATTTAAAAAACCCACAAAAACAAGCAGATCACAGGTCAGCGACTGCTCTTCACCAGAAATTTTCTGTTATGCAGACTTCTTCACTCATCTAAAATTAGTGTTCCTGAGATCTGCATGTAAACAACACTGTTTGCACTGAACACAGACAATGTTACAGCTTTCAGTGAGAAGCACAGTTCATTTTATCACACTTTTCCATGATACCTTTTTTAGAAATAGTGACAGGAACTATTTCATTTTTCAATATTCCCGAATCCCAGGCTGTTTTGCTCTTAGTGTAAGAGCCTATGGCGTAAGTGTCTTGATCATCTCGTGAAATCGTAAACTTCTTCGCAGTATTCTCAGCACAGTTGCCCTTGGAGAAAACCAGGCACATTAGGTTTGGAATTTCTGGAGATGTGAAGTAGAAATGTAACTGAAAAAAACTCAACCAGCAGATTTCCAGAACTGAATGTGACTAATATTTGGTGCCCATTTCTAATTTACACAGTCATGATCAAACAGTAACTTCTGGTTTTGGAATATGAACTTCAGATTTAACAAAGGTTTTCTGGATCCAGATTATTAAACCATGAAGGAACTTTCCTTAAAAGGCTTTTTTTTTTTTTTTTTAAATGAAAAACTGCATGCAAAATTAAGTTTTAAAGTGCTTAGGGCTGACATCTTCAGAGACTGATGATAGTTCAGCCACAGAACAGTATGTTCACATCATCTTACTAGAGTTTAAACAGGTGCTGTTCCACCTCTCGTTTCTGTAGAAAGCTCAATGAATCAACACAAAACCCTTTAGTACCGTGTTCCTCCAGTTCTTCAAACAAGCAAGTTCACTTCTATGCAGTTAAAGAATTTAAAGTCTTCATAGCACCAGCAACTTAGTCTATTGCCAAAACACAGACGAGTAAGTTCCTAAAGCCATCAGATGAGCCTTCCTGTATATTCTCACACAGACTGTTAAGGTTTTCCAAGCAACCTACAGCTGCTATAATGTAGATGAAAGGTTCCGAAATATTGTCCCAATCTATTAAAACTTCGTGTATTGTAACCAACTCCTAGAGTTTTTCCCCACGTACAAGAACTAGCAAAGCCACTACTGACATTCCTATAAAAATCCTCACAATGAAAATGCATTTTAGCTGAAATATGGGAGTGAATCTCAACCATTATCCCAAGCAGCGTGTGCTATACTGCAAAAAGAATAAATCCCACACAGCAACAGTGAGGTCTGTATCAAATACATGGGTCACAGTAGAATATCCTTCACGACGTGTGTTCCAGCATGCCAGCAAGAATAACTGAGCCATCAATAATGCCCTACAATTGTGAATTACCATACGCAAAGGTCAGAAATATTTGTAAACTGAAAGCAGTCATTCTCTTTTCAAACTGTTCTACACTAGCTTCGTATCATCCTAAGTTTGCAGTTGTTTGTCCCATTTAAATTACGTGCTGAGGAGTAACCGTACCAGCTGACTCAAACCTTCCAACAGAAGATAGGAGATATGTACATTGGGGGAGGGAAAATAAACACGAGAGCCAGCTGAACTGGACAGAGTAGGTACCCTCAAAGACACCAAGTAACTCGATTGCTCTCTCCCACAGATAGAATAACTGCAGTCTACCAGTAGCAGATTTTGTTTTTTCAAATACCTCCTTTAGGCTCTTCAGACTTCAGAGATGGATAAATGCTAACACACAATTTGCTATTCTGTCTTGGTCTTCTGTCTAGCCCCTCCGTTACAGTTACTACAGGAAGCCTGGAAGTGGAAAACTTTTTTCCTCCCCCGTTAACATTATTCCTCATTTCTAGGTTTGCAAGATAAACCAGTTTCGTAATAATTATAAGCAAGCTCTTCAAAGCTGCACCAGGTCTATGGTTGATACTTCAGTACTGTGCAGGAATATTTACCATATGGATGTGGTTATAAGCATCTGTCAGCCCATCTTTTACTATCAGGTCTTCCAACTTTACTCCTCCGTAAGGTGTTGATCCTCTGCTCATTGTATAGGGAACATTAGACATGCTCTCCATTCCACCAGCAACCATCACATCCTGCTCAAAGGAAACAACGTTAGAATTATTAATAATGCAGTGTGTTCTGTGTGGCTTCTTGTAGGAACAAATATTAGCAAAAGCTTAAGCATGAACGCTTTATATTTCTGAGGAGTCTTTGAGAAAGAGGTAAAAAAAAATATCTTTATGCATTTAAAAAGCAAACAGCAGGAACAGCAGCTGAAGACAGTTAATCCACCCTGACAGAATAACTGGACTTTCATCTTGTCTCCAGTTTTAAAAAGCTGCAACAGCCATGTCAGTCTCTTGCACTTTTACTCAAAATCTTCCAAGATCACGTTATAAATTAAACAGTTTCTTTTTCTGTATATTTCTCTTTTTTGTTCTTCATTCACAGCTCCATATCCCTATGGAACAAGCAACAGTCAGAATCTAAGAGATCACTAAGAAAAGACAGAGATTTACAAGTACCTGCGGCTTTATATAATATTGTTTCATCTTACTATGTAAAGAGAGATGACTTATAATGTGGTTTTATCATCTCAATAGGCCAGCAAAAAAAAGAGATGACAATAATTAACGATTACTGAACTCGAATTAAGCCAAATCATCATGGGCATTTATAAATTAGTATTCTTTTCAAGCTGAGACAAAGCAACCAAACAGAAAACCTACACACAGCAAAGCTATAAGGACCATAAGTATAAGGACCATAAGCTACTGTTCATCAGGCTACAGTCCCCAAATCCCTAGGATCTCAGGATGTGATGAATAGACACAGTTGTGTTTAATGGCCTGTCTGAAATACAGATAAAGGTAAGAAAAATACACACATAGCAGTGTGAGTCTTTGAAAGTTCAATAATGCCATTAATATCAATTCAAAAATATTTCACATCAAGACAGCAATAAGAAAAATAGAAAAGCTTTTTTGGTTTTTTTAAATTAAGAGTCAGTGAAATAACGGTTTGGTTCAGAATAGATTATAAACTAGATCCAGAAACAGTGACATGAAGTAATAAAGGAATGAAAAAAGAAAAAGGGTGGAGACAAACTGGAAAGGCAGGTAGATCAGAAAGGCAGCTGAGATACGGAAGCAGCAACAGACCAGAGGAACAAGAGTCCCCGGCATTTCGATTCTGTAAAGTGAAAGACTTGGAGACAGAGTTAATACAATTGTTTATATGATGGTGTACACTGACTCAAGCCGCTGGGAACCATCACTGACTTTCATACCACAGATACCTCGCAGACTGCAGCCACAAAAACCAAACAAATACCCCCATAATTTATAGCTCTAAGAGACTAACAACTGGCTGTGTCTCTGCTTTTGCTGAGACTGGCAGCACAGCATGAATGATTAGCTCAGCCGAAAACTCCAGTTCTCTCCAGAGCTCCTGGCCTAACTCTGTCAAACCAACCAAATGCACAACCGCTCTCACAGAGTCATTGGATGGAAATTACTGAATCCAAATTAGCTGTTTACACAGATGTGCTGGACCTGGTTCAAAGTCTTCCAAGACAAGACTTCCACCAACTTCAGTAGGAACTGGACAAAGTGCCTTCTCTACAAAGCAAGGCCAAAGCAATAAGTAGTTGCTTAACTCAACTGTACTCTTATTTTCACAGAAGGGACAATAAAACTTAAATATTTTATTTCTGTTCCAAACAAACAAACAAAAAAAAAAAAAAAACAGAAAAAAGAGTAGTAAGTACCTTTCTCACTTATGAGCCACTTACTTTTTAAACAAAAAATATATATTGAACTGACAATACTTTCACTTCAGAGAAAGGGAGGTGTTGCCAAAATGCTCTGAGTATGGAATTTAAAACAAAATTGAAATGTCTTTCTTCACATTCACACTTCTCCCATATTCTTTGCTGCACAGCATTTAATGGCTTCCTGAAGATGGTGCCATTAAGTGATACTATTTTCCCCATTGTATAGAGCATCTTAGAATACTGTTGACAGAGATGAGCAATTCCCCTCCATCAAGCTCTTCAATGAAAACACCTATTCAACACAAATAGATTGTGCTGCTTCTAAAATAATAAAAAAAGCCTGAAACATCTCTAATGTATTTGGAAACACCATTCTTTTAGTATGTATATTTAATTCCTTTAAATGTTTAAAGTGTCTGAAAGTCAAGACTAAATGTGTTTCAGCAAAAACTAAGTCAAAAAAATTTCTTCAATTTTTCAAACAAGAAAGCTGGAAAATTCCTGTAATAATTTTTTGGAGGGAGGGGGTGGGGGAAGAGCAGTAGGGAGAGGATGTAAATACCCCCCCCAAAATCCACCTTGTTTGCTCAGCTCTAAAAATACATCTGAGGATTTCCTAACTATAATATTTATATTTTTTTTCTGTTTTAAACCAAAACACACTTAAATGATTGTAAAATTGCAGTTGCGCAAGCAAAACAAAACCTTGCTAATTAGCTTTATTATCCCAAGCTAAAACACAGTCCCAAACCAAAAGGTACAGTCATTAATTGGACAGGATCTACAACATTAGTTGTGGTTTTTTCCCTAAAACAGTACCAAAATTCACATACCTGACTCCCACACATCAGGCTTTGTGCTGCCATCATGATTGATTTCATTCCTGAAGCACAGACTTTATTGACGGTTGTACAAGGAGTGGAGATTGGTAAACCTGAGTCAAAGAAGTTGTACAAACAACTCTATTATACCAAGGGTAGACTAACACTTTATTGGTGTTTCAGCAATAATTCGTACGTGACCAATTTTTATCCAAGCCCTGTCCAGCTTGCTCTATTCAGCTTGCCAGGGCAATGTATCTACCCTCATCCCTAGCTGCTACCCTTCTTGGAGATTCTTGTTGTTTCTCCCCTTCCAACAACAGACTTGTGATAATGGAGCAAGCAAGTGAAGAATCAGAGAGACAGAAGACCAGGGAAGCAACTCCAGAACGATTCATCCTCCTGGCACCCCGATCCCTGCCTATAAGACTCATTCAACACTGAAAAGGCATAAATAAGCTGTAGAATTTAGCAACTGGCAAGAAGACAGACTCCAGAGGTACAGGGATTCTATAAACACACGCGAGACTGAACAGGATCAAAAGTGCTAGATGTCAGTGTCATTCACATGGTTATTAATGAGTTGTTATTGTTATGGAGCGTTCATTACAATAGCCTTGGGCTCTGCTGGGTGCAGCTTGGCTCAAGACCATTGCATCACTGCCTCTACCCTAGGCTCACCCTCTGGCATTCGGCTCAGCTACCAGCACATCACCTCCGTACCAGCAGTGACACAGGGAAACTCGCCAGGGGAAAGAAAAGAGCCTCTCGTGGAAGCAGTTCCTTCTCTTTCAAAAAAAGTAGAGAGAGAGAGCCAAGAAGCATCCAGTTCTTCCCTGACCCACAGACTTTCCTTAGCATCATGCTAAGGTACGGAATCCCATCCCTACAGCAAAAAGGAGAAGAAAATAATTCCTGCATTCCAATAACCTTCGTGCTGCCGTTAACACCACAGACAGAGTGACTCCTTCCAGTGACAGCTGCAGATTCCACAGGAAGATGAACATAATGACATACTTGTATCTGCAGTTCAATGAAACTCACTGATGTCTCATCCAATAAGGCTTAAGAGTAATGATACACTGAAGGAAAAAAACTTTGCTTCGTGAAAGATTCAAAGAACAGCATCCATCATTAGCGTAAAGTGCTCTGGAAGCATCTTCTCCAGGTTCTGCAACATCCATTGTGCATATGAAAGCTGATTCCTGAGCATGCGCAATTAGACCCACTTGCATGAGTACAACAGACACCCTTCACCCACCACTGAAGAAAACACATACACAGACCATCCCGACAAAAGGCTGGGCACCACTCTGCTTTAACTCGTAGCTCAATACTCTATACTGTCTACACAAAGATAGAAAACCTTTAACCCCAGAACCCAGAGAATGAATACCTGCACCCAAGACTGCTTGTCTTGCTGGAGCTTGTCCTTGCCCAGCCTGCAAGACGTTACCCATATAAGCTTCTTTCACTTCTTCTGCAGGGATACCTGTAAAACAAAATTGTTTCGATTCACGATTCTTTGCACAGAAGACGTAACTCCCCTTTAAGAACGTCCCCACAGAGGTTTTCTATCAAAGCCTGATGAAATGCGCCTTGTCCAACCCATGTGCTAAAAGCAGGACACAGGTGCCTGTTGGGTGCATCCCAGATCTCTGCCCTCATCATCTCCTGATGAACTTGGTGACCCCACAGAACAGAATTCCCTTGTTACCTGCAGCACAAGCTAGAGGTAGCTAACTGAAGCAAACATTGCCAAGTCTCACTAGTCACCTGAGCAGCTCAATCTCCATGGATGGTTAAATGCTCAAAACTTTCTACCTGCCACAATTACATCCAAAGAATCAGCTTTGTCTAACAAGGGTGAGCCAAGGCCACTAGCTGGCTGCCACCAGAGACCTGCTCTCCTGCTGCATCTCTTGCAACAGCCCTGACATTCAAGTTCTTGTAATATGCTGTTTCAAGAAGCCAAATTTGGAGAAAATTAACCCTCCTCTTTCCCCAAAGAGACTTTTTTGCTGATTTGAATCCATGAATAGACTCACAAGGGTGTTCTACAAGCTTAAGTGCCCATGTGAAAAATGGGCAGGGAAAGGAAGGGCCACTGGTTTCAGCAGGAAGTAGCCTTTGTATCAGCGTAGGTGTGTCTAAAACCCCAGCCCAAACAATTAGCACGTTCAAGCAGATTTGGATTAGCACAGATATCCCTAAGTAATAATCTGCTCCTAGAAGCAGCACTTCACTTAATTCAGTTTGAAACAAAGCCCAAGTCAACTTTAACTAAATGTCGTTTATGCATAAAGACTTCAAAGAGTGCCACAAGAGCAAAAAAAAAAACCCAAACTTTTGTTTACCAAGCAACTTAAAAACAAAAGACACAGACTGATACTGTTCTGAGCCACTTTCGGCTTTCTTTGTCAGAGCAAAAAATATTTAGATATACCTGCTTTGTCAATTGCTCCCTTAATTGCAATAGAACCAAGTTTAGTGGCTGGCAATGACGAAAGAGATCCTTGGAAAGATCCAATCGGTGTCCTTACAGCACTTGCTATCACCACCTCCTAAGAAAAGAATCATGGAATAAAAGTCAGAACCTCTTTCACATATACCAGTATTTTTAACGTTTATCCACTTTTACTCTTTCATTCATGTCACAGCTTCCCTTCTACCCTGCAAGTGTTTCTGAGCACTAAAACAATCTTAATTAATGCATGCAGCATGGGGAATAAACATAAGGAGATTGGTGTGCAGTTGCAGAACTACAATCTTGGGATCATGGAGCTGTGGTGTGATGGCTCTCATGGCTGGAGCGCTGCCATGCAGGGATATAGACTCTTTAGGAAGCCTGGCTGGAGGCCAGTAACTACCAGTGTGCCCCAGGGGTCAATACTGGGTCCAGTCCTGCTTAAGATCTTCATTAATTACATGGATGATGGGGCAGTGTGCCCTCAGCAGGTTTGCTGGTGACACCAAACCAGGAGGAGTGGCTGATATGCCAGGGGGTTGTGCTGCCATCCAGAGGGACCTCAACAGGCTGGAGAAATGGGCTGACAGGAACCTCGTGAAGTTCATCAAGGAGCCGTGCAAAACCCTGCACTTGGGGAGGAGCAACCCCAGGCACCAGTACATGCCAGACTGAACATGAGCCTGCAATGGGCCCTTGTGGCAAAGACAACTGATGGTATCCTGGGCTGCATTAGATGAAGTATTGTCACGGAGGTCAAGGGAAGTGATCCTTCCCCTTTACTCAGCACTGGTGAGACCACATCTGGAGTGCTGTGTCCAGTTCTGGGCTCCCCAGTACAAGAGGGACATGGACATACTGGAGAGAGTCCAACAAAGGGCTATGAAGATGATGAAGGGACTGGAGCATCTGACATACAAGGAAAGGCTGAGAGAGCTGAGACTGTTCAGCCTGGAGAGAAGAAGTCTCAGGGCACTTCATCCATGTATATTAATACCTGAAAGGAGGGTGCAAAGGCGACAGAGCCAGCCTCTCTCCAGTGATGCCCAGTGACAGGACCAGAGGCAATGGGCACAAACTGACACACAGGAGGTTCCATCAGGAAATACTTTTTTGCGGTGAGTGTGACTGAACGCTGGCACAGGTTCCCAGAGAGGTTGTAGAGTCTCCATCCTTGGAGATACTCAAATGCCCAGGTCCCAGCATAACGCGTACACAGTAGTTTAAGACATGGTATGACATGCAGCTCTATACATAGTAGCCCCTCAAAACTGATTTACTCTTATTTTGCCTCTTAGCTTTAATGCTACATCAACACATCCAACTCCTAACCCTGTGAGGGTAGCATGAGGACCTGGTACCAAAAAGATGCACCTTTTTTTCAAACCTCTGGCTGCTCCGGACGGCTATTGAGAAGAAGCAATGAATACCTCCAATTGTGCCAGTTTCAGTGAAACTCAGACACAAAGCTTTACAGGGTCTCGCCATAAGTTCTTTACTTAGAGAGACAAACAAATAAAGATAACACTAGAAAAAAAAAAATTAAAACAAAACAAGAGCAATTTCTACTTGTTTAAACTACGAAGGTTCTGTTTCTGTAACCCCTTCTTCATCAGTGATTGACCTCAGTCATAGTAACATACTTGTCCTCACGTTTTACATTGTAACAGCAAGTTGCAGGATGACATACAAATAACCTCAAAGGGATTATCATAGAATCATGGAATGGTTAGAGTCGGAAGGGACCTTAAAGATCATCGAGTTCCAACCCCCCTCCCATGGGCACGGACACCTCCACTACAGCAGGTTGCTCAAAGCCCCATCCAGCCTGGTCTTGAACACTTCCAGGGATGGGGCATCCACAACTTCCCTGGGCAACCTGTTCCAGTGCTTCACCACCCTCACAGTAAAGAATTTCCTCCTAATATCTAATCTAAATCTCCCCTCTTCCACTTTAAAAGCATTACCCCTTGTCCTGTCAACCAGTCAGCATCAGCTGTATTTTCCAGTAACCAGTAGATAGTTGCATTCAGCATACTTCTAACCAGTTCTGTCCCACACTACCTAACAATTAGCAAAGCAAAATAAAAAAGGAAATTTGACTTTTATTCCAGATTTTGCAGTCAAGCGTGACTTGGGTACAAGTCGCAATGTCTTCAATGCAGATTTTTTGTGATAACTTTTTAAAGAACTTCACACTTAAAAAAAGTGATTAAGAAACAAATTTGAAACAGTGATTTACTGCAGTCAGACGGTGCTTTATACTTACATTTACAGTACGCTGTGATGCATAACCACGGCTTGTATACTTCAAAGCCTGAAAATAAGAAAGTCCTCAAATTTTCATATCAAAAAAGCCAATACCATGACATTTCAGTAATGTACCATTTTCATTTAAGTCATTATTTAAAAAAATTTAAGAAACACTAGAAAAAATATTAAATTAAATACCATAACATGCCTTTAAAAAAAAAAGTGTAGTCCAGTGCACAGTCTCACCATAACATCTGTGATAAAATATTTTCTGAAAAAAATACAGATACTCCTTTAAAAACAAAACCCAATTCTTTTTGGCCAAGTCTGTTATGTACACATATAACATATGTCTAAACTAGGATCAGTGGTGTTATCTTGAAAAAGTCCCTCTGTCTGCTTCTCTGGACTTTGGTTTATTCATTCTTATCATAAACTTCACTGCCTTTTAAACATTGGCAGTTTGCGTCTACAGCCTCATTTCACTGGCATTTCATGAACAAAAATGACAATAATGAATTCAGAATGCTATAAAAAAAATAAATCATGAAATAAAATGGGCTAATTCACTGGCTATTAGCTTCATCTAATTACGTGGTGTAAAGATACAAGTCTGCAGGTATTGTTTCAATATATTAACAGAATGATCTTTCAATTAGTGGTTTAAGCCACTTTCTTAACCAGTTCTTTAGACAACATTTCAGCACACTGCAAACTTCTGGTCATTGCTGAATGACAGCTAAATAAATACTAATTAAAAATAACTACTTAAGGACACCACAAAAACACCATCAATTTTATAAAGCAAAGAATGCCTTCTGGTATTGTGTCCACAACATGAAAACTCAGTCTGTTTCTTTCTTCATTTGACAACTTTCAACTAAAGGAAAACAGATTTTTTCCTACTGTTTTTCAAATAGGTTTGTTTGTTGTTTTTTTTTTTTTTTCCCAGCCAGCTGAAAGTTTTAAATTAAACTTCTCCCTGAAAATGAATTACATCCCTGCAGGCCTTTACTAAACAGGGCTTTCAAGGGTTAGTGTCAAAAAAACCCAACCCTAGCAAAGTAACATGCCCTTACTGGACAACACCTGGTTTGCTATCTTTGTTGCAAACTGGACAAACCAGACTTCTCAGCGTAACTGGCATCTGCTAGTAGCGCACAAGCTCTGTGTCGATCGCATACCTTTTTAAAAAACAAAGCAAAACACTTCTACAGCTGGTAAAGCACAGCCTTCAGCTTTGCAAATGGCAATATGGATGCGATCCAGCGCGGTGGTGATGCTTTACCTGCCCTCTTCTCCCTACTCCAGCTCTCTGCACCAGTGACAGGACCCCAGCGCCCCAGGAACCCCTCGATCCAACCACACGGAGGCCTTTTGGGGCAGGAGCGCTCAGCATCTCACCTCCCAGCCGTTCTTCTGATGAACCCACCTCACGCACACCCAGGCAGTGCATTTGCCTCCCCGATTCCTCCCCTGGCGCTGGCTAGGGAAAGCCTTTGATGGCTAATACACATCCCGATCGCTGAAGCGGGCAGTAGACGGGTATGGGGGCTCTACGAGGACTCTAGAGGGGCTCTGGAGGGCAGGGAATTAGGAAGGAACGAGCTGAAGACCCCAGCGAGGGCCCCGCATGGGGCTGCCAGCCCAGCGCTGACGGGTGGCTGTGAGGCAGTGGAAAAAGCTGCTCTCAGGATCGGGGCTAAAGGTCCCGCCGGCCCCCGCGCCGCGGGAGGAGCCGCCCTTCACCGACCAGGCCGCGGCGGACACCGGGCCCCGCTCCGCCGGCCGAGGACCTCGCTCACTCCCGGGCCGGGGCTCCCTTCCACGCCTCAGGGGTGAGGCGAGGGGGCCGCCGCCTTCCCTGGCTCAGAGGCCGGTGTGACCTTGGCCAAGGCTTTGCGGGCCCGGCGGCGGGGTCGGGGCTGCGCAGGGAGGGAGAGGGGAAGGGCCGGGGCCCACCCGCCCCCCGCGCCGCCCGTCTCACCCGCCGCAGCTCCGCCGCCGGGCGCCGCCAGCCGAGCATCGCCGCTGCCGCCATGTTCCCGCCGGCCGCCACCCGTCACCTTCACCACCGCCCCCGCTCCGGCCTATAGGCAGCGATGCCCGCCCCCCCTCCCAGCTCCCATTGGCTCTGGGGCCGAGGGCGGTGCCAAACCCGTCCCTGCCATTGGCTGGGCTGGAAGGCAGGCCGCGGCGTCAGCGGGGCCGGGCCAGGAGGTGGGCGGGTGGTTGGGGTCGCACAAACGCTGAGGAGAGGGAAGGGGTCTGAGGGGGGACAGCCCCGGTTTCCCTGCCGGGCAGGAAAATAACTAGTGACGAACGGTACGGAGGGCGTGGGAGATCCCTGCGGGGCGAGAGGCAGCTCCCAGGGTTGTCTCTTGCCACCAGCGAAGGGAAAGCCACGCTGCGGCTGCTCTCTGCGGGGCCTCGGCCCAGCCCCTCACCCAGCCCTGAAAGCTGAGATAAGCAAAGTAAAGCTGCACAGAAATGTACCCCCAGGTGGATCCCCCATCAGAAACATACCCACGCAGGTACAAGGGCTGTGGGGAGGCAGGTGCTGGAGGACTTCTGAGTCTGGGGCACTTCACAGCTGGAGTGCCCTTGTGCTGTAGCTGGGTGCTGTTTTCACAAAACCCAGCAACTTAATTACCCTTAAACGGCCTCCTGTCCAGCTCCAGGCATAAATACCTAGAAGCATTACCTCAGAATTCAGACCTGGTTTAGAACCAGCTCAGCAGCTGCCTTTGCAGAAAGCCTGGTACCCACTCGACCCCAGCTGGATCTCAGGACACCCATAGTGGTTCCACAGTCTTTGCGCGCACACACACACCCCCCCACCCCCACCATGTTCTCTGCCTGAAACCTAGATTTCTAAATGAAGCCCACTATTAAATCTCTACAGCTGTCTGGCAGTACCTCTGTCCATGTTAGGAAAAGCCTGGCCCTTCATGGTCTTGAGCTTTATATCTCAAAAGAACAGGCTTAAAAGACAAGGTGACACTTCACACAAGGTGAAGTGTGCTGCTACACAGTCTAGGACAAGCAGTTCCTTATTTGTTTCTGATAATCCTTGAAGGAATTAGCATACCGTCTGTTACAATATCCCATGACTGACTGCTGCATTCCCTGGAGCTGATGCCTACAAGCCAGGTAAGGCACTTACTTACAGCCTTCCTTCCCTTCGGACCACAAACTGGAACAAATGCCAAGAGGCATCCTTTCAATATACCATCTGGAAAGCAAGAGTATCTCAACAACTTGTTACCAGCCACTTGCTATCTTAACTGATTTTTATTATTATTTTTTTTCTTCATGTTGTAAAACTAACGTTATTCAACACTGCTTCAGTTCATTTTCTGTTGTATGTCTCATTCATTCCCCTTTGAGTGAGGATCTCACTTTCTGTCTGTCTGCTCCCAGAAGTAAAATACTTCTTGCTTTCCATGTATGTCTAAAGATTCTCCAGACATGCCGTAAGAGGCTGATGGGGACTGGCCCAGAGAAGGGAAGCATTTGTACTCTTTCCCTTCCTTTACTGTCAGTAGCTGATGTTTTTAGAGTTTGACCGATCTAGTCTAGACCTTTTATTTAGAGTCAAAGTTTTCAGATACAAACCAGAGATAACACAGGAATTGACAAATATTGACTCAGGAAGAACTGAAGATTTTACCCTGAAAATACAGATGTACCATATAGGAAAGACATCCAGCTTGGTCAGATGAGGATGTTTTTCAGAAACGAGTAATGCCAAAAACATATAGAATCAAAAAAGGGAGAGCTCTTATTTATATAACTTCACCTTCACTCCTGCAGTATTAGGCCCTTTTTCTGGGATACAGCCTGCTAATGCACCAGGACTATCATCCCAGCCAGGAAGGCACTCGGACTCCCAAGTTCAAGACAGCAAGTTCAGAGCCTTTCATGTTTACGTCAATGATTTTACCTAAACTGTGATCAATTTACCCTGGTAGGAGTCGATTCAGCTGAGCAACTCTGGTGATAACTGGCTTATTTCTAGAGAACTACTCCACTCGGAAAACCATTGTTGTGAAAGACAACACTCTGCTGTAACAGAGATGAAAAAAAAAAAAAAAAAAAAAAGCGTGGAAATAAGGGTAGCTGGCTATCCAAGTTCTGGCTGCAAGAACTGCCAGTTTGAAAAATGCCATGCGCACTGAGCACTCTCAAAAATAGTCATTTATTCCATACAAATAGGTCTAACCTTTGTGTGTACCAGAAAGCACACAACACCGATGTTAGCTTAAAGAAAAAAGGAGTTGAAATGTAAAAAGAGATTGACATTAAAAGGCAAGGACAACCAGAGAAGAAAAGCCATTACCATAAAAGCACCCCTTCGGGCAATCGACTGTTCCCACATCACTGTTTGTTTACTGCAGGATCAGGTACATGAAGGTCCCACCAATCTGGTGACACCACCAGTTAATCTTCAGTGACACTCATTATTTCAGAGACAAATCAATCAAACCACTCAGCAATCCAAGTACAGCCCAGTAAGTTACACAGAGACGTAACCTTTTTTAAAAATCCAGGAACAGAAAGTCAGGCACCCCCAGCCACTTCTGGCACGGCAGGTTTTGATACATTTAAATTGAAGGGCTACAGCTCATCTTTAAATAGAATTTGGAAGACTGAACAGCTCTACACATAACCTTAAGTCCTTGAAAAATCGTAACAAGAAAAGAACTACCTATTTTTTTTTGTTTTCGTTTTCACCTATTTTTTTTTTTTAGTTCTCTGATCATAACAGACTTGGGACTTGGAATGAGGAAAATTTCATACAGTGGCATTTTTCAGGAGCGGCACCTGAATTAGACTTAAAAATTTTGTGGGGGAAGACACCAAAATACCTTGCTAAATGAGTAGTCTTTTATATTACATTTTTATTTTGCAAGAAAATAAATTATACAACTTAAAAAATAAAATTCAAAAATTAAGCAGTACATCAAAATAGTTCAGCTGGACTGCCATACAGAAACTACCACCATTCAAAATTGTACAGCATTATTATCTTGGTAGTGGCACACATTCAAAATTGTAAATACCATACGTAGATAGATATTACAACTCAGGAACTCAAGTTTGCTCAACACTCCAGACTACATATAACGTGAGGAAAGCTTTCATGTATTGTTTATTTCACAAATATGACCTCAAAGAATTACAAAGATAGCATCCCAGTCATTTGGATGAAAATAGAAAACAGTTTTGAGCTTAAGATAGCAAATCTTTCTGTAAAACTATCAAATCTTTTTGCCAATTGTATTTGTAAAATTTGCACTTTACAGGACAATGGCATCCCAATGCAAATAAATGCAACATGTTAACATTCAGAACATTTATACTAACTTTAAAAAGGTGAAGACGAGAAAGTCACATTGTCTTTTGGAAATGTAATTGCATTACAGTCATAGCAAACGAAAAGAGAGATGAGTAAAAATAGAAGCTAGAGGACACCAACTGTGGAAAGAGGAAAACGGAAGACTTCAGAATTGAAACTGAGATCCTCATCAAGTTGTTGGGACAGAGAAAGATTTAACAATATTTTTTAATTAAACCTATTAAGAGTGATTCCCCCCACCCCTGCCCTTCTACACCAGATTTCTTTCCGTAGCTATTCACCGTGGCAGTGTGTGTGGCAACATGTTTTTCAGATGCAGCACCTCTTTAAGGTAGGTCTTTGGACATCTATACTCATAGCTAAAAACTGCAGCCTTAAAAGTGCGTTGTTGCCATATTGCAAGTGAGGAAATAGTTCATTTTCATTTAGATCTGAACTCTACCCTCCCCAAAAGAACAGTTTACCCCAGGTATCTCCCTGTGCCCCAGGTGATACTAGTTTTAAGTGCATACTGGTGAAAGTGACCTGATGAAGGATGCTAAACATGATTCTGCATCTTGAACAAATTTGCTGGTGTCTCAGATTTAATAAAAAACCCAACATCAATTTCCAGTATATATTTAAAGAAAAATGACCATGTCATAGGCACATTACCAATTACATTTCTGCATTCCAGGTGTTCAGAAATATACAGATAACATGTAGGTCATGTTATTTTCTATTTTTTAGTTGAGGGAATCTGCAGTTCCTTTTAGCAACCTGTTCCTTTCTGCATACGCTCCAGCTTCCTGAGCAGCTGTATCTGAGACACAGTCACTTAATCGTCTCTCTCAAATCTAAATCAATGGCTTCAAAGTCAGCATTACTCCCTTTGCAGCTCTTTCTGTGTGACAATTTCACATCTGTACTTCTCTGGTTAAGGGCTGGAGTTTTTTGATGTTGAAAAGAGTGTGCTCAGGCTGTTGTGTTTTTCCCCAATTATCCCAAGTGAGCGTTTATTACTTTTAAGTTACAAAGACTGAAAAGTCTCGCAGCACAAAGGTTTTTATTAGAGTTTTGTTTTCTAACGTTCAAATAATTGTACTGGTTAACTACACAGAGCACCACTTTTGATTCTGAATCGCAACACCACAGGGCCAACATAAGAGATGCAATATTTTTAAACAGCATCTACTTTTGAGTATCAATAAAAGCATGGAACATAAGCTGTGGGACTTCAATCAACTGTAATTAGCAAGGTCTTGATTTCTCTCCGTCTCTTGTTCACAAAACCCTCACTACCAAAAATTTCTTAATCAAACAGAAGTCCAAGTACACGCTGTTCTCAGGCAGCGACACTGGCATTGACATTAGTAATGGAGCATGCAGCCTGGTTAAGGGTGCAAACAGCCATTCTTGTAGAGTCTGCTTTTAAACCACTCTTACTTTATACTTTACTGCAACCATGTGAAAGCAAAACTCCTCTTACTTACTGGAAGCTTTTCCTTTTTGACTAAAGTTAATTGTATCCTCTTCCCTCTTGCAATCATCAAAGAAGATGAGACCTTTAGATGTTGTACTTGAACCGGTTAATTAAAAAAAACAATTCGCACACTTGCGATTTATAGCAGAATATTCATACAGAACTGAGTAAAGCGCAACTTACCTTTTGTCCCAAGACAGGCACTCTGCTCCAGTGATTCATGTTATCAGTCCAGTACATGCTGGGACATTTCAGAGCAGCAGAGAGGCAGGCAGTGCCAAACAACTACTTAAGGTGATTGAAAACAGAAGAGGTAACATTAAAAAGTTGAAATTCCTGATGTGTATTTGGCACTCTCTCTGTGTACATTAAACAAGGTATTTTTTCCTTAGCTTTTTACCATTTTCATTAGAATTGTATTTCCTACCCTGCCAGTTTCAAAATAAAAAGCAGAGGGTTTGTTTTTCATATAAGGATGTTGACTTCTAAGCAACAAGCCAGTCCAATTGGATTAACCTTGCACGTATATATAAAATTACCAATGAGGAATTAGTACAAGGATCTTCAAGTGTTATTTTCTTCCTGGGGGAGTTGTGCATCAATTACTCTTTAATGCGTTCAGATATATGTAGACATATTTAAATATTTGGAATACAAATATTAAATGTACAAGGAAATACACTTAATATTTCTGTTCAGTATAACAGACCCACGCATGAAAACTGCTTTTAGAGTGAAGTATCATTCAAGAAAGCTTTACCTTCTCAAAAAGGATTGTAGTAAATCATCTGTCCAAATAAGGTAACAAATAATGTATATCCACTTGTTTACAGCAAACAATTTAAAAACAATGATCTCTTGCTTAAGGAAAAATATCACCCATGACTTGGAATTACTTTTGTGTCACTTACGTGTCAATTATTAAAATCCAGTCACTAGATTGAAGCACTGCTCTAGCCAACAGGTTTTAACTGTAGCAAATACATACCAGTTGTGATGCATGTGTTTGTGTCTCTCAAATGTTATTACATAAAAAGGATCAAAGATGGACAGTACATTACTGTTGATCCAAAACACAAAAGTGAAAGTGCTACTTCTAGTCCTAATTGCATTAAAAAAAACCAAACAAAACAACCCAAACCCAAAACAAAACTAATAGCAGTTCCTCAGTGCATGAATATTTGAATATTTTTTCCTTGTGCAAGTACTGGTCAACTAAAAACCCAAACCTGTATTCTTCCTGGTGGGTGTAAATCAAATCTACTTTAAAAAGTTCACAATGGGCTCTTCATGAATGCAAGTTTCCCACAAAACAGCATGCTGTTAAAAGTGTGCAACATGAAGGGAATGCCATCATGCTAGCTGAATGAGATTGGCAAAATATAGTCCTCTGTAAGGTAAGGCAGGGATTTTAATATGTAACGAAAGTCAAAACAAGTCCTTCTGCAGCATGAACTGTTGCAGCTGTCTGTCCAAGCACCCTTCCACGTATGACCTCAGCATCCCGCAGAGTCCTTGAATTATGCCATATATATGAAGGTGTTGATATCCGACTCATCTCTTCTGATATATTTGTGCTCTATAAGCCATTCAATTTGCTCTTTTATCATTTTCTTTTGTGGCAAGAACATGTTTTTCAATATTTCTACGAGTTCAGTCTGAAGCTGGGCATTAGTAATTTTCTTCCGCATTTTCATTATTTGGATGATAGCCTCCTGGTGAGAGACAAGAGAAAAAAAATATTAATTTTTTTTAAGTTCCCGGGTGAAGTGACAAAATGAACACAGCATGAATAGGGGGCTCCTTCCACAGCATAAATAGACGAGACTGCAAGGAAACCTGTACTTTTCCTCAAAAATCAGATATACGCTGCGTTTCTTGGCCTAAGTAGATACTGAATTGCTTTTACAAAGAAATAAAGGAAAAGAATGAAGCACTGCCACAATGCAAGAGATACAAGGTTAAGTCCAGTCAAAGGAGAATCTGCACTTAAGTCTTGCCTCTAGAGTGTGAATTACTCACTAAACCTAATTCACTCTCTAAGCAGAAGTTGCCATTTTGAGGGTGACTTGTGATATGCCTTGTGAATACCTCATGAAATGTAAGCTTAAAGTCAAATTGGAACTCACAAGGAGTTCTCATTTCATAAATACAACCAGGCATTAATCCTTCTGTTGGCAGTGTGGCGAAAGTGTTACATCAGGTGGTACAATTCACAATGTGCATGGCCTGGAATCTAAAGCCACTGACAAGAGACTTGCAATTTGAAGACGGGATTTTTGAGACTCCATTGTAGGTAATGATCTCTGATGCCAGAAAAAAAAAAATCAAATTTTTTCTTAGAATTATCAGCTCAAAAGATTTGACACGAGTACCTGACTGAAGGACAACCAACCACAAAGTAGGAAGCAGCAGTTTGTACACCTTAGACATACTTAGAAACTTTCCCTCTAAATAGAAGGTCTCAAAAAAGTCATACTGCTATTACTGAAGCGTGATCCCATCTCTGTGATGACTCAACTGTCTTCATATAGAGTAATCAAAGAGATCTAAAGCTCAACAATATTGTTTATTCATGTTGGTGGCTCGACAGTCAACTGTACCATCTGCTGCCACCCACCACTACTCTGTTACGCCTTCACCACTTGCTTAATATCTGCTTTGTCCTCTTTAAAAACAATAACCTGGTACATCGGAACAGGAGGCTGATAACTACAGGTGCACACACACATACGCAAAATCCGGCATTCATAAAGGATCTAAGCCAAACAGCAAAAGTAAGTTCCAATGGGATTCAAAAGCATTCATTTCATACACCGACATCCAGGTGCGGACAGTATGCAGTAGTCACAATACAACAAATAGGGTAATTTTATATTCCTCCGGCAGTTTACTTGCCTGTGTTCGTAATATTCTTAGCTGGACTATTCCTTCATTTTCCTCTTCCCGCATTCTCTCTGTAGTAAGTTGCAATCGACCAATCAAATTTATCTTGCCCCTTTTTTGAACTTTAGCGTTTTTTCTGAAAAAGTTGTATTGTATGAAAATAAGCACAAAATGCATTCTCAATTAAGGAATACCTATTAAACTCAAATTACAGCAGCAAGGAGTACCATCACAGATATTTATAGGCTATTAGCATTGCTGCAGTGAGATCACTGGCTGACAAATCAAACCTCAGTGCCAATAAAATCTGAATATACCAGCATTACAAAAAATACATCAGCTGAAAGTGACAGTGTCCAAAGTTGAAAAGTTATCAAGTACTACTTTAAAGAACAAAATTCCAGAGAAATATACTTCACTTTGATTATATAAACATAGGGTTCTTTAGAAGAAGTTTTTATAACAAAGTTCAGGAAATGGGACTAGATCATTTCTCATCAGAAGAACTGTCTGTCTAGCAAAAAAAAAAAAAAAAAGGACAAATAACAGCTATTGTAACCAACACAGCAAAAAGCTGATGGCATTCTTCAGTGGTCACCCACAAACTTTCTGTACAGCCTGTCCCTTCTGCCATGTCCCCTCATCACTTCCCAAAGCTCATGATCCTGATGATAGGAACAAACATCATGGGGCAAGAAACTAAGCCCTGGGAAAGCAGATTTGTCACCCCTCTCTCTCGCTCCCCACAGATCCAGACGTCCAGCTGCTACGGAGAGTGAGGCCCAGAACCTGAGGTTACCAGCAAGGAGCCAGTTCTAATCATAGTCATTGATAATAGAGAGAGGCAAAAACCAAAGACAGACATGCTGAATGAGGTATGTACCATTTAGATATTCTCTCTTTATACTATGTTATGCTCTGAAGGATTTCAAAGCACCACTAAAACAGCACTGCAATTCTCACTGAAATAGACACTCCTCTCTGGTGAAAGCCCCACACCAAGAATCCTGGCTTTTGACAGCATATTATTAAGGAGTTTCACTTCCTTTTTCAACTTATCAGTCTGCTTTTGAAACTCTCTGTGTGCAATAATCAATATAATCAATACAGCACTAGTGCTCTGCTCACATGCTGTTATTCCCATATGAAAATTCATGGGTTCAATAGTAACAGGAAGATAGCAAAGCCTCCAGTTTTGCACCTCATCTCTAGCTGTTTAAGTAATTTAATTTCACAGAAATCAGAATCACAGAAACATTTGTCTGAAGGGGCTGCTGGAGGTCATCTAGTCCAACCACCTACTCGAAGCACGACTATCACAAAACTAAGTGAGAACAGGGCAGCAAAGTACGTGTCTAGATGAATCTTGAAAACTTTCAAGGACAAAGGTTAAGTTAAAGTGAATTCCTTTAATTATAAAATAGCACATTGTTATTTTACTTTTCAAACATCATCTTACATTAAACTGAACTCCTGGTTCACCGAGAAGAGGGTTCCTTCTGTAAAGTCTTTGGGTGAATTGACTTGAGGTTCATACAATAAAA
The DNA here is from genome assembly GCF_964106895.1 of Numenius arquata. Classification (NCBI taxonomy): domain Eukaryota; kingdom Metazoa; phylum Chordata; class Aves; order Charadriiformes; family Scolopacidae; genus Numenius; species Numenius arquata. The sequence goes on from NC_133576.1 coordinate 123,546,317, forward strand.
CCTGACGTTTCAGCTTTGGAAATGCTACAAGAGACTACAGAGAAAAGGGAAGGGGAAAGAATGAAAATAAAACACCAGACTTTCTAAATGGAAACAATTACTTTTTAAGAACATAGTTCACTGTTGCGCAGACTGTAGTGAGGGAACCACGTAGGCTTGTTGGGAGCTGCTAGAGGGCAACACGAAGAAACCAGTAAAACCAGAGAAGGGACACAGTTTACCAAATCTCCTTCAGAAATAGGTTAGGCATAAGTAAAATCATACAAAGTAGTAAAATACACGAACTCACAGTTACAGAAGTGGTGTTAAGTCTGATTTACGTGATTTCTCTCTTTATTCTTGAGCTAAATAATTGGAAGTCTGATAGAGTAAACACTGAAGTTATTTTTAAGCAACATATATTTATCAGGTGCCACTGATTTTCTAGAATTAAGATGTGTCCCACTCCACAAACCACGATCGTAACTGTGTGCCTTACACAGCACATGGTCAAAAAGGTCTTGCTGTTTCCAAAAGCTTAAGTTAGATAATACTGGGTAGAGAGAATGTGTTAATGTTAAGGCAGTGTGAGCTCAACAGTAGTGCAAGGAGCCAGTATTACAACTGATTAATTAGCAAGAAAGGTGTTCGCATTTCAGTTTCAAAGTGTTATCTGACAGCGCTTTAAAAATACTAATCCAGTATTTCAGAGCACAAAAATCAAGAAGAAATCTGTTTCAAGAGAAAGGGAAATACCCATAAAGTCCTCCTAAGTTCTGCATCAGGGAGTTCAGTTGCCAGTTTAAGATTTTCAAAGCTGATCTTCTCTCTAGGTCTTTGGTTCCACGCAAACAGCACAGCTAATTGAAATGTTGTTACCTCCAAGTCATACTGGCCAACCTCATTCTTAAACGTTATCTGTGAAAAGAATGACAATTTTACTTATGTAAGTCCTTCTGTATCACAAACTTTCTTAACTGCTATAAATACACAGAAAGTGCAGTCATTGAGACTGATACACCGAAACCTCTACACTCACAATTCCATTGGACATGAGATGGTGCCAGTGCAGTTTTCTACCACTGTGATTCTTTTTATAAAATTCTTCAACTTCTGGGATGAGATCTTCTAATTCCGTGGGCAGCGAGACAAACACTTTTTCAGAACTTCGGGACCAGGCGCCAGCATTTAAAATTTTAATATTCACAGAGTCAGCTGTAAAACAATATTGAATTATATGAATTTCCAGGTAAAACAGATAGATAAACAAAATGCATTTTTCCCCTACTCTAAATACAATTATGGAGGACTGAATTTTCAGAAAGTAGCATGGTGTCTATCTACTTAAACATTAAGGTACTCTATTTATGCACCGCTGGCTTTCTGCCAGCAACACTGATTGAAATCTCTGAGGTTTTTTTTGGCTTGCCTCTGCAGAGCTCCTTAAGCCCTGGTGCAGCATTAGAGCTGATGCTTGTAAGCACTATTCAAGGGTTTTCAGCAGCAGCAGGTTCAAAACTGTATGTTCCTCAGCCTCTCTCATCAGTGAAATTTAATCTCAGAAATGTGATTTAAGCTCTTCATAGCATGCCATCCAGCTCTCCTGCTGGCAGACAGAGGAGGAGAATAGCATGAAGCACTCACAAAGAATGATGAGGGCATAAAAGAAGGAAGTAGTTCAGGCATTCACCTGGTTGATACTGATTCAAGCCCCTGCTTGGAACTGAACTACGAGAGGAGGGAGTCTGTATCTACAAGACTGCTCACAATGAAAACCCGCATCGACTTACAGTACAATACAGCTCCAGTGCCAACTGTAAGAGAAACAGAGCCTACAGACACTTCCAGTCTAGGGGTAACCGGGCCCTGAAGACTACATTCAACCTGCAGCTGATGTAATTTTTAACTCAAGATTCAAGAGAATTACTTTTCACTGAGTGAAATGAAAAATAGCAAATCATTTGAAAACAATACCTGGTAAAGCAAGTTTATTATTTTTGTGCATTTCTTTGAAGGCCTGGTTCAAGTCCTCAGACACTTTGATATCCTGGAACATTCTAGCCAGCTTGTTTACATAGTCTGCTGGCATTCCTACTTCCTGTATAAACAAACAGAACACTAAACTATGACATGGACAACTATGAACAAAAAGCTTTATTTTTAAAATAATAAACTCAAAAAAAAAATGAAGAGCATGAAAGTACACAGGTATTATCACTTTACAGTAACAGTTAATCTGCAATGCAATAGAAAGCTTTTTTGCATGGATCGTAAGTGGTTACCCCTTAAAGGTGTATGATGATTCTTTTAAAGAAATCCAAGTGCTGAAGAACATATGCATGCATTAGGAAACAGTGAATTCTGAGATCTGAAGGAATGTTTAAGGCATGCAAATAATATTCTATTCTACACAAAATTTCACAATTAGAGCACATCTCAAATTATTTACATACCTAAACAACTACACCGCATTTTGTTCATTTGCATATGGAATATATGAAGCCTTCAGATAATCATATGTGAAGTATTTTAAAATCTAGCACTACCACGATTAGGATCAACATTTCTCTTAGAAAAGAGCTAAACTGTTTTACTTGCACAAAGTACTGAAATAAAACAGAAGTATAAGATGCCCCGAGTGGCCTACAATTTAAGACAGAACTCACCTAAGCAAGAAGGATATCTAAGTTCAAGAGTGGGAATTGATACCACAAGCAAGAGGCACAACCAAAGAAAGAAAGATGTCAGGCTACTTACTCTGAGCCATTCCACCATATTCTCCTCAATTTCACTATCAGCTGATATATCTAATATCAGGCGTCTTGTTAAGTGAGCTTTGTGATATCGCATGAAAACATCTTTATTCTGTACATATTTAAGTACCAAAAGCTGTCAAAAAAGTAGATTTTAATAAATTTATTTGCATTGTCAATCAGACAAGTCTTTGAATACTGATCTAATGCCACTGTAGACTATGAAGTAGAAAAAGGCTACTTGACATTGCCTTAGGAGCAATCACAACTATCACAGGCATCAGTTGTGAATCTTTCATAATATTGCACCTCCAATGTCTTAATTTGTCAACCATTAGGAACCTTCTCTTAAATCAGAAAAGACATTGACACCGGTATTTAAGTCTTCTGCATTATTTTCTAGACTAACATTCATTACTGTAATACATTACAGCGACACAATCATTAATTTAGTGTACTAATTTTGTGAACTGACACAGAAACATGAAACACTGCATGGTTTACAAGAATTAAACACGCACACACACGCCGGATGACATAATACCCTCTTTTCCCTCTTATTACGCCTTACATAACTGTTTTTGAAGATCAATGCCTTGACCCACATAAGGAAATAAAACAAATTCATTCTTCAGAATAATCGAGAAGCAGAAAGCAAAAACATACCACTTCTTTAAGCTTTGCTTCAATTTCTTCAGAGGTTAGTTTTTTGCTTAGTGGTGTTTTTCTTAGCAACATGTCACAGTAATTAGCAAGAAGCTCAGGGCATTTGGATTCAGGCTGAGTTTTCAATCCAACACTAAATAAAAGAACAACAACAACATATCTTCAAATTGTACAGAATCCTGCTATTCTGGGAGTAGTTAACACTGTTAACAAGACAGACCACTCTTTCCTGATCCCCTTGGCAAGGATCCTGGTGGTGAATTCATACCCTTGTTAAACTAATGAAAAAATAGGGATAACTCCCTTTTATTCTTGAAAGAATAAATACTACCAAACTTTTTCAGACAGCTTCTACAGCTTGATCATTCCAACTGCTTTTCATTTTAGAACTCTTAAAAATGAAGGATTACATTGAAACTACAGTTTGAAACAACTAAATAATACATGGGAATAAGTATTCCAGTAAAGAATTAACAACTGCTGCAGTGAAATGTTTCCCTTGTCAGTAGGCTGTAATGAGAGTCCCAGGAACAGCCTCCTGCACCGTGTTTCACAGATGGCAAAACCTGACACATCTATTCCATAGTAACAGGATAAAACTATTTTATAACAGTATGAACAGCAGACTAACAGCTTGGAGACTGAAAGCAGATTAAAGTTAAACAAGAATATGCCACAGCAGACAAACTGTGGTTCTTCAGAAGGCACGCAAGCATAGCTTGTGTTCTGAACTGGTGTCTAGACTGGTGAATAAAATAGTGTCAAGGACCAATCCCTATTTCTAGAGTCAGATGGCACCACTTTGATCATTAGTCTCAAGGGCCCGAAACAAAGGCAGTGAGTAAGACAGGAGGTAAGAAGCTGTGGGGATGCTCAGGAATCCAGTGTTCCTGCTCATTCTCTCACCCTCTCATCAACTACTGCAGACAGACAACTTGTCCTTTGTAACTCACGAAGTAGCTTGCAGGCTACTGTCTTCTATCCTCCTAAAGACCACTTGAAGTAAAAGCAGATCACGAGTCTTTTGGTTATTACAAGACAGAACCCTTATTTAATCAATGTGTTCCCAGGTATTTCTAAACAAGAGTCTTTAAGATCCTGACAGCAATGAAAAATTACCAAATTCCGTATTCTTATGCTGAATTTAACAACACAAATTAAGTGGGATGAAGTTTCATTTTATTTAAACCAAGCCGCATATGTAGACAACCTGAAAGAGCTTGGGAAGAAGAATGCTGAACAGAAGATCATTGCTATCATGGTGATTTCTAAGAAATCATTAGGCAGGTTTATCTTTAGGAGCGAAACACAGCTTGAATGAGGTATTGATTTGGATGCTCCCACGGGAAATGAAAACATTAACAGAGACCTGAATTCCTCTACCTTGCCTGTATCTATACGAAGCAGACAAAGCAGGGATCCAGTCTTTTGTGAAGGTGTTCCTCCAATAACATAAAACAAGCAGGCTAATCCCCATCCAGGCTTACCATTAGTCCAAAACCAAACACAGAATAAGAACCAGAATGCTAAACAGATATTTGTACCTATCCACCCCTAAGGAAAAGTAACTGGAAAGGGAAGCTGGCAGCCCAGCTACAGAAGCTTTGTTTCCATAGTAAATCAGACTACAAACTACATATTAAGCAATTCTAACCACCTAAATTTATACAGATTCCTACTTCAACGGCACATCACATGTTAAATGTTAACAACCAATTAACTGATTGCCACGTTCTCTTGGCCGAGCTCACAGAGTGGCTACTGTAAGCATGGTTTTTCTTCTTGAGTCACACAGGTCTGCTTAATCTACTGGAAGTTGGTTAAACTAACCTGGTTAATCCCACACTGAAAGAACCATGTAACACCCAGACAGGTCACACTGACAGCTGGCAGGAGAGGAGGTGGGAAACTGCTTGTGGATGGTTACACCTTAATCAGCCACAATTATTCCCATAAAGTTTACTGCCTCAGTTTCCCCCTGGACTTTACTGAAGTTGCAGCAGAGTTATACGGCTCAGGTTTTTTGGAATTAATAACTCAGGAAGGTATTATTAAACTCAGCTAACAAATTGACTCATTACTATAAAAGAACAGATCCTCAATTACTACAGATGAATTGGAGTTTAAACAGGCTGCTATTCACTGCCATGTGAAGAGTGTCTTACCAGAGGTTGATAACCAATCTGAAATTCCATAATACAAAGAATAGAAAGCCTTTTTAAACACAGTGTTACATTTTGAAGAGACATTTTAAAAGAGAAACTCAGTCTTTAACAATTTAAAAATCTTGATTCACATACAGTTTATATGGCTTACCCCTTTTGCTTCAATGGCAATTCAAGTTTAAATATTGTAGCATCATTCACAACTGCTTTGTAAGCCTGAAAAATAATTACAGATTATTAGTGCTTCACTCACTTTCTCTCTTTAACACATGAATCACAAAGGCTCTCTCTTAGATTACTGTAACATGAAATTAATTCTATTTTTTTTATTAGTCCAAAGTTTGTTGATTTGATTTTGAACACGGGAGTTCATATCCTATGACTCAATTTCCCATTAACTGACAGTTTCCATTTTCCTCTTTTCCATTAACATACTTTTCTTTTAGCAACAACTTAGGATGGGATTGTATGGAGCAGGTTGCATCTTTTAAGTCAAGAAACTACACCCAAATATATAGTAAATTCCAAACATAAATATGTTGCTGAATCAGACATTGAGGTGCTCAACACAAAGATCATCATCTGATGTGCTCTACAACATTACAAAGCTAAACACAAATGCAACTTTATGTAGAACTACAACATAAGTTAAAAGCTCATTAATTGGTAGTAAGTTCCATCAGTATTTCACAGAATCGCCTAGGTTGGAAGGGACCTTTAAGATCACCTAGTCCAACCTTAAAAAAAAAAACAAAAACAAAACCACACACAAAACAAACAAAAAAACCCCACACCAACACTAAACCATATTCCCGAGCACCGTGTCAACTCATCTTTTGAACATCTCCAGGGATGGTGCCTCAACCACTTCCCTGGGCAGCCCATTCCAATGTTTGATAACCCTTTCAGTAAAGAAATTTTTCCTAATATCCAGCCTGAACCTCCCCTGGCACAATTTGAGGCCATTTCATCTTGTCCTGTCGCCTGTGACTTGGGAGAAGGGACCTACCCCCACCTCTCTACAACCTCCTTTCAGGTAGTTGTAGAGTGTGATAAAGTCTCCCCTCAGCCTCCTTTTCTCTAGGCTGAACAACCCCAGCTCCCTCAGCTGCTCCTCATAAGACTTACTCTCCAGACCCCTCACCAGCATTGTTGCCCTTCTCTGGACCCGCTCCAGCACCTCAATGTCTTTTTTGTGGTAAGGGGCCCAAAACTGGACACAGCACTTGAGGTGGGGCCTCACCAGTGCTGAATACAGCGGGACGATCACCACTTGGGTCCTACTTGCCACACTGTTCCTGATACAGGCCAGGATGCTGTTGGCCGCCTTGGCCACCTGGGCACACTGCTGGCTCATGTTCAGCCGACAGTCGACCAACACCCCCAGGTCCTTTTCTGCCAGGCAGCTCTCCAGCCACTCTGCCCCAAGCCTGTAGCGCTGCATGGGGTTGTTGTGACCCACGTGCAGGACCTGGCACTTGGCCTTATTGAACCTCATCCCATTGGTCTCAGCCCATCGATCCAGCCTGTCCAGGTCCCTCTGCAAGACCTTTCTACCCTCCAGCAGGTCAACACTCCCACCCAACTTGGTGTCATCTGCAAATTTACTGAGGGTGCACTCAATCCCTTCGTCCAGATCATTGATAAAGATATTAAAGAGAACCGGCCCCAGTACCGAGCCCTGGGGGACAACACTCGTGACCGGCCACCAACTGGATTTAACTCCATTTCTTTCTGCATATTTACTAGAATAAGAGCAGCAGCTTCTAGATTTAACAGTGAATGGGCACAAGGATTTCAGAGACATTACAATATGAATTACACCAATTCTTAAACTGAAAACAGAAATACATACCTTATCTCTTGCAGTAAGAAATCTTGGATCATCTTGAAAAGCTTCTTTAACCAACTTACTAAATCGATTAAATAGTGTGAGCAATTGTTCTACATATTTCTCAGAATCCTAAAGTTGGAGAGGCAAAAATCAAATAAAAAAAATGAGGCTCCACAGGATTCGGTGTGAGTTTACATGTAATTCCCTCACCTGTAATAATGTAACATCCTCAAGCTTGCATACTATCAAGGAGTGTTTTATCTTTATTCTCTGTACTGAAGAGCTCTACAGCATGTAAGCCTCAACGCAGACTTTTAGGATAGTATTTCCAATATACAAACACACACATATATATAAAGGAAAAAAATAAACTTTCAAATATTGTATAATAACTTCTAAATAAAAAAAAAGTTTTCAAGGACCAAGAAAAGGTACATCCTAATTGCTGCAGATACTCAGGCCTCCTAGACCCAGAGAAAAAGTTGATATAAAGCTGAAAAAGAACAGGGGGGGAAAACCTTTTAATTTCCACACTGAACAACCATTCTTAGGCTGAAAACATATTTCAAATTTCATCAGGAAGTTAGAATTCTGGGATAATTGACTACACCTTTTGAATTCGGATGCTAACACAATCCTACCATCTAAGTAGCCCACACACTTACTTTATAATCTTTTCTGCAAATTGGATTCACATTTTAAAGCTACAAATGAAAACTTAAGGAATGAAAAATTATTTTAAAAGACATTTAAAACTTTCAGTGGATCAAAATTTGATGTTTAAACATGAAACCTTCAAAAGTATTTCCATTCACATGTATGTCTCACAATTAGAGAGTATTTAACTTCTGCAAAGTTGTTTTTCCATTGTTATTTTATCAAAAAACGGTACACTTACAGTAGTAATAGTTTCAGCAGCTGCTACCATATCTGCAAGTCCAGCACTAACAATGTGTTCTTCCAAGTCTTTTAGCATAGGCTCTATGCCATTCGGAACTTTATCCATCAGCGAAAACATTAAATGCAACTCTGAAAGATACAAACACTGATAAAGCCACCAGTCAAAGACCTGTATAAAACCCAAATATACTGTCTTTCTGCTAGGGTTATCTCAAGTAGAACACTGAATATATAAAGAACAGATACTCCAATTCATCCCTTAAAAGAAAAATTTGTTTTGAATACTGTTCTAGTTCTGGTCCCACAAGGAGATTCTTCTGAAGGCAAAAAGAGGTACTTACTGCACCATAAAACTTCCTTACGCATATAATATCACATAAAACCCTTAAAGTCAATGGCAATTTGGATTAAGTTCAGGTTCTCAGTACACCAGCCTTAAAATCCCTGGCAAAAATGAGTCTTTCAGTTGGAAGCCTACAGGAGTTTATACAGGAAATTGTATGGATTCAAGATTTTTTTTTTTTTTTAAATTAAAGCCAAACAGAGCTGTCTTTGTGTATCTTCCAATACCATCTACAATGTTTTGTTTAATTAAAAGCACGCCAAATTCTGCAGTAACCAAAACTGACTAAGGTAAACAGCCTTTTTTTTTTTTTCCTTTCTGTTTTCCGGAAGAGTTTATTTAGATCTTCTGAAAGTTACTAGTTTGAAAACTTAAACCATATAAGTTCTTAATTTGTCTACTTCTTATGAAAGTATTTCAAAAGAAAAAAAGGTACTGAAGCATCAATAATCTTCTTGACAAAGCTGTCCACAAGGAAACACCTGGATTAAGGCCACTAGATTGGTTTGGAGAGACTAAAGAGATTGAACTAAACACAGCGAAGGACTCTGCTTAATGAAGGGGAACAAACTGATCATGGTCTCTGATTCGTTTTTTGATAGAAAAATATTGGTAAGTTTGCTTAGCTCCTGAATGCTGTATATACTGTGAAAGAGGACAAAAGCCAGGAAGCCCTGTCTTTGTTTTCTCTTCTGCAATACTTTTGTCTGCAGCATCTCCAAGATCCTGTCACCACTAAGGATGAAATATACATTATCAACTTCTGTATCCCAACAACTGTTGCAGAACCAAATAGAAAAGAAATGCACAGAGAGGAAAAAAAAAAAACATTTTAGAACATAACAATGCAAATTAAGGAATGGAAACTACCAACAACCTTCAAAAAGAACTTGCCATGCTACTAGATCAAAAAAAAAAAAAAGCAATCAGAGGTATTCTCAGTGCAATTTAGATGTACTGGAAGTGACAGCAGCACCGTTTTACACAGGGTAAGTCCAAAAACCTCACTCAACTTTCACTGGATCTTTTAATCTATAAAAAAGGATGAGAGGGAGAAAGACATAGCAGAAAAAAAGGAAACAAAAAGTGTTTCACAGTTGTTTTTCTGTAAACTAGTAAAGACATGAATAATTCAAGAAAAAAAATATTCAGTGGTTTCTCCTAATAAACAGTGGCAAAGGAAGACTTCAGCTGCATCCCTAAAACCCCCAAAAACTCCAGATTCTTCAAAGACAGATTTCAAGATAACAAAACCAAAAGAAACATTTCACTGGAATTTCTCTCAGAACACATTATGACACTGAAAGGTAAAGAAATCCATACTGTAGTTGTTGGGGCACTTATAAAAAGTTCTGTTTCCATTTTGTGTTCCTAAAAGCCAAGTTTACTTTTCATTTCTGTTATGAAATACTTAAAGAATAAAATGTAGGCCTCCCATCCCCAATGCTATAAGCAAACAAAACCACAGTAAGCCAATTCTGAAGGGAGTTTGCAAGTTATGACATCTTCGATAGTTTAAAGTTGGAAAACATTATGACTGCTTTCCTTTGCGTGGCATGGAAATATGAAGTACTTAATGTAACAGAGTATTTTACAGTAGCGCCCAGCTCATAGCCAAAACACCTGGCCCTTTTTTTGTCAGATGCTGTTTAATAATGAAAACATCATTAAAGTCTTTGGGGCGAACACTATCACAAAGACACATTAATAAGCGAAGTACAGCAGAGGATACTATCAGATGTATATATTCCTATATATAGCTCCAGTCTTTAAATAAATCTTTAATCGTCTGCACCTGCATCCTTCATTAAAACATTTTGAACAGCATAGGTAGGTCTAGGAGAAAAAAAAAAAAAAAAAGCTCTGAAAGAGATGCTCTATTTGTATGGAAGTATTTTGCATCCAAGCAGTATCATGGGGCAGACGTAGCCACAAGGAAAGACAGGACTGTGTAAATCTTTCAGCAAGTTTCTAAAGAAAGATGCTTTGGATACTATTGAACCCTTCTGAAGCTCTGCATTTAAATAAGTCTCCTGTATTCTCCCAAAGGCTGTAACATATACTCATAAGAAGTTTGGTGGCTTTCTAGATTTAGCTCTGGACTACTGCCAGAAATCACGCTGCTAGATGAACAGATCAGTATGACATAGTTTTAAGGTCAAATATTTTCTGAAGCACTAGCTTTAGAAGTGAGTATTTTCTACACTGCTCTAAGTCATAAAACAGTTTTCACATTTGCATAGAAATGAAAATTTTATGTAGACATTAGTAAATATTCCCTGGCTGCAGGATACTGAGACTTCAAAAAAAAACCATAATTAACCAGTGATTTCAGCTTTGCTTTTTTTCAGTTTCCCGACTTGAATTATGACATTTTAATGACTTACCTAATTTGATTTATGATAAAGGTCCAATACAAGATTTTTGAGTTAAAAAAAGCTTTTGACAACTTTAAAAAGGCATGCAGAGCCAACTCTCAATACTCAGAGTGACACACTGGCTATAAAACCAGAAGAAAAACTTGCAGAGATTCTGTTCACTGACCTATTGGTCCTGCACCAATAATCAGAGCAAGAAAAATGTCTCCCTGCTTTTCAGAAAAACAGCTTTGTAAAGAGATGCTTCACTTTTTTTCCAGGGGGAAGGGGATAGTGGGAGTGGAATTAATGGGGAGTGTTTGTTCCAAACTATTCAAATAGAAAAGAAGACACATGCAACATTTACCAGAGTTGGTCAACATGAGGAAAATAAGTTGTATGAAAAATAAAGAAGACAGAGCACAAAATATTCTTTTCTTTCAAGTAAGATGAGAGCTGTCCAGTCACTCAAATTAGACTACTGTACATACAGATTTCCAAAGCAATATAAAAAAATACTAACTAACAATGGTCATTTTTTGTGGCATAAAATTGCCTACATTCAGTAATACTTTATCTGCGAAACACTGTCACCATCTATTAAAACCAGTAATTCGATATCTCTACAAACAAATCTATTTTTATGCAGGTGATGCTGAGTTCATCCTGCACTGTTCTTGAAGCTTGACTTACTTTCTGTTTCATTTCGTTTGATCATGCCTTGGCATTCAGCTAAAATAGTCTCTTTAAAAGATGTCACCAGGGCATTGACGCAGCACTCCATTAGCTGAAATATATTAAACACAGAATTAGCTCATTTAGCCACCTGAACACCAAAGTCTGATCTGTCTCAATTTTGCCATGAAACAAAATCTAGCCTGTTCTCAACAACTATGCTCTATAAAATAATTAATTCACTCACTGATTCATAAAACTAAGCGTAGCTTGAATAAAATCTATACAGGAAACCGTATTTTTTAAAAATGTGTAGGTTAGTAAATGTGGTAAACTCTCTTCCAAACCAGTAATGAGCTTAATATTTCTGTCGCCTCTTTTCTCTCCAGGGAGCCATTGCTTTTGGAACACCAACTACCCTACTTAGTTTCCAAGCATACATCCAAGAGCTAAGAATAGTTTTCATTCCAGCATACCCTATTTGGACCAGGCTGGTTGGCTTGAACAAGCCACTATGGCCAGATCTAGAAGAGAAACTGCTTGTACGTGTCAGGACCATCTCCCTTTTGTCAGCCTCTTTATACGGGTTACAGTTTATAGCTGTGCAAAACTAATGATTCACAACTTAAAAAAAGACATAAAATACATTTTGATCCACTGCAGAAAATTCAGATTTAAGTGGTTTTTATTTAAAATAAACTGTTTCCTGAACTAATTTCAACACAGACAATTATGAACTATTGACTGCAGTCAAATCATCCGCCAGAATCTAAACTGTGTAAAATATTGCTCAAGGGGAGAGAAGGGGAAGGAAAAAAAGAAAAAACATCCTTTATATTAAATGGCCACATTTCAGCCTAAGAGGAAATCTGGAATAGTTTTAATGAAATTTCTATTGCTCCTTTTGATTGGAATGAACCGTAACTCTTTCAGGTATTCTAAACAAGCACTAAGAAACTCTTTACCAGGGTTACCAGTCTGGCCAGCTTATTTTCAAACATCATTGCCATCCACTGTTAAGTACAGGAAAAAAAATATCATAACTGATTCAGAAAGAATAAAAATCAACTTGAAAAAAAAACCTGCCCTTCAATCTGAACTTTTGATCTACAGTTACTATTAAAACATATGTAGAAATTGTAAGTTGCCAGATTAGGAAGTAATACAGATTTTTTGCAAGAAAAGATACAATAGATGATTAAAAACATAAAATCAGGTGTTTCATACCAATCTACTGCTACCAAATAATATTGTAACAGACACAAAAATCAAAATTGCTATGTAATAACACTATATAAATACAAAATACATTTCTCTACACATTATACTTACTGCTTCTACAGAGTTACATTCACGCCTTGTTTCTAAATATCGTAGTGCTCTTTTCTCTTCTTCTTTTAGTTTAGCATCTGCCTGTGCAAAAGTAGAACAGCCATCATTTTAAGCACTAACACTTTCGGAACAAAGCTACAACAGAATTTTTACTTACATATTTCATATAATTCTGTACACCGTTTTGCTGTAAATAAGAAGGAGCCTGTGTTCTATAAAATCTCTCTGTTGAATCCAAATATGCCTTTTCAAAGTTATCCCGGTATATCTGAAGTTTATCTTCAGGATTAGAACAAAGGTTAACTGCAAAGGAAAAGTACAAATTTATTCTCAAGTCTTGTGAATTTATATGGCTAATAATGACCAAATCTCTCTCATTAAAGTGAGTAACAATCTGAAATATCCTATAAATGTACTTGGATCCCTAATAACCAAAATTGCCCAGTCTTTGCTCCAAAAACTAGATTAACCAAAGGGAACTGGAAAGAACAGCATACTTATCTCCAGAATTTTAGACATGCAAACATGGTAACCAGAAATACACATACCACTGCAAAACTGCAAAGAGGAAAAAAAGCCTCAGCATAATGCCTAATAAAGTGAAAACTTCATCTGACTGAGAAAACAGCTTTTCTTAGAATCCCAATTTCATCATATTAGATTTTTTTTTTTTTGCATTGTTTTTTTTCTGTTTTGCAAGAATAGAGGCAGCGAGCTTACTGCAATGCTTTACACTATTCGGAAAAAAGGTTCCCACCTTCCTCTCAACAGTTACAAAGAAATAAAAACATAAATTAAGTCCTTAAATGGAATATGCTTTAAAAAAATTAGAATTGGACATCTATAAAGCCATCTGAGAGTATTAGGCACAAGTTTAATTTAACAGGCTGCCGAGCTTTGAAGAGGCAATGATGAAATGTCATAGAAGTTTCAGATACGCATATCTGAAAAGAAGACTGGGAGTCTTAGATGCAGCCTGTTTAGATTTTCTTCTTCAAAATGTCTGAAGAATCAAACAGTACAGAAAGGAGCAGAGACGAAGTTATATCTGCAACCCTAAAAGGTGAAAAAGTAGTTTGCTCTTTGAAAACACTGACTTTACAGTAACTGATACATAGCTAAATCACTTAGAAGATAAAGATTTTCAACAGAATTTAATTGGTATCGTGTATCAGCAACAAGAAGAAAATCAACGCAAAATGCTGAGATAATCATGCGAACGCTACCACCACAACTGTCACCTTCATATGATGAAAATTCATTTACTGAAGTGAGGAGGCAACAGAGATTGGGCTGTGCAAGACATACCGTATGATTCTCGAACTCCAATAACGAGCTGAGAGTCGAAAGCTTCTCCTAGTCTTTCAGCATGAACTAGCTTCATTGCACTGTCCTGAAGTCTATTTTTAATATTTGAAAATATGGATTCATTCCACGTATCTAGCATGAGCTGTGTATTGGGAAGAAAAAGAAATACTGTCAGAAAGGTACATACAGACCGAAGTTTGTGCATAAGAAATACAGGAGATCAGAAAGAGAAATCAAGTGATTTATAATGTAATTTTCAGGTTATATACAGCAGTTCAGTGACCTTAGAACTTGATCTTGCTGTGGACTTGTTATAGGAGTAATATTCAGTTTACATTCTAAGCTTAATATATGTAATGGGACAGCAAGAGGAGGCAGTATCAGATCCAGATATTAATTCTATAATTCTGTATTATTTCTACAATTCTCAGTAATCGGTTAAGTAACTTTTCTAGCAATGCAACATGGCAGGAGTTGCAATATCAAGGGGGTACTTTTGAGCCAAACATCCAAATATAGTTCACTATTTCGCAGGCTTTATCTTAAACAAAACCAAAAACTCAATTAACACCACAGTTACGTAAAGAAAAAAAAGAGATGGTTTTAGTTAACGTGAAAATTCAACATGCAAGTAATGCATACATTATTTATAAAAAACTCCAAGCCTCATCGAAGCACGACAAAGTTTTAAAATTAGTTATGGAGGCTCCTAAACAAAATCCTCATCACTCAAAGGGTCCCTTTCTATTCCACTATGTGATTTTTTTTATTTTTTTTTTTGCAATTGCTATTGACACTGCCACAAATGTGTTGCGTTACACCCGATCATGAGACCCAACGTGCTGCAGCTGAGCAACACAAAAAAGCTCACTGACAGGACAGACCATACTTCTGTCCACCTAAGCTCAAGCAGCTGCTCCGTAGTAAATAATCGAAGCACGCTACATGTTTGTTAAAAATCTTAATTTGCCTTAGAATTCAAGTTAGTGTGATCTTTTTTTTTTTTGCCCTTAGACACTGGATCTGGTTCTTTCTATATACCACTGAATACATAATGAAATTATGCCAAAGCTTAGAAAATAATTTTTTCTATCCAATTCATGCCATTGAATTGCTTTAGAAGAAAGCTCAAACTTACAGTATCTTCAAACTTTACAGTAAATTATGTATGTAATTTTAGCATGTCAACTGTCAGGCTACACTGGCAGTGGAAAGCAGGTTGGAATCATAAAATTTACCAATTCATGCTGTACCTCACGATTGTGAATAAGCTTACTAAAAAACAAGCTTAGGACAACTTGACACAGTCGTATGGCAAAGTTAATAGTAAAGATTAGATGGTCTTTTTCCATTCTTGCTTTGTAAGTTTTAGATTTTAACACAGCAAGCACCTAATCAAAGTCAGATATCCTTTTGAGAGATTTAAGTTTACCATCCTTTATTCTTCTCCATAACTCTCTCTCAGTTTCAGCTAAATTTCTATTTCTGACACCAAAATCATATGTGCTGGAAGGGAATTACAGTTCAAAACACTGGAACATTCTTAGAAGCAAAACTTTATTTGATTATGCTTCCTCAATTACTTTTTTCATAATTTTAACATTATCGATACACACATTATGGTTGCACTGTACAATTACAGAATTGGTTTACCAAAGCTGAAATGAGTGAAAAATGGAGAAGAAAACAGTGAGATAATCTCAAGCAACCTGGCAGGCACATTAATAGCTTTGCCATGGTCAAGCTTCTTTTAGACATTATGGACAAGGAAGTTTTATGGAGATATTTGAAGAAAACCAAACATATAATTTTGGGTGACTATATGAAGAACTCCTCAAGCATGGGAAAAGTTTTCACAAGCTGCTTTTTAGAAGACTACGGAGAATGATGCCAGAACCAGGAAGTGACCTTCAGCAGTAAATATGAAATAATAAGATAGGTTGGAGACTTTGGGCTTTGATGAGTCACGAGATGGCCTTAACCGGACTGCCTACGAGAGGTAAGTCACATCTCCATCAGCTTCAGGCCTGAACAAAATCTGAATTGTTAGACACCAGTTCTCCTCACTACTTTCACCACTCCACCTTGTTCTTCTTTCATTTCTTAATTCTTCTGCCTTCTGCATACAGCAGAGTTAAAAGTTCAAGTTTGCAAGATCTTAAGAGCCTAATAAGATCACATGCTTTCTTCAACAAACAATGAAAGCAAAAAATGTAACTTGAGGTGGTGGTTCCTCTCTTTGCTGCTGTTCTCTCTTCCTCTTCTTCAAGAGGATCAGACGTCAAAACAGGAGGGCAAAGAAAAAACCAAACTTGCCCAAAGTAATGCATTTGAACTATTTTGTTCTTCTCATCCTGGAGATAGGGAACAGTTAAAATTATCTTCAGTACCAAATGAAAGATTGCTAAAGAAATTTTATTTCCCTACAGATACTTTCTGCAATGAAAAGGCATAATGAATGACGTTAAAATAAGGGACTTAACACTTTACAACTCACATGCTCCGTTTTTCTTATAATAAAAGACTAAAGTAATTTCAAGGACCATTATTCACGGGGCGCAGAACACCAAGCACTCCATACTCAAAGCCCTAGACTTTATGTATTTGATAAGAAATAATAAAAAGATCATATTCACAAGACTCTACGTGTCCAATCTTTTAACTGATATGACTGACAGTTTGGAGGAAAAAGGAGAAATTAAGAGATCAATAGCCATATTTAACTTAAGATGACAGTATTTAATTGGTCATTTATAAAATGCGGAGATGTGCCCCAGTTAAGATCTTGGGCTAGGGAAATAAACTAGGAGTAGAAAAACTACTCACTCATATTTAACAGTATACCTGCTACTTAAGTACAGAAACAGCAGGTGAATTTACAACTGCCTCCTGCACCAGCATTCAAGTCTAATTAAAAACAAATGAGAAAACCAAAACAAAAAACCCCAACCCAAACAAATCCAAAGCCCAAAGTGCTTTAATAACCTGAACAAAACTGTTAATAGCCAAAGCAAAACTATTATGGAGAGAAAAAAAAACAGTTGCAGGGTTGTTCTGACCCTCACACTGAAGGAAAGTGGTGTGTCATATTACATGATTGGTGCGTTTTCATCTCCAGCTACAGAATCCCTTCTGTACTGTTACTGTAGGCAGAACAGTGTGTAACAAAACTCTTAATACCTATCACTTACCTTTCGAACAATACTGTCTTCTACATTAGACTTCTTGTTGCTGCCCTGCTTGCCCATTAAAGTAATCTCTAATTGACAAAATGGCTTGGGCAAAATATCACACTGTGTGAAGAACTTGCGCCACTCCACTATATATGCTTTTAGTAAAGCTGTATCATCTTGATGACTCAGCACTCTCTGGAGGAGGGGGGGAGAAGAAGAGGTAATATATGAATAAATTTCTGCACAAAATATGGATGGGCTTTGCTTATACTGAAAATAACTCCCCATATAAAATTCAAATATACATACGTATCAGAATAAGAAAGTCTACATATTTAAATGCCATTTAGTTTAGAGAAATAGTTATCAACCCATGGCATATGGACCATTTCTAAAGGGTAAAGAAAGGTAACAGAAAACAAGTAGTCAGTAAGCTTAAATTTTCCAAGTGAATCTTTTTTTTTTCCTTTTAAGCCATCTGCAAGTCGAAAAGATTAAAACCTTTGTTCTAAAGGCACGTACTGGTACAATCATATCTAAAAAAACCCAAAAAACCTGTAAGGACTATGTTATATTCTCTATGGTGAAAAGTTTAATTCAATAGCACTTACTTAGCTTTCATTAGACCCAGACAGCTAGCTAACATGTATATCTTATTAAAGCCTGGAAACTACAGCTACATTGTACAATGACTATCATAATGCCTAAAAAAATGCCCCTCAAACAACAGCCAACGCAGACCATATCAAAGGCCTCAGTCCAGAACAGCATTTATGCATGTAAGCAAGCAAGCTGATGGAACTTAAACATCAACATTTATATGCCTGGTCATACAACGGCCTCTACAAGAAACTATTTTCCTTTAAGCAAAGCCTTAGTGGTATAAATCTCTTCACTAAAGGAAGATTTTATAGACTTTAATTTTATCCTTTCCAAACCTTTGTCATGGGATTTTTATTATTTTTTTAATTTCACAATAACCCCCTCTTTTAAATCCCTCATTACAGAAAACATCCTTTGCTACACATTTTACAAACACAAAAATTTCCTTTGAATCTATTGACGACTTCAATCAATTTGGGGGAGGCCCATAAAACTGGACAGCTAAGCTTGCTGAGTCGGTAGCATGGATATTTCTAGTTTGCCACACATAGGGCTTATTTAAAGCCGTCCATGAACATGTCAGTGTAGCACTGAAGCTAGACAAACAAAATTTTTATTCAGAGAGTAATTTCTTATAGAAAACTTTGCCTCAAGAAGTTTTAAAGTGGAAGAATATTCCATAAGTACCGCTGGATAAACAAAAATAATGCTGGTTTGGTTTTTTTTTTAATGTAACAGAAAAATCATTGCCCACCCCAGTTTCAAGGACTGTGAGAAAACAATGAGCCAAGGCAAATGCTCAAGGCTAAGTCTTCTTTTTGTCAATAGAAGTTCTCAGGGTAATTACGATCTCCAGAACGTCACAGAATTTCAAACAAAAAAGCAACGCATTTAGATCCAATGAAAGTCAGAACTATTTGGTTATTTTTCTAACAATATAAATAGAAGTTATGAAACGTTAAGGACTTACTGCTTGTGCCTGTTTAATAAAATCGAGGATGTCTTCCTTCAGAGCCTGATGGATTTTTGCTGGACCTTTATCATCCCACAAGCAAACTGCATGTACATCTCTACAAAACAATTTATCCATCTTTTAGTAACAGCTACTCAAAGTTTAATGCTGTAATATATGAGGCTTAAAGAGTAATAATTTAAGTATCTCTAAGAAGTTAATACACTTTTCATCTATCATTGTCAAACAACACACAGTTAGATCCCAGCAACATATGCAAGAAAACATGTTTGGAAAAGAGACTGAAGCTGTAAGAAAGTCTTGGATGCAAGTAATAGCATCCCGTCTAGGAAAACACTATGGTCAAGAAGACGATGTAGAAGCCAATTCTGTTTTCAGTGTCTATTCAATAATCCATATTGCATTAAGGACAATTTTTAAGCTTTTCTTTGACCAAAACAGAAATCACTTGCCAGTACAAGCATTACTACTCAGCTCGTATTATTCTAAAATGCTCTCATTAACATGCAGCCTTCACTCACAGTTTCACAATCCAAGCACTACAAACATCCTTGTGCCACAAAGGAAACGGACCCTTCCTTGTGAGAAATTTGAGCTCAGGGCATCAGGTAATTTAAGAGATGTTTTAATTAGTCTAATAAAATTTCACGACAGCGGTAGCATTTTAAAGTGAAACTGTACTGCAGAAAAGCTACCAAAGAGCATCGCAAAGCTGAATTCTATTAATGAGTTTTAATCAACATTCAAATACATTCATGTTTTTCCTAGCAGACAGCCCAGCCAGTGTAACTCAATTCCTACTTTCTTTCCACACTGAAGACTAAATAAAGCAAGTTACACTCCTAACCATACATCATATAAAACGTGGCCTAGCAAGCCTTTTTTTGACTCATAACCTTCCTCTGGTGGTTCTTCCTCCTTTCAATAACAAGGCCTCATCTTTGCAGGAAAGTAACTAATCTAAAAGTATGACTTTGTTTCTATTAAATCAATACTGTTATTTCAATAAAAAAGCATCTTTTTTTAGTTTAACTGAAAAGACCAAATTTACAAGGTAAAAAGTTCCT
The DNA here is from genome assembly GCF_964106895.1 of Numenius arquata. Lineage (NCBI taxonomy): Eukaryota > Metazoa > Chordata > Aves > Charadriiformes > Scolopacidae > Numenius > Numenius arquata. Next base: position 123,566,445 of record NC_133576.1, read on the forward strand.
TTGACACTGGTCTAACGTGCTGGCCCAGGATTTGCAGGTCTACCTAACTTGGGAGGTTTACGTAGCTCTCACATGCAGAAAAGGTGTTACTGTATTTAGTGTGCCGCTGGTTCCCAACAGCAGTGAAAAACGCAGTACTGGATAATTATACTCAAAGGGCACGTAGAAGACACCTACAGATTTTGAATTCTTATTAAAAAGCTTAACAAAGAGCACTGTCCAAAAATAGGAATCTAGGAGAGCGGGATCCTTTTCCTCAATATCCTTAATTTAACCATCAAGTTACTTAAGTTCTATTCAATAATTCAGCTACAAGAAAAATAATAAATTGAAAATTTCAATACCAATGCATAATTATTGAACTAGTTATTAAAAATGAAAGCAATGACTCAGAACTGAATCTGTGCCTTAACTATACCATGGTTCTGGCAACTACTATAGCCAAGACATCACAAGATATTAAAACTCATTACATGACAAATTACCTTCCCTTTTTGGTTGGCAGAAAAGTGTGACAGGTGCAGCGAGATGGGTGTAAAAAGAATCACTGCGCCATCCTCATGAAAAAGAGCAATAAAGATGCAGACTGCAACAAGACTGCATTTAAATAAAAAACACTTTTGTGACAGATATTAAAAAACGGGAGAGACTTCAGTTTAAGATAGAACTGTATTTGAGGGAAAGTAACTGCGTTGAGACAAAGATTATTTTAGATATACTTTTGATATATATGTTGTAACTCACTTCCACGTTCTGTTGGCAACCGTTACATGATGTATTTTAAGAAACAAAAAATCACCTAACAGGAAGCAACTTCTGGCTTTTTGGAAGAAGGAAAATGGCAGGGTTTTTAGAAAGTACAATAATACAAACACTGTCTGAAAAATATTATATATATTATTCTTAGGACATAAAACTATTCAAATTATACCAGTTAAACTGGCGTTACCCTGTTACTTCAGTAGCATTCTTAAGTTATTTCAGAAGAAAGCCATTCAAATCAGAATAATGCAACATTCAAACCGCCTTTAAAAGAACTTACTACCAAAGCAGTAAACGTTTTCTCTCTAATTCTAATAAAAGGTTTGTGGGCAGTTACAAAACTTGTTTACTATGATCACCTGAAGTCAAAAGCTCTGCTGTTCTTTCTCCACCCTATTTGTAAAGACCTGAATCTCAGCAAAACTCTCCTTTTGCACATTTACAGCGATGTAGGCGCACCTACCACCTAGAACTTAAACTAGTACTTTTGTTCTGTGTGTCTGCACACAGTCCGTGTCAAACATGACTTCTGTATCTGAAGTAGTACTGTAACTGTATTCCCATTATGCAGAAGGATGTAGGTTCCTAAAAAATTACTTACGAAAACAGATCAAACCATTGCTGTTTTGTGACAGACTCCTGACGAAGAAGTTTCAGAACGATAGGGCGCATGAAATCCCATTTGTCTTCAAACTGAAGAGAACCTTTATTCTAAAAGAAAAAAAAAAATTGTTAATAAAACAGTTTCTTATTTAAAGTTGTCTTTAAAGATTGCACTATGGTTAATATAAAAGTATCTTCCTCTCAGAGGTGTCTCTCATAAGCTAGCATTTGAGTCACAACACCATAGCTGAACAAGACTTTTCACAGTAAGTATTATTTTTAAGTCACATCTATTACTTGTTTCTTAGAGAAGCAGATTGCCAACTTCTTCCCTTACTCACTGCATTAACTGTGACGCAATGAGCTCTAGCAAGCGTTCTTCACCTGTTAATGGAGTTACACACAGATTACATGAACGACACAGGGTCAGGTTCACCACCCCAGCCAAGATACACGCAAGTAAAGTTTGCATGTAAATTTTGCAGACTTGCAAACCCGTCTTGAATAAAGTACCATAACCAAAACGGCAGCCAGGAATCAGGAATGGTACCTGTGGATGCTGCCGTGTACCTTTTTTTTTCCTACACTGTGAATTTGGCACCAGCAGCAAAGGGGGAGGAAGGAAGCAGAGTAACATAGGAGCTGTTGTATCAGACTCCCTTCCTGTGGGTTAACAGGCCACAGGCAGCTTGATGGACAAGACCTACAGTTGATGCAGATAAAAACTGTTTACACTGTGCTGAAAAATCTAATCCAAGGCAAATTTTTTCAAACTTACGATGCAAATTAAGAGGAAAGCTAAAGAAACGAAGCACTCCCATATCATTCCGATTATGCTGAAGAATCTCACTGTAGTATACAGGCTAGCTTCCATTATGTAAAAAAAAAAGCAAACCAACCACAAACAAAACCAAATAAATTTATGAGAAAACCAACATATGCATATGTTGTGATTTTATTTGATTACCTCCACATCTTAAAAAGAAAAAGCTGCAATTAAAAAAAAAAAAAAAAAAGTTGACTGAGAGTTCTCTGGCAGAAAAACTACTAGTTGAGTTATCTCCAATGTTATCATGTTCCAATGCACTGCCTACTTCCCAACAGATCACTGTCTTGGCTAGTAATACTGTATTTGACATAATTCACCTCAAATACAGCAAATAATACAGTCTAACTACTTGAAATTCTGACAAGTGCATTGTTCTGCCACTAAGATCTCTTCAGACAAACAAGCACAAGCAGCACGCCACCTTCTCTGAACCATCTCCTCATTAATTTCTACATGGAAATTTACAATTGAATCTGTTATTTAATATTCAGAATAAGCACAGTTTGGAAACTGTATCCCCTGCTGCTCTTAAGCGCAAAGATGTCTCATTTTCAAGTTATAAAGATGCAACAGGCACCACAGTAACTATTTTTGCAGCAGCAGCACCTGGAGGCCTCGCAGCATTATCAAACCATTGTGGTAGGTACCGAACATGGGTTTCACAGAAGCAGCCTCTGTTTGATAAAGCTTATAGTTCTTTCAACATTAAGAAAAAATGGAAAAAGAAATTGTTTTCCAATTCAGAGAGGCAGTTTTGCATATTCTCTTCCACTGTAATAAAAAAACCAAAAAAAGAATTTGAATGCATCATCTTCGAAAATCATCAACTACATCCCTCCCCTACACAGAGCTACTTTTACAACTGTTCCCTAAGCTTTGATGAGTTGCTCTAATCTGTCCTAGTCCTGTGAAAATTATTAGTTTCTACTTGCAGATATTTCTGTTCCCAGACCCTCTTTGCAGGATAATGAACTTGAAAGACCAGCTACTGAACAGTTAGAAGTTCCAGAAAAGGCATTATAAAAATAAGTAAAACCATCTTCCTCAAAAGTTTTCCTTTGGAGTGAAACTTCAGGGTAGATCCCGTAAGTTTTCTAGAAGAGGTAGAAAGCCTGTTTTGCAATTTTGGAGAAGTGCAGTTCAGCCCTTTGCTGAAAACAGCCAAAGATAAAAAATGAATACTTTATCTCAGTGAATAAGACTAGTTTTGGTGTAAAACATGGGGGGGACACAACTGCAAACACTAGAGTTTATTCTATTTAGGTTGTGATTACCTAGCTCATGTTCAGAAGCACATATAAAACTCCACTTCAGTTGTAAAAAATGCACGTCCACTTGTAACGAACACGTACCTACTTAAAAAGAATTCCCCAAATAAAGCTTGGCAGAAAATGCCATTAGGGAAGTTTAGAACTTTGCTTCCTATACATGGGAGTAAAACTTCACACTTCCTCCTCTATTCCTCAAATAAGCAGAAGAGGAAATAAAATTAATGGATTAAAAATCCCACCCAACTAAACTATTTGTTAAGCTCAATAAACAATTCATCATCTTCCAGATAGATTCAGGCTTCCATGACCTTACGCTTTTTGTACTGAAATTACAAGAAGAAAGACCTATTGCGTGTCATTCACATTCATTAATTCTACCCCTATCAGCGCAGGAGAAAACCAAATTTTATAGTAGAAGAGGAGGTCAAACAGTGGTAATTGTTACGGAAGTCACACATATACCAGTGCGCCCCAGACAACACGAGGAACCCATTTCCCACTTTGTTGAGCCGCCCACAGACCTATGCAATTTCTGAGCAATATTTCCTGGGTAACTTTTGTTTCTTAGCTTGTTGCCTCAAACCACAATTCCCAAGGGAGGGTAAGCAGGAAGGTAAGTCACACCTTCGACGAAATAAAATTACTCCATTTATCAAATCTTCTCTGAAAACATGGATTACAACTGATAGCCATACCCTGGCTAAGTAACCATTCTAAGAGTTTAAAATTTAATGCTTTGAAAAATAACTCCACTTACGAAATACTGTATGTTTCAAAAGTCACTTCACCAAATTTGTTCCAGAGATTTAAAGTTCCATTTTAACACTAAATTTTACTTGAAATACATACCACTTCACACACTATATTGAAATATATACTACAAATTTACTCATCAAACTTACTTATTCCTGTTCTTCACTTCTATGCCTAAGCACCTTAACACAGTATTTTAGGAGAGCAGGTAAAAAAAGACCTGTTGGTGGATATTATGTAGAATTAGTAAAATGATGCAAGTGAAATTGTTTCACTAACCAGTTTTCCCGATTTGGGTATTATCACATCACACAAAATTCCTCTCCTTAACTGTAAGCAAGTTTAAAAGAAGCACAGCAGAAGTAGGCACAGAATATGGTATAAGAGCCTAATTAAACGTGGAATATAACAAGACAAGGCAATGTAAGAAGACCTCCATAGTACTGTCCCTCTGAACTCTGAAATGCCTATTTGGACATCCAGCTCTCTTTACTGTGTACTCTATATAATTTCAGGCCATATACAAATTCAGCCCTGATGCTCTAAACAGTACTGTAAAAAAGCAACATCCTCTACATCTTATTGTACATCTTACCTACATAAGATCTTCACCTTTACTACTTTACCATTTTCAGACACTATATATATTAAGGCTAGCTCACAGAGGGATGAAGTAGGAAATAAGAGGTCCCAGGCTGAAATAAGCACGAAAATTCACTGTCTGATTAATTTCTGCTACCAGCAGCTCCAAAAATCAGTGTAATGGTTATAGTGAAGTTACTACACAAAGAAGAAAAGTAGCCACAGGAAAAGCTTTGCTATGTAAATAACTAGTGAGCAACATTCCCTAGCTTCTTAAGGCTATCGTAATTGGAAATAGCCAGGAAGAAACAGAGAAACTTAAAATACAGATATGGAAATATGTACTTTAAGTTGAAGAATTAAAAAACTTCAGATGTGTTTCCAGTTGTCAGTGACAGAGGCGTGAAATTAAAAAAAAAAATAAAAAATTTCGAAACCAATGCAAAGGTAAATAACGGTTCTCATGTCACTGGAATGAACTGGTTCAGACTACATCGTCGCTGCAAAGGGGACAGGTTACGAGCCCAACACACCCCCTGAAATGAAGTAGCCCACTTTAGAAGTGCCAGTGTCAAATGCACATTGAGAGAAAAAGCTCTAGGGGACTCACCTACTATGGCTCAGTCACCTACGGGAAAGCCATGGCCTCAGCGGGGAAGAGCAGTTCTGCTGTAGGGAGGGTACACACTAGCCCACCAGCTAATGGCTACTTCTACTAAGTACTTCAATATTTTCATCACACTACAGTTTGTTGTACCTCACCAGGATTCAACATACGATTAGTCGTTCCAATTTTGCATTTAAAGAAGGCTCCCTGAAAATATGCCTCTCACTAAAAAAATAATTAGGAAAATCATGCACTATGTGGAGTTTAAATGATGCCCTTTAAAATGATGGCAGCCAGTCAGATTCGGATTCAGCTATCATTAGCTACTAGAGTAAGAAAATATTTCACTTCATTTTCTCAACTATGTAGGAAATTGAACGAGAATGTGGGAAAACCGGAGAAAACTCTTAGTTAGTGTTCGTCCTAGCAAAAACAAGACCTGACTTGATTATGCAGGCTTATTTGGAAAAGATATGGAAAAACCTTACAGGTTTTAACATCTCTCCTTTCTTACCCAGGGTTTTTACTGTGCCGAGACATTGCTTTTTTCCCCCCTAAACATTAAAGCAGAAGTAGGAACAGCATGAGCCACTGCCAGGCAACACTAACCTGGAATCAACAGTTTGCTTCTCTGAGAACACTGTGATGAGCAGAACTGGGGAACAAAAGCCCTTATCTAGTCCCAATTCTTGCATTGGTTTATTGTGTCATTATAAATCAAGTCAAATCACTGTATAATCTTTCCTTCTGTAATGCAGGACTCATACTTTATTGTCTTTAGAAAACTCACTAATTGCTAAGTTATAATTCTTAAAATCACTCCAAGTCACCAGAAAGGCCTTTTTTAGAGTGGGTATCTCCGTAGTATTTTTCTTAAAAACAAACTGTGCATAAATATCTTGCTGTAAAATGAAATATTAATGATTCAAAGGCCAGTTGCAAAAACATGACTTCAGACACAAAGGTTTCAGTTCTGCAAGAGTCATCTTGTGGAATCAAGGCCTTTCACTCTATTTTCACTTACTGTACACCTATTATTCTTTCAAAACAGCTGAAGTGGAATGCTGACAAATCTCATGGGCCTATATTTCTTCTGTTGGGCTATATAACCACATGTCTCATCAAAGCACGCATCGGTCTTTCCAGAGATCCTTAAACATACAGTAAAGAGTTGGACTAAAACATTAACAAGTAACTGTCTGAGCCCTGCACCAAAACCATGCTTTTCTACAAAAAGCACGTTTCTTCTTACGGGACATTATTTTTTTTCACCAGTGTTCTTGGATTCTTCAATTTTAAATTTTTATTTAAGTCTTATCTGCTTAAAAATCTAACTACCCACGTAAGCATAAAAGATATAGAGAAATGAATTAAAATCATTTCAATTACATGTCAATTTCAAGAAATTTCAAATTATCTTTTCAATACGAAAACCTTTTTTTGGATACCAGGAAGAAACAAGGCTATAAATTACTTCCCATTTCTTCACACCAAGTGTCTCAGAGTAATACAACCAGCAGTTTCAGGCCCAATCTATACATCCAAAATAGGTCAGGCTGCTAAAATGTAAGCAGCACTTCTTCAGAACCACATTTAACTACAATACATAGTGCTGAACGCATGTATGCTTCTGCATTAATATATATTTTAAATTGCTAACGGATGAAGTCAAGCAGCCAGCCTTCCCAAGGCCTTTCACCCTAACTACACTGATGTTCTAGAAACACTTACTGGAGGCACTAGTAACAGTTGTTTAAAGCAGGCCTGTCTTCCATGTGCTGGCAGGGCCCCAAAGGCCACATACAGTCTTCACACACACACACACACACACACACACACACCGCAAACACCCGGACGGGCAGTCCCGAGCTCGAACACCGGGCTGTCACACTGAAAACTTCTGTGCAAACCTGCAGCAGCGTGGGGTGACTGACATCTGTCACCGAACACCGGGAAAGCGCCTGAAAACATCTGACTGCAAAAGCAAAGCTGCTTAACGTAAGCGAAAGGCCTCCACTATTTTCCTTGCAGAAAAACTGTAGTTAACGAAAAAGCTGGAATACGGCGGCAACCCAGATCGCGACACCTGCCCACCGCCAAGGCATTTTTCAACTCTTTGTTTAACTTAAAACTCATTTTCCGCACACCTAGGTCTTCTTAAATAAACAAAGGGGCGACACCGTGCCCCGTCTCCCAGCACGGCGCAGGGCCGTTTCCCAACGAGGCGTGTTCGGGACGGGAGAGCCGATGGGGGAGGGGGGGGCCCGGGGGGTGCTGGTAGCCCAGAGGCCACCGGCCGGGCCGGGCCGAGGCCGCCGGTCCCGCACCGGCCGTTCACCTGAGGGAGGGCCGCCGGCCCCCTCCCGCCGCTACCGGGGAACCGCAGCTCCGGGGAGCGGTGCCCGCGGCCTTCCCCGCCGGCCGCCCGGCCCGGCCGCCCCAGCCACCCGCAGGCCCAGCCGGCGGCGGGGCAGCCCCGGCCGCCCGGCCCCCGCCGCCTCTCTGCTCAGGCAGGGCCCGGCCAGGCCCCGCTCTCACCTTTAAGAGATTAGACGTCGCCATGATCCCCCCCGCGGGGCCTCCCCGGCCGGTGGCGGCGACGGCTCCTCTCCCCGAGCTCGGCTCGGCTCCCCCCGGCCGCCGCCGCTTTACATGGCCCCGGGCCGCCCGCCCGCCCGGCCGGACCCGCGGCGGCGGCAGTAACAGCGGCTGCAGCTCTGGGCTCCCCTGCTCGGGGACGAGGCCGGTGCCACAGGCTCGGGGCGCTCCGCGGCGCGACCGGCTGGGTCCTCGGTAGGCAGCCGCCCCTCAGAGCCTCATGGCGGCGTCCGCCCAGGAGGCGCTCGGCAGCAGCCCCGGCTCCATGGAAGGGGCCGGCCCACATGATGCGGCGCGGAGGAGCCGGCCCCGCCGCCAAGAGCGGCCGCCGGGGATGGCGGCTCCGCCTGCAGCGCCCCCTGGCGGCCCCGCCGCGGCCCCCGCCGACACGGCCCGCTCCGCGCTGCCGCTCTCCGCCGAGCTCGCCCCCGCCGCCGCCCGGTCGCCCTGGCCCTCACGGCCCCGCGGGGACGAGAAACCCCTTCGGCAGGAGGCGGCCGCCGGGCAGGTCCCGGGAAGGCAGCGGGCTGTGCAGGGCTGCTCGCCCTCGCAGCCCCGCCGCCATCCCCGCCCCAGCGACACCCCCCGCCCAAACCCCCCTTCGCCCCATGGGGCAAACCCCCGTGGAGGTGAGCCGCCTAAACACGGGACCGAACTCTGCGTGGCTGAATAACGTGGTTTACAAGCAGAGAAATAATTCCGTTTCTGCAGCCTGGAGAAGAGAAGGCTCCAGGGAGACCTTACAGCCGCTTCCAGTGCCTAAAGGGGAGGGAATTACCAGGGAGCGTAGGGGTAGGATGAGGGGTACCAGTTTTAAACTGAAAGAGGGGAGATTTAGATTAGGTATCAGGAAGAAATTTTTCACTCTAAGGGTGGTGAGACACTGGAACAGGTTTCCCAGAGAAGCTGTAGATGCTCCATCCCTGGAAGTGTTTAAGGCCAGGCTGGATGGGGCTTTGAGCAATCTGCTCTAGTGGAGGTGTCCCTGCCCGTGGCAGGGGGGGTTGGAACTCCATGATCTTTAAGGTCCCTTCCAACCCAAGCCATTCTATGATTCTTACTTGGGGGAGGTTGGTGAGCATGGGCCTCCGCCCCGGGTCACCATCCCTCCGAGGCCACGGGGGAGGCTGTGCTTACAGCCGGCACCACCCCACGGTTACCGGCACAAACCTGTACTTTGAGAAGCCAAGTCACCTCCCTGCGCCCAGATCTCCGGCTAAGCCACCGCTCTTCCTGCCAGTTTTCACAAGTTCTCCATTTATAAGGAATGTTTGGGTTTAGGTACCTTTCAGGAGGGATTGGGAACGTTCAGGCTTTATTTGTAGAAACCAGAATTTCACTTTTCTATTAAAATGTCTAGCCTTCATCTAAAATGTGTCATGAAGAAAATGTCAATGAGCTTTTCTCACAGGTTAGGAAACGGGAGCGTTGATGCCAGTGGCTCATCCCGGCAGGGTGGAGGGTGGCAGCCCCTGCCGCTGGGGACGGCTGGGCTCCCCTCCTCCTTCCTGGGCCGCGGTGTGAGTGATGTGGTTTGAAGATAAACTAATGTTCTCGAGCATTAGGACCCTGAACTATTAGAAAAGCTGGAATAAAATATTCAACAAATCTGTACACTGTGGAAGTTTTGATAATGCTGACTAAATATGGCCTGCAGCCTTATTAACTTAATAAATTAAGACTTGCCATAAGGTCTTCTCTTAATTGAGAAGTGAAAAAGATGTACTGAATAATTTCCTATTTTGACAAAGTTTCCAGTTTCTGAATGCTTCAATTAGTCTTTAATTTTTTTCTTTGCTGTTACTATATATTGTGTATTCTATACTATATTTAAGTATTCATTGCACATATAATTCATGCAGTTATACAGTTATATGTATAGTATATAATTATGCAGTATACATCAAATTGTACTACATACTGTCCATTGCATATATATTCTACAGCAGTGCTGAAGTTACACGAGGCCTCCAGCAAGGTTAGTAAAATGTGTGCATTGTGTATTTATGCATCAACCACTCCGCTCCACACTCTGCATATTACATTACAGGTATGGAAGTACCAGAGAAGCTGAGATAGAGACAAATATTCTATAGGCTGTCATATGGAGGCAGTCAGTTCTAGGAGACACATTTCCATGAACTGATTTATCCTCTTTTCCCCAAACCCTTTTAAAACGTGATTATTTCCAACTATCTGAGATTTTTTGTTACTTTCAGTTTCTATCGTATCTATTTTTTTTTTTAATATATGCTTGCTATTAAGGCGACAATTCAGTGATGTTTTTAAAGTGCTTTTGAGAAGTAATTTAGACATCGTTCAGCCAGATCATAAACTGACTATGGAGAACTTTATCTCAGTTCCCTTTGATGCAAAGCTTAGAGTACAAAACCACAACGCAAATCGCTAGAATGTTATAACTGCAAATGTTGCTTAGCCAGCTTTTAACCTAAATGAAGTTGGGCCGTGTTTTAAAATGCTGTATTTTAAAATGATGGATTTCTCTAGATTTGCACTTTTCATGCAAACCTACCAAACGCCGCCACAAAAATGTAAGAGTACACAGGACGCAGCAGTATCTGAGTGCCTCCCACGGTCTTATCTGTCCCAGGTATGGGCAGGTACTCGGCAGCCGTTGCTGTGACAGTTACAGGGTTGGCCTGGAAGGGCCAGCAATGAAAGTACTGAGTACGAGAGTTCTTGCGTCCTGCCCGATTCTGCTCTTGTGCAGTGGTTATGAGTAGTGCCAGCCAAGGAATAAAGAGACCTTGAACAACTGGGAGGCAGCGAGATAAGGAAACAGTGGTACCTTTTACTGATATTAAAAATAACGTGCATCTCATTTTGCGTGGCTTACAGAATGGCTGTAGTTTTTTTCTGAAGATCTGCACATTAGTTTTCTGGGAAGTAAAGACATCCATGACCATCAAGGTTTTGTGGTATTTTAGTACCACTTCAGGATGCTTTGAAAGTACACAGGGTTACATAATCTTGTTTTATTTCCTTTAATTCTGTTGCAAATGGATTGTTACTAAATACTGATGGTAATGAAGATATTAATTATTGATTAGCATACGCTGCTACATTGGCCTACAGTTTTATATCCTTTGCATGGATTGTAGAAGACAAAAGTGAGCGATGCTTAAACCCAGAGCTGTCCATGGGTTCAAAGTGATTTGCAAGCAGCAGCTCGTTAAGATTTGGATGATCAGTGAAATTAATACCGTGCATAATATCCTAGATGTCTCAGAGTGAATTGATTCCAGGCACAAACCAGGCTTTGAACAAGTTGCATCAGAGAGAAATACGCATGGCTGTGCTCTCTTCTAATGCCCTGGAACACCGGCACAAATAAGACATAAATAGTTTCTTCTCATTTTCGCTTAGTTCATGATGGAAAAAAAGCATTTGATGGTTGATTTGTCAGTTTTAGACTCTTCTCCCATCAAACTAGATATACCCAGTAGGGATATTTAAACTCAGGTTTTTTCCTTCAGTGGGAAAAGCCTCATTTATCCCTGCCGTGGACAGTCACAATGACCCCATGCACAAACTGTGCTTTGCGAGCCTCTGAAGACAATCCTTTTAAAAGGGCAAGGACACACAGACACCTACCTGTAACTCAAAAAAGAAGCACTGGCAGTGACCAAACTTTTCACATGAAACAGCTTCTTCTGTGGTTGTTTCTATTTCAACAAGAAAGCAAACACTTTTATTTCTGGTGTTTACTATGTGGATTTCACGTCACCCTTTCAGTTAATAAGAATAGATTTCTGGAGAAGTTGCCTGTGTGTGGGAGTAAAGATTGCTTTCACTTAAAGTTCTTCAAGATTTTTGTATCTTAGCCTCACCAGGACTGCCTATCCTGTGGATCTCGGGAGGACCTGTTAGTTCTTACGCCAACATTGTCCTTTAGCTTAAATAACTTCTCTCTCCCTGATGTTTATTCTTCTCAGATGTATTTTTAGACAGCACTGCTATTCCCTTGCAGGTTCCATGCTGGAAAACTTTGCACATTTGCACTGAGGATGATGTGGGGTGGTGCAGAGCGACTGTTTGCAGGCAGAACTTGCAGGAGGGTTTTTGCTGAGGCCGAATTCCTCCCGGGACGCGGAGAAGCACGTGGCGTGTGCTGGGCAAAATGTGGCCATTGTTCCGTGCCCAGGCACAGAGCTGCAGAGAACTGCTGCAGGGAATTACATCTGATCTAATTTTTCCTCTCCTAGCCTTTTTCGGACAGCTAGACATTCACTGTTCCATTCACTCCGTGCACTCGGGGAGTTAAATAGTTGGTCTGCAAAGCATGGTAGAGTGAAAGAGGATACAACATGAAAATCGGTAATTTCATGTGCTGCTTCTCTGACACTTGTTCACATACGCAGCAATTTTTCAGCAAGGTTTGTTGCTCTTTTGTTTTAGAAGTTTCTCTGAGAATCAGACTGTTTTCCAAAAGAACTGGGTGGAGAAAAACCTCGACAAAATGAACAGTGTTACAGTGAATTTCAATAGTCTGACTGACCGGAATTGAGGCTTACATCTTCTAAAGAAGTCCTGGCATAGATTGTTCTTTTAATGCATGTATCACCAGCTATATGTCAGGGAAATGAGAAAAATTATCTGCACAGAGCTGGCGTTTTCCCCTGAATAATAAGCAGTAATTATTTTAAAATAGCAAATTAATATAAATTATGACTAAATAGCTAAACTATTTGCTTGGCATTGAAAACCTAAATGGACAATTCTCCAAAGTGCTGCAGAGCAGTGCCAGCCCTGCAAGGCTTTTATTACTAAGATTATGACAGAAATATTTTCCATAATTCCTGCCCTCAGTGTTAGTACCTTAATACTTAGCAACTAGCACTAACGGTTTAAACTATCGCCCTGCTCACTGTCAGGCCTTAGTGCCAAATATGGCTTCTGGCAGTCCCTTCCTGCAGAGAAACCCCGCAGGGGAGAAGGTGAGAGGGGAAGAAGCCTTCAATGTTGACGTAGTGCCGGCGTAGCGTTATACCCAACCGTTCCTCTCCTGCAGCTGTCCCACAGAATTAACCCATCCTTAGGGAGCTGCTGGAGTTGAGGAGTCAATAGCCCGCCGATTCCGGGTCCTTGGTGCTTTCCTTCATCCCGCAAGTCCCATAAAAGTGATGGAAATTTCTGTAGGGTCTTAAGGGCTCTGGCAGTGGTTAGTCCCACTGCTGCCCCAGGGCTGTGCAGGGATGGAAGAAATGATCTGTGTCTTCCTTTCCATCCCTGTCTTGTGCGTTCATCTCCCTGGTGGCTGAGCTTATTGCTACAGGAGGCTCAGTCAGTCCCTCCACAATTTTCATTCAGCGGGAAAAATCAGTCTGCACACAAGCAGACATGAAGCCCCAGCAATGAGAAGTCACCATAATTGACCTATAGCTGGAACTTCAGCTTGTTTACCTCAGCACTGATTTTATTTACAATGCAGAGAATTTCTTCTTGTTATTTCTCTTAGGTTTCTGTAGAAGCTCTTTAGCCACAAGGTGGGCCTTTCGCAGCCAGTGAAGGTAATCAGGGTTATTATTAGTCTGAGCTGCCCTTGCAGCCTGTGAGGCTGCTGAAGGTTGGCGCCAGCTGGTTTATGGCACTGCTCCCGTGGAGGAGGAGTCTCTCAGCAGATTGTGCGCTGGGTGTCCATCCCCAAGTAGCTCCGGCCCAGCCTAAAACGTGACTTTCTCTGAGAAATGAGTGAATGAAATACTTTCCAAGACAGTGATCCATTCTGGGAGCTTGGGGTTGGGATTTTGGATTCCTCAGTTTGAGTTTAAATGAAGATTTACCTCCCCCTGCATGAAGAGCCTGCTGCTCCCTGTTCCTGGCTGGCCTCTGTGGGCGATGGGCAGTCGTGGGAGGAGATCACAGAATCACAGAATGATATGGGGTTGGAAGGGACCTCTGGAGATCATCTAGTCCAACCCCCCTGCCAAAGCAGGTCCACTTAGAGCAGGTTGCACAGGAACTTGTCCAAGTGGGTTTTGAATGTCTCCAGAGATGGAGACCCCACCACCTCCCTAGTCAGCCTGTTCCAGTGCTCTGCCACCCTCGAAGTAAAGAAGTTCCTCCTCGTGTTTAGGTGGAACTTCCTGTGTTCCAGTTTGTGCCTGTTACCTCTTGTCCTGCCACTGGGCACCACTGAAAAAAGACCGGCCCCATCCTCTTGCCACCCACCCTTTAAGTATTTATAGGTGTTGATCAGATCCCCCCTCAGCCTTCTCTTCTCCAGACTAAAAAGACCCAAGTCCCTCAGTGTCTCCTCACAAGAGAGGTGTTCCAGGCCCCTAATCATCTTTGCAGCCCTCTGCTGTACCCTCTCCAGCAGTTGACTGTCCTTCTTGAACTGGGGAGCCCAGAACTGGACACAGTACTCCATGCAAGATGCCATGCAAGGGCTGTGGTGGTGTTCGCACCCGAACAACTGTTCCCTCTCTCCCCAGGGGTAAGAAGCCCACAGTGTGGATATTCTACTTGTGGGGGATTTGTGCTATCAAGTTCTTTTCCTGGATGCATTTTAGCCATGTGTTTGCTGTTCTGCTGGTTGCTTGTGGGAACAACATCTCCATGAAGAAAAATGATTGTGCAGTGGAGTCCTGTGTCTGTGGAGCTCGCTCTTCCTTGTCAAAAGTGCTGATTAGCAAAATATTTTTGGGTTCGCAGAACCAACTTAGTTTTCTTCACACGTATGCTATGCTCCCACTAATTAAGTATTACACAAGGCAAATTGTCTTCAGGAACCTGTACAACTTCATAGTCTTTACATTATGCTCAGCTGGCACGTCTTCAATCGCATTACTTCCCTCAGATTTGCACGTTCGTTGAAACGTGATAAACAATTTTGCTGTGCTCAAAAGTAAAATCCAGCTTTTCCGCAGCTGTAGTTGCTTCACAGAGGAGGAAATATTGCTGAGGAAAATGACAGTATATGGAGGTAGCTGGTTTTCCGAGGAGCGCCTCACGGGACGTAGCACTAAATCCAGACATTGAATTGCCACTAGAAATGAGCTGGGCAGTGAGTATACATGCGTACATGAAATACAGTCTTTTTTTTTTTTTCTCTGAGGATCAGGCAGGTGAATTTTTGGTTGAATTCTTCTAGTTTTAAATACATTCAATGATACCGCTATTATCCTTAAGAAACCTAGGCATGGTAGGTGCTACCACATACAGTTAAGTACTAGAGCAAAGGATCATTGCACAAATGCTTGGACATTTTTAATTATTTTTTTTTTAGAATCTGTTTATTTTGTTGTGCAGTCCTGTTCATTAGGCTCTTTAGAGAGATTAATATTTCACAGATTCCTGTTTTAGAATTTTAATTTCATTCATCTATTTAAAAGATTGCCTTTGGACCCTTGAGAAATGAGCAATGCAAATGTTTGCTATTGATAGTGTTTTGATACGTAATGATTTCTTGTAATGATAAATAGTCCAGCATGTCATAGAATCATAGAATCATAGAATGGCTAGAGTTGGAAAGGACCTTAAAGATCATCTAGTTCCAACCCCCCTGCCATGGGCAGGGACACCTCTCACTAGAGCAGGTTGCTCAAAGCCCCATCCAGCCTGGCCTTGAACACTTCCAGGGATGGGGCATCCACAACTTCCCTGGGCAACCTGTTCCAGTGCCTCACCACCCTCACTGTAAAGAATTTCTTCCTTATATCTAATCTAAATCTCTTCTCTTCCAATTTAAAACCATTGCCCCTTGTCCTGTCACCACTCTTCCTGACAAAGAGTCCCTCTTCAGCTCTTCTGTAGGCTCCCTTCAGGTATTGATAGGCTGTTATAAGGTCTCCCCGGAGCCTTCTCTTCTCCAGGCTGAACAACCCCAGCTCTCTCAGTCTGTCGTATGGTTCCGTGCCCTCAGCTCTCCTTTCTCTCCAAGGCTGAATAAAGGCTGCTGAGATTGCTGTGCCAGATTCTTGGAGTAGCTGATGTCATCTGCTGGGGTCTACAGCTGGGGGAAAAGCGCTCTCCCTGGATGTTCATTATGTAAAAAGAGGGCAATGAAGTATGTATTCTGTAAGTCAGCTGAAACACTGAGACTGAAATATCGGTGGGCACGGTGCATGAACCTATTTTTGCTTTAAGTTAGGCAGCTTGGGTACCAGCAACAGTTTGGCTGCGGCAGAAGGGGTCTCAGCACAGAGCACCTGCAGTGCACATGGGTGCTCAGTCAGGCCTGTACTATTTTCTGTGCACGCAGGACAGGCAGCAGCTTGTAGTGAGATTGGTCAGTCTATTCCATACCAAAGGCATAAATGAATAGTATGAACATACGCTACCTCAAATTTTTTTCCTTGGTTGATTCCTGGGGTGTGCAGCTAGATTCTGCTTCTTACATGGGAGAGATGCAATTATAAGCAAGCCAAATTATCTGAAGAATTCATGTGTACAAAATTTAAAGGAGTAGAGGAGAGTTTTTTATTCTTCTTCATCAAACTTAAAAAAATAAAAGCAATGAAAATTTAAACATTTCAGGAGTCCAAAACAAAACTTTATATCCATTCATTTGCCAGGCCTATGAATCCAAGTACAAACTGTTTAGTATTTCAACAGGTTTTTCCTTTTCCTAACTGGGATTTACCAAACTTTAATTTGCAAAAGTTGTGGGGTTTTCTTCATAAATATTTTCTACTTATTAATTTGGCTGCCAAATGAGATTTCTCTAGTTTCTGGAAATTTCATTCTGGTACCAACAGTAAGCGTTGTATTTGCCCTTTCTTGGGAGGAAAAAAAAATATACGTGCCCTATAATCTGTTCTACAGCCTATTCAAGCTGTCACGTATATACTGTACTGCAAAGCAGCTGAAAACAAAATGATGTATTTCAGCAAGTCATCTATTTATCAGACATTTCTATTAACTGCAAATGTGTAGTGAGAAGGTACAGTAGTGCTTTAATGTATCATCAAGATAGACAATGTTTGAATGTACATGTTAATCTACATTTTTAGGAATTACAAATAAGACAACCATGTGCACAGTACTTTAAAATGCAGTGAACTTCTCTACTTGCATTGACAGTACCAGTTCCTTACACAGTTGGATCTGGTTAAAAGCTCTATTCCCAGTGTAATAAATGTGACACTACAGGTACAACATTGACAGCAGAGATCATTAAGGCTCTGTTCTGATGCTTTTTTATTTCTCTGTGCACACCTCCCCCCCACTCCCCTCTCCTCCCAGTCCCTTCCCTCCCAACACACCTGATTTTTCTCATACAGAATGAAAAAGCTCATTGGCTCCAGAGTATTCAAGAAGAAAAGTTTAAGACAAAAGTTTTTAACCTGAAAGTAACAAAATGTCTAATGAAATGTAGATTCATAGTAACAGCAATACCTGGTACTTACAAAGCTGTTTTAATTTTTTTTTTTTTTTTTTGGTATGGCAGAAAAAAACAGTATCCACATCCCATGGTGCTAAACACTGCAACAGGTAGCACACGAAGAAAAGAGTCCAGACTGAAGACCATACAGTCAGATTGGGTCTCAGCGGTCTTTGTCAATTCTGAGGAAGAACTATCATCTCCATTTTTGAGATACAGAAGGTGAGGCACAGAAAACGTAAATGCCTTGCACAGAAACACACAGTGAACTAGTGGTACTTTAGGTCTGTTGACTCTCCAGCCACCGATTTATCTGTTGGCCCACTCTGTCCTCTTAAACAACTAAGAGAAGATCTTCTGAGATACACAACATGGGCCTACTATCATAGGGAAATCGGCATCAAACACACACAGCCTGAATGCACACTACCTTTTGGCATCTGTAGTCAGGTTTACTTTGTAAAGGCCGCCTAAAATGCCCTCAAATCATAATTGATTTGGTGTAAACGACTAATATATGCAGTTTAATAGAGAATCAGGCTCACAGCAATTACTTTGTGGCATGCTGAGACTAGGATTAACTAACTGTTATAATTGCTAATGAATTAAGGCTGATTCCTGTTTATATTAAGGCCTCTGTATCCCTCTAAGACAGTGTAACTGTGCCTCAGTGCAAGTGAGATTCAGGCTATTGAAAAAATTAACCTTTTGGTTCCCTTTGAAATCAATAATTTTAGTGACCCTAAATGAATAAAATAACTGGAACCAAACAACTTGTCTCTGTACTATGGAATATTTACAAAAGGATTGTAAAAGGACCTAAAATTAACCTGAGGGAAAACCAATTATATGTTTGTTGAAGAAAAAAGTTACATTAGATAGACTTGTTGCCTGTCTTGAACGTGGAGAATCGTAACACGATAACACACCTTTATATGAAGATAACTGGCTTGATGTTCAGAGGTTATGCCCAGATAAATTGTAGATGCTTATCAACTCTGGAGATCAAGTCATCTTGTTATGCTACTACAATAAAATAGAAATAGACTTATTTGGTATTTAAGTGCTAGACATATAGGGCATAGTTTGCATAAAGCTAGTGTGTCTTATATTCAGAGGAGTACGAAGATGACCTCAAGCTCAGTAAAATGCTACATGATCACAGATTTCTCCTGTTATTATTGTTATTATAAGCTATTATGTGTTGCTTTCTTAGAATAGAGGTTCTCCAACATTGCCTTCTGTAGCCAAGCGTTATTTTAGAAATTGTCTCCTCTCCAAACATCCTATTGATAACAGTTTTGGTTTTAAAACCTTCATTTTTTAGACAACAGTTTAACATTTGCTGGCTGAGAATAAAACAATCCTTGCTCTATTCACATTTAAGGCCTGGGTCCCCATGGGTTGCAGCATTTTAAAACTTATTTTTACTTCTAGTTAGAAGTAGTTTTATATTTTAAAGCTAACAGGGAATTTGTTTGTGTAAATTAACATAATTCCCTAGACATCAGTGTGGCTAGGATAATCACCCAGCTGAGGATCTGGCCTCCAAAATGAAACTCCAGTGGTTGGGAAGTCTGTTTTGTATACAAGTCAAATAACATCTGGATCCTATGTGATGTTACATTTAGTTTCATTGGCAATTCAGAAAATATTTAATAATAAATTTCATTGCTTCTTTTCCCCCTTTTTCGTATACAAATAAATCATCTTTTCTAAAACATTCTTTTTCTTTAGTAAGGCTTGTATTCATAGTCATATCAAAAGTGTTTGCTATTGGAGCAATCTTTCTGCTTGCTTTCTTTAGAGTTATCTTTACTATGAAATTCTACAGCATTCTAAACTTTAATGGTCATTAGCAACCCTGCACTTGAGTAAAGGATCACATTAAAAAAGTATATGGCATAATATTTTCTTGTCCAAAACTAAAGCAGGATGAACAAAAGTAATGAGCTCATCTGATCCTCCCCTAGCAAGCCTTGATTTTAAACAGTATTCAAAATACAAAGCCCAGGAGAGGATGTTGTCACGATGATTATTGCACTTTCTCAGTGTCTTGCTATAGGAATAGTTTTTCGTTTAGCAATACATAATTTCTTTTCCTGAAGACCACACAAAGTTAATGTACTCTGTAAAAGAAAAAAAGCACTTAAAGTTTTATGAAGTTATGACCTAGACAGAAGGATAAAAAAACAAATTACCATTCTATGATTCAGCTATGATCTAATATTGTTTCAAAATTATTATTCTGTTATTTAGGTTGGCATCATCTTCTGAACACCTGATGTGCTCTTTGGCATGCTACAGATTCAGCAGATGCATTGTCTTCTGGGCTTTACAGCTTCTTCTGATGAATGTACAACATTTGGAACAAAGCCACTCTTGACACCTTCCCATCCATCTTGTATTGAGATTTCTCCTTTTTTTACAAGTTCATAGATGTCTCGTGTAAGAATTGTAAAGGACTCTTCAACATTTGTGGCATCTTTTGCTGAAGTTTCTATATATTTCATACCACAGTCAGATGACAGTTTTTCAGCTTCTTCTCTTGTGACCTCACGCTGTGACACTAAGTCACATTTATGTCCTACTAACAGGAACACAATCTGAAAGGGCTGCACATGCATTTTTGCTTCTTCTAGCCAGTCTTTCACATGTTCAAAAGACCGTCGATTTGTGATGTCAAACACTAGTAATCCACCCACAGAATTGCGATAGTAAGATCGTGTTATTGATCTGTGAAGGAAAAAAAAAAGAAAAAGGAAAATTCAAATACATTTTTGCTTTATCTGTAAATAAGTAACTTTTCCATGTGGCCATGTGTTTTTATCTACTATAAGCTTTACGAAATATCTTTGCTTTTTTAAAACTGATTGGAATGTATTAATTTACATTCTATACACAAAAATGTTCCTTTTTCATTTTTTCTTAATTCAAAAGTCACTTTCTAAACATTCTTGAAGCCAACATCTCCAGTGCAAATTTTGAATGCTGAATTATTCTTCAAAGTACTCTTAATTAGCAAACTGTGGCACATGTTCACAGAAAAAAATATGTATTTATTTGTCAAATACTTGTAGGTGTTAAAGTCTGAGTCTTTCATTTTTACACATATGCTTCACTTTGCTCTAATCACTTATTTTAAACTGAAATATGTAGGCAGATGTTGAGAAATCTGCAGCCTAACCTTAGGAATGTACAAGTGTATCCTTTTATGTTCCTTGCAGAAAAAGTCTTTCATAGAAAAATTTGTACAGATAATCATATTTCTTTGTGCTTGCAGAAGTCAACAGGTAACAGCCTGAGAAAGGAAACCCCCTAAAAAAAACTGTCCAAAAGTAACTGAGCTGGGCAAACACACACTTGTTACAGCTCTGGCCAGGAACACTTCTACCTCCAGCATCTCTCTCACACAGAGGTTCAAAAGCTCTTTATAATTGCATTTACTATTTTTTGGCACAAGACTTCTAGGACTGGCAACAGCTATTTTCTACTTTTGAGCCCTCGTGTTCCAGAGCATTCACTGGAAGGAATTTTGGAAGAAGGAAACCCTTCCTTTGGTTGAAAAGATTTTTAATATGCTCTAGAAGAAGAAAAAATGTTTGTTAGAATGTAGAGAGGGAGAGAAAGATACAGAGACTAAAAAAATATTGTTATGTCTCTAATCATGAGCAATAGGAGAGGATGGAGAAGGTGAGAAGAGACATTTTAAAGGAAGTGACACCCTACCAAGGAGTGGACACAAGCACTTGTTACTAGCATGAATATATAGCTACAGTATATATAAGTATTCTCCAACTGAAATGAGATGCAAGATATCTGTTAATAGTCATTATTTGAAATTATAATTTAGCCATTAATTAATTCCATTTTATCTCATGATTATGAAGAGGATGCAGCTACAAAACTTTTGGAATCAGGATGAACTGTATGCAGTGATGTATCTTTCCATAACAGTAGTTCCCTCTGATTTTCAGTTCATTGCATTTCATATAGGGTTTTATAACAATTTGAACACGTAATTTTATAATTAGCAGCAGTAGTCATATTACAGATAGGTAACTGCACAGCTAGATAAGGCTTAGGCTTCTTGGCATATCTAAATACATTTAGCCACAGCAAATGGCATTTGAAATGGTTGTCATAGAATCATGGAATCATTTGGGTTGGAAAAAACCTTTAAGATCATCGAGCCCAACCATTAACCTAACACTGACAAAAACCACCACTAAACCGTGTCCCTCAGTGCCACCTCTACCCATCTTTTAAATACCTCCAGGGATGGTGACTCAGCCACTTCCCTGGGCAGCCCATTCCAATGTTTGACAACCCTTTCAGTGAAGAATTTTTTCCCAATATCCAATCTAAATCTCCCCCTGTGCAACTTGAGGCCATTTCCTCTTGTCCTATCGCCTCTGACTTGCGAGAAGAAACCAACCCCCACCTTACTACAACCTTCTTTCAGGTAGTTGTACAGAGCGACAAGGTCTCCCCTCAGCTGCTCCTCATAAGACTTACTCTCCAGACCCCTCACCAGCTTCGTTGCCTTTCTCTGGACCCATTTCAGCACCTCAATGTCTTTCCTGTGGTAAGGGGCCCAAAACTGGACACAGTACTCGAGGTGGAGCCTCACCAGTGCCGAGTACAGGGGGACGATCACCTCCCGAGTCCTCACCATGCTGTTCCTGATACAGGCCAGGATGCTGTTGGCCTTCTTGGCCACCTGGGCACACTGCTGGCTCAAGTTCAACCAGCTGTCCACCAACACCCCCAGGTCCTTTTCCGCTGGGCAGCTCCAGCCAGTCTTCCCCAAGCCCGTAGAGCTGCATAGGGTTGTTGTGACCCAAGTGCAGGACTCGGCACTTGGCCTTATTGAACCTCATCCCATTGGTCTCGGCCCATCGATCCAGCCTGTCCAGATCCCTCTGCAAAGCCTTTCTACTCTCCAGCAGAGCAACGCTTCCACCCAACTTGATGCTGTCTGCAAATTTACTGAGGGTGCACTTGACCCCCTTGCCCAGATCATCGATAAAGGTGTTAAAGAGAACCAGCCCCAATACTGACCCCTGTGGGACACCACTCGTGACTGGCCGCCAACTGGATTTAACTCCATTCACCACAACTCTTTGAACCTGGCCCTCCAGCCAGTTTTTACCCAGTGAAGTGTACACCCTTCCAAGCCATGAGCAGCTGGTTTCTCCAGGAGAACGCTGCGAGAAACGATGTCAAAGGCTTTACTAAAGTCTAGGTAAACAACACCCACAGCCTTTCCCTCACCCACTAAGTGGGTCACCTTGTCATACAAGATCAGGTTAGTCAAGCAGGACCTGCCTTTCATAAACCCATGCTGACTGGGCCTGATCACCTGGTTGTCCTGTACGTGCCATGTGACAGCACTCAGGATGATCTGCTCCATAACCTTCTCTGGCACCAAGGTCAGACTGACAGGCCTGTAGTTCCCCAAGTCCTCCTTCCAGCTCTTCTTGTAGATGGGCATCACAATTGCTAACCTCCAGTCAGCTGGGACCTCCATTGTTAGCCAGGATGGCTGGTAAACGATGGGAAGTGGCTGGTGAGCACTTCCACCAGCTCCCTCACTACCCTCGGGTGGATCCCATCTGGTCCCATAGATTTGTGTGTGTCAATACAGATAATAGGAGGGATTGTTTCTCCTAATGTTTAGAAAGATATTTTCTATATTCCCGGCAGTAGAGTCCATGGAGTGTCTCTCTGAACAGTCTGAATGTGAAAACAACAGCATCTTACCTTCAGATTAATTAAAATAGGCTGGATATGAAAAAGAACACATGATTTTGCAAAGCTATTTAAAAGCATAAATGAGGGGTGTCACATTTTGTAAAGTATTAAATAAAGGTGCAACAAAGATCTGTTTCAGGTTTTCTTAAGCACTATTCTTGCTCTAGAGCAGTTGCAAACACAAAGAAGTACATTAAAATAATTCAAGTGGTTCTAGGAAGAGCACAAATGGGGTGACAAAAATGGGATTCAATTTGGAGAAGTGGAAGCTGATACAACCTATTTTCATTAAAAAAAATAAATCTTGACAACAGTTATGCCAAAGAAATGCAATAGCCAGGGAAGAAAATATGTTAGTATTGAAAATACCATGCGTCATTTACCAAGCATTTCTATACAGAACGACATTATATCATGTGTCTATGAACTGGAGTACTGAAAAACAGTCTTTCTTGTGTTACTCGGTGCTTATACACAGGAGTCAGTACCCTCATCTGTTGTAACTCACTTCTGCAGAGATATGTTAATTTACACTAGCTGATGATCTAAGCCATTACATTTAATTATGTGTATGTATTGCCTGTAACGGAGATGATTAAAAAGCATCTGTAACTTTGGGCTGTACATCACAAAAACTGGGTGAATATATGGGAGAGACATCAGTTGTTTTTTCTATATTTTTGGTAGGTATAATTTGAAATTAGTTTTCTCATTACCAAAAAACAACTGCTATACTAGAAAGGCTTTAGAAAACAGCAACAAAAGAAAAAAGTAACACAAAAAGTTTTAAAGGTACATATGATATCATGTTATATGATTGTCTAACACCTGAGAAAAGGATGATGTTTGTTAAAGTATGGTCTATAAATATTTGAATAGTTTTTGCTATTAAGGTGAGTTATTATTTGCAGTTATATTTTAAAAGAAAATATTCCTGACAAATTATTCAAAATTTTGAAGCAGAAAGTTTAGACCATCAATTGGGAAAAATGTCTGGGCACGTGAATGTGGTAGGTCATTCAAGAGTATCTGAAACACCTTACAGCTGCAAAATATTTGACTTAAATATGACAACCAGAGTAGATTAAATATTAGACATATATTTTTATAGACAGCTTAAGAGTTATTTGTATGAAGTGGATGTACTTCTGCTCACTTATGCCCTGTTATTGCTCCGGGTGAGTGCCCCAAAGGGTTCTGCTTGGGAGGGCTTCCCAAGAGCACACCAACACCCTCAGATGTGCTCAGGCTCCTCACAAAATGCAGAGGAACTTTGTTTTAGCACAGTGGAGATACCTGTCTTTCACACAGATTCCCAATGCACGACTTCACAAGGCAGAGGCCAGTGTTCACTGAGCCCATGGCACAGAGGCTGCTCGAGGGCTTTTGCTCAGAAGACGTACAGCTTATAGACTTTACAGGCCATGTCAATGCATATGTCTTCACTGAAAAGCTTGACGATGAGAGTGCATGGTAGTCAACAAAAGATAATGAGGGCTGACAGTAAAAGGCTGTTTATGCAACAGCTGGTAGACTTGTAGATCTCATTGGGACAGATGTTACAAATGTGAAGAGTTTTTCTGTATTCCATGGAAGAGTGAACAAGCACTGAACAAGAGACTCAGTGAGCTTTAGTAAATAGACAAACCGCATCAGTCTCCAGAAGTCCCTCAAATTGAAAGCACAGGCTAGCAGAGTACTCGGGAGGATTCAAAGACTCTATCAGAGACAAGATATTCGAGTATGGACCAGAGACAAAACCAGACTGGCCTTTTTTGTGTTCTTTCACAAGCAGGGAATTCACTTACATGATTGTACATGCTTTGATAAGTGCTGCAAGATCACACTCTGAAGGCAAAATGGAGATTTTAACTCCCTTATTGTTGTTACTTTTTGAACAGAAGGAAAAAAACCTTAGCATCCTGCAAGTTTTTCAAGTGAGGATGAAGAACTGGTGACAGGTCATGTTTGACGTAGTGCAACCTACTCATAAAGGATGTTCAAATTTCCATTTCTCTAATTACTCCCATGCAGATCCTAAATTCTTGTTGAAATGATGGCTTCTTGTGTAAACTTTGGTTCAGCTAATTAACAGCATTAAACTAGCATTATAGAAGGGAATGTGTTGCTTGTAGCACTATGATTAATTTTCTGTGGGGAATGAGGGAGAGGAGAGTACTTCCTTTAGTAGAGGGAAAGCGTTAAGTTAGGGACAGGGTGGGATTAGGGTGGAAGAGTAATGGCCAAAGAGCAGCCTTTCGTCTCAAGTTGGGAAGACAGCAATGAAGCCTGCCATCTCTTCCCAGGAAACCGTTCAGAGGAGGTCCTGGTTGGAAGTGGGAAGCAGAACTTCTTTCTTAGAATTTGGAAAATGTGCCTGTGACTTTGAATGAAAGGGTATTGTACTCTTAAATTCATCCCTGCATCTGTCTTTATTCATATATTTACTTTTTTTTTCATGTATTTATTCATTTATTTCATATATTATATATACATATATTCTTATTTTCTCCCCCACTCCATATAAATAAATAGAGATTACAAAGCTCCTTATCTATGCTGTTGTTAAACATGGACTGTCCTAGCACCCTCCAGACCATCCTGAGTTTTTATTTTCAGCAAAAATACTTGTATGAATAATATTTTTGCCCATTTCATACATGCTTGGCATTTGTAATAAATGAAAGGTAAATACAGGTAAAGGGTTGCAGAAAATAAGTTTTTCCCTATTAGAACATGCTGAAAAGGTAAGACTACACTAAATATTAAAAGGGAACCATGACACTTTGATATTGAATGCTGTGAGGTTCCTCCAGATGGTTCTGTATTTGAAATTGCTGGAGGTGAGACTGTTCCTCAAGAAGCTGTATGTTGTGATGTACAATGATGATATGTTAGAATGTTTTTCCAAAGGATAACTTTGAAGTCTTAAATTTTAATTGGGAATATTTGTTAAATGCAGATCCTAAATTCTGTTGTAAATTATGCCTTCCCATGTACAGCATGTGGTGGTTCTCCTAATTACTTCTGCCTAAACTACCATTATGGAAGGGGAAAATACTGTCTGGAACAGAAGTCATTCTCTTTGCCTAATCTAAATATTAGGCTCAAGATGTAAGACCCTAAACAATAATCTCAAGAAAAGCCTTGGTAAGATGATGGCCAATGAACAATTGTTTCTGAAAATGAATGAGAAGATGTATTAATCACATCAGACTATGGCTTTAGGGTGCTTTTAAATCAGTCACAGTGCTTCTTTCTCATTATGATCTTACTGATCTTTACTAGATGAACCAAATTTTCACTAAAAGCTTTATCTAATTTTGAAGACTTATTTTTATACTATGACTAAAGACTACATTGTATTGGTATTAATTTTGAAAATACATATTGCTTACTCAAAAAAAAAGATAAGAATGGTATTTTATTTTCAAGCCATGTGTTAGAAACAGACTGTATCTATTATCATAGACTACTAAAAAGTGGGTTAATATAATTGAGGCAACCCCACAATATTTTGCCCCTGCGTTCTTGAAATGAAATGTCAGTCTTATGACCCCTACCAAGCACTTTATAGCCTTGGAATTTTCAAGATTTAAATATACTGTTGGATTTAAATACAGGAAAATTATACAAACAGCAAAGTAGATGATGTGAAACACAGACAAAAGCAGCAGGTTGCTCTAAATGACAACTAATCTCAAGACAGAAAGAAACCTATGGTGTAGCCCTCATTTACCCTGGTCTGCATTACGGACCTGAGTCTATACTAAGCAAGTCTGTAGGTTCTTGCTCTAGTTCTAGTAAGGTGTTAAAGTTATTGATTATGTTGTTGTTGTCTGTATGGCACCTATCACAATGGGATCTGCTTAGTGATGCCATACTGATGTCACAGTAAATAGTCAGTAACTGCCCTGTCTGAGCTCAAAATAAGTAAACTGTCCAGCACCAATGTTTGCAGCTTGCTCACCCTTCTTGTGGAAGTGGTGAGAATCACTTTATTTGAGAAGTAATGCATGTTAAAGATGATTTCTAAGACCATGGATGTAATCCAGTTGAAATACAGCAGCATCAATGAATTAGACACATGTAAGAATTTTTCCAAAACAATTTCTCCAAGAAAACAAATGCTCTCTTTCACGAGAGTGTGATGGCAGGTGTGTCACATGTTACTTTTCCCCTGGGAATGTCCCTAGTGCCTGGCATCAAAAGAAGGGGGTTATTACACAGCCCTGCACGCAGAAAACTCCCCAGGGAGCTTTAAAGCCAGGTTTTACCTCCTCTAAAGTGAATGCAAGTGAACCAGAGCAGAATTGCAAATCAGAACTGCAAACTGCTTGGCATTCCACAAAATTAGATTACCTCTTGGAATAATCAGTCCTTCCCCAAAGACCATCTCTGCTTGTGATCTGTAGTCTTCTCCATTAGCAGAGAACAGAATATGCCAGATTTTAAACTGTGGTGTATAACTTAGTAAAATATTTATAATTTACTTGAGAAAGTGTAAAACAGACTATACAATAAACTCTATGATATTTAGTATACCAACTGGCAAGAAACTCTTAGCAGAAAAACAAACACAAGTGTTAAAAAGTACTTCCTTCAGTTTGTCATCTTCTGGGTATTAGAAGAAACACAGATGTATACTAATGGTAAATTTAAAAACAACTGGCTGCATGACTCATCACTGTATGTCCCCTGAGCATTCCCAGGTTAAAGGATGGCTATCATTTGATTTTAAATGTATGCAAAACTCTCTGCATTTGCATTCCTTTTAGTCAAGTGCCTTGTCATTGGCCATCCCGCCTATTTGTCAGCAAATTCAAAATAAAGAGATTATACATTCTTAGTCACTTGTTTACAAGTATTTTACATTCTTTGCTGGAAAGCACAAGGAGGTTGAAATGAATGCTAAGAGCTTGCTACTATCACTGTTAATTTCTTTGCTAACCTTTCAGAGGCCTGCCTGCAAAAATGCATATAAAGTTGTGACTCATGCAAGCCCAGGAAAGTTTTCTGTTGTTTCACTTGTTATTGAAAAAAATAATTGGGGTTGGTGTCCTCTGGTAAGACAGCGAAGCTGAGTGCGAGTATCTGCACAACTGTTGCAGCGGAAGACACGGAACATAAAAGAATCAATTCTGGCCAGCGAGGAGACCCATTTCAACCCGACTGCTGGCACCGCAGTAACAACTGTGTGGGTCAGGTACCACGTATCACAACAGGTACATGGGCTACACATCAGTCTCCTACTCAAGTTCATACCTACTGAACCCCAAGTCCAAACTAAAACCTATACAAAACTTGCCCTAAGGGGCAAGCACTACAGATACAATAAAGCCACAACAACAAGTGAACGGTAGTACCAGTTTGTATGTTGGGGAATGACCATGACTCTTTTGGGGCAGGAAAAGGGGGTAGTTTGGCTCCCTGTTTGTGACAAAGAGGAGAAAGAAGAGGATTTAACACTCAGTGCAGCATTTGAGGTAGTTTAGCTACGCTATAAATGATAGAGGTATTAGTGAAGGCTCCTGGCAGCCATCAGAGCAGAGCAGGTGCAGAAGGCAGATAAAACGCTAATAAGGGACTGTAGCTGGCTGCCCGGCAGCTTACACACTGCCAAGGCTGCACTGGTGCTCGTAGCGCTGCTGTGCTGGAAGGAGGAAGAGCAGGGAGGTGGCCTGGTCTCACCAGATTGCATGGGAGGGAGAGTTACGGCAGAGGGAAATACTGCAGGGGAGGATGAGTTTGGAGGTGATGACAAAGTAAGAAATGCAGAGTGAAGCAGGGGCCTCCTGCTGCAAAGAAGGAAAAAAAATGCAGTGGAGGGATTGCTACCCTTGGGTCCAGGGCATGAGGGCAAAGATGAGGGAGGGACAGAAAAACACAGCAAGGCCACTTGTTACCCCCAAGTGTGAGCTGGGAGGGGATGGGTAGCTGTTCTGTGCTGGGTGCGGAGGCAAACACTGGGGAAGGACGAAGCTCCTGGTGGGGAACTGGTGGGCAGTGGGGCAAGTGGGATGGTGGGCCACGGGGCTGGGGACACCAGCAGGCAATGGGGTGGTGAAGCTGGATGGCCCTGGGGTGGAGGGCTCTTTGTGGCACAGCAGCCAAATGCAGAGTGCAGACATGCTGGGGGGCAAGGCAAACTCCTTGAGGCAGCTGGACAATGAGGGTACGGTGCCAGGAGGGTGACGGGCGCCGGCAGGTCTAGGGGGTCGTAGGGGTATGGGGGGGAAGATCCCGGGTCCTGTACCTGAACCGCTCCTGCCCCGCTGTGTCCCAGAGCTGCAGCTTGACCCTCTTGCCGGGCTCGATCTCCACCAGCCGGGAGAAGAAGTCCACCCCCACGGTGGGGTCGGAGTGCAGCGGCCCCGGGAAGCGGCCCTCGGTGAAGCGGTGCAAGAGACAGGACTTGCCCACGGTGGAGTCGCCCAGCACGATCAGCCGGAACTGGTAGATCCAAATCGCCGCGTCCATGGCGGCCCCGGCCTGGCCCGCCTCCGCCTTGGGGCTCTTCCTGGGGCTTCTGCGCGGCCGGTGCCTGCACCGCGCTCCGATCGCCCCAACGCCCGGCATCGGCGCAGCGGGCGGGCGGCGGCGGGGGGTGCGCGGGGCCCGGGAAGCCGCTCCCGCGGGTGCAAGACGGAGTCCCGGTGCCGCCCGCGCCGGGCAGGGCGGCGGCGGGCGGGCGGAGGCCGGGTCCCCCCGCCCCGCTCCCGGGGCGTCGCGCCGGGCTCACGGTGGCTGCCCGGGAGGGGCGGGGCGGGGCAGGGCGGGCGCTGTCCCTTCAGCACCGGCGCGGTCCCGCTCCCGCCGCCCAGCCCCGGCTCCGCGCCCCCGCCCCGGCTGCCACCGCCCCGCTCCCGCCGCGGGGTGCGCCCCGCTCCCGCCTCTCCCGCCCGCTTTGCGGTGGCGCGGCCGAGCCGCCCGCCGGGCCCTCCCACCGCGCCGTCATGTGGGCGGCGAGGCGGGCCCTCCACCGCGGGTAGGGAGGGCAGCGCGACCCCTCACGGCGGCTAGGCGTCGGGGTGGGGGGAGATCCCCGGTCGCCCGCCCGCCCGCCGTCGTGCTGCGGCGAGGACGGCTGCCTTTCGGCTACTGCCCGTGCCCAGCTGCTCCCGTGGGCAACAAGTGTAGGGGTGGGCCCGGAGAAGGGGGGTGCTCGGGGCAGGGGGAGCCAGGCCGGCCTGGAAAGTCGGGTGAGAACCGTGCTGTCAAAGCTTGAGATTGTTATAGAAAAGTGGGAGCAGAAAGCAAATACCGGGGAAGGAGAGGAGGAACCGGATCGACAGGGAAAAGGGGGACACGGGGCTGAAAGGAAGCTGTCGGGGGGGTGGGAGCTGGGCAGGGGCTGGATGGAGGAGTGCGAGCTGGAAAGGAGACAGAACAAGTGCCAAGTGGTAAAGATGGGCTGGGCAAGTGGCGAAAGGGAGAGTTAGCGATCTAGATATTCCCAGAGAGAATTGTGCAAACTCTCTTGAGAAACGGCACAATACTGGAAATGACAAGAACATACCCTCTTCATTTCCTGGTGGAATGACCTGCATGTATCAGCCATTTGTGGAATTACCTTTACCTATGGTAACAGAACAATTCTGTCAGCAGAGATGCCTTCCGGAGAAATTTCTTTGACCCTCTGGGATCTTCAGCTAAGTATCATATTATGAGAAATATGCTGAGCAATAGATTCCTCAGATTTCTTTTAAAGTCTCAGAACCACATGGGGTAACAAACACTAACAGGCCTCAGATGGCTGGTAAGGGCGTTAGAGCCAAACAAGCAGAAATCCTAGGACTTCTGGTAAACCAAATTGCAGCAGCTGCTTCTGCAGTTTGGGCTGGGGTGAGGGAGCCAGGAGAACTGAGCAGAGTAGGCTGGGTGAGCTGGGAAGTGGGTTGTTGCTGGCGAGTGGATACTTATATAAACGGGCACTTTGATAGTGAAAAGGACAGGGAGAGGAGATGGGCGACATTTTTTTTTCACCCAGCCTGCTGTTTTCCTCTGTTAATGTCAGGCACAGATGCAGCTAAAACAATAGCTGCTGGTGGCTGGTTAGGGGCATATCTAAAACCACATTTCTTTTTTAACTCTGTGGGGCAGTTTGTTATGAAGAGGGTTCTCATTGCCTGAGTCTGGTTTGGTTATTCCAACATGTTGCGTGTTCACCAGTGTGAGAGTGGCATGTTTCCCCCTGTAAGCTTGGGTAGACCTTGCAGCTCCACAGTGCGGACAAGTGAGGAGACCAAGAGCACCTTTGGCTCTTCACCTGACCACAGGCAGGGTGAAGTCAGAAGAGGAGTTTGCATGCACTGCTCAGAAGATCATATCCTCCAGCCCCAAAACGTGTCTGGCAGGGATGTGCAAGCATGGCTGCCCCTGGGAGACTCATCCGGGTGACACCAGAATCTTCCAGCAGAGACTTGGCCTGGCAGCCCAGACTCCATAAAAGGCACAGCCAAGAGCTGCCAGAGGGATTTATCTTGCT